>NC_090921.1:1206514388-1209014388 GCF_040938575.1 Ambystoma mexicanum | reverse complement strand
TATATTAATGCGATATGCTGTGGATATTGGTGTACCTATACAACGCTACAGTATCCGTTTGAAAACTGGAGAGGAGAAGTATGTTGGGGTGTTGTGTATATATAATGGTACTGATGATCAGGGGCAGGTAGCGGCAGCAGCATGTGTGTGGGATCCTCTGTCTTCTGTCCTCCATCTTGGCAGATATTTCAAGTTCTGTAGCTGTGGTACAAGAGGGCCAGTATCAACAGTCGAATGGAAAATAGCTCAGCAAGATAACTGCTTGCCTCACATGTGGGTTAAGTAGGCAGTTTGAAAATGCATATCTTGTCGACTCAGCCCTTCCTTCTTGTGTGAGCCATTAAATTAGACATTGATACAATATACTATTACTATGCTCATAAGTGGAAGGCATCTGGCATAAAGCGATAAATGCATTGTGATGTTAACAATTACAGGACAATTGCAGCACTTTGCTCCATCCATTCTTTGTAAAAAAAAAAATGTTTAAAAAAACTTGCAGATGCTGGTTCCTTCCAGCTCTCATGGCTAGAAAGAGATTGGCCCAGACTCTTTGGCCTTGAACATACACGATCCTACCCCTCTTCATTTGCCACCATGTGCCATCACAAAGGTTCCATGAAGCTCAACTCAATAATTGGTTGTAGGCATGTGTGATATTTAAGCAATGACCCCCGATAAAGGCAAGGGTATTAAAGTGTCCCCCAGCACCATTATCTGGCCAGTATGGCTACCCGACCTCAGCAGTGTTGATTAATCAAATTTGCAGGATCAGAGGAAGTGACATCACTCGCCTGATGATGTAACCGGATGTGACAACACATGCCCTTTGCCTCTGGTGACATCACATATGCAGTCATATCAAACACCTTTTGTCCACAATGACATTGCAGGAGGCGACATGACAGATGACAAAGGTGACAAAACTGATACAGTAACACCACATTTTAAGCAGGGAACTGCCTTGGTGTGCCCTGGATAGTGTTTATGGAAGGAAAAGGGTCCACACACATTAATATCGCCTCAGGCCAGGGGCACTTTCAGATGCCTGTACAGTACTAAATGAACATGTTATGCCGGTGATAACCTCACACACACCAGGTATACTCATTACATGATTAATTGAGCCCCACATACTTAAGTGCTGCCTTAATAAGGTGCATTTAGTCTTCAGTGTGTATATACTGTCAGCTTATGCTACTCATGCCAGACATGCCAAGCAAGGACGTCATTTAGGGGCCGCCAAATGCGACCCCTGAGGTATCTCTTGCTACCCCTAAAAAAAAGAAAATGTGTCTTTTTTTTAATGCAAGCTCCTGGTCTGCTTCTGAAGTGGCTGGCTTTATTGTTCAGGCCTCTTATTAAAAAAAAAAATGGGGAAAAAAATGAACAGGGGTTCCACAGGTCTAACACTTTCAGCAGTGACCCTAAATAAGAAAGAATAGGAAAACCAAATAATGTGTCTTTCTGGAATTCTATGCAATAATTGCTAGACTCATTAAAGGTTTATTCCAGGCACACTTCAGGGGGTGAGTCACTGATTTAGTCTGTTCTTAAACACCTCAACTCAGCCTTTCATTCTTCTGAGGTCGATAAATGAGTACCAACACAGGTTGGATGATGTTGTATGTATATCTTTTCTATATAAAGCGCTTAAGCATAAGTGCTATATAATAACACATCAATATCATTTTGCCATGGACACCTGATTGCATTCACAGTAATTTGGTAATATGGGCCGATACACATTGATCTTAATGATACACATGGTTATCCATTCTTGTATGAAATGCATATCACATTATAAAGATATAGTAACCATATTTTTCGTAGTGTACTAAGGATCAATGCTATGTGATGCCACTTCCCGTTTTGTCAAGGGGTGAAAGGTCGTGTTCCATCGCTACCTGCGATATCACTTCAGGGTGGGGTGAAATTACATCACTTCCTGTGATGTCATCAGAGGTCAAGGGTTGTGTGATGTCACATCCGCTACCCCTGGCGTTTTGGCGAAATGACGTCCCTGATGCCAGGTACTGTCATAAATTGCAGGGAGAGCCTCACATGTCCAAGTGATAACGCCATGTTTCAGGTGCAGTCTCAAATACCCAGGACCAACACTTTATGTCAGTTAAGGCCTCATATACCTGGCATAGTTGCCATGTGTAAGATGACACCATGTGCAGCCTAACATGTCCAAGTTCTACCATCATATTTCAAGCGAGAAATCAGATTTCTGGGGAGTGGTATCCAATGACGAATAAAGCCTCCTGTGTTGAGCATAGTCATCACAAGTAAGTTACGTCTTTATATGTTCAGGTACTGCTATTATATACGAAGTGTAGCCTAAAATTCCCCAGTACTGCCATGTAATGGCAGTTAGCCCTTCATTTACCTTTCTACAGTTATCATATGTAAGGGATATCCTTATATGTCCTGGTGTTCTGCCATGTGCCAGGTTAACTGGCCAATGCCCCAGTAATGTGATGCAATGCCAGTTAAGGTCTTGCATACCAGGTATAGTTGCCATATATAACTTGCAGCCTCAAATGTCTACGTGATGCCATCATATGCTAAGCGCAGCGTCAGATGCCGCAGTGATGGCCTCTGAGGCTAGTTATGGTTTCATAGGGCTTCTATAGGACTCATGGAAGGCCCAGCCACACATGTTTAGGTGTCCCCATCATTACCTCTGTGCCCCTGCAACCCTCTTACCCCGAAGTGCATCTCAGGCCTTATATATGTGCCACCAGATAAAACAGCGGGCAAAAAGGCACTTTTTTTGACCTGTTACAGAATTGGTTAAAACAACAGTGGCATTTGAAATTTGAGTGCAGCCAGCAAGCATACAGACATCTCGGCACATACAAAACTACTCTGCAAGTTGCCCTTTGCATGCATGTTTTTTGGTTACAGTGTGCTAAGGATATTGTGGCAAGCGCTATGGCGCTACCGTAGCTACCACAGTGGATTACGGATTGTCTTCCAAAAGGGTTTTAAGGGAGCACTAAGATAACGGACATATTAGAAAGCCTTTCAACAGTGATTAAGGAGTTTGATTTCGTGCTCAATGAGTAGCCCGTCGGTACTTACTTGGACGTGGTGTTATATCAATGCTTTAGGTAAACACATGAATGAAAACAAAACATGTTACAAAACCCAAACACTTCAATATATTTCACACCTACCACTTTTTTTCTAGCTACATAGGTTTAGTGGGTGTTATGTCCCGCTTCCGGGGCACCGAAGCGGGACACGGGTTCCAGGGTCACCTGGATTTACTGCGGGCACGCAGTCCATTGCAGCAGAGGAAGCACCCTCTGGCAGCTTAATCACCCGCTGAGTTTACAGTGGGGGGGGGGGTACCCAGCACACTTTGACCTCGGGCTCACAGGTCGAGGCAATACTCCAGGCCGTGGCCACACAGCAAACACCCAGACCAATGGACGACAGTACATGTTGCTGCACCCCTGAATGAGTTGGTTCCTAATCATGACCTCGGGGTCATTCCAGGCACACGGTGCTGCCAGACGCCGCAGCCGCCCAAAGAATACATCCAGAGTCTCATCATCTTTTTGGCGAGCCGTTTCCATAAGAAAACGTTCATAGTCCGCATTGGCCATTGGCAGAAAATGATTATGGAGTGCCTCCTTTGCCGCAGCAAACGATCCGTCCACCGGCTGCAGGGACATAAATACCTCATGCACCGCCGGACCAGCAGAGTACAGGAGGGTGGCCAGCTTGCCATCATCCGTTGTTTCCATTGTGGCCCTGAAGTACATCTCCAGCCTATCCATCCACATCTTCCACCTCTGTCCCAGGCCCGATGGAGCACCCGAGATATCAAACTCAGGCATTGGCTGTAGGGACCCCGGTGGTTTCGGCGGAGGGGCAGGTGGAAGCACAGGCGGTGCCGGACCCACAACAGCAGGAGCAGCAGCAGCAGCAGCATCCTGGTTCATGGTGGAAAGCGCACAGGCACCCCACAAGATTGGCAAGAAAGGGGCCGCAACTCACCACCAGCCGTGATCTTCGTGAAGGTGTCACTCCAGCCAGCATGCAGACAATGATGTGTCCAAAAATTGAGTAGAGGAAGAGACAGACTCCTATTGCAACAGCAGGCTCCCCATGGAGTCTCCCTGCCTCTGCTCGACAATAATCGTGAAAATTGTCAAAATTTCCTCACGAAATTGACATGTGCTGTGTTCAGCGACCATCCGCCGCTGAAATTTCCAAAAATTAAGCCCGGATGGCTCACCGACGCTTCGTTATGAAGCCGTGAGTCTCCGAGGCCTGTTCATCAAAATGGCCGCCGGCCGCGTGCGTCGCTTCCTTCTCTGCGGTCGGAGTTCGTCGCGCGCTCACATACGATCATCTGCGCTGCGGCGGAACTCCCCCGCGTGTCCCAGGAAGCGATCCCGGTCTCGTCGCCACTGTTAGCGGTCTCCGATGGGCCGCCTCCGTGAGCCCCCCACCCCCTGTGGTAATGAGACACAGAGACGGAGATGTTGTCGGTGTGGGCTCCCCGGTGAACTGACGTCACCAGGAGCCGCCCCGTTTATTTAAACTGGCACGCGACGGAGTTGACGTCACTCCGTCGCGTGCGTACCCTTAAAGGGGCAACGCCACAGTACACAGGAGTTGCCGCTAACTGGGTCCCATTTGTAACGCATCTAGTGATGGGATCCACAATGCTGCCAATATGACCTATTGTGCAGTGTCTCTGCTAGAAGCCCATCACTGCTAATGCATATAAAGGCAAAATATACATCTGAACAAGGGACCTATGAGCTACTCAGGGGCAACGCATTTGTCATGAGAGCAAGACAACGCAGCGGAACACGGGTTCGAAACCCGATCCCGCGCTTAGAAACGCTCGTTGGTGTTAAGCGCGTTATAAATGAACAATTATTATTATAATTGATGAACGCTCATGAACTCTACCACCTTTGTGCTTCTATTATTAACACAATACAATGCATCACACACTTCCACGTACACATTCTCATGTATAGAGTTAGGTGCCAGCTAGTTTCACTGCAGCACACACATTTTACCATAACGGGGGAATCAAAAAGGAACAGCTGCAGGGATCCGGCTGCCTGCCAATAAAAGAATGATTTCAGAAGGCATTTTTCTGTGTGGGCTAGGGAGCTACCATCCGATGTGGAGGGGGTTGTTGAGTGAGGTCATTGGGCACTGCCAATCATTGGTCATTAAATCTTACGGCTCATCCAATCACACTGAGCCAGTGATTTACGTTCTCTGCTGGGTCAGCCTGACCTCTCCGTGCTTGCGAAAGCTTCCTTGAATCATTGGATCCGGCTCCTGAGAGTGGCGGCAGCCCGTGACAAACACACGCTGAAAAGGGGGAGGAGATATTGGAGAAAGGAAGGGAAGATGGGGCTGGAGAGCGGGGTTTGGGGTGAGGTGGGAGTGAGGTGCAATGCAGCAGCGGAGAGAAAGGGAAAGGCAACGAGCAAGAAAATTACTTTAGAAGGTGAATGGTGCAGTGCATGGACAAAGAAAGGGGAGGGGAGTGTCGAGCGAGTGAAATGGGACATGGCAGAAAAACATGACACTGGAGAGGTCGGGGAGGGGGAAATATAGGTGCTGGTAATCTAGACAGGCAAGAGGAAGAATAATTAAAATGTTTGGTGAATATAGGGAACAGAATATACGTTTACATATATACATGTTACCCAACGGAACAGGTTTCCCATATCATCGATCAAATTAACAAGTGACAAATATGGCATTGGCATTTAAAAGATGATCGTGGCTGGTACTCGTACCCATGGGGCTTTCGCAGGTTGAAAGACACCTCCCTTAGTTAACTGATCTTACAGGCGATGATGGAGAACGGGGGGCGGAGGGGATGCGAAGCAGAGGAGAAGGTTTGAGAGAAGTGGTGCGAACAACTATAATGAACATTATAATGTTAATATTAACATAACAATATTTAGGAGACAGAGTATAGTACTAATAATAGCTGATGCCAATGGCAGTGCCAATGAACTCCCAATGGTCTCACTCCAACATCACTTAAGTGTGGTGCAAAACATTTTCCCCCAACCCAGTTGCACGAATTTGGGCATTCTTGGGCATATGAAAGTCTGCGTTGGTGCTGCTAAGGAGCTATCCTATGAGTGTGACTTGCATGTTGCATTTTGCATTTGTGTTTGTGCTTATTCATTGAAAATGAGCAACTATTTTCCTAGAGTCCATGGGGGACACCGGTGGTCAGAGCAGTCTTCTCTCCTCTGCATACAGAATACACAAAGGAAGTGCTGAGGGGAAGAATTAGCCGGAAAAGCAGGGAGTCTGTGGGATAGGCAGACAAAAGAGAAAGGAGGTGTGAGCAAAAGATCAATGGTACTGCGACACAGAGCGAGGAGAAAGGACTGCGCTGCGACACGGACACTCCTATTCATGGATTGACAGGAGGGGGTCCTGTTATTCAGAAAAGCAGTGTTAGCGCACGCAGACGGCAGAGAGAGGCGCAAAGATGGCGCGCTGTGACGAGGATGCTCTGGGAGGCAACTGGCGGGCGGGAAGCCATCCGCCTTGTTTATTAATACCTTACACGTGACCCAGGCACGCACCATAGTGGCGACATGCTGTAGTCACAAGATCCCATGCCAAAGGTAAATGATAAGACAATGACAACATATATTATTACTGAATCTATGTTAAGCATTACTCCATGTGCAGCGTCACAGTTTCAAATACATGTCAGTACAAAACAACATCATATGTTTATTGCATGTTTTCTGGGTCCATTTTAAGCATTGCGCCATGTGCAGCGTCACAGTTTCAAATGCATGTCAGTACAAAACAACATCATATGTTTACTGCATGTTTTCTGGGTCCATTTTAAGCATTGCGCCATGTGCAGGATCACAGTTTCAAATACATGTCAGTACAAAACAACATCATATGTTTACTGCATGTTTTCTGGGTCCATTTTAAGCATTGCGCCATGTGCAGGATCACAGTTTCAAATACATGTCAGTACAAAACAACATCATATGTTTACTGCATGTTTTCTGGGTCCATTTTAAGCATTGCGCCATGTGCAGGATCACAGTTTCAAATACATGTCAGTACAAAACAACATCATATGTTTACTGCATGTTTTCTGGGTCCATTTTAAGCATTGCGCCATGTGCAGGATCACAGTTTCAAATGCATCTCATTGCTCAGCATTATCATTGTCAAGTGTACATTGAATGTTTTATTCTACAGTTCATACATGAAGGGTTGCGATAATCATTGGTTCTCTGGGGTTGCATATGGAGCCAACGCTGTAGCCCATGGCGGTGATGGTGAGTCCTTGTGATGCTACCACGTACAAACCCACATCCTGTTTGGGTGGGGTACGTCTGCCATCTATGGCTGACGAGTCTCCCTGGGCTTCTTGGGTATAAGGAGCACCAGCCCATAGCTCTGACAATGAGCGCCCATTTCCACGCACAAGGCGGGAGGCAGCGCCATGTGGTCTGGGACCACAAGCAGAAGTGAGCAGTTCAGGGGAACGGATTACTAGCAGGCCAGGAGGCAGGCCCTGCGGAGCATCTGGGGCCAGCGGTCATGTTGTGGATCCTGGCAGCGGCAATCCAGGATCCATTGGTGTGGGGGAAGGGCTGCAGGCAGTGGTCCAGGGCACGACACATTCAGGGCACACCAGGCGGGAGTATTCACAGGCAGTGGTCTGGGCCGCGACACGTGGAGGCTCCCCCAGGCAGGAGTATGCAAAGGCAGGGGTCCCGGCCGCGCCACATTCAGGCTCCTCCAGGCAGGAGTTATCTACACCAAAATCCATGCTCCCCAGGCAGGAGCGGCAGCAGCAGAAGTTCAGGCTGCGCCAGGCCAGTGCTCCCCCTTGCGGTTGTAGGCCATTGCAGTGGTCTGAAACACGCATTCTATTTGGCAGCAGCCTCTGCCATGCCGACCATGCAGGAGCACCATCTTGTTCCATTTGGCATTGGTATGGGGCGCAGTAGTTCAATGCCAGCCAGGCCAGAGCTCCCCAGGTGAGAGAAGACCATTTCAGCGGTCTGAGTTGCACATTCTATGTGGCAGCAGCCTCTGCCGTGCCGACCATGTGGCAGCACCATCTTGCTCCATTTAGCAGTGGTCTTAATCAAGCCTTCCATTTGGCTGCGTCCATTGTGAGCTGACCATGTGTGCAGCGGTTTGGGCAGTGCACTATCAGGGCTCCCGTATCTGGTAGGAGACCGGGTTGCATGCCAGGGAGGCCGGCGATGCAGACCACTTCGAGGAGGCTGAGGGTGGCGAGGACTCTGGGCCCTGGCTCCCCCTCTGAGTTGCGTGACTTCAGGAGCAAGCCTTGCTGTGCCCGAATGGTGCGGCAAGGGCAAGGCTGTGGCCCCTTCCTTCGGGATCATCGGGGGTGACGGATCCCATCCCTCAATGCCAGTTTTTATGGGGCCGGCCAATACAGCCCTCTGTGATGAGGGTGCTCTGGGAGGCAACTCGCAGGCATGAAGCTGGCTGCCTCGTTTATTAATACTTTACACTTGACCCATGCTCGCACCCTGCTGGTGACATGCAGTAGTCACATTAAAGTCATCCTTAAAAGATGTTGCCCTGTTTGTGACCAAGTCCTGGCTGTCATTTACAGATAGCAAGGATTGTTTCGAGAGGATAGCTCAGGGGCAACATGCTCGCCTTGGAAGCAAGACGACATGGAACAACACTGGTTTGATCCACACTTAGAAACCTCTTAGTATTAACCGTGTTATAAATAACCAATCATATCATTACTGCTGGCAATTATTTTGCTACCCCTGCTACTGCCTTCGAGACACCTGGCCTATTGGCTCTCACACTTACATGTGAAAAGGTGACTAATGGATCACTGAAAAAAAAAACTGTTGGCCTAAAATACATTACTTTGATTTTGGTGCTCTAAGTGTGTTTGTTCCCATTCACCTTTACACAATTATAACTACAGATATAGGGAGAGCCAACTCCACAAAAAATTCCCGGAGGCGTGCAAGCTTTGTCCATTGGCACATGAAAAACAAACATTTTCCACAGTAGCACTTGCCATGACATCTTTAGAATTATTATTGTGTAGGGAAATGTGTGTAGGTGGGTAGCTGGGAGGGGGTCCTGCGCCAACCTCATCTCTGTGCTTGCAGTTTGCTAAAGTATGACGTTTTATTACACTTCATTTTGAAATGTGTAGACACATATCTCTACATACGTTTGGAAATTAAACTTTGTATTTAACCTTCTTCATCCCATCAATTCACACTAGTTTTACCCAATAGGACTCAATAAATATTTCTTTCATGTTTACAGATTGACTTCAAATGTGGTTTGGTGCTTGACATACTGACTTTAAACCAAAATACTGGTTCTGTTCATTGAAAAGCACACTGCAGAAATCTTAATATGTTGGTATAAAAGTAAAGCTTTTACAGATGATAGGACATTTTGTCTGCTGGGTAATTTAGAGACAATAAAATAGGTTTGGACATAACCTGGCACAAATCTTGGCTACTCCACTTGGCCAACATGTGTGATCCTGACTAAATCACTTTACCTGATGGAGCCTAATTTTCATTACCATTTCAAATTGAAATCACATTAAAGCGATTTAGTTCAGTTTGCACTATATAAAACAAACACACTATACCATTGATCTAGCATAATATGTTTTCTTTGCATAAGATTACAGTGCTTTGGCAATTGATTCTGCACTTGACATGTGTAATGTAATGGAACTTGTCTTTTCATAGTGCCCTTTCCCATTGGTATGGCCTCAAAGCGCTGTAGGGGAACACCCTCGGGGGCTAAAGTCGAAGGTATGGGAAATTCAGATGAGTTTAGAATGTGTGTGTGCATTTTAGCAAATATGTAATGTGGGATGTATTGACCCACTCCACTGTGCTATGCGGCACCACTCTGATAGTTATGGTGCAAGAAACTGCAACAATGGTGGCAAAACCCTTGTGCGAGCCAAAAACCTACAAAAACCGTGTTCTGCAACACAACAAAAAGATGGATGCACAACCTGCCACCCATGGTGCATGTGTGATGGGACAGAGCACACATTACAGAAAATGTGCCAATGTGCTCCATGACCAGCAAACAGAGTGCAGAGAGAGAAGCAGCACTTTGCAAATGAAACTCCAAAATGTGCCCATAAATGACATTTGCTTTGTTGCGAAAAACTCCAAAATGTCTATAGACAACATTTCTCAAACATTCAAAATCTTGCTTGGCGCTAACATTTATGTAATGCAATGAAGCATGGTGAATATATAAAGCCCTAAAGTGTAAAGAGTAAAGCATTTCTTCAGAAAAACAGATTGTCTGTAAACTGATAGCCCCATTCAATGCAGTACCCTGGGCTACCTGTGAATGACAGCTGTCTGATGAGTTCCTGATGAAACTTCAAAGTATCTAAACTAAAATTCTGCCGGATTAGCAAACATAAAAGGATTGTTGCTAAAAGGAAAACAGATCTTAGTTGTGTTTTTGATCCCACAGATGTACAGCTAAGAAAGTAATATATTTATGTGTTTTGATGCAACATGTTTGGTTTTTGCTGGATTTATAATTCAGAATAAATTAGCCTGGCTGAGCTGCAACCCTTTGGAAGTGGAAAAACAGACAGGTTTCTTCCAAAGGGAGGGGAAAATCCTCTCAGCAGAAACTCACTGGTAGATGATAATTGTGGGTTAACCCAGACTTTTATCTACAGAAAGAGAATGAACAATAGCAGAGCCTTCAGCCCAGGAAATAGAGGTGTGAAAGGGGTCATAAACTGCTCCTGGAAGGAACTCCTAAGGGAAGGGGCTGCTTCTGGACTGCAGGGAGAGACAAAGGGGCAGGACCATTTGCTGTTAAGCATGAACAATGAACAATTTTTAAAGACTCATAACTTGTGATTCAAAGTGATGAAAAATATAAAAAGGACAGATCTGCTAGTCTAATTTTTGGATGCACATTTCAAGAGGCGGTAGAACTGTGTAACATATTCTGGACAGGGAAGGCAATATATGTGGTTTTATGTGAACTGGGTTAATGCTAAAATTGTGAAGCTTTACACACACATCCCTATGGTAAACACACACATTTGTGGAAAGTTGCAGAAAGTTTGAAAATTGTGTTCATGGCGAAAAGGACAACATTCTGTAGAAAGGTGAAACAAGATCCCACAGTTGTGGGAGTTTGAGGAACAGATGTTACATAAAATATGGAATCTTTGTGTGTGATTTGTGTAGAGGTGACCAATGTAGAAATATGTATTTAGGATGAAATCCGATTTTGAGACCAGTGGCTAAACAGAGGTTTCTAAGGACTGTAAAGCAAACCATAAAATGTGACATCATCCGGCCTTCATCCAATCACTTAGATGCAAGGTGGAGATGAGGTTTTGATCCAATTCCAACTCACAGGGACAAGCTTAGTTAAGCCGGCCCATACACCCATTTTGTGATGTCATTTCAAAGGATAAATAGAGACAGCGGACAACACATAGGGACTGACTGATTCACTCACCTTCCTGATTCTGGCAAAGCAATCTGATCCAGCATTCTGCATCCAGCTTTAACATCCTTCCAGATCAAGAGGCCAAAACTCTTCCAAGCAGTAGAGAACTATTTATTTTCAGCAAGGCCTAAATCTCAAACTTATTCTCGCAACCCAGTGAAGCGCTGTGGTGTGAGAAGGCCTTTTGAACCAGTATCCTGAAACTCTCTGGCTTGCAACCACAAGGTTTACCTGAGGAACTCGCTATCCCGCTGGTTTGAAATACCCAGAACCAAGAAGGGCAGATCTTGTGCAAATCCGGTGACCGGCCTAGCTTATCCAGTCCCACACCTGATGTTCTGTTCTTCCTTGACAGATCCAACCCATGACCAGAACTGACGATCCAATTTAATAACTTATTCTGTGAGTATTAATAGGAAGAACAGTGACCCATAATATATCTGCATTGTATGATCCCAATCTGAAACCCATCCCATCTTTAATTCAGAACTATAGTATTATTAGAACTATCTTTGCGCTGACTCGTTTCTCATCTGTGTTATTAAACTCTAAATTCTTAGTGATTTGATTAAGAAAAGTAAATCCCAGGAAGAAGTAGAGTATCCACAACAGGCAGGTTACACTGATCACGTGACTGTAGGATCCATCTGTGGCATTTGCTTTTTCATGGTCATAATCTAGTGTAATCAAACCCATCTGTCATCTTCAAAAGTGCATTTCTGTTTTCCATTCTTGCGCCTATTTTGCAAAAATGTCTCTTACGAAAACCTCTGTAACTCCCTCCGTTTTCATGATAGAAGTGCAATTTCAACTCCTCCTTGTACCTAACACCCTTAGCTATCCATAGAACCCAATAACACAGTACAAAACAGTGTGGTTGTCCCGTTATAGCAAAAACCGCATAAGGAAAAGTTTGCTGCAAATAGAAATTCTGAAAGGTTTTACACATGTGAATTAGCATTAAATTGTTTCCCATTTGGCTTCGAGATTTCAAATGTTTTCTTTTGACTAAAACATTGTTTGTGATTTGTGCAACTGTTCAAATCAGCTCCCATAGGAATTAATAATAATTTAAGTATTTTTGACCACATTTGGTGTTTTTGCTCAGTCAATTCAAAAGACAATTTCAAAGCCATCCTGACAGCTGAAAAGTCAATTCCGTTTTTCTATTGTGTTTGAAGGGAAAGGTGGGAGTGATATTCTGTTTGATTTGTGCTATTCCTGAATACCTGCTCTCTCCTCACATCTATTTAATTGCCTATTGGGGAATTGAAGGGTGTTGCAGGGGGAACCCCTAACCATAGTGCCATCTGTTCTAAACCAACTCAACAGTATTCTTTTCTATGCTGCATTTGTTCTTGTGCTCATTACTTGATTCCTAGTGTATTAAAGATATTATTCAATGTTCGTCACCCATTGGTGATAGTTGTTACCTATTAAAATATATTGTGATTACATTTTAAATACATAAATAAATATTTACCTTTGCAAACTAGCCTGATTCCTGGTTCAGTGTGACTGGGGGGTCTCAGCAGAAGGGTGTGATATGAGCGGTATATCGTTCAGAATATTGAACTTATAGATACAAATAAATAAGGGTTTCATTTGCGCACTACATGCTGGGCGTGACTTGGGGGGTGTGCCGGATTGAAATCACTTACAGTAAGTAGGTAGAGGTGGCCAAGTACCTATTAGCTACCCATGTCTAGAGGGCATATGGATTAGTGCTGTGAGGCAGTCTGGAGAGTATGCAAGTGTAGGAGACTCATTATGTGTCGAGTTAGAACAAACATTGGTTTTTGGGGATAGCGGCATTCATATAGCAGAGGTGTTGCAAGATGTGTCTTAAGTATTGCATGATAGCAGATGCGTGTGGGTGGATGGCCATGCCTTCGGCTATCTTCTATAAGCATTGGGTTGGATACGTACCTGTATGTGCTGGCTGATTTCTTGGTTTGTAATTTGGATTCTGTCCTGTGGTCTGCTGACTTTTATTCTCTCCATCCCGCAGGACATTTCATGGTGGGTTCATTGCTGCCTCGGCCTACCTGTGAGGTGGTTAAATAGCCTGAAGAGAGGCATCGGTTTGTCAGGATGCGGGGGTGGGGGTGGAGAGGAGCCAGGTCTTGATGGCCCTCTGCAAGGCAAGGCATTCCAGATTGAGGGCGCTTGGACGGAGAAGGAGGATCGCCCTATTCGTGTCAATTTGTGGGGCGGGACACAAGGAGAAGTGCATGCCTGATTGCAGGTTTCTATTGGGTTGGTAACGGATGAGTTTATGTTGAAGGTATTCTGTGCCTGTCTGGTGGAGGGCACTGTGGGTAATGCATATGGCTTTGAACGTGACATCCGATAGGGCGCATTGGCAGGACACGGATGGCGGGTATGATGTGCTCTCTGGGGCCATGGGCCAGGAGGTGCCTGACTGCAGTATTTTGTACCCATTGGAGCTTAATGAGTTGCTATGCAGGAATGTCCAGGTAAAGAGAATTGGCGTTGTCTAAGCATCAGATGACAATTGCCATGATTGCTGTGACTCTGTGAGGGTAGGAGAGGGAAGGGAACATGCATCTCAAAATGCAGCTTTGTAGAGATATAGGTAGCAAGATTTAGACAGAGTTGATGTGGTGTGAAAGTGTCAGATCAGCATCCATGGTGCATCCGAGGTTGCATTGGATTTGGTGGAAGGAGGCCCTAGGGATGAGGGCCAAGGGGTGGGTTGGGGAAGAATACCATCTTCCCACAGATCATGATTTTGGTTATTCTAGGGTTGAGAAGGAGGTAGTTAGCTGTGAGGCAAGTTCAGGATGGAGAATTGAAGAGGTCTTGGGGATCTTCAAGATGATATGTTATGTCATGTTGATTTATACTGTGCGCCACTGCCATTTGCAAATTTCTGCAGGTGCTCACGTGGCTCTGTAGGAAAAGTGGGTTAGTGGGGAGAGAGGGATATGATAGAATTTGCGCTCATCTGTTGATGCATGCAGAACCAGGAGGAACTGGCATCTGTGTGTGTGATCTTTCTGGGTGTGCTTTCTTATGTGCACTGGAATTATTGTGTCCATAAGGGTGGCGTCCAGTATCTGATTTCTATATTTTTTGCAGGTGTTGGGTTTGTAGTATGATTAGAGAGGGGCGTGCGGTTTTCATGTTTTTGGGTGGGTTGTTTCACTAACCCTTTGGGCGTGTGCAGCATGTGAGAAGTGTAAGGGAGTGGAGATGAAAAGTTGGTTTGAGGTGATCACTGGGTGTTGAGTAGTTTTATTGTCAGTTCTTCCTTCTATATTGTCTGTTTGCTTTGGTCCTGGCATATGGTTTGCAGAGTGACGTGTCTAAACTAAATCTAAATGAGTCTAGTGTGCCTAAATTCAAAAGCAGTGCGTTACAATTCTAGTGTGGCTGAATTTAAAAGCAGTGGGTTGCAATTGTAGTGTGGCTAAATTCAAAAGTAGCATTGACCAACTCAGTTCAATGTTGAATTCTAGTGTGGCTAAATGCCAAAGTAGCTGGTTGCAGTTGTAGTGTGGCTACATTCAAAAGCAGTGGGTTACAATATAGTGAGTGTGGCTAAATTCAAAAGCAACATTAACCAACTCAAATTCTAGTGTGGTTAAATTCAAAAGCAGTGGGTTGCATTCCTAGTGTGGCTGAATTAAGAAGCAGTGTAAACTAACTAAGTACAGTTCTAGTGTGGCTAAATACAAAAGAAGCAGTTTGCAATTCTAGTGTGGCTAAGTTCAAAAGCAGCATTAAGCAATTCAGTTCAGTTCTAGTGTGGCTAAATTCAAAGTACAGTGCTGCAATCCTAGTGCTTCTGAATTCAGAAGCAATGTTAACCATCTTAGGCAGAAGAAAAATTCAACTGTGGTACAAACCACACAGCGGCATAATTGAAAATGAGGTTGGTTACTTTTTGTACACCCTGGTGGCTGCAATGCAAAAAGTGGTGAGATTTAATGGAACAATCCCCCTGTTATAACACCTTGGAAAGCTCAATGCAGGTGTGGCACAATACAGTAGTGGTGAGATTCAATGAAGACTTCCCTTACCTGGAAGTAGCGGTAGATGGATACTGAGGTGTCTGGCAGGGCTAGGGAGCCTGGTGAACAGGCAAACAGGGATGGTTGGCACCTTGAGGAGGCGCTGTGAGCCTGTGCCCTTCGCCAGCTGCCTGGACATGGCTGCCCTGGGTGCTATTGGTAAGAAATGGAGAGTGGGAGGAAGGAGGGAAGGGACAGAGACAAACAAAGGACTGGACCACAAAGGCAGTGCCCTTTAGAAGCAGTACAGCACAAAAAACGATTGTAAATCACACTAAAAACAAAGATAGATCCCTCCAAATAGACACCAACCTCCTTACCAGGTGCTCGCTGTACATATGATGACAGAACATAGACTTGTGAGGCTTAATCAAATAGAATATGGCACCACCTGGGTATATGAATTTGTGCTTATTAAAACAGTGCCTGACATCTGAGTCATCATTTAACAAGTTATGACTATACCTGGCATGTGAGAATTTTATAGATGTAAGATGTCAAGAATTGGTCATATGAGGTCGTCTGGCACAAGAAAGCAGTGCTCCTGACCTATGCTGGGTCTGCAAGATGTGCCCCGCATTGCATGACTGTATCACTTACTCATCGAGGCAGCACTGCAGTGTATGCTTGAAAATTACAATTCGCCCTTTCTCCAATGTCATGCATTGTTCACTTATTGCAGTTTTAAAACACGTTTGTGATGCCAATTCTTGCCAATTAGCTGGTGACAAAGGCCATATGGCATCAATGCCGGTGATGTTTTGAACATCAAAGGACATGTGAAGGTACTCCCAGTGATCTAATCAGCTACATGATGTCAGTTCCTCTACCCCGGCATTTGGGTAAACTGACGTGCCTGCATCAAGGCCTGATAAGAAAGAGTGGTCTCTTGTTTATTTGGTGGGAAAGATCATAGTTTGTCTTGCTTGTTTGATAATAGATTTGTACAGGCATAATTATTTTCCCTTTCTGTGACTCTTCACTCATGTTCCAGATGCTGGAAAAAGGTGTAGTTTTATGGGTGATTTGTCTGACCAAATAGTATTTCCTCTGCTTAGGAGTACAACACACAATACATTAATAATAGAAGGAACATCCTACACACCCTTGTTTGGTTACAGCTCATGAAGTTATGGATGACTGCAGAAGTACTATGTTTCTCATTAAGATTATACATTATCTTGCTGGATATTCTTTGGAAAAGATAGATGATGTCTTTTACTGGAAGCTAGTAAAGGAATTGTGCTTCTGCAATTTCACTGGGAGTGTTCTTCATTGCCTTGGATCCATCATGTAAGAGAAAGGGGGCCATGTACCACAAAGTGGAAATTTCATGTATTAGACTGGGTTCTTTTGCAGTTTTATGCAACACAAGTTCCTTCCATGCCCTTATAATCCTTTCCACCACGTAGTGGAAAAGTGAAGAGTAAAACATAGGAAAAAGGGAATTTGCTCTTGAATTTTGCACTACATGTTTAGACATATGTAAAGGCCTACAGGTGGCAATTACAATTAAAACCTTTGGCGTCCATCTGCTTTCAACAGTTGTAAATGGAGGTAGATTCCATAAGAATAGATTGGTTTACTGCCAGCAGGAAAATTCCATGATGCTGGTAAACCAGGTGGATCCGTCATGCATAGCCGAAAATGGGGCAGAAATGTCAAGTCTGCCCTCCTCCCCAACACAACCTGACAAATACTACAAAATCCCCCGGATCTGTAAAAGTGGCAGATAAAGTGGTGTAACCATGACTGCCACGTTTATCGTAACCTTTTACTAAAATCCAGGGGTTTGGAAAATGACCCCCGTAGTGATGTGCTTTTAGGTTTAAATAAAATAGTTCAATAATACATGAAAAAAGGGGTGGTTGGCGAGGATGTGCCTCCTATGCACCGTTTCAGTTTAGAAACCATCCCAGATTCAAGACAGCAAGAAATAAAACGTAAGTGCTGAAAACAGAAGTGCTTCCGAGTTCAAACTCGTTCATTTTGGACTTGCCCATGTGCCCTCGATTACAGACATGAGACTTTAATGGTACCCTAGGTCTAGGACAACCATAACAGTTCGCACAACCCTTTAACAGGCCCATGACATCAACACCAGCCCAGAAAGCAGAAAAACAGGACCTAGCAAGAACTATGTTGACTGTAAGACAAAGACTATTCCAATCCAGTGGGTGTCCATCAAGCAGCTTCCACCTTGGACACAGAAGTTGAAACCCCCTCTTCTTCTCAAACATCACTCTCTCGCATTATGCCTGCTGGATGAAACAATACTGGGTCCCACCCATCTGCCACAAACACAGGAATTTTTAAGATCCATTTCACAAGCACCCACCGGGTCAGGACAGAGTAATTGAAACACAACCAAAATGTCCCAACCCAACAATCAACTTCAAAACGAGACCAGGGACAGTGAGGACCCCACCCATTCTGATCAATGCACCAGGTTAGCTCTTCCTTTTTACTTGCACTTCCTTCTTTCTACTCAATGTTTCAATCTTTTCTGACCTTTCTCTGAAAACATGATTCTCCATTCACACCTCAAACAAGCACCATCAGGCAAATAGGAGAGGAGAGTGATAAAAATCAAGGATAAAGCTAAAAAATGTGGTCAGGGACAAATCTCTCTGCACTGTCCAGCTACCCCTTCTTATAGGCTATTGGCACTTCTAGTTTTTCAGTGCTTGTAGCTAATCTGTGCTGAACATTTCCCTCTAGATAGACAGGCACCTTAGTGGCACCACAGATAAACACAAAGAGGTTGAGGGAAAAAAATTGAGTCACAAGCAGACCCTCACATTAAGGGTGGAACCCTTGTTACAACGACGAAAAGGCTTGTGACTCAAGGAAAGACCGCTTAGTGGCACCACCATAAACCACCTGGAGAAAGTGTGGAATGCAAAAATTAGGTATCAGCACCTAAGAACTTCTGCCTCCCCTCCAGCTCCCCCCATTTCTTCCAGAACCCTATGCCAAGAGTCCAGCAAAAATTGAATAAATTGCACTTCATAACACAACTTTAACTCATGGTAAAGCCCCCATTCTGAGCCACCTTAGAAATGGGATGCTGCCATCTTCCCTGCCGGGATGAACGTAAGTGCTCCTCTTTGCCCCGTCCCCAATTTCCACCTCCCTCAACTCCTCCACCATCAACCCTCCCACCACCCCTTACCTTCAGTTTTCCCACCCCTCACCAGCACCAGGAACAGTTAGTGAACCCGGCGCTTTCCTGTCACTGCAACGGCCACCATGGAAAGGAAGAGAGGACTATGTGTAGTTCCCGTCTCCTTTGTCCATGGCTGCTATCTTATTTTGTATTTTTCTTTAAGTTGAGAACCAGCAACCATGCCATTTCTCAACTTAACAAAAAACAACTATTAGCTTCCCAGAAAAGCATTCCAGAATAGTAGTAGCCATAAACCTCACCCGGTCGGGGTATTACCGGGTTTAGTGATGCCTGGAGGCTAACCGAGTTGGGGTTTAATGCCTATTTGCATTGTTATGCGAGAAGCTACAATACCCACAATCTTATCCAACACCTTCTGCACTTCCTTTGGCAAGCCCCTCTCTACAATAGAATAGAAAAATGGTATTGACTGATCCCACAGCTCTTCCATTTCAGCTCTCCACATCGCTTGCATTTTAAGAATACATCTAGCTTGCTCCTCATCATCACCCATAGTGTACTGCATAAGGGACTGTAAAGGGAAAGCCCTCCATAGTGCATCCCATACCTCTAACTCCATTAAATGGTGCATCATGTGTGCATTGTCCCCCAGGGTTATTCCTGGGTATCCGGCCTTAACCCACACATCCATAGCCTGGTCCCCAATTACAGTTACCATCAAACTCTTAAGGACTCCTGTTGCCAAGGGGACCCCTGATGTTTGCTTTTCAAATTCATATATCCACTTGCTCGTCCCTGCTGTGAGCTGCAGGAGGGCCTTAATTAAATTATTCTTATCCATCTGGGCCAGGGCACATACTGTGTCCTCCCTGCCCCTTTATGTATGAGTGGCATCTGCATCTTCACCCTACTCCCCACATCCTTCTTCATGACTCTTCTTCTCTTTACCAACACCATCCAGCTGGCCCTATTCCTCAACCTGCCCCCACCACAAACCTCCTACTTGGGGGTACTGTCAGCTGCCTCCTCACCCCTTGTTTCTTCTTTGTTCTGATCACCAGCAAACGTATCATTGTTCTCTTCCTTCACATTCTCTACCAACACCGTATTCTCCTCTAACAGGATTACCCACCCACCCGGCCTTCTTTCCTTCTCAACACCTACATGTCTTCTTCCTTCAGTATCAATCCTAAGCAGCATTTCCCCTGATTTCCATTCTCCTGCCCCTTCTGTCAATGCCGCTATATCCCTTACTGCTCTTGGGGATGTCTGTATCCTTCTTAGTTCTGTTAGAAATCCTGTCATCCTATCTTCGAACTCCCTTGACCTGAAACCCACCGATGCCGATACTTCAGGCGGGTTAGTATACGGGGGTGGGGCAACAGTATCCTGTGGTATTACTGGTGCTGAAGGGGACCCTACCAACGGATACATAGGTTGGATTGGTGTACCCTTCTGCGGCATATGCTACCAAGGGATATAATCCTCTGTACTCCACTGGCAACCTACCCGCTCCTTCTCCTTTCCTGCACTTCCCATCTTTCAGTCTCTGCACCTCTACTCTGTTCCCTTGATCTTAAGCATCTTCTAACATCCACCAAAGATCTAGAATTTCTTTTCTCTTCTGTAGCTGCTTCCCCTTGTATTTTACTACTAAAAATGTGGACATATGTTCCAAGATGCTCTTGTTATGTGAGCCCTGCCCTGGCCATGTGCAGAGCATCCCCCCTCCTCCTGTCTCCACAATCCACTGCTTATGATATTTCTCCTCCCTGCCATGATACAGTGGAAGGTCCTAATACATATGTTCTATTGGTGTTTAAACCCCCATGCTAGTTATTGCTATCTCTTGCTGACCCCGCAGCCATCCAATACCAACCAGACCACGACGCACACTATTACCGCTCCATCTAGGGTCTGTTCTTTATTCAATAAATCACAAGTATAATATGATAAAATAACAAGCTAATGTACAATCACTATTTATTCCAAGCCTGTTATGACACCACTAGTTTTATTTCCATATTCCTCCTTTAAATAATATATTGTCTTGTGGTACCACATTCCCTCCACTCCGAGGAGGGGCTCCCTGCCTTACCTTATAATGCCTTACCAAAACACTCTCCTCATAGTACACATTTTAACAACAAATAACTATGACCTCACCCACATCGATGACCTCTCTCTCCACATACTCACACCTTTCACACTTCCCCTTCCTTCTTTTCCCTTACTTTGTATTGCTTACAAGTGTCTACTCACATGTGCATGCTCACTCGAACTCTTCCGTCACAGGGTTCCAACACTCTCCTTCATGCCACGGCTCGCTTCAAAGTGCAGAAAGGACTTCTCTTAAAATGTCTCCTGCTAAATCACTCGACACATGTTTTTCTTTGGGACTGGTCACTGTAGGTGGGTGCGGCACCTTCTGGAGAAGCGGCCTGGAAGCCTCCACAAGTATGGGGGTGCTTGGATCACATTGGAGTCATTAATTGAAGGCACGCCCATAAACGCTCAAAGCAGAGAGAATACAACCTGCTAGGGGAAAAAGGCCCAAGTTGATCTTGTAAGGATAACAAGTTTTCATCTCCCACGCAGATGAGAGCAACAACAAAGAACTCTTCTGCTAAGAACGTTGTGCCCGAAAAATAGTACAAGCAGAATCTTATAAAGTGAAACATCATCATATATGATGCAATACATAGGGTAAAATCCTGCACGGCTGATTGTTGTGCACCTATACAGGATCCACCTGCCCCATAAGGGATGCCAGGCCTTTGGTTCCAGCCCTATCCATCCATCTTCCGTCACGTGGGGACTGTGGTGATCATCTTCTCGCTTTGAAGGTCAGAAAACAAATTAATTATACTCTTACCATACAGCAACCTTATCACTCATCCAGTGCACTTGGCAGACCTTAAAACAGGCACAAAGGAGGTTCTCTGGCACTCTAACCTTCACACACACATTTCACGCACTCCTCTCTGAAAGTGTGATCTAATCCGAAGCTGGTCACAAGAAGTATAAGAGAGAGCAAACACATTTAAGGGCTATGCCTGAATTCGGGGACACCTCAACTTAGTTGTGTTTCAATGGTAACGGTAAACAAATAGAAAGTAAATAGAATACCCCTTCCCTTCTATACTCACAGCATTGTGCAAGCTATATACTCTTCAGAGATGCCAATCAGCAGTGATGCTTCCAATAAAACAACAGTGAGCTAGGTAGCTAAAAAGAATGGTCCAGCAAGGCTTTGTACAACAAATCTTTCTTATGGACTCTGAATCATTGAACACACTAACCACTCATGCGTGCCTGGAACTGGCCAAACGGTAGATTATCTTACAGGCTTTTCGGATAGAAACACTCCAGGTATATGACCCACAGGGACCACAGCTTATTACAGCAGTATTCAGTCACTCCAATAAGATAAATAGAGTCAAAAGAGAAATTCTGAAACTATGGCCAATACTCAATGTGGGGTCTGTCAATTTACAGACACAGAGATTTGCGATCAAAAAGAGAAAAAAAAAATCTATGGGACACATTAGTACAATCATACCAACCACCAGATCTGACTGTACAACAGGGTACTTTATCTGATGTTGAACCATCCTCGGGACATTCACCGTGTGGGCAATGAAATGTTTGTTAGTTGACAACACGCTCCAAAACGTTAGATCTTGCCCTTAAAACGCCATGAAAACAGACATTTTTTACAAATTGCAGCACTTCAAATGTGATATATCTAATTAAGTGCCTTTTTCAATTGAAATATACTGGACAAGCAGGCCCATTAGAAAAATGTATCCAAGAACATACGTCATGTATCAGACCTGGCTGACAACACGCGCCCATGGTGGCCCACTTCCAACAACAACATGCAGCTGCTGATATCCAATGGACAGTAATTGAAGGGGATATCCAGTCCTTGCTACTGAAATGAGAGCAGAACTGGATATTCCACCTGCATACCGACCGTGTGGGTCTCAACAAAGCAATACCCTGGCAGACATTAGCCACGCTCCATTCAAATGGAGCTTTAATCTGGCATCTACACCTTTTCCCATGTGGTATTCATGTGACCGAGGGGAGAAAGATACCACATGAGAGGAAGTGGTACGAACAAAGAGATGTGTGCTTCCAGGATGAATTATAACAGGTGCATATATTACTCTCCTGCGTGCATCATGGATGTGGCGTTGCTAGCTGGTGTTTTCTGGCAAGAAACATGGCACTGCCATCTACGAGCCGAACATGGGCATTAGGTTTGGTTGAATCAATTAACAATAGAATTTTCCAAACGACAGTACATTCCACAATGAATCCATAATTCAATCATATTGGAGGGGCACATTTTAGAGACTGTGCAGACATACTGTCCTACCCAAGAGACATTACAACTGTCTGTCTACAAAGTGGCAATATCCGTTACCGTACAGCGATACTATACCGGCACCTGTCAATGCCTGACTGGCTTGACTACAACGTGCGTTCCGACGCGAGATGTAACTGACGTGTTGCACCCATGCAGAGAATCATATGACCTTCTTTAGGTCTAGTATGGAAAAGCAGCAGTCCTCTCTGCTCGAAACGCTGGTCGGCTTCATAGGCATATGGCAATCAGGAGACCCACTCATGAAGTAAATAGTGGGCCACACCTTCATTTTATTATTTGAAAAGTTAGCACAGAAAAATAAAGCGTGAAATCACTGTCGAGCGCACTGGAAAGAGACTTTGCGATGGACAGAGAGTCTGAGCAAATAAACATGCTTTGAAACCTACGTCTCGCCCTTTCTGTTTCTGTGTCATCTAGACCCACTTCTTGCTCAGCGCTCAAGTTGTGTGGGAAACCTGATCTACTACTAACCTAGTGGCCTGGCACACGGATGCGGATGCGACTCAGGTTAGCGACTTTCACTTACTTAGAAAGCTATGAGCACTTATGCGTTGCATGAGTTCTAAGTATCACTATGGAATAGAAGGTGATTTTGAATTATTTACATGTATAAGACGCTGGGTAGTAAGTGTATGGTGTTCATGAGACAGATTGTGCGACTAGGGAATGTGAATAAATGCGCATTTGCCCTATCTAATTTATTTAGTTTTGCAGCAAAGCCATTATTGCGCATTCTTTTCTTTGCAGGGTTCCGACTTCAGTTTCTCAAGTATGGCAATAGAGGACATTTGTCCACTTTTCCAGATACCAGTGAGTATATCACTGCTCATACTGAAGACTGTCCTGAGAAAAGTGGTTCTAACAAACAAACACCAATGAAACCGGTAGGCAGCAGAGGCTGCAAAAGGGGTGTTAGCATCCTCATCCATTGAAGCAGTTCTCACTCTGATCTCCTCACGGACCCAGAGAGAGCCCAGAGCCAGTGTCTTCATTATAGCAAAATAAAGCTACTGTTACATTGAACACTTTTTTAACTTTAGAGATTCTAGGGAAAACGTTCAGTATGTCTACAGGCTAATACATTGAATTGTACCTAAAATACACAGCAGAACTATGCCATGGCTGTTTACTTTGCAGGCACGAATGACAGAGAGAGGTCTAAAAGGGGGATTTGGTAAATAGTCACAAGATAGTGACTTTTAAAGAACATAGAAGATAGTACTCTTCTCTTCTCTTCTCATTCTATCCACTTTCAGATAAGCGGCACACCAGCAAAATCTAGAATGAGTTCCTCAATAGGCAGCATTAGTCAGAAAATCATGCAATCCTTGTGTCTCTTGTAGTGGATATACTTCTAGTCCTTCTTCCCGGCCATCTTGAGCCTTCTGGCTCCAGCAATGTACTGAAACACAAAAGGAGTGATTACATCAGTTAGCAACCTGCTGACTGCTGAAGTGTTACTGCATACAAACATACCCGTGGTACTGAATGGGGATGAGGCACTTGAAAAATGCCTTATTATTAGAACCTATTATTTCGCATTCTTTTTTTGGTGGGGCATGTTTGTGATGTTTTGGGGCATGTTAAAAGACACCAGAAAAAACATAGAGGGAATGCTGAGTCCTCCATGGCTCTCGGCTGACCCTACAAAGAAGGGGCAGGGCTCGTTTTCAGTTCTTTAATTTGCATTTGCTTATTTATTTTACTAATTTGATTTGCACGTAAATTCTTTTGGCCCAATGTTTCTAAGTTGCAAACTTGTATTTCCTTTACTTTATTACACAAATATCCCTCTTTTTTAACCCTACTGTTGGGAGGAATATTTCTGCCACAGACTGGGGAATTTTGGTTACAAAATCTTTTACCATGTTGTTTAGTGACATCTGTCACATTTACTCAATTCAAAGGACTAATTTTGTCAACATGAGAAAATTGGAGGCCGGGAACTGTGATTCATGTTTCTATATAACAAGCACATTTCGGCAGCAGGAACACTTCCCACTGAGCTATCTTACCTGCTTTATAACCTTGGCCTGCAGGTGGAATACAGTTCTTTGCTACAGGCACGCTACCTCCTGAGCTATTTACCTCAGGCTTTGGAACTTACTGAGATCTCTGCCGCAGCTACATTAATCCACTTAATTATATTATGTGGGTTTGGAATTGATGGCACTGGAACATATAACTTTCAGATGTCTCACACATGTCCTAAGAAAATCGATAAGAAACTAAACAAACAACCATTTTCCAATAGCGACTTCACAAAATATTGTTCCAGCTCAATAGTGTTCAGTTGAAAACTACACGGGAGATCAGAGACACATTAAAAATATTTAGAGCTTTGCTTGAGCTCTCGTCCCCCAGCAAACCAACTGATGAAAGTCTGTCTGTGCACATGAAGGACAGGGACTTTGCAGTTAAACATTCTGCTCTACCTGCTCTCAATCAAGAAAGTGACAGCAGCATTTGTTTAATGATGCTTTCAAAGTATAAATACCACATGCCAGAATTATTGCAGACACATAGTCAAAGCAGTAATTGAATTATTTGGCCAAATCTGAATATCTAAATTTCAGCCAGAATTCACCTGAATACTTACTCAAAGCTGTATTCTGGTGCACCCCTACTTACTGGTAATCTTCATTACTCCTAATCATGTTCTTCCTTGTCAAAGTATTTGCTCATTGAGGCCCTACATCCATTAGCAGGACCCTTCTGCCATCTCTTTTTTGTTCTGCCACTTTCTGTCATCACGTACATTATTGTGACCGCCCATATGCCTACAGTTCCATACTTCATAATCACATGTACCCAGACATCTCTACTGAACTGGGCGCGGTGGGTTGCAGGTTGTATAGAACCACCTGTTCAGTTCAGGAAATGTACACCTGGCAATGACTCTGCCATCACTTGAACAAATACTGTCCTCCTGTAACTTGCACCTTTCCCTATAGATTTTTTCTCTTGTAACCAGTGCCTAGATCCCCATGGGCTATGCACGCTCCTAGAAATAATAAAATAAATAAATAAATACTGTGATGAGCAAAATCAGGACTAGGAGTGATGAGGATTACTGGCGAGTTATTCCCACATTACCTCCACATCCTTCTTCCTCGTCCTAGTATACACCCAATCACCAAGATGGCTGGTGCAATCACCACACAAACCACAATGCACTGCTAAAACCATTCCTTAGTCACTATCACCCTTGCTGTTCAGTAACTGCCCTTACGCTCAACACACTGCACCTTACCAGTTTGCACTGCAAAACGTAGCTGCACATGTCAGGACTAGGCTTGCACATCAGTGGGCACATTGTGCTCCCTCTGGCAAGGACAGTCCTTCTCAACTGAGCCCCTCTGCATGTGGATGATACATGAAAGGTTGGTGGTTCGAGCCCAATGCCTGGGGCAGGGCTCTGACTTAAGCGATTGCGCCCAATTATGAAACTATTCTAATGTTCATATGGCTTATATATAAGGTTACATTTTTGTAGTTTTTGAAGATGTAATCTCTCATTGCAATCATGTCCGGAATGTGTCAGTCGCCACGCTCGCTTTCCACAAAACTGGGATTGAGTTTTTAATGAGAAAAACCAAGCAGGCACAGGGCTGGCATTCGACTTTAACTGCTTGTGCCATTTCCAAGTGTTGCTCGATGCAGATGCTCTGCCGTCTCCACATCTGAGATCGGCTGAGTCTTCTAGTGCCCCAACTCGACACTGCTTGCTTACTAGCCTCTATATGCAATGATTACTCACCTCCACTCCCAGCTGAAGGCACCCAAGACCACAGAGTCTTCAGTGCTACCTCCCTGACACTGCCAGCCGCATCCAGGGTCTTCCACTTGCACACAAGTGCAGCTGTGGTACTGCACTGTGCCACACAATGCCTTCAATGCCACTCCCTGACTCTGCTCTGGCAAGGTGCCAAGAGTGCCCAGACTCCCGGTTGATAGCAAACAGTCTGTGTGAGGCATGTGGGCTTCAGGGAAGACTTTAAATGTACTGTTACTGGTCCTTCCCCCATGTCTGGCTTTGAAGGCCACAGCGACCGTTAAGATCCTACTCGCTACCGTTTGAAAATACTTATCGATCATTTTCTATGACATTGCTACTGAACCTTGCCTGGCCTGCAACCCTGTCTTCACCCAGAGTGCCCCCTTTTTTTCTAAAGTCTGCAATCTCCTTCAATGTGGTGGGTGTTTCGTATTTTGTATTAGATGTGTGCGTTGTTTCATTAAAAATCCTATTTTGTTATAGAACTTTGGATTGACATTCTTTTATTTTGAATTGATTAAAGTCATTTTGTTTGGGTTACAACTCTTACTAGCTCACATTGCCGTCTGGAGGAATGCAGACTGCCATTGACAGCCTTGTTTACCTTGTGATGGAGATCACTGCTGATTTCATAGTAGTGTGGGGGTGAGTAGCCATTTTAGATACTACTCATTCCAATACTCCTGCAGTCCAGCAGTCGTTTTGTCACAGACCCAGTGGGAAATGAGTGCTCTGGCTACTATATAAGAAATGTTACGGTTGAATAATTATGGCTTAATGGGTAGCTGCTTGACATGAATGGCATGGCAGGCTATACCAAATATGTGCCTTGAAACACAATGTTTTGATTTGGCTGTGTGCATGAACTAATTAATAATGTTGGCTACAGAATGTACTTAGCAGTGCATTCCCCTACACGTGCATCAGTCACTTATCACTGAACGAACACTATTTCTGAGACATATGTGCTTTTTAAATGTGACTCCTTTTGAATAATTTAACACATTCTCTGATCCAATTTAAATGGCAATGGGGGTCATTCCGAGGTTGGAGGTAAGGAATTACCGGTACCGGTAAGGGTGCCGATGCCGGTAATCCCTTACCTCCGTATTCTGAGGTCCCTTTGCGGGTCCTTCCTTACCTCCTGCTTTTAGCAGGAGTAAAGTACCGGATCTTCAAAGGTACTTCGGAGGTAATTACGGTACCGTAATTTACGGTGCCGTAATTACCTCCTTCCCCATTCCCATTGAGGCCTATGGGGCAGAAATGGGAATGGGGAAGGGCAAAAGGTGAATGGGAAATTACCGGTCCCTCCAACCCTGGAATGGACCGGTAATTACTCCATTCACCATGCCGGATTTGGGACGGTTTCGGAGGCAACCATGGAGCTAATTACTCCATGGTTAGCTCCAAACCCGGAATGAGGCCCAATGTCCGTTGCAACGTATTTTTTAGCAGAGAATTCTAAAATGAACCAGCACGAGTGCAACGTAATAAAGGCTAAGCAGAACTGCTGGACAATCTGTAGTAATCAGCACATCATCCTAAAATCATCAGGAACAAGCTGAGCGATGCTCTTGAAGTAATTAGCAAGTCATCCTGAAATCATCATGAACACATTTAGTGATGCTCTTGAAGTAATCACCAAGGCTTACCACAATGATCCCCAAATCATCAGGAACAGTTTTCTAAAATGGCAAGCCCTTGAAGTAATCAGCAAGGGATCCTGAAATCATCCCCAAATCATCATGAACAAAATGGCAACAACCTTGAAGTAATCAGCAGGTCACCCTAAAATCATCAGGAAAAAAGCGCTTCCTAAAATGGGGATACTGTTGGTGTATTTAGTAAGTCATCCTAAAATCATCCCCAAATCATCACACACAATTCTGAAGATTTGCTGATGACTTCTGATAATGAGCGAATACCTTCTAATGTAGTTCGATGACCATTAAATGACTCCAGGATGGCCTCTAGAGTCATCTTTTTTTAGACTAGAGCAGTTACTATGCATTACAAAAACACTGGCAGATGGGTACATTATTCCCAAAAATATTTTTAGTCCTACACTGTTACTATTTGGTCATGCCAGGCCTTTGACTATAGAAGGATAATACTCTAAATTGTAATCATGCCAGGTGGTTTATAGTATATTCCATTTGAGCTCTTGTTTAAATGATACAATTGTGATCTGGAAAATATGGGACAGAAATTTCTTTTGCATCTGCAGTTAAAAGTGGAACATAAACTTCACATTAATTATTAATAACAAACTGATGGCATCCCTAATGTTTGATATATTGCATGTACTATTAGTACAGATTGCCCTATTAGCATTAAACAGTGATGAGAACATAAATCATTTGTGCTTAGTGCACACTCCATTACCGGTGGCCATGTGACACTGTGGAGAGGTTCCACCACGTGCTATCAGTAAACACGGTATCAAAATAGAACACGTGCTATTAGTACAGACGGTGGTAGCACGGTCAGCATTAACATCTGCAAAGATAGAACACATGCTATGAGTAATGCATTACTAGCCGGAGCAATAACCTGCAAGGTTGGGATGTTCATGTCAGCACAGAGTCAGCAATGTCAGCATTATAATCGTCATGGATAGAACACGTGGTATTAGTGCAGACTATGTTACCATGGTCAGCATTAGAATCTGCAGGGATGAAACGCATAATATCAGTAAGGCATTACTAGCATGAACAATAACCTTCAAGGATGGCTTGTGCATTTCTGCACAGATTGTATCAGCAGTGTCAGCATTTTGATATTCAAAGAGAGAACATGTGCTATTAGTACAGACAGTGGTTCTACGGTCAGCATCAACCACTGCAAGGATAAAACACATGCTATCAGTAATGCATTACTAGTCTAAACTATATCCTGAAAGGACGGCATGCATTTCAGCACAGATTGTATCAGCAGTGTCAGCACTATATTATTCAAGGATAACTCACATGCTATCAGTAATGCATTACTAGCTGGACAATATCCTGCAAGAATGACGTACATTTCTGCACAGATTGTATCACGCTCATTATAATCTTCATGGATAGAACACGTGGTATAAGTGCAGCCTGTATTACCACGGTCAGCAGTAACATCTGCAACGATAAAACACATGTTATGAGTAATGCATTGCTAGCCTGAACAATAACCTGAAAGGATCGCATGTACATTTCAGCACAGATTGTATCAGCTATGTCAGCGTTATAATCTTCATGGATAGAACGTGGTATTAGTGCAGGCTGCATTAAACCCATTGAAAGATAAAGGGGGTATGCTTTGCTGGGCAGCAGATCGTACAAATGCAGTTAAAGTATTAACCTTCATTTCTACAGATCCGTCTCATGGTCCAGCATTTGCACGGCAGAGTTGGGGAGTGGTCAAACACACCATGGGAGTCATTATCAGTTAGGCGGTAAGGGGTTAACGGCACCGGTAAAGGTGCCGGTGCCGTTAACCACTTATCGCCGCATTACGAAGTCCTTAATCGGGTCCCGCTAAGTATGGCTGGTTTTTCCAGGCGCCCTTAGTGGGAGCCGCTAAAGCACCAGCATGCTAACAACGGGCCCGTTGTTTGCATGGTCACCATTCCCATTGAGCCCTATGGGGGCTCGGATGGGACTGGGTTCCCTGAATGGGGAAATACCGGGTCCTCCAAGGTTGGAATGGCCCGGTAATTCCCCATTCAGGGAACCCAGACCCGGTATGCGGTAAGGGGGTAGCCATGGCGCCATGTCTACCTCCAACCTCATAATTACCCCCCCATGTCTGTCTCCTTTTCCTACTTTGCAAGAAAAATAGAGCTCTCTTAAAGCCAGCGTGGATTTTCATGCAGGCAGTAATGCTATGGATTCCTATGATATCCGTCTGGTAAAAAAAAGGACCTGTTAAAAGCAGACAGATTTCATAGGGTTCCATTACAAAAGACTCCCACAACGGTTCATTGTAGAAGGCATTTACACGTTTCCACCACCGTAGTGGAAAAGGTAGGAGTAAAAGAGATTTTGCCTATGTTGTACTCTTCACTTTTGCACTCGGTGGTGGAAAACGCAAAAACATGCACAGATGTGAAATTTAGCATTGAAATGTCAGCATTAAAACCCGGGAAGGACAGATTTGCATAATAATGCTGGCTATTTTACTTCTCTAATTATTTGCAGGTCTGACTACCTAGCCATTACCTCGGAGAGTAAAGAGAACTGCACAGGTGTCCAGGAGGAGCCCTAGCGTTGGGAGTCCGAGGAAAGAGGAGTCATCTCTGTTTGCAGGTAACTGAATGCTGACATGTGGGATGGACGTGCTGATTCAGCTTCTGTACTTTGCACCAGGGCACAACAACATTTAACAAAACAAGAGACATCTTAACTCTGAACATTAGAACTGTACAAACTGATACAAGTCAGTGCAGTAGAATGCAGCACAAATGTGTTTTTTTTCCAGTGTACGAAAAGAAGTAATGGAGCTATGTTCCCTGCTAGTCTGCCCTGCTCCCCCAAACACCATCACCACAACCACTCCCATGCCCAATCAAAACCCCCAAAACAAATGCACCTGCTATTTAAGGCAACGTTCAGTGCACTGAAGTGCAAGTTTCAACTTCTTCCTACACGGAACGGTTTCTTTTTCAAATAAAAGTATAGGAATGGTAAAACTTAATTAAAAAAAGTAGAAGAGCACCGCTCCCAAACCGCTCCCGCCCACTTCGACCACTGGTTTTTTCACAAGTGAAGAGGAAGGCAACTCAAACCCGAGCGGTAAAAATAATCCAAAATGCCAAATAATCACTGCACCTCTTTGCAAGGGAAAACAAAGTTTATTACATTCAAAAAGTTCTCAGAAGGTCGCGTAGAACTGAACTGACATGGAGCTTGTCACTTCAAGAAGTTACAAGTTATAGAGCGGAAAACCACAAAATCTGAATACAGAGGTTACAATGTTATCCTAACACCCTCAACGGCTATCAACTATAGAACACTACTAATTTCCCCCTATAGGCCCTCTAGTGATTGGCCACACCTTATTATAAGCCTCTTGCCCTAAACGCATGGTTTACTATATCGTCACTATTGAATCCAGGTACAGAATTGATTGTTCTTTGAATATATTGATACATTAATAAATCGTGACCGTCACATGATGTGCACCCTTCGACCCCCAGACACAATCAAAGTAAACTGGCGGGGTCAACTCTGCTTTGATAAGACAACAGGCCTTCTCATTATACCAGACCCTGCAGCGCACAAGCTGCCTCCCTGACATTGTACTCAATTTATTGGCATCACCTTTGCTCCTCCTATCCCAAATCACAGAACTTTCCAGACACAGCTCCCCCTTATCTCCTTCAAACCCCAGGTGCCCGGGGCACTGCTCTTGACTCTGAATTTCAGGGATTGGTTTGCTTTAGTTGTGTGTCTACTTCTTATTCTAATTGGATGACTGTTCTTGGGTGAGGGGAGTAGTGCACTAACCTTTCTCCTTGGCCCCTGGCCTCACAAAACCTCATGCCCTACTCTCATGAATTTGGCCTTTGTAGGGCGCACCCCTACCAGCTCTCCCAGCAACTATTCAGGCCCTGCAATTGGATATAATTAGCGTTTATTTGTGCACTGTGGGTGCCTCTGACCACAAATTCTCTCCTGGGAAATGGGAAAGGGGATTTGTTTTTTTTAAATGACCTAAACTGAGCCGCAGCTACACATAAAGGCCTGCATTCTATTCCTTTTATCGTGTCCAATAGGGTGACAATTTTGCCTTGTTAACAGGCTGACCTCACTTCTACTATAGCACCTTTCTGACTCCATGTTCCACCTGTTTCAACTCTTTCCGCATGCCTCACTACAAAACATAACTTTGGATACAACAACTAAACATAGGGCCTACAATACTGCCCAATTAATAACCTCTGCAACTGCAACATTAATGAGTTTGTTACTCCTTCTGTGTTGCTATTTGTGGGTATCAAATATGTGTCAAAACTATCTACAAATGATACATGCTTGCCAACCTTGCCCTGCTCACATGATGATACTTGCTAATAGGCCTTGCTCAACCTGTATCTTTTTGCCTGGCTGGGATGATGAACATGCATCCCAACATTCCCCCATTTAGTTCATACTCCATTAACTAACCCTGCTGCCTCCTTCCTTCGATAATCATCATCCTCCTTGGGTATCCACGCCCTACACGCATGATGTAACACCCCTCTCAGGCATATTCTCCAGGGGTACCCATCATAAAGCAACACACTCCATCCCCTGCTACATCCACCCAGTGCTCTTTGGAAATCTCTGGGTCTGGTGGGGGTGTGGTCAAGGTACCCAGGAATCCAAAGGCCTGCTCTATTTTCAACATCCCTGGTTTTACAACCCCGTCCATCTATATCTGTGAGCAGATCCAGAACATATCTGTTCTGGAGGTTCATAGGCATGATGGTCCATAATTCAGTCTTTATGGAAGTAAGACGCTGCTTCGTTTGGTTCGCCGAATGGAGCATATCCCACCTGGTGATCCGCATCAACTTGGTATTGGCTGTAGTCTGGATACCTATCATCAAGAGGGAGGTGAAACAAATTTCAGTTTTAGTAAATAATGTGTCCTGACCTGGGATCGCCTTTAATTTATCCTAGGAGTCTTTGGACAGATAGTTCAATCTTTTCTGACGGCGAAGCCTTAGTGTGTGATGGTCACACTTGTCAGATGGAGGCTTGTTTGGTTCTGGGGGCGGCGCATTGACACCAGGCAAATGGACATCATGAATTGCCAGAACTTCTGAGTGCTAGGTGGTCAGTGAAAATACACCCCCCATGATGTCAGGAGGTTTAGGTATGCATATTGTCCACACACCTACTACACTGTCACTGGGGTCTGCGAAATCCTCGTCAGAGTACGCTGTTTCAGATTCTCCACCCTCCCCTAGCTCCTCACCTTCTTCTTTCCTTTCCGTACCCTTCTCTCCTCTTTTTCTAGGTCGCTCCTTTTTTTTGTGAAGATATGGACGGCCACGGAAGGAAGCCACCGTGCTACCCAAGAAAGGGTGCCCGGGGCCCCCCTCCGGGAATGCCAACAAGGGGAAAAAGCCCTAAGGCACAAAAAACCCCTGAGCGACCCCTGAGATGTCGTCTTGAGACGGGGTCAGTCAGATAAGATGGTCGGCGAAGAAATACTGGAGGAGCTCCGGAGGAAGGCAGTCCAAAGAGAAAGGATGATCACTAGGTGGAAACCCAATCCAAGGAAAAAGAATCAGGAGTAGCCGGCAGTCCAATAGTGGGCCAGGACCTGGTACACAGAAAGCAACTGTAGAAGTTACCCAAGCAGAAGAGTAGACAATCCGAAAATAACAGGCCGACGTCTGGTACACAGGGAATCCAGCAGAAAGATGAGAGGAGGCAAAGGAGGAGACGGAAACAGAAGGCAGAACAGAGCAGTGGTAAAGAAATCGGAGTTAGTAAGATGGGACGGGGGTGGGCTAGAAGACTGGAGGGAGAGTAAGGGGAAAATGAGAGGAACAGAAAAGAAAAACAGGGGGAACAACGAGCTCAGTGAAAAAAAAGGAACAGGCTAGTAGGAGAGTAGGAACGGAACCCGAATAGGGATCGGGGACCGAACGGAGAAAATACACGAGCTAGAAAGCTGCGAAAAGCACAGAGCGTAGAGCACTCTCGGGGATCAAGGAAATCGGAAGTGTTGCAACGCGTCTGCGAACCGGAAGCGGAAGGCTTTTAAGCTTCCGAGTCGCGTCAGCGCGCAACACTAGAACGGAGCTTCAGGAGTACGTGACGAGTGAGCGGGGCGTGTGAAGTGCTAGTATCTACGCCGCCAGCGGCTCCACAGGCTCCACCCGCCTCGCGGCATGACATACACATTAAATTAACGCCACTGTGCCTTCAGTCATATCGGAGATAAAAAGGGTCTTGTTACAATGAATGTTCATTCCTACAGGTATAGCATCATTCCTCCCAAAACCAAACGGCATACTGTTCTGGCCTCCGTACTGTTGCTGGCATCTCGCTTAGCTCCATCTACCTCAATTTCTGTGCATAATTTCCCCATGTTCTGCCAATTGACACGTGCCACTACATCTTCTACACTCCCCATCTGCCATTAGAAAACAATGCTCCTTCCATCTTCAGTAATGGTTTTATTTTACAATTGGCATGTTCTTTTTTCATGGCACATTCTTTATCATTTCAGTCCATTATTACTGCTTGGACTGTGTGAATTTGTAAAAGACTGCATACTCGACACAGGGTCAGGTGTATGAGACATTGGGCTATTAGAGGCATCATTTCTTGAGGTGTAAACAACTTGGATTCACCTATTACATGAGGTATCAAAGAGCATACATAGCAGCTCTCGTTTGACCACTCCCTCCCCACTTCGCACATGTCAACATACCACATTTTATCCAATTCGGGATAGTGCACACCCACCACAGTATTCAATATTACCCCCTTATATGGATTATACTCTATCTCTATCTGTTTCCCTCCTGGTGTGTGTCATCCCCAAAATGTGTCATTTTCATTTCCATATCCCCCTTTCAATGCCCCAACCATAAAAAATAACCACACAGAAGCACTAGGCCTACTCCAAAAAGAAAAGAACACATACAACATAACATATGTATTATAAGCTTGTAATGTTGAACCTTCAGAGGGATAGTAAAATCAGGGAAACATGCATACAAATCTATACTGTTCATCATATTATAAGGATTGACCAATTATAGTATCATAAAGAAATGTGCAGCCGTGTATTTTTTAATACTACCCAGAGAGTTGGTCATTCTGGGAAGAAGGTGGAGTGATCCTGGGTGCTTTCCGAACATCGGATAAGTGGACCCAAAATGACAACTCCTTCATCTGAACTGCAAATGGAGTAGCAAACACAACACTGAAAGAGCCCTGGAAATGTTGGTCATTCCAGCACTGAACTAAATTCCTGAAGTATACTTGATCTCCAGGGTATAGTTGTGGGACTGGCAAGTTCAGTAAATCTGTTGGCGATGCTTCAGCTGTGTCTTCTCTTCTAGGAGCAATCTGGCGAGACAAAAACTTTTATAATTTTTGTTAGCTCCCTCAAATACCCCTTAAACTCCTCCCCTAAAATTCCTGTTGCCCTGTGAGCATCTGATGCTGTGTGTGTAGGAGTGAGAGGTATGTGCATTCTTCTCCCCATCACTATTTCATGTGGGGACAAGTGGTGGTCTTTACTGGGCTGCGTTCTCAGTCTAAACAAAGCCAAAGGGAGACAGTGCAGCCAGTTCCTCCCTGACATAGTGCATATCATCAAGAATGTACTCTTCAATAGACTTTTCATTTTTTCTACAATGCCATTGGCCTGAGGCTGATATATTGAACACAGTGCTTGCCTTATTCCTAATAGGCATGCAATCGCCTTAAACAATTTGTTAAACAATTGAGTTCCATTATCAGATTTTAGGACCTCACATACCGACCAGTGAGGAAAGACCTTGCGTACCAGAAATTCTGCTGCTGATTTCGCATCAGGTTGTATGCAACGACCAGCCTCAACCCAATGGGATAACGAACATAATACAGACATGTCTCGGGAGGATAGCTCAGGGGCAACACATTCGCCTTGGAAGCAAGACGAGGCAGAGCAATACAGGTTTGATCCTCGGGTCCATACTTAGAAATCTCCGGGTATGAAGCGTGTTGTAAATAGCCAATTACAATTACAACAATAATATAGACATAATTACTGAACCTTTTAAGCATGTCCACATAATCAATGTGGAATTGTCCAGTTGAGTGGGGCAATGTGCCACACAGCATCCCAAGGGTGTGTCCAGTGCTGTAAAGATGACATGTCATGCAATTTGCCACACACTGGTTCATGTATTCCTGCAGATTGGGGAGAAACCAGTCCTCCTGAACATCTGCTGCAACATGCTGTTTCGAAACATGAGGCATTACTACTTTACCTGTAATGTTTTGCCTCCATATCAAATTGGTCAGTGACTATGAGCACCCCCTTCTTACCCATACCTCGTTCTCTTCCTGGGGTACCTGACCCTGTAACTCAATTATTTGTGTGAATGGTAGTGTGAGTGCTAGTGCAGTGTATGCAATGTCCAACTGTAACTGTCGATTGGCCACCTCAGGATATGCATTGACATGTGGTTCTTTGTGATATGCTGCTTCTTTGGCAGCCTTATCTGCTGCATCATTTCCAAGTGAAATAGGGTCTGTATTTTGAGTGTGGCCAGTTTATTTAACCACAGCTACTAGTGTCTGGTGGGACAGGGCATAAATCAGTCTTTCCAACAATGCTGCATGCTTTATAGGCGTGCTGTCCGACATCAGAAATCCCCTCCTTTTCCATCTGGACAATCCTAAATGTACAGTGGGGGTCACGTAAATGAAAATCAGAATAGATGGTCACTAGCACCTTGGGATGCTTCTATAGCTTCAATTAAAGCAATCAGTTCTGCTGCCTGGGCCGAATAATGTGTTGGTAACCTTTTCTGAACTACAATCTCATATTCCCCATCTACAAGGTGCACCACTGCTTCACCTGTGTATCTCTAGCTCATGTTCTGGTCAATTCCCAATGACCCATTAATGAAGAGGACCTACCTCTCCCTCTTCAAGTGCATCTTCCCTTTCTCTTCCCTTCCTCCCCTTCTCCAACAGGCATTGCAATAAATGTGGCGGGGGTCATTGGGCAACACCATAAGAATGGAAAGGCTTGACACAATAACCTCGTATGCCAAGGCACGATGTGTGATTAAGGTGGATTTGGATCACTCAAGAATTGCCAACACTGCGTGCCCTACATATAATATCACTGAACAACCCATAGTTATGGATGAGCACTTTTCAATGGCAAAGGCTGCAGCGGCCAGTATCTTTTCACAAGGGAACTGGCCCTGCATCACTGAATCTATTATGCCACTATCATAGGGTTTGGGCTTGTGTCCTTAGAGTGTTTGCTGAGCCAACACAGCAGTCATTACTTGACCATTGGAATGTGATGTGAGAACAAATGCAATTATTTAATGTAATCAGGGGTTGCTAGTACTGGTGCATTACCAATTGCATTTTTAAGTTACTGGAAACATAATATAATTTCTTCTGTCCATGTGATGACCCTTTGCTCCTTTGTGCTCCCTGAAGTAGATGTTTCATGTATAACTAGCATAGTCAGAAATCCATGCTCTGCAATAATTACACAAACCCCAAAACTGTTGAATTTCTTTAACTATTAACTATAGTGGGCTGTGGTGGGTTCTGTACTGCAGCTGCTCTTTCTGAAGTTACTCTTTTCCCTGCTGATATTATTTGTCCCAAATACGCCACTTATTTCTGGCAATATTGCATTTTATCTTTGTCTAATTTGTGTCCTTTGTCCGCAAGCAGTTTTAGCAATGCAATTGAATCTGCTCTGCATAGGTCTTCTGTTGTGCTGCACACTGTGAGAAACCGGAGGGTATTCCCGCAGGAAGACCTTGAGAATGCCTTATTCAGGTGGCCAGGGATGGGCTGATGCTTTCAGATCCAAACCCTGGGGGTGGACGAGTGAGGGACAATCACCTGGGTAAGGGAACTCAGGGTTATGCTTGGGGGAATAGCCCAGGTGAGACGCAGTATTGTACTGAGGAAGAATGAGAGGAGGGTGAATTCCCTGAGGCTTTTGTGAGCTGTACCACATCTACCCCCCTTTCTCCCATTAAAAATATCCTACCCAAATCTACCAACCCTTCCGTATATAACAAATCGGCTAGGATCGAACACACCAGAAACCATCTCTCTCAGAATTCCTGCTTTCCTGTTCCCTATCCGAATACTCACAATCATTCTCCGCCACATGCCTCTGGTTATTCTGCCCAAACACAAACTCTACTTGGACTAAACACTACTGTTCCCACAATTCCCCCCTGTTCTTTTCAAAATAACCATCCCGGTCATTCTGGGCAATGCTGACAGGAACCAAGCGAGGCCTGGTAACTCGTGCCCCACGGCAGACAGACAGGGGAGAAGGGAAGCAGCCCACAAACAGGGCTGGCTCACTTCTCTCCCCCCACCAGGGCCAGGCGACACGCAGTCACAACGTGGCAGGGCACAAAGGAAGGGCGAGGTGTGAAGCAAAACCTCGCCCTTCCTTCCCATAGTAGGCACTAAGCACCCATAATGGGGGAAGCAGGGAACCAGGGAAACAACAAAGGTAGGCACCCCCTGGGTGCCCAGACAGTCAGCGCCATGCCAGTCTGGCGGCTGGCCTTCACAGCCCCCATGCATACACAACAAGGACCCAGGGTTATCCCTGGGTCCCATATATAGGAGCTGCATGTAGCAAGAAAGACACAAACAGTTTGGGACCCTGCACGAGGACCCAAACACAAGCGAGTACACTGTGCACACAGAGTCTCGTTTTAATTTTTCTTCTCCACAAAACTCTCCCACCCTAGAAAAAGGGAGAGAACTAATGGAAGAAAAGACAGGACACCGTAGAGTGACCACACACAAGTCATTGGACAAAGAAGGCGGCATGGGCCAGAGGGGCTAACCTTAGGACCCGGTGCCCAAAAGTACAAGATACTATAATATGTGATTATTACTATGTTTTTTTATGACCATATCTGTACAAATAAAAGCCCACAGCCTTTTCTTGCCAACACCGGAACAAACGTGTGGTGTGATATTTGCGGAGGGTGGGAGTAAGTGACACACAGACACCCATATATAACAAATGTACATTTCTACCTGCATATGGGTCCACCAGTTACTATTAATCTCCCCCTTCTAAGGTCATCAACCCACCAGATATGAGGGTTGTAATTCCCTATGACACTTCTTCCCCATCTTACCCCATAGGATATGTTAACTCTCCAAACCCCCCCTTTTACGACCTAAATACTTATTCACACCATAGAAAACAACGGACTAACCCTAAAACTGTTTACCTGACAGAGTCAGGCAATTAACCTGAATCACACACAACTGATGACCCTTTCCTTTACCCACAGGGTTACAAGGTGGAACAGGAAAGCACAGGGAGAGCAAGGCAGACCGCACAACATGAGAGCTAACTCAGCACGGCAGTTCTAGAGGAGGCAAAAAACAATGCAAGTCGAGAGGATACCAAGGGGAAAAGTGACCTTGCCCTTATCGACAGAGGCCTGTGAAGCCTCAAGAGAAGAAATTGTAAGACTGTGAATAATAGCCAGCATGTGCTGTAGCAGATGCCAATGGTGCCCTGGCGCCTCCTCCCCTGAGAGCCAAGCCGTGGAGAGATGAATGACCCAATGGTACAGACCATGACTCTACAGACAAGAAAAGAGAGCAGTACATCACAATTGGTGAGTCGAGGGTAAAGGCAATAACACAACCGAACTGTGTTGAACGAAAGTAGCAAGCAGCTAATAGAACTTTGAGTAAACAAAGGAACTATTGAGAACGTGGGGGGAAAGCCTGCAATAGAGGTGTCTGGCACCACGTGGGTGCTAACACAGAAAACTTGAATGAGCAATTACATGAAGGTAGAGACTACCATAACTAGAAGGCCCCGGGAAGAGGTGAAGAGTGGTCAAAGTGGTAAAATCCTCTGTACTGTCAAAAGTCTTTGACTGACAGATGATTGTGAAGAAGGGGAAGAGAATCCCACATGGTGAAAGTTGGCAAGAGTGAACCCGGTGGAGGGATGCTTACGAGAAGGGACGAAGACTAAAGTCCCATAGTGAGCTGTTTGGTAAAAGTCGATGAGAGTGAACCAGGCAGAGGAAAGCCGACAACCAAAGGCAAAGCGCAATGAACTGTGTTTCATAAAGTTGGCAGGAATGAACCCGGTGGAGGGATGCTAACGAGAAGGGCAAATTCTAAAGTCCCATAATGAACCTGGTTTCTTAAAGTTTGCAGGAGTGACCCCGGAATAAGGATACTAATGCAAAAGGGGTGAGGCCTGAAGTCCCAGTGAACAGTGTGTTAACAGAAGTGAACCGCATTGAAGGAAAGTCACATTGCATTGTTTGAAAAGATATCAAAATTTGTGCAAACAGGAAATATTACAAGACAAGGGGAAGGGCAGTGTCCACCTTGTCATTTGGGGTCCGAGCCTGACCTAGGGAGATCCAGTGGTGAAAAGTCATCACCCAAAGTTCATTGAGAAAAGGAAATGTTTAGTCTTTTTTGCGGAATACGACTGGTGAGGGGTCTGCGCCTGGAAGAGGGGGACCAACGGGTGAAGCCATCCCCCAAAGTATTGGGGAACAGAACTTTGTTTGTTTATTTGTTGAATGCCTCAGGCCCTCGAAGGCAAGATACTTTTGTTTGAAAGGAGACTTAACCATCGAAGAACCTGATAGCTAGAATGGAATTGTTGGCTCATGCTGAGAAAGCTCAAGCGTGTGTTGTACTCCAAGGTCCCACCTTGTCCTGTGCTAAAAACGTGGGGAAAGGAGGCCCCTGGCAATCACATCCTGACTTATTTTTTGGGAACACTTCTTTCTATATTGAGCCCTTATCCCACACTCTGTGTAATTAGTTGCAAGAAATTGGCAAACGGTTTTTCTTAGTATAGTGCCTTTTATTTTGACACAACGCCACAAGGATTGACTTATTTTTCATTTGATGGTGACGCGTGGCCCCATCCTAGATTTAGGTTAGGCTTTTTCCACCCTGCATTTACAGTTTAATAAATACCCCTGAACTGTGATTACTTGTGTCTGTCTTTACTGTTGCCACACTGAGTTCCTTACAACACTCAGAGATCATCTACATACTGAATGACCATACTGTGTACATGTATGTTGCCCAAATCCATATGAAGTACTCTATTAAAAATGCTTGGGGACTCACATGAACCCAGTGTGATGTGTTGGAACGTTTGCCCTTGATAGGTAAATGCAGTGAGATATTGAGAATTGGGATGTAGTGGAGCGGAATGGAGAAGAATGCATTTTTCAAATCAATGACAGTAAAATGTGTGGACTCAATGGGTATATTGTAAAGACCTATGGCAGGATTTGGTTCTACTGGAAACTCTACTTCAACAATATTATTCAATGGACATAGGTCCTGTATTATCCTCCAACTTGACCCCTTTCTGAGAGGATATATTGCTGTGTTGCATGGAGATTGTGAGGGTACTATAATGCTCTGCTGCCATAACACCACAATTGTCTCATGTGTTCCTTCATCTGCTTCCCTTGACAATGGATACTATCACACTCTGGGTAACACTGTGCCTTGCTTCAGCTTGATATGCACCACTTCTATACTCTTCAGGAGCACTACATAATGGGGGCTGTTGGCCCATAAAGTGCATGCGTCCTGTAACAGGTCTAACTGTAGGTGTGCAGGCATGAGTTTGACAATAAGTATAGGGCAAGGGGCATTCCTATGCGGGATCATTATTTTACATGGGATACAAACCTCCAGTATAATTTTACCATCATTATCAGCATCCCCAAAGAACTGCCCATCTGTCACCCCATGCAGTGTTTGAGCTGGGTTAATACAAACAACTGCATGCCACTCATCTCCCTCTTTGTTGGTCCATATCAACACTAGCCTGTATTCTGCAATTAGTAACCCTCCAAATCTCGTCTAATATTGGTACCCGGAGCACGATCTTGGGAAGCTGCTGGCCTAAACAAAAATTCAGAGGGCACTCTCAATGGTTTCTTTCTGATGCCTGGCACCCAATTTACCAACATGGTTGCTCCATACATGAACACATCAGGCTGCAATGCTGTTCCTTTCGAGGCACCATCACTGTACAATGCTTGGGTTATCACCAGAACCCTGGCATAACAAATTCATGGTGTAGAACATACTTCACCTTCTTCCATGAACAAAATTGTCATATGTAGTTTGCTTAACAGATCCCCACCTAACAAGTTCACTGGTGTTGCAGTTGAAAACAATAGATGAGAGAATACTTCTTGGTTATCTACCTTGATGGGAAAGTGTTCTGTAAATGGAACTGAATTTATTGTCCCAGAGCACCTTTGCATGTCCATTACCTTTCCTGATAAGGGGAAGCACCCTTCCTTTATGCAGGATTTTGTTGTCCCTTTGTCAACCATGAAAACAAATGAATTGTTGCCTATCTCTACACCTACCAGGGGTTCCTCTTCCAGGTCAGCAGTGATTGATAGAGTTGGGTACATCAGAGTAATATGTGGGCTTCCTGATCTGTGTATGTGTTCAACCCCGAGAATACAAACTGGTTAACACCCACTAAACTCGCCCATGTATATTGTGACACTGTGCCATGCGGCAAAGCATTTATGTCCCATACTTGTTGTGCTGGCTGTTGCTGCCCATACACTGGCATGCTATTGCGCATTGGGGGTTGCATCTGTTGTGGCATTGGTGCCTCATATTGATAATGGGGTTGTTGCCCCTGCTGGGGCACCTGTACAGGCCCTGGACCATACGGGGCGCTTGGAGCCATTATTCCATACTGCTGTTGATTTGTGACCGGTGCTGCTGGGATCATACGCAGATGCCTGCCTGCTAGTACACTCTCTGCTAAAATGGCCCATTCTCCCACATGACCAACACAGTCCTGGTCCACCAAATCTCGGCCCCATCCCACCAGATCGTCCTCCTCTACCTCCTCACCCTCCTTGGAATCCCCCTGGCACTCTTTGACACCCTCCATGGTGCCCTCCCTGGTAACCTCCCTGATAACTTCTGTTGTATGGATAGCTTTCATACCCTTTTGTCCACTCCGGTACTATTTTTGTTTCCACTGGTGCTATTAGCAGATTCACCTACCATACAGGTGGACCATAATCAGTGATCCTTCAATGCTCAATTTCACTAATATATTCTGTACTTACTTTGCTTCAGCCTTCTATGCATTGTCCACCACTTCCTTCTCTTTCTCCTGCCTTTGCTTGCAGTGATGTACTGTAATCGCCTGAAGCTCTGCCCAATCCTTAGCCTCGATCCCCACTACCTTGTCCAAATCTTTCTGCACCTCTTTTGGAAGTGCTTTCTTTGACATATGATCAAATATTGCTATTGTCTTATCCCATGGTTCCTCTGTCTCAGCCCATCACATCTCATGAATCTGTAGTATGCATTGTGCCAGGTCTTTGTCTTCTTTCATAGTTTGTGGATTTATTGAATGTATGTCCATGTATCGGAATATGCTGCTCTTAGGGCAGCCCACATTTTAGCCCAACAATTGTTAAAATGCTCCCCATCATGATTGTCATTGCCTATTTGTACCCCTAACTTTTTAGCATCCGCCTGATCTCCTACTAATGTAGCAAACAAACATTTCAAGTCTCCTACCGCAACTTTAATACCTGTGGTCTGTTTTTCAAGTGCATATACCCTTTTGCCTGCTCCTGCTGTGAGCAATTCAGTGCCTTCTATCCACCTTTGGCCAGGGCACATGCTGTGCCCTGCCAGGACCTTTATGTAACAATGGAAAATGCCTTCCCACCTGCATAGCTGATGCCTTTTTACCAACTATCTTCCCCGTTACCACCACTATGCGACCTGGTCGCACTCGCAGTCTTGAACCCCACAAACGTTCTACTCTCAGTGTTACCCTAGGAGGCATCTCATCTCCCTCCTCCTATCTGGGCCCCATTCCTGGTTCTCTGTTGCTCCTGCATTGGCATCTGATCAAATCAACTCATAGGGCCTCATCACGAGTCTGGTGGTAACCCTTAAATGCGGCAGTAGTGCTATTACCGCACATTTAAGGGTCTGCCAGATCATGGCTTTGGTGGATTTTCTCCCTCTGAGCTGGGAGGAAATCTGCGACAAAATTGCCGATTTTCAGCGCAATTACCGCCGGTGGGAAATCCGCCGGCGGTAATAGTGCAAATATTCCCCATTGGGCCCAATGGGGAATGAGGAATTCCCGAATGGGCCCAAAGGGGAATGGGCAATAACCCTTCCACCAAACCCGTGATCCGGCGCTAATAGCGCCGGGGGGTTTGGCGGTAGGGCTCTTAGCACCGGCGCTAATAGCGCCGGCGTTACCGCCCAACTCATGATGAGGCTCATAGTCTAAACTGCCTGCCCGTGGTAATCCCTCTAAATACCTCTCATTGATGTGGCCATCATCTTTCTTTTCAACATGTAAATCCCTAATCACAGTACTATCAGTTCTAAATAAAATATCATCCGCTCTCCATTCATCAGTGCCTATTGGTGCTCTTCACCAGTCTTCCCTTTCTAGATGTACTCACGCAAGCTCTGTCTCTGTCCTCCACAATGCTGTTTCTAAGTCTCTTTGTGCCCTGTTCTCTATCTCCATAACTAATAGGCTTCCACGTGACATCCACTGCTGGGGCACATTTTCATAGGTTGCGCGGGCTCCCTTTCGCGGGGCACAAACCCATGATTGGCATAACATGCTGATGCGTAGGTAACACCTCTGTGGGGTTAGCTGGGCTGTGGGTGATATAGGTGTATAACAGGACGCAGGAGCTACACTAGTTGAGGGGGTAACAGAGGGCGATTGTATTATGTCTGCTCTTTTAGGGTCCTCAGAAATATCTTCCAAATCCTCAACCATTCTCCAAAGTTTCAAACTACCCATTCTATTCTTCAGCTTCCTTTCCTTATACTTTCTAGCTAAATATGTGTACATGCAGCCCAGAACATCTTTATTATTCATTCCCTCTTCTGGCCATGTCTTGTACATCCCTCCGTTTGTACCGGTGACCCACTCCCTATGGTACTTCACAATTTTCTCCTGGCACAGCAGTGTATTCGAGTGGGGTAAGGGAACTCAGGGTTATGTCTAATCCTGTACCTCTAGTAATCTTTTGCTTCCTAAACACCGATCCAGCAGCACTGATCTACCCCACCCCTCCACATTATCTTTTCCCCACACACAACACACCTATCACACCACACCTCTCTTCACACAAATCAAACACCACTAATCCACACTGTAACAACTCCCAAAACACCTTAAATCACAAATCAATAATAACACAGTTATACACAATGGTGTAGACCCACCCTCAGTCTCCTCTTCGAGAAGAGGGAATTTACCTCCTTACAACCCTCTTATGCCGGGCTAAGGGATCCAAGGCCTGTCATATAATGAGCCTACACAATAAAATCACTTATTTACACAATGGTTTAGACCCTACTTCTACCCACTTTTATCAGGAAGAGGGAATTAACCTCCTCACACTATTTTTTTCCCAGTGAAGGGATCCCAGGTCCTCCATTTACTGGACCTCACCTCTATTTTACTTGCAGAGCTGCCTTTCCTCCGCAATGGAGGAGATCCCGTTTCTCTTGTCTTCTCTTTTCCTCACAATATATGATGTGATTGCAACTTTCCTCTCAGCAGAGACGATCCCTCTGGCCCCTTCTACATATAAAAGCAATATATATATTGCCACATGGTCTTTTAAAAACCACACACTCACCATCAACTGACTCCACATATACACACTCTTTTCTTGTTGTTTCCTCACGCAAAGGTGCATCTACATGTATGAGTTCTCCCGAGTGCCTCCGATATGGGGTCTCGTCCACGGCCTGAAAAATCTGGGAGCAACAAAGTGAAACAAGTCGTTAGTGACATCCACCCAAATTACAATGGATCCTAAGTTTTTGAGAAGAAATTGTATTTAATTTGGGTGCTGGGGAGAAATACTGACCCTGCCACGAGATTGTAATATCAACAAGGAGAAACAAGAGTCCAATCTAAGGACCCTCCCATCCCCTGCACACCCAAGTAATGAAAACAGCCATAATTTCAATTTATATTCTACATAGAGTGTTCATAATACATATAGTGCATGATTCAAGAACTGTGATATTCAACAAATGTTGTATTCAATTGTCATTCATTGAGGAGGCCAATGAACGAAATTCGTGTTCGACGCATTTTGGGGATAACCTCCCCTTATTCAAGAGTAATTGACACTATAAAAAAAAAAACAAATGAGTTGATAAGAGAAAGGACTCTAAAGTCATTGTACATATAAAATTCTAAATGCATTTCTGCTCTCGAAAAACTATGAGAGTAGTCACCCTCCGTGACTACCTTTGGTTCACCATTATACCAAATATGTATCTTGGACGGTGGCCAGTCTCATAATTTTTCGAGAGCAGAAATGCATTTAGAATTTTATATATATGATTACTTTAGAGTCCTTTCTCTTATCAGCTCATTTGGATTTTCTTTTTTATAGTGTGAATTGCTCTTGAAGAAGGGGATGATATCCCTGAAACGCGTCGAGCATGAAATTCACTTATTGGCCTCCTCAATGAATCACAATTGAATAAAAGATGTTTTCAATAACACAGTACTTGAATCGGGCACTATATGTATTATGAACTCTATGTAGAATATAAGTTGACATTTTGACTGTTTTCAGTTCTTGGGTGTGCAGGGGACCAGAGGGTCCATAACTCTGGGAGCAGCATCACACTCCAAAAGCAGACAGGCCTTCTGGCAAAACAGCACCTGCAAACCTCTTCCGATCTTGCACTGGGAACTGGTCACTGCAAATGGGCACGGCACCCCAGGATGCACGTCTGGGACCTCCCAGACTTCACAGAGAATCTGGGAGCATATCAGGGTCACCAATTTGTAAAGAGGAAGGCAACCCAAAATCGGAGCAGTAAAAATATTCCGAAAGGCCAAATAATCAGTGCACCTATTTGAAAGGTAAAACAGTGTTCATTATATGCAAACATTTCTCAGATGGTCCCGTAGAACCAAACTGACGCAGCTCATCACTTTCCAAGAAGTTACAGGTTATATTGTGAAAAACCGCAAAATCTGAATACATAGGTTACAATGTTATCCTACCACCCTCATTGGCTACCACCTATAAAACATGTCAATATCCCCCTATAGTGCCTGGATTGATTGGCCACAACTTATCTAACCCCCTTCACCTAAACATGTGGTCTACTACATTGCCACTATTGAATCTGGTATGGGATTGGTTGTTTGAACATATTGAAACATTTATAAATAGTGACCATCACGTGATGTGCACCCCTCTGATCCAGACACAATCAAAGTAAACCTTCAAGGCCAACTCTGCTTCGGTAAGACAATAGGCCTATTGATTATACCATATGCAGCAGCGCACACAAGATGCCTCCTCGATCTTGTACTCAATGTATTGGCATCACCTATGCTCCTCCTATCCCAATTCATGGAACATTCCAGACACAGCCCCCCTTATCTCCTTCAAACCCCTGGTGCCCAGTACTGATGTGACTGGGGCATCGCACTTGTGTCTGAATTTCAGGGATTTATTTACTTCAGTTGAGTGTCTACTTCAAATGGGATGATCGCTCTTAGGTGAGGGCAGTAGTGCACTAAATTTCTCCATGCCCCGTGGTATCACAAAACCTCATGCCCTATTCCCATGAATGTGTTCTACGAAGGGTACATCCGTTCCAGCTCTTTCAGCAACTAACATTCCATTCCCACCAGTTCAGGCCCTGCAGCTGGATATAAATAACATTGCCTCTGACTTTTACTTCTCTCCTGGGGAACGGGAAAGAGGATTTGTTTTTTAGAAATGAGCTAAACAGAGATGCAGCTCCACATCAGGGCCTGCATTCTATTCTGTTCATCATGTACTAGGCCTTAACATCCAATATGGTGACATTTCTGCCATGTTAACATGCTGACCTCACTTACACGACAGAACTTTTCTGATTCCATTTTCCACCTGTTTCAAATCTTTCCGCATGCCTCACTACAAAACATAACTTTGGATACAGCAACTAAACAAAGGACCTATAATACTGCCCTATCCATAATCTCTCCAACCGCAACATTAATACGTTTGTTGCTCCTTCTGTTTTGATATATGTGGGTATCTAATATGTGTCAAAACTATCTTCAAACTATACATGCGCCTTCTGGCACACCAACCTCGCCCTGCTCTCACAATGATACGTGCTAATATTTTTTTCTCAGCCTGAAACGTGTTGCTATTTGGAACGCTGTACGTGCATCCCAACACACATTAGGGATTATATTATGCAGTCTCATTAGATGAACTTCTGAATTTCATTTGTATAAGGGGTGTGATGAAATTACTTCTGTTCTGCAGGATGAAAAGGAAGGGTAGTGGCTAAACCGCCTACTCAGCTCTCACACTTACACAAACCAACATTGATCTCAATCTTAAAGCTAAAACAAGTCAAGACACATCTTAAAGGCAAACATGCACAGTCAAGACACATACCTCTGTTGCTTTCGTGGTAACCTGGGCAGAGGGAAGGCTATACTCTTAGAAGGGGTGTGAATGTGACACCATAGCAACACCAACAGCAATAGTGCAAATGTTCCAATATAAAAGAATGTCCAATCAAGGAAGGTTCTATCCTTTAATTATTGAAATCAATTATATATCTAACTATTATGAGGGATCAAGAGTATGACTCAGACACAGTAACGGGTTTCAAGTTGAAAGAAGGATTTTATTATAAAAAAAAGAGGGTTTGGGGAAATCTTATCTTATCTCTAACCCTATGAGGGGTTTCCCTCCCTCAACAAAACTAATGAACCTCTTGTCAGGATGTCTAAAACATAACAGTTCTCCATCCTGTGTCCAAAAATCCTAAGCTGACCCTCACACACTAAACTCAATATAATGTGAAATGGGAATGCCTTTAAGCTGAACACCTGCAGCTCCCTTCTACAGGTCCAAACATAAAATCGTGAATGTTAAGAAAAGAAAAGGGGAAACATTCCACTAGAGAACGGGTCTTCCCTTCCACTAGGATTCTTATTATTATCTAAAAAGATTATTTTTCTGATATTTCACAATCCAATAGAAGATGGCTTTTCCCTTGGGGTTGCCTTCATTGGACTCTGTGTTTTTCTAAGTATTTACAAAGTCCTGTATGTATAAATTTCAAATATCCAAGGAGGATGGTTTTTCCCTTGGGTTTTCTCTGTTAACACAACTATTTTACAGTTTTTTCTCTGGTCACAATGTCACTCTTTATTGTATATTTCACAATCCCTAAGGGGGATGCTTCTTCCATAGGGTTTTCTCTGTTTACACAAACACTTTACAGTTCTTTCTCCTGCTTTTACAGCAAAGGGGTATGGATCTTCCCTGTTGATCCACAATACAAAATGGGAGGAATCTCGTCCCGTTTTCTCAGCTTTCCACAATTTCTGGGGGGCTCTCTACTGCTGGTTCTCCAATCCCTGGTCTATTCTCCTGCCACAGAGGTTTTTACTTTGATACTTGGCTGTGGGTCCCAAACTTGCTGTGTGCTTGGTTTATTCTCTGTCAGGGCTGTCTGCCTTTTTACTTGTGTGTGAGTCCCAAACTTGCTGTGTGTCTGGTTTATTCTCCTGCCAGGGCTTTCTGCCATTTTACTTGATTGCAACTCCCAGACTCACTGACTACCTGGTTTACTCTCCTGCCAGGGATTTCTAAGTCCATTCAATATACGAGTGCAAATGCCATGTTTAGTGTCTTCACTTGCATTTTCTTGCTTTTGTATCCATATAGTTATATTTCTTATATTTCGGACAACCAACCCTTCACCAGTTATGCTTAATGTCCCACTTCATTTGTGTGGGTATCCCAATCTCCTTCTCTGGGCTTACCTGTTGTCTTTGATAGCTTTGGGGCCCCTCGCATCTCTCGGTTTCCTCTGCGGTCCGTTTGCTGACTAGGAGCGCCTCTCGTCAGCCTCTCTGTTCCCTTCTTGCCTTCTCCTTCACTCAGCGATTCCTGCTGCTGCTGTTGGCAGTACAGTGAACACTGTTCTGCCCAACCTCTCTGGATGCCGTCTTCTCCCATCCCCTCGCTCTGGTCTGCAGCTCTCAGTCTCCTGTGTCCCAAGCAGCATTGGGAGGCTCAAGTCCCTCGTTCTGCTTAGGTGCTCTTTTTTTAATGTCCTAGCACTTGTTAGCAACCTCCAACGACAAGACCGCAGCATTGGCTTGCTGCACCTGGTGATCTTCATTACTCCATTCCTCTTCCTTGTCTCAGTGGTATAAAAATCTGCACGAGAACATAAGTCTCAGTACTTGTTCTCTTAGTGCTGTTAAAGGGAGGGGAAAGTCCATAAACCCCATCAACTGGTTTCTCAGTATTATAGAAGGGGGGAGGATGGACATGAGTTTGGTGATCAGCAACTAATGGTGATTCTTTCTCCACACGCTAGCATGCCATACAAGAATGGGAAGAAGACAAATGGGTGTTATGAAGGAAATCAGGTAGAGATTTGTTCTGACCTAGTAGGTTCACTCTTTTCCACTGGAGTTTGTCCTCCCGCAGATAGGCACCCCCAGAGTCAGAGTCAGCCTACTTCTGCCTTTCCCTGCCTATGAAAGGGAAGCGTGCCTCTGGGGAAGCAGTGATGATATCACTAGATTAGCCACACAGCCTTCCCCTTAAAACACTGATCTCTTTGTCCTTCAAGGGACATATTCCAAGAGGTTCAGTCTTCCTGGCTCTTTCCTATCTATGAAATTCTTGAAGGTCAAGAGACCAGTGTCTTATCCTGCTGTTCTTTCCCTCAAGAAAACAGGATATGGTTTCTCCCACCTGTGGGTTAGAGTGTTCTTTCAAACAGGTAGGCCCACCCTTTTGGTTCATATTTATTTTGTATAACCTGTGAAACCCACCAATAAAACTGGGGCATGCTACTCCCTATAACTATTTGGGCTGGAAAGTTGGGAATTGCTGCACAGCCAGATGTAATTCCTTTCCTATGATGGTGATGAAGATTTATGTCTGCGGGTGATTTTTAACTTGGCCATGAACACAACCTTCTATTCTGTCTCCTAACCTCTTCCACCCTTGGGGAAGTAATTCCAATTTTATGGAAAACCCTTTGCTCCAGTTGTCAAGCTGGGCCCTAACCTTCCTTTCATTTAATGTGCGGGGACTCAATATTTAGTCTTATTGCCTAAAAACAGGAAATTGTTGGATTGTCTCCTGCTCTTATTTTTTCTTCTCTCTCTGAGGTACCTCTCTGGGTTCTTTTCCCAATGTTCCATTAGCTCACTAGATTGAGTGTAGAGGATACCCACATAAGATGACTTAATTCCTGATTCCTTACTCCGCCCACTCTGACATGGTGCTTTTAACAATGCTACGGTTTGGAGATCAACCGTATTCGAGGTGCAATGCCTCGCTAGATGACCATACTCTCCACAAGAGAAACATAACTTCTGGTCTAAGGTAGGAGATAGGGGTATAACAGATGGTATGTCTCCCTTTTCCCTCTATATCACCCTAGCATTCAAACCTGGTTCTCTGCCTTTAGGCCTTTCAGGTGGTTCCGGTTTCTGTGAATTACTAACGGGTATTCCTAGGGTATATGTTTCTTGCTCCTCCTGGTCTAAAGGACAATGGGCCTCATCACGAGTTTGGCAGTAACCCTTAAATGCGGCGGTAGCACTATTACCGCCGCATTTAAGGGTCCGTCAGATCATGGCTATGGCGGATTCCCCCCCAGCTCAGAGCTGGGGGGAAATCCGTGGCAAATTTGCCGATTTTTGCTGTGATTACTGCCGGCGGGAAATCTGCCGGCAGTAATAGCACACATTTTCCACATTGGGCCCATAGGGCCCAATGGGGAATGAGGAATTCCCGAATGGGCCCTAACCGTTCCGCCAAACCCGTGATCCGGCGCTAATAGTGCCGGGGAGTTTGGAGGTAGGGCTATTAGTGCCGGCGCTAATAGCCCCGGCGTTACCGCCCAACTCGTGATGGGGCCCATTATCTTGGAGGGGATCCAAATTCTTCCCATGGAAGATCTAGTTTGGAAACCTCAAGGCCTAAGATTGACTACTGTATTCCCTTGCTTCTTTCCTGACCTGAAGCGCTCTGAAGCACTTCACTTGTGTATAAGCGCTGTACAAATAAACAATTACAATCTCTTGTAGGAGATGTGGGTCCAGAGGATGGTATATTTTCATCTTCTCCTTCCACTATAGGAATGTCCATATGTGGGTCTCTATTGATGAGATATTTGGGGTTCTGCAGTTTTTTTTAGGTTTATAAGGGAGTTTTAATTGGACAGGTGGTTGTCCTTTCTTCTCCTGTCTCATCAGGAAGTTGGATTGATGGAAAGTTCCAACAGAAGGCACTTCAAGAGAGTTCTGTTCATTAGTGGGGAGGGACAATTCAGGATCTCCTCCCTGCAATATGGAGACTGGTATTTGTGTATATGGTGTGATTAAAGTGCAAGGCTTATTTTTCTGTCCTAATTCGGGCCTGGGAATTTCTATGGATCCCCCAGTGCAGGATATTGATTATACTAGGGGAATTGGCTGGCTAAGACTTTCCCTGGCAGGTATCACCAATAGGGTCTGGAGAGCGGGCTGGGCTTTCTCTTTTGATTCAGGTTATACAGTTGTATTTTCATCTTCTACAAATCCCATATTAATGTCACACTTGTAGAAGGATGTTGAGGCTCCTAACTCATGACTTGCTATTCTGAAGGGGACCAAATGTTTCCAAGTTGTTAATGAGCTGGGAAGGTTGTTAAGTATCCACAAGGACTCACCATCAGCCTGATCACGATCACAGTTAGGATCGGATTCAGCGCCCTCTTCTGCTTCTCTGTGGGTCTTATTGGAGGGAGATTCCCACACATTTTCACACACCAAGCTTCCCATCAATCACCCCTTCTGAGCTTGACTGGAGTTGAAGAAAAATTCAAAAGAACAGATTTTACTTTGTCTCCACAGGAGAGGAGGGGGAGTATCCTTAACTTTCCTTTCCTGTGGGACATAGTATGGATGGCAAAGCCACTGGGGAAGCTTAACTTTAAGTTTAAAGAGACTATTACCTTTTCTCTCTCTTGTACCAGATGATCTTGGGGACAAAAAAGGTCATAAGTGTTCCCCTCCACGGCCTTCCTCAGGGGAGAATGGCCTGTGAGGTTAACAGATGGAAACTAACCTCTATCCTATAGCTTAGGTGCATAGGGGTTGATGGTCTCTTGATCAGATTTGACCTTGTGATTTTGACCCAATGAAGTGGGGTTTTGCGACCTCTGTTTCGCAGGAAGATGACACACTGTTGGAAAAGATGATGGTAGACCGCTCTTTTCCAGATGTAACAATTGTGAGGCTAGATCTTATACTATCTAGCTTACTATTCATGTGGGTTCCCCGGTTTGTGACAGCTAAAATAGATCCCACCCCTGACACCATATGTGAGGCATCTAGAGTAAGACTCGGACACAGTAAGATGGTTCACGTTGAAAGATGGCTTTTATTATCCAATCAAAAAAAGGGGTTGGGAACTCCTCTCAGTCCTTAACTCAGAGGGGTTTCCCTGCCTCAACAAACCTAATGAACGCCTGTCTCAGGATGTCTAAATCAAAAGGGTTCTTCGTCCTCTGAGCCGACCCTCACACACTAAACTCAAAATAATGTGAAATGGGAATGCCTTTAGTATGAACACCTACAGCTTCATTCAAAATTTCCAAACATAAAGTCTAGAACGTGAAGAAAATTTGAAAAGGTTCCCCTAAGATTTTTATTGTTAGCTAAAATGTTGCTTTTCTGATATTTCCCAATCCCAAGGAATATGGCTTTTCCCTTAGGTGTGTCTTCTTGGACTCTCTCTGTGTTTTCCTAAGTATTTAGAATGTCACTTACTTATATTTTATAGATCCAAGGAGGAGTGTTCTTCCCTTGGGTTTTCTCATTTTACACAAGTATTTACAGTTCTTTCTCTGGTCACAATGTCACTCTTTTTTGTATAGTTCACAATACCCAAGCAGTATGGTTCTTCCCTTGGGTTTTCTCTGTTTACACAAATACTTTACAGTTCTTGCTCTGGCCTTTACAGAAAAGGGGTACAGATCTTCTCTTTTGATCCACAATACAAAATGGCAGGTAGCTTTGCTGCTTTTTTCAGCTTTCCATGATTTCTGGAAGATGTCTATCCCGGTTCTCCAATCCCTGGTTTACTCTCCTGCCAGGGGTTTTTACTTTTCTACATGGTTGATTCTCAGACTCGCTGTGTGCCTGCTTTACTCTCCTGTCAGGGTTTTCTGCTTTTTTACTTGAGTGTGAGTCCCAGACTCGCTGAATACCTGGTTTACTCTCCTGCCAGGGCTTTTTAAGTCCTATCAATATACCAGTTTGAGTTTATGGACTTTTTTTAGGTAACGTCATGCAGGTGGATGGGAAACAGAATAACTCTGTGCACCAATAATCAGACCACTCAGGAAGTTCTTTTTTTCAGTTGTATTATCAATTGTCTAAAACAGGGAGTTACAGCAGACATCAATGGACATCGCACAGCGTTCTACCTCAAAACATTTCATAAAAAAACAACACTTTTATAGCAAAAACTCATCATACGTGACATCATCCTACATGGCAAATAAGGAAAACCACAGAAGATTGTGGTTGGCTCAAGGGGAATATCTAAGTATACTTTCTATAAGGGGTGGGGTTGTGATTGGGTCTCTACAGTCAGGTGTGCAACTCATGCACACCCCTAGTGCAAGTCATCTTCAACAGTTATTAAATATAAGGTACTCTATTGGCTCTCAAACTATAAGGCCCTTCGTTATATGGCCCTCTACAATTGGTTGGCACGCTCGAGACATGTCTGGAATATTCGGTTCACTTAGCAGCATGTGAGCTCATATGCAGGTGCCGGGAGGTGGACTGGACTGTACCTCCGCAGCCAATTAGCCCAGCATCTCTAATCACCCATGCCTTCTGCCATGAAGACTGTATTTGAACTTGGCCTTGCTATGTATTCTTGTCTCTGGGAATATAAGGGAGTATGAGCACATGCTTTCTGACTCTATTTCCATCCTGGGCCCAGTTGAAAGGAGATCACAATTCGGCCCATTTTATAGCATTTAATTGTCTTGAATGAATAAACTTGGCACTCATGGTGTTCTTTCTTTGCACCTTAACAAGGGATAAATCAGATTCTAACATTCTCTGCCTTCAATAATAGATAACCGGTCTTGGCTGCCTCCAATATTGACACCGGGGCAGACAGCACTTCTTGTTTCTTCCATGCTCCCAGCTAATTCTTTGCTGCAACTTCAGGCCTTCTCTTCATGGTCTGAACTTACTAAAATTGTGACACCGATGTCCAGCTTCTATATAATGGCGGCTTCACCTGCAGTCTATTCACTACTTATAGCCAGCTTCTATAATTGCTTGATCTACTTGCGTTGCTTCATCTGTACCAATTATCGAACGACTTGCATTTTCTACAGTACTCTTCACATGTGCAATCTTTGTTCTGCACATGAAAGTTTACTCAATTCTTTACTTGGTCACCAGCTTCTTTAAGGTCCATACATTATTTTCTTCAGCCAGTCTTCTTTGTCCGTCATGCTCATTTCTTGTAATGTCACCAACTTCTCTTTCTGTCTTTTTCATATTCCTTTAGTAATCTCCTCTTAGAGATTGTCATCTCTTCAGGGATACATCTGATAGGGTTTCTTAATGGATACCTTTTCTCGAAGTTTAGACGTGGAATAGTGAAAACTGCTGGTGTCACACAATGCACAATTTCAGGCTGCCAGCATATAAGTAGGGGCGCAAGACTTCCTGCAGAGGCATTTGGCTGCTCCTCTGCACTCTCCCCTCTGGTTGATTCATCAACCACACCTTCACCTGTCTCCACATCTTGATTTCTTCTCTTGAAGAAGTGCTTTTTCAGGTCCAAATCTTCATCAGTCCTTTTAGGGATCCGACTGATTTAACATGTTCATCCACACTCTAGGTCACGTTACTGCACTGTCCATTTGGATTACAATAGACCCATCGTCCCACGTACTTCTTGTTTTTTTTCAGTTACAGGAACTTTGTTCCCTCGGGTGCTACGATGCTGGCCTTTATGTATTTTCTGATATCTTCATCTGTCAAATCCTTGGATCTTAACCCTGATTCGACATTGATCATGATCTTCATTTCTACTGCCTTCGTACTGTTTTCTTGCACTGTGTAATTGTTATCCTGATCACACAGAATCCAAACATCACCATCACCAATATTTCTCCAAGAAACTTGAAGATGTTCGCCATCCACTGTGGAACCCATGAGAAAATAGATGCAAACCATCTGTCATCTGTGATGTCTTCTGTCTCGTCTCCCATCTTGGTATGGAGGTTAGTTAGCAACGTTATGGCCTCCGTCAAGGACCCATTCTCTTCATTGTGAGAAGGTATGAACGTGCTACATGATGGCACAATTTTGGCTCAAACTTTTCCATCCATCACTGTAATCATGTCAAGGACCTATCTATTCTGTAGGGTCATTAGTCTTATGACTCACAGCTCTTCCCTGATGGCATTGAATCCCTTTATGGTGGTGTTGATGGTATGCAGAGGTTCCGATCTGGTAATCTGTAACCTTTTGTCATAGGCCATCGTCTGGATCCCAGGCATAAAGATAATCGTGAATATTGAGGCTTTTTTGCTGTACAACCTGTGCTCATACGGGAAAGCATCAAAGGCTTGTATTGATTTTGCTGATAAATAATTCTCCCTCCTTGTTCGATTGAGAAATGCAAGTGATATTCTCCTTCTTAAAAGGGCATCTGTTTTCGCAAATTCACCAATGTTCAGTTCACTCTGAGGAATCACTAACAATGAAACATGGATGAGCACTAAGGAACACGTCCCTTCCCAGTACTTGTGCAGCTTCATGAAGGTTCTAGATGCACAAGCCCAATAATGATCCATCAGGACAGCTGTTCCTTCCTTCATACCTGGCACATCAAAAATTCAGCTGCTTTGGCGATCCCCTCCAACTTTCCTTGTACCATTCAACAACTGATACCCACTGTCTGGTTAATGCTGCTGCTTTGCACACAACCAGTCCATCAACCCATCCTTCGTGAGTGAGCACTGTTCCTTTAATACGTAGTTGACCTCTTTCCGAACATTCACGTATTTCCTTCCCATTCTTATCCTCGCATTTTCTTCAATCTTGATTCCAGCTCCATTCATTCCAGACTGGTCATATTTTATTATTTGATGACTTGTTTCTGGCTTCTCCCTTGTCTTTAAATCCTGCACATAATTGTCTTCTGTTTGAGATGACGCTTTACTCATTCACACCATGGAAGCTGTTCTGCTTGGAACTGTCCTCTAGTCATACCAAGTGTGAGATGTGTCAGGCAATGGGCTTTTTTCACTGATACTTCTCTGGCTATGAATATTTTGGAGGTTTCCAAAGCATAAGCTCTGATGGAACACACGAAGCAACCCTCCTTAGAGTTTCTCTCTCCCACCTTGTTCATGTGCGGATACCAAATGTTAATAACCAAGTGTGCCTCAATATTTAGATAAGTGTTTATCCCTTCATTATCTTCATCTGCATTACTCTTGTATCTCCCAAATGTATGCTTTGGTGTGTATTACTCAAGAAGCAAGCCAAAAACAGTTCTCACAGCGGGGGGTATCATAGGTGCCTCTGCCTCAGTGGAAATAAACAAATCAGAAGTAGTTCCCGTAGTGGGGAGGATCAAAGGGATATCTGCCTTATTTGGATCAATGAAATAGAGAGTGTGAATCAGGAGAAACAGGAAGACAAAAATAGAAATTGAAAATGCATACAATATGCATAGAACTTTGACATCCACCTTTCTCCCCATCCTGGTACTGGTACTAGTCGTACTTGTTTATTCCCTAAAATCGTGTTTGCCCCATCATTCCTCATTTCTGCTGTGATCATTTAAGGAAAAAGAAACACTTTTTTACTCCTGCAATTGCAATATCTCTTCTATTATTGCAATGAGCAGTCTCCTGATTACAGGGCCATTGTTAGGATCCTGCAAAAAAGTGTGAACATCAACGTCTCTTCTGACAAGAGCAGAATAAGCTTGAAGGATAAATACAAAAACAGCAAGCACAAGTCAATCCACATCGCTAGAGGTCAACACCATGAAATTCGATTTCTTAGAACAAATATGCACCAAGAAATTAGTCTGGATACAGTGCTCTTTTCCAGTTTTTAACGAGGAACTGTCATTTAGGCATAGCTTTGATATGTCAAAAAATCTCTAAATTTCATTTTTCATATGATTCTTAAAGCTCTCAGCGAGGGTTTGTACTCCTGCTATAATACCCATAAGGAGTGTCTGATCGAGCTTTAGTCCAAATGCAAAATCTGTATTATCAGTTGCTTGCTGTATCGTCCTTCTTCTTCATCATCGATCGAGTCTGCACACACTGAAATTCTTCTTCTTGCCTTGCTTCTGGATCGGCAATGGTGGGAGGTCTCACATTTATATTTTTTTATGTCATTCAAATGAAACCAAGCACGTCTGCCTTGGACTTTTACTGCTGAAAGGGTTATATTTTCAATGATAAAGGGGCCATTGAATTGTGGCTTGTGACACTTTCGGGTGAAGTTCCTGATCAGAGCAGTGTCACCAATAAACAGTTTGGGTGTCGATAATAGTTCACTTGATCCAGTTGTTGGATTGTCTTCATGTGTGTTCTGGTACCGACCCCCCTGACGCTTGAGTTAATCTAAAATGAGAGAGATGCTAGAGGTCATACATGTCAAATAATTGTGCAGTTCATCAACTAACAGTTTTGATGTACTCTGGGCATCACTTCTACTCCTTGATGGAGGTATAAGAGGCATTCTCATTCGTCTCCCTGTCACTAGTTCGTGCAGGGTGAGGTGGTGGTCCGTATTGCGTTGATTCCTTAGGGCATATAAAGCAACATAGCCATCTCTTCTTCAAAGTTAGCTTGATCTTGGCAATCCTTTCTTTAAGGAGGCTGTTGAGTCTGTCACATATTCTGTTTGCTTGTGGGTGATAAGCTGAAGAAAAGGTATGCTTAATACACAATAATAGTCCTATCTATTTGAACACTTCATTACCAAAATGTGGCCCATTATCGGATCTCAGCACTTTACACACACCCCATCTTCACTGCACTAGTGGCATTTGAGTGTGTACACGGACCTTCCTCAATCCACCTAGAGAAGGGACACACCACCACTATCAGATATCTGTATCTATTACATGCTTGCAACATATCAACATAATCAATATGTAAATGCTGAAAAAGACCATTCGGTCAAAGTATTACTCCTCTAAACGTTCCCAGTGTATGCCCGGCTGTAAACTTTTGACACACGATGCAATTCACTACAAAGAATGCAACATGTTCTAACAAATTTGGAATGAAATCCGCAATCATTGCAGAAAGACTTTCCCTAGTTACATGCGTGGGGTAGTACAGCTGTCCAAGTGCTACCTTTAACAGTGCTAATGGCAACACCGGCTTTCCAGTGCTTTCCTGTCACCATAATGCTTCCATGAGGGATAAAGAACACCTCCTTCATTTCCATAGCTCCTGCTCTTCCTGTGGTGCACTCCCTTGAATCTCCATTAATTGGGTCTTTGGTTAGTGATTAAACACTTCTTGTATTACCATAATCATGACTACTTTCTCTTTGACATGTGGAGTGTCAAAATTTGAAATATCTGAGGAATATGCAACCCTTTTGGCTTCTGTGTCTGCAGCTTTGTTCCCGCAAGAAATAAAATCTGTTTGTTTAGTGTGAGCAGTGCATTTAACAACCGCTATGGTTACTGGGAGTTGTAGTGCCTTAATAAGCTTGTCCAATAAAGATGCGCGCTGCACTGGAGTGCCGTTCACTCAGGGGTAGCCCCTCCTTTTCTAACGTGCTAGACCTGCGTGTACGGATGACATCACATAGGTGGAGTCACTGTACACTGCCACTTCCTGCCCTTTGTGTTTCTCGAGCGCGACAATGAGCACTACCAGTTTTGCCACTTGTGTTGAAAAGTGAGATGTAGCCTTGCACTTGCGACAATGTCAAACTCACTATTCGCAATATGCCTCACCACAGCTCCGCCAGAACGCTTTTCTCCACTAGTCTGATCAATATTCGAAGAACCATCAATAAAAACAATTTCCCCTCCTGTTAGGGAGAATTCTCATGAATGTGCTAATTCCCTTCGCCTTAGAGACCCCAGCAAATTTACTGGATTTTGAAGACCCGATTTTTTTACCTGAAAGTGTGTGAGCCTTTTTTCACACTCTTTCATGTATTTTGATGTGTGTTTTACACTAGTGTTCTTAGATTATGGCGTTTTGGATAACTCCATAGGCATCATGTTTTCATGTGTGTTACACAGCACCCTCAGTGCAGTAACGCAGGAATGTCTTTAAGACTTCCGAAAGGTTTAACTACCTTCTCTGGCATAAACTACTGTTTCCCAGAGAATGTAAAGTGAAATTGACTTTACTAGTCTTTCCAAATTCCTAGACCAAGCACACACCATCTTACAATGGAGTGCTAGAGGGGTTAAATAGTATCCCCTGTGTCTAAGTACTCATGTAGCAGTCAAATGCTACCCTTTCCTACTGAAAAGGCTGGTGGCAGTGGTTTTACAATGAACTACCATGATTTTTCCCGACCGCGAATACCGATAGCTAAAAATCACGTGAGCCATGTTTTTCAAGATGGCGCCTTAAGCCCTTTGTTTAAACAGGTCCCGGTCTTCTTTTTTCACTGTTTCTTTTTGGAAAAGTTCCTTATAGTGTCTGTCTTTGCGCGCCAAACCAGGTTTGGTCCCTTTGTTTGTGTGCATTTGGCGGGCTTCAGGACTGAAGACCACCTCTGGCGGCTGAGTGTCTGGGGTGGGCAGGAAGTGAGGGAGGTGCCCAAAACTCCCTGTGCTTAGTCTCCTAGGAGACCCAAATGCACTCTGGCGTGATTGGCTGGCTGACTGTATGGCAAGAACAGCCACCCTGCTGGGTGAGTGACAGCTAGGCTGGAATGAAAGGGAGAGAACTGTTTAAAAGGAGAGTCGCGTGGACTGAAAAGCAGAGTCGAACACTGGAACGAAAGAACCAAAGAAGAGCTGGAAGAGGACGGCTACTGCAACTCCTGGACCATTGGTTTGCCCGGGAAAGCCCTGCTGCAGGTCCAAATTTCCAAGTTCATCTCGACAGAGAAGCCCCTTCAAGGACGACTTCTTCCTTTGAGTTGGTGGGACCAATCAACTCGTAATCCACCTGGATAACACTCTCAAGGCTGGTTAGGATTAACCAGGGAGAGGGATACCAGCTTGTGTGTTTGAATCTACAGCTACTGGAACTGAAGTCACTCCATCTTGTTTGCTTTTTCGATGATCCTGTGCAGTGCAGAAGTCCTGCAACATCCTCCCTCTTGTCCCCACGACTGAGGCTCAGGAACAGTGGGATCTGCAGGAACTACCAGGAACCAACAAGTTCAGCTGCATTTGATTCTTCGAGAAACACCACTTTCGTGGTGAAAGTTTGTGAAACTTTCCCAACTTGCAGGCCTAATCAGCTTGTGACCCGACATATGATTCTCTTTCGCCTAAGCTACTTCTGAGAACTTTTGCAAAAACTTTACCGTTTGATACCAGAACTGCTCTTTCCTATCCAGAAAACTATCCCATTGACTTTGGCCGGGCCTATTGACTTGAATTGAACTCTTCTGGTGAACTGAAACTATTTGCACTGTATAAAAAGTATATGTGATCTATTCTACTTACCTTTTCCCTTTTGCTCACGTCTAAGTAACTGGACTGCCATTTGGCTCCTATTTCAGGGGAGTTCAAACTGTCTCAAAATCTTAGAGTTTTGTATTGAAGTGTATATGTATATAATAGTAAGTTGCCTCCTTCTAGTGAAATGTTTTCTAAATGATTGTGCAATAAATTAATAAGTCTTTTAGCAAGACACCTTGAGCATAAGTGTCTACTTGAACCACTGTGATTGAAAGTCTTCTGTGTAATTACTTGTACTGGTGTCACCTTTTTTCCCTTATGTGAAATCTACTGACCTACGTATAACACCTCTTCTTGACAATATTGTAGCTTTTCCTTGTCTACCTTGTATCCTTTGTCTGCTGAGATAGTCATCAACTCAATTGAGCCCTGCCTACACTCATCATCTGTAGTGTTTCAAATGAAAATGCCATCTATGTATTGTATCACTGTGCTTTTCCAATCAACATTGCCTAAGTCCATCTGGAGGACCCTGTTAAAGATTGATGGAGACTCACAGTATCTCTGTGGCAAACAAGTGTGTTTCAGACGAGTTTGTTGAAACGTAAATGAAGTCAAGTCTTGTGAGACCTTGTACAACGGGATTGAGAAAAACGCATTTTTCAAATCGATCACTGTGAAATATGGTGCTTCTACAGGGATACTGCATAGTATCGTGGCTGGGTAAGTAACTACAGGAAAACCTGCCTCTACAATCTGGTTAATCGGTCTCATATCTTGTATGAATATTCCCGACCATCCCTTTGATTTCTTGATAGGATACACTGCGGTGTTGCACAATGATTCTGATGGCACCAGAATACTTTGTTTCATCAGTGCTAAAATGGTCTTGAACATACCCTCATCAGCCTCTAGAGACATGGGGTACTGTTTTGCTCGAGGTAAAATTGCTCCTGGCTTCAACTTTATTTTAACTTTCCCTATTCCCTTTAACAGTCCTACGTCATGAAGGACTGTAGTCAATAGGACACTTGACATCTTCTCTAAGTCTTTTAAAAAAAATGCCAAACTCTGCCGCATTATTGCCATTCTCTGTGGGATTTCCCTCTTCTCTATTCTTATCCAGTATGTAATGCTCATAAAGAACACTACTTCATCTGTTGGGTCTTCTCTAAAAATATCACCGTCAGTAATATCCGTCAACCTACACCCTTCTTCGAGAGCTACTATAGTCCTCCATGGTCTACCCTCATCATCTGTTTTTTTGAGCATCACTATTTCCCTTTGTACTATGACTGCTTCTAACTCTGGAGGGATAGTCTGTCCCCCCCTCTTCGTCCATTGGTATCTGTGGTCTGAAAAAGAATTTGTCAGGTTTTCTCACAGCCTTCCCATTAAAGCAGGTAGCCATGTTAATAGAATGCTCACCCCATAAAAGAAAACCTCTGGCTCTACTGGAACGCATCACCATTTGCCCTGTTATCACCAGTATGAATTCGCCCACATTTAAGTAGTGTATTCCAGGAGTGGGACAAACTATTCCTTCATCAGTAAAGGAAATCGTCATGTTACGTTTTGTCATCAAATATCATCCGAAAATGTTAACTGGTGTCTATACAACAATGTAACAGACATGTCACACTCTCCTAAAGAGACTGGTAATTTATCAGTGAAAGGAACTCGACTCGTAGCTCCAGAGAACCCTTGAGCATTCATGGCAATTCCCGACATTGGTTACATCAAGTTGCCCTGTGAGCTATTCTATTGTGGGTACATACATACCCATGTACCTGTAAAGGGATTTCCCCCTACCACAGTGGCACCTCTTATACTAGGTGTCAATAACTGTCCCGTGTTTGCATACTGTTATGTCTGTATAGGGGCATGTTGCAACTGCCCTTGTGGCGGATTCATTTGCACTTGCTCTGGTTGCTGTGTGTGTTGCATTTGCGGTGCTTGTGTCTGATACACTGTCTGATTTTTGGCAAACCCTTCCCTAGCGTGTGTGCTATATGGTGGAGAATAAGATGTCCCCCCTCTTGAGAATTGGCCATTCTGTACATTCCCTTGACTCCCACATACGCGTGCAATGTGTCCTCTCATCCCGCAAGTCCAACATACAGGGGGAGGCTGCCTAACTAGTCCTCCTGGGTTGAATTCTCCTCTCACATTCTGATTCACATTCTGCACATTTTGAAACCCACCTTGAATGATTTGGAATCCAACCCTTCCTCTATAGCCCATACCTCTGCCTTGTGGCATGAACCCATTCTCTCCTTGGTCCATCGGGCATGTTTTATTCACCTGCGATGCACCCACAGCTTGCTGCATTCCCAATCTTTCTCTGCTTGTCAATACTGCCCCTTCCATGGTACATTTTGACAATTTTTTCTGTACCAATTTGACTTCCTCAATTTTCCTAGCCTCATCTTCATTCTTGTTTTTCTCCTGCAAAAGCCGACAGTGATGTACTATCGTCAACTGTATTTCAGCCCACGGTTTAACTTTTTTCACTTGTTTTTTTCATTTGCCACTGTACTTGCTCAGGTAACCCCTGACGTAAAATGTGGTAAAATAATGCCACTGTTTTTACCCATAGATCGCGAGTTTCAAGTTGCCAACACTCTTGAATGTCCTGAATGTAAGCAATAGGGTCTTCTTCTTCTTTCATCTTATATGTCATGATTGCACCCACATCTGATGTGTCTGGATATTGCACCTTGAGGACCCTCCAAACATTTGCTCTGCAATTATTAAATGGTGCTCTTTCGTCCGCTGTGTTTTGTGCTGTCACATTTGAATAGCCTACTCTCCTCCACATGTCATCAGCTCTTTCCTCAACAATAGCTGCCAAGAGACACTTAATGTCCCCTATGGCCACCATATTTCCTCCTTTCATTTTTTCTAACTCATATATCCATTTTCGGGCACCCAAAGTCAAACCTGGGAGCTTGCACCTTAAATTGTACTTATCCATTTGTGGCCATGGAATATAATGTGGTCTTGCTCCCCCTTTTTCCAATAAGGGAAACTGCGTAAACCCCAACCCGCAGTTGGCTCACATCCTCTGCCTATTCATGGCAGGGACAATTGTCTTTGTCCCTCTCCTCGCCGGTAGCAATCTTCACCTACTCACATATGGCGGTGATTCTCCCCTCTCACTATACGATCATCCTTTGGGATGCTTTGGAGATGCAAAAGGATCTGGCATTCTATCCTTAGGTTGCTCTAGATCTTACTTCTTTGTCCATCTGCAGACATTCCTCTGGGGCTCACGCTCTCCCTCCTTCTTCCCCAAGGAAGGATTCTCTTTCCTCATCTGACATGTCTAGTCCCCAACTAGTGTGACTCTCATCCCCTTCACTCTTATCTAAGTCCAGTCTGCTTAAGGATAAGGCTCTGTGCTCGAGGCTAAATGTATTTTTGCTTCTTCGCTTCGTGATTGGAATACTAGGGAATGATCTTCCTTCTCTCTGCTTCCAGATTTGCTACCTTCTTTTAACTTGTGACAGGCTTTATCGATCCTGTCTCCGATACTTCCTATATCAATGTTTTCTTCTTCTAATGCTACTCTAGATGCCCCTGATGTCGCTCCCTTTAACGGAAGGAACACTTCTATTCTGTACCATCGTATTGCTGGGCTTGACTTTCGAACAATGATAATGTCAAAGTCCTGCTGTCTCCTTCTTTGTACTATCTCTTCATCTAATTATCTTCGTTTTCTTGTTTCCCTTCTAATTCTCTCCTCTTCTTGTATTCACTCTTCTCTCCTCACTTCTGCTCTCCTTTCCTCCTCTTCTCTTCATCCATGTATCCTTTTGTCCCCTATTTTCTGCGCTTCCACCTCCTCTCTCTTCCTTTCTTTTCTATTCCTGTCTTCTATTGCTCTCTGTCTATTGTCATACTTTCTTTGCTCCTCTGCCTGTTCCTGTTTTTTCTCTTGCTCCTCCTGATACACATGTTCTCGTCGCTCCTTGCTCTTTCTTTTGTGGTCATCTTCCTTCAGCCACTTTTCTTGTTCCTTATCCCTTCTATCTTGTTCATCCTTATTTTCTCTTTGCCTTACCTCCTCAATGCTTTTCCCATCTAGCTTGAGTAATATCTGTCCTCCCATCTATTTGTTTTGCACAAGTGTTACCTCGTCAGATTTGTCATTTTCCCCTTTACATCTCTTAATCTCTCTTTCTATTTCTCTCAATATATTTGACCGCTCACTATTCCCTTCTTTAATATGCATGATCTTAAAGATCTCTTCTTTTCTCTTACCCTCCTCTGGATTATCATCACTGCTATAAGCGGGCGGTTTGTATATTGGATTACTATACCCTGTCACAGTTTTCAGTTCCTTTAAAGGATACAACCCTTCTTCTTCCGCACTACTGCCTTTTACTTCAGGCGAGGCAAGGGGAGCTGAGGGCTCAGCACCTTCCTCCTTACATTGATTAAGCATCCACTGCTCAGGTGGCAGATCTTCTCTTTCTTCCTGGTACATTTTCCAGAGCTCTAGAATAGCTAACCCTTTCTCTAATTTTTCCCCTTGTAAACAGCGTGCAAGTATGTGATCATGTGTTGCAATACAGCTTTTGACAATGATCCCCCTTGTGGCCACGGCATGAACATCGTATCTGCTGTGCCTTTCACCCATTCTGCACTATACTGTTTGAGCTTGGGCATATATGTTGCCAATGTCTTACATAAATGCATCAGAGGTGTATCTCTCATTGTCTCAATTGACTGTCAATATTTACCAGGTTTTGTAAAACACTTTCACCACTTTTCAATTTCTCAAAACAACAAATATGAGCGCCTTCCAACAATCGCCGCTCAAGCCTCTTACTTTTTCAATGATCTCTGTCTATCACCGGATTGGTACCAACCACTTTCCTAGGTAGTCTTTTTAGCTCCTTAACTTCGTTTCAATTTTTTCACAACTTTTGTCACTTCTTCAACACCTTAACCCAACACATAAAATAGACAGACTAGTCGACTTTACACATTTACTTAAAAAATACTCTGTGATCCCCTTTTTCCTTCTCAGCCCTAATCAAATATCCTGTCACAGGATTTAGCTTGTCTCCTTATATGAACCTGTTTGTACGTAGTCTGGTTACTCTGACTGAAGTGTGAGACAACCTCTTCTGGACCCCCTTAGGTCAGGTTTCTGGGTGATTATTATCTCTATCTCCACAAAACATTTCCCGCTACTTTTAAATTATTACAATCCTGTCCACTTAGTTTGCCATTTCCCTCAGTCGACTCACCATTCAGTCATTTGCCTCATGGCCTTCGGTATTGTCTCCTCCTCCAACAGACCACCTTCGCCTTCTGTCCACAAAGCGCCTGTGAAAACCAGCTAGGGATTTCCTCAAAGAGGGACCCTACCCACCGTCTCAGTTTTCTTGCAAGATTTCTCTTCGGCTGCTCTCCATAGGAAACCCTGCAATCTTTCAGCTAAATGGCGGAGAATGTCCGATTGTCTGAAAATCTGGAGCTAACAGGGCGATGGGTCTTAACCATCCCGCCACTGCTACCACATGAGCTTATGGCCCTTTTTAGATAACATGTCATGCCGGTGGATGGGAAACAGAATAACTCTGTATACCAATAATCAGACCATTCAGGAAGATGGCAAAGTTCTTTTTTTTCTGTTTTATTATCAATTGTCTAAAACAGGGAGTTACAACGCATATCAACGGATGTTGCACAGTGTTCTCTCTCAAAGCATCTAATAAAAAACAACACTTTTATAGCAAAAACTCCTCATACGTGATGTCATTCTACGTGGCAAATAAGGAAAACCTACAGAGGATTGTGGTTGCCTCAAGGGGAATATCTAAGAATACGTTCTATAAGGGGTTGGGTTGTGTTTGGGTCTATACGGTCAGGTGGACATCTCATGCCCACCCCTAGTGCAAGTCATCTTCAACAGTTATTAGAAACACGGTACTCCATTGGCTCTCAAACTATAAGGCCCTTCGTTATATGGCCCTCTACAATTGGTTGGTACTCCCATGCCATGTCTGGAACATTCGGTTCAATTAGCAACATGTGAGCTCAGACCTAGGTGCCGGGAGGTGAACTGGACTGTACCTCCGCAGCCAGTTAGCCCAGCATCTCTCATCACCGATGCCTTCTGCCATGAAGACTGTCTTTGAACTTGGCCTTGCAATGTATTCTCATCTCTGGGAATATAAGGGAGTATGAGCACATTTGTATCAAAGTTCTAGCACTGCGTGCATGACTCTATTTCCATTCTGGGCTCATGAGACAGGAGACCGCAATTCGGCCCATTTTATAGCATTTAATTGTCTTGAATTAATAAACTTGGCACTCATGGTATTCTTTCTTTGCACCTTAAAAAAGGGATGAATCAGCTTCTCACGTTCTCTGCCTTCAAGAATATATAACCGGTCTTGGCTGCTTCCAGTCTTGACACCAGGCCAGACAGCCCTTCTCGTTTCTTACATGATCCCAGCAAATGTTTTGCTGCGACACAGTCTTCAGCCCTTCTCTTCTTTGTCTGAACTTACAAAAATGGTGACACCAATGTCCAGCTTATATATAATGGCAGCTTCGCCTGCAGTCTATTCACCACTTATAGCAAGCTTCTATGATTTCTTGAGCTACTTGCGTTGCTGCATCTGTACAATTATTCAAATGATTTGCATTTTCTACAGTGCTCTTCACACGTGCAATTTTCGTTCCGCACATGAACGTTTACTCGATTCTTTACTTCGTCAACAGCTTCTATAAGGTCCATACATCCTCTTCTTCAGCCAGTCTTCTCTGTGTGCCATGCTCATTTCCTGTGATGTCACGGAAGTTTTGACACGGAATAGTCACAACTGCTAGTGTCACACATGGCACAATTTCAGGCTTCCAGCATATAAGTAGTAGGTGGGCAAGGCTTCTTGCAGAGGCATTCAGCTGCTCCTCTACAAGTGCAAATGCCATGTTTGTTCTCTTCACTTCCATTTGCTTGCTTTTCTATACAAGTAATTATATTTCTTATATTTTGGTACCTGAACCTTCACCAGTTATGCGCTTAATGGTCCACTTCCCTTCAGTGGGCTTTTGGTTGTTGTCAACAGTAAGTGGCATTCAGCCTGAAGCACCTCGATATCCCAATCTCCTTATCTGGACTTACCAATTGTCTTTGGCAGCTTCAGTGTCCCTCGCATCTCTCTGTTTCCTGTGCGGTCTGTCTGCTGACAGGGAGCATGTCTCATCGGCCTCTCAGTGTCCATCTTGCCTTCTCCTTCACTTGGCAGTTCCTGCTGCTCCTGTTGACAGGGCGGCGAACACTCTTTGGCCCGACCTCTCTGGATGCTGTATTCTCCCATCTCCTTGCTCTGCAGTTTTTGTTCCTCACGTGTCCCCAGCAGTGTTTGGAGGCTCGAGTCTCTTGGTCTGCTCAGGTGCTCTATTTTTGAATGTCCCAGCACCTGTTAGCAGCCTCCAATGTGTTGACCGCGGCGTTGGCTTGCCGTCCATAGCAATCTTCATTACTCCATCCCTCTTACTCCTCTCACTGGTATCAAAGGCGTACATACGTCTCAGTGCTTGTTGTTTTAGTGTTGTTAAAGGTAGGGAAATGTCCATAAGTCCCATTACTTGGTGTCTCATTATTATAGAAGTAGGAAGGATGGAAATGAGTTTGGTGATCAGTAACTAATGGAGATTCATTCTCCATGCTACAGTATGCCATACAAGAATGGGAAAAATACAAATGGTGGTTACCAAGTAAAAATCAGGTAATGGTCTGTTCTGACCCTGTGAGTTCACTCTGTTCCCCTGTAATGTGTCCTTCCTCATGTTGTCCTCCCGCAGATAGCCACCCACAGGGTCAGAGACAGGTTGCTTCTGTCTTTCTCTGGCCATGTAAGGAAGCTTCCTTCCAGGATGCAGTGATGATATCACTAGATTCACCTGACTATTTAAAACACTATCAAAACCCACCCCATAAAAAGAAGACATACACTAAAAAGAGAAATGTATAGGCACTTGTGATACTGGAAATGCATCGGAGGGACAGGGCCTCTGTATCCTTGTCCTTTACTGCTTTTTATCGTGTGTTCTGTTGTGTTTTCCGCGCAGGAGTTCATGTGGGACTCCTGACAGTGCAGCTCTCTCTTTTGGTTTGGTGAACAGACCCATGGGATACCGCTATAGAACCCATGGGTAGGGGTACAACCCTGTGCCTCTAGTGTATGTTTTTGGGACCTGTGTGTGACCCACAGAGCAGGGTACAGGCTGGTGGCAGCTCCGTGCTGAAAAACCTTCGACAGGCTGCGGACCCGATACGGGGACTGCTGCGGATCTCCAAGGAGAAGCGCCCGGACTGTTGTCCGCCACTGTCGCCAACTGGAGCTGCCGTGCTCCCGTTTTGCCTAAGAACTTCATTGATCCAATGACGCTCTCGTCCGCATCGTCGCTGCTGTATCCTGCTGGAGAAGGCCTGACCGTCGACGCGCCGAGGAGGATCCTCCGGTGGGTTTCTCGCCACCCAAAGACCACAGCGACACTGACGACTCGACACCCTTGCTGGGCCATAGTTCTTCAAACTCTTTGCGGTCCAGAACTATCGACACCGAGGTGCCCCGCACGCCTCTTCCTTGCAGGACATTTATGCTTCCCCGTCAACAAGCACCGCTAGGAATGACGCGGCCACTTCACCGTCATAGCTCCATCTGTTCACCGTCGGACGTTCAATGACCTGTGACTCCTGCCTGAAAGGGAGGACACTCAAGAAGGGCCGTCGATTCCCCGACGAGGAACGCTACAACGCCAGGTGCTTTGGGGCTGCAGAACTATTGGAAAGTCTAGTGTGAACGATATATGGACTGGGCTTGTATCTTTCTTCTACAGGTTGCCCAGGTGGGGGGATCTCCACACAGAACTTTGTCTAGGTAAACGGGGCCAGTATTCTGCCAATTGCTCCACCATCTTGCTTTCCTTCCTCTCTCTACTGCTGGTTTCCTCTTTACTTTGATCTGTGTGTCATTCTGACCGTAAGCACTTTAATGACATCTGATAACGTTAGTGGTACCACTTTAGAACTGTATATATTTACCAATGTTAATTTTCGGAGTGCAAAGTGAGTTATCGTGATAGTGTACGTGACCTTGAATATTAATTATATAAAGACTGTGTTTTAACTGATACAGTGTGTGGACATTCCTTTGTGGGTGCTTGGGGACTACACTGTACTTAAGAACCAGCTCGCATCACCTCTTGAGAAGCTAGGACTTGATTGCTCGACCACGTACCAATAATAGAGAATCTTGGCAGGGGTCCTCTGTGCCTCTCCTCTAATATATAGAGAGCGGAAGTACAGACCCCCCTCCGGTCTTTACAGCACTCAAGATACTTTGTCAAAGAGTATACAGACAGGCAATGCAGCAATGTTTATACAAAATTTATATTTCTTGGTGCAAATGAGACTCCACCAGTCTCTAGGTCCCCGAAAGGTGGACCAGAGGGGGACAGGGTAATTTGAAAGTACCTGATTCCAATGTTACGGGGTTTGGCATTGTTGAACCAGGCTTCGACGTGCTGTAGATCTGGGTTCAACTGTGGGGGTCGTATTGATCCCAAGTGGTGCATCAGCATCACATTGGTTTAAATGGTGGTCTGAGCAAATCAAAGACTGAATGATGAGTACCACAGGATCAGATCGATGACTGATGCAATGATCCAGCAAATTGAGTTGAAGTGCATTGCATATTCCTGCTGGTTCGATGCTTGGTTTGATACAGTGCTTCAAATTCATCTGCACAGTACGGTGTTGCTGTAGTGAAGTGGTGACAGTGCTCTCCTGGGGCAAGGTGGCATAGAGCTGGTTAGATTATACAGCAGCACTGTTTCAAAGTTTAAAGGTGAGGGCCAAAGACAGCACTATGGGTCCTGAATGTTCAAGAATGATAAACAGGGTTCCAATGCAGTTTGAGTTGGTTTCAGCAATGACAAATAGGAGACATGGCTGTTTCAGCACTCTCAGTTCTGTGTGTCCCACTGCAGGGGTTTCTCAGGAAAGGTGAGTCCTTTCAGTCTCTGCTCTGCCATAGGGAGGTTTGTTTTCTAACAGAGTGGTAGGTCTTGTTCCTCAGCAAAGTCACCACCAATGTTCCTTGGGGATGGGTGGGGGGGGAGAGCTTTCCTCTCCCTTGAAACACCTGTCTGCATCTCTGGCAAAGGACCTTGGAAGGACTGCTTTCACAACAGGGTCCAGATGAATTCCTCATGATGTCATTGAAGGTATAAATGTGAATAAAAGAAGGTGCGGGAGACCACCCTATTGTTAGGTACAATGTCACATGGGATGGAGGAAAGCAAGCCTGCTTTAAGGATTACAGTCCCCATCCCTGAGACAGACAAGTGACCCTTGTCTCTTAATGTCATTCCTATAGTGCCTTGTTCCGCAGGTAGTGTATTGGGCAGGAACAAAAGAAATAGCCAAAGAAAAGTAAGATGTAGGCAACCTTCCTCAAAACCAGTTGTTCGTTTTGACTGCCATAACGCTGCCTGTTTCTCAGCCTGCAGCTTCAAAGTTTCTCTGATGCACAGCCCCCTAGTGTAGGGAAGGCCTTTGTCATGGAATTCTCTCTTTGAAGCCAGGCTTTCAGAACACCTCCGGCTGGTAGATTCCACACCTGGCAAGCGAGTAGTTACCTTTCCTACCAGAGAATCCACAGAGGCATGCATCATTCATTGTGTCTCATTCACTAGAATGCAGACAGGCAAGTGCTTGAAATCCATATAGCCTCCCATGATTGGTCTGAGCTCAGAGGGATGAGACTGGTATGCTGCAAATCAGAGGTGGGTTTAATAATTATGTGAACTCCCAGACACCATGCCCAAACCTAGACATGGTTTTATATTCACAGATTATCCAGCCACTCGGTTGATCATTTATTATACTCATGGGGTCTGGGACAGAAGTGCAAATTTAAATGCTTCCTTAGTACTGGAATGCCTTTCCTATGACAGCAGCTGCCAAATATTGTACCTGTAACTCCTCAAACTGCTCTGCCACGGGAGAGCAGGGTCTGCAGATCAGAATACGAGTACAGTAAACAAAGGTGTACACTATGTTTTTGCATAGAGTTTGGTGAAAGGGGGTTCGTTATCAGACCCCTCTTTCTGAGATGGATTACCCGCATAATTTTATTATTAAAAATCATACAATGTACTGCTTTAACACACTTGCCATATTGTAATACTTCACAAGGGGTCAGGATTAATCAATGCTCAATTGGGGGGGGGGCTCCTAATTGGGAGCTGGAGCAAAGGCAATGATGAACGACTGGGCAATAGTTTAGGGCACATAATGGGCAGAAATGAGTCAGCAAGCACATTCATATTGAGATGGACACACATGATGAGAGAACAAATTAGAACTGAATTTAGATTTGAGTCTCATTATGAGTGTGCCGGTCTGGGAAAAATGGCTGCAAAACAGCCGCTAATACCGGATCTGGCAATTTTCACAGACCGACACATTTCGACTTTGCCGGTAGGGGCAGTGAACTACCTACCAGCAAAGAATTGTCCCTATCACCGGGACCAGTACTACCAGTGCTGGCGATAGGGTGGGGACACCATGCAATGAGAATTTACCGCTGTTGCCGTCATAGGATATCGGGGCCAGTAATGGTAAGGCAAGCATGCCGGTAACCCACCAGTAGCACCAGCAGGTTACCATCAGACTCGTAATGAGGGGCTTAGACTGTATTACTTGCTGTCTCTTCATTCTGACCTCATGTTTTTGCTTTTCTCACAGCACTTAGAAACAACCTTATGGTGGTGTTCAGCACTAAACGGAAAAAACTGAATAAAATAAAATCTATGTGGGCAAATTGGAAAGAGTGAGAAAGAATAAAGACAGACGGAGGAGGCGTGTAAATTGTGCGATTAGGCTTGAAAGGTCAGAGCAGAAGAATAAGAGTGGGGCCCAAACGAACAATGAAGCACTTGACCTGGCAGTATTCCTTAAATAACCAGATGGATTTGAAGTGCAGGGGCTATAAGTGGAGGAACAGAGTGAATATCAAAGACTATCTACTCAAGGCAATACCCCTGATTGGGAGGGGGAGGTGTGTTTGGGAGGGGGGAATGTGCTAGGGACCACGAAAAAGAACCCAGCTCATTACCACATAGCGTGAGCCTGCTACTTTAGATATACTTAAGTGCTGCTTGCTAGTTGCCTTAGTGTCTTTAAAATAGATCATGAAGGTGTTGGAGTATGGGTGAAAAGTTAGGATGAGGGACAGGAGATCATGTCCAGTGTAACTCAAGTGGATTTTGAGATGAAAAGGCCATTTTCATTAATTGACCAGCCGCACAGAACACACATGCCCACCAGTTCTTTGGGTGGTGTAGAATCTTGTGTCATCCTGCATTCTTTCAGTAGGAGTACCTGTGCGCTTCTGTGAATTAGACTCTATATTGTGAAGACGATTGTGAACCTCTTAGGATTTTAACATATTTATCAATTTACAAATCTAAAATGTTATTAGAGTGCACCGATTCCGCCAATCCAAACTTTTCCAAATCACCCTCTGGGTTTGGATGGGGAGATTTGACTGAGCTTTTCCTGCGCTTATATGTGAGGTCGGCATGGTTGGTGTTCCTAATCAGTATTGCAAGCAATGGCATAGGCAAAAGCGTGCTAGTGGCTTGGCTAGCGTAGGTAGGAAGGATGGACCTTTACTTTGAGCGACACTAGGGTAGTTGATGCAGAGTGAGACAAAAAGTAAATAGAATTTAGCTGAGGGAGAGGTAGAAAACTGGATGGGTACATATTTGAAAATACCAGAGTTTGTTAGAGGCAGCGGCTGTAGCTTAGAGGGACAGATGTTTTACTAGGAAGGAGAGAATACTGGTGACCCCCACACCTTACATGTCTATATGATATTTGTGGTTAGTGACTGCTAGGAAGGAGAACGCCCCACAGCTGAATGGAGGAAGGAGTTTGCATGTGAGTGACTGTCACTCAATGTGCAGCAGGTAAATCAATGTGATGTGATTTATGGAGCTGAAATGTAGGTGATTTGGGTGAGAATCCAGACTGTTGGCGGGTGCACCACATCATGAATATGGCACTCGGTTTGCCCAGTTTAGCAAGGCAGAGGTTTACCCAGACTTACAAATGACACAAGCATGACACTTGCATGCTGCTGAGGAAACGACGGCCTGAGCCCAGGCCTGGCTTTCCCTCCCCCGAACGCGGCTTTACCCTCCCTGCGCCCCGTCCCCCTCTGGGGCAGTGCCCAAAGCACCTTGCACGGAAACAGTTGATGCCACACCATCAAGATGATGCAAGGCGGCAACCGCGGTTACGGCGGCAGGCGCATGGAGAGGCAGATTCATGCCCCCCGAAGGCACCCCCAGTACCAGATAAACCCCTTCCTGCAGCACTACATCATGGAGGACGAGCCGCTGTCCCCCACCAACGGGGAGGAAGAGGAGGAGCCCGTCCCCAGCGTCAATGATGGGCTCACCATAGATTTAACCAACTTCAGGAAACCAGGAGAGAAGACCTACAAGCAATGCAGTCACCTCTTTGTGGGCAACCTTCCCCAGGATATCACAGAGGAAGAATTGAGGAAGCTGTTTGAGAAATATGGCAAGCCTGGGGAAGTCTTCATTCACAAGGACAAGGGATTTGGCTTCATTCGACTGGAAACTCGCACATTGGCTGAGATCGCCGAGGTTAAGCTTGATAACCTGCCATTGCATGGGAAGCAGCTTCGTGTTCACTTTGCCTGTCTCAGCGCTGCCCTCCAGGTCCGCAATTTGCCTCCCATTGTCTCCAATGAGCTCCTGGAGGAAGCTTTCTCAATATTTGGCCTGGTTGAACAAGCAGTGGTAATTGTGGACTACCGGGGAAGTGCCACGGTCAAAGGCATTGTCGAGTTTTCGGGGAAGTCGGCTGCCAGAAAGGCCCTGGACAGATGCTGCGATGGCTCTCTTCTATTAACTACTTCTCCCAACCCAGTGACAGTCGAACCAATGGATCAGTATGACAATGAGGAAGGATTGCCTGAGACCAAATGTATCATAAGGAGCGAGAGCAGACTCCTGGCTTTGCTCAGCCTGGCTCCTTTGAGCACGAGTATGCCATGTGCTGGAAAGCTCTCATTGAAATGGAAAAGCAGCAGCAGGAGCAGGTGGACAGGAACATCAAGGAAGCACATGAGAAGATGGAGATTGAGATGGAGGCTGCACGTCACCGGCACCAGGTCATGCTTATTGGGCAAGATCTGATGTGGCATGAAGAGGAACTCAGGAGAATGGAGGAAACCCACAACGCAGAGATGCAGAAAAGGAAACAGTACAAGCTCAGGATTGAAGAAGAGCATAAACGGCGTGAGGATGAAGCACGCAGACAGCAAGAGGAGATGATCAGGTGTCAACAAGAAGGTTTCAAGGCCAGCTTTGCTAACTCGGAATCCGGCTACTCAAATGCTCAAAGTGGTCTAGGAGGTGGCAGCTTACATTTAAAGGCAAGGTCATGCACTTGGCACGGATATCCAGAGAAGCAGTTCAGGATGAGAGAGGGCGCAGGAGATGCGGATGGGACAGATGGGAATGGCAGGTGCAATGCAGATGAACAATCGCAGTGCGATGAGAAGTGCTCCAAGTGTTCCAGCAAGTGCAGCTGCAGCTGCAGGGACCGGAACACCAAGTGCAGCAATGACTCAGGCACTGATGCCTGAGGGCTCCACCATGGGAATGATTTTGTTAAAAGCAATACAAGCTGTTAGAACATACCAACAATAAAAGAAGTGTTGGTCAGGAACCAACCATTACGATAGGACATCGCTCCCTGCGGACCGCTTTAGTCAGAACAGTGCAATGAAGGACTTGCCGGAGCCCTGGCAGCAAGCCAGGCACCACCTGGTTTCAACAGAGGACCCCCTGGTGGAGATTTTAGACCCAATAAGCGTTGTAGATATTAGATCTTGTCCCCTTCTCGTTGTTGGGAAGGGCATTGCATATATGCCAGAGTTTCTTTTTTTCATGCTTTTGTATTGTGGGCAAAGCTGCAAGTTAGCTGCACAGCAGTCATTTATCACATAGAGGTTTTATTTAAAGTGAACAGCTTTGTGCAAATTGGGTCTGTGCAGAGCTTTTTGCCTGTCCAGCCTGAATGTAGTGATCCCAATGCCTTCATCATTCCGAACAGACATTGCAGCAGCCACCACTCAGTCTGCCCCCAAGAAGCAGCACTATTTCATTTTATTGTATGGTTATTTGCCCGTTTCCAATGTGACTGAGGTTTTAAGTCTGCTTTTGACCCAATGTTCTTGTTGATGGTACATATAGACGCCATCATGCAGTTAAACTGAAAGGGGGTTTAACTTTTAAAAAATGTAGTTGTTGACTTCTGCAAACTTTTGGTTAGTTTAATGCAGCCCCTTCTAACGTCAAAAGTTTTTTGATAACGTGTTGTACTTATGTACAGTTTTTTTAAAAATAAATACTGTATCCCAACCTGAAAAAAACCCACAGAAAATAAATAAAATCTATTGATCAACAAAGGATTCAGCAGAAAAAGTAAGTGAAGTTTTACTTGTTTACAACCCCCCTATCCCCAACAAGAGCAGAAATCACACCAACTATAGGTTTACTATTACCTTTAGGCAATTGCTCACTGTGGTTCTCAGGACATTTGACCCATTCCTCTCTCCACACCTGCTCCAACGCTTAACATTTGAAGAGTTCCTTCCATGCAGAGCTCATTTCAGGTCCTGCCACATGATTTTAATGGGGTGTATTTCCAGACTGTAATGAGGGCATCCTAAAATGTGAAAGGTCTTTATCTGCACAAGTGCAAGGTCAGCTCACCAACAGAGTGATCTGGCATTCTCTTCTAGAATCTTCTGATACAATTAAAAACTCTTGGTTTCGACTATGGTGGCCAGCTACCAGGTCCCGAGGCAGGTCCAAACCATCACATTCGAACCACCATGCTTTACCATTGCAACAAGGATCTTGTGTCAAAAGCCATGTTTGAGATTTCACAAAATAGTTCTACTTTTGTATTTTGCGTCTATCATTTATGTTCTCTGTGGCAACCTTCGGGCAGGCAGCAATGCTTCTTTGAGAGAGCAGCAGTTCCCTCTTGCTATCTGTCCATTAATCTCATACTTATTCATTTTTTCTGATAGTTACGTCATGCCCGTCCACATTAGCCAACACAAATTTAACCTGCAGATCCCTGGAGGTTGCTCTGGGGTTCGTAGTGACTTAATGGATGATTTGCAAATTTGATCTTGTCGAGATTTTGGTTGGGTGACTGATTGTGGATAGAAACTGTTATTTTGAATTGCCCCCAATCGATAGATTGCCGGGCAGTGAATATGCAGAGCCCCAAATGGTGAGAAGTAATTTTTTAGCGTTCCAGTCTGATGAGCATTGCGTTTCTGTTTTCTTTTTACAAAAAGGAAGTGAGTGCCTACACTCATCTCTGAGGATGTACCTAATAATATTTTTTTTTTATTGTGATATAGTTTACGTTGATACTTTACACATTAATATAACTTTTACATAAAAGGAACAAGAAAAAGAACATATATAAAGTAAAAATTATCATTAAATCTATATCAAATTCCCTAAACAATCAAGCCTTCATGTCTTCATCTCATAGCTTTAGGAGAGCAATAGTTACAGTTTAAAAAAAAAAAAAAGCATGTAATGCCTCATAATGGCAGCTAATCTTCAGGGCGAGCTTCCAGCATATGGTTAACATGGCAATAATAGTAGTTTTCTGTTATAATAGTTTTTGCATAAATGCATTCCCATGATAAATGTCAGAGCCCAATAGGCTTAAACAGTAAATGTTCAATAGATTATATTTATGTCCTCCTATATGGTTATATTAAGACTTTTTTCCACCTTTAGCCAAATATTATATAATGCCATCAGAAATCTCATGCTGTTAGAATTGATGCAATGATGCCAGAATAATTCCTCTTTGATATATCCATGATTATGTACAAAATTGCCCAAGCCAAGGTTTATGGCAGTTAGCATCTGGTGGCATTCAGTCAACAAATGTCTGGCCGTCTCAGACTGATTCCTCTCCTTGCATAAACGGCAAAGTCGTAGTTCAGGAGCGATCCTATCTCTTCTCCCGGTGATCGTTAATGTGGGTAGTTGTTCGAGCCTTAGAAGTAAGATGAACCGTCTAAGTCTCACATCAGGGCACAAATTGAGGTAGCTCTGAGGTTTTTTAAAATTGTAAAGTCTATACTGGACAAACTGTTAGCTTTTCAGTTTCCAGAGATGGGCATAGTTCTCAAGCCAATCCCAGAGATCTATCCGTTTACTCAGGGCCCTCTGTGCTTCCTCTGTAATACTTCCCACCCCGGTTTGCCAACCAATGTCCAACAACAATTTGGACATTTGCTCTTTCGCAGGACATTTGGGGTTCTCCTTAGAGATCTCTTGGTAGACGGCCTTTAGCAGCCCATTATTTGATTCACCACACATTCTCAGATATAGTAAGCCTCGCTTTTTTAGGACTTGAGCTTTCAGTGAGATCAATCGCAGTTCTAGTCTTATTATTGCCATGGGAATTTCTGGTGGTAGACCCAAGATAGAACGCCCAAATTGTCCTTCTATCACCTGTAGCCATTTCAAGTCGGTATTAAGGAGAGCTAATTGTACCTAATTGTTTAAGCGCCTAAGTCTAATCATCTTCTTTAATTGAACTACCAAAGTTTCATTTAGTCACTGTTTGTCTAATTCATACATATTTTGATTTTTAACACGACATGACATTGTTTTTTTTAAAAAACAATGTCTATAAGGTGATTTCAGTTACTAGAGGTGCAGTGGCAGGAGCATTCAGCTAATTTTCTACATACATTTTTTTGTGTAACGAGTGAGTCATTGAAAGTTGCTCGTTGCACATAGATTTTTATGAAACACATGACGGTATTTTTCAGAAAAAACATTGCTCCAGGTATCTCTTTAAAAGGCTTGGTGCTGTTGTTATACAAAAAAAAAAATTGAGAACATGTTGCATCTGTGTGCAGGTTCACCTCTAGTGGCTGAAATCACCAGCGACCACCTAATGGCCTAGGCCTTCTGACAGCTTCAACTGAAGAGCAATGCTCTTCTCAGTTTACTTTACTTTACAATACATTTGTACCGCGCACCATGGACCCAAGGGCTTAAGGGCGCACATAAAGACACAACACAGTACAACCCCACAGTAAGAGAGACAACAGATTATCCATGGGAAGTCAAAGAGGAAGGTCCAAGCAAAAGAGTCCTGACAAAATAGCAGGGTTCTATTTTTAAAGAGATCAGTAGACTTAACTTCCCTTAAATCCGCAGGGAGGGAATTCCAGGCTCTCGGGGCAGCTGTAAAAAATGCTCCTTTTAGGACTAAGCTGGTATTACAATGAGGAGTCATCAATTGATTGGTATTATTCGATCTTAGAGCTCTGAGACTCTGTTTCTTCACCAGACGATCCTTCAGGTAGGTTGGCATAAATCCCATGCAACATTTATGCGTGACTAATAGTATCCAGTACTGAACTCTTACCCTCACCGGGAGTCAGTGCAGGCTCTGCCTTGTATCCGACACATGGGGCTTCATTACGAGTCTGGCGGTAACCCTTAAATGCAGCAGTAGCGCTATTATCCCCGCATTTAAGGGTCCACCAGATCATGGGCTTGGCGGATTTTCCCCCTACTCTGAGCTGGGGGCAAATCCGCTGCAAATCTGCTGATTTTCGGTGCTATTACCGCTGGCGGGAAATCCACTGGTGGTAATAGCGTGAACATTCCCCATTGGGCCCAATGGAGAATGAGGAATTGCCGAATGGGCCCAATGGGCAATGGGAACCAACCGTCCCGCCAAACCTGTGATCCGGCGCTAATTGCGCCGGGTGGTTTGGCGGTAGCGCTAATAGCCCCAGCGGTAGTAGCACCAGGGCTACCGCCCAACTCATGATGAGGCCCACGGTCTCTCCACTTTAGGCCTTTGACCATCCTAACTGCACTATTTTGAATAACCTGTAAACGCTTACACTCTGATTGCGGAATACAGATGAGAACACTGCAGCAATAATCAATCTTCGAGCCTACTATGGCCCTTGCAACAAACTCAGCATTTTTCTGGGAGATGAGGGGCCTAAGGTGAGCTACTAGTTTTATACAGTACGTCGAAGAGGAAACCAAACTACTGACCTGTGCTTTCATATTACGGTTCTGGTCCAAAATTATACCTAAGGTTTTGACTTTCTTTTTGGCCTCAATTTTACAATCTGTGATAGAGAAACATTTATACAATAGACCCAACTTCAAGATCTTCTTCCGAGTGCCCACAAGCATGAATTCATTCTTTTCCTTATTAAGAGCCAGTCCACTCTGCTCCATACAGGTTTGAATGATGTCATAAACTTGTTGATTCATCCTCACTATGGGAACCTGTTAGCGGGATGACACATTGTGTGTCATCTGCGTAATTGGCAAAAGTAATACATTTGAGCTCCAATAGCTCATCGAAAGGGACTGTGAAAATATTATAATGGGACGGGGAGACACATGCTCATTGAGGCACGATATATGATAATGTAACTGACCTAGAATCAGCTTCTCCACTAGAAAGTCTGCACTGTCTATCGCTCAAGAATGATGCGACCCACTGGGCGGCGTTCTCTGAGAAATTAGGCACATCCTTCAATCTAGTGGTCAGAATGGAATGATCCACTAGGTCGAAGGCCACGGAGAGATCCAATATCATAAGGAGCGAGGCTTGGCCATTGTCCATGGCCTCAAGTAACTTGCATTTCAAGCCAAGAAGTGTGGTTTCAGTACCATGACTTTGTCAGAAACCTGATTGGAATTTATTCAAAATCTGGTGGTGATTGAGATGGGAGGAAATTTGATTGCATGCCACCCTATCCAATATCTCGTGATGGGCCTATAATTTGTTGCTGTGAGTGGACAAAGCCCTGGTTTCTTTAGAAGGGGAGTAATCCATGCTTTTTTTACCCCCCGGGAATGTGATTTTCCAGAAATTTACAAATTTGCACAGGGCAGAAACTAGTATAGGCGAATATGCTTTAATGATCAAGGATGTGCAAGGGTCCCTTTGCATCTGGTGGCTTTAAGCTGCGTGATGATCTTCGCCAGATCTGATTCATAAATGATTGAGACGTTAAAGCACTGCTGAGAAATAGACCCACATAAAGTATCTAAATTGTCTATCTCAAGCAGCTTATTTAAAGTGAGCTTTTTAGCCTCGAGCCTTTTTTGATTTTATCTAATTTGCCCATCATGGCATCCTGAATTGAGATACACCAGGCGTCATCTTTCAAGAAGGAGTCCTTACTCGGACCCTTGGGAGATTCTTGTACTCTAAGGATTTTAAACAATTCCTTACTTTCTGAGCTTGAATCTCCAATTCTAACATTAAGCATCTCTTTTTTTGCAAGCAAGATGGCGGTTTTGTATGCCTTGACCGCATTCCAATATAATTCCAGGCTAGAATTATCTTGAGTTTTTCTCCAGGCATAGAACTATTTTAGATTAGTTGATATAAGTTTTTGTAAATCTGCAATAAACCACATATTAACTTTCCTGTCATCAGAAAATTGTTCTTTCTTTAGTGGTGCTAGGGTCTCAGAGATCTCGTGAAAGGAATAGAGAAAAAGAGTGGTCATATCTTGCAATGCAACAGTATTTAGAATCTCTGGAGCTAGGGTGGAAACCCATGGTTCTAATGTCTCTGATGTAAGTTTCTTAACATTTCTTGCTCGAATGCAATCCCAGCCTTTACATATCTTCCTTACAGGCATTACTTTATTGATCTGAAAGTGAATGAATGAGTGGTCCGACCATGGACTCGGAAGAACTTCAAGTGCAGTGATATTAACATTGTGGGAAGCCATGTAATCCAGCATATGTCCCTTGACATGACTGGGATCTCAAACCATTTGCTGAAACCCAAGAAGACCCAGTGCATCCTCTAGAACAGTGGCTGTGGTGTTGGTATCGCATCCAAGCCAAACATTAAGATCACCCATCATCAGAAATTTGGTGTTGGGTTTGAGAAGAGGAAGTAGGAGATTGCTCAACAAATCCAAGCAGAATATGTAAAGAGTGTTGTGTCTATTCACCTGCCAGCCTTCTCCAAAAATTAACATAAACTCTACTGGGTCTTTAAGAAAATATAGCTTTTCATTCAAGAATGCTAAACTTTTGGACTTCCTTAAACAGCATTAGTGTTAAGGAACTTCACTTCAAAACTATAGTAAACATTAGGTAAGGAGTTGTAAACAGTTCAATCGATGAAGTCATTCAATACTAAAATGAGGGTGGTTGCTGATTTGATTTGAATGTAGGACAGGCATTTGTTCAGAATATAATACTTTAGGGCAACAGTTGTACCAGAGTGATCATTCTACTTTTTAGCTCCATAATATGCCAGTGAGGTGCAATAGTCACCTATTGTGCACCTAGAGAATGCTTTTTAGAGGGTGGGTGGATTTCTTATTAGAAGAAGTTGGCACAGTTCTTGAGCAGATGGTAGCCTTTCAGGAGGTGGGGATCCATTCGTAAATCTGCCCAGAGCAGATTGGGATCATATAAATTACCTGTGGGAAAAGGGGTTTTGTTCTGCTCTGGGTTAAAGCTGGGGGCAGCAACACCGACTATTGGATTGCAAAGCCATTTTGAATGAAGAGAACATTTCCAGTGCAAAAAAGGTTGAGTGAGTCGGATAGGAAATTGGGATGGGACATTTAGGGCAAGGTGTGTTTGGAAGCTGTGTATGGTTCAGAATTTGTCATTCCTTTTTTGAGTGAGGTTTGCCTTCTAGCAGTGATGTGTTATATTTTGCACCAAAATGGACATATGGGGGTTTGGTTTGGAGGGCTTCCTAGGGCAGTGTGGATACAATATCAGAAATGTTTACACATCTTGCTGTTGTGCATTGGACATCTCACATTAGATATCTTGCATTGCGATGGGAGCCATATAAACCCGGAATCAAAAGATTTGGCAAAGTAGGTTAGGAGAGGTAGGACTAGCAGCAGGAATCTGGTGGCTACAAGAGAGGTAGGATGGGATAGAATCTTACATGTATTTGAGGATAGAGTAGTGGGATGGGCTAAATTTGGACGGGTACAAAGAGGTCCTAGCAATGGTCATCTGGATGTGGAAGTGGTCCAAGGGCAAGATTCCAGTTGGCTGGAAGAGAAATAAAGGTTTTTGACAAGAAGAATGACTTTGAGGACCCTCTTGCATTCTGGACATGCAGTGGCCCCCGAACAAGATTTTGGCTGGAGACCAAGGTAGCAAACTGGAACCCTGGTAAGATCTGCATAGCTTGAATCAGGCAAGGAACTGTGCAGACCAGATCAAACTTGTGATGCTGGAAATGCCTCCTAGTCCCTGTCCTGCCACTTCCCTGTGTGTGTATTCTTTGTTTTCTGACACTGCGGTCCAGCCTGGCCCTCTGGCAGTGCAGCTCTTCATGTTTTCATTTGGGAGAACAGCATTCATGGGATACCCTTATGGGTAGGGGTACACCCTTATATCCCTTATGTGTGTTTTTGGGCACCTGTGTGTTGCCCGCAGAGCAGGGAATGGGGTGGAGCCAGCTACATGTCAACTTGGAAGTGGCTCTGAGTGTCCTCCATTTTTGGGACACCCAGGCCTTGCCATAGGAAACAATGGATTCCTGAAGAAATGCAAGATGGCCATTGTGGCCTCTTGGTTTCTATTGCCTTTTACCTTGTTTGCCAAAGTCCTGGGAAGCCCTGCCTCTGTCCCTTTCTCCCTGACTGGCTGTTGGGTGGAAATTTTAAATTTGTGGTTCTGGAGGTGCCTCCTGTCAGACTGGCTGGAGGCTTCCAGGGGGCTGTGTGTTGTGGGAACACCCTTGGGGTGGGACCTGTGTGAATGGAGTCTTAGGCGAACTCCCATTCTGTGTTGTGAGTGTCTGGGTTCTGTGTGTGACACAATGCTGAGATAGCCCTGACTGAAGCTGGCATGAATGCAGTGGGGTGTGCTGAAAGGCTGGGTGCTTACCCCAATCCATATTCTGTCATATGGGTGTTTGGGTGGAGTGAATGGCCTGAATGCCTGTAAGTCTGATTGGCTGCCTGCCTGCATGAATGCCCTTCTGTGTGGTCTGTTGACTGAGACTGGGAACAAATGTGTATAGCTATTGTCCCTGCACTCACCAATTTGTTCAGAAGCTGAAGTCAAAACCGAAGCTGATCACTGAAGTCCAGCTGGACGAAGAAGATTGCGGCTGCTTCTCTTCATGGAAACCCAAAAGCTGCTGTGCCGCTCCATGGACTGATTCAAGAGAGGACCTGGATAGGAGACCTCTCCCCGAGCTACGAGGGACCATCGTAAAAACTGCTGCTCTTCACCAGAAGTACCCTGGAAGCCAGTACTGTGTTCCTGCCATCCGGAGAAGGGGTCTTCGTGAATCCAGAAGAGGAGTGCCTGGACATATCGAATCGAAGAAGTCCAGTGGTGTCACCCAGAGTCTCGCGGAGCGTGGGTGACCACTGGAAGCCTGTTGCAGTGTAGCACCCAGAAGAGGGGGTACCCTGGCATAGTGCTGCTTGACACCCAGAGCTGCAAAAGTTCCAAACTACTGAAGAATACTTTACGGGACATTTTTGCCATCATCACTGACCACTTTATCCCACCGGAGAAGGTGCACTGAGTGCATAGCAAGGTCTGCTGGTGGGTTTCTTGCTACCAGATTCCAACAAAGATGTCCCCAGGGTCCAGGCTTGGTGATTGTCTGTGGTTCGCTCCAGTGGTCGAGTCCAGGTCACCAGAAGCCATCCAGATATCCTTTTTGCGAATCCCAAAACCTGACAACCAAAAGTGACCTTTGCATCCGTCGCAGCCAGAAGTCATCAAAGGTCCCCATCGGTCCTACTCTCACCTGCCAAGCCTTTGAGGAGCCCACAAGTTTCATCTTACCAGGACTCCTACAGTCAGAGTAATCGTCAACCAGCGGAGAGCACTAAGAAGAGCAAAACTGTTGACCTTCAGAAAGACTTTGGTTTCATTTTTATTCTTGGACTCAACATCCCAGTGGCTCCTTCTTCCAAGGGTGGCCATCCTCGAAGGGAATCATTGAGTGAAACTGAGAAACTCTGCCACTTCACCTGCCACGGTACAAAAGGTACTGTGACAAGGAACAGCATCTTCTAGCCTCAGGAGTCGTCCAGGGGTCCCAGATTCGTCTTGGATCCCGATCCCCCGTGGCCTCTCAGGTACTTTGGGGTGGTCAAACCTGTAAAAAGAAAGTAGAGTGTTATTGACCATTTTTGGACTGGGCTGTAAAAGATAAGATAAGTTACTTCCTAACTTTTCCATTAAAGGTTGCCCAGGTAGAGGGACCCGCACACAGAATTGTGTATCTAGTTTAAAGAAAGCATTCTGTCACTATTCATAATGAACCTGCCTTTCTTCTGTGAGCTTTTCTTACATTTATTTTAATTTTACTGTGCATTAGTAAGGCACTTTCTACAACAGAATTGTGTTTCATAGCACCACAAAGCTAAGTGAGAAGGGAACAGGGGAAATAAAAACAATGGCGAAACAGTAATATGCAGTCATGGTTCTACTAGGCTTTGTATCATTCGGCCAAGCAAGTGCATTGAGGAGAAGTGCAGGGGAAGGGGATGGAACGTGGTACAGAGGAGTGGACAAGTGCTCTAGGAGGGCCCAGAAGGGAAGTGCTAAGGGGAGCTGAGGAGGATAACCTCAGGATAAGTGCTGGTACAGGTGACTCTCAAAGTTGGGATGTGGCGCCACCGAGAGGGGCCTGCAGGGCAGTGCAGCGGGGGAGGGGTGCTGGTATTGACTGGGAGGTAGGGCCTGGGATCCTGTGCGATTCATGGGGATCAGGCCACCAGTCACAGCGGCATTGGGGTGATTAGCAGGGAAGGGAAAGAGGTAGAGAAGTGCAGAGTATTTAGCAGTTTCCGGAACTTAAAGAGGTCCGGCTCAAGTCTGAGAGGGGCAGGAAGGCTGTTCAAAAGGGAGGCACCAGCCTAGGAGAGAGACCTGCCTCCCACTCTTTGCTTGGAGAAGCGTTTGAGAGTCAGAGAGTTGGAATTAGAGCAGCGTAGGGCTCTAGGATGGGAATATTTAGGGAGAGAAAGTTGGCGCTAGCGTGTCCCAGGCACCAGAAGGCCTTGTGGATGATGCAGAGTGTCTTGAATTTGATCCTTGCAGCCACCGGGAGCCAGTGGAGAGATTTTAGGGATGGAGAGATATGGTCCCTGAGCTTGAGACCAAGGATACTGTTCTGGATTAGCTGGAGGGGTCAAAGGGAGGAAAGAGGGAGATTGAGAAAGAGACTGGCACAGTAGTCCAACCTGGAGACGACCAGAGCTCTGGAGACAAGGATCTTCTGGGGGAAGGTGAGAAAAGGAAGAATCCCTCTAAGGAGGTGGAGCTGGAAGTGGGACTTCTTGGTGAGGTCCATGATGTGAGGGGTGAAGGAGAGTGTGGAGTCAAACATGACTCTGAGGTTTTTGGTCTCACAAGATGGTGGAGGGCCCTGCAGTAGTCCAACCTGGAGAGGACCAGAGCTCTGCTGTTACACCTCACTTAAGAATTCACATGTCTATTTCAACTATCATCTGTTGGTGCATTTATTACTGAAGTAGTGTGTGGTACCACATAGAGTGTATGTATTTGTCATTTGTTGAATAGAACTGCCTGAGTACAAAGTGTGATTATGTATATGTGTGTGTTTTACTGAACCTTATTTATATAAAGAAGCTGTGTTATCACTTAACATAGTGTGTGGTCATTCCTTTGTGGGGCTTGGTGACTCACTGTGCCACCATCACCGCCTGCGTGCTTAGGCCTTGGTTGCTCATCCAAGCTCCCATATAGAGAACCTTGGCTGGGGTGCTCTGTGCCTTTGTCCGAACCATATAGAGGGCAGAAGTACAAATACCCCCTCCATTCTTTACAAAACTGATGACCAAAAACTACATTCTTCATTGCTTCATCTATTTAAATTATTGGTGAACATATCTGTATGATTGCATGTCTGTGAGAAGGGCAGCACATAGAGCTTGGTAGAACTTTTCCAAAACTAATGCGGTTTTGCTCACATTGCAGGTCATGAATTGTGGGAAACAGGACGAGTAAGAAGAGAGGACATCAGAGAGACTCCTTCGAGGCTTCCTCATATTCCCGCAATGAACTGAAGCCACTCACCGCACACACGCAAAACCATGCCACAAGCGGAGGACGGTGTTGGATCCTGCGTCCACTGCTGCCGTCAGCCCCACCGACATCACTCCGAGAGAATGTTGGAGGACATGTCTTAAATGAGCATGTAGTTTTTAATAATGAACAAAAAAAATCTAAATATGGACTACACTGAATATGAATGAATGTGAAGAGGTGTGCTCACTCCCCCTGATAAGGCTTGTCCATAAAGCTATGCAATGAGAGGCCTATGAGGCTAAGCCTCACTCCCGGCCGTACACCACACTCCGATCCGCGTTCTTAAATTGGTCGTCTAGGAATGTAGTCATGATGACTGCTTCAGGGTCCTGTCGCCAGCGTGCCTGAAATCGTTCAGGCATTCAGGCGTCGCATCCTGGACCACAAGCCAATCGCGATTCTGTGCCATGCTGTTTGACATCGATACTAGCTCTGCTGCGTTGCAAATAACCAGGCGGACATAGAAAAAGAGGAAAACAGGACAGGGGGTCCCTGTGCACCAGAAATACAACAGAAAGGTTGCTGTAAGGTCACAGTGATGCAAGGGTGCTCATGCTCCTCCCACTAAAATGAGTGGCACGCTGCAATAAGGTACAATCTTTAAGCACCATCCCTGAGACTCTCCCAGTTGTATGGTTCCACGGCCAGGCATTGTTCCAAACTATCACTCCTAATAAATAGCCACCTAGCTCGATGACACTTGCGATGAAAATCTCCACTGACACTTTCCACCCAGTGGCCATGGCGGGGCAGCTGAAAAGTGTGAATTGAAATGCTCCTCGTGACAGGCGTTTACCACTTTCAGCGGATGCGCTTTTTTGTAAACACCAGAGCCAAACTGCAGATTCGTGTACCCAGTAATGTTGCCACGATTGCGTACTCTTTCATATCTCAACCAAGGGGGCAATGGCACGTTTACAGCTTACCGAATCATTTCGCCCTGTGCCCATATTTGCGCTGGTTTTAATTGCGATTTTGCTTGCTTTTTCTGTAGCGCTGCAGTAAACAGCGAGACTGGATTCATGACTGTTTTACCCCCAGTCCTGTGACCTTCCGCTGCCAGAGCTGGATCTGTTCATGCGAATAATTTAGACACAAAAATCCCAAGCATTTTGAAATGAAGAATCAAAGGTATTAGCGTTGGAAATACTTCCTTTCTATTTTCCAATTAAAAATTATCCCTGCTTGTGTTGTGGCCTTCGTCTGGACCACGGTAGTGTGTCAGCAGGCCTACCTGCATCCGCGGGCCCCGTGGGGGGCATTGTGTGCAAATACACGGGAGCCAGTTTACAGTGCAACCTCCTTTATTGTCCTCCACATCACTTAACTCTGGGCCCTTGCAGCCCCTCCTCTTCCTCCCTCAACCCTCGGGATCCAGTTCTTGCTTCTCCTCCTTAAGGTCGTCCTTGATTTAAGGAGGTCCGATCTTGTTTGCTCTCCAACAGCTTGTAATTCATCATTAACATGCATCTCTGAATAGCAAATAAATGTTAAATGTTAAAGATATTTGTACCGCGCACCATCACCAATGGCGTTGGTCCCCAGGCGCTCTGGCAGATCTGCAAACGAGAAGGTGGGATGGGTTAGTAGGGTGAAGAGGGAGTAGGATAGTGAGAGGAGTGGTGTTCTGTTGGCAGCTTCAACTCCCCTTCCTTTTCACACACTGCAGCCTGGCACCTGCACCGTTGCATCTATCAAGGGAACCTGAACACTTCCAAATATCAGCATGCAACGAGACATGCAGGGTCCGACCGATCTAGACACGTGGGGCAACATTAGATCACTTCTTGTAGTTAGGATCAAGAGTGGTGCTGACACACTCTCTGTAGCCAAGAGCCTTTTCCTGTCCCAAGTATTTAGCAGCATTCCCTTGGCCATGGACTGGCTCTCTGTGAATGCATTTCGCTTCTACGCATCCTACTCTAGTACTCTATGCCCGCTGCCTAATTAACCCCAAACCTTCACCAGCAGAGCTCTTCTATGTGTTCTTTCTAAAACTTTTACGCACGTTTTTTTTGGTTTAATTGAGCAAATTTTCTAAGAAGCCCTGCCTGATTCTGAATGAAGGACACTGCTAAGAGCTCACATTTAATGCCTGCCTTTCATCCAGTCAGAAAGCCACTGCACCGCTCAGCTTCTCCTCCTGAAAACTGTGTTCAAGGCAACTAGGGGGTGGAATGATCATGGACCTATTCTTCCTTATGTCATTTAATAAACACTCGCATGTTGTAGGAAGTAACGGAGGAATGACGCCTTCATTACTACCCGGGCACTCTTGAGTAAACTGACTTGCACATAACCTTTAGGATATGCCCAATATCACACACTGTGTCAGCAGCAGAGCCAAGCTTGATCTCAGGACCTCCTGCAAGCAATCTTTGCTTTAACTCTACCCATCCAGGCCTCGGTGCCCACCCCACAGTGAAAGCTCGGCCTAAACTCGGACATACCAGGGAGCCTTATCAAGGGGAGCCAGTGCATTTGCTTCTGCCCTTAGTACCTTTATTTGTTAGGCTACCACGTAGCCGACCTCAGTGCAATGCATGATGGTATATAGCAATATGGCTGCTGCTGCCTTGCAATGCAAGCTTTTTTTTGGTCGTATTTTATGTTGATGATTACGTTGTATACTTTATGGGTTCCTCAAGACGCAGGATTGATTATTGACATCATCCATACATTTCTTTTCATCAGCATCTTCCGACTGGGAACAAGGGGGGAAAGCTCTGGTGAACTGAGCTCCTACGCTGCCTCAAGCAGACTGCTTCCCAGGGAACCCTCTCCGAAATGAGGTGTTGGATTCCATCCCACCAGATGACACCACTAGACAGGCCTATGTGGATAGGGTAGTCTACATGAGGCAGAGAAGTGAGAGACGCGTCTACTACTCTCACGTTGGTGAAGGTCATGAACACGGGCCAGATGGAGGTGAACTCAACTGCACAAGGAAGAGCGTCTACCTGCCCCCCACCATGACCATGTAAGGTGCCCCACAGGTAAAGAAGCTTCATCCGCATGAACAGACTATCCAAGAAGGCAATACTCTCTAGGTCAGGTGTACAATGTTCTGTGGTAAAGGGAAACTACCCTCGTACCCACACCTGAGTGTAGCATGACCAACCTCACCAGACAGATGCTTGGAATGGACAGGCACAATACCGGTGATGTCATCTACTGGAAACGCCCAGGCCTCTGGTGTTCCTTGTAAACAGATTGTACATGTTTTATCTTTGATTTCCTCATGGTCTCTTATTGTCCTGAGCTTTGGGGCATTGGGTGAGGTAAGTGGCCTGCATTTTCTATTAGTTGCCATCTAGGACAATATCTGTTGGTAGGCGCTGCAATCCCAGGTGTGTAACAGAAAGTATTAAAGTTATGGGGAAGGAAAGTGACCTTAGGCCCGCAATGGGTGATCAACACCATTGAGTAGAAAGCCCCAGCCACCTTCAGTTTACTCACACATTTGATATTACAGAAGTTGCTTTTGAAGGGTGTTTGGTCTCAGTTTAGGGTCTTCATCCCACGTACACAGTGTTTCTGTGAACAGTGCTTAATTCTTTCCCCAGAGTCCTTGACAATGACCTTGGTAGCAAAAACACGGACTAGTTCGGAAATATTTTGTGAGCTCTCCAGGGAGCCTTGTCAACCCGATGCGCATGCCTGCAAATCTTCCAGTGTCCCAAAAGTCCACCTCGCCTTTTATTCCCACCTGTGAATTACGTGTTGGTAGAGGGTGCAGAGAGAAAGCATCTAGACGGCATTGAATTTGCTGTGGTGACAGCTGCAGAATTAAGGGGGTTTTCATGTTTTGTAACCCAAATTGCAGAAAAAGACATGGGAATAGGACAGATGAAGCATTTCTTTGGAATTATGATCTTTCTCTTGATGCTATAAATAACCAGAAAGCCAAATACCTCTGCTTGATTTAAAGTCTTCCTGAAATTGACGATCCATGAAATTGATCTAAGTTAAACATTGAAAGAATAGCAGTGTCAGTAAAGACCAACATTGCCACAATAATCCTTAAAAATTATGAACAAAGTACACAAAGAGAATGCATTTCGGGCTGGGTGGCTGATGTCAAAAGGTCAACACGCTTAAAATCAGCAAGTGTTTTTCTATTTAGTAGCCAATAACTGCCCTGATATGGAAGGCACAAAGTCAACACTGGCTTTCAGGGGCAATTCATCCATTGCCATAGTCTTACAGATTAAGCTCCCAATAAGAATACGGAGTGAACCATTTTGAGGTGTAAACCAAGTGAAAAGCAGAATTTGGTGACGTGACATTCTTGCTTAATTTTATTTGGGATTTGTATGCAGTGCTGACTGCAAGCTGTGATTACCATCGGAAATGCAGTAGGCATACCGTGGCCCAGCAAGCCCGTTGCACAACAGGCCTTGCACAAAAGTGCACCGTGCTGTGCCCTGGGCCTTTGGGGCTGCGGTATGCAGAGCACATACCAGAAACAGAGAAGCCTGCAGCCGGATCTATGAGGATGGAGGGTGCCACATAGCCGCTGAGGGTTTGTAGGGGACCCCCGACAGGGACCGGTCGAGGGCTGCGCACAAAAGTTATCACCTGCAGAATGCAGCATTTTGTTCTGCAATCACAGGTGCAAAACTTTGTGCGTTGCCAATAGACATAGAACCGTACATTGTGGTGCTCAATAATATAACAACGTTGAAATGGGAGCTCTTGGATCTCCCCCTTGCCAACTCCTGGGGATATCCCCTAGGCACTACATTTTATCATGTATTCCTATGTTCTGACTTGCTCTCAAGAGAGTGAACTAGTCATTTATGCAAAGGATCTGAACTCCCTCGAATTAAGCCATTTCCTATGGCCAAACCTCTTCGAATGGAACCAGCAAGCCCAGGTGTTGCTCTGTTACCTTGGCAGGGCCCTTTCTCCAATCAGGTGGTTCCAGCCAGCTCAGAAGCTGGCAGGCAGAAGGGGCTACAGACATCCCCATATTGAATGAAAGCATTGAATCCGGCCCCAATGCAAGGATGGGTCACCAAAGGTTCACTTTGCCTGAAGCTGTATAGATCGGGGTGCTGGCCAAGTGCCCTGGGCTTCACCATTGCGGTTTAGCTTAAGCTCGGTGCTAAACAGGGGGCTAGACACACACTGTGCTTCAGTAAAGCCCTTTTTAGATGTTCTTATATCTAGACAAAGACAAAATACCTCCAGACACACGAGTCAGAAACTTTATGGTTTCCTTATATTGCACACCAGCTAAAGTATAGCTTCTAGCCGCATAGTTTCAGCAGTATTCTGAAAACTGCTAATGGCCAAGTGTTAAGCCTTGAATATCTCACAAAGCCCCTTCCCTCCATTCCGTGTCCATAGATTGACTGGGACTACTACAAATTCAACTGCCCGTTCGTTCTATCTCATATTTTGTCTCGACTCGACTAAAAATAAGTCATGATTTCACTGGCTCCTTATACTAAATATTGGGACCCATGTTGTCCTCATGCGTGTTATTTACCTTCAAAGTTTTGAGCATGGAAGTGTTTTGACGTCCAAACAAATCTATTCTCTTTCATTTTCCAGCTAGGGAAATTAGTTACTTCCTTTCCCACAATGCCATGTCAAGCTCTCCAAGAGGATCTATTGCACTACCTAAGCAAGGCACATACAGCAATCCAGCTACCCTTACCAATAACATCTCAAGAGACAGAAACGTGATTGGTATCACTTATTAGTTCATATTGTTCTTTGGACATCAACTGTGGCCTGGCAGTTCAGTTGGGACTGGTCCTTTTTGAGTGGAGTCGGCTAATATGCCTGTGACCTTGGCCCAGGAACTTATTTCTAGGTTAGCCTGATATTCCGAAAACTGCAAACCAAACATTCTCGACGTTTCCAAAAGCAAATTAACTAAACCTAACTTAAAATCACAGCCTAACTCCATGATTACGTAAAGAACTAAACAATAACAATCTAACATGTCCCATTCCTTTAGAAACTCCAAGGGATGACCAGTCACACCAGCGAAAACTAGACATACACATATTCGAATCCCAATCCCGTGCTGGGGAGGAAGGATATCTCAGAGGCAACGTGTTTGTCTTGGAAGCAAGACAAAGCAGTACAACACAGGTTCCAATCCCGATCCTGGTTTAGAAACCACTCTCCGGTAATAAGCATGTTATAAATGAACAAATAAATACATATTTGAAAGGTCCCTAGGTTCTACATCAGGTCATGCAAAACTGACCAATGCTCCAGACAAACCATCCATGTAAGAAATGGGGGATAGAAGGGAAACAAAGGATTACAAGATAAACCATCTGTCTGACTATGCAGGATTAGAAGAGAGTTCCTGGACTGTGACTACCTAGATCCCACCATTTGTCAATCCCACGGCCACCACCCAAATTGTTGTCTCACAGCTTCCCGGCCTCCGATGTGGGTTGGGGCTGTGCCAGCTGGAAGGAAGGATTGCCATTTTGCAGTAGGGTGATAGTGGTTACTAGTGATGATGAAAGAATGGAAAATGGTTGTGCCCCGGAAACATGTTTAAAAGGATGGAGTTGTGTACAAATAATTAGCGGTTGCAGGCAGGTGTAAGGAATAGATTGTGGTTTTCCTGGGAGTGTGTCCAGCGATGTTTCTTTAGCTTCACATTCTCCTTACGGCAAAGAGGTTGCAGTGCCATGGTTACCTGACCGCGTGTTCTGGAACTTTCCCCTGACTTGTCCTTTGTGGTTTGAGGTGATTTAGAAATGATTTTTGCGGTTATCAGTTAAAATGAAAAGGACATCTTATGGGTGGAAATGTGTTATAGGTCATGAATCGTAGTTCCTACACTGGCAGCCATAGACCGAACCCTGTATTTAAGGGAGTAGTGCCCATTTGTGTAGAAAGAGAAGTATACAATCAGTTCTAGCTCTCTTTTTAGTGCAGTATCTTTAGTGCAGTCATTACTTAACATAATGTGCTAAATCCAAAGGAATGGGACACTGTAACTATTTAAAGAGAGCCTTTTGGACTGCATACAATTGGCCAGGCAGGTTCACATTCGAAGTGGGTCACCTTGAAGGCTGCAGTCTACCACAATCTACAAAATAGCCATCAGTTTCACCTTCCACAGATAAGCTGATGACTGATATGGGATTGGCCCTGACATGGCTCACTCTGTACAGCTGCCGCCTGCAAGCAATACCAAGACCCAGTGGTAGGTAGAAGTGTACCGAAAAAAGTAGTGGCACTGTAGTCTCGACAGGGGAGAGTGTAGGAGGAAGCATAGTGCAACATGTGACAAGGTGTTGCAGCCAGAGCATTGCAATAGACTAAGTGACTAGTAACTAAGGCTCCTGTCACAACTTTCCACTTGCACAAGGATATGACTGGACAAATCCTCTGTATAGAATGCTGAATATGGTTGTAAAAAGTAGAGAAGTGGTAAAAATAAAAAAATAAAAGTAGTGGAACACCACTCCCGACTATTCCGGCTCACTTCGATCATTGCCAAGACCTCATTTCAAGAGGGGTTTAGAGCTCCAGCTCACCAAAGCATCGCTCCCTTGCTTCTCTTAATTGCCCAATAAGCTTTCAGCACTTTCCTGCGAACCCTAGTTCAAGGGGACTGATATCTCATCATCAGTCACTGCAAGATACAAGGCCGGGATACGGGTTGTGAGACTTTCCTGTCTTGGTCTCTACTGCTTCTACAGCCCGCTCCTTCCACCAAAGCCTCAATTTTGAACACTTCCTAGTTAAATATGGAAGTCAAATCCTTATGTAAAATGGACGCCTTCAAGATTTTCTAAGACGAGCCAATGGGTGGATTTACTCTTTTGTGAGATTTCTGCTTGGAAAACACTGGCAGCAGATGGCATGGGCATGCAGTGCTGCCAGCCCAGCATCCACCTCAGCCAGCACGATCATCCCTCATTGCCACTCTACACTCGGAGCGTCGATCCGAGGATGTTGCTGCTCTATGCTGTAACTTGAGAAATCACTGTACGTTTTATGAAATAAAGAGATTCTAACATCACAGTCTGTGCAGTGGAACTTTCTTTTACGTGTGGAGTTACACAGGGGAGTCTACTCGTTTGAAGTGACAACATCCTGTCAAGCCATCAAGAGAGCTCAGTGATTTAAGCACTTGCCTGGACTTCAGTGTCCAGCATTGAGGATGAATGCATGAATCTTGTGGGGTATGTGGTGGTCGGGGTCGGGGGCAACAAGGCTGTTCATTCTTCCATGGGCAATTGAGGACCATTACATTGGGTAAGAATAACATCTATTACTACCATTGGGGTGAATGTGGCATGAAGCGCTGTATCCAACATTGTTTATTTTTTTTTTTTTTTACATTTGTTGGAGCACAATGAATCCATGGGTGTCTAGGGTCTAGTTACAGGCAGTTAGCAAATGTGCATAAATAAAAAAACAGCAAGCAGTAGGGATGCTAATTGAACAGGTAAGTCTTTAGTTGTTTCCGGAACAATCTGTAAGGTGGTTCTGCCCTCAAGGAAGGAGAGAGCTAGTTCCAAAGTGTAGTAGCAGAGACTGAGAAGCTGGAACCACGAGTTTGGATCGCTTGAATCTGGGAACGGACAGGCAGTTGCAATAGATGGCACATATCAGTCTGGTGGAGGTGGGTCTTGATAACCTATGGGCCAGGTAGCTGGGGGCAGTATCAGGGAGGCAGCGGTGTGTGATGGTGAGGCATTCTTTCTCTGACGTGCGAGCCAGTGTGCCTCTTTTCTTGCCATGGAGACATGGTTGCGCTTGTTGAGGCTGAGGACAGCTTGGAGAGCATTGTTCTGTATGGTTTGCAGCTTGTTTAGGTTTTCTAAGTGGTACCCCCAAGTGACGCATTACAGTAGTCCTGCTTTGAGCCGATAATAGCACATGCAATTTGGTTGATAAAAGGGTCTGCTAGCATTGAAGAGTTTTGTGGTGTACAAGACTGAAGAAGCAATAGCATTGATGTGGCTTGACATTCTCAAGGTGGTGTCTAGGTGGAAGCATTTTGACAACAGGAGAGATGTGGATGGTATGGACGTCAATTGTAAATGATTGGTAGGCCCGGCTCAGTTTGAAAAAGTGGGCTGGGTTGGCTAGGAGAAGGAGTTCCATTTGCTCATTGTTAATGCCCAGGAGGTGGGTGGCCATCCAGGTTTGAATGGTTTCATAGATTGAGTTGACTTTCTGAGAGTCCAGGTGGTGGTCGCCAGAAAGTGGCATGAGAATCTGAGTGTCATCAGCTAGTTTATGTACTTGATTTTGAGTGAGTCAAGGTGGTCAAAAAGAGGTTTGGTATATACATTGTAGAGCGTTGGTGAAACGTAGGAACCTTGGGGAACTCCACATGTAGATGTTTGGGGGTTGAGGAGTGGCTGTCAGAGGAGGCTCTGGAAGTGTGGTCGGCAAGGAAGGAAGCAATCCACTCAGTGGCAGCTGTCATGAAGGAGGCAAATGGTGAGGTGGTGGCAGAGGGTGTAGTGGTCACAAAAATCGAATTTAGTGGATAGGTCAAGGCGCATGAACAAGGTGAAGTTGCCAGAGTCACTAGAATCATTGAGCTAGTTTTTGAGATCGAGTAGTGCTGTTTCCGTGCCATGTCTGGGGCAGTAGATGGACTGGCAAGGGCTAAAAATATGGTTTTGCTCGAGGTGTTGCTGGATTTGGATGGAGGTAGCTTCGTTAGTGATTTTTAACCGGAAGGCAACTGTGGTGATGGGCCAGTAGTTGGTTGCAATAGCTGGGTCAAGTGAAGGCTTCTTGAGGAGGGGTGAGATCCAGGATTCTTTTAGCGATGTGGGGACTGAGCCGGAGGCAAAGGAGGCATTGATAATGGAGGTGATTTGTGGTAGTAGGAGGTCACCACATTCAATGATGAGTATTGTGGGACAGGTGTCTCCTTTGCATCGGGAGGGTTTGAGGCCTTTTAGGATGTTGGCGATGTCGGCTTCAGTAACTGGGTGGAAATTGAAGATTGATTGATTGATATTTTATTTCTATCGCGTTCATACACAAGTGTTTCAGAGCGCGACAAGGCAAGGGAAAGGGAACAGGGGAGAACAAAAACAACGATCTTACTAGGCCCAGTGACATTGAGAACGTGCAAGTGCAGGGTAGAGGGAGAAGGGGGAGAAGTGCAGGGAAGGGGTAACAAAAGGAGAGTGCGGAGCGAGAAGGAAAAAACAAAAATAATAAAATAATAAATAAAAAGGCAACAAACAATGGGAGTGCAGCCAGCAAGTGGCAAGTGGCAAGTGCTGGGTTTATGGCAGCAGGCCATGTAGGTCTGAAAGTGCAGGAAGAAAAGGGGGGGCTGTATGGGTACAGATACAGACCCCAGTGCAGGGGATGGCCCGGGGCAGTGCGTGAGGGTGGCAAGATGAGCAGGTACCTGGGCCCAGAGGACAGAGGATGGCCAGGTACATGGTGCAGAGGGAGAGTAGAATCAACACGGGAGAGGGGAGGAGAAGGCAGAAGCAAAGAGGAAGGTTTTGAGGAGCTTCTGGAACAGGAGATGGTTCTCCTCAAGTTTTAGAGTGGCAGGGAGGCTGGTCCAGGGCGAGGCCCCAGCCGAAGACAGAGATCTACCCCCAGCTCATCTCTGTGAGAAACGACTGACCCTGAGGGAGTTAGAGGTAGAGGAGCGGAGTGCTCGAGATGGGAGGTATTTGCCGAGGGATAGCTGAAGGTATGTTGTACCCAGGCCCCAGAAAGCCTTGTGGACAATACAGAGGGTTTTGAATTTAATCCTTGCATCCACTGGGAGCCAATGGAGAGATTTCAGAGCTGGAGAGATATGATCCCAGGGCTTGAGGCCAAGGACAAATCTCGCAGTCCTGTTCTGGATAAGTTGTAAAGGGCGGAGATCAGAGGCAGGTAGATTTAGAAAGAGTCTGTTGCAATAGTCCAACTTAGAGAGAACCATAGCTTGGGAGACAGTGAGCTTCTGGGGGAATGAGAGGAAAGGAAGAATACCTCTGAGGAGGTGCAGTAGGAGGTTTGACTTTTTTGATACATCAGCAATGTGGGCGGAGAAGGCGAGTGTGGAATCAAAGGTGACACCAAGGTTCTTGGCCTCGCAGGTGGGGATAGGAGGAGGGCCAAGGGATGCCGGCCAGAGAGTGAGGGAAAGGAAGGTGATGGTGTGCCATTGAGGAGGATCTCTGTCTTGCTGGAATTAAGACAAAGATCGTTGGCGGCACACCAATCTTGGATGGCGGTTAAGCAATCAGTGATGAGAGAGGTGGAGGAGGTGGCTGAGGGCAGCCTGAAAATGAGTTGAGTGTCGTCTGCGTAGCACTGGAAGTTTGAGCAGAAAATGGCAATACAGCGGGCAAGAGCTGCCAGGTATTGGTTGAAAAGCCAGGGCGAGAGGTTAGACCCCTGGGGAACACCACAGGTGGAGAGGAAGACAGATGATAGGAAGGACCCAAGTTGGACCTGGGAGGATCGATCAGAGTGGAAAGAGGTCAGCCAGGCCAGAGCCTGATCGGTGATGCCCAAGTTATCCCGGAGACGGTTGAGCAGCATGGTATGGTTGACCGTGTTGAAGGCAGAGGAGAGATCAAGTAGGATGACAACAAAGGGAATGCTAGAGTGAAGGTTGGAAAGCAGATCTTCTCGGATGTTCAGGAGAGCAGTTTCCTTGCTTCTGCCAGATCTGAAGCCAGACTGATGGTCATGGAGACAGCCAACAGAATCAGAAAGAAGGTTTAGCTGAGAGATGGCCAGCTTTTCAAGGAGTTTGCCTAAGAAGGGGGTAATGGAAATTGGGTGATAGTTGGCCGGACAAGAGGGATCCACTGTGGGTTTCTTGAGGAGAGGATGCACAAGGGAGTGCTTAAAATGGAGGGGAAGGATCCTGAGGCAAAGGAGTGGTTGCAGAAGTCGGCAAGGGCCGGAGCGAGGGTATCAATGTGGTCCTTGAGAGTTTTAGAGGAACAGTACAGAAGAGGGGAGTATGCTGGGGCAGAAGGGGGATTGAGGGGGTTGTAGAGTTGATGGTGGACAGTTTGAGCTGGATTTTGTTTTTTAGTAGGGTGATTCTGCTTAGAAGAGCATTCTGGACATTGTTGCACCAGATGTCGTGTTTGACCCAGCATTCACGATCCGAGTGTTCTAAGCAGATGCTTTTGCAGCTTGTATATTATTTTTGTAGTTCCTAGACAGGACTGTAAAACGGGATTTGTTTTCTGCTGAGAGGTGTTTTACACCAAATGGCCTCAATGGCGCTTTTCTCAGAGTGCAGCATGTGTAGATGGGGTGGAACCATGGGCTAGTGTGCTTGGACCATTTAGGGTATGTTCTTTGAGGGGGGCCAAGTGTGTTGATGGCTGATGCAAGAGAGGTGTTGCAGTGGTTAACTTTGACATCTACATCAGAGGTGTTGAGTGGGGGGTTGTTAGCAAGAAGTAGCCAGAAACGGTCACTGGCAAGGTTACAGGTGCATCTTGAGATGATAGGGGGGTCGGGTAGGAAGGGAGATGGGTTTACTTTTGGGGGGGGGTACATGATGATCTGACCATGCACAGGGAAAGGACCACAGTGTCACAATTGTAGTCAAGTAGCAAATCAAGTGTGCATCCAAGAGTGTGTCTGGGGTTGAGAAATATTTTGGAGTAGTTCAAGGTGGAGGTGGTGCTGACAAGATATGCAGCATCCTTGACGAGGGGGTCAGCATAGCCGAGTTTGAGGTCACCCAGTGTGATGATTTTGGAGTTAGGTTTCAGAATACACAACAGGAGCTGAGTGAGGCTGTCCTCAAAAGTGGTGGTGGGTCCAGGTGGGTGATAGTTGATATGTAGTGTGATGGTGGAGGGGGGAATCAGTGTTAGCTCGCTATAAGTGATTGCCAGTTTGGGAGAGGGATGGAGGGTAGGCCACAGATGGAGAGTGTGTTTTCATAGATAATGACGATTCCACTGCCTTTCTGCGTGGCTCTATCATTTCAGGGGTTATTACTAATGTGTGCTCAAATCAGAGGCCAGCCACCTAGTTATGAAAACACATTTGCAATCCATTGGAAAGGTAGGACAGCAAAAAGAGCTCCAATCCTTACTCTCACTCAACCTAGAGCAGGGGTGCACAATTGGTTTTGCTGTGGTGTTGGGCTAATGCACCTTTCCTGCTACCCACAGTGGGACAGACTGTAAATGTTGGACATGAGAGGTGTGGTGCTGGTGGTGGAGCAGCTGTTTTTGGCATTTGTCTATCTGCTGTAAGCAACATGGCCTTGTTCCCAACCTCCCCAACCCCCAATGGCATGGCCTATTCCACTTCACAAACGTCATGGCCATGTTCTCACTACCTAGCCCTCAGCAACATGTCCCTGATCCCACCCCTCAACAACATGGCATACCCACAACCCCTTTCAACCCACAATAACTTCTCCGTGTTTCTACAACCCCCACCAGCAGGTCACTGTTCTCACTCTCCCAGCCCCCTAGCAACACGGCATTGTTCCCACAACCTCCTACCCCCACCATGACTTTGTTCCCATCCCCCAGATCCCCAACAGCATGTTCCTGTTCCCACCCCCAGAAACATGGGTCTGTTCCCACCACCATCCCACTCCCAGCATGTGACTGTTCCCGCCAATACTTCACCACCATCCCACCCCCAACATGCTCCTGTTCCCACCAACCCGACCCCCAACAACATGGCCTTCTTCCCAACCCCTCAAAAACATGGCCCTGTTTCCTTCCCTTCCCATCCCGCCCCAACAACATGGCTCCATTTCCCACACCCACAGAACAACACTTCCCTGTTCCTGCCCCACACCGCAAACCAGCATGGCCTTGTGTCCGCAGGCCAAGTCCCAACCACTTACTGTGAAAGGAGAGGGTGAATTTCTCAAGTTAAGTGGTGAGCTCTCATGGGTAGGTAAGCAACTAAGGGTGGTATGTGAGTACGCCTGCGCAGCAAATGCCTCAAGTCAAGACAGCAGGCAGGCGGCCTCCTCCAAGAAGTGGCGACTATGGAACTAGGTGGCTCATAAGACATACAACAACTTAGTGAATGTACTGAGCCAATAGAGGACGAGTAGTGTTTCCAAGCACTGAAGACTTTGCTAACGGATGGCAGCCTTCGTTTTGTTATGATGTTGTTTGTGGGCCACCCTCTATTAGGAAAGTCTTTAAGCCTGGGTGAGCCACCGAACCCTTCATGGTGGGCTACAGTTGGCCTGAGGGCCTTAAGTTGTGCACTCATGTTCTACAGGCATTGCAAGCACCACACACACATACATAGCTCAGTTCATTTATCACAAGGAGCAGCAACACACTACTCACTATTCACCGAATGCAGAGATAGCAGACTTTCTAGCTTCACACACACACAGTAGCTATATCAAATGACCCCCAGCAAGATAAAAACGTGTGCAGAAGAGGTGTGGTCTGCAGGTTGCACTGGGCCGCACCTACTGATGGCAGGCCACAGATGGATTTGTATATGGCTGCCCCCCTTCTGCAAACCGACAGAACGGCTACACCCAAAGAATTGAACATCACGCACATCAATGGCAGTGGTTGCCTTTAATTCAAGGTCTTCCTTTTATCCCTTTTTGGCATCTATTGTGCCTCCTAAGTGAGAGGAGGTATGCTCAGACATTTTTCACTGTTCTTAGTGAATACATCTACAGGGGAAATGAAGGATCAGGTGAGTAGGAGACATTTTGAGAGAAGATGGAAGCAAACAATTACACTGGAAAAACCAGATCATCTTCTGTGGGGGAAGATAAAGTCGACATTTAAATCACAATGCAGATGGTGCAAACCATCAAACATCCTGATGGAAAGGTCCCCTGTGAAATCTTTAAGAAGAAGAAGAACCCAGCTGCAATGCACTGATGACGCAAGTCTGAAACAGGCCCAGTGTTGCTGGTATACCCTTGCATAGAATACTGGTTGCACGACCAAAAATAACGTGCATATGGCAAGTCTGCTTCAGTAATAGAACAGACAGACTAAATAATAGTGGGCCTCATTATGAGTTTGGCAGTAGTGATTGCACTAATACCAACGGGATTACCATTACCAACACAGTGTTCGGTGAAATTACGACAAAATTATGAGTGCATGTGTGCTTGACACAGCCAGCGGTAGCAGCAATTTTGTTCAGCAGAATTAGCAATAGAAACCAACACTGATCGCTAAATCCGACAATTTCTGTCAGGATTAGAGTTCATGCTGGAACATTGGAGGCTTTACTGAACAGTAATTCTGCCAGTGGAATTAGCACTGACCAGAAATAGCATCAGAACCAAAACAAGAAGTTGAGCAGTGGCCATCTTTGAAATCAGAATCCAGTTTAAATCAAGCACTTCCTGCTGCCATCCCCTGTGCAAGGAGGCTAAAAGCATGCCAGGGAATAAAACATGGGAGTAGAATGTCAACACCATACTGTAGAGGGCTGGGCTGGAAGTTGTTGCATTAGCTGAGGTTGGGGCTTGCACCCAGACAGACTGTGGAGAATAGACAACTGTCCATTTGACAATGACATATGCTGTACAAATGGAAACCATGCACTGTCTGAAATCCTGTTGACTTTGGAACAGGGAATGCAAATGCACAATGTACAAAATCAATATAGTCATCCCCTCTATCGGGGCCCAAAGGAGATCACATCCATATGGATCCTGCACTAAGATATAGCAGGCATGACACATTGGAAACCTGACATTGACATGAAGCACCACTACCCTAAAGTGTACACTCATTCATTGGTCCCTCTCCATCCACCATATCAATGATGCCCCTTCCTGCCCTCTACTCGTTCACTGTCCCAATTCTCTCCCATTACAAGTCTTCTCCTCTCACCCAATCTCACACCAATAGCTCCTCACACTCCTACTGCAAAGATGCCTTTCAGGCTCTCCTGGAGACCCATGCTCGCCATCACTCCTCAAGATCATCCTAACATCTTCCTGCACAGGCAGCATTTCATGGTCAATCCGTAAACAATCCCTCACCTCAGATATTCCCCAAAGTCTTCAAAACCTCCTATATCAAATCCCTCCGCAAAAAACCCTTGCTCGACCCACTCATTCCCCAGAACTACTGGCCCATTTCCAGCAGCCGCTTCATTGAAAAACTCCTGAATCACACAGCATAGAAGCAGCTTTGCCATTTCAAAGAAGCCAACAACCTTATTGACCCAGCCCAATTAGGCTTCAGACACCCTGAGGAACTGAGTCCCCCATGGTGTCCATTTGGAATGACCTAAAAAGAACAGCAGATGCGGAAGAATGCGCAGTGCTCATCCTTCTTGACCTCTCAGCTGCCTTTGATACCATTGACCACACCATACTCCTAGACAGCCTACACTCAGGGTTACGCAGGGAGCATCCCTATCTCACCTCCTCTTAAATGTCTATCTTATCCTCCTGATATGATATGATATGATATATGATATGATAGTTTATTTATATAGCACCTATACACACTGTGTTTCAAAGCGCTTCAAGGCAAGGGAGGGAACAAGGCAAAATACAATAACATTCTTGCAGGTCATGAACATTAAGGATGTGAAATTAACTATCGTACTCAGCCTGACAACATTTCAGATAGTGCTGGAGGGGGTGTGGGGAGGAAAAAACAAGTAAGGGGAGGGGGGAGCAGACAGACGAGGTTGCTATCATACTAGGTCCAGGGATAATTCTGATAGAGTAAGTGCATAGAAGAAAGTAAGGGGAGGAGATAGGAAAAGGGAGAAGGGAAAGGAGGAGAGAACAGAGAGTTAGCAGTCAAAAGAGTGGAGAAGCAAGAGGGGAGAGTACACAAAATGTTGCAACCCCTCTCTGCACTCATTCGCTCATACAATCTCATCTGTTACAACTACTCAGATGACACTCAGATCAACCTCAAAATCCCCAAATCGCCACGTGTCGCCCGTCCAGAGCTTGCATCATGCCTCTCTGATATTGACCACTGGATGATGACCAACTAACTCCCCCTCAACCCATAAAAAACACCAATCCTAGTATTCAATAGAACCGTTTCCTTCCCCAACCTATCCCTTGGCCTCACTCTCTAGGGCTCCAGCCCCCACCCGACAACTTCCACTTCGGTGAGAAACCTCAAATGAATCCTTCTCCCAACACATATACTCCGTATCCAGAACCTGCTTCTTCTACGTACGCATCCTCAGACAAATCTTTCCGTACTTCACCAACCCAAACCGAATCGCTGCAATCCTCACAATCATCCTCTCCTGCTTATATTAAGCACACTGCCTTTATCTAGGTGCACCAGCTTTCCAAATTAAGAAACTCCAAAGAATCCAAAATGCTGCAGCCAGTCTCCTAATTGGCCTCCTGCCTATAGAACACATCAGGCCCGCACTCAAGAGTCCTACACTGGCTCCCTATTGGTGAACGGACTACCTTTAAGGCCATGTGCATCACTCACTGTGCCATCCACAGCACCAGTCCCGAATTCCTCCACAATAAACATATATGCTACCAACCCACCAGGATCCTTAGATCGGGCGCAGCACTTCTCATCATCTCCCATAGCAACTCCATCAGATTGGGAGGATCCTTATTCTCCATCTGACCTCCCACCATCAGGAACTCTCTACCTCTCGATATCTGCTGCACTGACAACACCCTCACATTTACAAAAAGCCTTAAAAACTAGACTATTCCCTTCCTCTTCTTGAATCCCCTCCCACCACTTTTCTTTGACTACCCTTGGACACAAATACCGGCCAGACTCACCAAAACATAAGCAGTTCCCATTACAGCAGATGCTGGCTGCTTTCTCAGCGACCCACCCTGCTAAACTCAGACCATCCCACACACGATCACACATCAGCCCCAGGGATTTCCTGCACTCCAACTGGTACACTCTGGTTACCGGAGAACACCTGACAATCTGATAGTAGCTTGTACGTTACCACTGGAAAGTGTCTGGACAGCTGATCAGGCCTTGATATATGCAATGGGGTCTTATCCAAACTCCCGCCTCAGGCGAACACTTAAAGACCCTGCACCGGCAGATCCTGTCCTATCTAATATCAAAAGGGGGTTGCCCAAACACTCAGAATGCTTTATTAGATTAATAACGGGAGGTAACAAATAAAGCACACCTAGTTAGAGTATGGGAATAAAACATATTATGTACTTAGATGGATTGCCCTACTTAATTATCAAAGGGGCTTGTCCAAGCACTCTGATCACTCGATTCATGGGTTCACTGGAGGTAGAAATGAAGTGTGCATTGTTGAAGTTGTGTATAGCTGAATTCGATTTTGGCCTGGCTGACCTCTTTACTCTCAGACCGACCCTCACAGGTCCAACTTGGGTCCTTCCACTCCTTTATCTCTTTCTCTAACTGTGGTGTTCCCCAGGGGTCTCACCTTTCTCCTTGGCTATTCAACCAATACCTGGCACCTCTCACCCACCACTTTGCCCCCACTTTCAGTGCTTTGTGGATGACACTCAGCTTGTTTTCAGGATCCCCTCTGCTGCTTCTACTCCATCTCTCATCTTGGATTGTCTGTCTGCAATCCAGGAGTGGTGTGCTCCCATTGATCTCTGGCTTAATGCAAGTATAACTGACATACTCCTCATTGGCACACCTGCCCCTTCCTTTCCTGTCACTCTCTGGCTGCCACCTGTTAATCTAAGAACCTAAGGGTCATCTTCGACTCCATACTCTCCTTCTCTCCTCACATCACTGACATCTCTAAGAAGTCAAACTATCAACTGCAACTTCTCAGAGGTATTATTCCTTTCCACACCTTCCCCCAGAAGCTCACTGTCTCCAGTGCTCTGGTTCTCTATAGGCTGGGCTATTGCAACAGCCTCATTCTTAATCTGCCTGTCTCTACTCTCCTCTCTACTCGCCCTCTACAACTCATCCCAAACTGGACTGCAAGATTTGTCCTTGGTCTCAAGCCCAGGGATTGTATCTATCCAGCCCTGAAATCTCTCCATTGGCTCCCAGTTGCTGCAAGGACCAAGTTCAAGACCCTCTGCATTGTCCACAAGGCCATCTGGGGCCTGGGACCGAAATACATTTAACTCTCTCTTTGGAAATATCTTCCTACTCAACCTCTTCGCTCATCTACCTCCAAATCCCTCAGGGTCAGTCGCTTCTCCAAGCAACAAGTTGGGGTAGATCTCTTTCTTCAGCTGGTGCCTCCCTCTGGAACAGCCTCCCTGCCTCTCTGAAACTTGAGCAGAACCATCTCTGGTTACAGAAGCACCTCAAGACCTTCCTCTTTACTTCTGGCTTCTCTTTTCCTCTCTCCTGCTGATCTCTTTTCTGACACTGCACTGGTCACCTGGCCACCTTCTGAATTCAGGCCCAGGTCCCTGCCTGCCCAGTTGCACACCAGCACTGCCTCCTGGGAACCCCTGCACTTGGGTCTGTATCTGCAACCATACAGTCCCCTTACCTGTACTTATTGGACACCTGCTGTCTGCACTTAACCCTCACACTTGCCATCTGCTGGCAGCACATCTTGTTGTTTTTTTTATCCCTTGTACGGCACTTGCCCGTCATCATCATGCCCTTAGCACTTTTCCCCTCCCCTCTCCCCTGTACGTGCGTGACCTCAATGTCACATGGCCTAGTAAGATCGTTGTTTTTGTCCTCCTTCTTTTTCCACTCCTTTACCTCGCTGCGCCTTGAAACACTTGTGTATAGGTTTGTCATAAATGCCATATCATAGTGTGCACTTGGATTTTGTGGAGTGATGGATTTGGAGAGTGATGCAATAAGATGATTCTGGGGGCAAAAAAACTAAGCACTTGGATGGATGTTTTGGGGACAGGAAATATTTCATAGGTCATAGGTGAGACCCTTACAAAACCGGCAATGACAAGCCATAGGGCTGGGCCAAGATATGTGGGTGGCCTGACACTGCATCTAAATTAACAAATGTGCCCCCACTAAGAGCATTACACCCACAAGGTTTCACCCTAACCCATGACACTCCAAGTTACTTACTAGCAACCCGCCATGCATTTATAACTGCTTAGGTTAGCCGTTGATACGCACACTGGTTATATGCAAGTATCCCTTGGTATTGCACTTATTAGATTACCTGGCTAGTTTCCTTAGAACGTGGAAGACATATAGTCGGCATGTCTATTTAATTTATTTGACTATTGGACTCAAAGAACCCGATTAGCCTGGTTCTTTCCATGGTAGCATTCTATCCCTACTAGAAGATGCTGTCGGACAGCTAGCATATCACCTTGGGAGAGTTAGGGGTAGCCGACCCATAGCTCCAGAAAGATCTGTCACAGCGACATCAAAGATGAACTCCATCCGAGTTACAGGTATGTATAAATGCAGCACTTCTGTGGACATCTGCCGCTGGCATGGCTCTCCATCCACGCACTCTAGAATGCATCTATGGCTATGACAAATTCGGTCTAGCTGGTGACAGAAATTATCGCACTGAAACCCTAGGCTTGCCTCAACACCTCTGCCATTATTATGTAGCGAAAACCTATGACAAATTTGGTCTAGCTGGGTATACATCGAGTCTCCTGCACTAGTGCTCTGTCATAACCACCCACAGCACTGTCCACATACCTGACCTCTTGGGTTGCTAACTAGAGCCTAGCCTGCCCTACTAAGTCGTAATCTCGGCCAAATGCACACATGCATCATAAAGTCTACAGTTAGAACACTATCCCCACACCTGTACTTCGGTACCCGAGGGCATCCCAAACACAAAGCGCATTGAAGCCATACGAATTGGAAAATAGCACTATATAAATGACGACTACAATACAATACAATACACTACAATAGCATGTCATCTCCCACACATGCATGCCTAAGACATGAAGAAACCAGACTGGCACTTCTGAAAGAAATGATGCTTGATTGCATTATGCTGGGCAATTGACATCCTCCCATGCCTCAAAAACATTCCTGTCAGACATACAGAATCCAGCTACAATGACACACTAACAACAAGGCCTGAGTAAGATGGAGCACCCATCAACAGGGAACACATCTTGATGAATGCCTTTATACCTCATAGGCTGCAACATCACATATGCCTATCCCTGACAAACATGTTGAGCATGTGGAGAGGGCACCATAACCATGACAGAACACAAATGTCCCCGATAGCAACCTGTGCATAAATGCAATAAATTGAGTCACGACACCCCAAGAGAGAAAAAGAGACTAGATTGGCTGCATTTATGACATAATGAAAGTAACAGATGCCTCATGATGAAAGTGACAGATGGCCCACGTGTAATGACCTGGTTCCTACCTGTATAAACAGCGAGCCATACACAATGAGCATGACTAATGTACGATCATACCAATAATAACAAATGTTGGGAGAGAGGTGGTCTATCCTTCTCCTCTCACCACTCCCGCATCATGGATCTCACTTGTGCTGAAGGTGGTAGGCATCCCCCCTTCCTCCCAACTGTAATCTGTGTTAATCACCTATTAATTACTAACAAAGAAATCATGTAAAATGGCTTTACAAACGTGCAAAGACTCAATTTTAGATAGTTCACCAGACTCCATCTTTTACTAGGCCCAACAATTATCTCTAAAAGCTTGTTTCTCCCTCTGTCCTGCGACTCACACCACCAGCCCAGGCCCCCACCCCACTGCCTCCTGCCAGCTTCGCACACACCTTAATTCTCACGGAAGTCTAGCTATTCATTGGTGCAACCTTCATTCCTGTCCCAGAGCAGATGAGCTCACTGCACTGTGTGAGACCAGAACAGGCCCCCGCCTGAGGGCCCATCCATCTCCACTAACCTACTCATGTCCCTTTCGACCCCCACCCTGCTAAGCTGTTAAAAACCAGACCCATGCCCCTTTGCTCTTTGATACAGATACACATCTGACCTTCTGTAGAGGCCAAATCAAGGAACCGCTGAGGTCCCAGACCCCAGACACTCATATATTCTTTCTAATGCTAACACTTGTCTATTTGTATCATGAGGCATCAGGTAGATCAAAAACCTCCATGGTGGGCACTTGGGTCGGAGTTTCTGGGTTTATGGGTACCGGGGTGCAGAAGGTACACTGCCTGCCTATAACTTGTCTATGAACTCTGGGCAGCATCCACATTCCTACCTGACTTTACGAGTGTCATTTGTCTCATGCTCTCAAATGCTGTTAGTGCAAGATCAGTTACGCCTAAGCACCCACCAATCCCATGTGGTCAACACTTATGGATCCATACTGCACTGACGACTCGACTGACCATTTTAATGTGCTGCCAATGTAATGATTGGCAAAGCGCTCTACGGGCAGCAGAGTTCTCTGCGTGCACAATGTACCTTATATAAACTTTGTTCAACTTGCAATCTATCTCCTGGTCTCATTCCCTTCTGTAGTGTGTCCATTATTCTGATTGTTGGATATTGTGTCAGGCAGTGGGAGCCTTCATTTAGTGACCATCCAATGTGATATTCCCTGATGTCCCGTACTGCGTTGAGTTCCAAGGCTTCCCTAGAAAGGCCGACCCCCACCTACGGCTGACCAGATTCAAACAAAAATGCGTATGCAAAAAGGCAGGTTTTGTGGGTCCCGGCTTTGCGAATACCCAACTGCTCCCCGGGCAGGGCCATGACTGGGAGGCCCTCACTTGTGGATAGACCACTAATGGAGGCTCTCAGAATACCATGGGTCCTTGAGTATTGATTGCAAGGGGAAGTAAATGAGTGAAAGGGAAGGTATGGAGCAGATTAAAAAGGGGAACACTCGAGAATTGGGTTTAGTGTGACTGGATGGAGTGATTGTTGAGAACCAAGTGCTTTTTCTTTTTCATGGCCATTAGGTTTTTATATAAAAGAGTACAGTGAGAAAATAAGAGGAGATACGGGAACCTAGCTCTGAAAGGGAGTGGAAGGCGGCGCCATGTAGCACTGTCCCGACCAGTGCTGGAAATAAGTGACAACATGGAATAAAGTAGGAGCCTCATATATTTAGCGGGCTCGGAAATTAGTAGTATTTACCATCTATATTGTTCTATAACTCTTGTGGAGTCATGCCTTTGAGGGGCAAGGATGATGTGAGTGTTGAGTGTGGGGAAGGAAAACTCAAGGTTGTGATGAAAAGGGGACTAGAGGCGTAGGGGTTTATTTTAGAGTGTTTTATGTTCTTTGTTCAATGTTGTCGATGCAATTGTTGGTTTGTCTTGTATAAATGTTTACTGGATCGTGTTCTGTGTAAGTGACATGAAAATGCATAACTAATGTTTTGAAAGGTAAATAATTTGAGACTAAGATTCATGCATTAGAGTTTGAGGTGTTACAGCACAGACAAAATAGGGGAGAGGGAAAAGACTCTTTTTGATAAATATGGCTCTGGATACCCCACTTACACATATTTGCAAGCATCTCCCCTTGTATAGTGATTGGATAAAAAAAAATACCATGTCCAGTGGGTAGCTGAAATAAAAGGGGAGGGGTCACCTCATACTTGGCCAGAAGGAGGGTCTTTTGACAAAAGGATATTGGACCATGTAGTGACCTATTTGATGGCAAAATACAAAGGGAAACCACTTCAAAATATACGAGATGTGTTAGATTTGTGGAGGATGTTTGAGGAAATGCCCCCTACAAATAAACAGGAAAAGGAAGTAGAGCACACAGTATTGCCAAACGATGAAGGTGAGGATAAGGGGAGAGAAAGGGAAGAACCCAAGAAAAAATACCCATTGCTTACAAGACCCGCAGAAGGGTATACAAACCTGGCATATGTACCAGGGGCCACTATGCCTTTGACTCCGGCCACTACACCACCTCCTCCATACGTCCCATCAAACACTACTCCGCCCCCCACCGGGCCCACCAGCCGAGATGTAGAGGTAGTATTAACATCCACCCAAGCAGAGCTGGCCCGATTATGAACACAATGCGAAACAACACAGCCCTTGTCCAGGGGTGGGCAGTCACCATTACCACACATGCCAATAAGTACCTCTGCATTACCCAAAAATGAATGGAAATGCATGGATTTCCTTTTCAGAATAAACAGTCCCCCAATAAAAGCAGTACGGGTGGAATGAGAAGGCGAGGCAGAAAGTTTGGGATACGATTCAGTAGCATCAGAAAGGGACGAGGAATGTTGGAGTGACTTTGATGAGGCCGAAGAAGGGGCAGTGGGTGGGCGTACAGCCAATACAATGCGCTACCCCACAAGTAACGGCAACAGAGGAAGGATGGGAGGGAAGGCTGTGAAACAGGCTAGGAAGAATGGCATTGGCAAACAAAGTACTGAAGATGAGTAAGGGGAAGGTGAGATCAAAATTACAGATGCCCCTCATCCACAAGGGAGCGGGATGACCTCATTATATACCTTAGGCACTGATGGACAAGAGCAATCTTCTCAAGGCACTCCCACCGCTTTCAGGGGTGCGGGAACATGGATATATGCATTTGAAAAAAATGCAGCGGGTGTGCCACTAGCAATAGGGGACATAAAGAGCCTGTTAATATCTGCAGCGGTGTTAGTCTGGAAAACAAAATCCTATCATGGTCTTGCCCCCCTGGGCAACCATGCGCCAGTCTTAGACAATCGCCCTGGGGGGTGTGTGGATCCCTACACCCCCCTGCTCTCGTATCTCAGGCCTGATGTACACTGTGTTACTCCTAGATTATTTCAAACAACATACCAACATACTCCTATCTTACTACTGTGGACACAAAACACAAGACACAAATAAAACACATGAATCGATTCAATTATAACAATGGAATACATTTATTTATGCACAGCAAAGCATAATGCAGACAATGCTAAAACTCTAGCCAATATCGAATTTGCACCTTTGATGCTTCTGGTGCAAATCTGCCATGCAATAACTATAAGCCTTACAGGTTCCTAATGCAAGCCTGTGATGCAAGCCTGTGATTCTAATGCAGTCTAAATGCAAGCGTCAATCATCCAGCCATCCTCTCCTTCATGCAGAATCAAACCTCTCCAATCCAATCCACACCATGCTTCACACTCACTCTCTTAAGACAATCTCTGTCTGATCTCCCCTTTCTCCCAACCCAATGCTCTTTGTGTGATTGTCTGTCCAACAACTAGATGGTGTCACATTCTAATCATGGGAATAATTCTAGGGGGGTGGACCCCCCAACCTCCATGGCACACCATTCTGTTCCCATTCATTTTTGGCTCAGTCACCTCCCTTTCAGATGCCATGTCCTTTCCAAACCCATCAGCAAAGCCACTCCACTGGTTGAACCATACTTCCCATTTGTTTGTGCATCTCTCTGTCTCCAGCTCTGTCCTTGTCAGTCTCTCCACTATGCACAATTCTACAATCAACAAGTCAGTGGCATGCCCCAAGATCTGGTCACTCGAACTGCTTCTGCCAAGCTCTGCCAAGCCAACGGATTCTGCTGCACCAAGACATCTCTCCCTCATTCTCAGGAATGCATCCATCCAAAACTCCATCAGCAATTAACTCGAACGAACTCCATCTGTATCTAACCCCATTCTCCAACCACAACTACCAGGAACTACCAAGAACTACTGCAACTCTCTCACAGCAACTAACTGCTCTTTCTTCTCTCGGCTTCTGGGTATACTTTCCAATGACGCACTCATTCCCATGGTTACTTTAAACATTCTCTACTAATAATGTCTCTTCAGCATTCTATATTCAGGGAGTGCTTGCCAGTCTGTGTTATGTTCTGTCTCGTGTTCTGGTCACTACGTGTGCTGTGTCAATCTGACATAGGACATCATATCTCTGCCTTGGCCTTCTGTGTCTGCAGTGCAAAACACCATCTAATTCTGTCTATTTCTCCATTCACTCCACTGTTGGCATCATGAAATCCCTCTCTCTGTCAGAGAATAACACATCTCTCCTCATGCAAAAAGCACTTTTCCCATCTCCCCATGTCGCCCCCCTCCACCTTTGTCTCCGCGGCACAGAGCTGAAGCGGATGCTGATAAGCCTCCTTCGCTGTCTCTGTCTGCCTGCCAAGCAACTCTTTACAAATTCCTTCTTTCACTGTACCATAATATCTCTCCGCACAGAGCCCAGTGGCGCTTCTGTGTCTCCATCAGAAATGGATTCAAATGCCAGCCAAATGCTTTCTAACGTTTACGCTTTCTTCTCGCAATACAAGCGCTAGCTATATGCAAACTCATTCTAAGTGCAGACTCAACATGCATACATACGTACATGACAGTCTCTCCATGTGTCTCTACAAAGCATAACAATGTGTCATTATATTAAATGGCTCTTCATGTCATTTTCAAATGTCACAGTGTGTCATTTCAGGCCTACTTCGTTCTCGCTCCAGCAAGCAATACGTTTCTCTCAGCCTAAGCACTATTTCTAATGCATAATACATAAAATCATCTCTACATGTCATGATGCAAATATACCGTGTCTCTAAAGCACTACATGGCACTTCAAATACAACAGTGCAAGTGTCATTCCATTGCAAACTCTAGTGTCTAGCATGTTTCTCTCCTAATAGCGAGCGCTATAATGCAAACATATCATTCTAAAAGCATCTCTCTCTGTCATATATGGCAATGTCATAACTAGCAAACCCTTCATAAAACAGGGCCTATTTCTCTCTTCAAATGCATAAGGCATATGGCTAATGCATACAAAAGTGGCAGTTTAATATGTGGATAATATAATGATGCTACTTCTTCATTGTACTACTAAACATGATGCAATCATGCCTAAAGGGAAAATACTGGGTAACAATGAGTAATGGTTCTCTAACAATGGGTACTAATGGTTAGTGGTTCTGTAACAAAGAGTACTGATTCTCTTATGATTCTCTAATGATAACAATTCCAGGCTCCTCATTTTATCAGATTCCACAGTGGAAGATACGGCAGACTCGGTGTGAGTGAAGGCAGGGTTCGTGGGATTGATTATGGGGAATGACATGCATGACGGGACGTCCTTTAACCATGTGCGGACGTGAGTATGGGATGCACTGCGGAGGACCTTCTCCGGCACCCCAGATTTACACTCGGTAATGCAATGTACCATGGGGGAAAGGAGGATGCTGCGCAGTTCATTCTTTGGGTGCAGGAGCTTTGGCGGGCGGACACGGGCACGGCCTGGGACACATCTACCTCCCTTTCCTATTTTATCATAAAGTGGGGCCTCCCAAAGGAGGTACAGAAGGCCCTTGATAAAATCTCTGGGATAGAGGCCAAGGGGTGTCCAGAAATAGAGAGCATTATAGTGCACCATTGCAGGAGGAACAAAGAGAGGGAAAAATAAATAGTTCAGAGGAGATTAGCTGTTGAAGCAAAGCTGGTACAGAGTAAGTTAGTGAAGGTTGCAGCAGTAACTGCTGCACCTTCCTTGGAACGGCAGGGAGAAGAAGGGGAGGGGCCGCTATTGCTACAGGCTAGGATGGCATCTACATGGGTGGACAATGGTCAAGAGCAATGGGGTGGAGAGGAACGGTACAGAGGACCTCAATGGCAGGGGAGACTGGCGAGAGGAAGAGGTGGGTATCGAGGGCCTGAGGAGGAGGGGGAGTATACGCATATGGAGGCCAAGGGGGAGTGGACCAGGACCATGCTGGTCATTTGGGAGGTGAGAACACTTTGCAAGGGAATGTCGTATCCAACCTGTAGCAAATTACCAGAACACCCAGAGGTATAGCAGCAAACAGCAGTATGGGCACCCACACCCAGGTAGCCAGTATGGACTCCATGGGCCCCTTCACACAGGATGAGCTGCACGACAATAGGCCCACACAAGGGGACACTGTACAAACGCGTCCAATACAGTAAAATCACATCATACACATACATGCAAACCCATTTGCCACCACTGCTAACAGTACTCCAGCACCGTATCAAGGAACGTGTGTGCTAAGTGACATTTTTTTCTCTTGCCAGGGAACAAACACCCACCCAGATTAAGACAGCCCACAGAGATCCCTTGTGTGTCCAGTCCTATCCATTGCCTTACGTCCAGACAAGGAAACACTGGTGGGGTGCAGGGATAGGAAACACGCAGTTCATGTTTATGGAGTACATAATCTCTTGTGAGGGGTTTTGCTGTGGGAGTACAACTCCTTATGCCTAGCAACCAAGTTAACCTTTTTGTTCAGATGTGTTGCGTTAGTGTGAAAGAGTTTCGGAGGACCAAAACCCCTACCACTGTGGATACGCAAAGAGTTTATTGTTTTCACACATAATAACTGCACCACACGATATTAATTTTGAAGAGTTTGTATTTTAAGAAATTAATGAAATCAAATGAATCAAAAATACCCATGTTCCATTTGAATATGCATTCGGATATTTTTTCTATGGTCCACCCTATGCCACTAAGTATAGGACCTCCCTCTGGAATAGTCAGGAAAGTCTTATGCACCTTAGGCAGGAAAAAAATGGTTGGTTTGATTGGGTGTTTGCCTCCATGTGCCTCCTACAAACGGCTGCATGAGGTACACCCACCTCCATTTGAGGTGGGGGGAGAGGGCCACCAACAAATGTGGAACAGGCCCCCCAATGGGTGGGGCAGTAAGGTTTTGGCACCCTGGGGGTAGATTGGCACACTAATGTGCCCATCTGTGCCAAGGGAAGTTTGGTATACAAAGAAAATCATTGAATATGGTGCACAACACTTTAGGGGGGGCTGAGGGGCACCCTAAACCTCTGGGGAATTTTACACTATAATGGGGAGTGTCCCTTTCCCCCCACACCAAATGAAAGGGGGGCATCTCAATCAGACCTCCCAGGGGGCAGATAAGAGGGGGCATCTCATGCAGCCCTCCCTGGGGTCAGATGCCCCTTTCTATGAGCAGATAACTGCCCCCAGGGAGTGGTGCATACCATGGCTCCCAGTCTATTTTGGGTGGGGGGCACCCCCTTTCCATAAAAACAATTCCCTGGTGGTCTAGTGGGGGGGCACTCCCCCAACACAATCCATTTATTTCCCTTGTTTTTTCCCACTAAGTCCCATTCCCTAGGGGCCTTGGGGGCCCTAAACTGCAGGCCCCATCCTTTGGGGGGCCTGCACACTTATTCCTGGTGCCCCCCCTTGGATGGGGGCCACCTCATGTACTCCTGCCTGGGGGCAGAAATCTGCCCCCAGGGAGGGCTGCAAGGGGTGGCCCCCTTTCCAGTTGGTGTGGGAGGGGGAGGGCCACCACCCTTTCGTGTGTCAGAAATATCCCTGGTGCCTAGTGGCCCCTCCAGCCCCATCCCTGTTGCATTTTTTATTTTATTTGCCCCTTCCCTGGGGGCAGATGATCAGCCATCTGCCCCAGGGTTATCCATATGTGCCCCCATTCTTTGGGGGCCAGGCGGAGAGGACTGCTTACTGTAAGCAGCCCCCACCTCCCCCCGCTTGTAAAACAGATCCCTGGTGGTCTAGTGGCCATTGCTAGCCACGGGAGGCCAGCAATGCTGTCACACAAGGTGTTGTTGGATTCTCCCCTTTCCGACGAAACCATGCAAACAAAAATCCATGGTGGCTAGGATCCCCAAACCCCTGCCCCCTTCCCATTGCATTCCTTTTTTTATTTTTTTTTATTTTATGTTTTCATATGCCAACCCCTGTGGGCAGATGGTCACCCATCTGCCCCCAGGGGTCTTCATACATGTGGTCCCATGCTTTGGGGCCTCGGGGGGGAGGGCTGCATACCTAGTAAGCAGCCCCCGTCCCATCGCATTCAAAAGACATCCCTGGTGTCTAGTGGCATTGCTAGCCACGGATCAAGCGTTCTGCGCCCGATCAGTGACCAGCAATGCTGTCACACAAGGTGTCGTTGGAAAGGGCAGAATCTCCCCTTTCCAACGACACCTGCCTTGATCTCCGGCTTGAAATACAGCCGGAGATCAAGGCAGAGCAAGGTGGAGACTCACCTTGTGTTTTCACGACGGCAGCTGACAATGGCTGCCGCAGTGATAATGCTTTCACTTTCATGTTGGTGTGCATTACGCATGCTGACATGAAACTGAAAGTAATCCAGCCCCTGGGCAGTGAGCAGGGACCTCCCCCTCACATAGCCCGGGGGTTGGATTACAGTTTTGAGCAATCCCTGCTCTGCAGGGATTGCTCAAAACAAGGTGCCAAAAAGGACGAGCTATCTCGTCCTTGGCAACACAGAGGCAATGTCAATGACGAGATAACACGTCCTTGGCACTTAAGGGGTTAAGTCTATCAGTTGTTGCCAATTTGCTTTGTCTTTCATTGGTGCACCATTAACTAGGATAATCAAAGATTGACCTATTGGCCGTTGCACTCCTAGAGTTTCTACATTTTCATTAAGATCTAATGGCAAATAAACTACTTTGCCACAAATGCCTTTTAGTAAATCAGAAGGAGGCAATTTGGCTGTTTTGGGTTGAAGCCGTATTATAGCTTGAAAGGGTGTACTCTTTGGACTATAATGCTCTCATACAAATTAAGCTGCTGGAGAGGTTTGGGAAGTAGCAATATTTCCAAGTTACTGGTGACAGCCCGTGAAGGCATTTGGTTATTATGAAGCCTTGTATTCCAGTATGTGTAAAGTATTGAGGGGTCACTTAAATTGTATTTGTTTTCTATTATAACATATAGAGCTAATTGAAACCATTACGATTCTTCATTGTCTTCTATTTTGTAAGTCATAGCTACAATTTTTGTGCTATTTTTATAAAAGCTTCTGTGACAACACACACATACTTGGTTTGATACTTCAGCAGATGTGCCTTTAAACTTTGCTATTTCCTTTGTGTACGTGTTTATTAGAAGATTGCCGTTTGTAAGGTTTTCACTAATGTTCTCTAAAGATACTGAATTTTCTTAGTCATCTTCACTTCCAAAATATTTACTTTGTTGAAGGAGTTCTTTGGCTATCCCATGTAGGAGAATGTTATTAAAAAGTTGCAGATGTAAAGCAGGACTTTGTGCATGGTACATTCTCTGGAGAAGATTCTGTATAGTGGAATGGTATGTTGCTTACATTTTGATGTGGTGGAAGGTGCTTTTGCAAGAAGGTCCCGAAATGCAGGCTAATAAATGTCCTCGCAGTCCAGTGTAATTGCTCAAAGGGCAGGAGTCCATGGTTTCTAAAGTTTTTGTTCTAATTTTGTCTTTAACTTTCACATAGTGATTGAGGAATTGTCCAAAAGATTTGCAGGATTTTGATTAGGGCCGTTTTGGCTGCAGCAAAATTGGCTTTGTGGCCGAATTGACCATGGTCAATTCAGCCACGAATAATTGTGCCACAGCCAAAACATATACATCAGTTTCTTCTATAAGGGTTTCTTGTGCCATAATGGTGTTTTCTAGCATTTCACAGCCCCGGCCACTACTATGTATGGAAATTGGGTTTTTCTGTTCTTGTTTATAAGCCTTTTCATTGAAATATGTTTCTGTGCTGCTTGTGCGAATCCATTCACCTTGAGAGAAGTTCTCAAAGGTATCTATGTTGACATTGCGCATGTTTAGAAGTACTTTTTGTAGTTTACTGATTCATTTTGTTAGTGGTTTCATTCTGTTTAAAATGAATATAAACAATTGTCTTTTGAGGAGAATTGCGGTGTCAATGAGAGCTTCCAGGATTAGTCTTCTGTGGTAATTTTTAAAGGTCGATCATGACCTTTCCGCTGTTTTCATAAGATTGTGAAGTACTCTATGGTGGAAATGTTTTGGTAAAATACATTTTTTGGAATGCTTAACTGTGGCTACATTAACATTGGTAGATATAGTGGTAGGGTTGCTCACAGTTTTATTCTTCTTTATGCATTTATTTTATTTTTACTTTTTGGAAGAGGGGCACTAGTATTTTTAGTGCTAGCTGGTTCAGTTTTGTTGACTGACTGTATTATCGGTTTTGTTTGAATATTTGCTTTAAATTCTGCCAGAGGTGGATGAGTATTTTGCATGCATTTATTTTCATCTGCCCTATTTTTTATTTGTTTTATACAGAGTTGCTTTTTAGTAGGCATTCTGTTCTGTTTGTTTGGAGAAAAAAGGAAATTGTGGGTTTGAAAGTTGTGAAATATATTTGTGTGCATTGTGAATGAGTATGTGAATATGAGGGCCAACATAAACAGATGGCTGTGTGAATGTGCAATGAGCTGCTAGTGCTGGTTGGGAAGGTTGTAAGATTAGCTGTGTGTGTATATGTGCGAAGGGCTTGGGTTAGTGCATAAGAGAGTGCTAGTGTGAATGAATAAGTGGGGACATTACAATGTTTTCATGATAATAGTGGGTGTTATGATAATGGCATTCAGATGAGAATATAAAGAGTGTACCTGCTGAGGTGCAATAAATAAGAGTGAAGTAAATATTGGTTTGAAAGTAATTTTGTAGGCTACTATGCAGCTTTACTGTATGAGTAACAGAAATAATACTACTACACTAGTACACTTACTTTGTAGGATGTGAAGAATAGTTTTCTTCAGGTTGTTGTCTTCCAGGAGGTTGTTCTTCACTGCAATTGGGAAAGAAGATAATTACTTGGTATGTATGATAATAGTGAAGTAGTTTTAGTACAAGAAGACATAATTTTGGAATTTAGGAGGAGTTTTTGGGAAGAGCTAGTAACATTGGACCTCATTACGAGTATGGTGGTAACCCTGCCATTGTAGCAAATGGGTTGCCACCAGATTCCTAATAATTGTTTGGTAGCTAGCTCCCGAGTGGCACCAGGACATTACAGGTCCTGTTGGCCTGAAAAGTCAGGTGCCCGAAAATGTTAGTCTCTAGTTCTGTGGAATTACATAGGACTCCTCAGGAGTGGGGACACAGGAGCACTCGCAGTGTTTCTAATGGGGCCTGTGGTCCTGTGATAAGTTTGCCCAATGGGGTTGTAGCAAGAGTGACATTTTATACAATTCAAAATGGAAAATGCTGAGCATTTAAAAAGCTGTCCTTTTTGGGAGGCTTTACATAAAGGTTATAACATGGTTTAGTGGACTTATAGCAGTACTGGGCGTAACATTAAAAAATAAAAAGAAATGGAGATGGAAAATATTTGTCGAACACTTTCAAGTGGCACTTGTGTGAAGGTTTGTTATGCTGTCAGTACATGCATATTTGCGAATGGGATACATTGTAATGTGTAGTTGCTTATTAAATGATGGTTCTTTTGATTGTATTGTGGGAGTTGTGGTTGCATTATTTGCATTAGAAAAGTGCTCTGAAAGTCTCATAATGCAGACAAAAATCGAGAAACGAATAAGCATGTACAGATTACAAAGGGGAATGTTAGCAAGTATGTATGTGTGGGAAAGTTAATGACATTGCACACACTGAGTGTTAGTGTAATACGTTGGAGAACTTGTTTACATTTTCTTTCATTTATTTATTAACAATTACACACAGCACTGCTGTAAATGTATACATGCATTTTTTTTACTTGAAATGGTGCTGAAATAAATATTTGTAAACACATTGCATTTTGCCATTTTTCATTCCATGCTATATGCCATGCTTTGATAACATACATGCAGTTTTCGTTTTTTGAGTTTGCATTTTTGGAGTTTTAGTGTCACTTTGTTAGTGAGAGAAGTGGTATTGAAAGTGACAGAATGAATGCAAAATATAACACTTGGTATATGGGTCATATTGGCAAGTATGCATGTACTGGTAATATATTGAACTTTGACACAGGATCTGGCTCTTAAACATGCTGTGAAATGTTTTAAATGTGGTTTTATTCCCCAAACAAGACACAGAGAGTGCTTCTTAAATTGCAAAAAAGGGGACTGTGGGCATTAGAAAATGAGATATTGTAGTTGTGCTTCATAGGAAGAGGGGGTGACAGTTATTTTAATTGCAGTGTGTAGGGAAGATGATTGTGGTTGTACAGATGAGAAGGATTACTGTGTGGATGCTGGGAGATTCTTTCATGGTGAATTTGAAAATATACACTGAAATGTGTGGCATTTCTGTTAACCTTGGATTGGAAGTAGTGGAGGCTTTTTGGTGTGGTGTGCCTGGGCAAAACTGGAAGAGTTTATTTGCACATTGCAAAAATATGTCTCTTTTCCAATGTCCAGATGTCATCGTGGTGCATTGTGGAGGACATAGTTGGGGTACATCAGTGCAATAGGTTTGCAGATTGCAGTGAAAGAATTGCTGAGGCACTAAGGGAACTGTTTCTATGTGGAAAGGTAATCTTTTCACATATACCTCCTAGGGCACTATGAAGATGCCCCAATGCCTTTTGTCCTCAACAAGACAGAGGAAGGTGCATTGTGAGTAAAGGGGTATGTTAATTTTTGTATGGTGTTGGGATGACAACCTTCCCAAATTAGAACATTCTGGTGGATGGTGAACATACTTTGTTCAGTGATGGCATCACTTTTACTGATTGTGACAATGCAATGCAAACTTAATTGACAATATTCATAATGCACTCAGAAGGTTCTTGTGAAAATGAGGTACAGTGCATGTGAGTAGGTGTAGGAAACAAAATCAGAAAAGCCCCCATAAAAATCAAAATACAAAAGAAAAAGGGTTCTTTTCCGAGCCACTACTAATGAGTAAATAACTTACATTGCATTTAATTTCTCGCCCCAGACCATTGAATTGGACGATCTGTCCGCGGACACTGCGGTAATCTGCGGACAGCACGTGCCACATCCAGGTATTTTGAGGATGCCAGGTATGGAAATGAGTGTGTGCAGCCCAGGGGATTAGCCAATAAGGTTTCCTGGGTGTGGTATGTGAGAAAAGAGTTTGGCAGAAGGTGTATTTGCTAAGAGGAGTGCAAATGGCTATGGCTATGACTTTCAGAAGGCCGAGTGTGTGGATTTTGGGGGACTCATGGATCCATTGGTTGAGTAGTGTGGAGTGGCGGAAAATCTTGGATTTCATGATGTTAATGTGCAATGGTATGTAGTGCGTGACATGAAGTGGGTGGACTTGCTCCCATTTTGTGACAATTTGGTCACACTGCAACATCCGTACATTATCATTGTTCATTGTGGAGGGAACAGTTTAGGGTATGTAACTGGAATTTCTCGGCAGTTTGCAATGAAGGAGACATTTGGCAAAATTAAGGAAACTCTCGACTAATTTCTTCTCGGATTACACAGAGACAGATAAGCTGCAGTTCATTTGGTCTGCAAATAGAGAAAGCGAGGTGCAATGTCAACAAGGCTGTGTGTGCATTTTTGGGAGATGTTTGCATGATGTCTTTCCATAATGAAAATATTAAATTTGGTACTGCCAATATTATTCGCAGAGATGGAATACATCTAACTGATCAAGGTAATCAGCTTTTTCTGAAAAATAATCAAAATGCTTTGAAGCACTTTTTGTAAATATGGAAAGCATTTTCCAGTAGTTGAAAAAAAATACATGGAAGCATGGCGAAAACAAAATGACTACTGTTTTGCGAGTTAGAAGAAAAAGTTTAGTTCAGTAGAATGTTTATTAGCTTACTTTAAAACTTGAAAAAACGTTTAAAAACTAAAATAAAAAGGCTCTTTTCAGAGCCACCACTTTCCCATGCAAAAGGGTGCACTGTTTTTGATGGCACCACCACCCACATTTTTCAGATGTCCACGGACTTCGCAGGCTGCGCAGAGGCCTGTAACTCTTTTGGGTACTTCTATTTTTTAACTGTAAAAGGTGGCTCTTAAAAGAACCTTTTTTACTTTTTGTGTTTTGTATTTTTTGTGGCTTTTTTTGCAGGAGAGACAAAGGAGGGGAGGGAAGGGAAGGGGCACCAACCACAGGGACGAAGGGGCAGGTGGAGAGAGGAAGATATTGAGTGGGCCTTAATCATGTAGGGGACAGTGTTTCTCATGCTCCTTGACCACAGCCTTGAAAGCACTTTTTTAACTGCTCCCCCCTACAGAGCGGTGTGTCACAGTACATACAGAACACGGTCACCCTCAAAAGATAAGGGTTGACTGTGTCATCTAGGGCCTGTGAGGTTTCCGCACGGATAATCTGCCCAACAGGAGTGCCCCTTGTGGTGTCAGGAGCGGATGATGAGGGTGCAGTACTGGCCATCAGCCTACTTGTCCCTTCGAAAGGTACAACCTTCCAAACTGCTACCTTGTGATTGGACCTGAGGTGGCACCACATAGAGGTGGTCCCATAGCTGTACAGACCCGGTTTTCCATGACTGAGTACAACCTTGCACACATTGCATCTAACCTTGTCCACCTGAGCCTTAGGTGCATCCCCAATGGTGGTAAAAAGCTGCCACACCCAAGATTCACATCAGGAGATTTAGAGAGGGACTTCCAGTATCTCATCACCTGATCCACCCCTGTATCACCACACCTGTTCCCTTCTCCAGGCCCTCCAAATGGTGGTGGCGGTGGGGCAGCTGCAGTGGCCATGGGTGCCATTGTTTCCAAGAAGTACAAAGTAGAGATACCAAAACAGCCAAAATCAGTAGCAGGTGCTCTCTCCTGGACAGCCATAAACACAATGAGGAGCAGCAGTGGGTGGGTCCCTTTAGCAGGGCTGTCCGTGGATGGCGCGACTGTAGTGAACAGTCGATCCACAGACAGGGCTTAAAAAGTTATAAAAAGTTGCCATTGATGGATGGGTGTGGGATTGCTTACCAGTAGCCAATGAGAGAGTGCTGCAAAGTCTGAAGTGGAAAGAGAAGAAGGGCGTCCCCTGCGGACTACCAGACACTGTGGTAGTCCGCAGATCACACATTCTACATCCGGGGCTTCTCAGCATAGCCATGGAAATGGCAGTGTACTATGGGGCCTAGCCAATTAAGTGTTAAGGGTGTGCTCTACAGGAAGGAAGGGTAATACTTTTTTCATTGCTGTGTTGGTTGTGTGGTGAAGATGGCTGGAGTTATTGTATGGATAGTGGGAGATTGCTTTGTTTCTGATCTGGAGAGTTATGCAAAGGCAAGAGGTGTTTCTACAGATCTTGGTTTTCCAGGCCTGGAGGCTTTATGGTGAAGTGTGCCGGGCTGCAATTTGCAGGCACTGCTTGCTCTTTGTATAAACATGGCTTTTGGTAGTCCTGATGTTTTGGTGGTGCACTGTGGAGGAGAGCATTTGGGGTACATCAGTGCCCCAAGTTTGATTCCTGTATTGAAGGTGTTGGTGGAGGAACTAATGCTGCTTTTCCCAAGTGCAAAGGTGTTTTTTTCTGAAATGCTACCCAGAGCACAATGGAACAACCCCAATGTCTTCAATCCTCAGCAAAATGTTGCAAGGTGCTTTGTGAATAGAGGCATGGGTATAGTTCTGCGGCGTGCTGAGATATCTGTTTTCTCCAACAACAACATTGGCTCCCTTAGTGTGCACTATTTTACTGCAGATGGCGTGTCATTGTCTGTTCTTGGAAACACTCATTTTTTTCAGAATCTAAGGAATGCTTTATAGAGGTTGCTGTTAGGCAGTAAGGAGGAAAAGGAGAGAATAAAATACTAAATAAAAGGTGTTTGTTTTCAGACACCTTTACAAAAAAAGCCTCTTTTCAGAGCCACCACTAAAGAGGAAATTCCCTACCTTGGTTGAAATTTCTTTGCACACCCTCGGGCATAGCACGATATGTCCACGATCACTATGGTAGTTTGCAGATCGCACCTGCCACATCTGGGGCTTTTGAGGATGGCAGGCATGGAAATGGGACTGTGGAGGCCAGGTAATTGGTCAATATGTGTTCCTGGGTGTGGTTTGCAAGGAGAGACTGTGGACGAAGGTCTGTTTGCTGAGAGGAGTGCAGATGGCTACGGCTATGCATGTGTCTTTCAGAAGGCAGAGTGTATGGATTTTGGGGGACTCGTAGATACATTGGTTGCAGGTGTATGCAGAGCACTGTAGAGTGGGTGCACATCTTGGATTACCTCATGTGGATGTACACTGGTATGGAGTGCATGGCATGAGGTGGCTAGATTTGCTTCCTCTTCGTGCGACTTTGGTGACACAGCATCATCCAGACATTATTATTATTCATTGTAGAGGGAACAGTTTAGGACATTTTACCGGAATCTCATTGCAGTTTGCGATGAAGGAGGCACTTGGGAAAGTCATGGACATGTTTCCAAACTCCTGAGTAATTTTTTCTCGCATTGCCCAGAGACAGATGTGGCTGCGCTCTTCTTCATTTGGTCCACAAATGGAAAAAGCGAGGCACAATGTCAAGAACGCTGTTTGCGCCTTTTTGAGAGATGTTGGCATGTCCTCCTTCCACAATGAAAATATTACATTTCCTAGCACCAACATTTTTCACAGAGATGGATTCCATCTTACTGATGCTGGTAATCAGCTTTTTTAGCGAAATATCCAAAATGCATTGCAGCCCTTTTTACAACTATAGCAAGCATTTTTGCAGTTGGTGTTGTCCACATCAAACCTTTCACAAACAACAAGGGAACCCCAAAAAGGCTTTTTTCAGAGCCACCACTTTCTCTTTGGAAAATAATGCAATGTTTTTCATGGCGTCACCCCCTACATATCTGAGAAGTCCGTGCACTACTGCGCTGTCCGCTGACTTCTCGGGATGCCCAGGGCCCTGCACCATCTCATTGGCACTTCTATTTTTAGACTGTGAAAGGTGGCTCTGAAAAGAGCCTTTTGTTTGGTTGATTTTTCAGTTTTTTGTATTTTTGGGGATTTTTTAAACACGACACACAAGGGAGGGATGGGTAGGGTGGGTAGCGAAGGGGCCCCAAACACAGGGATGACAAAGGGCAGATGGAGAGAGGAAGAGGTTGGGTGCACGTCATTGAGGTAGGGGACATTGTTCATCATGGTCCCTGACCACAGCCTCAAAAGCACTCCTGAGCTGCTCACCCCTGCAAAGTACCGTGTCACAGTACATACACAAAACATTGACCTTTGAAAGGTAAGGATCTACTGCAGTGTGTATGGCCTGTGAGGCTGCTTGAGAAATCCTCTGTCCCACAGGAGTATGCCTTGAGGTGACAGGAGCAGATATAGAGGATGCTGTACTGGAATTCAACCTACTACCCTGTTCGAAGGGGAGGAACCTACAAACTGCTGCTTTGTGGCTGGATCTCAGGTGTTACCGCATGGAGGTAGTCCCATAACTGTATAGCCCAGGTTTGCTGTGACTGAGTACGATGCCGCACTCAGTGCAGCAAACCTTGACCACACTAGCTTTGGGCTTATCTCCAACAGTGGTAAAAAGTCTCCACGCCCAAAATTCACGTGGGCAGCCGGTAGTGGGGACTTCAATTACCTCATTTTCTTCTTCCTTCTCTGCATCATCATGCCTGTTCCCCTCTCCAGGCCATTGGGGAGGTGGTGGTGGTGTTGGTGGGGGTAGGGGTGCTGCTGAGGCAGAGGCAGCAGGAGGGGTAGCCATGACTGCCATTTTCAGGAATAAAGTTGTCTGGAACCAGGAACAGCAGGAATACAGCAATGTGCTAAATAGCTGAACAGCAATCTGCAGCAATAGTCCTGGACAGCCACAACCAACAGTAATGCCAAGTAATGCAGCAATGCCAATGACAGCAAGTGCCCTGTTCTGGAAATCCAAAAACAGAATGAGGAGCAGCACTGGTATGTGGCCTTTGATAGGGTTGCTGGGGAGTGCTTCACAGACAGTTGCACGGTCCACTGACCCTTCGAATCCCAAGTTCCAAAAAGTGACCAGATCTTCAGAGGCATGGTCTGGGACCTCTGCAAGGGTGAAGTTTCACAGTAGAACACTTTGGATTGCTCAAAAATCACTTTTTTGGTATCCGGTGACCCAGACCCTGTCTGCGAATAAGGACCGATGCTCAGCATGGGTGCAGTTACATGGGGACGTCACGGACATTCATGAATGGGACCGCTGTCCGCAGGACACCTATAGTGCGGGATCCATGTGCGCATCCTCATAGGTGTCCGACGGACAGGGTTGGGGTCCAAAAACTAATTAAAAGTGTGACACACGTGCAACAAACAGTTCCGAACACCAAGGCCGTAGGGAATAAGATGGGCACGTGCTCAGGTGTCCGCCGGACATGGGTGGGTTCCCTGAACGAATTAAAGTATGTCACTATTTTGCGGACATGTCGGATAGCAGGATGTTCGTAGGACTCGGGGGAGAGATGCACATGCCCCCAAGTGTCTGCCGGACAGGCTTGGGGTGAAAACCTATGAAATTCCGTGAAAAAACTTTGTTAAAGGGAAATTATGGTTAAGTTACGCTACTAACAACCTATCAAATTCAGTGAAAAAAAGTTGTTAAAGGGACATTATGGTTAAGCTGTGCTACTAAAAATCTATCAAATTCAGTGAAAAAACGTTGTTAAAGGGACATTATGGTTCAGTTGCCCTAATAAAAACCTATCAAATTCGGTGCAAAAACTTTATTAAAGGGACGTTATAGTTACTTTGCACTAATAACAACCTATCCATATTATGGTTACAAGTAAAACCAAAAAAAAAAACAGTTATGTAAGCTAAGCAACCATAACTCGCTCCACCACTGTACACTGCTAAGACTGACACCCATGACATCAAAGATGACATCACAAATGACATTTGTGATGTCATCTTTGATGTCATGGGTGTTAGTCCTTGACATGGGTGATAGTCCTTGCAGTGCACAATGGATGCAGGAGTTATGGTTGCTTAGCTTACCATAACTTGCAAATTTATTGGGGTTTTCGGTTTTACCTGTAACCATAATGTCCCTGTAGCAAATGTTTTTCCATTGAATTGCATAGGTTTTTAGTAGCACAACTTAACCATAATGTCCCTTTAACAACGTTTTGTCCGTGAATTTCATTGGTTTTAGCAGGATACCCTTAGTTTGTAAAGATGTACTGTGCTTCATTGTGAAGCTGCTGGCTCCATGTTAATGTGCACAGTAGTCGCTGACTATGTGTCTGGTTGCGGACATCGGGTGGCATCCAACCTGCTCAGGAATGTAGGTGCATAGTGGTACAAATCTCCAAACACAAAGAACATATACAAACAGCCCATGTACAAGAATTACAAGGGAAAATAGAGTAGGTGTGCAAATTGTGTACTTATGAAGCAAACAAGACAAAGGCATCGGGAGTACACCATAACGGAATGCACCAACAAGGGAAGTGACGTCTGCCTTCAACAATCTTACCGCACTGCTACTGTACATAGGAACAAAGAATGAACTGCCAGAGTAAGGACTGGAAAGTAGTAAGACCAGAACATCACTACAATGTAGTAAGCACACTAAAGTTTGTCTGATAATTTCACAGGTGCTGCAGTATACAATAGTAGAGAAGCATAACGTTTCTTGTTTTACGCAGCAATGGCAAGCACCTTAGAGTGGCTGGAAAAAAATTTCCCTCATGACGCAATGACTTATCGTCCTAACCCCATTGGTACTCACAGTAGTGTAAAGCATACATTATGTAATATATATATAGCTGCATGTACACCAAACACATTTTCTTTTCTGTAAGAGAACATAGTGGAAAGGAAAGCATAGGAAAATGGACAGCCTGGAACCCAAAGCAGAAAAATTGGTGAAAAATTGTGCTGCCGTAAAGGTAGCATACAAGCGTATATTACGGACAAAATAAAATAGCACTGGTAGACCTGCACATGTACCTCTTCCCCATGTCAGAGCTTGGTATCCCCTCAAAATCTGTGTGAGGTGAGGCGTTACGTTGATACCGCAATCTCATCCTCCCCTCACAACCAACTTGTGCAAATCCCCAATTCCCCACAATAAGTATCCACTTCTGCTACCCCTTCCCTTTCCTAATAGTGTGTATGAATGTGTATAAGTAAACGTTAATATTTAAAAAAAATGTAGCTGTGTGTATATGTGGCATTGTTTTTTTTAAATGCCATTCTGATTCAGCGGCACACAGTCCTCGTTGGAATGACCTCAATTAAGGAAAAGGTAGATGTCCTACCGACACCGCAGCAGCCCGGCCTATCCACAATGACAATGGAGGCATCCGTACGATGCCAGCACGCTCTGCATGTCCGCATGTTGTCCACCACCTATGATTACGCATGGGAGCGGACGTTTGTTGGTTGTGCAAGTGCACACTTGTGTATCTGTTATGCAAAGGAATGTTAATTAGGTGGAGGTGCCCACCCACGTCTTACAGGTAGCTATACAGATACACATTGCACCTGCTATACCCTATAAACAGCCACCGTCTCCCAAAATGGTCTGTGCACGTGTGGTGCACTATTATTCAGTAGAGAAGTGGTAACAGTGTGCATATGACATCTATGCACATGCGCACAAAGTATTACGCCCAAACCGCGTCCTGCAGACAGCCACCCCAAATGAAAACAGTGGCAACATCACCATAGGAACGCACCCACGCTGCGCACAGGCCCTTATTTGGGGGACACGACCCGGACCCTCGGACAGCCGCAAAGTACACTTTTCAGCAATGTACAGAGTGTTTTTTTGGAAATGACATGCTTACAAACACTTTACAATGTGCCGTTGCACATGTATGTATGTTTTTGAACAATATAGTCCTGTTTTCCAGGTGCAGGTTCTCTACAGGAACCCTACAAAAGGCCACACCCCAGAACTGATCCCCAATCTGTTTGCAGCTTTTCAGAACAGAGTAGCAGGCCACATAAGTTTGCCTGGTAACTGGTGGTGGACCAAATCAGCTGTGCTACATTGCATTTGCAACTAATAGCAACCATGTCAGTCCGGCTCAGTATGCACAGTAATGGAGAAAATTATGAACGGCCCTTCCTGTGACCCACACCTGCAAGTGCGACAGTCCCCACTGTGCCAATCTCATGGGTAGCATGCTGAAAACAGAAGCATTTCCACAACTAATGAGGTAATTGTTGCAGTAGTACATCCCACCAGCGGACAAAAAAGTAAACATGCTTCTGTTGATGAGACACCTTCCTGCATCTGGCTCTGAAAAACATCCAGGTGCATTGTCCCATACTCTTTGTGCTGTTATGGATGAGAAAAGCACCTTGGCATTGGGGAAACGCCTCTTCACTACATTTACCAATCTTTTCAGTCAACAGAACAAATGTAAACAAGAGTCGTAACCCATGTACATGCCACCGTAGTGGATGACGATAACATCGGCAGTAGCAAAAGTGGCCAGGTCTTTGAAAAGTGCATGAATGTTGCCAAAACTGCAGTCATAGAAAGCATTTCACAATGCATCCACTCCTTCCAAACCAAAAGTGGCATCAAAGTGTCTTTCCAGGGCACACTTGTGCAGATATATCAGAAAGGCATCACCCAAAGTCAACACAGTGCGTTTCGCCAGCCATGTCAGCCAGCCTCACTATGCAGAGTGTTGTACAACAGTATGACTGCCCCTTGCTGTGAACCACACCCACAGTACCTGATTGGATTATATCTCTCCTGCACTGAAATGTCTGCAATAGCTCCCAGTGGCTGTGAGGAATAAGGTGAAAACCCTCTGCATTATGCACAATGCCTTCTGGGCCCTGGGACCTCAATACCATCAACTCTCACTTCCTATATATCGCCGTGCTCGAGCTCTTCCCTCATCCACCTCCAACTCGCTCAGGGTCAGTCGCTTCTGCAAGCAACCAGTTGGTGGTAGATGTTTTTTTTCTGCTGGCCCCCCACTCTGCAACAGCCTCCCTGCCTCCCTGAAACTTGAGGAGAACCATCGCCGGCTCTGGAAGCAACTCAAAGCCTTTCTCTTGGCGTCTGCTTTTTCTCCTCCTCTCCCCAGCTGACTGCCTGGCGTAAACTGATTCTGCACTGGATACCTGGTGACTCTATGATGTCGGGCCCACGCCACCTCCCCCCACCAGGGGAAACCCTGCACTGCCTTTCTAGCAAACCCTGCACTTGGGGACTGTTTTTTGTATCCCTAACAGTTCCTCCACCACCTGATTTGTGCACTCATCTTTGTACTTGACACAATCAGCCCGTATTTTTAATTATTGTCATTTCTTCTTCTTCCCATGTACTGCACCTTTCCCTCCCCCCACCCATGCATTTGGGCGATCTAAGTCACATCTGGCCTAGTAGGGTCGTTGTTTCTGTCTCCACTCTCTGCCCCCTCCCTTGCCTTGTTGTGCTTTGCTAAATGTGTGTATAGGTGCATTCCGCATGCCGTAGCATACAATTGCACATCATTTGATATCATACACAGATTGCATTCATAAAAGTAGGATGTACACAGGTTTATTTTTTTCTGCAGTACCCCACTTCACACTTTTCAAAAATGATCGCTCAAAAACAGCACTGCATGCATGTTACGAACTTCAAACAAGTACATACAGTTCATGCATATACCCAGGATGCCTGTCCATTACCTTGCACACTTCCATCATAGCCTTCTGCACTTCTTTGTACAAAAAGATTTTCTGCCACAGTTTATGTGTACACACTACAACCACAAACCTTATTGAGCAGTGTCTTTTGCTCCACAGTCCCATTTCCATGGCTCCCATCCTGAAAATGGCTGGATGCGGCACGTGTAATCCTGAAACTACAGTGTAATCCACAGAGTTTTCGTGCTAGGAAGGGGGGGGTGGGAAACAGGTTAGGCGATTGGGTCTTTAGTGGTCACTCTGAAAAGTATTTTTTTCCTTTGTTTTTTAATGTTATTTACGTGCTTTCAAACCACCTTTTTTGTTTTTTCTCTTTGTACGACTTTCTGTTTGCTTCTCCCCCTTCATTTTCTACCGAATTATGGGCAACGTTTCGTGCACAGTGTACAAGAAAATTGTATTGCCAATGGCGTTCAAAAAATGGCATTTGCATGGAAGCAGTGTATGTTTTGGAAATTCATGCTCTCACAGTGGGTGGAGAAAATCCCATCAGTGAACATAAATGCACACATGCCTCTGTACATAAGATACCTTTCGAGCTGTCGCTGGGGACAAATTACACCAGCATGGTCCAATACTCCTCTTGGGAGAATGGGTGAGAAAACGACATTGGCAGTGGAGGATTTCTGCATCACTACATTCATCAACTTCTTCAGGTGACGGGGCAAACGTCCACACGGCATAAAACCCAAATGTAGACCTCCATAATGCACCACGACAACTTCACAAGTAACGATAGAGGCCACATATCTGCAAAGGCGAACCATCCTGCTAAAACTGCATGCATCGAGAGTGGCCCACAAGGCGTCAACTCCTTCCAACCTGAAATTAGCAACAACGCCTCTTTGCACGGCATACCTGTCTAGATCTTGCACAAATGTATCAACCACAATCAGCACTGTGCGTCTCTCCATGTCCACCAACCTCATTACACAGAGAGTATTGGGAGAAAGGAGTGCCACACCTTCCTGTGAACCACACCTTTGACACCTGATTCCATAATGCCCACAGTTCCATTCGCATGCCCACCATGCTGAGAATGGCAGGATGTGGATCATACGCTTTCCCAGCTACAGCAAGAACTACACTCAAGTAAAGCAGGGACAGTCCTTCTCCCCTCGCCACTGTTCTTCTTCCAGCACTCTCTGATTGAGGACTGTGAAATATTCACGCATGCATGTAGCAATCACATCCAAGAAGTCTGCATCCAACACTATAATTTCTGTACAGCACTCCTAATTTGCCGTTCAGCACTCTGAATACACGTCACATATGCTTCCAAAGCACCTTCCGTACAACAGTATGGGAAAAAAGCACAATTTCAGCATCCAAAATCGTCCAGAGTGGCACCCATCACGCCTTTGACCATGTACACAAGAGTCTACTGCTTGCCGACACCCATCACAACATAATGGAGCCATGCATGAGAACATGTGGCCATAAACCACAATCCACAAATGTAACATAGCCAGCGGCACTTCTACCCAACCCCAGCACCATAACACAGCGATGCATGGAAACATGTACCAGTTAGCAGATTCCACAAACATACCACTGCCTCCGTCACCCCTAACCACTTCCATTCACAAAGTATTATGTCACTGGCAACCAAACCGCACAATCCTCACAACATTGGGCCTACTCCCAGGAAGCTACATAAACCAGAATGTCCAAGCACATAGAAGATTCACTTCAACGTTACCCTCTTCTATACTGACAGTGTTCCAACACTGCATCCAGTGGGCACACTGCAAGACTTTTCACTGCACAATCTCCAGCCATACGGTGAAAACCGTAGGATGTTCTAGTAATGACAGAACCCATGGAACCAACAATGTATGCATGTCAGCGCACCCCTGCTGCTCTATGAAGAGTAACATTTGCTTCACAACCATTCTGCGAAGGTGATCACCCTCTAAGAGATGCAGTCAAAACTGCATTGCAGCGGTGGGCATGGTGAAGGCCTTGGCTTTCGGGTGCATGGCCTACGGCCTACGGCCTACGGCCTTTGGCCATGCATCCAATAGTCTAGGCCTTGGCCACCCCCACTGCCACGTAATGCAGCCATGCATGGAATCATACTGCACACACGTATCACAGCCTCCGCCACTACTACCCATCCTCCACACTATAATACAGCTATGCATGGAAACATAACACAGCCCCTGGCATCCATACCCTCTTTCATTCAAATAGTACGTCTTCAAGCTCTCTATTCCGTACACAAAAGCAATTTGTCATACTGCAGTACAGTAGTCACCAATCGGCACAATGAACACTACGTTCTCCTATGTGATATGCCGTCTATTCCGTATCCACTTCTATGCACACACTATTGAAGAATTGCGGCCACTTCACACACTGCAGTATCAATGCACATAGAAGGTGCACTTCCACCCTACCCTCTTCGATACTGTCAGTATTACAACACTGCACTCAGTGGACTCACTGCACAACTGTTCACTCCAGTAGCTGCAGCCATGGAGTAAACACTGTAGGATGTGCGGGAAGAACTGCACCCATGGAATCAACCATCTATGCAATGCTGACGAACCACAAACAGAAGGGAACAATGTGAAACCTAATTCCAACCATGGCACATAGTTGTCGCTGCAAGGCCTTTATCCATGCAACACAGGAGTACACGCTATCTTACAATGTGCATGTCATGTGCAATGCACTGCCCTTCTGCAATTGAGCTTCCACCAGTCACCATGGAAAGATTTCTCCACACCAGCTATTGTGCGTAATGAAGCCGGCCTGCATGCAGCTGTGCAGAGACCCGCGAATTGGCGCTGCACGCAAGGACTCTGCAGGCACTTCAATGTATTCGTCTAACTATTGACATATCTCAGATGATTCACTTCTCACTCCCCCACCCTTTCCATCCCTTCATCCCACCACCACATGGCGTAATATATGTTTTGTAATGCCATCCCCATCTGCTATTCAGGTACCATCAGTCAGCACGGTAAGAGATTGCGGCACAATCTATCATGCCGTAACGAAGGCTGCCTGTATTCACCACACATGGTATTTGCCTGTGAAGGGACCAGTGAATTGGTGCAGTACGCACAGATACTGCAGGCACACAACCATCTTTGTACACCTAATTATCACATATCTCTGATGAACAAATTTGAACCACTTCTCTATTCCCCACCCTTTCCATCCCATCTCTCCACCACCACATGCCGCACATTATGTTTGTCAGTCCCTTTCCACACCGCACTGTCCTCTGATACACCATGTCGGCGTTTCCCAAAAACTTTGATGCACAGCATGCTTCCCTTCAGCCAATCACTGCTGCGTCCAAAGTTCGCCGCCAGCACAGCGTACTGCAAGCCAATGAGCATTCTCTCCGCGAGCGAACCGGGAAATGGGTCAGCGGAGCGGAGCCAGATATTCATTTTTTTAGACATACATTTGAGTTCTTTGTTACAAAAGTACTGGTCGGATTCACGCCAAACACATAAAAGCACGCTTTCTGACCCAAGCCCCCACTACTGCTGAAAATTTGGTGGCAATCCGTCCGGCAATTCATCCTGTAGCCATGCACAAAGTTTTCACCCATTCAGTCTATGGAAAAGAAATTAATTTGGCACCCCCCTATAACTTTTCCCCACTGCACGAAACCTCACCAAACTTGCTGAAAAAAAAGAGAGCAGGCCATATACTTTTTTGCAAAGTTTGGTGAGTATTCCTCCAGGGGGAGCAAAGTTATAAGCCGCCGAATAAGTGGTCTTCCTATGGGTTTAGCAACTTAATCATAACTACACGGCTGCTACCGCAGGCCTTGTAATAAATATATACATCTATATATATATTACATGGCCACGGTCCATGTAGTTATGGTTAAGTTGCTGTTTCTATAGGAAGAGCACTTTTTGGGCAGCTTATAACTTCGCTCCCCCTGGACCAAACAGAGTATATGGCCCACTCTGAATTGTTTTGCAAAGTTTGTTGAGGTTTGGTCCAGAGGGGGCAAAGTTATAGGGGTGTCCCAAAACTTCTTTTTTTCCCGTAGACATAATGGGAAAAAACTTTGCTCACGCCTACAGCCCAAATCGCTGGACGGATTTACACCAAATTTGCAGCAGGAGCAGCGGCGTGGTCCCGAAAGCGTGCTATTTTTACTTGGTGTAAATCCGTCCAGTAGTTCACAGTAGCTTCGTCCATCCAGTAGCTTCGCGGACACACTTCCCTGTCCGCGGACAGGACGGGGATTGGGCAAGCGGCTTGCGTGACGTCCGTGGAGATCTGACGTGCTTTCCTATTGGCTGTGGTGAAGCGTGCAGTGCGTCGCATTGTGAGAGACGCCCATCATCTATGTTTACCGTTTGCATCAGAGCACTGCATAGTAAGGTCTGTGTCTTCCTCCCGTTCCCCCCGCCGCTGCTCATGACCCGTGTCACCCAGCTGTTCCCCCACCCCCCGCTCAAGCCCTGTGTCTCCCTCCTGCTCCCCCCACCCTTTTCTCATGCCCCGTGTCTCCCTCCTGTTCCCCCATCTCCCGCTTAAACCCCGTGTCTCCCTCCCGCTCCCCCCACCCCCCGCTCAAGCCCCTTGTCTCTTTCTCCCGTTCCCCCCCACCCCCCGCTCATGGCCCATGTTCTCTCCCATTCCCCCCATCCCCCGCTCATGCGCTGTGTCTCTCTCACATTCCCCCCACCTCCCGCTCATGGCCCGTGTCTCCCTCCCGTTCCCCCCACCCCCCGCTTATGGCCTGTGTCTTCCCTGTTCCCCCCCACCCCTGCTCATGCCTCGTGTGTCCCTCTCGTTCCCCCCACCCCCCGCTCATGCCCCGTGTCTCCCTTGTGTTACCCCCCACCCCCGCTCATGCCCGTGTCTCCCTCGTGTTACGCCCCACCCCCCGCTAATGCCCCGTGTCTCCCCTGTTCCCCTGCCCCCCGCTCATGCCCCGTGTCTCCCTCATTTCCCCCCCCCCTGCTAATGCCCCATGTCTACCTCGTGTACCCCCCACCACCTCCCGCTCATGCCCCGTGTCTACCTCGTGTACCCCCCACCCCCGCTCATGCCCCGTGTCTCTCCTGTTGCCCCCCACCTCCCACTCATGCCCCGTGTCTCCCTGATGTTCCCCCCACCCCCCGCTCATGCCCCGTGTTTCCCTTGTGTTACCCCCCACCCCCCGCTCATGCCCCATGTATCCCTCCTGTACCCCCACCCCCCGCTCATGCCTCGTGTCTCCCTCCCAATCCCCCCACCCCCACTCATGCCCCGTGTTTCCCCTGTTCCCCCCACCCCCGCTCATGCCCCGTGTCTCCCCTGTTCCACCACATCCCCCGCTCATGCCCCGTGTCTCCCTCCCATTCCCCCCTACCCCCACTCATGCCCCGTGTTTCCCTCCTCTTCCCCCACCCCCTGCTCATGCCTTATGTCTACCTCCCATTCCCCCCACCCCCCGCTCATGCCCTGTGTCTCCCTCCTGTACCCCGCACCCCCCGCTCATGCCCCGTGTCTCCCCTGTTCCTCCCTACCCCCCGCTCATGCCCTGTGTCTCCCTCCTTTTCCCCACCCCCCCGCTCATGCCACGTGTCTCCCCTGTTCCCCCCACCCCCGCTCATGCCCCATGTGTGCCCTGTTCCCCCCACCCCCCGCTCATGCCCCATGTCTCCCTCCCATTCCCCCCCACCCCCACTCATGCCCTGTGTTTCCCCTGTTCCCCCCACCCCCCACTCATGCCCCGTGTCTCCCCTGTTCCATCCCATTCCCCGCTCATGCCCCGTGTCTCCCTCCCGTTCCCCCCACCCTCCACTTATGCCCCGTGTTTCCCGTTCCCCCCACCCCCGCTCATGCCCCATGTCTCCCCTGTTCCCCCACCCCCTGCTCATGCCCCGTGTCTCCCTTGTGTTACCCTCCACCCCCGCTCATGCCCGTGGCTCCCTCGTGTTACGCCCCACCCCCTGCTCATGCCCCGTGTCTCCCTCGTGTTCCCCCACCCCCCGCTCATGCCCCGTGTTTCCCTCGTGTTCCCCCCACCCCCGCTCATGCCCCATGTCTACCTCGTGACCCCCCACCTCCCGCTCATGCCCCGTGTCTACCTCGTGTACCCCCCACCCCCCGCTCATGCCCCGTGTCTCGCCTGTTGCCCCCCACCTCCCACTCATGCCCCGTGTCTCCCTCATGTTCCCCCCACCCCCCGCTCATGCCCCGTGTTTCCCTTGTGTCACCCCCACCCCCCGCTCATGCCCCATGTATCCCTCCTGTACCCCCCACCCCCCGCTCATGCCCTGTGTCTCCCTCATGTTACCCCCCCTGCTCATGCCCCGTGACTCCCTCCTTTTCCCCACCCCCCCACTCATGCCACGTGTCTCCCCTGTTCTCCCCCACCCCCCACTCATGCCCCATGTGTGCCCTGTTCCCCCCACCCCCCCGCTCATGCCCCGTGTCTCCCTCCCGTTCCCCCCACCCCTACTCATGCCCCGTTTTTCCCGTTCCCCCACCCCCCGCTCATGCCCCGTGTCTCCCCTGTTCCCCCACCCCCTGCTCATGCCCCGTGTCTCCCTCGTGTTCCCCCACCCCCGCTTATGCCCCATGTCTACCTCGTGTACCCCCACCTCCCGCTCATGCCCCGTGTCTACCTCGTGTATCCCCCACCCCCCGCTCATGCCCCGTGTCTCTCCTGTTGCCCCCACCTCCCACTCATGCCCCGTGTCTCCCTCATGTTCCCCCCACCCCCCGCTCATGCCCCGTGTTTCCCTTGTGTTCCCCCCACCCCCCGCTCATGCCCCATGTATCCCTCCTGCACCCCCCACCCCCCGCTCATGCCCCGTGTCTCCCTCGTGTTACCCCCCTCTTCCTGCTCATGCCCCGTGACTCCCTCCTTTTCCCCACCCCCCACTCATGCCACGTGTCTCCCCTGTTCTCCCCCACCCCCCACTCATGCCCCATGTGTGCCCTGTTCCCCCCACCCCCGCTCATGCCCTGTGTCTCCCTCCCGTTCCCCCACCCCCTTCTCATGCCCCGTGTTCCCCTGTTCCCCCATCCCCCGCTCATGCCCAGTGTCTCCCCTGTTCCTCCCCATCCCCCGCTCATGCCCGTGTCTCCCTCCCGTTCCCACCTACCCCCCACTCATGCCCCGTGTTTCCCCTGTTCCCCCCACTCCCCGATCATGCCCCGTGTCTCCCCTGTTCCCCCATCCCCCGCTCATGCCCGTGTCTCCCTCGTGTTACGCCCCACCCCCTGCTCATGGCCAGTGTCTCCCTCGTGTTCCCCCCACCCCCCGCTCATGCCCCATGTCTACCTCATGTACCCCCCACCTCCCGCTCATGCCCCGTGTCTCTCTCGTGTGCCCCCCAACCCCCACTCATGCTCCGTGTCTCTCTCTTGTTCCCCCCACCTGCTCATGCCCCGTGTCTCCCTTGTGTTACGCCCCACCCCCTGCTCATGCCCCGTGTCTCCCTCCTGTACCCCCCACTCATTTGTCGTGTCTCCCTCATGTTGCCCCCCACCCCCTGCTCATGCCCCGTGTCTCCCTCCTGTACCCCCCACCCCCGCTCATGCCCCATGTCTCCCTTGTGTTACGCCCCACCCCCTGCTCATGCCCCGTGTCTACCTCCTGTACCCCCCACTCATTTGTCGTGTCTCCCTCATGTTGCCCCCCACCCCCTGCTCATGCCCCGTGTCTCCCTCCTGTTCCCCCCACCCCCCGCTCATGCTCTGTGTCTCTCTCTTGTTCCCCCCACCCCCTGCTCATGCCCCGTGTCTCTCTCCTGTCCCCCCACTCCCCGTTCATGCCCTGTGTCTCCCTCGTGTTACCCCCCACCCCGCGATCATGCCTGTGTCTCCCTCGTGTTCCCCCCACCCCCCATGCCCCGTGTCTCCCTCGTGTTCACCCACCCCCCGCTCATGCCTCGTGTCTTCCTCGTGTACCCCCCACCCCCCTGCTCATGCCCTGTGACTACCTCGTGTTACCCCCCACCCCCTGCTCATGCCCCGTGTCTCCCTCCTGTACCCCCACCCCCTGCTCATGCCCCGAGTCTACCTCGTGTACCCCCCACCCCCCGCTCATGCCTTGTGTCTCTCCTGTTGTCCCCCACCCCCCGCTCATGCCCCGTGTCTCCCTCATGTTCCCCCCACCCCCCTGCTCATGCCCTGTGTCTGCCTCGTGTTGCCCCCAACCCCCCGCTCATGCCCCGTGTCTCCCTCCTGTTCCCCCACCACCTGCTCTAGCCCGTGTCTCTCTCTTGTTCCCCGCCCATGCCCTGTGTCTCCCTCCTGTACCCCCCACTCCCCACCCATGCCCCGTGTCTGCCCTGTTCCCCCACCCCCTGCTCATGCCCCTTGTCTCCCTTGTGTTACCCCCCATCCCCCGCTCATGCCCCGTTTCTCCCTCCTGTTCCCCTCACCCTCCGCTCATGCCCCGTGTGTCCCTCCTGTACCCCCCTCTGCTCATGCCCCCCTCCTGTTTCCCCAACCCCCCACTCATGCCCCGTGTCTCCTTCGTGTTACCCCCCACCCCACGCTCATGCCCCATGTCTCCCTCGTGTTCCCCCCACCCCCGCTCATGCCCCGTGTCTCCGTCCTGTACCCCCCACCTCCCGCTCATGCCCCGTGTCTACCTCGTGTTGCCCCCCACCCCTCACTCATGCCCCATGTCTCTCTCCTGTTGCCCCCACCCACGCTCATGCCCCGTGTTCCCCCACCCCCGCTCATGCCCCATGTCTCCCTCGTGTTACCCCCCACCCCCTGCTCATGCCCCGTGTCTCCCTCCTGTACCCCCCACCTCCCGCTCATGCCCCGTGTCTACCTCGTGTTGCCCCCCACCCCTCGCTCATGCCCCATGTCTCTCTCCTGTTGCCCCCACCCCCTGCTCATGCCCTGTGTCTCTCCCCTGTTCCCCCGCCACCCGCTCATGCCCGTGTCTTTCCCCTGTTCCCCCACCCCCCGCTCATGCCCCATGTCTCCCTCCTGTTCCCCCAACCCCCCACTCATGCCACTTGTCTCCCTTGTGTTACCCCCCCCGCGCTCATGCCCCGTGTCTCCCTCGTGTTCCCTCCACCCCCCGCTCATGCCCCGTGTCTCCCTCGTGTTCACCCACCCTCCGCTCATGCCCTGTGTCTCCCTCGTGTTACGCCCCTTGCTCATGCCCTGTGTCTCCCTCCTGTACCCCCCACCCCTGCTCATGCCCCGTGTCTACCTCATGGTGCCCCCGCCCCCCGCTCATGCCCCGTGTCTACCTCGTGTACCCCCACCTCACGCTCATGCCCCTTGTCTACCTCGTGTACCCCCCACCCCCCGCTAATGCCCCGTGTCTCTCCTGTTGACCCCCACCCACCCGCTCTTCCCCCGTGTCTCACTCGTTTTCCCCCCACCCCCCACTCATGCCCCGTGTTTCCCTCGTGTTACCCCCTGCTCATGCCCCGTTTCTCCCTCCTGTATCCCCACCCCCCGCTCATGCCCCGTGTCTCCCTCCTGTTCCCCCACCCCCGCTCTAGCCCCGTGTCTCTCTCTTGTTCCCCGCCACCCCCCGCTCATGCCCTGTGTCTCCCTCCTGTACCCCCCACCCCCCGCTCATGCCCCGTGTCTGCCCTGTTCCCTCCACCCCCCCGCTCATGCCCTGTGTCTCCCTCGTGTTACCCCCCACCCCCCGCGTCTCACTTGTGTTACCCCCCACCCCCCGCTCATGCCCCGTGTCTCCCTCCCATTCCCCCACCCCCCGCTCATGCCCCGTGTCTCCCTCGTGTTACCCCCAGCCCCCGCTCATGCACCGTGTCTCCCTCCTATACACCCACCCCCGCTCATGCCCCATGTCTCGCTTGTGTGCCCTCACCCCCTGCTTATGCTCCGTGTCTCTCTTGTTCTATTCACCCCCTGCTCATGCCCCGTGTCTCCCTCCTGTACCCCCACCCCCGCTCATGCCCTTTGTCTCCCTCCTGTTCCCCCACCCCCGCTCATACCCCGTGTCTCCCTCCTGTTCCCCCAACCCCCCGCTCATGCCCCGTTTCTCCCTCGTGTTACCCCCACCCCACGCTCATGCGCCGTGTCTCCCTCGTGTTCCCCCCACCCCCACTCATGCCCCGTGTCTCCCTCGTGTTCTCCCACCCCCCGCTCATGCCCCGTGTCTCCCTCATGTTACCCCCACCCCCTGCTCATGCCCCATGTCTCCCTCGTGTACCCCCACCTCCCGCTCATGCCCCGTGTCTCTCTCCTGTTGCCCCCAACCCCTGCTCATACCCCGTGTCTCTCCCTGTTTCCCCCACCCCCGATCATGCCCCGTGTCTTTCCCCTGTTCCCCCACCCCCGCTCATGCCCTGTGTCTCTCTCCTGTTCCCTCCACACCCCGGTCATGCCCCGTGTATCTCTGCTGTTGCCCCCCACCCCCCAGTCATGCCCCGTGTCTCTCCCCTGTTCCGCCCACCCCCCGCTCTTTTCCCGTGTCTCCCCTGTTCCCCCCACCCCCTGCTCATGCCCCCTGTCTCTCCCCTGTTCCCCCATCCCCTGCTCATGCCCCGTGTCTCCCCTTTTCCCCCCCACCCCCAGATCATGCCCCGTGTCTCTATCCTGGTCCCCCACCCCCCGCTGATGCCCTGTTGTGTTCTCTTTATACACCCCGCCTTCCCTTTCCATGGTGTCCATCTTGGTAAAAGATTTTCCTTCCTACACTGGGACGCCGCAGGCATTCCGGTTTGGGAAGAAAAATCTTTTTTTTTTACCACCATGGGTACCCACTTTGAGAACCTAGGATGCTAGTGATCTTCATCCATTGAAAAGGGCGTTGTAATTACGTTGCACTAATAAAAACCTATGAACTTCAGTAAAAGAAAATGTGTTAAAGGGACGTTATGGTTAAGTTGAACTAATAAAAAACTATGAAATTCAATTAAAAAACTTTGTTAAAGGAACGTTATGGTTAAGTTGCACTAATTAAAACCTATGAAATTCAATGAAAAAACTTTGTTAAAGGTACGTTATGGTTAAGTTGCGCTACTAAAAACCTATGAAATTCAGTGAAAAAACTTTGTTAAAGGGACGTTATGGTTCCAAGTAAAATAAAAAAACCCTTGAAATTCGCAAGTCATGGTAAGCTAAGCAACCATAACTCGCGCCACCATCGGGCACTGCTAAACCTAACACCCAGGACATCAAAGATGACATCACAAATGTCATTGATGACATCACTGATGACATCACATGTCTGGCTCCCCCTTTTTCTTTACTGACATATCTAGGCCACATGTTTTTCTTCAGTAACAGTTAGGAACTAAGAATTGTAAACATACTATATTTGTACACTTATCCTTCAAGTATGTTGTTACAATAATTCCCTTATGGTCCAGTTATATCATATGAAACATATACATAGGGGAAGACACAACCTTGAAAGACAGCAATCCTTTTTGTACATTAAAATAATTAGTAGAGTTATCAGCATTTTCTGATAGTTCTGATGTTTTTTTCTTACTGTACTTTCCCTGTACTTTCCCTGTCTATGCTCCTATTTTTATATGTTGTACCCCTATTTACCTTAGGGTCCAAGCACATCATGTGATATATATACATAGGGTAAGTAACAGCTTAGAAACAGAGCAATCATTTCTCTGCATAAAGATAATCAGTTAGGTTATGAACACTTTCTGCTACTACTGCTGTTTTTTTTACTTCTAATTCCTTGTATATATTCATATTTGTATGTGGTGTTGTCTCTTTGTGTTTCGTCTATAATAATGCAATTATGTAGTAAGTGGGTTTTATTACCTACTTATCACATGTTTCACAGTACGCAAAACTCTAATAAGAAAACAATTATAATTTCACTATTCAACATGGCAAGCTTATGAATATTGCACCTCCATCATGTATGCTGCACACAATGCCTATGTTTCTACATGAGTACCTTAGTATACTGGATTGAACTTAATAATAGAATGCTATTATATCAATGCATAGCTTAATGCACTAATTAGCACTTGATATTTATTCCAAAAATCCTTGACATTTTTTAATTAACATTACACTAAGAATCCCTTATACAGACTTTTCATGAAAGGTAAATGCACATGTGATGTCATCAGTGATGAAAGTAATATCAATCGGAGCACATCTATTTCACAAAAGATAGATACACAGTTTGAGAAATAAATGTAAACAATTATCGGTGCTGGGGAGGAATACACGCCCTGACACTGGAGCCTGTGTTAAATATAATATAAAAAGTGTCTAAACTTGAAGACACTCCCGTCCCCTGCACACCTTACATACTGAAATAAATCAGTTTATTTTCAGAACATTTAAACTTTTATATACAGAAATATCAGGTTAAAACGTAAATAACAGCATATATTCGCTAGAATCAAGAAAAACAGATATCATATGGCTTCACATATGGCCAGCATGGAAAACAGAACAAAACAGATAAGGAAAAGTACTCCCAACTTTAGAATACAGCTTCAAGCTCTACACGTTTCGGGGAATAACCCCTTCTTCAGGAGCAGAAGATCTGCAAAATACAGATATATACAGAGTTAACACTCATCTCATGATTCACTCAAAGTTTCACCTGCCTAAACAAATTCTACAAAAGCTATTCATTAAATGTCATGTCTACACACATATCCAAAGAAGTTATACATGTTCATGTGGATGTTTAATCACAGTAATGCAACTGGTGTGACTCCAAAAGTAAACCTCAAAAAGAGTATGCCCAAGTAAAAAAACATTATTATGTACCTTGTATAGAAAGTATTGCCAAAGAATATTAAATGTACGTCCCTGCATAACATGCACAGAAACCAGGATCCCTGCAGAGACTCCTGCAGTCGTTAGCAAAATGGTGTGATTGAAGAACTCTAAAATGCCAAAACACATATATGAACACCAACTAAACGAACTAAACTGAAACAACTTAAAAACAAAATTAAAACCATATTCAAGTGCACCTAAATTAAGCCACCTGCTCATCCGTGCACCATCAGTGATGTCATCAATGACATTTGTGATGTCATCTTTGATGACCTGAGTGTTAGGCTTAGCAGTGCACGATGGTGGCGCGAGTTATGGTTGCTTAGCTTACCATAACTTGCAAATTTCAAGGGTTTTTCGGTTTTACTTGGAACCATAACGTCCCTTTAACAAAGTTTTTTCACTGAATTTCAAAGGTTTTTAGTAGCTAACTTAACCATAACGTCCCATTAACAAAGTTTTTTCATTGAATATATATATATATATTACATGGCCACAGTAGTGGCCATGTAGTTATGGTTAAGTTGCTGTTTCCATAGGAAGAGCACTTTTTTGCGCAGCTTATAACTTCGCTCCCCCTGGACGAATCCACACCAAACTTTGCAAAAAAAGTATATGGCCCACTCTGAATTTTTGGTGAGGATTCGTCCAGGGTGGGCAAATTTATAGGGGGGGTCCCAAAACTTTTTTTTTTCCATAGACTGAATGTGGAAAAAACTTTGCTCGCGCCTACAGCCCAAACCGCTGGACTGATTTTCACCATATTTGGACCAGGAGTATCGGCTTGGTCCTGAAAGCGTGCATTTGCAGATTTGGTGAAAAGCCGTCCAGTAGTTTTTTAAAAAATGACCAAAAAGTAGGTCATAAAAAATTAGTGATATCTGTGTTCGGTCTGCGGACACACTTCCCTATTCGCTCCGCGGACAGTGTCCTGATTGGCCAATAGGCTTGCGTGATGTCCGCAGACATGCGACATGTTCGCTGATTGGACGGCGTGGAGCGTGAAGCGCGTCAGATTTTCGGTAGCGCCCGCTATCTTGGATTTGCGGATGTCCGCGGACAGCGTGGTGAAACTTGGTTTAAAATTTGTATTTAGTAGAGTGTGTTGGTGTGTAAGAGTGTTTAGGGAGGGTGGGATAGTATGAGATAGGTTAAATGTTGTGTTTTTTAAAGTGGTAGACGCTCTTGTTGTGTTCGATTTGTCTGCAGACAACACAGCTGTTCTGAAATGTTCTAAATAAACTAAATGGGGGGTGTTCTGAGGACGCAATATGTGTCTGTTTTGTTCGCAAGCAAGCTGAAACTGTTCTAAGAACACTTGCAGTGTCCTGAAATGTTCGTAAATAAAGAAAATGGGGGTGTTCTGAGGACGCTGTCCGTATTGTTCGCTGGCAAGTTGAAAGTGTTCTAAGAACACTCATTATGTCCGCTGACATTAAAAGTTTCCACAGGCCATAGTTGAAATGTTTGACCCTATGGGTGTGATATGCTGCGGTGGTTGTGGCCAGGGCATAGAGTCTTGGGTGCATGGCCATTTGGCCATGCACTCACGACTCTATGCCCTGGCCACAACCACCGCAGCATATCACACTCATAGTGGCTTATAACTTTGGGTCAAAAACAAATTTATAAGGAGCAAAGTTGTAAGCCACTATGGGTGTGAAATGCTGCAATGGTTGTACTTATTATAATATACTTACTGATATGTAATATGCTGCAATGGTTGTACTTATTATAATATACTTACTGATTGGTTTAGTAACTGGAGTACATGTATTTCTTGTTCATTTCTGTGATAAAAGAAAATAGCATGTTAGTCTTAGTATTTTGTAATGACTTATTACATTGTATAATCAACATTTCTTTTTTTGGACCCTCATATTTAGTAGATTACAAACCAGAGTACTGTGCAATTTGCTCAGTTTCTGTGTTTGTTGCTAAAATTATTGGGTCTGTGGGAGAAAAAAAAATCCATGTTGGATTAAAAAAAAAAACTTTTTCTGTTATGCTACAGTTTATTTGTTTGTTTGTTTTCAGTGTTCACTTGTTGTTTCCGGCTAATGCTTTATACATTGGCTTGTTGCAGTTTTTTGGAGCAGTAACATATTATTTATTTGTTTGGATATTGTAAATTTTGAAGCAGTTAGATACCAGTAGGCATATTCTAACTGTCTATTCTTTTATATATTTTAGTTGTATTGATTTATCTGTTTGGATATTGTTAAATTTTGGGACAGTTAGATACCAATTGGCGTATTCTAACTGTCTATTTTTGCTCTAATTTAGTGGTATTCATTTATCTGATTAGTTGTTGTAGAATCTTTGGCCAGTTAGATAGCTTTTGGACTATTCTAACAGTTTATATTTTTTTACTACAAGTTAACTAAAGGTTTAAGTACAGTTTCGTTATCAAATTTTGGTTTTAAGAACATTAAATAAGCGTTTGTAAGATTTGCTGGTAATCTCTGCTTTAGAGTAATGGTACTATCATTACATTGAAACCATCCACATTTCTTTTTTATATATGCAGTGTAGTGACCTGAATTGGCTGTGGCTCCTGTTTGGTAGATTATACCTATTGTTGTGAAGGTTTTCTTACCAAGTGTTATTTGACCATGTGTGAATCCAATGAGCTTGCAGTTGTTTTTGGTACCATCTGCATTGTAATGTAGAAGCATTAGTATTACATATTTACTATGTGTTTGTATTACTAACATGGATTCACAATTAGGTATTGATATATATATGAAGCGTTCATTGGGGATTTCTTCTTGTGTCACATTGTTGTAGAGAGTGCATGTATGTTTCCACATGTATGAAATCTGGAAGATTTCATTTATAAGTATGTTTCTGTTTTCCAGTACTTGTATTAAGTACATTAGAAATTCTTGTGGATCTTCCTGTGAGTTTACAGTGAATTTAACCATTCCAGCACAGTAGGATTGTTTGTTGCATTTCTGTGAAGTACTAACATTTGCAAACACAATTGGTCTGTATTGTGTAAGTAAATGTTGTCAACAATTGGTGGCAATTGAAATAGAATATTCATTGCTACATTTGCGTAGCAACTTACTCCAACTATATTTGAGAGTTTAAATGGTCCAGGTAGTTCTGTATCTGATTGATTTCGTTTTAGTTTGTCTTCCTTCTTTGATGAAGTACCTGGTTTACTTTCCCTAATGGGTTCTTTTATGTCTGTGGTACTTGATGAAGTGTTAGTTTCTTTTACTCTCTTTGGAGGATTTGCAGTGACATCCTGTTGCATTTCTGTTTGATTTAGTTTTCTTTTACAACATTTTACTTTTTGTGGTACAGAATATGTGTTTAGTGTGGGGGTGTATAGTGAGCGAAGTCTATTGTATTCTAAAATGCAAGGAATATCAGCGTTTACTTTACTTGCATCAAAGTTGATTAGAAATAGACCGTCAAGTGTACGTAAGCGTGATAGTGCTACGTAGTTCATGCCTTCTTTAAAGACTGTGTTACCAATGTCTATCATTGCTTTGTCTAGGGTAAGACCTTGTGATTTATGAATGGTGACTGCGTATGCAAGAGTTAGAGAAAATTGTTCTCTGCGTACATACATGTCTTTGAAGAGAAGGAATCAAGCTGTTGAGCGTCCTATCCTTTTTACTTCTGAAAGTTTGTCAAAGAGAATATTGACAAACTGCATTTTGTTGTCACGTGGGTATGTTTGAAAGCCAACAACTGTACCCAGTGCTCCATTAACTAGTCCTTGGTCCACGTCAAGGTTACGTTTAAGCATTACTCTGCAATTTAAGGATAATTTTAATATCTTTTCCAAGCCTGCTGTGTTTGAGATTAATTTTTCTAAACTATTTAGTCTTGTTGTGGCTTGGTCACACATGGGTAGTGTCATACCATGTACATCAAGTTTGTCTGCGGCGCTAATTTCCATTATTGGTTGCATTCCTTTACTTAACATTATTTCATTGAATTTGAAACAGCTTGCAAGAGTTGGCATTAAGGCCATACAATTGACATTTTTGTGGGCTAATTGTTCCATAACATTTGTAGCACATGCATTATCACCATAAAGTGCATGAATGTGCTGGGTTTTCAATATTGCTTCTGCTTCTTTAGAAAGTATACCAACTCTGATACTTTTTAAGATGTTGGCATAAGTGAGATCTGCAGATTGCCGCATGTTTTCTGTTAATTCTCTGTATTGGAAATGTTGCCAAAGGTGGACATTTCCAATACTGCCAACAGTTTTACGGCAAAGTTTGTGTCCTAATGTTTTAAAAATAGGCTCACCTTTTACTGGTGTCAATTGAAGAAGATCTCCGAAAACAATAATGTGTTTTTCTGCAAAGAGCTCTTCATAGTTTGTTTTGAGTACTTCTTTTAATCTGAGTTGAATCAAAGCCAACATTAGGTTGGACACCATGCTCACTTCATCTATTAGTAGCATTTTCATTTGTTTCAGTACTCTGCGTAGTTCCATTGCAACTTCTGTAGAACGTTTGTAATAGTCTAATTTGTTTTGGTGTTCTACTGGCAGGAGTAGTAATCAGTGTAAAGTGACACCACCTATGTTGTAGGCAGCTAAACCTGTGGGGGCAGTGACAACAGCTGACAGTTTGTTGGTTGTCAATTGTTGAAGGAACGTACTGATGATTTTGATTAGGAATGTTTTGCCAGAACCAGCTTCACCACTGACGTACAATAGTATAGGTTTGTAATTTTGGCAGGTGCATTCTTTGTTTTCATGTTGTACACCATGTGCAATTTCTTTTGTTACTTCTTGAAAAATGCTACGTTGCTCATTGTTTAGTTTTGATTGTTGTATAGTTAAGTCTTCTTTATCTTCATACTGACACATGGTGTTTTCTACTTCTATCATAGCTAATTCTGCCTCATTTGTTATTAGTGGTTCTCCCAGTGGTTCTTGGCTTCCTGTTACAGAAGGTTGACTACTGTCAGGAGTGTCCTTATCTAGTTGGGCCTGGAGTTCTTCTTAGTGTTGCTGTTCATTGTGCAACATTGTTTTGTACTGTGTAAAGTTTGCATCAGTTATAGTGCTTTCATTTGCTTTCAAAGCGTCTTCATATTTACTCTACTTTACTCTATGCTTGTTACGCGCCGAAAGCCCACAGGCATCAGGGCGCGGTGGAGCGCAAAAAGACTACTTGCATTTAGTATTACTCTGGTAGATTAGCTGAGAGTATGACTACGCTGGGTGAGAGGGAGCCAAGGTTATCTTCAGCTATTGAAAAAGTCTGGTTTTCAGTGCTTTTCTAAAACTAGCGTAGTTTTCTTGTTGTCTTAGGTGCGCAGGGAGCTCATTCCAATATTTGATTGCCTTGAAGGGGAAGGACTTGCCCCTTCCCGTTGCCCTCTTGGCTTCTGGGATGTTTAAGAGGCCAGTATCTGCCGATCTTAGGCCTCTTCGGGGGACATACCAAGAAAAATGCTTCTTGAAGTAGGCTGGCGCCTTTCCGAATAGGCATCTGTGGACAATCGTCAGTGCTTTGAACTTGACTCTGTCCTCTATTTTGAGCCAATGTAGTTCCTTCCTGCTATCTGATATGTGGTCCCTTTGTTTTTTCTTTTTAATGATGCGAACTGCATCATTTTGCATAACTTGACATTTGGCTAACTCCTTTTTTGAGGCTCCTAATAACAGCGCATTTCCGTAGTCCAGGCGTGATAGCAGGATAGCTCTGGCTACCGAGGCTGCATTGATCTCGTTAATGTATGGTCTAATAGCTCTCAGGAGACGCAGGTATTACAGGTTGTTTTTATATAGGTAACTAACCTGTGCTCCTGATCCTAATGAGGCTTCAACCATCATGCCCAAGGTTTTTACCTTGGGTACCACTGGTATGACAGCATCTTTGATACGGAATGTCTTGTATTGCGGCTCTAACTTGGATATGGCCTGATTGGATCTAAATATAATTAATTCCGTCTTCGTGTTGTTTAAGCACATCCAGTGCCTCTGCATCCAGTTGTCAATGATATTATATATTTTCTCGATCATGGCGCTGTCCACTGCATGGTCCCCAGTTAACCCAAAAATTAGCTGCGTATCGTCAGCGTAATTGGTGAAGATCACGCCAATGTTTCAATGTTTTCTAACAGCGAGCATACACTTCTTATGTAAAGATTAAAAAGGAGAGGGGACAAACTAGCGCCTTGGGGAACTCCAAATAGAATCGGGGTTGCTTCGGAGAAGTTTTTGCCCCAATGTATTCTTGCCATCCTGTCTTTCAAGAAAGAGGCCAACCAGGCCTGTGCTTTTGTTGAGCACCCTACAAGTTTATCCAGTGCTGATTGTAACAATTGATGGTCTACTAGGTCGAAGGCAGCGCTGAGGACCTGCAGCATAAGTAACCCCGTTTTAGCTTTCTCTGTCAATTCTAACATATGCGTCTGTAGGTCTAGCATGGCGGATTCAGTGCTGTGCGCGGCTCTGAAGCCAGATTGTTGGTCGTGTAACACGTCTGCAGATTCCACATGTTTCTGCAGCTGATTAGTGGCAATTTTATCAAGAATTTTTAGGATAAAATTGGAATTTGTAATCGGACGGAGGTTATTAGGGTCCTTAGGATCCAAGCCTGCCTTTTTGACAAGCGGCGTAATGGTCACTTTTTTTAAGTGCTTAGGGACTACCCCTTCTAAAAATGAGGCATTGACTAGCCTTGTCAGTACAGGGGCAAAGAGTTCTTTATTTCCCAGAATGATCTTCGTGGGGAGGATATTTTCAGCGCAAGAGGTGGGTTTCATGCCTGACATTACCCTGCATAGCTCTTCCTCTGAAACCTCTACGAAACTGAAACTTTCCCTTTCTACTGATATGGGTTTTTCCCCAACAGGGAACTCTATGCTGATGTTGTCTCTGGCCAGGATTATGTTGTTCCTGGCTTTGGTTATTTTGGCTGCAAATCCCTCTTGGACCCATTCGCAATCCTCTTTCGTGCGGATGTGAGGGGGGGAGAGGATTTTAGGCTTTTCCATATCTTTAAGAATGTCGAAAGTTTTTTTAGTCGAATTTGGGGCTGCCTCAATTTCCTTATTGTAGTAATTGGACTTAGCCTCCCTGATTGCCTTCCGATACGCTAGATCAGCGCATTTCCAATTCTCTCTGTCCTCCGAAGTGTGGGACTTAAGCCATACTCGTTCTTTGGCACGTTTGAGTTGTTTGAGGGCATTTGTGTGTTCGTTATACCATTTTGCTTTACAGCTGTTTTCCCTTACCAACTTATTTTTAAGAGGTGCATATTTATCCATCATCCCTTGTATGGATTTGGTGTATTTAGCTAACATGTGTTCACAGTCATCATCTACTGAAAAGGATTCCTGAATCTGACGCAGGCACGGTTTTAACTGCTCAGGACCGATTACTTTGAAGTTTCTATTTGCGACTTTCACATGTGGGTTCTCTGAAAACTTAATTGGGGAAATTAAATTTATTTCCAGGGTCACCAAACTGTGGTCAGACCAAATCTCTGTCTTTATCTCAGAGGAGAGTAGATTATTGGTACAGACCCAGTCTAATTGGTTCCCCTGTGGCGTAGTGGGTTCATTATTTACTGTTTGGAAGGCCAAGTTGTGCAAGGCATTTTCCAGGGCAATAGCTTCTTTGTCATTAGGGTTTCCTCTCCATCTGTTCATGTCCCCAACTAACAGGGAGGATGAATTATCAGAGACCAGTTTACTTAGCTGTGAACCTAATTCACTCTCAAAGTCGGAGGTCAAGGAGGGGGGTCTATAAACCACAATAATGTTTAGGCAGTCGTTGGGTGTATGGGTCAGTTTTAACTGCAGGGTATCACAACCACAACAGTCAAAATTTGCTTTAAAGAGATGCAGCATGTCTTTTGCTATAACTGCTACGCCTCCACCTTGCCCCAACTCTCTGTTTTTATTATATAAGATATATCCTTCTGGTGTGGCATTAATGCCAGTTGGGCCAATTGGGTCTTTGAGCCACGTTTCCGTGATGCACATAATGTCCAGATCCCTTTCTAAAATAAGATCGTGGACACTGTGTGCATGCTTATTGAGTCATAGTTATCTAGTATTTCTTCTTCTTTTCTCCATGGTTTAAAGAGTTGTAGCAGGGACATGTAATATACTTCTTTATGTTGAGGAGTCTTTAATGACAATTTAATATGATTAATTAAATTTGGTTTGGTGAGTTTTACTAAATTGCCTTCACAATTTGTCACTCTGTATTTACCGTTTTTTTCATCAGGTTTTATATTATTTTTGTATGTGTAGTTTTGGGCTATGTGGTATAGACACATGGTTTCCAAAGTGGTACTCCTGTTTGGGTAGTATGCATTCAATAAATTGTTTTTTAAAATGTCTTAGATGTTGGGATCATGTTTGGCTATTGTTTCTATATCTTCGTATGATTTTAGAACTCTTTTTCTAGATTTAGCTAGACCAAGACTTAGCCATACTATATTTTCAGATTTACCATACAATGCAGCACCAGTTAAACGATCAGCTGCTTTATAGGATCCAGATTCTCTATGGTACAGCATTTTTATGCCCAAGCTGTATAATTTCTGAGACACTGTTTTATCTGATGACAGGTCATACCAGAGGTCTTGCAGCTCTGTCTTTTCTGCTTTGGTTAAGTATGCTGTGACATATCGTGCAACTGCAGTAGAATTGTCTGCAATGTACTGCACATCTATGTTTGCATTCCATAAGCGGGCAATGATTGCATTGTAATTATTGATATATTTTTCTTCTTCTTTTCTTTTTATGTAATATGTATTTTTAGGTGACTTACCTTTAACACTATGTCTTACTGAAGACACGAGGTTGTTCACTTGACCTGTATTTGTAACTGGTCTAGGGAAACCAAATCGGCATTTGGTGTAGTATTTCCCTTTGTTTTTGTATTTGCGACGACAATATTTGCCACATTTGTGTCTTTGAAATTGTAAAATTTGTGCATGAAGATCACTATTTGTGGATTCTGATGGAATTTCACAAGTGACATATTTTGCAATAAACTGTAAAACAGTGGCATCACTGTCTTGACCAAATTTAATCCATAAAAGCATGTGGATATGTGGTGCTCCTCTGGCTTGGTATTCTTTTCTCCAAAAGAAGTGTTGCACTTCTCCAAGGGGAGGAACAGTTTTATTACAAATAAAATGTAGCATAGCAATGAAGAGATGGTGAAAATATCTTTAAACATTAACAGGATCCAGAGAACAAAGTTCTCCAGGTGTTAGTATATCTATGTTTGTTTTGTTTTTGTTTGATATGCGTAGGAAATCATTAAAATCTTCCCATGCATATTCTGCACAACTTAAAGTAACAAACCAAGTGAGTGGGCCAAGGTTTCTGATCATACAACGTACATCTCCATCATGTCGAAACCAGTACTCTTTAGTACCACACATATTTGCTAATAGATTTGTAATATTTGATTGTAAAACCTCATCTTTTTGTTTAACCTTTTGTAATAATTGTGTGCTGTCATATTTTGAAAGTGCGATCCTGATTTTAATATGTGTGCAACTCCGTAACATAAAGTTGTTAGTTCACTTTCAAAGAGTAGGTGGAATATGTATTCCACATTTTGTCTAAATCTGGGATCTTCAGAATACATCCGTAATGAGCGTTATTCTGATGCTGATATTTGAATAGGTCTATAATCGTACCTTCCTCCTTTGCCAGTAGGAAAGAGTAGAGGAAAAGCATGTGCTTCTATATTTTTTTCCCATATGCTGATTGGTGATCCTTTTGTTTGACGCATTTGTTACGTTTCCAGTGCATCTTCTATGGTATCATTAGAGTGCAATGGATGAATTGTATAATAGTCTAAAGTGTTTGATATTGTAGCAGGAACTAGGAGCTCAAATTGACCAGCTTCTTGTCTCTCTTGAATTATTTCAGTTGTATCCTTCAAGTTTTCTTCAATATTAATTTCTTTGTAATATTCATTATTCTATTTAAGATATTGCAAGGCTTCTCTAACTTTATGTAAATCTACCAGCTGTTGCCAATTTTTTTGTCTTTTGTGGGTAATTTATTTACCAAGATAATTAAAGATTGTTGCATTGGACGTTGCACTCCTAGAGTGTGCACATTTTCTTTTAAATCTAATGGTAAATACATTACTTGCCCACGAATACCTCTCACTAATTCAGAGGGAGGTAATTTTGCAGTTTTTGGTTGAAGGCATATTATTGCTTGAAATGGGTGCACTGTTTGAATTATGATGCTCTCATATAAATTAAGTTGTTGAAGGGGTTTTGGTAGTGGATATAATTCCAAATTATTTGTGATAGCACGTGAAGGAGTTTGGTTGTTGTCAAGTTTTGTAGTGCAGTAACTGCAAAGTATCACGGGGTCAGTCATTTCGTATTTGTGTTTTGCTATAAGGTAGAGAGCTAATTCAAACCATTTAGAATATTCATTGTCTTCTATTTTGTATGATATGTCTACAGTTTTTGTGTTACTTTTATAAAAAGTTCTGCGGCAACATACACACACAGCTGATGTACTTTTAAATTTTAGTATTTATTTTTTGTATGTGTGTAGTAAAAGGTTGCCATGTGCAGAATAGTTACTAATTTGGTTTACAGCTATTTCATTCTGTAAGTGGGTTTCACTTCCAAAATATTTTTTCTGGATATAGTCGATTTCTTCTAGTAGGTCTTTTGCTGTACCACGTAGAAGGATGTTATTTAAATTGGCTAGTGCCAAAGCAGGACTTTTAGCATAGTACAGTTTATAAACTAGATTTCCTATAGTTGAATGATGTGTTGATATCCTTTTGATATCATGGAAGGTGGTTTTGCAAGTAGGTCCTGTAATGAAGGCCAATGAATGTCCGTGTAGTCCTGTGTACTTGCGTACTGGACAGGCATCCATATTTTGCAGTAGTTTAATTTTGATTTTGTCTTTGCTTTTCACATATTGATTGAGGAATTGGCGTAAAGACTTGAAAACTTGTTTGGGAATGTTACACATTGACGTGCATGGCCATTTGTACACTAGACGCTCTGATTCAGTTGAATGGAGGGGTAATTCTAAGTTTTCAGTGCATATTTTTGTAAGGAGTACTTCTTGTTCCATTATGGTATTATTAACTTTTTCATAACCTCGACCACTGCTATGTATGGCAATTGTATTTGTTTGCTTTTGTTTGTATGCTTCTTCATTAAAGTATGGTTCTGTGCTCGTAGTGTGACTCCATTCACCTCCGCAGATACTTAAGAAGTTCTTTCTGTTGACATTTCGTTTATTGAGAAGTCTTTTTTTATATTTAGTTATTAGTTTTGTTAGTGGTTTCATTTTGTTTAACACTAAAATAAATACATTTCTTTTGAGAAGAATTGCACTGTCTATCAACACTTCTAAGATTAATTTCTTACGATAGGGTTTAAGCGTTGAACCTGGTTTCTCTCCAGCTTTTATAAGATTTTGAAGGACTTTGTGATGGAACATTTTGGCTAAAATACTTTTCTTGGTATGCTTACTTTGCACTATATCAAGATTTAAAGAAGGAGTTTTATCTGCAGTGATAGCTGATTTTCTGTTAATTGTTTTTTGGTTTGTTTTACATTTTGATAGTGGAGGCAAAGTTTGTGTACTTGAAACTTCTTTTGTTTCACTAAATGACTGTATTATCTGTTTTGTTTCAACTTTTTTTTTACAAATTCTGCTAGAGATGGATGCTTATGTTGGACACTTTTATTTTCATTTGCTCTACGTCTGCGTTGCTTTCTACGGACTTGATTTTTGGTAGGCATTCTTTAGGGTCTGTTGAAAAAAATAAAGAAGGTATGGGTTGGGGTGTTCTGCAATGTATGTGTGCTATGTGCATGAGTGTTTTAGTAAGATGATAAAGATGTATGTAATGGTTTGTGATTGTGCATTGGGAACTTCAACTAGTAGGGATGGGGGTTCTTGAATTAATGTGTTACTAAACTGGGGTTCAGATGACAGAAAAAGTAAGCTAGTGGTGTGGAGAAGTATAAATAGTATATCTAATGCTATGCAATTAAAACAATTGTTTGTTCTATAACATCTAAATTCTAGCAGCCGAGTTGGGTAATTTGTGTGTCGAAAAATAGGAATTTGTGGGCCATTCTGGCTGTAAATCACTGTTTAAGACATGGGGATTTTTCGACAGAATGGTGCAGAATCTCTATTTTTAGGCACAGAAATAGCATGAATTAACCTTACAGTGTGTTTGAGTAATAATACAAATATTATGGTGATATTCTACTTACTTTTTTTCTAAACTGAGCAGGTTACTTCTTAGTTGTTCTTTGTACTTCAAATTCGGCTGCTTCTTTTCAGCAGAATGGTCTTCACTGCAATTGTAAAAGAAACAAATTAGTAATTTTGTTTGTATATAGCACTGTTTTTAATTTAGACATTGATTTTCTTAATTGAAATCCTCAGCTCCTTCCTCAAAACCATTAAAACTATCTCGTTTACATAAGATACGTCGCACCAGTTGAATACATATGATATGTTCTTAATGAATAAATTGTATTGCAATGACTAACTGTAGAAAACAAAATATTTTTACTATGCCTTGTGAAATTCATAATGTACCACTGAATACCACTATTCTTGTTACTAAGGTCTTCCAAGTAATAGTGCCTCATTGTCACGGGCTGCTTTTCCTATATAAATGTAAGTAATTAAATAAATATAGAAATTAAAAAAAAATATGTACAAGTATTATTGTTTGAGATATGAACATAGAGTGTGCATGCAATTTTGTTTGACTATATGTAGTCTATATATTTTATTTCAAAAATGTTAGTTTAACATGATTTGAGTGTGTGTGTGTATAAAGAAATTAAATAGTATAAAGGTTTGTAAGTGACAGTTGATTTTAGGAGATTGAAAAAAAACAGTAGATTCATTTTACAGATTAGACAAGCTAAAAGTCAGTTAGAAAATGTGTTCATGTACTGTATAGGAAATATGCATACCTGTAGTTTGTGTTCATGCATATGGATATGCATGGAGCTGCAAGTAGAAATCTTGGAGACTTGTACAGTATTTCTTGTAGATGGTGCTTGCCAATGATATAACACTTGTACTCAGAGAGATTCACAGTACATTTGCAGTGCTGAGCTATAGTGATGCAGTTAGAGGTAGAGGTCTTGAATGTGATTGGCGGATGGTCATGTGACTTCTTAGCTACATCCAATGAGGGAATGGCACAGAGAGTGAAGTGGAAATGGTAGAAGGGCTGTCCATGTTACGATATGTCCGCGGACATGGCAGTAGTTCGCGGACATCGGGTGTTGCATCTGGGGATTTTTGGGTTGGGAAGTCATGCAAATGAGAATGAGCACAGAAAGGGATTGGTTAGGAAAGTTTAGTGGGTGTGTTGTGCCAGGAGAGAGTTTCTCAGATACTCTTTTTTCTGAGAGAAGAACAGATAGCTATGGCTGTGTGTTTCAGAAAACAGATTGTTTGGATTTTGGGATACATTGGTTGAAGGTGCATGCAGAAAGCTGTGGAGTAGCTGTAGATCTTGGATTCCCACATGTGGAAGTACACTGGCATGGAGTACGTGGAATGAAGTGTTACCGCTCTGTGCTACTTTGGAGATAGAGCAACATCCAGATATAATTATAATTCAATGTGGAGGGAACAGTTTACGACATGTGTCCGGAATTTCTTTGCAATTTGCAATGAAAGAAGGACTGGGAAGGTCATGGACATGTTTCCAAATTCTCAAGTAATTATTTCACGGATTGCGCAAAGACAAATGTGGCTTTGTTCTTCTTCATTTGGTCCACAAATGGAGAAAGCATGGCGCAATGTCAATAAGGCTGTTTGTGCCTTTCTAAGAGATTTTGGCATGTCCTCTTTTCACAATGAAAATATTATATTTCGTACTACATATATTTTTCGCCGAGATGGAGTACATCTAACTTATGCTGGCAATCAGATTTTTCTAAGAAACATACAAAATGCATTGCGACCTTTTTTAGAATTACAGCATCCATTTTGAAGTAGATGTTGAGTATTTATAATTTTTGAAACACAAACACCTCCCAAAGGCTCTTTTCAGAGCCACCACTTCCTCCCAGAGAAAATTGCAATGGTTATGATAGGGTAGCACCCCAAAATTTTAGATGTCTGCGGACTGTCCGCGGACTTCTAAAAAATACAAAGGGCCCTGCTTCATTTATTTTCACTTCTATTTTTTAACTGTGAAAGGCGGCTCTGAAAAGAGCCTTATTTCTTTTTGATTTTTGTTATTTTATATTTCTTTTGTTTTTTTTATACACGACACACTAGGAGAGGAGGGGAAATGAGGGTAAAGGGGGGGACACCAACCACAGGGATAAGAAAGGGCGAGCTGAGAGAGGAAGATGTAGAGTGGGTTTTATTTCGGTAGTGAGCAGGTCTTCTCGTGCTCTGAGACGATAGTCTCAAAAGCACTGCGAAGTCGCTCCCCCCTGCAGAGTACTGCATTGCAGTACATACACACAACTGTGACTCTCGAAAGGTAAGGGTCATCAGCATTGCGTATGGCCTGTGAGGCAGCTTGAGGAAGACGCTGTCCCACAGGAGTGTTCCTTGTGGTGACAGGATCATAAACGGAGGATGAAGTAGAGGAAATCAACCTGCTACGGTCCTCACAAGGTACAACCTTGCAAACGGCCCCAGTGTGGAATGACTTGAGGTGTCGCTTCATGGTGGTGGTCCCAAAGCTATACGAACCATGCCTCCCGCGACTGAGTACCATTTTGCACTCATTGCAGGTGACTCGGTTCGCACGAGCCTTAGGACCATTCCCATGAATGGTAAATAACCGCAACATCCAAGACTCACGCCGAGTGCGGGTAGTAGGGATTTCCACTACCTCATTCTCATCATCCTCTTCTTCCTCCTCTGCATCCTCACTCCTGTTCCCCTCTTCAGGCCCTTGGGGAGGTGGTGGTGGTGGAGGGGTTGAGGGTGGTGCTGAAGCAGGTGCATCACCAGGTGGCAGTAGTGCAGCCATGGATGCCATCTCGATGATGGTATAATCTGCAAGTTGCAGGAAAAATAGCTGTGCTCTGAGGAATAGCCAGAAACACAATGAGAATAAGCTCTAGGGCGTGTTCTTTTATAGGGGTGCTTGTACGCGGTTCACAGACATGCGCGCTGTCCGTGGACAGATCGAACACGAAAAAAGGTTCAAAAAGTTTCAAAAAGTATGTAGAAACTCAGGATTAGTATGTGGGACTTGTGCTATGGTGAAGTTTTATTGAGAAATATTGTGGATTACTTGAAAAAGTACTTTTACATTGTTCAGGGACACAAACAGTGTCCGCATTCAGAACACGCGATCAGTGTGGGCGCGGTCATATGATCGCTTTGCGAACATGTTCGTGAAGGAAGCGGCTGTCCACAGGACACCAAATGCACGGACATTGGTTTGCGCATGCGCGTAGATGTTCTATGGACACTGTTCGGGTCCTGAACTAATTAAAAGTGCGTCACACGTCAAACAAACAGTTACAGACAGCCGTTTCTTCTTAGAACAGTTTAACTTCCTTGCGAACAATACGGACAGACATAGCGTCCTCAGGAGACTTTCATTTTCATTTATTTACGAACATTTCAGAACACCGCTTGTGTTCTTAGAACAGTTTCAACTTGCTAGCGAACAGTACAGACAGGTATACTGTTCTTCAGGACACCTACATTTTCGTTTATTTACGAACATTTCAGGACACCGCTTGTGTTCTTAGAACAGTTTCAACTTGGTAGCGAACATTATGGACAGGTATAGTGTTCTTCAGGACACCTCTATTTTCGTTTATTTACGAACATTTCAGGACACCACTTGTGTTCTTAGAAGAGTTTCAACGTGCTAGCGAACACTACGGACAGGTATAGTGTTCTTTGGGACACCCCCATTTTGTTTATTTATGAACATTTCAGGACATCGCGTGTGTTCTAGAACAGTTTCAACTTGCTAGCGAACAGTACGGACAGGTATAGTGTTCTTCAGGACACCTCCATTTTTGTTTATTTACGAACATTTCAGAACAACTGTGCTGTCCGCAGACACCTAAATTCTTGTTTTTTTTTTAAACTGAAACTAATTACAACAAAATATAAAAATGTAACTTTATTTAACATATATTAACAATTTATGACAGAGAAGGTGAGGCACAAACTGAAACAAAAACAGGAGAATTAGGGGTTTCAACATGATTGGTATCAGGTGAAGAAGGGATGGAAGTCTCATCAAAACATTTTGGGGTATGGAGAGGGTTTGGGGATAATTGACTGGGATATGGTGAGGGGGGACAAGTACATGTGGGACAATAGTATGAGGTTGTTTTAAAATGATCCTCAACAAAAGTTTTAAAATTATTAAAATTTGTCAACAATAAATCCATTTTTTCTTTTATGCTGTCAAGAGTGTTATCCGTAACAGTTTCTTCAGAGGTATTTTCTATTTTGGTATGCTCTGTACAAAAAACAAATATATATATGTTAAATGTATATAAAATAATAATAATTACATGGTTTATATTGTAACGTGTCTACCATTAGTTTCACTATCTTCCTCATGTGGGAAATGCTCCTCTAGCCATTCCAGAGTACTAGACATTTCTGTGAGAAAAAAAAGATAATATATTTTTTTTTATCTAATACAGAAAGTTTATAAATATATGAGTAAAATTAAGTGCACTTACTATTTCAGGTAAGATATGTTCTGAGTACTCTGTAGGTCTGGTCTTGCTTTTAGTTGTGGAGTGTTTGTGAGGTAATTATGTTGGAAGCCAATTTATCTTCTTTTGGTATATTCCATTTTAGAACATATTGTATTTAAATGAATGGTTAGTGTGTTACATATATGGGTTACATTTCTTATGTATTACTACATATAATGTGTATGTGTGCTGCTTTGTGAATTTGTTAAATGTTCCTATGTTATGATATAACAATTAAACATACCCCCCAGAGTTTTTAGGTAGTGGTACTGTTGTCCGAACATATCCGCGGACATCAAAAAAGTTTGCGGACATCAAATTCAGTAGAAGGGGTTCAGTATGTTCATATTACATGTACATAAAGTCAAAGTTATTATTGTTAAGTTGCGCTACTAAAAATCTATGAAAATCAGTGAAAAAAACTTTGTTAAAGGGACGTTATGGTTAAGTTGTGCAACTAAAAACCTATGAAATTCAGTAAAAAACATTGTTAAAGGGGCGTTATGGTTCCAAGTAAAACCGAAAAACCCCTGAAATTCGCCAGTTATGGTAAACTAAGCAACCATAACTCGCGCCACCACCGTGCACTGCTAAGACTAACACCCAGGACATCAAAGATGACATCACAAATGTCATTGATGACATCACTGATGAAATCATATGTGCATTTACTTTTCATGAAATATCTGTACAAGGGATTCTTATAATGTTGAGAAAAAAGTGTCAAGGATCATTGGAATAAATATCATGAGCTAATTAGTGCATTAAGCAATGCATTGATATAAATAGCATTCTATTATGAAGTTCTATCCAGTATACTAAGCTACTCATGCAGAAACATAGGCATTGTGTGCAGCATACAGGATGAAGATACAATATTCTTGTTTTGAAGGTAGGCAGGATCAGTCCAGGTTTCTGCTTGGATGGGAGTCCCATATGCCTATCGTGTTATTGGCCATGGCAATGATTTTTCACCCCTGATATCACTGTAGCTGTAAAAATAGCTTTAAAATAAATAAATAATTCTATAGATGTGGGTACAAAACTACAGATACCCTTGGCTGTCTTTAGTCCTTCTTATAGCTGTAAAAATTGGAAAAATGGCAGAAACAAAAACATTCTTCACTGCCCCCGTGCCCTCACCAAGTGTACCCCTCCTCTGTGCCTGCTTGCCACACACCCATGAAGGCCTGCACACCTCCCCTGCCTTCTCCCAGTTACCTCACAACACATGCTGTTTCCTATGAATTAATCGGCAATTTGCGACTAGTGCCGAGGCTACTGAAAAGCTTTGTGTTGCAAACTCAGTCTCTAGACCCCCACAAAACTCCCAAATTTCACTTGCAACACCCCACCTCGAGCCTGATTGCATTTGCATAGTTGTTTTACCTGCAAATGGCTTTTTTCTGCGTTCAGTTTCTGATATATAGCTGCGGCTAACTCTCGCATTGAGAAAAAAAAAGATGCTGACTGTTTCATTTATAAACACCCGGCATCTTGGCAATTTACCCGAGATATAGCTTTCTATTTTGGAGAAGGGGGTACCACCTTCTCCATCAAATATTTGAAAAACTACTGCACAGAATAACCCCAAAAGACAAAAAGGCCTCAAGTCAACGCTTCGTGCTCAAGTTGTTTCAGACCTGGTCCAAATCCTTCCAGAGTTTTGTACTGTACGGTCCGGCGAAAAATTGACATTTTTTGTCCATGACAACATGAATGGGAAGTAGGCTGAACATTTGGTTCATATTTTTTAGTTTTCTTAAAAACATTTTTTAACTAATCTTTAACAAACATTGCAGTCTGGAGGAGGTGGGGCATGGGGAGGAGCGGCGCAGGTGCACATCACAAATTGTCTCCTGATTTTCACCCACATCCGTTGCACAAGTGAAAGGTTATTAGCAATTCATTTTTTGGGGTTTACTATGGGAGTCTGACTCACCTTAGCTTATCTTAACCCTATATATATATATATTCAGTGGAAAAAAACTTTGTTAAAGGGACGTTATGGTTAAGTTGCTCTACTAAAAACCTCTCAAATTCAGTGAAAAAACTTTGTTTAAGGGACTTTATGGTTACAAGTAAAACCAAAAAAACCCTGAAATTTGCCGTTATGGTAAGCTAAGCAGCCATAACTCGCGCCACAACCGTGCACTGCTTAACCATAATGTCCCTTTAACAAAGTATTTTCACTGGATTTCATAGGTTTTTAGTAGCGCAACTTAACCATAACATCCCTTAAACAATTATTTTCACTGAATATAGATATATATTTTATGAATTTGAGTTTATATAGATAAACCATACAACATACTGACCACCCCCTGTCCCATGCTAGTGGCTGCAATGTCCGCGGACCATGCAAATCTCTGCAGATGGACTAAGTCAACATCAACACTGTTCAAAAGCTCAGGGGGTATCTTACATTGTTGTTTTATAAACAAACACACTGAACATGTTCAAAGAGCACCATATAAATAAATTACATTAAAAAATAAATAAGACGTACAAACTGTATATGTAAGACACCAACAGTCCAATTACATAGCATATAAAACATAATGGAACATACCAAAACAAAATAACATATGCCTCCAGCACAATTACCTCACTGATGCTTAATACAGAAACTGCACAGCAAGTATCAACAGCACACCTGCAAAGCAGTAACAGCAAAACTGAAAAACAAACTGGTAATTCCTAGTTTTAAACATTCTTTAGTAGGATACACATTCTTTAGTAGGATACACTAAAAAATATTTTTTTCTTTTTTTTACACAGAAGTGGCTTGAAGAAAATGTTCCCAGGGATGAAATTAGTGAAAACAGTGATACTAATTTTAGACACTACAGTTTTCAAAGTAAGCCAAGTAATACACATTATTTCACATGCACCTAACACATTTCTTTTTTCTTCAACAGTGCATACAAAAAATAAGAATAATATTCAAACAGTGCATCATTTACTAATGGAACAACAAACAGACTCTGTGGGAAATCATCTACAGCATTTAGAACAAAAAATGGATCAATGAATGACCAATTTCATTATTTTGAAGAACTTTGTAGAAAAGCATATCATGGAAAAAAAATATCACTGTCCCACATGCACCTGTACCCCTTCTCCATGTCCCAGTCAACCATCCTCAAAAATTACCCATCACCAAAAACGTTATGATGAGACCTCAATCCCTTCCTCGCCTACTATCCTACATGGAGAAAACCCTAACTCCACTGTATATGTCTCCATTTCTGCTTCCCCCTCTCTTTCATAACTTCTATATTTTTGTATATTAATAAAGTATTTTGTTTACTGTTCCTATATGTGTCTGTGTTTTTTTTTTTTTAAAAGGCTGCTTGGGAGTCTGAGGATGACGCAACTCTCCGGGATGTCTGCAATGAACCAAAATGGGGGTGTCCTGAGGATACTATGCCTGTTTGTACTGTCCGCAATCAAAACGGGAGTGTCTGTAGGACACATAACCTGTCTGCCTGTCCGCAATTAACCAAAATGGGGGTGTCCTAAGGACACTCTCCCTGTTCGTATTGTCCACAATCAAAATGGAGGTGTCCATAGAACACATAACCCCTCCTCATGTCTGCAAAGTTGTGACTCACCTTTAATTAGTTTGGGGACCCCAACCCTGTCTGACGGACACTTGTGCGCATGAGCATCCCATCCTCGGGGTTCTACGAACATCGCGCCTGTCCGTAACTGTCCACCACACATGTGTTGCACTTTTAATTAGTTTGGGGACCCAAACACCCATGCGCATGCATACAACCGTTCCCGCGCATTAGGTGTCATACGGACACCTGTCCCATTCACAAACATATCCACGACGTCATCATGTCACCGCACCCATCGCTTAACGTAGGCCCTTGACCGTGGACAGAGTCTGTGCCCCCATACACTGAAAAAGCACTTTTTTGAACAATTCAAGATGTTTTTCAATGAAAATTCACCCTTGTAGAGGTCCCAGACTATGGCCCTAATGATCTCGATACTTTTTGGAACTTTTTGAGCCCTTTTTGGTGTTCGATTTGCCCGCAGACAGTGCGGCTGTTCGCGGAGTGCTCCCCAGAAACACCCCTATAAAAGGCCACAACCCAGAGCTGCTCCTCATTCTGTGACAGAGCACTACTGCAGATTGATCCTTGCTGGACCTGCTTTTGCTCCTGCCTTAATTCCTTTTGCAAAATACCAGGAATTATTTTGGCTATTCCTCATTCCTGACAGCATTTTCTGATGGCATCCCTGGCTGCTGCTGCTGCTGGTGCTACTTCTGTCTCAGCATCATCACCACCACCTTCCCAAGGGTCTGGAGAGGGGAACAGGCGTGGAGATGTAGAGAGTGATGAAGAGGATGATGAGAATGAGGTAGTGGAAGTCCCTACTACTGTCAGCCACTGTGAGTCTTGGGTGGCTCTTTGCCACCGTTGGAGGGGTACCCGAGGCACGTGCACACATGGTGCGCTTCACTGAGTGCAACACTGTGCTCAGTCATGGCAAACCTGGTTCGTACAGTTACAGGACCACTTCCATGCAGTGACACCTAAGGTCATTCCACAGGTCGGCAATTCGGAGGGTCTTCCCCTTGGATCAAAGTAGTAGGTTGAGTTCCTATACAACATCCACTGTTTCTGCTTCTGCCACCACAAGAGACACTCCTGTGGGGCAGCGCATCCCTGAACCAGCCTTGCAGGCCATATGCGACGCATTAGACCCTTACCTTTTGAGGATCACTGTATTGTGTATGTAATGTGATGCATTAGTTTAGTTAGTTTAGTTTCTTTATTTGTACCGCACGCCAAACCCTGAGGTAACTGGGCATGAGAGACTTAGAGCAGGTTACAACAGATTATAGACATACAAGATAATAACATTAATTGCAAATGACCGAGTTACATGGTGGTCAAATGGCAGACACAAGACCAGGAAGCTGGAGCCACCTGCGTTTTTTAAGTGAGAATTTGGGGATGGATAGGCAGTGAGAATACAACGTTCTGGTTGGTCTGGTTGATATGTGTTTGTTGAACTTGTCGGCCAGATATTTGAGGGCGTCATTAGAGAGGCATTTGTGGACGGTGATGAGTGATTTAAGGGTAATTCTGTCTCGTACAGGGAGCCAATGGGCATCTTGTCTGAAGCTGGAGATGTGCGAGTGCCACGGGATGTTTAGAGCCGCTCTGAGGGCATTATTCTGCAGCACCTGCAGTTTGTTCAAATTGCGCTCTGAGGTGCCAAGGAAGAGAGTGTTGCAGTAGTCGATTTTTGAGAGCACTACCGCTCTGGCTAGTGTAATGCAGCTGGAAGGAGATAGGTAGGCTTTGGAGGCATTGATGAGCTTATTGCATTTACCTGTTTTTTGAGCAAGAGTGTGGAATCTAAATAAACTGCTAGGGTTTTAATTTCTTTGGTCACTGTGATTAGGTTACCGTCTCTGTTGATAGAAGCATAATGGGGGTCCGGTTTGTTTAGCCGTGGATGGGAGCCGAAGAGAAGGAGCACAGTTTTCTCGTTGTTGAGGCATAAGCCGTGTTCTGCCATCCAGGCTTGGATCTCTAGGTAGAGGTTGTTGATCCGTATGGAGTCCTCTTCATAGCAACCTGATAGGGTGATAAGCACCTGGGTATCATCAGCATAGTTTGTGTATGTGACACACAGGTTATCAAGGTGGTCGAACAATAGCTTTGTGAAGATATTGTATAAGGTCGGCGAGACGCACAAACCTTGTGGGTTGCCACAGAGGATGGGGATGGGGTGGGCTGAAGCCCCCGGCGAAAAGACCTGGGTGGTTCGGTCGGCTAGTAAGGATTGGATCCAGGCGGTCACCTGACTGGAGAATGCAGCTGAAGCCGTCAGATGTTCCATGAAGATCTTGTGGTCAACGAGGTCGAAGGCTGTCAAGAGGTCAAGCAGCAGGAGAATGGCGTGATTGCCCTTGTCCTTCGCCTCATCCATCTGAATTTTTAAGTCCAGAAGGGTTGTCTCTGTTCCATACTCTGCAGGGGGAGACACTTCGAAGTGCTTTTGAGGCTACAGTCCGGGAGCATGAGAACGTCTGCCACCTACCTGAATAAGCCCCCCCAACATCTTCCTAAAAATAGAAGTCCCAATGAAACGCTCCAGGGCCCTGTGCATTTTTAGAAGTCCATGGACATTTACATTTTTGGGGTTCTGTGCTATCAAAACAATTCCACTCTTGTCCGGGAGGAAGTGGTGGCTCTGAAAAGAGCCTTGTGGTGTTTTTTAGGGTTCGAAATGTTCAAGTGGTCAACACCTACTGGAAAAAGGATTGCTATATTTCCAAAAAGGATCGCAGTGGATTTTGTATATTTTGCAGAAAAATCAGATTCCCAGCATGAGTAAGATGGACTCCATCTCTGTGAAAAATGTGTATGCTACGAAACATAATATTTTCATTGTGAAAAGAGGACATACCAACATCCCTCAAAAAAGCACAAAAGCCTTGTTGACATTGCATCTCGCTTTCTCCAGTTGTGGACCAAATGAAGAAGAACACAGCCACATTTGTCTCTGCGCAATACGAGAAAAAATTACTCTGGAGACTGGAAACATGTCCACAGTTCTTCTGTCATTGCAAATTGCAAGGAGATTCCAGAGACATGTCCTAAACTGTTCCCTCCACAATGAATAATAATAATGTCTGGAGGACAGTGTGTCATCAAAGTGGCACAAACAAGAACCATATCTAACAACTTCCTTCCGCGTACTCCATGCCACTGCACAATCACATGAGGGAATCCAAGATGTGCAGCCACTCCACAGCGATCTGCTTTCACCTCCAACCAATTTATCCACGAGTCACCTAAAAAATCCAGACAATCTGCCTTCTGAAAGACACAGCCATACTATCTGCTGTCCTCTCAGGAAACAGACTTTCTGCCAAAGTCTCTCCTTACACATCACACCCCGTAAACCTTATTGACCAATCCCTTGGCCTGCACAGTCTCATTTGCATGCCTTTCAGCCTCACAATCCCTGTATGTAACACGCACCATCCGCAGACAGCCACAGTCTTCGCGGACGAATGGTGAAATCTGAGAGTGGGGAATAAAAAGTTCAAAAGTGTAATCCACTTTCCCTTTGATGGTGGCTCTGAAAAGAGCCTTTTTTTGGTTTTTTGAAAATGCTTCTAAAAACAGCTTTCATTTTGTTATTTCTTTTCACTTATTTTCTTCCTGATGTCTTCACGTTATCCTCTGCAAAGCATTTCTTATCTTTTGAAATACCATAGCATTTCCCAATATAGATAAAGAAATGCCATCTGCTCCGAAATAATCACCATTAATCAAATCAATATTGTCATGTTTACAAGACAACATCCAAGCTCTAAACAAGAAAACAGACATCCCTTTGTTAACCAAACACCTTGCACCATTTTTCTGGGGACAAAAAACTTAACAATTGTCCCATACTACCCTAGCCAATATTTCAGAAAATCACCTTGGCATTTGGAAGAACCACCATCAATGCCTGAACCAGGTTTATAAAAGCACTCAAAAAACTAGGAACACTGATGTATCCCAAATGGACAGCACCCCAGTGCAGTACCACTACATCTGGACCTTTCCACATGGAGAAACTCTTCCAAACTCCAACCACTGTCTGCATATTGGAACCAGGCACAGTTGACCACAAAACCTCCACTCCTTCAAAACCAAAACTGGCAACGATATGTTTAGACATAGCATACCTCTCTAAAACATTTACAAACAGATCTCCAACTACCAACACCCTCACTTTCTTCACCTCTTCCATCCTCACTACACACACAGCCTCTCTTCGTGCAAAGAACAACTTCAACACCTGATTGGCTAATCCCCACAGTCCCCTTTCCATGCTAGATATGCTGAGAAACCCCAGATGTGATCAACACAGGGGCAGCCCTTTCCACTTTCCACATCATTGTCTGCACCACTCTCTCATTGAATACACATAAGCAGTCACACAAACATCCACCAATCTCATCCAAGAACTCTACATCTAACTCTGTAATCACAATTCAGCACTTTAGATGAACTGTTCATCACTCTGAGTGCAAGTGTTGTGTGACTGCAAAGCACCTAGAGCTAAATCTACAGTAAAACGCTTCAAGATTTCTCCTTCCAGATTCAACTACATCTACATATAGAAATACAAACTACAGTTATGAATATTGTGTCTACACTAAATGTGCAACTCTTTTATAAATGCACCTGCCATTGACCCTGCATAATCTGCAAATAAAGCATACTATTATTTCTCCCATCTCCTATTATCAAGTTCATTTACAAATCTGTCTGCTTTCCAAATTTGTATTTACCCATATTACTCATTTCAATGTCCAACCGATAATTATCTTATTTCCTTCTGTCATTTTCAAAACCACTTACCCCTTAACACACTATTATAAATTCCTAGAATGCACACAAATCAGGAGACCAGCTTGTATCCTACAAAAGCATTGCAAGTACATAAAATGCATTCATTTAAACAGAATGCCTGACACTTGCCATACTTGCAAAACCAAACAAATACAAGTGTACATTCAGAACAGTGCTAATAGGAATGTGGATAACAAAGTCAAAGAACTGAAAGGTTTCCAGCACTCATGTCGGAAACATCTGTGCACATAATAATTAATGGAATTACATACACAAAAATATTCCCATTTAAATCTGTACATTTTTCCAAGCTTTTTTTCTCGCCCTACTTCAACTTCCACTAATCTATCACCACATTAAACAGTGCAACAGCAACACATACTTTCAAAGGTGCACCTAATAGGACACACCTATAAATACTCCACTAACCCTCTTAGCAATAAAGCTGATTCTCCAAAATCCCCATTCATATACAAAGCTATGCAATTTAACAAATACAGTACCTCTTCCTAGGAAGAATTTATTTTGCAAATGTAGCTAATCTATTTTTCAAGTGAAATTACTGTGACATTGATACACATATGTACTAACTTCCTTCTTTCACAATTGCAGTGAAGACCACACTCCTGATAACCAGTGGCGTCTGAAGTACAAGATAGAACCCAAAATAAACCTACTCTTTGCATCCAACAAAGTAAGTGCAATACTGTCATTATATTCTAACTGTTACTCAAACACTGTAGTATTCTAGTATTGTAGAACAAACAATTGTATCAACCCTACAGCCTTAGATTCAGTATTACTGATTGCATCTCAGCAGGTGCACACTTTGTATTGTCATCTGAACACAAATATAGTAACACACAAATACGAGAACAGTCTTCCCAACCTGAAGTAACTGCCCATTCCACAATCACACATCTCTACATACATGCCTACCTTCATACTCAGACAGTCATGCACTATGCACACATATATGCATGAACAATACAGCTACTCTCTGCATCTCAGATAGAATCACAACAAAACCTGAGACCGGAACAACCAGACTCTCTAATTCGGCCTGCCTCTTGATCCCCACATTTAAGTTGACCAGAGTGGGAGGCAGCAGTTTCCAGGTCAAGGCGGCCCAACTATGGAATTTGCTACCCGCCCTACTAAGAGTTGAACATTCATACCAAAAATTCCGTTGGAGCCTTATAATGCGGTTTAAAGACGCTGATCAATAAATTGACCCATGGCACCTAGACTACTGGCCCACTACATTGTATATATGCTAACACTGGCCACCTTACTGTTTATTCTCTCTTAGACTACCACATACAAACCACCCCCTGGATCCTTGTCCTGCTCTGAGCCAATAGCCTGCACCCTATGTATGTATACATTCTGTATATATATAATTTGGCCGTATGTAATCTAATTGCCTGATGTAAAAGTATATCTCTATTTGTAACCAAGCTGTGAGCGATCTTATGCAATCCACCCTAATACTCACAGGTCTGGTGAGCAATACAAGTAATAAAACCAACAAACAAACATTGCACAATGTCCCAACCCACACTTTCTATTTTTCTACAACAGACTCCAAAGAATGCCTCTCAAAAAGAAACTCTGTAGAAAGCAACGCAGAAATAGAGCAAATCAAAATAAAAGTGTACAAAATAGGCATCCGCCTCTAGCAGAATTTATACAAAAATGTTTTAAAAAACAGCTTATACAGTCACTAACGGAAACTAAAGCAGCTTGCAGTAAAGCAACTTTGACTCCTTTTTCAAAATGTAAAACCAAACTGAAAGTTATTACAAAGACTACAGCTACCACTAGTGCAAACACAGCACCTATAAATCTTGATGTAGCCACAAGTAAGCATACTAAAAAAATTATTTTACAAAAAATATTCTGCCACAGAGTCCTTCAGCACCTTATAAAAACAGCAGAGAAATCATGCTCAATCCTTAAAACCTACTGCAGAAAAGTAATCCTGAAGCACTCATAGACAGTGCAATCCTTCTCAAAAGGAAATTATTTATATGTGTCTTAAAGTGAATGAAACCACTAACAAAAGTACTGGACTACAACAAGTACTTCTCAACAAATGGAATTTCAACAAAGATAGCTTCGCAAACATCTGTGCAGGTGAGTGGAGTCACACCACCAGCACAGAACCATATTTCAATGAAGAAGCATACAAACAAAAGCGAACAAACCCAATTGCCATACATAGCAGTGGACGAGGGTATGAAAAGGTTAATAATACCATCATGCAACAAGAAATGCTGCTCACACAAATATCTCCAGCAAACTTAGCATCAACTCTCCATTCCACTGAACCAATACGTCCAGTATACAAACGGCTGTGCACATCAATGTGTAACATAGGCAAAAAATCTTTCACATCTTTACGCCAGTTCCTCAATCAGTATGTGAAAGGCAAAGACAAATTGAAAATAAAACTATTACAAACTATGGACACCTGTCCAGTGCGAAAATACACAGAGTACAAGGACATTCATTAGCCTGAATTTCTGGACCTATTTGCAAAATCACCTTCCACCATATCAAAATGATAGGAACACAGCATTCAACTGTAAGAAATCGCATTCATAAGCTGTACTATGCCAAAAGTCCTGCTTTAGCACTGGCCAATTTAAATAACATTCTTCTACATGGTACAGCCAAAAAACTACTCGAAGAAATAGAGCATAACCAGAGAAAATATTTTGGAAGTGAAACCCACTTACAGAATGCAATATCTTTAGAAGAGAGTAGCAACTACTTTACAGATGACAACCTTTTAATACACACATACAAAAAAGAAATACTAAAGTTTAAAAGCACATCTTCTGGAGTGCCAAACCATGTGGGTGTGTGTTGCCGCAGGACTTTTTACAAACATTTGAAAAAAACTGTATACATAAGGTACAAAATAGAAGAAAATGAAGATTCCAAGTGGTTCAAATTAGATCTCTATCTTATAGCAGAAAACAAATATGAAATTACTAACCCCTCAGTACTTTGTAGATACTGCACTGCAAAACTTGACAACAACCACATACCTTCACGTGCTATCACTAATAACTTGGAAATATTCTCACTACCAAAACCGCTGCAACACCTTAACTTGTATGAGAGCATTATAATTCAAACAGTGCACCAATTTCAAGCAATAATACATCTTCAACCAAAAACAGCAAAACTACCTCCCTCTGAATTACTGAAAGGCATTTGTGGCAAAGTAGTTTATTTGCCATTAGATCTCAAAGAAAATGTACACACTCTGGTAGTGCAATGTCCAATAGATCAATCTTTGATTTACCTAGTAAATGGCGTACCTACAAAAGACAGAACGATTTGGCAGCAACTAGTGGACTTACATAAAGTTAGAGAAGCCCTGCAATATCTAAAAGACAACAATAAATACTACTAAGAAATAGACATTGAAGAAAACCTGAGGGAAACCACCGAAATAATTCAAGACTCATAAGGAACTGGCCAATTTCAACTTCTAGATCCTAAAACAGAAGCCACTATTTTAGACCGTTACACAATTCACCCATTACACTCTAAAGACACCATAGATGATGCACTGGAAACTTACCCAGAGCCCCAAGCCAACGATCTCCAATCAGCATATGGGAAAAAATTGTAGAAGCACGAGCCTTTCCTCTACTCTTTCCTACTGAGAAAGGAGGAAGGTACGATGAAAGACCCACACAAATAACAGAATCAGAATACCGCTCTATACAAATGTATTCTGAAGACCCCAGATTCAGACAAAACGTTGAATACATGTTCCACTTTCTCTTTGAAAGTGAATTAGCAACGCTATGCTATAGAGTTGCACACACATTGAAATCAGGTACCAATTTTCAAAATATGTCTGCTATGCAATTACTACAAAAAGTGCAAGAAAAAGATGAAGTTTTACAGTCAAGCATTACAAATCTTTTAGCAAACATGCGTGGTACAAAAGAACACTGGTTCCAATGACACACAGAAGTATGCTGTATGATAAGAAACCTTGGCCCACCACATGGTTCGTGACATTAATTTGAGCAGAGTATGCATGGGAAGATTTCCACGATTTCCTACGCATGGCAAAAAAAAACAAAACAAATGTAGATATAAAACACCAGGAGAACTCTGCTCTCTAGATCCTGTAAATGTATCAAGATATTTCCATCATCTCTTTATTGCCATGCTACACTTCATTTGTAATAAAACAGTTCCTCCCCTCGGAGAAGTGCAACACTTCTTTTGGAGAAAAGAATACCAAGCCAGAGGGGCAGCACACATCCACATGCTTTTGTGGATTTAAGATGCTCCTAGATTTGGTCAGGACAGTGATGACACTGTTTTGCAGTTCATTCAGCAATATGTCACTTGTGAAATCCCTTCACAAATTACACATTGTGACCTACAAGCACACATTTTACAATTTCAAAAACACAAGTGTGGGAAGTATTGTTGGCGTAAATATATCAACAAAGAGAAATACTACACCAAATGCTGCTTTGGTTTCCCTAGACCAGTTTCAACAACAGAAAAGTGAACAACTTCATGTCTTCAGTTAGGCATTGGGGGCCATTACAAGGTTGGCGGTAAACGGTTAACGGCGCCGGTAAGGTGCCAGTTCTGTCAACCCCTTACCGCTGCATTACGAGGTCCTTTAGCGGGTCCCGCTAAAGGACGAGCATGCTAACAATGGGTACGTTATTAACGGGCCCATTGTTAGCATGGTGCCCATTCCCATTGAGCCCTATGGGTGTTCAAATAGGATTGGGGATGTGTTCCCTGAATGGGGAAATACCGGGTCATCCAAGGTTGGAATGGCCCGGTATTTTCCCCTTTAGGGAACCAGGGCCCGGTATGCGGTATGAGGGTAGACATGCCGCAAATAGTGGCATGGCTACCTCCAACCTTGTATTGAGCCCCATAGTGTCAAAGGTAAATCACCTAAGAACACATAGGGGGTCATTATGACCTTAGAGGTAACCATACCACAATTTGCGGCATGGTTACCCCCTTAGTGGGTATTGGGTCCGGGATCCTTGCAAGAGGAATTACCAGGCCATTCCAACCTTGGAGGACACGGTAATTCCTCATTCAAGGAACCTGGACCCGGTACATCCCTATTCCCATTCGAGCCCCCATAGTGCTCAATGGGAATAGGGAGGGAACTAACAACGGGCCCGTTAGTAACGGGCCCGTTAGTAACGGGCCCGTTGTTAGCTCCCTGGTCTGCTAGCGGGACCCGCTAAGGGCGCCTTTGCGGGTCCCTGAGTAGACTAGTAATGAGGCAGTAAGGGGTTGACAGCTCCGGCACCATTACCGGTGCCGTTAACCCCTTACCGCCAAGGTCATAATGACCCCCATACTGCATAAAAAGAACAGTATGATCAAAGTACATCAATGATTACAATGCAATCATTGCCCTTCTATGTAATGCACATATAGATGTGCAATACATTGCAGACAATTCCCTGGCATGATATGTCACAGCCTACATAACCAAAGCAGAAAAAACAGACCTCAAAGACCACTGGGATGACATATCATCTGACAAAACACTGTCACAGAAATTGTACACCTTAGGCATAAAAATGCTCTCCCATTGAGAATGTGGCTGCTAGGAAGCCGCAGACCATTTAACCGGTACTGCCTTGTGTGGAAAATCTGAAAACATAGTATGGCTAAGCCTTGGTCCTGCTAAATACAGAAAAATACTTCTCAAATCATATGAAGACATAGAAACATTTGCCAAAAATGATCTCAACAGCAAAGACATTTTGAAAAACAACTCAATAGACACATACTACCCAAACAGGAGTACCGCTTTGGAAACCATGGGCCTCATTATGAGGTGGGTGGTAAGGGGTTAACGGCGCTTGTTAAGACGCCAGAGCCGTTAATCCCATACCACTCTATTATGAAGTCCCCTTGCGGGACCCACTCTTGACGTCTGGTTTTACCAGACATCCTTAGCGTGTCCCGCAAGGGGGCCAGCATGCTAACAACGGGCCCGTCATTAACGGCCTGTTATTAGCATGCTCCCCATTCCCATTGAGCCCTATGGGGGCTCAAATGGTAACGGGGATGGTCCGGGTCTGGGTTCCCTGAATGGGGAAATACCGGGCCCTCCAAGGTCGGAATGGCCAGGTATTACCCCATTCAGGGACCACAGACCTGAGTTTGGAGGCAGCCATGCCCTTAGTAAGGGCATGGCTGCCTCCAAACTCGTAATGAGGCCCCATGTGTCTATACCACGTAGCCCAAAACTTCACATACAAAAATAATATTAAAACAGATGAGAAGAAAGGTAGATACAGAGTCGAAAATTGTGAAGGCAACCTAGTGAAACTTACCAAAGGCAGCCTAATTAATCATATGAAATTGTCAATAAAACTCCTCAACATAAAGAACCGTATTACATATCCCTAATTCAACTTTTTAAACCATGGAGAAAAGAAGAAGATTTATTAGAAACTTCTGTCTCTTATGAAGATGCTTTCAAAGCAAATGAAAGCACTATAACAGATATAAACATTACGCAATACAAAACAATGTTAGACAATGAACAGCAATAAGAAGAACTCCAGACACAACTAAATATAGACACTCCTGACAGCAGTCAACCTTCTCCAACAGGAAGCCAATAACCACTTGGACAGCCACTCATAGCAAATGAGGCTGAATTAGCCATGATTGAAGTAGAACACACCAGTACCAATGTGAAGGGTCTACAGAAGACTTTGCTATACTCAAATCACAATTAAACAATGAACAGCGTAGCATTTTCCAAGAAATAACAAAACAAATTGAACATGGTATGCAGCACGAAACTAAAACTTGTACCTGTCAAGACTACAAACATATACTGCTATATGTGAGTGTTCAAGCTGCTTCAGGGAAAACATTCTTAATAAAAATCATCAGCAAGATCCTCCAACAATTGACAAACAACAAACTGTCAGCTTTTGTAACTGCCCCCACAGATTTAGCTGCATACAACATAGGTGGTGTCATTTTACACCGATTATTACTCCTTCCAGTAGAATACCAAAACAAATGAGACTACTACAAACTTTCTCCAGAAGCTGCAATGGAACTACTCAGAGTTTTGAAACAAATGCAAATGCTGCTAATAGATGAGGTGAGCATGGTCTCCAACCTAATGTTGGCTTTGATTCACCTCAAATTACAAGAGGTCCTCAAAACAGACTACAAAGAACTCTTTGGAGGAAAACACATTATTGTTTTCAGAGGTCTTCTTCAATTAACACCAGTTAAAGGTGAACCTATTTTTAAAACCTCAGCGCACCAACGATGCCGTAAAACTCTTGGCAACATAGGAAATGTCAATCTTTGGCAACATTTCCAATACAAAGAATTAACTGAAAAACATGTTTCAGTCTGTAGACCTCACTTACGCCAACATTTTAAAAAGTGTTAGAGTTGGTGTACTATCTAAAGAAGCACAATCTATAATACATACCAGGCACATCCATGCACTCTACGGGCATAACTCATATGCTACTGATGTCATGGAACAATTAACTCATAAAAATATAAACTGTATGTCCTTGATGCCAACTCTTGCAAGCTGTGCACAATTCAATGAAACAATGTTGAAAAAAGAAATGCAACCAGTAGCTCAAATTTACTGGACGTGTACGGTATGACACTACTCATGTGTGAACAAGCCACAGCACGACTAAATACCTCAGAAAACTCTATCTAACACAGCTGGTTTAGAGAAAATATTAAAGTTATCTTTAAACTGTAGAGTAATGTTCAAACGGAACCTTGACGTGGAGCAAGGACTAGTTAATGGAGCACTTGGTACAGTTGTTGGCTTTCAAACATACCCACATGACAACAACATTCAGTTTGTCAATATTCACTTTGACAAACTGTCAGAAGTTAAAAGGATAGGATGCTCAACAGCCTGATTCCTTCTTTTCAAAGACATGTATGCACGCAGAAAACAATGTTCTCTCTCTCTAGCATACACAGTCACCATTCTTAAATCACAAGGTCTTACACTAGATCAAGAATTGATAGATATTCGCAGCACAGTGTTTAAAGAAGGCATGAGCTATGTAGCACTATCACGCCTACGTACACTTGAAGGACTATTTCTAACCAACTTTGATGCAAGTAAAGTAAACGCTGATATTACTTGCATTGTGGAGTACAATACGTGCACTCTATATACCATTACCATTACCATTACCATTCCGCCTCAGTGATTCCCGGAATTACCGGGGCATTACAAACCCGGTGTCCCAGGAATTCCGGAGGCGGAATGGTGTAAATCCCCATTCCCATTGAGTCCTATTGGACTCAATGGGAATGGGGATCATGGAAACACCGGCACCATCTCGTGATGGTGCTGGTATTTCCTTGTCCGCCTGCAGGCGGGCGGTGGTAAACCCGCCAGGTCAGACCTGGCGGGAACGCCACCTCCTGCATGCAGGACTCGGGATCGAGCAGTCCGGAATTAACAGTGGCGGCAGGTTTACCGCCACTGTTATTTCCGGACCGCCCAACCTGTAATGAGGTCCAATGTCTGCTCCAATTTCCCATACCATGAAAAAACTGCACACAGCCTTAACAAAGCAAACAATAAGTATACAATGATTGGAGTCACAAACACTGCAACATAACACACCCATGCAAGGACACACCTGACCACCGAATACAACCCAAAATGTTTGCTTGCATGGGTGTGTTATGCTGTGGTTGTTGTGGCCAGGGCCTACAGTCATGGGTGCATGGCCTGGCCAACACACTGCAAACAGCCTCGACAAAGCAAACAGTAAGCATACAATGATTGGAGTCACAACCACTGCAACATAACACACCCATGAAAGCGAACACCTGACCACTAACTACAACCCAAAATGCCTACAGTCTTAGATACCAACATTCTGAACACAGTCCAACAAACCAACTAACACACACCATGTCCACTGTCCTATAAATACTACTATACTACTGGCAACCAGTACACACACTTTTGAAAACATACCCATTATGCAGCTCACATACCACAGTCAAAATGTTTGCTTGCATGGGTGTGTTATGCTGCAGTGGTTGTGGCCACGGCCTTTGCCATGTAACCAAGACTCTAGGCCCTGGCCACAACCACCGCAGCATAACAAACCCATGCAAGAAAACACCTGCCAACTGACCACAACCCAAAAACATAACACAACCACCTCAAGCCCTATCCACTTCACTTGACATTCTGACACAGTAGTTGCAGCCAATGCACAGGCTCTTCAATGCATGCTCTCTCCACCCAATACTCTACTTAATACCCAAAACCAATACATCAGAGCATAGTAAAATACCCAGTAGTGCGGTCAGTGGTTGGTGTGTCCACGGACAACCGCAGTGACCGTGGACACTGCAATCACATCACAGCTTTCTTCCACCTAAAGAAATACATCAATTGACCCATCTCTCACTCCCTCGCCCTATCCAGCCACTCTTCCACACCAACACACTCCCCAAAAGTAGATTTCTGCTCTGTTCCACGCCGCGCTGTCCACGGATATCCGCAGATCCAACATGGCGGGCGCATCAGGAAAATGTGACGCACCGCACGCTTCATTCCAACCAATCAGCGAACACGTTGCTTGTCCGCAGACATGATGTAAGCCATTGACCAATCAGTGACCTGTCCGCAGAGCGAATAGGGAAATGTGTCCGTGTAGCGGACCCAAATATCACACATTTTTTTGGACCTGTTTTTGGTTGTTTTAAAAAAAATTACTGGACAGATTTCCACCAAATTTGAAAAAGCACGATTTTGGGACCAAACCGCTGCTCCTGCTGCAAATTTGGTGAAAATCCATCCAACGGCTGTAGTCGTGAGCAAATGTTTTTCTCCATTCGGTCTATAGAAAAAAACAAACATTATGGGAGCCCCCTATAACTTTGCAAAGTTTGGTGAGAATTCGTCCAGGGAGAACAAAGTTATAAGTCACCCAAAAAGTGCTTTTCCTATGGATTTAGCAACTTAACCATAACTACACGCCCGCTACCGCCTGTAATATATATACATATATATATTTCAGGGCCTGCGGTAGTATCCCTGTAGTGGTGGTTATGTTACTTTTTGGGCAGCTTAAAACTTAGGCGACATTCAACGAATCCTCAATAAACTTTGCAAACAAAGCATATGGCCACTTTGAAATTAGTTCGCGTAGATTAGTGCAGTTTCGTCCAGGGGGGCAAAGTTATACCGGGGTCCCAACATTTTTGAAAATCCTCATATGCACAATGGAAAAAAATGTTGCTTGTGCCTACAGCCCAAACTGCTGTATGGATTTTCACCAAACCAGTGTGAAACTTGGTCCGAAAGCATGCTTTTGCAATTTTTATGTAAATCCATCAAGTTGTTTTTTTAAAAAATGGCCAAAAAGTTGGTCAAACAACATTTGTGATATCTGGGTCCAGACGCGGACTAATTTCCTGATTCATAGTCCGTGGACGACCTCTAGACGAATCAGGGGTGGGTTGGTGTCCGCGTACACCAATGACACATGCTGATTAGATGTTCAAAAAATGAGGTGCATCATAATGGTCGCCATATTGGCCATATTTGATCTGTGGACTACGGCATAGTTCATGGACAGAGCACTCAGAGAAAAGTATGCAAAAATGCATTTGGGGTTATTTTGTGGCCGAAAGAGAGTTTGAAAAGGGTGGGGACTTGAAAAAAGTTGATATGGAGATAAACTTTGAAAGCAGCCAATAAGGGAGTGTAACAAACATACAAGGAAAATCGGTAAAAGGGCTGCCTTGTGCCAAGGATGTCCGAGGACATTGGGGGATTAGCCAATCATGTTTCAGGGGATTATCCAAGCAGGTTTCCTGGTTGTGGTGTACCGGAAGGCAGGGTAGCAAGAGTTATCTTTGTTGTGTGCAGTGAAGAATGCTATGGCTATGTTTTTGAGGAATAAGAGTGTCTGGATGGTGGGTGATTATTGGATCCACTGCCTAAAGGTGTACTAAGAGCAGTGTGAATTACCTGTGAATCTTGGATTTGAGGAATGAAGTGGCCGGTATTGCTCCCATTTTGCGAGAATATGGTTACTTTGAAGCATCCAGACATCATATGGAGGCAACAGTTTGGGCTATGTTACCGGAATTCCCTTACAGTTTGCCATGAAGAATACATTTGCAAAGTTAATGGAATTGTTCTCACGTTCAAAGATAGTTTTTTTCTCAGATAGGTCAAAGACAAATGTGGAAACGTTGTAATTAATATTGTCCACAAATCGAGACAGCAAGGCACAATGTAAACAAAGCTGTATGTGTTTTTTTACAGGATGTTGGAATTACAGCTTTTCACAATGAAAACATCAAGTTTGATGTTGTGAATATTTTTGGAGGAAATGGAGTGCATTTAACTCATGTTGGAAATCAGATTTTTCTTTTCAATATCCAAAATGAATTGAAACAGTTTTCATGAACATGTGAAATATTGTAGTAAATAAAATGCAAAAACAGAAAAATAATTATGAGCAGTGTTTGTGAAAGTTAGAAACAATAATTAAATTCAGTCGAACATTCAGTATTTAAAACCCGAAAAAAAAAATTCAAATCTTTTTCTTTTAGAGCCATTTTTGAACAAAAAACAATTTAATTGATTTTAATGCCACCCGCGCCTGGAATTTTCCAGGTGTCCGCAGACTAATATAGTTTCCGCAGACTATGCAGGCTGCTAAAGGTCCTGTGATTTTCTTTTTTAGTTCCTTATTTTAGCTGTGAAAGGTGGCTCCAAAAGGAACCTTGTTTTTTGGTAATTCTGGCTTTCAAATCTTTGGGGCATTTTTTTTTGGTAGGAAAGGCAAGGATATAAGGTAGGGAAGGGAGGGAAGTGAAAGGAGAGAAGGGGCACCAACCACAGATATGCATGGGCAGATAGACCGGAAGATGTTGGGCGTGCCTTATGTCTAAGGTAGGGGGCAGTGTTTTGCATCCTCCTTGACCACAGCCCCAAAAGCACTTTGCCCCTGCAGAGTGGATTGTTGCAGTATATACAGAGTAGTATCTGTGTGATGTGGGATCGTATATGGAATGTGCGCTAGTGACCACTCATATGATAACTCAGCAATATAATATTTTCCTCAAATTGAAATGACAAAATTAAGGTGAGAAGATGGGTGGCTGCAGAAAAAACACCTCCCACAGAGCTTCCCACAAAGCTCTGTACTTGATACTTGATTCGTTGAAAGAATGGGAGGATTATCAAGTCCCACGCTCAAACCCTATAAGTTACAAAGTCCAAAGGAAAAGGCAATGTTGCCAAAATCATTCAAGAGAAAAAAATCCAAAAGTTCCAGAAATTATTTTTAATATGCTATACAGCCGACACGTGTTTCGACCCCTGCTCGTTTTCAAGGCTGTTTTTCATAGTAATTCATTCATGAAAATATACAGAAAGATACCAATAAGCAAAGAAAAAAGAATATTTTGTTTTCAATACATTGGTTCCAAAAATTAAAGAGCATATATGAATTATTCATAAGTACATGTATCAAATATGAATCGAAGGTTGGATGGACATAAGAAAAGGTTAAAAAACATACCATATTTGAGTCACACCATCGAGACAAGATGAAACGGGTGGGTTCGGGGTGGAGGGGAAGAAAAATGATACATATATGATAAGTGATCGTGGTTGGAACAAACCCTTTAAAAGTATTCATTTATACCTTAGACTATCGAAGTCTCATTTTCTTATGTAATAATATGATCACACAATGATTTGAAATGTACCAGAAAATGTGAAGCCACTCAATCACATATTCATGTGATACAGTTTATCTATTAACATCACCTCTATGTGTGCTTTCTGAAAAACATGTTCTTAGATACACCCAATGGTGATGTCAATGAATATAATTTAGAGTTTACCAGCCAATTGTTGAAATGGGCAAAAGTCTTGTTGTCGAAAGATTAAATCATTGGTCCCAATATGAGATAAGTAAATAACTGTTGATCATCAATTCTTTAAGTCTTTTTGTTCTTAAGGTATAGATTATATACATCCTTTATGGAAAAAGACCAAAATAAATATAATTCTAAGTCCCTAAAGGGAAAGGGATTACTATAGACATTAAAAAAATGTCAAAGAAGATTGATTTATAGCCTACCAAAGTGTTGTGAATGTTCAGGAACAAGTCTGTTCTTCTCTTTGGAGCCAAATGTTCTGTGGCTTAGAAATGCCCAAAATGAAAGTCACTGCTTCCAATAGCTTGACACCTATGTATATAATAGGATATGTTGGTACTATCCTTATAATGTTTTGTTAAAATTACTGTCATATTAAACGAAAATGATATGTAGTACCTATATAAATAGTAATGATTAGACCGTTATTAAAGAATTCTCTTTATCATATGAAAAAATCCTCACACAATTTATAGCACTATATTAAATGTGATTAACTATGGCATAGTAATGTAAGCCAATTCCAAGTGCAGAATGTTAATCGCGGCATCAGGACAAATTGGTAAAAGTGGAGTCTGATATTCTATTGTGGACCTTTTAACACATCCACTAATTATATTTGTGTTGCCCAAAAAAACAGGAAACCCCTGATCATCATTACCTTAGGTACCGTCACTGAAATGGTGGGGTTGATCCCGTGTAAACCGTTTCCTTCAGAATCGTTCGTCCTACTGACAAGTAGTCGCAGGAAAATCATGTTGTTGCGTGATGATGTCACACACTGTTGCGCGTGACGTATGAGGTAAAAGTATGATGTATTACGTATGATGTAAATGTAAACACTCTGCTTTGTTAGGTAAGTAAAGCCTTCGAAAACTAAAATAGAAAGCGTGTGCCATATTTACTGGAGTTCATTCGATGGATAGAGTATTAAAATCTTTAAAGCGAAAAGCGCTATCTGGAACATTATCCATTAACCAAAAATAAAAGTGAGTCTACCCATAATATTTTCACGTGCTGTCTAATAAATTGTAAATAAGAACATGCAGAATCCTGTGAACCTTCCTTGTATTTTGTTGAGACCCACATATTGCCAATGAATCCCGGTCCACTCTATTTAAAAAATGAATGATTAAAAGTTATTGGTGATTCAAAGTACTGACTGGATGGCTTCACAATCGTCATTCGATTTACTTCATGTAGTTACCCCATTCATTACATTTGTTAGTCAAATTTCTACAGAAAAACGTGCATCTCATGATCACAATTAAGTCCGATTTCCGTACTTCGCATGAAACATATAAGTTTACTCTCCATTTGTCTCAGTTTCAGTTCCAGGTTACCACCTTGTTTGCCCCTCTTAGCTTTCATCAAACCAATAAATCTGATATCTTCTTTATTGTTCATCTGATGTTCTTTTTGCCAGGGAATTGCCAGTGGAGATTTTGGTTCTAAACTCCTCAAACTCGCCAAATGTTCTCTTATTCGTATTCTCAGCTGTCTAATGGTGCTCCCTATATATAGCTTACCACAGACACAAATAATGGCATAAACTACATGGCATGTTTTGCAATTAATAAAATCTTTGATTTTAACCATAGTCTCATTGACGTCTGTGAAAGCTTGACAGTTGTCATTAGCAAATTGACAGTATTGAAAACAAAATATTATTTTTTCTTTGCTTATTGGTATCTTTCTGTATATTTTCATGAATGTATATACAGAGTACTTTTGTCTTGGATCAACAGCCTCTTTTATTGCTTGTCGAGCAGCTGGTGGGATTCTCCGCCCCTGAGGAGTAGCCTGTGTGGTGGCAGGAGCAGTTGGGGAAGATGAGATAGAGGAAGACAGTCTACTAGTCCCTGAGAAAGGAACAGCCTTTCTCAGAGCACCCAGGTAGTTTGAGTGGGTGTGCTGGCACATTGAAGTGGTACCAAATGAGGACTGCCCATGTTGTCGACAAATGAGTATGTTTCCACATACAATACATTGAACATTTGCTACCTCTCGTACAGTCTTAAAGAACCGCCAAACCCATGATTCTCTCTGGGTGTTGGAGGTAGGCATTTCCTCTATCTCATATTCCTGGTCCTCTTGATTCTCCTCTGCATCATTGCACCTGTTCCCCTGTCCAGGCCCTCCAGCTGGTGGTGGTTTTGCTGGTGGTGGCCCCTGGGGAGGAGGGATGACCATGACTGATTCCATTTCTGAAGTTAAATAGCAGGTGTGCCAATACTCTTACAATTAGGTGGTCTATATTGGACTATTTATTTATTTAATTTATTTTTTGTATTTATAGAAGCACACATAACCCAAGGGGATCTAAGCGCTCGTTGTATTGAGAAAGGTCAATCAGGAGTGTTGCGGACAAGTTAAAGTTACAAGTACAGCACAAGGCTGCACTTAACCATAACGTCCCTTTTCAAAGTTTTTGCTCTGAATTTCATAGGGTTTACCAGTGCACCCTTCATTTGTTACAAGTTCATTATATTATACTCACGCCCAATGTAGCAAATCTTGAGTCCATGGTCAGTACGAAGGTCTTCTGAGAGCGGTAGTATCTACAGAACCCAAAAGCACAGGAGACAACATAAACATATACATAAGACAACAGTACTTATATTTACTACACCCAAATATACCTATTTGTACAATTCAACATGTCAGAATGTACAAACTATTTTTTCATTTAGCACACCATATTATGCAATGCACCAAGCACAAACCATAACTGTACACCTCAAATTATCAATTCAGTTCAACTCGTCATTCAGACTGAGATGCACCAGCAGCTCCTAGCTAAACAACCTCTCACCAAATAGTGAGTACAGTGTATTTATTTCTGTATTATAACCATCCATTATATAAACATTTCTCATAACCATATATAGCATTTTTTTATTTTGACAGAAATGGCAAACAAACTTGAGTGGCTAGAAGAAAACTTTCTCAAAGAAGAAATGAGTGATGATGACATCTCTAGTGGTAAATAATCAAATAATGTAATTTGTATACAGCTCATTGAAATAATAATTTCTTCTTTTCTTATAGTACATATTTTACTTAAATAAACTGCATCACAAATTAATCATGAAGAATCTCAACAATCACAAAGACAATCCCAATCCCCAACTGTATACAATGAAATCATGATATTCTTTGCACAATTGGATGTACTTAGTAATCACTTTAAAGAACATATAAACTATGTAAAAAATCATGTTATTAAACATTTTAATTATCACTTTCCTACTTGCACCTCTCTCCCTTGCCCCCAGCAATCACTCCAATCAAATTCACAAATTATAAATGAAAGACAGTTTGATAAATGAAAGACAGTTTGATGAAACTTCTCTCCCTCCCCGATGATGACTTTCTAGAAATTTCAAATTCTACCATTTATGTTTCCAATTCTGATACCCCACCCCTTTCATAAATACATTTATTTTTGTTGCTTTATATATCTTGTATATTATTATGTGATCATTTTTTTTAAACCCTAATTAATGTTCTGCAGACTTTTAGGCTGCCTGGGGAGCCAGTTTATTAAATGTGTTGTCCGCAAACTTTGCGCCATGCCCAGACATGTCCAATCTCGCATGGCGTATTTTTAATTGGTCCGTGGACAGCCTGCCTGTTTGCAGACATCCCTCTGCATACGCCTAGCATCTCCCACCCATTGGGGGTGTATCGAAGGCTCAAGGGGCCAAATTGAAATGCAGCGAGTGAAATGTTGTACTCAGTCACAGGCAACCTGGCCAGTACTCCAATGGGACCACTTTAATGCGCCAGCACACCAGATCCAATCACCAGGATGCTCTGAGAAAGGCTGTTTCTTTCTCAGTGAGAAGCAGGTTAACGTCCTCTACCCCATCTTCCTTGACCACTTCTGCCACCACACAGGCTACTCCTCTGGGGCAGAGGATCCCGTCAGCCGTCTCACCGGCCACACCGGCCATACGAAACGCTGTTGACCCTTACATTTTGAGGGTTATAGTACTCTGTGACACCCCCATCTGCAGGCGGAAGCAGTTTCAAAGTGCTTTTGAGACCGCAGTTAAGGAGCACGAGAAACACTGCCACGTACCTTAAAATTAAGGCATGCCCAAAATGTTCCCCTGTTTACCTGCCCCTAGGTATCGGTGGTTGGTACCCCTTCCCTCCCTTTTCTCTCTTCCCTACCCCACATCACTTTGCCTCTCCCACAAAAAAAACAAAATCCTAAAATAAAGGTTCCTTTAGTAGCCACATTTCACAATAAAAATCACAGGACCTTTTGCAGTCTGCATAGTTAGCAGACAGTACGAAAGTCTGCAGACATCTGGAATTTTCCAGGCGTGGGGTAGGGGGATGAATATCAATTAACTTAAAAAACTAACTTTTAAATAATCCTTTTTTTTCTTTCTGGCTTTTATATTTTTTCAGATTATTTGGTTTTATAATACTGATGTTCTATGAAGTTAATTTTTTTCTAATTTTCACAAAAAGTGCTTCTGATTTGTTTCTGTTTTTCCTTTTTGTTTACTTCAACTACTAAAAAATACTTCAATCCATATTTTGTGTATTCACAGAAACAATTTCAATGTATTTTGAACATTTTCAAGAAAAATCTCATTGTCAACATCAGTGAAATGCACCCCATAGGCCTGATTCATGTAATTATTTGCACTGCTGAAAAGTGACTTTGCACTGCCGACAAAAACTATGATTCACAAAACTGTGTAAAGCGTATTTATGCAGTGCAAAGTCATTTTGTACTGCAAAAATGACTATGCACTGGCTTTGAACTGACTTTGCCCTGCAAAAATACACTTTGCACAGTTCCATGAATCAGGGTTTATGTCTGCAGTGCAAACTCACTCTTTCAGCAGTGCAAAGTCACTTCAACCGTGCACAAAATTCCATGAATCGGCCCCAATCTCTTTGAAAAATGTTGACAATGTCAAATTTTATATTTTCATTGTGAAAAGATGTCATGCCAACATCCTGCAAAAAATCACATTTAGATTTGTTTACATTGCGCCTTGCTTTTCTCGATTTGTGGACAAAATAAATTAGAATGATTCCACATTTGTCTTTGAGCTATCCGAGAAAAAACAATCTTGGAATGTGGGAACAGTTCCATTAACTCTGCGAATGCATCCTTCATGGCAAACTGTAAGGAAATCCGGTGACATAGCCCAAACTGTTGCCTCCACAGTGAACAACAATGATGTCCAGATGCTTGAAATGAACCATATTCTCACAAAATGTGAGCCATTCCTCCCATTTCATTCTGTGACTCAATACCAGGAACCTTGACATTCTTGAAATCCAATATTCCCACATAATCCACACATAATCCACACATAATCCACACAGCTCACAGTACACCTTTAGCCAATGGACCCAAACATCACCCACCAACTAGACACTCTGCTTCCTCAAAGCCATAGCCATCTTCACTGCACACAACAAAGATAAATCTTGCTACTCAATCTTCCTGTACACCACACCCACACAAAACCTGATTGGCTGATGCCCCGATGTCTACGGATATCCATCACCGTCCGCGGTCTCCACAGTCCCATTTCCATGCCTGGCATCCTTTAAAGACCCGGATTGTCATGTGCAGTGTCCGTGAACTAACGTCTCATCTGTGGACGGCATGGCCAATTAAAGTTTGGGTTTCTTTCAAAATACTGTTTTTTCCTTTTTTTGCTGTATCTAGTATAGTAACACATGCTGTTTTTCAAAACTTCAACAAAAACTGATTCCATTTTTTTTTTGTTTTTCTCATTTTTATGTCCAACACCTACTAACAAATTATTTGCTATATATTCCATCTTCCCTTTTAACTTGTTCACCAAAACCTTTTCAATGCATTTTGAACATTCAAAAGAACAATCTGATTTTCAACATCATTCAAATGCATTCCATCGCTCCGAAAAAGTATACACCACTCAACTTGATATTTTCACTGTCAAAAGATGCCATCCCTAAACCAAACAAAAATGCACATACAATTATATTCACAGGCTGCCTAGCTTCTTCCATTTATGAGCAAATGAAATTTGGAGACCTCCATATTTGCCTGTGATTGATTTCAGAAAAAATAATCTTCACAGCCGGAAATAGTTCTATTAAGCATATCCTTCATTGCAAACTGCAAAGATACTGGAGTCACATAGCCCAAACCTTTGCCTCCACAATGCACAATAATAATAATAATAATAATAATAATATCAGGACATTTAAAATAGGCCATACTCTCACAAAATGATAATAATGTCACCCAGTTTAACTCACAGACTGCATACAACAAAACTTTGACTTCTTACAATCCAATAGTAGCAGAGATGCCACAAGATTCAGTATAAACCTTCAATGAATGGATCCAACAATCTCCACCATCTATACACTTTTCTTCGTAATAGCAATAGCCACAGACATCTTCAGTGCACACAACAAAGAAAACACCAGCTACCCTGTCTTCCTGTAAACCACAACCACAAAACCTGAATGTCTAATTCCCACAGTCCTCTTTCCATGCCATGCATCCTTAAAGGACCCGGATGGTACGTCTGATGTTCACAGACTACCACAGTGTCCGTGGAGGTCGTAGCACAAGGCTTCCCTTCTAAACATTTTTACTTTCATGTTTGTAAGACTCCCTCATGTGCTGCTTTCAAACAGTCACACATCAATCCACCAATCACATCCAAAAACTCTACATGTAATCCTGTCATATCAGTTCAACACTTCAAATGTACTCTTCAACTCTCAGAGTACATATCTCCTGTTACTCACAGCCACCTGCATCAAAAACTACTGTGAAACTCTTCAATATTTCTATTTGCAGATTTAAGAACATCTGCATCTAACAAGACACAGAGCCTCATGCTGACTTTGCCGCTCTGGACTGGAAATTAGGCTGCCGGTAAGCTCACTGGCACCCTTGTTTCCAGACCGGCAAAGTATGGCTTTGCATGCGGTGACTGGTGTGCTTGACAGGTCTGACTCTGCCGGGCACAGTGGTCACAATACGCAAAGCCTTCATGGAAGCACCAGCACCGTTGTTAACTCCATGGGGACTTACAATTTACTGGCGCCTGACTTTCCGGGCCAGCTGGGTTATAATCTCCCAGTGGCATCGGGAAGTTGAACAACAGTAAATATTTGCGGGTCCGTTGGCAACCCGCCAGTAAGGGTTACTGCTGAACCAGTAATGAGGCCCATAGTTTAGGTGTGCTTATACTTTTGTAATTATTATTTTAGCACTTTTTAAAATGTATATAGTACACTGCAATAGGCTGCTCAATAAGCATGTTCTGTTTTTGACCACTCTAGCAAATCCCATGTATTGCAGCATTCAGCACCTGCTCACATCAAGTGGCAGATACTTACATGTACTGCTAGCATATTAAACTTCCACTCACCAAGTGCCCTTACAAATGTTCTACAAATCTTTCACATCAGCTTTGCCTTTCTTTTACGAAATACTTAGACACAGCGCTGCTGTAAATGCACATATGCATTTTTTAACTTTCAACAAAATGCTCCAAAAAAGAAAACTTTTAAATGTACAGTATTTTAAATTTTTCATTAAATATAAACGTTGTACTTTCCAACCTTTCTCATCACACCCCTTATAGTGCCACCATTCTCCACCTGTTCTCACATATGTGTATACTACCAAAGTGCCGGATTCATGGAATATTTTGCACAGTGCACAGTGGCTTTGCACTGCTGAAAAGTGACTTTGCACTGCCGACACAAACCCTGATTCATGGAACTGTGCAAAGTGTATTACTGCAGTTCAAAGTCAGTGCAAAGTCACTTTGTACTGCAAAAACTCACTTTTCAGCAGTGCATAGTCACTTTGACCGAGCAAATAATTTGATGAATCGAGCCCAACGTACCTATATAAAACACTACACCTTACATATAAACTATTGTTATTTTCCAAACACACCAATCACTGCTCCAACTACAGTCTGCCATTGCATTACCACTAGACCACAGTTTCAATATTCTTTAAAAACACTGCAGCACATTCCAAATACATTGCACCACAGCACAGCATCTCTCTTATTAAAATCATCAGCACAAAAATAACCTAGATATGCATCTTTGTTACACACCCATTTTTGCCCTGCACCTTATAATGTGCCAAACAACACTAGTCAGCAACCCTGTAGTACCGTTACTGCCGCCTGACATCCCAGTGATATCGAAATATCACAAGCGACATTGGTACACCAAGTTCCCATTCCCATGGAGTGCCATAGGCTCCATGGGAATGGGAACCATAAAGAACCGGCACCATTGGTACCAATGCTTCAGTGTAAAGCCTGCTGGCAGCATCCTGAACTCCCAGCAAGTCAGACCTGATGGGACTAGATTGAGCCACTCCATAAAAGGTGCCTTTATTTAGAGACCAGCTCCTTCAAAATGAGAGCCAGAGTCCAATTGTTCTAACAACAAAGTTAACATACTTTACTACACTACCCATAACCCAACATTATTTACTCTCTTTCCCAACAACTCATACTACCTTAATAAATTACAAACACTCTTACTAAAAGTACTTCGCTATTACCACATGTATCCACTAACTTTCTTTTACAATTACAGGGAAAAAAAGGTTGAAGAAAACAGCTACCAAAGAAAGAACACTCTTCACATCCTAGTAGGTAAGTGGATTAATATAGCATGTACATTTCTCTAATTTGAACAATGTCATTTCACTATATTAGCCTAGAATATTATGTTTCAGTCAACAACACTGAATTACTTACTCATTACATTGCAACATTCACACTCTTCTGATTCCCATCTAAACACTGTTCTTTATTCAATACACTGCCCATTACTTACTGCCTAACAAAACATCTATCTTTCAACAACTTCTATACCACAATTTCACTTCCTTAATATTATTACCCCTATGCACATAAGGTCCTAATTCCAACCCAACAACTTTCAAACTCATTGCTTTCCAAATCACTATCTCACATTACCACAGGCACACACACTTTCTCACCCATTTTCCATTACACCCACACAAACCACATACCTATGCACTAAATCACACCATTATGACAACCACTTTTTTCCTCAAAACATCATAATGTCCCAACTCATTCAACCACACCACTACTCCCTTACTACTAACTCAAGCCCATCACACATGTACAAACTCTTACTCTTACATCTTTCCCAACCACAGCTATCATCCAACTACACAATCACACAGCACTCTATTCACCTCTGCAATCAAACCCACACACCCATGCATAATAAATGCATATACATTCCACAACTTTCAAACCCACACTTTCTTTTTTTCCCAACAGACAGAACAGAATGCCTACTAAAAACCAATTCCATAGAAAACAAAGAAATATAAAGTGGATAAAAAATAAAAGCAAGCCATATGGTCATCTGCCTCTAAAACAATGTATAGAAAACATTAAAACAAAGCAGCTAGTAACATCACTCAACAAAAATAAACTAGCCAGCACTAAAAAAGTAAGGTCCCCCCTTGCAAAAACTAATAGTAAAAAAGATATAAAAACAAAAGCATACCATCTAATTAACCTACCACCATATCTACCAATGTTAATGTAGCCACAGTAAAGCATTCCAAGAAATTAATTTTATTAAAAAAAGTCCACCACAGAGTTCTTCACAATCTTGTAAAGACAGCTAAAACATCACAATCTACCCTCCAAAACTACTGCATAAGACTAATCCTCGAAGCTCTAATTGACAGCTCATTTCGACTAAAGACAACGTTGTTTATATTAATTTTAAACAGAAAGAAACCACTAACTAAATTGGTACTTCTAAACTTGCTCAATGTCAACATAGTCACATTTTCAAACTTCTGTGAAAGTGAATGGCTTCACACAAGCAGCAGAGAACCATTTTAAATGAAGAAGCTTTTAAACAAGAACAAAAAACAATTGCCATAGACAGTAATGGCTGAGGGTATGAAATGGTAGGAGACCCCATTATGGTAAAAGAAACCCTGATAGACAAAACCTCTCCCAAACAAATTGTCCTATGTACAAATGGACATGCAGCTCAATATGTAACATACGCCAACAATCCTTAAAATCTTTCCGACAATTCCTCAATCACTATGTGAAACTAAAAGACAAAAGTAGAATTAAAACTTTACCAACCATGTGCTCCTCCTGCCCAGTTCGCAGCCATACTGGACTGCGAGGAGGTTCATTATCCTGCATTTCGGCAACTGCTTGCAAAAGCACCTTCCACCACATCAAAATGTTAGCAATACACCATTCCGCTATACGAAATCTTGTGCATAGACTGTACTATGAAAAAATGCATGCTCTATAACTGCAAAAGTTTTATAACATTGTCCTATATGAAAGAGCCACAGAACTCCTTTGAGAAATAGAGCACACCAAAAGTAAATATTTTGGATCTGAAATTGACTTAGAACATTCAGTAACAGAAAACATTAGCAAAATACTCAATACTGAACAAACACATAGAAAAAATAAATCATTATGTTTTAAAACCAATCTGCTGAAATACCAGACCAAGTATGTGTCTGTTGTCACAGAACTTGTTATAAAAAGAGCACAAAAATAGTAGATACGGCCTACAAAATAGAGGACAATAAGGACTCCAAATGGTTCCAATTAGCTTTACATCTAACAACAAAAAATAAATACAAAATAACTGACCCCTCAATAGTTTACATGTACTGCAATACAAAGCTTGACAATAACCAAATGCCATCACGTGCTATCACAATCAACTTAGAAATATTCCCACTTCCAAAGGTTCTCCAACAACGTAACTTATATGAGAGCATTATTATCAACAGTATACACATTTCATGCTATAATATGCTTCCAACCAAAAACAGCCAAATTTCCTCCTTAATTACTAAAAGGAATTTGTGGCAAAGTAGTATATTTGCCAATAGATCTTAAAGAACATGTAGAAGCTTTAGGAGTACAAAGGCCAATAGATCCATCTTTGATAGTAATAGTTAATGGTGTACCAATAAAAGACAAAACCATATGGCAACAACTAGTCGACTTAAACAAAGTTAGACAGGTCCTACAATATCTCAAAGAAAACAATGAACACAACAAAGATAGAAACATAGAGGAAAACCGAAGAGAAACCACTGAAATAATTCAAGCTTCACTACAAACTGGCCAATTTGAATGTGTATGTTACTGCAGCCAACATTTTAGACCTGTATACAATTCATCCACTACACTCCAAAGACACTATAGAAGATCCATTAGAAACATATGAACTGCGTCAAGCCAAAGGATCCCCTCTGAGCATACTCTTCCCTATAGGAAAAGGAGGAAGATAGGATGAACCATCCACACAAATTAGAACATCAGAATATCGCTCTTTGGGAATGTATTCTGAAGACCCCAGATTCAGACAAAATTTAGAATACATTTTCCACCTCCATTGTGAAAGTGAATTAGCAACTTTATGCTATGGAGTTGCACATAGATAAAAAAAAAATAGGCTCTAATTTCTTTAAACATGTCTGCTACCCAAAAGCTTCAAAAGACACAAGATGAGGTGTTGCAGTTAAGTATCACAATTCTCTTGACAAACATGCGTGGTACAAAAGAATACTAGTTCTGATGTTAGGCTGATGTACGTTGTATGCTAAGGAACCTAAGTCCACCAACATGGTTTGTTAATTTAAGTTGTGCAGAATACACATGGGATGACTTGCTCAACTTCTTACGCAATACAAACTATATAAAGAGGGAATAGACACAAAAACAGCAGGAGAACTCTGTTCTCTTCACCCTATCAATGTATCATTGTACTTTCATCATCGCTTTATTGCCATTCTGCACTTCATCTGCAATAAAACGAACCCTCCATTATTATTATTATTATTATTATTATTATTAAATGCCGCTTTGGCTTCCCTAGACCAGTTTGCGCAAAAACACATGTAAATAGCTTGATGTCTTCAGTTAGACACAATTTAAAAGGCAAATCCCCTAAAAACACATACAACATTAAAAGGGACGAAGCTTCCAAGTACATCAATGATTCCAAAGCAATCACTGCCCTCTTGTGGAATGAAAATATAGACATACAATACATTGCAGACAATTCCATTGCGGTTGCAAGGTATGTCACAGCCTATCTAACCAAGGCTGAGAAAACAGAGCTAAAAGACCTAGGATGACATATCATTTGACAAAACACTGTCCCAAAAATTGTACAGTTTTGGCATAAAAATGCTCACCAATAGAGAATGTGGGTGTACGAAGAAGCTGCAAACCGTTTAACAGATAAAGCCTTATATGGCAAATCTGAAAACATTGTCTGGCTAAACCTTGGTCCTGCTTCCCCCCACAAAAGAGTACTAAAATCCTACCAGGAAATAGAAACAATTGCAACAATTGATTCCAACAGCCAGGACATTTAAAAAACAATGTAATTGACACATATTACCCAAACAGAAATACTGCTTTGCAAAGCATGTGCCTGTATGACATAGCCCAAAACTACTACTACTACAAAGCAATGTCACACCAGATGAGACAACTGGCAAATATACAGTCTCAACTTGTAAAGAAAGCCTAACAAAATGTAAGTCTAATTAATCATACAAAGTTATCATTTAAATCTCCACAACATAGAGAACTTTATTAAATGACCCTACTGAAACTTTTTAAACCTTGGAGATAAGAAGAATGATTAGCTGACCAGCTATATTCAATGCAAATGAAAGTAGTACAACAAATGTCAATTTCATACAATACAAACAAATGTTGCACAGTGAATGCCAATAAGAGGAAGAAATTAATGCTCTACTTGATAAAGACACTCCTGAAAGCAGTCAACCTTCTCTTACAGGAAGTCAAAAATTACTTGGAGAACCACTCATTCTAAATGAAGCAGAAATAGCCATGACTGAGGTAGAAAATACCATGTGTCAATCTAAACAATCTGAAGAAGACTTGTCAGTGCTCAAATCACAGATAAATGCTGAAAAACTCACTATTTATCTAGAAGTCACTGAAGAAAGTGAACATGGTTTTAAACATGAAACGAGAACTTGTAGCTGTAAAAATTATACATTTCTGCTTCTGTATGTAAATGGTGAAGCTGGATCTGGCAAATCTTTCTTCATTAAAATAATCAGCGCATTTCTACAAGACTTAACAAACAACAAACTTTCAGCTGTTGTAACAGACACCACAGGTTTAGTTGCCTACAACATAGGAGATGTCACTTTATACCGACTAACACCAAAACAAATTAGAATACTTAAAATTATCAGCAGAAGCTGCTACTGAAGTACGGAGAATTCTAAAACAAATGAAAGTACTTCTGATAGATGAAGTAGGCATGTTTTTCAACCTCATGTTGGATTTAATTAATCTAAGAATGAAAGCAGTCCTAAAAACCGACTACAGAGAACTGTTCGGAATAAATCACATTATTGTTTTTGGAGACCTCCTACAGTTAACACCAGTAAATTCAACATATTTTCAAAACATTAGGATACAAACAATGCGCTAGGACACTTGGCAGCATTGCAAATGCAAATCTCTGTAAACATTTTCGCTACAGAGAACATACTCTAAACATGTGTCAGTCTGCAGATATCACCTATTCTAACATTTTGAAAAAAACTTAGAACTGGTCTGCTTACTAAAGATTAAAAATCCAACTTAAATAGTATACCAATCAATGAGTTTTGTGGGTGAAACATATCTGCTCCTGATATCAATTAACAATTAACTCAACAAAATATAAAATGCATGTCCTTAATGCCAACCCTTGCAAGCTATAGTCAATTCAACGATACAATGTTGAAAAAAGAAATGCAACCCATTCTGCATATTAGCTCCACAGAGAAAGTAGAAGTGCACGGCATGACACTTCCTATGTGTCAACAAGCAACAGCACAACTAAATAGCTTAAAAAAATGTATCTCCAACGCAGCTAGATGAGAAAAACGATTAACTCGGTGTCTAAACTGCAGAGTAATTCTAAAACGTAACCTTGACGTAGAACAAGGTTTAAACAATGGAGCAATTGGTACAGTTGTTGGCTTCCAAACAAATCCACATAACAACATTCAGTCTGTCAACATCCAATTTGACAAACTTGCAGTAGTTAAAATAAATAGGCCACAAAATACCAGGTTTCCTTCTTTATAAAGACATGTACGTAGACAGAGAACCATTCTCTTTATTTCTTACATATGCTGTCACTATTCACAAATTGCAAGGTCTAACCCTAGATCATGCATTGATTGACATTGGCAGCATAGTCTTTGAAGAAAGTATGAGTTACATAGCACTTTCATATTTGCACACACTCAATGGTCTATTCCTAGTTAGCTTTGATGCAAACAAAGTCCATGCTGACATTCCTTGCATCGTACACTACAACAGGCCACGTGCACTGGTCACCCCCATCTAGATACGTACCCTGGCCTAAAAAAAACTTTAAAAAAGATATCAAATACAAACAGAAGCTATACAGAATCTCCCAGCAATAAAGCTAAAGAAACAAAAAAGAACTGATGCGCCATCAAATAAAACCACCACAAAAATCTCTAGTCCAAAAACAACTGCACCTCCATCAGAAGACAAACAGACAAATGTCTCTTCTCAAAAAACAACTACATGCCACTTAAAGGATACAGAGGCACAACTATGTGGTCTATTTAAATTCAGCAACACAACTGGAGCAAATTGCTATGCAAATGTCACAATCAATCTTCTCTTCCACTTGCCACCAATTGTTCAAAACATTTACTTAAACTGCTCAGAACAGATGTGTTTGCAAATGCTCGTCCTTCATAGAAATGCCACAAATAATCCTGACAGGCAAGAATTGGTCTACTGTACAGGAATGGTAAAATTCACCATAAACACACAGTTAGATCAAAAATAATTTCTAATGTACTTACTGCAAGTACTAGAAACCAAAAACATCCCTATAAATGGAATCTTCCAGATACATGTGGAAGCATACATGCACTCTCTGCAACCATGTTTCCCAAGTGCACATCCTAGAAAATGATTTGTTGATGTATCCATTCAACATTGTGAATCCATTCCATTTCACCAGCTTCTACAGAATGCAAATCATGGCATATTGTACCCTTTTTGTAATTCAAACAATCGTCCTATCGTACACATAAACTCGCATGGCCAGTATGTGATACTAACGCTTCTAAGGTACAGTGAAGATGGTACCAAAACAAGCTGTAAGATTACTAGCTTCACATACGAGTATCTCTTGGAAGGAAAACCTGCACAACAGTGGGCATAATCTACCACACTGGTGCCACAACCACTTTAGGTCACTATACTGCATTTGTCAAAAACTGAAGTTGTTGGTTTGAATGTAACACCACACTACCATTACTGCAAAACATAGGTTGCCATTAAATCTAACAAATGCCTACTTAATATTACCTCAACCCGAATTTAGTCACTAAAAGTTTTGTACAATCAACAGAATTCACCAACAGGTATCTAACTATATCCATGAAACTACAATAGTACTTTTAAAACCCAGGACAAATAGAATACACCAACAGGTAAACTACCCTCCATTGAAATTCACTTCAAATATGCCATCATAGTTCTTGTGAGAGCAATACTTCTTATAAAATCAAATATAATTACAATACGCGTACATTACCAACAAATCCTACAAATACCTACCTAATATCCCTTCACACCAAATGTACTCACTAAAGCATAGTACAATTAACGGTTAGAATATGCCAACAGGTATTCTACTATATCTAAAATACTATAATAATATTTTCAAAATCCAAGACAGAATACGCCAATGGGTATCTAACTACATTAAAACACCCTTCAATGTAATACACTTCAAATATGCCATCACAGTTATTGTTACTGCCAAACATCTTGCAAAATCCAATATAGTTAGAATACGCCAATGAGTGTCTAACCACTTTAACCACTTAACTGCTAAGGAGTCTGCTCAGAATGGACATTCCCATGCACGTAGGACGAGTACTGGTCCTTGGCACTTAAGGTGTTAAACATTCCATTAATTAAAACACACTTCATACAAACATACTATCACACTTACACTCACATAATATATCCATGCTACCACACACAACTATTCGGTAACATGTACATTCTTTAAAACTATGTAAATGCCAAAAACTGTTTTTAATTACAGTAGGGTTTTTTAATACACTATGGATTTCTTTCCCAATGACCCAATGAGTATTTCATGTCAATACAACAACAGTATAGTGTGCACTAATGGTGTACCAAACATAGTACGTAGTATGTACTATTTATGACGGTCAAAAAAGTAAATCTATATGTACAATTGTATGCATTAAGAGGTTTTAAAATAGCTTGTTCAACAAATCATACTGTTTTTTTCACAGAAATGGATCCGAGATTCCAGCTTTATTACCATATGCAACTAAGCAACCAGGCAAAGTATTATCCTATGCATTATCTTCATAAACAAATATATATTCCATAAACACTATCCTCAATTGTACTACAATCATAAATACCATATACACTTCATTTATATAATTCCACCATATTACAAATACTGTATAATCCCCCTACAGTACCTACAGTACCTATAATTTCTATATACATATTACTATAGGGTGTGCGGCCCGTTGCCAGATTCTTGGGGGCATGGCTAAGTAATCTTAAAAATGGAATACATAGCTAACAATTCAACACTTACACTTGTGTTATTACAAACAATGCATATGAAGACCAACAATGCAGACACATCAGAGGCACATACAAGGAAACTAAAGTAAGAAAGAAATAAAAAACGTCACCAGAAAATTACAATAACATTAAAGTTCACCTTCATGTATACAAATAAATTGTGTGCTTGTGGCCTGCTAATTGCTGAGATCGAACCCTAAGGGAAGTATTTGAGAACATACAACAAGGTTAACGTCTAGATATATAACACCATTTTGAATTTTCATATTCTGACTGTTAGTGAACAAAAACACCTGACCTGGAAATGTGATGGCATCAGTGATGCCATCAATGGCATTTGTAATGTCATCTTTGATGTCCTGGGTGTTAGTCTTAGCAGTTGCATATGATTAGCACTTTTTGGGCGGCTTATAACTTTGCCCTCCCTAGACGAATCCTCACCAAACTTTGCAAAATAAGTATAGGGCCCTGTCAGATTGATCCTGTAAAGGTCGGTGAGGTTTCATCAAGGGGGGTCAAAGTTGTAGGGAGAGTCCCAAAATGTAGGTTTTTACCATAGATGCAATGGAAAATAATGTGCTGGATGGATTTTCACCAAATTTGCCGCAGGAGCGGCGGCTTGGTCCCAAAAGTGTGCTTTTATAAATTTGGTGTAAATCCGTCCCGTAGTTTTTTTTAAGCAGCCCAAAAGTAGGTAAAAAGAAATGTTGATATCTGGGTTCGGTCCGTGGACTCACTTCCCTGTTCACTCCATGGATGGGCCCCCGCTTGGTCCAGGGAGCGATGTGTCCGCGGACATCTGACGTGCCCGCTGATTGAATAGTGAAAAGCATGAGGTGCGTCATATTTTCCAAAATGCCCACCATGTTGGATCTGCGGACAGCCGCAACTGACCACGGACGGATCTGTGGGGCCAAAGTCTGGAAAACATATTTTGGGTCATTTGATGTTGGAAAGAGGGGCTGGGAAGGGTGAGAGAGTGGAAAAAAGATCATATGGGGCTCTTTGTTTAGGTGGAAAAAGAGCATACGGGTTTGGTAGTTTGCATACACCGCGGTAGTCCACAGGCAGAGTCTTGGCCGGACAGCTTGAGACACAAATATTGGGTTATTTGGTGACTAAAAGAGGGCTTGCGCAGACAGCTTGGGTTATTTGGTGACTGAAAGGGGGCTTGGGCTCGCAGCTTGAGACATACATTTGGGGTTACTTGGTGACTGAAAGAGGGCTTGGGCAGACAGCGAGTATTTTTTAGTGACTGAAAGATGGCTTGGGTGGACAGCTTAAGGCACACATTTGGATGTATTTTGTGATGGCAAGAGGGCTTGGTCAGAGTAGGGGAGTGTAATCTCGGTGATATGGGATATTTTCATAGGTGAAAAATAGGGTTGGCGCTCCATTTCGAAGTCTGCAAATGTCATTTGAATTGGGAGGTTTAGGGCAAGTTGTGATGTGGTGGTTGTGGCCAGTGGCCAGATTATTGGGTGCATGGGTGTATTATGCTGTGTTGGTTGTGGCCAGCAGCTAGATTCTTGGGTGCATGACTGTAAGCCATAGGCCATGCACCCAAATAACTGGCCACTGGCCAAAACCATTATAATAATATGTCTACAGAAACTGAATCCGGCCATTAGATACAACCATTATAATACTATGTGTATAGTAATTATAGATAGCGTGTGGGTAGTATTTAGTATTTGTAACATGGTGACATAATACAGTTGTACTTATGATTGCTGTATCATTGGGGGTACAGGTCGAGTGTGCTGTATATGGTAATGAAGGAGACAACTTTGCTTCTTTTTCTGTAAAGAAAACACAGTATAATATGTTAGGCATACAATCTCACATGTTCATGTACTTTTTAGGCCCTCATAATGAGTTCATTCTAAGCACTACCTTTGAAACCACATTACTGTGTGTACTGCACAGTTGCTGTTTCTGTTTGCATAATCATTGGGACATTGGGAATAAAATCCATACAGGCCAAAAAAAGAAATCTACTCCATTTCTTTGACATTACGTGTCACAGTATGTTTGTTTGAAGTGTGCAGTACTTAAGGGAATGTTTAAGGTGCACAAATGAGTTTATTTGTTACAAGCAGTGTTGCAGTAGGAAGAATCGTAATGGTGTATTTGCAATGAAGTGCAATGAAGGGTATTATTCTAACGGCTTTGCTTTTCAAAAGTGCTGTGGTGCTCTTTGTTTAAAGGTATTTTTGAAGTACTTAGATAGCTGTTGACGTATTGAAACTGTTTTTCATTTCAAATGCAGCATTGCAGTAATGTAGATGTAGTTAGATAACCATTTGGTGTATTGTAACTGTTGATAGTTTTACAATTCTGAAGGATATTTTTTGAAGTGGTTAGATACCTGTTGGTGTATTCGAACTAGTTTGCTATTCAAAAGTAGCATTGCAGTTCTATGGATGCAGTTAGGTACCAGCTGGCATATTCTAACTGTTCTCCAGTTCAGTGACTAAACTTTGTAGACCCTCATAATCAGTACATTTTAAGTACTATGTTTGAAACAACTTTATTGTGTGTTCTGCACAGTTGTTGTTTCTGTTTGCATAATCATTGGGTCTTTGGGAAAAAGATCTATACATCATTAAAAAAACATACTAGATTTATATGAGTTTAACTTTCACAGTATGTTTGTTTGAAATGTGCAGTACTTAAGGGAATGTTTAAAGTACACTAACTGTTGATAGTTTCAGAGGCCAGTAACAAAATTTAGATTTAAGAAATATTAAGTAGGTATTTGTTAGATTTGCCGGTAATCTCTTTTTTAGTGTAATGGAAGTGTTGCATTCAAACCAACCATATTTTTTTTAATGTATGCAGTATAGTGACCTGCAGTGGTTGTGGCACCAGTGTGGTAGATCATGCCTACTGTTGTGATGGTTTTCTTGGCAAGAGATACTTGGCCGTGTGTGAAGCAAGTACACTTGCAGTTGTTTTTGGTACCATCTGTGTTGGACCTTAAAAGCAGTAGTATTACATTTTGGCTATGTGAGTTTATGTACAAGGTGGAACGATTGTCTGAATTGCAAAAAGTGCATAATATGGCATGATTTGTATTTTGCACCAGCTGATGAAATGGAATGGATTCACAATTTGGTATAGATACATAAACAAATCGTTCCTTAGGGATGTGCTCCTGTGCAACATGGCTGCAGAAACTGCATCTATGTTTCCACGTGTATGCAATCTGCAAGATTTCATTTATAGGTATGTTTTTGGTTTCTATTACTTGCAGTAAGTACATTAGAAATTCTTGTGCATCGTCCCGTGTGTTTATGGTGAATTTTACCATGCCTGCACAGTAGTCCAAATCTTGCCTTATTCCGGAGACACTGTAAGTGTTGTCAGGATTATTTGTGACATTTCTATGAAAGACAAGCATTTGTAAACACAACTGGTCTGAGCCGTTCAAGTAAATGTTTTGAACAGAAGATTGATTGCTAAATTTGCATAGCAATTTACACCAAAATGTAAATGGACCAGAGAGTTCTGTCTCTGTGTCATTTGCTGGACCTCCACTTGTTTTCTTATAAGAAATATTTCTCTTCATATCTGCTAATGGATGTGCAGTTGTGTTTGCACTAGATAGTTTTGTGGTTGTACTACTTGATGGAGTAGCAGTTGTTTTTAGTTTCTTTAGTGGTATTGTTGGGAGCTCTCTTATAAGTTCTGTTTGCATTAATTGTCTTTTCAAAACTTTACCTTTTTCAGGAACAGGGTACATATCAATATGGGATGTGTATAGTGCACGTAGTATGTTGTACTCTAGGATGCAAGGAATGTCAGCCTTGACTTGGTTTGCATAAAAATTGACTAGAAATAGTTCTTCGAGTGTATTTAGACGTGAAAGTGCTACACAACTCATACCTTCTTTAAATACTGTGCTGCCAATGTCAATCAATGCCGGATCTAGTGTTAGACCTTGCAATTTGTGAATAGTGACTGCATATGCAAGAGACAGAGAGAATTGTTATCTGTGTACATACTTGTCTTTGAAAAGAAGGAATTGTGATGTTGAGCGTCCTATCCTTTTAACTTCTGAACGTTTGTCAAAGCGGATGTTGACAAACTGAATGTTGTTGTCATGTGGATACGTTTGCAAGCCAACAACTGTACCAATTGCTCCATTGACTAAACCTTGTTCCACGTCAAGATTACGTTTTAGAATTTAGAATTACTCTGCAGTTTAAACACAATATTAACATTTTCTCCAAACGAGCTGTGTTGGAGATGCATTTTTTGAAGCAATTTAGTCATGGTGTTGCCTATTGACAGATAGGTAGTGTCATGCTGTGCACTTCCAGTTTGTTTGTGGAGCTAATATGCACTATTGTTTGCATTTCTTTTTTTAACATTGTCTCATTGGATTACATACAGCTTGCAAGGGTTGGCATTTAGACATACATTAACATTTTATTGTGCTAATTGTTCCATGACATCAGGAGCAGATGTGTCATGCCCATATAGCTCATGGATGAGTCTACTATTTAAGACGGATTGTGCAGCTTTAGAAAGAAGACTGGTCCAAATGCATTTTAAAATGTTAGCATAGGTGAGGTCTGCAGACTGACGCATGCTTTGATTTAGTTCTTTGTATTGGAAATGTTGCCAGAGATTTACATTTCCTATGCTGCCAAGTGAGTTGCGGTACTGTTTGTGTGCTAAGGTTTTAAAAATAGGTTCACCGTTCACTGGTGTTAATTGTAGGAGATCTCCAAAAACAGTGACGTGTTTTCCACGAAAGAGTTCTTCAGAGTCCGTTTTATGGACCTCTTGCAATTTGAGGTGAATTAAAGCCAACATTAGGTTGGAAACCATACTGATGATTTTAATTAAGAATGTTTTTCCAGAACAAGCGTCACCACTTACATAGAGGAGTAGAGGTTTATGATTTAAACAGTTACAGGTTTTACTTCATGCTTCAACCCATGCTCAATTTCTTTAGTCTCTTCTATGTAAGCGCTAAGTTGCTCATCATTTAGCTATGATTTCAGCACTGACACATTTTATTCTGATTGTTCACATTGATAAATGGTGTTCTCTACTTGAGTCATGGCTATTTCTGCTTCATTTATAATGTGTGGCTTGGCTTCCTGTAACAGAAGGTTGACTGCCCCCAGGAGTGTCTTCATTTAGTTGTGCTTTAACTTCTTCCTCTTATTAGCATTCATTATGCAACATGTTTTTGTATTGCTTGAAATTGACATTTGTTTTACTGCTTTAATTTGCATTGAAACAAATGAGTAATGGTTACCTAAACCAAAGCAGTATTTGGTGTAGTATTTACCTTTGCTTTTATATCTGCGTCAGCAGTATTTGCCACACTTATATTCTTGGAAACGTAACATTTGTGTACGTACCTCAGTATGTGTGGTTTCTGAAAGGATGTCACAGGATATGTATTTGTGAATAAACTGCAAAACATTGGCATCCCTGTCATGACCAAATTCAGCAGCATCTTGTATCTATAAAAGCATGTGGATGTGTGGTGCTTTTGATTTCTCCAAAAGAAGTGTTCCACTTCTCCGAACGGAGGGATATTTTTATTACAGATGAAGTGCAGCATGAAGTGCAGCATGGCAATAAAGAGGTGGTGAAAGTATCTTGATACATTTACAGGGTCAAGAGATCAGAGTTCTTCTGGTGTTTTTATGTTTATTGCTTCTTTCTTTTGGTTTGCTATGTGTAAGAAGTCATGCAAGTCATCCCATGCATATTCTGCACAACTTAAAGTGACATACAATGTGGGTGGGCCAAGGTTCCTTAGCATACACCGCATATCAGTGTGACATCGGAACCAGTATTCTTTTGTACCACACATGTTTGCCAAGAGATTTGTGATACTTGACTGCAAAACTTCATTTTGTCTTTTATATTTTGAAGTAGTTGGGTGGCAGATATGTTTTTAAAAAAATGGAGCCTGTTTTTAATGTGTGTGCAACTTTGTAACATAGAGTTGCTAGTTCACTTTTGAACAGGAGATGGAAAATGTATTCTACATTTTGTCTGAATCTGTGGTCTCCAGAATACATTTGTAAAGAGAGATATTCTGATGCTGTTATTCGTGTGGATCTTTCATCATATCTTCCCCATTTTCCATTGGGAACGAGTAGAGGAAAGGCACGTGCTTCTACACTTTTCTCCCATATGCTGATTGGAGATCCTTTGGCTTGACGCGTCTGATATGTTTCTAATGCATCGTTTATGGTGCCTTTGGAGTGTAGTGGGTGAATTGTATACTGTTCTAAAATATTGAATGAAGTAATTGGATCTACAAGATCAAGTTGGCCAGTTTGTGATGAATCCTGAATTATTTGGGTGGTTTCTCTTAAATTATGTTCAATGTTTTTATCTTTGTAGTACTCATTGATTTCTTTTAGACATTGTAGGGCTTTTCTAACTTTGTTTAAGTCTACTAGTTGTTGTCAAATTTATTTGTCTTTTGTTGGTACACCATTAACTAGGATAATCAAAGATTGATCTATTGGCCGTTGCCCTCCAAGAGTTTCTACATTTTCGTTAAGTTTTAATTGCAAATATACCACTTTGCCACAAATGTACTGTTTGGACTATAATGCTCTCATACAAATTAAGCTGTTGGAGAGGTTTTGGAGTATTTCCAAGTTATTAGTGACAGCATGTGATGGCATTTGTTTATTATCCAACTTTGTTTTGCATTATGTGCAAAGTATAGAGGGGTCACTTATTTTGTATTTATTTTCTGTTATAAGATATAAAGCTAATTGGAACCATTGGTATTCCTCTTTTCTGCTGTTTTTATAAAAAGTTCTGTGACAACACACACATACTTGGTTTGGTACTTGAGCAGATAGATGTGCTTTTAAACTTTGCACTTTCTTTTTTGTATGTGTTTTTTAGAAGATTGGTGTTTGTAAGGTTTCCGCTGAATTTCCTAAATCATCCTCACTTACAAAAGATTTACTTTGGATGTGTTCTATTTGTTGAAGGAGTTCTTTGGCTGTTCTATGCAGGATAATGTTATTAAAATGTTACAGCTGTATAGCAGGACTTTTTGCATAGTGCAGTCTCTCCAGAAGATTCCTTATAGTGGAATGGTGTGTTCCTAACATTTTGATGTGGTGAGTGCTTTTGCAAACAGTTCCCGAAATGCAGGCTATTGAATGTCCTTGCAGTCCATAATAGTTGCACACTGGACAGAAGTCCATGGTTTGTAAAGTTTGTATTTAAATTGTGTCTTTTACTTTCACATAGTGATTGAGGAATTGTCATAAGTATTTGAAGGATTTTTGCTGTACATTACACATTGAACTGCATGGCCATTTGTAGACTGGACGGATTGGTTGGGTGAAAGGAACAGTTCATTGAAAATTAGTTGGGAATGTTTCATCGATAAGGGTTTCTTGTGCCATAATGGTGTTAACAAGCATTTCATACCCTCGGCATTTACTATTTATGGCAATTAGGTTTTTGTGTTCTTGTTTATAAACCTCTTCATTGAAATATGGTTCTGTGCTGCTTGTGTGAATCCATTAACCTTCACAGAAGTTTGAAAAGGTATCTTTGTTGACTTTGCGCATGTTTAGAGGTACTTTTTGTAATTTACTGATTCATTTTGTTAATGGTTTAATTCTGTTTAATAATAATGTAGACAGTTTTCTTTTGATGAGAATTGCGTTGTGAATGAGAGCTTCCAGGATTAGTCTTCTGCAGTAATTTTTAAGGGTAGTGTGTGACTTTTCAGCTGTTTTCATAAGATTGTGAAGTACTCTACAGTGGAACATCTTTTATCAAATTAATTGTTTGGAATGCTTAACTCTGGCTATGTTAACATTGTTAGATATAGTGGTAGGGTCATTAGCAGTTTTCTTCTTCTCTATACATTTATTTTAATTTTTTGTTTTTGGAAAAAGGGCCCTTGTTTTTTTGGTGGTTGCTGGTTTAGTTTTGTTGACTGACTGTATTAGCAGTTTTGTTTGAATATTTACTATAAATTGTGCTAGAGGTGGATGAGTATTTGGCATGCTTATATTTGCATCTGCTCTATATTATCTTTGTGTTCTACAGAGTTGCTTTCTAGTAGGCATTCTGTTCTGTCTGTTGACGAAAAAAGGAAAGTGTGGGTTTGAAAGTTGTGGAATATATTTGCGTGTATTGTGAATGAGTGTGTGAATATGATGGCAGGCATACATAGAGGGCTGTGTGATTGTGCAATGGGCTGCTAGTTGTGGTTGGGAAGGTTGTAAGAGTAGCTGTGTGTGTAGATGTGTGAAGGGCTTTGGTTAATGTGTAACAGAGTGGTAGTGTCAATGAATAATTAAGAACATTACAATGTTTTCAGGATAATAGTGGGTGTTATAATAATGGTGTTTAAATGAGAATACAAAGAGTGTACATGTTGATGTGTAATGAATAAGAGTGAAACACACATTGATTTGAAAGGAATGTTGTAGGCTATTATGCAGCTGAACTATACTGTATGAGTAATAGAAAGAATACTACTACAGTACTGCCCTTACTTTGTAAGATGTGAAGAGTAGTTTTCTTCAGGTTGGTGTCTTCCAGGAGGTTGCTGTTCACTGCAATTGCGAAAGAAGTATATTAGTGGCTATGTATGGTAATGGTGAAGTAATTTTAGTACAAAAAGACATTGGGCCTCATTACGAGTCCGGCGGTAACCGAGGCGGTAAAACCGCCTGGTTACCGCCAGACTCGTATTACCATTCCGCCTCCGTGATTCCTGGAATTACCGGGGCATTACAACCCCGGTTTCCCGGGAATCACAGAGGCGGAATGGTGTTAATCCCCATTCCCATTGAGTCCTATGGGACTCAATGGGAATGGGGATCATGGAAACACCGGCAGCATCTCGTAATGCAGCCGGTGTTTCCTCGGCCGCCTGCAGGAGTCGGGATCAGGCGGTCCCGAAACAACGGTGTCGGCAGGTTTACCGCCACCGTTATTTCCGGACCGCCTGATTTGTAATGAGGCCCACTATTTATGAATGTAGGAGGAGTTATTGGGAAGAACAGTTAATAACATTGGCCCTGAGTATGGAGGTAACCCTTCCCATGCTGCCACCAGATTCCAAAAATCATTTTTCATCACCTATTTTCCCGGTGCCAACAGGACACTTCAAGTCCTGTTGGCATGGAAAATCAAGTGCTGGAAAATTTTAATCCCTAATACTGTGGAGTTGCATAGGACTCTATGGGAATGGGGACATGGCAGCACTGGCACCATTGCTAATGCGGCCAGTGGTCTCGTGATAAGTATGCCTAACAGGGCTGCAGCAGGAAAGAGTCACATTTTTATACAATGCAACATGGAAAATTCTGAGCTTTTAAAAAGCTGTCCTTTTTGGGACGCTGTACATGAAAGTAAAAAAAATGGTTTTGTGAATTTATAGCAGCACTGTGCATAACATTTTTATTTAAAAAAGTAATGGAGATGGAAAATATTTGTAGAACACGTTTAAGTGGCACTTGTGTGAAGGTTTATCATGTTGTTAGTACACGCATACTTGCAAATGTGATGCATTCTAATGTGTAGTTGCGTATTAAATGATGGTTCTTTTGTTTGTATTGTGGGAGTTGTGGTTGCACTATTTGCATTAGAAAAGGTGCACTACAAGTCCCAGAATGCAGAGAAAAATTGAGGAGCCAATAGGCATGAGCAGATTAGAAAGGATAATGTTAGTAAGTATTCATGTGCCTGAAAGTTAATAACATTGCACACACTGGGCCTCATTATAAGTTTGTCGTCCGGTCACAACGGTACCAGTAAGGTTACCGGTACAGTTGTTACCGGACCGGCAAACTACGAGTTCTGCTCGCAGGTGCCTTTCCACCCACCAGGTCTGACCTGGCAGGCATACTGGCACCCGCGAGCAGAGCATGTCGGCTGCACCGGCATCATTATGAATGGTGCTGGTGCATCCGACCTCCCCATTCCCATTTCAGCCCTATAGGGCTCTATAGGGCTCAAATGGGAATGGGGAGCATTTTTTTCTTTATCCCGTGAATGGGCGATTTCAGGGTCCGGCGGGGCTGTAATGACCTGGTAATTGGCCATTCACGGGTGCCAGAAAAAATCGCAAGTTTGGAGGCAGCCTGCGGTTTTACCGGCATGGCTACTGTCAAACTTGTAATGAGGCACATTGAGTGTTATTTCAAAATGTTGGTGAAATCGTTTCCATTTTCTTCCATTTATTTAAAAAAAATTACGCACAGTACTGTTGTAAATGTATACATGCATTTATTTGTTGGACTTGAAATGGTGCCAAAATAAATATTTTTAAACACATTGCATTTTGCCATTTTTCATTCCATGTACATGCCATGCTTTAGTAACATACATGCAGTTTTCGTTTTGACTTTGCAATCTGGGATTTTTAGTGTAACTTTGTTAGTGGGAGAAATGGTATTAAAAGTGACAAAATAAAAGACAAAAATAACACTTGGTAGATTAGAATGGGTGATATTGTCAAGTATGCATGTACTGTTTATATATTGTACTTTCTCACAGGATCTGTCACTTAAACATGCTGTAGAAATGTTTTAAATGTGGTTTTCTTTTCTTTAACAAAAAGGACAGAGACAGTGCTACTGAAATTGCAAATATGTATTTTTAAACTGTTATGAAAATGCTCATTAATAGAAAACTTTGCAACCCAAAAGCATTGCTAGTAACTGCCATTTTATGCCAGGAGGTGGGACAAATGAGAGTATGATTATTGAGTAGGTTAATGCGGGGTAAGTGGCAGTACCCCCGTTTATATACATTTGTAAAAGAATTGGAAATATATTTTTTTAAATGTAAGCATACCTGTACTTTGTGGTGATAGGTGCAGATGTGGTTGAATCTGCAAATAGAGATCTTGGAGATTTATATAGTAGTGTTTGATTCAGGTGCTTGTGAATAACAGGAGACATGTAATCGGAGAGTTTAACGCTACATCTGAAATGTTGAACTGAGATGACAGGGTTAGATGTACAATTTTTGGATCTGATTGGTGGATGGGTGTGTGACTGCTTGAAAGTAGCCAATGAGGGAGTGCTACAAAGATTAAAGTGGAAAGGGAAGAAGGGCTGCTCTGTGTTACGGGGTCCACAGACAGTGTGGTAGTCCGCGAAGAGGGCATACCACATCCAGGTCTTTTAAGGATGCATGGCATGGCAAGGGGACTGTGGGGATTAGCCAATGAGGTCTTCTGGTTGTGGTTTATAGAAAGAGTGGGTAGCAGTTATTTTCATTGCTGCATGTAGGGAAGATGGCTGTGGTTTTTGAGAAGAGAAGGTTTACTGTGTGGATGGTGGGAGATTCTTGGATGGTGAATCTGAAAAGGTACACAGAAATGTATGGCATTTCTGCTAACATTGGATTGGAGGGAGTGGAGGTTTCATGGTATGGTGTGCCTGGCCAAAACTGGGAGACTTTATTTGCACAAAGTAAAAACATGTCTCATTTCCAATTTCCAGATATCATTGTGGTCCATTGTGGAGGACATAGTTTGGGCTACATCAGTGCAATATCTTTGCAGATTGCATTGAAACATATGCTGAAAGCACTAATGGAACTATTCCCACATAGAAATATGATCTTTTCACACATGGCTCTTAGGGCACTATGGTGATGCACCAATGTGTTTTGTCCTCAACAAGATGCAGGAATGTGCCTTGTGAACAAAGGGTTATGTTCATTTTTGAATGGTGTTTGGATGACTTCCTTCCCAAATGAGAACATTCTGCTGGAAGGTGGACATAATTTGTTCAGTGATGGCATGCCTTTTACTGATTGTGGTAACGCAACCTTTATTGAAAACATTCAAAATGCACTCAGAAGGTTCCTATGAAAATTATGCTGAGTGCATGTGAGTAGTTGTAGGAAAACTAATCTGAAAAGCCACAAAAAATGGAAAAGAAATAAAGGTTCTTTTCAGAGCCACCACTAAAGAGTAAATAACTTACATTGCGTTTAAATTCTCCCCCCACCCCTTCAATTGGATGATCTGTCTGAGGACACTGCGGTGGTCTTCAGAAGGCACATGCCACATCCGGGTCTTTTGGGGATGCCAGGAATGGAAATTGGACTGTGAAGCCCAGAGTAATAGCCAATCAGGTTTCCTGTGTGTGGTATGCAAGGAGAGAGTCTGGCAGAAGGTATGTTTGCTGAGACAAGTGCAGATTGCTGTGGCTATGTCTTACAGGAGGCAGAGTGTGTGGATTTTGGGGACTCGTGGATCCATTGGCTAAAGGTGTATGCAGAGCACTGTGGAGTGGCTGAAAATCCTGGATTTAATGATGTTCATGTGCAATGGTATGGAGTGTGCTGCATTAAGTGAGTGGTCTTGCTTCCATTTTGTGTAGATATAGTCACACTGCAACATCCGGACCTGTTCATTGTGGAGGGAACAGTTTAGGGTATGTCACTGGAATTTCACTGCCATTTTCAAATAAGGACACATTTGGCAAATTGAAGGAAATGTTCCTGAATTCTAGATTGATGTTTTTCACATTGCCCAGAGACAGATGTGGATGTGCTCAAGTTCATCTGATCCACAATTGGAGAAAGCGAGGCGCAATGTCAACAAGACTGTGTGTGCATTTTTGGGAGATATTGCATTATGTCTTTCCATAATGAAAATATTAAATTTGACATTGCAAATATTTTCCACAGAGATGGAGAACATCTTACCTATGCCAGTAATCTGCTTTTCTGCAAAACATTTCAAATGCTTTGAAGCACTTTTTGTAAATAAAGAAATAATTTTCCAATAGGAAAAAAAAATACATGGACACACAGGAAAAACAAAACACCTACTTCTTTGCAAGTTGAAAGAAAAAGTTCTGTTAAATAGAATATTGTTTAGTTTACTTTAAAAATTGAAAAAAATGTTTAAAAACAAAAAATACAAAAAAAGGTTATTTTCAGAGCCACCACTTTGCCACACAAAAGAATTAATCGTTTTTGATGCCACCACCATAAACATTTTCTAATGTCCACAGACTACCGCGCTGTCCACAGACTCCACAGGCTGTGTAGGTGCTTGTAACTTTATGGGGTGCTTCTATTTTTCAACTGTGAAATGTGTCTCTGAAAAGATAATTCTTTTGTATTTTTTGTGTTTTATATTTTTTGGCTTTTTTTGTGGGAGAGACAAGGGAGGGCAGGAGGGAAAGGGCACCAATCACAGGGACAAAGAGGCAGGTGGAGAGAGGAAGATGGTGGGTGGCCCTTAATCAGGTAGGAGACAGTGTTTCTCGTGCTCCTGACCACGGCTTCGAAATCACTCCAAATCTGCTCCCCCCACAGAGTGGCGTGTCACAGTACATGCCCATTGCTGTCACACTCAAAGGGTCGACTGGGCTATGGATGGCCTGCAAGGCTTCCGTGGGGATCCTCTGCTCCACAGTAGTGTCCCTTGTGGTGACAGGAGCGGTTGATGAGGAGGAGGTAGTGGTGGTCGGCCTACTCGTCTCTTTGAAAGTTACGACCTTTTGAACTTCTGCCTTGTGATTGGACCTGAGGTGGCACCACATAGAGGTGGTCCCCTAGGTGTGCAGACCTGGTTCTCTGCGACTGAGTAAAACCTTGCACTCAGTGCATCGAAACTTGTCGCCCGAGCCTTTGGTACAAAGCCAACAGCAGTACAAAGCTGCCACACCCAGAATTCACGATGGGAGCGGGAGAGAGGCACTTCTAGTACCCGTTCCTTATCTTCCTCTTGATCCACGTCTGCATCACCATGCCTGTTCCCCTCTCCAGGTCTTCCAGATGGTGGCGGTAGTGGTGGTGGTGAGGGTGATGCAGTGGCAATAGAAGATGCCATTGTGGTCATCAAGAAGCACAGAAGAACCAACAGGTCTATTGAGGCACAAATAGCACTTACAAAGTTATGACAAGTTGGCAGATCAACAAAGACACAGTCTAGGAGCTGTTCAAGATAACGTTTCACTTTGAAACTCCCTAGATTGGCTCAAATGCAGTTCAAAAGTGTCCGGGGGTATTGACACTGTCTGCGGATAGATCTGTGTTGGTGCGGTCACATGATGACGTCCATGGACATCCAAGGACATGACAGCTGACCTGCGGACACCTATTGGGTGTAGATGTGTGTGCTTTCGTGCCATTGTCGGCAGGACAGGGGCGGAGTCCCCAAACTCATTAAAAGTGCAATATGTGCGAGCAGACATGTCCAGACAATGAGATCAGGTATGCATGCATGCCAGTGTCTGCAGGACAGGGGCAGAGCCCCCACAGTAATTAAAAGTTGAAAACATGCGAGTGGACATGCTCGGACAGCCGCGGTGTTCGGTGGCACAGTGAGATCATGTGCGCATGCATGCCAGTGTTCCCAGGACATGGGCAGAGTCCCCGAACTAATTAAAAGTGCGACACGTGTGAGCGGACATGCCCGGACAGGCGTAGTGTCTAGGGGCACAGTGAGATCAGGTGCGCATGCGTGCCAGTGTTCGCAAGACAGGGGCAGAGTCCCCAAACGAATTAAAAGTGCAACACAATTGAGTGGACATGTCCGGACAGGCGCAGTGTCTGGGGGCACCTGCATTTTGGTTAATTACAGCCCGGACAGATGCACAGTTTGCAGACTCCAAATTGGGCTTTTAAAAAGAAATACACACACACATATTTATTGAAAATAAAAACATACATCCAATTGGGAAAGAGATGATGTATGCAACACTTAAAAAAATTAAGGGTAGCCTGGAAAAACCCATGAAATTCAGTGAAAAAACATTGTTAAAGAGACGTTATGTTTAAGTTGCACTAATAACAACCTAACAAATTCAGTGGAAAAACTTTGTTAAAGGGATATTATGGTTACAAGTAAAATTGAAAACCCCCAGAAATTCACCAGTTATGGTAAGGTAAGCAACAATAACTTGTGCCACCACCATGCACTGCAAAGACTAACACCCAGGACATCAAAGATGACATCACAATTTTCAAGTCCTTAAAAGGGGTTCTGTTTATAATATTGGTAACACAGTGTTCAGGGTGATCGGGAGATCTATGAGAAATTACTTAATGTATGAACGAATGTACTTGTCTAGACAAAACATTATATTACAGTGTTGTTGTTAATAGAGGAAGCTAATCATACATGCACATAAGAAATGTCTGCAGCATACACTTTTGAAGTAGAATATTTGTATTGTGGGAATTTTGCTTTGTAAAATAAAGATATCCTTGGAGAGTTTTCCGAAATGTTAAGCATGGAAACCATAGGTAATAAGTCATAGGTAATAAGTCAAGACTTATTACATACGTGTGTTAGTACAAACAATACATATAAAGACCCACAATGCATACAAATTAGAGGCTTATATGGGCAAACTACAGGATAGAAGACAGAAACAACATCCATACAAAATGTCAATAACATTACAGTTCATCATCAAATACTCAAATGATTTGTGTGTTTACGACTAACACCCAGGACATGAAATATGACATCACACATTGATGGCATCACTGATGACATCAAATAACTGGGCCACTTGTTTTTGTTTACTGACATGATTAGGCTACTTTTTTGTTTTTATTGAAAATGAGAATTTCCAAAATGTAAAAGGTGCTATATTTCTGCACATTCACCTTTTTATACGTTCTTAAAGAGTTTAATCATCTGAGCTCATAGTGCACATACATGGGGGATAAGCATGCCTCAAACACACAATTAATTTGTGTACATTATTATTAACTGCAATGTTTCTGGTGCTGTTGTTTCTTTCTTCCTTACTTTAGTTTCCCTGTTTGTGCCTCTAATTTGTATGCATTGTGCGTTTTTATATTAATTTGTTTTTGGACTAATGCAAGTGTGTGGTACCTTTTCAATTGTTACCGATGTATTCCATGTTTAACATTACTCAAAACCCTCCTAAGGTAGCATTCATTATTTTACTACCGAAAATTACCAGTTAAAAAATATTGTACTTCTATAGTGTATGCTTCAACCATTGCCTATATATATATGTATCATTAGGTCCCTCTTCTAACAACACTAGAATATAAGGATTTTTTTTCACAAGAGAACATTCTTTAGTACATTATTTAGTTCATAATAGTTCTCCCATTAACCCCTAACATTGTGTTTCCAACATTATAAACTCAGGCCCTTTTAGGGATAGTATATTAACATGTATTTCATATGTGATGTTATCAGTGTTGTCATCAATGATATTTGTGATGTAATCTTGCATTTTCTGGGTGTTAGTCTTAGCAGTGCATGGTGATGGCACGAGTTATGGTTGCTTAGCTTACCATAACTGGCGAATTTCTGAGGTTTTCCAGTTTTACTTGTAACCATAACGACCCTTTAACAAAGTTCTCATTGAATTTCTGAGGTTTTTATTAGTGTAACTTAACCATAATATCCCTTTAACAACGTTTTTTCAATGAATATCATAGTTTCTTATTAGTGTCATAAGGTCCTTTTAACAAATGTTATTTAGTGAATTTCATGGGTTTTTACCAGTGCACGCTAATTTCGTACAACTTACTAATATCATACTTACTCCAATATAGCAACATGTATGCCCAATTTACAAAGTTTCACCTTAAAACTGCCATTCCCCAGCTTTTAGCATAATTTTTAACACCTCTATACACTTTTTGCAACTTTTTCCACTGTTTTTGTGTACGTCGACGTCAGCGAACATTTGACGTCATCACAGACTTTCCAGACAGTGTCACATGGCCACGTTTGTGGCATGATGACATTTTCGCGAATGCGTCCGCACTTCCTGAACGGGTCCGTGCTTCGCAAACAGTTTTGAAATTGCATTTTCAGCTGATGTATGAACTTTGAAGCTCAAAATGTACCCTTGCACAGCTTCTACACCTATGCTTACTCATTATCCATCAACAATTTAGCACACAGCACATACTTGGAAGAATATTAGCAAAACTGCTATTTATCTTAAAAATGGCATCAGCTATTGCCATCCCTCCACCCCAAGAGCCAACACCGCCACCAGCTGGAGGACCTACACAAGAAAAAAAAGCACATTACTCGAAAAGACAATGAAGAGGACCAAGAAGATGAGGTTGATGAAGAGCCTACCTCTAGCAACCGGAGAGAATCATGGGTGTGGTAGATCTTTACCACCATTGGGAATGTATCAAAGGCTAAAGCTACCAAAGTAAAATGCACTGAGTGCTACATTGTACCCAGTCGCATAGTACCTGGACAGTACTCGTACAGGACCACCTCCATGCGCCGCCACACCAAATCCAACCACTGCAATGCTCTCAGAAAGGCTGTGCTTTCTTAGGAAGTAGTAGGCTGTCTTCCTCCATCTCATTTTACTCAACCGATACGGTAACAACAAAGCCTACTTCTGTAGGACACAAAAACCCACCAGTTACCTTGTAAGTGATAAAAGAGGCTGTTGATCCATATCTTTCGAAGACAACAGTACTCTGTAAATACTGCAACACACCACTCTGCAGGGGGAAGCAATTTCAAAGTGCTTTTGAAGCTGTAATCAAGCAGCATGAGAAACACTGCTCCCTACCTTAGATGTAACACACACGCAACATCTTGCCCTGTCCACATGCCCCTCTATATTTGTGGTTCGTGCCTCTTCCCTCATTTCCCTCACCACCTTACTTTCTGACCTCTTCTGCAAAAAAATAAAAAAATAACACAAACAAAGGTTCCATTAGGAACCACCTTTCACAGTTAAAAAATAGAACTAAAATAAATAATCTTATAGACTCAATCTACTTTACATTTCTCAGTAAAGTGCACAGACTCAATAAGATTTTCCAACATGTCCATTAGCATTTTGTTTTATGCTAATGGAAATGTTGTGGCGTTTATCTCACATTCCAGGGACTGGAACGGGGGATAACGGCCTGGCAGCCCGAGTTATCGGGCCAAGGGAAGCAAGGGCAGATTACGAGGACTCTGGACCGCTATACCCTGTTCCAGCCCCTGCAACGAGGGATGAAGGCCACTTTTCACCCCAGGTTGCCAAGGCGGTAACCCGGGGTGCTAAAAAGAAGGATTTACCTTCCTACAGTGGAACACGCACAGTGTGCCGCTGTAGAAAGGAAAATCCTTTTCCAAGATGTCCACCGCGGAAAGGGAAGGTGGGACTTCATACGAAGCCCCTATTCCCTTTCCATGTCGGCCTGTGGTGGGCGAAGAGAAGGAGCAAAATAGGGTAAGTAGGGAAGAAAGAAAAATGGGACAGAGGGTGGGGAGGAAGTTGGCGGCGGGAAGAGCCAGCTGTCAGGTGTCCTGGAACATGGGCTTGTACCCGCGGTTCAAGCAAGCGTTCCTAGCTACATCATTGCTTGGCTCCACCACCCAGGTTGCTAATGTGCATTTGTACAATCGAGGAAAATATAAAATGACAGAAACAATTTTCTGTCCTAAATACTTTTTTCTAGCATACAATAAGGGCCATAATCGATGGACCTTTATAACTATCAACAGTCTCCAATGTCCCCTTTCCATGTTATGGATCCTTAAAACACCCAGGTGGCACGTGCACACCATTGCACAGGGCAGCCCTTCATTTTATATCTGCAACACTCCCTCAATGCCTGCTTTCAAATAATTACACATCCATCCACCAATCACTCCCAAAAACTGTACATACAACCCTATGACTATATTAAGCTTCCACACACCAACTGCCAGTTAACAATCTTTTACAATGCTCCTATAAATGCACATATGTATTGTGCAGTGAGAGAAGTTCATGAATAGAAGGGGCAGTATGGATGGACAAGTGCACATGAGAACCCAGGAGGAAATGCCAAGGTATGCCAAGGTGGGACGCCACTGTGTAACTACTGGAGCACAGCCGTCCCAAGGGTGGGATGCATCTTAACCATAACATCCCTTTAACAATGTTTTTTCTGTCAATTTAATAGGTTTTCATAAATGAAAATGTTGCATTATGTTACATCACTATATATAAAACATTAATAATTCATCTTGTCATATATATTAAACAAGTATAAACCTCCTTTAAGAAACATATTTTTTGCACCACATACTTATGTCTGCCGTTATCAACAGTGCATGCTGGGGATGCAAATCATCATTCATTTGCCTATGTCATAAGGCTCAACCATAAACCCAGCCCAACCAAACCACCCTATTATTCACTGCACCTACCCAGCCTCAGTGTCCTTCCACTATACCCTAATTATGTAACCAAATTCATGTGGCATAGGCTTCAGCCATGCCGCATTCCCCAATGAGCAAATCAGAGTACACATTTGCGTTTGCCGAGGGCCAGGCCCACTACCCAGGCACCAAATGTATATCACTAGGTTTTCCACTTACATTCTTACACTTTCAAAAAATAAAACACAATATATATTTAAAAAAAACATGGTTTCAGGTCCTTGCTAATGCACGTCGAGCAAGTTTGTTGTAATGTAGTATCCACCACCTCAGGCTGTAACAGCAAGCAGAATATTTTTTCCCAATCCAACCTACTGCTTCGGCTATGCTGCATGCCCCAGTAAGCAAATTGTTGTGTATTTACACTTCAAAAAAAATAAAACACTGCACATATTTGCAAAACCATGCTTTTCCAGTTCTTCCTGGCTCACTGCGTGCATATTTGCTGCAATCCCATACAGCACTTCAACCTGTACCTACAAGCAAATTTTTTCCCTTTCAAACCTATCGCAATTTTGAAAAATGTGACCACATTGTCCCTGGTAGCCATGCCCACTTTAACCCAATTGCTGTTCCCTCTTGGTCATGGGCAGTAGACGAATTGTACGGCTCATGGCTCAGACAATCTGGCCGCTGGACATGGCCATAGGCTATACCTCACTCACCAAATGTGTATCACTATTTTTTGTACCTATATTATGACACTTTTCAAAAAATATAACACAGACACATTTGCAAAACCATGCTTTCAGGTGCTTGCTAATGATCTTTACACGAGTTTGATGCAAATCCGCCCATGTTTTGTTTTCAAAATGTACGTGCATGCAATAGTCATATGAGTTATCCCCCACTTCACAAAATACATTCAGACTTTACACAAACATTCAAGGTTGGGTCAATAACCTCTCTGAACACCTACGTCCACATTTGTCAAATGGCAGCAAAGTTATAAGCCATCTAAAAATGTTGAGAGCCCCCTCTAACTTTGCCCCCTCTTGACAAAATCGCAACAAACTTTGCAAAGACGTTCATATCTAGATCAAAAATCTTTATGCAAACTGTTGTGCAGAATCATCAAATGCCACCACATTTATAAGCCTTTACGATATTTTTGGAACCCACTCTAATTTTGTTCCCGCTTGACAAAACAGCACCACACCTTGAAAGTCCATTCAGAATCAGGTCTACAAAGGTATTCCAAATGTTCATGCTGTTCATGCTGTTCCACCAAAGTTATAAACCATCCAAAAACTGCTTTTCACCAACCCTGTAATGCAGATTTAGGCATATACGTACCCGAACATCTCAGATGTTCTCAAACATCTAAGGACTTCCCCGGAGTGTTCGTGGACACGGGAGAACAAAAACGCCAGTTTTCTGGCTTTTTAAGGCCATATTCCATACCATCCTCATCACCCCTCACCTCTACAGAGATTGTTATTTTAGTTGGCAAGTGCAATGCTGTGTTTTTTTATCTGTTTTTACTGCGATGTTCCCGCACAACGGACACTGTCTGAGAATCCAACATGGCAGGCGTTTCTGAAATTCTGACGCATCTCACGCTTTTCACCACCCAATCAGCGGGTGCATCTGATGCCTGCAGACATCACACCATCCTCCGGGCCAATCGGAGGTCCGTCCGCGGACCAAACTTGGAAGTAAGTCCGCAGACTGAATCCAGATATCACACTTTTTTTGTAGCTACTTTTTGGCTGTTTAAATAAAAAACGACTGGATGTATTTACACCAAATTTACAAAAGCACACTTTCAACACCAAGCCGCCACTCCTGCCACAAATTTGGTGAAAATGCATCCAGCGGTTTGGGCTGTAGGTGTGAGCAACATTGTTTTACCATTGCATCTAAGGGGAAAACCTCACATTTTGGGACCCCCCTATAGATTTTCCCCACAGCACGAAACCTCGGCAAACTTTGCAGGATCGATATGACGGGCCCTATACAAAGTTTCGGGAGGATTCATCCAGGAGGGGCAAAGTTATAAGCCACCCAAAAAAGTGTTCTTCCTATGGGTTCAGCAAATTGACCATAACTTCAGGGCTGCTACCACAGGCCCTGTATTATATATATATTACACCGCCTGCAGAAGCGGCTGTGTAGTTATGGTTAAGTTGCCCAACTCATAGAAAGAGCACTTATTGGGTGGCTCATAACTTTGCCCTGCCTGTTCAAATCTGCACCAAACAATGCAAACAAGAGTATATGGGTAACGCCCACTCGGAATGCTTCTGTAAAGTTTAGTGCAGTTTTGTCAAGTGGGGGCAAAGTTATAGAGAGGGTCCCAAATCTGTGGAAATCCTCATAGAGGCAGGGCAGAAAGAGTTTTGCTCATGCCTATAGCCCGAACAGCTGGATGGATTTTCACCAAATCTGTGGTAGGAGTGGCGGCTTTGTACCAAAGGCATGCTTTTGTAAATTTGGTGTAAATCCGCCCAGTTTTTTTAAACTGCCAAAAAGTATGTAAAAAGCATTAGCGATATCTGGGTTCGATCTGCAGACTCACGTCCCTATTTGCTCCACAGACACCCCCCTGGACCAATTAGGGGGCAGCACAATTCCGCGGACATGATTGGATGGAGAAAAGCGTGAGGTACGTCATATTTTTTTAAACGGTCGCCATATTGGATCCACAGACAGCGGCCAGTGTGGGGTAAAAGTTTTGAAAACACATTTGGGGTTATTTAGTGGCTGAAAGAGGGGCTGGAATAAAGATGATATGGAGCTGTTTTTCCAAGTGAATACAGTGGGCGTGCATACTGCCCGCTTCACAGACAATGTGGTAGTCCGCGAATAGCGGCGTAAACACATTTGAGGTTATTTGATGGCTGAAAGAGGGCTTGGAAAGAATGGAGGAGTGGAATAAAGATGATATGGAGCTGTTTTTATAGGTGAAAAAAGGGTTTGCAGATGCCGCCGAGGCTAACATCCTTTTTAGTGTCCACAGACATAATTTCGATTGCCAGTGGTTCAGGGCGAGTTTTGTTATTTGAAGGTGTATTGTACATACTTGTTATATGGTTTAATTCTATTTCGGTGGTTGTGGCCGCTGGACAGATTCTTGGGGGTGTGGCTATAGGCTATAGGCCACACCCCCAAAAATCTGCCCCCTGACCACAACCACCACAACAGTACTGTGTATAGTAATTATAGGCAATGAAGTGGGAGTATACAGTATTGGTAATATGGTAGAATTATATAATTAAAGTGTATATGGTATTTATAATTGTAGTCAGTGGTCAAAGTGTACGAAAAGAAGTAGTAGCACTATTTTCCCTGCTGGCCTGCACCCACTCCCCACAAACTCCATCACCACCTCCCAACACACAATACAAACCCCCAAACACATGCACCTGCTGTTTAAGGGAACGCTGAGTGTAGTATACTGAAAGTGCAAGTTTCAGCTTCTTCTTACACTTTAGTTTTAAAACGAAAACATTCCCAGAACGTTTTCTTTTTAAAATCAAAGTATAGGAACAGTCAAACTTTATTAAAAAAGCAGAGGCGCACTGCTCCCAATCACTCCTCTTTGCTTCAACCACTAATTGCAGTACAATTGAGGACAGTGGTTCTTGATGTGTCCTGCACATTTCACACAGTCAAAAATTGTATCCTCATTAAACGGTTATATGATACCATTAGCATCCTGGAGCAAGCGCTGGACTGGTTGATTTGTTTTCCTCACCAGCCGCCTTTAGCAGTTGCAACTGAGCTGTTTGTACTCCACTACCTCACAGTTTACCTGTAGAGTACCCTAGGGTTTTAGACTATAACTGTGGCTCTATCATATTTATTTCATCCCTCTAGCTAACCTGATGTCATTGTTCTTTTCTCATTTCCAGTGTTATGTTATTGACAGCCAGGTTTTTAAAACTTCTCTGAACTAAATTGTTGTCCTTGTTTTTTATCTCTAATTGTCTGACCGCCATCGAGGCATTGTGTGCGACTAACAATCTGTGTCTTAATGCCAGTAAGACAGAGATATTTTTTACTGTGCCACCTGTGCCCTGTTTTTCTCCTACCCTGTGACCGCTGTCTTTGAGCCCTCTACGCTTACCATCATGTAAGGCCTAAAATCTTGGGGCTATATGTAAGTCCTCTCTCTCCTATATTCCTTGCATTTTTATTCCTTGCATTTTGGAACTTGTAAAGAAAGCCCATGCTTTCAGCTTGACCTACTTACAGGCATTGCACTGTTGCTCACCTTCACCCAAAAGCTGAACGTATGTAAACCCTGGACTGTGTAGGCTGGACTACTGCAACAGCCTCTTCCTTAACCTCCCCCTTTGTTGTCTATACCCCCTTCGGCTAATTTAGAGTAAGGCTACAAGTCTTATGGTTGGCCTCAAGCCTAGGAATCGTATTGCTGCAGCCCTAAAATGTGTACATTGGCTCTTGCTAATTGCAAGGACTACACTATGTCCAGCTTTGTTTCCCTGAATAGAGCTCTCCGCTGCTGTAACTCCAATAGTCTGCTTGTCAAACACTTTTTGAAACAGAAAGCGGGAGGCATGTGTCTGTCTTCTGACGACGATTGTCTTTGGAGAAGCCTCTCTGCTCCTGTGATACTTGAGCTGGACTTCCTTAAGTTGCGGAAACTTAGGAAAACTCTACTTTTGTGTTCCTGTTTTACTTAATCCCTTCCCTGATAACTCATGCCACTGTCACTGAGATTAGTGGCCTGGTCCCTCATGAACCTCACATGTTCCAGGCTCCATTTCTTGTTGACACCAGTACAAACCTACCCCTTCAGCACTGTCCTTGCAGGTCTAATGTCTGGCGGATGTGTACCACACCCTTGGGCCTCCTCTGCTCCAGCAGGTAGTTAGTGCTCTCCCAGTTTGACATGTCTTGGCACTTTCCTCCTGGGCTTGTATAAGCACTTGGCAATCCCTACTACTCTTTCCATTCATGCACTTATTTTACTGCAGAATCCATATATGCATTTATAGCAGCAGTGTGTACAATTCTTTTGGATAAGCAAGTAAAATGCATATGCAAAATATTTGTAAAACATTTTTAAGTGCCAGTTGATGTGTTGAAGTTTAATATGTTGATAGGGTTATATGTAGAGGTTTTTTTAACTGATTAGTGGATATAAGTGTGACTGTTTCAAAGCAGGCTATAAGGGAGTGCTACAAACATAACAGTAAAAAGGCAGAAGGGCTGTCTTGTGCAATGGTTTACACGTGCAATCTGTTTTTTTTAAATAATGCCTGGCCTAGAGAGGAGACTGTGGAAAGCGTGGATAGTCATGGACGGTCATGGATTATGGTCCTAATTGTATGCTAAAGAAAAGTATTTGGAACAGAAAATAGTTTCTGTGCTTTTTTCTTTTCTTTTTCTCTAGTATACAATTGTCCATTATTCGCATTAGCATAGTACAAAATGTGAATGGGAATGTTGGAGAATCTTATTAAGTCTCCCTATTTTACTGAAAATGTAAAGTAGATGGAGTCTAAAAGCTTATTTTTTTACTGTGAAAAGTGGTTCCTAAAAGGAACCTTTTTTTGTTGTTGCAGGAGAGACCAGGAAGTAAGGTGGGGAGGGAACTAAGGGAAGGGGCAGCAAGCACAGCTATGGAGGGTCAGGTGAACAGGGAAGAGTTTGGGTGTTCATTACATGTAAAGTAGGGGGCAGTGTTTTTCATGCTCCTTGATCGCAGCCGCAAAAGCACTTCGAAACTGCTCGCCCATGCAGAGTGGTGTGTTGCACTATATACAGAGTACTGTTGTCTTTTTTTTTATTGTAAAACTACTGTTTTATACATATTTTATGTCAAAACTTTTGTTACAGTTTCCAATTTTGTCCATCACTCTTCATGTCCTTGTTCCTGTTTTTGCCTATGGTTGCGTTTTGCCAACTCTCTAGTTCATTTTCGAGATTCCTAATTTAGCAGCATATCCATATAATCTATTACTGCGCAGACTAGTTGTATATTTTCACCTGATAACAGGTTTTTCCACCATCTTTCGATGTCATTGTTCAATGGAGCGAACTTTACCAAATGTATTTTACACTGAGAGATTGTTCCTGTACATTCTGTAATTAGATGTTTACTGGTTTCGATCACGTTGTTACAAAATCTACAGAACCTGTCCTTTATTGTTGTGTCTTTTTGTCTCCATAATATTTCTTTTGTTCTTAGTGCGTTTAATTTCAATCTCAAAAACTGCATACGGTGGTGCTTTGAAGAGCATTGTGTCTTAAATCACGCTGGCGTATTTAGTCTGTTTTTTTACCCTAGACTTGCCAATGATTTAAATGTGTCTCATGTTCCTTTGTTAATAATCCAGGACCATCGTTCAAACTTTTTTTTCGCAATTTGAGGTGTATTTTGCAGTTCTGATTCTTTGATGTCAGCTGTTGCCAGTATTTCCATTAGTTTGGAGTTCCATTCAGTTAGTAGATTCATTTGAGTTCCAGATTTTTTCTTGGAGATCTCATATGCTGGAATTGGAGGAATTAGGTTAATTTTCCTCCATGTTATGAGCGATTTCCATGTGACTTTAGAGTGTAGCGAATTCAGTGATAGTTCATGCCTCACTGCAGCAGCTGGGACATGTCTGGGTAGGTTCAACACTCCACACCAGAAGATACCTTCCAGAAAATGGCATGTTGTTTCTGGGATATTCCACCCAGCTTCTGCGCCGAACGTTATTGTTGGTACAACTTTTTGGACATAAAACAGTAGGACAGGAGCCCGCGAGAATTTGCCATGTTCTTTCTCTATTTTTGGTCCTTGAAGCGCCAGCTTTTTCATCCGGTTTTTTAGCTCTTCAATCCAGGGTCCTTCGCTGATGGAGTTATTATAGTGGATACCTAGATATTTTATAGAAGTTACCCTTTCTATCTTTTCACCATTTATTGACCATGAAAAGGCTCAATCTTTCTTGTTTCCTTTAGAGCCTATTGCTAGTATCTTTGTTTTAGCCGTGTTTATTTCGAGGTCATTAGCTGTCAAGTATTCATACAATTTACTTAACAGTCGTTGAAGTCCGACTTGTGTACGATCTAATATTACCAAGTCATCGGCGTATGTTATGCAGGAAATTGGTGTGTTGTTCAGTTTGGTGGAAATGAATTAACATCTCTCAAGTGAGTTGGCAAGTCAGCTATAAACAGTTTAAATAGTTCTGATGCAAGAGGGCACCCTTGTTTTACTCCTTTCTCGGTTTGAATAATTTCAGACAGTTCTCCATTATTACTGAGTCGCACACGTTTTGATGTATTAGTGTGGAGGGCTATGATGGGTTCGAGTAGGTTTGCCGGACATCGCCAAGATGTTAGTTTCTGCCATAGCCTACCACGATTTATTCCGTCAAAGGCCTGTTTCATGTCTATAAAGGCTAGAAACATCCGTTGACCTGCTTTGATGGTTTCCATTTTTAATATACTTATGATGCAAAGGTTTACGTCGACTCCAACGCCAGCGGTGAATCCCGTTTGTCTTGGATCTGCGATCATTTCTGCGCTTGCCCATTTCGCACGTTTCTTCCTCAAGAAGGATCCACAGACTTTGCCTATGGTGTCTACGAGGGCAATCGGTCGATAGTTGTTTGGATCGTCCTGATCGCCCTTCTTGTAGATCGGCACCACTATGGCTTTCCGCCATGATTCGGGTATTTGCTTAGTTGAGGCCAGTCAAGTGAAGAGAATTTCGATAAAGACTGACCACTCCACAACATTTTGTTTTAGCATTATGTTTGTGATCAAGTCTGGGCCCGGCGCTCGTGAGTTTTTTAATTGGGTTATTGCGTGGGCAATCTCGTGTGCATCTGTTTTTATGTCCCAGTCCATCATTCTAGTTTTGAGTTTTATTGGTGTTTCCCAGTGGGGTTTTTTATATACATTTGCAAAATGTTTGACCCAACTGTTACCTGCTAAGCCATTTACAATTATTGGCTGGCATTTCGAGTTTCCAGCATTTAGTATTGTCCATATGTCTCTGGAATTTTTCTTTATCATGAGTTTCATCATGTTTTCCGCACGATCTTGCTCAATAATATCCTTCTGTGATTTTGCCCAGTTCCTACATTGTTGGCGCCGTGTTTTTACCCTTCCTTGGGCGTCATCCGCTTTGTCATTTTTTTTCAGATGTCTCACATCTCTTCTTAGTGCTTTTTTTGCATCTTGAAGCACCTTGCTATAGCTGTGTTTGTGTGCTTTACTGGCTGTGCATGAATGGTTTTTTACGAGATTCGATAGCAATGGGACATATTCGCATGTTCTTTGATCCTCATTTCCACAGAAATTTGCTGTAATTTGCTGTATCTGCGGACCGTTTATTCTCAGTCTGTTTCCAGCAGAGTTTGCTGTTACCAGAGCTGTTGTACTTAGATCACTCTTGTTCCAATAAACCCGCCGATTCAGACGAATCAACTCGTGATCACTGTTTTCTGTTGTGATCACTTCCATGTCGATTAATTTCCCATACATCTCTCCAGACATCCAGACGTAGTCTAGTATTTTGGCTGCCCCTTTGCAAGTACCTCTCCAATTACATTTTGCCGGGATGTCTCCTTTGATGTTTCCGTTAATCATGCGCCAATTTCGATCATGACTTGCCAGGCGTTTGCTCTTCTACATAGCTGTTTTTTTGGGATTCTTTGATTTATTTCTGAGATTGGGTCCCGTTTAAACCATGCACAGTTTAGGTCTCCACAGCAGGCGATCCATACGTTCTTATAGTTTAGGATGACGTTATCTATGAGCTCCATCACAGATTTTATGAATTTGTCAGTTGCGATCTCAGCTGGATTCCAGTAACAATTGATTATTAGCATGTGTTCACAATGCCCTTTGTTTGGCTGATGATATTTTATTAGTGTTCCTTGCACAAAGGGGTTTGGATTTTGTGATTGTACTGGTGTCCACCCTTCGTTAATTCTGATCATCATTAGAAGTCCCGAAAAGGGGCGACCAGTTCTATTTTTACCAGCGGGATTGAGGAATACAATAAAGACATCTTTTGATGGTTTTTTGCATAGCCAGGTTTCTTGTAAGCAGATGAGTAGTGTGTTTTCGGACGGGACAGGGAATTCTTTGAACAAGTGTGAGAAACTATGCGTGTTCCAAGATAAGAGATTGCCTTGTCCTTCTTGTCTTCTCAGTCATTGCTAATTGGGCCGTCCTTGTATTCCTTGCTTTGTTTGAATGTTGGCCAGCGAATGACGCAATGCGTTGATTTTGGACTCTGTTGATTCAGTGACCAAATCATCATGTTGGGCTCTTTCGGCTTTGGATCTTTCTGGAGGTTCTACCATCAGGTCGAAGCCGTATGCCAGTAATTCGTCTAGAGCATGTAAAATTGTGGATCGCACCGCGTTTGAAGTTATGTGCAATAGCACCTGGTCGGTGGTGTTTTCAGAAGCATATTCCACTATTTTGATATCATCCGTGTGGATAGTCCATAAAGAAGGTATGCATTTAAATAGCTTCAACACATTTGACCGATTTAGATTCATCTCGTGTTCGTCTGTGTGGATGTTTTGAAGGCGAAGCTTTATGGTTTGTGTTGCAATTTTCTTTTTCTGGTACTGTTGTGTTTTGGACATATAATGAACCGCTTGTTTCCTTTGATTTGTTGTTAATTTTGGATTTAAATTTGTTGCAGCTTGTGCTTGGTTCCTTTCTTTCTCTGAGTTTGAGTTTTGCATTGTTTGATACTTTCTGTTGCTTTCGTTCGGCCTTCGGTTGGGAACGCTCATTGGTGAGTGTTGTTTTTGTTGAGCCTCTTCTTGCCGTTCACTGTCAAACACTGCCTCGTCTTCGTATTTGTCACTGTTATGCGAGTATGTTGTCAGATTGCAAAACTCTATTGATGAGGTTGAGATAGTTTGCACTGAGCTTGTTCCCGAGGTATCTCCCCTCATTCGTTTCCTGCTTGGTTTCTTAATTTCAGTGTTTTTGCCACGAGCTTGATTTTCTGAGATTGTTGATTTTTGATTTAGTTTCTCCGTTCGTATAAACATTGCTGGTCGAGTTGGTAGTGGCAGGTTCCTTATGAATTATTTTGCATGCAACGTTCTTTTCCGCTTATTCTTACGCAAGCCAGTTGCGGAGAAGAGTGGTTCCTTAGGACCGTCATTTATTATACTTTCTTTAGGTTTGCTTTTTGGAGCTTTTGCTTTTTCTTCACTTCCACCAGTGAAGATTTTAAAAGCTGTTTGCTTGGCAACTTCTCCTGAGTTGGTTTGAGAGAAAGCTGAGGATGTTTCTGCCATCAGTTCCTCACGGCATCGCGATGGTCTGACTGTGGTTTGTGTCTGTGTTTTTTCAGCCTTTTCTTGTTCTTGTGTCTTCTGAACGGGTGTTTGCTTCTCAGATAATTCTTGTGTAATGGCTTGGTTTGCTCTAGTTTCCTCAGCATGTTTTTTCTTCTTTTTGTTCATTTGGCGACCATTATACCCATTCTGAGTTGATTCTAGAGTCAGGCTCTCAAGACCTGGTGCACATGAGTTTTGTTGTAACTTGTCATTTTTGGCCCTTATTGCCTGGATGTTTCCATGTCCTTCTTGTAGGTTTGCTGAAGCAGGATGTCGCCCCTCGTGTCTCATCCATTTCACCACTTCTAGTAAGCCTGTAGACAAGTTGTCATTGTCACAGTGGTACCTTGCTGCTAAGTCACCAAGACACATTTGCCAGTTGGCAGATACGTCTGCTTCTTTCTCCAGTTGACTCTTGAGAAAAGTTGTGAATGCGTTCAGTTTTTCCATCCTTTCCATTAAGTTGGTTAGCATCGCTCCTTGATCTTTAATGTTTTCATTGAGGATTTCATATAATTTAACAAAGGGGATCATGGCTAGGGATGACGCTGCTAATACATTATTATGTAATTGCATGGCAGCGGCTGCTGAAAGGCTTGATTTCGTTGCTGCCTCACGTGAGTCCCTCCTCACCGTTGTTTGTAGGTTCGGTGATTCTTCATTCATGTGCGCCATGGGAGAATTCAATTCGATAGGTTGTCGTTGTTTCGGTTTTTCCAGCACAGGTGTCCTCGCGTGCCATCTTGGTGTACTCACTTTATTTCCTAGTTTCTCGCTATTTTCTTTGATGGTTAGATACTGTTTTGTTTTTTGTGATGTTCCGTTAGGCGTAGAGATATCCTTATTTGTTATGTTTTTTGTCCCCGATGGGCTCGGCCTTTGGGAACTTGTTTTCCCTAGACGTGCTGCAAGTTGTGAAATTGCTTCCACTGTTGCTTCATCAAGAATTGCTGATGCCTGTTCGGAACCATTTATCAAGCCACTTTTCAGGTAAGTGCTCCTTGTGTAAGGGTATCTTTTACAGTTTGTGCTAGTTTTCCACTTGGTCGATTGATACGTTTTTCAAGTACCGTTTGAGTGTTGTAATTGATGCATTCTGAGTTTGGGTCTAGGATGTCTGAAGTTTGTACTGTTTGCTTTGTGTTTGTTACTTGTGTGCTTTCAGTGGTCTCCATTATTAACTTAGTATGTAACACTCCTAGTAAGTCTACATCAGTGATTTCAAAGGGGGTAAAGAACTCCTCCATGCAATCTGTACTTTGAACTTTGTCTACCCCACTGGCATCTTGTGAGATCTGCACCAAGTCCGTCAGTAATAGTAATGCCTTGGATTTGTTCACTCTTTACTTTGATGTTTCTTTTGGTGTGTCAAGTTCAGTAACACTCTCCGATTGAGACTTTTTTTCTTGCATTCTTTGCTGTTTTGTGTTGGTTTCTCTTTCATTCGTTTTGCTCTGTTGTAAATGTTCATTAGGTGAGGTAGCTTCAATGTTTGCCACGTCGCCCAGTGGAGCAAGTTCTGCTTGAGAAGGCAAAGGTGATTGCTGAGTACGTCCTGTGTTCTCGTCACCGATCTCCGTAGAGACTATTTCAGTATCTACTGCCGTCCCCCCATGTACTCGAGTCGTGGGGTTTTGGTATTCTGCACCTGCCTTTGCTACCGACCATGGATTTGTTTGATGTCATTGTTGTATAGTCTTTGTCGTTGTCTGTGGCCTTGTTTGGCCGTCATCCTTGTTGCCTCGGAACTCGCTCTGATTTTCCACTACACTCCAGTTATTGATTAGAAATCTGCTATGGTGATTTGCAATAGCACGGTAAAAAGGTGTTTGACATATCTGTTATCAAGAGGCTCACGCTACCAAACACCAGTTCTCCTCTTGTTACTTCTATGTCTTCACACTCAGTAATTTGCTCATTTGCTAGTTTGAACACTTACTTATAGTTTCTGTTTCTGAGCGAGCGCGTCAGAACGCCAGAGCCTGTGATTTCACACCCACTCTCTCGCTCTCTCTCTCCTACGGCGTTGTCTGCTGCTCCGCTTCTGAGGAAAGGAGGGGGGAGACGAGTCCAAGGTGTAAGACCTGCAGCAAATCGTCTGACTGCCAGGTCCCGGAATCAGCGCCTCTCAGAGCCAAACAGCAGCATAACAGTTCTTGCAAAAATAAAATGCACCGCCCTTTACTCCGCAGCCGGGCTTAACGCTGCAAGGGTGGTTGAGGCTGCTTTTTCAGGTGGAATCAGGTCACGTGACTGCACGCGTGACCGCCGATGGGCTCCGCCTCCTCCAGGAAGCGAGCACGACTTAGTGGCAAGAGTCCTCCAAGACATGCAGTGCCAATAGATTATGGTGCAGGATAGCGAACGTTCTTTGGAAAATAGCAACGTCCTCTGTTGTCTTTGAAAGATATCGACCAACAGCCTCTTTTATGGCTTGCAAGGTAGCTAGTGGGATTTCCTGCCCCACAGGAGTAGCCTGTGTGGTTGCAGTATTGGTTGAGGAAGATGAGACAGCCTCCAACTTCCTGAGAAAGGAACAACAGTCCTTACGTTTTACAGGGTGGGGCCCACTTCAAAATGAAAAACAGCTCAAGCAACGGCAGCGGGTCATTGGAGGGTCACATGAAACAGCACAATTGCTACCCCTTGCATAGCATCTGGGCACATTCTGATAACCTTTAACAGGGTGTTAACATAGCCTTTAAAAGATGACTTTGGATCATGGGATGGCACAATGAAAAAGCAGTTGAGCTGCTCCACGGTTATAATGATGAGCTGGCCCCTTTATGGAGTAACGCCTTATCTATGCTGAGGACATAACTACGTGCTGGAGCACATGTAGAGTTACAACATGATTGTCATCTCCTCTACAGGACAGCCCTACAAGACTTGACCGGTGCCAAACCCTCCTGTTAGAACAGGTAAACCAATAATCCTTAAAATAGCCACAGGCCGGCGGTGTGCTCTTAATCTATAGCTATTTTAAACCTCTGTTGAGATCGTATTTTTAAATCCAAACCTTCTTTTTCTCTTTAGGCATTGCTGTTGCCATATGGAGATAGCAGCCGGGTTGGGTCTCTGAAGATAACAAGTCTTAAGAGCCTTTGACCACTGTACACGATGAAGCGTTGGTGCACGCGTACAGAGAAGGCTTGCAAGCTGCTCATGTTACTGGATATAATTGCATGACACGGGAACTCATATCTACTGCACAGCCCTTTTATAAGCGTGGGTAATCGAACGTTCCTTAAAATAGCTAGATGTCATGCCTTATGTTATTAGTCTATAGCTATTTTAACCTTTTAAAAACACCTGTTTTATTGACTCTGTCTAAAGTTAAAACGGATTCCATTTGTGACGCTGCACGGCCATCAGTGGGGGTCCACAGACTGGGGCTAACAACAAGAAACGGAGCCTGCCAATCAAAAGCAATCCTAGATACATTAAAAGAAGTCAAGCACCTATGATGCCTCTTGGTTACAGCTGCAGTGGGGAGAATGCTACAGCTGAACATCATTTCTTTATTGATATACCAATGGTCCCTGGAACCTGGGTCCCTTCAACAGATCCGAGTGCCTTTTTCATGGGTGCTGATCTGCATCACAGGGGTGATGCAGGTTGCAATCTTCTTTTACCTAGGGACCCTGTAGCTGGGGCCCCTACAACAGATCAGAGTGCCTTTTCCATGGGGACGATCTGCATCTTGGGCCTGCTGCAGGTTGCTATCTTGTTTCACCAAGAGCCCTTGAACTGGGACCCATACATTGCCAGAAAATGTCTTTATGTCAAGCACTAATCGATGGGCTAAGATCAAAGTACCCAATCTTTGTAGATCGACAGTTCCTTTAGATGTTTAGCCCGTTACTGATGTGTAGGAATGAGGTTGGGACAACTTGAAAGTCCTATGCCATCATGCAGGACAGTGGATCATTTGGGCTTGAAACGACCCTTGAAGAGCATTCAACAGCCTCATGTGAGAATGCAATTTAAGAAAGAGCTGGGGTCTGTGAATAAAAAAGCTGTTTTAACTGCCCACTCTCACAAAAGAAAAAGCCTCAAACCCTGGTACAGATTGATCTTACAAATTAACATGTTGCTGAAGTTGGGCCAAGGTCTAAAGGTACATGCTTGAGCCATAAAATAAATAAATGTGCACCTAGCAGTGGGTGATACGCTGACAATCGGCATTGATATGCACCTGGTCTTCAGGCTACTGCAACAACAGGCAACCGCTATATGTGGGTGCAACACAAATATGTTCAACAGAGCGATGAGACAGCCCAAGCTGTGGTAATCAATGACAATGGTGACGCCACTATAGCAAGTAACAGTTTGATTGAAATAACACTGTCTTCTCTGCTAACTAATTGGCAAAGTGTATTAGGTATTGGTTATGCATTTGAAAATAGTATAGGTAACTGTAAAGATCAAATGATTGCAAATACTGTAGTCAAAGCCCCAGTTAACCCATTCAACAACACCACCAGACCCCGGGACGATCATTCGCCAGCACATATAGGATCTATTTACTAGTATGAGCCAGATCTCCCTCTGTATGAAATCATCAGTCCTTGGGAGGATGAGGATTTGTTTGTGGGGGCTTGTGATAGGCCAGTTAATGAGAGTATGCAGATGGATTGTACAGATGCAGCGCTGGGTGCAGGATTGATGAGTTACAACCCTGTATTAATATGTCCACTCAGGAGGTTTGTGAAATGACTTACAATCTCTTCCAAATTACCCCTGGGACATTTGTTGATGACCGTAGTACAAGCACTAAAAACACTATTACGGATAACGATCACACTGTTGAAACTCAAAGAACTGTGTCGATGATTCAGATAATGTGTGTGATAACACTCATGCTGCCCCCACTGACGTTCAAGATTGTGGCGTTGTCAGTATTACCATTATAAATTACACAAATTCATACATTAATCATGCTGCTGAAACTCAGAAGAACAGTGTTAATGTCTCGGAGTGTGTGTGTGATGCTCACCCAGTGGACCCACTAACATTCAAAATGGCCTTAACCCTAGCATGATCAGAATAGATGACACATCTTAGGTATGTGGGTATATACCCATCATATGTGCAGGCCCCAGTAGGGTGAGAAACCACCCAACTCTAGCAAAACGGAACAGAACGAAACATGTAGACACCCCACCTTAAAACAGAGCTATAAACAAAATGCTGGTTGTCATGAGAACTTTGAAGCCCTATTGTAAAAGTAAATTGAGGGAACCTGATATCAGGGGTTCTTTTCAATATGTGGAGCAAGTAGTTTGCACATTAATAACAATGGCTGGATGATCGCACTACAGACTTAGCGGCGGGGATTTATGGGACATCCATGGTAAGCCAACTCAACTACCCTAATTGCGCAACATGCAATGCTCAAAATGTAGAATATAGCATACTAGTGAAAGAGGGGCCTGTTCAGTTAGAAATCCATAACACCTCTTCTCCATCGCTGATACACACTGAAAATGACACCCAGCCTTAGTGCAGTTGCTAATCCACCGATACCCACTCAAGCGACATCACAATCACCATTTGTACCAGGGTCTAATAACAGCAAACACTTGTGAGTAGTAAATAGCTCACACCTGAAAATGAAATGCCACATTACAAAGCAGTAATGTCTTTAAAAAGCCAGCAGACCTCTAAAGCAGTCTTGCATTTAAGACAGCAACCGAAGCAGCAGGAGAGATTCAGCATGTGAATTTTAAAGCACATGCACTGTTACATTCGGAAAAAGTCTTTACATGGTGGTGGTGGATACCCAGTTCAGAGGGACAGTAAAGTCACTGAACGATCCTTAAAATGGTATAGATCCTAAGCCTGTGGTGTTGGTTATTTAAAATCTTCAAAAAGGCCACGTTGGTTATATCCAGAAGTGATCGTCCTAATACGCCCAAACCCCAGGCCCCACATCCTGATGCTGCTGTGTACTTAGAAAGGGCCCAGACATATCAACGGGCGTCTAAAGTAATTTGCATTTGTCAAGTATTACGAGAATTCCCATTTGTAAACTCGGCTCAGTTACGGTCATTGGGACATGGACTAGCTGTTGGAACCAGCAATTTACTACAGATACATATGGATGCTAATGGTTTAACTAGATAGGCCCTTATTTACAAGGAGATCCACGCACAATGTCTTCTGCATTTTACAATTTCTGGACAATCTGAGGGGCCCATGTGGAGTTATGTGTTTTGCATCATTAAGAATCATTGCGATAGTTGTCAGGCCCTGTTCCAGAGGTATTTACAAACTTTGAACACACTCATTCACAATCATATTATAAAATCTAAAAGCAGATGGCTATTACTTTTCAATCACAGGCCATTAAATGTGTGTCTGGCATCTAGTCTCATAGGTATAGTCAAACCGCAGAGTTATACAGATGCAGATATATGTGACAAAGAATTGAAAGCCCATAGATAGCTGTGTATTCCAACAGACACATCTGTAACCTTTGGACAGTTGGCTCTATTTGAGCGGTATTTCGTTAGAGCCATTAAAATGCTGTACTTCAACAGAGGTGTATGGAGATACTTCCCTCTAATGGCTAAATAGCAAAAATATGTTGTATTTGTTTACATCATAATGACTATCTCTATGGTATAACAAATCTGCAGCTGCTAAAAATCTTGCATGGTCACCATATTTTCAACAACAAAAATAAATATGGCTGTTATTATGAGTGTTGCGTGGATTTAAGAGATGAGTCCAAAGTGCTCAAGGAGAGACCATCAAAATGTCTGCAATGTCACACCTTTGCGATTGTGCATGTTTGCCTAACCATTCGCATTGATAAAGAGGCCACGGGGGCTGTTGTGTGTGATCCTCATTTTGACTGTCTCATGTCGGGTGAAATTTACACCCAAGAGTCATAGATAAAATGGGTTCATTTATCCGGTGTGCATACCGCCTGTTGTCAACATGGCTGAGCACCTTAGTTATATGACACGTGTTAGCCCTCAAAAGAAAAGTAAGGATTATATTCTGTATGACACTGAAGCCTTGCAAGAAAATATAACACACCAGCCAAACTACATTTATGCCAGACATCTAACATGTGATAGTTTTTTTTATAGTGACTCATATGTGAATGATTTTGTTAGCACTTTTGTAACAACAACAAAGGGTACGATTGCTACTTTATACTTAAACAATTGGTGAAGGAGTGAATTACAATGAAATTTATCACACAAGGTGCTAACATCATGGCAATGTTTGTGGTAACATTGAAAAGGTGTTTTTATCGATGCCTTGAACTTCCTACCCATAAAAATCAGTAAACTCCCAAAATCTTTTAGTTTTCCTGGTTCAAAGGGCTTCTTTCCACATCTTTTCAACACAGCGGTTAATCAAAACTCAGTAGGCCCGATTCCCGGCCCGTGATCACTATATCATTCGGTACATGGTGCCTAGCGAAAAAGACCAATTCATGACATGGCATAAGGCAAGTGAGCACAGCCTATTTGGCTTTCAGCAGGATTTAAAGGTTTACTGTAAAGAAGACATCAACATTTTAAGACAGGCATGTCATTTGTTTAGGGAAGTGATCATTCAAACCCATCAGGAAACACCTATAAAACCTGAAACGATTGTGCTGCAGCCCCACGATTTACACCACAAGTGCCAAAAACATTATTCCACAGTGGCTAGTCAATGGCTCTTATACATAACAGAGACCGAAAACATTGTGATGGAACATACACTGACTGGTAGCAGTGAGAAACACTACAGTAAAACTTGCTGGACGAATATGCTTTAGTTCAGGGTGTGGAAATGAATTCAACAGTTGTTTTTATCACGCGTGTCCTGTATTTGACCCTGCCTGCATTATCAATACTACTTATGATCAGTTGCAAAGACGCACCCTGCGGAATCAAATGTTTCTATCCAGTCAAGGGGTTTGTGTTGTCAGTATTTGGGAACATGAGTGGCGAGTAATGGTACAAGCAACACAAAAGTGGGTAGGTTTCTTAAAAATAAGAAACTGCCAGACCCCATATAACCCAGAGATGCATTGTTCAGAGGCTGTATGAATGCTTTGAAGTTACACCATCGCATCTCGTAGGGAGAGTAAATACACTATTTTGATTTCACCAGTCTATGCCCGGCGGTGAACAATGAAAAACCACATCCTCTTGGACACCCATAGATCATCTGTGACAATTTTGGAGATTTAGTAAAGTACTTTGGTTTGATCCGGTGGGAGGTCTATCCACCCTGAGGTCTTTACTTACCTGTGTTACACTACCGATAATGTTCCTACTTTCTTGTACATGTGTTAAGAAAAAACAGGCCGGGTGTAAACACATGAATGAAGAGCGGGTGCTGACAGGCACTTGGTGTATGATCAAGTTACAGGCCGGTTTAAAGCGTGGCTATCGGCTGGGGCGCATATACAAGATATGGCATTTTAAAACAATCACCCTATCACTCTTTTGCGAGTACATTCAAATGTTTCTGCAGCATAAACAAGGGGCCTGTGGCTTTCCAACATGGTTTGTGGACAATGCCACTAAACAGGCTGACCAGGATGATTATTACAAACATCAGGGCATACGCTTGCATATGGAACACAGCTAGGACAACCCCGCTTGGCAGCAGTAAGCACAAGTAATTCTTTGTGGGGCAAGTTTGCACAAAGAGTTGATTTGTCAAACACAGTCATCATCACTGACCCCACTGAGCTTCATGCTTATTTATTCAATAATTCTTATGATGTGAGTGGCTGCGTGTTTACAGCTCGTTTGTGCTGGCGGTACACTGAGAAATACCCAGAAACATCTCCCAAAACCAATATATTCACAGCCACATTCATAGCAGCTCATGTTTCTGTGGGGATTATATTGATCATGTGTGATAGCCAAAGTTGAAATGCATATATCGATGAATGTGAGTGCTGCAACGGTTCAGAAGCTAGCTCAGTGTGTTAAGCACTCATTGCTGAAATCTGTGTTCATATGCAATGTTAGAAAAACAAATAACATCAAGGCCGACTCAGTCTTTCCTATGTCTGAAGTTGATAAACTTGCATGTATATGTACTTTATTTTGTAGCACATCAGCAAGTACCTGCACCAGATATGTTTGCTAAAACAAAAAAAAAACATAGCATCAGTATGGTGAAGCTCTAGAAATCAGTTTCTTCAGACGAATAGTTTTAAAACCTAGGAATCCACCCCTAATGATCAGCATAAATTGTTAGTCTGGAGAGGTGATTAGATAAACAAAATCAAGAGCTTCAGAACCAAAGCATTCATTCTCGCATCCTGGCTTTTCCAGCAGACGGTACAGTGAACCTGGACAAATCATCTTACATCAATGCCATTACTGTGCTGTCTTCTGTGAAAATGTTAGCCTTCTCACTCTGCTGGCATTGTTTAGCCCATTACCTGATCTTCCTTTTTTTTATATAGGCTATTCGAGCAGAGGGGGTTGTAGGCATATTTTAAGGTTTGTTAATTTGACACAAAAAAGTTAAACTTTTTGGTACAATTCAAAGGCGTATCTGCACGTTTAAAAATAACAATTTCACAAGCCTGTGCTTTGGACATATTTAAAGCTTTGAAATACAAAAGCTTTTAAGATCACATTAATTAGAATGGTGATACTTATAAACGTCACTTGATGATGGAGACAATGAAGCTAGAATCATTCCCGTTTTGGCTAATATGCTTCTATAACATTTTGTTTTTACAAATTGTCATCTTGGGTTACGTGATTGTGTTCCTTCCAAGTCAGTTCTATAAAATGTTATTATTTTAGTTAATGGTAAGAACTGCAAAAAAAGTGGAAACGTGCAGAAATTGCACAGTGGGATCAAATCCCAGTGCAACCTCTTAACCAATGTGTGATCCTCATCTGATTTAATCTTGCATTGCCTAATCTGTCAAAACTACCAGTCTCTAAACCTTTGAAAATGTTCAGCTCTTCAGAGTGATTCAGTTCTCAGGGTTTGATATTCAAAAAAGCCTCACTCCTGGTGTCATTGGCTATTGTGTTTCTTCCTTTATAATAATTGTGAACATTGGTAAATTGCAGAGACAAGCCACCAGTTTCTTTGTTCACTAATGGCAACTGTACTTGAAAACCATGTCCCAATTCTAATCTCATTTTGTCTGGATAAGGACACCTCCCTGGTAGCTTCTAATCTTCATCCACTATGTATGCTCTGGTATGTGTCGCTTTATCCTTGCTTCCAATTGGTCTCTGTTATCAATGCTTCAACACTGTTGCATTCTGTGAGGCAGCTAGTCTGAGGGCCTCATTACACGGAAGGTGGTAATGGTTAACGGCCACCGTTAATGGTAAAGGTGACCGTTAACCATTACCGCCTTACTACGAGGTCCCTTAGCGGGTTGGTGCTTTAACGCCTGCTTTTTGCAGGCGTTAAAAACCAACCCGCTAAGGGACCTCGGAGCTAATTACGGCACCGCAAAATTGCGGTGCCGTAATTAGCGCCTTCCCCATTCCCATAGAGCCCTATGGGGCAGAAATAGGAATGGGGAAGGGCAATGGCGGAAGGGGGATTTACCGCCCCACCAACCTTGGAATGGGGCGGTAAATCCCCTTTCCGCCAAGGCGGTGCCGGTATTTTACCGGCATGAGCCATGGCGCTAATAGCACCATGGCTCACCGCCTTCAGTGTAATGAGGTCCTGAGTCATCTGTCTAATGTGGTTTATGTGCACCTTTTTCATACTATCTGTGTCCGTCTTTAATACAATAGCTAGTATACATTCCTTGTGTCTATTGATGAAAGTGTCCTGTACTTATACTAGAACACAAGTATCCTTATTGTGGACAGGTAATGTTGCCATCGAAATGCTCCTTGTTTATCATTCTGATTGCAGCAGGAATGAGGGATTTGGAAGAGAGTACCCATGCTTATTTTGAACTCTGTGAGGCACCATAACAAGCTATTGGTGGTGATCGAGATGAATGGGGCGCAACCAGGTATTCAGATCTCTAAATTCCTTTGGTTCGGTAGAGTGGGGGCCCCAAGGGTGTCCATGCTATGGGCCCCAAAAGTGCTTAAAATGGTCCAAGACATTAGCAGCAGGAGGCTTGACACATCCCTACAGCTATTGATTACCAGGTGTTATGGATGCCAGACCAAAACATCAGTTTGAGCATCTGCTGGCAGGACCTGCCAGTTGTGGCGAGAGTTGTTTTGTCAGAAAACATTGAGAAAATTAACACACAGCAATCTCACACATGCCAACACAAATTGATTGGCTTTGCAAACATTGGCAGCCTCTCTATACAACTTTACAGCACCGGTTTAAACACCTCTGATTTGTAGTAGGTATGCTGGACAGTCTCAATGATGATCATGTACTACCACCGAGCAGGGTGAATATGGTCCTCATCGATGATTTGATGAAAGAGGGTGGCCAGAGTGCTGAATTAGAAAAAGCCTTTATTCAGTATTCACATCACCACAGTTTAAGCATTTGCTATATTATGCATTACCTGTTTAACAAGGGTAGGAGTAACAGATCTATAACATTAAATGATAAACACTAAATGCTACATAGTGTTATTTAAAACCCCCATGGTAAACAACAACTAGCTGTGATAACTCAACAGATGTGTCCATCCAAAATGCATTTCTTCATGGAGGCTTTTGAAGACGCTACCAGTAAACTATACAGATATCTTTTGGTTGATTTAAAAACAACCACTATAGAGGATAGAGTGCACACTTATATATTCCAACCCCATCTACCTGCTGTCTATACTCCTAAAAAACAACTAAAACAGCTAGTAAATACCCTTTGTTACAATACTGCATCACTAGCTGTTACATCTTTCATCATGTTGGCACGCATACAGAGAAACATTGCGCTGCTCAAAATGCTTGTATACACCACCATCCAGCAACGCAAGTCCATTCTATCTATGGCCTCTGATGATCGGGTGGAAGCTATCTTGGAGAATTCCTAGAACACATTAAAGGGACACGTCCCCTTAACACAACACTAAGTTAGTGTTTGAAAAAAAGGGCATCTTCAAGAAACTGGTCAATAAGCGGCTATCCATAAGCGCTAAAAGAAAAATAGTCTCTCAGACCGGTGGAGTCATAAAATTTCTCATAGGCATAGCCCTACCTCTAATCACCAGATTGCTGAGGGCCAGTGATGGAGCAAGCACACAAAATATATTTGGTGGACAAACACCAGTTAGAAACCCTGGCACCCCCAGAGGTTTGGAATATACGGAAAAGTTGCAATCATGCGGCTCAAACCTGAAATGAAGGATATTTTAAACAGGCCTGATTTAACCGAATATGTAGAAAAAAACGAATGAAGGAGAGATGACCAAATTTATTTTATCAAAAATGGTAGGTATTTTTGTATATGTACAGTGAATAATAGGTGGGGGTGGGGTAAGGTATTAGTTATAGTAGGGGTTCCAACCATTATTAAAAAAAAGAAAAGTAATTTTCATTTTTCGGTCAAAGAAATTAAGTCATTTCTCCATTTGTTTTTTTTCCAAGATTTTCACAGATATCCTGATTTAATGGCTCATCATAAAGCAGCCTTATACACAAATATTCTGCTTAAATACTTAATTCACAGTCGGCATGGCGAAGCAGAAAAGAACAAACTAACATTATATGTGCCGCCCGTTGAATCTAACAGTATGAATGTTCCACAGGCAGTAGATACGGCTGTGGCGAACATGATGAACACGCTTAGTCATCGCTATTGACCAAAACAGAAGTACTGCTGCATAAAATGGAGTTTGAAAAGGATGTGGTGGCATGGACCGATACAGGAGAATTTATCTACAGAGGTATGGTTGTAATGCGCTCAAACCTGTATGATCTTGTACAGGGTATTATATGTCGACACCCCATTTCCATACAAAATGCCCCCAATGGGTGGAATGAGTTCGTGAAGGTGGTTGCTGATTTAAATATCCCAACATCCATTGTAGGTAATGTTACCCAACAATGCCTTCTGGAGAGGTAAAAAGCTGCAGACTACGATACCCCACACCAGCACAGTCCTGTCAATACACCCTGGCCAATCCCCTCCATAAGCAGATCCAATCACCCAGTCTTGAATGAGGTGGTATAACTTGGGCTTTAAAGACTTTACCTATCACCTCAATATGCTATGATGACCCTACCATCTATAGCTCTGAAGTGCCTATGCCTCGCAGTACCAGTTTGTTGTCTGATTCATGCGAACAAATCATTGTTTAGCTCTATTATAAAATGATTGTTACAAGTATAACTGATGCCTTTTCTCCTGTATTAAATATGTCTTTTATAAATAAATATTTTTACAAGTAATAAATGGATTGGCTGTTTATTACGTTACCACATCTATGTATGTATCTATGTATGGCACACATGACATTCGTTGATTTAAAAACAAAACGTTATTTTATTCATACACGATAACACTAAATAGAACACACACATCTGCATTTCTTTCACAAGATAAAAAGTCTGAGAGATCTATACATGCTGTGTAATGTCTTATTATTATTAAAGAATGTGGTCTCCATTTGATTGTTTTGCTTGTGTAGAGAAGCCCCTCAATGTTCACAAAAGAAAACATACAAGCAGCTAAGGAAAAAGGCCAGCACACCTCTTGCAAGGAGAACAATATGTATTCTCATAAAAAAGACAAGTACGCACCAGCAAAGAACTCTGCTGCCAGAGAGTTCTAACAAAATCATCATGAGCAATAGTTGTTAAAGGTAAAAAGCGACGTACATCACATAGGTTACAAATCCAAGTACCTGGTTGGTGCGACCCTATACGTAGGCAGCCTTCTCCATTTGCGATGCCAGGTCATTGGTCCCAGCTATGCGTTGTACCCCATCAATTGTAAAGCTCCTAATTGGCAATTACTAACACAATTCTTCTAGGGAGAGAACCTTGAGAGGCTCCCCTGAGGAATTGATAGAAGAAGCTATCACCCCAAGTCCACAGGACTTACTTACTGCTATTGCAGGACAGAAAGAGACAAAGGGAAAACCCAAGTCTACCAGCAAGAAAACAGCAAGCACCCCTGTGCCTACAAGGTCATCCCTGAGACCTGTGACTACTCCACCAGCTGAGGCTCAGTGTGAGGTCCAACCCTGTGTGGTTCCACCAGATACTGAGGGCTCAGATCTGGAAGAAGATCTTACTCTAGTCGGAGATCTAGACCCTGTTGGACATCCTGAGCTGCAGTCTTTACTGGCAGAAGGTGGACGCAACAGGGCAGACTTCAGCAGAGGACAAAGAGAGTGACCTACTCTTGAAGGTCTTCGCCTACAGGCAGCTTCTCAACTCGATGGGGAAGAGCATAGGAAATATAGGTTGCACTGGGAAGATGGCCTCTTCTACAGTGAACCGACTGAGTCAACTCCTGGAGACTACAAAAGACTTGTAGTACCTCTAGTGAACCGACTCCAGTTCCTACAGTTAGCCCACGAGATACCTTTGGCTGGTCACTTAAGTTTTAAGAAGACTGACCTAAGATGGGTTCAGAAGAAGATCAATTCTGCAGGAGCTGTCACACTTGCCAAACTTCTGGCAAGAGTGCAGCCAAGAATGTGGCACCCTTGGTGCCTCTCTCAGTGGTGGGAGTTTCTTTTGAGAGGGTAGGGATTGACATTGTTGGTCCTCTTGATCCTCCCACATCTTCAGGTAACAGGTTTATCCTGGTTGTAGTAGACCATGCTACTAGGTATCCTGAAGCCATACCTACGAGAACTGTTACGGCTCAGGCTGTGGCTAAGGCCCTACTTGCTATTTTTACTAGAGTAGGTTTTCCTAAGGAAGTGATATCTGACAGGGGATCACATTGTATGTCCCACTACATGCAAGCCATGTGGAAAACCTGTTGAGTCACTTACAGGTTCTCTACTGCCTACCATCCACAAACAAATGAATTGGCTGAGAGGTTTTATAGAACTATGAAGACCATGATAGGTGCTTTAGAAGAACCCCTTAAAAGAAAGTGGGACCTTTTACTGCCATGCCTTCTCTTTGCATATAGAGAAGTCCCTCAGGAGGGAGTAGGTTACAGTCCCTTTGAACTTCTCTATGGCCATCCAGTCAGACGTCCATTGGCCCTGATTAAGTAGGGGTTGGGGAGTGCTCCTTCCCTCAAGCCAGTCAGAGTGACTGACTATGTGATAGGTCTCCGGAGGAGAATGTCACACATGATGGAAGAGGAAAGTGATAACTTGAGGGCTGGTCAAGCTCTGGTTGAACATTGGCACGACCAGAAGGCTAACATGGTTGAGTTTACTTAAGACCAGCTTGTTCTTGTTATGGTGCCCACAAGGCAGAGGGCCTTGCAGGACACATGGATAGGACCCTTCAAAGTTGTGGGTAAACTTGGAGAGGTGAACTATCTGGTGGATTTAGGCAATCCTAAGGAGGCTCTTCACACCAACCGTTTGAAGGCTTATGTCTCCATACCTGAAATGGGAGCTTTGCTTCTAGCTTCAGCTCAGGAGGAGGAGGAGAGTGAACCTCTACCTGATCTCCTCAGAGGCTTACCTTTAGATGAGAAAGTGGAAGGAGTTAATCTCTCTTCAAGTCTAACATCTGACCAGCAGGAGGAGTGCAAATTACTGTTAAATCAGTTTGCCTCCCTGTTCTCACTTTCACCAGGCTTGACCCCCTGGGGCCAGCATGATATCCTGACTAGTGACTGTTTGCCTGTGAAAAGCAGGGGGTACAGAATGTCAAACAATGTCAGGACCCATATAAGGGCTGAGGTCAACAAGATGCTTGATCTCGGGGTTATAGAGCCCTCTACTAGCCCATGGTCTAGCCCAGTTGTACTTGTACCAAAGGCATGATCCAAAGAGATGAGATTATGTGTGGACTATAGAGCTCTAAATGCAGTCACAAAGACTGATGCCCATCCTTTCCATAGGACAGATGAGCTGGTGGACAAACTTGGTGCAGCCAAGTACCTCAGCACATTTGACCTAAACTCAGGCTATTGGCAAATAGCTCTGACAGACCATGTCAAGGACAAAACTGCATTCTCCACCCCAGCAGGCCTCTACCAGTTTAAGTTAATGCCTTTTGGACTAAAGAATTCACATGCTACATTTCAGAGGATGGTCAATCAAGTTCTGAATGGGATGGAGGACTTCTGCATGGCATACTAGGATGACATTGCAGTGTTCAGCCCTATTTGGAAAGAACATCTTGATCACCAAGGATATGTTTTGCAGGCTCTTGAACAGGCCCATCTGACCATAAAGGCACGTGAATGTCAAATTGGTCAGAGCAAAGTGGTCTACCTTGGACAGAAGGTAGGTGGGGGTGAAATAAGGCCATTGCCTAGCAAAGTACAGGCTGCACAAAACTGGGCCACCCCTACTACTCAAACCCAAGTGAGAGCCTTCCAAGGTCTCACTGGGTACTACAGGAACTTCATAGAGAACTCTGGGACCAAAGATTCTCCCCTGAATGTTATCTCCTCTCCCAAATTTCCTAAAAAAGGTCAGATGGAATGAGGAGTGCACTCAAGCCTCTGAAGGCCTGAAGAAAGCCCTTTGTCAAGCTCCAGTCCTAAGAGCTCCTGACTACCACCAACCCTTCATTGTACAAACAGATGCTTCAAATGCAGGTATAGGTGCAGACCTTAGTCAACTGGATGAGAAAGGTAGGGCACATCCCATTTGTATCATCAGCAGGAAGTTAAAGGATCCTGAGACAAGGTGGGCAACAATAGAACGTGAATGTTTTGCTATTGTGTGGGCAGTGAAAAAGTTTAGACCATACTTGTGTGGATCTACTTTTGTTATTCAGACTGACCACCAACCCTTGAGATGGCTGATGGAAATGAAAGTGGGAAACCCTTAACTACTAAGATGGTCAATCAGCCTGCACGGGTTTGATTTTACCATAGAGCGCAGAGCAGGAAGTCACCACTAAATTGTGGACGGTCTCTCTAGGATGTTTATAACTGACTAGAGGTATGAGATCCATCCAGGAGTGGATTAGATATTCCTGTCCCTTACTCTGGGGCGGGGGGTGTTAGGGAGAATTCTCATTTATGGCTAATTTCCCTCACCTAGTGAGTCCCTCAGCAGCTTTGCTGGATTTCTGGGGTTTATTTTTTCCACCTGGTAAGAGTGTGTGCCTTGTTTCACACCCTTACTTGTGTTTTGCCATGTGTATTTCTACTTTTTTGTGTGATCTTGGGCTCTGGAGCCACACCACTCCATGGGCCCCACTGTTTGTGTGTGTTACACAGCACCTTCAGTGCAGTGACAAAGGGTTGTCTTTTGAGACTTCCCCCTGACTCCATTTTTCTGGGGCTGACTACTGTCCCCCAGAAACAGATAAAGTTGCCATTAACTTTATGTACTCTCTTTAAACTGCAGACCCAGTACACCCCATCTTACATGGAGTATTGGAAAGGGTTAATTCCTATCTATTTTAGTGTTTGCCTCTTGGAGCCTTGTTTCGCTCCCTTAACATTAAGACTTGGCTGGTGGCAGTGGTATCTACCCTAACCTTTCTACCCCGATTATAGTATATAAACGTGGTACTGTTTTAGGCTATTGTATTAGCCTCGAACATAAACCCGCTTGACCAAAAACATTTTCTTTTGGCTCCGGTTGGGTTTAGTCGCCATTTCTTTTTGTTAAAATCCTTCTTGTGTTTTACTTTTCGCTCCAAACCAGGTTTGCCTTCTTTGTTCGCCATCCTTTGTTGGGCTTCTGCCCAGAAACCCTCCTTTGGCATCTGGGTGTCTAGGAGGGCTGAATGTGAGGGAGGGGTTTAGTAACCCCCTGCACAGGGTCTCCTTGGAGACCCAGGTTGCACTTTGCATCGATTGGATGAGGCAGGACTCTTGGGCTGGAAGTCAGAGTCGCCACTGGAACTGGAAGAAACGAAGAGAAGCAGAGAAGAAGACGGCTGCTGCAACTCTCGAGTCCCGATGAAGCCCTGCTACAGTCCTGAGCTATCTACCCTTCGACGACAGAGAAGATCCAGTCTGGAGTCTTCTTCCCTTGAGCCTGGTGAGATCAACCAGATCATCTTCAACAGCCAAAGAATCCTCTTCTTGGTTGAAATCACTGCAAACAGCTGTGGTGGTCCGGATAGCCATCTGAAGAGCCCTCTCCTGCTTTAAAGGAGCGCACCTTTTATACACCATTGCTTCGCTGCTGCTGGCTTCATCCCTGGGTAGTGCAGATCGCTCCAGACGTCCTCCTTCTTGTCCCCACAACTGAAGCTCCAGGAACCGTGAGTCTATAGAAACTACCAGGAACAACTGCCGTAGAACCAGCTTTCTTCAAATCAATAAGGTACTGTTTCCGACCTTGAGGAATCGGGTTGAACCCTTTTTCCTTGCCAAAGGCTTGTCCTTTGCTTTCTTCCCTCTTATAACTTTGCTTCCCTTTGACAATATCCAAGTACTCCTGTCAATCTCAAATTGTGAACTGTTCTAACCTTGTGATCCTCGACAACAGGATTCCTGTCCCATTTTGACACTGGCGCAGACCTATTGACTTTTATCTACTTTTTAGAACATGTCCTCTGATTCCATTTGCCTTGACACAAGTATTGCCTATGATTTTTGTTCCCTATTCCCTTGTTTTCATTCTTTGTGCTAAGTGTGTTTAACTTTGGGTGTAGTACTTTCCGCAGGTACGCTTTATTTTTCGTAAGACCAAACTGTCATTACTGTCAAAAAGTTATAGCGTTTTTAACCCCCGGTAATGTCTTTCTTTCGAAACACTTGTCTATCAGAGTCTAATGTACTTACCACCTTGAATTGACCTGAACTAGAGGAATTGGTTGTGTGTAGTATATTTTTAGTGTGGTTTTATTTAATAGAAGTGAAGTGTTTTGTGAACAGATGGTTTCAAAATAAATACACTTATATTTTTTAACCAGAAACCTTGAGTCAGTGTTTGTTTGAGTCACAGTAATTGTAGACCTTGGTGTATTCTCTACTACTGCTCATTTGCTCTTGAGATAAGTCTGGCTGCTCAGCCATTGCTACCTCTTTACTGTGTAGTACGGGCTTGTACCAAAGGTGAAATTGTATTACCACTTGTAGTCTTAATTGTGTGCAGTGGTCCCTAAGGGCACTGCATATGATTCTGCCTAACAAACACCATCTGCACCATAATATATTTTGGACAGCTTTACACCAGACATGTTCACCCCATAGCCTTTGGACATAAACATACAACTATATTTTACAAACAACAGATTTGTATTGGCATTTAGAACATCAGATTTGTATTCAGATTTACAACATCAGGTTTTTATTCACATTGAATACCTGGGGTTGTTTGTTGCTGTACGGTTATCAATCAGTCTACACATTCTGCAGTATGCTCAATTACTTCATACACACTCTGCCGTTCACCACATTGATAAGCAAACATACATAGTATAGTGGTGGTGGACATTAATTCATAAAGATCCCTATCAAACAGCCAATATCCTTTAACGGCTAGGAAAATATGTTGCATGTCGTACACCGCCAGCTTCAATGAAAGTCCACCGGCAGCCTTAAATCGTTGAAATCCCCTTTGCAGTGATTTTGCCAGTAGATGTCCATTGGAGGGTGGCATCTGTAGAAACATATGTTTGTGATACATAGAACATTGTTACATTCTCCTTTGTATGCCTTTGGTGGTGTTTGCAGATAACACAACATTCTTGGGGATATACTGCCAAAATGCCCTTCAAGTAAATCCAACATTAATTGCTGTACACATCCCCTAGGGGGTTTCACATCAAAATGGCAGTTTCCCAACAGGTGCTCTTTTTTATTTCCTATAAATAAGCGTAAATACATGTAAATTATCTACATTCTCAATCTTGAAAAGTCAGTGTATGAGGCACCATGCACATTTCCCTGTTGTGATGGCTTGCAGTTTTCTCAATTATACTTCTAGCACACATGATACACCCCCGTCTAAACTGCTTCATTTTCAAAAGCAGCTTATCTACCACTTGTGTAGCCCACAACATTTTAGACATGCATTGTTCCACCCCTTTCCCAATCTTTAGCTGGGGTGATGGCTGTCTTAGATGCATACTTTTTACAAGACATTTAGGGCTCAACATCTAGCACATTTTAGGTATTGATATATCTGTATAGGTTATTTGCAAACACTCATGAGCCTCCTGCTGCGTATTGTCAATTCTTTTGCCTGCCATACCATTGTTTTAAACATGTTTTCACCACTTTGGCTGTGAAGCCCTGAATGGCTATAATATCAGCCCAGGATCCAACGGTTGTGACCATATCGCCTATAACACTATCAGTCTTCATTATCGAGATACATTATATTATTGAGATTCCCTGGGTTTTCAATTTGATTTGAGCAGCAAACACAGCAAATATCGACAGTATCTGCTACACCAAGGCTCTCCTCATTGCCATCCATTTTGTCAGCTAGATGCAAAAACAGAAACAGAAATGCACGGTTTTAACACTGGATTAGGTGTCACACCCCTAGAAAATGTACATGTGTTTTCTTTAAAAATATACCCACTGGCTGGCACGACATCTGATATCGACAATCCATGTCCTGTATTCTACAAATGTTGAGGGGTTTGGGGTCACGCTCCCCCTCCTCAAACCTGTCATTCTGCATGATCAAAGACTCATGTCCATTGTCTTTAAGCTCCATTTCAGCATGTTGGATGTATAAACATGATAGCACAGGCTCTACACCCATGGGCTGCTCGAGAACAGAGCCGTCAGCATTATTAGCCTTTTGCAAATTAGCCATAGCCTGAGTGTTTTGAATGACATCTTCAACAGACCGAACCATGACAATGGTGATGAGAGGTGGCTGACTGCCCACAGAAAGTGTAGACATGTTCCCACTGAGCTCCCGATCTAAACGGTCAACCATCAAAGCATATGAGTCATCCATTGCATCAAGACTGTTGTATCTTCTTCTAAGGCAATAATCTAAATAACTATCATTGGGATCACTGGGGTTGCCGGTGGCTGTTTCCTCCTCATCACAAGTGTATCTGATCATTATTACAGTCTCCTTGACATCACTCTGAATAGCCCCAAAGAAGTCTGAAAAGCGCATGATATATCTGTATTGTGAGACCTCACCCCTAATAGTATCATAGCCTTAGAGCTGACCAAAGACACATGACTGTTTAACACATAGACCCAATCAAACCATAGCGCTGCTATCAAAGTTGTATTTTTATATCAAGCCCATTGGGGGTTTTACCAAATGTATATAATATATATATAAAACATGTTGGAGGGTCATGACATTTATTGGGGTTCAATTACATTTAAAGTGGTTCAGGCAAATCTATATCAAATTCATTGGGATTCTCATCAAATTTATATACAATTCATATACACTGTTTTTACTGGAGGTCATCACATTTATTGGAGTAAGTCAAATGTAGAGGGGTTCAGATATAATTCTATCTCATGTTATATACATCAAATTCATATAAAACCTTTATTACATTTCTGGGGTGACTACATTTATTGGGGTTCAGTCAAATGAATAGGGGTTCAGATACATCTCTATCAAATGTCATATTCACTACAGTGGGCTCTTACTCAGTTTACATAAAATGTATATAACATTTTTTGTAGGGCATTTGATTCATAGGGGTTCAATCAAATGTATAATGGATCAGGGGTGTGGTAAAAGGGCATGGCCACCTGTCACTTGAAACGCTTGATGAAAAGTATCTCACTCTACTACTCCTGTAATAAGAGATGATTCTACACACAGAGAAACAGTGCACTGTTTTGCTGTGCCCAGAACACGCAATAGTTTATTTTCTGGAAATGCTTAGGTCCGCTTTCAATTACTCAAACCTGACAAAGTTTGAAACACAGGCTGCCTGCTCTATAATAGCGGCTGAAGTAAGTGTCTCAAGAAGGGAAAGTGGAACATTTCCAGTCTGATGGTTAGTTAGAGGTTCTTTCATGATGAAAAATGTAAATGGAGCATCAGTTGGTATCCTCTCTGCCAAAGGAAGCATTTATGCCACCACACACATAGTGCCATGTTGATGATTTCTATTCCTTTGCTTTTAGGCCATGTTTTATATTAGTTGGAGAAGTGATTCTAGGCTGAACCTTGGAGTGCCCTTGAAATCTGTCAAGCTGAATGCAGTGCAGTTCCCTTGAATTTTAGCATAAATTCTCAAGCATCTTGCAATGTACCAGGTTACTTTTCTTGACCCTTTATCTTTTGAATCCTCACTTCCTCAGCTTGCAGCACAGCCTCAGAACCAATATACATCAGACATGATGCTTAAAACAAACTTAAGTCCAGGGACTGTGGCAGGGCATTTCAACATTTACAGTTGAAATGGGCTGTGGGACTCTGAGTGGTCCTGCGCAGCTGCCCAATGTTGGCAGTCTCGTGACACAGAAACAAAATCCTTTAATTCAGGGCATTAAACTTGCATTGCGCATACATTACAGCCATCACCTTCCTCTTAGAGTTTTCAGCAATTTCTTATTATCAAGTTGCCTTTTTACTAAGCTTTCCCAACATTAGCAACCTGCTGTCAAACAGCAATTAAAAGCTTTTCAGCTGACATTTATTGTTTCAGCCCTCTTCTGGCTGTCTGTCCTGTTATAATCTGCAGCAATTAACTACCTCACTGTATTCTTATTTCATTATAATTTAGGCCTCAAACTGTTGTTTGCTGTTGTCTGCTGCTGTAAGCGGGGAAGGAATTGGCCAGCAACAAGCCAGAGCTCTGCTCCTGCAAAACTTGTTTGCCGGAGCTCCCTCGACCCCAATTGTTGAGGAAGCTCTCTGCACCTAACTGCCACAAATCTCTTCAATGTTTTGCATTTGAAGTCTGCTGTAAATCTAAACTTTTTGTAGTCTCAATGCCAGTGGCGATGTGCAACGAGTTGACAAACTGCCCATAGCCGTACCTAGAGGGAGGCAAAGGGAGCAATTGCCCCCCACATTTGCTACTTTGCCCCCCTAATTGGTGGCCTGCACTGCCCCCCGGCTACCCCCTGGCAAATAACTATTTGCAGGAGTCTTAAAAGTGTTCCTCTGATCAGATGTCATTTGCACGTTTTCTGGCTCTATTTGCTTAGCCTGTGCCCTTTCTTCTGGCCTGAAAGTGACACCATGGGAATCAATAGGCCATGAATATTACTGGGGTGGAGGCATCACTGTTAAAAGCAGGATTCCTACATGCAGGGCTCACTATTTTTTTTCCAAATGTGAATCATACACTTGTCTAAGAAAAAACAAAATACATTTCCAAAATGAAACACGCTCCTTAAACTCACATTCACTGGGTTTCTTTAAAGGAATGGTTCGCCCAAAAAATGTTATTGCAAAAAAAGATGGGCAATAATAAAAAAAATAGATTGGCATTTTTTTTTTAAGTCCCTATGTAAAATTTTAAGCAAATGAAGCTCAAAATGTACAAAAGGAAGCACATGGGGGCATCCATTTTGTGAAATCGATGCCCGCCTGTACTTGCTTTTGCGGCACTAACGAAGGAAAGGCCAACCAGCTGTAGTAAACAAAAGCTACCACTGTGTGGCTGTTCCTTCATTGGCGCCGGGACTCGGAGGACGCAGACCGGAGACTACAGGCAGAAAAGGAATCTTTTCTGCCTGTAGTCTTTGGTTTACTACAGCTGGCTGGCTTTTCCTTTATTAGTGCCACAAAAGCAAGCACAGGCGGGCATCGATTTCAAAATTTTACATAGGGACTTTAAAAAAAAATGCCAATCTATTTTTTTTATTATTGGCCATCTTTTTTTGCAAATCATTTTTTTGGGCGAACCATTCCTTTAAAATGTGTTTTTTTTGTCGGCCTGCCACCGGAATACTTGTGATTTTTGTACACCTTCTTTTGTGTTTTATCACATGATATATTTACAAACATTTGATATGATTCTCAAACTGCTTAATCACAAATAAATTCTTCTATTGTGCTGATATCAGGTATTAGGAAATTAAAATGTGAGTTCATATATGCCAACTATGGATTTTCAATAATTCCCCCACACCCACCCTGAATATAAGCAAGTGACCAGCCCAATCTATCCCCTGGCCAGGCACATTTTATAGCACTTGTTAATTTAAGGAATTGCAAAAAGCCATAAGATTACCAACTAGTTTTTTTAATCATTATTATTAAAATGATATAGTTTGTTACAAACTTTTCATTTATAGATATTTACAATTGAAGTTTCTTAAATTAAGCAAAGAAATGGAAACTTAGATGATAAAATAAAACACAAATATGTCAACCAAGTAATGCAAATAATCACGCAAAATAAAAAGGAAAACTTTCTTGATGTTAGTCTCAGTGCACAGAAAATGTCTAGTCATCAGGAGCTTCCCTTATAATTTGTTAATGGTCTGTAGTCAAGTCCCAAGACATTTTGTAAGAATTGCACTATCGTAAAGATAAGTTTATTTTCTCGACCATTCATTATTAATGACCACCACATATCTTTGTCCATCTGATGAGCCGATATGTTAAAATATTTGCCAAAGATCAGCATTTTATGCATTAGTTCTTGGCATATCATTAATAAATGGTGAATTGTTTCTGGGACTTTGTTATTTTTGCAGAAACAGCAGTATTGATCTGTTTTTGGAATTTGACGTATGGACGCCAGTTTTTCTCTTGCAGGTAGGTTGTTTAGTCGAATCTCCATGTAGATTGCGCAGACCTTATAGTCCGAGAATATTTCCATGTATTTTGGAATTTCATTTAATGCCCGTATGTCTGTTTAACATTGAAGATTTCTGGCATATAGGGTTTTGATATTGCAAGTTCTAATCCAATCATTGCTTGCCAGTTTGATTTTTGCATGCTGTAGTCTATTCGTAAGCATTTCGATTGATATTTCTACGTCCTTTAAGTGTTGCAGTAGTTGTTCTTTCCGGGTCCGCAGAACTGTATTGTTCATGGCGTTTGGATTGTATTTCAAGATTTCTATAGCTGGTATGTCGTCTTTCATCAGAGGTTTTCGCAAGAGGTCTATTTGTTTCCATGTAACTATTGATGATATCCATGTAACTATTGATGATAGCGATTGTGTTGCGACTTCATAGTGTATTCTTGTTATTGCATATGAATCCGGCAGTTTTAAGATTTTCCTCCAGAACATTGACTCCAGTTTGGTTTAGATTATTGGTTGTGAATGGATCATTGTGTCACTACCATGAGTGATTCCCGGAATTACTTTCTGTCTATAGAAAGATATGATAGGCTTGAATTAAAATTTGCCATATTTCCGATGTTGGACACATCCTTGTCTGTCTAGCGATTGAGTTTTCCTTTCTAGAGTGTTAAACCATTGCTTTTCAATTTTCGACTCATTTAACGTGATGCCAAGGTATTTAAAAGTTGACACTTCTTCTAGACAGATGTCGTCAATTGTCAATTTCAATGGTCTTTGCTTCTTGAAGGCGAGTTTGACTAGAGCCATGACTTTGGTCTTTGTAGTATTGATACGCAATTCGTTGGCCTTTATGTAGTCCACCATAAGGTGTAGACTCTGTTGTAGACCTGAAATAGTTTTGTCCAATAAAATGATGTCGTCGGCATAGTACAATGCTGGCACTGAGACGGAGTTCAGTTTCGGAGGGTTTAGAGCAAGTTGTTTAGATGTTCGCAGTCTGCTGTGTATAGGTTGTACAAGGTGGCTGCCAAGGGGCATCCCTGTTTAAAACCTTTCAATGTATTTATCAAGGGGGTAGTTGTGCCATCCTTTGCAAGTCTCACTGCAATTGTGGTGTTAAGAGTATAATATTTTTATTGGTTCTAAGATCTCAGGCGGGCAGTTCCATGCTGATAACTTTTCTCATAACTTTGTTCTCAATATGGAATCAAAAGCCATATGTAGATCTATAAATGCCGCGTAGATCGATGTTTTCTTTTCTATGGCTTCGTTCTTAATCAGGTTAATTATGAGGAGGTTTACATTTGTTACAACATTAGGCGCAAAAACAGTTTGCCTCACTGAAAATCGCTTTGTTTTCGTGGCCCACTCCTTTAGTTTTTTAAGGAGTAATACGGCAAGGACTTTACCTAATGGGTCCAGTAATGCAATTGGTCTAAAATTCTGCGGATTGTTGCGTGAGCCTTGTTTGTATATTGGGACGATAGTCACTGTTCGTCACGATGGAGACATTTTATTCACTTTGTTTATGATTTCTAACAGTTGTATCATAAAGAAGATCCATAACTCAACATTTTGTTTTAGAATCGCGTTTGAAAGACAATCAGTTCCCGGGGCTCGTGAGGTGTTCAATTTGTGGAAAATCTGAGACAGGTCTTCTTTGTCGTAACTTATTTTCCACGTTTTACTCAGAGTTTGTTCAACAGAAGATGTGGCAATAGGCTGGTCGTTATGTATAGTTGTGAAATGGTCTATCCAGTTTTGTTTCGTAACATTTGCTATCTGCAGTTGTTGGTTACTGTCGTTATTATTTAGAAGATTCCACAGCACTCTTGAATTGTGATTCTTACATGACTTCATGGTGGCTTTTGCATCATCTTGTAGTAGTATTGCCCGGTAGGATTTTCTCCAGTTCACATAGGCTTGTTTTACTTTTTTCTTCTGTAAACTGGTGAAATACCATTTGTGGGTTTTAGGGTGCGTATGGCCTTGCGCATCTCTTTTTTTTCTGTGCAAGTTCAAGATTATAGTGGTGGTGATGTACCTTCATTTCCCTCCTCTTGTTTGGCTTTAAAAAAGAAATCAGAGAGGTTTCATAATTGAGTTTGTCTGTATCTTGCATTGTTGGTAATTGGATGCGGTTTGTAAGATCCCTTATTTGTTCAGAGGTCAGGCGCGATCTACAGTTTTTGCCAATGACTTCTAACTGTATGCTCGGGTCTGTCTTCCTAGTTTGGGGCAGAACGGTGCCTTTGACTATTACTTGATGATGGTCACTTCTTGTCGTGGGGTTACTTAAAGTTTCTGTGATGGTTTCCATTAGTTCAACTGATAGGTATACATAGTCTATTATAGCTGTTGCTTTGCCACTGACCCACGTCGGTAAGATTATGTTCATATGATCTTTAGCTTGTTCTACTTCTTTGAGGTTTCTTATGAAGATTTCTTTCTGCCACTTTTTTGCACACAGAGACAGCTCAGCATGCTCCATTCGATGACCAAGCTTGTTGTAGAGGTGTATGTTTAAGTCACTACATATGAGGAATTCGACATGCTGGTGTTCTGTGATTGTTTCATCTATGGTTAAAAATACTCCATCTAGGAATGTGTTATCGTTTAGACTTGCAGGATTCCAATATACATTCATAATGGATATAAGTCGATCACATTTGTTTTTGCCAGTGGATTGAATTTGGACTATGGTGTTTTGTGTCCATGGGTTAAGGTTTTTACTGCTTACAATTGACCATTGCAGCAAAATTTTGATTAGTGTCAGAAGGCCTGATGCAGGTCTGCCATTTGTTCCTTTTATTTCAGGGCTCAAAAAAGTAATGAAGCTGTCGCAGCTTGGTGGTTTCATCAGCCACGTTTCTTGTAGGCAGTCTATGTTTATTGCTTCTAGATCCTGGGCTGGCTGGTTGAATAGATGGATATTACCCCTTGTGTTCCAGGTACATAGCGACCAGTGGAGTTTGTTTGTTGTTGGTGGTTATGATACAGATGATATGTCTTGAGTAGTGTTATATGACACTTCTTCGTATTTGCGATGGAACGGGTAATTCAACCAGTTTTAAATATATAACATCTCAGACACTGTTATTCAACATGCTGAGCTAATTTTGTAGCCTTCTACTGTAGAGTGAGTCCATGGGTCTATTAATGTGCTAATACATCACTGCATTACCAACAGTTAAGTTCATTTACATGACTTCAAAGTCAGCAATATTTCATCTCCAGCCACACTGACCCTGTGCATAGATTTATTGAGGGTGCAACCTTACATGGCTCTTTGGGGATGCTAGCTGGAGAACTGCATGTGCGAGGAGGTGTTCCATACATACAGAACGGGGGGCTCTTTACCTCATGGTTCCTGTTTGTGCTATGCAGGAGCTGGAGCACTGGGAGGAAATTTCAGGGCCTGCGCAGAAGGTAAGTTCATTTAAATATGTGTATCTATGCATGTATGCTTTTATTGTGCATAATGAGTGTTTCATGATGGGTGCGCGCGGCAATGAAGAAGTACATGCTATGTGTCAATGTGTGTTCATGTGTGTGCGCATGTGTGTTTGTGCTGGGTTATGGAGCTGATTTTGGAAGGAGGGAGTTTATTGCACAACTACCCTCCCCACTGTAAAGACTGGAGGGGGGGTCTGTACTTCTGCTCTCTATATGGTAGAGGAGAGGCACAGAGGACCCAGGCCAAGATTCTCTATAAGGTAGCAATGGACGAGCAATCAAGGCCTAGCTTCTCGGGAGGTGATGCAGGCTGGTTCTTAAGTATAGTGTAGTCCCCGAACCTCCACAAAGGAATGTCCACACAATGTATTACTGAAAACACAGTCTTTATATAATTAATATTCAAAGGTATGTACACTATCACAATGCACTTTGTACTCAGAAATCAACAATGGTAAATATATACAATTCTATAGTGGTAGCACCAATATTATCAGATCTCTTTAAAGTGCATCAACTATACTGTTAGAATGTCACACAGATCAATAACAAGGAAACTAGCAATAGAGAGAGGAGGGAAAGCAAGATGGTTGAGACAATAGGCAGAATACTGAGTCAGTTACCTAAACACAGTTCTGTGTGGAGACCCCCCCCCCCACCTGGGAAACCTGTAAAATAAAGATGTAGCATAAGCCCAGTCCATATATTGCTCAATAGTCTTACTTTCTCCTATAATGTTTTTACCGCCCCAATGTACCTGGTGAAGCAGAGTTCTTCGAAGAAGCATCGACGAATCCTTCTTGAGTGACCCCCTTTCAAGCAGGAGTCACGGATCGTCGAGAGGCGTCGAAGAAAGTGAACTTGGCATCGACGGCGTCGATAAGAAGTTTGAGGGTACCGAGACCACAGCGTCGATCCAGGCGGTGCTTGTCGGCGACGTCCTGCGAGGATGAGGTGTGCGGGGCACCTCGGCGTGTGATAGTTCTGGACCACAAAGAGTTTCAGAAGAACTGTGGCCCAGCAAGGGCATCGAGCCGTCGGAGTCTTTGTGGCCTTCAAGTGGCGGGAAACCCACCGGCGGATTCCCCTCGGCGCATCAGCGGCCTTGACTCTCTCTGGCAGGATAAAGCGGTCATCGGTGTGGACAAGGGAGTCCTTCGATTCAGTACTTAGGCAAAGGAGCGGGCGGCTCCGGTCATTGGCCGCACGGCATCAAGCGGTCCCCTCTTCTGGGGCAACACAACTTCGACGGGCCTCCAGTGGTTACACAAACCTGCGAACCCTGGTCGACGGCAATGGACTTCGACAGCAGCAAAGTCCTGGTGCTTCACTTCGTTCTCCTCAGCGGTCCTGTCTCGGGTCGGCAGCCTTACGAGGGTCTGAATTCCAGGGAGCTTCGGCGAAGGTCAGCGGTGCTCGATGGTCCCTCGGCAGCACAGGAAGAGGGAGCCTTACGAGGTCCTCTCTCGGATCAGTCTTCGACGAATTCGGCAGCTTTCAGATCAGGTCGAAGCAAATGCAACAGCAAGTCTTCTTCTTCCAGCTGGGCGTCGAGGATCAGCAGTTCCAGTTACTCTTCAAGTGTAGACACAGCTTCTGAACAATTTCCAGTGGTGAGAGGTCCCCAGATATACTATCCTGTCTCTCATCCACACTGCTGGCTCACACTCAGCAGCCAATCATACAGAAGGGCATTCATGCAGTCAGTCAGCCAATCAGGCACACAGTGCATTCAGGCCATCCTCTTCCCTCTCAGACACTCACAACAAGGAATGTGGATAGGGACAAGTGCCCAGTCATTCAACACTACACACTGCATTCAGGCCAGTTTCGGGCTGTCATGATTCCTGCCCCTCTTGTCCCCAGCCCTCCAAGATGTCAGGCTGGAGCCAGGCCACGATCACCTACATGGCCCTCAAGGGCCTCTCCATCCCTCCAAAGACTCACTTGGAGTCAGACTTGGCGCTTGTGGCACCAGGCTCACTCACTCCCATAGGATAACATTGGGGATTGGACTTGTAATGCATTGATGGGGACAAGATGGATACCCCCACATATTTCGGTTCCCAGAACTGCATGTGCTGTCTAGTCTTTTGGGTGTGGTTCAGCCCAGAGGCACCTGGGAAACCCAGAGACTATTTAAGCCACACCCAGGCTGAGAAGCATGCTTTGCATTTTCTGTACCTGCAGCGTGACACTCACCGTGTTCGGATCAGTCTCCAGTGGGCCTGCATCTTTTTTCTGCGCTCAGCTCCTGCAAGAACAAGAACACTGTTAGGAACAGCCTTACCTTGCAGCCCTTCTGCCCATCATTCAACGCTCCTTCTGTTCTGCGGGCATCTTCAGTGGTGTCATTCCCATCCCGGCACGCCGCTTCCTAATGAAGAGGAAAAGAACAGAGAAAAGGCATTAGTAAGCATTTTACAGCTCTTCGCTTTTTTTTAAAAATACAGTACGAGCTTCAAACGCTTACCTGAATCCCAGCCGCTCTGGGGGAACTGTGTCTGCGGAACTTCTCATCTATCTGCAAGGGGGAAAAGACACTCCAGGTTAGCGTGGAAACATCTAGAGGCGCTGCATACCGCGCTTGCTCACCGCATTTGTTCTTCATAACCGGCATCCACGCAGACAACGTTGCGGTACCTAAAAAACACAGAAAGAGAACTCAGTTCAAAACAAATACGAAAAGGGTGCATCATGGATCGCGCTCTCAATCACCTTCAGTGCCACTCATCTCAGCAGCATGCCGCCATCCACGGACGCCGGCCATCATCTAAGAAGGAAAGGAACGAAGTTAGAGAACTGTTCAAAGACTCATTATACTTACCAGTCGGACTCTCGCCAGTGAAGTAACTAGGCACCAACGAGCCCGCATCAATCAATGCGCCCCTGCGCTGAAAGCAGGACGGAGAGCACACCATCCAAGAAAACAAGGTGAGCTGTGGATCAAAGGAAAGGGTTGGACCCTGGGGAGGAAGGGGTTCAAGCACACAGAGACAATAGGGAATTAAACTCTACCAATCCTGTGTTTCAGGCCCAGTTGCCAGTCGAATAGCCTCCAGAGACGGGTTCGAGGTCGTAAGGGGCCAGCACCGGCTGAGTGACATCGCCGTGGATACCAGGTGAGCATTACAGAACGCAAAGCCTCACATCAAAATCCACCTGGGCGTCATGGAAACGTCAGAAACCGACCAGTTAGCTCAAATGTTGGGACAGCTACGTTCCGAAAGTACATGCAGCTAGGCAGGAGACCAACACCCTGAGAAGGGAGCTGATAGTAGCCAAAGAACGTACTGATGATTTAAGCCGACAACTTCTCCAGTCACAAGCAGGGCATGCACCATTGCCGGGAAGCGTGCCCTCGATGCCAGCGCCATCAGCCAATCCCGTTCAGATAACCCTTCCTGGGGCAGTTCCCTTGGCCCCGCTGAACAATTTACGGGGCATCCCAAGAGGTTTGCAACGTTCATGAACCAGTGCCGCCTGCACTAGCTTTGTAGGCCAGGGGCCTTTCCGATGACCAATCACGGGTCGCTTTTGTGCTATCCTACCTGAGTGGTAGCGCCACGGATTGGTCTGTACCCTTTGTGGCCCAAGACGATCCTATGCTGCATGACTTCAGGAGCTTTCAGCAGGAGATTGAAAAGCTGTTCACCCGGCGTGCTCATGGGCAGGCATTAGACAATGAACTTCTGTCCCTACGCCAGGGGAATCAAGACTTATTAACATACATAGCCACGTTCAATAGACTTGTAGTTGAAGCAGAATGGCCAGTGGCAAAGAGAACCACATTGTTCTCGCACAAGTAGTGAACCCCCGAAAGACTGCTCAGAATTCATTGACCTTGTTGTTCAACTGGATCATAGGTTGCAGGACCGAAGAGCAGACCGAACCAGACCGGACACTCGCCCTATGTATGTGTGTTCAAAGGACAATACTACCCAAACAGCGGAAGGTTCAGGAGAACCCATGCAAATGGGGGGGGTCAGGTCCCCCTTGACTAAAGCGGAAAGGGATAAAAGGAGACAGCAGCAGTTATGTCTGTACTGTGGAAGGTCAGATAATTTCCTTAAAGAGTGCCCTGTGAAGCCACCGAAGAGGACGGTAGGGGCCACAGACAAGGAAGATAGCATCAAGGAATTGGAAAACTCCCCAGCACGGCAAGTGTAGGGGTCCACTTGTCGAGCAAAGAAAGTGAACTACTGACCTCCCATTTTGCACTACCTGTGGTCTTGATCAATCCCCAACAACCATCTCGGATGCACGCAGTAAGAGCGTACATAGACAGTGGGCCGTTGGGAATTACATCGACCAGGATCTTGCAGCAAAGATGGGGCTTCCGTTATGCCCTAAATCAACCACCGACACTGTTACCACTGTCAATGGCACGGAAATAGCTTCTGGTCCAGTATCCCAATGCACTGCAGCTCTAACCCTTCAGTGCCAGGATGGACACCAAGAATCTAGCGTTTTCGACCTCATTAAGGCACCACAGTTCCGGTTGATTTTGGGAATGCCATGGTTGGTAGCTCACAATCCTCGAATCGATTGGCGAGCAAAAGAATTGGCCTTTCCCAAGACTTGCACCCACACATGTTATCGCCAAGAGAAACAACCAATAGACACCAGAACCTCCACGCTTGCGACAGTGGCAATCGGCACCCTCCCAAGTGAATACCAGGATTTTCAAGATGTCTTTCAGAAAGAACGGGCTAATACCCTGCCACCGCATAGACCATACGATTGCCAAATCGATCTGATACCCGGCGCACAAATCCCTTGTGGGCGAATTTACGCACTCACAGAACCAGAAAACCACCACCTGAAGGCCTATCTTGATCAATACCTGGCCAACGGGTTCATCCGTATCTCGAAGTCTCCAGCAGCCAGTCCTCTATTCTTCGTACCGAAAAAGGAGGGTACTTGAGAACGTGCATCGACTATCGTGCACTGAACCAGATTACCATAAAAAACCGCTACCCCCTGCCACGGATCCCTGAATTGCTTGATCAAGTCAAAGATGCCCAAATCTACACGAAACTTGACCTGAGGGGAGCATATCACCTTGTTCGCGTAAAACAGGGGGACAAATGGAAAAACGCTTTTTGCACCAAATACGGCTTGTACGAATATCAAGTAATGCCCTTTGGCAAAAATACAAAAAAAAGGTAGCAGGCGCCCCTCTCTCGAAAGAACAAGGCATGATAACCTGTTCAGTGGTTATTAACCACATTGAGAGTTCGCAGCCATTGCTTTTTGCTCACTGTACCTTCACAGATGGGAAATATCCATTTGCATATCAGTCTTTGTCCCGCCCACAAGGGCAGTCCAGCACCGAAATGCTATGGCAATTCCTCTCTGAACAAGAGTACCATCAGCAACCCCGTACACGTGTTCCAGCCTTGTTGGGCATCATCAGTGAGGTGAAGCTGAGCCTCTCTAAGCACAGTGAGCAGGGAGTCCACGTCTGGTTGCCCCCAGGTAACCTAGGGTGACCAACCCCAAGTTCCTTTCAAAAATACAAAAAAAAGGTAGCAGGCGCCCCTCTCTCGAAAGAACAAGGCATGATAACCTGTTCAGTGGTTATTAACCACATTGAGAGTTCGCAGCCATTGCTTTTTGCTCACTGTACCTTCACAGATGGAAAATATCCATTTGCATATCAGTCTTTGTCCCGCCCACAAGGGCAGTCCAGCACCGAAATGCTATGGCAATTCCTCTCTGAACAAGAGTACCATCAGCAACCCCATACATGTGTTTTAGCCTTGTTGGGCATCATCAGTGAGGTGAAGCTGAGCCTCTCTAAGCACAGTGAGCAGGGAGTCCACGTCTGGTTGCCCCCAGGTAACCTAGGGTGACCAACCCCAAGTTCCTTTCAAAAATACAAAAAAAAGGTAGCAGGCGCCCCTCTCTCGAAAGAACAAGGCATGATAACCTGTTCAGTGGTTATTAACCACATTGAGAGTTCGCAGCCATTGCTTTTTGCTCACTGTACCTTCACAGATGGGAAATATCCATTTGCATATCAGTCTTTGTCCCGCCCACAAGGGCAGTCCAGCACCAAAATGCTATGGCAATTCCTCTCTGAACAAGAGTACCATCAGCAACCCCATACACGTGTTTCAGCCTTGTTGGGCATCATCAGTGAGGTGAAGCTGAGCCTCTCTAAGCACAGTGAGCAGGGAGTCCACGTCTGGTTGCCTCCAGGTAACCTAGGGTGACCAACCCCAAGTTCCTTTCAAAAATACAAAAAAAAGGTAGCAGGCGCCCCTCTCTCGAAAGAACAAGGCATGATAACCTGTTCAGTGGTTATTAACCACATTGAGAGTTCGCAGCCATTGCTTTTTGCTCACTGTACCTTCACAGATGGGAAATTTCCATTTGCATATCAGTCTTTGTCCCGCCCACAAGGGCAGTCCAGCACCAAAATGCTATGGCAATTCCTCTCTGAACAAGAGTACCGTCAGCAACCCCATACACGTGTTTCAGCCTTGTTGGGCATCATCAGTGAGGTGAAGCTGAGCCTCTCTAAGCACAGTGAGCAGGGAGTCCACGTCTGGTTGCCCCCAGGTAACCTAGGGTGACCAACCCCAAGTTCCTTTCAAAAATACAAAAAAAAAGGTAGCAGGCGCCCCTCTCTCGAAAGAACAAGGCATGATAACCTGTTCAGTGGTTATTAACCACATTGAGAGTTCGCAGCCATTGCTTTTTGCTCACTGTACCTTCACAGATGGGAAATAACCATTTGCATATCAGTCTTTGTCCCGCCCACAAGGGCAGTCCAGCACCGAAATGCTATGGCAATTCCTCTCTGAACAAGAGTACCATCAGCAACCCCATACACGTGTTTCAGCCTTGTTGGGCATCATCAGTGAGGTGAAGCTGAGCCTCTCTAAGCACAGTGAGCAGGGAGTCCACGTCTGGTTGCCTCCAGGTAACCTAGGGTGACCAACCCCAAGTTCCTTTCAAAAATACAAAAAAAAGGTAGCAGGCGCCCCTCTCTCGAAAGAACAAGGCATGATAACCTGTTCAGTGGTTATTAACCACATTGAGAGTTCGCAGCCATTGCTTTTTGCTCACTGTACCTTCACAGATGGGAAATATCCATTTGCATATCAGTCTTTGTCCCGCCCACAAGGGCAGTCCAGCACCAAAATGCTATGGCAATTCCTCTCTGAACAAGAGTACCATCAGCAACCCCATACACGTGTTTCAGCCTTGTTGGGCATCATCAGTGAGGTGAAGCTGAGCCTCTCTAAGCACAGTGAGCAGGGAGTCCACCGTCTGGTTGCCCCCAGGTAATCTAGGGTGACCAACCCCAAGTTCCTTTCAAAAATACAAAAAAAGGTAGCAGGCGCCCCTCTCTCGAAAGAACAAGGCATGATAACCTGTTCAGTGGTTATTAACCACATTGAGAGTTCGCAGCCATTGCTTTTTGCTCACTGTACCTTCACAGATGGGAAATATCCATTTGCATATCAGTCTTTGTCCCGCCCACAAGGGCAGTCCAGGCCTGCTGCATTTCAAAACTTCATGAACGATGTCCTACGGGAATTGATTAATGTCTGCGCTCTAGTGTACATCGACGATATCCTAGTGTATTCCACATCAAAGCAGGACCACGTTAAACACGTCCGATCCGTATTGGAGAAACTCTGTCAAAACCAGCTCTACGCCAAGCTCGAAAAGTGCTCATTCCACGTCTCCGAGGTGCAATTCCTGGGCTTTATTCTCAGCCCGAATGGAATCCGAATGGAAGTACACAAGGTAGATGCCATACTGAACTGGCCATCCCCAACTTCATTCAAGGGGGTTCAAAGTATGCTGGGTTTTGCAAACTTCTACCGCCGGTTCATCCCAGGATTTTCGCAAATTGTGCATCCCATTACGTCATTACTAAGGAAAAGCAAGAAAAAGTTCCAGTGGACAACTGAAGCCGAGGAGGCTTTCCAGGAACTCAAAGCAAGATTAACATCTGCCTCAATCTTACGCCACCCTCGCCCTGATCTCCCATACCTAGTGGAAACTGACGCCTCAAGCATGGCTATGGGAGCCGTCCTCTCACAAAAGGACCCCGAAACGGGCCAGTTACACCCTGTTGCCTTCTGTTCGCGTAAATTCACACACCCTGAACACAATTACGCTATTACAGACAAAGAACTCCTAGCCATTAAGTCAGCCTTTAAGGCATGTAGGCACTATCTCTTGGGTGCCAGACACACAATCACCGTAATGACTGACCACCGGAAACTCCAGTACCTAAAAATGGCAAAGGCCCAATCCTCACGACAACTGCGTTGGGCTCTTTTTTTTGCTGAATATGACTACGTGATTACAAAGAACTACGAGAACAAGTCATGTCCGGTTATCATGATTCCTTGATCGAGGGCCACCCCGGAATCGCTAAAACCCTAGCCAAGGTAAAATGAAATTATTGGTGGCCCACGTGGCGTAAATACATTATCCAATTCATCCTGTCTTGTGGAGTGTGTGCTCAAAACAAGTCATCCAAGCAGAAACCGGCTGGGCTATTACAACCATTGGAAATCCCACCAGCACCCTGGCACACGTTGTCCCTCGATTTTATTACTGACTTACCACCCAGTCAAGGGTTTAACACTATTCTTGTGGTCGTGGACCTGTTTTCAAAAATGGCACATTTCATTCCTCTTAAGGGGCTCCCAAATGCTTCCACTCTGGCAAAGGTGTTTCTTGAAGGCATCGTACGGCTCCATTGGTTCCCTTCAGTTTTGATCTCAGACCGAAGTACTAAATTCGTATCAAACGTCTGGAGAAAATGCTGCTCTATGGCCCAGATTGACATCCATCTTTCCACCAGTCACCATCCCCAAACGGATGGTCAAACTGAGAGGACAAATCAGATGCTCGAGCAGTATCTGCGTTGCTTGTTACACCAAGCTGAAGGAAGCTGGTTCGACCTATTATGGATTGCTGAATATGCTTAAAATAATTCCCTACACACCAGCAGCGGGCAGACGCCCTTTTATACCATGTATGGCAGGCACCCGCGTACTTCTGAGTTGGACATTCCTACAACCCTGGAAATGCCAGCAGTCAAAACCTTGCACACGGCCATTTCTCAAACCTTTAAAGGGCAGCTGAACACCTACTTCAAGCGAAGAATCACCAAAAGAAGTTTGCTGATCAACAACGAGCAAAGGTCCCCAACTACCAAGTGGGAGACAAAGTCTGGCTGGAGTCTAAACACGTGTCCATTAAAGGACCCCGAACTTTCTGTCCAAGATACCTGGGTCCATTCACCTCCGTGATAAATCCTGTGGCGGTCAAACTAGCTTTGCCGTCAAACATGCAGATTCATCCTGTGTTCCACGTGTCTCTCCTTAAACCTGTTCAACCTGGGACCAGGGTAGCAACACCACCGCAGCCAGAAGTAGTTGCTGGGGAGCCAGAATTCGAAGTCAAAGACATCTTAGATTCAAAGTACGTCAGATCCAGATTATACTACTTAGTAGACTGGAAGTGAAATGGTCCACAAGACAGGACATGGGAGCCTTGTGAGTACATCTATTAACCTCGCCTGCTTAGACGGTTTCATCAAAAGCATCCAACCAAACCAGTAACAGACAGAAGAGCCACCTTGAGAGGGGCCTTGGGGGGCAGTGCTGTCATGATTCCTGCCCCTCTTGTCCCCAGCCCTCCAAGATGTCAGGCTGGAGCCAGGCCACGATCACCTACATCGCCCTCAAGGGCCTCTCCATCCCTCCAAAGACTCACTTGGAGTCAGACTTGGCGCTTGTGGCACCAGACTCACTCACTCCCATAGGATAACATTGGGGATTGGACTTTAATGCATTGAAGGGGACAAGATGGATGCCCCTACATATTTCGGTTCCCAGAACTGCATGTGCGGTCTAGTGTTTTGGGTGTGGTTCAGCCCAGAGGCACCTGGGATACCCAGAGACTATTTAAGCCACACCCAGGCTGAGAAGCATGCTTTGCGTTTTCTGCACCTGCAGCGTGACACTCAGCATGTTCGGATCGGTCTCCAGTGGGCCTGCATCTTTCTTATGCGCTCAGCTCCTGCAAGAACAAGAACACAGTTAGGAACAGCCTTACCTTGCAGCCCTTCTGCCCATCATTCAGCGCTCCTTCTGTTCTGCGGGCATCTTCAGTGGTGTCATTCCCATCCCGGCACGCCGCTTCCTAACGAAGAGGAAAAGAACAGAGAAAAGGCATTAGTAAGCATTTTACAGCTCTTCGCTTTTTTTTAATACAGTACGAGCTTCAAACGCTTAACTGAATCCCAGCCGCTCTGGGGGAACTGTGTCTCCGGAACTTCTCATCCATCTGCAAGGGGGAAAAGACACTCCAGGTTAGCGTGGAAACATCTAGAGGCACCGCATACCGCGCTTACTCACCGCATTTGTTCTTCATAACCGGCATCCACGCTGACAACGTTGCAGCACCTAAAAGACACAGAAAAAGAACTCAGTTCAATACAAATACGAAAAGGGTGCATCGCGGATCGCGCTCTCACTCACCTTCAGCGCCACTCATCTCAGCAGCACGCCGCCATCCCCGGACGCCAGCCATCATCTAAGAAGGAAAGGAACGAAGTTAGAGAACTGTTCAAAGACACATTATACTTACCAGTCGGACTCTCGCCAGTGAAGTAACTAGGCACCAACGAGCCTGCATCAATCAACGTGCCCCTGCGCTGAAAGCAGGACGGAGAGCAGACCATCCATGAAAACAAGGTGAGCTGTGGATCAAAGGGAAGGGTTGGACCCCGGGGAGGAAGGGGTTCAAGCACACAGAGACAATAGGGAGTTACACTCTACCAATCCTGTGTTTCAGGCCCAGTCGAATAGCCTCCAGGGAAGGGTATGAGGTCATAGGAGGCCAGGACCGGCTGAGTGACATCCCCGGGGATACCAGGTGAGCGTTACATGGGCAGGGCTGTCTCAGTCTTTATCTCTCATACCAGAAACCAGACAGCCACAACAAGAAGTGCATATTGGTCACACACTCCATTCACCCAGGTCCCACCCACAGGGTGTACCCCCAACATACAGTCACTGGGAAGGCTCCAGCCAGTCTGGACTGAACTTCACAACAACACCATATATGGAACTTCCACCAAACAGCCAGTCAGGGGGAAGGGACAGAGTCAGGGCTTCCCAGGACTTTGGGAAAACAAGGTAACAGATAATCGAAAGCAAGAGGCCACCAGGGCCATCTTGTTTTCTATCTGGAATCAGCTGATTCCAATGGCAGGGTCTGGGTATCCCAAAATGAAGGATACTCAGAGCACCAGTCAAATTCAGCATGGAGCTGCCACCAGCACATATCCTGCTCTGTGGGCCACCCACAGGTGCCCAGAAACATACACTAGGGGCACAGGGTTGTACCCCCACCCATGGGTGCCATAAGGGTATCCATGGGTCTGTACACCAAACCAAAAACAGGAAGAGCTGCACTGCCAGGAGTCCCACATGAACTCCTGCGTGGAAAGCACGACAGAACACATGATAAAAAGGCAGTAAAGGACAAGGAAACGGAGGCCCTGTCCCTCCGATGCTTTTCCAGCATCACAGTCGCCCCCCCCCCAGACTGAGGTGGAGGGTGCCTAATCTCCCACGGGATAGACACCCTCATCCAGACTGTCAACGTACCTTCTGGAAAGGCCATCTGCATTATCGTGACTCTTCCCTGGTCTGTGCTCTATGTTGAAGACTAGCCCTTGCAGGCTAATGGACCACCTGACCAGTTTTGAGTTTTCACGCTTCATCTGCATAAGCCACTTCAGGGGCTTATGATCTGTTTGGACCTTGAAGGTAGTCCCCGTAAGGTAGGGCCTAAAACGCCTAAGGCTCCAAACTATACTGAAACATTCCTTCTCAACAGGAGCCCACCTAAATTCTCTACCCTTGAGTTGTCTACTGATGAAGATGATAGGGTGTTCCCTCCCTTTGTCATCTAACTGGGACAAGACAGCTTCAATTCCGGTGTCGCAGGCATCCGTCTGGACGATAAAGGGTCGGCTGTAGTCAGGCGCACACAACACAGGTGACCTACACAGACTTTCTTTCATGTCATCAAAGGCCTTCTGACAGTCTTCAATCCAATTAACCTTCCTAGGTTGTTTGGGTGAAGTCAGAGCTGTCAGGGGTGCAGCTATGGTTCCATAGTCTGCCATGAAATTGCAATAATACCCAGTGAGGCCCAAAAAGGCTCTAACCTTGGTTTGAGCAGTGGGAGTCTCCTAGTCCTGTACATCATGTACCTTACTGGGGAGAGGTTGGATTTGACCCCCTCCTACCTCATGACCAAGATAGGTAACTTTCCCCTGAGCTATCTGGCATTTGGTGGCTTTGATAGTGAGGTTAGCCCTTTTAAAGGCCTGCAACACCTTATCCAGATGTGTCAAATGCTCTTCCCAGGTGGAACTGTAGACGGCAATGCCATCTAAGTAAGCCACACAAAAGGCTTCCAGCCCACTGAGCGCATAGTTGACCAATCTCTGGAAGGTGGCAGGGGCATTCTTCAACCCAAAAGGCATGACCCTAAACTGGTAGTGTCCCTCTGGTGTTGAGAACGCCGTCTTTTCCTTGGCATGGTCCATCAGAGCTATTTGCCAATAGCCTGAGGTAACGTCAAAGGTGTTCACAAATTTGTCAGCACCTATGGTGTCCACAAGCTCATCAGCCCTGGGCAATGGGTGCGCATCAGTCTTGGTGACGGCATTGACTCCTGTGTAGTACACACAGAACCTCCAATCCTTGGTACCTGCCTGGGAACTTGCCTTGGGGACAAGGACCACGGGACTGGACCAGGGACTGGTTGAGAGTTCAATAACACCCAGATCCAACATCTTGGCGACCTCAGCCTGGATGTGGTTCTTAACAGTATCTGACATACGGTAGCTCCTGCTTTTGACAGGCACGCAGTCACCAGTGTCAATCTCGTGCTTACTCCACGGTGTAATGCCTGGCGTCAGGGAAAACAGAGAGGCATACTACTGGAGCAAAGTCCTGCAGGCCCTCTGTTGCTCTGTTGTCAAATCTGGAGAGAGATGCACTCCCTCCACTGAGCCATCCTGAGGGTTGCTATGCAGCAAATCAGGAAGGGGCTCTCTCTCATCGTCTTCTTGCTCTGATGCTAACAAGAAACATGAGACTTCTGCTCCCCCTTGGAAAGGCTTGAGCCTGTTAACATGGAATACCTGAGGGGCTACCCCTGGGATTCCCTTGTCAACCAGATAATTGACTTTGCCCATCTTGGAGATGATCCTGAAGGGTCCAGTCCATTTATCTGCCAATGCCGAGGCTTGGTAGGCTCCATCACGAGGACCTCCTGTCCCGGAGTCCAATCCACTTGCGAGGCTTTAAGGTCATGCCAGTACTTGTTCAATTCCTGGCTGGCCTTGAGATTCGCTGTTGCCTGACCCATCATCTGTGTCATCCTCCATATGAGGCCTAACACATAGTCCCCCACTTGCTTGGCGGGACCTGGAGGGGTGGCCTCCCAACCTTCTCTGATCAAAGCAAGGGGCCCCCTCACGGGATGTTCAAAGAGTAACTCAAAGGGGCTGTAATCAACACCCTCTTGAGGTACCTCTCGGTAAGCAAACAGCAGGCATGGCCGGAGGAGATCCCATTTCCTCCTTAGGGGCTCTTCCAAAGCACCTATCATGCCCTTGAGAGTTTTATTAAATCTCTCAACCAGACCAGCGGTCTGGGGATGTTAAGAGGTGGAGAACTTGTAGGTTACTCTGCACTCTTTCCACATGGTCTTCATGTAATTAGACATGAAGTTGGATCCTCTGTTAGAGACAACCTCCTTAGGGAATCCAACACAGGTGAAAATGCCCAGGAGAGCCCTGGCAACCACCTTGGCAGTAACAGTCCGAAGGGGTATATCCTCAGGGTACCTGGTGGCATGATCTACCAAGACCAGGATGAACCGATGTCCACCTGAAGTGGGAGGGTCCAGGGGACCGACAATGTTGATGCCCACCCTCTCAAACGGTGTGCCAACCACTGGCAATGGCTGCAGTGGGGCGATGACACTGCCTCCAGTCTTGCCAGACAGCTGACAAGTTGGGAAGGTCCTGCAGTGGGACTCCACTTCTACTCCCATCCGAGGCCAGTAGAAATGGGCAGAGAGCCTCTGCTTAGTCTTCTTGGTACCAAGATGACCAGCCAAGGGCACTTCATGCGCCAACTGCAGTAGGAAGGGCCTGTAAACCTGGGGTACCACCAACCTCTTGAGGGCACCAGGTTCAGGCTTATTGGGCTCACTAACAAGGAGCTCACCCTCCCAATATATCCGGAAGGTCCTAGGCACTTCTCCTTGTGCGTGGGACAGGGCCTGTTTCCTCAGACCCTCGAGAGAGTGGCACTCTCTCTGTCCCTTACAGAAGTCTGCCCGGGAGGGTCCCCCTTCAACTAACAAGAATTGAAAGTCGGGATGATACTCCGGGGTGAGAAGCTCTCCCACAGGAGAGTCTTCTGGCTCTTCTCCCACAGGATTTGAGATGGGGTTTACCACTGGATCCAGCCCGTCCGGAGCATGGATCCCAATGGGTGCTGTCGGAACAGCAGGAAGAGAAGGAGCCCCTGGCACAGAGGTTGCCTTCTTGTTCTTCCTTCGTCTTGCCTTAGGCCTCGCTTTTGGCTCAGGTACCTGACTCACAGCCAAACCCTGTGTCACCTGTGACCTAGTGACTGCAGCAGCAGTCATGGGAAGACCATCCAAGATCAACCCTAACTCTACTAGATCATTTCCTAACAGAATGTTAGCAGGGACATTGTCCTGAACCAGGACAGGAAGCTTTGCTGTCTAGTCTCCAATTATGAGCGTGACTAAGGCTACAGGCGATGATTTGGGAGGCCCACCAGCTAACCTGGTGGTTCTCAGAGGAGCTCCTTCATAGTCCTCCGGCTTGAGCAGGGTCCTGTCCACCACTGTCATGCTTGCCCCAGTGTATCTCAAACCAGTAGAAGGCTGGCCATTCAAGAGGAAACTTCTCAAAAATCTGCGGGTGTTCTGTGGGATAGTCGCCAGTACTTCCACGTACTGGTCCCAGGCCCCAAGGGACACTAAGGAAATCTCTACAGCAGCACAAAATGTGATCACTGTAGAGGAGGGGAGGACAGTGGCCTCCACCTCAGACATGGGGTAAGGGTAGGTCAGGCTGACAGCCTGTACTTCAGGTGCCTTACCTTTACACTTGGAGTCACCAGTTTTGTGATCCAGAGCCCCACAATCCCAGAAAGTGCCGGGAGTGCACAGTACGGTACTGGAACCACTGGGAGCCTGCTTTGCAGCAGTTAGACCACTACTCTTATTCCCACCCACAGATGACTTATCCCCACCAGATTTTTGGGTCTTAGGAGAGGTGGGTTTAGGTTTACCCGACTGTGACTGCTTTTGGGGCTCCACAGCTTTCTAACAAGCCCCCTTCTCTTTGTCCTTGTCATTCCCACTGGAGTCCTTAGGGGACACCCGGTGGGAGACCCACTTGTCAGCCAACCTAGCCATCTTAAAGGGATCCAAAATGTTCTGGTCAGCAACATACTGACGCAGCTCTGGTGAACAGGCTTCAGAAAAATGCTCAAAAAACAACAGGTGGGACAATTCAACAAAGGTTTTCTCCTTGTAACCATCAATCCACCCCATCATGTTCATGTGCGCAGCACTCACCCAGTCAACCCAAGACACAGTCTCTCTTTTCTTAAATTCCCTGAAACTTTTAAGGTATTGGGTAGGTGTCTTGCCAAACTTGGCAATCAAAGCAGACTTCATACACTCATACTGACCCCTGTCTTCCACACTCAGCTTCAGAATACAGTCATACCCAATTTGAGGCACTCTGCTTAACAAACACTTATCCCAATCTCTTTTGTCAACATCATGAATTGCACAAGCCATTTCAAATGCTTCAATCCATTGGAGGATATCAGAACCCTCTACAAACACACCAACCAAATCTTTCATAAACTTGGTGGCTGGGGACATGCCACTCTCAACTGGTTTAGCTGAAGTCTCCACTCTAGCTTTCTCCAGCTGGATTCTTTGGTGCTCAGTGTCCCTATCTTTGAGTATCACTTGCTGTGCCAACTCCTCTTTCTTCAACTCAGCTTCTGTTGCCAACTTTTTGTATTGAAGGGCTAACTGTTCCCGTTGTAGCTCCAATTTGAAGAGCAGTGCTGGGGTTTGGAACAGAGGCAGCAGGAATGGTGGCATTCCCAGAAACAGATTCAGCAGAAAGCCCAGGGGCAGAGTCCTCATTGGTTGCATTCCCCCCTCATCAAGAGTTTCACCATCAGTCTGGTAGTCAACCAGGGCAGCTATCAGCTCAGCCCTAGACTTATCCACAAAGTCTAACTCCCTGGCTTCACAAGCACTCTGGAGAGCCTCTATGTTCATCCTAGTCAATCTACCATTTGCAATAGACTCCATTGCTTGTAATGCAGTTATTTTGTACACAACCAAACATTAATTTAATAAAGTGCAGATATTTTGTAAGTGGCACGGTTATACACTGATTCTTAAAACCATAAGCATCCCACCCCTACCACCATTGTAAAGACTGGAGGGGGGGTCTGTACTTCTGCTCTCTATATGGTAGAGGAGAGGCACAGAGGACCCAGCCAAGATTCTCTATAAGGTAGCAATGGACGAGCAATCAAGGCCTAGCTTCTCAGGAGGTGATGTAGGCTGGTTCTTAAGTACAGTGTAGTCCCCAAGCCCCCACAAAGGAATGTCCACACACTGTATTACTGAAAACACAGTCTTTATATAATTAATATTCAAAGGTATGTACACTATCACAATAACGCACTTTGTACTCAGAAATCAACAATGGTAAATATATACAATTCTATAGTGGTACCACCAATGTTATCAGATCTCATTAAAGTACATCAACTATACTGTTAGAATGTCACACAGATCAATAACAAGGAAACCAGCAACAGAGAGACGAGGGAAAGCAAGATGGTTGAGACAATAGGCAGAATACTGAGTCAGTTACCTAAACACAGTTCTGTGTGGAGACCCCCCCCCCACCTGGGCAACCTGTAAAACAAAGATATAGCACAAGCCCAGTCCATATATTGCTCAATAGTCTTACTTTCTCCTATAATGTTTTTACCCCCCCAATGTACCTGGTGGAGCAGAGTTCTTCGAAGAAGCGTCGAAGGAGTTAAGGTTCTTGAAAGATAAGCAACGGGGTGTTCTAAATCGTCCTCCATCTTCTGCTTCAACACTGCTCCTATAGCGTAATTAGAGGCATCCGTTTCCACTAAAAAGGGTCGACTTGTATCGGGTTGAGCCAAAATGGGAGCTTGTGTGAACTCGGTCTTTAAAAGCTGAAATGCAGTTTCTTGTAATGTTGACCAGACAAATGGGGTGTCCTTCTTTAGCAGAGCCACTATGGGTTGTGCAATCTCGGAAAAGGTGGCTATGAACTTTCGGTAGAAATTGGCTAGTCCTAGGAAGGATTGGATGTGTTTCACCGATGTGGGAGTAGGCCAGGCGAGAATGGCCTTTACTTTTGAAGGGTCCATGCCAATCCCCTCTGGACTAAGGATAAATCCCAGATAGTGCACAGAGGTAACGTGAAACAAACATTTCTCAGGCTTGGCTAAGAGGTGATGTTCCCGGAGTCTTTGTAGAACTGCCTTAAAATGTCCTTCATGCTTCAGAGGGTCTTTGGAAAAAATCAATATGTCGTTCAGATAGACAATGACGAAGAGAAACAACATATCAGAGAACACCCTATCCACAAAACGTTGGAATACTGCTGGGGCATTGGCTAGTCCAAAGGGCATGACCAGGTACTCACAGTTGCCAAAGGGTGTTCTAAAGGCGGTCTTCCACTCGTCTCCTTCCCGGATACGGATCAAATGGTAGGCACCCCTGAGATCCAATCTGGTGAATATTACGGCTCCTCTAACAGCTTCCAGGATATCCGAGATCAGGGGCAGTGGGTACCGATCCTTGAGGGTGCATTGATTTAAGCCTCTATAGTCGAGGCATGGTCTGAGTTCCTTTGTATCCTTCTTGGGAACGAAGAACAACGAAGCACCCGCTGGAGATTTCGAGGATCTTATGGTGCCGTTTTCAAGATTAGTATCTAGGTATTCCCGATGGGCCTTTTTCTCGGGTTCGGAAAGAATGAATACTCTGCCGAAGGGAATTACAGCTGAGGGATCCGTATCTATGGCACAGTCTTTGGGCCTGTGAGGGGGTAGGACTTGGACTATGGCAATAGAAAATACATCAGCATATCCCTGATAGGCCTCCGGAACTTGTATAATATTGGAAACCATGAGTGGTGTTTCTTGGTCTCTTGGTGGTTCTTTAGAAGTTACCGAGGAGGGGTCCAGGGTTAGGCAGTGGGACATACAGAACTCTGATCCCAGGAATAATGATCCTGCTGTCCAATTGATATACGGATTGTGCTTTTGTAACCAGGGCATTCCCAATACCATGGAGTAATGGGCTGACTTAATGATGTCGAATGTAATCCGCTCTTGATGATGGTTTAGGGAAAGTTGGATCTCTTTAGTCTGCAGGCTTATGGGCCCTGAAGAGAGGGGTCTTACGTCAATTGCATCCACCGGCTGCATGGTGTTTCGTGTCTCGTATGGAATATGATGACTAACCACCGAGTCTTGATCAATGAAAATTCCCATAGCTCCGCAGTCCACCAAGGCCAGAATGGGATAGGTCTTGGCTTTGGAGGGCGACAGGAAGGCCTGTAGTATCACCAAACTGTTTTATCCAGGAGCGTTCGAGGATGGAATTGATGTGGAGCAAACATCTCTCTCCCGAATCTCTGCTCCATTTAAGATCGGGAGCCGGCGTTTCCCGAACGCTGAGGAGGTGCCAGAGGACATTCCCTGACCAAATGTTTGTCTGAAGCACAATACATACACAAACCCGTATGGATCCTTCTCAATCTTTCTTGAGGTGATATGGGTCCACGAAAGGCTCCAATTTGCATGGGTTCAGGTTCTGGGGCTGGACTTGGGTTTGCGTCCATTCTGGCTGTACTCTCAAAAGAGGTCTTGGGTGGGTTTCCCTTGGATTTCTTCCTTTCAGCCTTCCTTTCCTGTATGCGGAAGTCTATTTGCAAGGCCAGGTCCATTAGTGCCTGGAATGAATTTGGTCTGGCCACCCTGGCTAGTTCATCCTTGATCTCATCGTTTAGGCCTCTCCTGAACAGGGTAAAACTAGCCTCAGAGGACCAGTCTGCTTCCTTAGCCAATTGTTTAAATCTGGTCACATAAGTGAGCATATCTTGGGAGCCCTGTTGAAAGTCCAGCAAGCGTTCTTGGGCAGTATAGACCTGCTCTGGACGGTCAAACATGCCTTTAAGGGTCTATATGAACCCATCATAGTCGTCTAGGAGAGCATCAAGGGAGTTAACAAGGGGTGTTGCCCAAGTAAAGGCGTTGCCGGAAAGGTGGGTTATAATGAAACCCACTTTAGCCCTAGGAGTCGAGAAATAATAGGGCTTTAAGGTAAAGTGGACCAGGCATGAATCCAGGAATCCGTGAAGTGTTTTTGCCGAACCATCATACTTGTCAACAATACCGCCCAACAGGACGCCCTCCTTTGTAGCAGAATCCCGGGATAAGACCAATTGTTTGAGCGCTGTGTTTTCCGCCTTAAGGTTTTGAACCTCGGTTGATAATTCTTGCATGCGCCGCATTAAGTCCTGTACGGCAGCTTCCATCTCGTTTTTAGGTTCGATCAGGTGGCGTCTCAAACTGTCAAGGAGTTCCCCCCTTCTCACCTGGGTCCAGAGTTTTCCGGTGTCTTTGATCGCAGCCTTCTTGCGAACGCTCCTGGTCTTGAACAGCGCTGCTCGAGTCTCGTCTGGTTCCAGGTTGCGTTTAGTTCCGGGAGCGCGTAGTCCAGGAATCCGGGATTCTGGAAAAGGCTAGAAATGCTCTGAGCCAGGAAGGGTGAAAGGGACAGGAGCGGGTAATAGCACTGGGACAAAGGAAACAATACCGCGAGCTACGATCACACGTCTGGGCTACTCTGCAATAGCATTGAGACGCGCGGAGCCGCGGAAGGCGTGGTCTATAGATTCAGCGTTCAGCGCATGAAGCGAGCAAGGGCTTCAGCTCTGGACGGCCATATTGGAAGTAGTACGGAATGTAAGCCCATTGAGACAAGGACCAGGAGGTCCAAAAGGGGCGTGATCTGAAGTTCATGACAGAGCTGCACTGCCAGGAGTCCCACATGAACTCCTGCACGGAAAACACAAACGAACACACGATAAAAAGGCAGTAAAGGACAAGGATACGGAAGCCCTGTCCCTCCGATGCTTTTCCAGCATCACACCCACTGGCCAAGATCAACTATCCATGCAAGGTGCTTGGGGGACCGTGGGCAGGCATGGTATGTTTCTATTTGCCATCTACGAGATATGGGGAGTAAAAAATACCATTCCTGCCCCTTGGGCCACCCAGACCCTTGCATGCACTCATAACACACTCATAATCACATTGTGTGTTTGCAAGGTGCTAGGGGCACAGGTGGCAGGCATGCCATTTTTTACTGGGCATCTTTGATAGAGAAAGCATGATAAGTGTTATTATGGAGCTGTAGCTAGACTGTCATTTTAATGCAACCAGTCTAGTCATTTCTTACTGTGGCATGACATTTTGTATTGGGCATCCTTGATAAATCAAGCATAATAGGTGTTAATACATGGTTAATCTGGCATTTTGGTTCACTCAGTCTAGCCATTTCTTATTGTGGTATGGTATCTTGTATGGGGCATCTTTAATAATGCAAGCAAGATAAGTGTTATTATGTAGCTAGAACAGCACTTTGGTGCAGCCATCTTAGATAAAGCAAGCATGATAATTGTTATTGTGTAGCTAGATGTTGCATTTTGGTGCATTCAGTCCAGCCATTTCTTACTGTTGCATGCTATTTTGTCATGAGCAACGTTTGTAAACAACGCATGATAAGTGCTATTATGTAGCTGGACTAGAATTTTAATACAGCCAGTCTAGCCATTTTTTCATGCGGCGTGACATTTTGGATTGGGCATCTTTGATAAAGCAAGCATGATACGTGTTATTACGTGGCTAGACTGGCTGTTTTGATGCAGCTAGTTTGGACATTTTTTCATACTGTGGCATGGCATTTTAATGGTTACGCCAACCAGAGTATTTTCTTACATGGGGAAACTGCCATACATTGGCAGAACAAGCATGAACATGCCTTCTTAAAATGTGCAAATCAAAATGTGTATGTTCTTCTATGGGAATACCGGCACAGGGCCTCATCACGAGTTGGGGGGTATCGATACCACCCAGGATAATAGCGTTACTGCCACCCAGTCCGGCGCTATTAGCACTGGATCAAGGATTGGACGGTAATGGGTATTCCCCATTGCCCATTGGGTCCATTGCTAATAGCGCCATGCTAATTGCGGCCAAAAATGGCCTTTAAGTTGGTGCATCTACCCCCAGCTGTAAGCTGGGGGTAAATTCTGCCAGACTCGTCATTGGGCAGACCCTTAAATGGGGCGGTAATAGCGTCACCGCTGCATTTAAGGGCTACCACCCAACTTGTGATGAGGCCCACAAAGTGGCACAGCCAGCATGGAAATGTTTTCATACTGGCATATTTTGTGGTCAAGGGCACCATGAAAATGTGTTGGGGAAATGCTCTTGTGCACTGTTGGTGACTTACATCTATTTTATTTTTTCCTGAGATATTCTACAAAACCAATTGCAAACTATTTAGCTTTTTACCCAATTTGTTTTCTTTAAAGCTGTGCTGTAAAATGCACCATTTAAGCCAACATTTTAAAACTTTTCTCTTTTGGAGGGTGAAGGGGGTGTACAGCTCCAAACCTCTCAATTGGTTGTGGCTCCCTCGCTACGATTGGTCGCGCTGGCATATTTGGTGGAAATATTTATGACCCTGCAATAAAAAAATTAACCAATCGCCACTGAGGTGTACAGCCAGAAACTGAAAACTGTAAACGATTCTATGGGCGCAAAGTGAGATTCCTGCAACCATTGCTAAAGAATCAAGAGAGCAGTTACCTCATTTCCCCCTGTAGGTGATATTTCATCTGTTAGACTATCCTTCACTATCGTTTGAAACTGCTGAGGTACGAGTTGTATCTCTTCTGTTAGACTCTTTTTGACTGGCTATTATTTAAAACTGATCTGGAAGCAATGTGTCTTCTGCTAAATTCCACCTCTAATTGCACATTATTTGAAGCTGTGCTGGGAGTGATGTCTGCTGAAGCATGCATTCTCTTGCTGAGCGCATAGGGCATTTTTGCAACTGTTGAACATGAGTTCACGTTTTAGGATGTATATTAACTTGATGCAACAATTTTATTGTCTTAAGCCAACTCTGTACATGCTTAATGACGTTTATTTTTAACCAGGTTGGTAAGATATAGGTACACCTACACTGGTTTGGCCTGTTAACCATTGGTTGATGTGCACCCACCCCGACACTCCCTTGTTGTATACATGCCCCCTAGTTTACACCACATAACACTGCTTCCTAGTGAAGCCACTAAAACTGCCCTAAATGGTCAGAAGCTGTACATATGCCACATGCTTTGCACACATTTTACTGTCATGGTGACTTTTCTGAAAGATAAAATGAGCGCCATACCCAGTATGCATTGCATGCTCAGAAGGAATGCTCGTGGTGGCCATTCGTATGTTCCGGAAATGCAAGCAGGCAGCCTCCTATCTTCTGGCCACCCACATTACACTATACCACCGACAAGCGAGCGAGCGAGCGCGCGAGCGAGCCAAGGAGAATGGGTGCGGACAGTTCCTCCAGTACATGTTGTACATTTCCAGTACGGACTGTAAGGCAAGGGAGGGGTAAGCACCATGTTGCAATAACCTCCACGCGCTATGACAGAGCTTCAGCCGGATCTACATGCCGCAACTTCATGAACATGTGCAACCACCACTCCCTAGCACAAACGATCCCTCAATGACTCTCACTCGCTACTAACGCATGCCCCCCCCCCCTTTGAACGCGCACCCTATCCCTGTTCCACTCCCACTTGGGCGTGCTCACAGCTGGTGCAAGATTCCGTTTTCTGTCCGACACGTTCGCTGCAGATGCAGTGCAGAGTTTGACCTGGCGCTGGCACACGGCGTCGGTTATTGATTCTACTGGGTCAGCAGTTAATAGAGCTGTTAAGTGCAGGTGCTGAATCAGCGATCTGCCGCCACATCCATCTCTGCTCTCTGACGCTCTTCCGAACTGCGCAGTGCTGAATTCTGCCGCAGAGACTGCTCTGTGCCTCGCTCTTCTTCCTGCTCCTCCTGGCACTTTCGAGCTTGCCATATAAATATACATATATGCAGCTGGCAGCCGGGAGGCACCGTAAGGGTCTTCTGCTTTACACAATTTGTGGTGTCCTCCTCCTGCTCTGCCTTTGCACCTACAACATAGGTAATGGTCAGATTACTTACCGGCAATCGTCATTACTCCGAAAGATATGCTTACTCGTCCCAGTACTTAACTTTACGAGGTCCACCTCCATTTCAGGAAACCCTATTCCAATCTTTCCTTTTTGTTTGGTGCATCCCTACTTGTGATGCATACCGATGGGGCTCCAGTTTTTGCCCAGCAGACAAGTCATGGGACCGGAACCCTTCCACTCCAAGAGAGGGAGATGAGGGACTCATGTAGCGAGAGGAGGAAGAATTGGACTAGGAGTAATGAAGATTAATATTAAGTATTCCGTTCATTCCCTCCATGTCCTTCTTCCTCATCCCCTCACTTACCTTTGAGATGTATCAAAGCAATCCAGCTGGGAAGGGACTTATGAGAAAAAACATTCATACACAGAATATGATGCATAACCTTCCCATCACTAAATGTTATTGTGTGTCATAACACAGTGAAACCCATATTGCAATACCACTACCCCAAAGGGAGTTGACCTGCACCCATCAACATTCAATTTGTAGTGTTTAATAAACAAGGAACTTGCCAATCCTACTGCAGTCTCCTCCTCTCCTCCTCCCTGTCAGGCCCTCTGCACTGCACTGGCCGCACACTTCTCCAAAACTCTGGACATCCTGTCCTCACTGTCATCTCTGCCCCATTGCACCCCTTCTCTTGCCTCCCATGGCCCTCCTCTTCCCCTACCCACACTCTACTCCTTCTCTCCCATTGCACCAGACAAGGTCTCTAGAGTTGTCCGCTCTATAAAAGTCTCATCTAAACAGGTGTTTCCCTGCTCGTCCAGAACCATCAAGGACAACGTTGCCTCTATTGACCCAGCCTTGGCTAACTTCTGCAACCATTCTTTTGCCGCTGGATTCTTTCCACAAACCCTTAAACTCTCTCTTGTACACTCTCTCCTAAAAAAAAACATCTGACTCTTCTTGCCCGTCTAACTATCATCCTATCTCTATCACTCCATTCTTGGGCAAACACATGGAGAGGCTGGTCATCCTCCAACTGACCCTCCACACCAAAACAGCTGGCTGCCTCCATGACAACCAGTACTGCCTCAGGGCATTCAGAGGCACATAAACTGCTCTCCTGAACACCTGTGAAGACCCGCTTTCAAACCTAGACTCACACACTCGCTCTGTTCTGATTCTCCTCGATCTTTCTTCTGCCTTTGACACAGTCAACCACTCCATCCTCATAACTCGTCTCCATGATACCCTTGGTCATCCTCAGACTGGCCTTTAGGGCAATAGGCTCGTGGCCAAACCAAAAACACAAACCTCTACAATGGGGCAACTTATTTTGATCAAAGTGGGCCACTTACTTTGTTGGCGAATTTGAGCCAGTTTGATGAGTTAATTCACTCTGCAGCTAGTAGTTTCGACGGTTTATAGTCATAATGTCGACAACAAAAATGTCGACAGTCAAAAAGTCGAAAAAAAAATGTCGAAAAAAAAAATGTCGACTTTTTTTTCAATGCATTTTTTTTTCGAAATGGGGGGGTTCCCCCCCAGCCCCCCTTTTTTAATTTTTTTTTTTATTTTTCCCTTTTTTTTACTCCCGAACCCCTAAAATAAATATATAATTAAAAAAAACGAAAGTCGACATTTTTTTTTTCGACATTATTTTGTCGACATTTTTGTCTGTCGACATTTATTTTTCGACATTATGACTCCCCACCAGTTTCGACCAGTGTTGCGGAGTAAATGTTCTTTAAAATGCACAATTTCCATCACACTTTATCAAAAAAATGTCACCCTTAGTTACTATTCAAGTAGTGTCACAAAAGGAATGAATAGCCATTTGCAACTGTGGACCACTTTTTCATTGGTGCTGAGACAACTTTATGGCCCCTTCCGACACCTACCTTTGGCATCCCGGGCCGGGCACTTCCAAGTATAAAATGTTCCTTTTCTCTCCTCCACCTCACTCTCTACCTGTGGCTTCCCTCAGAGCTCTATCCGATCGCCATGCCTCTTCAACATCTAACTGGCCCCTCTGGCCCACTTGATCTCCTCCTTCTCCCTTCATTTCCAGTGTAATGCAGATGACACACAGCTCTCCTTTAAGCTGCCATGCTCTACCTGCTCCCCTCCTCTCTCATACTTGACTGCCTGACTGCTATTCAGTTATGGTGATCTGTCAATGTTCTCTGCCTTGATCCCAGTAAGAGAGAGATCCTACTCATTGGGTCGCCTGCTCCTTGTTTCCTTGCCACTCTCTGTCCCCCCTCCTGGGCCCCCCTCCCCTCTCCCACATATAAGGCAAAAAACCCTGGGATCACCTTTTACTCCTCTCTCTCTCTTTATCTCCACATATCACAGACCATGCCAAGAAGTCTAACTTTCAGCTCCACCTCCTTAGAGCCATTATACCTTTCCTCACCTTCCCCAAGAAGTTCAACGTCTCCAGATCCCAGGTTTCCTCCAGGTTGGGCTACTGCCACAGCCTCTTCCTCAAAACTATTAGCAGCACGGTGATGGCGAAGTAACTTCTCACATTGGTCAAAAAAGTGGCACACTTTGAGAAAAAGAAAATGGACCCAACCTTGCCTGCTCGCTATGCGCTATACTACTACTAACCACCGCTCGCTCACTGCCCATGACGTGCCCGCTTCCTGCCATCATAGGTGGCACATTAGAAAATGCCCAAATAAATGCTTTGTGCAACAAAGCTGATCAGCCTCTAGCCTAGGCACTTGGTAATGGTGCATTGAAATGGCCACATGCAGGTTCCACACAGATCGTTGCAGCCAGCAGGCACTCGCACTCTACTACCTGAGCTATTTCATTATCTATGCAGTGGTAGTCAAACATTTTCATACCAAGCCCATAGGCCCACAACAAATCTTTTAATAGCTGTACCGTCGTTTCCAGGTCAGTTTCTAGACCATATTGCCCATGGCAAAACACCAGAATAGGCACCCGCCTCACATTGCTCCCTCTCATACTGCTACTCCTCCTGCAATTTAAATAATGTTTTCTTGATTTGTACTTGAAAGAGGGCAGTATTAGAAACAGGAAAACAGGAATTCATATTTATCATCTTATGTTTATGGTAATTATTTAAATTCAGGGCAGTTGCCTAGATGTTGCTGTCACAAATACCTCTATTGTTACTGTGTGTCTTCACTGAACTGCAATTAAAACATACTAGGCCGAGCACCAGCCTTTTTGAGGAAATCCGCCACCCCCACCAACACATGGGGGAAAATGGGTGCATTTCACCGCAGGCTATTTGGGAGTAAAGATCTAGAATGATTTACTGGCACTTAAGTACTGAGACAGCTACACCTCCTTAGCCTCATGGTAAAGGCTTCACACATGGGGAGAAGAGACGATACTGGGTGAATCATCACACCACCCAATATTGTGAACAGAGAAAAGGCACTTAAATCTAGATCTGGGCATACACAATCAAAGTAGGTAGCTGAATCCTACGGCTAAGATATCAGTAATTGTGTGCGGTGTAATAGTACAATGAAGGTTCCCTTTGCTAATAGCGCATGGAGTCTTGATTCTATTAAAGACAAGGAAGTAAGCATTATGCTTCAACTTCTTATTTATTCCTGTCTCCAGATGTTTCAATAAATGTAACAAATTCCACATTTTTCATGTTCAAACACAATTATTTAACTAAATTTCCCTTCAAATCTAGTCCTTTCTGTAGTCCTTTCGGATCCCTATAACATGCTCTTAGTCCTTCCTCTTCCTTCCTTCCTCATCTTCTTTGAGTGCTCGGAACTGCTCACTGATTTGTAACTGCACTTTCAACTTGTAGAACTATGGAGGCTCAGCCTTTTTCCTTCTGGTTTGCTCTGTTTTTCCTCCGTTATTAACGATAGACTCTGTCACTTATACTGTGCCCTTGCTATGCTGGATCAATTATTCTTCTGGTCATCACCTACCAAGATAGAAAGAATGCATTAGGAAGGGGGATACACTACCCTATTCAACATCAGGAGTAAAAGTTATTACAATTGATAACACTTCCCCTTCACTCCAGTGTATCCCGGGCGGGAAAGTAATGCTCGCCTCCTTGTCTTTAATAGAATCAAGACTCCTTGCGCTATTAGCAGGGGTAATCTTCATTCTATCTCAAGACTGGAGGTGAGCATTATGTTTGTTCAAAGCTTCTCATTACTGTCGCTGCCATTGACTGGATAGGCTTGAAATAAAATGTTTTAAAGGTGTTATCGCTGGCCCAGTCAGCCCCTTGCATGAAGTCTTGCAGCTTTGCTCCCTGCGCTAGCACAATTGATGCCATTGCTCCTATCACTGAATGTGCTCCAAATATCGACATATCTATTCCTGCTAATTGCATTACTTCATGCACCCATCTGGCTATGGTAGCTGACGCGACTGCTTTACACGGTTTGCTACCCGCTATTAATAATTGTTTGCATTTCAGCTGTCCTATTCTCGTATTCTCTTATGCATGCTACTAAGCACCATTTGGGGTGGTTGGCAAGGTAGGGATAAGATGTTGAGGTGGAACACATCTTGGTCCTCCTGGCCCATGTGAAGGTAACCCCTTCTGGTCTGTACGTCTTTCTGTGCACGTCAAGTGCTTTAATGTCCGCTACTCTTCTGCATGATATCAGACATAGCAACATTGTGAGCTTCCCTGACAGCTGTTTCAAGGATAGATACTTATTTCCTGGCCAGCTGGTGCACCCCTGACAGCTCTGACTTCGCCCAAACAGCCTAGGAAGGTTAATTGGACTGAAGACTGTAGGAGGGCCTTTGATGGCTTGAAAGAAAGTCTGTGTAGGGCACCTGTGCTGTGTGCGCCTGATTACAGCAAGCCTTTTATCGTTCAAACTGATGCCTGTGACACCGGAATTGGAACTGTCTTGTCCCAGTTAGATGACAAAGGAAGAGAACATCCAATCATATTCATCAGTAGACAACTTAAGGGTAGGGAACTTAGGTGGGCTACTGTTGAAAAGGAATGTTTTAGTATAGTTTGGAGCCTTGGGTGTTTTAGACCCTACCTTACCGGGTCTGCCTTCAAGGTCCAAACAGATCATAAGCCCCTTAAGTGTCTTACGCAAATGAAGGGTGAAAATCTGAAACTGCTCAGGTTGTCCATTAGCCTGCAAGGACTAGACTTCACCATAGAGCACAGACCAGGGAAGAGTCACGATAATGCAAATGGCCTTTACAGAAGGTATATTGATCATCTGGATGAGGGTGTCTTTCTTGTGGGAGAATAGGCACCCTAACCTCAGTCTGGGGGAGGGGGGGTCGACTGTGATGCTTGAAATGCATCAGAGAGACAGGGCCTCCGTATCCTTGTCCTTTACTGCTTTTTATCGTGTGTTTTGTCGTGTTTTCCACGCAGGAGTTCATGTGGGACTCCTTGTCACGCTCACCTGATTCCCACGGAGGCGCAGGTCCGGCTACGAGTGCTGATGCTTCTTCAATGGTGAAGCGCAGGACTCAGAAGATGGACAGGAAGGGCCCCTCTACTCTGGCTTTTCTGGCTCGCAGGAATATTCCCCTTAGGGTCTGGAAGGATGAGTTCTCCATCCTTCTTCTGATGCAGGGGCGCGTTGAAACCCAGTTACTTCACTGGATTGAGGTTTGATGGGAGTTCAAAATAAGCTTGACTATTCAGGTGAGGCGCTGTAAGAGTTCTGTTGCAAGTTCAAAAGTTCAAGCTTATAATAATGTTCATTGTCTTAATGCAGCAAGCGCTAATGTTTATGTCTTTTTCCCCTTTGGGGCCGGGGTTCGGAATGCCGGAGATATGGCGCCGACCCGAAATGAAACGTGCAGTTCCAGTAAATGACAGGTAAGTTCTGGATGAGCGTTCTGGTAATGTCTTTGCATTCGCTCACTCAATGTCTTTGTCTTTTTTCCCCATAGGGGCCGGGGTCCGGAATGCCAGGAAGCGGCAGGACCCGAAATGAAATGGGAATGACCCAACAGGTAAGTCTTAGAAGGAAACTGAGCCTTACCTATTCCCTTCCTTCTCTCACCTTGTCTTCTTGTCTTTTTCTCTCTAGGCTCAGAGAAGTGGGTGCGGATCCGGATGATCGCTGCTGAAGATGTAGGCGCTCAGGAAAGGTGAGTGAAATGCAGCGCTGCAGCGATCGAAGCGAAATGCTTTTAAAATGATGTCTTCCCTTTCAGGATCGTCGGTGTGATGTCTCCGTGATGCAGCTTTAGCTGGTAAGGTCTTCTTTCTCTCCAATTCTCTCTTATCTCCCTTTGCAGGCGACCCAGGATGCTGACAGGTGTGGCTGAAGTCCAGATGCAGGAGCTGACACGGTGAGCGTCCAGCTGCGAGGAGCAGAACAACGCGAAGCGTGAGTTGCTGATCGGGCGTGGTTTAAATAGCTTTGGAAGAAGTTCCAGGTATGTATCCTTCCACCGATCAGGTATGTATCCTTCCCTGACCACACGCAGGTGGAAAGTAGTCCCACAGGTAAAGTAGTTCCATTCAGGCCTCAAGAGGGCCTGGATGTAGCAGCATGGTCTGCATCAGGTAAGTGCACATTAAAACACTTGAACACATGTCTAGCTTTATGAGCCTGGCGCCTAAGGCACCAGGACAGGGGTCTAACATGAGCCTGGCGCCTAAGGCGCCAGGACTGTGCCCAAAGGGCCCCAGCTTGGGCCCGCTGGCACTTCCGTGGGGGGAATGATGCCTGCCTCTGGGGTCGCTGGGTCGGACCTGGCTCCTTGGAGGTAGGCATCATGACAGTACCCCCCCTCAAGGCCCCTCCCAAGGTTGTTCCCTCCTGGGGTTTTGGCTTGTTTGTAAATCTCCGGTGGAACCTTTGTATTAATCGAGGTGCGTGAACATAGTTACTAGGCTCCCACGATCTCTCCTGAGGTCCATATCCCTTCCAGTCAACAAGATAGAAGAGTTTTGACTTTAACACCTTGGAGTCTAAAATGTCTTTAACTTCGAATTCTAATTCCCCTTCAATTTGAACTGGGTCTGGAGGCTTGGACAGTCGGGTCCCTGGTTGTACTGGCTTCAAAAGTGATGCATGAAAAACTGGATGAATACGCATGTTAGACGGTAAATCCAGTTTAAAGGCCACGGGATTGATTATAGCCTTGATGGGATAAGGTCCTATGAATCTGGGATTGAAGGTTCGAGGGCCCTTGAGGGGTAAATGTTTCGTTGCTAGCCATACCTGGTCTCCTACTTGGTAAGGAGGAGTTTTACTTCAGTGCAAATCAGCGTTTTCTTTATACTTTTTCTTGGCTTGCTGTAAATGAGTTGCAGCTTCTTTGAAGGCTCGGGTTATTGTGGAATGCAGATGATTTACTGCAGGCATTTCCAGGGTCAGAGGTGGATCTATAGGTCAGAGGTCCGAGGATGGTGACCATACAAAGTATAAAAAGGAGTTTGTCCGGTTCCAGAATGCACTGAATTGTTGTATGCATATTCTGCGATCCAAAGGATGTCTTTCCAATTTAACTCGGATTGGTGTAACATGCACCGAAGATATTGCTCGACAGTCTGATTGGTTCTCTCGGTTTGTCCGTCGGTCTGGGGGTGGTGACTAGTGGATAACCGCACATCTATTTGTGCTAGTTGGCAACACTTCTTCCAAAAATGGGAGATAAATTGACTTCCACGATCCGAGACTAATATGGAAGGGAAACCATGTATGCAAACTATATTCTCCAGAAATTCCTTGGCCAAGGTGGAAGCTGAAGGCAAGCCTTTTAAAGGGATAAAGTGGGCCATTTTGGAGAATAGATCCACAATTACAAAGATAGTGTTGTAACCAGCACAAGGAGGCAGGTCAGTTATAAAGTCCATTGACAAGGTTTGCCATGGTGCCGGTGGAATATCCAAGGGTTGAAGTAGGCCGGCTGGCCTTTTCTTTTGACCCTTGTTTTGGGCGCAAATTCCGCAAGACAATACAAAAGACTTTATGTCTTTTCTCCAAGAAGGCCACCAGAAGTGGCGTTTGATTTTTTCCTCCGTTTTAGCGATAACAGGGTGTCCTTCCATTAATGATTCATGATGATGGGCAATAACAAGTTCTTGCAATTCTTTACTTGGCAGAAACAACCGCTCCTGGAAGTAGGGTAAATCATCCTTAACGGTGTAATGAGGACCCTTTTGACTCCATTCCAGTAAGGCTGAAGAGTCTAGAAGTTGTTTTACTTGCGTTTGGATGTCCTCAATAGTTTGCAATCAAGTTAGGCCTAAGATTCTTTGTTCAGGTATGATTGGCACAGGTTCTAAACTCGAATTGGGTTCTTCCATGCCAATCCGGGATAAGACGTCCGCTTTACCATTCTTGCAGCCAGGGCGATAGGTAATTACAAAATCAAATTCCGCAAAGAATAGAGCCCATCAGAGTTGTCGTGAAGATTGAGCTTTGGCCGTCTTTAAATACTGTAAATTTCTGTGGTCCGTAATTACGGTGATGGTGTGTCTTGCCCTGAGAAGGTAGTGACGCCAAGCCTTGAAAGCAGATTTAATAGCAAGTAACTCATTGTCGGTAATTGCGTAGTTGATTTCAGGAGGAGAAAATTTCCTGGACCAAAAGGCCACAGGGTGTAGTTGGTTAGTTTCTGGGTCTCTTTGCGACAGGACAGCTCCCATGGCTGAACTGGATGCGTCGGTTTCCACAATGTAAGGGAGATCTGGGTGCGGGTGCTTCAATACAGGTGCAGAGGTGAATTTGGTTTTCAGGTCCTGAAAGGCTTGTTCGGCCTCAAGAGTCCATTCAAACCGTTTGTTTTTCTTTAGGTGAGCTGTGATGGGTTGGACTGTTCGGGAAAATTCCGGGATGAATCTTCGATAGAAATTGGCGAAGCCGAGCATGCTCTGAACTCCCTTCACCGAGCTAGGAGATGGCCATTTGAGGATGGCGTCCACCTTTCGCGAGTCCATTCGGACTCCTTGAGGTGTCAGGATGAATCCGAGAAACTCAACTTCTGTGGTATGAAAAACGCATTTTTCGAACTTTGCAAATAGTCTGGTCTGGTGCAATTTCTCAAGAACTGCCATAACATCTTTTCTGTGATCGGATTCTGAAGAAGAGTACACAAGGATGTCGTCAATATAAACAATGACACAGACATCGATAAGTTCCCGAAGAACATCATTCATAAAGTACTGAAAGGCGGCAGGTGCATTGCACAAACCGAAGGGCATCACCTGATATTCGAAGAGCCCAAATTTGGTGCGGAATGCAGTCTTCCATTTGTCGCCTTCTTTTATACGCACCAGGTGATAAGCTCCTCGGAGATCTAACTTGGTGTACACACAAGTGTCTTTCACCTGGTCGATAAGCTCAGGGATCAGGGGCAGAGGATAACGATTTTTAATCGTTATTTGATTTAGGGCGCGATAGTCTATACATGTTCTAAGGTCGCCCTCTTTTTTCGGCACGAAGAACAGAGCTGAGGAGGCAAGAGACTTGGACGGGCGAATAAAACCATTGGCTAGGTACTGATATAAATACTGACGCAAATGCAGGTTCTCAGGTTCCGTAAGAGCATAAATCCTACTACAAGGTAGTTGAGCATTGGGTACCAGATCGATTTGGCAATCATAAGACCGATGGGGAGGTAACGTGTTAGCCTGTTCCTTCTGAAAAACGTCTTGGAATTCTTGGTATTCTGACGGTAGCTGTACAGTGGTGGAAGTTGCTGAGGCTAGACCCATAACTGGATTTCTTGGATAACAAGTTGGTTCACAATCAGGAAAACTTATCTTCTTTGCTCGCCAGTCAATTCTGGGATTATGTGTTTCTAACCAAGGAATTCCAAGAATTACTTGAAATTGTGGGGCCTTGATCACATCAAACACAATTGCTTCCCGATGTCCATCCTGACCCACCAGTGTCATTTCAACAGTGGAATGCGTTACAGGCCCTGAGGCTATTTCGGTTCCATCTACTGTAGTAATGACATCTTGGGTTACTTTCGGGCAGAGAGGGAGCTTAATCCTGGAAGCCAATTCACGGTCTATGTAATTTCCAATAGCTCCACTGTCGATGTATGCTTTTATAACATGCAACTGCTGAGGCTTTTTTGGGTCCACGAGCACCATTGGCATGACAAAATGCGAGGTCAAAGAGTTTGTTTTCAAGCTCGGCAAGCGGACCCCTACGCTTGTCGGGCTAGGTCGTTTCCCGAATCAGGTGTCAATAAATCGTTATCAGTGGCTCCAACCACCTTCTTAGGTGGTTTAACCGGACAATTTCGAAGAAAGTTACCGGAAGTCCCGCAATACAGACAAAGTTGCATTTGCCGCCTTCTCTCTCGTTCCTTCTGCGTTAATGGTCCTTTTAACACCGCCGATTTGCATAGGTTCGGATACGTCGGTACTCTTGGAGTTAGCGTGGGTTTTGATCGGTACTCGGGTTTCGTACTTGAACCGATCTGCTTTTCTATTTTGAAGTCTGTGATCAAGTTGAACCACCAAGTCTATGTAGTCTGCGCAGACCTGGGGTAGATTTACAATCTGAGCTAGAACATCCTTAAGCTCTCCGCGCAAACCTCGATGAAACAATGTAATCCTTTTGTTTTCTGGCCATCCAGTTTCCACAACCAGTCTATTAAAGGTGGCAACTTAGGACAGGAGATCCTGATTACCTTGTCGTAAGGATAACAGTTCGTTATCAAGGGCCTGTCCTTGAGAGTGTCGAGCAAACAATCTTTCCATGCTGGCCTGGAAGCCCTGAAAATCCTGGAGAATGGGATCATCCTGATTTACCAATGGAATAGACCAATCGGCAGCACTGCCACTGAGGTAAGATAGTATAAAGGCTACCTTGGTCTGGTCGTTAGGGAAGGCCCCGGGTCTGCATCGAAAGTGTAAACGACATTGGTTCATAAAGACGGCATATTTCTTGGGATCCCCCGCAAAACGTTCATGCAAGGCCAAAGGCATGTGTCCAGGTAGATTGATTTGTACCGGGTTATTCAAACCCATTGATGTGGAAGTACCTCCGGGATTAGGTAAAGGAGTGTGCCCTGCCTGGGCCTGCAGTAACCTTTTGGCCAGGTCATCTGTTCTTTCCTTTGATAGGATCAGTTCTCTTTTGAGAGCGTTAGTCTCCTGGCGGGCTGAGTGCACCTCTGCCTGTAATTCCCCCAAAAGCTGGGCCAGCTGATCTGTCTCGGAAGTCTCCTTAGCGCCCGGGTGGGAAATTGTGGGTAGGCTTCGCGTTCTGTCACTCTCACCTAATTCCCACGGAGGCGCAGGTCCGGCTACGAGTGCTGATGCTTCTTCAATGGTGAAGCGCAGGACTCAGAAGATGGACAGGAAGGGCCCCTCTACTCTGGCTTTTCTGGCTCGCAGGAATATTCCCCTTAGGGTCTGGAAGGATGAGTTCTCCATCCTGCTTCTGATGCAGGGGCGCGTTGAAACCCAGTTACTTCACTGGATTGAGGTTTGATGGGAGTTCAAAATAAGCTTGACTATTCAGGTGAGGCACTGTAAGAGTTCTGTTGCAAGTTCAAAAGTTCAAGCTTATAATAATGTTCATTGTCTTATTGCAGCAAGCGCTAATGCTTATGTCTTTTTCCCCTTTGGGGCTGGGGTTCGGAATGTCGGAGATATGGCGCCGACCCGAAATGAAACGTGCAGTTCCAGTAAATGACAGGTAAGTTCTGGATGAGCGTTCTGGTAATGTCTTTGCATTCGCTCACTCAATGTCTTTGTCTTTTTTCCCCATAGGGGCCGGGGTCCGGAATGCCAGGAAGCGGCAGGACCCGAAATGAAATGGGAATGACCAAACAGGTAAGTCTTAGAAGGAAACTGAGCCTTTCCTATTCCCTTCCTTCTCTCACCTTGTCTTCTTGTTTTTTTCTCTCTAGGCTCTGGGAAGTGGGTGCGGATCCGGATGATCGCTGCTGAAGATGGAGGCGCTCAGGAAAGGTGAGTGAAATGCAGCGCTGCAGCGATCGAAGCGAAATGCTTGTAAAATGATGTCTTCCCTTTCAGGATCGTCGGTGTGATGTCTCCGTGATGCAGCTTTAGCTGGTAAGGTCTTCTTTCTCCCCAATTCTCTCTTATCTCCCTTTGCAGGCGACCCAGGATGCTGACAGGCGTGGCTGAAGTCCAGATGCAGGAGTTGACACGGTGAGCGTCCAGCTGCGAGGAGCAGAACAACGCGAAGCGTGAGTTGCTGATCGGGCGTGGTTTAAATAGCTTTGGAAGAAGTTCCAGGTATGTATCCTTCCACCGATCAGGTATGTATCCTTCCCTGACCACACCCAGGTGGAAAGTAGTCCCACAGGTAAAGTAGTTCCATTCAGGCCTCAAGAGTGCCTGGATGTAGCAGCATGGTCTGCATCAGGTAAGTGCACATTAAAACACTTGAACACATGTCTAGCTTTATGAGCCTGGCGCCTAAGGCGCCAGGACAGGGGTCTAACATGAGCCTGGCGCCTAAGGCGCCAGGACTGTGTCCAAAGGGCCCCAGCTTGGGCCCGCTGGCACTTCCCTGGGGGGAATGATGGCTGCCTCTGGGGTCGCTGGGTCGGACCTGGCTCCTTGGAGGTAGGCATCATGACACTCCTGGCGGTGCAGGTCTCTCTTTTGGTTTGGTGAAAAGACCCATGGGATACCCTTATGGCACCCATCGGTAGGGGTGCAACCCTGTGCCCCTAGTGGATGTTTTTGGGCACCTGTGAGTGACCCACAGAGCAGGGTACGGGCTGGTGGCAGCTCCGTGCTGAAATGACTGATGCCCTGTGCGTCCCCCATTTTGGGATGACCAGGCACTGTCATTGGAATCGGTAGATTTCTGATGGAGACAAAATGGCCCACATGGCCTCTTGCCTTACATCACCTGTTACCTTGATCTTCCCGAAGTCCCGGGAAGCCCTGCCTCTGTCCCTACCCCCTGACTGGCTGTTGGGTGGAAGTTCCATATATGGTAGTGTAGGGAAGAGCTGACCAGACTGGCTGGAGCCTGCTCAATGACCATATGTTGTGGGTACGCCTGTGGGTGGGACCTGGGTGAATGGAGTGTGTGACGAATACGCATTCTATGTTGTGGGTGTCTAGTATCTTCCCAACACGTGGGGGAAAGGGGTGCATTTCACCACAGGCTATTTGGGAGTAAAGATCTAGAATGATTTACTGGCACTTAAGTACTTGACTTGGGGTGCTAGAGTTCCAATTATCTACTGAAGCATTTTTGCCTTCTCAATTCATGTATGGGCCTGAATTCAATGAAGGCACATCCTTTATCTGCTACATATACGGTGCCAGGGGGCTTAAATCACATGTACTCTCCTGATGATAACATACCGCACTGACTAGCCTGGAAGCCCTCCCGCAACACCCTATTAAGTGATAAAGTGATATCGTGTCTGGCCCTCCACTAGGGGTTTGTTCCCCAAGAGGGCCCAATGGATGTCCAGGCCCCATCAGGATTTTTAAAATATAAGCAGATTGTCCTCTTATAAATGCTAATAAAAGCAGTCATCTTAATCATTTTTCAAAGAGTCTTCTGGGTCCAACTGGAAATCCTTCGGGCCCCCCTAGGGGAGCCAGCCCCCCAATTTGAAGACCAGCAATCTAGAGAGAGGGGGGAGGTGGGGTGTGCGTATTTCTTGGGTGGGCTGTCTGCAGAATTTAGGAAGAGCTAGGGCAGCACAGCTTGTCCCCTGGGGTATATAAGTAAGGCGAAAGCTGGTGATTTATGACATGGGTAAGGAACATGGGCCTATTAGTTTCTTTCTGCATGGTTATTTTTTCATATTTGTCCTATATGTATATGTTTGATAATTTGTTCAAGTGCCTTTGAAATTTGAAAGGTTTGTGTTGGTGAGAATTCACTGAATATTGTGTGAATCCTGAGTGCGCAGCCACCTCACACCCCAAACTGACTGACAGAATTTGCCATCTGTCCGCCCCTTCCCGTGGCAGAAAAACACCCTAAAAGCTCCTGCAGCAGGGTCATGACCTCTGAATGGCATCATTTTGTACAGCTGTCCTTTGCCTAATACAGTGACGACTGGCCTAGAGGGAGGCCATTTAGAAACAGGTCAGTGTCTCTGAGATGAGTGTAGTCTACTAGTCTGGACAGTGGTACCAGTCAGAGTCAGTCACTCCCTACATGTACTCTTCCTCTAGCCCTACTGGCCCCTCAAAAGCACAGACCAGTCTAGGTGTTTTGCATTCTGGTAACTGTGGCACTGTCACTTGATCTCTTTAGGTTCCCTTTCGCCCTAGACTCCCAGCAAGGCATGCCGTGCACTGTTATGTGTTACTTGTTCTCCCCCTGTGTCTTCCGTTGTTGTGACTGCTACCTCCCCCACCACTGTGCATCCTGAGTTTCGTGCCATAGGGCTGTGCAGCTCTCTCTTTCCTTCAGGTCCGTCTCTTTCCTCCTACCTCATTCACAGCCTCTATGGTGCTTGCTGTTTCTCCCATCGTCTCTAACTGCTACTCTATCTCCTACATGTCCAGCTGCCCTCGCACTGCCTCCGGGATCCCCCAGCACGTAAGGGTCTGTTCCTGCAACCCTGCAGTCCCTTCTCTCTGCACTTATGAGCCACCTGCTCTATGCACTTATTGATTTAACTGCACTTCTCCCTCCCCCCCTTGCACATCTCCTCGTCCGGTTTTGCTACACTTGTGCGATGTGAATGACACAAGGCCTAGTAAGATCGTTGTTTTGTCCTACCTTTGTTTCCCCCTCCTTGTCTTGTCGCGCCTAGAAGCAATTTTGTACAACAGCGTTATAAATTGCATGTCATATCATTCTACTGAGCTGTACCAATTGCTTTCATGGCACTATACCAAACATTGTTACCTTCTGAATGATGTTCATCTATTATATTGCCATTTATATTTCCTTCTTTTTGAAAACTTTTTTTGTATCTGGTCACGAGGTTACCTCTAAATTCTGTTACATTTATGCTTTCAATTTCATTACTATTATTATGTATATTCCTTACAGTCATTAGTTTCATAATAGAGTGAGAGAGAAGAGAGAAAAACAAATAACAAATCCCTATGAAGAGCTGTTTCATTCAATTTGTTTTTGTTACTCAAGTCAACCTCTCGAATTCCTGTTCGCCCAAATGGTTGTGCTCTCCTGAAAAATAATCTCATATTCTTTTGCTACTCAATTTTGATTAATGGTATTGGTTTCAGCATCTTGGTCTCATTGGAGCTCTGTTGCTGTGCTAGTATCTTTTTTGACATCCGAAAGGTGGACCCACATCTTGTAATTCTTCAACTTTACTAGGTGAAAGTTGACTGAACGATCTAATACTATCTGGTCAATTTGTGTTGGTGCCATTTGCGATTGTGCTATCGCTTGTAGACCTGGCCTCCTGGACGTAGCTGTGTTGGCTGTGCTGCTTCTTTGTCATTTGAGTTTGCTGGGGCTCTTTGCTGTGTCTTTAAGGTTACCTGATGAGACAAAACCTTTGCGTATGTTGACAGATTCCTAAAATATGCATTGAATTCTGGACCAAGAACATCCACCCTGTAAGCGTCTGTCGTTGTTGCATCGGAGTGACCGGCGTGTGCATTGGCCTACCTGACACCACCTCATGCGTTGACAAGTGGTCGTCCTTGCGTAAACTGAGCAGTGCCAATGGTAGGCAGTAAAGCCAGCTCTTTTTTAATGTGCCACACATTTTTGCAAGCTTATTTTTCAATAAGCCATTCAATATTTCGACAATAAAGCTGGCCTGTAGGTAGTACGCTGTGCATAGCTTGAGCCTGATACCCAGCAATTTTATTATCTCATTGAAGTATTAATTTGAAAAATGAGGGCCGTTGTCGGCCTTCAGGACACTGCATATTCCTCACCTTGGAAATACCTCCCTGATCAAATATTTGGCTGCATATTTTGCATCAGCGTTCACACAGGGACCAGCCTCAATCCGACGGGAACATGGGCATATAACAATAATCATGTACCTATAAGTACTGCACTTGTTCACCATGTCCGTAACGTCAACATGGAGTTCTTTGAAGGGTCCTGATGGGCGGGGCAATGTTTCCCATTAAGTCTTCATGGTATAACCTAGGTGATATTTTACATGTTGCCTGGACCTGTTACTGCTTACTCTATCTTCATTAATACTCACCTTATTGCCTAATGTGCTCCCTGTCTCTTGGGGTCTATTCTTCTTAAATGTGTGAATGGCTTTGTGCTATGTTAATTCTATATGTATTTTTATTGCTAGATATGTCTTGCTTCATTCTTCGAATCTTAACTCGAAGTGGAAACATATCTATAGTGCTTGTACTGTTTAGATCACGGTGAAGGGATACAGAGGGATTGACAATGTGATCTTTGTGTGGTCTGGGCCTCTGGCCTTTGGTGAAGGTTCAGACTTGTGTTTTATGGGTTTTCTTCATTTATATTTTCTCTCACGGGTGGAATATTGGACGTTCATCCCAACATTGTCCTCTCACATTTAATCAACCTTAGGGGAACTATTGGTTAGCAGCTACACCTCCTTAGCCTCATGGTAAAGGCCTCCCACATGGGGAGAAGTGACGATACTGGGTGAATCATCACACCACCCAATATTGTGAACAGAGAAAAGGCACTTAAATCTAGATCTGGGCATACACAATCAAAGTATGTAGCTGAATCCTACGGCTAAGATATCAGGAATTGTGTGCGGTGTAATAGTACAATGAAGGTTCCCTTTGCTAATAGCGCATGGAGTCTTGATTCTATTAAAGACAAGGGGCCTCATTACACGGACGGCGGTAAGGGTTAACGGTCACCGTTAATGGCAACGGTGACCGTTAACCCTTACCGCCGTACTACGAGGTCCCTTAGCGGGTTGGTGCTTTAACGCCTGCTTTTTGCAGGCATTAAAAACCAACCGGCTAAAGGACCTCAGAGCTAATTACGGCACCGCAAAATTGCGGTGCCGTAATTAGCGCCTTCTCCATTCCCATAGAGCCCTATGGGGCAGAAATGGGAATGGGGAAGGGCAATGGCGGAAGGGGGATTTACCGCCCCACCAACCTTGGAATGGGGCGGTAAATCCCCTTTCCGCCAAGGCGGTGCCGGTATTTTACCGGCATGAGCCATGGCGCTAATAGCGCCATGGCTCACCGCCTTCCGTGTAATGAGGCCCAAGGAAGTAAGCATTATGCTTCAACTTCTTATTTATTCCTGTCTCCAGATGTTTCAATAAATGTAACAAATTCCACATTTTTCATGTTCAAACACAATTATTTAACTACATTTCCCTTCAAATCTAGTCCTTTCTGTAGTCATTTCGGCTCCCTATAACGTGCTCTTAGTCCTTCCTGTTCCTTCCTTCCTCATCTTCTTTGAGTGCTCGGAACTGCTCACTGATTTGTAACAGAACTTTCAACTTGTAGAACTATGGAGGCTCAGCCTTTTTCCTTCTGGTCTGTTCTGTTTTTCCCCCGTTATTAACGATGGACTCTGTCGCTCATAATGTGCCCTTGCTATGCTGGCTCAATTATTCTTCTGGTCATCACCTACCAAGATAGAAAGAATGCATTAGGAAGGGGGATACACTACCCTATTCGACATCAGGAGTAAAAGTTATTACAATTGAGAACACTTCCCCCTCACTCCAGTGTATCCCGGGCTGGAAAGTAATGCTCGCCTCCTTGTCTTTAATAGAATCAAGACTCCTTGCGCTATTAACAGGGGTAATCTTCATTCTATCTCAAGACTGGAGGTGAGCATTATGTTTGTTCAAAGCTTCTCATTACTGTCGCTGCCATTGACTGGATAGGCTTGAAATAAAATGTTTTAAAGGTGTTATCGCTGGCCCAGTCAGCCGCTTGCATGAAGTCTTGCAGCTTTGCTCCCTGCGCTAGCGCTATTTATGCCATTGCTCCTCTCACTGAATGTGCTCCAAATATCGACATATCTATTACTGCTAATTGCATTACTTCATGCACCCATCTGGCTATGGTAGCTGACGCGACTGCTTTACACGGTTTGCTACCCGCTATTAATAATTGTTTGCATTTCAGCTGTCCTATTCTCGTATTCTCTTATGCATGCTGCTAAGCACCATTTGGGGTGGTTGTGCAGGTAGGGATAAGATGTTGAGGTGGAACACGTCTTGGTCCTCCTGGCCCATGTGAAGGTAACCCCTTCTGGTCTGTACATCTTTCTGTGAACGTCGAGTGCTTTAATGTCCGCTACTCTTCTGCATGATATCAGACATAGCAACATTGTGAGATTCCCTGACGGCTGTTTCAAGGATAGATACTTATTTCCTGGCCAGCTGGTGAGGAGTTTTAGTACTATTGTCATGTCCCTTAAGTGTACCTATTTCGGCTCAGGGGGTTTCCTGAACAGACTCCCTTAATGAATCTAACCACTGCAGGGTTTTCTCCAATGGGAATTCTGTCAACAGGGAGGTGCCTTGCTGATATGGCAGGTCTGTATACACCTATTGTTCGGAACGCTTTCCTGTCCTGCAGCAGTTCTGCTAGGAAGATCAGGACCGCTACTAAATGGGAGGAAAATGTTGATTCTTAAACCACCATGACCATCTACTACAAGTTGTGTCGTAGCTCCATCTAGTGGATGGGGACCATTATTCCGCGATGAGTTGCGCAGCTTGCATAGAAATGACTGGGAGCAACCAGCATCTCTGGCTATCTTGCACGCCATCAGCGGGAGAGTCCCTCTCACACTCAGAGGATGAAATGACCCAATTGGGTCCATGAGCAAGTGTTCTCCTGCTGGTAGTATTCTCGGGTTGTCTGTCAGTAGCTCCATCAATATCCGGAGCCATACCTGTGACTACCATATCGGAGCCACTACGGCCAGGTTCGCTGTCTCCCTGCAAACTTTTGCTAGTACTCTGCTCATCATTATGAACGGGGGAAACGCATAGTGTACGGATTCCCTTCCAGACATGGAGGAAGACATCCACTCCCTCTGCAGTCGGATCTAGTCGCCAACTGAAATATTTGTTGCTCTGTGTGTTTAGCCTGGATGCCCCCGTTCCCACAGGTGTCCCGATGAAAACGGTACCTCACATGTGTGGGTGCACCTACCTGTGTGCCAAGGCGAACGCCTAAAACACTGGTAACCCCAAGTCTGTTCTGATTGCTGAATTTCACACTTTTTCCAGATGGGCACACCATACAGATATGGGCCTCGGGTGTCCAATCCACCAAGGAAAACAGGGAAACCCATGCATTTCCGAAAAGAGGACACCCGTGGGAATCCGCAGAGGTCTGACTTGCACAAATCGGCCCAGAATGTATTACCCAGACAACCCCGCAAGTCCGAAATGTTGGGGAAAAAATGCATTTTCCGCACATTTCACTCGGCTCACCCACCAAAACATGCTGCCAGCAACACATGGCCTAATGTCCCACATTCCCACACGTGTCCCGATGAAAACGGTACCTCACATGTGTGGGTGTACCTACCTGGGCGCCAAGGGGAAAGCCTAAAACACAGGTAACTCCAAGTCTGTTCTGACACCTGAATTTCACACTTTACCCAGATGGGCACACCATACAGATATGGGCCTCGGGTGTCCAAGCCAACAAGGAAAACAGGAAACCCCATGCATTTCCAAAAAGAGGACACCCGTGGGAATCTGCAGAGGTCTGACTTGCGCAAATCAGCCCAGAATTTATTACAGAGACACCCCGCAAATTCCAAAATGTGGGGAAAAAAATGCATTTTCTGCACATTTCATTCGGCTCACCCACCGAAACATGCCGCCAACAACACATAGTCTACCGTGCCGCATTCCCACAGGCGTCCCGATGAAAACAGTACCTCACATGTGTGGGTGCACCTACCTAGGCGCCAAGGCGAAAGCCTAAAACACAGGTAACCCCAAGAATGGATGGGGTCAGGTGGTTTGGTTTATCTTGTCCCGGGTTGAACTGGTTTTAGAAGTGAAACATGAAAGACAGGATGAATCCGCATATTAGAGGGTAATTCTAATTTGACGGCCACCGGGTTGATAATGGCCTTAATGGTGTAAGGTCCCAAATATCTAGAATTAAAATTCTGAGTTCCTTTCAGAGGAATATGTCTTGTAGCCAGCCAAACTTGGTCTCCGATTCGATATGGTGGGGTCTCACTTTTATGTTGATTAGCATTTTTCTTGTATTTCTCTTTTGCTTGTTTCAAATGTTTTGTTGCCTCTTTAAAGGCTTGTTTAATAGTAGAATGCAGATGAGTTACTGCCAGCATTTCTAAATGCTGGGGCGAATCGAGTTCTGAGGTTCGAGGATGATGTCCATATATGGTATAAAAGGGGCTTTGTCCGGTTCCTGAATGTACAGAGTTATTGTATGCATATTCAGAAATCCATAAAATGTCCTTCCAATTACCTTCGATTTGGTGGAGCATACAACGTAGGTATTGTTCAAGAGTCTGGTTGGTTCTCTCCGTCTGACCATCGGTTTGGGGATGGTGACTGGTTGATAAACCTTACGTCGATTTGTGCCAATTGACAACACTTCTGCCAAAATTGTGAAATGAACTGACTACCTCGGTCAGAGATCAATACGGAAGGAAATCCATGTATTTGAACAATATTTTTGAGAAATTCCTTGGCCAAGATTGAATCAGAAGGTAATCCTTTTAAAGGAATAAAGTGGGCCAACTTGGAAAAAAGATCTGCAATAACTAGAATGGTGTTGAATCCATTACATGGCGGTAGATCTGTAATAAAGTCTAAAGACAAAGTGTGCCATGGTGTGGGTGGAATATCTAAAGGTTGTAGAATTGTCTTTTAATTTTAGCTTCAGTTTTTGCAATACCTGGGTGCCCTTCCATCAGAGCTTCATGGTAATTGGAGATGACTTGTTCTTGTAGTTCCTTGTGTGGTAGAAATAGACGCCCTTGATAGTAAGGTAGGTCATTGAAAACTGAATAATCTTGGCCCTTTTTAACCCAGTCCTGCAGGGCTGCTGAATCGAAAAGTTGTTGGATCTTTAGATGAATATCTTCTAAGGTCTGTAGAGTAGTTATCCCAAGAATTCTTTGTTCAGGAATTATAGGCACCGGTTCCGGGTTCTAATATGCTTCTCCCATCCCGATTTAGGATAAAACGTCTGCCTTATCATTCTTACAACCTGGTCGGTAAGTGATCACGAAATTGAATTCGGCAAGGAATAAGGCCCATCGAAGTTGACGCGATGATTGGGCCTTGGCTGTTTTTAAATACTGCAAGTTCCTGTGATCGGTGATTACAGTAATGGTATGCCTGGCACCGAGAAGATAATGCCGCCAAGCCTTGAAGGCGGATTTGATGGCTAACAACTCTTTATCGGTAACCGCATTGTTTAATTCGGGGGCCGAGAATTTTCTGGACCAAAATGCTACTGGATGAAGTTGACCGGTTTCTGGATCCTTCTGGGACATGACAGCCCCCATGGCTAAACTGGATGCATCCGTTTCAACTATGTATGGGAGCTCGGGGCGTGGATGCTTTAAGACAGGTGCCGATGTGAATTTCAATTTCAGTTCTTGGAAGGCTTTTTCAGCCTCTTCGATCCACAAGAAGCGTTTGTTTTTTCGCAAAAGTGCTGTGATGGGGTGTGCAACATATGAGAAGTCAGGAATACTAGTCTTCTTGTAAATGTGGTGGGGTACAAGACTCTGACAGGTGTAGCCCAGGAGAGTGCCAGTGTTGATCATGCAACCATGAGCTAGGTACACAGCAACAAAAAACAGGGCAGAGACCCACACAGGTATTTTGGCTATTATTGCTTTATTAGCCTATACTGTACTGAGTGTGCCATGATAAAAAAAGGAGGAAAAGGCCCTATTAATAGAGCAATTTAAAAAGGATATATATGAAGAATCAGCAAATAAGGGCAGATCCATTTTTTAGAGTATCTCCCTAGTGCTGAAAAACTAGAAATGCAGTGGAAACCTGTCCACGGTCTACCCGTGTTTCGTCAACCGGTTTTGGTGTGCTTATTTATTTGTGCCACCTTCTTCAGGACTGTCTTCTATCTAGGTTGCTGGTGTCTTCTGTATATTTACCCTGCCCATATTTCTTAGGCTTCTTTGAAGTGCTTCCAAGAACTAATGATATGGAAAGGACTCACCTCTGTACTGGAGAGATGGAGATATTCAGACTGACCATTTCAACACTGAATCAAATGGGCACGGTTGCAAGCAATACAACTCGTCTTGTATATACGGAAAATATGGATGTACACATCTACCGTTTCTCACCTCTATGACAATATACATGTGAGTCACAGATTTGGTAAGCAAATGCTATAACTAACATTTGGAATTTCTATAGGTGATAAACCTGAACTCACCAATGGGGATACCTCGTAGGATTTTTGGGGTGGACCGGATTTTTGTAACATCACTAGGGCATAAACCCTTTTGATAAAGGTTTGGGAGCTGAGAATGCTCAGAATTTCATTTTCCTGGATGATCCCTGTATATTGGAGGAATAAAGACAGTAATCCTTGCCCATGGATGAGTTTTCCATTTGAGCATTGGGGAGTTCTGATGGGCTCAAGATACTCTGCTCAATTTGGACATTATAGCCGTAAATACCGATTTCTTTTAGTGTACTTCAGCTGGCAGCAGAGAATGGTTGCTACGATCGCTCGGCTGGAGACGTCTAATCCCGCTGCACGCCTGGAGGGCTGTGAAGTGACCCACGGAAGTCGAGCGTCACATGAAAAGTGCATGCCGTGAAGAGGTCCTCAGGAACCACGTTGGAGAAATTCCTGCCTGTTTTCCATGGGACGCCCAGCAGACGGGAAAGGCAGAGTGGCAGGTTAGGGGGGTGGAGTTGATGTATGAACGACATCAGCAGACCACGCAGTGTAAGCATGGACTCAGCTACATGGCAGGGAGGGGGGGATAGGTGTTGGATGATGTTTGGGTTGGAGTTTTGGGGTTGGTAAGGAGTGTTGTTGGTTAACTTTTGTTCTTGGTTAGGGAACATTCGGTCTTGGGGCGATCAGTTTTGGGAATCAGCTTAGGTGATTGACTTAAGGGTACAGATGAAAGAAGATATGTAAATATCGGATTTCCAGTGGAGAGTGCATTGCAGCTTGCGTCATGGATTAAGGTATACCCGTGAATTGGCTTATGTCATGGGAGGAATTCTCCTGGTTAAGTCACACGGAGGTGTTTTATCTACAAGGCGACGCTGTAGGTACAGGCAGATCACGTGGTTTATTGGTTTTCCGTGTTAGGAGGGCAGATGTGTATGTGTTATTTATGTTCTGTCAGGTTTGTCATTGAGTTTGGGGAGTGTGTAGGTGGGCATATTGGGAGGACAGTCAGGTTGTTGGATAGGACTTATAGTGGACGAGAGGTGCAGAACTTTTTAGGTGGTCAGGGAACGATAAGAGAGTTTTGAAACAGTGGTTGTGCCTTTGGGTCGGAGCGTGGAAAGCGCATGAGTAGAGTTGTCAGTGCAGCCTTTGGGGCGGTGAGCTGCAGATGGGCGGAGCACTGAGCACACCCAGGTTTTTGGTCAAGAGCCAGAGAAGCCTGAGAAAGTGGGGATATTATGGTCATAAGAGGTATTTGTTACCTGATATTGGGGTGGAAGAAATTGGATATATCTGAATGGTGAATGTGTGGAAATCCCGATTTGTGGTCAAGTAAGTATTGATGTATAATGTATTCAGTTGAAATCATGAGGGCACACCCATATAACATAAGTGCAAGTCCCTCCCGTGATATAAGGACAACATCTGTAAATATAGCATGGAATAGACGTGCAGCAGAGAGGGCAAATTGGCAAAGCCTTGGCCAAAAGAGGAGAGCTTCTCTAAATGTGTGCAGCAACAATTACACGCGTATATACACAAGCCTTACAAGGGGATCAGGTTATGCAAACCAAAGGACATATTAGAATTATGGAAGATGTTTCAAGACGAGGAAGGGGACCTGGCATGGCAACAATAGATGCTCAGCCAGTGAAAGGCAGAAAGTGAATTGCCCTCGGCTGCCCCTCCTCCACGTCAAACAGAGAGCGAATGAGCAGCAGCGTGGCCCATGGATCATACCCCCACAAGGGAATTAAGAGCAGCAGCAGGTTACACCAGTCCCACCTTTGCACCTCCAGAATTTAGTAGGAGGGAGTCGCAAAGCAAGTCTGAACAGGTGAATAAGGGAACGCAATGCACAGGTGGTGAAGACAAGGAGTGCAGCCAGATCCAGGTGAGGTGTGCCATGTACAATCTGAGCCACAACCTCTCATTTGCCAGATTTTGTCACACACAATGCAGTTGTGATGCTGGCAAGCTGGGGATAAAAGGGACAAGCTCATGTTGGAATAGGGACTACAGGACCACAGTATGGGCCTCATTACGACCCTGGCGGTAAGGGGTTAGCGCCATCGTTAGCTGCGCCGACCCCTTACCGCCAATCACGAGTTCCCTTTCCGCCATGGCGGTTTTTACACCTGCTTTTAGCGGGTGTAAAAAACCATGGCGGTAAGGGAACTTGGTGTTAATTACGCCACCGTAATTTACGGTGGCGTAATTAACGCCTTCCCCACTCCCATTATGCCCTATGGGGCAAAAATGGGAATGGGGAAGGGTAAATGGGGATTGGGGATTTACCGCCCCGCCAAGGTCGGAATGGGGCGGTAAATCCCCTTACCGCCATGGCGTTAACGTAGTTAGCACCATGGCGGTAAAGTCACGGCCCTGGCGGTAACTTACCGCCAGGGTCGTAATGAGGCCCTATGTCTCCAGTGCACGTCTCCACTGTGCTGCATCTGAACCTGGCCTAACTAAGCACACTTAGCCGTGGACCGGGACTGCCAGAAAAGGCACACACAGCAACACAAAAAGAGGTTGAAAAACGTCAATTATCCAGTCACTTTGGTTCAATATATCGGTACTAAAAAATTAGGAAAGCATAATCAAGTGTGTATTAACAAGGTGCTGTCTTCTCGCCCTTGTGTACCAGCCACATTATCTCATTTTAAAACCTAGCATCGTTTAGCACCCAAAGGCAATTTTCGCAAATTAAATTCCCACAAAAATGAATCTTTGCAGGTCACAGCATTTACCATGAGTGAACATTAATTTACTTTCGATGCTGAAGGGCTCCAGAAGATTAGCAAATATTTGAGAAAACATTTGACAATTCCAATTAAGTCATCTGGGAGGGATGGAAAAGATGAAGCAAGAATGGGAGAGTCCACTAGAAAACCCAGAGGACGAAAAGGGGCCAACACAGAACTTCTCCATTATTTTCCTTTCAGGGGAGCCCAGAGTGCACATGTTGAAGCAGCATCATGTTTGTTTTTGTATGATGCCTTTTCAGTTGATGTGCAGTTTGCTCTACTTCAGCTCACCTGGAAAGCACTTGTGACTAACCATGCTTTCGTGTACTATGCCAAATCAAAAGTGTGGTGGTTCAGAGCATGGAGGCCTGTCTGGAAGTTAGCTTATTGGGGATCTACCATGGTGATCCAGACACTACTCTGTGGAGTAAGAGGACAAGCGATGGGGTTTTAAGTGAAGAGAGGGAGGGCTACACACAATAAGGGGTTGATTGTTTCAAATGCTTGTCAGTCATTAGAACTGGGTTATGCCCAAGCAAGGTATATTAACACAAAGAGAGAAGGGCATACCACCCGGGTATTTAAAAAGAGGGGCATATCTAATGCTCCTAGGTGATTTGTTGTACTGAATGGTTCTCCCCCAAGGAGAGGTTCAGAAGTAGCTGGTTACCTCCTGTTAATGACACCACAGAGTCAGTTCCTCAGATAAGTATTTATACATATTTTTGTAACGATTAGTGTTGAGAAGAGAAGAAGGATACAGAGGGGCAAAGAAGCTTCTATCGGGCCCTACCTCTCTATTCCACTTTCCCTAGGCAGCTCTGGTGGACCGCTTATCTAAAAGTAGATAGAAGAAGAGGTGCAAAGAAGTACTTCAATTTGCTTAATTTTCTTAATCAAAATGAATGTTTAAACTGTAGATGTTGATTGTCTAATCTCTTAATACTCTTTTTGTAACTGTGGTGGGGTACAAGGCTCTGACAGGTGTAGCCCAGGATAGGGTCAGCGTTGATCATGTAACCATGAGCTAGGTACGTAGCAACAAAAAAAACAGGGCAGAGACCCGCACGGTTAATTTTGCAATTATAGCTTTATTAGCCTATACTGTGGCTGACTGTGCCATGATAAAAAAAGGAGGAAAAGGCCATCTCAATAGAGCAATTTAAAAAGGAAATATATGAAGACTCAGAGACTAAGGGCAGATCCATTTGTTAGAAGATCTCCTGTGTGCTGAAAAATGAGAAATGCAGTGGAAACCTGTCAGATGTCTACCCGTGTTTTGTCAACCGGTTTTGGTTTGCTTATTTATTTGTGCCACATTCTTCAGCACTGTCTTCTATCTAAGTTGCGACTGTCATCTGTATATGTACCCTGCCCATATTGCTTAGGCTTCTTTGAAGCACTTCCAAGAACTAATTATATGGAAAGGTCTCACCTCTGTACTGGATGGATGAAGATATTCAGACTGACCATTTCAACGCTGAATCAACCGGGCATGGTTAGGAGCAATACGACTCATCTTTTATGTATGGAAAATATGGATGTACTAATCTCCCGTATCTCACCTCTATGACAATATACATGTTAGTCAAAGACTTGGTAAGCCAATGCGATAACTAACATTTAGAATTTCTAGGGATGATCAACCTGAACTGACCAATGGGGATACCTCGTAGGTTTTTGGGGTGCACTGGATTTTTGTAACATCACTAGGGCATAAAGCCTTGTCACAAACGTTTTGGAGCTGAGATTGCTAGGGAATTGCAGTTTTCTGAATGAGCCCTGTGTATTGGAGAAATAAGGACAGTAAACCTTGCCCATGGCTGATTCTTTCTTTTGAGCATTGGGGAGTTCTGATGGGCTCGAGATACTCTGCTAATTTTGGACTTTATTGCTGCAAATCCCCAATTTCTCTAGTGTACTTCAGATGGCAGCGGAGGATGGTTGCTACGATCGCTCAGCTGGAGGACGTCTCATCCCGCTGCATGCCTGGAGGGCTGTGAGATGACCCACGGAAATAGAGCATAACGTGAAAGGTGCACGCCGTGAAGAGGTGCTCAGGAACCACCTTGGAGAAATTCCTGCCTGATTTGCGTGAGACACCCAGCAGACTGGAAAGGCAGAGTGGTAGGTTGGGGGTGCAGTTGGTGTATGAACGACGTCAGTGGACCACGCAGTGTAAGTATGGACTCAGCTACATGGCAAACAAGTAAGGGGGTGGATAGGTGTTGGTTGATGTTTGGGTTGGAGTTTTGGGGGTGGTAAGGCATGTTGTTGGTTAACTTATGTTCTTGGTTAGGGAACATTCAGTCTTGGGATGATCAGTTTTGGCAGTCAGCTTAGATGATTGACTTAAGGGTATAGATGACAGAAGATATGTATATATCATATTTCCCTTGTTCTGAGCATTGTAGCTCGCATCATGGATTAAGGTATCCCTCTGTATAGGCTTATGTCATGGAAGGTGTTCTCCTGATTAAGTCTCAAGGAGGCGTTTCATCTACAAGGCGGCTCTGTAGGTGCAGGCAGATCACGTGTTTTATTGGTTTTCCATGTTAGGAGGGCAGGAAGATGGTCGTGTATATGTTATTTATGTTCTGTCAAGATTGTCATTGAGTTTGGGGAGTGTGTAGGGGGGCATATTGGGAGGACAGGTATGAGTAATTTCTTTTTCATTACTGTACCGGTGACGTCACCAGTCAGGTTCTTGTATAGGACTTAAAGTGCACGAGAGGTGCAGAACTTTTTAGGTGGAACGATAAGAGAGTTTTGAAACAGTGGTTATGCCTTTGGGCCGGAGCGTGGAAAGCGCGTGTGTAGAGTTGTCATTGGAGCCTTTGGAGCAGAGAGCTGCAGATGGCGGTGCGCTGAGCAGACCCGTGTTTTTGGTCTAGAGCTAGAGAAGCCTGAGAAAGTGGTGATTTTATGGTTATAAGAGGTATTTGTAACCTGATATTGAGGTGGAAGAAATTGGGTGTATTTGAATGGTGAATATGTTAAAATCCCGATTTGGGGTCAAGTAAGTATTGATTTATAATGTATCCAGGTGAAAATATTTATTTATTCATTTATTTATTCATATTTTTAAAGCGCACGCTCAGCCCGTGGGCATCGTGGCACTGTTACATATAAGCATTTGGCTGGTTACAGAAGGAAGGTTGTTAAAGTTTACAGGCATTTTGAATTACGGTATCATGTTTTAGATATATACGTTTACAAGGCATTAGATTTACAGTATCATGTTTTAGTTACAAACTTAGCAGTGCAGACATCATGGCGTTTAAAATATGTGTCGTTCATGTCGGAAGGGAAGGGTTGGAGGTGATTATGTGAAGAGCATGGTTTTGAGGGATTTCCGAGAGGAAAACAGTGAAGGTTCCGCTCTGAGAAAGTTAGGGAGGTTGTTCCCGAGCTTAGGTGCTATGGGTGGGAGGCCAATGCCTCGAGCTTTAGCTCTTCTTATGGTGGGAACTCGGAGTTGGTTGTCATGGGGGGTTCTTATAGGACGAAGGGAGGATTTCCTGGTGATGGTTTCTGCTAGGTAGGAGGGAGCGGTATGATTGATACATTTGTGTGTGAGGGAGAGTACTTTGAAGTTAATTCTTTCTTTAACTGGGAGCCAGTGAGCATTTCTTCTGGCCTGCGACACATGGTTGAATTTGGGGATGTGCAGGGCAGCGCAGAGCGCATTGTTTTGCACTGTTTGGAGCTTATTTAGATTTTTAGTTGAAGTGCCAGCTAAGAGGGCGTTGCAATAGTCTAGCCTGGCTCCTATGGTGGCTCTAGCGATGGAGAGGCAGTTGGGAGTGGTAAGATAGGGTTTTATGGCGAAGATGAGTTGGGAGTCAGTGCGGAGGAGGAGGAGGTGGCGTTAACCTGTCTTGTCATGGAGAGAGTAGCGTCTAAGTATACTCCTAGGGTCTTCACAGCAGTGGAGACAGGTATGTTGGTGTTGTCGATGGTTATGTGTGAGTAGTCTTGGCTGAGCTTGGAAAGGATTTCGCTGGGGGCCAGGATGATGATCTCTGTTTTGTCTCCGTTAAGGCAGAGGCCGTTGATTGCCATCCATGCTTGGATCGTGGAGTAAATGTTAAGGAGGGCTTCTGTGTCTTGGGCATAGTATCCAGTGAAGGGGAGGAGGACTTGTGTGTCATCGGCCTAGTTAGTGTAAGCTATGCCGAGGGAGTCCAGTAGGTCGAAGAGGGGTTTAGTGAAGAGGTTGTATAGAGTCGGTGCAGTGCATGACCCTTGTGGGACTCCACAATTTATGGTGGTCGGAGGAGCATTGGCCTGGTCAGAATACACCTTCATAGCTCGGCCTTCTAGAAAGGAGGTGATCCAAGAGGTTGCTCTAAGGGAGAAGTGGGCTGCATTAAAAAGGTGAGATGTGAGGATGTCATGGTCCACTAAGTCAAATGCTGTGGAGAGGTCGAGTAGCAGGAGGAGAGCAGGTTTGCCTGTGTCCATTATTCTGGTGATTTGATTTTTTAAATCTAGTAGGGCAGTTTCGGTCCCATGGCCTTTGCGAAAGCCCGATTGTCTTCTGCCTAGGATAGAATGGGTCTCTATGTATTGCTGAATTTGGTTGTGGGCTGCTTTATCAAGGATTTGGAGGAGGAAGGGGACGGTGGTGATGAGGTGATAGTTGCTGGGGGAGGTAGGTTCTAAGGAGGTTTTTTTTAAGAGTGGGCGAACCCAAGCTTCTTTCAGGCAATGAGGTACGGTTGCTGAGGAGAAGGAGGCATTGATGAAAGCTGTGATGATGGGGGTGTGGGCTTCTGAGCACTCTTTGATGATAGTGGGAGGGCATATGTCTCCCTTGCAAGTGGAAGGTTTGATGTTTTTGAGTGGAGCAGCGGTTTCTAGTTCTGTAACTTCTCTGAAGGCAAAGAGGGGTATTTGCGGGTGAGGGTTGTGAGGGGGGAAAGAGGGAGGCGTGGCAGAGGTATTGAGTGCTTTACGTTGGGATGCAATTTTGTCTTGAAGCGTTTTGACTTTATTTAGGAGGGCTGTCTGGATGCCTGTGCACCAAGCTTCATCCTTGATGATTTCGTCTGGGCTGGACTCAGGAGTGGTGAGTTCTTTGAAAATAGAGAATATTTCTCTGGTTTTGGAACTGGATTTGTTTATTCTTTGATTGTATGATTCAGATTTAGCTTCGAAGATGGCATTTTTGTAGGTCCGTGAGATTTCTTTGAACTTGTTGAGAGAGGATTGGTTGGGCGTAGACTGCCAGTTGGATAAGGCTTTGCACTTCAAGGTGCGCAAGACAGATAGATAGAGAACCAAGAGTTGGAGTGCATGGATTTTTTTCCTTTTTTGTCTTCCAGCGGGGCAATAGAGTCAAAGGCTTGGGTGAGGGCGTTGTTGTAGATGTTAGCAAGAGAGGTGGGATCTTGGATAAAGGGATGCTTGAGTTCAGGGATATCAAGAAGAGGAGCGAGATTGGTCGCTGTGAGCTTTTTGGAGCTTCTGACTTTGGCGGGGGGTGCATAAGTAAGGATTTTACGGGTGGGTGTGGTGGGGATGGAGAATTGGATGAGATGGTGATCTGTCCAGGGGAGGGCTGAGATGGAGGTGATGGATGATGAACAGTTATGTTCTGCTACCCAGTCGATGGACCGGCCTTTGCAGTGAGTAGGTTTGGTGATTTTGTGGATGAAGCCCATGTTGGAAAGATCGTTGGCCAGGTGTGTGGCAGATTTGTCCTTGGGGTCATCTAAGCCAAGGTTAAGGTCACCAAGTAGAATGGTTTTGGTGGAGCTTTTCAGGTTGTTGCTAATGATTTGGAGGAGATGCTTTGGACGTCCAGAGGAGAGCCTGGTGGTCTGTATGTGACTAAGAGTTTGATGGTGCAATTAGGGGAGAGAGCTAGTTTTGCGTAGAGAAGGTCAGCGTTGTTGTCCCAATGTTGGTTACACTGCCTAATGGCAAGTGAGTTTCTATAGATGAGGGCAACGCCCCCACCTTTAGAGGTTTTGCGGTCCTGCCTAAGGATGGTGTAATCCTGTGGGAGGGCAAGGTGTAGGGATGGGTTGGATGCCTCATGGAGCCAAGTTTCGGATACTGCTAACATGTCTAGTTTGTGGGTGGTGATGAGGTCATTGATCTCTATGGCATGGGCATGGATGGAGCGTGCATTAATGAGTGCGCATTTTAGGATGCGGTTGGTAGGTGGTGGGTCCTGAGCGCTGGTGTTCGGTGAGAGCGAGGTGGTGGGAGCAGTTGTGAGTGATGGAGGGAGGGGTGCATGTATGAGCGCATGGGGGTGGTGGGAATGTACGTGGGCTGGAGGGTGTGAGCGTAAAGATGTTGTGTGGGTGCGATAGCTGAGCTTTTGGTTCCTACTGAGGGTAGACGGTGGGGAGCTGTGAAGCAAAAATGAGGGTTTGGTGCAGGTTCTTAGTCTAACGCCTAAGAAGGTGTCCAGGAGGGTTTTTAATGCAGTGGTTGAGAGTGGTGTGTGGTGATGTGGATAGGGAGGAGTGAGGCATGATGGAGGACGGTGGAGGGAGGTCTGGGTATGCAGGGAGCAAGCTGCTGATGGCCCAGAGAGAGAGAGTAGTGAGTGAGATAGAGGAGAAGGAGAGGAGGGGTGTGGGCGCTGTGAGGTGGGTGGCAGGGGGATGCATTAGAGCACTGAGCTGGGTGGTGCTATGCGGTACAGGGCTGGTGCTAGGGGCAGGTTGTGGCATGTGCAGTGGCAGCTGTAGGTCTGGCAGGGCAGCTAGGGGCTAGTGGTGGCTAATATGAGGGGCACACCTCTACAACATATGTGCAAGTCTGTCCCGTGATAAAAGGACAACATCTGTAAATATAGCATAGCATGGACCATCAGCACAGAGGGCAAATTGGCAAAGCCCTGGCTAAAAGAGGAGAGCTTCTCCAAATGTGTGCAGCAACAATTACACACATACATACACAAGGCTGACAAGGGGAACAAGTTAAGCAAACAAATGGCCATGTTAGAGTTATGGACAATGTTTCAGGATGAGGAAGGGGACCTGGCATGGCAACAATAGATGCTGAGCCAGTGAGAGGCAGAAAGTGAATCACCCTTGGCTGCCCCTCATCCACGTCAAACAGGGAGCGAAGGAGCAGCAACGTTGCCCCATGGACCATACCCCGCAAGGGAATTCAGAGCAGCGGCAGGTTACACCAATCCCACCTTTGCACTTCCAGCATATAGTAGGAGGAAGGGGCAAAGGAAGGCTGAACAGGTGACTAAGGGAACGCAGAGCACAGGCTGCAAAGACAAGGAGGGAAGCCAGATCGAGCCGAGGTGTGCCATGTACAATCTTAGCCACAACCATTTGTTTGCCAGACTTTGTCACACACAATGCAGTGGTGATGCTGGCAAGCAGGCGATAAAAGGGACAAGCTCATGTTGGAATAGGGACGACAGACCCACAGTATGTCTCCAGTGCATGTCTACACTGTGTTGCATCTGAACCTGGCCTAAGCAGCACTAAGCTTTTAGCCGTGGTCCGGGATTGCCAAAACATGGCACACACAGCAACACAAAAGGAGGTTGAAAAACGACAATTATCCAGTCACTTTGGTTCCATACATCTGTACTAAGAAATGAGTAAACCATAAACAAGTGTGTATTAACAAGGTGTGTCATCTCGCCCTTCCGTACCAGTCACATTATATCATTTTAAAACCTAGCATTGTTTAGCACCCAAAGGCAAGTTTCACAAATTAAATCCCCACTAAAATGAGTCTTTGCAGGTCACAGCATTTACCATGAGTGAACATTAATTTGCTTTCAATGCTGAAGGTCTCCAGATTATTAGCAAATATTTGAGAAAACATTTGACAATTCCAATTAAGTCATCTGGGAGGGATGATAAAGACGAAGCAAGAATGGAAGAGTCCACTAGAAAACCCAGAGGACGAAAAGGGGCCAACACAGAACTTCTCCATTATTTTCCTTTCAGGGGAGCCCAGAGTGCACATGTTGAAGCAGCATCATGTTTGTTTTTGTATGATGCCTTTTCAGTTGATGTGCAGTTTGCTCTACTTCAGCTCACCTGGAAAGCACTTGTGACTAACCATGCTTTCGTGTACTATGCCAAATCAAAAGTGTGGTGGTTCAGAGCATGGAGGCCTGTCTGGAAGTTAGCTTATTGGGGATCTACCATGGGGATCCAGACACTACTCTGTGGAGTAAGAGGACAAGCGATGGGGTTGTAAGTGAAGAGAGGGCTACACACAATAAGGGGTTGATTGTTTCAAATGCTTGTCAGTCATTAGAACTGGGTTATGCCCAAGCAAGGTATATTAACACAAAGAGAGAAGGGCATACCACCCGTGTATTTAAAAAGAGGGGCATATCTAATGCTCCTATGTGATTTGTTGTACTGAATGGTTCTCCCCCAAGGAGAGGTTCAGAAGTAGCTGGTTACCGCCTGTTAATGACACCACAGAGTCAGTTCCTCAGATAAGTATTTATACATATTTTTGTAACGATTAGTGTTGAGAAGAGAAGAAGGATACAGAGGGGCAAAGAAGCTTCTATCGGGCCCTACCTCTCTATTCCACTTTCCCTAGGCAGCTCTTGTGGGCCGCTTATCTAAAAGTGGATAGAAGAAGAGGTGCAAAGAAGTATTTCAATTTGCTTAATTTTCTTAATCAAAATGAATGTTTAAACTGTAGATGTTGATTGTCTAATCTCTTAATACTCTTTTGGTAACTGTGGTGGGGTACAAGGCTCTGACAGGTGTAGCCCAGGAGTGGGCCTTTGTTGATCATGTAACCATGAGCTCGGTACGTAGCAACAAAAAACAGGGCAGAGACCCACACAGGTATTTTGGCAATTATTGCTTTATAAGCCTATACTGTGCCTGACTGTTCCATGATAAAAAAAAGGAGGAAAAGGCCCTATTAATAGAGCAATTTAAAAAGGAAATATATGAAGACTCAGCAAGTAAGGGCAGATCCGTTTGTTAGAGGATCTCCCGGGTGCTGAAAAACGAGAAATGCAGTGGAAACCTGTCCGATCTCTACCTGTGTTTTGTCAACCAGTTTTGGTTTGCTTATTTATTTGTGCCACTTTCTTCAGGAGTGTCTTCTACGTAGGTAGCGACTGTCATCTGTATATGTACCCTGCCCATATTGCTTAGTCTTCTTTGAAGCACTTCCAAGAACTAATTATATGGAAAGATTTCACCTCTGAACGGGATGGATGGAGATATTCAGACTGACAATTTCAACGCTGAATCAAACGGGCACGGTTGCGAGCAATATGACTTGTCTTTTATATACTGAAAATATGGATGTACACATCTCCCGTATCTCACCTCTATGACAATATACATGTTAGTCAAAGACTTGGTAAGCCAATGCGATAACTAACATTCTGGAATTTCTATAGGTGATCAACCTGAACTGACCAATGGGGATACCTCATAGGTTTTTGGGGTGGACTGGATTTTTGTAACATCAATAGGGCATAAAATCTTGTCACAAACGTTTTGGAGCTGAGATTGCTAGAGAATTGCATTTTTCTAAATGAGCCCTGTGTATTGTAGAAATAAGGACAGTAAACCTTGCCCATGGCTGATTCTTCCATTTGAGCATTGGGGAGTTCTGATGGGCTCGAGACACTCTGCTAATTTTGGACTTTATTGCTGTAAATCCCCAATTTCTCTGGTGTACTTCAGATGGCAGCAGAGGATGTATGCTATGATCGCTCGGCTGGAGGCTGTCTCATCCCGCTGCATGCCTGGAGGGCTGTGAGGTGACCCACGGATATCGAGCATCACATGAAAGGTGCACGCCGTGAAGAGGTCCTCAGGAACCACCTTGGAGAAATTCCTGCCTGATTTCCGTGGGACACCCAGCAGACTGGAAAGGCAGAGTGGCAGGTAGGGGGTGGAGTTGGTGTATGAACGACGTCAGTGGACCACGCAGTGTAAGCATAGGTTCAGCTATATGGCAAACAGGTGAGGGGGTGGATAGGTGTTGGTTGATGTTTGGGTTGGAGTTTTGGGAGTTGTAAGGAGTGTTGTTGTTTAACTTTTGTTCTTGGTTATGGAATATTCGGTCTTGGGGCGATCATTTTCGGCAGTCAGCTTAGATGATTGACTTAAGGGTATAGATGACAGAAGATATGTAAACATCAGATTTCCAGTGGAGTGAGCATTGTAGCTCGCATCATGACTTAAGGTATACCTGTGAATAGGCTAATGTCATGGGAGGTGTTCTCCTGGTTAAGTCTCAAGGAGGCGTTTTATCTACAAGGCGACGCTGTAGGTACAGGCAGATCACGTGGTTTATTGGTTTTCCGTGTTAGGAGGGCAGGAAGATGGCTGTGTATATGTTATTTATGTTCTGTCATGTTTGTAATTGAGTTTGAGGAGTGTGTAGGTGGGCATATTGGGATGACAGGTATCAGTAATGTCTTTTTCTTCCTTACTGTAGAGGTGACGTCACCAGAGAGGTTGTTGTATAGGACTTAAAGTGCACGTGAGGTGCAGAACCTTTTAGGTGGACAGGGAACGATAAGAGAGTTCTGAAACAGTGGTTGTGTCTTTGGGCAGGAGCGTGGAAAGCGCATGCGTAGAGTTGTCAGTGGAGCCTTTGGGGCGGAGAGCTGCAGATGGCGGTGCGCTGAGCAGACCTGTGTTTTTGGTCAAGAGCCAGAGAAGCCTGAGAAAGTGGTGATTTTATGGTCATGAGAGGTATTTGTTACCTGATATTGAGGTGGACGAAATTTAGTATATTTGAATAGTGAATGTGTTGAAATCCGATTTGGGACAAAGTAAGTATTGATCTATAATGTAATCAGGTGAAATCATGAGGGTCACACCCCTATAACATATGTGCAAGTCTGTCCCGTGATATAAGCACATCATCTGTAAATATAGCATGGAATGAACGATCAGCACAGAGGGCAAATTGGCAAAGCCCTGGCCAAAAGAGGAGAGCTTCTCCAAATGTGTGCAGCAACAATTGCACACATATATACACAAGGCTTACAAGGGGAACAAGTTAAGCAAATGAATGGCCATATTAGAGTTATGGAAGATGTTTCAGGACGAGGAAGGGTACCTGGCATGGCAACAATAGATGCTGAGCCAGTGAGAGTCAGAAAGTGAATTGCCCTCGGCCGCCCCTCCTCCACGTCAAACAGAGAGTGAATGAGCAGCAGCGTGGCCCATGGATCCTACCCCTCAAGGGAATTAAGAGCAGCCGCAGGTTACACCAATCCCACCTTTGCACCTGCAGTACATAGTAGGTGGGAGGGGCAAAACAAGGCAGAACAGGGGAATAAGGGAACGCAATACACAGGTGGTGAAGACAAGGAGTGCAGCCAGATCCAGACGAGGTGTGCCATGTACAATCTGAGCCACAACCTCTCGTTTGCCAGACTTTGTCACACACAATGCAGTCGTGATATTGGCAAGCAGGGGATAAAAGGGACAAGCTCATGTTGGAATAGGGACTACAGACCTACAGTATTTCTCCAGTGCATGTCTCCACTGTGCTGCATCTGAACCTGGCCTAAGCAACACTAAGCACTTAGCCGTGGCCCGGGACTGCAACAACACGGCACACACAGCAACACAAAAATAGATTGAAAAATTACAATTATCCAGTCTCTTTTGTTCAGTATATCTGTACTAAGAAATGAGGAAAGCATAAACAAGTGTGTATTAACAAGGTGTTGTACTCGCCCTTCTGTACCAGCCACATTATCTCATTTTAAAACCTAGCATCGTTTAGCACCCAAAGGCAAGTTTCTCAAATTAAATTCCCACTAAAATGAGTCTTTGCAGGTCACAGCATTTACCATGAGTGAACATTAATTTACTTTCAATGCTGAAGGGCTCCAGAAGATTAGCAAATATTTGAGAAAACATTTGACAATTCCAATTAAGTCATCTGGGAGGGATGATAAAGACGAAGCAAGAATGGGAGAGTCCACTAGAAAACGTAGAGGACGAAAAGGGGCCAGCACAGAACTTCTCCATTATTTTCCTTTCAGGGGAGCCCAGAGTGCACATGTTGAAGCAGCATCATGTTTGTTTTTGTATGATGCATGATGCCTTTTCAGTTAATGTGCAGTTTGCTCTACCTCAGCTAACGTGGAAAGCACTTTTGACTAACCATGCTTTCGTGTACTAGGCCAAATAAAAACTGTGGTGGTTCAGAGCATGGGGGCCTTTCTAAAAGTTATCTTATTGGGGATCTACCAGGGTGATCCAGACACTACTCTGTGGAGTAAGAGGAAAAGTGATGTGGTTGTAAGTGAAGAGAGGGTTACAAAGAATAAGGGGTTGATTGTTTCAAACGCTTGTCCGTCATTAGAACTGGGTTATGCCCAAGCAAGGTATATTAACACAAAGAGAGAAGGGCATACCACCCGTGTATTTATAAAGAGGGGCGTATCTAATGCTCCTAGGTGATTTGTTGTACTGAATGGGTATCCCCCAAGGAGAGGTTCAGAAGTAGCTGGTTACCTCCTGTTAATGACACCACAGAGTCAGTCCCAAAGATAAATATCTATACATATTTTTACAACGATTAGTGTTGAGAAGAGAAGAAGGATACAGAGGGGACAAAGAAGCTTCTATCTGGCCCCACCTCTCTACACCACTTTTCCTAGGCAGCCCCGGTGGGCCGCTTATCTAAAAGTGGATAGAAGAAGAGGTGCAAAGAAGTACTTCAATTTGCTTTATTTTCTTAATCAAAATGTTTAAACTGTAGATGTTGATTATCTAATCTCTTAATAGTCTTCTTGTAACTGTGGTGGGGTACAAGACTTTGACAGGAGTAGCCCAGGGGAGGGCCAGTGTTGATCATGTGTCCATGAGATAGGTACATAGCAACAAAAACAGGGCAGAGACCCACACAGGTATTTTGGCAATTATTGTTTTATTAGCCTATACTGTGGCTGACTGTGCCATGAGAAAAAAAGGAGGAAAAGGCCCTCTTAATAGAGCAATTTAAAAAGGAAATATATGAAGACTCAGCAACTAAGGGCAGATCTGTTTGTTAGAGGATATCGCGGGTGCTGAAAAGCGAGAAATGCAGTGGTAACCTGTCCGATGCCTACCCGTGTTTTGTCAACCGGTTTTGGTGTGATTATTTGTTTGTGCCACCTTCTTCAGGACTGTCTTCTATCTAGGTTGCGACTGTCATCTGTATATGTACCCTGCCCATATTGCTTAGGCTTCTTTGAAGCACTCCAAGAACTAAATATATGGAAAGGTCTGACCTCTGTACTGGATGGATGGACATATTCAGACTAACCATTTCAATGCTGAATCAAACGGCACGGTTGCAATCAATACGACTCGTCTTTTATATACGGAAAATATGGATGTACACATCTCCCGTATCTCACCTCTATGACAATATACATGTGAGTAACAGACTTGTAAGCCAATGCCATAACTAACATTTGGAATTTCTATAGGTGATCAACCTGAACAGACCAATGGGGATACCTCGTAGGTTTTTGGGGTGGACTGGATATTTGTAACATCACTATGGCATAAAACCTTGTGACAAAGATTTGCGAGCTGAGATTGCTAGAGAATTGCAGTTTTCTGACTGAGCCCTGTGTATTGGAGCAATAAGGACAGTAAACCTTGCCCATGGCTGATTCTTCCATTTCAGCATTGGTGAGTTCTGATGGGCTCGAGATACTCTGCAAATTTTGGACTTTGTTGCTGTAAAACCCCAATTTCTCTAGTGTACTTCAGATGGCAGCAGAGGATGGTTACTACGATTGCTCGGCTGGAGGCCGTCTCATCCCGCTACATGCCTAGAGGGCTGTGAGGTGACCCACGGAAATCGAGGATCACATAAAAGGTGCATGCTGTGAAGAGTTCCTCAGGAACCACCTTGGAGAAATTCCTGCCTGATTTCCGTGGAACACCCAGCAGACTGGAAAGGCAGACTGGCAGGTTGGGGGGTGGAGTTGATGTATGAACGACGTCAGTGGACCACTCAGTGTAAGTATAGACTCAGCTATATAGCAAACAGGTGAGGGGGTGGATAGGTGTTGGTTGATGTTTGGGTTGGAGTTTCAGGGGTGGTAAAGAGCGTTGTTGGTTAACCTTTGTTCTTGGTTAGGGAACATTTGGTCTTGGGGCGATCAGTTTTGGCATTCAGCTTAGATGATTGACTTAAGGGTATAGATGACAGAAGATATGTAAATATCAGATTTCGCGTGGATTGAGCATTGTAGCTCGCGTCATGGATTAAGGTATGCCTGTGTATAGGCTCATGTCGTGGAAGGTGTTCTCCTGGTTAAGTCTCGAGGAGGCGTTTTATCTACAGGGCGACGCTGTAGGTATAGGCAGATCACATGGTTTACTGGTTTTCCACGTTAGGAGGGCAGGAAGATGGCTGTGTATATGTTATTTATGTTCTGTCAAGATTGTCATTGAGTTTGGGGAGTGTGTAGAGGAGCATATTGAGAGGACAGGTATCAGTAATTTATTTTTCTTCCTTACTGTAGAGGTGACGTTACCAGTCAGGTTCTTGTATAGGACTTAAAGTACAAGAGAGGTGCAGAACTTTTTACGTGGTCAGGGAACGATAAGAGAGTTTTGAAACAGTGGTTATGCCTTTGGGTCGGGGCATGGAAAGCGCATGAGTAGAGTTGTCAGTGGAGCCTTTGGGGAGGAGAGCTGCAGATGGGTGGTGCGATGAGCAGGTCCGTGTTTTTGGTCAAGAGCCAGAGAAGCCTGAGAAAGTAATGATTTTATGGTCATAAGAAGTATTTGTTACCTGATGTTGAGGTGGAAGAAATTTAGTATATTTGAATGGTGAATGTGGTAAAATCCCTATTTGGGGTCAAGTAAGTGTTGATGTATAATGTATTCAGGTGAAATCATGAGGGGCACACCCCGCCAAACATATGTGCAAGTCCGTCCCGTGATATAAGGACACCATCTGTAAATATAGCATGGAATGGACGATCAGCACAGAGGGCAAATTGGCAAAGTCCTGGCCAAAAGAGGAGAGCTTCTCCAAATGTGTGCATCAACAATTCCACACATATATACACAAGGCTTACAAGGGGAACAAGTTAGGCAAACGAATGGCCATGTTAGAGTTATGGACGATTTTTCAGGATGAGGAAGGGACCTGGCATGGCAACAATAAATGCTGAGCCAGTGAGAGGCAGAAAGTGATTCGCCCTCGGAGCCCCTCCTCCACGTCAAACAGAGAGCAAATGAGCAGCAGCCTGGCCCATGGATCAAACCCTGCAAGGGAATTAAGAGAAGCAGCAGGTTACACCGATCCCACCTTTGCACATCTAGCATATAGTAGGAGGGAGGGGTAAAGCAATTCTGAACAGGTGAATAAGGGAATGCAGAGCACAGGCGGTGGATACAAGGAGTGCAGCCAGATCCAGGCGAGGTGTGCCATGTACAATCTGAGCCACAACCTCTCGTTTGCCAGACTTTGTCACACACAATGCAGTCGTGATGCTGGTAAGCAGTGGATAAAAGGGACAAGCTCATGTTGGAATAGAGACTACAGACCCACAGTATGTCTCCAGAGCATGTCTCCACTGTGCTGCATCTGAACATGGCCTAAGCAGCACTAAGTGCCGTGGCCAGGGACTGCCACAACAGGGCACACACAGCAACACAAAAAAGAGGTTGAAAAACGACAATTATCCAGTCACTTTGGTTCAATATATCTGTACTAAAAAATGATGAATTCATAAACAAGTGTGTATTAACAAGGTGTTGTCCTCACGCCCTACTGTACCAGCCACATTATCTCATTTTAAAACCTGGCATCGTTTAGCACCCAAAAGCAAATTTCTCAAATTAAATTCCAACAAAAATGAGTCTGTGCAGGTCACAGCATTTACCATGAGTGAAAATGTATTTACTTTCAATGCTGAAGGGCTCCAGAAGATTATCAAATATTTGAGAAACCATTTGACAATTCCAATTAAGTCATCTTGGAGGGATGAAAAAGATGAAGCAAGAATGGGAGAGTCCACTAGAAAACCCAGAGGACGAAAAGGGGCCAACACAGAACTTCTCCATAATGTTCCTTTCGGGGGAGCCCAGAGTGCACATGTTGAAGCAGCATCATGTTTGTTTATTTATGATGCCTTTTCAGTTAATGTGCAGTTTGCTCTACCTCAGCTCACCTGGAAAGCACGTTTGACTAACCATGCTTTCGTGTACTAGGCCAAATAAAAATTGTGGTGTTCAGAGCATGGAGGCCTGTCTCGAAGTTAGCTTATTGGGGATCTGCTAGGGTGATCCAGACACTACTCTGTGGAGTAAGAGGAAAAGTGACAGGGTTGTAAGTGAAGAGAGGGTTACACACAATAAGGGGTTGATTGTTTCAAACGCTTGTCAGTCATTAGAACTGGGTTTGCCCAAGCAAGGTATATTAACACAAAGAGAGAAGGGCATACCACCCATGTATTTAAAAAGAGGGGCATATCTCATGCTCCTAGGTGATTTGTTGTACTGAATGGGTCTCCCCCAAGGAGAGGTTCAGAAGTAGCTGGTTACCTCCTGTTAATGACATCACAGAGTCAGTCCCTCAGATATGTATTTATACATATTTTTGCAACGATTAGTGTTGAGAAGAGAAGAAGGATACAGAGGGGACAAAGAAGCTTCTATCTGGCCGTACGTCTCTATGCCACTTTCCCTAGGCAGCCCTGGTGGGTCGCTTATCTAAAAGTGGATAGAAGAAGAGGTGCAAAGAAGTACGTCAATTTGCTTTATTTTCTTAATCAAAATGTTTAAACTGTAGATGTTGATTATCTAATCTCTTAATAGTCTTCTTGTAGCTGTGGTGTGGTACAAGACTCTGACAGGTGTAGCCAGGAGAGGGCCAGTGTTGATCATGTGACCATGAGATAGGTACATAGCAACAAAAACAGGGCAGAGACCCACACAGGTATTTTGGCAATTATTGTTTTATTAGCCTATACTGTGGCTGACTGTGCCATGATAAAAAAAAGGAGGAAAAGGCCATCTCAATAGAGCAATTTAAAAAGGAAATATATGAAAACTCAGCAACTAAGGGCAGATCCGTTTGTTAGAGGATATCCCGGGTGCTGAAAAGCAAGAAATGCAGTGGCAACCTGTCCAATGTCTACCAGTGTTTTGTCAACCGGTTTTGGTGTGCTTATTTGTTTGTGCCACCTTCTTCAGGACTGTCTTCTTTCTAGAGTGCGAGTGTCATCTTTATATGTACCCTGCCCATATTGCTTAGGCTTCTTTGAAGCACTTCCAAGAACTAATTATGTGGAAAGGTCTCACCTATTTACTGGATGGATGGAGATATTCAGACTAACCATTTCAACGCTGAATCATACGGGCACGGTTGCGAGCAATACGACTCGTCTTTTACATACAGAAAATATGGATGTACACATCTCCCGTATCTCACCTCTATGACAATGTACATGTTAGTCAAAGACTTGGTAAGCCAATGCGATAACTAACATTTGGAATTTCTATAGGTGATGAACCTGAACTGACCAATGGGGATACCTCATAGGTTTTTGGGGTGGACTGGATTTTTGTAACATCGCTAGGGCATAAAAACTGGTGACAAACATTTTCGAGCTGAGATTGCTAGACAATTGCAGTTTTCTGAATGAGCCCTGTGTATTGTAGAAATAAGGACAGTAAACCTTGCCCATGGCTGATTCTTCCATTTGATCATTGGGGAGTTCTGATGGGCTCGAGACACTCTGCTAATTTTGGACTTTATTGCTGTAAATCCCCAATTTCTCTGGTGTACTTCAGATGGCAGCAGAGGATGTATGCTATGATCGCTCGGCTGGAGGCCGTCTCATCCCGCTGCATGCCTGGAGGGCTGTGAGGTGACCCACGGATATCGAGCATCACATGAAAGGTGCACGCCGTGAAGAGGTCCTCAGGAACCACCTTGGAGAAATTCCTGCCTGATTTCCGTGGGACACCCAGCAGACTGGAAAGGCAGAGTGGCAGGTAGGGGGTGGAGTTGGTGTATGAACGACGTCAGTGGACCACACAGTGTAAGCATAGGTTCAGCTATATGGCAAACAGGTGAGGGGGTGGATAGGTGTTGGTTGATGTTTGGGTTGGAGTTTTGGGAGTTGTAAGGAGTGTTGTTGTTTAACTTTTGTTCTTGGTTATGGAATATTCGGTCTTGGGGCGATCATTTTCGGCAGTCAGCTTAGATGATTGACTTAAGGGTATAGATGACAGAAGATATGTAAACATCAGATTTCCAGTGGAGTGAGCATTGTAGCTCGCATCATGACTTAAGGTATACCTGTGAATAGGCTAATGTCATGGGAGGTGTTCTCCTGGTTAAGTCTCAAGGAGGCGTTTTATCTACAAGGCGACGCTGTAGGTACAGGCAGATCACGTGGTTTATTGGTTTTCCGTGTTAGGAGGGCAGGAAGATGGCTGTGTATATGTTATTTATGTTCTGTCAGGTTTGTAATTGAGTTTGAGGAGTGTGTAGGTGGGCATATTGGGATGACAGGTATCAGTAATGTCTTTTTCTTCCTTACTGTAGAGGTGACGTCACCAGTGAGGTTGTTGTATAGGACTTAAAGTGCACGGGAGGTGCAGAACCTTTTAGGTGGACAGGGAACGATAAGAGAGTTCTGAAACAGTGGTTGTGTCTTTGGGCAGGAGCGTGGAAAGAGCATGCGTAGAGTTGTCAGTGGAGCCTTTGGGGCGGAGAGCTGCAGATGGCGGTGCGCTGAGCAGACCTGTGTTTTTGGTCAAGAGCCAGAGAAGCCTGAGAAAGTGGTGATTTTATGGTCATGAGAGGTATTTGTTACCTGATATTGAGGTGGACGAAATTTAGTATATTTGAATAGTGAATGTGTTGAAATCCGATTTGGGACAAAGTAAGTATTGATATATAATGTAATCAGGTGAAATCATGAGGGTCACACCCCTATAACATATGTGCAAGTCTGTCCCGTGATATAAGCACATCATCTGTAAATATAGCATGGAATGAACGATCAGCACAGAGGGCAAATTGGCAAAGCCCTGGCCAAAAGAGGAGAGCTTCTCCAAATGTGTGCAGCAACAATTGCACACATATATACACAAGGCTTACAAGGGGAACAAGTTAAGCAAATGAATGGCCATATTAGAGTTATGGAAGATGTTTCAGGACGAGGAAGGGTACCTGGCATGGCAACAATAGATGCTGAGCCAGTGAGAGTCAGAAAGTGAATTGCCCTCGGCCGCCCCTCCTCCACGTCAAACAGAGAGTGAATGAGCAGCAGCGTGGCCCATGGATCCTACCCCTCAAGGGAATTAAGAGCAGCCGCAGGTTACACCAATCCCACCTTTGCACCTGCAGTACATAGTAGGTGGGAGGGGCAAAACAAGGCAGAACAGGGGAATAAGGGAACGCAATACACAGGTGGTGAAGACAAGGAGTGCAGCCAGATCCAGACGAGGTGTGCCATGTACAATCTGAGCCACAACCTCTCGTTTGCCAGACTTTGTCACACACAATGCAGTCGTGATATTGGCAAGCAGGGGATAAAAGGGACAAGCTCATGTTGGAATAGGGACTACAGACCTACAGTATTTCTCCAGTGCATGTCTCCACTGTGCTGCATCTGAACCTGGCCTAAGCAACACTAAGCACTTAGCCGTGGCCCGGGACTGCAACAACACGGCACACACAGCAACACAAAAATAGATTGAAAAATTACAATTATCCAGTCTCTTTTGTTCAGTATATCTGTACTAAGAAATGAGGAAAGCATAAACAAGTGTGTATTAACAAGGTGTTGTACTCGCCCTTCTGTACCAGCCACATTATCTCATTTTAAAACCTAGCATCGTTTAGCACCCAAAGGCAAGTTTCTCAAATTATATTCCCACTAAAATGAGTCTTTGCAGGTCACAGCATTTACCATGAGTGAACATTAATTTACTTTCAATGCTGAAGGGCTCCAGAAGATTAGCAAATATTTGAGAAAACATTTGACAATTCCAATTAAGTCATCTGGGAGGGATGATAAAGACGAAGCAAGAATGGGAGAGTCCACTAGAAAACGTAGAGGACGAAAAGGGGCCAGCACAGAACTTCTCCATTATTTTCCTTTCAGGGGAGCCCAGAGTGCACATGTTGAAGCAGCATCATGTTTGTTTTTGTATGATGCCTTTTCAGTTAATGTGCAGTTTGCTCTACCTCAGCTAACGTGGAAAGCACTTTTGACTAACCATGCTTTCGTGTACTAGGCCAAATAAAAACTGTGGTGGTTCAGAGCATGGGGGCCTTTCTAAAAGTTATCTTATTGGGGATCTACCAGGGTGATCCAGACACTACTCTGTGGAGTAAGAGGAAAAGTGATGTGGTTGTAAGTGAAGAGAGGGTTACAAAGAATAAGGGGTTGATTGTTTCAAACGCTTGTCCGTCATTAGAACTGGGTTATGCCCAAGCAAGGTATATTAACACAAAGAGAGAAGGGCATACCACCCGTGTATTTATAAAGAGGGGCGTATCTAATGCTCCTAGGTGATTTGTTGTACTGAATGGGTATCCCCCAAGGAGAGGTTCAGAAGTAGCTGGTTACCTCCTGTTAATGACACCACAGAGTCAGTCCCAAAGATAAGTATCTATACATATTTTTACAACGATTAGTGTTGAGAAGAGAAGAAGGATACAGAGGGGACAAAGAAGCTTCTATCTGGCCCCACCTCTCTACACCACTTTTCCTAGGCAGCCCCGGTGGGCCGCTTATCTAAAAGTGGATAGAAGAAGAGGTGCAAAGAAGTACTTCAATTTGCTTTATTTTCTTAATCAAAATGTTTAAACTGTAGATGTTGATTATCTAATCTCTTAATAGTCTTCTTGTAACTGTGGTGGGGTACAAGACTTTGACAGGAGTAGCCCAGGGGAGGGCCAGTGTTGATCATGTGTCCATGAGATAGGTACATAGCAACAAAAACAGGGCAGAGACCCACACAGGTATTTTGGCAATTATTGTTTTATTAGCCTATACTGTGGCTGACTGTGCCATGAGAAAAAAAGGAGGAAAAGGCCCTCTTAATAGAGCAATTTAAAAAGGAAATATATGAAGACTCAGCAACTAAGGGCAGATCTGTTTGTTAGAGGATATCCCGGGTGCTGAAAAGCGAGAAATGCAGTGGTAACCTGTCCGATGCCTACCCGTGTTTTGTCAACCGGTTTTGGTGTGATTATTTGTTTGTGCCACCTTCTTCAGGACTGTCTTCTATCTAGGTTGCGACTGTCATCTGTATATGTACCCTGCCCATATTGCTTAGGCTTCTTTGAAGCACTCCAAGAACTAAATATATGGAAAGGTCTGACCTCTGTACTGGATGGATGGACATATTCAGACTAACCATTTCAATGCTGAATCAAACGGCACGGTTGCAATCAATACGACTCGTCTTTTATATACGGAAAATATGGATGTACACATCTCCCGTATCTCACCTCTATGACAATATACATGTGAGTAACAGACTTGTAAGCCAATGCCATAACTAACATTTGGAATTTCTATAGGTGATCAACCTGAACAGACCAATGGGGATACCTCGTAGGTTTTTGGGGTGGACTGGATATATGTAACATCACTATGGCATAAAACCTTGTGACAAAGATTTGCGAGCTGAGATTGCTAGAGAATTGCAGTTTTCTGACTGAGCCCTGTGTATTGGAGCAATAAGGACAGTAAACCTTGCCCATGGCTGATTCTTCCATTTCAGCATTGGTGAGTTCTGATGGGCTCGAGATACTCTGCAAATTTTGGACTTTGTTGCTGTAAAACCCCAATTTCTCTAGTGTACTTCAGATGGCAGCAGAGGATGGTTACTACGATTGCTCGGCTGGAGGCCGTCTCATCCCGCTACATGCCTAGAGGGCTGTGAGGTGACCCACGGAAATCGAGGATCACATAAAAGGTGCATGCTGTGAAGAGTTCCTCAGGAACCACCTTGGAGAAATTCCTGCCTGATTTCCGTGGAACACCCAGCAGACTGGAAAGGCAGACTGGCAGGTTGGGGGGTGGAGTTGATGTATGAACGACGTCAGTGGACCACTCAGTGTAAGTATAGACTCAGCTATATAGCAAACAGGTGAGGGGGTGGATAGGTGTTGGTTGATGTTTGGGTTGGAGTTTCAGGGGTGGTAAAGAGCGTTGTTGGTTAACCTTTGTTCTTGGTTAGGGAACATTTGGTCTTGGGGCGATCAGTTTTGGCATTCAGCTTAGATGATTGACTTAAGGGTATAGATGACAGAAGATATGTAAATATCAGATTTCGCGTGGATTGAGCATTGTAGCTCGCGTCATGGATTAAGGTATGCCTGTGTATAGGCTCATGTCGTGGAAGGTGTTCTCCTGGTTAAGTCTCGAGGAGGCGTTTCATCTACAGGGCGACGCTGTAGGTATAGGCAGATCACATGGTTTACTGGTTTTCCACGTTAGGAGGGCAGGAAGATGGCTGTGTATATGTTATTTATGTTCTGTCAAGATTGTCATTGAGTTTGGGGAGTGTGTAGAGGAGCATATTGAGAGGACAGGTATCAGTAATTTATTTTTCTTCCTTACTGTAGAGGTGACGTTACCAGTCAGGTTCTTGTATAGGACTTAAAGTACAAGAGAGGTGCAGAACTTTTTACGTGGTCAGGGAACGATAAGAGAGTTTTGAAACAGTGGTTATGCCTTTGGGTCGGGGCATGGAAAGCGCATGAGTAGAGTTGTCAGTGGAGCCTTTGGGGAGGAGAGCTGCAGATGGGTGATGCGATGAGCAGGTCCGTGTTTTTGGTCAAGAGCCAGAGAAGCCTGAGAAAGTGGTGATTTTATGGTCATAAGAAGTATTTGTTACCTGATGTTGAGGTGGAAGAAATTTAGTATATTTGAATGGTGAATGTGGTAAAATCCCTATTTGGGGTCAAGTAAGTGTTGATGTATAATGTATTCAGGTGAAATCATGAGGGGCACACCCCGCCAAACATATGTGCAAGTCCGTCCCGTGATATAAGGACACCATCTGTAAATATAGCATGGAATGGACTATCAGCACAGAGGGCAAATTGGCAAAGTCCCGGCCAAAAGAGGAGAGCTTCTCCAAATGTGTGCATCAACAATTCCACACATATATACACAAGGCTTACAAGGGGAACAAGTTAGGCAAACGAATGGCCATGTTAGAGTTATGGACGATTTTTCAGGATGAGGAAGGGACCTGGCATGGCAACAATAAATGCTGAGCCAGTGAGAGGCAGAAAGTGATTCGCCCTCGGAGCCCCTCCTCCACGTCAAACAGAGAGCAAATGAGCAGCAGCCTGGCCCATGGATCAAACCCTGCAAGGGAATTAAGAGAAGCAGCAGGTTACACCGATCCCACCTTTGCACATCTAGCATATAGTAGGAGGGAGGGGTAAAGCAATTCTGAACAGGTGAATAAGGGAATGCAGAGCACAGGCGGTGGATACAAGGAGTGCAGCCAGATCCAGGCGAGGTGTGCCATGTACAATCTGAGCCACAACCTCTCGTTTGCCAGACTTTGTCACACACAATGCAGTCGTGATGCTGGTAAGCAGTGGATAAAAGGGACAAGCTCATGTTGGAATAGAGACTACAGACCCACAGTATGTCTCCAGAGCATGTCTCCACTGTGCTGCATCTGAACATGGCCTAAGCAGCACTAAGTGCCGTGGCCAGGGACTGCCACAACAGGGCACACACAGCAACACAAAAAAGAGGTTGAAAAACGACAATTATCCAGTCACTTTGGTTCAATATATCTGTACTAAAAAATGATGAATTCATAAACAAGTGTGTATTAACAAGGTGTTGTCCTCACGCCCTACTGTACCAGCCACATTATCTCATTTTAAAACCTAGCATCGTTTAGCACCCAAAAGCAAATTTCTCAAATTAAATTCCAACAAAAATGAGTCTTTGCAGGTCACAGCATTTACCATGAGTGAAAATGTATTTACTTTCAATGCTGAAGGGCTCCAGAAGATTATCAAATATTTGAGAAACCATTTGACAATTCCAATTAAGTCATCTTGGAGGGATGAAAAAGATGAAGCAAGAATGGGAGAGTCCACTAGAAAACCCAGAGGACGAAAAGGGGCCAACACAGAACTTCTCCATAATGTTCCTTTCGGGGGAGCCCAGAGTGCACATGTTGAAGCAGCATCATGTTTGTTTATTTATGATGCCTTTTCAGTTAATGTGCAGTTTGCTCTACCTCAGCTCACCTGGAAAGCACTTTTGACTAACCATGCTTTCGTGTACTAGGCCAAATAAAAATTGTGGTGTTCAGAGCATGGAGGCCTGTCTCGAAGTTAGCTTATTGGGGATCTGCTAGGGTGATCCAGACACTACTCTGTGGAGTAAGAGGAAAAGTGACGGGGTTGTAAGTGAAGAGAGGGTTACACACAATAAGGGGTTGATTGTTTCAAACGCTTGTCAGTCATTAGAACTGGGTTTGCCCAAGCAAGGTATATTAACACAAAGAGAGAAGGGCATACCACCCATGTATTTAAAAAGAGGGGCATATCTCATGCTCCTAGGTGATTTGTTGTACTGAATGGGTCTCCCCCAAGGAGAGGTTCAGAAGTAGCTGGTTACCTCCTGTTAATGACATCACAGAGTCAGTCCCTCAGATATGTATTTATACATATTTTTGCAACGATTAGTGTTGAGAAGAGAAGAAGGATAGAGAGGGGACAAAGAAGCTTCTATCTGGCCGTACGTCTCTATGCCACTTTCCCTAGGCAGCCCTGGTGGGTCGCTTATCTAAAAGTGGATAGAAGAAGAGGTGCAAAGAAGTACGTCAATTTGCTTTATTTTCTTAATCGAAATGTTTAAACTGTAGATGTTGATTATCTAATCTCTTAATAGTCTTCTTGTAGCTGTGGTGGGGTACAAGACTCTGACAGGTGTAGCCAGGAGAGGGCCAGTGTTGATCATGTGACCATGAGATAGGTACATAGCAACAAAAACAGGGCAGAGACCCACACAGGTATTTTGGCAATTATTGTTTTATTAGCCTATACTGTGGCTGACTGTGCCATGATAAAAAAATGAGGAAAAGGCCCTCTCAATAGAGCAATTTAAAAAGGAAATATATGAAAACTCAGCAACTAAGGGCAGATCCGTTTGTTAGAGGATATCCCGGGTGCTGAAAAGCAAGAAATGCAGTGGCAACCTGTCCAATGTCTACCAGTGTTTTGTCAACCGGTTTTGGTGTGCTTATTTGTTTGTGCCACCTTCTTCAGGACTGTCTTCTTTCTAGAGTGTGAGTGTCATCTTTATATGTACCCTGCCCATATTGCTTAGGCTTCTTTGAAGCACTTCCAAGAACTAATTATGTGGAAAGGTCTCACCTATGTACTGGATGGATGGAGATATTCAGACTAACCATTTCAACGCTGAATCATACGGGCACGGTTGCGAGCAATACGACTCATCTTTTACATACAGAAAATATGGATGTACACATCTCCCGTATCTCACCTCTATGACAATGTACATGTTAGTCAAAGACTTGGTAAGCCAATGCGATAACTAACATTTGGAATTTCTATAGGTGATGAACCTGAACTGACCAATGGGGATACCTCATAGGTTTTTGGGGTGGACTGGATTTTTGTAACATCGCTAGGGCATAAAAACTGGTGACAAACATTTTCGAGCTGAGATTGCTAGACAATTGCAGTTTTCTGAATGAGCCCTGTGTATTGGAGAAATAAGGACAGTAAACCTTGCCCATGGCTGATTCTTCCATTTGAGCATTGGTGAGTTCTGATGGGCTCGAGATACTCTGCTAACTTTGGACTTTATTGCTGTAAAACCCCAATTTCTCTAGTGTACTTCAGATGGCAGCAGAGGTTGGTTACTACGATCGCTCGGCTGGAGGCCGTCTAATCCCGCTACATGCCTGGAGGGCTGTGAGGTGACCCACGGAAATCGAGGATCACATAAAAGGTGCACGCCATGAAGAGGTCCTCAGGAACCACCTTGGAGAAATTCCTGCCTGATTTCCATGGGACACCCAGCAGACTGGAAAGGCAGAGTGGCAGGTTGGGGGTGGAGTTGGTGTATGAACGATGTCAGTGGACCACGCATTGTAAGTATAGACTCAGCTATGTGGCAAACAGGTGAGGGGGTGGATAAGTGTTGGTTGATGTTTGGGTTGGAGTTTCGGGGGTGGAATGGAGTGTTGTTGGTTAACTTTTGTCCTTGGTTAGGGAACATTCGGTCTTGGGGGGATCCGTTTTGGCAGTCAGCTTAGATGATTGACTTAAGGGTATAGATGACAGAAGATATGTAAATATCAGATTTCCCGTGGATTGAGCATTGTAGCTCGCGTCATGGATTAAGGTATCCCCGTGTATAGGCTCATGTCGTGGAAGATGTTCTCCTAGTTAAGTCTCAAGGAGGTGTTTTATCTACACGGCGACGCTGTAGGTACAGGCAGTGTCATGACCCATAGAACCTGCCCTTTCTGGACATCCTGGTCCTTATCGCGCCGGGGCTTGTGTTCCTTGTTACTCCCAACATGGCCGCAACAAGCGACTTGCCTCACACCAGCTTTCACGTCGCACACGGCACGTCCTATAAATTGGCCGCGGCCCCGCATGTCTCAACGCTATCACTAGGTAGTGACTTGACGTGTGTGTGCTGTTCGGCGAATCTTCTATCCAAGATCCTGGTTTCCTTCCTCCTTCCTTCTCCCTTTCACTCTATTCGACTCCTGGAATCCCCATTCTTAGCGACCGCTACCTACTTTCCTGGACATCCTGGAACAGCGGCCTTCCCGGAACTCTGAATGCGCTCTGTAGCCGGACGAGACTCGAGCGAGTCTATACAAGACCCGATCCGTCCACAAGAGGAATCCGCCCGCGGAACAGAGCAAGAAGCGATCCTAGGTGAGACGGAGGGAGATTTACGACAGTTTTAGACGCCAAACGACCGACACTGATACAGCTATGGAGAAAGCAGTCCAGGACCTTATGCGTGGCATGCAAGAGCTCACAACTGAAGTACAGAACTTAAAGGCTGAGAATGCTGCGCTAAAGCAGCTAGTTTTCTCTCGCGATCCCGGTACCAAGGACAGTGTGTTACTTGGTGTAGTGGTGGACAAATATGATGGATCGGCAAAATCCTTACGTGGATTCCTGGATTCCTGCTTGGTGCATTTTACCTTTAAGCCCTATTCGTTTTTTAACCTCTAGGGTGAAGGTGGGCTTCATTATCTCGCACCTCACAGGGAACGCGTTAACCTGGGCTACGCCCTTAGTCAACTCATGGGATGCCCTTCTGGATGATTACGATGGATTCATTCAGGCACTCAAGACTATGTTCGACCACCCAGAACAGGTTTTTAGTGCTCAAGAACGCTTACTTGATTTCCGACAGGGTAACCGGGATATGCTAACATACGTTACTAGATTTAAACAACTGGTCAAGGAAGCGGATTGGTCCTCTGAAGCAAGTTTCACTCTATTTCGCAGGGGTCTAGACGAGGACATTAAGGATGAATTAGCCCGGGTGGCTCGTCCTAGTTCCTTCATGGCTCTTATTAATCTAGCCCTGCAGATAGACTTTCGATTCCAGGAAAGAAAGGCTGAAAGAAGGAAGACCAAGGCACCTTTTCAAAAGAATCCCCTTGAGACCTCTGTTAAAACTGATTCTGACCCATCCCCTGACACAGATCTGGAACCCATACAAATCGGAGCCTTCCGTGGGCCTATTTCCCCTCAAGAAAGGATGAGAAGGATCCACACGGGCCCGTGCATGTATTATGCCTCGGATAAACATCTTGTTAGAGAATACCCTCTAGGCCCTCCACGGCGTTCGGGAAACGCCAGCTCCCGATCCTAGATGGAGCGAAGTGTCGGAAGAGAGATGTTTACTCCACATCAATTCCATCCTTGAACTCTCCTGGACAAAATAGTTTGGTGATACGACAGGCCTTCCTCTCGCCCTCCAAAGACAAGACCTATCCCATTCTGGCCTTGGTGGACTGCGGAGCTATGGGAATTTTCATTGATCAAGACTGGGTTGTTAGTCATAATATTCCGTACGAGACACGAAACACCATGCAGCCGGTGGAAGCAATTGACGGAAGACCCCTCTCTTCAGGACCCATAAGCCTGCAGACCAAAGAGATCCAACTTTCCATAAATCATCATCAAGAGCGGATTACATTCGACATCATTAAGTCAGCCCATTACCCCATGGTTTTGGGCATGCCCTGGTTACAAAAGCACAATCCGTATATCAATTGGACAGCAGGATCATTATTTCTGGGCTCAGAGTTCTGTATGTTCCACTGTCTATCCCTGGACCTTTCCTCGATAACTCCTGAAGAACCTCCAAGAGACCAAGAAACACCACTCATGGTTTCTAATATCATACAAATTCCAGAGTCCTATCAGGAGTATGCTGATGTATTTTCTACCGCCATAGTCCAAACATTACCCCCTTAACAGGCCTGAAGACTGTGCCATAGATACAGATCCCTCAGCTGTAATTCCCTTCGGCCGAATGTTCATCCTTTCCGAACCTGAGAAAAAGGCCCTTCGGGAATATCTCGACACCAATCTTGAAAACGGCACCATAAGACCCTCGAAATCTCCAGCGGGTGCTTCGTTGTTCTTCGTTCCCAAGAAGGACACCAAAGAACTCAGACATAACCTCGACTATCGAGGCTTAAACCAATGCACCCTCAAAGATCGATACCCACTGCCCCTGATTTCGGATATCCTGGAAGCTGTGAGAGGAGCCGTAATATTCACAAAGCTGGATCTCCGGGGTGCCTACCATTTAATTTGAATCTGGGAAGGGGACGAATGGAAGCCAGCCTTTAGAACACCCTTTGGTCACTTTGAATACCTAGTCATGCCTTTTGGACTAGCCAATGCTCCCGCAGTCTTTCAGCGTTTTATGGACAGGGTGTTCTCTGATATGTTGTTCCTCTTCGTCATTGTCTATCTGGATGACATATTGATTTTTTCCAAAGATCCCCTAAAACATGAAGAACACGTAAAGGCAGTGCTACAACGAATTTGTGAAAACAAACTGTTAGCCAAACCCGAAAAATGCTTGTTCCACTTTACTTCTGTTCACTACCTAGGATTCATCCTTAGCCCAGAAGGAATTGGCATGGACCCTTCGAAGGTAAAGGCCATACTGGCTTGGCCCGCTCCCACGTCTGTGAAACAGGTGCAATCCTTCCTGGAGCTCACCATCTTCTACCGGAAGTTTATTTCTGTCACTAATGTCGGTTATATCTTCTTCTTCGGATGAAATAGCAGATTCTCCCCCTTCCCCCAACTCCTCACCTTCCACTTTCTTCTTGATCTTCCCTTCCTGACGTTTTGGAGGCTTCTCTTTTTTCTTGTGAAGATAAGGACGCCCTCGATAGGGTGCCACTGTGCCACTAAGATAGGGGCAACGGTGGTTATCCCACCGAGAGCGCCTCACAGGGGGAAAAAGTCAGAAGGCACAAAAACCCCTAGAAGTAGTATTTCAGGTGGATGATCGAAGAAGGCAAGTGCGCTGATGGAAGAACAATCCGGTAAGCAGGCATGGGTCTCGTAAGCAGAGGTTCCAATTAGGTACAAGGGATAGGCACAGGCAGTCCGGTAAGCAGGCACGGGTCTGGTAGGCAGAGGTTCCAAATAGGTACAAGGGATAGGCACAGGCAGTCCGGTAAGCAGGCACGGGTCTGGTAGGCAGAGGTTCCAAATAGGTACAAGGGATAGAGAAAGGAGGCGGAAGAAAACCGGGAAGGGAGGAAAAGGGGAGGAAAAGGAACGAAGCAAGCAAAGGCTCAGGGAAAAAGGCGAAAGTAAGGAAAATCAAGGACAAGGCACTGCGCAAGGCAGGGTAACAAAAGGGTGGAACACTGCTGTGTGGGAATAGCGAAAATGAAAAGCAGAAAATCAGGATATCACCAGTAACGTGAGCGGCAACAACACAGGAGGGAACCCGGAAACGTTGCAATGCGCATGCGACCCGGAAGTGCAGTGCTTTATACTTCTGGGTCACGCTTGCGTGCAATGACTAGAGCGGTGCGGGGAAAAGACGAGGAGTGAAATGCTACGGCGGACAGAAACGCCAGCGATTCCACACACGCCATACCCGCCGCGGCATGACAGTATGCCCCCTCCTAGGGAGGCCTCCCCCAGGTTTACCTGGATGAAAGTGATAAAACCTGTGGACCAAAAGCGGGGCATGTACATGAGAGGCTGGTTCCCAAGAGTTTTCTGACCAGTGATACCCCTTCCACCGTACCAGGAATTCCAGCCATCCCCGGCGGTATCGGGAGTCACAGATTTGGGCTACTTCAAATTCCTCCTGGGTCGAAGTAGCAGGCAAGGGGGTTTTCTTTTCTTTACGGGACCAGATGTCTGCATGGAATGGTTTCAGTTGTGAGGCATGAAACACAGGGTGAACTCTCTGAAGGCTCTTGGGTAGTTTTTCATGAAAAGCTACCGGGTTGATAGCTTGGGTGATCTCGTAAGGACCCAGAAACCTAGGGGAGAGTTTTGAAGGGTGTACCCATCGTGGTAGGTATCTTGTGGACAACCTGACCTGAAAACCCACCCCCCAATCAGGAACTGGCTTACGATGTTTGTCGGCCTGGCCTTTGTATCTCATTTGTGCTTCGCTAAGGTTGTGTTTAGCCGGCAGGTGAACGTCTCTTAACAAGGTGAGAGTGGAATCAACTGTGGGTAAGGCGGTGGTGACATTAGAGACCGGCAGTATGGACCGGGGATGGTAGCCATAGCTGCAGAAAAAAGCGGTGAAACCGAGAGTAGTATGAAAGGAGTTATTGTAGGAGAACTCTGCCAGAGGCAGTATGTTCACATAACATCTCAGGTACTGCTCTAAGGTGGCATTTAGACGTTCCTTCTGTCTGTTGGACTGAGGGTGGAACCCGGATGTTAGAGCTCTCTCTATACCCAAACGGCTGCAGAGATTCTTCCAGAATCGGGAGGTGTATTGGCTACCTCGATCAGAGATTATTTTCTTAGGCACCCCCTGGAGACGGAAGACATTCTTGATAAATGTCTCGGCCATAGCTGCTGCTGTCGGTACACCTGGTAACGGGGAGAAGTGAGCCATTTTAGTGAAGAAATCGATCACCACCATAATACAAGTGAACCCTTGGGAAGGAGGCAAGTCCACGATGAAATCGGTAGAAACGACTTCCCAAGGACTGTCGGGAACAGGATTAGGTTCTAAAAGTCCCAAAGGTCTAAGACGGGAACTCTTGCTGTGAAGGCATGTCACGCAGGATTGAACATAACAGGCCACGTCTCGTCTCATCTCCGGCCAATAGAAGTGCCTCTGCAGATAATCCAAAGTGCCCTTGGTACCTCGATGACCTGCCAACTTGGACTCGTGACACCAATTTAACGCCAATTTCCGAAATTCAGGAGTGGGTAGATATAGTTTGCCTTCCACAAAGTAGAGTCCTTCCTTGACGTCGTAGATGATGTCTTGTGGGTGTCTCTCGGATTCAAAACCGCCTTTGGAAGCTTCTTTCACTTGCCTTAAGAACGTGGACAGTACTCCTATTCGTCTTGGCAATGGGAACATCAGATCGTGTGTCCTGTCGGATTCGGTCACATAGTCTCCTCTGCGAGACAGAGAGTCTGCGACAAGATTCTGTTGCCCTGGGATGTAGGTAATGTTGAAATCAAACTGGGCAAAGAAGTGAGCCCAACGTGCTTGACGTGTGTTGTAGCACTCGAACTGCCGCAGGACTTGCAGGTTCTTGTGATCGGTTCTAATGGAAAATGGGTGTTTACCTCCTTGTAGGAGGTGACGCCACTCCAAACAGGTTGACTTCATGGCCAGTAATTCACGCTCTATGACTGAGTAGTTCCTTTGGCTGACATTGAGAGTTTTGGAAAAATAGGAGACTGGATGTTCCACTCCTTGATGTTCCTGCAAAAGAACTGCCCCCATATCTGATGAAGAAGCATCTGTCTCGACAATGAAGGGCCGGTCTTGATCTGGCTGCTGAAGGATGGGGGTGGTACAGAAGGCTTCCTTGAGATTGCGGAAACTGTCTTCAGCTTCGCTGGACCAGGAAAATGGATTGGAGCTTTTCTTGAGTAAGGTGGTAATAGGTACAATCCGGTGGGAGAAGTTGGAGATGAATTTCCGGTAAAGGTTTGCCAGTCCTAGGAATCTTTGTACATCCTTGATGGATTTAGGTGAAGGCCATTCCAAAATGGCGGATACCTTGCGGGGGTCCATGGCGACACCCTGACTGGATAATATGAAACCCAGATATGGGATGGAGGTTGCAGGAAGACAGACTTGTCTAACTTGACCGACAGGTGGTTTTCTCTTAGTCTCTGGAAGACCTCTTTGACATGGACTACATGTTCTTCCGGAGTCCTTGAAAACACCAGTATGTCGTCGAGATAGACAATCGTGGTCTGACACAGCAGGCCTGAAAAAAGCTGGTCCATAAAACGCTGGAACACCGGAGGGGCATTAACGAGCCCGAAGGGCATCACCTGGTATTCGTACAACCCATAGGGGGTCCTGAAAGCTGTCTTTCATTCATCCCATTTTTGGATCCGGAGAAGATGGTAGGCATTCCGAAGATCCAATTTTGTGAAGATTGTGGCGCCATGAACAGCTTGGATGATTTTGGTGATAAGAGGCATAGGGTATCTGTCCTTAATGGTCACCTTGTTTAGACCCCTGTAGTCAATAAAGGGTCTCAACTCTTGTGTGTCGTTCTTTGGGATGAAAAACAGGGAAGCTCCAGCCGGTGATTTTGAAGGTCTTATAAGCCCGTTGGCCAGATTGTTATCCAGATTTCCCAGAGGAAGCGTTTTTCCCTGAGGGATAAAGGGAACATTCTACAGAAAGGTACCAGTGCACCAGGAACTAGATCCAGACAGCAGGCTTCCAGTCTGTGAGGAGGAAGGTCGTTAGGCATCTTTTCTGTCACCACCTCTGCGTATTCCTGTAGATGATGCGGAAGGCAGTATATTAGTCTGGAATCGCAAACACTGGTAGTCTGTACTGTCTCGAACCTTGGTTCCGGTAGACATTCTGATCTACAAAAGGCGGACTGAAAACTGAGTACGTTCTTTGCCCAGTCTATGTGAGGGTTGTGCTTTCGGAGCCAGCTTATCCCTAGTATGATAGGTAAGTGGGCTGCTCGGATGATGTCAAATGAGATCCTTTCGGTATGTTGCTGGATACTTAGGTGTAATTCTTCAGTGGTGTGGGTGATCATGCCAGAAATCAAAGGCTCACCATCCACTCCTTCGACCTTCTGATCCTCCTGTTTGGCCAGACGATTGAGGCCCTTTTGTTTAGCCCACAAGGTATCTATGAAGTTGCCGGCTGCACCACAGTCGAGTAAAGCCTGAGTTAGGACCACGGTCTTGCCCACAGTAAGAGCGACTGACAGAACCATCAACCTAGAATCCTCCGGTATCCCAGAAGACGACACAGACAGAGTTGCATAAGGACTAGGAATGACCCCTCGGGAGTGCGTCCCAACGCTCACCGAGGGCGCTCGTTTCCCGAACGCCTCGGAGGGACGTCTGGACAGTCCCGTAACAGATGGCTAGAGGCTCCAAAGTACATACACATATTGTCATCCCTTCGTCTCTTTCGTTCTTCTGGGGTGAGTGGTGTACGAGCAGTACCGATCTGCATCGGTTCCTCTTTGCCTTGGTGTGAAGGTGGTAGAGAAGAAGGCGACTGGGCTTCTAGGGGAGGGAGACTGTAGAGTTTGTTCTTCTTTCGTTCTGACCGTCGTTCCGAGAGCCGGAAATCAATCCGAAGGGTGGCCGTGATGAGATCCGGAAAGGATGACGGACGGGCGATACGTGCCAGTTCGTCCTTGAGATCCTCTCTCAACCCTCGACGGAAAATGGCGTATTGAGCCTGTTCCTGCCAGCCAGCTTCGGCGGCTATCTGTTTGAATGTAGTGGTGTAGGAGAGAAGGTCTGTGCTTCCCTGGCGGATGTCTAAGAGGTCCTCAGAGGCCAGAAAAGTGCTTTCTGTGCGTAGAAACGTTTGCTGCAGCAGGGTCCTGAAATCCTCATAGTTCTGCAGCACAGGATCTGGTTGATTTACCAAAGGGTGGCCCACGCCAGGGCATTACCCGTCATGTGGGTAATCATGAATCCGACCTTGGTATGATGTGATGCGAACGTCTGCGGGCGGAAGGAAAAGTGGAGATTGCAGGCATCCAAGAACTCCTTGACTCGCTTTGGCGATCCATCAAATTTGCCTGAGACCAAAGGGAGCGAAGGTAGGTCTGCAGAGGGCTGCTCCCGTTCAGTCATTCTTAACTGCAATGCTGCGTTGGCTGTCTTAAGGTTCTGGACCTCCAAGTTAAGGTTTTGGATGGCAGCTACAAGTTCCTGTACTTGCTGGGGTGTTGCCATCTCAGTTTCTTGTTGCCGTTGCAAACTGTCACTAATGTCGGTTATATCTTCTTCTTCGGATGAAATAGCAGATTCTCCCCCTTCCCCCAACTCCTCACCTTCCACTTTCTTCTTGATCTTCCCTTCCTGACGTCTTGGAGGCTTCTCCTTTTTCTTGTGAAGATAAGGACGCCCTCGATAGGATGCCACCTTGCCACTAAGATAGGGGCAACGGGGGTTATCCCACCGAGAGCGCCTCACAGGGGGAAAAAGCCAGAAGGCACAAAAACCCCTAGAAGTAGTGTTTCAGGTGGATGATCGAAGAAGGCAAGTGCGCTGATGGAAGAACAATCCAGTAAGCAGGCACAGGTCTGGTAGGCAGAGGTTCCAAATAGGTACAAAGGGTTGGCACAGGCAGTCCGGTAAGCAGGCACGGGTCTGGTAGGCAGAGGTTCCAATTAGGTACAAGGGATAGGCACAGGCAGTCCGGTAAGCAGGCACGGGTCTGGTAGGCAGAGGTTCCAAATAGGTACAAGGGATAGGCACAGGCAGTCCGGTAAGCAGCCTCGGTCTGGTAGGCAGAGGTTCCAAATAGGTACAAGGGATAAAGAAAGGAGGCGGCAGAAAACCGGGAAGGGAGGAAAAGGGGAGGAAAAGGAATGAAGCAAGCAAAGGCTCAGGGAAAAAGGCGAAAGTAAGGAAAATCAAGGACAAGGCACTGCGCAAGGCAGGGTAACAAAAGGGTGGAACACTACTGTGTGGGAACAACGAAAACGAAAAGCAGAAAAGCAGGATATCACCAGTAACGGGAGCGGCAACAACACAGGAGGGAACCCGGAAACGTTGCAATGCGCATGCGACCCGGAAGTGCAGTGCTTTATACTTCTGGGTCACGCTTGCGTGCAATGACTAGAGCGGTGCGGGGAAAAGACGAGGAGTGAAATGCTACGGCGGACAGAAACGCCAGCGATTCCACACACGCCATACCCGCCGCGGCATGACAGTATGCCCCCTCCTAGGGAGGCCTCCCCCAGGTTTACCTGGATGAAAGTGATAAAACCTGTGGACCAAAAGCGGGGCATGTACATGAGAGGCTGGTTCCCAAGAGTTTTCTGACCAGTGATACCCCTTCCACCGTACCAGGAATTCCAGCCATCCCCGGCGGTATCGGGAGTCACAGATTTGGGCTACTTCAAATTCCTCCTGGGTCGAAGTAGCAGGCAAGGGGGTTTTCTTTTCTTTACGGGACCAGATGTCTGCATGGAATGGTTTCAGTTGTGAGGCATGAAACACAGGGTGAACTCTCTGAAGGCTCTTGGGTAGTTTTTCATGAAAAGCTACCGGGTTGATAGCTTGGGTGATCTCGTAAGGACCCAGAAACCTAGGGGAGAGTTTTGAAGGGTGTACCCATCGTGGTAGGTATCTTGTGGACAACCTGACCTGAAAACCCACCCCCCAATCAGGAACTGGCTTACGATGTTTGTCGGCCTGGCCTTTGTATCTCATTTGTGCTTCGCTAAGGTTGTGTTTAGCCGGCAGGTGAACGTCTCTTAACAAGGTGAGAGTGGAATCAACTGTGGGTAAGGCGGTGGTGACATTAGAGACCGGCAGTATGGACCGGGGATGGTAGCCATAGCTGCAGAAAAAAGCGGTGAAACCGAGAGTAGTATGAAAGGAGTTATTGTAGGAGAACTCTGCCAGAGGCAGTATGTTCACATAACATCTCAGGTACTGCTCTAAGGTGGCATTTAGACGTTCCTTCTGTCTGTTGGACTGAGGGTGGAACCCGGATGTTAGAGCTCTCTCTATACCCAAACGGCTGCAGAGATTCTTCCAGAATCGGGAGGTGTATTGGCTACCTCGATCAGAGATTATTTTCTTAGGCACCCCCTGGAGACGGAAGACATTCTTGATAAATGTCTCGGCCATAGCTGCTGCTGTCGGTACACCTGGTAACGGGGAGAAGTGAGCCATTTTAGTGAAGAAATCGATCACCACCATAATACAAGTGAACCCTTGGGAAGGAGGCAAGTCCACGATGAAATCGGTAGAAACGACTTCCCAAGGACTGTCGGGAACAGGATTAGGTTCTAAAAGTCCCAAAGGTCTAAGACGGGAACTCTTGCTGTGAAGGCATGTCACGCAGGATTGAACATAACAGGCCACGTCTCGTCTCATCTCCGGCCAATAGAAGTGCCTCTGCAGATAATCCAAAGTGCCCTTGGTACCTCGATGACCTGCCAACTTGGACTCGTGACACCAATTTAACGCCAATTTCCGAAATTCAGGAGTGGGTAGATATAGTTTGCCTTCCACAAAGTAGAGTCCTTCCTTGACGTCGTAGATGATGTCTTGTGGGTGTCTCTCGGATTCAAAACCGCCTTTGGAAGCTTCTTTCACTTGCCTTAAGAACGTGGACAGTACTCCTATTCGTCTTGGCAATGGGAACATCAGATCGTGTGTCCTGTCGGATTCGGTCACATAGTCTCCTCTGCGAGACAGAGAGTCTGCGACAAGATTCTGTTGCCCTGGGATGTAGGTAATGTTGAAATCAAACTGGGCAAAGAAGTGAGCCCAACGTGCTTGACGTGTGTTGTAGCACTCGAACTGCCGCAGGACTTGCAGGTTCTTGTGATCGGTTCTAATGGAAAATGGGTGTTTACCTCCTTGTAGGAGGTGACGCCACTCCAAACAGGTTGACTTCATGGCCAGTAATTCACGCTCTATGACTGAGTAGTTCCTTTGGCTGACATTGAGAGTTTTGGAAAAATAGGAGACTGGATGTTCCACTCCTTGATGTTCCTGCAAAAGAACTGCCCCCATATCTGATGAAGAAGCATCTGTCTCGACAATGAAGGGCCGGTCTTGATCTGGCTGCTGAAGGATGGGGGTGGTACAGAAGGCTTCCTTGAGATTGCGGAAACTGTCTTCAGCTTCGCTGGACCAGGAAAATGGATTGGAGCTTTTCTTGAGTAAGGTGGTAATAGGTACAATCCGGTGGGAGAAGTTGGAGATGAATTTCCGGTAAAGGTTTGCCAGTCCTAGGAATCTTTGTACATCCTTGATGGATTTAGGTGAAGGCCATTCCAAAATGGCGGATACCTTGCGGGGGTCCATGGCGACACCCTGACTGGATAATATGAAACCCAGATATGGGATGGAGGTTGCAGGAAGACAGACTTGTCTAACTTGACCGACAGGTGGTTTTCTCTTAGTCTCTGGAAGACCTCTTTGACATGGACTACATGTTCTTCCGGAGTCCTTGAAAACACCAGTATGTCGTCGAGATAGACAATCGTGGTCTGACACAGCAGGCCTGAAAAAAGCTGGTCCATAAAACGCTGGAACACCGGAGGGGCATTAACGAGCCCGAAGGGCATCACCTGGTATTCGTACAACCCATAGGGGGTCCTGAAAGCTGTCTTTCATTCATCCCATTTTTGGATCCGGAGAAGATGGTAGGCATTCCGAAGATCCAATTTTGTGAAGATTGTGGCGCCATGAACAGCTTGGATGATTTTGGTGATAAGAGGCATAGGGTATCTGTCCTTAATGGTCACCTTGTTTAGACCCCTGTAGTCAATAAAGGGTCTCAACTCTTGTGTGTCGTTCTTTGGGATGAAAAACAGGGAAGCTCCAGCCGGTGATTTTGAAGGTCTTATAAGCCCGTTGGCCAGATTGTTATCCAGATTTCCCAGAGGAAGCGTTTTTCCCTGAGGGATAAAGGGAACATTCTACAGAAAGGTACCAGTGCACCAGGAACTAGATCCAGACAGCAGGCTTCCAGTCTGTGAGGAGGAAGGTCGTTAGGCATCTTTTCTGTCACCACCTCTGCGTATTCCTGTAGATGATGCGGAAGGCAGTATATTAGTCTGGAATCGCAAACACTGGTAGTCTGTACTGTCTCGAACCTTGGTTCCGGTAGACATTCTGATCTACAAAAGGCGGACTGAAAACTGAGTACGTTCTTTGCCCAGTCTATGTGAGGGTTGTGCTTTCGGAGCCAGCTTATCCCTAGTATGATAGGTAAGTGGGCTGCTCGGATGATGTCAAATGAGATCCTTTCGGTATGTTGCTGGATACTTAGGTGTAATTCTTCAGTGGTGTGGGTGATCATGCCAGAAATCAAAGGCTCACCATCCACTCCTTCGACCTTCTGATCCTCCTGTTTGGCCAGACGATTGAGGCCCTTTTGTTTAGCCCACAAGGTATCTATGAAGTTGCCGGCTGCACCACAGTCGAGTAAAGCCTGAGTTAGGACCACGGTCTTGCCCACAGTAAGAGCGACTGACAGAACCATCAACCTAGAATCCTCCGGTATCCCAGAAGATGACACAGACAGAGTTGCATAAGGACTAGGAATGACCCCTCGGGAGTGCGTCCCAACGCTCACCGAGGGCGCTCGTTTCCCGAACGCCTCGGAGGGACGTCTGGACAGTCCCGTAACAGATGGCTAGAGGCTCCAAAGTACATACACATATTGTCATCCCTTCGTCTCTTTCGTTCTTCTGGGGTGAGTGGTGTACGAGCAGTACCGATCTGCATCGGTTCCTCTTTGCCTTGGTGTGAAGGTGGTAGAGAAGAAGGCGACTGGGCTTCTAGGGGAGGGAGACTGTAGAGTTTGTTCTTCTTTCGTTCTGACCGTCGTTCCGAGAGCCGGAAATCAATCCGAAGGGTGGCCGTGATGAGATCCGGAAAGGATGACGGACGGGCGATACGTGCCAGTTCGTCCTTGAGATCCTCTCTCAACCCTCGACGGAAAATGGCGTATTGAGCCTGTTCCTGCCAGCCAGCTTCGGCGGCTATCTGTTTGAATGTAGTGGTGTAGGAGAGAAGGTCTGTGCTTCCCTGGCGGATGTCTAAGAGGTCCTCAGAGGCCAGAAAAGTGCTTTCTGTGCGTAGAAACGTTTGCTGCAGCAGGGTCCTGAAATCCTCATAGTTCTGCAGCACAGGATCTGGTTGATTTACCAAAGGGTGGCCCACGCCAGGGCATTACCCGTCATGTGGGTAATCATGAATCCGACCTTGGTATGATGTGATGCGAACGTCTGCGGGCGGAAGGAAAAGTGGAGATTGCAGGCATCCAAGAACTCCTTGACTCGCTTTGGCGATCCATCAAATTTGCCTGAGACCAAAGGGAGCGAAGGTAGGTCTGCAGAGGGCTGCTCCCGTTCAGTCATTCTTAACTGCAATGCTGCGTTGGCTGTCTTAAGGTTCTGGACCTCCAAGTTAAGGTTTTGGACGGCAGCTACAAGTTCCTGTACTTGCTGGGGTGTTGCCATCTCAGTTTCTTGTTGCCGTTGCAAACTGTCACTAATGTCGGTTATATCTTCTTCTTCGGATGAAATAGCAGATTCTCCCCCTTCCCCCAACTCCTCACCTTCCACTTTCTTCTTGATCTTCCCTTCCTGACGTCTTGGAGGCTTCTCCTTTTTCTTGTGAAGATAAGGACGCCCTCGATAGGATGCCACCTTGCCACTAAGATAGGGGCAACGGGGGTTATCCCACCGAGAGCGCCTCACAGGGGGAAAAAGCCAGAAGGCACAAAAACCCCTAGAAGTAGTGTTTCAGGTGGATGATCGAAGAAGGCAAGTGCGCTGATGGAAGAACAATCCAGTAAGCAGGCACAGGTCTGGTAGGCAGAGGTTCCAAATAGGTACAAAGGGTTGGCACAGGCAGTCCGGTAAGCAGGCACGGGTCTGGTAGGCAGAGGTTCCAATTAGGTACAAGGGATAGGCACAGGCAGTCCGGTAAGCAGGCACGGGTCTGGTAGGCAGAGGTTCCAAATAGGTACAAGGGATAGGCACAGGCAGTCCGGTAAGCAGCCTCGGTCTGGTAGGCAGAGGTTCCAAATAGGTACAAGGGATAAAGAAAGGAGGCGGCAGAAAACCGGGAAGGGAGGAAAAGGGGAGGAAAAGGAATGAAGCAAGCAAAGGCTCAGGGAAAAAGGCGAAAGTAAGGAAAATCAAGGACAAGGCACTGCGCAAGGCAGGGTAACAAAAGGGTGGAACACTACTGTGTGGGAACAACGAAAACGAAAAGCAGAAAAGCAGGATATCACCAGTAACGGGAGCGGCAACAACACAGGAGGGAACCCGGAAACGTTGCAACGCGTATGCGACCCTGAAGTGTAGTGCTTTATACTTCTGGGTCACGCTCGCGTGCAACGACTAGAGCGGTGCGGGGAAAAGACGAGGAGTGAAATGCTACGGCAGACAGAAACGCCAGCGATTCCACACACGCCATACCCGCCGCGCTATGACAATTTCTACCTTTTCCGAGATTGTCCAGCCAATCGTAGCTCTATTGAAGAAGGACACCTCCTTTATCTGGTCTACATCGCAAGATAAAGCATTCCAACGACTTAAGACAGAGTTCACGCAAGCCCCCATCCTTACCCAGCCTGACACAAATCGCCCATTTCTAGTGGAAACAGATGCCTCTAACTACGCCATTGGGGCGGTCTTGAAACAGGAACTTGAGGATGGACTGGAACATCCCATTGCTTTCCTTTCACAAACCCTGACCTCCAGTGAGACTCATTATTCCGTCCTGGAAACGGAACTCTTGGCCATCCGCCAAGCCTTCACTGAATGGCGACACCTACTTCTGGGTGCTAGATATTCAGTTCAGGTCCGCACAGATCATCGGAATCTCCAAATCCTACAGTCTTTGGAGTGCAGGAACAGTCGTCAGGCCCGTTGGGCATACTTCTTTGGCCAATACCAGTTTCAAATCACTCACGTTCCCGGATCACAAAACATGATTGCACGCCTTATCTTGACGTCCAGACTACGCATCCACTGAGGACAAGGCCTATCCTAAGATGTTTCCCAAAACTATCTTTGTTGCTCAAGCAATCAACCTCCTGGAAGAAATCTGAGCGCAAACCCAGTCCTCTGACCTCTGGAAGGAAATTTCATGGAAGAATCCATGGAATCTAAGAGTCATAGAAGAATATCTATTCAAGGACAATGCACTGGTCATTCCTACGCAGAAATTACAACACAAGGTAATAAACCTCTGCCATGATACCCCTCACTCCGGTCATCGTGGTATAACTAACACCCTCCGTCTTATACAAAGACAGTTTTGGTGGCCTCAAATGAAGACCGAAGTACAACAGTACGTCAAGGCTTGTACTGTCTGCAGTCAAAACAAACTTGATAACAAGAGACCGGCGGGTCTTCTACTGCAACCATCGCTGCCAACAAGACCATGGGAGTTTATTGCTACAGACTTCATTGTGGAGTTACCACCTTCCCAAGGGTACACGACCATCATGGTTACCATAGACTTGTTCACCCATATGGCTCATTTCACACCTTTGTATAAACTACCATCCTCCTCAGAACTTGCTGGAATCTTCCTGGAACATATTTTCCGTCTCCATGGACTTCCTTCCAAGATCATATCGGACCGAGGACCTCAATATGTCTCACAATTCTGGAAACATCTCTGTCGTATTCTAGGAATCCAACGCGCTCTCTCATCAGGTTATCACCCACAAACCAATGGGGCCACGGAACGTGTAAATCAAACTCTGGAGCAATATCTTCGTTGCTTTGCCACCAAGGTTCAGGATGACTGGTCTCTCCTCATAGCCCTGGCCGAGTTTGCCTACAACAATTCCAATCACTCAGCACTCAAGGTCAGCCCTTTCTATTGCAGTCAAGGTTTTCACACGTCCGTTTTACCTTCTGTTCTTCCACATCCCACTCCAGTACCTACTCTCGACTCTTGGATACAGTCTCTCATCAACATTCACAAGGAAGCCAAAGAACAATTGAAAGAGGCCCAAACACGCACTAAGCTCTATGCGGATTCCAAGAGAAGACCAGCGCCCTCTTATTCTGTTGGTGATCAAGTCTGGTTGTCCTCGAAACTATTACCCCGACATCTACGGCTAAACAAATTGGCTCCCCGGTACTATGGACCATTTTCTATAAAGTAAGTCGTCAATCCTGTCTCATTCCGACTACAGCTACCCGATTCCTGGAAGAAGATACACCCAGTCTTTCACACCTCCCTATTGAAACCTTACATCCAATCCTCCCGAAAATCCTGCAGACCCAGTCCTGTTGTTGTGAATGATCAGCTAGAATATGAAGTGTCCCGAATATGCGATTCCAGGTATAAACGGGGTCGACTTCAATACCTGGTTGAATGAAAAGGATACCCTCCTAGCGAGAGAACCTGGGAACCAGTCTCTAACTTAAATACCCCTCGACTGCTTAGAAGATTCCATCTCATACACCCAGGCAAACCGGGTGGAACAGGTCTTTGGAGGAGGCTTGCTGTCATGACCCATAGAACCTGCCCTTTCTGGACCTCCTGCTCCTCATCGTGCCGGGGCTTGTGTTCCTTGTTACTCCCAACATGGCCGCAACAAGCGACTTGCCTCACACCAGCTTTCATGTCGCACACGGCACGTCCTATAAATTGGCCACCCCCCTGCGTCCCCGCGCTTCTCAATGCTATCACTAGGTAGTGACTTGACGTGTGTGTGCTGTTCGGCAAATCTTCTATCCAAGATCCTGGTTTCCTTCCTCGTTCCTTCTCCCTTTCCCTCTATTCGACTCCTGGAATCCCCATTCTTAGCGACCGCTACCTACTTTCCTGGACATCCTGGAACAGCTGCCTTCCCGGAACCCTGAACGCGCTCTGCAGCCGGACGAGACTCGAGCGAGTCTATACAAGACCCGATCCGTCCACAAGAGGAATCCTCCCGCGGAACAGAGCAAGAAGCGATCCCAGGTGAGACGGGGGGAGATTTACAACAGGCAGATCACATGGTTTATTGGTTTTCCGTGTTAGGAGGGCAGCAAGATGGTTGTGTATATGTTATTTATGTTCTGTCAAGATTGTCATTGAGTTGGGGAGTGTGTAACGGGGCATATTTGGAGGACAGGTATCAGTAATTTATTTTCCTTCCTTACTGTAGAGGTGACGTCACCAGTCAGGTTCTGGTATAGGATTTAAAGTACACGAGAGGTGCAAAGCTTTTTACGTGGTCAGGGAACGATAAGAGAGTTTTGAAAGAGTGGTTATGCCCTTGGGTCGGAGCATGAGTAGAGTTGTCAGTGGAGCCTTTGGGAAGGAGAGCTGCAGATGGGTGGTGCACTGAGTAGCCCGTGTTTTTGGTCAAGAGCCAGGAAAGCCTGAGAAAGTGGTGATTTTATGGTCATAAGAAGTATTTGTTACCTAATATTGAGGTGGAAGAAATTTAATATTTTTGAATGGTGAATGTGTTGAAATCCAATTTGGGGTCAAGTAAGTATTGATGTATAATGTATTCAGGTGAAATCATGAGGGGCACACCCCTACAATATATGTGCAAGTCCGTCCCGTGATCTAAGGACATCTGTAAATATAGCATGGAATGGATGATCAGCACAGAGGGCAAATTGGCAAAGTCCGGGCCAAAAGAGGAGAGCTTCTCCAAATGTGTGCAGCAACAATTACACACATATATACACAAGGCTTACAAGGGGAACAAGTTAAGCAAACGAATGGCCATATTAGAGTTATGGACGATGTTTCAGGATGAGGAAGGGGACCTGGCATGGCAACAATAGATGCTGAGCCAGTGAAAGTCAGAAAGTGAATCGCCCTCGGCCGCCCCTCCTCCACGTCAAACAGAGAGCGAATGAGCAGCAGCATGGCCCATGGATCATACCCCGCAAGGGAATTAAGAGCAGCAGCAGCTTACACCGATCCCACCTTTGCACCGCTTGCATATAGTAGGAGGGAGGGGTAAAGCAAGTCTGAACAGGTGAATAAGGGAACGCAGTGCACAGGCGGTGAATACAAGGAGTGCAGCCAGATCCAGGCGAGGTGTGCCATGTACAATCTGAGCCACAACCTCTCGTTTGCCAGACTTTGTCACACACAATGCAGTCGTGATGCTGGCAAGCGGGGGATAAAAGGGACAAGCTCATGTTGGAATAGGGACTACAGACCCACAGTATGTCGCCAGTGCATGTCTCCACTGTGCTGCATCTGAACATGGCCTAAGCAGCACTAAGCACTTAGCCGTGGCCAGGGACTGCCACAACAGGGCACACACAGCAACACAAAAAGAGGTTGAAAAATGACAATTATGCAGTCACTTTAGTTCAATATATCTGTACTAAGAAATGAGGAAAGCATAAACGAGTGTGTATTAACAAGGTGTTGTCCTCTCGCCCTTCTGTACCAGCCTCATTATCTCATTTTAAAACCTAGCATCGTTTAGCACCCAAAGGCAAGTTTCTCAAATTAAGTTCACACAAACATTAGTCGTTGCAGGTCACAGCATTTACCATGAGTGAACATTAATTTACTTTCAACGCTGAAGGGCTCCAGAAGATTAGCAATAGTTGACAATTCCAATTAAGTCTTCTGGGAGGGATAAAGACCTGGAGCAAGAATCGGAGCATCCACTACAAACCCAGAAGAAGAAAAAGGTCCAGCACAGAACTTCTCCATAATGTTCCTTTCGGGGGAGCCCAGAGTGCACATGTTGAAGCAGCATCATGTTTGTTTTTGTATGATGCCTTTTCAGTTAATGTGCAGTTTGCTCTACCTCAGCTCACCTGGAAAGCACTTTTGATTAACCATGCTTTCGTGTACTATGCCAAATCAAAACTGTGGTGGTTCAGAGCGTGGGGGCTTGTCTAGAAGTTAGCTCATTGGGGATCTACCGGGGTGATCCAGACACTACTCTGTGGAGTAAGAGGAAAAGTGATGGGGTTGTAAGTGAAGAGAGGGTTACACACATTAAGGGGTTGATTGTTTCAAACGCTTGTCAGTCATGAGAACTGGGTTATGCCCAAGCAAGGTATTTTAACACAAAGAGAGAAGGCCATACCACCCATGTATTTAAAAAGAGGGGCATATCTAATGCTACTAGGTGATTTGTTGTACTGAATGGGTCTCCCCCAAGGAGAGGTTCAGGAGTAGCTGGTTACCTCCTGTTAATGTCACCACAGAGTCAGTTCCTCAGATAAGTATTTATACATATTTTTGCAACGATTAGTGTTGAGAAGAGAAGAAGGATACAGAGGGGACAAAGAAGCTTCTATCTGGCCCTACCTCTGTATACCACTTTCACTAGGCAGCCCTCTTAGGCCGCTTATCTAAAAGTGGATAGAAGAAGAGGTGCAAAGAAATATGTCAATTTGCTTTATTTTCTTAATCAAAATGTTTAAACTGTAGATGTTGATTATCTAATCTCTTAATAGTCTTCTTGTAACTGTGGTGGGGTACAGGCCTCTGACAGGTGTAGCCCAGGAGAGGGCCAGTGTTGATCATGTAACCATGAGATAGGTACGTAGCAACAAAAAACAGTGCAGAGACCCACACAGGTATTTTGGCAATTATTGTTTTATTAGCCTATACTGTGGCTGACTGTGCCATGATAAAAAAAGGAGGAAAAATATTTAAACTCAGCAACTAAGGGCAGATCTGTTTGTTAGAGGATATCCCGGGTGCTCAAAAATGAGAAATGCAGTGGAAACCTTTCCGATGTCTACCCGTGTTTTGTTAACTGGTTTTGGTTTGCTTATTTGTTTGTGCCACCTTCTTCAGGACTGTCTTCCATCTAGGTTGCGACTGTCATCTGTATATGTACACGGCCCATATTGCTTAGGCTTCTTTGAAGCACTTCCAAGAACTAATTATATGGAAAGGTCTCACCTCTGTACTGTATGGATGGAGATATTCAGACTGACCATTTCAACGCTGAATCAAACGGGCACTGTTGCGAGCAATACGACTCGTCTTATATATACGGAAAAAATGGATGTAAATATCTCCTGCACCTCGCCTCTATGACAACATACATGTTAGTCAAAGACTTGGTAAGCCAATGCGATAGCTAACATTTGGAATTTCTATAGGTGATCAACCTGAACATACCAATGGGGATACCTTGTAGGTTTTTGTGGTGGACTGGATTTTTGTAACATCACTATTGCATAAAACCTTGTGATAAACATTTTCGAGCTGCGATTGCTAGAGAATTGCAGTTTTCTGAATGAGCCCTGTGTATTGGAGAAATAAGTACAGTAAACCTTGCCCATGGCTGATTCTTCCATTTGAGCATTGGGGAGTTCTGATGGGCTCGAGATACTCTGCTAATTTTGGACTTTATTGCTGTAAATCCCCAATTTCTCTGTGTACTTCAGATGGCAGCAGAGGATGGTTGCTATGATCGCTCGGCTGGAGGCCGTCTCATCCCGCTGCATGCCTGGAGAGCTGTGAGGTGACCCACGGAAATCGAGGTTCACCTAAAAGGTGCACGCCTTGAAGAGGTCCTCAGGAACCACCTTGGAGAAATTCCTGCCTGATTTCCGTGGGACACCCAGCAAACTGGAAAGGCAGAGTGGCAGGTTGGGGGGTGGAGTTGGTGTATGAACGACGTCAGTGCACCACGCAGTGTAAGTATAGACTCAGCTATATGGCAAACAGGTGAGGGGGTGGATAGGTGTTGGTTGATGTTTGTGTTGGAGTTTCGGGGGTGGTATGGAGTGTTGTTGGTTAACTTTTGTTCTTGGTTAGGGAACATTCGGTCTTGGGGCTATAAGTTTTGGGAGTCAGCTTAGATTGACTTAAGGGTATAGATGACAGAATATATGTGAATATCAGATTTCCCGTGGATTGAGCATTGTAGCTCGCGTCATGAATTAAGGTATCCCTGTGTGTAGGCTAATGTCGTGGAAGGTGTTCTCCTGGTTAAGTCTCAAGGAGGCATTTTATCTACAGGGCGACGCTGTAGGTACAGGCAGATCATGTGGTTTATTGGTTTTCCGTGTTAGGAGGGCAGGAAGATGGCTGTGTATATTTTATTTATGTTCCGTCAGGTTTGTCATTGAGATTGGGGAGTGTGTAGGGGGCATATTGGGAGGACAGGTATCAATAGTTTCTTTTTATTCCTTACTGTAGAGGTGATGTCACCAGTCAGGTTCTTGTATAGGATTTACAGTGCACGAGAGGTGGTCAGGGAACGATAAGAGAGTTTTGAAACAGTTGTTGTGTCTTTGGGCCGGACCGTGGAAAGCATATGAGTAGACTTGTCAATGGAGCCTTTGGGGCAGAGAGCTGCATATCGGCGGTGCACTGATCACACCCGTGTTATTGGTCAAGAGCTAGAGAAGCCTGAGAAAGTGGTGATTTTATGGTCATAAGAAGTCTTTGTTACCTGATATTGAGGTGGAAGAAATTGGGTGTATCTGAATGGTGAATGTGTTCAAATCTCGATTTGGGGTCAAGTAAATATTGATATATAATGTATTCACGTGAAATCATGAGGGGCACACCCCTACGACATATGTGCAAGTCCGTCCCGTGATATAAGGACAGCATCTGTAAATATAGCATGGAATGGACGATCAGCACAGAGGGCAAATTGGCAAAGCCCTGGCCAAAAGAGGAGAGCTTCTCCAAATGTGTGCAGTAACAATTGCACACATATATACACAAGGCTTACAAGGGGAACAAGTTAAGCACACAAATGGCCATATTAGAGTTATGGATGATGTTTCAGGATGAGGAAGGGGACCTGTCATGGCAACAATAGATGCTGAGCCAGTGAGAGGCAGAAAGTGAATCGCCCTCGGCCGCCCCTCCTCCACACCAAACAGAGAGCGAAGGAGCAAACAGTGAGGGCCCATGGACCATACCCCACAAGGGAATTAAGATCAGCGGCAGGTTACACCAATCCCACCTATGCACCTCCAGCATATAGTAGTGAGGGAGGGGCAAAGCAAGTTTGAAAAGGTGAAGCAAGAATGGGAGAGTCCACTAGAAAATTCAGAGGACGAAAAGGGGCCAGCAAAGAAGTTCTACATTATTTTCCTTTCAGGGGAGCCCAGAGTGCACATGTTGAAGCAGCATCATTTTTGTTTTTGTTTGATGCCTTTTCAGTTAATGTGCAGTTTGCTCTACTTCAGCTCACCTGGAAAGCACCTTTGACTAACCATGCTTTCATGTACTATGCCAAATCAAAACTGTGGTGGTTCAGAGCATGGAGGCCTGTCTGGAAGTTAGCTTATTGGGCATCTACCAGGGTGATCCAGACACTACTCTGTGGAGTAAGAGAAAAAGTGATGCGGTTGTAAGTGAAGAGAACGTTACACACAATGGGCCTCATTACGACCCCGGCGGTAAGTAATGGACATTACCGGCATGGCGCAACTAACGTGCCTGAAACCGTTAACAGCGGTACATTACGACCTCTCGGGCACGAGCATTGCGCCATGCTGGTAATGTGATCTGCGCCATGCCGTTAACGTCCCAAAAACGGCACCTACCGGCATCGTATGCCGTGCAAGCTGCACCACCGCCACCCTACTCACCGATATTAGCGATCACCGCAAATAGCGGTGACCGCTATTAGTGGTGACCGTAAAGAAGTGGATCCGGAAGTTACGCCATTGCACCGAAACGGGAAAGAGCACGGCGGCTATCTTTAAAAACACAATCCATTGCAATCCTCCACAACCAGTGCACATCTGACCCCGAGACCCGCCACAAACCTTCACCCACATCCACCCATCGTCAGAATGCCGAAAGTTGTCAAAAAATCTTGCGATCGGCTGCGGCAGGAGCGCTTCAGTATGGAAGAGCTCACCATGTTGGCGGAAACCCTACAGGAAAACGCGGACATTGTATTCTCCACTGAAATGACCAGACCGGCAATAGCACAGAAGAAGGCCATATGGGACCTAGTCGCACAGCGGGTCAGTGCAGTAGGAACAACAACCCGCACCACAAAACAGTGCCGGAAAAGGTGGGACGACCTCCGGCTCTGTGTAAGGAGCATACTGTCTGCCAACAGAAACCTGGGCATGGCAACTGGTGGAGGAGCAGACTCACTGATAGAAATGGAGCCGTGGGAGGAGATATGTGCCACAACCATTGGCATTGAGAGCAATGGTAGGTGCCTCAAATTAAGCCATGCAAAACTTCCTGAAGTCCAGTTTCATGGGAAGCACAATGTTGCCTAATAGGGTTAACGCAACACATCAGCAGAAGACTGCCAACAGGCATCATTGACCGACACCCTGTACACATGCAGTATGCACACTCTCACTGTAGGCACCCACATTCCTGCATGCTTCTCCCACCCAAAAGGGAGACAACCTGTATGTCACTGCCTCCAAAGTGCACCATCTAGTCATCAAAATCATCGCAGTCATCACAATGCCTGCTCAATGTCCGCAGACCCATCCATAACACTTTCCCTCCTTTGCTCCACCACAGGCTCCCATTCGGACCTTGGCGAGGACGAGACTGGCACCACACCTGCCAAGAAGGCCAGGCCCAAGGCAACACCACACCAACCCTCCACCTCTGCTGGACCAAACAAAAACCTACAGCAGCCAAAATTGACTGCCACAACACAGGCCAGGGCAACGATAAGCACCAAGGCAAGTAGCATGGTACCACCAGCAACAGACATCCAACAACTGGTGGCCACTGAAGGGACTGTGTCTGCAGGAAGCAGTGCGATTGGGGAGACTGCTGCCATTGCAGCTTGCTCGGATAGTGATGTGGGGAATGATGATGATGTCATAGAATGTCCCCCCACTGCCCACCCTCATTCCCCCTACCTGTCCCCATGTAGCCTGCATGCTGATAGCACACAGGGGCAATCCCCTGATGACTCCTGGCCAGCCACTCCATGCCCAGTGGAAGGTGTGGAGAAGGGGAGTAGCCCAATGAACGCGCCAATGGCATCATCCAATGCCCAAAAATACCAACAGTCGCTGGACTAAATCTTAACAAGGCAACACCAACTGTCCTCACTCCTCACTCAGCATGTGTCATGATGCCTGCCCCCGGAAAACCAGACCAGGCCCAGCAGCCACGGAAGCAGGCATCATGCCACTTGGAGCATGCCCAAAAGCCCCAGTTAGGGGCTGTTTGGGTACAGTCCTGGCGCCTATGGCGCCAGGCTCATAAAGATAAAGTCAGTACTGGCGCCATGGGCGCCAGGCTCATTATTGACAACTTACCTGAAGCAGACCATGCTGCATAATAACCTGAGGCAGACCATGCTGCATGAAGACTCAAGCCAAATGAGTCTTAGGAGGGACTATTTTACTGAAGGGACTATTGTGTTACTTGGGTGGGGCTGTGGAAGAATACTTACCTGGATCTTCTTCCAAGGCTATTTAAACCAGGCCCGGACAGCCACACGTGCTTCGCGTTATTCTGCTTGCTGCAGCGTAACGCTCACCGTGTTTTCAGCAGCTCCAGTCTTCAGCCACGCCCGCTTCAGTCCTGGGACTCCTGAAACAAGAAGACAAAAAAGATAAAGGTTAGAACAGGAGTTTTAACTTTAATCCTTACCTGAATCCTGATCCATTTCGCCACGGAACTGAAAGACAGAAGTCTTTTAAGCATCGCTTCGCATTCCTATGGCGCCGCGCTGAACTCACCTGCTTGGCGGTACTTCAGCATTCCATCACGCTCTCTCCATCTCGCGGCCGCCCTCCGACACCTAAGGAGACAAAGACAGCAAGGTGAGCAAGGGGACTCTCTAAGGCCATACAAGCTACTCCCAAGGACTTACCTGATTTACCACGGGAGGTACTCACCTCATTTCGGGTCGGCGCAGTCAACTCTGCTTCATCGCCGTACCCCGGCCCCTAACGGGAGAAAGCAAGGACAATACCAGTTACCCCCCCACAAAACTTACCTGATTTACCACGGGGGTCTCACATCATCTCTGGTCGGCACAGTCCACTCTGCTTCATCGCCGTACCCCGGCCCCTAAGGGGAAAACCACAATAGACTTACCTGAATCTTACCAAGTGCCATTTGGAAATCTTCGAGTGGATTAATCGGCAACCTGCAAGGAATCGGGCAGAGTGAAGAGCAGACATTTGAACTCTTATGAACAATTGGACTTTAGAGTCAATACTGGAACTCACCAATTCCTCTACGCCAGTGAAGTAACTGGTCATCAACGCGCCCCTGCGGTCGACGCAGGATGGAGAGCTCATCCTTCCAAACCTTCAGGTGAGACTAAAGAGGGGACATCAAGAGTGATCAGTGGGAAGACAACGGGAGTGGGGAAGGTGGGTTGACACTCAATTCCACAGGTGGTTAATTCCTCTTCTCCTGTGCAGAAGAATATTCTTGCGAGCCAGACAAACTAGACTGAGCGGGCCAGTCCAGTCAGTCATCTCGGCGCTACACGTCACGCTGGTGGAAATAACAGCGGCCCAGTTCCGGTCGACGCCCCCATGGGAACCAGGTGAGCGTAACAGAACGCGAAGCCTACCCACAAATACCCACCTGGGTGTCATGGAGACCTCGGAAACTGATCAGTTGGCCCAATTATTAGGGAAATTAAGGGCCGAAGTGCATTCCGCCCGCCAAGAAACCAATGCCCTCAGGAGGGAACTGATAGTGTCAAAAGAACAAACTGATGAGTTGGCCAGACAACTATTACAGAGCCAGGCTGGACAAACACCTCTACCAGGACTTGGGGCAAGTCCAGCTCCTGTACCATCGAGTAACCCGGTGCAGATAAATTTACCTGGAGCCGTTCCTTTGGCTCCGCCTGAACGCTTTGCCAGAGACCCAAAAGGGTTTGCAACATTCATGAATCAATGCCGCTTGCACTTTTTATGTAGACCTGGAGCTTTCCCAAACGATTAGGCCAAGGTAGCATTTGTACTGTCATATCTCAGCGGCAGTGCGGCGGATTGATCCATTCCACTAGTTAACCAGGATGACCCGATTCTTCGAGATTTCCAGGGTTTTCGAACAAGCATGGAAAGACTATTCGCCCAACACTCCCGAGGACAGGCTTTGGACAACAAACTTTTATCCCTACGTCAAGGTAACCAGGATCTTTTATCTTACATTCAACTTTCAATAGATTAGTAGTGGAAACCGAATGGCCTGAAGCCAAGCGAATCACATTATTCCATCGAGGACTTTGAGGAGAACTCAAAGATGTTTTGGCCCAAATCGTGAACCCGCCTCAAGACTGTGCTGAATATATAGATCTAGTGGTCCAGCTCGATCACAGACTTCAAACCAGGAAGGCTGACCGAACCAAGTTTGAGAACAGGGTGTTGTTTAAAACCCACGTAAGCTCCAAGGGAGTAGATGTCTCAGAACCAATGCAAATCGGAGGGGTTAAAGGACCCCTAACCCAAAAGGAGAGAGATGGAAGACGGCAACTGCAATTATGTTTATATTGCGGAACTGCTGGTCATTTTCTTCGGAACTGCCCTGTAAAACCACACAAGAAAGTTATAGGAGCAGCAGACGAAAACCATGTGAAATCTGACTCAGGAAACGACCACGCCCGGCAAGCGTAGAGGTCCACTTGCCGAGCTTAAAGAAGGACACTCTGACCTCGCATTTCACCATACCCATGGTCCTTGTAGATCCAGAGCAGCCATCACGCATGCACGCGGTAAAGGCGTACGTAGACAGTGGAGCCATAGGAAATTACTTGGACTGGGAATTGGCTACCAGGATGAATCTATCTCTCACCCGCAAGACCACGGCCGATGTTGTCACCACTGTAGATGGAACGGAAATTGCCTCTGGACCCGTAACTCATTCCACTGCAGATATGACATTGCTGAGTCAAGATGGGCATCGAGAGGCTATGATGTTTGACTTAATCAAGGCCCCACAGTTTCAGCTGATACTGGGGATACCTTGGTTGGAAAAACATAATCCCTGTATTGATTGGCGAGAGAAGCGACTAACCTTCCCAGAATGTGCTCACACCTGCTACCCAAGGAAAACTCAAAACTCAGTCCTGGCCCCAGTAATTCCATTAGCCATGCAATTACCTGTTGAATACCTCGACTTTCAGGCTGTCTTCCAAAAGGAACAGGCAAACACCTTACCACCTCACAGATCGTATGATTGTCAAATAGATCTTGTACCTGGAGCACAACCACCTTGCAGCAGAATCTATGCCCTTACGGAACCCGAAAATCTTCATTTGAGCCAGTACCTAGACCAGTACCTTGCTAATGGCTTCATTCGCCCGTCCAAATCCCCTGCATCTTCAGCTTTGTTCTTCGTACCGAAAAAGGAAGGCGACCTTAGAACATGTATAGACTACCGCGCACTGAATCAGATAACCATCAAGAATCGATACCCACTGCCTTTGATCCCAGAACTACTAGACCAGGTGAAGGACGCTTGTATATACACAAAACTAGACCTTCGGGGGGCATATCATCTGGTACGTGTCAAAGAGGGTGACGAATGGAAACTGCTTTTCGCACCAAGTACGGACTATTTGAGTACCAGGTGATGCCCTTCGGACTATGCAATGCACCAGCAGCCTTCCAGTTCTTCATGAACGATGTCCTCCGAGAGCTTATCGACGTTTGTGTGGTCGCTTACATCTACGACATCTTAGTATACTCTTTATCAGAATCTGAGCATGTAAAACACGTCCAAGCAGTCCTAGAGAAGTTACGCCAGCATAAATGATATGCTAAACTGGAAAAATGCATCTTCCACACTACGGAAGTGGAATTCCTTGGATTTATTCTGACCCCGAGAGAAATCCGGATGGATACACGAAAAGTGGATGCCATTCTTAATTGGCCTTCACCAAGTTCAATCAAAGGAGTTCAAAGCATGCTTGGCTTTGCCAATTTCTACCGCAGGTTTATCCCGGACTTCTCGCACATTGTACATCCCATCACAACACTATTGCGAAAAAACAAATACTTTGTGTGGACAGAGGAAGCCGAGAACGCCTTCCAAGAGTTAAAAGCTAAATTCACATCTGCTCCCATATTAAGACACCCGCGCCCCGAGCTTCCCTACATAGTGGAAACAGATGCATCCAGTTCAGCCATGGGAGCAGTCCTTTCCCAAAAGGATCCCGAAACTAACCAGCTTCACCCAGTGGCGTTCTGGTCAAGAAAATTTTCAGCCCCCGAATTAAACTATGCCATAACCGACAAGGAGCTGCTGGCCATCAAGTCCGCCTTCAAGGCTTGGCGGCACTATCTACTGGGTGCCAGACATACCATCACGGTAATCACCGATCACCGCAACTTACAATACCTAAAGACAGCCAAAGCCTAATCTTCGCGCCAACTCCGTTGGGCATTGTTCTTCGCCGAGTTTGATTTTGTAATAAATCGACCAGGTTGTAAGAATGGTAAAGCAGACGCCTTGTCCCGGATTGGAATGGGAGAAGCAGAAATAACTTTAGAACCCGTACCCATAATTCCGGAACAGAGAATCCTTGTCCTGACTTCCATACAGACTCTGGAGAACATTCAAAACAAGATCCACCAACTCTTTGATTCCGTTGCCCTACAGGACTGGGCAAAGAAAGGTCCAGAGTACTCTGTCATCGATGATTTACCTTATTACCAAGGCCGGCTATTTTTACCGCAAAAGGAACTACAGGAACTTGTCATTTCCCATTACCATGACACCTTAATAGAAGGGCATCCGGGTATTGCAAAAACCGGAGCTAAAATTAGGAAGCAATTTGGTGGCCTACCTGGCGAAAGGATGTCAAGTCATTTGTCATGTCTTGTGGCATTTGCGCACAAAATAAAGGGCAAAAGAAAAAACCTGCTGGATTATTGCAACCATTAAACATACCACCTACCCCTTGGCATACCTTGTCATTAGACTTCATCACGGATTTACCCCCGTACCAAGGTTACAATACCATTCTAGTTATTGTAGATCTTTTTTCTAAAATGGCCCACTTCATTCCTTTAAAAGGGATACCTTCAGCCTCAATCCTGGCCAAGGAATTCCTTGAAAATGTTGTCCGCCTGCATGGCTTTCCTTCAGTGTTAATTTCAGATCGGGGCAGTCAATTCATTTCACGTTTTTGGAGGAAATGCTGCCAACTGGCACAAATTGATGTTAGGCTTTCGACCAGTCACCACCCTCAGACCGACGGTCAAACAGAGAGGACCAACCAGACTCTTGAACAGTACCTCCGTTGTATGCTACATCAGTCTGAGGGGAATTGGAAAGATATTCTGTGGACCGGACTATGCAATGCACCAGCAGCCTTCCAGTTCTTCATGAACGATGTCCTCCGAGAGCTTATCGACGTTTGTGTGGTCGCTTACATCTACGACATCTTAGTATACTCTTTATCAGAATCTGAGCATGTAAAACACGTCCAAGCAGTCCTAGAGAAGTTACGCCAGCATAAATGATATGCTAAACTGGAAAAATGCATCTTCCACACTACGGAAGTGGAATTCCTTGGATTTATTCTGACCCCGAGAGAAATCCGGATGGATACACGAAAAGTGGATGCCATTCTTAATTGGCCTTCACCAAGTTCAATCAAAGGAGTTCAAAGCATGCTTGGCTTTGCCAATTTCTACCGCAGGTTTATCCCGGACTTCTCGCACATTGTACATCCCATCACAACACTATTGCGAAAAAACAAATACTTTGTGTGGACAGAGGAAGCCGAGAACGCCTTCCAAGAGTTAAAAGCTAAATTCACATCTGCTCCCATATTAAGACACCCGCGCCCCGAGCTTCCCTACATAGTGGAAACAGATGCATCCAGTTCAGCCATGGGAGCAGTCCTTTCCCAAAAGGATCCCGAAACTAACCAGCTTCACCCAGTGGCGTTCTGGTCAAGAAAATTTTCAGCCCCCGAATTAAACTATGCCATAACCGACAAGGAGCTGCTGGCCATCAAGTCCGCCTTCAAGGCTTGGCGGCACTATCTACTGGGTGCCAGACATACCATCACGGTAATCACCGATCACCGCAACTTACAATACCTAAAGACAGCCAAAGCCTAATCTTCGCGCCAACTCCGTTGGGCATTGTTCTTCGCCGAGTTTGATTTTGTAATAAATCGACCAGGTTGTAAGAATGGTAAAGCAGACGCCTTGTCCCGGATTGGAATGGGAGAAGCAGAAATAACTTTAGAACCCGTACCCATAATTCCGGAACAGAGAATCCTTGTCCTGACTTCCATACAGACTCTGGAGAACATTCAAAACAAGATCCACCAACTCTTTGATTCCGTTGCCCTACAGGACTGGGCAAAGAAAGGTCCAGAGTACTCTGTCATCGATGATTTACCTTATTACCAAGGCCGGCTATTTTTACCGCAAAAGGAACTACAGGAACTTGTCATTTCCCATTACCATGACACCTTAATAGAAGGGCATCCGGGTATTGCAAAAACCGGAGCTAAAATTAGGAAGCAATTTGGTGGCCTACCTGGCGAAAGGATGTCAAGTCATTTGTCATGTCTTGTGGCATTTGCGCACAAAATAAAGGGCAAAAGAAAAAACCTGCTGGATTATTGCAACCATTAAACATACCACCTACCCCTTGGCATACCTTGTCATTAGACTTCATCACGGATTTACCCCCGTACCAAGGTTACAATACCATTCTAGTTATTGTAGATCTTTTTTCTAAAATGGCCCACTTCATTCCTTTAAAAGGGATACCTTCAGCCTCAATCCTGGCCAAGGAATTCCTTGAAAATGTTGTCCGCCTGCATGGCTTTCCTTCAGTGTTAATTTCAGATCGGGGCAGTCAATTCATTTCACGTTTTTGGAGGAAATGCTGCCAACTGGCACAAATTGATGTTAGGCTTTCGACCAGTCACCACCCTCAGACCGACGGTCAAACAGAGAGGACCAACCAGACTCTTGAACAGTACCTCCGTTGTATGCTACATCAGTCTGAGGGGAATTGGAAAGATATTCTGTGGACCGGACTATGCAATGCACCAGCAGCCTTCCAGTTCTTCATGAACGATGTCCTCCGAGAGCTTATCGACGTTTGTGTGGTCGCTTACATCTACGACATCTTAGTATACTCTTTATCAGAATCTGAGCATGTAAAACACGTCCAAGCAGTCCTAGAGAAGTTACGCCAGCATAAATGATATGCTAAACTGGAAAAATGCATCTTCCACACTACGGAAGTGGAATTCCTTGGATTTATTCTGACCCCGAGAGAAATCCGGATGGATACACGAAAAGTGGATGCCATTCTTAATTGGCCTTCGCCAAGTTCAATCAAAGGAGTTCAAAGCATGCTTGGCTTTGCCAATTTCTACCGCAGGTTTATCCCGGACTTCTCGCACATTGTACATCCCATCACAACACTATTGCGAAAAAACAAACACTTTGTGTGGACAGAGGAAGCCGAGAACGCCTTCCAAGAGTTAAAAGCTAAATTCACATCTGCTCCCGTATTAAGACACCCGCGCCCCGTGCTTCCCAACATAGTGGAAACAGATGCATCCAGTTCAGCCATGGGAGCAGTCCTTTCCCAAAAGGATCCCGAAACTAACCAGCTTCACCCAGTGGCGTTCTGGTCAAGAAAATGTTCAGCCCCCGAATTAAACTATGCCATAACCGCCAAGGAGCTGCTGGCCATCAAGTCCGCCTTCAAGGCTTGGCGGCACTATCTACTGGGTGCCAGACATACCATCACGGTCATCACCGATCACCGCAACTTACAATACCTAAAGACAGCCAAAGCCCAATCTTCGCGCCAACTCCGTTGGGCATTGTTCTTCGCCGAGTTTGATTTTGTAATAAATCGACCAGGTTGTAAGAATGGTAAAGCAGACGCCTTGTCCCGGATTGGAATGGGAGAAGCAGAAATAACTTTAGAACCCGTACCCATAATTCCGGAACAGAGAATCCTTGTCCTGACTTCCATACAGACTCTGGAGAACATTCAAAACAAGATCCACCAACTCTTTGATTCCGTTGCCCTACAGGACTGGGCAAAGAAAGGTCCAGAGTACTCTGTCATCGATGATTTACCTTATTACCAAGGCCGGCTATTTTTACCGCAAAAGGAACTACAGGAACTTGTCATTTCCCATTACCATGACACCTTAATAGAAGGGCATCTGGGTATTGCAAAAACCGGAGCTAAAATTATGAAGCAATTTGGTGGCCTACCTGGCGAAAGGATGTCAAGTCATTTGTCATGTCTTGTGGCATTTGCGCACAGAATAAAGGGCAAAAGAAAAAACCTGCTGGATTATTGCAACCATTAGACATACCACCTACCCCTTGGCATACCTTGTCATTAGACTTCATCACGGATTTACCCCCGTACCAAGGTTACAATACCATTCTAGTTATTGTAGATCTTTTTTCTAAAATGGCCCACTTCATTCCTTTAAAAGGGATACCTTCAGCTTCAATCCTGGCCAAGGAATTCCTTGAAAATGTTGTCCGCCTGCATGGCTTTCCTTCAGTGTTAATTTCAGATCGGGGCAGTCAATTCATTTCACGTTTTTGGAGGAAATGCTGCCAACTGGCACAAATTGATGTTAGGCTTTCGACCAGTCACCACCCTCAGACCGACGGTCAAACAGAGAGGACCAACCAGACTCTTGAACAGTACCTCCGTTGTATGCTACATCAGTCTGAGGGGAATTGGAAAGACATTCTGTGGATCGCAGAGTATGCGTACAATAATTCCGTACACTCAGGAACTGGACAAAGTCCTTTTTTTACCAATTATGGGCACCATCCTCGAACCTCGGATTTGGACTCACCCCAGCATTTAGAGATGCCCGCAGTGGACCATCTCCACGCTGTTATTACACAAGCCTTTAAAGAAGCAACCATCCATTTGCAAAAGGCTAAGGAAAAATACAAAAAGGATGCGGATCAGCACAGAAGTGAAGCTCCCCAATACCAAATAGGGGACCAAGTATGGTTAGCCACTAAGCACTTACCACTCAAGGGGACTCGGACCTTTAACCCCAGGTATTTGGGATCTTTTTCTGTCAAGGCAATTATTAACCCAGTGGCCGTCAAGTTGGACCTACCTGCTCATATGCAAATCCATCCCGTTTTCCACGTGTCTCTTTTGAAGCCAGTGCAACCAGGAACAAGGCTAACCACTCCACCTGAACCTATCCTCATAGACGGGGAGCCTGAGTTCGAAGTCAAGAATATTTTGGACTCAAAAAGAGTGAGATCAAAACTCTTTTACCTAATTGACTGGAAAGGTTATGGTCCACAGGAAAGGTCTTGGGAACCTAGTGACCACGTGCATGCACCTCGTTTAGTGAAGAGGTTCCATCGGGAATTTCCAGACAAACCACGGCCAAGGGGGAGAAAGACTTTAGGAGGGGCCCTGAGGGGGAGTGCTATCATGATGCCTGCCCCCGGAAGACCAGACCAGGCCCAGCAGCCCCAGAAGCAGGCATCATGCCAATTGGAGCATGCCCAAAAGCCCCAGTTAGGGGCTGTTTGGGTACAGTCCTGGCGCCTATGGCGCCAGGCTCATAAAGATAAAGTCAGTCCTGGCGCCATGGGCGCCAGGCTCATTATTGATAACTTACCTGAAGCAGACCATGCTGCATACTCACCTGAGGCAGACCATGCTGCATGAAGACTCAAGCCAAATGAGGCCTAGGAGAGACTATTTTACTGAAGGCACTATTGTGTTACTTGGGTGGGGCTGTGGAAGAATACTTACCTGGATCTTCTTCCAAGGCTATTTAAACCACGCCCGGACAGCCACACGTGCTTCGCGTTATTCTGCTTGCTGCAGCGTAACGCTCACCGTGTTTTCAGCAGCTCCAGTCTTCAGCCACGCCCGCTTCAGTCCTGGGACTCCTGAAAAAAGAAGACAAAAAGGATAAAGGTTAGAACAGGAGTTTTAACTTTAATCCTTACCTGAATCCTGATCCATTTCGCCACGGAACTGAAAGATAGAAGTCTTTGAAGCATCGCTTTGCATTCCTACGGCGCCGCGCTGAACTCACCTGCTTGGCGGTACTTCAGCATTCCATCACGCTCTCTCCATCTCGCGGCCGCCCTCCGACACCTAAGGAGACAAAGACAGCAAGGTGAGCAAGGGGACTCCCTAAGGCCATACAAGCTACCCCCAAGGACTTGCCTGATTTACCACGGGAGGTACTCATCTCATTTCGGGTCGGCGCAGTCAACTCTGCTTCATCGCCGTACCCTGGCCCCTAGGGGGAGAAAGCAAGGACAATACCAGTTACCCCCCCACAAAACTTACCTGATTTACCACGGGGGTCTCACCTCATCTCGGGTCGGCACAGTCCACTCTGCTTCATCGCCGTACCCCGGCCCCTAAGGGGAAAACCACAATAGACTTACCTGAATCTTACCGAGTGCCATTTGGAAATCTTCGAGTGGATTAATCGGTAACCTGCAAGGAATCGGACAGAGTGAAGAGCAGACATTTGAACTCTTATGAACAATTGGACTTTAGAGTCAATACTGGAACTCACCAATTCCTCTACGCCAGTGAAGTAACTGGTCATCAACGCGCCCCTGCGGTCGACGCAGGATGGAGAGCTCATCCTTCCAAACCTTCAGGTGAGACTAAAGAGGGGACATCAAGAGTGATCAGTGGGAAGACAACGGGAGTGGGGAAGGTGGGTTGACACTCAATTCCACGGGTGGTTAATTCCTCTTCTCCTTTGCAGAAGAATATTCTTGCGAGCCAGACAAACTAGGCTGAGTGGGCCAGTCCAGTCATTCATCTCGGCGCTACGCGTCACGCTGGTGGAAATAACAGCGGCCCAGTTCCGGCCGATGCCCCCGTGGGAACCAGGTGAGCGTAACAGCATGTGGCCGAATGTGGAAGTGCAAGTGCTGACATGCAAAAATGTGCCGAGACTGTGAAGGCAGCCATACAATCCTCCACCAAGGACATCTGTGCTGAACTTGCCGCAGTGTGGCACGTGCTCTCTGAGCTTGTACAGACAATGAGGGACATGCCTCCTAGTGAGCAGCCGAGTACCTCCTCCGCTGCCAGTTCTGCCCCAAGCAGCCCCGTCCGCAGGTCGGCCAGGAACCTGCAGAGTACAGGCAGGGGTGCCCCGGGGGCCGGCAGAGGGGGCTGCCAATAGAGGCTGCCCAGTGGAACAATTTCACATTAGGCACTTCAAAACAGGCATCCACGCACTTTTGCGGGGAGTTGAGGGGGGAGTGGGTGTGTTGGGGAGTTGAGGGGGGAGTGGGTGTGTTGGGGAGTTGAGGGGGGAGGGGGGAGTGGGTGTGTTGGGGAGTTGAGGGGGGAGGGGGTGTGTTAATTGAATTCACATTTACAATACAATTTTTGCTTGATCACAAATCACATGTGTGGACATTGCTCATTGCGTATGTGTGCTTTATTGGTGAACAGTCCACAGTGTGCATATCCCAGACACACACAGTGCCCCAATTGCCATCTCCATGTGACACCCCCATCCGTGTGTGCTAGAAACATTGGTTGATCAGAGTCTGACGCATGTCTCGTCCCTCCTGTGCATCGCTGCATCCCTGAGGTGCTGCCCCATCCCCACCCTCCTCCTCCTCATCGTCAGGTGGTTGCAGTTCAGCGTCAGGGGGCAGGGGCTGATTCCGTCTGATGGACATATTGTGTAGCATGACACATGCCATGACGATCTTTGCCACCTTCTCATGGCGGTACAGGAGTGCCCCACCAGACCTGCTGAGGCAGCGAAACCGTGCCTTCAATAGGCCAAATGCCTGCTCAATCACCACACAGGTTCGTCTATGTGCACGATTGAAGTCCTCCTGGTGCTGGTTCTGTGGGTTCCGGACTGGTATAAGGAGCCACAATGCATGTGTCAGTCATGATATCAAATCTCAAATCATGACGTGCCACCATGGCATGCATTCAACTCTTACTTTGTACCACTTTTACATGCACAAATGGATTCACACTATGTGACCGGTATATGTGTATTCCTCTCATGGAGTGTTTTGCATGCCATCAACCAATGTATGCAGGGGGGTCCAGTGCCTTGTGAGTGCCCATCCGCTGTGTACGTTCATGGCGTTTGTTTTGGTGACCTGGCAGGTGTCCTGTGATATCAACGCTCCCATCATGGCAACATTGCTGTCAGCCTCATGATGACCCCACTGAGCACTACTAATGTTTATAGGCACATTTTTTGGGCCTCGGTGTCTGTGTAGTGGTGTATTGATGTTTTTGTCTGTCATGTGCCTCCTTTGTGCGCAGTTATGGGGGACTGGCCTTTCAGTTGATGGTGTTTGGTGCCGTGTATTGGCTGAAGTTATTGCATGTAGGTGCATTTCGTTGAGGAGAATGTGGTCCGAATCGGTACAATGCACTTGCAGATGGTTGTGTCATGGTTGGGACACACCTTCATTCACATGGTAGGGCTGCTTACATCGGGCATTATGTGTACAGGTGTCAGTTGACATTTGGGCTGCTTTGGGTACTCGCAGCCAGGTAAAGTATGCATCATCCCCCCCCCCCCTTTCAGCCAGGTAAAGTATGCATCATCCCCCCCCCTTTCAGCCAGGTAAAGTATGCATCATTCCCCCCCCCCTTTCAGCCAGGTAAAGTATGCATCGTCCCCCCCCCCTTTCAGCCAGGTAAAGTATGCATTGGTACGTCAATCACCTACCCACTTCACATTTCCATGGCCATGACATGAGACTCACCGAGTAGCCAGGATCTTGGCCCTGCATGTCGCTCCATGTAGCGTGGTATTGTGGAGTTACGCAGGACCATTGAATCATGGGTTGATCCAGGGAATCGCGCACAACAATGTGTGATGATCCTGTTGGAGTCACATACCATTTGCACTTTGATTGAGTGAAATAGTTTACGGTTGCGGTACGCTACCTCCATGGCATGTGGGACCACCAATTCCACATGGGTGCAGTCGATGGCACCAATGCAACCAGGTATGCCGGCTAGTACATGGAAAACCACTTTGGTGTTTGCAATCTCCTGGGCAGACCGTGGTAAGGAAATGTGGTCGTCTGTGTGCTTGAGGAGGGCATCGAGCACTTGGATCAGCGTACGTGAGAATAATGGTTGTGAAATGCCATGCAAGTGCCCCACTGTGTGCTGGTAGGTGTCTGTGGCCAGGAAGTGGAGCACGGACACTACCTTCAGTAGGGGGGGGATGGCGGTGGGTGTTTCTATCATGCTGACGATGTTGTTGTGTATCATGTCAACGATGGTGGTGATGGTGCCCCGGTCCAAACGGTACAAGGTATGGATCTGCTCAGCGGTGAGGTTGAATGGACTGGCTCGGATGCGTGGGATTGGGGGCTGCCTGCGTGGTGGCACTGGCTGTGCTGGTGGGGCTTGCTGGCCCTGCCTTGCCCTCCATCTCCTCCTGCGTCTCCTCTGTGCTGCCTGTTGTTGTTGTTGTTGTTGTTGTAGTTGTAGCACTTGCATTGCAATCAGGTCCTCCAGCCCCAACATTGCTAGTCGTATTGGAATCATTGTGGAGTGTGACTGGGTGTGGGTAGGGGTGGGGTGTGCTCTTTTTGTAGTTGGTGAGTCTGTATTGCCTCCACCTGTGCTGATTCTGTGCACCTGTGGCAGCTGGGAACACTGCACATGGCCATTTACGGTTGGTTCGCGATGGCGGAATTAGCACCATGGCGGTAAGGTACTTCACGGCCTTCGCGATGGCGTTAAGAGCATGTCCGCTTGGTTCGTGATTTGCCCACCTTTGCGCGATGCCGGTACTTACGGCGTGGAAGGCCGCGTCTGCGTGGTGCTGTTAGCAGCACCGTTAACTACGATGCTGCTAATTGCACTTTCACGGGTCATGATCGGACCTAGCAGTAAGCGATGCCGGTAATCATTTACCGGCATCGTTTTTCACTTACCGCCGGGGTCGTAATGAGGCCCAATAAGAGGTTGATTGTTTCAAACGCTCGTCACTCATTCGAACTGGGTTATGCCCAAGCAAGGAATATTAACAGGAAGAGAGAAGGGCATACCACATATGCATTTAAAAAGAGTGGCATATCTAATGCTCCTAGGTGATTTTTTTTGTACTGAATGGGTCTCCCCCAAAGAGAAGTTCAGAAGCAGCTGGTTACCTCCTGTTAATGTCACCACAGAGTCAGTTCCTCATATAAGTATTTATACATATTTTTGCAACGATTAGTGTTGAGAAGAGAAGAAGGATGCAGAGGGGACAGAGAAGCTTCTATCTGGCCCTACCTCCTATACCACTTTCCCTATGCAGCCCTGGTGGGCCACTTATCTAAACGTGGATAGAAGAAGAGGTGCAAAGAAGTACCTCAATTTACTTTATTTTCTTAATCAAAATGTTTAAACTGTAGATGTTGATGATCTAATCTCTTAATAGTCTTCTTGTAACTGTGGTGGGGAACAAGACTCTGACAGGTGTAGCCCAGGAGAGGGCCAGTGTTAATCATCTAACCATGAGGTAGGTACGTAGCAACAAAAAACAGGGCAGAGACCCCCACAGGTATTTTGGCAATTATTGCTTTATTAGCCTATACTGTGGGTAACTGTGCCATGGTAAAAAAAAAAGGAGGAAAAGGCCCTCTCAATAGATCAATTTAAAAAGGAAATATATGAAGACCCAGCAACTAAGGGCAGATCCGTTTGTTAGAGGATCTCCCCGGTACTGAAAAACGAGAAATGCAGAGGAAACCTGTCTGATGTCTACCCGTGTTTTGTCAACCGGTTTTGGTTTGCTTATTTATTGTTGCCACCTTCTTCAGGACTGTCTTCTATCTAGGTTGCGACTGTCATCTGTATATGTACCCTGCCCATATTGCTTGGGCTTCTTTGAAGCACTTCCAAGAACTAATTATATGGAAAGGTCTCACCTCTGTATTGGATGGATGGAGATATTCAGACTCACCATTTCGACGCTGAATCAAAGGGGCACGGTTGCGAGCAATACAACTCGTCTTTTATGTATGGAAAATATGGATGTACCCATCTCCCGTATCTCACCTCTATGACAATATACATGTTAGTCAAAGACTTGGTAAGCCAATGCGATAACTAACATTTGGAATTTCTATAGGTGATCAACCTGAACTGACCAATGGGGATACCTCAAAGGTTTTTGAGGTGGACTGGATTCTTGTAACATCACTTGGGCATAAAACCTTGTGACAAACGTTTTGGAGCTGAGATTGCTAGAGAATTGCATTTTCCTGAATGAGCCCTGTGTATTGGAGAAATAAGGACACTAAACCTTGCCCATGGCTGATTCTTCCATTTGAGCATTGGGGAGTTCTGATGGGCTCGAGATACTCTGCTAATTTTGGACTTTATTGCTGTAAATCCCCAATTTCTCTAGTGTACTTCAGATGGCAGCAGAGGATGGCTGCTTCAATCGCTCGGCTGGAGGCCGCCTCATCCAGCTGCACGCCTGGAGAGCTGTGAGGTGACCCGCGGAAATCGAGCATTACATGAAAGGTGCACGCCGTGAAGAGGTCCTCAGGAAACACCTTGGAGAAATTCCTGCCTGATTTCCGTGGGACCCCCAACAGACTGGAAAGGCAGAGTGGCAGGTTGGGAGATGGAGTTGGTGTATGAATGACATCAGCGGACCATGCAGTGTAAGTATAGACTCAGCTATATGGCAAACAGGTGAGGGGGTGGATAGGAGTTGGTTGATGTTTGGGTTGGAGTTTTGGGAGTGGTAAGGAGTGTTGTTGGTTAACTTTTGTTCTTGGTTAGGGAACATTCAGTCTTGGGGCGATCAGTTTTGGCAGTCAGCTTAGATGATTGAACTAAGGCTATAGATGACAGAAGATATGTAAATATCAGATTTCCCGTGGATTGAGCATTGTAGCTCGCGTCATGGATTAAGGTATCCCCGTGTATAGGCTTATGTCATAGAAGGTGTTCTCCTAATTAAGTCTCACGGAGCGTTTCATCTACAAGGCTGCGCTGTAGGTACAAGCAGATCACGTGGTTTATTGTCTTTCCCTGTTAGGAGGGCAGGAAGACGGCCGTGTATATGTTATTTATGTTCTGTCAGGTTTGGCATTGAGTTGGTGGAGTGTTTAGATGGGCATACTGGGAGGACAGGTATCAGTAATTTCTTTTTCTTCCTTACTGTAGAGGTGACATCACCAGTCAGGTTGTTATATAGGACTTATGGCGATTACCCAACCAGTACATTTTCAGGCCAGAGGTTTCATTAGATGAGCCTGAGGGGAAAGTGGTCTCAATCAAGATTGAAGCGGTAATAGTGGGGGAAGACAGGGTAAAATTACATGGCACAGATGACACAGGAAGATTCTGGAGGATAGTGATTGCAGTGGGGGAGGGTTACAGGTTTACTGATGTGAATGACAAAGAACTGTTTCAGGACAATCTATCAGATCTCGAAATGCTGTTTGACATTAGCATCACATATTCAGTAAGCATACACTATAGGAAGTACCACAGAGAATGGCCATGTTGCAGAAAGCACCAACACCATTTCTAGAATAAGACTTGGAAATGGTACCCAGTGACTTATGGACCACAAGTCTGTGTGACGTGGGGCTACTGAAAGGGATAGGGGCAGTAAAGATACAGCTTAAACCGGGGAGCAATTTTACCAAGGGCCAAACAATATCACTTGTCAAGACAGTCAGATTGTAATTGCAATTGTTTATTTGTAAAGCGCTTATACACAAGTGAGGTGCTTCAAAGCGCTTCAAGGTGGGAAGGGAGCAAGGGAGTATAGTTGTCATTCTTAGGCCTTGAAGATTCTAAATGATCTTATAACAATAACTATCATCCTAGGCCAGTGGCATAACTACTAGTGAAGTGCTTGACAAAGGGTGAGGGGAGAAAATAAAAAAGGGAGGGGGTATATAGATCATGCACTACAGTACTGGCATGTTGAACATTTCAGATTGCTTGGTGGTTGGTCATCCAATGCACCTATTTATGAGTATTTCAAGGATGACCAAAACTAGGGGACTGGACAGACAGACTTGCTGGGCCTAGAACATTCAAGGTTAAGTAAATGCACAGAACAGAAAGTGCGAGGGAGGGGGAGGGGTACAGGTGCTCCCAGTCCAGCAGGGGCCAAGGTTAAGTGCAAAGTGGTTTCCCCTATCATGGGGAATATTGCAGTAGCGCCAGGCATAGTTGCCGAGGCCCAGAGGCAAGTGCAGGACTGGCGGGGGAGCCTGGGACCGGTGAGGTTCTGGAGGTAAACCAGGTGACCAGTCAGCTAACTGGGCAGGGAGGAAAAGAAGGAGGGAGGGAAAGAATCAGAAAGACGAGGGTTAGCAGGGGAGAGGGAGAGAGAAAGAGGAAGAGAAGAGGAAATCTTGAGGAGTTTTCGGAACTTGAGGAGGTCCGGCTCACGATGAAGAGAGGTAGGGAGGCTGTTCCAGAGGGAGGCACCTGCAGAGAATAGGGATCTAGCCCCAAATATCTGTTTGGAGAAATGGCTCAGCCGCTTAGAGTTGGAGGAGGCTGAGTGAAGGGCTCTAGAAGCAGAGTATTTGGGCAGAGAGCATTGTAGATAGTATGGGCCCAGGCCCCAGAAAGCCTTGTGGATTATGCAAAGGGTCTTCAACTTGATCCTTGCAGCCATGGGGAGCCAGTGGAGAGATTTCTGCACCACAGAGATGCAGTTCCTGGGCTTGAGGCCAAGGATAAGTTTTGCGGTTCTGTTATGGATAAGTTGACAAGGTCGGAGTGTAGAAGTAGGATGATTGAGAAAGAGAATGTTGCAGTAGTCAAGTCGGGTGCGAACCAGGGCACTGGTGACAGTGAACCTTTGGGGGAAGGTGAGAAAAGTCAAAATACCTCTGAGGAGGTTCAACTGGTAGTGGGACTTTTTGGACATGTCCGAGATGTGGGAAGAGAAGGACAGAGTAGAGTTGAAGGTGACACCCAGATTTTTTGCCTCACTGGTGGGTGCGGGCGCAGGGTCATGGCAGGCTGGCTAGATTGATAGTGGGAAAGTGGGAGCAGGGGTCTGAATGAGGATGAGCTTTGTCTTGCTGGCATTTAGGCAGTGGTCGTTAGCAGCATACAAGGACTGAATTGCAGACAGATATTCAGAAATGAGCGATGAGTAGGACGAGGCCGAGGGTAGCCTGAAAGAGAGCTGTGTGTCATCTGCATAGCACTAAAAGTTGGAGGTGAAAGGAGAGATGTTTGTGGCCAAAGGGGCCATGTAGAAATTGAAGAACCTGGGGGATAGATTAGATCTGTGTGGGACACCACAGGTAGAGAGGGTAATAGCAGAGAGAAAGGACCCAAATTATACCTGGAAGGACGGTCATAGAGAAAGGACACAAGCCACGCCAGGGCCTGATCTGTGATGCCCATCTGTGATGCCCATGATCTGAGATGGGAGATCAGGATGCTGGGGTTTTCTGTATCAAAAGCAGAGTAGAGGTCCAGGAGAATGAGGACCGAAGGGAGAAGAGCAGTTTTAAGAAGAGCAGTTTCCATGCCTCTGGATGTCTCATAGATGAGGGCATCTATGAGACAATTGCAGCATTAGTGAAATAGGGCTTTCTAGTACCATCGGAATCTCAGTGCAATGCTGCAGTGTACCCTGTGAGAAAGGCAACAGGTGGGTCATGGCATTTTATATAGGATTTGCGCCCTTTGAACTAGATTCCTCCCTCTGGAACAGCCTTCCTGCCTTCCTTCCTCCCTGAAACTTGAGGAGAACCATCTCCGCTTCCAGAAGCACCTCAAAACCTTCCTCTTTGCTTCTGCTTTCACTCCTCCTCTCCCCTGTTGATTTCCCAGACAGATACTGCACTGGATACCTGGCCTCCCTCTGATCTTGGGCACAGGCTCGCCAGTTGCCCACTTGCACTGCCTCCCTGGCAACCCCTGCACCTGGGGACTGTTTTCTGTATCCTTACACTCCCCTTACCAACACTTATGTTCTGCACTTACCATACACTTGCTACTTGCTGGCCGTTTTTATTTATCTTATTTATTTACGATCCCTTGTACTGCACCTCCCCCCTCTCCCTTCCTCCTTGCACTTTTCCCTTTCCCCCTTCCCATGCATTTACTCGATCTGAATGACACCTGGCCTAGTAGGATCGTTGTCTGTCTTCCCTTTGTTCCCCCTCCCTTGCCTTGTCGCGCCTTGAAACACTTGTGTCTAGGCGTGTTATAAATACCATATCATAGTATATCATATCATAGATTGTAGAGGCAGAATTTCCTTTAGTTCCAAATTCAGCATCAATTCTATTTAGCATTCCCACGAAAGCTACCCACTTCACAGTAATAGATTTGAAAATCCTTTCTTCTCTATACCACTTAACACAGAGTCCCAGGATCTCACCTTGTTTCTATATAGAAACAGGAAGTGGAAACACGCTCATTTTCTACAGTAGTACTGTGAGTCCCCTTCCATATTAAATATGGTCCTTCAGATGTTCATGTTAATGTTAAAGGATATTAATACTCCACACTATCACCACCGTAGTGGTCCCCTGATGCACAAGCGGGTCTGGAAGAGAGGGGGAATAGGTTAGGGCGTGTTAGTAGGACAAAGTTTGGAGAAAGAGCAAGGGAGCTGTGATGTGCTGTTGGCAGCTTGAGCTCGACTAACACCGTTCACTGAGCTTTTTGGTGTGGTATCCGGTTGGAGTCCTTTGTGTGCTGTTGTGTAAGGCTCTGTGTGGTGTGTTTGTTTTTGCGATGTAGGGCAGTGCATGCAGATTGCTGTGGATAGGTATTGCTGTGTTTAGTGAGGGTTTCAGAGGTGTCAGGAGGGGTGAGGGTTTAGTAGGCTTGGTTATTAGCAGTGTTGTCTGGAGAAACGTACACTCATTTGTTTGTCTTTCAAGATTTAGACACATGTCTTCCTTACAGTGATCTAGTTTCAGGATGGCAAGTCTGTCTCCCAACTCTCTGTCCAAGTGTTGAGCTGGTTAGTCACTATAACTATATCTTTTTTGTTACTCAGCCCAGCCACTACATCCCAGTCGTGTCTGGATGACGTAAGTGAATCACCATGCCATGTCTCAGATGATTTTGTTGCGTGTGTTGGGTTAGTTGTTTAGGTAGTCAGTATATCTCCAGGAATACTGCTAGGTTTTCATGTATGTAAGTCTAGTGCATTCCATCTTTTACTTACTAGCTTGGGTGTGGGTTTCTTATTGTGGGACTAGTGGTCTCATTTTGGCTGGCGGGTTAGTTTATATGGAGGGTTGGTTTGAGGATGGTTGTCTTGTGAGCGTGAGGTAGTAGTTGGATAGTGTGGATGCACAATAGCATTAGGTTTGGGCTTACACATTGCACATGGATAGGACAGGTTGTCTTATCTGTCAGGGGGATGCTTGGTGATGGGTAAGGTTGATAGTTGTGCCTGTTGTTTGTGTCAGCCTTGTTAGCTATGGTTCTGTCCTGATTGGGTTGTTGCTCGTGGTCGGTTCAGCCTTGCATTGTCTCTTTAGCTCTTACGGGTGGTCCCCCTCTCTGTCGGTTCTAGCTGTTATCTATACCATCATGGGTTCTGTCAGCTGGTTCTCTTTCCATTTTCGGCCTTATTGTTTCAATTGTTTCCGTCTGGTTCCGAGGTCTCAAAGAGCCAGGTTTTTAGCAATTTCCTGAATTTTAGGTGGTCTTTGGTGTTTCTTATTTCTTCCGAGAGGTTGTTCCAGGTTTTTGCTGCCAGATGGGAGAAAGAGGAGCCCCCAATTTTTTTCCTGGCATATGGCTTTGGTTCCAAGCGGATTTCATTGCTTAAACTGAGGAGTCTCGTCGGCTTGTAGATGGCTATTTCCTTAATTCTGCTCCCTAGCCGCTGATTGCTCTGTGTGTTATGCACATTGTTTTGAAAGTGATACGTTGTTTGATTGGAAGCCAATGTTGCATGTTTAGCGCTGGTGTGATGTGGTCTCTTCTAGATAGTTTGAGGAGGAGTCTGGCCACTGCATTTTGGATGCGTTGTAGTTTCTTCAGCAGGTGTTCCAGCATTCCGAGGTAGAGCCTGTTTGCGTAGTCGATTCTTGACATGATGAGGGCGACAATTGTCAGTGTTTTTTGGGTGAATGACAGGAATGGTAGGATTGTTTTTGTTGAGTGAAGGAGGAATTAGCATTTCTTGTTTATTGCGTTTACTTGTGGTTCTAATGTTAGTGCATTGACCATTAGAACTCCCAGGGTTTTAACTACTTTTGATGGTGTGGGCACAGGTCCCAATTCTGTCTGCCACGGTATGTAGGTGATGTTGTCTTGGTTTTTGGATATAATCATGATTTCTGTCTTTTCTGGGTTGATTTTTAGGTTGTTGGCTTTCATCCAGTCGTATATTTCTTTGAGACATACTGCTAGAGTTGAGCGTTCTTCTTGTGCATCTTTTATTTTGTAGATATTTTGAGTGTCGTCTGCATAGCTGTAGCATGTAAGATTGTATTTTTGGAAGATTTTGATTAGCAGAGTTTGGTAGATGTTGAAGTACAGATGTGACAGAGAGGATCATTGTGGTACTACACAGTCGTTAACTCGTCGAGCAGAGTTGAAGGGTTTTATCCAGACAGTCTCTGTTCTGTATGCTTGGAATGATTTTATCCAGAGTAGATTTAAATCCGCTGTGCCTATATCTTCTAAATTTTTGATGAGAGTGTCATGGCTTACTGTGTCGAATGCTTCCGAGAGGTTGAGCAGAATCAGCGCTAAGCTTGTGTTGGAGTTGGCATTTGTATTTAGGTCATCCCAGATGGATATGAGTGCCGATTCTGTTCTTCTCGTGGGTCTGAAGCCGACTTGTGCTTGGTCCTGCAACTGGTGTTTTTCTACGTGATCTTGGTTTAGTTTGTATACATAGGTTTATAGGAGTTTTGCTGGGGAGGGGATGCTTGAAATAGGTCTGTAATTGGAGAGGTCTTCCATGTCACCATTGTGTTCTTAAGGAGTGGTTTAATATATGCTGATTTGAAGGATCTTGGGACGGTCCCTGACGCGAGCGATAGATTCATGAGATTTCTATGATATTCTGATGGCGTTCCTTGTATGAGGATTGATTTGTAGCTGTCTGGGGGGCAGGGATCCATGGGCGAGCTGACTTTCTTGCTATGTTTTACCAGCTTGACGAATTTATCCAATAATATTTGTGGGAAGTTTAGAAGTTTGAGCTCTGGCTCCTCGTTGGATCCGGATGGTTGTGTGTTAGGATTGGTCGGTTTGTTTTGTATGACTTGTTGGATGTTGTTGATTTTATTTTTGAAATAATCTGCTAGGTTGTTGCATAATTTCTGTGAGGGTATTGGAGTGTTGTTGCAACCTAATGGGTTTCTCATTTCGTTTATAATGTTGAACCTTTCTTTTTGTGTGTTGGTAGCTTTGGTGATTCTGTCATCATAGTGTCTTTTTCTTTGTCTTTTGAATTTCCTTCTTGTTTGATCGGATTTGCCTTTCGAACTGAGTTTTCTTACCTTGGTCATATTCTTTCCTCCATTCTAGTTATTGGGTTTACTGATAGGTGTATGACCATAGACTTGCATGTTCTCAATGTTAAGAGGTTAGTCTGTTCTTATTTTCATGTTTTCTTTGAATGCTATCGCAAGGCCTCCTACTTTTATTTCCTTTTCTGTTTAGTTGTAGGCATTTGAAGTTGATGGGGAGGCAGCGTTTGAGTGTAATGTTTTAGTTGTCGTCCAGCCACCTTTCTGTGATAGTTGTCGCACAGCAGGTCGAAGATCTCTGTTGAGTGCTTTGACATTGATCTTGGGTTGATTAGGTTGCAGTGGACATATATGGTATGATTTGGTTTGCGCTTTATTATCGGTGTCATCTTCAGAATGGGGTTTTGGTTTTCTTCCATGTAGGTCTCCGGTTGTAGTGTTGGTACAGTTGTGTCTGTGTCAACGTCGAATAGCTCCTCCAGGTTAAGTCTTAGGTTTTGTTTTCTTCAGGTTGCTCTTATATATTTTGTAGCTCTTAAAGGGTGGGTGATATATGGGGTTAGGGCGTCAATCGTGTTCTTGTTCCCTCTGGCCTCGTCCATTTGTCTTCTGCGTGGCTGTGTTCTGTTGTTGGTCTTTCTTGATTCGTTTGTTGGGGTATTTTGTTCCAGTGAGTGGTTGTTTGTGAGATAGTGTTATGTATAGAGAGTTTTCTTTTCAGCCGGCGGTATTTCCTTTTCCGAAGTTAGTTGGGGTGTGTTCCGTAGTTGAGGATCTGTGGTGGTGCTCAGATGGGTTTGTTCTCTTTCCCATTTGCCTTTCTCATGGTCCAATTCGTTTTTGTAACATTTTATGTTAGAATGGTGGTAGATTGTTGCTTTGGTGTGGAAGTATTGCTCTTTTTTTGGAGTTTTTTGTTTCTATTGTCGCAGATGGGTTGCTTGTAAATTATTTGGTTTATGTTACCTTTGAGTTTCCTTTGCGGTTACAGGGGTGGTAGTCCACGTGCAGTGCTTCTCCTTGTTTTTTATTATGATTGGATGATTGTAGGTTTTTTTCCTGATTGGTTTCATTTGGTTCTTTGCTTCCATGTGTATTTGATTACAGGCGGGGTGCTGTCGTCGCGCACAGTTAGTCTTTCAGGCTTAGTCCAGCTGCCTCGCGAGGTTAATCTGTTGTGAAGCTGGTTTGTCCGGTAAAGGTTGTTGGCTGTCTGGGGTGAGCCTGGCTAGCTACCTTGTATCTGGTTCTATGTATGTCTAAGGGGGACACAACTGTGTGTGGTTAGTGGCTGTCAGGATGATCTAGTTGGGGCTGGTATAGCTAGGGCAAACTCCCTATCTGTTTGAGAAAAGATTTTATAATCCTCTGTGGGAGTGATGTAGGCTGAGATTCAGTGTCCCCTCTCCAGGTGCGAGGCAGGTTAATTAACTAATTTTCCCATTCTTTTCTAGAGTGACCCTGTATCTTAGTGCGATACTAGCTATTATTTACCATTCTATCTTAGTGTTGTGCCAGTTAGTATTCATAGTTCCATCTCAATGTGGCACATGCCAATGGTCACATTCCTCTCTGTATGTGACTCTAGGTAACATTAACTATTCTCTCTGAGTCCGACGCAGGCTAGTATTCTCAGCTCTATCCCAGTGTGGCTCAGGCTTTTATTCAGAGTTCTATCCTAATGTGGAAGAGGCTAGTTGTAACAGTCCTCTCTAGATGTGGTTCAGGGGACATAGACAATTGTTTGTGAGTGTGATGCTAATGGTCAGTGTCCTTTCTTGGTCTGACTCAAGGCAATATTGAGAATTCTTTCTGAGTGTGATGCATGCTAATAATCACAGTTCTATCTCAATGAGGCACAGGTCAGTATTCACGGTTCTGTTCCAATGTAGCACATGCCAGTATTCACAGCTCTATCCTAATGTGGCAGAGGCCAATTGTCACAGTCCTCTCTAGATGCGGGTCAACGCAGCATTCACAATTCTCTGAGTGCAGTACAGGCCAGTACTTCACAGTTCCATCTCGATGTGGCACAGTCTAGTATTCACAGATTTAGCACAGTGTGGCATAGGCTAATGTTTTGCAAAATTCACAATTCTCTCTGAGTGTGACGTGGGCTAGTAATTCACAATTTTAATTCACTGTGGTGTGGGCTAGTACTCACAGGTCTATCTCAAAATGGCACAGGCAAGCATTCTCAGCTCTATCTCAGTGTGGCACAGGCTAAAATTGCAGTCCTCTCTAGATCCAACATTCAAAGTTCCTTCTCAGTGTAGCGCTGGCCGGTATTCACAGTTCACATAACTAAAAAGTTCCATCTCAATGTGGCGCAGGATAGTATTCACAGTTCTGTCTCAAAGTGCAACCTTCACAACTTTCTCTGAGTTCAGTGCAGCCTAGTATTTATCAGCTCCATCTCAGTGTGGCACAGGCTAATGGGCAAGTCCTCACTAGATGTGACTCAATGCAAAATCCACAATTCTCTCTGAATGCGACGCAGGCTAGCAGGTTGCTATTTTAATTCAATGTGGCGCAGGCCAGTATTCACAGTTCTCTCTCAAAGTGGCACAGGCTAGTATTCACAGATCTCTCTCAAAGTGGCATAGGCTGGTAATTCACAGTTCTAACTCATAGTGGCACAGGCTGACGGTTACAGTCTTTTCTAGATGTGACTGAATGCAAAATTCACAATTTTCTCTGAGTGTGACGCAGGCCAGTAATTCACAGTTCTATCTCAATGTGGCGTGGGCCAGTATTCACAGTTCTATCTCAAAGTGGCACAGGCTAGTATTCACAGTTCTATCCCAAAGTAGGACAGGCTAGTATTCACAGTTCTATCTCAATGTGGCGCGGGCTAGTATTCACAGTTCTATATCAAAGTGGAACAGGCTAGTATTCAGAGTTTGTTCTCAAAGTGGTACAAGTTAATGGTCACAGTCCTCTCTAGATCCCACTCAATGCATCCTTCACAGTTCTCTCTGAGTGCGACGCAGCCTAGTATTTCTCAGTTCCATCTCAGAGTGCCACAGGCTAATGGGCAAGTCCTCTCTAGATGCGACTCAATGCAAAATCCACTATTCTCTCTGATTGCGACGCAGGGTAGCAGTTCACAATTCTAATTGAATGGGGCACAGGCTAGTATTCACAGTTCTATCCCATTGTGGCATAGGCTAAAATCACAGTCCTCTCTAGATGCGACATTCAAAGTTCCTTGTCAATGTAGCGGGCCAGTATTCACAGCTCACATAACTAAAACGTTCTATCAAATGTGGCGTGGGCTAGTATTCACAGTTCTGTCTCAAAGTGGCACAGGATAGTATTCACAGTTCTATCTCAAAGTGGGACAAGCTAGTATTCACAGTTCTAACTCAAAGTGGTGCATGCTAATATTCACAGTTCTAACTTAAAGTGGCATAGGCTAGTATTCACTGTTCTACTACAATTTGGCACGGGCCAGTATTCACAGTTCCTTCTCAAAGTGGGACAGGCTAGTATTCACAAATATGATATGATATGGCATTTATAACGTGCCTATACATCAGTGTTTCAAGGCACGACGAGGCAACGGATGGGGAACAGAGGGAAGACAGAGACAACGATCTTACTAGGCCAGGTGACATTGAGATTGCGCAAGTGCAGGGGAGAGGGGAAGGGAAAGTGCAGGGGGAAGGGAGAGGGGGCAATGCAGTACATAGGATAACAGTAAAACAAATAAAGATGATAAATAAAAAGTGCGGCCAGCTGGTGGCAGGTGCAAGGATAAGTGCAGGCATCAGGTATCAAGAGCTGGTAGGGGGCTGTAGGGATACAGAAACAATCCCTGAGTGCAAGGGTTGCCAGGGGGCAGTGCAGGTGTGCAACTGGCGGGGAGGGGACCTGGGCCCGAGATCAGAGGGTAGCCAGGTAACCAATGCAGTTTCAGTTTCAGCCAGGAGATCAGCAGGGGAGAGGAGGAGAGAGAGCAGAAGCAAAGAGGAAGGTCTTGAGGTGCTTCTGGAACTGGAGATGGTTCTCCTCAAGTTTCAGAGATGCAGGGAGGCTGTTCCAGAGGGAGTCCCCAGCCGAAAAAAGAGATCTACCACCAATTTGTTGCTTGGAGAAGCGACTGAGTCTGAGGGAGTTACAGGCGGATGAGCGAAGAGCTCGAGAAGGAAGATATTTAGGAAGAGAGAGTTGAAGGTATTGAGGCCAATGCAGAGGTTTTTGAACTTAATCCTCGCCACCACTAGAAGCCAGTGCATAGATTTCAGTCCTGGAGAGATACGATCCCCAAGGCTTGAGGCCAAGGACAAGTCTTGCAGTCCTGTTTTGGATAAGTTGTAGAGGGCGGAGAGTATGGGCAGGCAGAATTAGAACGAGGCTGTTGCAGTAGTCCAGCCTAGCGAAAACCAGTGCTCTGGAGACAGTGAGCTTCTGGGGGAAGGAGAGGAAAGGAAGAATACCTCTGAGGAGGTACAGCTGATAGTGTGAATTCTTAGAGACGTCAAAGATGTGAGGACAGAAGGAACGTGTGGAGTCGAAGATGCCCTCGAGGATTTAAGCCTTGCAGGTGGGAGCAGGAGGAGAGCCAAGGGAGGCTGGCCAGAGAGCAACAGGAAAGGAGGCAGCAGTTGTGCCAATCACGAGAATCTCAGTCTTACTGGCATTAAGGCAGAGATCATTGGCGGCACACCACTCCTGGATAGCAGACAGCCAGTCAGAGATGAGAGAAGGAGAAGAGGTGGCAGAAGGGAACCTGAAAATGAGTTGAGTGTCATCCGCATAGCACTGAAAGTTGAGGCAGAGAGCTGCAATGCGGTGGGCAAGTTCTATCTCAAAGAGATAAGGGCTAGTGTTCATAGTTCATTTGCAAAGTGGGACAGGCTAGTATTAACAGTTCTTTCTCAAAGTGGGACAGGCTAGTATTCACAGTTCTTTCTCAAAGTGGTGCAGGCTAATGGTCACAGTTCTAACTCAAAGTGGCGTAGGCCAGTATTCACAGTTCTAATGCAATGTGGTGTGGGCTAGTATTCACAGTTCTTTCTCAAAGTGGGACAGGCTAGTATTCACAGTTCTTTCTCAAAGTAGGACAGGCTAGTATTCACAGTTCTTTCTCAAAGTGGTGCAGGCTAATGGTCACAGTCCTCTCTAAATGCGACTCCAGTATTGTTCACAATCCTCACTTGTCATGGAGCTGGTAGAGTGGTAGGGCTTCCGGAGTACAGTGACTGCTCCATTCCCCACCCCAGCCACGCCTACCTTAATGGTCGCTGCTGGTTGACGGCTGGCCACTGGCCTCCCCTGCTGATACCTGCAGACACTGTCTGGAGCCACTACTGAAGAAGCCACCTTTGCCTTGGGGCCCTTAGCTGCTGGGGCTGCACGGGCAGATGGCTGCCCTAGTAGAGTGATAGTTATGGGACGTTGGGCCAATCAGGGGAGAGGGGAGGGATTGGAGGCGGGATAAGGAAGGGAACACACATGGACATCGGACCAAATTACTCTGGGTAGTTGTCATGGCCACAGGCCCCAGAACACAAAAAACACACCATTTAGTGATGGGAGCAATGGGTCACAGGGGCCCTGGCTGAACCCCTGGCTGAACCCAGTCCTGGTGCCTTTGGCACCAGGCTCATATAGAGATGTAAGCAGGAACACTTTATTTCAGTGCAGGAGTGCTTTTACTTTATTTCAGTGCAGGAGTGCTTTTATTTTACAAGAACTTTCCAGGAGCTGAACGCCTTTATTCCAGAGAACATCTTCATGTGCTGACTCATCAGGTGTGGCTCCCTAGGCCTGGTCTTCACGTGCTGACTCATCGGGTGTGGCAGGGTATAGCAGGCAGGCTGAACCTGGTGGGTGTGGCTTCAGAAGCTCAGCTACATAAGCTGCTCCATCCTTAAGGCCGGTGCTTCGCATTACTGTGCACTCGCGTGAAACGTGACGCTCATCGCCGCTTGGTCCAGTTTACTTAACTTTGAAACCAGGAGTTCTCCTGCATACTCACCTCCAGGAAACCGGTGCTTCATAGGATGTAGACTCATCTACTGACATACAGTGATCTTGATCCCGACGCCACAACACTGCACTCCACATCCACGAACTTGGACCCTGTGAAGAAGAAGAAATACAAGATTAGAACATCTGTCCTAGAGCCGCACCGTATTTGAACCCTGTGTGCCCCCTAGTTAACAATTTACCAGCTACTGTACCGCTGCAGCTTCATTCCTCATTCCCTTCGGCTGCCGACTCCAGCTCTGCAGCTTCTGCCGGGCCGGCTACATCACCTGCAAGGGAACAAAGCAAAAGAGCAAACATCAAAAGTGGAACAGACAGGGGGGCGTGGCCAGCAACAGGACGATGAGGACGTGAGCTCCTGGCGTTCCGACGGCCGCAGCAAACAGCCTGAATAAATAGCCTTCTACGAGTGGCAAATCCTTCCAAAAAACATACCCACCTGAAGGCAAGTGCCCCTGGCGCACGCAGGGAAAGTTCCAGGCCGAAACGCACCACTTTGAGCGAGTTCGGAGCGGCGGAAAGGAGGCGCCGCGCGCGCGGCACCGCACGATCAAAATGGCCGCCCTCACCGGAGCGAGGCGGAACGGCGGGAAAGCGTTCTGAGGGAGTACCGCGACTATCCACCGCAAACCGCACAGCAAAACGCCCTATACGCTATATATAACAACAATCTGCCGGGCGGCTCTGGATGGCGAGGGCGAGAAACGTACCGCACGCCCAAGCGGCACGACAGGGCCAGGGTCAGTGGAGAGGAGCCCGTGAACTGGTCGAGGAGGCGAACTGGTTGCCCGCCACACACCGCGGTGAACGAGGAGAAACGGCGCCGCCGAGTGGAGCATAGAGGACTGCCCTGGTGTCGAGACCGGTGGAAAGTGCTGCCGCCACCCTTTACATATCGGCATTCGGTATGGGCAACGACAAATCCAGAAGATTGATATCCCAGAGCAGGATCGATCAATTTACTACGCCAACAACTAACGGCCAGCCAGAACAAGAGCATGACCAAACGGACGCCATGGCGGAAACAGAGGGCGCGATCTCCCTAAAGGACATCATGGCGGCCATAGCTGACTCGCGCACTTCCATGGAGCAGAAAATGGACGGCATCAGCATGGACGTTTCCCTCCTGCGACACGACCTCCAGAAGCTGACATCGCGCACCGGCGAGGCAGAACAACGTATTTCGGGTGCGGAGGATGGAATAAGGAACATAGAACAGCAGTTGGCCAGAGTTACAACACGATTGAAAACCATGGAGGAGCAGGTGGATGAGAGTGAGGGCAGATCCAGGCGAAATAATGTAAGGATCCTGGGGCTGCCGGAAAAAGCAGAAGGCCCACATATGGAGCTGTTTCTGGAACAGTGGCTTACAGATATGTTTGAAGACAATACGTTCTCCAATTTCTTTTCCATTGAACGAGCCCACCGAGTGCCGACGGGCCGTCCAATTCCGGGCGCCCCGCCTCGCACAGTGATCGCCAAACTTTTGAACTATCGTGATCGTGATGCGCTGATCCAGTCCACAAGGGCGAAAGCCACCCTCACCTATAACGGATCCAAAATAGCATTCTTCCCAGATTACACCAGGGAAGTGCAAAAGGCTAGACAATTGTTTGACCCATTAAAAAAACAACTACAAGCCCTCAAAGTGAAATATGGCCTGATGTTCCCTGCCCAACTTAAAATCTACCATCGAGGCACAACAGTCCACTTCACCGACCCTGGAGAGGCGAGGAGATGGGCGGAACAACACATCGAGGGAGACTGGTGGGCAGGGACGGGCAACAGACAGAGAAACAGAGCACCCCGCGCCCTACCGGGTCCTGAACCGCCAGATCTACAACCGCCTGCACCGGGAATCGCACCATAACTGCAGGGATAACAGCACCGACTCCCAGAAAAGATGCGAACAGAAACTCTCGAGACCTGACCGTGCGGGGCCTAAGGTACTGTACAAGAACCTTATACTGACCACGTTCATGGACTAGCCGCGAGGAGACACACAGCTAAGCGGCCAGCTCAGATGGGAGACCCCCCCCTTTTCCTCTGGTGCGACCGGAGCCTACACAACTCCGAATAGTTTATTTGTTCATTTGTTAGCGGGTGCACTCAGCCACGGTTAGCTGAGGTTTGTTTCGTTGAATGTTCGGGCGACAGATGCTTCGATTTAGAAGGAGTATAGGTTGGGGGATGGGAAGTTTGTTTAATCACGGTTTTGTTCAGAAAAGGGACCAAAGCTCAAACATAGAACGCTATGCCACAACACTATCCGCAAACGGCATGTGCACATGGTGCTATCAGCCGGTGATCAACCTCCACTCTTTACCAGATGGCCTCCATTAACACTGATGCCAGGCCCCTACGACTCCTAACCTGGAATGTTAATGGGATGGGAGCAGGAATCAAGAGACGGCTTATCACACAACTCCTAAATCGCCACACACCAGACATAGCCTTCCTTACAGAAACCCACCTAGCAGGAACTACATGTACCCTATTTAAACGTACCAACTATAGAATTGCAATACATGCTGGGTTCACCACGGGGTCCCGTGGGGTGCTTATCTTAATACATAAACGATTACCCCTGACCATGACACGGGTGACTCAAGATACCGGCGGCAGGTACACACTTATTACTGGAACACTATGGAACCAGACGATAGCTTTACTCGGGGTCTACTCGCCACCGACACTGCTCACCACCCTACTACAAGACATTACACCTCTGATTTCGGGAGATAACTCAGACTTACTAGTAATTGGGGGTGACTTCAACAAAGTCATGGAGGTGGGGATGGACCGCTCACACTTGAGAGGAAGAAATCCCACTGTTCGCACCAAATTAGCAGCGTTTACCACAGCCATGGGACTGCAGGACGTGTGGCGCGACCTGCACCCAGACGCAAGGGAATACTCCTTCCACTCAGGGGCACACGCCTCATTATTGCGATTAGACTACTTCTTTCTGCCTGGGCCAGAGACTCACAGGGCCACAAAGGCAACTCTGCTGCCGCGCGGCATATCAGATCACTCCCCCCTGCTAATCGAGCTTAGCATGGCTAGGCGACGTCCGCCCCCCTCCTGGCGCTTAAATAACTATTACTTGGGCTTCCCAGATTTTCTGGAGCAAATACAACGGACGACAAAAACCTATTTTGAGTTAAACACAGGATCAGTAGATGATCCGGAGACCCTGTGGGAGGCACTTAAACCAGTACTGAGGGGTAAGATCTTAGCATGGTCCGCTGCACACCGAAAGAAACACCAACAGAAATTGGTGGAAGCCGAAGCACAAGTGACCCAAGCCGAACTTAACCACCTATCACTAGATCAGCCAGAAACAAATCGAGCACTGACACTTGCTCAAAAACGTTTACAGAATATTGCGTTAGATAACGCTAGGCAGGCACACATGACGACGAGAGCTAGAATATATGAGACCGGCGATAAAGCCAGCAAAATGCTGGCATGGTTAGAGAAACGTGAGACAGGCAGCGGCCAAGTCAGGGTGCTAAAATCAGAAGGAGCTGAACCCTTACGGACCAACCGCGATATAGCCGAGGGCTTCGCGGCTTACTATACGGAACTTTATAGGTCACCCACATCGCCCATCAATAGATCGGTGCTAGATGACATAGCCCTGCCCACTCTAAGCGCTGAGCAGCAAGCTCTACTTGAGGAAGATATCACAGAGGAGGAACTGATAACGGCCATGTCAGAACTCCAGACGGGAAAGACACCAGGGCCAAATGGCTTCCCGATCGAGTTGTGGCGCAAACTCGGAACAAATGTGATTGCCCCCCACCTACTGCAAATGTTCCTACAGTGCAAGGAGAGAGGACGCCTACCGGCAGACCTCCGGAAGGCCACAGTGATAGTGATTCCCAAAGCAGACAAACCGCCGGTCCTCTGTAGCTCATACCGACCAATCTCACTTATCAATAGTGAGACCAAAATACTAGCGAAAGTACTGGCCAACCGATTACAAAAGGTCATCACAACACCAATTCATCCTGACCAGTGCAGTTTCATGCCGAAACGGTCGACCTGCATGAACATTCACAGGCTAAACACTGTAATAGAGAACGCGCACTCCACCCGAGGCCACCTGGCTGTACTAGCGATTGACTTCGAAAAGGCTTTCGACTCGGTGTACTGGGAGGCAATTTGGGAAATAATGGGCCGGATGGGGTTTGGTCCCCAGTTTCTGAGCTGGGTGCAACTCCTATATGAATCTCCCGAGGCACAAATGAGAGTGAATGGGTGGCCATCGCACACCTTTAAGCTCGGTAAGGGAACTAGACAGGGATGTCCATTATCCGCCATGATATTTGCCCTGGCTGTGGAGCCGCTGGCTGAGGCACTGAGAACGTCACCGGCTTGGTGTGGTATCCAGTGGGAAGATGGGTGGGAGGATAGGGTCTCCCTATACGCGGACGACTTGCTTCTCTACTTAAAAGACCCACACCAGGCCTGCTCCATGATCGTAGCCATACTAGACAGCTACAGTACTTTCAGCGGGCTAAGAGTAAACTGGCCCAAATCAATACTATTCCCAAAAGGCACTACTACTTTTACTCCACCAGCTAACTGTCCTTTCCGCCTAGAAACCGAACAGTTTAAATACCTTGGCATACAAATTACTAACGACCTGAGCAGGTACGTGACCAATAATCTTCACCCGATAACGACGAGGTTCATAGAAGATGCTACGCACTGGGTCTCCCTCCCACTGACCCTGCTGGGAAGAGCGGCATTGTTTAAAATGATGGCTCTCCCACGCTTCCTATACATTTTACAAAATGCCCCGCTACACGTCCCGGCGGAAGAATTTAAAAAGATAGATAATACACTGAGGAAGCTCCTTGTCATGATCTCTGCTTCCAAAAGGTCAGTGTTTTCCCAACTCCCTTGGAAGCAGATCCATAACCCAGGTTCCGAGTGCCAACCAGTCCCAATTGGGACCTTTTGGACCCAGTCCTGGCGCCAGTGGCACCAGGCTCATAAATATGCCCAGTCCCAGCGCTGGAAGCGCCGGGCTCATAATGCTTGGGTGGACTTACCTGCAGCAGACCATGCTGCTTACTTGCCTGCCAGTTGAGCCTCTGATCCCCTTCTGTTTGGAACTACTTTTCCTGTTGGGTGGGGCTGGAGCCACTCCCTAGATTCAGAACACTGGAACTCTTCTGGAAAGCAGGAACTCTTTTCTTACCTAGGCGTGGCTGTGGAAGGAGACACCGAAGCACTACAGGAGGCTATTTAAACCACACCCGGTGGATGAATCTTGCTTTGCGTTATTCTGCAACCTCTGCAGCAGAACGCTCATCGTGTCTTCTGCATCCGGTCCTGGGCCTAAGGAAAAAGGCTTACCATCCTGAATCCAGTCTTCAGCAACACCTATAAAGACAAGAAAGAACAGGTTAGCATTCCGGCATCTGAAAGGCAAAGGCTTACCATCCTGAATCCAGTCTTCAGCAACACCTATAAAGACAAGAAAGAACAGGTTAGCATTCCGGCATCTGAAAGGCAAAGGCTTACCTACTCTTCGTGCGCTCCGGAGGTCTTCGCACTGCATTCCGGCATCTGAAAAACAAAAGCTTACCAACTCTTTGCACGCTCCGGAGGCCTTCGGCGCTGCATCCCGCATCTGAAAGACAAAACAAGGTGCGTTTAAAGACATTGGGGAACTTTAATACTCACGTGCCATTACTCCTTTCCACATCTAATCCAGTGGGTATTCCGGCACCCTGCAGCCGCTCCGAACTCGTACCTGCAAAATAAAAAGACAGTTAGAGTGCATCGTGAAGCAGGCAACAAGCGCTTACTTACGTGCTTCCAGGCGCTTCTATTCATCACACGGGCTCCATCTTCAACTCACTTCAGCCCGTCATCCGCCATCGCCGGAACCCTGCAAAACAAGAGACATCATTACTAAAGACTTTAAAGACATTTGAATGACTCGAAACTTACCGTTCGTGCAGTAAACGACGGACAGCAGTCCTCTGAAGTCAAGAGGCCTGCGATACCTATCCAGTGAAGAAACTGGTTACAGCACCCTGCCCCGAGGCAGATGGAGAGCTCGGCATTCACTTACCTAAGGTGAGAGCGTTAACCTTTGGGGGTCTACAGGAGAGGAGAAGAGGAAAGAGATAGGGACACCCCAATAACCCCAGTTCATTAACCCCATATTTTCTATCTGCAGAAATCTTACTCTACACGTCAGGCATACAGTGCACAGAGGTCCAGCCCAAGAGCCAACCGGGTGCTACACATCACCTTTGGAGATACGGTAGTCGCCCAGTCAAGACCGGCGCCTCTGCGAGAATCAGGTGAGCGTTACAGAACGCAAAGCCCACCGCAAAACTCTCGCCCAGGCGCTATGGAAACCTCGGATACTGACCCCCTAGCCTGGTTACTTGGGGAACTAAGGGCAGAAGTGCATGCAGCTCGTCAGGAAACGAATGCTCTAAGAAGGGAACTAATTATTTCCAAGGAGAGAACAGACAATCTTGCTAGACAAGTGCTACAGTCACAAGCCGGACAGACCCCGTTGCCCGCATCAGGGGCAAATCTTCCTTCAACATCCTCTATGAATCCAGTGCAGATCAACCTACCTGGGAATGTACCTCTGGCTCTGCCCGAACGATTTTCTGGTGACCCAAAGAGGTTTGCAGTATTTATCAATCAGTGCCGGTTGCACTTCTTATGCCAGCCAGCAGCCTTTCCAACTGATCAAGCAAAAGTAGCTTTTGTACTTTCGTACCTTAGTGGCAATGCGGCAGACTGGTCGATCCCTCTAGTTAATCAAGATGATCCGGTTCTCCATGATTTTCAAGCCTTTCAGCTTAGTATGGAAAAACTGTTCGCAAGACATTCACAGGGGCAGGCCTTGGACAATGAGCTTCTTTCGTTGCGACAGGGTAATCAAGACCTTTTGGCTTATATTGCATCTTTCAATAGACTAATAGTGGAAACTCAATGGCCTGAGGACAAAAGGATTACGCTGTTTTATAGAGGTCTACGTGGAGAGCTCAAAGACGTTTTAGCCCAAGTAGTGAATCCCCCACAAGACTGTCCGGATTATATAGACTTGGTCGTTCAAATAGATCACAGGCTGCAGAACAGGAAGGCCGATCGTTCCAAGTTTGATGCTCGAGTATTTTCCAAACCGCCAACTCCTTCCAAAGGAGTAGACTCCGGGAAACCCATGCAAATAGGGGGTCTGAAAGGTCCTCTAACACAAAGGGAGCGGGAAAGGAGGAAACAGTTGCAATTATGCCTATATTGCGGAAACTCAGGGCACTTTCTTCGAGACTGTCCGGTGAAACCTGCCAAGAAGGCAGTAGGAGCTGCAGTTACCAAAATTACAAACTCTGAGCAGGGAAACGACCTCGCCCGACAAGAATAGAGGTCCTCTTGCCGAGCGTGAAAACCAGTTCCGTGACCTCGCATTTCGTGATACCTATGGTCCTCATTAGCCCTGATAACCCAGATCGATTACATGCAATTGAAGCTTACGTCGACAGCGGTGCCATCGGCAATTATGTGGATCATGAAATGGTTTTGAGGAATAATCTAACTCTTTGTCCCAAGGCTGTAAAGGACGTCATTACTACGGTGGATGGTACGGAGATAGCCTCCGGGCCAGTAACGCATACCACTCAAGAGGTGACGCTAGTAAGTCAAGATGGACACCATGAGAAGATCGTGTTCGATGTGATCAAGGCCCCTCAGTTTCAGATTATTCTAGGAATACCTTGGTTAGAGAAACACAATCCTCTGATCGATTGGCGAGCAAGAACGGTCCAGTTTCCAGAATGTGTCTCTACTTGTCACCCTCCACCTGGTGTTGCACTGGCCGCAATTTCTTCAGAGACTCCCCAGTTACCTCCCGAATACCTAGAATATCAAGATGTTTTCCGGAAGGATCAGGCTAACTCTCTACCTCCTCATAGGTCTTATGACTGCCAGATAGACCTGATACCTGGATCTACTCCTCCTTGTAGTAGAATTTATGCCCTCACCGAGCCTGAGAACCTTCACCTTCGACAATACCTGGATCAATACCTGGCAAATGGGTTTATTCGTCCTTCCAAGTCCCCTGCTTCTTCAGCTTTGTTCTTCGTTCCAAAAAAGGAAGGAGACCTTAGAACTTGTATCGATTATCGCTCCCTGAACCAGATCACCGTTAAGAATAGATATCCGTTACCTTTGATCCCTGAACTCCTGGACCAAGTCAGAAAAGCATGCATATATACAAAGCTGGATCTTAGAGGAGCTTACCACTTGGTACGAGTAAAAGAGGGCGATGAATGGAAGACGGCCTTCCACACCAAGTATGGGCTATTTGAATATCAGGTCATGCCCTTCGGACTTTGCAATGCCCCGGCCGCCTTTCAATATTTTATGAACGATGTCCTCAGAGAGCTCATAGATGTATGTGTTGTTGTTTACATTGACGACATCCTCGTTTATTCTTCATCGGAATCTGAACATCGGAAACACGTGAAAATGGTCCTCGAAAGATTGCGTCAACACAAACTTTTCGCTAAGTTGGAAAAATGTGTTTTCAACGTGACTGAAGTTGAATTCTTGGGATTCATATTATCACCTGGCGGAGTGCGTATGGATTCGAAGAAGGTCGATGCAGTTCTCAAATGGCCATCACCATCCTCCGTAAAAGGTGTGCAAAGCATGTTAGGCTTCGCTAACTTTTACCGCAGGTTTATCCCCGAATTCTCTCGAATAGTCCAGCCCATCACTGCCTTGTTAAAGAAAAACAAACGTTTTGAATGGTCTACCGAGGCGGAACAAGCTTTCCAGGATTTGAAGACTAAATTTATCTCTGCACCAATCTTAAAACACCCTCGCCCCGAACTCCCCTACATCGTGGAAACTGATGCTTCAAGCCTTGCCATGGGGGCAGTTCTATCACAAAAGGACCCGGTAACCAATCAGTTGCATCCCGTGGCATTTTGGTCCCGCAAATTCTCGCCTCCTGAAATCAATTACACGATTACTGACAAGGAACTTCTGGCTATCAAGTCTGCCTTTAAGGCTTGGCGGCATTACCTGCTGGGGGCCCGACACACCGTTACTGTGATTACGGATCACCGAAACCTGCAATATTTGAAAACCGCAAAAGCCCAATCCTCTAGACAACTCCGTTGGGCATTATTCTTTGCCGAGTTTGACTTCATAATTACCTATCGACCTGGTACAAAGAACGGTAAAGCTGATGCCCTTTCTCGGATGGGAGTGGAAGAACACTTGATCAACCCCAAACCTGTACCAATCATTCCCGAACAAAGAATTCTGGGTGTAATCGCCACCGAATCCATAGAGGAAGTTAAGGATAAAGCCAGGCAACTTGTAACTCCAGCAGACATACAGAATTGGCATCTGCAGGGAAAGGACTTTGCAGTAAAGGACAACTTATTGTATTTCCAAGAACGATTATACCTACCCAGCACAGATTTACAGAAAAAAGTAATCTCTTGTTATCACGACTCTTTAATGGAAGGTCATCCCGGTATGGCCAAGACCTCAGAAAAGATCAAGCGCTACTTCTGGTGGCCGTCTTGGAAGAAAGATATCAGAGACTTTATAATGTCCTGTGGAGTATGCGCCCAAAACAAGAGTCAAAAGGAAAGACCAGCAGGCCTCTTACGCCCTATTGACATCCCACCTCGCCCTTGGCATACGCTTTCTATGGACTTCATCACCGATCTACCTCCATTCTCCGGATACAATACGATTCTAGTAATCGTGGACTTATTCTCCAAGATGGCGCATTTCATTCCGCTCAAAGGCTTGCCAACAGCAGCAACTCTGGCCCGAGAATTTCTCGAAAACATCGTCCGACTGCACGGTTTTCCTTCGGTTCTAATTTCGGATCGAGGTAGTCAATTTATTTCTCATTTTTGGCGAAGTTGCTGTCGGTCGGCTCAAATTGATGTGAGACTATCGACCAGTCACCACCCTCAGACCGACGGACAAACCGAGAGGACCAATCAAACTCTGGAACAGTATTTACGCTGCATGCTGCAACAAACTGAAAAAACTTGGAAAGATATCCTTTGGATAGCCGAATATGCCTACAATAACTCTGTCCATTCGGGAACTGGGAAAACCCCGTTTTTTCTTTTGTACGGCAGTCACCCTCGAACCTCGGAGTTGGATCCCCTCCAAGATCTTGAAACACCAGCAGTAGACTACCTGCATTCTACAATCACCCAAGCCTTTAAGGAAGCTGTTTCTCACCTTCAAAGGGCTAAAGAACAATACAAGAAAGGAGCAGATCAACATCGGAAGGAAGCCCCTCACTATCAAGTAGGGGATCAAGTCTGGTTATCCACCAAATATCTATCTCTAAAAGGGCCACGCACATTCAACCCAAGATACCTTGGTCCCTATTCCATCACTACCATAGTAAACCCAGTAGCGGTCAAGTTGGACTTGCCCCCGCACATGAAGATACATCCGGTCTTCCACGTCTCTCTATTAAAACCCGTGCAACCTCAAACCCGACTAACCAAATCTCCAAAACCTATCCTAGTTGATGGAGAACTCGAGTTTGAAGTTAAAAGCATTCTGGACTCCAAGATCTCCAAATCTAAACTATTCTACCTAATTGACTGGAAAGGCTACGGCCCCCAAGGGAGATCCTGGGAACCTGCTGAATATGTCCACGCTCCTCGCCTAATCAAAAGATTTCACCGAACATTTCCTGACAAGCCAAAACCCCCGGAGAAGCCCGGTTTGGGAGGGGCCTTGAGGGGGGGTACTGTCATGATCTCTGCTTCCAAAAGGTCAGGGTTTTCCCAACTCCCTTGGAAGCAGATCCATAACCCAGGTTCCGAGTGCCAACCAGTCCCAATTGGGACCTTTTGGACCCAGTCCTGGCGCCAGTGGCACCAGGCTCATAAATATGCCCAGTCCCAGCGCTGGAAGCGCCGGGCTCATGATGCTTGGGTGGACTTACCTGCAGCAGACCATGCTGCTTACTTGCCTGCCAGTTGAGCCTCTGATCCCCTTCTGTTTGGAACTACTTTTCCTGTTGGGTGGGGCTGGAGCCACTCCCTAGATTCAGAACACTGGAACTCTTCTGGAAAGCAGGAACTCTTTTCTTACCTAGGCGTGGCTGTGGAAGGAGACACCGAAGCACTACAGGAGGCTATTTAAACCACACCCGGTGGATGAATCTTGCTTTGCGTTATTCTGCAACCTCTGCAGCAGAACGCTCATCGTGTCTTCTGCATCCGGTCCTGGGCCTAAGGAAAAAGGCTTAGCATCCTGAATCCAGTCTTCAGCAACACCTATAAAGACAAGAAAGAACAGGTTAGCATTCCGGCATCTGAAAGGCAAAGGCTTACCATCCTGAATCCAGTCTTCAGCAACACCTATAAAGACAAGAAAGAACAGGTTAGCATTCCGGCATCTGAAAGGCAAAGGCTTACCTACTCTTCGTGCGCTCCGGAGGTCTTCGCACTGCATTCCGGCATCTGAAAAACAAAAGCTTACCAACTCTTTGCACGCTCCGGAGGCCTTCGGCGCTGCATCCCGCATCTGAAAGACAAAACAAGGTGCGTTTAAAGACATTGGGGAACTTTAATACTCACGTGCCATTACTCCTTTCCACATCTAATCCAGTGGGTATTCCGGCACCCTGCAGCCGCTCCGAACTCGTACCTGCAAAATAAAAAGACAGTTAGAGCGCATCGTGAAGCAGGCAACAAGCGCTTACTTACGTGCTTCCAGGCGCTTCTATTCATCACACGGGCTCCATCTTCAACTCACTTCAGCCCGTCATCCGCCATCGCCGGAACCCTGCAAAACAAGAGACATCATTACTAAAGACTTTAAAGACATTTGAATGACTCGAAACTTACCGTTCGTGCAGTAAACGACGGACAGCAGTCCTCTGAAGTCAAGAGGCCTGCGCTACCTATCCAGTGAGGAAACTGGTTACAGCACCCTGCCCCGAGGCAGATGGAGAGCTCGGCATTCACTTACCTAAGGTGAGAGCGTTAACCTTTGGGGGTCTACAGGAGAGGAGAAGAGGAAAGAGATAGGGACACCCCAATAACCCCAGTTCATTAACCCCATATTTTCTATCTGCAGAAATCTTACTCTACACGTCAGGCATACAGTGCACAGAGGTCCAGCCCAAGAGCCAACCGGGTGCTACACATCACCTTTGGAGATACGGTAGTCGCCCAGTCAAGACCGGCGCCTCTGCGAGAATCAGGTGAGCGTTACACTCCTGTGGAACAACGGACATCCACGTATTGCGCTGGGTACTCTACAACGCTCCATCTGGGAGGGAGGGATAGGGCTACCCCGCCTACAGTCCTACTACTGGGCTAGTCAAATGGCAGTGGTCAACGAATTGCTGCACGGGGACACTACGTTGCCGCACAATAGACTGGGGAGGGCCAGTGAACGCGCTAGACCACAAACTGAACTCCTTTACCAAGCGTCTCGTAACTCAGCTCCACAAACAATGCTCTCACACATCGCCCGAGTATGGACAGACACGCACAAGTTCCTGGGATGGGAGGGGAAGATCACTCCACTACAGCCCCTGTGGAACAACAGAAACGTACCCGAGGTAAACAAACTGCCGAGATGGCGTACATGGTTACATTGTGATATCAGCACGGTGGGTGACATCGTAGAAGGAGGCAAATTGGTGTCCTTCGAAACCCTAGAGTCCAGGTTCCACCTCCCAGACACTGAACGGTTTCAATATACACAGATGCAACATGCCCTACAAGCCCATCTACCGGCACTTAAAGACATGGCCGAAAGCACTCCCCTCGAAAGAAACATAGTGGAGGCAAGCATAGAGGCCAAAGTAACGTCCACCATGTATACTGCCATCACTTCCTTTGCCACCACTGAACTAAACAGCCTAAGGGGCAAATGGGAAAGGGAACTAGGACTCATACAGCCAGAAGACTGGGTGGGCGCCCTCATGTACCCCCGAGAGGTGGCCATTTTGGCCAGACTTAGACTGGTACAACTGAAAATTCTGCATAGAATTTACTACCCCAGGGTGGCATTATATCATTGGGGGAAGACATCCGACCCACACTGTCTCCGATGCAAGAGGGAAGAGGGAACCTTTTTTCACATACTATGGGACTGCACCCATATAAGACAGTACTGGCAAAAATGCTGCGATGAACTCTCACGGGTACTGGGGAGAACCATACACAGAGACCCAAAGCTACTCCTGCTCGGGATAGAGGAAGAGGGAGAGGCATCTAAATATGAGAAGCTGCTTTTATCGACGGCCTCGGCAATTATTAAAAGGAACATTGCACAATTATGGGGTTCAGAAACTACGCCACAGTACGAACAATGGGTGACGGACGTCAACATATGCATTGCGATGGAAAGGAGAGTATATGCAGCCAGGAGTTGCCCGAAGAAAGTAGATAAGATATGGAACAAGTGGGAAGAGGCCCAGTGACCGCAACAACCTGAACAATAGACGGTAGGGCACAATGTGCATTGTGCAAGAGTACTCTGATCTGGCACGTAGCGTGAAGAACGGACACCGCGTGCAAGGGATCAGTGAAGTAACTTGGTCCACATCATACAAGTGCCCCTGCCAAAAGCAGCAGGACAGAGTGCTCGCCAAAACTAATGAACAGGTGAGCTTTCCAGGGACAGCGCATCCCATGGGTACCACTGATTGGGAGAAGGGGTCTGGAAGGAACAAGCTGGCATACTCATGCCCCCTATTCTCCACGCAGGAGCAGTCCTGAGCAGCATCACCTATTACCACCAGTCACCACATAAGCACAGATGGCAAAGTCGGACCCAAACAACCTCACCCTCGGGAGGGCTGTAACCATGACCCAACGTCTCAGCAGAGACCAGGTGAGCATACCAGAATGCAAAGCCTCTTCGAACTCTGCCTGGGCGTTATGGAAACTTCTGAATTGGACAAGTTGGCCCGATTACTGGGAGAGTTACGGGCTGAAGTCTTGCCTCAAGACAGGATACCAATGCCCTAAGGAGGGCTCTAATTGTGAACTGAGAGTGGACAGATGAACTAGCAAGACAAATGCTTCAGGCACAGGCAGGCCAGGTCCCACTGCCGAGGTATGCCCCTCCTGCCACGTCCCCACAGTCCACGCCAGTACAGGTGGTTCTTCCAGGGTGGGTCCCCTTGCCCCACCAGAACGTTTCACAGGCGATCCAAATAAGTACACCATCTTTATGAATCATTGTTGCCTACATTTCTTGTGCAGACCTGGGGCATTCCCCAATGATCAAGCAAGAGTGGCATTTGTACTCTCATATTTGGGAGGTAGTGCAGCAGACTGGTCAATACCCTTGGTAAACCAGGATGATCCTTTGCTTCGAGACTTCAGACATTTCCAGCGTGAAAGGGAGAAACTATTTGCACGGCATACTCAAGTGTAGGCTCTGGACAATGAACTGTTATCACTACGGCAGGGTAATGAGGACTTACTAACATATATCACTTCCTTCAATTGTCTGATAGCACAAACTAACTGTCCAGAGGAGAAAAGAAAAACGCTCTTTTACCGAGGCTTGCGAGGGGAACTTAAGGACGTATTAGCCCAAGTAGTAAATCCCCCGGAAAGATGTGCTGAATACATTGACCTGACAGTGCAGCTCGATCACAGATTGCAGGATCGGAAGATGGATTGGGCTAAGGCAGAGGGGTGGTCGGTCTACGTGCAACCCCATGAGAATCAAACCAAATCACACGATCAGTCCGAGCCAATGCAAATCGGAGGGTTGCAGAGCCCACTCACCAAGGCAGAAAGGGAGAAAAGGAGACAGCAGCAGCTTTGTTTGTACTGTGGTAAGGCAGGTCACTATCTCCGAGAATGCCCAGTGAAACCACCCAGGAAAGCAGTTGGAGCAACTGACAAGGGTGAAGAAGAAGAACAGGACTCGGGTAACTCTAATGCCCGGCAAGTGTAGGTGGCCACTTGTCGAGCAGTGAAAAGGAACCTATACAGACCTCACATCTAGTCATCCCTGTGCTCCTGGTAAACCACAAGCAACCATAGAAAATACATGCCTTGGAGGCATACATTGACAGTGGGGCTGTGGGAAATTACATGGACCAAGATCTGGCTACCCGGATCTAGCCTTCCTCGCTGACAGAAGTAGGTTTCCGAAAACGTCACAGCAGTTGATGGATCTCAGCTATCATACGGCCCAGTGACGCATTACACTGAGAAGGTCACGCTTCTTGTCAGGACGGTGCCCAAGAGGACATCACCTTCGATCTCATCAGCGCTCCTCAGTTCCAGATGATATTGGGAATGCCCTGGCTGGAGACACACAATCCCAGGATTGACTGGCGTAAACGAGTTCTGACCTTTCCCCAAAACTGTGCCGATACCTGTTATAGCAAGGGATTCTCATAAAAGGTCTTACCAACCCAGGTTCGTCGAAGAATGAAACCATTCTGGGCCTCACCAGTTCACTACCACTTGAATACCTGTATTACCAAGATGTCTTTCAAAAAGAGCAAGCAAACACCCTACCTCCGCACTGACCGTATGACTGCCAAATTGATCTGGTACCTGGAGCTCAAGTTCCCTGCAGCCGGATTTACACCCTAACAGAACAGGAAAACCAGCATCTAAAAACCTACCCTGATCAATATCTGGCAAATGGCTTCATTCGTCCGTCCAAGTCCCCTGCATCCTCGCCCCTCTTTTTTGTCCCTGAAAAGGAGGGAGACCTGAGAACTTGCATTGACTACAGAGCACTTAACCAGATCACGGAAAAAAACGGTACCCTTTGCCGCTTATCCCTGAGCTCTTGGATCAAGTCAAAAACACTGAGATATATACAAAACTAGTCTTACGAGTGGCCTACCACGTAGTAAGATTAAAAAAAGGAGACGAGTGGAAGATGTCCTTTTGCACGAAATATGGCCTTTATGAATATCAGGTAATGCCCTTTGGACTATGTAATGCCCCGGCGGCGTTCCAATTGTTCATGAATGACGTGCTCCGGGAACTGTTGGACATCTGCGCTCTTGTCTATACTGATGACATTCTTATCTATTCGACCACCAATAAGGATCATGTCAACCATGTCCGGGCGGTTTTGGAGAAACTGCGGCAACAGACGTAGAATTCGTCGGCTTTATTCTCACAACACGGTGCGTACGCATGAACATGCACAAGGTAGACGCTTTCCTTAACTGGCCCTCACCAACATGAATAAAGGGAGTACAGAGTGTACTCGGGTTCACCAACTTTTATTACCGGTTCATTCCCGGGTTCTCCTAGAACATCCACCCAATCACCTCTTACTATGGAAAAATAAACAATTTAATTGGTCCGCAGAGGCAGAGAAAGCCTTCCAGGAGCTAAAACAAGCATTTACCACAGCACCAATTCTACGGCATCCTCGACCAGAACTACCATACGTGGTCGAAACTGATGCTTCCAACATAGCAATGGGAACAGTCCTGTCAGACAAGACCCCGAAAGAGGTCAGTTGCATCCCATGGCATTCTGGTCTTGCAAGTTTTCAGCCCCTGAATTGCATTATGCAATCACTGATAAAGAACTGCTAGCAATTAAGGCAGCGTTCAAAGCCTGGAGACATTAACGGTCATTACAAGGTTGGAGGTAAGGGGTTAACGCTTCTGGTAAAGGTGCCGGTGCCGTTAACCCCTTACCGCTGCATTACGAGTTCCTTTAGCGGGTCCCGCTAAGGGCGGCTGGTTTTACCAGGCACCCTTAGTGGGAGCCGCTAAAGGACCAGCATGCTAACAACGGGCCCGTTATTAACAGGCCCGTTGTTAGCATGGTCCCCATTCCCTCTGAGCCCTATGGGGGCTTGAATGGGAATGGGCGATGGGTTCCCTGAATGGGGAAATACCGGGTGCTCCAAGGTTGGAATGGCCTGGTAATTCCCCGTTCAGGGAACCTGGACCCGGTATGTGGTAAGGGGGTAGCCATGGCTCTAATAGCGCCATGGCTACCTCCAACCTCGTAATGACCCCCATTATCTTCTTGGAGCAAGACATACAGTCACCGTCGTCACGGATCATCGCAATCTACAATATCTGAACACCGCTAAAGCGCAATCATCACGGCAACTCCGCTGGGCTCTTTTCTTTGTTGAATACGACTTCGTCATTACCTATAGACCTGAGGTACGCAATGGAAAATCGGATGCCCCCTCTCGCATGAGTGAGGGAGAAGAGGCATCGTCATGATGCCTTCCCCCGGGTACCCAGACCAATTCCAGCAACCCCGGAAGCAGGCATCAAGTTAAACTAAGCAAACCCAACAACCCCTGCTAGGGGCTATTTGGGTGCAGTCCCGGCGCCTATGGCGCCAGGCTCATATGGAGAGTCAGCCCTGGCGCCTATGGCGCAAGGCTCATAGATTAAAACTTACCTGATGCAGACCATACTGCAAACTCACCTGATGCAGACCATGCTGCAAGAGCTCCAAGCCAAAGGAGGCTTGGAATGGTCTACTTTACCTAAGGGACTATTTTTTTTTTACTCGGGTGGGGCTGGGGAGGAATACTTACCTGGGACTACTTTGGAGGCTATTTAAACCATGCCCTAAGATCAGCACACGCTTCGCGTTATTCTGCATCCAGCAGCGTAACGCTCACCGTGCCTGCAAGTTTATATCCAGTCTTATGCCACGCCCGCCTCGAGTCTGGAGCTCCTAGAAAAAGGGGAGAGAAGGAGAAAAGGTTAGAACAAGAGCAATACCTTTGATCCTTACCCGAATTCCCGATCCATCGCGCCTTCGAGCTGGAAGAAAGAAGTTATTTTATGCGCGTCGCCTCACCTGCAGTGCGCCGCGCTGAACTCACCGGCCTTCGCAGCATCTTCACATTCCACCACATCTTTCTGCATGCTCCCGCCGCCCTCCGGCATCTAAGGGGAAGACAAGAACTGCAAGGTGAGCCAAGGGAATACACAAAGGCAATATTAGTTACCCCCCATAGACTTACCTGATTTTACCAACGGGGGTACTATTCCTCTTCACGGGTCGGTGCAGCTTCCACCGCATCCTCGCCGAACCCCAGCCCCTAAGGGGAAACAAAAGGACAGCAAGGTGAAACAAAGGGACAAACAAGGGGAAACCTCCTCACCATAATAGACTTACCTGATTTTAACGCCGGAGGGATTATTCCCCGAGACTTCATATTTTCTGTCAGCGCCTGAATAAGGGAGAAAGCAACAGGTTACATATTGACATTATTTTATTGAACTGTGTTGGATAATACAAATCCTTACCTGAATATTACCGGTTGCCATGAGGAACTCTTTGCTAGGGTCAAGCTGCAACCTGCAAGGAATCAGACAAGAGTGAAAGTCAGACATTTGAACTCTTACGAACTACATACTTACGGCGTCTTGCAGGGAATCTCAGAGTCAAGAATGTTCTGGAACTCACCAATTCCTTCGAGCCAGTAAAGCAACTGGTTATCAACGCGCCCCTGCGCTTAATGCAGGATGGAGAGCTCATCTTTCCAATTCATCAGGTGAGACTATAAGAGGGGACATCAAAGGTGATCGGTGGGAGAACAGAGGGAGTGGGGGAGGGTTAACGCTCAACTCTACGGGTGGTTAATTCCCTTTCTCCATTTGCAGAAGAATATTCCTACGGGCCAAGCAAACGAAGCTAGGTGGGCCAGTCCAGTCCGTCATCTCGGCACTAGGCATCACATTGGTGGAGGCCGCAGCTGTCCAGTTCAGATCGACGCCCCTGTGGGAGCCAGGTGAGCGTAACAGAACGTGAAGCCTACCCACAAATTCCCACCCGGGCGTTATGGATACCTCAGAAACTGACCAATTGGCCCAATTACTAGGGGAACTGAGGGCTGGAGTGCATTCCGCCCGTCAAGAAACCAATGCTCTTAGGAGAGAACTGCTTTTGTCAAAGGAGTGAACTGATGACCTTGCTAGGCAACTACTGCAAAGCCAGGCTGGACAAGCACCCCTACCAGGTCCCGGGGGGAATCCAGCTCCTGTGTCATCGAGTAAAGCTGTGCAAATAAACCTTCCAGGAAGTATTCCATTAGCTCCGCCCGAACGCTTTTCCGGAGATCCCAAAAGGTTCGCTGTGTTTATGAACCAATGTCGCTTGCACTTTTTATGCAGACCCGAGCCTTCCCAAATGATCAAGCCAAGGTAGCCTTCATATTGTCATATCTCAGCGGCAGTGCAGCTGATTGGTCAATTCCACTATTTACTCAGCATAACCCAATTCTTCGGGATTTTCAGGGCTTTCAAATGAGCATGGAAAGACTATTTGCCCGGCACTCCCAAGGACAGGCCCTGGATAATAAACTTTTGTCCCTACGACAAGGTAACCAGGACCTTCTATCCTACATCGCGACCTTTAATAGGTTGATAGTGGAAACTGGATAGCCTGAGGTAAAACGAATCACGTTATTTCATCGAGGGCTTCGAGGAGAACTCAAGAATGCCTTGGCTCAAGTCGTGAACCCACCTCAAGACTGCGCTGAATATATAGACTTAGTGGTCCAGTTAGATCACAGACTTCAGAACAGAAAGGCTGATCGAGCCAAGTTTGAGAATCGGGTGTTGGTCAAGACCCACGCTAACCCCAAAGGAGCAGATGCTTCAGAACCCATGCAAATCGGAGGGGTTAAAGGACCCTTAACCCAGAAGGAAAGAGAAAGGAGACAGCAAATGCAATTGTGTCTATATTGTGGAACTTCTGGGCATTTTCTACGGGATTGCCCTGTAAAACCACCCAAGAAGGTGGTAGGAGCTGCTGATAAAAGCCATATGGAGTCAGACTCGGGAAACGACCACGCCCGACAAGCGTAGAGGTCCGCTTGCCGAGCTTGAAGAAGGATACTCAGACCTCGCATTTCATCATACCAATGGTCCTCGTAGATCCAAGGCAGCCATCGCGTATGCACGCAGTAAGGGCATATATTGATAGCGGGCCATAGGAAACTATGTGGACTACGAATTGGCTTCCAGGGTGAATCTACCTCTCTGCCGAAAAACCACCTCAGATGTCATCACCACAGTCGATAGAACTGAAATTGCCTCTGGGCCTGTAACTCATTCCACCGTAGAGATGACACTATTGGGTCAGGATGGGCATCGAGAGACTATTGTGTTTGATCTAATCAAAGCCCCACAGTTCCAAATAATACTGGGGATACCTTGGTTGGAAACACATAATCCTTGTATTGATTGGCGAGAGAAGAGAATAACCTTCCCGGATTGTGCACAAACCTGTTACCCAAAGAAAAATCTGAACGCAGGCCTGGCCCCAGTAACCACAGCAGTCGTGTAACTACCTCCAGAATACCAAGAATTCCAGGATGTCTTCCAAAAAGAACAGGCAAACACCTTACCACCTCACAGATCGTACAATTGTCAAATCAATCTCATACCCAGTGCACAACCACCTTGTAGCAGGATCTACGCCCTTACGGAACCTGAGAACCTTCACCTATGACAATACTTAGACCAGTACCTTGCTATTGGCTTCATTCGCCCATCCAAGTCCCCTGCATCTTCAGCTTTGTTCTTTGTGCCCAAAAAGGAAGGTGACCTCAGAACGTGCAGAGGCCACCACGCATTGAACCAGATAACTGTTAAGGACCGATACCCATTGCCTCTTATCCCTGAACTACTGGACCAAGTGAAGGACGCTTGCATATACACTAAGCTAGATCTCCGGGGAGCATACCATCTGGTACGCGGAAAAGAGGGCGATGAATGGAAGACTGCTTTTCGCACTATGGGTTATTCGAATACCAGGTGATGCCTTTCGGGTTGTGCAATGAACCAGCAGCCTTCCAATACTTCATGAACAATGTCCTTCGTGAACTCATTGACGTTTGTGTTGCCGTATATATCGATGATATTCTAGTATACTCCTCTTCAGAATCTGACCATGTGAAGCATGTCCGAGCAGTCCTTGAGAAATTGCGCCAGCACAAACTATATGCAAAACTGGAAAAATGCGTTTTTCGTGCCACAGAAGGTGAATTCCATGGGTTTATCCTGACCCCAAGAGGAGTCTGAATGGACTCACGAAAGGTGGACGCAATTCTTAAGTGGCCATCACCAAGTTCAGTTAAAGGAGTACAATGCATGCTTGGCTTTGCCAATTTCTACCACTGATTTATCCCAGATTTTTCACATGTTGTACATCCCATCACAGCACTCTTGTGAAAAAATAAACGCTTTATGTGAACTGGAGAAGCTGAAAATGCCTTCCAAGAGCTGAAAGCGAAATTCACGTCTGCACCTGTATTAAAGCACCCGCGCCCTGAACTTCCATACATAGTGGAAACTGATGCATCCAGTCTAGCCATGGGAGCTGTCCTGTCTCAAAAGGACCCTGAAACTGGCCAGCTTCACCCAGTAGCATTTTGGTCCAGAAAGTTCTCGGCACCCGAGTTAAACTATGCAGTTACCGACAAGGAGTTATTAGCAATTAAATCCGCCTTCAAGGCTTGGCGGCACTATCTTCTCGGTGCCAGGCATACCATTAATGTGATCACCGATCACCGGAACTTACAGTATTTAAAGACAGCCAAGGCCCAATCGTCACGCCAACTCCGATGGGCATTGTTCTTTGCCGAGTTCGATTTCGCGATAACCTATCGACCAGGTTGTAAGAATGGTAAAGCAGACGCCTTATTCCGAATAGGGATGGGAGAGGCAGAAGTGAACCCAGAACCAGTACCTATAATTTCCGAACAAAGGATTCTTGGCATGACAACTCTACAGACACTAGAGGACATTCAGGTAAAGATCCAACACCTCTTTGATTCTACAGCCCTGCAGGACTGGGTGAAGAAAGGCCTGGAATACTCTGTCACCAATGACCTGCCTTATTACCAAGGGCGGCTATTTCTGCCACATGAGGAACTACAAGATTTAGTCATTTCCTGTTGTCATGATACCCTAATGGAGGGGCACCCAGGTATTGCAAAAACTGAAGCTAAGATTAAGAGACAATTCTGGTGGCCCACCTGGCGAAAGGATATTAAATCATTTGTGATGTCTTGTGGCATTTGCGCCCAAAACAAAAGTCAAAAGAAAAAACCAGCTGGACTCTTGCAACCTTTAGACATTCCGCCTACACCATGGCACACCTTATCGTTAGACTTTATTACTGATCTACCCCCATGCAATGGATTTAACACCATTCTAGTCATTGTGGATCTTTTTTCCAAGATGGCCCACTTTATTCCTTTAAAAGGATTACATTCAGCTTCAATCCTGGCCAAAGAGTTCCTCGAAAAAATTGTTCGCATACACAGATTTCCGCCCGTATTGGTCTCTGACCGGGGCAGTCAATTCATTTCACATTTTTGGAAAAAATGTTGTCAATTGGCGCAAATCGATGTGAAGTTATCGACCAGTCACCACCCCCAAACCGATGGTCAAACGGAGAAGGCCAACCAGACTCTCGAACAATACCTGCGTTGTATGTTACATCAGACTGGTAGTAATTGGAAAGACATTCTTTGGAAGGCCGAATATGCATACAATAATTCAGTACATTCTGGAACTGGACAAAGCCCCTTTTATACCTTATATGGGCACCATCCTCGAACCGCAGACCTTGACTCACCCCAACACTTAGAGATGCCCGCAGTGGACCATCTGCACGCTACGATTACACAAGCCTTTAAGGAAGCAACTGAACATTTAAAAAAGGCGAAAGACAAATACAAGAAAGATGCTGATCGGCATAGAAGTGATGCTCCACAATACCAGATAGGGGATCAAGTATGGTTAGCCACAAAACATATACCTCTAAAGGGAACACGGGCCTTTAACCCCAGATATTTGGGACCTTACTCAACCCAGTGGCTGTCAAGTTGGACTTACCTGCTAATATGTGAATTCACCCCGTCTTTCATGTGTCACTTTTGAAGCCAGTGCAACCAGGGACAAGACTAACCAAGCCACCAGACCCCATCCTTGTAGACGGGGAACCCGAATTTGAAGTTAAGAACATCCTGGACTCCAAGCTGATAAAGTCAAAACTTTTTTTTTAATCGACTGGAAAGGTTACAGACCACAGGAAAGATCATGGGAACCTAGTGACCACGTTCATGCACCCCGATTGGTGAAAAAATTCCACAGAAATTTCCCAGACAAACCGAAACCACAGGGAAGAACGACTTTAGGAGGGGCCTTGGGGGGGGAGTGCTGTCATGATGCCTACCCCCGGGGACCCAGACCAAGTCCAGCAACCCCAGAAGCAGGCATCAAGTTATACTAAGCAAACCCAACAACCCCTCTTAGGGGCTATTTGGATGCAGTCCTGGTGCCTAAGGTGCCAGGCTCATATGGAGAGTCAGCCCTGGCACCATAGGTGCCAGGCTCATAGATTAAAACTTACCTGATGCAGACCATGCTGCAAACTCACTTGATGCAGACCATGCTGCAAAAGCTCCAAGCCAAAGTAGGCTTGGAAGGGACTACTTTACCTAAGGGACTATTTTTTTTTTTACTCGGGTGGGGCTGGGGAGGAATACTTACCTGGGACTACTTTGGAGGCTATTTAAACCACACCCGTAGATCATCACACGCTTCGCGTTATTCTGCATCCAGCAGCGTAACGCTCACCGTGCCTGCAAGTCTGCATCCAGTCTTTTGCCACGCCCGCCTCGAGTCCGGAGCTCCTAGAAAAAGGGGAGAGAATGAGAAAAGGTTAGAACAAGAGCAATACCTTTGATCCTTACCTGAATTCCCGATCCATCGCGCCTTCGAGCTGGAAGAAAGAAGTTATTTTATGCGCGTCGAATCAACTGCAGTAGCGCTGCGCTGACCTCACCGGCCTTCGCAGCATCTTCACATTCCACTGCATCTTTCTGCATGCTCCCGCCGCACTCCGGCACCTAAGGGGAAGACAAGAACAGCAAGGTGAGCCAAGGGACTACACAGAGGCAATATTAGTTACCCCCCATAGACTTACCTGATTTTACCACCGGGGTACTATTCCTCTTCACGGGTCGGCGCAGCTTCCACCACATCCTCGCCGAACCCTGGCCCCTAAGGGGAAACAAAAGGACAGCAAGGTGAAACAAAGGGACAAACAAGGGGAAACCTCCTCACCATAATAGACGTACCTGATTTTACCGCCGGAGGCATTATTCCCCGAGACTTCATATTTTCTGTCAGCGCCTGAATAAGGGAGAAAGCAACAGGTTACATATTGACATTATTTTATCGAACTGTGTTGGATACTACAAATCCTTACCTGAATATTACCGGTTGCCACGAGGAACTCTTCGCTAGGGTCAAGCTGCAACCTGCAAGGAATCGGACAAGAGTGAAAGTCAGACATTTGAACTCTTACAAACTACATACTTACGGCGTCTTGCCGGGAATCTCAGCGTCAAGATTGTTCTGGAACTCACCAATTCCTTCGAGCCAGTGAAGAAACTGGTTATCAACGCGCCCCTGCACTCAATGCAGGATGGAGAGCTCATCTTTCCAAACCATCAGGTGAGACTATAAGAGGGGACATCAAAGGTGATCAGTGGGGAGAACAGCGGGAGTGGGGGAGGGTTAGCACTCATCTCCACGGGTGGTTAATTCCCTTTCTCCATTTGCAGAAGAATATTCCAACGGGCTAAGCAAACGAAGCTAGGTGGGCGAGTCCAGTCCGTCATCTCGGCACTACGTGTCACATTTTTGGAGGCCGCAGCTGTCCAGTTCAGATCGACGCCCCGGTGGGAGCCAGGTCAGCGTAACAGGCATTCACTACACCACTCCCCGTGGCCATCATCCCTGAAGGACGAATCCAAGGCATGATTGCTGCAACCACCACTCTAGACAACTTAAAATCTGACCTGCAACACTTGATGAGTCCACCAGCGCAACAGGAATGGCTAGAGAAGGGAGACCGGTATACAATCATAAACAACCTACCATACTACCAAGGATGATTGTACATCCCGGATTAGAAATTACAGATCAAATCATCGCAAACTATCACGATTCATTAGTCGAAGAGCATCTGGGAACAGCCAAAACCCAAGCTAAAATAGAGAAAAATTACTAGTTCATCGCAACCTGTGGCACCTGTGCACAACACAAGTCCCAAAAACAAAGTCCCGCAGGCCTGCTACGTCCTTTCGAAGTACCCCCAGCACCTTGGCATATGCTATCAATGGATTTTATTACAGACCTTCCCTCCTATAATGGATACAATACCATCGTCGTAGATCTGTTTTCCAAAATGGATCACTTTATTCCCCTGAAAGGTCTCCCAACTGCTTCTACTCTGACTACCGTGTTTTTGGAACAGATCGCCCGGCTACACGGGTTCCCATCAATATTGATATCAGACCGAGGAACTCAGTTTGTATCTGCATTCTGGAAAAGGTGTAAAATTGCCAAAATCGACCTCCGGTTATCTACAAGCCATCACCCCCAATACGACGGCCAGACTGAACAGACTAACCAGACTCTCGAGCAATACATAAGGTGTATGCTGCAACAAACCGAGGATACCTGGAAGGACATACTTTAGTTAGCAGAATACGCATATAACAACTCCATTCACACCAATACGGGACAAAGCACATTCTACATAGTGTACGGTCGACATCCACGGACATCTGTTTTTGACCAACTCCAATCATTATAAATGCCCATTGTAACAACCTTACGCAAAACCATCACCCAGGTTTTTAAGGAAGCAGCAAAGCATCTTGCCAGAGCCAAAGATAAACAGAAGCAGTTTGCAGATCAACACCGCAGGGAACCTCCCAACTACCAAGTCGGAGACAAGGTTTGGTTAGCATCCAAAAACATTCCCCTGAAAGGACCACATGTGTTCCATCCCAGATATCTTGGACCCTACACTATCAAGGCTGAGATCAACCTTGCAGCAATGAAATTAGAATTACCGGCCCACATGCGGATCCACCCAGTGCTTCATGCCTCCTTCCTAAAACCATTGAGACCAGGTACACGGATCGATACTCTACTGGATCCCGAAATAGTTGAAGAAGACCCAGAATACGAAGTTAAAAGGATCCTAGACTCTAAGATGGTCCGGTCCAAGTTATACTACCTTATATATTGGAAAGGTTATGGACCCCAAGATCGGACCTGGGAACCCAGTGAGCATGTCCACGCTCCACCATTAATCAGGCAGTTCCACCACAATAACCCCACTGAACCAGGGCCAGGGGGGAAACCACCCATGAGAGGGGCCTTGAGGGGGAGTGCTGTCATGGCCACAGGTCCCAGATCACAAAAACCACACCATCTAGTTATGGGGGCAATGGGTAACTTGACTCACTTATGTCTCTTTGGGACCCATAAACACAGGGGCCCTGGCAGGACTCAGTCCTTGGCCTGGAGCCTTTGGTGCCAGGCTCATATAGAGATGTGAGCAGGAACACTTTATTTCAGTGCAGCAGTGCTTTTACTTTATTTCAGTGCAGGAGTGCTTTTATTTGAAAAGAACTTTCCAGGAGCTGAAAGCCTTTATTCCAGAGAACATCCTCATGTGCTGACTAATCAGGGGTGGCTCCCTAGGCCTGGTCTTCATGTGCTGACTCATCGGGTGTGGCAGGGTGTGGCAGGCAGGCTGAATCTGGTGGACATGGCTTTAGAAGCACAGCTATGTAAGCTGCTCCATCCTTAAGGCCGGTGCTTCGCATTACTGTGCACTTGCATGCAACGTGACGTTCACCGCCGCTTGGACCAGTTTACTTACCTTTGAAACCAGGCTTTCTCCTGCATACTCACCTCCAGGAAACTGGTGCTTCATCGCTTCATCTGCAGACTCATCTCCTGACATCCAGTGATCTTGATCCCGACGCTGCAATACTGCACTCGGCATCCACGAACTTGGACCCTGTGAAGAAGAAGAAAAACAAGGTTAGAACATCCGTCCTAGAGCCGCGCCGCATTTGAATCATGCACGCCCCCTAATTCATAATTTACCAGCTACTGTACCAGCAGATTCGTTCCTCATTCCCTCCGGCTGCTGCCTCGAGCTCCGCAGCTTCTGCCAGGCCGGCAACATCACCTGCAAGGGAAGAAAGCAAAAGGGCAAACATCAAAAGTGGAACGGACAGCAATACAAGACAACAAACTTTACAATACAACAAAAACAGATGAGGAAAGACAAAGGCAAACAGGAACACTTACCTGAAGTATAGTGGCTTAGTCACAGCAGGACTGGACTACCACGTGCAAGGGACCAGTGAAGTAAATCAGTCCAGATCATACAGGCGCCCCTGCCAGAAACAGCAGGACGGAGTGCTTGCCAAAACTAATCAACAGGTGAGCTTTCCAGGGACAGCGCATCTCACGGGTATCACGGTTTGAGAAAAGAGGTCTGGAAGTGGATCAGGCGCACAAGCCGGCATACTCACGCCCCCTATTCTTCATGCAGGAGCAGTCCCGAGCCGTATCACCTATTACCACCAGTCATCACATAAGCGCAGAGGGCAAAGTCGGACCCGAGCGACCTCACCCCCAGGAGGGCTGTAAACGTGCCCCAACGCCTCCGCAGAGACCAGGTGAGCATAACAGTAGTCCAAATCTAGGGAAATACTCTTTTAGCATTACTTTGGCAGTTGACATGGCGGTGTTAGCCTTCAGATGGAAGGCTTCAACCCATGCACTAAAGGCACATATCAATACTAACAGACACTTGTAGTTTTAGCATCTTTCCATCTCAATGAAGTCAAAGTGTATCAATTCAAATGGCATAGCGGGAGGTATAAAAATACCTCTGGGTTCTGGTGTACCCTTGCCAATGTTATGTTGTAAGCAAATCATACAGTTCTGAACTAATTGTTCCGCAGCTTTGGAAATGTTATTGTTATACCAGACTGCGTCTAAGTGTTTGCAAATACTCTTTGCATTAATGTGTGCTGGTCCATGTGCCATAATAACTATCGCTATTATGTATGCGTTGGGCAGAATCCATCTCTGGGCTCCCCGATCTACCCAACACTCCTCCTTATCCAATACTGCAGGTCCTGAATTCCAATATTCAATTTAATCCTCCTGGCCCTCAGCCTGAATCTCTTTCACACTACTAACCCCCTGCTCCATCATCCCAGTCTCAGTAACCCATTTAGCAGAATCTAACACATATATACGTGAGTGTAGGTTAGTAGCAGTTTGTTTAGCTATTTTGTCTGCAAAGGCATTTACTTTTCCAATGTCGTCAGTCACCCTCTGGTGTGCTGCGCATTTCAATATAACTAATTGTTTGGGAAGAGCTAATGCAGATAACAGTGTGCTATCAAGGGACCATGCTGAATTTTTGTACCACGAGATGTTAAAACTCCCCTTTCATCCGTCAATCTACCAAAGTTGTGAGCGACTTCAAAGGCATACTGACTGTCAGTGTATATGTTAACGCTAAGCATTTGGGCTATGTCAAAAGCTCTAGTCAAGGTAACTATATCCACAACCTGGGCAGAGTTGTGTGGAATTCTCTTGCTTTCAATAATGTTGTCTGAAGTGGTAATTGCCTAGGCAGCAGTAGAAGTGCCATCAAGTAGTTTAAAACAAGAGCCATCACAAAATAGCTCTCCTTCTGGCGATGTGAATGGTGTATCTCTTAGATCAATTATGCCTTTTGTATCTTGTTCAGTAATGTACAGGCAGTAGGAGATGTATTATCAATGCAATTCTCAGTCAAAGGAGGCAATAATTTAGCCAGATTCAAAGAACAGCATCTCTTAATTTTGATGTGAGGTGCAAATAAAATCAATTCATACCTCATGAGTCTAGCAGATCTGAGATGCTGAGTCTGTGATCTATTGAATAGAACATCCACACAGTGGGGTACCATTACGGTCAAAGAGTGACCCAAGACCATACCATCACTTTGTTTTACTGAGGCAGCAGCAGCAGCCTTAAGACATTTTGGCAAAGCGCATGCAGCAGGGTCTAACATGGAGGAAAAAATAACTGCAGTCTACTTCTTCCCCCATCTTCCTGTGTCAGAACAGCCAAGGCACATCCATCCCTCTCATGCACAAATAAAATGAACTTCTTTCTATAATTTGGTGTGCCCAGAACTGGCGCCGAACATAACGCGATTTTGAGCAGATCATAAGCTTCCTGACATTCTATATCCCAAGGTAATAGTACAGTTACATCATTCTTAGTTAAAGCCAACATTGGCTTAATCAAAAGAGAAAAAAATTGCAATCCATTGTCTACAATATGAAACCATGCCGATAAAGGCCCTAACTTTCGTTCTGCGTATTTGGAACAGTCATACCAGAGATGCTTTGTATATGTTCAGGTGCAAGCCATCTACCCTCCTTCGACAGGAGATAGTCTAAAGAGGCGACCTCATGTTGACAAAATTGGAACTTTTTCAAAGAAGCTTTATGACCATGCTCAGCCAGATGCTTTAATAACAAAACAAGTCTGCAGCTATAAGTAGGTCATCAATGTACTGTATCAATGTGCAAGTGGAAGGCAATTCAAGTATATTGAATTGTTCTTAAAGTTCTCTGCTATATATACCAGGACTCTCAGTGTATCCCTGTGGTATGCGTGTGAAAGTAAAAGAGCTTCCTCCTAGGGAAAATGCACACAAATATTGGCTGTCTGGATGAATAGATATGCTAAATAATGCATTCTTCAAATCGATTATAGAAAAATGTGTAGCCGTGGCAGGAATCACAGTTAAGATCATGATGATGTCAGGGACAATAGGAAACTGTGGTGCTACTCCCTTGTTAATCACGCATAAATCAATAATAAAACGGTAGGGTAAAGCATTATCCCCTTGTTTTTAAACAGCAGAACCGGACTATTACACTTACTACCAGAAATCTCTTCAATACCACCTTGATGTATTAAATCTGAAACAATACTTTTAAGCGCCTGAACTGGATATCCGAGCCCCTTTGGTGAGTAGCATTACCCTTGGGATGGATGGGGATGCAGATTTTATTCATACATCAATAATCAAAACGGCTCAGGAAGTTTGTCAAAAGGAAGTCTGTTTTAATGTCAATTATCTAAAACAGGGATTATAACGAACATAAGCACTCGCTTGATGCTCTTACTCAATGAATCTTACAAAAAACTGAGGTTATATTAAACAAAATCGTCATCAGTGGCATGTTGACCTGCATCATTACCAACGTCATCCTACGTGGCAAACTACAAAACCTATTGAAGGAAGTCATAGGCTCTAAGTGAATATCTAAGTATAAGTTCCGTATCAGTATAGAACAGTGAAGGAAGGTGATAGGGTACTTAACATCAGGTGGGGCAACTAAACCCTCCCCTTAAAATGGCTACTATGAACGTCAAATTACACGAGGTCCCATTGGCTATACAAACTATAGGACCCTTAATTACAGGGTCCTCTATAATTGGTTGGCTTCTAACTCCTGTCAGTACTTTTCCACCTACGTCTAGCAGCTTGCAGACTGAACATCCAGGTGCTGGTGAGCTTGTCTTAACACTAGCTTCCCACCAATTAGCTAATCAATCCATCATCACTTCAGTGGTCAAGTGTCAATTAGGGCTTTTAAACCTGGCCTTGAGTTTGTACTGTGCTATGAGAAATTTTAAGGAGTGTGGACACACTCTGCCCTCGTTCGTAGGTGTGACCACCTCGATCGTCCAACTTCATTCTTCCACGTGACTGGAGACCATGGAATCGAGCTTTTAGTGTATTAAAATACTATTTTATAATAGTCTTCTGACGTCTTTTATTTTGATCATGCCTTCTGGACAGGAGTTCCTGTTCTTTCACACGATTTGTATACAATGTCAGTTCATTCCAGTTTGATAAGACCTTGGCTTCTTTGGCTCATCCAAATCCTTCTGCTAAGATTCGTTTTCTAATTCAATTTTATTTTTAACTGCGACACACTGAAATGAGGCCTTCTTGCTAATGTCCAAGACTGCTTATAATGCCTAGTGGAAACATTCATCCTTTACTCATCCATATGAATCTAAGATTACTTCGTCTGCTTGCATTTCTTTTTCATCTGTACACATACAAACTAGCTTAATTTCTTCATTTGGTTCTATGTCATAAGCTTCTTCACCTTGATCCCAAGATGTCACTTATCCTTGATACTTTCTTGATGCTTTATATAATATCTGCATTCTCTGGTCCCGGTATTTCTTCTACAGATGTCCGCTCGATTATGTGTAATCTTTGCCATTTATCTGCTCTGCATCTTCAGGAATCTCATTCAATTGGCCATCACATTTCTTGCATGCAGGTACATTTTTCTCAATGCGTACCTTGCCTCCCAGATCTTCTTATGTATTGGTACTTTCACTAGTACTGCACAGAGTCCATACTCTGCTCTTTGTCTGTTTAACTGTTCGGTGTATGTCTCATACTCTGGTTTCCAACAGACAGGTAATATGGGCGGGGCATTTGGAGTAGGGGTACTTGGCTCCTCATCAACCACTTTCTCACCCTCCTTCACATCTAGACATCCTTGTCTGAAGAAATGCTTCTTTGTGATCATATCTTTATCACTACTTTCAGACAAACTGCTGATTCCACATGCTCATCCTTGTTTCATGTCATGAGCATGCATTGTCCACTTGGACTGCAATAGATCCATCTTCCCACATACTTCTTATGGTTTTTTGGATAGAGGAACTTTGTTCCCTCAGGTGCATGAATACTGGCCTTCACAACGTCTCTGATTTCTTCATTTTTCAGGACTCTGGCTTTCCATCCTGGCTCAATATCGATCATGATCTTCATCCCTATGGCTTTCTTTGCTGTCTTCTTGCACTGTGAAATTATTGTCTTGATAACACATAATCCAAGCAACACCAACACTATCAGGGCTCCAATAAACTTGAACATGTCTGCCATCCATTGTGGAACCCAAGAAAATAGCGATCCAAACCAGCTATCATCAGCAATGTCTTCCACTTCGTCTTTCATCTGGCCATGAAGTTTCATCAGCATGTCTATGGCCTCTGTCAAGGTTCCATTCCCGTCATCATGAGAAGGTATAAATGTGCAACGTGATTCTCCAATTTTTGCACAAACACCTCCATCCATAGCTGTGATCATGTCCAAGATGAATCTATTCTGGAGAGTCATCAGTCTAATGGCTCTCATCTCTTCACTGATTACATTTAATCCCTTTATTGTAGTGTTAATTGTCTGCAGCAATTCCCAACTGGTTATCTGTAACCGCTTGGTGTTTGCTCCAACCTGGATTCTCGGCATGAAGATCAACATGAACACTGAAGAATTCTGGCTAAACAGTCTGTGCTCATATGGGATAGAGTCAAAAGCTTCTATTGATTTGGCTGAGAAATAGTTCTCTCTCTTCATCCTCTTTATCAGTTCCACAGATCTCTTCTTCCTCAGGTAAGCATCTGCTTTTGGAAAACTGTCTAGATTCAGGTCACTCTTTGGAATCACTAATGCTGGAACATGTACATACACCAGTGTGCATATTCCTCCCCAGTCTTTAGGTAACTTCATGTATGCCTTGGATCCACAAGCCCAATAATGATCCATAATTACTGTTGTCCCAATGTTCATTCCTGGTGCTTCAAATATTCAACCACATTCCTGGTTCTCTACAATTTTTCCTGTTCCACTTTTTCTTGAAACACAGCTTTGCACTCTCTAAAGGCACTATCTGCAAGTATCCTCCTCTGTCTTCGAGCCATGTCAGTAGCCTTGCAAGTTTCAGCCATAAAGGTTTACACAACATTTGTGCATTTTCAATTGTTGGCTGGTAGTGACCCATTATTAGCCAGTCTCTGCAGATCACCACACCTTCTATCCAGCCATCTGGTGATAGGACAATTCCCTAAATATTCATCTGGCCTCTGTTCTTCCATCTACAAATTTCTTCTGCAGACTTTCATGGAACTTGCAGTCTTTTATTCCCTTCTCGTCTGATTCCAGTTCCTTTTGCTCCAGGCTTCTCATATCTGATCACATGATTCCTAGTCTGGGTTTTGTTCCTTGTCTTTATGTCTTGAATATAGTCATCTTCATCTGGATCTGTCCATTCAGTTGCCTATTTGAGAGAGGCTGTTCTACCCATGAACTGGCCTCTTGTACTACAGAATGCTAAATGCACTATGCAGTGTGCAATTAGGGCACCTATTTCAATAGCTCTGAATATTTTTGACTTCCCCATGCTGTATGGCAGGCTTGCACATACAAAGCATTCCTCCTTTGAAGTTCACCTCCCAACTTCCTTCATATTTTGATACCATATGTTATTTCCCAAGTGTGCCGTGCTGTCCAGGTAATCATTTAATTCAAAATGGTCTTCCTTGGTGCTTCTTTTAGGTCTCATTATTTTATTGTGAGCTTCTGTAATCATATCATGAAGTGTACCAGCATAGCCTCTTCCAGCTGGCCTTATTACAGGAACATACATCAGTGCTCCCTGTATAGGAGAAGTTTCAGCAAGTTTCGTCCTCTCAACATACCCATTAGGCATAAAAATGTCTTGCATAATCTCCATCTGAGACTGTCTTTTGGGGATTATCTCTGTGTCATTTAATACAGGACCAGGTATATCTGCATGTATTACTGGTGTAGGCCCAACCTCTAACAACTCTTTGTCTTGCCTCTCTTTCCAATCCTCTCTCTGGTGCCCAAAAAGAGTTTCTAAGCTACCGTTTGTATGTGAGGCTTAGGCAGTTTGTCATCTTTCTTTGGGACAGGAATTTCTACATAGGATCTGGGCTGCCTAGTAGTTGCCACATTTACATTTTCCTTCTGCTTAGGAGTATGCACAGGAGTCTTAGCTCCATTTGCACCAATGTAGAATGCTGTGCATACAGTCAGTGAAAGCAATACTCTTATGACCACAATGCAAGTGTAAATAACACAGAGGTAAGTTACTTTGTAACATCTACTTCGTGGACAACTTGGACGTCTCTCTGTGTTAGGCATGATTATGCAACTATTAATGCTGCCCATCCTTATTGCCTAAGGAAGGAAAAACTCAAACTTTAATACATCAGCATTGTGAATTGCCTCTGGAAGCTGCTGTCTTGACTCAGCAATTCGTCCTCAATCAGCTATCCGCTTACTGGATGATAAGAACAAATTCTTTTACTGTATTTCTGGAACCAGTCTTAAACCAGCCGAAATATAGATGCCTCCTTAGTCTATGCCTCGAATCTGCTTCAGCCCAGACGACATGTCGAATTTCTTTCAGCTTGAAACAAGAGTCTTTCTTTATCAGCAACCTCTCGATCTGTCCCTCGAAGGAAAGTTTCAAACCGATCTGTGAGTTTGCTCAGAATATATGCGCCCTTGGAATATAATGCCTTCAAGATCACATTCAAGTGTGCAGTGTTTCTCGGATCCCTTAGAAAGGTGAGCACATCAGTGTGCCTTCCAATAAGATGTGGGTAGTCCTCAATCAGACGAAAGAACACCACACTGACTAGTCTATGAGCTGCATCAGTTGATAGGGACATTTGTGCTCTCCTCACTGTACTTCAAAATTTGTTCAGTGATAACTATAAGCAATCTTCTTATAACTGGGCCATTCTTAGGATCTTGTAAGAAAGCAGGAATGCAATTAGTTCTCCCCACCAGCGAAGGGAAAGAGCGCAACACCAACTCGAAATAAGTAAGAACCAGCCGGGAAAGGTCATCACTGGTTAACACCATAGGTAAATCCAAACAGGAACTCAGTGTGAAATGAATCAAGGCACTGCACCCTCTTCCAATTGCTGTAACCACGATCAGAATCTGGCATAATCCTCTTTTTATCAAAGCTTAAGCATGCCTCACTCCAAAGTTTTTTAACAAGCTTCTCTGTGGGTTAACAACAAAGAATTTTTCCTCAACCCTGTAATGACTGCACAGAGTATTCAAAACAAGCCACAGTCCTATGAACTCTTTTTCTTTAGTTGACAGCTTCTGCGTCCTTCTTCCTCGTCATAGATCTTGTCTGCACGTGCTGTTGTTTTTCCCCAATGCTTGTACTTGCTTCCTGTAGGGGTGTGAGCAGAGGGGTTTCTCCAGCAAAGATCTTTACATCGCCTAAGAAAGTCCAAGCATGCCTGCCCTGCACTTTGATAGTAGACGGCGTGACGTCTTCCACGATGAACGGACCGTTAAAGCAGGGTTTGTCCCACTTCTTCTTTGTATGATTGCGTATTAGGACCTCATCTCCGGGGAAAAGTTGGGGAACACGTAATTCTTGAGATTCACTTGTTGAAGAATCTATTTCTGTGTTCTGTACTACCCAATACCCCTGTCGCTGCAGTTGTCCTGAAATGACAGAGATACTTGAAGTCATGCAGTTCAAATAGTCACGCAATTCCATTTCTAGAAAATCTGCATTTGGCTGAACATCACTTCTAACTCTGGATGGAGCATTAGGGGTGTCCTCATTTGTCTCCCCATCCCTATCTCGTGGGACGTGAGATGGTGGTCAGAACCTGATTGGCTCCTTGAAGCATATAATGCCAGTGGTAGGCAATGCAACCACCCCTTGTTCACAGCTCCCATTTCCTTGGGCATGATAAGCCAAAGACAACTTGTGCTTTATACCAAGCAACAAGCTGTTCAAATGTTTGATTCACAAAATGTGGGCCATTGTCTGACCTCACTACCTCACATACTCCCCCTCTAGGAAATACTTCCCGCACTAAGACTTTTGCTGCACAGGTGGAATCTGGGTGTGTAGAGGGACCTGATTCAATCCACATTGAAAAGGGACACACTACTACGATCAGGTATCTATATCCATTACATACGTGTATCATGTCGACATAGTCGATATGCAAATACTGAAAAGGGCCATTAGGTCTTGAAATAACTCCCCTAACTGTGCGCAGTGTATGCCCAGCTGCAATTTTTTTGGCACACAAGACAATTCACTACATAAAATGCAACATGCTCTAATAGATTTGGTACAAACCAATCCTCAGCAATAGTTGCAGCTAGATTCTCCCTCGTTGTGTGCGCGGGGTGATGTAGCTGTTCCAGTGCCACCCTTAATAAGGCTACATGCATCACCAGTGCTGTCTTGTTGCCACAATGCTTCAGAGGTGTTTAAAGAACATCCTCTTCGTGTCCACAAAATCTTTTCCTCTTGGGGTGCTTTCCCTTGGACCTCTAACAACTGCATTTTTGACAGGTTATTATATCTTTCACATATAGTCATCATAACAACCATTTTTTCATTTACATTAGGAGTATTAACATTCATCATTTCTTTATCTGTATTTGCTACGTGCTTGGCCTCAACATCTGCTGCTTGATTTCCATGTGAGATAAAATCTGCCCTTTTAGTGTGAGCTGCACACTTGACTTCTGCGATGCTTACTGGGAGTTGTAGTGCTTTAATAAGCCTGTCCAACGTGGCGGCGTGCTGAACTGGCGTGCCGTCAGCCCCTCCTTTTCCAACGTGCTAATCCTGCGTGCACCGTCGACATCACATAGGCGGAGTGACTGTACACTGTTACTTCCTGGTCTGCGTGATCCTCAAGCGTGAGTATTATCTCCAGTAATTCTGCAGCCTGTGCTGAATAATGAGATGGCATTCAAGTACTTTTAAGCACCCGAAATTGCCCCTTAAGCCGTGTGCTTTATCACAGCGGCACCTGTATATCTCTGTTCATCATTTTGATCAATCCTTGAAGAACCGTCAATGAAAACAATCTCTCCCCCTGCTAATGCATTCTCCTTTATTCTAGGGATTTCATCATAGAGCTCTTCATAGTTTGCGCAATCATGTGCAGGCTCTCCTGTTATTAGCTCAGCTTTAAATATGGCAGGATTCACTATTTTGCTTCGGACTATTTTAATTGCTGGATTCGATATGACTACCTCATAGGCAGAAGCCCTTTGAGATGTCCCTTTGGTTTCCCTAAAATAGCAAATAATGCTTGCTCAATGAATAACACCATGGAACATCCCATCACTATGCTCGCAGCCTTTTCTATGGCGAACACAGTGGCTGCTAAACTTAGTTCGCACAGAAAATTACCTCTCATTACTGGGTCTAAGATTCCACTGTAATATGCAAAGAGCTTGTACCCCTACGTGGTTCTCTGTGAGAAAAAAAAGAATTCCCCAGTATAATTAGGAATCGCTAAAACTGGAGCTGCGCAAATTGCTTTTTTCATTTCGTCAAACCCTTCTCCCATTTCCTCAGTCCACACAATTTTTTCCTGCATTGCCTGTGCTTTCTTTAAGGCCTGCAACAAAGGTTTTATATAAAAGTTATAGTCAAAGACCCATGCCCGGATGTAATTACATAATCTGAATAATCTCTGTATGTGTTTTATCGTGTGTGGTTTAGCAGTTTTCAAAATAGCCTCAGCTCTTTCAGCTCTTTCAGGGGTAACCTTCTTTCCTTCACACAACTCTTTTAAAAGCGATATTGTTTAAGTCCATCTGAGGGACTTTATTGAAAATCGATGGGGACTCACAATACCCTTGTGGTAAACAAGTGCTTTTCAGACCTGTTTGTCTAAAGGTAAATGACGTCAGATCCTGCAAGTCATTGTGCAATGGGATTGAGAAAAACATGTTTTTAAGTCAATCACTGTGAAACATAGTGCTTCAGCAGGTACATTACATAAGATTGTAGACAGGGTGTGAACTAGAGGGAACTCTGCTTCTACAATCTGGTTTATCAGCCTTAAATTTTGAATTAGTCCACAAAACCCCCCTTTCCCTTTTTTCACAGGATAGATTGCCGTGTTATAGGGTGACTCTGATGTCACTAGAATACCCTGATCCATCATGGCAGAAATTGTCTTAAAAATACCTTCATCTGCCTCTCGAGACATAGGATACTGTCGTGAATGAGGTAAAATTGCTCCTGGTTTCAATTTAATCTTCACTTCTCCAACCCCCCTCAGTAGGCCTATTTCATAGGGGCCGATGGTCCATAATGAAGCTTGTACTTTGGCATGTCTTCATCAAAATACTCAGGACGCCTTTGTGCTATCGTCATCTTCTGAGGAACTTCTCTTTTAATTGCTCTCACCCAGTAAGTGATGTCTATGTTATATAATACTTCGTCATCAGATGGATGATCTCAAAAAAGATCTTCATCAGTGATGTCAGTCAATCTGTAACCCTCCCCAATGGCAATTACTGCACACCATTGTCTGCCTTCATCATCATTTCCATCAAGCAAAACCATTTCTCCTTGCACTATGGCGGCTTGTAGCTTTAAGGGAAAGACTTGTCCCTCCTCTTCAAGCATAGGTATTCTTGGTCTGAACAGAAATTTATCGGGTGCTCTCATTGCTCTGCCTGCTAGGTCTGGTAGCCATGACAGCAGAATGTATACTCCATAATGGAAAACCTCTGATTTTAACGGTTTTGCTCTCACAGCTATTTGTCCTGAAAAAGCCATGATAATTTCACACAGGTTTAAACAATGCATTCCTGGCGTTGAACAAACTATGCCTTCATCAGTAAACAAGACCGTCATATTTAACTTGGTCATCAAATCTCGTCCCAATATTTTAACAGGTGTTTGCCTTGAATATAGCAATGGCACCTTCATGTCACATTCTCCTATAGAGACTGGTAATTCTTCAGTGAAAGGAACTCTGCTTCTAGCTCTTGTGAATTCTTGAGTATTCATGGCATTGCCAGAACTTTTCCCTCTCGTATACATGAGCGCATTGCACCCGTCTCTACTAAAAACAAAAACCGTTTGCCTCCTATACTGACATCTACCCTTGGTTCCTCGTGAGGATTCGGCATCACGGATAGTATTGAACGGTTGTAGGTCAACTGGTCGAATCTAAATGCCCGACAGGACAAATGGTCGACACCAAAAGGTCGACAGGTCAACTGATCACATTTATTTTTTTCACATTTCTTTTTTTTGGGGGGGGGCGCCCAACCCACTTTTTTTTGCTAAAAACCCCTTTTTTCCCTAAACAAAAACCTAAAAAATATACATATAACAAAAAAAAAAAATTGATCATTTGTCCTGTCGACCAAAATGTGTCGACCATTTGTCTGTCGACCATTTCACTAGACACCGTATTGAACACATCAGGTCTCCCAGTGAGCTGTCCTATTGTGGGCACAGCCTCTTTCCGTTACCTGCAAAAAGGATTCCCTCCGTGACAGTGACACCCCCTACTCTAGGAGTTATTAACTGCCCTGTGCTTGTGTTTTGCTGAAGCTGCATAGGTGACTGCTGCGACTGTGCTTGTGGCAGATTAACTGCTACCTGCTGTGGTTGCAAGCCTTGCTGAACTCTCGGCACTTGCTGCTGTATCATTTGGTTCTGAGCAAATCTATCTCCATTCTGCTGCGAATATGCAGGCGGATTTGACACCCCCCTCTAAAAAACTGGCCATTTTGCACTAAACATTTTCTTCTACACATGCGAGCAAAGTGCCCTGTCATTCCACAAGTCCAACATATAGGTGGTGGTCTCCCAACATGCTCATTTTGCATATTCTGTTACCATCCTGCATATTCTGAAACCCACCTTGGTTATTCTGAAAGCTTCCTTGATAATTGTGCCAATTCCCTTGATTACCTTGTCAAACACATCCTCTGAATCCTATTCCCCGTGGAGTAAATCCAATATTGTTTCGATCGAAATGCCTTTGATCATTCACCTGCGGCATGTTCACTGTTTACTGTGAATTCAATCCATTTGCACTCGTCAACATTGCCTCTTCAATGGCGTACTTGGACAATTTTTTCTGCACTAGCTTTGCCTCCTCGCTCTTCCTAATATCGTCTTTTTTGCGATTCTTTTCCTGCAGGAATCTGCAGTAATGCGCAATGGTCAGCTGAATTTCCGACCACCGTTTTGCTTCTATATGTACTAATTTCTTGAGCTGCTTTTGTACTGGCAGCTCTTGTCATAATATATGATAGAATACTGTTATAGATTTTGCCCAAGATTGGCGCATTTACAAACTCCATGCCTCCTGAAAATTTTGAATGTAAACGAGCGGGTCATCCCCATCCTGCATCTTTTTAGTCATTATTGCTCCCATATCGGACGTGTCCAGATACAGTACTCTTAGCGCTATCCAAGCTGCCGCTCTACAGTTATTGAATGGTGCTCCACCGTGAGCAGTGTTCACTGTAGTCACACCAGGGTACCCTGCCCTTGTCCACACGTCATCAGCTCTTTCACCAAGTATTGCGATTAGGAGACATTTAATGTCCCCTATAACCAACATGTTTCCTCCTGTCATTTTTTCCAACTCATGTATCCATTTTCCAGAGCCAGAAGTTAAATTCAGGAGTTTACACCTTAGATTTTCTCTATCCATGTGAGGCCATGGTATATACTGTGGTCTCGTTCCTCCTTTCTCTAGAAAGGGAAACTGCAAAGCTCCAAACTTATTCTCATCTCTCATCATTTATCTGCCCACCGCAGGGACGATATTCCTGCATCGCCTTCTTCCTGGCAATGATCTTAATTTGCTTACATGAGGCGGCGACACCCCCTCTCACCATGGAGTTGCCCTTTAGGTCTGTATGACTGTGTAAATGGTTCTGATGCCCTAAGTATTGGTGCGTTTAAATCATACCATCTTACTTCCTTATCCATAGGAAAGCATCCCTCAGGACTACATGCGTCATCTCTTTCTTCCACATGGAAGGTTTCCCTGTCTTCGTCTGACATTTCTTGTGCCCAACTCGTGCAACTTCTCTCTTCATCATCTCTATTTAGAGTTAGTCTATCTAGAGACAGCTCCTTATGCTTCGTACTACATGAGGCTTCCTCTGTGTCATACAACTGAGTACTCTCAAGCCAATATTTTTCTCTGTTCCCCCTTAGCTCTTTCTGAGCACAAATTTCATGTTATACTTTATCAATCACTTCCCCAATGCTCCTAGAGTCAAACCCGTCTTCTAGATTTGCTCTATACGGGCCTGGTAATGACTCATATTCTGGAAAGAATTCCTCTATCTCCTTCCATGCTAGTTGTGGATTAGGATCTCTTACTTCCTTTTCCAGGCGATCGAGATTGCATGCTCTCTACCTTCTTTTGCGTTCCATATAACCGTCAAATTCTCTTCTCTTTCTCGCTTCCTCTATTCACTCTGTCTTCCTCTTTTTTTCATATCCTGTCTCTCCTTTGCCCTTCGTATTTCCTCATCCCTTTGTCTTTGTATTCTATTTTCTCTTATCTTTTGCTCTTCCTCTTCTATTCTTTTTCTTTGTATTCTTTCATGCCATCAATTGTTCTTTGTCTATTGTCATGTTCCTTTGCTCCTCTGATCTCTCTTGTTTTTTTGCTTGCTAATCTTGTCTCTGTCTATCTTTCCTTTTCGCCCCTTCATCTTTCAATCGTTCCTCCCTTTCTTGATCTTTTTTTATCTTGCTCGTCTTGATCTTCTCTTTGTCTTACGTCCTCGATGCCTTTACCATTGAGTTTAAGCAAAATCTGACCACACATCCATTTGTTCTGTAAGAGCGCTATCTCATCAGATTTATCTATGTTTCCCTTCCATCTCCTTATTTCTCTTCTTATATCTAGAGACGTACTTGCTCGATCGCTTCTTTCCTTATCGTGTCTCTCCTTGTCCCTCGGGACCTTAGAGATTACATCTTTCTCAGTATTTTTCTCTGGGCTCACGTCACTACTTTGCCTAGGTGACTCATATGCCGGGTTGCTATTCCCTGCTGCTGCTTTAAGCTCCATCAATGGGTATAACCCATCTTCTCTCTTGTTCTCGTCTTTTATTTCAGACGGGGCGAGTGGAACAGAAGACTCTTCATCCCCCTCTTTCCATATATTAAGTATCCAATCTATAAGAGGCGGCTCCTCTCGCTCCTCTTGGTACATTTTCCAGATCTCTAAACTCGCTAGGCGCTTGTCTAGCTTCTTCCTAGTATATGCTGCATGCAAATATGTCATCATATGCTGCAGGACTGCCTTCGATAGTGACTCTCCTTGCGGCCACTGCATAAACATTTTGTCTGCGGTTCATTTAACCCATTCTGCACTATACTGTCTAAGTTTGGGTGCATATTTCAGCAATTGCTTGCCGAGGTGCACAAGCAGAGTAACATCCTCCATCCTTAACCCTTCACTCTTAACTTGTTAACACTTGCTTGCTTTAATCATAGGTTTAAAAGTATGTTTCAGGAAAACAACACAATATGAGCGAGCACCAACCGTCGCAAGCTCCAATCCCTTTCGTCACAGTTTTTACTTTAATCTTGCTAAAAAACAACCCCACCATGTGTAATGAAAACAATCAATTTCCTTTTCAACTTCGCGCTTCTCTATTCATCATCAATTTTCTTCAATTTATGATGTCATCATCAATACATACATACATAAAGCGAACAGACAGACATACTCACCCGGTTACATATATCTATCTCCACAGCCATTCTCTGGGATCTGTCTTGCCCTCTAAAAATGCTCCTCATGGAACTTAAATCAATCTCTTTAGGACCGTCTTAAATCTGACCTGTTTTCTACGTCATCCGTTAAAGGACTCTAGATTAAGATTTCTTTTAACGTTCTTTAAAACTTAGGTATAGGGCGTATCCTCTTTATCGTGGCCTCTCTCATGATTCTTATTGCTCGGCCACACTCATGTCAATATCTATTCAATACTTTAACATTCTTACTCTTGCGTTATGTTTATCCCACCTCCCTCTGTTGCTCTCTTTTTCCCTTATCACTTCCCTTTATTTACTACGTATGCATCAATTTGCCAGTTTCTACTCACCATTCGCATGTTCGTCTTCTGATTCTTGGAATCGCCCGCCTTTTTTACTGTCTCTTCAAACTGTCACCCGATTAGATTCTCGTAGACGTGGGAGGGGATTCTATTGAAACTAGGGGACCCGTCACACCCGCCTGCAAGGTCTTGATAATTACACTAACCACTATCTACGGGGAGCTTCACGTCTTGTCAGCCAAATGTGAAAAGTCGTGTGATATTTCTGGGACTCTAAAGTTTACTTATGTTGAGGGATTTTTTAATAAACCATTCTCTCTCTGCTACCAAGTGAACTGGATATCCCAGCCTCTTTGATGAGTAGCAATTACCCTTCAGATGGATGGGGATACAGCTTTTCATCATACATCAATAATCGAAATGACTCAGGTAGTTTGGCAAAAGGAAGTCTGTTTTAATGTCAATTATCTAAAACAGGGAGTACAACGAACATCAGCACTCGCTCGATCCTCTTACTCAACAAATCTTACAAAAAACGGAGGTTATATTAAGAAAAAACGTCATCAGTGGCGTGTTGACCTATGTCATTACCAACATCATCCTATGTGGCAAACTACAAAAACCTATTGAAGGAAGTGATAAGCTCTAAGTGAATATCTAAGTATAAGTTGCATATCAGTATAGTACAGTGAAGGAAAGTGATAGGGTACTTAACATCAGGTGGGGCAACTAAGCCCTCCCCTTAAAATGGCCACTATGAACGTCACTAAATACTTGACATCCCATTGGCTACACAAATTATAGGACCTTTAATTATGCGGTCATTTACAATTGGTTAGCTTCTAACTCCCGTCAGTACTTTTACACCTACGTCTAGCAGCTTGCAGACTGAACATCCAGGTGCTGGTGAGCTCGGCTTAACACTGGCTTCCCACCAATTAGCTAATTAATCCATCATCACTTCAATGGTCCAGTGTCAATTAGGACTTTGAAGCCTGGCCTTGAGTTTGTACTGTGCTCCAAGAAATTTTTAAGAGTGTGGACACACTATGCCCTCGTACGTAGGTGTGACCACCTCGATCGTCCAACTTAATTCTTCCACATGACTGGAGACCATGGAATCAAGCTTTTAGTGTATTAAAATAGTATTTTATAATAGTCCTCTGACGTCTTTTGTTTTTATCATGCCTTCTGGACAGGAGTTTCTGTTCTTTCACACTATTTGTATCCAATGTCAGTTCACTCCAGTTCGATAAGACCTTGGCTTCTTTGGCTCATCCAACTCCTTCTGCTGAGATTCATTTTGTAATTCAATTTGCTTTTTAACTGCGACACACTGAAATGAGACCTTCTTGCTAATGTCCAGCACTGCTCATAATGCTTAGTGGAAACATCTATCCTTTACCCGTCCATATGCATATATACATATATTGGTGCTTGCCGCAATCTATTTACTATAAAGCTAGTCTCAAGATTACTTTGTCTGCTTGCATTTCTTTTGCATCTGTACAGATATAAACTAGCTTAATATCTTCATCTGGTTCTATGGCATAAGCTTCTTCACCTTGAGCCCAAGATGTCACTTATCCTTGATACTTTCTTGATGCCTTATAGAATATGTGCATTCTCTGGTCTACGCATCTCTTCTACAGATTTCAGCTCGATTCTGTGTGACGTCACCATTCATCTTTGCCATTTGTCTGCTCTGCTTCTTCAGGAATCTCATTCAAATGGCCATCATAATTTCTTGTATGCAGGTAAATTTTTCTCAATGGGTACCTTGCCTCCCAGATCTTCTTAGGTATTGGTACTTTCACTAGTACTGCATAGAGTCCATACTCTGCTCTTTGTCTGTTCAACTGCTCTGTGTATGTCTCATACTCTGGTTTCCAACAGACAGGTAATATCGGCGGGATGGTTGGAGTAGGGGTACTTGGCTCTTCCTCTACACGACTGTTCACCTTCTACAGATACTTTATACTGCGGGTTACGTGGGAATGTAATACAGGATTTTCATACTATTCCTACAGGTTCAACATTCAGTATCCCTACATCGTTGTGGTTTACTGCCCATAAATGTGTAGGCATTTTTTGTTATTCACTTGGTAAAGGGAAAGTCACAAATTGTGAAGTGCAATTAAGCTGGGGTGAAATGATCAAATACATTATATCTGCCGAGCAGTAAATTACTGCATTCAATTTCTTCAACAAATTCAATCCCAGAAGATTCTCACCACAATTCGTAGTCAATAAAATTGGACATGAGTCGGTGAATGGACCCGAAGCTATTGGTACCGGTCGAGAAACCGAACTTACTATTGGAGTACAAAAGAATTCTATGGAAACATTATTTTGCCCTGACAGTGGGATATCTGGAACCCACAGATGGTCAAAGGAACACTTCTGTGCTCCTGTGTCTACTAGAAATACATGATCTCTATTCCCGACTTTCATGTCTACCTAGGGTCCTTTCTGATCTATAGGAATAGGAATAGGTTCCAGACTCCGCTTCAGGCTGTCCTAGCGAAACAAAATATAATCAGATGTGAAATCTTCAGTAAAATAGGAATGCAAATTGGTGTCAAAAGCATTTGTATTACCAGTATTCTGTTACTGACCTCCCTGATTACCTGCAATATTATCCTGTGGTTGATTGTGTTGATTCTGATCAAACTGATTCCTACTCAGACCAGGTATACCATTGCGTGCTCTCGACCTTCTACCGATCATTCCATTCACTGCTCTCTGTTTTAGGGTCGGACACAACACTGTGCCCTCCAGTGACCTTCCTGCCTACAATAGGCACATTGGTTCATATGTACTGGCCCTTTTTGTGGCATGAACTTGCTCCTCAATTGTGTATTCCCATTATTCCCACCCCGTGCTCCTCTCACAATCTGTTGCAGCAATACCCTAGTTTTTAAATCTCCTTTCTTCCTCTCTATCTTTTCTTTTTCATTATTAACTCTATTCTCATAGTACTGAGCCATATGTAACACTTCTGATTGACATTTAGCCTGCCATGCACTTTAAGATGCAGTGATCTGCAACTGAACGTCTGGCAATAATTCTAGCACAAATATGTCAACAAGTAATCTCTTTCCAGGCTCTGTACTCAAGTCTTGACCACTAAAATCTGAAAATACTTGTTCGAACCTATCAAAAAACTTGGTTGCTCCCTCTGTCTTTCCTTGCATACATACTGTCACTTTGGCAGCAGCAGGGGTGTTGGTTGGTTTGGGTCTTTTGCTAATATTTTTACATTTTTTAGTGGCTTCTGCACTTTATAGATGCGTGTTGCTTGTTCAATGACCTAGTCTAGTGATCTTATATCATGAAAGTCCCTCACTAGCTGGGTCATAATGTATTTAGGGAGAGCATGAAAGAAGGTGTTCAGAAATTCCTTACTGTCAGTGGGCACCCTTCTAGTGGTCTGCGCGAAGGCACATTTCAATTCCTGGACAAATTCTTGCGGGGCCTGGTCTTCCCCACATTGTAGGTTGTAGGCTGCATTGCGGGCCTCTTGAGGGTTTCTATGAATAGAAAAATGTTTCAGGATGGCCGCCCTATAGGTGGACCATCTGGAATGGTTCTGATCCTCCAGCCCCACAAAGAAGCTGGACTACACAGGCGAAATTGTCCACTTTACATATTGAATACAGCTTTGGTTGTCATTCAGGTGGAAAGTCTCCATCATCTGCTCAAACAATTCAAGGTGCTCCCAAACCGAATATTTGGCATTTTTGTGGTAGGGTGTAATGATGCTCCTAGTAGCTTTTATTTGCTTCAGGGGATCCTTGAGTAAAGCTCTCTTAACTGTGTTAGCCTTTTTAGTTCTGGTCACCCTGGTCCACTCATCCTCTGACTCAGAGGCGCTGCTACCAGAGGTGGCTGTCTGATCTTCTAGACTCTCCCGGATTCTGCGAGCTTGGGAATGGCTGGCAGAATGTGGGGGCATAGTCTCTTGGGACCTGGGGTGCTCATAAGAGTCTTCTGACTCTACCTTGCTCCCAGGATTGGTTGAGTACCCCCCCCAATGTCCTAGCTGGGAAGAGGTTTTTAGGATGCTCTTAGCGAGCCTAGTCTCATGGAATTCCCCACCAAATTTGATCGACTGATCCCTAGGTATGTGGTATTTCTGAGGATTCAGTTCTGTAATTTTCCCCTCACTGGAGTCTCCCTCATCAGAGAGGATGGCCCTAGCACTTGGGAACCTGTACATAGATGCCTGCCCATCCATTTCTGACAGGCACTGACCTATTAGCCCCATATTTCCCATTGTGTTGAAGTCTATCAACCCCGTGGCCCTTGGTTTATATGAGTCAGTGGACATGGGGGTGGCAGAGTCCATGGAATTGAAGGGATTAAAGTCCATGATGCCAGGGTTCCTGAGGTTATGCTCAGGGGTTTCCCTCTCCCATCTGATTTCATCTCTTTCAGCCCCTACTCCCTGATAACCTGCTGAAATCTGACCCTTTTGTTCCTCTATTAAGGCCTTACTGGTCTCTATGAGTTGTTCCTGCATGGCTATCTGTCTATGGAGCCTGTCATTTTGTTCACAGAGAGCCTCATTGTCTCTCTGTGCTTCCTGCCTGCATTGGGAGTATTGGGCCAATTGTTGCTGCAGGAGACTCACCTCCTGAGTTTGGTCCTTACTGGCCTGATTATTCTTTGCCAGAGCATCTTCCACCCTCCTGGTATGCTCTAACAGATTTTCATAGTCCATTTTGAGTTCACTCAGTCCCTGAAGGGCCAGTTGATTTTTATCTAGCTTGGTTTTTAATTGGCTAACTTCCTGGCCTAGGACGTCCCTCTCTTGACATAGAGTTCTCCTCTGCTGAGCCAGGTCATCCCTTTGTTCCTAATGGCATATGATTTCTGGTCCTACTCATTAAAATCTTTTTGAGTGTGGAGTTCCTTCACTATTAATTTATTATTGTCCTCCTTTAGTACATCAATCTTACTTTCTAGGGCAAGTATCTGCCCTGCGCAGACTCTATTATAATTTAATTGCTGCTCCAGCTTTTGTTGGCTCTGTTGTACAGAATCCAACCTTTCTTGACACTCTTTTTGCAGTGTCAGTATTTTGGTATCTTGGTCTGCCTTCTCTTGCTGCAGGAGATCCAGATCGTCCTTTAATTTTGTCAGGTACTGTCTGGTTTCACTCTCTGATTCTTGGCTCTTTTGTAGCCTTTGCTCTGCAGAGTCCAGATCAGTTTGGGGTTTCTCTAGGAATTGTACTTGCCTCTTTGCCATATCTAGGCTTTTGGCATATTTATCCTGTATTACTCAATTGTGGAGGTACATGTAAGCCACTATTTTGGCAATTTTACATTGCTCTTCTTTTACTTTTGGGGCCATATACAATTCACTAAGTTCCTAGTGTAATGGACCCTGGTCCTGCCATGTTTCTAATTCTGTGGCAGTGGCTTGTTATTTGATTTCCTGCAGCCAAACTTTCTCATCATGCTCTACCCATTCACCCCTGACAAACAATTTGTGCCGTAGGTGTTCCCTTGTGATATTGATTTCCACTAGGGTCGCCATTACGAAAATATTAATTTCCTTCTGACTTACCTCAGGGTTACTTTACTTTTGCAAAACAGGCCAAACTCCTTTGAGTATTTCTATTGAAGGGTGTTTTTACAGTGTAGCACAGTATGGTAGCCCAACAAGGTGTATGTACCCCGTCAGTTAGCACGCTGTGTTAGACTGTCACAAGTGGTATGTCTAATTCAGGATCTCGTGATGAGCCCCTAAACTGTAAGTGATTTCAATCCGGCACACACCCAAGTCAACGCCTAGCATGTAGTGCACAATTGAAATCCTTATTTATTTTTGTCTAAAAGTGCTTTATTCGGTATCACTACATAATATCCCCAACAAAAATATCACCATAGATATGGCCGTTTTGTTCGCCATAGGTGTTTTTTTGTTGGGGATATTATGTGGGAGCAGAGGTTGCGGGGGTGTCCCCTGCACATTAAAAAATGATGCAGGGTTGTGGGGGTGTCCCCCGCAGGGTCCATGTGTGAATTTCGCCGCAAAAATATAGCGATATTTTTGCATCGCAATACTTTCACGGCGGAATTAACACATGGAACCCTTTATTCTGAACGATAAACCACTCATATCACGCCCTTCTCCTGGAACCCCGCCCGGTCACACTGAACCAGGAATCAGGCTGGTTTGCAAAGGTAAATATTTATTTATGTATTTAAAATGTAATCACAATAGGTTTAATAGGTACACAACAATCACCAATGGGGTGATGTAACACCGAATAATATCTTTAATACACAAGGAGTAAGTAGTGAGCAAAACAATTCCGCACAGAAATAATTCTTTTGTGTTGGTTCAGATCTGATAGCACTGTGGTTAGGGGTTCCTCCTGCACACCCCTCAACCCCCCAATAGGCAATGTAAAGAGATAGGAGGAGAGAGCAGGTATTCAGGAATGGCAGAATTCAAACAGAATATCAATCCCACTTTCCCCCTTTCAAACACAAGAGAAAACGGAATTGACTGTCAAGCCTGTCAGCATGGCTTTTAAAGTTATCTTTAGGATGGACTGGGCAAAAACACCAAATGTGGTCAAAATTGCTGAAATTGTTATGAATTCTTATGGGAGCTGCTTTGGATAGTTGCACACAAACACAAGCAATGATTTAATCCAAGAAAACATTTGAAATCTTAAAATTCAAGTCGGAAGCAATTAAAAGCTGTTTTACACGTGTACAAATTTCCCAAAACGAAAATATGAGGCAAACTTTTCTCTGCGCAATGTTCGCGATAACGGGAGAATCACATTGATTTGGAATGCGGTTTTAGGTGCGATGGATAGGTATGGATGTTAGCTACAAGCAGATGTTTTGTTTCTATTACAAATCTAAGGGAGTTACAGACGTTTTAGTGGAGGTCGTTTTTCGAGATAGGTGCAAGAATGGAAAACAGGAGCGCACTTTTAAAATGACAAATGGGTTGCTTACACTAGAGGATGACTACAAACACAATGAATACCACACAGAAACACAGTCACTTGATCAGGGTGACTGCATGCTAAGGAAACTCATCTTCTTTAGAAGAGAAAAGGATCAGCACAAAGATAGTTTTAACAGTACTAGTTCTGGAGGAAAGATAGGATGGTTTGGAGAGAGGGTTTGGACAATGCAAAGATACTCCTAACAATACAGGTTCTGAATACAAGATTGGATGGGTCTAAGATAGGGATAAGACTATGCAAGGTACATATGCTAGTGACACAATTCTTCCTATTTATACTCACTGGATACGTTTTGAAATGGAACCGTCAGTTCTGGTCAGGGAATTGGATCTGGTTTAGGAAAGACAGCTTGGCACATCGGACTGGGGAGGGTCAGCAAGGTGCTCTGGTCGCAGCACGGCACAGGACTGGACTGGATCTACAAGGCGCTCTGGTCACAGCACGGCACAGGACTGGACTGATTTCAGCAGCAGGGTGCTCTGCCAGCATCAGGATAGTAAGTGAATCTGTCTGCGCTTATGAGTGGTGAGCTGTCTCTATTTATGCTATGAAATGACATCATAAAGGGGTGTGTGGGCAGGTTTTGCCTAAGCTTGCCCCTTTGAAAGGTGATTGGGTCAGAGTCTACTCTCTGCCTTGATAGGAGGAGAGAAATGGAGTGTCATCGTTATGGTGCAATTTTATGAGGCTGAAAATCCACCCCTAGCACCTTGAACACAAAATCTACTTTTGGCAAAATACATATTTCCACTTGTGCAAAATAAAATCACATATACAGATTACATATTTTACATAGCAGCTATTCCTCAAACCCCGTAGCTGTGGGATCTTGTCTCCACTTTTCACCGAATTTTGCCATTTTCACTAGGAACACAATGTCCAATTTTTAAGCAATTTTCTACAAGTGTGCGTGTTTAACATGGGAATAAGTGTATAACGTTTTATAATTCTAGTGGAAATAAATTTTGCGTAAAATCACATTTCTTGCCATTGCTGTCCAGAACATGTCACACAGTTCTGGCGCCTCTTCACCCCTGCAGCCAGAATTTAAATTAACAACTCTGTTATTTTTATATTTTTCACAATTTTAAACAGTAAGTTACCAGTCTTTTTAAAATATGTTCTTTGTCCATGTTAAGCAACAAATGGTTGTTTGGCTCCACACCTTGGTCTCTACCTGGAAGCCCAGAAGCCATCCCCCATGTTTATTCCTTGCAGAGGCCATTTACGACTGTCTTCACACTTCGAATTTCCTGGGCTGCAGCTTGTCATTGTTCGTTTTGCCTCTGTAGACCAGGTTCTTTTCTACCCTGTAATTAACACTTATGCCTGATTTCCTTCTGGGGGAAAGACCTCCCTTCTGTGATAAAAACATGATATTCAAGTTCTGCAGCTTCAGCCAGGTTTAAATTTATTTTTAAATTCTGTGGCCTTTTCCTTAGGACAAAACAAACTTGTTGTATCAAATATAGCTAGATTCTCATTCAAGATTTTAAACCATGGGATCAAACCATTACAATATGGGTTACTATCAGTAACAGGCCTCTTAGATTGCAAACATTTGATTTTCAGATTATACATGTTAAATTTTAATCAGGCAGGCCCCTGACAGCTGTCATCACAGCAGCCCTCTGCTGCACAGAGATTTCTGACAGATCCACAGGCATGCCACTTTTGCTGTGGAAATCTCTTTATGCCCTCAGCTTTTCACGACATTGTAAGTTCATAATGATTCCTTAAACCAAGTGAATTTTAGCACCCAGCAAGAATTTTGAATATTTACAAGGTGTTTTGTACTGGCATTCTGAAGTTTCAGCAACAGAGAAAAAGAGGTTTAAAGCAATCTTGGAGTTTCATTTAGCAAAGCACTGCTTTTTCCTTCTGCAGTCCACTTTCAATTGTTGTGGAGCCCAGTGACACATTTCAGTAGTGATATCTCTGTTCCACCATCAACAACATGTGTGGCAGATTGGGCAGCCATCTTTTTGTGCGTGGAAAAGCGTGATTTTCAGGGGTTTTGGCAGGCATAAGGGTTTTGCGGCCATTTTGCTATTTCTGGCACCATCATAACAGAGTGATGCAGCATAGTAGAGCAAAAGTGGGTCAATACATCCCACATATGAGAGGCTAGGGATAAGAGAGTATTGTTTTGGGTAAGTGTTACAGGGGGATAGGGAAGTTAGGGAGACCTGGTAATCTTGGCACAGGATAGACGATAGGATTAACCTAGCGGGTAGAGCAAAGTAAGCATTAGGATGTTAGAGTTGCAGTTAGGGTAATGCTAAGACCTGCTTTCCCCTAGTATGGAATTTGCCCTAGCCCAAAGAAATGATCCATCCTTTAAGTCCATCTTTGAAAAGACTATAACGGTAGTGAGGGCTGCAGCAAAGAGGGGAAATATTTTTTGGAGAAGAGATGTTTTCTCTACTGAGCAAAGCACAATGTAAAAGGGCATGTACACACCTGATAACAGGTGCTAGAGTCACTTCCTTTTACGAGAACAGTGTGTGAGTCAGCCCACTCCCATTTAACCATAGGAGACCAGGTTATTGACAAGAAGCAGGACCATATTCTCAGTATGTGTTTTTGACTGAGGATATACCAAATGTGACATGGAATATGGGATGTGTGCACTATCTGAGCGAAAACACCAAAATGAGAATCACAATCACCTTTATTAATCATAGCGGTATTGATTTGGAGATTTGGCATGAATGTCACAGAACCTCTAAGCTCCCTTACAGCTGGAACAGGTACAGCCGGTGCTAGTAGGCCATTCAAGTATTTATTGTTGGTTATTTATATAGTGCTTCATGCTGGACTCTGTCATCTTCCAAGACTTTCTTTTGATCCTTTATTGCATGTAGGTCTGAATATATTCCCCAAAGACTGATCTGCTCCAACGACAAACATTTAGTCAACATTCATTCTTAAAAAGGAGGACGATAGAGGCATGTACTTTTTATAGAGGATGCAGAAGGTGCATGAGGGAAAATAGGATATCTGTGGGAACGTCATGACATTTTATAGACATGCTATTTTACAACCCATGGCCACCAAGATAGACTCTTACATCAGAGACTATACCCATATATTGCCAACACTAAACCAAGTTATTTAGAACAACAGCATGATCTTAGTCACCTTAGATATATGCACACCTTACAGATCAATGTGGCAAACTTTGGAACTAGAAGCCACTCGATGCTTCATACATAACAAATCAGAGATCCATTTAGAACAAAATAGGATGATATTCGAGGTGTTTGACTTCACTATGAGGAATAATTATTTTTTGTTTAATGAACAACTATACAATCAGATGAATGGAGTTTTGATGAGCGCTAAGTATGACCCATTGCTAGCCAATATATTTATGGGCTACTTTGAGATCAAACATGCACTAAACAAAGATCTAGGAGATACTAGTGGAGTAGCATCATGGATGAGATACATGGACCATATTTTACTGATTTGGAAGGGTAATGATGAAAAACCACAGGATTTTGTCTCTGACGTTAATGCAAACAGTTACAGGTTGAAACTTACCTGCAACAGTAGCAAACTTGAGATAGTTGAGAGTAGCAGAACTAACACTAAACTATTCCGGAAACCCACAGAAGTCAATTGTATACTTCACATAACGCCATACTTGTAATGAGACCCATTATATGCAGATTTAAACAAAGAGGGTACAATGATGCACTTGCTTCTCATGCAGCTGAACAAATAAATAAGACAGATAGATCTCTACTGATCAAAGGAAGAGATACAACAGCTATAGATAAGATGAGCAATGTCAAATGTACCAAGCACTCAATAGTGTATCAATAACAAAACTATAAGAAATACCTTGTAGAAAAACAGGCTTCTCCTTAAGAGTGACCGAATAATAGGTCAGTACATATGTATAGGCACCAACCCATCACCTAGCTATACAAAAGCACCAACAATACAAAACAGAGTGAGCTTGAGTCACCTTACAGTAACCAGAACCCAATCTAGGACATGGTTAGAGCACCCCCAAAAGAATTCCACAAATGTGGGGTTTGTAAAATGTTTGATTTTGCAAGAGACAAGACCTTTGATTGGCGAATCAACGAGTAAAACATGATTATCGATTTATTCATCAATTGCCAAAGCTGCTTTGTAATTTATGTCATGATTTGCAGCAGCAATAAGTACTACATAGGCAGCACCAAGACGAAACTGAACATCTGGTTTGCAGAGCACCTATGAGCCATTCGCAAAAAAAGATGAAAGATACCCCCTGCCAAACCATTGCCCAAAGAACATGCAAGGGCTGATGTTGATGCATTGAGACTCGTGGGCATCGACAAAATACATGAAGGGGGAGATATGAACGTGACCCTCATCTCAATGTCAGAGAAATTAAAGGTGTACATCGTTGCTTGCCACCTCCTCCCCATCGCCAATGTATCGCAGATGTGAGAAACGCTATTTACTCAGACAGCCGTTTACGTCCTATCCTGATGATGTTGTTGCAGAGTTAAGTTTGCAACCGATGACTGAGACCATGCAAGAGCTGATGAGACCATGACTGAGACACATCATAGATACATTAGACATGAAGCACATATTCATTCCTGCATGAAGCTACACAGACACTTAGATTAAACTACTTGTAGACACGAAGAACATGGCTGCGACCCACTTAGATAGAGGACAGATACACTTTTGCTATGCATTAACAGCAAGTCACACAAAAATACATGTAAACTGCTTGCTGACGCTGAACGCAACTAACACGAGTGGCCATGTAAATTAAGATGGGAGCCGCAGCCACATGGAAGTGAATTTAAATCACAAAGATGGTTTCACAGAGAAGTGCAGACCAGGCTGTCCGTGCAGCTGCCGAGCATATTCTTGCCAAGGACACAGATGGAGAGAAAGTTTCACATTTGCAGAGAAGATAAGACACCTGCATGTGTGAAAGCTAAACATTCTCAAAAATGGGAGCAGGAAAATAAGTTTGTGGTCACTGCATATGTGATCTGAACCTGGAAGACAAAACTGATTCATTCGAACCAGAGACCACTGTTCCCATCCAACTGAAGACAGACAATACAAACTAATACTAGGCTGAAAGCTAAATCTTCTGTCTCAAGGCCTAGAGGATCGTAGATGGTACCCTTATTGGTACAGGCAGCACCTCTGGGGTGGTTCACACCACCTTCAACAGTTGCTCAAGGGAGAGATGCCTTAATGAGGTGGAGGATGTAATGATGTTTTCTATACTTTCAGACAACGATGAGGAAGCAGAAATTCGGAGGAGGATTGGGACACTATATAGAAGCCGGAGGGATAGCGCTGCTGCCCCTAAAGCAAGCAGGCGCTTAGCAGGATCCCCACAGAGGAGGAAAATGACTCACTGGACAGAGCAGTAAGGAGATGACAGGAAAAACATGTTGAGATGACTAAACTTTGAGGATGAAAGGGATGAACACAGTGATGATAGTTTAGGGACAATGGGATAAGACAAGGAACTAGGGGAGAGCGATGACGAAGAAAGGAGTGGGCTGTGTTGCCCCTGCAAGGACGTAACCCTGAAGCGGGAGACAATGTGAGATGAAGAGGAGGATATAGAAAGGGAAAAGCTAGCACCTGAAGGGCACATCAAGTGCTCCAAGAGCAGGTTGCATAGTGCAGACGAGGTTACTCCATACGCACAGAGGTTAAGAGTGCTACCAGGACAGAAGAGAACCAGCATGATGGGAGAATTCACAGTCACAAAAGACATAGGGAAATATGACAAAATGTGGGGCTGATGCAATTCCTGATGCAATTCCTGCTGTAGAAAAGGGTGGCGGGCAACCACAATATACATCATGGCAACAGATGGAAAAGGATAATTTGAGGTGCAACTTGCCATCATTGACTGCAGGAACAGGGAAGTGGATTTATGAGTTGGAAAGGTTGACAGCAGGGACAACACTAGCAGTGGAAGACATGAAGAACTTACTCTCACCATTCTTGGGGAGGTAGCTGACAATATTTGGAAACGGGCAGGGTATCCCAGAGTGACAGCGCAGAACACAGCGCACAATGGAGCACCATTTAATAACAGTAGGGCGGCCATATAGCAGGCCTTGAGAATGCAGTACCCAGACACATCTGACGTAGGTGCAATTATGGCACGCAAAATGATTGAGGACAAAGACCCACTTCAATACAATCAGAAGATACAAGAACATTGGCATCTTGAGACGTGTGAACCATGGGACAACATTGTGGGAATATTTTACAACATATTAAGTCAAGGATTACCAGAGCAAGTGTAGAAGCAGTTGAAATAATGTGTGGCAATGGAGGCAAAGCTTTGGTCATAAATCCAGTTGACTATAATACACTATTGTTGGCTCATGCAAGAGAACACGAGAAAAAAGTGCAAGGAAAGAAAACAAGAAGAAGCAAAGTTAGTGAAGAAAAAATTGGCAAAGTATTCAATACACATTATCAGCAGCCCATGGCAGGGGGAAGTTTCACAGAAAGGGGGGACACCAACTACTGGCCTCAGGGAAGAAGAGGCATGTCCAGTGGAAGAGGTGTGGGATATCCAGTGCAACACTGAGGAGACAGGTTTAACGGGGGACAACCCAGACTCATTGGATCCCCACCACAATGTTAGACATGCAGAAGGATTGGCCACATATCCCAAGTGTGTAGAAACAGAGGGGGAATACCACAGAGTGTGGGGATGACAACACCTCCAACATGCAATAATGAGCAACCTGACCATTATGCCCAAGATTACACGCAGATGCAGATATATGCGCTGCAAATGGCAACAGCACAACACGCATTTGCCCAGTCACAACATCCCATGATGTATATACCGCAGGCAGGCACCGGTCTACACACAACCACTACAAGTTGCATTAAAAACACTGACGTAGCATAACACTGTGGCCACAAGACACACAGATGCCAAAATACAGACTCAAGGACCGAGACTGGGAGGTGCGACCGATGTGTGAGGGAACCCTTTCACAGTGAGGGGGATGAGCTTTTACCCACAATAGGACAGCCCACAGACTGACTTGATATGTTCATTCCTATCTGTTACCCCCAGCCCGAATGAGGAACCACATGTAGGGGTGACCATAGGTGTCTAAAGTTCTCTTTTCTCATAGATATGGGGACAACCATATCCTGTATTAGGGAGGGGAGATACCCCAAGTCAGGCATTGCCATGAATGCTCAAGGGTTTCTGGGGCTACAGAGTTGGTTTTGTTCACTGTTGAATTGCCAATTTCCATCGGTGAGTATGACCTTAGTATGGCACTGTTATAATCTCGCTAGACACCAGTTAACATAATGGGAAGGGACATGATGAGCAAACTTAGCATGACCATTTAATTTGCTGAACAAGGGATAGTTGTTCTACCCCAGGCATTCACTATTTGAATGTGCGAGAATGTATTCACGCATTCTGAAGCCACATTGTGCAGAGGGCGGTGTCCCTAGATCCTGAGTTATTTCAGTATGAGGTGGTAGTACTGCTAGCATGGCTTCCAGGGATGCAGGGACAATTACTTCACTTGCCAGATGAGGGTTTTTTTAGGCCTGAAATTCTCCTAGACAAAGAAGGACAGGTATTTCCACTAGAGCTGGAGACAGTTATAGTAAGCGATGAGAGAATAGTAATAAATGGGACTGATGATAAAGGAAGAGCATGGAGAGCAGTAATAGCAGTAGGAGAAGGACACAAACTGACTAACTTGACAGACGAAGAGCTGTTTCGGGACGACTATTCAGGTATTGAGACCGTGTATTTTATGAGCATTACTTACTGGGTGAGAACTATTACAGGGAAGTTCCACCGAAGATTGCCCTGATGAAAAAGGAGCCACCACCATTTCTTGAGGAAGACCGAGCACACGTACCAAGCATATTATGGACCAACAGTCCATATGACCTTGGCCTGTTGAAAAGAGTGGGAGCAGTTAAAATAAAATTTAAACCAGGAGCGATTTTACTGAGTGTAAAGCAATACCCTCTATCTAGAGAGGCGCACAAAGGCATCTTTGAGAAAATGTGTAGATTAGAGCAGCATGGAATCCTAGTGCCATCAGAAACTCAATGTAACATGTCTGTGTATCCATTGAAGAAGGCAACAGGGGGATCATGGCGTTTTATTCAGGATTTGCGTCTCTTGAATAATATTGTAGAAGTAGAATTTCCTTTAGTTCCCAATCCAGCAACAATATTATGCAGTGTTCCATCGGAAGCCACACATTTTACGCTAGTAGACCCGAAGAATGCCTTTTTCTCAATTCCTCTTCATGAAGAATCACAAGTCGTAACCTTGTTTCAATATAGAAACCGGAAGTGGAGACACATGAGACTGCCAGAGGAGTACTGTGAATCCTGTTCTATATTCAATAGGGTCCTTCAAATGGACCTGGGGAATGTACATTTAGATAGCATCATGATCCAATATGTGGACGACATCTTAGGTGGACAGAACAAAATGTCAGTGCTGCCAGAGAGCGGTCTTATACATTGGACAGCTAATATCCCAAGAGAGTAGAAAGGTGACCCCTGAAAGAGCAGAGGCTATTTTCAGAACACCACCGCCAAAGACAGTGGGAGAGATGCAGCAATTCTTAGGTCTTTGTAATTATTGCAGGGCCTGGGGTTTTGACTACAGCACATATACTAGACCTCTTTTGAACAGGAGAAATGAGACTCAAAGCGGGAAGGAAAACTAACATGGACCGGTGAGATGACCAAAGCATTTGGTGAACTCAAAGTGGTACGATGCAAAGTCCCAGTTGTGGGAATTCCTGATTACAGTGCAGAATTGTATTTGTTCTCACACAAAAATGGAGTAGTGAGGATGGCAGTGTGCACACAGTAAACCACCTTGGGGAACAAACCGATAGCTTACTATAATGGGCATTAAGACCCAGGGATCAGAGTCCATTTTCCTTGCAAATAGGCATTGGCTGCTGCTGCCTTTGCAATAGAGAGAGTCGCAAGTATCGCAATGGGCTGTAGTATCAATCTTTACGTGGCACATCCCCTTTTCACCGTTCTTGAAAAGCCCAAGAGCACATTGTCCATACAAAGAGCATCCAGATATGAGGTGATTATCTCAAATCCAGCAGTGAAGGATAGTGAGGTGGAAATCCAGTGATATTTATAGCAGAACCAGTAGAAGAAGGAGATTATGTACAAAAGTAATACTAGGATAAACGCTAAATGTTCTGACTGAAGGCCTAGATGATAGGAGATGGTAACTTCATTGGTACAGACAGCACCTCTGGGGTGGTTCCCACCACCTTCAATAGTTGCTCATGAGCTGGGTTTCCAAAGCGCCAAATCTGAGAAGACCCTCATTGACCAATCCCTACCCACCTTTAATGCTAGTTCACACTTTTTTGCAAGATCCAATTGCAATGCGCCAATATGACATGCCTGTAGTTACAACATTTAGGAGGTGGTCGCAGGAGGATACACCAGATACTGTTTAGCCAATGAGAGTGTTAACCCTATATGTATTCTATATGTAGCATACCATACTAACCAATCCCATCCCACCTTAGGTTTTTGCAATGTATTATTTATTTTGTGACATTACCTTGTATTAAAATCAAATGAGAAGCCTGTAACCAGTGAGAGTGTATTGGAAATCATGAGATGTCCATATCATAATCCCTGTTTCAAAAGCGTTCAATAAACAGTGAGTGTTGTCACATTTGTGGGCTCTTCCTTTTGTTTTTTAGGTGCACAGACTTTCCCCTGAACCAGTTTCTCTTGCTTGTATTTGGGGAAATTAACAGACCTCAGCTTTACTTCATACAAATGGATGAAAGAGGTGGTAAAAAAGAACTGCAGTAAGAAGAAGAGAAGCTAAAATGATCTTTCCTACTAACAATGTCACCATAGATCTGAACACTGATCATGCACTGAATGTTTTTTTAATGAGTTCTAGAGCTTGCGCTCAGGATATGAAAATGTTAAGCTTACTTAGTTTTTTCCCATATGGAATTACTACCACATGAATACCATTGTTTAACAGTACTCTCTCAATGGACTGCGTATGTATCTCATCATGTATATGTGGATATAACTTCTGCTTTCTGAACTGACGTGGATAATGTCTAGCATACTGAACCACAGTTTTTAAACCCATGATTATGTTACCATTGGAAGTTAAACAATTTCAGTCAGTATCTGTCCGATAGCCGGTCTGATAGCCAGTAGCTGGGCCGATAGCACAGCGAGAAGAGAGCTTGCTTTGACATTTGTGCAGAGCCTGCTGACACAGGTTCCAATCCCGGCAGGGTCAAACTCAGCCTTTCATCCTTCCGAGGTCGATAAATGAGCACCACACACCGTGGGTAATAATAAGCAGTGCTCAGATACCTGAGGGTTTGTAGCGCTATATAAATGCTAAATAATAATAATAATAATTATTATTATTATTATTATTATTATTATTATTATTATTATTATTTAACATTTGTATAGCGCAGAAGACCACTGACCCTAAGGCTTAAGGGCGCTGACAAACATGGAGCGGACACAGGCTAACAAGCCACAAAAGAGAAGAGCAAAAGTAGAAACGGGTTCCGGAGACCATAAGGAGATTAATAAAACAATGTGTCTTCAGTCCTTTTCTGAAAACACGAATGGAATTTTCCTCTCTGAGTTTCAAGAGAAGATTGTTCCATGCCATGGGAGCTTCATAAAAAAAGGCACATGCCTTAGTCTGCGATGATCTACATGCCGGGACAATAAGCTGAGAGTGGTTATTGGATCTGCGATTGTGTTTACTCACCTTAGGCCTTAATTCCTCATTGAGATAGGTGGGGCCAGAATTTTTCAAACAGTTGTAAGAGATAGATAGGAGCTGAAAGAGAATTTGTTCCTTAATAGGGAGCCAATGAAGTTCCCTTCTAGCCTTAGAGATATGATCTGACCTCTTCTTGTCCAGAACAACCCTAACAGCATTGCACCACCTGCAGTTGTCACATATACTGGAGAGCAGACAGGGCAAGATGGGTTAGAGCCTGGCAAACTAAACACACCTTGCAGAATCCAGCACTCATTTTCCAACCTCTCACAATCAGGTACACATTACAGTTGGCCCTGGCCCCCTTGGGGGAATCTGATTGGTTCAGCCACACTTTCTGTACACCCAAGATGGCCCATGGCAGCCTTCCTGTGAATCCAGTAGCACGCTCTAGCCTTTGGGCGTGGTTTGGCTATATAAGCTACGCCCAAAGGCAGACCCGTGCTTCAAGTTGCATCTGTGGTTTCAAGCAACACGCTCACTGTGATCCTCGAACTTCACCTACCTTGGCATCCTTCACGGATCCTCTGCGCGCACTTTCCTGAACTCAGCATCTGGGAAAAAAGGAAACACAAGAAAGTCAGTATCTGTTAGCGCTCGTGCTTAAATCCAGCTCCTTCCTGCAAGCGCGCATGCAATCTGCAGCATCATTTACCCGATCTTCCTGGAAACTTCAGAGCAGCATTGTGAGTTCTTGCGCACGTCTTCTCTCAGCGGACACTTCTGAAAACAGCCTGTGAAGAAAGAGCAGGGTTAGAATTAGGATCCGCAATTTCCCACTCGCCGCGCTTAAGAGTTTGCAGCGAACACCTGGAATTACCAGAACTTACCTGCAAATGCACCAGATTCAGTGAAAGCAACTGGAATCAGAACGTACCTGCAACAGCACCAGTAAAGCAACTGGAATCCAAACTTATCTGCTATATCATCGCTGAATGGAAAAACACAGTGAGTGGCAGAACAGAGAGGGTCTAACGAAGTACCGATCCAAGGGTCCCAGAGACACAGCGCCCCTGCCGAGTTCAGGATGGAGAGTTTGCCTAATTAATCCCAAAGCTGAGCCATACTCCTATACTTCACCATCCCAGTACACACAAGGGCAGGGGGGAGAAAGAGGGTTCTGGGTCCAAATCCGGGTAGACTAAGTATCTCACCTCTCTCTTTGACAGGTGCCTGTAGTACAACTCTGCTAATCTCGGGAAAGCAGGGAAGGGGTCTTGAAGGTTTCATCGCTCCCGCAGAGACCCAGGTGAGTGTGACAGCAGTCTATTCAATTCGTAATTAGGGAGGCCAGTCAAAAGGCTGCTACAATGGTCTATCCTGGAGCTTTTCAGTGCTCTTGCTAGCGTTTCCCTACTGGTTTGTGAGAGGAAAGGGCGGGCATGCGAAAGCAGTTTAATATAATAGCCACCAAGCTACCAACCTGCACTTTCATGTTAAGGTTACTGTCAAGATAGATACCCAAAGTTTTGACTTTTTTCTTGACCACTATAACACATTGATCAATGACCAGTTTAGAGTATTGGTCTTCAAGTTTATGAATCTTTGGATCGGTACCCACAAGCATAAGTTCAGTCTTGCTTGTGTTAAGAAACAATCCATTGGAGCACATCCAACTTTGGATGAACAGGTAAATCCTGTTGATATAAGTTTCATCATCCAAAAAGACACCACTGATAGGTATAATACACTGAGTATCGTCTTCATAGTTTGTAAACTCTATGTTATTACTGTCTAGAAAATCCAGGAAAGGCACTGTAAAGATATTATAGAAAATGGGAGAAAGACAGGCTCCCTGAGGGATGCCTTGAGTCAGCTCCTTGATGTTAGATCTGCCAGATTGCTGCTTACTCTCAAATGGCGATCTTTCAAAAAAGAGGTTACCCAATCAGCCGCCGATGCTGAGAAACCCGCCACCTCCCTCAGCCTGGAGACCAATACAGTATGGTCTACCAGGTCTAAGGCGGCGGATAGGTCCAGCAGCATCAGCATGCTGGGGTCGCCTTGAGCCATATGTCGGAGAAGCCTAGATTTCAAATCCAGCAAAGCGGATTCTGTGCCATGCTTCGACCGAAAGCCAGAATGTCTCTTATTCAAGATGTTACCATTTCTCAAATGATCCAGTAGTTGAATATAGGCAACTGTGTCAAGAATCTTAAGGAGAAATGGGGAATTAGAGATGAGGCGATAGTTAAGTGGGTCATCAGGGGGAGATCAGTTTTTTTTAATAATGGGGTCACCCAAGAGTGTTTAATACAAGTGGGCACCGCACAATCCCTGAAAAAGGCATTGACAAACTTACAGAGGGTGGGGATGACAGAGGTGGCGCAATCTTTAATTATAAGGGCAGGACAGACGTCTCCCTTACAGTTGGATGGTTTAAGTTTTGGGATTATTACTGTAATGTCCTCCTCAATAATGGGTTTGAAAGAGAAAAGTTCATCTTCCTTCCAACATTTAGCAGGAGTAATTGTGTCCTTGAGACCCTTACGTGATAAAGATGCTCTGGCTTCTGTGATGCCTTTATTGATTTTATTATGTTTAGCATCCATAGCCTTCTGTACTAGGTTACACCACCTAGAATCTTTCGTAATGGAGTCCTGCATAGTGTTCTTTTTAGTTTCCAATTCTTTAAAAACTTTAAAGAGCTCCTTGGGAGTGGACTGGGCTTTGACAATCTGATCATCAAGGTAAACTCTTTTTTCAGCAATCACAGCTTTTTTATAAGCCCTGACATGACAATTATACGTTTCATTGCCAGCTTCTGACTGAGATTTTTTCCATTTATAGAGTGCCTTGGTTTTAGCACTTTTAAGTTCTTGAAGATCATGAGTAAACCATAGATTAGGTTCCCTGATTACTATTTTTTGTTAGAGATAGGAGCTAGATTAACTGCATCTCGGAGCGTAACTTGGTAAACCCAGTGATATCTTCGACTGAAGAGTAGTCTTCAATCATGCTATTCAGAGTATTAATCCATGGATCAAGAGCTCCATGTGTCAGTTTTTATTAGATTTATGCTGCACATAATACTGAGAGCAGGTTTCTTATTATCGATGATTTTGTCTGAGGTCATCTCAAAATGAATAAAAAAGTGACCTAACCATGGACAGGGACTCACATCTACGTTGGTAGGGTGATATTAAGACAGCCCAACCAATCAAGAGAGTGTCCTTTCACATGTGTAGGCACATTGATGAATTGGGAAAAGCCTAGATTAGATAAAGCTCAATCTAATAGTTTGGCATGAGGGTCAGTACTATCGCCTAACCAATAATTCAGGTCACCCAATAATAGGACATTAGATAGAGGTTTTAAAAAGGCTATTAGCACATCAGATAGCTGATTACTAAAATCCTTCATGGATTCAGGTGGCCGATAGACAAGAACAATATTTAATGTGTTCTCTGCATGCATTCTAATTTAAGCATGGAGTATATCACAATTATCAATATTACAAATATCGACTCTCCACACAATTAGGGAGTCTTTAAAAATAAGGGCCACTCCACCTCCAGCCCCTTTTTTTCTGTCTTGGCAGAAAATATTATATCCGTTAGGAATATGCAAATAACAAGGGGGGTCCTGGGAGACTCTCTGCCAGACATGAGTCCTGGTTACAAGAGCCTTACCCAGAGTCTTTAGCTCACTATCTTTCACAGAGGAGAACTATCCTAAACATATCAGTCTTTGCCCTGCCCTGGGGCAGTCCAGCACGAAATGCTAGGCAATTCTCCTCTGAACAAGAGTACCGACAGCAACCCCAGACACATGTTTCAGTCTGGTTGAACCTCATCAGCAGGGTGTAGCTGTGCCTCTCTAAGAGTAGTGAGCAAGGGGTCCATGTCTGGATTCCCATAGTAATTTAGGGTAAGACCCAAAGTTACTTAAAATATGCAAATAACAAGGGGGGTCCTGGGAGACTCTCTGCCAGACATGAGTCCTGGTTACACGAGCCTTACCCAGAGCAATGCCAATGGTTAAAATTAATTCTAAACCTTCCAGCCATCACCTCTTTGTTTTTGCTTCGTCACCCTGAGTGGGACGGGTATGCCCAGACGTGGGTCTCGTGCCTGCTGGGCCTAGAGACCCAATCTACTCCTCACTAATGAGGCCCAACAAGGCTGAAACATGTTTGGGGATACTTGTGGTCTCTGCAGAAGGGATGTGACCTTGCAGATCGGGCTGGACGGCCTCTTTTGGGGTGGGGCCAAGCCTGATTTGCATATGGTCTTTCCCCTCTGTAATGGCATGGCAGGCGAAGAACATGGTCTGGAGGGTTGCCCGGAGCAATGCCAGTGGTCAAGATTAATTCTAAACCTTCCAGCCATCACCTCTTTGTTTTTGATCCTACGAATAGCCAAGGCTAGGGTGGGGCCTGAGGCTGGATGATTCCAGGTCTCTGTGATAGCGCAGATATCTATATTGTTTGAGGATATATAGGATGTGACTTCTAGCGCGCGTTTCAGCAGGGAGCGTGTATTGAGTAGTAAGCATTTTAAAGTGCTTTTGCATATAGTATTATTTTCCACAAGAGGTGTGGTCCAAACAAAAGGGGGAGGAGTTTTGTCCTGTACAGTGTCATTTTGTACAGACAGGCTGGATGTGGTATTAATTGCAGTCAGAGAGCCGCTAGCATTGATAGCAGTGTCATCAGCAGTAACAACATCTCCGCCGAATATATATGCGACTTCCTGTTTAGAGGAAGTATCAGCTATGAGCTATGAAGCAGCTCGTGCTTTGATAAACTGGGCGGGTGTGTGGACGGCAGACCTCTGGCTGCAGAGGCGGGCAAACCTCAATTCTGAATCGGTTCTCTCTTTAGCAATGAGAGCTATATTATCTCATGTACAAGTTATACCTTTGTGGGCACCCTAATGACAATGGGCCTCATTACACGTTGTGCGGTAAACCATGGCGGTATTAGCGCCATGGTTGCCGCCGGTCCCTTACCGGGTCCGCCTTGGTGGATGGCGGAATTAGCGCCATATTCCAAGGTGAGTGGGGGCGCTAATTCCACCATCCACCATTGCCCCTTCACCATTGCCAGTCAGCCCCATAGGGCTCTATGTTAATGGTGAAGGGGCTAATTACGGTACCGCAAATTGCGGTACCGTAATTAGCACCAAGGTCCCTTTGCGGGTCCCGTCCTTAACGCATGGAAAAACCAGGCGTTAAGGGAGGACCCGCTAAGGGACCTCGTAGTAAGGCGGTAAGGGTTTACCGATACCGGTACCCTTACCGGTACCGGTAAACCCTTACCGCACAACGTGTAATGAAGCCCAATGACTGGGGATCATTTTCAACATTGACAAGCGTGCATATAGATTCTAAATATAAAGGAATAATGTTTGCATTTCTGAGTAAGCTCGCATCGCACCAAAAATAGTATACCACAGCAACCTAGCTTTTATTTTATGAAATACTCTCTTGTTGCTACTGTTAGTAGATATGCAAACCTTGTGCAGTAAGGAACACTTGTGAGTGCTGTTTGTTAGTGAACCCCCATTATTCACAACTGTTTATCCCACAGTACCGAAGCTCACACTCTAAGGAATATAGTGCTGTTTCTTTAGCAATTAGAGATATGAGCATGTGTGGTGACAACAGCCCTGTTAGTTTAAACAATCAAATATTGAGCCACCCAGTTCTCAACCTGAAGCTAACTACATGTTACACAATATCGGTAACTTTACTTGCACTATGTTTGTCCTACTTCAGAAATACTTCTTATCACCAAAATATTATTGGGATTCAAGAATTAACGAAACCATCCTAAGATGGCGCTCGCCATCCTCAACACGGGATGATTTACTGACTCAAATAGCTTTAAGTATGTCATCACATCACTGGGTATTTGCGGTTTCCATCAGAGTAAGTAACCGAACGTGGTGAAGAATAGCACTCGACACTACGTGACCTATGACACTAACAAATACCTTTAAGGTAAGCAGGGGAGGAAATGATTTAGGACCTAAAATAGGCAACATTACTGAATGCCATGCTCATTTCTCTGTGGAGCAACTGATAATTAATAGTTGGCCCAATGCTTTTTCCACACCAGCTCCTAGCAGGCCAGTAACCATTACATTGGTAGACCAAAAAGCAAATCTGTGGACAATACTAACAAGCTTATAACACGTAAATCCATTTTCTCAGTTCTGTAGGGATTAAACACATGCCACACGTTAAAACATTTTAAGCAGCAGATACAGCTGCCACTTCTCTCACCTTATTCTATCCCTAGGTACACTGCGAATGTAGACATCACAGCACTATTGTGCGAGCCTGGCAATTCGCCTAGAGAATTCCAACTTATGTATATATGAAGAAAGCATCACGAATTGCAGGAATTGAGATCCCATGTATGGCAAGTACCTTTCTGTTCACGCCATAACTGACCTAACGAGTGCAACATTGCAACCGAACTACTTTAAGCTCAGTTACCTTTCAATCGTATACGGATACATGCCATTGAAATGTATACGAAGTCTTTGGAATGATGCTCAAAAATGGCCACCGAATAGGCCCTGAGAGGTACATCACCTAATGCACAACAGTCTATAAACTGAGCACCATAGCAGTGAATTAGACTGACCTCATTTGGAGCAACGGACAAAGGTTTAACATTTGTAACGAATGGGGTTAATGCACAAGCCATCACTTTCCCTACCAAATCAGGAGCTGAACTACACTTCAGGTAGAAGAGACTTGTATTAACATTTAACATTCACTTTCACAATGGACAACATGTACACTGGTCACTTTGGGGTTTTATTAATTACGAATGCCTGTGGGGAATGTGTGATTTTCCATAATCCTTGTTACTATTTCATTTTCTGTTTAACTCGATGAATGTAATTATGTTTATTAATCCACTAATTTATTATTTCATTTTGTGTTGCCTTGTATTTCCATTTCATATATTTTTTATTTTCTCCCCTCTATCTTCGTTACAATTTAACAGCTCTAACTCATTTTCACTGCCAATTGTCACATCCATTTATTTATGTTTTGTGATGGTGTAACCATTGGGTTTCATTCGTGCAATGCTTTTACACCTGATATTAAATAGGTGATTGTAACAGTACTAATTCTGGTTAGATTTATTTAGCACTAATCTACATTAAGTCCTGAGGAAGCCCATAAAGTAAAACACGTGTAGTCGTCTTTGAAATATGCTGCAAATATGCTGTGAATATCTCAGCCTTTTCAAAACATGCTGTGAATTTCTTAGATCAATTTAACAATGCAGGACTTTAAAACAAAAATTACATGATCTGTTTAAAGAACGAATGTCTCCAGAAAATTCAACATGATACTAGCACATTGAGGAACAGAATAACATTAACCATGTTGTAGAGACCACTATAGGCAAGAGATTGACATCAGTACAGAATGTGTTGAGATTCCAAAATGGACAGTGGGAATGGCAGACATACTGGAGCCTGGGAAAAGTCCAGTCCCTGGTGCGTTTTCCTGTTGCGTTTTATAAACCTTTAGTGATGTGATTTCTCCAGTGATCCAAAAGCCGTATGTAGTTACTATGCAGAGGGGGTGATATCCCTGAGGCTGTGCATTTGGCCCACATAGTGGTAATACACCAGTGTCTGGGAAACCCCATAATGCCTGTGCCAATTGTCTGCCCATCTCTTTACTTAATGCTGATGTTAAGCTCCTAGCAAACATTTTTGCTCATCAATTGTGTGGAATTCTGACTAAGGTCATTCACAACAATCAAAAGTTTGAGGAACTCCTCTACATCATTAGTTTGCAATTAATTTGCTTAAAAGCTATTTGGCCTGTAAACTACCTTTCTGAATCCCTTTTTGGATTCGGTAGCCACTTTACAGCTCAAGTGTACAACTTGGAAGTATTTAGGTGACTTCAACAAGAGATTTAATGCCCCAGGTCTACCAGATTTAGCCCAGTTTCGGGAGTCTATGGAAGATTGAGAACTCTGTCAGTTTATATCTGAGCCCACCCATGCTAAGGGGAGCATTCTTGATCTGACATTTTCTGCTGTTGCAAGCATTTTGTTCACATCCAGTCAACATGTGACCTGGTCTAATCATAATCGTATATCCTATCAACTATTATGGCCCATAGTTTCCATCATATCTGCTCCAGTGATGCCCTTGAGATGCAACTGGCGAAATGTGGACCCTCAGTATTTGTCATCATTGATTACAGACAAATGCAGGAGCCCCGCCCAAACTAGTTTGTCCTCTCTTTCGGTTACTCTAAATGAGGTGGCTAACCAGCTAGTGCCTCTCAAAAGTGTGTGTCCGCGAAGGTGCCCTTCCGAGCCCTGGTTCACAGAACATTTGAAATCCTTCCATCTACGAGTCATGCAAGCAGAGAGCAAATGGTGCTGTAGTTACTGTCCCACAGAAAAAGAGTCTTTGACAATTTAATAGGGAATACCATCAGAACATTAGTACTGCTAAACAAGCATTTTTTACTCAAAGAATTGAGCAAGCTCTCAGTCACTCGAAATAACTTTTTTCAGTAGTGAAATCTTTTTCCTCTGTCAGCCACCTCTCTCCAAGGGTCGCACCCTCTCAGGTATTATGCAACTCCCTCCCAGATTTCTTTATTAATAAAGTGACAGATATCCAGAAGGCTATTTCTGCTGTGACCAGTTCTAGACCCATCCCTTTACAGGTTGATCCTTCTTTTATGGTATGGACCACCTTTCCAGAGTTCTCTGAGGATGATGTCACACGGGCAGCCCTTTGTCTAAAGTCTGCATCCCCCTCCGACCCAAACCCTTTTGTCACCTTAAAAACAATTAGACCTACCATAATCTCTTGGGTAACAGGTGCTGTTAATCTATCCTGTCAGACGGGCGTCATTCCTGCAGAATTGAAACATCCAACTGTAATTCCTCTTCTGAAGAAGCCATCTTTGAATACTTCTGTGCTGGCTAACTATCGTCCTATTTCCCTCCTGCCATTTCTCATGAAACTGCTGGAATCTTTGGTGTGTCCTCTCTTGTCTTCTTCTCTGCAAACTTCACTTTTCTTTGACTCCTTTCAGTCTGGATTTCGACCAGGTTGGGCCACGGAGAGTGTCTTGGTGTCTGTGGTTGATGACCTGACACTGCTGGTTGACCAGGGAGGAGTGGGGGCCCTAATTCTATCGGACCACTCGGTGGCATTCGACACTGTCGACCACTCCATCCTACTGCCCCGGCACACAGCGGCTGGCCTAGCTGGGAATGTCTTTGCCTGCTTTACCTCTTTCTTGATAGATAGGAGCCAATCTCTTTTGCTTTCGCATTGTCTATCATCTTCTCAATCACTTACGTGTGGTGTTCGTCAGGGCTCAGCCTTGTCGCCCATGCTTTTGAATACCTATGTGTAGCCACTGGTTCTCCTCATCTGCTCCCATGGATTCCGCTGTTACTCCTATGCCGACAACACCCAGATCTAGGTCTGTTTACATCAGAACCAGTCAGAGGTGTCATCAGGTCTGTGTGAGTGCCTGGCGATGGTTGCGGAGTGAATGTGAACTGGCTTAAGCTGAGTGGTGACAAGACTGAAGTCTTGATGTTGGGCTCTACTTCTAGTTCTGCTTTGTGGACCTCTTTGTTCTTGCCCCCTACACTTTCTGATCTCCCGATTTCAGTGACAATTATTAAAAATCTTGCAAAACTGGACACTTCCTTCTCAGAGTGCTGCAAAAGGTGCTTCCATTTCTTCCATCTCATTTGCTTCCGCTCGTGGTATCCTCGCTCATCACCAGCCGTATCGACAATTGTAATGCCTTGTACCTGGCTCAGCCACCTTGAATCATCCATCTGCTGCAGTTATTGCAAAATCTTGCAGCTCGTGTGGCAACTAATACTCTCTATGGAGCACATATTACCCCTGTCTTCCAGGCTCCGCATTAGCTCTCGGTAGGCCAAAGAATCAAGTTTAAATCCTTAAGCCTGGTTCATTGGGCCTTCTATGATCAAAGGGCTGAATATCTTAGAGACAAATTCTGCCATTATATTCCCGGACGCCTGTTCCACTCTGGAACTGCCAATTTGATAGCGATGCCTAAAATCCGGCGTTCACGGGTTGGCAGACGAGCTTTCTCTTTTTACAGCTGTCAAACGATGGAATGGTTTGCCCTTTGAATTAGGGCAATGGAAAATCATATTCAATTTAGGCGTTTCCTGAAAACCATAATTTCCCCATAAGGCGTTGGCTGCCCTCTTCCCGTACTCTACCTCGTGCCAAGATGCCTCTGGGTGAATGTGTGCGCTGCAAAAAGCCATAACATAACATAATGTTAGATGCTTTTGAGATGAGGTACTGCAGAGATTTGTTTTGATTTTCGACTTTCCCTTTCCCAGATCTGCTGCTGCCTGTGTTTTAGGTCGATTACCCTCACGGTTGCATATTCCCAAGGCTAAAGTAAAATGGTAACGTTCAACACTCATGGTGGTCAAGAAACAAATTCTGAAACATTGAAAGAGCAGCATAACAGCATTGTGCGAAGATTAACTGCAGTATATGGCTCTTATCTCCTCACAAAAATAGGTCTTGTTCCAAAAAAGGAAAGAATGATGACTATGAACTTATGTGGGGTATGTTTAATGATCTTTTTGAGTAGTAAAGAAATAGCAGATGATCGTTGACCAGATGTGCTTGAAGTTGTGAGATCTGGAGCTACATATATTTTACTAGGGACCACACCTGCACAGTCCCTTAAACAATGCAATTCAAAACAGAAATAAAATATTCTTGCACTTAATTAATCCTTCAAAATATTGTATTGGCCTAAAAATAAACCAGTAATGAAAGAAATATATCAGTTTATTGAAGACAAGGATGAAATAAATTCAGTTTTTCAATCACAAAAATGTAGGTCAGATTAGTAAGGTCCATGTATTCATTTCTGTTCCTTGTTTTGTTTGTTTGTCTTTGTTCTCTTTGTTCAAAACTATTGTATGTGAACAATTTGTCGGTCACTCCGACCTTAAGTTGTGCATTCGAATCATGCCCCGATGACGACCCCAGAGGGTCAAAACATGTGTTGGCACACAGACAACAAATAAGTGTGGACAAATTAACACTTTCTGTATTCATTTTCAGATTGCTTATGTACAACCAGCATCTGGATACTAAGATGTGTTTGTAAAAATCTCTCATGTCAGCATATGTGTCATCCCAGACCTTTTTGGGGTTTCAAGTTTGTGAAGATAACAAACTCACATTAAAATACTGTGTGGAAAACTCCTTTTCATGAATGGGGGCACACAGACAATTAATAAGTGTGGATAAATCAACACGTTCTGTACTCATTGTTAGATTGCTTATGTACAACCAGCATCTGGAACCTAAGATACGTTTGTAAAAATCTTTCATGTCATTATATGTGTCATCCCAGTACTTTAGGGGTTACAAGTTTGTGAAAATAATAAACTCACACTAAAATACTGTGCGGAAAACTCTTTTTCATTAATCTGTTTTCAATGAATGTTTATGTATTTTCAAATAAATCCAGCTGGTCAGGCAAAATCTTCTTCACTTTCCTAACGGTTTTTGTATGATACGTGGTAGGGAGTGCGGCTAGTAGAGGACACATTTTTCTTGTGATCTACTATTTTAGGTGACCCTGAGAAGCCACCAGTCCCTCCACTTCTGCAGCCCATCCTCCTTTTTTTCATAATTATCTACCTTATTTTATTTATTTATTTATTTTATTAGTGTTAGCTTCAAAAGAAGCTTTTTACCAGTTACAGTCAAATTCAGTGTGAAAGAAAAAGAGAAAGTAAAAAAAAGGAAATAGGTAAACGCAAATTCCATAACTCTAAAAAACATCTGATACAATCATTTCAATCAATTGCTAAAAAAAAAAAAGTAACAAGAAGAGGAGAGAAGTAAAGAGGTAAGAGGAAGATACAGATAGAAAAAGGGAGGGAAGGACCAAGTTCAGACAGAATTAGCAGCTCTTTCAGTCTTATTGAGCAGAAATAAGCTTTCTTTCTCACGTTTCTCCATCGAGTTTTTTAAAGATGATTGATAGAATCTCTAACAGGGCAAAAGTTATAAATAGCCTTGAGCCCAGTAGCAATTGTAACCAAACGTCTTTCTTTGTTAAAGTTAGATTATTTACAAAAACTCTCCCCAGTAGATTACGTCGATTGTCCTTAACACCCTGACAACTCATAATGAGATGGCAAAGTGTTTCCATTGGGTGACCACAGAGCTGACATTTATAGTCTCTCGTGCTTTTCTGTTTTCTCGCTTCAAGAATTTCTTTGGTCAGGAAGATATTGAAGCAAAGTCTGAGAAATTGCTGTCGCAACTCCGTCGAGGGAAACTTTCTCAAATACAGCGGAGTTAAGCCACGCTTGTTCAGAGCAACACAGTATTTGCCATAGAGTTTGGATGACTGCGCCAGCTCTAAGGACTCAATACTCATGCAGCCGTTTATTCACGAGATCTGGGTTTTCAATAAGTAGTTTCACAGTAGAATCTGTTGAGTCCAACAAACCCAAGCATTTGGTGCTCCATTCAACAAGTAAAGGCTCTTTTTCTGATTTTAGTGCTTGTCCCAACAGCCCAAAACCGCTATCTGGTGTAGGCAGTAAGCATTTATGATAGAAAGATAGAGTTTTCCAGCTGACATAAGTAATGAGAGAAGTCAGTCCAAACTCTTTTCTTATCACAGCCACAGATATACAGTTAGGGAGGGCAAGTACAGATCTCCAAAATGGGCCCTCTAGGATTTGCCATATCTTCCAGCTCATCTGAAGAGAGCACTCAGCCCCATAGGTCACAATAGGGACTACCTTCATAGTGTAGAAATGGAGCAAGGGTGTCAGTGCAAATGTGCAATACCTGCGTTTTATCAGCCTTGCCTGGGCTGTCAGCATCTTCAATTTGTGCCTCAGCGCTATTTCTCTTGGGGATTCACTGTAGCTTACATTGATCGGAATACCCAAATAGAGCAATTATGATGTCTCTCGGATCTGGTCAACATTTATGTGCCAACCCTTGAAATTCATGGAGTTGCGTCTTGTCTTCCCCAAGGTAAGCACCATTGATTTGGTGGCATTTACTCTTAGGTCATTGAAAGATAAAAAAAAGTACTAGGGCATTCAATTGGCGCTGGAGACCGATTGGAGTTTCATCCAGGAGAATGACATCATCTGCATAAAACAGTCTATTCATTGGGGAGCCCGCAATACATGGGGGGAAGCATCTAAATTCCGTAAAGGCGTCACCCATGTCTGAGATGTATAATTTAAAGATAGCTGGGGCTAGTCGACACACTTGCTTGAGGCCCACTCCTTTTTGATTGGGTATGACAAGTCACCCTTTTGGTTCAGCTTTATTTGAATACTTGTATTGTTATGAAGGGCCTCCATAGCCTCGCACCCCCAGTCTGTTAACTTCTGCCAAAGTTTCTCTCGATTTACTGAATCAAAGGCTTGTGACAAGTCCACTGATCCGAGATATACGTTTTTACTGTTCTTTTTTGCCGTTCTTAGTTTCAGGTAGTTTATCAGAAAAAGGTTTAAAATTCCCTTTTCAAACCCTGCTTGCCAGTCATCCCGATGTTTGGGATCCAGAATCAAGGCCGCAAAAAGTTTACCAATAACATCCAAGAGGGCGATCAACCTTATTCTCGTGTGGTTGCGCACCCCCACAAAAGGTTTCTCACCCACTCACAGTAGATATGATATGGCATTTATAACGCGCCTATACACAAGTGTTTCAAGGCGCGACGAGGCAAGGGAAGGGGAACAGAGGGAAGACAGAGACAACAATCTTACTAGGCCAGGTGACATTGAAATCACCCAATTGCAGGGGAGGGAGAAGGGGAAAAGTGTGGGGCAAAAGGGGGGGGGGGCAGTGAAGTACATAGGATAACAGAAACATAAATAAAGATATAGATAATGATAAGCTTTTTTCATGAAAATATCTGAAACATATTAAACATGGGCACTGACATTTCAAATCTAAGAGTTTAGAGGTATTTCCTTTGTTTCCATTAGTATCAAAGTAGATATACTGTAAATGAAAAAAAGCTGAAGTTGTGTATGCTTTGTATTTCATGATATGAAAGGAATTAATGTAAAAGATGCAGATAGTAATACAACAAACCAATGTTTTTATCTTAACATTGAAAAAACATGTTGAAAATTAAATATGTGTCATCTTTTTAGTTTATAGTTAGTTGAACATCTGAGTGACCCTCTTTAATGAGACATGGACAACTGCATGTGTTTCGAAGATTCAAAATGGCTACCTATAATTGCCCTAGAAAATATCTTTGTGTGACATTATGCACAATTATAGCGTGAGTGATGTCATTGCATTACGTTGCACGCAATGATGTTATTGTCCTCCGCAAAGGATCTGGATAGTAACATATCTTGAAATTGATATTATACAGTATGACTGATATTTCAATATGCCAAATTAAATATTAATATGAATAGTTGTAAAATATTTTTGTAAAAGCTTTCAAAGAAATATTCAGATAATTTCTTATTAAAAATAATGTTTCTTACTTCAACTAATGTAAACCAAGATACAAAAAGCTTAAAGGCTAGACGGAATACAAATGAATGTATGAATGTCAAGAAATTGTTTTGATAGATCATTAAGTGCAAGAATATTTCCTCTCTCTTTTTAAATAATGATCTAATTTGTTTAATGCTTGGGTTTCTGTCTCCCCCTTTCCTTTTCCTTATGTGCCATGTCTTCGCTCCTTCACTCTGATACCTGTCCTTAGTGGCAGTCTTTGATGAAACTGTTATTGGCTCAGCTGCGGGTGCGTTATCAAGGATTTGAAAAAATAAATTCTGGTCTTGGGCTGCACAATATGCTCCTGAGAGCTATTATTTGACTGGTTCCTGTTCTGTTTTTGTACAAAACCAATACAAATGTATATTTAATAAAACATGAAATAAATCTAACTTATACACAATAGTGTACACATACTCATGGGTGTGCTTTTTGCTCATAGCTGCTGCAGACCTGTACATGAATGTGAAATGTAAAGAACACATAATTTGTTATACAAACTGCATCAATCGTCATACGCACATGAGAATAATAATTAAAATCCATGTGGAAATTACATCCTGTTTATTACATTATACAAACATGAAGTGCAAGTTCACTGCCATAACACTACAGTGATAAACTGCTCATGGAAACACCAAGCACATGCATGATTTAACCTATGCCGAGGTTGCAGATTTATATAATGAATTACTCCCAAAAATTTTCAAACATAATACAATTTGAAGGAAAAAAAATAATACATACACACTAAATATGCTTGTAAATTATCCCTAGCAGTTTCAATGAAATAAAAAAAAAGCCAAATGATTATGTAGCTCTTTTTAAATCACCTATGGATGTGCTGCTAATTACTAAAAGTGCTATAGTACTCACCAAAGGACACAGAGAAACACTTTGCTGAACTTGTGTCACAAAAAACGCTCATACCATTAACCTTTTAAACCGTCCCAAGCATAGCACATTTTGACCCAGACGTATTAAAGATATTAAATACTTAGATTGAAGACTGTGACCAGTGCATCATTAAAAGTAAGTGGCCTTTTTCAAACTTTTACACATTGCCACTAGTATTATTAGTAATTTCGAACTCTTATAATTTATAATTTGGTACTGTAACTGTATGCATATTTTATTTCAGCACATTTCAAAGTATCACACTTTTCTCTAGTGGCAGGTAAGCAAAATAGTCATTATAAAATCTACATTTAAAAATGAATGGAACAACTACTTACATGTGAACATTGTCAAACAATAAAAACGCACCCTTTTGGTAAATTTTTACAATGTCTGCATTAGCATACTAATTATAGGTTCAAAAAATTTATACGCTTCATATGCTTTATGGCTTCAACATGTGAGTACGCCCAATAACCATCTATTAGGTATACTTCATATTTAACAAGTGTCCTGGTACTGATGACATACAGTCGTTGACTCCTGCTGTATGTATAACATTAGTAACGTACAAATAGCTAACATTTTAATTAACATCTTACTAAGGAGAACAGTACTTTGGTAAATATTTACTGCAAACACAAATATATATAGTAGCACACTATAAGTTTGACATGTTTCTATGCTTCATTCGCTTTATAGATTCAACAGGTGTACATGGTAATTAGCCATACATTAGGTACATTTCGTATTTAACAAGTGACCTGGTAATTATAACCTATATTTGTTCACACCTACATTAGTAATGTGCAATTCTGTACATTTCTATTTTCCAACATACTAATAACACTACTTTTTGTACTATTTAAAGATACACTCAATGTTGTACACATTTTCTGTTACTTAAAATAATTAACTTTTAGTTTTCACACCAGTACGCATAACAAAATGTACAGCTTATAAAATTGTATGTTTACATTATAAACACATCAATGCCTACATGATGTAAATTGAAAATACATCCTTATTGGGCAAATAAGCTTTTTCAATGTGTGTCCCTTTTTTATGATAATATACATCCATTTTACACATCATCTTTAACAATTAGCATGGCAATTATAACATACATTTGTTCACACCTACTTTTCATATTCAATTATTAATGTATAATTATGTACTTTTGTATTTATAAGCATACTCATAACAGTACTTTTGTGCTATTTAAAAGTACATTTCATGTTGTACACATTTCCAGTTAATTATTATAATGTACATTTAGTTGCCGCAACAGCACATATCACATTAGTAGAGTACAATGTAAGAAACAATGGGCCTCATTACACGGTAGGCGGTAACCATGGCGCTATTAGCGCCATGGTTGCCGCCGGTATTTTACTGTGTCCGCCTTGGTGGATGGCAGAATTACCGCCCTACTCCAAGGTGAGCGGGGGCGGTAATTCCTCATTCACCAAGGCACTTCCCCATTCCCATTTCTGCCCCCATAGGGCTCAATGGGAATGGGGAAGGCGCTAATTACGGCCGCTGGCTCAGGGGCAGCTCCACATTGGGCCAAGTTGATACTTGGGCTGGAAGATGGCACGGAGGACGACTGGCGCATAGGGGGTTCAGTTGAGGAGGGGGTTGCAAGAAGATCCAGCACACGGATGAACCCAGTGCCGACGACCTGTCCTAGTAGGTCGACGCGGCTAAAGAGGTATTCAAAATGACGTGCATTGTCCAGATGAGAACCCTGCACATCATCCCGAATACAACGTTGGCGCAACGCCACCCCAGCTAGGACAGACTCAATTCGGTCACGGATTGCAACGTCCGCAGGGAGAGGAAGGCCAGTTGTTGTATGCGCATCCCCTCCCTGAAAACGGGTCAGGACGGAGGTATCCCTGCTGGTGCCGGATGATGCAGTCACAGGAACGGGGACAGGATTACACACAGCACCTCTGCTGTGGCCTGTGCTGCCTTCTGTTCCTGCCCCTGGACTGCACCACTAGCAACAGTGGAATCCCCCCTTCCAGGCCCCGTGCGTGGGGCTTCCACGGCCTCCTCCTTAACCAAACCTCCCACCAACCTGGATGACTCCGTGCCATCTTCCTTCGTAGGCCCCTGTGTGGGCTCAGCTGCCCCTACTGCTGCCGAGGAGTCCACCTCCAAACTCTGCCTCTTGGACCTTCCCTCGGCAGCTGCGGCCGTGGACGTGGCACCAGACTCCTCACTCCCAGAAGAGATCACTACATGGGAGGGGAGCTGGGCCTTGCGTCTCCGGCTGGTGGTGGGATCCCTGCCGCTGTGCTCCACAGCACCACCTCTGCCCTCTTTATAAGTCAATGCTGCAGACAGGGAGAGACAGAACACAGGCATTAGGGCACTGTGGTACAATGGTGTGATACACACATGACAGTTGCACATGAGTGGCAGTGTCAAACTTCACAGATGGCATCGCACTCCCCAACACTCATATCATTAGAACCCACACACATGCACAAATTAAAAGGAATCGTGCAGCAGGCAGCAGCATCCATACACAAACAACAGCATGAACATCCGAAGGTTGGCATGATGTCACAAGCAACATGGGGATTGCCCAACACACGCACACATGCCACCAGACAGACATGCATCTGTACATCTCCACCACCTGTCACAGTGCAATCATCGGCAACTATGTCACATCTGCCAATTGGGTTCCTTCATGTCTGTGTCTGTGTCACATGCATCCATGGCATATCACAGTCGCACACATGTCAAACACACACACACACTTATATACACCATGCACGCACATGATGGTGGAACTAGCATCCATGTATCACACCCCTAACATGGCATAGTACATACACAGAAATGCTAACATGTGTGCGTCTCCACATGCAGTTGTGCATCATGCTTTGGAACACATACACCATTGATGTGCATCACACATGACTGGACTCACATTCAACAGGGTCATGTCCCTGCACTTACTCATCCATACATGGGCCTTTCCAGACATATGTCCAAGCTGCACACTCCTGGCACACCTCAACATGCACTGCGTCCAATCAGTACCCATGGACACTTACCACTCGACTCCGGACGGGTCTGCCTCTCGAGGACCTGGAGGTGAAGCGCTGGGCGAATGCGTTCCAGGACCCTCATCTGGTCGTTGGTAAGGCGGACTCGGAACCCCACTGCATCCGCTGTTCCAAGAGGTGCCGGGCCTTCCTGAGGGTCCTGGACCTGAAGTCCTCCCAGTGCTTATGAACGTGTGGTAGGTCGCGGGTTGCCACCCCAACAACGATGTCCATCCAGATCCTCTTCTGCATGTTCTTCCGAAGAGGGTTTCATAATGCACCAGGACTTGCTCCACCAGGATGCCAACTTCTCCTGCTGTGAAGCTGGCAGCCCTCTGCCTCTCTGCCGGGGGGGTCGCCACTGGTCCTAGATGGATTTTGGCCCGACATGGCAAGCCGCGAGGCAGGTGTGGGTGGGCAACTGGATCCTGGTGCTGGGCTGTGGAGCAATGTAACTGCAGTCGGGAGTCTTCTGTTCCAGCAGGGGTGGTCACAGCAACTGGACCCCTGAAGATGGCTGACGTGCAGGCACCAAATAGCAGGGCATGTGGCCAGCAGACAGGCAGGCAGCAGCAGATGGCTTGTGGGAGGCGACTCAGGGCTCTGGGGGGCAGGAAAATGGCCTTCTGTGCAGGAGCGTGGTTTTCCATGTGTTGTCGCGTGGCCAGCTTGAGATGGAGTGATTTGGCACATGAAAAAACAGCACGTCAGCGTGTATTTCAAGGAAAGGCCATTAGCGCGTAAGCGACATGACGCACCCGGGGATTTCCCTCGGCACGGGTGCATAGTAAATCCGCACGTGCAAAAACAGCACGTCTGCGTGTTAATGCGTGTAATTCAAGGAAAGGGCCTTGTGACGCGCGCAGGCTTTTCGCTCGGCACAGGTTAAAGGTGAGTGAGGCCAGCAGTTCACTGTACGTGCTTTTCATGGAGACCAACGCGTGTGTTGCTACTTCTTGTTGTTTCACACGCCATCACTACTTCACAGCGGATCAAGGACGTGAGCTACCGGGGGTTGCATACACGGTTTTACTGCAGTTTTGGGGTACCTGAGTGTTGCGTGACCCGTCATTTTCTCACCGGGGTCACATACAGCCTTGCAGGTGCACAGGGGTGCTGTTTACATCTAGTACCCCACCCCCTTCACCCAATTACCCAGGACAATTGTCGTGTACACCTCCCATTGGCACTACTACATCTGTGTCATGGTTGGAGGGGCCACGAAAGGTGAGGGGCGCCTCAGCTGGGCGTCCTCCACATGGTGGGCGTGGTCAGGGACATGGCCGGGGTGACAAGGGAGTAGGGGGGACTCCAGGGTGTCTATGGTGGCTGCAGAGGGGGGAGAGGCAGGTGTGTGCCACTTCGGCAGGATGTTACGCCACGTGTTGGTGCAGTCATGCCACCACCCCCTGTGGTTCCGGGAGATGCAGCTCTTGCATCTGACACTGGCACCCATGTGACCAGGCAGTCATTTTCATCTACTGCCACGGGCCCAAGGGTAGTGGTAGCTGCAGGTGCAGGTGTGGCCACCACCACCCAGCCTCAGGGTCGGCCAGCGCATGCAGCGTTGCCACCTCAAGAGTCCCAGGATGATTTCCAGGTGGTCAGGAAGCACATGGTAAGTGCACGCAGGGCTGCTCCGACCAAGGCACTTGTCTCTGGGGCAGTGTTGTCATCTGCTGCCCCGACCAGCCGGTTGTTAGTAACTGCATGGGCAGATGCAGCCAACACCACCCCGGCTGTGAGTCTGCCAACCAGGACAGTCTCGGTCACAGGCCTTGGCACAGTAGCTGTTGCTATGGTAGGTCCAATCAAGAGCACTCAGCAGCCACTGACACAAGTCAGGGCTTCCGTCCTAGTTCCACCTGCCACTCCCTTGGTCTATTCCACCAGCGCCACTGCCCCTACTGATCAGGGCAGTATTTGCCAGTCAGGGTCGGGGCCACTGTCCAAGAGGAGGAAGGTTGCTCCTGCACAAGAGTCTGGGACCCCAGACACGGCTCCGGCCTCTGGCACGTCGAGGAAGAAGCCTTTCGGCAAGCAGGAACTGGACTTCCTTGTGGACTACGTGTCGGGACACGAACGTGAGATGCTAGTGGTCCCTAATTCTCACAGTACGCCTGCTCAGAGTGGGGAGCACTGGAAGCATGTTGCAGAGGGTGTCAGTGCATTCAGACATGAGGTGCGCACAGCTCAGGAGTGCAAAAAGAATAATTTGGATGACCTCCGACTCTACGCTAAGCTAAAGCGTGCCTCCAATTATGCAATGACTCGGGTGACTGGCAGTGGGCCACCACCTGAGGAGGAAGAACTCACTCCACATGAGTTGATCGCTGCAGAGTTCATCCCGGCAGAATTGTACGAAGGAGTGGGAGAGATGCTGGATTTTGATGCCCCGTCCAGTGAGTGCTGTTGCGTGTTTGTCCAGCCCATGTGTGGTTTGCCTGTGTGATCTGTTGTGCTTGACTGCCAGTACATGCTATGTGTACATGCAATGCTTCACTAATGCGTGCCTGCTGTGCAGCATGCTGGATATGTAGAGCAGACAGGGGCTGTCCTCAAAACCACACTGGCACCCTACTCACATGCTAGTCACCCGGCTGCCGCTCCGGTCCATGTCCCAGCTCACTGGCCCTTCTGCATGTAGCCGGGGGTGTCCTTCCACTCAGCAATCGGACTATGTCATCGCATGACTGACGTGCATATGTGCTCTGCTTGCATGCGGGTAATCCACGTAGGCATGCTCCCTTGCCCCTCCATGACCCAGCACCACAATTACACCATGGCACCGGTGGGTAACATATTGGACTAATTCAATGGCCTGTTCAACGCTCCTGTGTACATGCACACTTCCCCCTGCTAACCTGCCAGACACATACTGTGGGGTACATCCTTTGTCCTTGAAGCAGGGTGTCTAACTTGGACTGTGCTGATGGCAGATGCTCCACAGGGACATGAGTGCCCATTGATGCTCCATGTGCATTCCATGCATGCCCCTATGTGTCCATGGCAGGATGATCATTGTAGTACATGTCCAGGATGACATACATTTAATGGCATTTGATCATCCATTCCATGCTCACTCTGGCTCAGTCCTGCATCACGCACATGTTTAGGGTGTCATAGTCTGTGTGGGGCACAGGCCTCCCTCTGTTTCAGCCCCCTGACTCTGTTTAACTGGTGTAGTGCCTTCTGCACAAATGGGTGTACTACAGAGGGTTCATCATGTGTCCTGCTTACTGTCCCATTCTCATCTGCTGTGTTGTCAGTTGACTCAGATGATGCAATTGACGCTACTCAACACTGTCTGCCAATACACAGTACTCTGGTCAACCTTTCACTGCCATGCAATGCCTCCCTGCATTTTGACTAAGGGGGTTGGGGGAGGTTGCCTGTAGCCATGCAACCCATTGCATGCACATTTCACGTGATGCCTGACCTTGCCCTTACACTGCCTTCATGTTTATTGATTGACATCATAATGTACTTGTTGATGTAGACAGTCAGTAACGTACACATGTTCTGCACTGCACCAACCCACTTCTGAGCCATGTTACACCGTTCTACATGCCTACTCACTGCTGCAATGTCAAAATGACCTGGCATGTATGGTCAGATTGTCATCCCTTCACAGTCATGAAAGGCACGGGCACAGGGGCATCCTGTGACACATGTACTCAGTATTGGAACACCCTAGCTGGTGTTTAGCAAAGTTGATTGGTCAATCTGCAGCCTATGCTAGCTGGTATAGGCCGCAGATTGACTATAGCCTGCCAATCGCATTGTAATGACTGTGGAGCTGCCTGCCCGAGTGTATGTGTACACTTTCACATACATCAAAGCAAGCAGCGTTGTAGCTGCTTGCTTTGCTGTATAGGATGCTGTTCATAATCACCATACGAGTGTATATGGACACAGGTGTTTTTGAACACTTTCACATGTACATATGCAAGCAGCTTCAACATTGTGTAGTGCAACATTGAGGCTACTCACTTATGTGTGTGTGTGAAAGTGTTCATTTACACGTGTCCTCTGCAGCTTTTTTGTTGCATGACTAATATGTAGTTGATTAACGTTAATGCTGCTGAGATTTCAGCATTGCGCCTGTTATGTTCAACTGGCACTGACGTGCAGTATGTGCACACCCAGGCCCACTTAGCTAATCTGGTGGGGCTTGGACATGATGATTTGACACACTGAATATTGCTTTAGGGCAGAATCAATGCACAATGTGCTCAATCAGGCCCTGAGGGGTGTTCTGGATGCTTCATGGCCGGCAGCTCGGACTGTACTGGGCGTTATGATCCCTCATGCCTGGTTGCAGGCCCTCACTTTGCTCGGGACATTCACTATGTTTACATGCCTCATGACGCCCGGTACGGGCCGAGCTGCAGATGGATGAAGCTATATTGGTGATGATGATTTAGTGATGCATGTGTACATGCATATTACGTGTGTTATGGTGTGTTTGGATTCACTTGCAGCTGTGGCAATTTGGCAATTCAGACATGCTTATGTTATGTGCCATCTCTTTGTTGCCATCTGTCATTTCTGCCTGTGACATGTGCCTGACCGAGGTGGTGTGTGATGGATGTGCTATACTACAATCTGTACATGTGTAGGCTTCACTATTTATACACATCCACTTCTGCTTTTGCGATGTGTTTGCATATCAATGCCACTGGATGCATGCCGGAATTTCATTTGTGGGTGACATGTCTGCTTCATGTGTTGGCTGTCGATGTGAGGTCTATGTGTGTGTGAGTTATGTGATTCTGACATGTGTACTCATGTTTGTTTTTTCCACATTACAGATGATGACGCAATGGAGCCAGAGGATGGTGATGTCATTCCTGACACAGGGTTGCTATTACATCAGCAACCCAGTACAAGTGGGGATCGTGGGGTGGTAGGCCACGAGAACCCACTTGTGCTCCAGACCATCGTGACCAGGGCTCGTAATCAGTCTAGCTCTGAGGATGACTCTGACAACAATGTTGAGTTGGATGCGCGTCATGTCCATTCATCCACGGTGAGTGATCCTGATGCCGATGATCTTCTGTCCGTGACACCTGCACTGAGGGGCCAGATGGTGTTGGAACCTCTGCCTGTGTTCGATCGAGATGCACGATCACACTCCACACCGGTGCTGATGTGCCTGGGCCATTATGTCAATGGAGGGATGTAGTCCTGCAGCCAAGGGCGGTGCCAATCTAGCGAGGACCATGGCTCCTTGGGCCCCGCGGGTGTCAAGCCCGGCAACGCGGGGGCCGTGCACCACCGGGGTATACTGAGTGGGAGCAATCTATATATGCCAATTCAGAACAACAGGGGGAAGATATTGATAAGATCACTCCGTGCATAGAACATGTGGCCCAATCTGTGCTCCCCTCTGCTAGGCAGGTGGATCTCCAAAATCGGGCAGCACAGTCCATGGCCCGCTCACTCAGGCTGGACATGGTGGCCTCAGACAGGGCACGCCGGGCTGAAATGGTGTCTCTGCATCAAGCACTTGCTGCTCACGTAGAGGCACACAGGGAGGCCCTGAGGGATGACCATCAATCCCTCAGATCTACCCTGGGTGTGCTCAACATGTCCCGGAGGAAGCGGTCAGAGGGGAGGTTGGAGCAGCTTGAGAATACCATCTCGGTTGAGCTACATGCATGCCGGGAGGTGCTCCAGATGTCATGCGAGGCCATGCAGGCAGAACTCCGTGTTACATGTGCTAATTTGCAAGAGGAAGCACGCGTATCACGTGAGGTGCTGCATGCTGACCTATGTGTCATCGCCACACAGGACCAGGTTTACCAGTCCCACAGACTTGCTGCCAACGAGGGGCAAGCTGCGCATAGGCGTGGTCATGGTACTGTGCCACGTCCACCTTCTGCTTTCCATCCAGAGGGTGAGCAGGACGACTTATCTCCCACACAGGTCGGGCCATGAAGGCGTTGAGCCCATGGAGGTTATTTTTTTTATCTCAACCTCATCACATGTGGGTGTTGAGGTGCATCCTTTACCTCCGCCCTCCTGGGTGTCTCCCCCCTGGTCTTATGTGGCCATTTTTTATTTTATTTGTTTAAAATTGTTTGTCTATTTTGCATTCATGTGACGGTGTGGTGCTTTGTGGCTTTTGAAAGCATCCACTGTCTGTTCCAGCTGGGCCCATTCAAGCTTGTCTCGTGTATGTGTTTGTGGCTTGGGGTCCTGACACATATGCAACTCCTGCTTCCCCTTTCCATGGGCTTGCAAGGATGGTTCGGTGTGACAACCATTTACACAAGGGCATTGGACTTTCCTCATATCTGTAGCCTGTCTGCTGCCGTACTACTTGTGTTTACATCCCTAGTGGGGATTATGGATGTTTTCTCCACGGCATGTCTGCAATCAATTTTGGTGAGTACATTTTTTAACTGTCCATTTATTGATGTTGATTGTGATGCATGTTAATTTCTTGCCTGTATACGTGCTTGATTCACTTCATGCTGTAGATGGTAGCCTGCACCCTTTAGCTGTCAAAGTCACATTGATGGTGGGAGGGGGCCGGGTGGTGACAATGTCAAGTTGGTACGTGTTGAGTTCAGCCCCTGGGGATTGTGGCAAAGGAGGATGCATTAGGAATGTGACCCAAGAGGCACAATTCACGGTCCAGTTCTCACCTGAGATGTCCGCCTATACTACTACGCTCTGTTCCGTTTGGACGGCACGTTGTATCTGTCTTCGCTCGCTGCTGCCTGACGGCGCAGTTTTCCTACTGGACTACAGCTCTTCTACTTGTTTTTCACACTCTGGTGCCTTTAGTTCCTCTTTTTCTTCCTGCTACTGTCCTTGTTGCAGATCTGTCTGCCCGTTTCTCGGTCAGTTATTTCCACGTACTCTTACACTGCCTCGGTTTGCCTCAGTACATTTCTGTTCAACAGCATCTCTCTGTCGCTCCTCCTGACTTTCATCTATTACATCCATGCCTTTATGTTGACTTTTAGTTTTACCAATGCTATTCAACTGTTGTGGCTCTTAATTTGCTGTCAGCTGTTTCCGGTATCTCGCATTCACTGTGCCTTTCCAGACTTGTGCTGTCTCTGCCTTTCTTTGTTCACGCTATCAAGGATTGATTGGGTTTTAGCTCAACGATCCAGTTGTGCCAGCCTCCTTGGTTATTTTCTACTCAAGTTCCAGATCTACCTGTCAGGGTACAGACCCTGGGCTTGTGTGGGAGGAGGTCAGATGTAGGTCTCAGACATGGCCCAGTAACAAGCAGCAAAAAGAAACATACACAGAAAAGATTCCAGCCTTATAAAAGGCTTTATGCCCTTTCTGCAGGAAAAGGAGCCTCCAGACTACCTTTCCCAGTAGACAACGGGCCAAGAACTACAAAACCCTGCCCACGTTGGGTGCAGCTAATGCGCGAGCAGAAGCACGGGCCTTGTGCTCAGATGTCCGACAGAAGCAGACGTGTTCCAGGAGCTCCGAGCAAGGGGAGCAGCACGAGGGGCCACGCCCCAGCTGATGTTCCTCCAGGCCCCTCGCACATGCAAGCTAAGTAGCGCCAGCGCTGGGGAGCTTAGCCAGGCATTGGGGAAGAAGCGCACAGTACAGCAAAGCCGCGCTGAGGAGCAAATGCCAAGAAGCTTTCCAAGTTGTCAGAGGCACATGTAGGGGGCGTCGCCCATATCCTCGAGTCCACCCTGCTCCAGAGAAGCTATTAGCGCATTAGCGTTCCTAGCCACAAACTAATACAGCATAAGGGGGGGCACCAAGCGACGCACAAACTCGAGTGCAGTGCATATCATTAGCATATGCAATTAGCCACGTGCGCTGCCTATAGAAAGCCGCGGCTGGTAGAACGCGACTTGTACTGAAGTCGCACCTCGCCACACGCGGCTAGCAGCACATCCAAGGCCCATTCTCTCATGTGTGATTCTTAACACATGGTCTTCCGTTTACCGCGAAGCCACATGCGGCTACCTTACTGCATTAACAGTGTATAAACCATCACGGGGGCAAGCAAAACTATACGAACGAAGCAGCAGACAAGAATGCTTGTTTGGGGAGGAGTCACTAAGTTCGAGGCATGAATGGTGTTATGTGTGTATGAGGCAACACCCACAGAATAGTAATATATGCTCTATCTGCAGCATTGAACTACTCCTGTTACCGGACCTGAGAGTTCGCAGGCAGGAGGCGGCACTCACCCCAGAGATAAGTCTCTCTTTGGCTCGCCTTTGAGCCAGTTTGTACAATGTGCATGAAGAACATGGTTTCTCTAATTGAGTATGTGTAATTGTCAATTGTTGTATTTTGTATTTTCCCTACTTTCCCTTGCCCATCCACCTCCTCTCTCCTGACCCTCTTTCCGGTTATTCTAAATACCGATACCTATCCAACCAACGGATCCCTAACCCTATTTCCCCGCCGGGGTCTCGGAGGCCTGTGTAAGTTTTACCTAGCAGGCGCCCAAACCGCGGAGGGGGTGGTTGGTTCGTGCCACTCCTGCGCCTGGAGACTAGAGCTGTGACACTACCCATCAGTTATGGCATCCTCATTGATTATTGTGTACTCAAATTGCTACCCATCCTGTTGAACCATTGTTCAACTGTGCTTACTTGGTAGTTATTCTATCATTTTGCTTGGACATGTGCTTGGCCATATTATGTGACTTCAAGTCATCTACTGAAGACTCTGCCAGGGTTTTATGGTGGCTAGAGGCTTTTTCCCTGGTTTGGGTGTTTGGCTCCTTAGAGTTCTCTGCGATTTGGTATTTTTACCAGTCAAGATGGCCTCTGAGGGGGCTGGACCCTATTTACACAAAAGGAAGAACAAGGAAACCAAGGGGAAGGGGGATCCTGAAGCCAGGAAGAATAGAAGGAAGAAGCCGACAAACCCCAGACGTAGTTCTTCTGAAGGTCATGATGATGAGTAAATGAGGGAGGGGCTTTTGTTGTCGGACAGTACGCTTGCGCTACAGTGTTTGGGCACTCTCTGACATTGTCATTGTGGGGTACTATATGTGTCCTGCTGGTCAATGGCTGTTACTGTGTTGGGTTTACTTTTCAGGTGTCAGGGGATTGTTGTGGTTTGACTTACTGGGGTGTACACATGGGCAATGTTCACATGTGATGTGTACAGGACACTGAGGGTCACTTGATTTCACATGCATGTATTGAGTGCATGTCCCTACTGACACAGACACTTACACAATGCTCCACCACACATACAACCACCCTTGCATGCCCACACATGCACACAGATTGCCTTCTCTGGCATGCTGTGTCCCTGCAGCGCATGATCACTTACCATTTAGGGATTGTGTACATGCGTCACTGGGTTATTTTTGTTGCTTGTCCTTTTTATATGATGCTCACGGTGTATCCCCAACACATTGGCTGCTCACTGTGCTGTGTGCTGAGCGGTGTGTTGCAGAAGACACACACAGCACACAGGTTTGGGATTTGCGGATTTGGATTGGCCATTGTGCATGCCAACAGGCATTCTGTCTTTTGTTGATGCTACCGTTGGTGGCATGCATTTGTGTATGACTTTGTATGTGTGGGAGGTTGTTGGTCAGTCATTTCATCTGATTCCATGTCAGGTGTGATTGTCTCAGGCCTCTTTCCATTTATCACGTGTCACTTCGTAGCCAATTGGTCATGTGTTGTGCTTTTGGTTTTGATCTTTTGCTGTTGCATGCCATGTCATGGTGTGGCCGACAAGGGTGATGTGGGTTGGGAGGGTTTGGTAAACATACCAGTGCTTTTCATGGCCTGTTTTCCAGAGGGGTGGTGTGATATGCACTTTGCATGTGTTCCTTTTGGTCACACAGGATTGGTTATGTTTAAGTAGCTAGGGATGCGCACAATGTAGCACTTCCGTGGCAACATTCTCAGGGTGGTAAGGTTCTGACAGTTGACTGTCTCTTTGTCATCATCGATTGTCACCTGGTATGTGCCAGGCCTGTGTGCACTCCGCAGGGGTGAGAGTTTAGGTGATAAATGTGGCCACAAGCTGGGTCCTGGCTGCCTCGCCCTTTCCCCTCCCATGAGCAGTGCCTGTGCCTGTGGTTGGAGATGTGGGGGCACCACCATGTCCACCAGTACGCCCCGCCGTGTTGCAACATTGTGCAGGACACATGCTGCCACAATGATCCTGCACACTACTGGGGGTGCATATAGTAGCTGCCTGCCAAAGCGGTCAAGGGAGCGGAAGGTTACTTGAGCACTCCGGATGTGCGCTCCACTATGCCCCTTGTTGCAATATGGGCAATGTTGTATCTTACCTGGGGTGGTGTGGTTGGGTTCCGTATTGGCGTCATCATGTGATTGCTCAAAGGGTAGGCACTGTCCTCTGGGGTTTTGAGGATGGTTGTCATTAGTTGGGTTTGTGTATTTGTCTGTGTGAGACATACATGCATGTGCACCAACATTTGTACTCACCAATGAGCCATGTGTCGCCATGCTTCCCAGCTTCCAGGTCCCGGCTCAGGGCGGACATTCTGTATATGAAACTGTCATGGGTAGACCCAGGATAGTTTGCATAGATAGAGGTGATGATTCCATGGGCATCACATACAACCTGGACCTTGATGAAATGCCAGTGCTTCCGGTTGCGGTAGATGTTCTCAGTGGCCCTATCTGGATGTAGGGCCACATGGGTGCAATCTATGGCACCAAGCACTTTGGAGAAGTGTGCAACCCTGTAAAAGTCCTGGACCATGGCCTGCCGTTCTGTAGGTGTGCTGGGCATGTATATGTGCCTGCGGACTTAGGGGCACACAGTCATGATTGCCAACATCTGGTGTAGGCAGCGTGACTGCGTGGGCTGTGAGACACCCCAACTATGGCAGTTGTCCGCTGATATGACCCAGTAGCCAAAACATGCAGGACATTGAGCACCTTTTCCAAGGGGCTCAGTGCCTGGGAGCACAAGGTGGGTGATGTGAGGTCATCCTTCAACTCAGTGACCAGGTCTAGGATGATACGAGGTGGAAACCTATACCTGCCATAGACCTCGTCATCAGGCAACCCAAAAAGGCTGGTCCTGGGCAAAAAAAATGCTGGGCCTGACTATTCTCCTCCTCCTGCGGTGTCCCATGATCAGTACTGCGAGAAATGGGACATTCATCGTAGCTGTAAATACATGTTTGTTGTTTGTGCTCACTTTTATACTGCGCGGGGACGCTTCCGCCTGCCTTCTTGTGGCGGACGTGTTTACGCCTGTGCATGTCTTTTGGCGTGCACAGGTTTCCCTATTCGATTCCGTGAATATGTGTTGTTTGCGCTCGTGTGGGCATTCCATGTATTTCCCAGCAGTATTTCCCCAGTTACGACCTCATTTTCACACGTTATTCCCCATTCCGCGTGTTCCTCCCCCTTTTTGGTGTGTGCACTACACGTTGTGTGCTTTCACTGTGCGTGTCGCGCCCGGCGTTCGGGATGTCGCAGTGACGTGTGCGCCCATGTGCGCCACGCACGGTTTTGGCGCAGCTCCCTGTGAAAACACGTGCACAGACTTCCATGAATCACTTGCATGTGCGTGCGCTAGCTTTTTCACGCTTGCGCCAGCTTGCGCCACGAATTTCAGCGCATAATTATTCCATGAATTACCCCCTTAAGATCTTGGGTTTGGGACTACTTTGAAATTCCTCAGTCAGATTGCATGCAAAACGTTAATCAAGTAATTTGCATAATCTGAAAATCAACTTTAAAAAGGTTCAACTCTCAAACATACCATTTAGGCAATTTGGCAATGTTGTCACATAAGTTAAATAGACATGAAAAGATATATTTTAAACATGTGTATATGAACAAAAAATAAACTAAACCAGTCAATGAAAGCAGTTCTATGTATTTGTTACAAGTAAAAGAAATAAAAAAACAGTATTAAAAGAAAACATATGGAAAGTGTAACAGTAAAAAAAAGACATGAACCTGTAACATCCAAAGATCCCAGGAAATATCAGATTGGTGTTCTGTGGTGCTTCCAACTTTGCTAAACATTGATACTGAGTATGGGTGTTCTTTTTTAAGCTGCTTGCAATGTGGAACCATAATAACAGTAGGAGAAATTCATCTGCAAACTGTAAAGTATCATCAATTGAGATATACTTTAAAAGTAAATATTTATTGAAACCATGTATTTCTTTGTATAATGTACTAGACTGCATATTTGAACTTCAATGTTTGCACTTGATCTCCCTTTTTAATTTCTGGGCAGACCTTTTATATAATACTTAACATATTGCAAGCACATATTTGTATATATAAATATTAAATAAAAAATACAGTGGGGGTCAGTCCGAGGTTGGTGCTAAGGAAAAAACGATGCTGGTAAAGGAATACCGGCATCGATTACCGCTACAGGACATTCTGACCTACCAAACCGTTATTAACGGCATCGGAAAGCACAGAGCCGTTAATAATGGTCTGGGCGCGTGCACGCGACCCACCATGCCGGCATTAGTGGCATGCCGTAAACTGGAGCAGATCCCAATCCCAAGTGAGGTGGAGATGCAAATAACGGCCTCATGAAGTCTGAAAAAGTGCTTACCGGCATGCCGTAAATACCGGCATCGCCGACCTACCGTTAAATGCCTTGACCAGTGTTCCCAACTGCCACAGGTGCACACAATCAGCACAGGTGAAGGCTATGGAGTCTGGCCCAGTACAAAAGGAGCACACCCACACACCACACCTCCTACCACACCAAGATGATTCCAATAGTAGTAGCATTACTGGAGCTGGAGGACTTGCTTGCATTGCCACAACATCAACAACAACAACAACAACAGCTACCACCACATGGGAGACGCAGTAGGAGAATGAGGGTGAGACAGGCCCAGCATGCCCCACCAGTGCAGCCACCGTTACCACATGGGAGACACAGGAGGAGAATGAGGGTGAGACAGGCCCAGCATGCCCCACCAGTGCAGCCCCCAATCCCTCGCATCAGAGCCAGTCCTTTCTGCCTAACCCCGGAGCAGATCCACACCCTGTACCATCTGGACCGGGACACCATCACCACCATAGTGGACCTGATACACAACAACATAGTGAGCCTCATTGAAATATGCACCGCCATCCCCCCTCTACTGAAGGTAGTGTCTGTGCTCCACTTCCTTGCAACAGGCACCTACCAGCACACAGTGGGGCACATGCATGGCATATCTCAACCCTTATTTTCCCAGATACTGAACCAAGTGCTGGATGCCCTCCTCAAGCACACAAGGGACTACATATCCCTACCACGGACTCCCCAGGAGATATTTGATACAAAAATTGCCTTCCATGCACTGGCAGGCATGGCAAATTGTGTAGGTGCCCTCGACTGCACCCACGTGGAGTTGGTGGTCCAGCATGCCATGGAGGTGAGGTACCACAACCGCAAGCAATACCACTCCATCAATGTGCAGATGGTATGCGATGCCAGCAAGATCATCACACATTGTTGTGCCCGATATCCTGGATCGACTCATGACTCTTTGGTCCTGCGGAACTCTACGCTACCACGCTTCATGGAGCGACATGCTTGACAACATGCCTGGCTGCTTGGTAAATAGCAGGACTGGCACATGGCATTGAAAAGGGGGCAGAGATGCACACACCACCATGCTACCAATGTTGTTGTGACTGCACGATGTGCACATCACCAAACATTATGCCCCAAACCATCACATTCCGTACAAGACACACAAATCCCATAGGAATTAAGCAAAGGTCCACACCTATCACGACATGACTAGGAGGAAACCACCCCACATCCCACAACATGTGCACCACCCATCAGCGACCCTCACCCTCCGTAACGCCATCCTGCACCATGCAGTGCATATGCACCATGTTGCTGTCTCCAGCATATCACCACACAGGACAAGCATCCCTGGGAGTGCATCAAACTGAACCAACTAGGGAATCCACTGTCCGCCACAGGGCCGGCACACTCACAGGAGTGCTGCCTGTCACCATGGGAATGCCAATGCTGATTGCCCAATATTGAACAGACTACTGCCAATGCTCCCTCTAAGTAAATCTCACAGGACACAACACCTCACTATTTTGACACAAACACAGCTGTATGCATACATCATGCATGTTCAACAAGACGGCAGTGCACACCATGTATCATCTTGAAGATGCAACCCACGCCATTAGACCATGGCACAGGACACATGGAGGAACAGAAAATGCCTTCAATGCATTCAGGGACATGTGCATGTGGGCAACGATAACCTGCAGGCATGTGTGACTAGTACAGCTGTCCTTCATGATTCCCCTGACATTTACCTTCATTTTCCTCTCATACAGGTGATAGTGGCTATCCCCTTAAGCCGTGGCTCCTCACCCCTGTCTGAAACCCACGGAACAGGCACGAGGAGGACTACAATCATTCCCATACCCGTACCCGTGTGGTAATCAAGCAGACCTTTGGCCTGTTGAAGGCACAATTTCGGTGCTTCAGCCGGTCGGGTGGGGCACTCCTCTACAGGCATGAGAAGGTGGCCGAGATCATCATGGCATGTGTAATGCTGCACAATATGTGCATTCGCCGGAACGTGCCCCTGCCCCCTGATATTGAACTGCTACCACCTGATGAAGACGAAGGGGAAGATGAAGATGTGGCAGGACATCATCATGGTGCCGATGCACAAGCGGGACGTGCTGTGCGCCAGTCAGTCATTGCACAATATTTCGGACACACATGTCAGCAGAGGGTGACCTGATAGCTGGACAGAGGGCACTCTGTGTGGGGTACATATACACTATGCACTGTATATGAATAAATGACACATGCGCATTGATGAATGTCCACTCAGGTCTTCTTTTTCAAACAACCGGTGTATTGAATGTAACAATATAAACGTAACAAGACCCTCCACCACCCTCACCCCCTCCTCCTCCCCCGCAACTCCCCCACACACCCTGACCCCCCTCCCCCCCACAACTCCCCCACACACCCTCCCCCTTCTGACTCCCCCCACAACTTCCCCACACACCCTCAACCCCCTCCCACTTCCCCCACAACTCCCCCTTTCAAGTCCCATTGAGTCCACGAAGCCTAGATGAGGCTGTCATAACATTCACTCCCAGAGCCAGGAGGTGGCATGTCCCGTCGGCGCTGAGCACGGACTGACCTGCGGAGCGGGCTCGTTTGGGTGGAACTGCAGAACGACGGTGTGGCCTCCTGCTGAGGTTGTGGGGTGGGATGACCTGCCTCCAACGGATCAGCTATGCGCCCTAGCGCCTGCCGGAGGGCCGAGACCTCCTTGAAGAGGCGGCTGGTGTTGTCCGTCTGTACGCCACTCCTCTCTGGCCTGACGGTTGTCCTCTACAGACTCACGGACGAGTGCAGTGAGCAGGTCAGCCCGCTGCAGCCCTGTGGCTGCACCTGTGGGTGTGCTGGGAATCTGGCTGTCATGCCCAGCCTGCTCATCCTCCCCAACACTGAAAACTGGACTGAGATGTCCCTGGGTGTGGTCATGGCCAAACTGCACTGGGGTGTTGGTGTTCCCGGTATCGATCAATGATTCTTGGGAGGATGCAATTTGGGTTGGGTTATGAACCACATCCATTATGTCATCCTCCATCATGCCCCAGATGTCCTCCTGGCTGTCATCCCCTGTCAGGGGTGTCGTGGCTGCCACCTCCCCAGCCACATTAGACTCCTCCGAATGGGGTGTCTCCAGGCAGAACAGTGGGTGGGGGGTGGTGGTGCTGTGCCCTCCACGGGCCTTGGCGGTACAGGTGCAATGTGTACCTGGGTGTCGTGGTTGCTGGGACACGGCGCCCTCTGGCTTGTCCCTTGGAGGTTGATGGGCGGTTGCTGTCCTCCTGGGACCTCTTGCTGGGTGTGGCCTGTGCAGAGGTGGTGGCTTGCTCTTCACTCTCATGGTCACTGCCTGTGGGGGTGGAAGAGAGGAACGGCATGATTGATGTTTTGATAGGCATCATACATACATTGGGACGATTGCTCATCCACACAATTGTGGCTAATAGGCATTTGTGTTGGGAAGGGCACGTCATTTCATACATGGGTGGTAAATGCAGCCATATGTCGCCATCACTCATGTTGGCCAGGAACAGTGCTGTCTAACATGCTTACTATTTTGGTCATGCACGATGTGTGCCTCGTGGAATTTCCTACTTTGTGTGGTATGTGTCATGCACAGTATTGCCTTGCAGCAGTCATCAGCATATGTCTCTGATGCTTCGGCCTCTTTTACAGGGAGTGTGTGTGTGGCCGACCATGGCGTGACTCTTTGGACAGACATTGGTGTTGACTTTCATCAGATTTGGCATAACAGTGTTTACTTTTGACACTCACCTCCATCGCCAGATGTCATGGCCCCACACTCCAACTCGCCTACACTTTCAATGGATTCCGTCCCAATCATGCTTGCACATGTGTCCTCCCATGGGGTGAGCTTTATGGGCAAACTAGATCCTCCTCCAGTTTCCATGGCCTCGGTGCGATTGACGGATAATATGTTGCGCACCCTTAGGCATAGGTCGTCCCACCGCTTACGGCAGTCTTTTACTGTGCGGGTTGTGTTGCCACCTGCACTGACCTTCTTGGCGACAAGTCCCCAGATCACTTTTTTACATAGCATTGCCTCTCTCCTCATGTTGCTGCTGAAATCTGTGCCTGCATGCTTGTGCAAAGTGTCCACAAGCATCTGGAGCTCGTCCTGATTAAATCTTTCCTTTCTGAGGTGAGCAGATCCCTTCTACAGAGCTTTCGGCATTCTTGTGTTGTAGGAGGAAGTTTTCAGTCGATCAGCAGTGTCCCAGGGGTCCTGTGTGCTGAGGATGGCAATGGATTGTTTTTTAAAGATGGCCGCCGTGCTCCTTCCCGTTCCTGTGCGATGACGCTATTTCCGGTTCCGCTTATTAGCGGTGACTGTAAATAGCGGTGTCCGCTAATTACAGTCACCGCCGCTATTTACGGTCACCGCTAATGACGCATTGGACAATGTCGGTAGTGTTGTCTGCGCTTAGCTTGATGCCGGTAAGGCCTTTTGGGGGCCTTTTGCGGCATGGTGCTAGGTACCTTACCGACAGGGCACAAAGCTCGTGCCCGCAAAGTCGTAATAGTCCTCTATTAGCGGACTGGTGCCAGCACGGACACGCTATTTGCGCCATGCCGGTAAGGGACGTTACTTACCTCCAAACTCAGAATGAGGGCCATTGTTTAAATAAATATAAATAGCATATAAGAATACAATATACTCAAATATGCTTTCAACATACTCACATTTACAACATAAAAAATGTTACATTTTAGTAAAGCAAACAATACAACCAAAAATAAATTATATATTTCAAAACTGTACATCCAGCATAAGCATGTGTATAATATGATAACTTACAATACATAAATACAAGTATGCTCTGGTATAGTATTATAATGATATACATAGTGTAAATGTAACTTTAAACATCATTAAAATAAGATTGTGTTATTGCTGTTTGGACATACGTATTTAATGTGCCTTTGGACCACATTTGGATTAATTGCCAAGGGACAGAGACTAGCACCAATTCCTAAAATAGCACTCCAAACTAGTGCTAATTGGAAATACAATGAGGTTACTCTTTCAGAAGTATGCGCTCTTGACCAATAAGTATATCTTTTTGAGTCATCACAAACAATTAATCTTTTTTCAATTACTTAATTACGACAATATATACATTTTATTGATCAGAATATATACATTTGGTGTTCAAGGTTTACAAAGAAATGCTTCAAGTTTATATCTAATATACTGGTTTTATACCCATACATTTGTTGCATGTGCCCATCACATAGTATGGATTTCCTGATTATTTCAAGACATCACATTTTTCCCCAATAATAGATTTAGCAAAGACGTTTTGGGAAAAATGTTAGCAATTTTAATTCTAAGATTAGCCCTTCTTTTGTTACTCAGCTTAACATACATAGTTTGTTGTTATTGAAAGCAATATACCTGTGATTTGACTTTCTTCTTTGGTACAAATAAGTACCAGTGGATAAAGGCCAATTCATCAATTATTTTGATAGACAATTTTCAAATTATAAATATGTCAGATTCACCTGAAGTAGGATAATAATACGCTTGAGGCATCTATTATATAAGCATTATTAAAAAAAAGAGAGTCATATTATTTCGTTATTGACCCCAATAATGTAAACATTGACAGTTATACCTGTTAGATACACATTCTCAAATATTTATTGGTGGATAAAATGAACAGTATTTACAAAGTCCTCTTTTTTTAGACACAATGCTGCTGTTTTTTTTAATTCAAAACAATAAATGGATAATAATATTAGTATTAATTGCATGGGTCAAATTGATAGACTGTCCAAAAGTAAATTTTGTGAAACAGTCTACTCACCTAATTTTTGTATTATCATTATCCTCAAAGTTAAAATTAATTTAATTCTGCAATTGGGCGTTGCAGGTTGTCTCATTTGTCAATATATGAGGCAAAACAATCATAGTATAAAAATAATAAAGCATGCATAACTTGAATTGTTGAAAGTAGGTCAGATTGAAGGAATGCAAACAGAATTGACAGACAACTGCCTAAAGTACAAACTCTGGTGCTCTAATATACAGAATGCCTTATCGAATAAAATCACCCTTCTCCAGAATAAAATTGCTGCGAAAAAAGAAAACCTACCTAACATAGATACACCAACTACTACCCACCGCATCCCAGTAAACCCTCACAACGCTTCAGCTTTTCCAGAGTCTCTATCAATGAAGTTGAGAAGATCATCCTATCCCTAAAACCATCTAATTGCCAGGGAGACATGTGCCTTGCCCAAATTATCAAGGATGCTGCAAGAGACCTCACACCCTTCATAACTAAGCTAATTGATACCTCTTATTCCTCTGGCACCATCCCCAACAATCGAAAGGAGTTCTGGGCCCTTCCCCTCCTCAAAAAACAATCTCTTGATCCATCCATCCCCACCAACTACAGGCCCATCACGATAGTGCCATTTCTACTAAAAATCTTAGACCGGGTGGCCTTTCTCCAGATTCAGAAGTACCTGGAGTCTAACCAGCTCTTAGGAATCCACCAATCTGGCCTCAGGCCCCAACACAGTACTGAAACGGTACTTATTGATCTTGAAAACCAGATCGATGAACTGAAGGATAGAGGGAGCACAGCCCTGCTTCTGCTCCTTGATCTTTCAGCCACCTTCGATCTGGTAGACCATAAAGTACTTTGCAATCACCTCTACTCAGCCATTCACTTCTCACAAGATGCCATAGTCTGGATACAATCCTTTCTGAGCAACAGGACCATGAGAGTCTTCTCGCCATTTGCTCCGGCAGACCCCATTCCTATTACATGCATTGTGCTGCAGTGCTCCTGCCTCTCACGGACAATGTTCAATATATTTACTAAGCTCTTATTCGATTGATCTGGACCACTTAGGTGTTACCTACACAAACTATGCTGATGACACCCAGATCCTTATACCGCTTACCGGAGATTATGACAAGGATCGAGCCTTAGTAAATAAAATCTATCTCATCATCCAGGCATGGATGGCTGCCCACGGTCTATGCCTGAATGATGACAAAACGGAGCTCCTCATCCTGGGGACAGCTTCTAACCTCATTAAACTGGGCCCCAAATACTTATCCTTTAATATAGATGGCAACCTTATTAAAGTCACTAAAGAGGTAAAAACTATAGGTTTCTACCTAGATTCCTCCCTCACCTTTGCTAAACAGGTTAATGCCATGGCATTGGCCACCACATACAGATGTATGCTTATCAGAGGCGGCAAACCTTTTCTTTCTAATGATAGTTGCACCATTCTGGCCCAAGCCCTAATCTTGTCCAAGCTGGACTATTGCATCTCATTGTACCTGGGCGCCAGCAAGCAGATTATTAACAAAATCCAGATTCTCCAGAATAATGCTCTAAGATCAGCACAGTGCTTCCCTAGAAGAGAACACATTTCTGAAGTAAGGAGACAGAACAATTGGCTATCCATAAGCAACAAAATATTGCTCAACACTGTCTCCTTAAACCACAAATGCCTGAACAATGCTGCCCCTCGTTACCTTGTGGAGAGAATCAACAGAACATCTTCCACCCGACCTACGAGGATTGCCAACTCAGACTGCCTAATTGTACCTTGGTTCAAAATTACCAAAGCTGGAGGGAGTAGCTTCCCAGTCAAAGCTGCACAGTTATGGAACTCCCTCCTACGCTGAGGGCTGACCAAACATTCCTCAACTTCAGACGTAATACCATTAACTGGCTCAAAGCTAATGACCACCACCCACATTAGGTCCTCTTCGCCCAGTATCATAGCATTACCTCTAGGTCAAACTATACCGGATTGTACTCAGCCTCTGCCAACCCTTAAGTATGTTGTACACTAAACATTGTAAATATTGTAATTATTTACACCTTGTTCCACTATGTATACATATACCTAGCATTTAGCCCACAATTCCACTGTATATTGACCCGCATACTGTTTTACCTGCATTCTTATAACTTGTGTAACAATAACCTGAAAGATGTCAGGTTTCCTTCTGCGCCCTGATTCCCCTGGGTCTGGTGCGCATTACAAATTAATAAACAAACAAACAAACAATAATTTATGATATTGTGTATAGTTCAGAAGTCAATGAAATCTTCAATTTAGTAATTTATATGTGTACATTATGTGTATATTACATCAAAATCCTTATATCATTTTGGTCAACTCCATCTTGTCTCAAAAAATGTAGATTCACCATTTTATCTTTAAGTGTATTGAGATGCAAAAACATACATTCCAGAATCAATATTAGGCACTTCTTTACCAATAAGGATGTTATTTTTTGATTTCATGTACAGTCTGGAATGTTATCTGAATAACTAAATTGTCCCTCAGTTCATATAGGATGAGTGTTGGCTAGGGAAATAAATACCTATTTATCTCTGATAATATTTGTTCCTGAAAGTTCTCTTATAGGACATGCGCAGTAGGAGTGCTCAGGCAGTGCTTTCAAAAGCTCTCCGGTTGACTGGTTGATGGACACACAGCCATAATCTTTGGACCTGGCTGGCCTGCACTGTTCAGATCAATAGAGCCTTATTCCTTGCTAAAATTGCATCAGAGAGCAATGGCCCTTTGCCCCTCAACTAAGGATGAGGACGTTGGATAATGTAGGAGCAGAGCGTCGACCTGGAGGTTGACAATCATGTGACAAGGGACGAGGACCATTGAAACTGAAGATGAACTCTGGAAAGTCATAAGGGTTGACATCAACAGGAGGATAGCTCAGGGGCAACATGCTCACCTTGGAAGCAAGACGACAAGGAGCACCATAGGTTCGATCCCTGGGTCCACGCTTAGAAACCTCTGGGTATTAAGCATGTTATAAATAACCTATCATATCATATCATTGTTGTATTTTGGGAATGGGAAATGTTGAACAGAAGTGAAATGTATTGCAAGGGGCTGACCATGAGGCAATATAAGGGGTAGGTGAATGAGACACGGGTTGGGTTAGTGTAGGTGGCAGGTTCGTCGGGATACTGTCTGTTTATCTGCTTGGAAGCTGTATTAAATGAAATGCCAAATTGTCAAGACTCCTTAGTCTTCTTGTTTGTTTTTACTTCTGTAGTTGTAAGAATGTGTGTAGTAGGAGTGCATGTTATAGCGGTGCATGTGTGAGTGATTAGAGTGTAACAAATGACGTAGCACATATTACATGGTGCTTTTACCTATCTATAGAGTTTAGCTCTATTGTCTAGAGTGGTACCTATCTTTACATGTTGCATTCTTAATGCAGCTACAGCCCGTTTGTTAATAAATGGGTAAATGAGGAATTATTTGAAATTATGCAATCATACCTTAGGGACGCAAACTGTAAACTAAATAAATCAAATCTATCCAAGCCACAATATTAAGATGTATCCTGAGGGGGCTGATCCTCTAAATATATGTATGTCACTACAGTGGGTGTCTTTGCAAAGAACACACAGTGCTTAAAATTGCTCACAAAAAAGCCTAAGGCATCAGAATGTTTACCACTACTATCGTAATCTGGTTTTACGAATGGATGTATTTTAGATTATAGAAACTACTCCAGGTAAATGAATCAGGGCGCTGAGCATGTTTACAGTCTACAAGCCAATTACTTCTTAGTAATTGGCAAACAGCATTGATTGTCAACATATTTAGTACCCATTTGGAGTTATAAAGGACATATTATAGAAAAGCTTCTATGTTGAAGTCCTCATTCATTCCATTTGGGTTTAGACTGTTCAACTTCTCAATTCAAAATAGCTCTTTCTGATTAAGTTTCTTAGCCTGATCACCACCCCTATAAGATCTTTTTACCTCCTCCAATACCATGAATTTAAGTTGGTTTACTGTGTGTCTCTGTTCTGTGAAGTGTCTTGCTACGGGTGATTGTATGTTCTTTACTTTACTTTACTTTAAGACATTTGTATTGCGCAGCAATGAACCCTTGGGCATGATGGCATGGGCAAGACTGACACAACGAGTAACTTGTAGGAGTCAGCAAACCGGGGATGTCATGAGCTACAACTCGAGAAAGCTTTAGTCAAATAGCCTTCGTTCTTATGTTACTATTATGATCATTACAACAGTCCTTCACTTTTCATGGTGCCTGTCACACGTCAAAGATCTTCCAGGGGCAGCTCAGAGCATAAATGCAAGAACTGGAATCCCAAGTTGAAAAATCTCTAAGCTTGATTTTGGCCCCTGTCTGGGGGTGTGTCACATAGCTGAACTTCATGACATTGTTGCAATTGTTACAACGGAAGCAGGGAAATGTGCCTTACAGTTCCTAACCCTCTTGAAAGCTATGAGGGGGGGTTGGAGAACGTTGCTGAAGCTGTGTATCCAATTGTATTAATGTACAGTTCTTTTTAATATTTACGGTCACATGGTGACTTCGGCTTGAATATTTCAGAGTATAGAGAAAGAGTATATCCTGTGATTTAGGTTTAACTTTCAAGAGATCTTCACGCTGTATCTGGTTTGCTTTATTCTTAGCTGTAGCAATTATGGTACACTGATGTCCTCTTTGTATATACTTTATGGTCAGTTAGTTCATTCTCAACATCTAATGTATTGTCGTCTGAAACAATCTGTTTCAACCTCAAAAATTGGTTGTTCGGAACATTATCTTTTAGATGCCTCGGGTGCTGACTCAAGTAGTGTGGAGAGTTATTTACATCTGTGGGTTTATGAAAGATGTTAGTTTTCAAATGCCTTCACTGAGTTCTAGTTCTATATTCAAATAATTTAGTTTCGGTGTACAGCGCTGTGCACAATATGTACCAATAGAAAAAACTATAAAGAACTATAGTAATTCTTCATTTATTATACAGGTGAAGTACCGTTATCTAGTGCATAAGAAGTGAGGATATCAATTTGAACAGTATATCCTGATTGACACCAGGTGAATGAGCAGGGATGGGTCATGATAGGCATAATCTGTAAGGTATTAACATGTATGAAGATATGAGATCTCGACCCTAAAAGAACTTCATTATTATTTGTTATCTGACTTATAGATTACCGTGATGTGCTCGGCATGAAATTTACTGTGAATTGTTTGCTCCTGAAGAATGGACAAGAGCCCCGAAATGCCTTGAGCTCATATAAATTGTGTATTATATTTCATATTATGTGTTGCACAAATTAAGTTGATTAAAAGGGTGATGAATAAGTGATGTTTCACTTTGAAGAAAAAATATTGTAAAGTCTTTTTTGCTAAATAGATGTGTTATTGAATTCATTTTTAAATCAACCATTGACTATTATTCAAAGCTATTGTTTGTTATACAATATTATTTGGTGTGCAGGGGACGCAAGTGTTCCACTCTGAACACCGGTTTTCTTTGCTATTTGTAAAAGATCACAACTTCGTCCACAAATGCCAAATAGCTCAGATGCAGATGTCCAATCTCAGGTGGAAATTATCTAATATATTCTAGTCCCCTGCCCAAATCGTTTAAAAAGAGATTGAAAAGGCAAGGAGGCAAGATACATCCTTGCTGCAAACCTACTCTCCTTCTGATTTCTTCAGTGAACAAACCTGCCGGATTGGTTCTAATCTGAATAGAACTATTAGAATGCAGCAGCATTAACATTTTAAGCATTCCCCCAGAATGCTCAAACTCCACGATTTATTCCACAAATGATTTTGATCCACCCGATCGAATGCAGCATGCAGATCCAAAACAGCAACATACAATGCACGTTCAGGTAAGTCCCCACCCCTTTCTGAATCCAGTTTTAAACACAGCCAAATATTTGACTCCCTGAGCCAACTGACCAACTCATCCAGGATCAAGGCGGCAATGATCTTGCTAGCAGAGTCCTGGAGGGCAATAGGGCATTAGTGCCCAGGTGAATTTCAGTCACCCTTTTTGTAAATGAGCACACTGTAACTTTTGCACCATGACTCTGCTAGTATATTAGTCTCCAGTATATTAGAGAAAATGGGTTTGAGCCACGGTGCCCATAGTCTCAGACACGTTTGATAAACATTGAATTGGACAACCCATCAGGGTCTGAGGCCCTTGAATCTTTACACTGGAGAATCTTTGTTTTTACATCTGCCAATGAAAACAACATTTCCAAGACGTTAGTAACACATCCATGATAAGTAGCTGAGTAGTTGGCGCTTTAGAGAAGACGTTTCTATAATGATTTACCCAAGTACAATCTCCTATGGGTTGATTTATGTTATCCTACTCTTACCTTTTAAGTTATTAACATAATCCCAGAAAGTTTTTTTATTCTCACCAATTACTGCTAACATGTTGGCCCCGTCCCTCAAATGTATAATGACCTTGTGAAACTTCATCCAGTTCTTATATTTTTGTTTAAGCTTCCTAATACATTCCAGGACCCCATCTAACAATACTACCCTATTTTTCTTAATGTCCCATACCACTTTCCCAAGATGGTGTTTCATCCTCACCATGTCATCATCAAAACTATGAACTTTTGCTGTCATGGGCATTTGCAGTGATCTTTAAATGGACAAATTTAATGCAATGTTGTAATTGATGATTGACATTTTTCCAATAATCCCTCCTCCTCTTTTTCCTTCAACATATAGAATACCTTTTCTAACCTTAACACCCTCGTTAGGTAGTTAATTGTGAGCCTGTGACCCTGAGAATTTACTGTAAGGTTTGCAAGAGCAGCTGTATGGGACGCTTTCTCTAACAATACCTTCATAGACATTGCTAGTCTGCAATGACCACTTTTAGTTTTCTCTACTCCTGTGTAGGAGATTATTCTTTTAACCAAGTCTTTGATATACAGATGTAGTCAAGGGTTGAATGACTCTTACCCCTCCTCCAAGTAGACTAGGCAGGGATATCCCCTTAACATTACCATTTCATTTTGTAAGGTTCCGGTTATCCATTAAATGGGCCCAAGCTATGCAATGCCTATGAGCTATCTTGTTACCATGAAAGAATATATTAGTCTGCTCCATGTCACAGATAATGGGGCACTGGCAGTTCACAGCTCCTGCAATGTCCATTCCCTCTACATTTCTGTCCTTGGTTCAATCAATAAGTAGAATGTTCAGTGCCTCAACAAGCTTTCCCCCACTTTTTTCTACCAGTTCCAGTAGACATGTACTAACAAAATTGAAAGTCATTCTTTACCACATTAATTGCCAAAAGCTAATTTTTGTGAATCAGGCAAGATGTTGGAGAAGGAATAGGGTACCCCTGCACCTCCTGCCTTCCACCAATGAATTGAGGGAATGGACTATTGCCCAAAACTAGAGAAGAGGGTATAAAGAGATAGGGGATGCCCCTCAAAATGTCAAAAAATATGGACTAGATGGTTGGATACAGGATAGGCTATCACATGTGGGGAAAGGGGTGGGGGATAATAGGGAGGGCGTGTGGGGGAGAGCAGGAGGGGCTTCACTTGGACAAATAATTGCTAGGGGGGAGTAAGTGGGAGTGGATGGGAGTGTACAGGAGGGAAGTTATGGGGTCATTATGTTTTGAAACATGGGAAGATCGACCTGTGGTTTCTATGGTTTAAGTTGTTGAACATGTTATTTGTGATAAAAATCAAAAAAACGTTTTTTATTAAAATGAGAGAGTTAAGGTGATCACATGTAAATAAGCAAAACTCTTGAAATTCAGCACTCTCATTTGAAGCAAGTTCACCTTAACTTTGGGCCCCCTGTTGCGCCCACTGTTACAGCTTTTGTATTGCTCCCCAAAATTGGAAATATTTAGAACAATTCAGTAATAATCGAAAAAGGTATTAGGAACAAATAAAAATGCAGTTTTCAGCATACTTGCATTCATTTTCCCATAGAGAACAAATGCAGTTTTTGAACAGCTGTAGTGTGATAACCACTTTGCAGATCTGAACAAATGAAGGAACAATTTGGGCACAAAATATTGACTTAATTTTCTTGACGGAGTTGAGGTAAATCCATCTCATAGTTTGTAAAATATTCGACAGAGAAATGGGGTGTGCCTTGCACGTTAAACTTTTTATGGCTCTTATTCCGAGGCTCAGAGAGTCTAATACCTTTTGACTTGCTAGATGGATTTAGATGACATTTTCTAAACAAAAATATTGAGAAGACCCCCCTCCCTCCCAAACTTGGAATTATGGGAACAATTTGTTAAAAAATGAAAACATTATTAAGAAAAAATAAAAACAAAGTTCTCAGCCTATTTCCATTAAGTTTCCAATAGAGAAAAACTGCTGGGCAGATTTGGACCAAATAAGAAACAATTTGGGCACAAAGCGTTGACTGAATTATCTTGACTGGTTTGGGCTACCTCCTTCCAGAGTTTGAAAAATATTCGACAGAGACATGGGACCTCATTTCGAGGTCGGCGGTAACCCACCAGTTCCACCTCTGGATTGCCACTGACCCGGAAACACCTAATCTGCCGGCTGACTTCCTGGTGCCACCATGACTTTACAAGTCCCGGCGGAGTAGGAAGTCAGGAGGGGGGATTCAGTATCTCCAAATTCCCATGGAGTCAGGAGTCCATAGGAGTGGGGATACGGAAGCACAAGCACAGTGAAAAGTCTGTCTGCAGGGGCCTTTGGACCTGGCAGGCATGTGTGACCCTGCCGGACGCTACGGCCCCTGCAGGCATATTTGTAGTTTGGTGGTCTGGAAACAAGGGTGCCGGTAAACTCACCGGCACCCTTATTTCTGGACCGCCACACTCAGAATGAGGTCCATGGGGCGTCCACTGATTGTTTAAACCTGTATATATATATATGTCTTGGTGAGTTGCAGCAGAGAGGATTAGAAAATTATCAGAAATGAAAAGCCATCATTTTGACTATTTTATTTTTGCTCGATGTGAGAGATTCCCACAATATTACTGGGAGAACCCGCAAATAAAAAACTGAAAACACTTTTTGGAGGTGGAAAAAGGATGCCATCAAACTTGGGAATGAACCCCACCCCATGACCTTACAGAGTCTAATAACCTTCTCGACATCAGAAAGAGACTGAAAATTCTTCTGTTTATTAAGTTACTCCTAAAGGAACACTGATTGTTTTTAATGACAGTGCACTAGCAGTAGGATTCACATCAGGCTAGAGGTTGGGAGTTGGGAAAAAAGACATCATCTGAAGTTGGGCATTCGTGGGTGGGTTGGGGGGTCTCAGTTATGGGTAGAAAATGTTCAGTTTATCAGGGAAAGCCATGTGAATCTCATGAGATTACAGCAGCAATGCCACAAGACGACTAAGACAAAAATGTGCATCACACAAAGCGATGAGTGATAGGGGTAATAGAAGAGTGTTAGGGAGGGAAAATGCAATTCAGTGGTGTAAGGGGACCTGGAAAAAAGAAGGGGGACACATGTTGAGTGTCTGGGAGAATGTGGACGAATTTTTAATTTCAAACTGTTTTTCCTATTATTGCATACATTGGCGACCTGCCAATCTACTGCTCGAATTTCTATTACTGGAAATGATTGATGTAAAATTATTGAGGGAATAGTGAGTTAGAAAAATAGACTTTACATCTGCAGTGCCTCCATCTACTGGGCAGGGTGAAGAGGGTATTTGGTAGTAAATGAATACTGTGACACGGCCAGTGGCCATAGATAGTGGTACAGAACATATAGAGGCTGTTGCCGAAGGCCATAGCTAATAAGACCTAGAACTATGCAACACGTTCGGCCGTGGCCAATTGCCATGGCTGAAGGCCATGGCTAGTGTGCTCAAAAGAAAACTATTGGTACAACACATACAGTGACCACTGAAATTCAGTAATGGCATTTCGAGAAAGTCCTGTTTAACTATGCACCCTCTGTCTGGCAGCGTCTGACCACACCAATGACATCACTGATAACTTCACTGAAACATCAGTGGTGACATCTCTAATTACATCATGCATAACATCATTGATGACATCACTGACATCACTGGTTGATAAATTAAATTTTGAAATAAGACAACTCAGTTTTTTAATATAATATATTTGTAGATGTTTCATACTTGCACTGTCCAATGTCTTCTGCCCTTGTTTCTTTAAAAAGTAACACATGGTATACAAATGTAAGTACATACAGACATTATTACAAAGAAGAATATGTAAGCATTTATGTACTTTGGAAGGTACTATGTTATATTGGAAGACACAATAAATCATAATTTAGTTCCAAAACAAATGACAAAAATGGTCATCTTTCATGTACTGAGTGTTTGAGTGTTTGTCTTAGCAGTGCACAGTGGTGGCGCGAGTTATGGTTGCTTCGCTTGTCATAACTGGCACATTTCCGGGGGTTTTCAGTTTTATTTGTAACCATAACGTCCCTTTAATAAAACAAATTTCATTAAATTATATGAGTTTTTATTAGTGCAACTTAACCATAACGTCCCTTTAACAACGTTTTTTCAGTACATTTATATATATTACACAGCCCGCTATAGCGGCTGTGCAGTTATGGTTAAGTTGCTAAACTCATAGGAAGAGCACTTTTTGGTGGCTTATACCTTTGCTCCCCCTGGAGGAATCCTCACCAAAGTTCGCAAAAAGAGTATATGGCCGGTTCTGAAGTTTTTAGCCAAGTTGGGTGAGGTTTTATGCAGGGGAGGGCAACGTGATAGGGGGCTCCCAACATTTCTTTTTTTCCATAGACTGAATGGAGAAAAACATTGCGCACGGCTACAGCCGGAACGGCTAGACAGATTTTCACCAAATTTGTGGCAGGAGCGGGGGCTTGGGTCAGAAAGCGTGCTTTTGTGTGTTTGGTGGAAATTCAACTAGTAATTATTTTCCAAAATACTGAAATGTACGTCCCAAAAAATGTGTGATATCTGGGTCCGCTGACCCACTTCCCTGCTTGCTCCACGGACCGAAGTCTCATTGGCCAGCGGTACGCCGTGCTGTCGGTGTACAGTGGACGCAGCCAGTGGTTGGCTGGAGGGAAGCATGCTGTGCGTCGAAGGTTTTGGGAAACGCTGCCATGGTGTATCGAAGGATAGTGTTGAGGTGTGCATGGCAAGGCTCTAAGCTATTGTGGGCATGGCTGTGCCTCTTGTACGTAGCAGTGTGCATACTAAAATTTGTCATATCTGGCTGCGCTCCCATTTCCCTGTTCGCAACATGGTCAAAACTTTGACTGATCTGCAGTGTGCAGTGATGGGATGTGTAAAAAGTGTTCCATGATGGTATGTTGTATCGGAGGACAATGCAGCGGCAAAAGTATCTGAAAAACATAGTATACGGCATCTGGTGGTGAGAAGAGAGGATGGAAACGGTGCGGGAGTGAGAATAGCTTCACGCAATATATATTATTATACAAGAAGACGGTGGTCTGCCAGTGCTATCCATGCATGCTCCACCAATGAGCGGATACCTCAACAGGCAACTATCTTGTGTGGTCATTGTGGGCAGTCTTTGTTATGGCATGCGAGCTACAGTGACAATGTCTTTCTGTCATGAGTGGTGGCAGGCACATTTGCAGAAGGGGAGTGCATTGCACGACACATGAGGATTCAAGCATAGCGTGTACTATGGTGTGCTGTGTGAGGTAAGTCCATAGCCCCTTGGATGCATGGCTGCAGCCCCAGCCCAGAAAACGATGTGCACTGGTTGAAAAGGTTTGTCCACTGGTTGAAAGAAGGTGCCGCATTGTTGCTTGTTGGGGACTCTTCCGTGCGCCACTGGGGTATACTGAGTGGGGGCAAGCCATGGTTGCCAATTCAGAACACCAGGGGCAGCAATTGATAACATCGCTGTGAGCATGGAACATGTGGCCCAATCCGTGCTCCCCCCTGCTGGGCAGGTGGAACTCAAGCAGCGGGCGGCACAGTCCACGGCCCGTTCGCTCAGCAAGGCTTGGCGGCCTCAGACAGGTCACACTGGGCTGAAATGGTGTTTTTGCATCAAGCAATTGCTGCTCACGCCGAGGCACACATGGAGGCCATGAGGGTTGACTTTGAATCCCTCAAATCTACTCTGGCTGTGCTCATGATGTCCCAGAGGACGTGGTCAGAGGAGAGGTTGGAGCTGCTAGAGAATACCATCTTGGCTGAGCTACGTGCTTGCCGGGAGGTGTACCATTTGTCCGACCAGGCCACGGAGGAAGAACTCCGTGTTACACGTGCTACCTTGCAAGAGGAAGCACGCGTATCACACGAGGTTCTACATGCTGACCTATGTGTCATCGCCGCACAGAACCAGGCTCACCCCTCCCGCAGACTTGCTGCCGACGAGGGGCAAGCTGTGCCTAGGCATGGTCAGGGTACTGTGCCACGTCAACCTTTTCAGTGAGAGGGTGACTCGGACGACGAGATATCTCCCACACAGGTCGAGCTATTAAGGTGTTGAGCCCATGGAGGTAATTCTTTTTTGTCTCAACATCATCGCATGTGGGTGTTGAGGTGCACCCTGTACCTCCCCCCTCCTGGGTGCCTTCCCCCCACCCCCCAGGTCGTATGTGGCCTTTTTTATTTTTATTTTTAGTTTAGTTAGTTAATATGGTTTCTGATAGTTAGTTTAATTTGGTAATATAGGTTTTTTATCATTAGTTTAATTAGTTAATATAGTTTAAAATTGCTTGTCTATTGTGCATTCATGTGATGGTGTGGTGCTTTGTGGCTTTTGAAAGCATCCACTGTCTGTTCCAGCTGGGCCCTTCAAGCGTGTCTCGTGTATGTGTTTGCAGATTGGGGTCCTGACTCACATAGGCCGCTCCTGCTTCCCTTATCCATGGGCTCGCAAGGTTGGTTCGGTATAACAAACATGATTGATATCTCCATTAATTGATGTGGATTGTGATGTATGTTCTTTTCTTGCCTGTATATGTGCTTGATGCACTTCATGCTGTAGACAGTACCCTGCACCCTTTGCCTGTCAAAGTCACACTGATGGTGGGAGGAGTTTGGATGTAGGTCTCTAACCTGGCCCAGTGACAACCAGCATGAATACACACACACAGGGAACTTTCCAGCCTTATTAATATCTTTTATGCCCTTTCTGCAGGAAAATGAGCCTCCAGACTACCTTTGCTAGCAGACACAGGGCCAAGTACTACTGAAACCTGGGCACGTTCGGTGGTGCAGACGTGCGCATGTGTGCACAAGCAGAAGCAGATGTGTTTCCAGGAGCTCCAAGCAAGGTGAGCAGCACAAGGGGCCACACCGCAGCCAACTTTCCACCAGTCCACTTGCACATGCCTGCTATGTAGCACCAGTGCTGGGGAGCTTGGCCAGGCATTGTTGTAGAAGTGCACAGTACAGCTAAGATGCGTTCAGGGCCAAATGCCAAGTAGCTTTACAAGTTGTCAGGGGCACACGCAGTGGCCGTCGAACATATCCTCGAGTCCACCCTGCCCCATTGAAGCTGAGTTATTAGCACAGTAGCGTTCCGAGCCAGGAACTGATACAGCACACAGGGACACCCAGCGAGACTCCTGTGCAGTGCATATCATTTGCATGTGCAAATTGCCATGTGCACTACCTATTGAAATCCACAGCTGCCAGAACACGACTTGTACTGAAGTTGCACCTCAATATACGCGTCTATCAGCTCACCCAGGGACCATTGTATTCTGTGTGATTCTTGACGCATTGGTCTTCCAATTCCCGCGCGCCCACGTGCGCCTGCCTTACTGCATTGACAGTGTATGAACCATCACGGGGGCAAGCTAACGTATACGTACATAGCAGCAGACAAGAGTGTTTCTTTGTGGAGAAGTCACTTATTTTGGGGCATAAATGGTGTTGTGTGTGTGTGTTGTTAACACACACAGATTAGTAACTCATGCTCTCTTTGCAGCATTGAACTGCTCTTGCTACCGGACCCGAGAGTGTGCAGACAGGAGGCCAGCACTCCCCCCAGAGATAAGTCTCTCTTTGGCTTGCATTTGACTCATTTGGTACAATGTGCATGATGAACATGGTTTCTCTGATTGAGTATGTGTTATTGTCAATAGTTGCATTTTGTATTTTGCCTACTTTCCCTTGCCAATACAACTCCCCTCTCCTGCCCCTCTTTCCGGTTATCCAGAATACCAATGCCTGTCCAAACAACAGATCCCTGACCCTCCTTCCCCGACGGAGTTTCGGAGGCCTGTGTAAGTTTGACCTTGCAGATGGCCAGACCACGGAGGAGGTGGTTGGTTCGTGCCACTCCTGCGCCTTGACACTGGAGCTGTGACACTACCCATCAGTTGTTGCATCCTCATTGTATATTATGTACAGGAAATGGTACCCATCCTGTTGGACCATTGTTGAACTGTGCTACCTTGGTTGTTCTATCATTCTGCTTGGACATGTGCTTGGACATTTTCTGCTACTTCAAGTCATGTACTGGAGCCTCTTCCAGGGTTTTTTGGTGCCTTGCCACGTGCCCTTTCCCCTCCCAAGAGCAGCGCCTGTGCCTGTGGTTGGGGATGTGGGGGCACCACCATGTCCACCGGTACACCATGCCGTATTGCAACATTGTGCAGGACACATGCTGCCACAATGATCCTGCACACTACTGGGAGTGCATATAGAAGCTGGCCGCCAGAGCGGTCAAGAGAGCAGAAGCGTGATTTGAGCACTCCGAATATGCGCTCCACTATGGCCCTGGTTGCAATATGGGCAGCGTTGTATCTTACCTGGGGTGGTGTGGTGGGGTTCCGGATTGGCGTCATCATATGGTTTCTCAGAGGGTAGGCTCTGTCCCCTGGGGAGGTGATCATGTTTGTGACTAGTTGGGTTTGTGTATTTGTCTGTGTGTGACATGCATGCATGTGCACAGGCATTTGTGCTCACCTAGGAGCCATGTGTCGCCATGCTTCCCACCTTCCAGGGCCCGGCTCAGGGCGCATATTCTATATATGAAACTGTCATGGGTAGAGCCAGGGTAGTTTGCATAGACAGAGGTGATGATTCCCTTGGCATTGCATACGACCTGCACGCTGATGGAATGCCAGTGCTTGCGGTTTTGATAGATGTGCTGAGTGGCCCTAGGTGGACGTAGGGCCACATGGGTGCAATTTATGGCCCCAAGCACTTTGGGGAAGGGTGCCACCCTGTAAAAGTCCTGGAAAACGGCCTGCCTTTCTGCAGGTGTTCTGGGCATGTATATGTGCCTGCGGACTGAGGGTCGCGCAGTCATGATTGCCTGGTGTAGGCAGCATGACTGCATGGCCTGTGAGACCCCCCCCCCACTATGGCAGTTGTCCGCTGAAATGACCCAGTGGCCAAAAAATGCAGGACATTGAGCACCTTCTCCAAGGGGTTCGATGCTTGGGAGCACAGGGTGGGGGATGTAAGGTCATCTTCCCACTCCCTGACCAGGTCTAGGATGATACGAGGTGGAAACCTATACCTGCCATAGACCTGGTCGTCAGGCTTCCCAAAAAGGCTAGTCCGGGGAAAAAAAATGCGGGGCCAGGCTATTCTCCTCCTGTGGTGTCCCAAGATCAGTGCTGCGACAAATGGGGCATTCATCGTAGCTGTATATACGTGTTTGTTTTCTGCGCGCACTTTTATACTGAACGCGGGGACGCTTCCACCTGCCTTCGTGTGGCGGACGTGTTGATGCCTGTGCACGTCTTTTAGCGGGCACAGGTTTCCCGTATTCGATTCCATGAATATGTGTTGTTCGCGTGCGTGCTGGCGTTCCGTGTATTTCCCTGCAGTACTTCCCCAGTTATGCCTTCTTTTTCACGCGTTGTTTCCCATTCCGCGTGTTACACCCCATGTCCCGCCCCCTTTTTGGTGTGTGCGCCTATGTTGTGCGCTTTCCCTGTGCGCGTCACACACGGTGTTCGGGATGTTGCAATGGCGTGTGCGCCTGTGCGCGCCACGCACGGATTTGGTGCACATCCCGGGTAAAACACGCGCAGGCCCTTCCAAGATTTTCGCCGCACATTTGTTCCATGAATCGGCCCCACAGTGTGGGCTTCCTTGAGTTGTGTCAAAAGTGTTTCTTTATTTTCAAATTAGATCACAGCCCTCAAAAGAAACCATACAATAAGTAGTAAGAACTACTTCCATGCATCATGGAAGCTATGAACTTATTTTTATTTTTTAACTTGAAATGTCTTTTGCTAAGAAGCACTGTACAAAAGGTCATACTGATGGCTGGGGCAGACCCACTGCTGACTGCTTTACACAACTTCCCAAGTCATTTAGTAAAGGATGCAGGATAATGTGGTTGTTCAAAGATTACTGTCAGAATGTACCATAGCTTATTATATTGACATCCAAATAAATGTACATCTACCCACAAACATTGTCATAGACTGTTCAAGTTAAAATGTTCAAGTATTCAGAAAACATTCATTACATGTGCTCACGCAAATGGAAACCATTGGCTTTGGGTTTGAAAAAGGGCACGGAGCTCTGACCTTTTCTGCTGCCAGAGGGCACATTAAAGGGTTCTACCTTGAGAAGAAAATGAAGGGCCTAGACGATTTCCTGTAGAGAAAACTATCTCTCCCCTTCACGTTCTCTCCCAACTCAGTTTGGGTTCCCAGTAATGTTCCCATTTAGAATTAGTTTACCTTTGTATCCCTTCCCTAGTTGTGAGGCCATGCTCTGCACAGAGTGCCCCTGCAGGCCAACTTTTCATCCATGTTTGATATCCACCCGATTTCAGCACTGCATTTCCACAATATTTCTCTTTGACAAATTGAATGGGAAGTGGTTTATTTTGATCATCATTTTAACTTTTACTCTCACGCAATAAACTTCATGAAACTTTCTAACATAAATCAGAGTAGGCTTGGCATGTGCTTTGGAATGTTTCATGCAATTATGCAGGGAACAGAGTTAAGAGGGTAATATATTTTTTGGAATGCCCATGTAACTTTGCTTTCCCTGTGTGGATCCTGCTTCCAGAAATTGCCACTTTATGGTACACTGTCACGTTATGTTTGTCAGGGGATAAACACAATTGCATAGCCCTGCCTTCCTGGCTACCCAGGCACACAGCCAAAGTCCACAAACATGTACATTGCAGCCAAACACAACATTGTATGACTGGCTTCAGCGAATACATTTCTTTATTATCACTTGGGTCAACTCTGATATCACTATTTGGTAATTGGCCACGCTTGGTAGAATTTAAAAGACGCAGTGAGCTGGATTCACGGCCATTTTGCAAACCATTCTTTTGGGATCAGACTGCCCCCCTTTGTGAAAGTTTGCTATGAATGTGTCAAATGGTTGGGGGTGAAATTGAGAGCACACATTTGTCTAGGGAAAAATCTATGGGGGTTCTTCCGAGGTTGGTGCTAAGGGAACAACGACGCCGGTAAAGGAATAACGGCATTGATTTCCGCTACGAGCTATTCTGATCAGCATTACCGCTATTAGCAACATCGTTCAGTACGGTGCCGTTAATGAGGGTCTGGGCGCGGGCACGCGACCCATCATGCCGGTAATAGCAGCATGCCGTAAACTGGAGAAGAACACAAGTGAAGCGGACATGCAAATAACGGCTTCATCTAGGCCTAAAAAGTGGTTACCGGCATGCCGTAAATACCGGCATCGCCGACCAACCATAAAATGTCCTGAGCAGTGTTCCCAACTGCCAAAGGTGCACACAATCAGCACAGGTGGAGGCAATGGAGTCTGGCCCAGTACAAAAGGAGCACACCCACACACCACACCCCTCCCACACCAAGATGATTCCAATAGTAGTAGCATTACTGGAGCTGGAGGACATGCTTGCATTGCCACAACATCAACGACAACAACAACAACAGCCGGCACCACAGAGGAGATGCAGGAGGAGAAGGAGGGTGAGACAGGCCCAGCATGCCCCACCAGTGCAGCCACCGTTACCACGCCGGCAGCCCCCAATCCCTCGCATCAGAGCCAGTCCTTTCAACCTAACCCCTGAGCAGATCCACACCCTGTACTGTTTGGACCGGGACACCCTCACCACCATTGTGGACCTGATACACAACGACATAGTGAGCCTCATTGAAATACGCACCGCCATCCCCCCTCTACTGAAGGTAGTGTCTGTGCTCCACTTCCTTGCCACAGGCATCTACCAGCACACAGTGGGGCACATGCATGGCATATCACAACCCTTATTTTCTCTGATTCTGAACCAAGTGCTGGATGCCCTCCTCAAGCACACAAGGGACTACATATCCCTACCACGGACTCCCCAGAAGATATTTTATAAAAAAGTTGCCTTCCATGCACTGGCAGGCATGCCAAATTGTGTAGGTGCCCTCGACTGCACCCACGTGGAGTTGGTGGTCCCGCATGCCATGGAGGTGGTGTACTGCAACCGCACGCAATACCACGCCATCAATGTGCAGACGGTATGCAACGCCAGCAAGATCATCACACATTGTTGTGCCCGATATCCCGGATCAACTCATGACTCTATGGTCCTGCGGAACTCCACGCTACCATGCTTCATAGAGCGACATGCTGGACGACGTGCCTAGCTGCTTGGTAATTGGCAGGACTGGCACATGGCATTGAAATGGGGGAGAGATGCACACACCACCATGCTGTCAATGTTGATGTGAATGCACGATGTGCACATCACCAAACAATGTGCCCCAAAGCATCACAAATGGTACATGACACCCAAATCCCATATGAATGAAGTGAGGTCGACACCTATCACTGCATGACTAACAGGAAACCACCCCACATCCCACAACACGTGCACCACTCATCAGCGGCCCTCACCCTTCCTAACACCATCCAGCACCTTGCAGTGCATATGCACTATGTTGCCGTCTCCAGCATATCACCACACAGGACAAGCATCCCTGTGAGTGCATCAAACTGAACCAACTAGGGAATCCACTGTCTGTCACAGGGCCGCCACACCCACAGGAGTGCTGCATGTTACCATGGGAATGATCAGCGCTGATTGCCCAATATTGCACATACTACTGCCAACGCTCCCTCCAAGTAAATCTCACAGAACACAACACCTCACTAATTTGACACTAACACAGCTGTATGCGTACACGATGCATGTGCAACGAGACGTCAGTGCACACCATGCATCATCTTGAAGATGTAACCCACATCATTAGTCCGTGGCACTGGACACATTGAGGGACTGAAAATGGCGCCAATAGATCCAGGGACATTTGCATGTGGGCAACGATAACCTGCAGGCATGTGTGACTAGTACAGCTGTCCATCATGAATCAACTAACATTTACCTTTTATTGCCTCTCATGCAGGTGATAATGGCTATCCCTTGAAGCCGTGGCTCCTCACCCCTGTCCGAAATCCACAGAACAGGCATGAGGAGGACTACAATCGTTCCCATACACGTACCCGTGTGGTCATCGAGCAGACCTTTGGCCTGTTGAAGGCATGATTTTGCTGCCTCAGCCGGTCGGGTGTGGCCCTCCTATACAGGCATGAGAAGGTGGCCGAGATCCTCATGACATTTGTCATGCTGCACAATATGTGTATGCACCGGTACGTGCCCCTGCCACCTGACATTGAACTGCTACCACCTGGTGATGATGAAGGGGATGAAGAAGATGTGGCTGGACAACATCGCGGTGCGGATGCACAGGAGGGACGTGCTGTGCGGCAGTCAGTGATTGCACAATATTTCTGACACACACATGGCAGCCGAGGGTGACATGATAGTTCGACAGAGGGCACTGGGTGTGGGGGTACATGTACACTATGCACTGTATATGAATAAATGACACATGCACAATGATGAATGTCCACTCAGGTATTGCTTTTCACACAACGGGTGTATTAAATATAACAATGTTGACAAATGTGCAATAACCCTCCACCATCCTCAGCCCCCCCCCACAACTCCGCCACACACCCTCAGCCCTCTCCCCCTCCCCCAACAAACTCCCCCACACACCCTTACCCCCTCCCCCCACAACTCCCCCACACACCCTCACCCCCCTCACCCTGCTCCCACAACTCCCCCACACATGTCCCATCAGGTGTCCAATGCCTACATGAGGCTGCCCTGACTTTCAATTGGCACTCCCTGGTCCAGGTGGTGGCATGTCTTGGTGGCACAGGGTATGTGCCGACCTGCTGAGTGGGCTTGTCTGGGTCAAACTGGATGAAGATGGAGTGGGCGCCTGCTGGAATTGGGTAGCGGGATTCCCTGCCTCCATGGCATCCGCTATGCTGCCTAAGACCTGGCGGAGGGCCGAGACCTCCTCGCAGAGGCGGCTGGTGTTGTCTGCAAACGATTTGGCCATGGAGGCAGTGTTGTCTGTGATGGACTGGCCTAGAGAGGCAAAGTTCTCATGCCACTCCTGTTTGGCCAGTCTGTTGTCCTCGACAAACTGCCACACAAGGGAAGTAAGCTCTTCCGACCTCTGCGGCCCTGCTGGTGCACCCGTGGATGTTGTTGGTCCCTGCCTGTCCTGCACAGCCTGCTCAGCCTCCCTACTCCCCAAAATGGGACTGACGCTCCTGACCAGAGTGCACCGGGGTGGTGGCGTGCTCTGTGTCGAGGGACGATATTTGTGGGCATGCCGGTGGACTTGGCGTAAGGACCACTTCCGTTACATCGTCCTCAACGGGCACCCATATGTCATCCAGTGTGTCCTCCACAGCCAGGGGTGCTGTGGCTGCCACCTCCCCAGCCAAACTGGACTCATCTGAATGTTGGACCTCGCCTGATTCCTCAGGGTGGCCAATGGGTGGTGGTGCTTTGCCCTCTATGGTCCTTGGCGGCACCGGGGTAATGGCTACCTGGGGTGTCTTGCCAGTTGTTGCATGGCGGGCCTTGGGTTGTCCCCTCGAGGTCGAAGGGCAGTTGGCATCATCCTGGGACCTCTTCCGGGGTTGGGTCTGTGCAGCGGTTGCGTCCTGCCCATCGCTGTCATGGTCGGAGCCTGTGCGGGTGGAAGAGAGGGACGGCATGAGTGATGTTTTGATAGGCATCATACATACATTTGGACAATCGATCTTCCACAACACTGGGGGTAATAGGCATTTGTGTTTGGAAGAGCACATTGTTTGTTACATGGGTGGGTTATGCAGGCATACATCGGCATCACTCATGTTGGCCAATAGCAATGCTATCTGACATGCATGGTATTTTGCGACTGCACGCTGTGTGACTCATGGCATTTACAACTTTGTGTGGTATGTGTGAGGTTAGGCATTTCCTTGCAGCAGGCATCTGCATGTTTCTGTGATGCGTCTGCCTACTTTGCTGGGAGTGTGTGTGTGTTGGACCATGACTTGACTCTTTGGACTGACATATTGGTTGACTTTCAGCAGACTTGGCATTACAATGTTTTCTTAGGACACTCACCTCCATCGCCCGATGTTGTGGCGCCACACTCCATCTCGCCAACACCTTCAAACCCCTCCATCCCTATCATGCTGGCGCAGATGTCCTCCCATGGGGTGATCTTGATTGGAGAGCTGGGACCTCCTCCTGTTCCCATTGCCTGGCTCCGGTTCACTGAGAGAATGTTTCGGATTCTCAGTCGCAGGTCGTCCAATGCGCTTGCGACAGTCTTTGATAGTGCGTGGGGTGTTCCTAACAGCACTGACCTTCTGAGCAACAAGTGCCCAGTGTTAGGGAGAATTCTCATTTGATGGCTAATTTCCCTTACCTAGTGAGTCCCTCAGCAGCTTTGCTGGAAATCTGGAGTTATTTTTTTCCACTTAGTAAGAGTGAGAGCTTTTCAACCACTCTTACTTGTGTTTTGCTATGTGTTTTTACCTGTTTTTGTGATTGTGGACTCTGGAGTACTTCAGTAGCCCCCTTCTTTTGTGTGTCACACAGCACCTTCAGTGCAGTGACACAGGGTTGTTGTTCAGACTTCCCACCGACTCCATTTCTGAGGCGACTACTGTCCCGCAGAAAAGGGTAAAGTTACCATTAACTTTACTTAGTCAAATTAACCACAGATCAGGTGCACCGCATCTTATATGGAGTACCGGAAAGGGTTACTCTTTAGCCCTTTTTATCTGTACCTCCTAGAGCATTCTTTCGCTCTTTTAACTTTGAGACATGGCTGGTGGCAGTGGTTTCTACCCTAATTTTCCTACCGCGATTATCTTATATAACGGTGGAAATATTGTAGGCTATTGTGTTAACCTCGAATTTAAACCCGCTTGACCAAATACTTTTTCTTTTGGCCCTGGTGCGGTTTATTCGCCATTTCTCTTTGTTAAACTTCTTGTGTTCTACTTTGCACGGCAAACCAGGTTTGTCTTCTTTGTTCACTGTCTTTTGGCGGGCTTCTGCCAAGAAGCCTTCCTCAAGGCGCCTGGATGTCTAGGTGGGCTGAATGTGGGGGAGGGGTGTAGCCACCCCCTGCACAGGGTATCCTAGGAAACCCAAGTCGCACTCTTTCATGATTGGCTGAGGTGGTTGTCCGGGCTGGACAACCCCCCTGCTGTGTGATTGACAGCCAGGCTGTGTGAATGGGGGATTTTCGCATAAAAGGCAGGTCTCTTGGGCTGGAAGTCAGAGATTCGCCACTGGAACTACAAGGAACCGAAGAGAAGTGGAGGAGAGGTCGACTGCTGCAACTATCCCATCCCGGTGAAGCCCTGATGCAGACCTGAGCTATCTACCCTTCAACGACTAAGAGGAGATCCAGTGCGGAGTCTTCTTCCCTTGAGCCTGGTGGGGATAACCAGCTCATCTTCTTCAGCCAGAGGTCCCCTTCGTGGTTGAAATCGCTGCACACTGCTGTAGTGGTCCGGATAGCCACCTGAAGAACCTCTCCTGTTTTTAAGGAGCGCACCTTTTATTCATCGTCGCTGCTGTCAGCCTCATCCCTGTGTGGTGTAGACCCCCTTCATCGTCCTATTTCATGCCGAAGCCAGGAATCGTGGGTCTGCAGGAAACTACCAGGAACAACTGCCGTGGCACCAGCTTCTTCAGTGAAAAGGTACGGTGTCCTGCTTGAGGAATTTTGGGTGAAATCCCTATTTCTCGTTTATAAGGCTTGCCCTTACTTTTCCCTCCTTCTTATAACTTTTGCTTCCGAACTTTGACAATATCTAAAGTACTCTTGGCAACTTTGAATCTTGAACTATCCGACGTGTGATCCTCGACACAGGAACCCGGTTCCACTTGACACTGGCTCCGGCCTCTTGACTCTTGCAATTCTGTCTATGAGTGTTCTTCGATTCTGTTTGCCTAACTAAAGTATTGCCTATGATTTTTGCCCCCAACTCGCTCTGGGTATCTCAGGTGCTAAGTGTGTTTTTGCCCCAGTAGCATTTCTTGCCGCGGATACGCATTTATCTAGTAGACCGAACTGTCAAAAAGTGATCACAATCGTATTCACGGTAACGTGTATTGTTTTATAATACCGCCTCTCTCAAACACAGGGTACTTACCTTGATTTATACCGTACAAAGTGAATTGGCCAGTTGTAGTGCATTTAACGTGTGGTTTTAAAATTTAATAGAAGTGTTGTGTTTATAACAGATGGTTTAAAAATAAATGCACTTATATTTTTCTACCTGAATCCTTGAGTCAGTGTTTGCTTGAGTCACAGTAATGGAGGTCCCTTTGTGTAATCTCTCTACTGCTCATATACTCTTGAGATAGGCCTGGCTGCTCTGCTACTGCTACCACTTTAACATAGTAGTACAGGCTTGTACCAAAGGTAAAACTTGTATTGCCACCTGTAGTCTTAATCGTGTCTAGTGGTCCCTAAGGGCACTGCACAGCATTCTGCCTAACACTGGTGTACAGCGGTGAGGATTTGAAAGTAGAGTGACTACACTTAGAGTGCTGCATTGCTTGGGATCAACTAACCACAAGGTTAACACCACTAATCCTATTTTACTGAGAAATCATGTCAAATATGGAAAGCTTCACTGAAGAGAGTCTCTTGAACTACACTGCTGAGGTTTTGAGAACCATGTGTGGAGAGAGGCGTCTCTCTGGTAAAGGAAAGAAATCTGAATTGATTGCAAAGTTAATAGGAAAACATAGTCTGGAGAGTGGGTCAGAAGGGCCTACCCCTCCAGCAAATGTGGATATTGATGTTTCTGATTCTGAGAGTGTTGATTTAGAAGAAGTAGATGAGTCCTTGTTAGGTAACCCTACAACTTATTTGCCTGCTCAGAAAGCACAACCTCTGTCCACTGGGACCCCCACATGTCCTACACTTACTCCTGAATTTATTGCACTTGAGAAAATGAGACTTGAATTTGAAGTGAAACGTATTGATGCAAAAACTGCCATGAAACATCGAAAATTAAGACTCAGAGAAATGGAACTGAATCATGAACGAACTAGAGATGAAGAAATTGTCTGTAGATGCTGCTTCTCTCTGCCAGCCCTAAGAGACCCCGTATGCCAAAGGAAATGATTGGTATGTATGAGACTAAACTTGATGTTTTGGATTGGTTAGCAATGTTTGAGTGCAATCATGGGATTCAAGGTATCTCAGGGAATCAGCTGATTCCCTGGATTTTCTCTAGGCTTCCCCCTGTTGCAAGTGATGCTGTAATGGAGTTGGGGGGGGGGAGGATAAAAGGGACTATGATTGTGTGAAGCTAGCATTAATAGCTAGATTTGGGAAGACCCCTCCCCAGTATCTTAAGACGTTTTGAACCATCAAAAAGCATGATGGTACCCCTTGGGCTACCTGGGTTTGTGAATGTTTGAAAAACTTAGATGGTTGGGTTAAGGGTTACAAAGTGAACACTTATGAAAGTATGAGGAATCTTGTAATATTGGAGTTTATGTTTGATGTCTGCTCCCCTGAGCTTAGACAGCACTTGGCTGATTCAAAGGAGATAGATCCTAAGAAACTAGCTAAGGCTGCTGACTTGTGGGTTGCCAACAGGGCCACTCACAAGGATTCTGGGGCAACTCAGAAAAAGGATGAGGGAAAGCAGCCAAAGAAAGACAACAAAGAGAATTCCTATAATTCCAATCCAAAAGAGGGCCGCAAACATAACCAAGGTAAGCCACAAGGAAAACCGAATCAGGCTAGTGTACCATCTGGTCCCAAACCAGATGGAAGTTAGAGTAAACTGCCATTCCAAAGAGCATTTGGGAAATGCTTTGTTTGTGGGTTCCCTGATCATGTGAGTGGGGATCCCAGATGTAGGGGTAAACCTTCGGGGTCCACACGGCCTCCCTAGCCTTCACCCAGGTGGATGAAGTGCCCATGGCCAGTGGAAACTTTCAGTTACTAGGTGATGAGCCCATGAGAGTCTCAGCTAGTGTTTCTTTAGTGCCCTTGGGTCTTTGGGAACAACAGAACTTAGATGTCTATAACTGAATCCCAGATAATACTAAGGAGTATTACAAAGATAGTGTTCTTGTGAATGGTCAGGAAACCCCTGCCATCAGAGACACTGGAGCCAGCATAACTGTGGTTGACAAATGTTTTTTCAAAGTGGAGGATGTTGCTAAGGCATCCAAACAATTGACCAAGTTAGCTGGATGCCCTGTGCAAATGATTCCCCAGTTACCAGTTCTCATCCAGTGTAATGACATGACTGTCAGAATACCTGTAAGTGTGCAAAATAACATACCTGTGAGGGTCCTGCTGGGTAATGACCTTAAACCTCTTGGGGTTCTGTCTAGTACCCCCAGACCTCCCAGCAGGAGGAAGCAGGAGCTCACAAGGTCTGCAAGGGAGCAAACCTTGAAAGGCTCTCCTGGGGCCATGATAGAGGAAGCTATCACCCCAAGTCCACAGGACTTACTTACTGCCATTGCAGGTCAGGACAAGACAAAGGGGAAACCCAAGTCTGCCAGCAAGAAAACAGCAAGCACTCCTGTGCCCAGAAGGACATCTCCGAGACTGTCCAAAGTCACATCTGTGACTCCTACACCAGCTGAGTGTGCGGTTCAACCCTGTATGGTCAAACTAGATACTGAGTAATCAGATCTAGGAGAAGATCTTACCTTGGTAGGAGATCTGGACCCTGTTGACCATCCTGAGCTGCAGTCTTTACTGGCAGAAGGTGGACCCAACAGGGAAGATTTCAGTAAGGTACAAAGAGAATGTACTACCTTGGAAGGTCTTCGCCAGCAGGCAGCTTCTCAGCTCAATGGGACTGAGCCTGGGAAGTATAGGTTGCACTGGGAAGATGGCCTCTTCTACCTCTTCTACAGTGAACCAACTGAGTCAACCCCTTGAGACTACAAAAGACTTGTAGTACCTCTAGTGAACCGACTCCAGTTTCTGCAGTTAGCCCACGAGATACCTTTGGCTGGTCACTTAAGTTTAAAGAAGACCATGGAAAGGCTCTCTCTTTATTTCTATTGGCCTAAGGTGGATTCAGAAGTAGACAAATTCTGCAGAAGATGTCACACTTGCCAAACCTCTGGCAAGAGGGGATCCAAAAAAGTGGCACACTTAGTGCCTCTCCCAGTGGTGGGAGTTCCTTTTGAGAGGGTTGCGATTGACATTGTTGGTCCTCTTGACCCTCCCACATCTTCAGGCAACAGGTTTATCCTGGTTGTAGTGGATCATGCCACTATATTTACTGAAGCCATACCTATGAGGATTGTTACGGCTTCGGCTGTGGCTAAGGCCCTACTTGGTATTTTTACCAGAGTAGGTTTTCCTAAGGAGGTGATATCCGACAGGGGATCAAATTTTATGTCCAACTACATGCAAGCCATGTGGAAAAACTGTGGCGTAACCTACAAGTTCTCAACTGCCTACCATCCCCAAACCAATGGATTGGTGGAGAGGTTTAACAAAACTATGAAGAGCATGATAGGTGCTTTAGAAGAACCCCTTAAGAGAAAGTGGGAGCTTCTACTGCCATGCCTTCTCTTTGCATATAGGGAAGTCCCTCAGGAGGGAGTAAGATTTAGTCCCTTCGAACTTCTTTATGGCCATCCAGTCAGAGGTCCATTGGCCCTGATTAAGGAGGGGTTGGAGAGTGTTCCTTTCCCCAAGCCAGTCAGAGTGACTGACTATGTGATCGGTCTCCGGAGGAGAACGTCACACATGATGACAGAGGCAACTGATAACTTGAAGGCTGGTCAAGCTCTGGTAAAACACTGGCATGACCAGTAGGCTAACATGGTTGAGTTTACTTAAGACCAGCTTGTTCTTGTTATGGACCCCACAAGGCAGAGGGCCTTGCAGGACAAATGGATTGGACCCTTCAAAGTTGTGGGTAAACTGGGAGAGGTGAACTCTCTGATGGACCTAGGCAATCCTAAGGAGGCTCCCAGAGTCTTTCACACCAACCGTTTGAAGGCATATGTCTCTCGACCTGACATAGGACCTTTGCTTCTAGCTTCCGCTCAGGAGGAGGAGAGTGAATCTCTGCCTGACCTCCTCAGAGGCTTACCTTTAGATGAGCAAGTGGAAGGAGTTAATCTCTCTTCCAGTCTCACATCTAACCAGCAGGATGAGTGCAAGTTACTGTTGAATCAGTTTGCCTCCCTGTCCTCACTTTCACTAGGCTTAACCCCTTGGGGACAGCATGATATTTGTATTTGTATTTTATTTATTTGAATAGCGCACCAGGCCCAGGGGCAACCGGGCGCATCACTTAGTTACAACATAAGAAAAACAGACATAACCATAATTACAAAGTTTACAAGTATAATACAGAATTTAATGGTATAATAATAGCAATGAGAGGACAAGCAGATTATATATACATGTACAAATTAAGCAGAGAACCCAGAGCTAAATATCCTGCGCGGCCAGCCAGGTTTTCGTAAGGTGTTTGAATCTCGGGAATGAGGTGACTGTTTGCCTGTCAAAAGCAGGGGTTACATAATGTCTGACAATGTAAGAACCCATATAAGGAATGAAGTCAACAAGATGCTTGATCTCGGGGTTATAGAGCCCTCTACTAGCCCATGGTCTAGCCCAGTTGTGCTTGTACCAAAGGCAGGATCCTAGAAGTTGAGATTCTGCGTGGACTATAGAGCTCTGAATGCAGTCACCACGACTGATGTCCATCCTTTGCCTAGGACAGATGAGCTGGTGGACATACTTGGTGCAGCCAAATACCTCAGTGTTAAGACGGATTTCTGAGCTCTGTCCTGGTGGCGCAGAAGTTCAGAAGGCCAACCTAATTACTTGGAACAGGGTAACCTCTGGACGAGCCAGACCAATCAAGGTAGCGATCGCGGCGGTCAAGACTAGCTCTCAAGAGGGGTGAGGGTGACTGAAAGCCCGCAATGAGCACACAAAGCAAGAACACTACTCCAAAAATTTGTTATATTAAAACTATATACACATTTATTTCAAGGCCTTTAAAACAATGACCGTAGCGAGAAAATCACAATATAACGATAGTAAACCAACACATACCATATCAACACAATATATATACAAATACAACAAGTCTCAAGCGTTATATGCACGAAATGTGTAGTCCACCTAAAAGGGAGGGAAAACAGGCAGTGCGCAATAATGCTTAGACCCAGTTCGCCTTCAGAGGCACCTAACTAGATGGAAGTCCGAGCCCTGCGAAGAGTGGAGCCTTGTGCTCAAAAGTACCTGCACGCGTTGGTGCCAACGGGCAAAAGGAGAAGCTCTTCGAGGGAAATCAGGCAGTTCAGTTTAGTGCACAAAAGAAGAAGAACAAGTTCCACGACTCAAGTGCAGCCTCCACAGTGGGCAGAAGCAGAGCGCGAGTACGGAAAAGGGTGCTGTTTGACACAGCGGGGAAAAGCAATGGGCTCCTGCAGGAGGGCGACCAGATCCTAGCTATGCTACTCACCGGTCCCCGATGCAAGCAGACCCAGGCTTCTCCACGTCAGTTTCAGCAGCTGGCAGGTTCAGAAGAGCAGGGAACGCCTCGTCGTCGTGTTGAGTAAAAAGACGTCCCAATCGAAGAAACCCGCACAGTTTGTTACCACAGCAGGGCAACAGAGCGGCCGTGTGTTTCTGAGCCAAATGTACACTACTCACTTCAGACCTGGGAACGCCAAGTGTACGAAGCGTGTGAGAGTGACAAGGACTCGAAATACTACACAACCTGGCGGCGGTTACAGAGCAAGACTCCCGTGTAAGCTGGTCAGTCAGCTGGATGGCCCAGAGACGAAGGCTTACTGGCAGGAGATGGTGAAGATGCCGAGAATAGCTGTTCCCGCTATTCTAAGGGTCGAAGTACCAGTACAGGCCTTCTGGTTCAATCAAAGGTGAAAAGGGTTTCACAAGGCGACAGCAGTGCAGAGGAGAAGTCCTTCAGCGGGTCACCAGCGATTCCTCGGTCCAGCCTCTTGGTTGCAGGATACTTGGCTCCTGTATTGCTTCGTTCGTGAGAACTCAGGAGATCGACATGGTAGTGGTGTTTCCAGCCCCCTCTTATCCACGGTTCCCTTCGCGCCAAAACAGAGGGGACCCAATGGGAGATCTGTTTATCAACACTCACACCATTCGTGGACAAATCACGGACCACGGTGGTCCCAGGCATTCACACCACCCTAGACTCACTGGCACCCAGGATGTGTATTGGGACCAGACATCCCAGCCCACATCCTGGAGGCACACACAAGACATGTAGAAGCCCGCGAAAGCATCCGTGTTTCGCTGGAAAGTACATGCCCAAATAAGGAAGGCCCTGGGTCGGCTCGACCTGGGGAAGGTGAAGGGAGCAAATCGGTCAGCGGACAGGACAAAGGAGCCTCGTGGTCTGGCCATTTTGGGAGCCAGGCCACCATTTTGGGTTAAGCGCGAGAAACGCGCTTAGAACGCCAAAAGGAGCTCAAAACACAAGAAACGATCGCTGCCACCATTCCCGTCCCTGAATCTCTTGCACCGATCAGATACAATCCTAAACGAGTATCTAGGGCCTGTAGAAGGCTAGAGACCCAAGAGAGCTGTAACTTAGCTTACAGTGCCCTCTTGTGTCATGTTGCACGAAAGCCGCAACATGATAAAAGAAACTATGGGAAACAGCGTTCCCCGGTACTGACTGTCTTAAGGGCATGTCAGTTTCCCCGTAAGAAAGGAGCGAAAGCCCCGAGGAGTGCGGCAGAAGGCTGCACTTCTCTGGCAAAGTCGAGAACAAGGTGAAAAACAACAGCAAAAAGTTTAGGGGTTGCCACATGGATGGAAAATTACCTACAATTACGAAATCTTTCCTAACACTCAGCACATTTGACCTAACGTCAGGCTATTGGCAAATAGCCCAGACAGACCATGGCAAGGAGAAAACTGAATTTTCTACCCCAGCTGGCCTCTACCAATTCAAGGTAGTGCCTTTTGGACTAAAGAATGCACCTGCTACATTTCAGAGGATGGTCAATCAAGTTCTGAATGGGATGGGGGACTTCTGCATGGCATACTTGGATGACACCAGTTAGGTATACATATTGTCATGATTTCCCAACGAGCTCCCTGATTTAACCCATGTTTCCGTAGGTTATTATTGCTCTGTCATTTGAGAGAAGGTATTGTTCCCATTCAGATCCATATAGTAAGTCATGGAAAATTGGGATTCCAAAATGGCCGCCTAGTGGTGTAACCAGGAACTAATCTGTAGGTCTAGTCTTTTGCGACCTCTGTTATAAGTACTCAATTTCTGAGGAGACTCGCGCTTCGCGTTGCTGACTGCCTTGCAGTACGGAGGCTCACCGCGGTCTCCGTAGAATTCCAGTCAGAGTTTCCCCACCCTTCATATTTCCAGTCAGAATTTCTTCGTCCTGTCCCATAGTCTCCTTCACTGCTCACAGTCAGTAGTTTTCTTATTTATTTGATATTCCCTAGTTACTGCGTCCTCAGTTCCAGTCCGAAGTTTTCCTGTCAGAGTTTCGTGAGGAATACATCTTACACACACGCAAGTACCAGTTTTTAGGTTTCCCGTGGGTTACCAGTGCCTGGTTGTTCTCTGTTGTGAGTGTTTTAGCAACGGATTAGTCACTGTGCATTTTCGCATTTTTGGTTTATACTATACGTAGTTGTTCCGTGTGCCAATGTTTGAAACTCATTTGCTGTGCCAGGTTGTTGTCACTCTGCCCAAATATTTGACAAGTTGTGTAGCTGTTGTAGCTAGTTCAACATTCATTTTGCAAGAAGGGGTTCTATATCATTCCGCATTACACTCTGCTGATAGTTGTTTAGTCAGTTCCCGATAGGACAGCGCTACACCTCTCATACGGTATAGAGTGTCATCTATATTTCCACTATTGCCCTCCAGTTTGATTGTACTAAGGCCTTCTCACAGCTACACTCATATATGACTAAAATAGGCATTATCGTCCCCTTGTCACCAGTCTCCTTTATTCCTTTATATAAGAATACTATTGATATCTAGACTACACCGTTTTCTTCAGGACATGCGCCCCTGTATGAATGCAGGATGGAGGGCTCACTAAAAAAGAACCTTAGGTGAGTTTTCCTGATGTTGGTTATCATTCTATTTTCAGTACTGGAGAGTTTTCTCAGAATAGGGTAAGAACATTATTAAGGAGGGTTGTTATCTTGTCATCTTTTCTACAGGGATTGTGATTTACTGAAGTTCCAGGGAGTTCTTCTGGCGTTCCCGCAGATTGAAAGGTGAGTGTTACAGAACGCGAAGCCGCATTTTGAAAATATCTGCCTGAGCGCCATGGAGACTCCTGAGGTGGATCAGCTGGCTCAGTTATTGGGGGAATTGAGGGCGGAGGTTCATGCCGCACGTTCTGAAACGTGTGCATTGCGTAGGGAGCTAGTGGTTAATAGGGACAGTACAGCTTAATTGGCACGCCAACTTTTACAAACACAGGCTGGTCAAGTTCCCTTACCCGCAGCTAATCCATCAGCCCCTGCTCCCGCTACACCCCAGGCTCCAGTCCAAGTAATTGTTCCTGGAAGCATTCCCTTAGCTCCTCCTGAGCGTTTTCTGGGGGATTCTAAGAAATTTGCTGTGTTTATGAATCAGTGAAGGTTACATTTCCTCTGTCGTCCAGGAGTATTTCCCACTGATCAGGCCAAGGTGGCCTTTATTTTATCTTACCTGGGTGGTTATGCTGCGGATTGGTCAATTCCCCTAGTCAGTAGAGATGACCCAATCTTGAGGAATCTATCAGAGTTCCAGAAAGAAATGGAAACATTATTTGCACGACATACCCAGGGTCAGGCCCTAGATAATGAGCTGCTCTCTCTTCGACAGGGAAACCAAGAACTGTTGGCTTATGTGGCAACCTTCAATAGACTAGTAGCAGAATCCAATTGGCCCAATGAAAAAAGAACAACCTTCTTTCACAGAGGATTGCAAAGTGAATTAAAGGATGTCTTGGCTCAAGTAGTCAATCCGCCAGATGGTATTGCCGACTTTATTGACCTTACTATCCAGTTAGACCAGCGATTGCAAGATAGAAGAGTGGATCGTTCTCGTTCCGAAAATCGGACTTATTTTGTGCGCCCAAAGGAAAACCCAGCAAGAGCTGGCCCGGATACTCGCCCAGAACCGATGCAGTTAGGGGTTGTTAGGGGGCCCATTTCGCAGGCTGAGAGGGACAAGAAGCGTCAACAGCAATTGTGCCTTTACTGTGGCAAACCTGGACATTTCCTAAAAGATTGCCCTGTGAAACCTCCAAGAAAACCTATTGGAGGCATCAACCAGGAAACAGCGAATCAGATTTCGGAAAACTCCAGTGCCCGGCAAGTATAGAGGTCAGCTTGTCGAGCATGAAAGAGGGAGTAATGACCTCTCACTTTGTCTTTCCAATTATCTTATTTAGTCCAGAACAGCCCACTAACATGCATGCTTTACAAGCCTACATAGATTGTGGTGCCATAGGGAACTACATGGATTCTAAACTGGCATGCAAGTTAGATCTCTTCCTTGTGGACAAATCCGAAGCAGACAATGTATCTACAGTAGATGGTACTCCTTTAGCTTCTGGGCCAGTCACACAATGTACGAGTGACCTTATCATGCTTTGCCAGGAAAGTCATAAAGAGAGGATAACATTCGACCTTATAAGTGCTCCACAATTTCAAATCATTCTAGGTATGCCTTGGCTCGAGAAGCACAATCCCACTATAGATTGGCGCTCCAGATCCCTCACCTTTGCTGCTGAATGTGAAGACTCCTGTTCTATGGTTGGCAACCTAAAGAAATTCGTTATCGAGAGAGCATCTACTGACTCAACGCTTGGATTGATTGGAAGTTTACCCTCGGATTATAGGAAATTTCAAGAGGTTTTTGAAGAGAAATTGGCTGAGGTATTGCCTCCTCATCGTCCCTACGATTGTCAGATTGACTTACTTCCAGGAGGTCAACTTCCTTGTAATCGAATATATTCATTAACAGAGAAGGAGGACGCCCATCTGAAGAAGTATCTAGACCAGTATTTAGCGAATGGGTTCATTAGGCCTTCTAAGTCCCCTGCTGCCTCTCCTCTTTTTTTTGTACCGAAAAAAGGAGATCTCAGGACTTGTATTGATTATCATGCCTTAAACCAGATTACAGTCAAGAATCGGTACCCCATTCCCCTCATTTCAAATTTGTTAGATCAAATCAAGGGCGCCCAGATCTTTACAAAATTAGATCTTCGAGGTGCATACCATCTCATTCGAATAAAAGAGGGTGACGAATGGAAGACTGCTTTTCGCACCAAATATGGCCTGTTTGAGTACCAAGTGATGCCCTTTGGATTGTGCAATGCTCCGGCAGCATTTCAATGTTTTATGAAAGCTGTCTTAAGGGATCTGCTGGATGTATGTGCAGTGGTCTATATTGACGATATCCTGATTTTCTCCAGAAACCACCAAGAACATGTGAAACATGTTACAGCTGTGCTTCAAAAACTACAAGAAAATTATCTTTTTGTGAAGCTAGAAAAATGTTCTTTCCATGTTTCCGAAGTCGAATTTCTGGGTTTTGTACTATCCTCTCAAGGTGTCAAGATGGACATGCGAAAGGTGGAGGCTATACTCACCTGGCCGGCTCCAACGTCTGTGAAAGGAGTCCAAAGTTTTTTGGGTTTTGCTAATTTCTATCGTCGCTTTGTGGATAATTTCTCCCAATTGGTACACCCCATTACGTCCTTGCTTAGAAAAAATAAAAGATTTGAATGGACCAAGGAGGCTGAGGAAGCCTTTCAGAAATTAAAGACCAAATTTACTGAGGCTCCAGTACTGAAACATCCTCAAGCTGACTTAACATTTGTCGTGGAAACTGATGCCTCAAATGTAGCTATGGGTGCCGTCCTGTCGCAGCGCAATCCAGAAACCCAGGTCTTGCACCCAATGGCATTCTGGTCGAAGAAACTCTCTCCAGCTGAACGCAATTACACCATTACTGACAAGGAGTTGTTAGCCATCAAGAGTGCCCTGAAGGAGTGGAGACATTATCTCTTGGGAGCTCAGCACACGATTACCATCCTCACTGATCATAGAAACCTCCAGTATTTACGTTCTGTTAAGGCCCAATCTGCCCGCCAACTGCGATGGGCCTTGTTCTTCGCAGAATATGATTTCATCATCACGTTTAGACCTGGAGTACGGAATGGGAAGGCTGACGCGTTATCTCGAATTGGCAATGGAGAGGAAGCATTTGTCTCTTCTGCTCCCATGAACGTCATCGCCGGAGAAAGAGTCCTGGTTCATTGCACAATGAAGAACCATATTTTCGAGAACCTGAAGAAGGAAGTTAAAGAAGTCGTTACTCGGGAAGAGCTGCTAACATGGGTTAATCGAGGAAATCCATTCAAGGTCCAAGATGAATTACCTTACTATCAAGATCGAATGTATCTCCCTACAGAGACAATGAGAAAACAAGTAATTTCCAACTACCGTGGCTCCCTCATTGAGGGTCATCCCGGAGTGACCAAGACCTTGGAGAAGATCAAGAGGTACTACTGGTGGCCAACTTGGCGTAAGGATGTGACTCATTTCATTCAGACTTGCGGAATTTGTGCACAAAACAAGAATTTGAAGAAGAAACCAGCCGGTCTTCTGCAACCTTTAAATGTTCCACCCAATCCATGGCATACCATATCTATGGACTTTATCACGGATCTGCCGTCATGTGAAGGTTACAATACCATCCTGGTGGTGGTAGATTTATTTTCGAAGATGGCTCATTTTGTGCCCCTACAAGGGATTCCCACCGCTGCTGGCCTGGCAAGGAATTTTTTAGAAAATATTGTCAAACTACACGGGTTTCCTTCCATAGTCGTTTCTGACCGGGGGAGTCAATTTGTTTCCAGATTCTGGAAGTGTTGTGACCTGGCCCAGATTGATGTTAGACTATCCACTAGTCACCACCCACAAACGGATGGTCAAACGGAGCGCACTAACCAGACCCTGGAACAGTACTTACGCTGTGTGCTTCATCAAACTAATGATTCCTGGTTAGACATTTTGTGGGTGGCAGAATACGCTTACAACAATTCTATCCACTCTTCTACTGGTCTCACACCGTTCTATACCTTGCATGGTCGACATCCTCGAACATCTGCATTTGACCCTCCAGATACACTAGAAATGCCGGCAGTTAGGAACCTTCCCGACAAGATTGTAACCGCAACCAGGGAGGCCCAAACTAACTTAGTGACGGCTAAGGAATCCCAAAAGAAGTTCGCTGATCGACATAGAAGTACTCCTCCCAGTTTCCAAGTTGGTGACTCTGTCTGGTTGTCTTCCAGAAATTTGGCCTTAAAGGGTTCTAAGAAGTTTCTTCCCAGATATTTAGGACCATTTGTCATTGAAGCTGTTATTAATCCAGTGGCTATGAGGTTGACACTCCCGAAGAAAATGAGAATACATCCAGTTTTTCATGTCTCTCTATTGAAACCGGTAGAAGCAGAGACACGTTTGCCACCAGTCCCACCCCCAGTGGAGGTTGAAGACGACCAACCAGAATTTGAAGTCAGGGAGATTTTGGACTCCAAGATAATGCATCATAAATTATTTAACCTGGTAGACTGGAAGGGTTATGGTCCCCTTGAGAGATCTTGGGAACCTTTGGAGAACATTCATGCCCCAAGATTGGTAAAAAGATTTCATCGTAATCACCCAACCAAGCCGGGAAGGAAATCTTTGAGGGGGGGGTACTGTCATGATTTCCCAACGAGTTCCTTGATTTAACCTATGTTTCCGTAGGTTATTATTGCTCTGTCATTTGAGAGAAGGTATTGTTCCCATTCAGATCCATATAGTAAGTCATGGAAAATTGGGATTCCAAAATGGCCGCCTAGTGGTGTAACCAGGAACCAATCTGTAGGTCTAGTCTTTTGCGACCTCTGTTATAAGTACTCAATTTCTGAGGAGACTCGCGCTTCGCGTTGCTGACTGCCTTGCAGTACGGACACTCACCGCGGTCTCCGTAGACTTCCAGTCAGAGTTTCCCCGCCCTTCATATTTCCAGTCAGAATTTCTTCGTCCTGTCCCATAGTCTCCTTCACTGCTCACAGTCAGTAGTTTTCTTATTTATTTGATATTCCCTAGTTACAGCGTCCTCAGTTCCAGTCCGAAGTTTTCCTGTCAGAGTTTCGTGAGGAATACATCTTACACACACGCAAGTACCAGTTTTTAGGTTTCCAGTGGGTTACCAGTGCCTGGTTGTTCTCTGTTGCGAGTGTTTTAGCAACAGATTAGTCACTGTGCATTTTCGCATTTTTGGTTTATACTATACGTAGTTGTTCCGTGTGCCAATGTTTGAAACTCATTTGCTGTGCCAGGTTGTTGTCACTCTGCCCAAAAATTTTACAAGTTGTGTAGCTGTTGTAGCTAGTTCAACATTCATTTTGCAAGAAGGGGTTCTATATCATTCCGCATTACACTCTGCTGATAGTTGTTTAGTCAGTTCCCGATAGGACAGCGCTACACCTCTCATACGGTATAGAGTGTCATCTATATTTCCACTATTGCCCTCCAGTTTGATTGTACTAAGGCCTTCTCACAGCTACACTCAAATATGACTAAAATAGGCATTATCTTCCCCTTGTCACCAGTCTCCTTTATTCCTTTATAAAAGAATACTATTGATATCTAGACTACACCGTTTTCTTCAGGACATGCGCCCCTGTATGAATGCAGGATGTAGGGCTCACTAAAAAAGAACCTTAGGTGAGTTTTCCTGATGTTGGTTATCATTCTATTTTCAGTACTGGAGAGTTTTCTCAGAATAGGGTAGGAACATTATTAAGGAGGGTTGTTATCTTGTCATCTTTTCTACAGGGATTGTGATTTACTGAAGTTCCAGGGAGTTCTTCTGGCGTTCCCGCAGATTGAAAGGTGAGCGTTACACATATGCAACCATAACAAATTCCCACCATGCACACTTTATGATGTCACACATAACATCACAGATGATATTGCAAATTGCATCATTGATGATATCAATCTAGAAATCATAGATGCCATCACCAGTATGTGGATGCCCCGGGGGAACGTGTGTAGTGGAATTGTGGTTTCGATATGCAAACCGTATGAAGCATGTCCTTAAGGAATGCATAGTTGGTACACTGCATATAAATTCAGTGTCAGGCACATGGAGTAAATCCCAGGCTTACAAATCATAGTATATGGCAGCTGTCACATATAGCTTCAAGAATTCAAGGTTGAGTCCCTTGACAACCCCTCAGCCACCCGTGGGATCCTTTCAATCTGATCCTATTCACCACATGGTCAAAAGGCAAGGCTAGTGATAGGTAGCCCTACTATCTGGTTTGGTACTGGACTACAAGTAAGGGCCTTAATACCCTAGCCTTATCTTTCTTAATACGTGGAGGGTTTGCCCTCCCCTCTCTGTCTCTCTCTCTCTCTCTCTCTTTCTCTCTCTCTCTCTACCTCTCTCTCTCCCTCTCTCTCTCTCCTTTTCTCTCTCTCTTTCTCTCCCTCTTTCTCTCACCCCTACTTCTCCCTCCAGTTTCCAAGATTCCCCTGTACACCTGTCCGCTCTCTTTCACTCTGTTCCCATATTTTCTTTTACATCCTCTCCCCCTCTCTCTATACCACACTCTACCACTCTCACTTTTAAAAGTCTGTCTTCACACTGTAGTGCAATCCTGTTTCCTAGGGGCCGATTCATGAAACAAATGTGCGCCGAAAATCTTGCCGCAAGCGGAAAAAAGCACGCGCACGTGCACGCGTGCGATTCATGGAAGGGCCTGCGCGTGTTTACTCCGGGATGTGCGCCAAATCCGAGCGTGGCGCACACAGGCGCACACGTCACAGCAACATCCCGAACGCCGTGCGCAGATGCGCACAGATAAAGTGCACAACATGTAGCGCACACACCAAAAGGGGGCGGAACATGGGGTGGAACACGCGGAATGGGGAACAATGCCTGAAAATGAGGGCATAACTGGGGAAGTACTGCTGGGAAATACACAGAACGCCCACACACAAGTGAACTACACGTATTCATGGAATCAAATAGGGGAAACATGCGCACACCAAAAGACACGCACAGGCCTAAACACGTCCGCCACACGAAGGCAGGCAGAAGCATCCCAGCGCAACATAAAAGTGCACACAAACAAAAAACACATATATACAGCTATGATGAATGTCCCATGCTGTGGCCCCTTAGGAGAAATGACGTGTCACGCAATGCTCAGGCACCCCAAAATACAAGAAAAATGTATACGCAACCCCTGTAGCCCACGTGCGTGTAAAATAACCTCATGCAGTAAGCTGTGGCACCCAGGAACACAAAAAAGCATACGCGATCAACACGCGGGCTACAATGACCCCAATAAATGGGGTACGCAACCAACAGTGGCACCCGCAATGGGGAAAATTGCGTGCAATAGCGTGCGCAACTCACCGTGTGCATGTAAAAGAAATATGTGTAGGCACTACAACCGCTGTGAAGTAATTGCGTGTGAACCCCAAAGTAGGAAAAACACACGCGTTGGTCTCCACTGAAAGCACGTACATCGCACTGCAGACCTGTGCGGACCATTAACATGTGCAGAAGGAAACACCCGCGCGTGTCACGTCACTTACATGCTTACGCGTTAAGGGCCTTTCCTCGAATTACATGCTGACGTGCTGTTTTTTTCACGTGCCAAACCACTCTGTATCAAGCTGGCCATGCTACAACACACGGAAGACCACGCTCCTGCCCAGAAGGCCAAATTACTGTCCCCCAGAGCCCTGAGCAGCCTCCCACGAGCCATCTGCTGCTGGCTGCCTGCTGCCACTGTGCCCTGCCATTTGGTGCCTGCACATCTGCCATCTGCAGGGGTCCAGTTGCTGTGACCATCCCTGCTGGAACAGAACACTCCCGACTGGTGTTCCATCGCTCCACAGCCCAGCCCCAGGACCCAGTTGCCCACCCACACCTGCCTCAGGGGTTGCCATGTCCAAACCAACACCATCCGGCACCAGTGGTAACCCCCCAGCACAGAGGCAGAGGGCTACCAGATTCAGTGAAAAGGAAGTTGGCAGCCTGGTCGAGCAAGTCCTGGGGCATTATGATGCCCTCTTCACACCATCGTTTGCCGACAAGGAAGGACGGAAGAGGATATCGAAGGACAAAGTGGGTGCCATCAACGCAGAGGGGGTGGCTCCCCGCGACATCAAACATGTCCACAAGAGCTGGGAGGAATGCAAGTCCAGGACCCTCAAGAAGGCCCGGCACCTCCTGGAGGCAGCGGATGCAGTGGGGTGCCGGGTCCAGCTTACGACCCAGCAGATGAGGGTCCTGGAGCGCATTCGCCCAGTGCTTCACCACAAGATTTCCAGGATGCAGGCCCGTCTGGAGTCGAGCAGTAAGTGGCCATGCAATCACGTTCAAAAAAGAGCATGTTGCAGTGTGTGTGCACGGACATGATGGTGCTGCATGTGAGTCCAGTCAGGCGTGACCCACATGGATGGTGTATGTGTTACAATGCATCATTAGGAGCAGAATGCGGAACGCACACATCTATGCATGCCTGTGTCTGTACTTTGACATGTTTGGGGTGTGAGAGATGTGTGCTGCTGTCATGGACATGTATGATGTGCATGTCTGTGTGTCTGAGTAGTGTGTGCGCAATGGATGCATGACACATGTCCGTGACGATGTGTTGATTCACTGACACAGCCTAGTCATGCTTGTATCCACTGTGTATGTGGGTATACGGGGCCAGATGCATGACCCTCCGGTGATGCGTGTGCATGTGATCAGCATGTCCCATGATGCATGTGAGTTACAGCCCACCATTGGATGTTTGTACGCTGCCGTGGACATGGATGCAAATGTCTGTTGCATGTGCCATGTCGGTTCCTGCATGTGTGTTGCCTGCACTGACCCATGTGTTGTTGGGAGACATGATGGAAGTGACGTTTGACAGTGCCACTCATGTGCTATTGCTTCCTGTCTAGGGGTCTATTGTACAGTACCCTGATGTTTGTGTTCAATGTTTCCCTTTACACAGCAGCAAGTGAAGAAGAGGGCGGAGACGCCGCTGTGGAGGGATGTCTCGACCGGCCGGAGATACAAGGCCCAGTCACCCTCCAAGGTAATTCCATCATCCGGGAGCGAGGGGACTGGTGCCACGTCTGCCACTACGGCTGCAGTGGAAGGGGCAGATGACCCCACAGGGGCTTGCAACGGCAGAAGGCGGTGCAGAGCCATCCAGGTCGGTGGTGTGTATAGAGGAGGAGGAGGCCGCTACAGAGCTGCACATGGGGACTGGTGGGGGTGGTACCACTGGTGCAAGTGGTGCAGTCCAGGGGCAGGAGGCTGCACAGGTCGCCGCAGATGTGCCTGTACATGTCTTTGTCCCTGACACTGTGACTGCATCACCATGCACCAGCAGGGATGCCCCGTCCCAGGCCCTTCCACAGGTAGGGGGGAGGTCCACGTCATCTGGCACTCCTCTACCTATGGACGAGGGGGCCCGTGACCGGATGGAGTCCATCCTGATTGGTGTCGCGTTGCGCACACGTGACATTTGTGATGACGTGCGTGCTTCCTGGGTGGAGCACGCACATCATCACGAAGAGCTGTGTGCCAATGTGGCCCAGTTGGGAGGGTCCATGATTGGGGGTTTCCTAAATGTGTCGGCCAGTCTTGCGGCCCTCTCCTCCTCTGTGCACACTATACGCCAGTCGTTCTCCGTGCCCTCTTCCGGCCCAGATGCCACCATGGTCCCTCTGGATCTGCCCCAACCAACGCAGCCAGTCAGGTGGAGATCCCATCTCTGCCGCAGTCGGGAATCGGAGGTCCAGCAGGGGTGGCCACCCCACCAACTGGACCCCAGCGGATGGAGGATGTGCCGGCATCATCGGGCAGGGCACGTGCACGATGGCGCCGGGGGATTCCATCAGCCCGGATGCCGTTGTGGTGGCAGAGGCAGTTGCGTCGGAGGCAGCAGCATGCTCAGCATGGGAGGCATCATGGCTCGGGGCCATCAACACCCCGGGGGCAGGCATCGCCGAGGGGCAGGAGGACCCCGGGCTGGGAGTGTCTTCCGTGTGGCAGTGATTGGGCTGGCAAATAGATGCAGAGAGGCTGCAGGCGGAGAGGGCATGGCTCAGGATGGTCAGGGCAGAGAACTCCATGCACCGGGATTTGAGGCGGGCGGAGGGCCTCGAGGAAACTCGCAGGGAGTTGAGGGATTCCATGGCTGCATCCCTGCGAGACCTCGAGGCCAGGGAACAGTCCCGCCTCCAGAACATTGACGTGGAGTTCTATGATGCCCTGGCCCGGAACAACAAACAGTGAGCCGTGGGACTAGCCCTCCGCCTTTGTAAATAGTTATGTAGTTGTAGGTTTCCTTTATTTATTTTTCCTTTGGGGCGCATGGACTATGCCCCGCCTTTTTGTAAATTGTTATTTATTAGGTAGGTATTTTCTTAGGTTTCCTTTGGATTGTTGGGCACATAGACCCTTGATTTTTACATTGTATATAGTTATGGACCTGATTTTACATATTTATTTTTACCATGGAGGAATGGTTTTTGTTTTCATTTTGACTTTGGATTTGGTGTTATGGACGGACACTTTGGAGGCATTTTTCTTTGCATTTTATTGATTTCACCATTAATATTTTTTCCTTCATTTCGGACATCCTTTTATTTATCATTTATTTCTTGTGTCATTTCATTTCATTCATTCATTTTTGTATATAATACATTTTTATATTTAACTTCATTTGTGTGGTCTTCTCTCATTGGTTTTGTGCATGTCACAATGTGGGTTTTCTCATGCATGTGTCGCCATTGTGTGGGTCTGACGGACTTGTACTCATGCGCATACTGGTTATTTGGGATCTATCATGAAATGGGGATTTCAATGTGGAGTGAAGTGGATGGAATGCTTGGTTGGGTGTTAGGCATGGGGTGGCGTGGGGTGGGATTTGGGTCGCCATAAGGGCAATGGATCTGGATTGTCATGACGTGTTGGGTGGGGACATAAGTTGGGGCTTGCTGGCAGGTGCCCGTCACTGGGGGTGGGGTGGGGACATAAATCGGGGCCTGCTGGCAGGTGCCCGTCACTGGGGGTGGGGTGGGGACATAAGTCGGGGCCTGCTGGCAGGTGCCCGTCACTGGGGGTGGGGTGGGGACATAAGTCGGGGCCTGCTGGCAGGTGCCCGTCACTGGGGTGGGGAGGGGACATAAGTCGGGGCCTGCTGGCAGGTGCCCGTCAATGGTGGGTGGGTGGTGGACATGAGTCGGGGCTCACAGGTGCATGGTGCCATGTGGGCTGCCTACAGGGCATGGTCAGGGGTGTGGGTTGTCCACTGTGGTGTGGGCTACATGCAGGGCATGGGGAGGGGGAAAGGGCACAACCAGGAGGGCACACAACGCCAAATCGCGTGTAAAACTCCCCACGCACCCCTAGGAATACACGTACCCCGCTTGCACCAGGCCAATCGCGTGTAAAACTCCCTGCGCACCCCCAAAATACACATACCCTGCTTGCGCCAGGCCTATCCTATGTTGAACTCCCTACGCACCCCCGGAATGCACGCAGGCAGCCCATCCACCCTCCACATGCCCTGCAGGCAGCCCATTCACCCTCCCCATGCCCCGCAGGCAGCCCATCCACCCTGGTCATACCCCACAGGCAGCCCACACCACAGGGGGGACTTTTTCCAAGCAATTTACCTGGCACAAGTGGGGTACGTGTATTCCGAGGGGTGCGCGGGGAGTTTTACACGCGATTGGCCTGGCGCGAGCGGGGTACGTGTATTGCCGAGGGGTGCGCAGGGAGTTTTACACGCGATTGGCCTGGCGCGAGTGAGGTACGTGTATTCAGAGGGGTGCACGGGGAGTTTTACACACGATTGACCTGGCGCGAGCGGGGCACGTGTATTCCGAGGGGTGCGCGGAGAATTTTACACACGTTTTCATGGTTGGGGGCTTTATGCTGGTCCACTGGCCTTTGCGCCATGTACTGGATTTGTGCGATGTTTTTGGCGCACTGGGCAGGGTTGGGAGCGTAACTGGCGCTGATGCAAGATCGCTGCGCCACTCTGCGCCACGGCTGCTTATGGATGTATAAATCCATCAATACGCTGTGCACCGAAATCGGTTTTGGTGAATGCGGCTGGCGCAGACTGCCGCACGCACACTCTGTGCGCCAGTCGCGTGCGCCACTTCTGCGCCAAATTCTATGAATTACCCCCCTTGTGTGGTGTGCTCTGTTGCTAAAAACTGGATTCTATTGTAGAGATTACAGTTCTGTAAGTAATAAGAAATATCTCTTGGCCAGGCAGAACACTAGTTGGCATGGTGTGACAGACGGTTGTACCAACATTTTCAGCATACCTGGATCATCCGGGGGGTTTAGGGACAGGTACCACCAACTTCCTCACCCTGCCTCTGGGGTAAAATAGGCTCTGGCATAGACCCTGGTATGCTGGTGACGCCATGTTTGGAGCGGTCCAGATTCCAACCTGACAGGGACAAGCCCCTGGCCATGTCACATACCTTTTTCTAAATCCCGCTTTTCCGTTATGTATCTACCTTTTCCTATCAGGATTATAAAAACTCAAATATTGACTGAAAAATGGAACTATGAATACTTCCTCAAGTAATTTGGACTTCATCGTAACTGCTATTTTGGTAGAACTTTCCAGTATGTCAATTACTCGTTTGAATTGGGGATAGAGTTTGAAATCCTAATGGATGAGGACGATCTGGGAAAGAGGTCCAGAAGCAATATCTCCCAGTTTGTCCTGAAGGACTGTGTGCAGACTCCCTAAATCCAGAGATGCTGCAATGGGGCTTCCATAGACCCTCAACATTAATATGGAAACGTTGGTCTGCCTCCTGAATAGAGTAGACCACCCACAAGGGTTTATCATGACCATGAAAGTCTTCTCCGACTCGGCATGTGCCTCTCCCAGCAACATTAAATGTGGAGTACCCCAGGGGTCCTGCATCGCACCCACCCTCTACAACCTATTTACTAGGCCCCTTTTAAACCTTCTCGACACCTTGGGCATCTCATACACCAACTACGCTGATGATACGCAGGTGCTCATCCCTCTCACAGGTGACTACGAGGCAGACAGGATCAACCTTAACTCCATTTACTGCACCATCCAAGCCTGGATGGCAGAAAATTGGCTGTGCCTCAACAGCGACCAAACCGAGCTCCTACTCATTGGGTCACCAACCATCCTGGGTAACCTTGACAAGAAATATTGCTCCTTCACCATTGATAATATACCCATCGAAGTGTCCCACACAGTTAAAACTCTGGGAGTCTACCTTGACTCCAACCTCACCATGAACAGGCATGTCAACGCCACTGCATCCTCATCGGCCTACTACTCTAAACTGCTCAATGCAGCAATACCCTTCTTAACCACACAGAACTGCCTTACTATTGCCAGGGGCACTATCGGTTCAAGACTGGACTATTGTAATGCTCTCCTCGGAGGCACATCCAGCAAAAACATTGCCAAACTCCAGCTAGCCCAAAACAATGCACTTAGGGCCACCACAGGATTTCCGAAAAAGGATCACATATCGGACCTTAGGAGACAGGTGCACTGGCTTCCCATTAATCAGAGAGTTATCTTCAAAATCCTCTCCATTACCCACAAATGCCTCCATGATCTAGCGCCCCCTTACCTCACTCAACGTATTTCCATGCCCACATCCACCAGGCCGCCTAGGCTAGCCTACACCAACCTGATCACCAAGCCCAAAACATGCAGAGTGCCGCCCACTGGAACGCACTCCCCACTCACATCAGGGCTATCAACTCCCATGTGGCATTCCGCAAAGCCGTCAAAACCAGTCTATTTGTTTGAAATGCTCATGCCTAGCATTTGCTTGGTACTTAACTGAAACCTATGTCTGCTTAATGTACTTGCAACCTACCGCCTATGATGTAACTAAGTAACCGCATGTTCCAAAGTCGTATTCTTGCCTACGTACACTTTCTTGAAAAAGCGCCTCAATGCCTGTGGGCTGTAGTGCGCTATACAAATGTAAAAAAATTCAAAATAAAATCATGAGGATCCTCTCCATCCAGGAATAGGTCTGGAGAATACCACACAAAGGATGACTGACTGCTTCTTTGCACTCCTGACAGGGTTTTCAAGGGCATTGATTTTGGTGTTCAGGTGTGAGGAGCCCAATGTCCATGGGTGACCCTGTCTTCAGCTCTGGACTGAATCATATGATGCGTCCAGGTTTCCTGCATGTAATGCAACATGCTTGTCTTTTTTAGTGGGGGTAGTGGCCCTGTTATATTATGGTCTTCCTGAATTGAGGATTAGTTTCTCTTCCCAATAGCGGTTGGTAGTGGACCTAACCTTCCCTGACAAAGCTCCCCTCTCTAGCACGGATCATGGGTTTACTTCCACAGGTTTTCATCAACCCGATGTGTGGTTCCCTTAATTGCAAGGCTCTCTGGTAAGTATAAGCAGTTGGTATAGCTTCCTCAAGTGGGGATTATGCAATCAATGTATAAGCAAGGCAAGCTGAGGTATGGGGCAAGGAGCCAATGAATTGTTCTAGGATAAATATCTGATTTCCTCATAGGTCCTCTGACCAAGTCATTTATTTAACATGCTCCTCACTTAGTAGGCTAGTTGCCTTGGTGTTTCTCCTTGTTCTTAGCCAGATACATCTAAGCCTCAACTGATAATGATCTTAATCCTGCCCCATTCTCTCCAAAGATTCCTCATTTCAGGACGACATAGAATGTACTTTCTTCAGGGTTCAGTGCTATTTTGTTTGTTTGTTTGTTTGTTTATTTGATAATGCGCACCAAGCCCTTGGGCAGCTGGGCACAGCAGTACAAGAAGTCTCGAAGCTTAGTTACAGTGCCTGCCACAGGCTGGTACATACATGTAAGTACAATGTAAAATACAGTATATAATACACGAAAACAGTACAGGCAATTGCCAGTAGAGAAAAAAAAACATAAATGGAATATCTGATCATATGCATAACATAGATCAGGCTTAACAATGCGTAAGTTTAGGGAGCACCAGCAGCTATAGGCAAATAGGTTCGGAGTGTAAGTTGCAGTGGAGATGTTAGGTGCAGTGGTCAGGATAGTGTGGCAGTGTAGGGGGAAGGAAGGTTACTGGTTGTTAGTGCAAAGCCATTTGAGAGCGTTACTTCTAAATCTGGCGTAAGGTAGTGGGCATCTGAGGTCAATTGGGAGTGTGTTCCATGATTGCGCAGCTATGACAGGGAAGCCGGTTCCTCCAGCCTTAGTCAGTTTAAATCTAGGAATTTCAAGCATAAATGTGTTAGCAGATCTCGTTGGTCAGGTTGTGGATCTTCTGGTGATTTTTTCAGATAAGTAGGGAGGTGCTAGATTATTTAGGCATTTGGAAATGATAGAGATGGTTTTAAGGAGGATTCTGTCCTTTATTTTGAGCCAGTGGACCTCTGTCCGGAATTTAGAGATATGCTCTCTAAGTGGGATGTATAGCGCTGCTCTTAGGGCGTTATTTTGCAATCTTTGGAGTTTGTCAGTGATAGACTTGTTGGCTCCTGATTACAGGGCGTTGCAATAGTCTAGTATAGACATAATAAGAGCATTAGCCAGGGTGAGACAGCTGGCATTGGAGAGGAATGGTCTAGCAGCTTGGATTAATTTGCATGTGTAAGCTGTTGTGGAGGAGAGGGAGCTGACTTGCTTCTTAAGGGTGAGAGAGGAGTCCAGATAGAATCCTAGAGTTTGTACCTCTGGCATAACCTTAATGATGTTGTTATCGATGTTAAAAGATGCGTACTTAGTGGTCAGTTTTTTTAGGTTAGTGTCAGATCCGAGGAGCAGAATCTCAGTTTTGTCGTCGTTCAGGCAGAGGCCATGGGTTGCCATCCATGCCTGAATGAGGATGTATATCTTATTCACCAGGGCCAGGTCCGCTTCATAGTTGCCCGAAAAGGGGTATGAGGATCTGGGTGTCATCTTCATAATCAGTGTAGGTGAAGCCCAGTCTGTCCAACTTGTCAAACAATGGCTTGGTGAAAATGTTATACATGGTGGGTGAGACACAGGAACCCTGAGGGACACCACATGTTATTTGATAGGATCAGCACAGGTGGAGGTAGAGAAAACGAATAGTTTGGTTGGCTAGAAAGGATTGGACCCAGGCTATAGCTTCCCCTGTGAAGTTGGCAGCGAGCCTAAGGTGGTTGCATAAAACTGCGTGTTCCACCAAGTCAAAAGCTGCTGACAAGTCCAGTAAGAGTAGCAAAGCTGTTTTTCCGCGATCCTTCAACTCCTCGATTTTTGTCTTGAGGTCTAGCAAGGCTGTTTCGGTATCATGGAGGGGGCGGAAACCTGATTGCCGAGAGCCTAGCAGATGGTTCACTTCCAAATAATCTTGAATTTGTAAGTAGGCTACTCTGTCGATAATTTTGAGTAGGAAGGGCACAGTGGTGATGGGCCTGTAGTTAGTTGGGATAGATGGATCAAGGGTTTGTTTTTTAAGTAAGGGGAGGACCCAAGATTCTTTCAAGTTAGTCAGTACTGTGTTTGATTTAAAGGAGGAGTTTATGAGCTTCGAGATGAACGGGGCCAAGTCTCTAGATGCATCCTTTATTATTTGCACTGGGCAACTGTCGCCCTTACAGTTGGAGGGTTTGAGGGAGAGAATGACCTTTTTAGTATCAATGATTGAGATGGCTTTGAAGCTGAAGGGCGGGGTAGTGTTAGGCTCAGTGGGCAATGCAGTTTGTTGATCAGCGACGGGCAGGGAGACCTTTTGTTTGGTTATTTTAAGTTGGAGGGTAGCGATTTTATTTGATAGGGAGTTTTGTATGTTAGTACACCATATCTTGTCCTTGGGGACAGTGTCAACTGGTTGAAGGGGGGATTCCATTTCCCGGAGGATGGAAAAGAGTTCCTTAGTATTTGATTTGGCATTAGTGATTCTGTCATTGAAAAGATTTTTTTTTGTGTTGATAATTTCTTTCTTGTAAGATTTGGAGAGTTGGGCTGATTTGGCTTTATTATTGTCAGTGGGAGAGTTGCGCCAGATAGCTTGAAGCTTTCTTTTCTGCTTTCTTAGATCCATGAGTTGGGGTGTGAACCAGACATTCAGGTGAGCTTCTTGCTTGCCTTTGCGTAGTTTGGTTGGTGCGATGGTGTCAAGTGCAGTGGTCATAGCTTTGTTAAAGGTGTCCACTAAGGTGTCTGGGTCGGTGTTATTCTCAAGACCATTAATAGAGGGAAGGAGGAGAGTGATGAGTTTTTCGGCAGTAATATCTTTTTTGCTTCTAGTAGGGAGAGGTGGTATCATGCAGATGGATTTGGGGCTGAGGAGATGAAGTGTGGCAGTGAAGTTTATTAAGTAGTGGTCCGTCCAGGGTTGTGGGACGATGTCGGTAATGGCAATGTTGCAGTTGAATTCAGATATCCAGTCGAGGGTTCTGCCTTTGATGTGTGTGGGGGAGAGGACTTTTTGGGTAAGCCCATGGTCATTAAGTAGGGCTGTTATGTAGTGGGCGTGTTTGTTGTCTGAATCGTTGAAGCCAATGTTGAAGTCGCCCATCAGCAATGTCTGGGAGTGGTTTTGGGTATTGTTCGCTTTGAGACTAATAAGGTCATCTTCGAAGGTTCCTAATGGTCCTGGAGGCCTATAAATCAAGTGGATAGTGAGCGTTCGGTTATTGGATAGCAACAGTTTAGCTGAAAGTGTTTCACAGGATGTGCAGGGAGGTGAGGTGGTTAGCCTAATGGGCAAGTTGGATTTGGAGATGTGGCTAGTCCACCGCCTTTGGCTTTGGGTCTATCTGCTCTGAGGATCTGGTAACTGTCAGGTACAGCTAACATCAGGGTAGGTCCTGCTGCCTCGTGGAGCCAAGTCTCTGTTATGGCAAGTAGGTCCAGACTACTGTTGTTTAGAATGTCTGTAATTTCAGTGGTGTGGGCTACCATGGATCTGGCGTTTATGAGCGACCCAGTTAACGTCAGGGTACTTTTAGGATTGGGACTAAGTGAGGGTTTGGTTGTGTGTTTATTCTGGTTTGGGTACTTCTTAGTGTAAGAGAGGGTAGGCACAGAGTTTAGGATGTCTGTTTTAGTTGCCTGTGTTTGCTTATCCAGGTAGTCAAGGGTAGAGAGGAGTCCAGTGGTCTTATTTATGCTATTTCTTTTAGGTTCATAGATGCAAGGTAGTCTTGCCCTAAGTCTCATGTTTCTTTCTGTGGGTGGGCTAGTGCTATAGGTAACAGCGGCCATGATTGTGAGGAGACCAATTGTGAGTAGGAAGGTCTGGGTATTCAAATTTCTACTCATGGTAGTTAAAAGTAGTGATTACTTCGCTAACGCTATCATTGACAATAGGGTTCGCCTGGAATCAAGTGACGCAGTGTAGGCTAAGAAGCAATGCAGTGTGCAGGTGGCTAGCTACAGCAGTAGGTGTTCACCGAGATTCAGAAATCAAAGTAAAGGCTAAGAAGGCAATGTGCAGACAGGTAGGCACAATTTCAATTTCAATAGTGTGGGGTTCACCTAGGTGCAGAAATCACAGTGTGGGCTAACAGAGCAATGTGCAAACAGGTGTGCGCAGTAGGCACAATTTCAACAGTGGGGTTCACCTAGGTGCAAAAGTCACAGTAAAGGTAAACAAAGCAATGTGCAAATAGGTTGGTGCACTTAGGTGCAAGAATCACAGTAAAGGCAAAAAGAGTAATGTGCAAGTAGGTAGGCGCAGTTTTAGCAGTGGGGGTTCACCTAGATTCGAAAATCACAGTAAAAGCCAAAAAGCAATGTGCAAGTAGGTAGGCACACTTTCAACAATGGGGTTCACTTAGGTGCAAAAATCACAGTAACGGCAAAAAAAAGCAGTGTGCAGGTAGGTAGGTGCAATTTCAGCAGTGGGGTTCACCTAGATTCGAAAATCACAGACACAGCAGTGGTGGTAGAAGGTTCATGCTAATGTGATTGGGCGGTGCTAGGCTGGATGCAAAACGCTACTGAAACAGGCAGTGGGCAATAGTAGGTAGAAGCAGACAGATTTAGGCAGTGCTTAGTCTAAATGCAAAACACAACTGAGGCAGGCATTAATAGGCTGGATAAGATGCGTGTCACAATTAAATCAGGCAGTGATCATTGGTAGAAATGTAGTCATGGAGGGGCAGTACTGTTGACAGCAGGCATCGGGTAATAGCAGACAGTTCCCTCATGTACAGTAAAGATAACTGCAGTGAGTACCTAGTAGTAATTTCAGGGAGGATGCTAAGGTGTGGGCTGATATATCATTCAGTATCCTTATAAAAGAGAGCTGCAAATACATTAGCATAGCAAAGTCATGGGGGATACAGGATGAACTTACTGCATGATATGGAGCATGCTATTGTCCCACATTAAAGATAGCTAAGCTAGGCAGTTTAATAAATGCAAAGACTAGGGCGGCAAGGCATGGTACAGGTAAACATTAGCACTAATGGTGGCACTAACACCAGTAGTGCTATAGCTTTGGATTGATACACACATATGAGTCAGCAGGCTGCAGTAGAAAGTAAACATGAGCCGCGGGCAATGCACTATGTGCGGAATTGTTTAGCACAAAGTAATGTGATAAAGGGACACGGTATGATTAGTGGGGACGCGGACACAGCACTGTAATAAAGATATAGTAAATCCACGCGCAGATGTAATACCCAAATGTTATTGTCTCGAGTAGCATTTTGAGTAATGGTTAAATCAACGCAGGTTGGAGACAATGGCAGAGTTAGTGATCTTGTGCTTAACGACAAGAGAATTACAGGCCGTGGGCTTGCCCTGAAAGAAGGGGTGCTATATATCTGGCCCAATGATCCGTTTCAAAATTTACAAAGAAGGCAGGAAGATCTTCTCCATTATTTAACCTTTGGAGGACTGTGGGAGGAATCCTGCATTTACTTTGTCTGTCTGCTAGGGTCCATTGTAGTGCAGTTAGTGTCTGCTGGTTTGTTGCTCTATGGCAAGTTGCCCTTTCACTAGGGCATTTAGCAAATCCTCCATGGTGGTGGATGGGTGCTTAGGGTTTATGGGTTTTGGGTCTTCCTCTTGCTCTTCTTGGGGTTCTGTCTCTTCCCCTTCCCTTCCTCATCATTGAGATTAGGCTCCTCCACGCCTGGACTGCCAAGGTATCTGGGTTAGCTGTTAGCCCACTCCCACTGGCTTTGGTTCTTTATTTGTCTTGTGTTCTTGAAAGGGTTGCAGATCTTCTCTTCACTTGTTTATACTTGGCTCCTGTGCCAGGATTCCAGATTGTCCTATATCTTATAAGGTGGTTGGAGTACCTTCTGACTACACAGATTACCAGGAGTCATTTTACCCTTTGGGTGATTTGCCCATGCTGAGGAATTCTAGTTTTATTCTCAGCTCACAGATTTATTAATCTATAGGCTGAGTTGCTGTTGTCACCCAAGACTCTCTGGTTTCCTATTTAACTTCTATCTCCATCCTTTAGTCTGCTTCTGTATCGGGACCTGAACAATCACACAATGGCACAACTTGTTCCAGATGGCTTCAAGAATTCAAGGATTTGGTTTTGTAGTTCAGAACGTTTATTGTCCACTTTCACAGTTCATCTGAAGATGGACTGCAGGAAGGCCAGATTTATGGGAGTCCCTGTACTACCCTGTCACCTTCATAGGCCTCCCTCTACCCTAGCCTATGCTTCCCTATTCCCCAGCCGGTCGTAAAACAAAAGGAGTGGAAAGGGTAGGATCAGCTCTGGTGTATGTGCTGTAAGGCCAGCTGCCCAAGTTTGGGATGGGTCCCCATTCCCCTGAGGGGGTTAAGCCTCTGACCCTGTCACATAGCATGCCATGCTATATAATTACTGTGTGGAGTGTCAATGCTGTAGACTGTACACCATACATATATCCTTTCACTACCTCTTCATTGGCATACCTCTTCATTGGACAATTGTTACCCGTGAACTTGATTCCTGCTGCCGCCGCTGCTGCTGGTTGGTATACCATCTGTTTGCCTTCATTTCACGGCCTCACGCTCGCTTCCTGGAGGAGGCGGAGGTTCATCACGATCACGTGACAGGCCACGTGATTTAGTTGCCGGCACAAAAAGGAGCACAGACCACCCTTGCGGCGTTAAGCCCGTCAGGGGTAAAGGCCGCTGACTGTTGTGTGACTGTTAGGTGGCTGATAGGGGCAGACCCTTGTGGTGTGCCGAGCAGTGTTCAAAGACACATTTCATTGAGAATAAAACACTAAGCCAGAGCGCGCAAAGGGCGTCTGGCTGAACTACCTGGCTGCCTGCTGTGGCTGTGACTCTACTCTCCGGCTGGTGGCAAGTCAGCCTAAAGCGATGCGGCGGAGAGGAGCACCCGACCAGGAGATTGAGTTTCCCTCTCTCCTGGTGCAAATAGAGAGGAGCTGCACGATGATGGGATGCCTGAAAAGTGACACATCAGATCCAGGGGCGGATGAAAGGGTGAAAACCCGACAACAGGTAAGGCAGCAGGTTGCTTCCTATCCGGTCCCTGCTGGGGGCCAATCACCAACTACGGGAGGCCTCAATAAAGGCATGTTGCCTTGGAGACAAAGCCGACTGGCATTCCCGAAAAAAATAGTCCCGGAGCAGGACCAGCACCTGGCGACTGAAATGGCCAGGGAAGACCCCGCATCGACGGCATTAACACCCGAAGACGGAGATCTTGACCAAATTACTAGCAAGGTCAGAATCGGCCAAGATCAGACCCCTCCTGGAGTGGGAAAGGGCCAGGCAGGGGTAACGCAGTTAACTCTGCCAAACGAACAGGGTGACAAGATAAGCCCCCAGAGGTCTCCGGAGACTGATGAGGCCCAGAGTGAGTCCATCCATTCAGAGACGCTCAGCGGGGAAGACTTTGTTGAGGAAATGCCTGACACAATCGAGGAGAATCTGACTACTGAACAATCAGAGCGGGAGGCTCCACTAGAGAAGGTGCTTGGAGTGGGGGGGAAAGGGGTCGAAACATCTGACCCAATTACAGCAGAGGAGGGGGTCGACCAAAAAGACGCATCAGGAGCCTGTCCCAAAGCAGGGAAGGCACTAACCCCTAGGGATAAAACACCAACTCGGAAGGGGGCGACCACAGTACCCTCTATTACTGAGAAAGAGATGCCCCAGATAAAATTGACCACCCAGTGCATACTATCTAGCTGGGGGGAACCCCCACAACCAATTGAGGGGCAGAGAATGTTCGACGCAAACATTTTGACTGTCTCGGACCTAAGTCCGGGTGATCACAGGGAACAGAGGAATGGCCCTTTGCCGACCCTTCTTCCCCAAAGTGGTTGCAACGGCATGACCCAGGATACGTTTAGTAACTCAAACCTCACTGCTAAATGAATCATGGACATCTCAAACATTACTGACAAAATAGTAAGGGAGAAAAGGAGGAGTCTATCATTCATCAAGGATAAACTGGCAGCGCTTGATGATGAGGTGGACCTGACAGACCAACTGGATGCAAATATCTCACAAAGGGGGGGAAATCTACAGAATAATACAGGTCCCAGACAAACGGATTACAGAAGTAAAGCCCCGCAGGGGCCATTGAAAATGACACAGCCTATGAGTATTGATGACATTTCTATGGAAAAAATAAGCGATCTACTCTGCAAGGGAAAAAGGGACGACATGGCTCATATTCAGAATGTGATGATGGCATCCTTAAACATCACACTTGCCCCCTTCTTGAAGCTTTATGAGTCCATGAACGAAAACTTGCAGTTACTACACACCTTAGCACTAAAAACTGAGGAAGGAATGGTGGAAATTGTAAGCTTCACGAAGCAACTGGATATGAGACTGCAAAAAGAATCTGACTTGTCACATCAGTGGCAAAATCGCCTCTGTGACCTGGCGCGCCAGGAATCCAACGGTAAGCAACTCTTGATGGAAGCCATACTTGAGGATCATAAGTGGATAAGGAAGCAAAATCAGCAGTCCTCTTTGAAAATAGATCCCAAACGAATCTCTGAAAGGGATCAGGACCCGGAAGTGTCGAGGGGGAAAAACCCTGAAGTGATCAATGCAAAGGAAAAAACAGGCGGTCCCCTAATACTAGGGAAGGGCTTAAAGACAACTAGACCCAATAATTCAGACTGCCTGTTGATAATAGACGACGAGGAAAAGAAATCAATGTATGCGATCTTCAAAGAACCTTTGCATCAAGCAGAAAAAAGGAGCGTTTGCCCAGAAGATCCTGCCAAAGAAAAGAAAGGAATAAGTCAAAAGAAAGAAAAAAATCAAGCTCAAAAGCGCAAAGCAAATGGATCCAGAGCATTGTTGCGGAACATCAAATTGCCTATTGAGGAGAGGGAGGAGCCCTTACCTAAGAAGCCAAGGAGAGAACTCAGCTTGTCAGGACCATCAAAGGGAAAACCAGCGAGCAAACAGAATGAAAAAGATTCTGATACAAGTGTCTGCCTGAGTGACCTCATAGAAACAGCTGAAGAACCCAAAGAGGATGAGCTGTGGGACAACATCAGCTTATCTGAATGGCAAGCAATAGACAACCATTTGGACTCTGCCCCGATGGAAAAAAAGCGAGAAAACCCAAAGACCAAAGAAAAGAGAAACCCAATGAAAAAATAACAAACTATGAAGTGGACAACCAAAGATCTAAAGGTACCAACCGTCTGAAAGAGGAGCATCGAAATGAGAAAAGAAGTTCTGTGAAAAGGTACCAAGAAAACAGATCTCATAGGAGGTGTGACTCTCGAAATAGCCTCCAAAGGAAGAAAGGGGACAGGTACCATGGAAACAGAGGGAGATCTCCCCACAAATATTTTGATGAAAGATTTAATGATAGCAAAGAAAAGAAGAGAGACATCATAGCTAAAGAGCATCGATTAATTATAATGGACAGGAAAAGGAGCCCTAACAACACAACAAAAAACCCAGAGTTATTAAAGCAGTTGGAAGTCAGGTGAAATGAAAGACTCCAAACAAGTCCACTCAATCAGCGTTATTCGAAAGAGAGAAAAACTCCGAGACATAGGAATCGAGAAAAGAAAACAAAAGTAAGCCAGCAAGGAGACGAACGGGAGACTGGGGGTAAGCACGGTCAATTTCATACATTGAGACTGGAACGGATGTGGAGTGATAGAAAACGGGTAGTGCTGAACAGGGCGAGGGTGATGGCACTATTTAAATACCTACCACCAACCTTGAGAATCCATAGTGACGATGTGGCAATAGTCGAGTTTATCGATGAAAAAAAGCCGGACGTGGTCCTACTACATCTGAGGACAAGCAAATTGAAAGAAAGTCTGTGGGGGATAAGGTATAACCTTGAGTCCTGGGGATACAGACTTGATGACCCAGGAAGAAAAAGTGATCAACGAGAGGTAAAGACCGTCAGACCTCCTACAGTGAGGGTGGAAAACATAATGAAAACCTTTGAAAGGAAAGCCGCGAACACAAGGCAGGAAGGAAGGTCAAAACAAAAGTCAAGTGCCAGACAACACCAGGAGGCTACAAGGGATCGTTGCTCAGATTTAACGAGCAATATAAATAACTACCGGAAAGGCCACAGAGGATCAATTAACAAAACTGAGATATACGATTGATAATTCAAACCAGAGGGAAAAAGGGACTGGAATCGGTACTCAGAGACTGAAAGAAGTGGAAACAAGAAGCAACCCCGCCATCATACCAGAAAAAAAGAGACAATAGATTAATTGCAGTGGAAAAGGAATTAAACCTCTATTGGCATTATGGAACACACAGGGTTTTGGACATCTCTACTCGGGGGAGAGTAATTTTCTAGTGAAATATGAATTAATGTGTATACAAGAGAGCTGGATCAGAAGAACTCCGGTGTGTGAAGGCTATCAAGTCTACATAAATCCGGCACAGAAGGGACCCTTAGGAAGACCTCGGGCAGGGCTGCTAACCCTAGTAAAGGAGGATTGTCAATTGCAAGTACTAGAACACCAAACCCCGAACCCGTTCCTACAGATACTCAAAGTGGTGAAAAACAGAGGTAGAAATGAAAGGAGACTCCTTCTAATAAACACATATTGGAACCCCTCAGAAATAGCCACGAGTAAATATCTAGTGGAGATAATGGGGGCTATCGATGCAGCGATGTTAGAGGATGAGGGCCAATTGATTATTTTATGTGGGGACCTAAATATTAAACTGCTGGATAAAAAGGGACTGTTGAAAAGAAGACAGACACTGCCGCCTAATGAAAAACTCTGGCTCGCAGAAATGGACACCAGGGAGATGTCCATGTTGAACGGTCAAACAGTAGGAGACCTCCCAGGATCAAACACCTGGACAGCGAACTTGAGGGCGGCTTACCTTGACTACTGCTTTGTTGCCAGAAACACCTTACCCTGGATAAAGTCCTTCAAAGTAGTCCATCAGATGGCTAGTGACCATGCTCTGCTTGAAATTGAACTTCTCTGGAAGACGGAAGAGCCTAAGTACCGAAACTTTCCTGAATTGATGTTAGCGGGTGGACGCACAAGGCTAAAAATCAAAGCGAGCTCTATTCCCCTACTAGTAGAGCAACTGAAACACAACGTCGAAGAAAACCAAGACACTGTGGACTATGGTTGCCTTTTGAAGGAATTTGAGATTAAGATCGGCCCTAACAAAAAACAAGAGGTGATAAGGAAACATGCACACAACAAAATTTTGGTGGTGAAACGAAGGGAACACCGTACAGAATTGAGGCGTCTGCGGAAAAGCTCGCTCATTAATAAAGAGGAACTCATAAGACTCTGCAAACAGGCCTATAAAAACTGGCTAAAATCCACCAGGATGTGGAGAGCACAATTAGATGCTGAAAAAATTATGGCAGCAATAACCACGTCTAACTCAAGGTCAATCAATAAAGGGGGAGAAGTCCAGACTGCATTGACATCTAGTAATGTGTCAAAGGAGGATTGGGTGAAGTTCTATACAGATCTCTTTCAGGAGAAAGACCCGATTAAGACCGAGCAAATATCAGGAAATGTATGGTCAATTGACATTGAACTGGATGATATCCTAACAAGGATACAAAAGTTGAGTTCATCTTAATATTATTCCAGCAAATCTTAAGAACAAGATCAATACCCCAATCCTGGAAGGAGGCCCTAATATACCTATATATAAGAAAGGAGATCGTAAATACCAGATGAACTACAGGCCTATCGCCCTACTCGACTGTATAGGGAAACTCTTCTATTCCATTCTGCTGAGAGATCTGAAAAAATTGGGCAATAAAGACAGGGATCCTCGACAAGAGGCAAACGGCATTCATGAGCGGCGTGGGAACATCATTGAACCTACTCATCCTGAATATACTCAAGCTACGAGCATTAGAACAAAAGAGAAATATATACCTGGGCTTCGTCGACCTGGAACAGGCCTTCGATGGGATCTGCAGAGAACTCCTATGGGATAAATTAAGAAAGTGGAACTGTCCGCAGGATCTGCTTGAGGCAATTCAGGAACTATATACCAATACTTCAGTTCAGATAGTTGTCACAAAACAAGGAGATCTGACAGAAAAAATACTGACATCTAAGGGCATAAAGCAAGGGTGTGCACTGGCACCTTTCCTGTTCATTCTGTACCTAGCAGATATGAAAGAATCCCAGGACCAAATCCGTGCATTTCCTCCAGTATTCCAGGATGAAGCCCTCTCATGGATGGTGTACGCAGATGACATTGTATTTGTGGATCAAACCCCCATAGGTCTGCAAAGGCGAATTGTGGAATTTAAGTCCTACTTAAATCAAAATCACATGAAGGTAAACGTAAAAAAATTCATGATCTTAATAATGCAGTCGGCGCGTGGAGCAAGAGCCAGAAAACAGAAAAAGGGATTCACCTGGTCACTGGACAACCACCCACTGGAAATAGTGGACTCAACAGTTTACCTGGGGGTACTAATCAATACGAACATCAATGAGCAAGGGCAATTAGATTCCATCAAAGCAAAGCTGAAAAAACTAACTAACCAGGCTCGAGCTCTCCACCTACGCTACAGATCCTTCTCAATGCTGCCAGTAATCACATTTTACAAAAAAAAGGTAGTGGCACGCTTAACATACGGAGCAGAATCCCTGCTAAATCTCCATTGGAAAATATGGGATGTGCTAGAGGCATCTTTCTCGAGAAGGGTACTCAGGCTCCCGAATTGCCTCCCTGTCTCGACAATAACACACGAATTAAGACTGCAATCGATGGAGTCAACAGTCCTGTGGAAGACCCTTTCCTTATACCGGAAGTGTATCCTTGATAAGCCGTCCATTCCATTCGAATTGCTAGCCAAAAAAGAGATAAAAAAGGAAGACTTCCATTTTGAGGCCTGGAAACAGAACTGTCACAAAATATTGGAATATTACCACATCAAAATTGCAACGCTAAAAGAAAACCCTGAGAAAGCGAAGAAAAACATGCAGGAAAACGACTGGATCTCCACGGATAATCGAAAAATGCAGAATACAAACTGCCACATCTTTACGTGGGAACGAAGAGCACTGAACAAACCTCCGCCATACCTACGCCAATTTCCCTCTTCAAAATATAGGGATCTATTGATGAGATGCAGATTAAACATCCTGCCAACAAGAGAGGTCCAATGGATAAGGAAACAAATCCTAGTAGAAGACGCAAGATGCCGTTTCTGTAATGACCCGGAGATGTTGGAAACAGTGGAACATTGGCTGCTTTTTTGTCCACAATTAAGTGCCCAAAGGAGCCTATATTTAGGCGAATGGGAGGTTAACATAAATGCAACAACGGCTGAGGAATACTGGGAATGAATCAAGATGGTGCAAAAAATCGGCCCCACCCTAGAAGCCCTAAGATTCATAGAATCGACCCTAAACGGACTAAAGGACGGAAACGTAAATATTAAGAGGACGGTCACACTTTAAAACATTAAGCATGAGGAAGGGGGGCTGGGGAAAAGGACTTGGATCTTCTTTCTTTTGTTAAAGGTTGAAAAGAAATTTAACCAATAAAACATAAAATAAAAAAAAAATAAAAATATATCCTTTCACTGGTCATAGAGACTGTGTGGTCACAAGTCATGTCCCATGCACAATTCCCAATCCTCTGGGGTGAAGCAATGGATACTTCATCTAGAGCATGGGTACTGACCAAGCACCAGACATTATGAACGCATGGCATGAAATCAGGCTATCCTCTTTGGAAACTAGGAGCAATGTGCCATGGGCATGGCCTTCTTATTTCAGATTGCTGTGTAATAAATTCTGACTTTTATACAATACTTCATGTTGGATTTCTCCCATTCCTATGTTCTAGGATAATAGCTATTATCATGTTCAACCATTATTCATTTATCAAGCTTGGAAGGAAGGGTGAATGACTATGTGAGTTCAGTTTGGATTTTAATTGACTATGCACAGACCTGCCCCCATCAGCAGCAAACAAGTAAGTCATGAGTTATTCTCAACTTTGGGTTGAAAAGACTTGCTTTCAATTCAGGATTAAATAATTTGGTCTATTTGTAGTGTCCCGAACATGGACAATATGACATGTGCAGACTATTGTTTATAGGTTTGATAGTAGTGCATGCTTAATATCTTCTAGAGCAAATGGAGTGCAATGGGACTCCAAAATGGAGAAATCCTAGGGCATTCGCATGACTCTGAATCATGCATTTCTCAATTTCTGTTTATTTTTAATATTTTCTGCTTATTTTGTTACATGCATGTCTTGTTTTCATTGCACAAAGGCCCTCCTTGTATATAATAACTCAAATCTATGCTTTATACCATATGCCTGCTTTTAGATTGGTGTTGACACTCTCACACATTTTCATTTAGTTTTTTGTGAATTTATTCAGCTCTATACAGAAAGAGTTGTCTTGATATATGAGAGAAGCAGGCCAACACGGATCGCATAAGAGTGGAGTCACAGTGGAGTCACAGTATAAATGGTTCAGCAGTAAATGTTGGTATATGGGTGGTACTAAAATTATGGATAGAAATTGGTAAAGGACAGAAGAAGTAGGTGAACATACCACCAAAATCTGGCTAGTGCCCATGTTATGTACAACTACAATAGTGCTACGTTTGAGTTTTTCTATGTCTCGCACCTGTTATTGCAAGACAATCTACACACTTAGTTCCTTACTTGAGGGTACTTTTTGTTGAGAACAAACTCCCAGGTAGGTTCGTGGGCTACTAGGAGTTTGCGGACACTCAGAACTCATGGAAGGCCCAACACCTTCCCTCCCAAAAGAAATGTAGACCCAGCCAGACACCAAGTTCAAACTGTGGTTTATTACAGCCAAAACCAACAGGGATCAGTGCAAGGATAGACACAATTCTGTAAGGTCTCAATGTCTCTGGACTTGCAGGCCAGTTTTGCACCTAGGTGACGTCCGATTGATCCTACAACCCGGGCTCCTCTTCAGAAAAACTATCACCATCTGGGATTGGGCATTGAGTGATAGTCCACCTATAGTGGACCCTATACATGTTAGTTCACTGGCTCTTGCATGTCAGGTGGCTGGCCTGTTCCATCCTCAAATAACTAATACAAAACAATGTTGCAGTGTGAGGGTCTTACCATTGGTTCTTGCCCATTGCAACCCACCCCTAGGTGTCTGAACTGTGATTGGCTAGAGTTGCTCTCCCCAGGCCTGGGATTGCAATGATTCTCAGCTCTTGGCGCTTTAGTCACACTGTCAATGGAAGTCTACTTAGTTGCAGCCTGAGGCTTCTCGTCCACTCCTGGGACAGTCTGTACCGCCCATAGTCTACAGGGCTGGCTGAGTGGCTATCTCTCAGCATACTTATCAAGGATTGGAGTACTAGGCATTGTTCCAAAATAGTATGGGCGTTCATGTTATCTTCTGGCCTTCTTCTGACTCATGTATCTAATAGGTGGGGGAAGAGGTGGCAAATATGCCCATCTCGCTTCATTTTAATATGGAGGAACTAGTTGCTTTAAGATATGCTTTGGTGACATGGAAGGGGAAAGTGAGTGGCAAGAGGAGACAATAACTGGGCAAAATACATCAACAATTAAGCGCCTGAGGCCTTGAGTGAGCAATTAAAAGGGCAATTAAAATTATAAAGGCGTAAAGTAGCGAGTGATATGGCTAGATCATCTACTCTGATATGTCCCCAAATCATAGATGAGAAGCAGGAAGAAGGCAGCATAAACAAAACAGCTGAAGACATTATTAATTCCTTACTAATATGCACACTATGACTCCAGTAGACCAGTAGAAGAGTTGACTGCCCCAGCCACAGTGATTGTGCAGGCACCTACTCTGCCACCCCAACATGCACTGACACTGACTGCGATGATGCAGCCATGATCAAGTACTTCAAGTGCTTTTTCACAACAGCTCCCAGATTAATACAGATACTCATTCACCTCCCTCTCACACCCTGTCTGTGTCCAGTGGAGATACGCTGTATGTGTTCAATGCTGCAGTACCTCAATCACCACTCAGAAAGGTGCAAGGGCTCCTGCAGGAGACTGGGAAGAGACCTATTCACTGTTCATGTTCCTTGGACTCCGGGAATCTTTTGAAATTCGGACAAAGTGTTCCCTAACATATGGGAGGCTCCTCAGCACTTAATTGAAGAAATTCTTACTGTAATTCAGTGCTATAATCCTGTCTAGGCAGATATGAATGAGCTAATGAGGGTAATTATGGCTCAGGAGGTTAGGCAAAGGCTTCCACAACATGCCAACTGGCCTGCAGCAGATCCAGGTACTGGTGACGCTCTAAACTAAGTTAGGGATAGATTTATAACCAGTATCCCAGTGCCCCCAGAATAACTGGATGGGGCAAGATAACAAATTGCAAGCAAAAAAAAGAGCAAATAACCTCAGCAATCATGCCTTCATTGCTAAGCCCAACAAGAAAGAGCAGAACGCGATTGGACATTTGTTTGCTTCTAGACTGCAACCTAAAATACAAGCACTGTGATGAGAGCACTAGAGGCAACATCAGGCATGATAATCAATTGATTCATTAGATCTCAATACAATTGGAAGGTTTCACCTGGGTACTATATATCTGTGCCATAAACCTGGTCACATGTTTCCATCCGTAAAATAATATAGCGCAACCTAAAAAGTTATTATAGATCATTTTATTGATTTTATGTTATGATATCTATACTTGAAGTTGATAGAAACATTTCTTCAAACTCTCTTGAGTCTTAGAATGGCCAACACTAGTGCACGTGTGTGTTTTTTTAAAGTTATGGCTTTCTCAATACATGTGAGAAACTCTATAGTTTGTAATACTCAATGTAGTTCATGTCAACAATTGCATACCGAATCACACTGACATTTGGATTTTATCCAATTTGTGTTGTGACAGAGAATACAATTGACTAGTGAACATGTGACATGTGAGCAGAGAGGAAGATGAGGTGGGCGTGTGGCCACAGCCGCAGCTGCAATAAGGTACGTTTGGGGGTGGGGTGGTTGAAAATAAAAAAGGGGATGGAGGGGGGTGGGCGGAAGATGGCGCGGGGGGAGCCAGCTGCCACACGGCTTGGAATGCAGGCTTACACCACTGGTTCAAGTCTGCATTCTTAGCCACCTGATTGGCTGGCTCCCCCCTGACAGGGGGTTAATGATGATTAAAGAACCTAAACATACCACTGAATATAAAATGTAATACTCGAGACCAAAGAATGAGGTGATCCCCTCCAATGTGTTCTTCAATTAATTCCAGATCAAGACCCTGTATCCCCTAATACCACCAGTGCACAAAACACCCATCACAAGTTGTTCAAAGAGCCTTAGCAAATGTAAAATTTAAGTTATTTGATGTGGCAGAATTCAGTGCACTAAAAATGTCTTAATCAGTCTTAATCTAAAACAAAGAGAATACCATTCACAATGCGACTACTGGGCGTGAGAGATGTAGAATCCTATGTAATACTATGCCGCCTCTCCTGACACAGACCTCCTCCTCATGCCACTCATCAAACCTAAAACAAAATGACTACTCCTTAGAGACTTCCACCTCGGCCCCATTGATCGGACCAATGCCAAAGCCACTGCCCTCGCCACCTCTCTTCAAGAAATGAACTTTACACAAGCCATTAATTCCCCCACCAACCTCAAGGGACGGACACCAGACTCGGTCACAAAACTTAACCTGCCCATCTCAGTCACAGCCATCGACCCTGTCCCTTGGAATGACCACTCCTTGATCCTTTTCCTCCTACCTTTGGAACATCCCAATTCCGGCAAAAACTGACACGCATCCCCATAACCGCCAGACACACACGTAAACTCACTGCTGAGTTGCTCGAACCTACCTTCTCATCCTTCCTCTTCACTTTTCCTGCACAAAATGGCACTGACTCAATTCCCACCGCCTACAATGCCCTCATACTCCACACACTAGACTCTCACACACCTCTCAAGTCCACCATCCAAAAGAAACCTCACATCCACAACTGGTTCTCTGACAAACTGATCTCCTTACGCAAACACAAGCTAGCCTTAGAACACTTTTGGAGAAAAAACGTCTCCACCGACAACAAAGTAGCCTTTCACACTGTAGCTAAAACATACAAGGCTGCCGTCATTTTCACCAAATCATCTATTTACAACTCTAGAATTAGTGAAGCCAGCTCAAACACTAAGGAGTACTTTAAAATCATCAAAGAGCTTGAAGCCCCAGCACTCTTAACACCAACTTTGCCAAAGACAAAGCCTGGTGCACTACTGTTCAAGCAGCTCTCTATCTAACAAAGCCACCCAACTACGAGACAAAACTTTCTCAAGAAATCACTGCTCTCTACCAAAGACACCCCCCTCTCCACTCCTGAAGAACCTCCACCCCCTGCCCTTCCTGCTTTCCAGTTCTCCCCTGTCTCCCCCTCAGATGTCATCCACATCATCAACACCTTAAACCATCCAACTGCAAGGGTGACCTCTGCCCCACCCATATCATTAAAATGTGTGCCAAACACTTGGCACCCATCATCTCCAACTTCGTCAATGCCTCCTAACCCACACTTCGATCCCACCCTCCCCACCAACTACCGTCCCATTACCACCGTTTCTTACCTACTCAAAATCCTAGACTGCACTGCATACATCCAACTCCAAGGCTACCTAGAATCCAACAACCTACTGGGCACCCGGCAATCAGGCTTCTGACCCAGGCACAGTAAAGAGGCTGCCCTTCTCGAAATCAAATCCATCTTGATGGCATCTGTAATGCTGGCAAACTAGCCATCCGCCTTCTCCTCGACCTCTCTGCAGCCTTCGATCTTGTTGATCACAAGATTCTCTGTCAACACCTCTCCACCAACTTTAATTTCTCCAGAGAAGCCACCAGCTGGATCAAAGCCTTTCTCACCAAGCAATCATCAAGGATCTTCATAGGCTCGGAAGCTGCCGACCCAATACCTGTAACCTACGGTGTCTCTCAGGGCTCTTGCACTTAACCTAATCTGTACAACATGTACACTAAATCCCTGTTTGACCACCTTGACAACGTTGGGATCCTCTATACAAGTTGCTGATGATACCCAAATCTTGCTAACACTAACTGGTAACCTCTAACATCAATCAAGTCTACAGCATCATTCAGGACTGGATGATGGAACACCATCTCTGCCTGAATGATGACAAAACCGAACTCCTCATAAAAGGCTCCCCCTACCATCTCAAAAGTCTAGATCCCGATTATGCATCCTTCTGCACTGACTGAAACACTACCAGCATCTTAAACCATGTGAAAATGTTCACCTTGATGCAGAACTATCTATGCACAAACACGTCAAAGCCCTAGCCTCCTCGGCGGCATACACCACTAGACTCATCAACCTCAGCCGAAAATTCCTATCCATTGACAACTGCCTCACACTCGCCAGAGCCATTATAGGCAGCAAACTAGACTACTGCAATACCATCCTTGCAGGCACCTCCTCTTAAAATATGACCAAACTTCAGCTGATCCAAAACAATGCCCACCGAGCTGTTTGGGGACTCAAACACTCGGACCACATCTCTCATGCCAGTTGTGACACCCAATGGTTGCCCATCAAAGCACGCATTGATTTTAAGATTATCTCCCTAACTCACAGATCCATCACAACACTGCACCCACATTCTTCACCAACTGCGTCTCCAAAAGAGCCTAACTCCCCTGCCTAAGCTCTGCATCCACCTTGTCACTATCCACCCCGAGATTCTCAAAAAAAAGAGCTGGGGGCAACTGTTTCATGGTTATTAGCCCCCCACCCATAGGATGCCCTACCTCCACAAATCCAAGATCAGGATTCCTGCCTCATCTTCGGAAAACTGTTAAAAGCCTGGCTGTTTGACAAATACAACTAACCTGACTTTGGGGCATCCCCTGATCCCTACCCGTCTCTCTGCAACATTATTTTCATGCTTTGTACCATATTCTTCCTGCGCTCCTAAGTTACTAGCTCTGTGATACTTACGTGTTTGGGCGCTGTCAATAAATGAAATAAATAAATAAATGTAGGGCATTGCGAATTCACAAAAGAATAGCAAACACACCTAATTAATAGTGCACTATTTTATCTGGATAAATATCAGTACCAAAATGTGCATGGCCTTCCAATTGGGTGGGGGATAATTCACAATTAATAGTAGCCCCTAAAAATGAAGTAAGGGTACAGTATTACAAACTCTTCAAAACATTGCTACAAAGTGTGAAAAGTCCTCATTATCACATAAAGGTGTCGTCAATATTCTAGTTGTACCAAGCATAGAGGAACACCTAAACATTTGATACCTGTATTTCAGACGGGTGTGTTAAACCTGTGATCCTTTGGATCTTCCACTGCATTTGCATGGCAACTGCTGCCATGTAGGTTCAATCAGAATTAAATGCAAAAGAAGACATCACACATCAACGTGTGATGTCATGGGCATCAAGTCACCAAAACGCCAATAAAGATATACTATCTTCACTCACAAAGTGAGCCCTTAATTTATTGAAACATTCATAGGTTTACCAGACCCATGCAACCTATACTTTGATTATTAAAATTGTAAATCTTTAGTTAGATTGTGATATATGAATATCAAGATAAGCAGTGAAATATGAAAGTTATTTTGCTTGGATTGGAGCAGAGAAAATGGAAACAATCCACTTCATAAAGGATTCACCCACTAGCACACCATTTACATGTGTTAGGATTTGTTGTGGTATAATAGTAAGAACTAGGGCATTCACAGTAGGTTATTGTCTGATTTACTCAAATGTATCACTCTAGATTCAATGGTAATGATCATATTTCAACTCTGCGGTCATGCTTGGAACCGGGAAAGGTCAAAAAAGTAATGTTTCCAAAAGTAAACTCCAACTCTTGTCTTCAGTTCCAGAATAGTGATGCCTAAGTACACAAATGTACATGTACATTGTATAACATACACAATAAATTTGAAGTTTCTGATGGTAAATGGTTCCATATTGCCAATGCTAAATTGTTTACAGTTCAGAGCAGGTAGACATACACTGCATGACCCACATTTAAATAACCCAACCAGGTTGGAGTGAAGCCTATTAACTCTCGTGGGTTCATATGGTCCCAGAACACAAGGACCTAAAACCGATTTAAGAGTTTGAATTTTTGTGTACGTGAACGTGGGTGTTCCCCTGATATAATCCTTCAGGCCTGGATCCAATAACAACAAATACCAATGTTTATGGAAAATGTTATATAACTCATGTCTAATTGATGAGTACTGTGTAATCATTCTTCGGGAGCCTGCTTCTCGGTATTAGTTCATTGTGTTGGTGTCAACAAATTACTCCTATCAATCTGCAAGTAATTCTGTTTTGTTCATTCCATCAAAGGGTAGTTATAGCCACGTTGTACAAATCTATTGACCAGAAATTCTCATTCCATGAATAAGTGAATCCATATCACTGCAATTTCGATGACCATGACTATACTCACCAACCGGTATATTCTTAATTATACTTTTGCTGATGATTGCTTGATGCCAACAATACAGAATTTACTGCAGAGGGTTTTCTATAGGTAACAGACATTATTCTATCATTGTTAACTGATAGTTTGACATCGGGAAAGTGATTTTGAGAGGGATGGGTGTTAGTGGTGAAACTATTGCCAAATTGATTCTCATTCAAATGCTTAACAACCTCATCTAATTTTAATTATTACTCCCATTCCATATTAGAAACACATCATCTATGAAGAGGTACCATGTGAGAATGCTAGCTCGGAAGATAATGTTAATGTTAACGTTGAAGGTATTTATATAGCGCACCGTCACCAACAGAGTTGGTCTCCAGGCTCTCAGGCAGATCTGTAAACAAAGGTGGACGGGGTGGGTTAGTGGGTGAAGAGGGATTAGGAAAGTGAGAGGTGGTGTACTGTTGGCAGCTTCAGTTCAGTTTTCACCATACACCGAGGTTGGGGGTGAAAATAGGATCGAAGCATGTCCTCGCATGCTGTTGTTGCAATCTATGTGTTGATTGTTTGTTTTTGTTTGTTGTTGTGGTGTGGTGAAGTCTGTGCAGTCTGCTGTGAGAGAGGTAGTTGTGTGGGTTTGTGTGCATTAAGTAAGCAGAAATTAGATATTTTGGTTAGTAAGTTGTATGTCTCATAATCCCTGTAGTTTAGTTTATGTATCAGGTAGTCATATTGGGTTGGTATATTCTCTCTCTAGGTTTATTGATAGTCTAGTTTCTATGGTGATACTATGGCTGGTTCAGCAGATTAATTGGCATAGTACCCCTGGTTCAGTGAGCATTGTCCCTAGATCGATATTGTTGAAATAAACATACATTTGTTCAAAATGACCCATAAATAAATTCATTAGCGATGGGGCACTTAGCTCCCATTGCTACCCCTCTTGTCTATCTGAAGAAATCACCATAAAATAAAAACACATTGTTGCTTAACATGAAATTTAACATTTCCTTAAGCATAACAACATTGCCATGTAAGAGGCAGGTTGTTTTTCATATGTAAAGCCAAGGGCTCTCAAGGCCATGCTATGGACAATGGAAGTATATAAAGTGTTCACATCTAGTGTCAGAAATCAGTGGTTTGTATCCCAAATAAAAGCTTCAAATACTTGAAGTAAATGCATGTTGTCTCTGAGACATGCAGGGAGTTTAACTACCTCCTTACTGATAATAGAATCAGTGTACTTTGAACATTTCTCAGTTACCCAGCCCCTGCCACTGACTATTGGATGACCTTCAGGTATCAATGTATATTCCTTATGCACTTTTGACAGAAAGTATATTGTCTGTACCCTAGGGTGCACAACAGATAGAAAAGCCCTCTCATCATCTTTTGATAGTCAAAATCATGTCCATTTAATGATGAACTCCTTGTCTTCCATACAAATATTTCTAGTAGGATTTGCTGATTGCTTTTCATACCAGCCTGGTGTTTCCAGATGTCTCTTGGCCATACCAATGTAGTCTAGTCTATTGAGTATCATGATATTGCTGCCTATTTCAGCTTGTTTTATCACAATATTGGTGTTGCTGCCTAAGGACTTTAACACTATGGGACTCATTACACGGATGGCAGTAAGGGATTACCGGTACCGGTAAGGATACCGGTACCGGTAATCCCTTACCGCCTTACTACGAGGTCCCTTTGTGGGTCCCTACCTTAACGGCTGGTTTTACCAGCCGTTAAGTACGGGACCCGCAAAGGGACTCTGAAGGTAATTACAGTACTGCAATTACCGCCTTCCCCATTCCCATTGAGCCCTATGGGGGCAGAAATGGGAATGGGGAAGTTCCATGGTGAATGGGGAATTACTGCCCCCGCACACCTTGGAATGGGGCGGTAATTCCACCATTCACCATGGCGGACTCGGTAAAATACCGGCAGCAACCACGGCGCTAATAGCGCCATGGTTACCGCCTTCCGTGTAATGAAGCCCTATGACAGAAATATTTCTTTAAATTCAGGTTACTGATGAATTTAATTGTGTCAATTTACACATGAATCCAATTAGTCTCCTCAGAGGGGGCAAATGATAAACCTTTGTTAAGAACCTGATAATCATTGTTGGTGAGTATACTATCAGATTAGTTAAGAACTAGGTGCCTTGACCTCTGCTGCTTCTCCATCAATGATATTGTTATCCTTCCTCTTGGGTCTTCTGACTCTCTTATTTCTGGGGTTTCCTCCTCTCTTTCCCCTTCTCTGAGTCTGTTGAAATATCTGACTGTATTGGTTCCTGAAAGCTGACGTGCTTGAGCTGTGCCCCTGAGTTCCCTTTCCTATAACATCTGATCTACAAAAAAAAAATCTTCACTGTTTTTTGGACTTCAGAAACTAATTCTGTCCTGTTGGAACTACCTGCCTTAGGGTCACTCTCTATATCAGAACTCGCTTTTGAGGAAACTAGTGTGTTGTCTTTTGATCCTGCACATTGTACACTACTGTACGTTTCTTCATTTTACCTCATCCTGGTAAGCTTTCAAAACCTAGTGCATTGTTCTGTAGTTTTCTTTTTCTTTTTGGCCTACTGCTGAGTTAATTTGCTCTACTTCTAACTTAAGAGCTTCGATGTGATTCGTTATTTTAGTGTGTTCTCTACTTGCATGTGCAATCAAAAGCTCAATCATGGTGTTTGAACTGGCGTCTAGATTTTCCTCCCATTTGTCAGCCAAGTCACTATCTTCAGTATTATTGAAATCTGCATGATCAAAATTCTTAAGCCTCTAGGAATTATGTTCTGAACATGGTCAATTTTCATGGTGGTCCATTCCAATAATGTATAGATTTCTCATTTAGGCTCTACTGTTATGAATTTTTGTCTCAGTGTTTCTAGTGAGCTAGAAATGCTCCTGAACACATTGCAAGTACTGGCCCTTGGGATAAACAATGCTTTTATATCCTCGTCCGTCGAAAGTAGATACTCAGCCATATTCGATCCAATGGTAGACAAGAAGCTACAGAACGTCCAGGTATCAATAATAAATCAACAAACAGAGGGTGGAGCCCTACCAGGGTCTGGGCTATTCTGTCTAAGAATGATGCAAGAAAAGTGCTGCAGAGTGTCTTAATGGGGTTTGGCACCATCTCCCAGGCCACAATTCATAACTAGAAGAACATGAGTTTAGACTTCAATGCACACAGTACAATGTAAGAAGTCACATTCAACTCAATAAGTACAGATCATTTCTTCTTTTTAACTTGTTGAAATAAAAACAGGCCAACACGTGTTTAACCAACTATGGTCTTCATCAGAGCTGTTTTAGTCCATGCAAGCAATAAAAATAATAAAAATAGAAAAAAGCCAAAAGAAATAACACCAATAGGAAGAGGTTGTTGACATGTTACAAGTCATGAGATCATATTTGAACACAGGGGGTTGTCAAAGCCCCCAACGTGACAATTTGTGTTTTGGAAGAAAATGTACATAACAAACAAACATACACAAAAGACAACCATATGAGGAAAAGGAATTTAAATAACTTGAGATTAGCCAACGGTTACTTAAAACAATAACACGTGTGATCAAGTAGTGGATTCGCAACACAAGCAGTGTCGGTTGCACCCACAAAGAATAGAGTGGATCGATCAAAAATGTACCTCACATAGCTCGAAGCATAATAGTGCTGAACGTCACAGAGGTGACATCATCTCTAACATTAGGACACTCCACCAAAAAGATCATCATGATAATGATGATTAAAGAACCTAACCTCACCACCCATTATAACATACTAAAGATCAAAGAATGAGGTGATCACCTCCAATGCTATTTTCAATTAATTCAAGATCAAGTCTGTCGATCGCTTAACACCACTAGTACACAAAACAGTCTTAACAAGTTATTCAAAGAGCCTTATCAATAGTTAAGTGTCTCTCTCAGCCTATGTTCCTATTTCGTAACTTACCCCATGATAGGGGGAAGCGTATTTATGATTAGCAACCTGTTGGGGAACAAGAAAAGGGCCAAACACCTTATTACACACAGTGCGTGTCTAAGAATCCTGAGTGGGGATAGGTTACAGGATTTTCAGAGAGAGAGTAAATTACCAGCTGCCAGTCCCCTGTTTGGAAATAGCTGTGGAAACAGAACTCAGTATATGTCGCCTCCAAATGATGATCTCACACAACCGGTCAAGAGATATACCAGATAAATCTGTATTGAATGAATAATGGAATATAATTGTTTTGTAATACATTAACAGCAGGGCCCTGGTAACAGGTGCCATTGGGGATACATAAAACATTAGCAATGATTTGCATACATGAACTGCCTAGCCCTGGTAAAAGATGCCATTAGGAATAAATAAAATAATATGAGTGCTTTGCATACATTAGCTGCCTGGCCCTGGTGACAGATGCCATTAGGAACAAATAAAAGAACATTAGTGCGTTTTATACATTATCTGCCATCAAGGTGATGGATGTTTTCCATTTCACAATACGTGTTTGACTACTCTATCTCCTTACCTTCTTTACCAGCAAAATACACCTTAATTCAGTCTATTCTTGATGACTATGCCACTCTTGATGTAGCAAGATGCTCCAATGCACATACTCAATTTGGTAGCAATTATGAGCAGACAACTTTTGGATTTTGGACTCAGAGCATCAGCTATATCAAACAGTATTGCTTGGTATAACCACCAGGTCATCCCAGGAAGCTAAAGACCAAACTCTGTCAATGGCAAAACCACAAGGACTTGCCGAGCCGTACCACTTGGCTAAAACAATATCCCCAGCTTTAAGTCTGTCTATAGACAACCTCAATGTAATTAACTCATTGATGTCACTCGTTGGATGACACTTTACAATTAATATCTAGATTTGCATTTGTATTCCCATTGATCATTTTCTGTATATTATGAATCAGCTTTAAAGGCCATTGATCCTACTCTACAAGAAATCTGTATTGTGTCCTAACCACCCACCAGTCTCTAAAAATGAAAATATATAGTTGTGGTGATGCTCCAGTCTGAGAGAGTTTATGTGGCATATTTAAAGTTTGGTCAACTGTCACTGGGTGAATGCCGGTTTAGGACTTAAGATCTGATGTTCAATTAGGAATTTCATTGCTTATCAGATTTGTAACCAAAATGCAGATTTTAGGGCATCTTTCTTCCCCAAAAATCTAGTCTTTATTCTTACTGTTCGCCGGTGGTCAAATCAAGATTGGGTCTTTCGGTATTGAGGGCTGCTGTGTTTGCATTGTTCTTAATCACAAGGAGTTTAGAACCTTGTTACAAAGTAGGGATGACATGCTCCATGGCAGCTCACAGAAGCATTTCTTTAAAAGAGGAATTGTGAGGTGTAAACAGAATTTCTTTGAGATGGTAATTATGCACTTAAGCCTCAGCCAAACTGATCCTGTGGCCTATATCCAGTTCCCTATTGCTTTCCGGCTCATTGGGCAGAAGATTGGTGAAGGGTTTAATTAGAATGCCCATTAAACCCCTGCATTTAGTATTATCTTTCTGATACTTCAGATAATTATCTTGCCAGGATTGATGTTCAATAACGTAATGATTCACATGGAGATCTGGGATAATTTGATACAGGTAGTTGAGGTCTTCCATGATGTTGTGTACTTTTTCAACAAATGAATACACTGTTTGCTCCACAATGTAGATTTTGCCCCCGAGGGAACCTGTTTTTGTCCTAGCTTAAGATCTACAAGCTCCCTTGTTAAAGTGTCCTGCAGGTCCCTGTGGTAGGATACATGTCTCCATTAGTAAAAGAGATTTGAGTCAAGGACTTGTTTTCCAAGTTAACGGCGTTTGTCTTATTATTCAATGAACACCCATTAATCATTCAAGAACATATTGTCTTTCTCATCGTTCAATGGTATTATTGACACATAATCTGCCTGGGAGTTCCTCCATCACGGTATATACACAATATCAAATGTGTATTCCTGAAGCTTCACTGCAATGCAGGATAATCTGGGTGTGGAGGTTTTGGTGCCTTCTGCACTCGGCATTTGTATCAATAGTGTATGGTCAGTGACCAGGTTGAACTTTGTCCCCACACATCATATCTAAATTACTCCACAGACCCACAGACTAGGCTGATGCTAGCATCCCCTTCTCGATTGTGGAGTAGTTTCTTTCTGATTTGGACAGGGACTTTGACACAAAAGCCAATTGGTATTCGTATCCCTTTGTTTCTGTTTTAGGAATACTGCTGTTTTATTCTCCCTAGCATCTGTTGTGATGAATGTCGTCCACTTCAGATGAAATGGCTTAAGGAACACTGCTTCAATATCATTATTTTCTCTTCTTTGAATTCTGCGTTTGGCTGTCTGACCAGTTGAAGTGTATCCCATTTGTTTAATATGCACAGTGGATGTAAAAAATTAGGAACACATGTGGCATAATATTGTGCCATCCCAAGAAAAGAATGCAATTCATCATTGTTCTTTGATGCAGCTGCATTAACTATAGTTTGTAGCAAGTATCTCTTTGGTTTAATTCCATTGGGTGAAGTCATATACTTCAAATAATCTACTTTCTGTGATTTAATGTTGCACTTGAAATGTTTTAAAACTCTAACATGTGCTTTCTACTTCCTCCACTCCCACCAAAATGTCATCCTGCAAAGAAGAAACATTTCCAATGTTGCTTCGTATGCAGTCAATCATCCTCCTAAGAAAAGAGGTTTATGATAATAATCAGATGGCATAGGTTTAAACTGGTATGCTCCAAACAGAGCTGAATTCTGTGAGAGGTCTTGATAGTTTGCGCAATTCAATCTGATGGTATGCATTCTACACATCTAATTTTCAAAAGGATGATACTTCTTTCACTAACAATATTAGTTTGTTGTACTTGGAAGGGGGCAACAGACCGTAACCACCTCATGGTTCATGCTGTCTAGGTGAATTTAGATTCTTGGGGCCTTCAAATGTTTTTTCTAAGGACTACCTGGCTTACATATTTGGATGATTCCACTGGTTCAATGCAGCCTTTTTTATTAATTCCCTTGTTATGATCATCAGGCGGTAGATGGGACTGGGTGATCCTTGGTTTTTACCAGAACAACACAAGGCTGCTTTTGTGTTCATAATTCCTTATACAGTCTAGAGACTCGAAAACAACTCTGGAAATTCATCTTTAGAAAAAGAGTTTTCTTCACTCTTTATAGACAATTCTTGGTCAATTTTGTTTGGTTCTAACTTGATGTCCAGTTTGCCCCAATCATCTAATCCCAATACTGTAAAACCTGTTCTTGATAAATGCACTTTGTTTCGGCTCTAATGTTCTTGAACTCCATAGGGCATCTTATATACCTCAGTTCAGGAATGCTGGCTCAACTAAAGACTTTTGATTGTTTTTTAATCTTATTCACTGTAACATTGTGTTTTCCTACAATTTATTTGTATTTATCTAAGGATATTATGGTCAGATCAGAACCAGAATCGGCCATTATTATTGTTTCTTTTCTGTCTAACATTATTATACAGTTTGGCTTCTCTCCAGTGGTGTAGTGGGGGCTGCCTCAGCTCCCGTGGTACAGATGGCCTGCTTCGCCATGTCTGAAGGAGGGGCCCGCCTCAGCTCTAACACTGTGCAAAGGGCTGGGGCCAACTGACCCTGCCTGGCCGCCCCACCTCTGCCTCCCCAAGCATGTCAGATGTGCACAGGGGTGCGGGAGGCAGAGCGGCTCCATCTCTAAGCCTCTGAATACCGCTCTCCATCCAGACAACGACAGGAAGTTTAAAGAGGTTTGTGTTCCTTTTTGGGTGGAGAGTGGGAGACAGAGGCATGGACATGGGGCACTGCAGTGGACCCAACACAGGAAACGGGTATTTTTTGTGTATGTGTAATCTGTATAAGTGTTGTTTGCATGTGTTTATGATGCAGGCATGCATGTCAGATGTGTATTTATGTATATGTATGCATGTGCATGTGAGTTGTCTGTATGTATGGATGTGAGTGTGCCTGTTGTTGGGTGAATGAGAATGCAATTTGTGTGAATGTGCTTGGTGGTTGTGCATGTGGAGAATGAAGTGTGAATGTGAGAGAAGGTGTATGGGTGATTGACTGGCGGGTGAATGGATATTATTGTGATTGCGTCTGTGAAAGTTGTGGGTAGGTGCTTATATGGAGAATGCAGTGTGTGTGACTGTGAGAGAAGGTGTATGTGTGAGTGATTGGTGGATGAATCGGTATACATTTGACATGGTGGGTGTCTGTGTGGAGAATGTAGTGTGCATGTTCTGGGTTCATGTGTGAGTGATTGTGAGAGCAGGTGTATGGGTGAGTGATTATTGGGTGAGTGGGTATGAATTTGATTGTGTGTCAGTATTCTGGGTGGGTGTTTGTGTGGACAATGCATTGTAAGTGAATATGAGAGAACGTGTATGGGTGAGTGAATGGTGGGTGAATGGGTATGAATGTGAATAAGTGTGTGTGTGAATGTACTGGGTGACTGCCTCATGTGGATAATGCACTGTGAGTGAATATGAGAGATGGTGCATGGGTGATTGTCTCTTGGGTGAATGGGTATGAATGTCAATGTATGCTTGAATGATATGATATGATATGATGTGATATGATATGATTGTTTATTTATATAGCACCTATACACAATGTGTTTCAAAGTGCTTCAAGGCAAGGGAGGGAACAAGGGAAAATACAACCACATTCTTACAGGCCATGAACAGTAAGGATGTGAAATTAACTATCGTACTCGGCCTGCCGACATTTCAGATAGTGCAAGAGCTAAGACATAGATAAGGAAGGGAGGGGGAGAGTGGGAAGGAAATGGAAACAGACAGGCGACTACCTACTAGGCCTGACGACATTTCTGGTAGAGCCGGAGAAAAACAAAAGGTGAGGGAGAGGGGTGCAGAAAGGGAGGGGAGGAACAAAACAAGCGACTATCATACTAGGCCTGACAACATTTCAGATAGTGCTGGAGGGGTTGTGGGGAGGAAAAAAACAGTAATGGGAGGGTGGAGGAAACAGACGAGGTTGCTATCATATCAGGTCCAGGGACAATTCTGATAGAGTAAGTGCATAGAAGAAAGTAAGGGGAGGAGATAGGAAAAGGGAGACGGGAAAGGAGGAGAGAAAAGAGAGTAAGCAGTCAAAAAGAGTGGAGAAGCAAGCGTGGAGAACGAATAAAATTGCAGAAGTCAGTAGCAACACATAATGTTGCAAGCCAGGATACATGATGAAGATGGGAACAGCATGATTCGGGGTCACCATGAGTACAAGATGCAAAGGAAGTCCAGCATGAGAGTTGAGAAAGAGTGACGCACCGTGAATGAATGAAGTCCATTAAAGTCAAATCCAGCATTGGCCACAAGACAGTGATGGTGAAGGAAGGCACCAGGTGGGCGGGGCTTGCTAAGTGGTGAAAAAGAGCAGCAGGCAGGAAGGTACCAGGTGGGCGAGGCTTACGCCAGGTGACCTAGATCCACTTGCACCTGCTCCCCATCTACAAAGGAAAAGAAGCTGGAGGGCTCCTTAAGTATGGAAACAGAGTGGCAAGCAGGAAGGCACCAGGTGGGCATGGCTTGCTAAGTGGTGAAAAAGAGCGGGAAGCAGGAAGGCACCAGGTGGGCGGGGCTTGCTAAGTGGTGAAAAAGAGCGGCAAGCAGGAAGGCACCAGCTGGGTGGCGCTTGCTAAGTGGTGAAAAAGAGCGGCAGGCAGAAAGGCACCAGGTGGGCGGGGCTTAGGCCAGGTGACCTAGATCCACTTGCACCTGCTCCCCATCTGCCTATGTAAATGTAAATGTTCTGGGTGGGTACTTGTGTACAGAATGCAGTCTGAGTGAAAGTGAGAGAAGGTGTATGTGTGAGTGACTGGTGGGTGAATGGGCATCATTGTAATTTTGTGTGTGAATGTTGTGGGTGGGTGCTCAAGTGGAGAATTTTGTTGTAATTTTGAGAAAAGACAATAACATAATTGCCCAAACTAGAAACTACTATTGCAGCAACAGTGATCTGGTGGTTGAAACACTATAAAACAACCAATGTAAATAACAAGGAAAAGGAAAGGGCCAGACACTTGTGTGCTGTGGTTTAAATAACAAGGAAAAGGAAAGGGGCAGACACTTGTGAGCTGTGGTTTTAAGTCAATAGTGGTAACCATATCCTGATATTTACATCCTACATGTTCATATCCTACAATATCTGATTAGACAGCATATGGCAATGTTTTGCCCAACTGAGCTTTGTCTAGATAATGTCAGAATTAATGTGTATAGTTAGACACACACAATAGTACATTTTCTACAAAAAACACATTTCCAATTTACATATACAGTTCATTTTTGTCAAACCGAATGGTATGTATCAAGCTCTAATTGCCCTGGATGTTCCATGATCTTTTAAAGAAAATGATCTAAAGGATAAGGGAGAAAAAAGCACATAGCTTTATGAGGTATCAAAGGGAACCCTGTGTTTTAGCAGAACAACTCGAGGCTACTTTGTGTTCATAATTCCTTATAGAGTCTAGAGACTTGAAAACAACTCATGAGATATCAAAGGAGGAAATGGGCAAATCCATCAGTCAATTAATGCATTGGGTTACATTTAGTTTGGATTCTAAGCCTGCACCCCTGTCATAGCAACCCACAACACTATATATTAAGCTAAATGGCACCTCATACATACGTTGTAATTATGATTATAGTTGCACCCACTACTAGGCCTCTATTGCATCCCTTATGGTACTCCGAATTACTTATGATGTAATGTTAGCTAAAATTCATAATTGTCCTCTCAATCCCTCCACATTGGATAAATAATTGACCAATCTTACCTAACTAGTGTACCTTTGCATGTCCTCAAATTGCCACGTATGCTGTAAGTAGTTTCCACCGTTGTTCTGTCCTGTACAGTAAATCAGTTCATGTATTAGATAAGTGCCCATTGTAACTAGCATTTCCAATATTGAGTCAATTATCTTTTAAATTAATAGTGTCATATCAGTTGATCCGTAAGGGTAACACAAATTGAAGAATAAAAGAGATTTACCTGAAATAGGTTTATAACAGGTTTATAAATCCAAAGGATTACAATAAATGTGATTAAGGTCTATCCTGGTCTGTATTTTCAGTTCTGTATCCTGATTAGGATTACTGAAGAATTAAAGAAAACTCAGTTTAGAACTCTACCAAGCCAATCAGAATAAAAGTATACACAGTGCAGAGACTGTTAGCTTCAAAGTTCACTATTGCTCAAAGTCTCATTACCTTAGCTTGCTCTCATAAGTATTTAATTTCATTTCGCTCCCTCCTGGCGGCTACATCTCTCGTTTAGGATCACCACCGCCATCTTTGGAGCAGTATTTATGGCATCACATATTACCTAACGTGTCATTGTGACATCATTTGTGGCATCGCACCATACTGTACTGATGCACCATGTCTGTTTTGGCCATATTCGCTGTGCTAATACATGGAGTTGTTAACCCCCACCCTTACCCACTACAACCAGGTTTAATGGCTAAAGGTCTTTGGTTTTCATGAGACACATGTAAAGATAACGAAATCTGTTCAGACAATGAATAGCGTTTCCATATTTAGTAACACCACATGCTGTATGACTGTGATTTCACTAATAATGATTGACATATTCTTTGTAATAGTGGTATAGTCTCTGACATACGATTTAGCTTGTCACAAATTATACATCTGAAGGTACACTTGGATTATGGTGAAAGAATAAGTAAAATTCCATGATATTAATATAGGTGACTACGCGCAAGCCTGTCATCCATATGGAGGTGTGATTGAGTCAGTGTCAAGTATGGTCCCCAAATTAAAGTTGATTATTGTTGATAATGATGTAAAGTTCTTAGCATGCTTCTATTTAGATCCTCATTCCATCAATTCCAGAAGCTATCGATTTGCAATATTACATTCATCATGATATAGTTAGTTATCAAAATGCATCATTGATTACTATCAACAAAATCAAATAATAAATCATAAAAACATCTCAATTTCATTACCCTTATTTAACCCATGTGTTGTATTCCGTAATCTGCAGTTGAGTTTGGCCTCTTCCTGTTTTAGGATTCGTTCACCATCGCCCAATCTGTCACTGGGATGTATATTGTTGTTCTGGGGAATGTTGTTTTGTGTGTGTTTCAACCACCAAATCACTGTTGCTGAAGTAGTGGTTTCCCTTTCAGGCAATGATGTTATTGCTTTTTCTCAAAATTAGATAAAGTCTTCCTGAATAATCACTAGTTAGCAGGGCGCTGTGTCCCGGTAGCTAACACTTCAAAATTATACTATCTCTTGAAGGGACACAGGTGACAAACCTCACATTTCCTAATTTTAACTAACCAGAGGATTCTGATCTTGCTGGTCAGTGGGGAGCAAATCACAATAATAGTTCAAAGGTGATGATACAACTTTTGATTGAACATGCAGATAGGGAACATAAAAGATTTGAGTGCAATATGGAAATAGTAGAGAGGAAGATCAAGGAGATGGAGGCTTTGGAAACTACCATGCAGAAGAATTTCAAGAAACTTGATGAAATTGTCAAGAAACACCAGAAGGAAGTCAAATTAACAAATGCTAGGACGCTATCACATGATGACAGGGACTATAGGTCAGACAGAGTGTACACCTTCCAACCCAAATATGGTTAACAAACTAGGGTCTCATCCATAAGCAGTATGCCAGGCTCATCACCAGTCAGCTCAGATGGAGATGGGAAACTACATAATGCTGACAATCAGAACAATCCTAGTGTTAAAAAAGGGTTTTTAGATCAAATAAAACATTATCACATAGGCAATCGCACTCCTATCAAACATGTAAGATTCCAAAATCCAGTACATACAAATATTATACCAAGACCCATTCAAGGGACAAACAGGGGGCAGAAGATCTAACACATCATCAGGACACAAGGTAGGTGTGTTGACCAGATCAAAAGCCAGGAAGCACAGAAAACCACAAAAATAAGGGAAGAAGTTGATTTGGTACTTAACCTATTGGATCGTATCTTTGATGAGACGGAATTGAGGATCTTGAATCTGGGTCTGTCCTTTCCACAGATGAAGGAGTGTGACCACACTACTATACAGATTGATATCTATAAATATATTACAAAACTTAAACTCAAGAAGTGTTTCCACAATTCATCATGGAAAAGCATAAACAAGCGTTATCACCCAGAACTAAGTACTCTCACCATTAAAGATGTTCAGAACACTTCACTTGCAATGTCACTATTAGACATTTCAGAAACAACACCGGAATTGATCCTGGATGATTTACAGATTGAAAGTAACACAATGATTGAGACTAATCTGAAACCTAAGTCTCATTTCGTACGACTGACTGATAGACACATTCCATCAAACAGTAATTAATGGCATCCACAAACTCACAGACAAAAAAAGCAAGAGAGGTATCCCATTTGGGGGCAATTTAATCCATCGAGAACAAGCAGCTGTCAAGACACTGTATAGCTATGATGATTTGATTATTAAAAAGGCCGATAAAGGTGGAAACATAGTCATTCTTAATAGAAGCGACTATATTAAAATGGCTGCAAAACATTTACATCAACAGGGTTGTTATGAGAGAACTAATCAAGAATTTTGGATCAAAAGCATTTCAGGTTATAAACAGCTCATTGATAAATGGTATAGAATGCAATTGATTACGGGTGAGGAAAAGGGTTTCTTGGTATGTGAGACACCACGTACAGCTACCATTTACTTTCTCCCCAAAGTGCATAAAACAAACGCAGAGCTGCCTGATGTATGACCAATTGTAAGTTGAAACAGTTGGATAACTAAAAACATGTCAAATTTCATGGATATATTTTGCTGAGACCTGAAGTTTTGAAATTGAATGCATATGTAAGGGATACTATGCATGTGCCAGAGATCCTAAGAAGTATTGAATGGAATACAAATGTAATTCTGGCTACAATGGATGTCAAGGCATTATATATGTCTATAGATCATCAATTTGCCCTGTCAACAATTGATTACTTTTATGATGCCAAATCTGCTTCCTACTTGAAATGGGTTACAATGTTGAAAGCGTTTTTTTGTTTTTACTTTACATCATAATATTTTTTATTTGATCAAGGATTGCATAAACAGACTAAGGGTGCAGTAGTGGAGGCATGTTACTCAATTTCCCTAGAAAATTTGTTTATGGGAGAATTTGAATACACGTGATGAAATATCCTGATGTGACTAATAAAGTATGTACATGGATGAGATATATGATATATATATTATATTCTTCAAGCAATGCGCCCAGATGCCTTTGGGCCAGGCACGCTATATAAATAAATAAAATACAAATACAAATATTGATGATATTTTGTTAATATGGAAAGGTACCAAAGATGAATTTACAGCCTTCAATGAATATCTCAATTTAAATGAGTTTGGCATTGAACTGACTTTGGAAAAAAAGCACTGAATATGTCACATTTTTGCACTTACATATTAATATTGAGGATGATAATTTACACAAACGGACATTTAGGAAAGATAGAAAAGTAAATTCAATCTTACACTCCACTAGCTGTCACAAAAAACGTGTTATAGACAACATTCCAAAGGGAGAATTTATACATGCAAAACAGAACTGTATCAGAATGTGTGATTACAATAATGAGAAACTAATTATTGAGGAAAGATTTGTGCAAAAAGTATATTACATGTATATTATTGATGATGCTCAGAATAGGACAGACAATGTTAATAGAGATATGCTATAAACCCCTAAAGCAAGATTTTGCAAAGCGGACAAAAGGACTAGGATGATAACCCAATTTTCAAGGGATAACCAAACAATTTACAAAATATTCAAAAATCATTGGCCGATTTTGCAATTAGATGATGCCTTGAAAAATTATATTGAAGATGAAACAGATTTTGTATATACTAGGGCCCCAACATTAGAAACTATTTTGAGTCCCAGTTTTATGACTAGTAGATTGCACAAAAAGGGGTGAAGTGAGTGGCAATCCTGTAAAGGGCTTTTTCAAGTGTATGAATTGCACCATGTGCAAATAGGCATTAAATAATGTACAAACATATGAGACGGGAGATAATCAGAGGATACAAATACTGGATTGAATTAATTGTAGAATCAAATTTGTCATATATTGTTATATGTGTTTGCAACAAATTGGAAGTTGGGTCTACAATTAGAGAATTACGATTTCTTATCAGAGAACATTTGAAGATGTCTATTACATCAGAGAAAAGACTGCCACTGCAAGAGAATTGGGACGTGGTACACCAGATGGACAACAAGTAACAAGTGAAATTTATTGGAGTGAAACACATACATCGCAGAAACAGATTGGGAGACTGTGAATGAATCCTAAAACAGGAAGAGGCCAAACTCACCTCCAGATTAGAGAGTACAACACATGGGTTAAATAAGGACAATGAAATGGAGGCTTTTTATGATTGCTTATATGATTTTGTTGATAGTAATAAATTATGCATTTTGATAACTAATCATATCCTGATGAATGTAACATTCTGAATTGGTACCTTCTGGAATTGATGTAATGAGTATCTAAATAGAAGCATGATAATAACCTTTTACATAATTATCAACAGTCATCAACTTTAATTTGGGAACCATGCCTGACACTGACTCGATAGCACCTCCATATGGATGACAGGTTGCAGGTAGTCATCTATGTTAATATCATGCTAATTTTACTTATTCTTTCACCATAGCCCAAGTGTACCTTTAGATGTTCACTTTGTGACTAACAAAATCGGATGTCAGAGATTATACTACTATCACAAAGAATTTGGCAATCATTATTAGTGACATCACAGTCATACAGCATGTGGTGATACTAAATATGGAAAGGTTATTCACTGTTTGAACAGAATTCGTTATCTTTACATGTGTCTCATGGAAACCAGAGACGTAAATCCATTAAACATAGTTGTAGTGGGAAAGGGCGGGGGTTAATAACTCCATTTATAAGCAGAGCGAATAAGGCCGAAATGTCTGCAGTGACGCGATGCCACAAATGACGTCAAGGCATCACTGCATGTCACGTAATATCTGATGCCATAAATACTGCTCCAAACATGGCAGCGGCGATCGTAAAAAGGATACGTCATCGCCAGGAGGGAGTTAAATGAAATGAAATACTTATGAGCGCAATCTAAGGTAATGAGGCTTTGAGCAATAGTGAACTTTGAAGCTAACAGTATCTGCACTGTGTATACTTTTATTGTGATTGGCTTAGTAGCGTCTGAGCTGAGTTTTCTTGAATTTATCAGTAATCCTAATCAGGATACAGAATAGACCTTAATCACCATTTATCATAATCCTTTGGAATTATAAAACTTTATTTCAGGTGAATCACTTTTATTCTTCAATTTGTGTTACTCTTATGGATCAACTGATATGACACTATCAATTAAAATGATCATTGACTCAGTATTGGAAATGCTAGTTACAATGGGCACTTATCTAATACATGAACTGATTTACTGTACAGGACAGAACAAGGGTGGAAACTGCTTACAGCACAAGTGGAAACTTTAGGATATGCAAAGGTACACTAGTTAGTAAGATTGGTCAATTATTTATCCAATGTGGAGGTATTGAGAGGACTATTATGAATTTTAGCTAACATTACATCATAAGTAATTTGGAGTGTCATAAGGAATGGAATTGAGGGCTAGTACCGTGTGCAACTATTATCATAATTAGAACGCATGTATGAGTTGCCATTTAGCTTAATATATAGTGTTGGTGGTTGCTATGACAGGGGTACAGGCTTGGAACCCAAACTAAATGTTACCCGATACATTAATTGACTGATGGTTTTGACCCATTTTCTTCTTTGATATCTCATAAAGCTATGTGTTATTTTCTTTCTTATCCTTTGGATAATTTTCTTTAAAAGATCATGAGACATCCAGAGCATTTAGAGCTTGATACGTACCATTTGATTTGTTTTTGTTTTGTACAAAATGTTCTCTTGTGTCTGTCTACTATATGAATTAATTAATTCTGACATTAACTAGACAAGGCCCCAGTGGGTAAAACATTGGCACATGATATCTAATAATTTATTGTAGGGTGTGGACATGTAGGATATAAATACCAGGATATGGTTACCACTGTTGGTCTTAGTCATGTGATTTGAATCAATGTAACATTTAACCACAGAGCACAAATGTCTGGTCCTTTCCTTTTACTAGGCACAAATGTAATTTTGTGGGTGCATGCTCTGGGCGGGTGCTCGCATGGAGAAAGCTTGGGTCCTTGGGTGACTGACCGGTGGGTTAATGGGCATACTTTGGATGTTCTGATCTCCTCAGACCTTCCCCTCTCTATCCCTCTCACCACTCCTCTCTCCTGGAGTGATCACTTTCTACTTACCTCCCAGCTCATTCTCTCTACCCCTCAGGCCAAGCCGACTCTATCACTGCCACCCACCTTCTTGGTAATTCGAGCCATGAAGTGCGTATATGTTGGGGCTTTCGCCACCACTTTCTCCCCACCCCTCCCCACTTTGGCTGACTCACACCCTGACACAGCCTTTTCCATGCTCCAGTCTGCTATATCTGACACTCTCAATGTTCTTGCTCCTGCCATGAGGATCCATCTGAAGCCCAAAGCCAAGTGCAACTCCTGGTATGACTCAGACCTCTTCAACCTTAAGCATAAGTGCAGGGTGGCTGAGAGGAAATGGCGTGCTTCATTTTCATCCTCTTACAAACTGGCGTGCCGCCTGCTCCAAAGGCAATCCCGGCTCTCTGTCTGCACTAAGAAAAGAGCCCACATCCAAGCCCGTGTCTCTGCGGCATCCAACACCTTGGCTGAACTCTTTAAAATCTGCAAGGAACTGGCCAATCCTGCTGCAGTCTCTACCTCTCCTGTCCCTTCCCAGTCCCTCTGCACGGCACTGGCTTCTCATTTCATCTCTAAAACCCAGGACATCCTGCCCTCTCTCTCCTCCTCGCCCCTTCCTTCTTCTACACCCTGCTCTTCCTCTGGCCCTTCTGCAGTCTCCCCTCCTCCCCCCTTGTCAGCCTTTCCCCTGTTCTCCCAAGGCGAGGTTTCTAGACAAGTCCGATCTATGAAAGTCTCGTCAAAACAGGTGCACCCCTGTTCCTCCAAAACTATCAAGGACCACATTGACTCCCTGGCTCCTGCCCTGGCCGACTTCTGCAACCAGACCTTCGCCACTCGAGTCTTGCCTTCCCCTCGGAATCACTCCTTTGGGCACCCCCTTCTTAAGAAACCCTCTGCCGACCCATCCTGTCCAGCTAACTATTGCCCTATCTCCATTACTCCTTTCCTGGGCAAACTCTTGCAAAAGCTGGCCATCTCCCAGCTCAATCTTCACCCTTAATCTGTTGGTTGTCTCCATGATCATCAGTCTTGCTTCAGAGCTGCCAGGAGCATGGAAATTGCTCTCCTGAATATCCGTGAAAACCTGCTCTCTAACCTTGATTCCAACTCACTTTGTGTCCTTATCTTACTTGATCTCTCCTCTGCCTTTGACGCGGTCAACCATGCCATCCTGCTCAACCATCTCCATGATAACCTCTGGGGATCACCGGTCAGACCCTGGTGTGGCTGACTTCTTTTCTCTCCGATCGACCCTCCCAGGTTCAACTTGGGTCCTTCCTCTCCTCTATCTCTATCTCTACCTGTGGTGTCCCCCAGTGGTCTAACCTCTCTCCCTGGTTGTTTAACCAATACCTGACACTTCTTGCCTACCACATTACCGTGCTCTGCCCCAACTTCCAGTGCTATGCGGATGACACTCAGCTCATTTTCAGGCTACCCTCAGCCACCTCTTCTCCCTCTCTCATATCTGACAGTCTTTCCGCCATCCAGGAGTGGTGTGCCGCCAATGATCTCTGCCTTAATGCCATTAAGACCGAGATTCTCCTCATCGGCACACCCACACCCTCCTTTCCTGTCACTCTCTGGCCGGCCTCTCTAGAACCTCTTCCTCCTCCCACCTGTGAGGCAAAAAACCTTGGGGTCATCTTCAACTCCACACTCTCCTTCTCTCCTCACATCTCCGATGTCTCTAAGAAGTCACACTACCAGCTGCAACTCCTCAGGGGTATTCTTCCTTTCCTCTCCTTCCCGGAGAAGCTCACTGTCTCCAGAGCTCTGGTTCTCTCTAGGCTCGACTATTGCAACAGCCTTTTTCTAAATCTGCCTGCTTCCACCCTCCGCCCTTTGCAACTCATCCAGAACAGGACTGCGAGACTTGTCCTTGGCCTCAAGCCCAGGGATCGTATCTCTCCAGGACTGAAATCTCTGCACTGGCTCCCAGTGGCTGCAAGGATTAAGTTCAAAACCCTCTGCATTATCTGCAAGGCCTTCTGGGGCATGGGGCCTCAATATCTTCCTTCACAAGCTCTTCGCTCTTACTCCTCCAACTCTCTCCGGGTCAATCGCTTCTCCAAGCAACAAGTTGGTGGTAGATCTCTTTCTTCAGCTGGGGCCTCCCTCTGGAACAGCCTTCCTGTCCCCCTGAAACTTGAGGCGAATCATCTCTGGTTCCGGATGCACCAAACAACCTTTCTCTTTGCTTCTGCTTTCTCTCCTCCTCTCCCCTGCTGATTTTCTGGCTGAAACTGACCTTGCAATGGCTACCTGGCCACCGTCTGATCTCGGGCCCATGTCCCCTCCCCCGCCAATTGCACACCTGCACTGCCTTCCTTGCAACCCTGCACTTGGGGACTGTTTTTTCTGTATCCCTACAGTCCCTTTACCAGCACTTGACACTTGATGCCTGTACTTACCCTTTACTCTTGCCAGCTGCTGGACGTACTTTACTTATTGTTATTTATTCTATTATCGTCTTACTGCACTGTCCCCTCCTTCTTCCCCTCGCACTCTCCCCTTCCCCTTTCCTATGCACTTGCGCAATATGACTGACACCTGGCCTAGTAGGATCGTTGTCTGTCTTCCTTCTGTTCCTCCTCCCTTGCCTTGTCGCGCCTTGAAACACTTGTGTATAGGCGCGTTATAAATGCCATATCATATCATATCAATGTGATTATGTGTGCGTGCAAGGCTCTATGGGACTTCGGGAGCACCGGAGTATTGTTGTCCTGTTCCTAAAGTGACAAGGGATATATTACTGGAATTTTTTGAGCAAAGCCAAATTGACAAGTGTTATTATACAGCTAAACTGACATTTTGGTGAATTCAGGATAGACATTTTTTACTGTGGCATGCCATTTTTATACTTGCCATCTCCAATAAAGCATCCATGATAAGAGTTATTATGTGGCTAGACTGGTCTACATTGGAGCCTGTTTGGACATGTTTGCTGATTGTGGCATGGCAGTTTTAATATGAAAGTCATCAGGAGCATGTTCGTACACAGGTGAACTGGCACATATTGGCACAGTCTGCTTGTATATGTTTTCTTGTGGTATCATTACTGGCATTATGCACAAAGCAGACATGCCTATTTTCTTATATTATACCACAAGCATATATACATTGGTAACACCAGCATGGAAATGAATGGGTACAGTCAGCAAGAAAATGTTTTTTTGTTCTGGCATATATGGTGGGTAACAGAATCATGAAAATGCATTGGGAAATGTTCCTGTGCACTGTTGTTCACTTGCATCTATTGGCTAGTTTCAGGAGTTACCCTACAAAACAGTTTGAGAACTGTCTGACTTTTTACACAATTTTTCACAGAAAGCATGCTGCATAATACACCATTTTAATCCATTATTTTGAAAATGTTCTTGGGGAAGGAGGGCCATTTGTTTCATTGGTGCGGGCTCCCTCACTACACTTGGTCACTCTTGTATTTATGCCCTCCAATAAAAAAAATCGCCAGCTATCGCTGGTGGCTGGTACATTTGGGTGCCAGGGGCCAGGCACCACCTAATGTTTCTATACTAGGTGAAAGATTTAAGCTTCCTCTGCCACATAATGATCTTCATGGGCATTGAGCAAACGCGATGGTCCAGGCCTGCTCTGAGTGTGGTATATCTGGTGCTTTCTTGAGTAGCTTCGATGGGTGCCCTCAGCATGGTTCACAAGGGGGCCTGCAAATTTTTTGTAACGCCAATGCTTCTATCTTTGCCATTTCTCCATGCTCTCCATCAATATCGTGGGTTTATGTTACTCTGAAGAACCATAATTCGTCCTATCACCACTCATTCCCACTGCTGATACATTCATGTCTCTGGAAAAATGACCAACTGTTCACAGAATGCACAATCTTTGCCTCTGGAAGGACATTGGGCCTCATTACGACCCTGGCGGAAATCGCTGTGCAAAATTCACCATGGAGCACGGCGGAAAGCTGCCGATAGCGCCATGGGGGTTGGCGGATTTACCGCCCCATTCCGACCTTGGTGGGGCGGTAAATCCCCATTCCCCATTTTACCCTTCCCCATTCCCATTTTTGCCCCATAGGGTATAATGGGAGTGGGGAAGGAGTTAATTACGCCACCGTAAAATACGGTGGCGTAATTAACAACAAGGTCCCGTAGCGCCATGGATTTCTCCGCCCGGAAAAACCAGGCGGAAAACGCTCCATGGCGCTACGGAAACTCGTAGTAGGGCGGACGGGTCCGCCGCGAATAACGCTGGCGTAAACCCACTCCGCCAGGGTCGTAATGAGGCCCATTGTCTGTCCTTAACTAGGTGTCTTGAATTACCACATCTGTGGCAACCTAGTGCCTCTTTCCATCTTTCTCCACCTTATTGTTGCTACATGCTCTCAGACTTTCTTAGACTTTTCTGACTTCATGAATCACACTGCTTAGTGTGTTTCCTGCTATTTATTTGCACTTTAATCTTGTTGCTTTCGCTGCTATAGCTATTTGGATTTCCTTATCGGGTGTGAACTCTTCCTCTGCTATGAACACATCCAGTATGTTTTTGCTGTTTGGGTGCACTTACAACATATCATGCTCTCACACTTGCTTCCAAACTCAAATAAGGCCACCATTTCTCTTAATCTGATAGCATAGTCGCCCAATGGTTCTGTACTTGCCTCTTTTCTTGTATAGAGCCTTATTGTGTGCAATACTGTGTTTTCTTTGTTGGGAAATCTCTTCACTATCCTTGTTATTGCTTCTGGATAGACCTCATTATCATCATCGACAGGCTCTGGCTTCCATCCTAGGAACATTCTTTGCCCCTCCACAGCCATAGCGTTCAGTAAGATAGTCTCCTTTCTCCCTTGGGCATAAGCGGATTTACCCACTGCATCTACATATGTTGTGAATAGCAAATACCATTGTGGCCAGGATATTGTTGGCTACCTGGCATTGGAAAAAAAAGAACAGTGGAGGTGTTGCTTATTGCATTGCGTTCCTGTCATGTGGTGTAGAGGATCACAACTTCATCACCAATTATGCGTTCCATTTTCAAATTTCTAGTAATGAGTCTGGTTGCAGAATCCTAACCAAAGGATGCGGGAGAGGTGCATCTTGGACTGGCTGCTTGGAATGGAACTAGCACCAGCTGTGAACACACTCAACCTCCTCTTCACACTCAATCCCTGTCCAATACTTCAGCTTTTATCTGGGCACTGCACGGATACCCAAATCTTCTAAAATGCGAACCAATATTCAGTTTGATTCATTAGGAAGATCCCGCTTCTTAGCAGCTACTGCACAATATTCTCCAAGAATCTCAAATGTACTCTTATATTGGAACCTGATTATAAGTTAGTAACTGTAGGAGTATGAGCTCCACTTTTTAACACTTAGACTCAGCATTGTAGCATCCAGATGTTAGCGTGGGTTTGAACTTCAATTGGGGCCCAGGGTGTGAAACCTTTTACTGGACTCAACAGTGTGCGTCTCAGGCACAAATAAATAGATGCCAATGCACAGAGCACATGATTGAAATTGCACTTTGCTTCAGGATGATATTTCAATTAACTGAACTGCAGTAAATATAATACTAACATAAATTAACATACTAATTACCCCAACCACAGTTAACATGTAAATGAATCCCTTAATAATAATTAGTGTAAATTAGTCCATGATGAAATAAGCTGAATGCAGATTGTGAAAAAGCATGATGCTCTGGAAATGGGAATTTAAACGTGCAGGCTGAATCTGCGCTGGGTGATCAACTAAAAAAATGTGAAGATCCATTCTACTGAAAACAGGGCATTGTATTAGAGCATGAAGCACAATGTGATGTATCTTTTGCTTTTCAGCAATGAAATCACGTGCCATTTCAGTGGAATGATATGCTCAAGGGGAGGTGTTTTCCTTGATTGACAAAGGGGTTTGAAAAAAAGGGCTTTTAGACAGACTCACATTCATTCATCTCTGGGCACTGGGAGACGAAGGAGCAGAGGGCTGGCTCGGCAGACAAAGTTCAATGCTGGCAAGCTGTCTGATGCTTAAGCTGTCCTTATCTGGGTTGACCCTGTGCGAGGCAGGCGGAACGATTGGGGAAGATTCCCATGCCAAACTGAATCAGAAATACCACCAACAAATCTAGGTAAATTTGAATTTAAGTGAATGGCTGCTGTTGTGAATGAGACCAGGTAATCTAGGTTAAGTAGTACACTTCATTTTAGGTGCTGTCTATTGTTAACATGCATGTAATCCTTTGCTTATATTTCTCAAAGCCTTACTGCGTGTTTTTTTAAAGTGTATACTCTTGCCAAATTTCATGAGGCCAAGGACAATTAGCAGGACTCTTCACAGATAAAGTGTTGAAAGCTATTGCAAGAAGAAATGTACTTGCACCGTGAAATACAATGTGGGCATAAGTGCCATTGTGTGTAACTTGTTTATTTCTATTTTACTATAATAAAAAACAGACTCAAACATAACTTAATCGCATTACATGTATTCCGGATTCAGTGAATTTCATTTGATATGCATAAAGAGACAGATGTGCAGTAAAAAATATCTCAAAGTAAAGTAGCCAATGTGAGCTGTTTATCTAGAACGATTTAATTGATGCATGAATGTGCAGTATTCCCATTGCATGCTTTACATTTGTTGAAACTGAGCCAAACGGCGTGGTGTGGTATTGTACATAAGGTACCATAGAAGGCCATGAGCCATCTATCCAGAGGGTATCAAGTCCAGTATTCTGTTTGTTGTTAATGACCCTCATAAAAAACAATTATTAGGCAGTATTCTGAAATCAGTCTCACCACTATATAAATACCCCAATAGGTTATCACAATATATTAACAAGGATTATAAAATACCACCAAATACCACCATAATAGAAAAGGACCACAAGGTAATAGATATCCAACATATTTGGTGCATTGGCCATTGGGAAACTTTAAAATAGTTACTGGGCGTTGCCTTGCATTCTAAAGCATAACCATATTGTGCACTCATAAATTGAAGTAGTGCTGTGAGGTAGTGCAGTGTGTACTCATGTGTCTCCCAGTATAGTGCCATTGACAATAGTGTTGCCATGTCCCAGATCCAGGTTGAGTTTTCTGAATTTTCGAATGATCTCGAGGCAAAGCTTTATGCCCATACAGTTTGGTCCTCTGAAAAAGCAACCAAATGGAAAAACAGAATTGCCACAGATGTAGAACAGGAGGCATTTGAAAACATTTTTGATGAAGGAAGCATTGTGCAGGTCTGCCTCGTTAGGCTATTCCAAGCACCAGAGAGTAAGGAGGAGAACAATTGCATCATCAGACTATGCACAGAATTGTGGTTCCTGCTACACAGGTCCATAAAGATGCAAGGGAATGACAGTGAAGTTATTAGCAAGTTACAATGCAGTTTGGACAATGAATCTGATCAGGTGCAGCAGTTAAAAACAGAATTGAAACAGAGGGAGCTAGTCCTGGAATTACAAGCTAAATGCAGCAATCCGTTTCAGAGAGAGAAACAATTTTTTGAGAGCGAGCAAGAATTAACCCACTTAAAAGCAATTTTAGATGAAAGAAGACAAGACAAAGATGTTGGTATTTCAGAAATACAAGACCTTAGAGAAGAAAACAGGGAGAATGATACAGAATTCCATGCTATGGAACAGGAGATATTTATATTACTGGAAGAAAATGACAAAAAGGACAAATCGCTTAATCAGTATCAGAAACAAATCAATGTATTGCAAGCAATAATCAGTAAGGTCAGGGATGAGAATTCTGATCTCTGTCATGCGGCGGAACAGCTTCATGGACAGTGCAAGTCCATAGAACAGCAGACATTTAGACTCAAGGCTCACAAAAAGTGACAAGGCACTACGTTCAGTCAATGGGCCTCATTACGACCCAGGCGGTAAGTTACCGCCTGGGCCATGACTTTACCACCATGGCGTAAACTACATTTACGCCATGGTGGTTGGCGGACTTACCGCCCCATTCCGACCTTGGCGGGGCGGTAAGTCCCCAATCCCCATTTACCCTTCCCCATTCCCATTTTTGCCCCATAGGGCATAATGGGAGTGAGGAAGGCGTTAATTACGCCACCGTAAATTACGGTGGCGTAATTAACTCCATGGTCCCTTAGCGCCATGGATTTTAACACCTGCTAAAGCAGGTGTTAAATCCGCCATGGCGCTAAGGGACCTCGTACTCAGGCGGTAAGGGTCGGCGCTGTTTACGCTGCCGTAAACCCCTTACCGCCTGGGTCGTAATGAGGCCCAATCACAGCTATGGCCAAGGAAACAATGTACCGACAGCTGTTCCTGTGGCCCACCTGGTCAGGGGAGTTGCTAGGTCTGGAAAAGACCCGGGGCTACGCTGCTGTCGGAACTGTTGGGACTGGGGGCTAGCTAGTCTTTTGGCCGTAGCTCCTGAGATTCTATCCGGGGCTACAACCAAAAGATCAGGGGCTATAGCCCCCTAAGCCCCCCCCAGCAACGCCCCTGCCCCTGGCTATAACCCAAAGGTGGGGTCTGAATCATTGGCAAATATTCACACTCATTACTGCCCACAAGAGAACAGAAATGAGCGACAGAATGACACACACTAGAATGCACCATGTAGTCGTGTCAAAATTATGAAATCTATCAAGATTTTGATTAAAACATTCAAAAAGGGAGGCGATTGTTGCATGGAAGACCATGTAGAAATCGCTCACGAAATATTCAAAGCCCTCCAGATACCTGGACAGTACTTCCACCTGACCCTAGTTTCAGCAGCTGCTAGTGTCATTCGTGGGATCAAAGAACAGGAAGATTTGCCATGGGCCGTTTTTGAGAAGGAGGTTAGACATCAATAATCCCCTTATCAGTCTATACAGGATGGCCAAAAAGCAGCCTATACCATGATGGCAAAGCCTGATATGTCCCCTCGCCAATACCTTCAAAATCTGAAAAGAGCATTGTCACACTTTGATGTGGCCTTTAACCCAAACTCTGTAGAATTTAAGACTGCATACTTTTATGGAATCCAAAAATAAATTGTATCCCAGTTAATTTGTGAATTTGACAGGGAAAAACCAGTAGAATGGATAATGGGACAGGGGAGCAATTTATATGAAGTTATTTTTGGTCAGAGAGAGGAAGGGCCTAAGAATAAGGAGACAAAACCAAAAGTCTAAAGAACCCACCCCAGCGATTTTGGAGGTCAAATCTGTAAAGATGCCCCTTGAATCTGCCCATACTCAGGCAAGAAACAACATGACACCTAGCCAAAGGGGCATGCCTCCACAGAGGACATCACCACAAATTCCTATAGTTCAATCCATAGATTCCAGTAATAGGGATTCTTACTTTGCTAGCTCTTTTTTTGGTCATTGCAGCGTGGCTCAGCAAGGGTTAACTGCAGTGCAGATGGAGTTTGCTGGCTCAAGTAGTGTCTGAGGAGGGGAGCGAGCAGAGTCCTGCCGAGTCCTTGGGCGTCCTCTGGCATACCGCGGCGGTGTGGGTCTTCTACAACGGTATTCCTGTCCACGCTGCCAAAGGTGTGAAAGGAAAATGTCCCCGTATCTCCATGTCATTGCACCGAGTTGGGTGGTGGACAAGTGTAGCTGCAGGTACTGTAGTGCCAAGCGAGCCTCGAGAGCAGGGAGGGAGAGTCGGACTAAGGCAGCTCCCTTAGCTGTTGGGCATGCCCCACTCTCGTTTGGTTTTCAGCCCCACTCAGGAAATATAGCTCTATGCTGGCAGCTTTGTGTGTGCCCTCATGGTAGATGAGCTGAGGCTGAGGCCTGTGTGAGGGACGTCGCTGTGCGAAATTGGGAACCTTGGAGGTCTGCCTAAATCTGCTTAAATCGTTTGCATTTTCTGGAACTTGGATCTCTCTGAAATAAACTTTGTATGCCTTGATTGCCCCGTCCTTTACTGTGGACAAATGTCCACCTACCCTATTGAAGCTGTCGACTCGGGGCAAAGAGGCACAGGGCTTGTTGGAGGAGCTGTGTGTTATTACTTCTGTGACTTAGTGATTCTGCATGTGTTTTGGGGGTTGCAAGTGTTGTCTCTCCCCCACCCTTTTTGCCACCAGGAGGCTGCAAGGAGATCATAAGGAGTTTTCTCTCCACTTGATTGGCATTATTGAGGGGGCAATGTGCTACTGGTTCAGCTTGTCCTGAACAACATTAGTTAATAGCCTTCTGTGTGATATAGGGTTCCACCCGCACTGTACTAATTATGTGGGTCATCTGCTCGCTGTGAGTTCAAAATGTTAAGCCTCTTAGTTTTTCGTTTTACATACAAATATTTGTTTGTTCTGTTTGTGTTAGTGAGGATCTATTATTAGCTACTATTAGCTTCGCCAAAGTGTAATAATTTTTTTAATTTTTCCTAATACTATTGGACTGAATGGGGAAAAGGAAAGCTTGGGATGAGGGGAGACAGGGTGGAGTAGGAGCAGGGAAGAGTGCCAAGAAATCTAAACTGGGCAACAATGTGAAGTTAAGTAAAGTGACCCAGAAACCCAAACACTCACAAAGATCCCTAACTCATATATAGACACAATGGCTTCTAAAATTGTGAGCTGCATTAATGCAGCAGATAAGGTTGTCACAGAGGTAGTCCAGGACGTAGGAGGGTGTCTCAATAGAGGAGAAATGGGTAGTATGCCTCAGGAAGAAAGCCAAAGTACAAACATATGGGAAGGCCGGTAGGGACCAACATGGGGACTGAATCCAAATGGGTTGAAGCAAATATTTTGGGTTGGGTTGGGATGAACAGTCCCCTAGGTGGACACCCAGTGAACAAATGTGGCTCGGATTTGGATTCTTCCTCCCACAGAGATGAAGATACGCTTTGGTTAGAAACTTTGCTGGATGGCAAACTCAAGCCCGTCCAGCTGGTTCTACATTCCCTACAGGTTTAAAGGCAGGGGTACTGAATATGCTGGCTATTACGGACGACTCCATTAGAGCCCTGACAATGAAGGTAACAGCTTTGTCATCTGAAAAGTTTGTAGAGGCAGTGGGCTCAGCCCCTGTAGCTAGGGAGGGGCATAAGGGTGGTGGGGCAGGGAGAGAGGTTCGGCAGCCTCTCGAGGCAGTGGATGGGAGAGATACTGCCCAGACCCCCACCGGGGCATCACCTAATCCGGTCCCCCGGTGGGAGGGGGCAAGGGGGATCGAGCCAAGTGCAAGAGATGGGGGGAGGGTGGCAGAACCCAATTTCCCATCAGGGTTGGGGGACCAAAGCACTCTAAATCTGCCCCAGCTGCTGTCCCTTTTGTCGCTAATCACAGGCCTACCACGGCTCCCGAAGGTTGCCTTTGAGTCAACGGCCTCCCTGATAAATAAATCCAGACATTGGATTAATACTAATTTGATGGGCCCAAAAGTAGATCCTGGCATTATCTTTATGGCAAGAAGGGTGGGGTGGGTAGGTACCAAAACAACAGAATTGGAAGGGTACAGCATTGTGGTGTCCTTCTCTGATCTGACCTGATAGTAGTCAGTTACCTGCTTAGTTCTAAACTCTCTAGAGAGCTTACACCTAATGAGAGCAGTGTACTGTCCCTGGACTACTTTTATGCGGGCCCAGACAACAAGGTTTTTCAGGATAGAGGACAAGAAGGGAGGGGGCAGGGTACATGGTACCCACATGTTGACCGTACCAATGCTGGTGGATGGAGGACCATTTCGCATCCAGGTCATCCAAAGTGCAGGAGGGAAATGGACCCTTTGAGCGGTCTGGCGTTAGCCAACCGGTATGAAGTCCTAACCTCCTGCGAAGATCTGGACTGACAGCAGGGAAAGGCAGCTCACTGGGCTGTGCAGGTGGACCCAGAGGCAGGTAGGGTGGATGTGGGGGATACGAGTTATTAGGGTGGCAGACTCCCTAATGTAGCTCCCATAGAGCTCTACCTGCTTCCATGGAATATAGCGGGGTCTAGGGGAAAAATTGATAGAGCTGACATTGCGGAGCTTCTGAACAAACGGTTCTACGTTATTTTGCCACGGTATTTTTCATCGCATATTTCTTCATCGCCGTTTTTTTTCGGGGGGGATTACCACCCAAACCCCCCTTTTTTATTTTTTATTCCCTTACACCCACAACCATATATTTAATTTTTTAACCCCCCAAAAAAAAAAAACAATGAGTTTTTTTTCAAAATAAAAACGGCGATGAAAAAACACGCGATGAAAAATACTGCAGTAAAATGCGTGTATACCGAACAAACATGAAATCATCCTTCAGCAGGAAATGTGCCCATTGGAGACCCCATTGTCTCATTTTTTAACCCCCCAAAAAAAAAAACGATGAGTTTTTTTTCAAAATAAAAACGGCGATGAAAAAACACGCGATGAAAAATACTGCGGTAAAATGCATGTATACCGAACAAACATGAAATCATCCTTCAGCAGGAAATGTGCCCATTGGAGACCCCATTGTTGGGTGGCTATTTATCCTTTGGAATCCTGGCTAAGAAAAACCCGAAAGGTAGATGTTATGGGGCGGTGTCCATATTGGTAAGGACCCCCCTAGAATGTAGGGTAAGGGTGTTGGATACCAATATTTTTATTTGTCAGGCAATTCGTATATTCCCTGTAAAGGGTGATTCGCTCTGTATTTTCAATTTATACAACAGTCCACATAGAGCTGAGGCTGACAGGCTGTCAAGAGTAAAGCTATTTATGGATGATCTCACAGCCAATAGAAGAAAAATGTATGATCATTGTATCTGGGGAGGGGATTTTAATGTCACACTGGGTTTGGGTTTGCCTAAAGCGCTGTTAGACCCAGTCAAGGACCAGGTGTGGAGGATCCCACAGCCACAGATGAGGGATGCTAGAGGCTGTGCCAAGGGCCTTCAGCTGTCTCTGTGGCTTACAGAATGGGGTCTTTGTAAGGTTAACAGTGATCTAGCTCCAGATATACCCGGCCAGTTAACTTTTAATAACCATCTAGGCTCGTCAACCCTAGACTACTTCTGCATCTCCCTGGATTTCTTGGAGATGGCTGAGAGCTTTGAAGTACTGTAACGGTCACCTGATTCCCGCAGAGGCACCGGTCTTGACTGGGTGAATGCCGTATCTACAAAGGTGATGTGTAACACACGGTTGGCTCTTTGGGCTGGACCTCTGTGCACTGTATGTCTGACTCGAAGAGTAAGATGTCTGCAGATAGAAAATATGGGATTAATGAACTGGGGTTATTGGGTGCCTCTCTCCTCTTCCCTTTCTCTTCTCCTGTAGAACCCCAAAGGTTAACGCCCTCACCTTAGGTAAGTGAACGCCGAGCTCTCCATCTGCCTCGGGGCAAGGTGCCGTAACCAGTTTCTTCACTGGATAAGGGTGCAGGCCTCTTGACCTCAGAGGACTACTGTCCGTCGTTAACTGCACGAACGGTAAGTTCTGGGCACTTCAAATGTCTTAAAAGTCTTTTGTAATGATATCTCTTGTTTTGCAGGGTTCCGGCGATGGCGGATGGCGGGCTGATGAGAGTTGAGGATCGAACCCGCGTGAGGAATAGAAGCGCCTGGAAGCACGTAAGTAAGCGCTTGTAGCCTGCTTCACGATGCGCACTAACTGTCCCTTTTATCTTGCAGGTACAAGTTCGGAGCTTTAGAGAAGCTGAAGGGTGCTGGAATACCCACTGTATTCGGCGTGGGAAGGAGTAATGGCACGTGAGTAATAAAGTTGCCCAATGTCTTTAAACGCACCTTCTTTTGTCTTTCAGATGCGGGATGCAGCGCCGAAGGCCTCCGGAGCGTGCAAAGAGCTGGTAAGCTTTTGTCTTTCAGATGCCGGAATGCAGTGCGAAGACCTCCGGAGCATGCGAAGAGTAGGTAAGCCTTTGTCTTTCAGATGCCGGAATGCAGCGCGAGGCGTTGGTGACAGCCGATGGACCAGGTAAGAGATGCGCTGCCACTGAAGACCCTAGTGCTAACCTGTTCTTTCTTTGTCTTTACAGGTGCTGCTGAAGACTGGATTCCAGGATGGTAAGCCTTTGTTCCCTTAGGCCCAGGATCAGAAGCAGAAGACACGATGAGCGTTCTGCTGCAGAGAATGCAGAATAACGCAAAGCAAGATTCATCCATCGGGTGTGGTTTAAATAGCCTCCTGTAGTGCTTAGGTGTCTCCTTCCACAGCCACGCCTAGGTAAGAAAAGAGTTCCTGTTTTCCAGAAGAGTTCCAGTGTTCTGAACCTAGGGAGTGGCTCCTGCCCCACCCAACAGGAAAAGTAGTCCCAAACAGAAGAGGATCAGGGGTTCAACTGGCAGGTAAGTAAGCAGCATGGTCTGCTGCAGGTAAATCCACCCAAGCATTATGAGCCCGGCGCTTCCAGCGCTGGGACTGGGCATCTTTATGAGCCTGGTGCCACTGGCGCCAGGACAGGGTCCAAAAGGTCCCAATTGGGACTGGCTGGCACTCGGAACCGGGGTTATGGGTCTGCTTCCAAGGGAGTCGGGCAAGTCCTGATCTTTTGGAAGCAGAGATCATGAGAAGTACTGTCTGATCCGAATAGTGACTGCCATCCCATCTGTCTCACATTGAAGGAGCCCTGGGGGGATGGGCGTGGTAGGGATACGTTAGTTTGCCCGCTTAAGGTTTTGGCCCCTTGCACAAGAAGAATTAAGTGGGCAAAGATTAAGGAGGCCAACCTACATTGTTTGACAATAGCTGAGAATGCTGCATTATTTCTCGGTGTCCTGGATGAGTCCTTGCCTCCTGGGGAGATTGTGGACCGATTTGTGACACTTATGGGGGCCTTTTACAAGCCCTTCACGGGTCCCTGCAAGAGGAACAGGACGTTGCCATTCATTTGGTGGTCCAATAAGCCTTGTAAAACTGCCAAGTGCGATCTATTGAAGGTTCTAAAGGTGCCAGTGTGCACCAGAAGTGAGATTGCTTGCGCTAGAGTCAAATATCGGGGGGAATTGAAAAGAAGAAAAATGGAGGTTGAACGCAATGCCTGGGAGGGCTTCTTGGAGGCATCTAAATGTCAATATCAGAAGGTGTTTTGGCAATTTGTGAAGGGGGTAATTCGGGGTCCATAGGGGAAAGGTCTAGTGGTACCCATGTGGAACAGAAAGCGTGGTTAAAGCACTTTCGGAACTTGTTCAAGGATGGTAATGAAGGGGTGAGATCAGCAGGGTGTCAACCTTCTTTGAAGTTCAGGCTGGAAGATCTGACCAGGTCAATTAGCCAACAGGCACACAACTGTGTGCCGGGCCCAGATGTGATCCCTCAGACCTATTTCAGGATCCACCTGACCTTTGGGCCCCACTCCTAACTTTAGTGTTTAATGCCTGCATCGAGTCGTGTAGCTATCCTCTCTCCTGGAAAAAAAGGCATTATCTACCCCATTTACAAGAAGGGGGATGTAGCCAGCCCCACCTCATATAGACCAATTTTCCTCCTGGATACGTCTTTCAAGATTTTTGGGAGAGTTTTGTTGGGGTTAATCGAATCTTGGCTCGCGCAGGAGGCTGTTTGTCAAATATACATCTAGGCTTTTGTCCCGGGTTGGGACGTTAGAGCAGTCTTAATCTCTATTTGTTAGTGGCCAACTCAGTTTTTTGTAAAGACGATAGGATTTACCTCCCGTTTATGGACCTGAGCACAGCCTTTGACAAGGTGGATAGATCTAAACTTGAAAATCTATCCGGCCCAATCGAAGGCTGTCACTCTGTACGGTGCCCTGTTATGGGGCTTCCAAACGGCTCATGACACCCAAGTAAAGGAAAATGTTTTCTTAAGAAAATTACTGGGGCTTCTGAACTCGTCTGCCTGTATCTCTATTCATAGCGAGCTGGGCATGGAGTTCTGGGAGGAGCAGTGGGCCAGAGCTCCTATTATTTTTTGGGTTAGGATCTAGGCGATTGTACGAGCCACACATTGTCGTTTTATAATAAGGACCGTTATGGCCAGGGATGGCTGGAAAAAAAATCCAGTGGCTTCAATACATTGATAAGATTCTGGTGGAGGGGAACATAAGCTCCATATCCCCCCCAGATTCTTTGCTGACCAAGCCCCAGTTCAGAAATGATAAATCTGTATTGGGGGAAATATTCAATGTAAAGAGATCTTTGCAGGAACATGTGTTGACGACAGACAGAGAACACGCAGTAATTAGCTGGATCATGGAAATCCAACCCTACTTACTGTGTGGCACAACAGGGAAGGATTGTTGGTTAATTAACTGTGCAAGGTTTGATTGTCTCCTTCTGAGGAGTAACACCATCAACTGGATTGGCTATATGGATTCGGCGGCCAGCCCAGTGTGTGGCCACATCAAGGAAGATTTGGCTCATCTGTTATTGTTCTGCCAGGGCTACAGGGTGATACGTCGAGCGACTCTGTTGCCAGTTCTAAGGGAGGCCAATATTCGCCTCTACAGATCGGCCATTTTGTTTCTCCTAAGTGCGGATTCCATTTTAACTGCATGCGCCCTGCATTCATTCTTGAAGGGGGCTATGTATTTTAGGAAGCGGTTTTTAACCGAATAAGTTGCATTCTGTCTGTATTATTGCTCCATTATCCTGTAATGGAATGGGATTTTTGTCCCCAGGTTTTAGCTATTTTAGGGTTGTATACTGGCATGTTTGTACTGCATTTGTGTTGTACAATGTGTGGCAAATGAATTGAACAAGAATGAATTATGAAGAATATTTTATGGAGGATTTTTTACTGATTGATTGTATTGTATCGTGTCGTTTTTTTTGTGTTTTGAATGGATGATGCATCTGAATAAACTTATTGACTGACTGACATTCGCCCTAGATATTTGGGTAATTCTCCCAGATTGGGATTTTGCCACAATATGCCAGGCCTAAATAACAATCAAAATCAAATGTACAATTGCCCATACCAGACACTAGTTGCTCAGAGTAGATTTGACCCCAATAAAATGGTATATGGGCACCAAGAAAGACCAAGCTATGTGGATAGATTCATTGGAAATGGAAACCAGCACAGGGGACAATTCCCTCCAAATGAAAGACACAATATGAATTATGTCCCTCACCAATACAACCAATCACGACCACCAGTCGACCATGGTCAAAGGATGGTCACTCTGCTTTCTCCACCTCCTGTATCACATGAATTCAGAGGTAACACAAAGAGTAATCAATCTCCTGAGAGGTAACTGAACAGGCCTAACCAGGGTGAGTTTAAGCATGACGGGCCCAGGCCACAAAGAGAGGAATTCAGAGACATGGATAGGTTTCAATACTTAGAGGCCCAAGTCAAAATGTTGTCTGAACAGATAGGAACATTATGTGCAGTCCAAAAGCAACATCCAAGTGAAGGTGCAGAATTTCATAGGAGTGATCTTGTGTGTTCTGACAATAAGTGACTAGTTAATAATCTCTGCACTGATGAAAACACAGATACCTCTGAATCACCTTTCAATAACGGTTTGGAATTGCTTAATGATTTAAAAATAAGAAATCAAACAAATGAAAGTGAGACAGGGAATTTCAACACACACAAAAAAGGAGTATGGTTCAATTTAGAGTTGAATTAGACTATTCAGGTGTGAATTAAGAACAAAAGGGGGAAAATTAACAAGAAAAACCCAAAGAACAGAGAAGCAGATTTAAAAAGAGCCTCAAAAAGAGCCTCCAATGTGAAAATAAAACACAAGAGGAAGATTTAAGATCAACAGATAGATTATCCTCACTTGATAGTCTGAATACTGTTGATACCCATACAGAGGAAACAGTAGCTCAAAAGGAGGGTTCAACATTTATTAATAATGCAGTAAACAGTGAGTGACTGGTACATATTCAGTGAATATACCTAAAACCAATATTTTTCGTAAAGGATACAAATTATTTTTGAATCAACATAGAGTATGAAATACAGTTTGCAAATGAAGAAATAAACAGAATGTAATCAACATAGAGAATTAAATACAATTTGCGAATGAAGAAACAAATTAAGAACAGAAAAAACACATGTGCTTGAATCGGACAATCACTAATGCTCATATACAGTAAACTTGTTTTTACTTTGAAAAGAGACCAGGGTACCTATTAGTATATTCCTGTTTAGTTGTTTTTTTTTCTGTGTTCTGAAGGCACGATCAATAAATGATCATGTCTGTAGTCTGCCTATGTGTGTGTAACTAATCTAAACATTATTAGACAGTGCTTATTCATATTTTCACTCAATATGTACCAGTCACTGTTTACGTCATTATTAATAAATGTTGATACACTTAGACACTTCTCTATGTTTTTTTACCTGTGACTCCTTGAGCACAAACATTGTTATAGATGAACTCATATGAATAATGATAACAAATTGAGTTGTTCTTAGTGTGGATTCTCTTCTCTTTGTTCAATAATGCACCAGAAGTTTGACATGCGGTCACGTGACACTTATGAAAATATCCATTCAAAAAGTTACAGTGTAGAAATAACTGGCGATGACCCAAACAATGAGAAAAGTATAATAAGGAATTGCCGTGTGAACACTAGTTGTCCCAAGACAGAGAGGCAGTCAGTGGTTACACTCCAAATGGGTTCTGAGCCCAGGAGAATAGACAAAGAATATCAAAATGAAGTGGGCAAAAAGGAGGGTACGATGTCATTCCATATGCCTATTTGCCTAGCAAAGAGTAAAAAAAGAGCTAAGGAAAGTACGTCCTGAAATCAGCAAAAATGCACACTTTTTGCATGCTAGAAGAGTTTGAAGATATGTTCTATGCTCCTACTACTATTGAATAAAAATGTACATTTTTTGCAATGATAGATACCGGTGCACAAGCAACAATAATGTCAGAAGAACTAGTGAAAAGTGTCAAAGAAGGGAGATCCCCACAAAATTACATGAAGGTGATGCAAAACGAAGGCCTTGTGCACAATTTCATTGGGGAAGAAACCTATCGAAGGTGTCACTGAGGTTGACATGAAGATAGGGAGGCTGCAGATGAGACAGGAAGTGTTGATCACCTCCATAAAGAAATACCCTTTCTCATAGGGACAAATTGCCTGAAGAGGTTGTCACTCCTCATTGATTATGTAAATGTAGTATTGTGGTCCTTAGCTAAAAAGCCAAATGTATCTTTACAGAAAGCATAGTGGTGCAGAAAAAAGGTAAACTTCCTAGGTCATGAATTGACAGAACATGGATTAAACCCACAAAAGAAAAAAGTGGAGGCGATTCATAAACTAAAAGATCCCATTAATTTGAAAAGTTTAAAGAGTTTGTTTGGAATGGCAAGTTGCAACAGGAAATGTATTAAGAATTATGCAGAGATTACACACCCTTTAACGAGATTCCTGAAGCAGGGTGTACCCTGGAAATGGGAAAAAGAACAAAATGAGGCAGTGGCTAGGTGAAACATATCCAAGAAAAAACAGGATTTCTTTGTAGAAATAGGATTCACATATCAATGCATGTCAGCAGTGTTATATCAAAAATTAGATATGAATAACAAAACCATTGCATATGCTAGCAAAGCATTGTCACAGGTAGAGACAAAATTTAGTGAATGCAAAAAAGCGCATTTGACCACTGTCTGGGCATTACAACATTTCCATCCCACAATTCAAGGAACAAATCACCAGCCTCTGCAATTTTTGCAAAGTAGGATAATCAGATCAGGGAATTTGGCCCAGTCAAGAATTACTTCCTGGACATTAGCACTTCAGGGATTTCCTGTAGAAGTGAAATATGAACACAATAATAAAAAGCCCAGTTGCTCAAGGTCTAGCAGAGTTGCATGATTGTGCAGCTGTATGTGCACCTGAGGACACAGAGCTGTGAAATACAGGTAGATGCGATAACTCGTTCCGAAACTCCAAAAGCAGTTGAGCAGCCTGTGGCACAATGCAGCTGTGATACTCCAGATCAAGACTTGTATCAAAGCGCAAAAGGAAGATCGTATTATAGGCCTATTTTACAACCATTTGCTAGATCCAGAACGAAAAATTCTAACTGAAGCGGACTGTAAAGGGAAAGAGGAATTGAGAGTGCGTGAAAAAGAAAAAGAAAATTAGGTTACAAGACGTACTGATGATTAGAGAATCTGTGATGGGCAAAATCCAATGGGTAGTGCTTTTGTCTTTTTGGGGATTGATGTAACATCATGCCCATGATGCCATAAGTGTAGGACACAGAGGTTCACAAAAAATGTTGGACATTTTGAAAGATTACGCCTATTGGACACATATGTCCCAAGATGTTGAGCTCTACACCAGAGGGTGTTTAGTGTTTACACAGTTTCAACCTGCGTCAACGCTTCATAGAGCACAGTTGCTGAAAAGGGGCTTGACACTCCCATGGTCTGATTTTCAAGTTGACTATGTCGTGCCCGTAAGAGGATCGGCAAGGGGAAACAGGTACATGCTGACAGTAACTTTTCTAATGTCCAAATGGGTGGAGTGCATTCCAGCTTCAGACTGCAGTGCGCAAACAGCAGCCACTTTACTTGTAAATCATATTTTTTCAATATTTGGTATACCTCAAAGAAAAGAGTCAGACTGTGGAAGTCATTTCACTAGAGCATTGATGACAGAAATATGTCAAATATTGGGCGTGAACAGAAAGCTACACATTTCCTACCAGCCCTCCTCTTCAGGGGAGGAGAACAATGTAACAGATCGATAGTTGATATGTTGAAAAAGTTTGTAGCTGAAGTAGGACAGAACAAATGAACAGGTGCCTGTAAATGCATCTACAATTCATGAATATGTGGAGCAATTAAGAAAGCACTTGCACTATGCGTTTGCATTTGTGCAGCTAAATTCGGAAAGCCAGCCTCCGTTGCAAAGACATATTATGATAGGAAGGCATCTGTGAGAGACTATGAAATAGTGAACCAGATTTACAAGTTTAATTTCGGCAAGGGGAAACATAAACATTCTAAATTTCTTGCAGCATGGCAAGGGCCATATTGAATTGTAGATAAGGTTTCACCTGTGGTCTACAGAATTGCTCAAAAGGAGGGAGAATTAACAGTCAAACAGTTTGTCCATGTCAATAAAATTATACCCTTTCACCCGAAACATGAAGTGAAATTACTAGAGCGATTTGAAACTACAAGGGAGTAAAAAGATATAGATTGCCATAGCAGGTAGATAGATGTAAATAGTGCGAAGATGTCAAAAGGAGATTTAAAGAGTAGGATATGTTGAGGTAGTGGACAAAAATACAATTGAGTAAGCAAATGAGGGAAAGGAGTGTGGTGTTTGACAATGTTATCTAAAATACCATGTGATATTGGTGTGCTTAATTCATGTTGTTTTCAGTTAATCATTTCCTACATGGCATGGTATTTGGTAAAGTCTGCATTTGTGTGTGTAACTGAATTTGATTTCAGATGCTCTAGTGAGAAAGGAAAAGTAAAAGGTTTGATGCGCTTCATACTTAAGTTGTCTTTTCTTTTTACTCTAGACAAATAATTGTTTTTGCCATTGGTGCAGGATCCTTGGAGCGCCGATTCCCTGGAGGATATCACTGGATTGTTTTCCCCTGGAAAGCCCCCTGGACCGAAGAAGGGGTTGAAGATGATGACCACGAAAGATATGAAGATAATGAGCCCAAAAGAAAAGGATGTCTGGCTGTTTTTTTCACCTGCCGGAGCAAAAAAGGAAATCTTTTGGCTACTCTTGGTGCTAGTAGTTATGAATGCTTCATGTGCCATGGTTGTGAAAGCACAAGTTCTGATAGAGTCGAGATGGCATCAGGAATTGCAGTAGAAGAAGCACCAGTCTTTATATTGGGAATCGAAGATAGTTATGCCAGAACATGAATATTAGCATAAATCTTGATTTAATCATTGAAAGCTTTCTTAATGGATCAGAAATACAATCAGAGCAAGTGACGGAATGGGTGCAACCCCGTAAAGAAGAAGCTCGGAGGGCAACCAAGGAAATAATATTTCAGTTAGAAAAGACTTTTATGAGTTCATCTAGTGTTAAAAAAAGAAGGGGAAAAAGGATGGCTGGCATATTAGTGGTGTCAATCATGATGACCATAATTGGCGCTGTGGTGGGCACGACAATATCTACAGCCAACTCTGTATCTGTAGGAACATTAAGTAATAAGGCACATTAATTGAGTTATGATTTAAGACAACAAACGTTAAATGGACTCAGGGGTGGACAGAAAGAAGTGATTCGTTTTGTGAAAGAAACAATTCTGGTTCTTAATGAGGAAGTCAAAATATTACAACATAGTACCAGTGTCATTGTTAAACATGATGAACTGCTGCATGATATTTTAAATGTGGTAACTCCATTTGAAAGCATTCTGACAAAATATTTACAGGAAGTTCAAAATGCGGTATCTCAATTGATTCAAGGCCATCTACCTCTGTACTTTGTGTCATCTGATACCAACCATCAAAGGATGGCACGGATCATACAAAGGGAGTGGAGATAATCCAAGAACGAATTGCGTTTGAAATGGGAAGTGAAATACCATTATACATTAATATGGAGGGAATGGAAATAGGTTTCCTAGTGTGCATTGCGTTTATTGCCCCAGAGTTGATCTATCAAATGTAGGTTTTTGGCAAGGTGACAAATTGATTAAGATTGTAAATCTGCTGATGGTCGCATTTCAGACATGGGAACCTGATGTATATCTGATACCAAAGTTGGATACCTGTATAAATTTCAGGGAACATAATTATATATGTCCAGGCAAGCCATTTACTCCTGATGCTGTAGATGCTATTTGCAGACTGAAGTCAGACCATGGGATGTCTAAGGGGTGTGAGGTGATTATAAGTAATACGGAAGTTGAGGAGTTAGCCCATTCTAGATTGATTAAGGATAGGTGGTTAGTGAGTACTTCAATGACAAATTACACACTTACACACCTTAATCTTGGGTCTTTTATTGTGAAACAGTTGCAGCATAGTGTGTTCTACATATCTATCCCTAATGATACAGTGGTGTTGGTGGGTAGATTGAACCTGTTTCATGGCGATGGCGATTTGTGGCAAGGCGTGGTGGAGAACATTCATTTCTTTCGGAAAATTGCATTTCCTATTGATCCAGATATTCAGTTCTTACTGAAACATAAAAGCATACACACAATTGGAATGAATCTGAATAAAGATAACATTACTGTGAGCAGCTTAGGCCTGACAGAGGCAGATAGGTTCAATTGGGGTACCTGCGTGGAAAGAGGTTTGGTGATTGTGGCGGTTCCAATGCCAATTATTTAGCAATGGTTGATTGTACTCACCATTAAGATGAAAATGATGATATTTGTTTTAATGCGGATGGGGAGGGAGAAGATCCAATTGGGAGAAGCAAATGTGTTTTATAAGATCTGCTTTTATTTTCCTGCAGTGATTTTGGGTTATATCCCAGCAGGAAAAAAGGAGGGAGTGTAGGAGTATGAGCTCTGAATTTTAACAGTTAGACTCAGCATTGTATCATGCACATCTTAGCGTGGGTTTGAACTTCAATTGAGTCCCAGGGTGTGAAACATATAACTGGACTAAAGAGTGTGAATCTAAGGCAGAATTAAATAGATGCCAATGCACAGAGCACATGATTGAAGTTGCACTTTGTTTCAGGAGGATATTTCAATGAACTGAGCTGCATTAAATATAATACTAACATAAATTAACATACTAATTAACCCAACCTCAGTTAACATGTAACTGAATCACTTAATAATATTTAGTGCAAATTAGTCCATGATGAAATAAGCTAAATGCAGATTGGGAAAATGAATGATGCTCTGGAAGTGGGGAATTTAAACGTGCAGGCTGAATCTGCGCTGGGTGATAAAGTAAACAAATTTGAAGATCTGTTCTACTGAAAACAGGGCATTGTATTAGAGCAGAAAGCTCAAGGAGAGATGTATCTTTTTCTCTCCATCAATTAATCACATGCCATTTCAGTGGAATGATCTGCTCAAGGGGAGGTGTTTCCCTTGAGTGACAAGGGGATTTTTTAAAAAAGGGCTTTGAGACAGATTAGCATTCATTCATCTTAAGCGATTGGGAGACGAAGGAGCAGAGGGCTTGCTAGGCGGACGAAGTTCAGTGCTGGCAAGCTGTCTGATGCTGAAGCTGTCATTATCTGGGTTGAACCTGTGCAAGGCAGGCGGAAAGACTGGGTAAGATCTCCATGCCAAACTGAATCAGAAATACTGCCAACAAATCTAGGTAAATATGAAGTTAAGTGAGGGGCTGCTGTTGTGAATGAGACCAAGTAGTCTAGGTTAATTAGTTCATCTTAGGTGGTGTCTATTTTTAACGTGCATGTAATCATTTGTTTATATTTCTCAAAGTCTTACTGTGTTTTGTTAAAGTGCATTCTCTTGACAAATTTCAGGAGGCCAAGGACAATTAGCAGGACTCTGCACAGATAAAGTGCTGAAAGCTATTGCAAGAAGAAATGTACTTGCACTGTGAAATACAATGTGGGCATTAGTGTCATTCTGTCTAACTTGCATATTTCTATTTTACGATTAAAAAAAACAGATGCAAAAGTAACTTAGGCTCATTACATTTATTCCGCATTCAGTCCATTTCATTTGACATGCTTAAAGAGACAGATGCGCGGTAAGAACTATTTCACTTACTAGAGTAGTCACCGTGTGAATGAATGTGCAGTATTTCAATTGCATGATTTACATTTGTTGAAACTCAGCAAAAAGGGCGTACTGTGGTATTGTACATAAGGTACCACAGAAGGGATGAGCCATCTATCCAGAGTGTATCAAGTGCAGTATTTGGTTTGTTGTTAGTGACCCTGGTCAAAAACAATTATTAGGCATTATTCTGAAATCAGTCTCACCACTACACTATAAAAATACCCCAACAGGTTACCACAATATATTACCAAGGATTACAAAATACCACCAAATACCACCATAATAAAAAACATAAGGTAATATATATCACCCCAAAATATATCTAACTTACCCCAAGGGCACCTCATGCATGCATGCTTGGTTAAGTTCATTTCTATCGTAACTTGGAAACATCATCTTTTGGGTTTTCTATCCAAATGACCCATTGTCATGAGCTTGGGTCATGCCCCTAGATTAGCCTCTAAGAATTTGTGGACCATGGCTTATCATGCTTGGTCCGTAACACGGAAAGAACCATGTTTAGGCTATGGGGGAAAGTCACTTCCTCATCACCTAAGATGGCGGCTTAAGGGGTTCTATGAAAAGTAACCGTCATGGTCTAGTGCTTCACACTCACTGCATATATAAGTCCCTCCTCTCACCTGCTCCGCGCTTCGCGTCATCTGCTTTGCAGTGTACGCTTACCGCGGCTCCGGTTCTCGTCACAGTTTTCCTCAGCCCATTCTTATGATCTCCTGTCATGGTTCCATAGTTTTCCCTCTGTAGTTAGAGTACATTTCCCGTCACTTCCACAGTATTTCCCTGGTGTTAGATTTCAGGCAACATTCTAGTTAGTTGCCTTCACGGTTACCTCAATACAATTGCCGCGCTCATTCCTGTCAGCGGAACATTTGCAAATCTCCTTCAGCAGTTCGAAGCTGTGTTGTTTTCGTCAAGCGACAGTTACCGCAAGTATTGGCTGTTATGTTGTTGCGCCCTTGTTTTTAGCGTGCCTTTTCAGTCAGCGGAGTTTCATGTTTTTGTAACTACAGTAATAAGTTGTTCCCCTGTCAGTCAGCCCTTCCACACATGCTAGGTAGTATTACAATTTGGTGACAAGGTTGTGAGTCGTCAATTCTGGGGAAAAGTTACAGTTGCTTCCAGTCAGTAAAACTACTAGAGTCATGTCGTTGGTTGTGGAAAGTCTTCTTCACAAGTTAGCATACACCACACGTTAAATGTGACAAAGAAATATTACTTTATCTCTGCAGTTAACCATTTTTCTGGCCAATTGTTCACATGCAGATTGAGTTGCTCCTCATAGTTGGATTAGATGTGACTAGGTGTCCATGCACGTCAATATAGAGGAACAGCTTATCAATAGTATCTAATTCCTTATCAATTCCTAGCATCCCCATTATTTGCAAGTCACGCACACCTGCCATCCTTCCTTCCCTCAGAAAATCGCATTTCATTTTCCCTTCTTCAGAACAAGCGCCCCTGCGTAGAAGCAGGATGGAGAGCTCCCAAAAAACAAACTACAGGTAACGCCTCCCGATGGGTATGAGAGATAATTCCTGAACGGGTGCATTAGACTAGTATACTAAGGATTAGTGAATGTTTTTTGTAGATCACCAGACTGCATAGATTAACTACGCACCCAGAGAATAGCACCAAACAGAATTCCAGAGAAGTGCTCCCGCAGAGTTTCTGAGGTAAGCGTTACAGAACGCGAAGCCGTGCTGAAATTATACTCTGTCTGAGCATTCATGGAAAATACAGAAATGGATCAGTTAACTCAACTTCTGGGGGAATTACGAGCTGAAGTCCACGCAGCTTGGTCAGAGACCAATGCCCTGAGAAGAGAGCTGGTGGTGAATAAGGATCGAACAGAAGAATTGGCTCGTCAGCTGTTACAGACTCAAGCAGGTCAGCTACCGCTACCATTAAATAATTCCCAGGCTTCTGCATCTACGGTGCCCCAGGCTCCAGTCCAAGTGGTCATTCCTGGAAATGTTCCGTTAGCTCCTCCTGAGCGCTTCACCGGAGATCCAAAGAAATTTGCTGTGTTCTTAAATCAATGCAGACTACATTTTTTGTGCAGACCGGGAGTGTTCCCCACAGACCAATCAAAGGTGGCCTTCATGTTATCTTATTTGGGCGGCTTTGCGGCCGACTGGTCCATACCCCTGGTGAATAGGGATGATCCGGTGTTGCAAAACTTCCAGGATTTTCAGAAAGAATTGGAAAGACTTTTTGCTCGACACACTCAAGGGCATGCATTGGATGGTGAGTTGTTGTCATTGAAGCAAGGTAATCAAGAATTGCTGGCCTATGTGGCCACATTTAATAGGTTGGTGGCAGAAACCAATTGGCCTACGGAAAAAAGAACAACTTTATTTTATCGAGGTCTGCGTAGTGAATTAAAGGACATTTTGGCACAAGTGGTGAACCCTCCGGAGGATGTCACTGACTTCATTGATTTGACTATTCAGTTAGACCACAGGCTACAAGATCGTAGAACTGATCGCGCTCGCCTAGACAGTAGAGCGTATGTGGATCGCCCTAGAGAATTAATTGCAAGATCAGTCTCAGAAACTCACTCCGAACCTATGCAGTTGGGGGGAATTCGAGGCCCAATTTCCCAGACGGAGAGAGAGAGAAGACGTCAACAAAAGTTATGTCTATATTGTGGTAAGGCGGGTCACTTTTTAAAAGACTGCCCAGTAAAACCGGCACAAAAACCTTTGGGAGGTGTGGGTCAAGATCAGAAGGACCAGAATTCGGAAAACTCCAGTGCCCGGCAAGTTTAGAGGTCAGCTTGTCGAGCGTGAATAAGGTTTCAATGACCTCCCACTTTGTGTTTCCAATCATCCTATTCAGTCCTGAGTTTCCCACAATCAGACATGAGTTGACTGCATATATTGACTGTGGAGCTGTGGGCAATTATATGGATCTTCACCTGGCTAGCAAATTGGGATTTCCCTTAACGGATAAGTTAAAGGCAGAAAATGTATCCGGGGTCGACGGCACTCCCTTAGTGTCAGGTCCGGTTACACAATGCATTAACAATCTTGTTATGCTCTGCCAGAAGGAACACAGAGAGAGGATCTCTTTTGACCTGATTCGAGCTCCCCAGTTCCAGATTATCTTGGGAATGCCGTGGTTAGAAAAGCATAACCCATTGATCAATTGGCGAACACGAACCTTGACCTTTGCTCTTGACTGCCAAAACTCTTGCAATTCCATGGAAAGTTCAGTGAAGATGATGCTACAGGAAGGATCCACAGAAATTACCTTAGGTCTTATAGGCTCCTTGCCCCATGAATACCGGGAATTTCAAGATGTATTCCAAGAGGAAAAACAAGCCGAAGTATTGCCCCCTCACAGACCTTACGATTGTCAAATTGATTTAATTCCAGGATCCCAGCTTCCGTGCAGTCGAATTTATGCTTTGACAGAAAAGGAAAATGCTCATTTGAAAACCTATTTGGATCAATATCTGGCTAATGGATTTATCAGACCATCTAAGTCCCCAGCAGCATCGCCCCTATTTTTTGTCCCCAAAAAAGAAGGAGAATTGAGAACGTGTATAGACTGCCGAGCTCTAAATCAAATCACTGTAACGAATCGCTACCCTGTTCCACTCATTTCTACATTGTTGGACCAAGTAAAACAGGCGCAGATCTTCACCAAGCTAGACCTCCGAGGGGCATATCATCTAATTCTCATAAAGGAGGGAGATGAGTGGAAAACTGCATTTCGAACCAGATACGGGCTTTTTGAATACATGGTGATGCCTTTTGGGCTGTGCAACGCTCCAGCAGCCTTTCAATCCTTTATGAATGACATTTTCAGAGATATGTTGGATATTTTTGTGGTGGTTTATGTGGACGACATTCTAATTTTTTCTGATGAACCTCTGGAACATGTCAAGCATGTGACTGCTGTTCTCCAACGACTCAAGGAAAACTCTCTATATGTTAAAATGGAAAAATGTCACTTCCACGTTCCAGAAGTTGAGTTCTTGGGGTTCATTTTGTCGGCGCTAGGAGTCAAGATGGACAACCGAAAAGTTGATGCAATTCTCACCTGGCCTGCACCCACGTCAGTTAAGGGAATTCAAAGTTTTCTAGGGTTTGCAAATTTTTATCGTCGGTTTGTGTCCGATTTCTCACGATTGGTTCATCCCATTACATCTTTACTCAAGAAGAACAAAAAATTTAATTGGAGTACAGAGGCAGATGAGGCTTTTAAAAAATTAAAAGAAAGATTTACCGCAGCCCCTGTCCTCCAGCATCCACGGCCGGACCTTCCGTTTGTGGTGGAAACAGACGCTTCAAATGTGGCCATGGGAGCAGTGTTATCACAGCGAAATCCGGACTCCCACGAATTGCATCCTGTGGCCTTTTGGTCTAAAAAATTCTCCTCTACAGAGCTCAGCTATACAATTACTGATAAGGAATTGTTGGCCATCAAGTGTGCCCTTAAGGAATGGAGACATCACCTACTTGGGGCAAGACATACCGTTACCATTTTTACGGATCACCGCAACCTGCAGTACCTCCGTTCGGCTAAGGCACAATCCTCCCGTCAACTACGTTGGGCCCTCTTCTTTGCCGAATACGACTTCGTCATCACATTCAGGCCGGGGGTACGAAATGGAAAGGCGGATGCCCTATCTCGTATTGGAAAAGGTGAAGAAGCTTATGTGCCTCCGACTCCTGTGGACATTATTCCTGGGGAAAAAGTGCTTGGAGTTGTGGGTACAACAGATTCGTCTTGGGAGAAACTGAGAGAGGAAATCAAAATCAGCATGAACACTGACGAACTGCAGAAATGGGAGGCAAAGGGTGAAAATTTTAGTGTTCTGGATGGTTTGCCATTCTATCGGAATCGCCTGTATTTGCCCACGCACAGGCTGCAAGTTCAAGTAATTTCCAACTATCATGGAGCCTTGCTGGAGGGTCATCCTGGAATTGCCAAAACCCTGGAGAAAGTGAAAAGATCTTATTGGTGGCCCACATGGCGAAAAGATGTAGTTCAATTCTTGAACACTTGCGGAAATTGTGCTCAAAACAAGAATCAAAAGAGTAAACCTGCTGGTCTTCTTCAACCGCTGAGTGTGCCACCTGCTCCCTGGCATACTCTCTCTATGGACTTCATCACAGATCTACCCATGTGCGAGGGGTTTGATACCATTTTGGTGGTGGTAGACCTTTTTTCAAAAATGGCGCATTTTGTAGCCTTGAAAGGGTTACCTACAGCATCGGCTCTGGCTAAAACCTTCTTGGAGAATGTAGTAAAACTCCAAGTTTTTCCATCAATAGTAGTGTCTGATCGAGGAAGCCAGTTTGTTTCTAAATTCTGGAAAAAATGCTGCGAACTGGCCAAAGTGGAGATTCGCTTGTCCACCAGTCATCATCCCCAAACGGACGGACAAACCGAGAGAACTAATCAAACCTTGGAACAATACCTCCGATGTATGTTGCATCAGTCTGAAGACACCTGGTTTAATATCTTGTGGGTAGCTGAATACGCTTACAACAACTCTGTGCACGCCTCTACAGGTTTAAGTCCATTTTTTACCTTATATGGCCGGCACCCTCGGACATCTGCCTATGATCCTCCTGAATCCTTAGAAATGCCAGCTGTGAAAACTCTGCATGAAAAAATTGCCACCGCACTGGTCAAGGCACGAGAGCATTTGTTAGTTGCCAAAGAGGCCCAGAAGAAATTTGCTGATCTCAAAAGAAAAAACCCTCCCGATTACAAGGTTGGAGATTTAGTGTGGCTGTCTACCAAAAACTTAACATTGAAGGGGTCATGAAAATTCCTTCCAAGATTTCTGGGACCATTTACAATCGAAAAAGTGATTAATCCTGTGGCCTTGAAGTTGACTCTTCCCAAAAATTTGAAAATCCATCCAGTGTTTCATGTTTCCCTGTTGAAGCCAGTCAGCCCGAATACCAGAATTCCTGAAGTTCCAGCCCCAATGGAAGTTGAGACTGACCAGCCAGAGTATGAAGTCAAGGCTATTCTGGATTCCAAGGTGGTGCGCAAGAAGTTGTTCTATTTGGTGGACTGGAAGGGGTATGGTCCTCAGGATAGAACATGGGAACCCCAAGAGAATATACATGCGCCTAGATTGTTGAGAGCCTTTCATAGAAATAACCTGTGCAAGCCCACCAAGGGGAATGCTGACTTAGGAGGGGTTTTGGGGGGGAATACTGTCATGAGCTTGGGTCATGCCCCTAGATTAGCCTCTAAGAATTCGTGGACCATGGCTTATCATGCTTGGTCCGTAACACGGAAAGAACCATGTTTAGGCTATGGGGGAAAGACACTTCCTCATCACCTAAGATGGCGGCTTAAGGGGTTCTATGGAAAGTAACCGTCATGGTCTAGTGCTTCACACTCACTGCATATATAAGTCCCTCCTCTCACCTGCTCCGTGCTTTGCGTCATCTGCTTTGCAGTGTACGCTTACCGCGGCTCCGGTTCTCGTCACAGTTTTCCTCAGCCCATTCTTATGATCTCCTGTCATGGTTCCATAGTTTTCCCTCTGTAGTTAGAGTACATTTCCCGTCACTTCCACAGTATTTCCCTGGTGTTAGATTTCAGGCAACATTCTAGTAAGTTGCCTTCACGGTTACCTCAATACAATTGCCGCGCTCATTCCTGTCAGCGGAACATTTGCAAATCTCCTTCAGCAGTTCGAAGCTGTGTTGTTTTCGTCAAGCGACAGTTACCGCAAGTATTGGCTGTTATGTTGTTGCGCCCTTGTTTTTAGCGTGCCTTTTCAGTCAGCGGAGTTTCATATTTTTGTAACTACAGTAATAAATTGTTCCCCTGTCAGTCAGCCCTTCCACACATGCTAGGTAGTATTACAATTTGGTGACAAGGTTGTGAGTCGTCAATTCTGGGGAAAAGTTACAGTTGCTTCCAGTCAGTAAAACTACTAGAGTCATGTCGTTGGTTGTGGAAAGTCTTCTTCACAAGTTAGCATACACCACACGTTAAATGTGACAAAGAAATATTACTTTATCTCTGCAGTTAACCATTTTTCTGGCCAATTGTTCACACGCAGATTGAGTTGCTCCTCATAGTTGGATTAGATGTGACTAGGTGTCCATGCACGTCAATATAGAGGAACAGCTTATCAATAGTATCTAATTCCTTATCAATTCCTAGCATCCCCATTATTTGCAAGTCACGCACACCTGCCATCCTTCCTTCCCTCAGAAAATCATATTTCATTTTCCCTTCTTCAGAACAAGCGCCCCTGCGTAGAAGCAGGATGGAGAGCTCCCAAAAAACAAACTACAGGTAACGCCTCCCGATGGGTATGAGAGATAATTCCTGAACGGGTGCATTAGACTAGTATGCTAAGGATTACTGAATGTTTTTTGTAGATCACCAGACTGCATAGATTAACTACGCACCCAGAGAATAGCACCAAACAGAATTCCAGAGAAGTGCTCCCGCAGAGTTTCTGAGGTAAGCGTTACACCCATTGGCTTTGCATTTTCACTTTATAACCCAACATACAACGGAGGCTTAGATGTTTTTACACATTGTTCTCTGCCTCTGCCTGGGGCCAGCAATGTTCATAACAAGACAGGATGAAACATGAACCTACAATCTTGTTAAACATCATTTGTCTCCCCGAACTTAGGTCAACTGCTTATTATACTTGTGATAAAGAGCACAGTTATAGTTAGTCACTCACAGGACCAACTGCTTGGCTCGAAACACATACATTCATACAATAGTCAGCACTATTACAACTAATATCTGATATTAATGCAGTACTTCATGATACACGTATTAGTTTAATTCATACAGTATTTTGTTGTAAAAGCTTTCAGGCTAACAACCTGCTTTTTGCTAAAATGCCCATATTGCTGTGCAAATTATCCTTTTAAAAATAAAATTAAGAAAACTCTAAAATGTATACCTTGTGAAGTTAATTTATTTTAATCTCCTGTCCAAAGGAGTCTGCTCGTACTTTCATCCTGCAACCAGCAGGATCTACATGCAAGCTATTCAGAAAGGGGATCTTCTGGTAATTGGATGGCCATGGTGAGAGCATGAGTACCACACTGCCTGACCACTCGTGCATCTTTGATTGTGGGCATGCACCCAGCTACCAGGGACCAGGTTATCTAATGTCTGGTGCTAAAAGTTGAGCAAACGCACTTTTCACTGGCTTTGCTGCTTGTTGCATATGGATTGGAGAACATAGGTGTTGCCCATGTGAGAGCATATTGCATCTCTATGTGAATTAGGGATCTGCTCTATGATCCGCTGTCCACATCTTCAGGCACATCAAAAACACACATTTTGCATCAGGACCAGCATTCATGCTCCATTGAAAACATGTTTATGTGACATACTTAAGTGAGGAGTGAGCATGGACTTCTGTAGAGCGTAAGATAATGTCTGATGACGTGCAGTGCTTACGCTGTCAGTGCATTTGGACTGTAGCCCAGGATTTTCACAAATGGAGTAGCTTGGTAGCTGAGTTTAAAAACCTAAAATGGCCGACAATTCAAATAATTTTTATTTAACAGATGTATCTTTAAACTCCAATAAAAAATACGTTTGCTTAACATTACTGTTTGCCTTATTTATGCAAGCAAGTATGATAGCTAAGCAGATATTTGTATGTACAATTTGGGAGCTTTAGGTGTCCGTCTCAATGTAAAATATTCTCCTGCATTTTGGAACGCCTTACAACTAATTCTCTTTCTTTTGTTCCTCACACTTTTTCATTTCCTACACTTAAACAACACACTGCTTTCTTGAGATGTGTGCTATTATTTGCGAAGAATGTTATTTTTTTTTGTTTGAATTCGTTAGATCTGCGTGTTCCATACTGCATTTGGCACAGAAAGGAAAGCAGATGCTCTGTTTTGTTTGTGATTAGCCAAAGAAGAGCTGACCATATGTTGACCTGCTGGGCTGCATCTACTCTTATGTACGACTCAACATGTAACATAGGTAGGAGATTGACAGCCGTAGTAGTTTGAGCGCTTGCCTTCTATCTCACTTCCTACAAGGCCTTTGTAAAATGTCCTTTGCTTATTCCAAACTACATATGTTCTGTTCTGGGATCAACTTACTCTTCCTCTTCGAGCCCATGGACGATTATACTGTCCGAGGTAACAGCAGGTGGATTGACATATGTGCGATCACAACAAAACGAGATGTACAATAGAATCAGGTGCCGAGCACCGGGAGGCGCTGAAAGGGGTGTGCAGAATTAACATACTGTGTATTATGGGATCCATGATCAAACCTCTCTGCCAACCCTTTGCATATGTTTCATACGGACAGGCCAGGATTCAAGTTGTGTTTGATTGGTCAGTGTCTATGTGGTGTTCAGGGATTGATGTCACTGATGTGATGTCTTTCTTGTGGGATATTCTTAGACTGACTGGGGCACAAGACAGATAATAAGTCATGTCCTAACCTGATAGTGCCTTGAAGTGTGGTGCCGTCTGGGGTGTTATCTTTTGCAAAGTCTGTATTTACACTTTTCGAAGGGTGATTTCTATCTAACGTGAACCAAGGTGACACTGAAATCTGATTTTGCATGGTGCAGATATGTTGGGTGTGAGATGGACAATGTGAGGGCTGGGAGAGGACATATGAGCTGGTGGCAAGTATATTAATGGTGCAGGGGCAGCTCTCCCACATCCTGCATGATAACCACATCCATGATAAGCTTCCCCACACCCAAAGCTACTTTACAGATCTGTTACTTTGCTCCAGGCCAGGTACACATTAAGATAAGGGTCTGAGGGACTTGCTGATTATATTATTGTGGTCATGCTCACTGACAGCATTGCAATACTATCATCTGCAGTGGATACAGAGATCTTGCTACATCGACATAGACACGTTGATGTACAGCAAGCATGTGGTGATAGGTGCAAATCATTCACCTTTTTGCAGTTCTTCGTTGGTATTGTACCATTTGAGCACAGCACACCTGCCTCAGCCATTCTGCCATTCTGTACTTGGTAGATTTTTTTTTTTTGGTACAATACAGTATGGAGCACCTTTAGACAGAACACTAACAGAGGTGTTGACCCTTTTGAAAATATGCCTTGCCATTTTCTCTGTATTGCAAAATGTTACCTGTTCATATGTTAAATGGATAGTTTTCCGTCCTGCTTACTCTTAAAGTGCAAATACCTGTATTTCCTTGACTCACTTTCAGTGTGAGAAGAAGTCCTAGTTCAACTTTGCAGAGGGATCATGCAGGTCAAATCTCGCACACACGCTTAAAGAAGTTACTATGAGTTGGACTATTTAGGGGAACACGTGTGTAGTTTACTTTCAGCCCTAGGTAGCTTTCGGAGAGGCAAGCGATTGTTGCTGGAGGCAAGCATAGGCACAAGCTTTATCAGCAATTGTCAGCCTCTGAAAAAAGTATTTGCCACCGGAGATACTGAGGCAGAAGGGCCAATAAGAGCTCGCCCACACGGTGTGCAGTCAGTTTGAGAAACAGTGCTATACTCACAGACACGAATGTACAAAACATCGTCCCATGCCTGCTGAAAGATCACCACCCAGAGCTGGTCAGCCGGGATACCAGGACTTTCCCCAAGTCATGGGGGCATAGGTCCTCGGGTGACGGTCCCAGTAATGGGTGAAAGATACATAGTTATGAAGTTATGATGAACAAACATCCAGGTCAGCCTGGGTAGTTCGCTATCACACTTGCTGTGTCTGGTGAATTACTTTTCTTCTACCCTGGGCGGCTGCGGTGATCCTGCGCATTTGTGAGGGGCACCACATTGGGAACGACGAGCCGCACGTTCCCCTGCTGCAGCTCTAGACTGTCTGCTGTCTGTGCTCACATCACATGATGTGCACATTGCAGAGGTATAGAGCGTAGCCCAGGCTAGAGCGCTGACTCTGCTGCTTCTAGTGCTCAAACGAGGCAAGCAGCGTGCTCCGTCCGGCAGCCATTTCATTTTCAGGTGAGGTGCGAGTCCGTGTATTTGCTAAATATGTTATATATTTAGCAATTGCAGGTTTTTTATTTTATTTTGGGCTGTACATTCAGAGGCTCTGCTATTGCCAGATCGGCTGCCTGTACATACATGATGATGTTCTAATAGAAGGATATAAAGAATGAATCTGAGAGATTTGCCCGCGGCGGAAAGTACAGCGGGCAAATTGTTCGAATGAGAAAGGTGCGAACTACCAAAAGTTTGCACCTTTCTCATGCGAACACACATACATTCTCACACAGACAACACACCCATAACACATCCCCACCCACACCCTCAGCACACCCCCACCCACACCCCCAACATAAACAAACCCCACTTACCTTCATCTTCACGGTGGGTTCCCTGTAGCGCCAGTTCCCTTTCACTTCCGTGATCGGGAACCGGCGCTGCAGGGTCCTTTTCTTTTCTTTTTTTTTGTAACGGAAGGCTGCGGGGGTGTCCCCCGCAGCCCAGTTCACTATACCATAAAGTATAGTGAGCGGGGCGATGCGGGGGACACGCCCGCAGCCCCCTTTTTTTCTTTTTTTTTAAACAGAAGGCTGCAGGGGTGTCCCCCCCAACCCCTGTTCACTATACCATGAAGTATAGTGAGCGGGGCGAGGCGGGGGACACCCCAGCAGCCCCTGGTTTTGTTTTCAATGCTACCACCAAAGGTTCAAACTTTTGGTGTTCGAACCTTTGGTGGGAGCATTTTTAGAACTTTTGATCAATGCGACAATTTTTTATAGGTAATTTCAGCCTAAACCCTAAAGAATTGCCAGTGGTGTAACGCATACTCTGGGGGCCCCCCAATTAGCTATGCTGAAGAACCCCCCAACTCGGCAACAAATCACAGGTCATGCCACACTCTGGCCCGGCCTAGATTACCACACTTGCGCAATACTCAGGAACATGCTGCTGCAGGGGTACGCCGCACACTGCACTAGGCGAACACTATAAGTATGTGTTTTAATGCATTATGCAGCACACTTTTTGAGAAAAATTGACAATTGTTTTGTAGTGTAAAACCAATCCAAAAATCCAATACATGCAAGTAACCAACACAGGAACATCAATGCTTTAATTAATATAATGCTTTGCTATTACAAATGCCATGCCACAATGAAAATATGTCCAACTGGCTGCACAATGTAGACCATTCTGTAGACCAGGCTAGACACGTAATAACGCATTACAGCTAGGCCTCATTTAGACATACTCGGGTGTCTCGGGAGGATAGCTCAGGGGCAACGTGCTCGCAACGTGCTCGCCTTGGAAGCAAGACGACATGGAGCAACACAAGTTCGATCCCCGGATCCGCACTTAGAAACCTTTGGGTATTAAGCGTATTTTAAATAACCTATCATATCATATACCTAGACTGGTTGCACCAAAATGCCAGTTGAAGCAATAACACTTATCATGGTTATTTTATCACAGATGTCCACAAAAATATACAATGCCGCAGTAAGAAATGGCTAGACTGGGAGCACCCAAATGCCAGTCTAGACAGGTAATTACGCTTTGCAGGACTGCTTTACCAGAGATGTCTAGTTAATACAAAGTCAAGCCAAACTAAGAAATGACTAGACTGGCTGCACCAAAATGGATCTCTAGCCACTAATATCACATATCATACCTGCTCAGCCTGGGCATGGATGACCATTACGATTTATCACACAATACCCATCCAATTTGACCCTCACACATCCCCTCTCCCTCCCACCCCCTGCCCAACTCCCAAAATTAGCTTCTCAGCCCACGTCCCTTTTCCTTGTCCCAGTGCTTACATATGAGGCTCCTTGCCTAATAGGTAAGTACTCGGATGAGAAGGAGTGGGACTAGGAGTAGTGAAGATTACAGGTTACTAAGCCAGACATTACCTCCATGTCGCTCTACCTCATCATAGTACTTGTGTATGAGGCAAAGTGCCTCATACACAAGTATTGGGACAAGGAAGAATAGGGCTATGAGTAATGAAGATTGCCAATAAGTAACCAAGGGATTAAACACAATTAGTGGTGCAACACCATTGAGCTGACTGACCAAAACCTGGCCCACACAAGCATGTTTGATCTTCACTTGCGGCTTTACCCTATAGGCCAGTCCGAGCCTGGCAGTGTGTGTCTGTGCCATGATGTGGGGACTGGAGTGGTGTTGGTTGTCCTCTCCGAGAGCACGTGCAATGTCGACTTAGAGTTGCTGGGCCTGATTGCTTTGTCAATGCTTTGTGAAACAGGCCTGCCATGTCCACATGCAGTGAAAGGGTTTCCCCCTGGATCCGAGCCATCTTCTCTTATCCTCCTGCCTCCAACACTGCACACGTGCGCTCTTACCTCCAGTATGAGTGGTAGATGGATGCCCGAATGACAGTGTACCAATCTAAACCAATGGTGTTAAGTCACGCGTGTTTGTGAGGGTGTGCCTCTCTTCTCTGGCACTCAAGATCTGCAATCATGCTGGGATTCCTGGGGTGCATGAGATCATGTCGGATTTTTAGGCATGCATTTGTGGCACTAGCGCTTCTATAGTGCACTTTGGGTTATTAGTAGTGTGCCGGCAAGATAGAAGATCGTAGGATGTGCAGCAGTATGCAGCTATTGGGATAGCAGCCAATGGTTGTGGGGTGACGTTCGCGAGGGGATAATGGTGGTATTGGGAAAGTAGACAGGTCAAGAAGGATGTCTGTGGCGATATGTATGGCGACGAGGTAGGCAAAGAGGAAACGTGCATAGGAAAGTGTGTACTTATTGTGTTGTATTGGTGGCATGGGAGCGGGAAGGCAAGGTGAAGTAGAAGGAATGCAGTGGCAGTCTTTGAGGAGGGGTTAATGATGACTTTTGCAAGGGACATCTCGAAAGATGCAGGAGAATGTATTCAGTGCATGCAGAAGTATTATGGGTGATGTGGAAGCTAGGTATAGTTTAAGGGGGCGTGTGTGGTGTGCAGGATACCGGTGGTGCGGGAGCAGGAGGAAGCATGGTAGAAGGTGTATAGAGCTTGGGAAAATTTGTATGATAAGGGAGCTGAGGTGTATAGGCACATTATAAATACCCAATAAATAAATTAATTCAAAACATGACGTTATCATCCATATATGTTTAAAACATGCTTTAAATGCACTCATTTTGACTAGTTTTTTTCAACATCTTCTTAGGGGATACTCCCAATCCCCTCATAGACGGGTTGGACATCATGCGCTGTGCTTGCTCCTTCTGTGAAATATGGGACCACTTTGGAAACAAATGTCCAGAGCCACTTTTGGTTCCCAGTCCAGCCCTACCACCATCAGAGCCCACCGCCCTGCATGTTTTAGCCCAGTATGAAAATCAGAAGTGTGGCAGCACTTCATACAGAGTAAACAATAAGCTAATCTGGCCACCTGGACCCTCTACCGGAAGCACATGTGCAGAGGAACGGCAGGGACAAACTTGAGTACTTTGCAGCCCCAGATGCTGCATCATGATGTGCAGACAAGGGAAGATGTCAAAAGATCTAAAGAGCATTCCTCCCCATACTATCAGGCAAGCAGCATGACACGCCCGACCCACACAGTTACTGATAACAATACTGCAGCTAACTGATTGCTTGGGACATCAACCCTTACCCCTAGAGCCCTAATGATGCATACCCGCAATATCCCATGACTTCAGGCCAGTTTGGCAGAAGCATTTGAGCCTGCATAAAAATCACGTCACATGACAGACAAATCCTGCTGGATGCTAACCTGGCAATCCTGTTGGCAACAGACCTCCTGCTCTGTGCTTTTGTTGAAAAGCCTGGAGTATATCAGCTTTTTGGAAAAGACAATATTGGGCCTCATTATATGTTTGCTGGTATCCAGCCGGTAATTCTGGCGGCATACCGCCAAAATGACCTACCTTATCTGACGCGTGATATCCCGGAATTTCCAGGATATTACAGGTGTCAGAAAGGGCAGTTAATCCCCATTCCATGGAGTCCCATAGTACTTTATGGAGGGTATTGCAGGTATTACCGACAGTTTTTTGCCAGTGGGGTCCTGATTTACTTCCAGCTCTTGGCTGGAGGTAAATATGTGATCCCCACTGGAAAACTTGTACTTTTGTGGTTGGGAAAAGTGCTGATCACAGAATTACCTGCACTTTTTCAGCCATTTTTCTCACTTCACAAAAGCTATAAAGAGGGCCAATTATTACTGGTGGACATTTGTTCTCCTGCAAGGCAGTACCAAAATTGTACAAGTTTAGGATCCTACATTCTATTCTACTCCGCCACATACTTAAATCTCTAGTTAGATGCCCACTTCATAATCACGAAACTGTGAAATGAATGCTCAAGCAATAAATCAATATAATTTTCAACACATCACAACCACAAATGTTATTGAAGTTCGTGTTGTCCTTTTCTTGAATTTATTTCATCCAATTGGATAACCACTTGATCCACATATTTATTCATACAAAAGCGACATGTGTTTCGCATAGCCTTCAATTTTACTTCAATGGAGGCTAAGGAGCTTCTTCATGGCTATTACAAATTTTGTATATCTATGAAAAATGTAACATAAAAGAAAATTAATCACACAAGCGAATATGTAATAGTTATACCACATACAATCACATCTGAGACATTTCTATCCTTATCTGTTACAACCAAATACGTAGTGCTGTTTAACTATAAGAAACCTGATCTTTAGCATTAATGTTTAGGATCCTGGTGGGGCAGGTACCTCAGCAGTCTGAGTGTCAAACCTTTATTTTCAGAGTGACTCCTGGAATAGTAGTTAGAGCTTTGACATTGGCCACCACAGTCTATTGGATGCCTTTCCTGCCTATACCAGCCAAAAGGGATGCTGCAGGTTAATGTAAGCAGGCAACGCATGGGATTTGATACCCGGGAGAAGGTGGAGGAGGTAAAGACAAACTGGATAAGGCCTCAAAATTTGCATTTTGGCTTACTGTGTCAAACAATGGATTGCATTTCCTTACTGCCTTATGAAGTCACAGGAAAATGCACATCCTCTGCTTCGTGCATGGCATTCATCTCATCGACACAAGCTTTATCAGCAATTGACAACCTGTGAACAAAGTGGTCACTGTGGCTTAGTTCAGAACTCAACCAGGCCTAACATGGCAAACATGTTTTGTGAAATTTGCACGAGTGCCCTATTTGCCAGAGCACAACTTGAAGACCTCAGTGGCCACTGGTTGTAACTCTACTCTACACATGTGGGGTAAGATACGATTATTGCAGCACTTCTTGAGCTCTAGATGGGCATTTCTTGGACCCAGTAAGTGGTAGTTGTGATCTAATATATGTTCCGTACTAGTTTTTAGTTTTAGAAGGCCAACAAGTGGACTAACCATCACAATATCGTCCTTACGTGTACCTACTTGAGCAGTCTGTTCAACATGTTGAGGTCTCGTGCCTTGCCAGGTGATGTGGATGCACAATAGCTTGTGAGGAATCAGCTATAAACCTTGCAGGACCATGAGTAGCCTCATTTAAATGTAACATTGGCAATCTGATGGTTTCCCTAATGGACCCATGTTTCAAGGTAAAAGTTGACTCTTTTTATTGATGTGTGCTAGGGGATGAGTACTCGCAGCAAGCATCATAGGCAGGAGATGTAACAAAACACACACACTTTAATATTCATTCAATTAATGTAATACATGCCATTATCTTGTGGTTGGTAAAATGAATTTTAGTTTCAACCAATTGTTTCAATACATATATCCCTGACGGGATAACAATTATAAAAGGACATACTGTGGTGAAAATACAGTATCAAACATTGATACATTAACAAATTGGTCCATGCATTTTGACCTGGACATACATTAAGAAAAACAAGAAGGTCCCAAGTGGCATTTTAGGATTAAGTGATCTGGTTTCACAAAAACAAAGTGTAAGCCAAATTACAGCATTTTCAGTGTGGACATTAGACATTTGGGAGGATGTTGACACAAACGTATTTTGGCCAATTGAGAGCTGGTCTATTGCACTGGTAATGGATGGCCTTCATCAGGATGAAAAAAGGGGGGTTCAGTAATGAAGCCTGTTGCTCTCTGTCGGGAAATGAACAGAGATGGTCATGTGAGAGTGTGTGTACATTTGGATACTAATTGGTTAAATTTAACAATTGCATTCAATGCTTATTTGTTTAAGAAAAAAGAGAGATAACCGTAGTTAATACGTGAACGGCCAGCTAATTGAGGGACCGTTTAGACCAATATGCCTTTAAGAGTCAGGGGGATGTGAGTTGATTAGGCCAAACATTCCCTATAACTTAGTGCACATTGCCTAGCACAAGATTCAGCGCTGGACACCAGTCGATCCATGCATGCACTCCACAGTGGTTTTACTCAGATCACCCATCTCTCTATTATGACCCTTGGGTTAGGCTTTAAACACACTTTTGGCAACCCTTACAGGACTTGATTCCCGGCGAATTACTGTTTGTTTGCATATTTTTAGTATTGGGATTTATCAGCTGTGGTATTGCATCTTAACCTAGGTTGCCATAGGTAGAATTGGATCATTTCTCAAAATAAATACCTCTCCACTTAAGACTTCCCATTGTACTTATTTTATGGTAAGTGCCAAATAAATGTCCTTCACACCAGATTACTTTTTCAAAAGTTGAGTGTTTTTATTCCAAATTTAACTTCTTGTTTTCCATTCTCAACCTCTTATTAACACTCTCTACACGTGTTTCACCCTTGTTTTTACAGGGGATCATCAGGAGAGATTTGACTTGTCACTCTCACGCTTATTTCCTGGTGTGAGGAAATAAGCGTGAGAGTGACAAGCGGATCATTCTATTAAGGGTACAGCACCCAAGGGAAACTTAAAGTCAGAGGCTTTAAATGTGGCACAACAAGCTCAAAAGATAACACTATTGCAGTCAAATCTCTCCTGATGATCCCCTGTAAAAACAAGGGTGAAACACGTGTAGAGAGTGTTCATAAGAGGTTGAGAGTGGAAAACAAGAAGTTAAATTTGGAATAAAAACACTCAACTTTTGAAAAAGTAATCTGGTGTGAAGGAAATTTATTTGGCACTTGCCATAACATAAAAGTACAATGGGAAATTGCAAGTGGAGATGTATTTATTTGAGAAATGACCCTTGGGTTAGGGTCACACACTGAATTGTGATTTTTGATCTCCACAGTGTTTTGTTAAATGCTCAGTTTGAGCCCAGCTACCTGGCCACTGGATCCCACCACACACCGTGGAGGGGACTACTAATCAGCCCACAGAAAGCAGATATACAGGGTAAAGTTTGTTAGGCCACACTAGGAACTAGTAACCAGTGTAACATCATGGATACACTGCTCTGGACTTATATAGACAGACAAAACCATTTTTTTTCATAGGTGGGCAATATAGACTTATAACGGCATTCACTGTCTACTTTTAGAGACTCCAGGAGAAAGAAAGTTAAGGATCATTCCTTCCCCTTTTTCAATCACCTTGAAGTGGATTTTGGAAGCACTTTGCGACAATAATATAAAAACATGCTAGGAATGACTTCCTTCATGGAGTGCATTATCTCTCTTTTTTCTTAAATGAATAAGCATTGAATGCTATTGTTAAATTTAACCAATTAGTATCCGAAGGGACACACACTCTCCCATGTCCATCTCTCTTCATTTCTTAACAGAGAGAAAGAGGACTTTACTGAACCCCCCTTTTTTCGTCCTGATGAAGGCCATCCATTATCAGCGCAATAGACCAGCTCTCAATTGGCCGAAACATGTTTGTGTCGACATCCTCCCCAGTGTCTGATGTCCACACTGAAAATGCTGTCATTTGGCTTACACTTACTTTGTTTTTGTGAAACCAGATCACTTGATCCTAAAATGTCATTTGGGACCTTGTTGTTTTTCTAAATGTACGTCCAGGTCAAAATGCATGAACCAATTTATTAGTCTATCACTGTTTGATACTGTATTTTCACCACTGTATGTCCTGTTATAATTGTTATCCCATCGGTGATATATGTATTGAGGCAAATGGTTGAAACTAAGATTCATTTTACCAAACACAAGATAATGGCATGTATTACATGAATTGAATGAATATTGAAGTGTGTGTGTGTTTCGTTTGGACATCCTGATCAGTCGTTGCTATTTTTTGATTGTTAACCTTCCTGGGTAGATCAGGGTTTAGCAAGAAGCCCCATCAATTACTCATAAGGAGGAGACACTGCAGACATTAATTTATACGATGCTTGCAATATTAATTGGAGAAAGAACGCAGGGAGCAGGAAGAACATCAATGAGCTTAATGTTTTCAAAATACACTGGGAATGTTAAGCTCAATTTGATTGCATCAACCTTCAGTACATAATTGACTTGTTCAAAGCTTTGACAGCAGTGCATACACCCTCCTCAGGCATTTTGAATAGAGACAGGTCATCAACAAGAAGAGACAGTGAGCCATCTGCGGCACAGAAGCTTTGTGCCTATCTACAGGACATTTTACCCGTAGGAAGGGATGCTGACCCAGTACAATAAGGGTTCAGCTGCAGAGCCCCAGCTGCCACCCGCCATTGTGAGGGTTGCTATTGAATCGTTAAGCTTTCGAAACCTAAACTGTGCAGTAGGAGAGAGTTTTTTTTTTAGTCCGGGTCCATAGTCTCTAAGTTCATGAGCAGCCTTTTAGTTCTGAATGTTGTACAAATTATTTTTATAAAACACTCATTGACAATGGCAACAATTTGGGCTTTTTTGTAGGCATGGGAAAAGCACTTGCCAGGCACTCCATAGTGGTATTAGCTGGCCATTGATGACAGCAGGTGCAAAATTCTGCGAGTACCTGGGCACCTAATCACAATGCCCGGCAAATGCCTAATGCTTTTGTAAAAGCCAAAACTCTTGGCTTGGCTTTGCCAATGCTTGTTATTAACAGGGCTTCCATGAAGGACACACATAGTGCTAATAAATCAAGTGGCTGATGGCAAACCTGGTGTAGACATTTTTATTACACCAGTAGCGTGTTTATAGCTCCAAATAAGTCCTTAACTCTTGGAAGACTGCTTTGAAAAAATGCTGACAGAACTTGGAGTGCAAACCTTGATGGTAAGGTTTGTTTAAAACAAGCTGAAAGAGATCCCATGAGGAGGTGTTTTGGATGGGAAGAGGCAGGAACTGGGTGGGAATGGCCATGGGGATTAACATGGCCTTGGGCAGTCAATGGGTGGGCAAATAACCAAACACCTTCAAGCTTTGTGTCCCTCCTCATATGCCATTTCTCCCAATCTGTACTCTTATGCAATTGTTTCATTTTATGGGTGGCTCTGCCACCTAATAGTCCAAACTAATGAATGAATACTTTACAGTGACAGACTATGAAACAATATCGACACATTACCAAAACGCCAACACAGATAATTGTTAGGCAGAATCATATGCAGTACCCTTTGGGAGCACCACACACAATTAAGACTACAAGTGCAAGTACAAATTCACCTTTGGTACAAGCCTGTACTACACAGTAAAGTGGTAGCGATGGCTGAGCAGCCAGACTTATCTCAAGAGTAAAGTGAACAGTATCAACAGATACACAAAGGACAGCAAATACTATGGTTCAAACAAACACTGACTCAAGGTTTCTGAGTAAAAGAATATACATTTATTTACACATCAGTTGTAAAACAATCCACAAAGTAAAACAACAGAAAAATCACACTCTTAATATACTACAAAACACCCAATGAATTCTGGACAAGTTAAGCTCAAAATGAAGTGTGAGCAAAATGGTACTCCAGCAATTTAAAAGTGAGGGAAAAACAAGGTTATACAAAATTAAGCCACACCAACAATTAAGTAGGCAGGACAATCTAGAAAAGGCTTGCTACAATGCAGATTCAAATCCCTAGACATGGGCCCATGTTAATGGTACAGAGTCTTTGCAGAGTATCACACAGTTCAGAGTATTTCACGGTTAAGTCTTTGCCAAGAGTTTGAAACGAAGTTGGTGGAAGGAAAAGTTTTTTAAAAGAGTAGAGAAGGACAAGCACCCGGATTGAAGAAAGATTTCAAACACTTTCACCGCGGTCGGACGGAACGAACAACTGGGTTAGAACAGAACCTTAAGTGAAGAAGAAGGCTGTAGCTGAGGCACAAGATCCTGGCAGATCCTGCAGGCTCACGGTTCCTGAAGCGACTGTTGGACTGACATGAAGTAGGAAGACTGGAGGGTCCTGCACTGCCCAGGGAAGAAACCAGCAACAGAGCAAAGCAGCAAATAAAAGATGCGCTCCTTAAAACCCAAACAGGGTCCGAGCCTCCTGGCTATCCGGTTCACTGCAGCGATGCACAGCAAATTCGACGAGGGGAGGGAAACCTTGCTTGGTGTTTGGCGAACTGGTTGGTCCCACCAGCTCAAGGGAAGAAGATTCCTTGCAGAGCTTCTCTGTCGTCAAAGTTTAGGAGATTCAGAACCGCAGCAGGGCTTCACAGGGAGGTTCAGTCGTGGTAGTGGTCCTGTTCCGTCAGCTTCTCTTCGGTTCTCTCGATCCAGTAGCGACTCTGCCTTCCTAGTCTCAGAGACCTGCTTTTTATGCAGTTTTCCCTCATTCACACAGCCTGGCTGTCAATCACACAGCAGGATGGCTGTCCAGGCAGGACAGTCACCTAACCAATCAAACCAGAGTGCGACTTGGGTTTCCAAGGGAACCCTGTGCAGGGGGCCTAAAACCCCTGCCTCACATCCTGTCCCCCCCAGACTCTCAGGCGCCTAAGGAGGGCTTCTGTGCAGAAGCCTGCCAAAGGACGGCGAGCAAAGGAACCAAACCTGGTTTGGCATGCAGAGTAAAACACAAGAAACACCTTTACAAAAAGAAATGGTGAATAAACCCAGCCTAAACCAAATAAAAGTAAATGGGGTCCAGCGGATTTAAGTTCGAGGCTACGAAGATAGCCTAACACAGCACCAAGGCTATTTAGATAGACCGCGGTAGGAAAAATATGGTAGATATTACTGCCACCAGCCAAATCTTAAAGGAAGGGGAACAAAATAATGTTCCATGAGAGACAGACATAAAGGCATCACTATTAACCCTTTCCAGTACCCTATGTAAGATAGTTTGTACTAGGTCTGTAAATTTAAAAAGACTAATAAAGTCAATGGCAACTTTACATGTTCTGAGAGACAGTAGTCAGTCCCAGAATATGGAGTTTAAAGTGGGAAGTCTCAAAAAGACAACCCTGTGTCACTGCACTGAGGGTGCTGTGTAACACACAGTAAAAAGATGATGCCTATGGAGTAGGTGAAGCTCCACAGTCTATGAACACAAAAAAACGTTAAACACTAACAGCAAAACACATGTAAGAGTGCGAAAAAAGGCTCACACTCTTACCAGGTGAAAAAAATAAATCCTAGAAATCCAGTAAAGCTGCTGAGGGACTCAGTAGGTAACGGAAATTAGCCATTCTGGAGAATTCTCCCTAACAATAATGACAGCAATGTGTTAGCCAGTATGTCTCAGACACTGTAAGTGGAGCATAATTGATTGTTTTGCAATCTGAGTGGTTAGGCCATAGATTGCTATGTAGTGTCTGAGAGGTTCTGACCAATTGCTGATGTGTTGATTCCATTGCGTTGATGCCAGAATTTATTTTGACTCCTACTATTTTCACGACCGGCCACTCATAAAAAGCACCTAATCTCTCCCATGTAGTGCAGACAACCCCTAAAGCTATTGGGCCCTCCCACAAAGTGCAGACACCCTCTACATTTATCAAGTTCTCCTATGAGACCCCGATACATGGAGAGCATGCAGCTACAGAATAATGCTGCCAGCCTCTTCCACAGAATTCAGCATCCACTACATTCTCTCTTTCTCCCACAGAGTGCAGCCACCTCCCAATTGTTGCTGGTTCTCCCACTAAGCGCAGCCACTCCCAAACATTATTGCACTCTACCACACAATTCAGCCACCTTTACATTTTTCAGACTCTCTCAGAGAGTATAGCCACACCCAAAATGTCTCAGGCTCTCCCACGCAATACAGTCACCCCATACATATCACTCATGTCTTTGGAATCAACCTGAGAGAACAGTCTCTCCCCATGAATGCCTCACTCCTTCCACCTGTACAGCCACACCAACAAGAGGGAAGGACTGCAATGTAGCAGAAGCCTCTCCATGGCAGCCTCAATTACAATGCAATCCAGCTCACCCTTCCTGAGAGGCACCAATCAGTGCAAGAACTACAAGTCTGGATGCATTATCAGCTGGTCCCTGAGATTCTGCCAAAATATGTTAACTGCCTGTGGCACACTGCCATAAACGTACTGTTGGATTGGTTCTGGCAACTCAGACCTGCTGTTGCCTACAGTCACCAAAGCAACTGGCGCTCAATGGCTAGGATTGACAGGTCTGGGGATTGTCATGCACAGCAATTTGGTGCTGCATCCTTCACGTGGATGGTGCTATAATTTACATCCTCACCATTTCTAGAGTGCTCTGTGGTGATAGCCTGGTCCTCGGTGGATCAGTGGTGGTGGGGTATCCATTTGATCTGTAAACCTCTTGCTGTCATCAAAAAATGTTATTCTGCATAGCTGTTGTCCTGGCAGGGCAGCCTTGGCTTCTCTGCCCTGCCTAATCTTCTTTCCATGGACACCCAGCTTGTAGAGGACAACACACACTCCTCACTCTTGACAAATGTCCCGGGTACCAGCTCAAAGTACTGCAAAACCCAGGACCATGAGGGATGTGTGAAGAGGTAGGTATCTTTACTCCCTGATCAATGCTTGACAGGGACTCCTATGCCTGACTTTCCTCCCTCTGAAAAAAACGATGGTATAACAAAACACTTGAAATTCAAGGAAAAACACTTTAGTTAAATTAAAGTTAAGGTGAGTAAACCTAACCCAACAAAACCTTTGAAATTCAGCACAATGGGAAACTCAGGACCAGCTTAACTCAACACATTCATGTTGCAAAGCCCAAGAGAACATATATATTATAAGAGAAAGGATTCACAATGCCATGCAAAATGGCATTATGGAGATATGACATTATGGGGGAGATCAACGGGAATGCGCCATGCCGGTCCTGAGTTTCCCAATGCTTTGAATTTCAAGAGCTCTTTTTCGTTATGTTTACTGACCTTAACTGCACATTAACAAAGGTGTTTTCCTTGATATATATAGAATGTTTGTCAGTTACACGTTGGGTTGCCAGCATTAGTACAGTTCAGAAGCATAATTAAACACGTGTTTAAACACAAGGTTTGTCAGTTACACATTGGGCTGCCTGCACTAGTTCAGTGCCAAAGTATACTAGCGGCCAGGGCACCTAGTTCTGTGCAATGTTATGGGGGTGCCAATTTTGTGTGTGTAAACTCGCATTTACATGTGGGTTTCGCTGAATGTCTCCCTTTTGGCAGGCGGCTGTTTTCCTTTCTTTTGCGCCACCGGAGCAAGATTTACCTGAGGGACACTTGGTATGCTCTAACGAGCTGGGGGAGGCAAGCGTAGGCGTTAGGTGATTCCACCTCAAAGTTGGCAAGAGCTCCCCTGCACCGGTGGAAGGTCCCCGGGGAGCATAAAGCCCCGAGGGGATCCGACCAGGGGAGAACCGAAGAAGAACCGAGGGAGAGCCGAGGGAGAACCGAGAGAGGGCAGAGGGAGAGGGAGCTCTAGAGTCTTCACAGACGGCAGTCAGGCCCTTTGTCATGTCCGGGACATCCCCTGAAGGCCGTCCCTTTCCCCACCAGCAGTTTACCTCTCCCCTATCCAGCATTGAGGGAGTGTGAGGGATGCAGGAGCTGAAGGAGCAAGTTGACAGTTGCTGTGTCAAGCCCAAGCATCGTGTGTGAGGGACAGTGCAAAGCCGTCCCTTCCGCGCTGCGTGCTTTATTGGCCAGGTAGGAGTGGGAAAGAGTGCGAAAAAGGGGCACTGTGTACCGTGTGTGCATATACATGACAAACAAGTGGATTTGACATACGGGCCTGAAGGCCGTTATTCACCCAACCTGTCAAAGTGAACTTGGAGAGGTCGGTAATATTCAAGTTAGCTTCAAGTCATGAGGGGTTGAGGTACTGCATCGCCGACACACATCGGATGCCAATTAGGGGCCCCAGTGTAAAGTAACATCAGGTATCCAGAAAGGGCTACTCACCCTGCTGTCAAATGAACTACATTTGTATATTTCACCTTAAGATGTATGTTCACTTACTGTTATACATTCATTGGTGACAGCTTTTGATTTTCGCTATTTGAGCGAAATTACCTGTGCATACCTTATTCTTGCAGCCGGTCATTTTATTCCCTTTTCCATGCTGCTTAAATGCAGTTAGTTGGGGTTGTGCGATGTATCACAACAGTCACCAAGAGACCAGCCATAAAACAAGAGGCTTGCACCATGCTGCTTAACCCGTGTGCGTGGTCTGTGGCAAATCATTAATTCTCAGTGCTCATTGCCTACAAACATTGTGAGTTCTCAAAGCCTGCAATATTTTATACATAACAATACCATTGTCAAAACATGTCAAAATCAGTTGCGATTGGTGAACGTCTTTGTGCGATGGGTTTCAGGTTTTTTAACATATAGAGTGGCTGTGCCCAGTGCGAGTGGTTTGGTAATGTTCGTCCGTGTCCACCACTCATTGGCGAAGGCCACGGCTAGTTGTCTGGTAGTGTTCTAAAGATCTATGGAATAAGAAAACCCTTGAAATGCAAGGAAAAAACCTTAGTTGTAGAGATGTTAAGGTGAAAACTTAACACAACAAATTCTCTGAAATTCAGCTAAAGCCACCTTAACTTCGTGCCCCCTGTTGCACAGCCTATGACCACAATGACGACATCAGAGATGACATCACTGATGACATCATTGATGACATCACCAATGTCATCATCTAGGACATGCACATAAGTCAATGCATTGAAAAATTGGAAACTCTTTACTGATTGCTTTTACTTTGTACAGTATTTGTTTTATTTCATTGGCAATATTGCTTTACTGCTGTCAACAGATTGCACAGCCTGATGCTTGCTGTCCGATACAGAAGGTGAACCTTTGGGAATGTGACAGTAATACTTCCATAGCCCTAGGTTCTGGTGCGAGGCAGAGATGGGACCACTTTTTGACATCTGTGGAGTATTGAACAAGAGTTAAACCCCCCCGCCCCCGACTCTCAACAAAGACACTAAAAATGGCAGGAAAGGCATCAAATCGAAATAAAATGGCTACCACACGGCGAAGGAAACCGTACGGGCTACGCTCAAATAAAGGAGCACCTACGGATACAGGAAATAAGGCTCCCTCTGAAAGTGGGGGAATGAAAGAACTTGGAGAAAAACTGACGGCTCCTCAAAAGGGCCCACTGGACGTATACTTTTCTAGCAAACCTGCGGAAGGAGGGGCTATGACTGGGCCAAACAAATGTAAATCATCCCATTTAGAAGGAGAAGGCAGGTATCTTCCATTAGATTTAGACAATGACTCCCTATTGCAACTATGATATGCCCTGCAAGAACGTGTGGGAACACAAGAGGGGAAACAATCTGGGGAAAAGATATTGGTGCCTCCCGCAAACAGTGATAAAGTACCCGATACACAGGAGCGGGAAGGGGTTACGGTACCAACACCGAAGGATCCAGCAGAAACTCTAATTCCAGGGGATAAATAGCACCCCATCTATGTGTCGTCGGCTTCACAAACAGAGCCTTCCCCTACCACTCCTGTTGCATCCCCTAAGGCACATCAATTATCAGCTAGCCCCAATATGGTGTTTGATTCAGCAACTTTGTCACATGAACCAGTACCATCAGAGTACAGTACACATGAAACCTCGCAAACTGGAAATGCAACACTCAATTTTGCTATTAAAATACTATTAAAATTGTGTGGAATGATGCATGAGGACCTCGAAACACAGGAGAGTGTGATCATTGCCTTACATAAACTCTTGAGTGCATCTAACAAAACTTCTAATATCCCCTGCATTGATCTAAGGGGAATTCCGGCTACTGCCATCCCACAAAATAGACGGGATAGGGCAACCCCAGCGCCGACTATGGACAAGGAAACCATGATCGAGGAGGAGAATGGGCCCCCTCCAGCAAATGTGGGGGAGTTAGAAATTGGGGCCCAACCATCCAGGAAGCAGAGAAGACAAGTTAAAAAATGCCTGGATAAAGTCAACAATCCCCCTCCTCGAAACTCTACACCACATCCCCAAGTTAAAAATCTATCCAAGAAACAATGCAAACGAGCCGCTAGAAGGAAAAGAAGATCAGCCCAAACAGTGGACACCCTGATGAGCTGGCTAATGGATGATCAGCTGGTACACATTAGCCAGCAATAGGTGGCCCTGATGACCGCCTGCAACGATAAAGGTACCGCCATGCAAAACTCAGTATCAGTACCCATACAGGAGCTTGAGGTTCCCCATCGCCCCACTCCCCAATTGCCCACCACGGGTAAGGTAGATACCAAAAACTTGACCATATCCCCGGTGGAGGATGGAAAAACTGGCATCCAATTAAAACGACCTCTACTCTTTGCCCTCTTTTCAAAAATACCATCCCTACGAATACTAAATTCCAGTGACATTGACTTTGTGGAACCCACGCGGATAAGTGGAGTGAAACTTACAACAATCCACTGCTGTTTTCCTGAAACTGCCTCTATGATAAGGGCAAATCGGGCATCGCTGGAACATATGGGATATGGATTAGATGTACCCATACCGACTGAGCCTAGGGTGGAAAAGTGTCAAAAATGCTCCTGTGCATGTACCACTAGCTCCGCCGTAACAACTGCAACAAAATCTGCACAAAGGCTCAGTGATGAGCAAGGGTGGGAGTGGTTATAAGGTGCTGAGAAAAAAAGAGAATGAATTCCTACCGTCATTAGCTGGAACACAAGGGGATTCATCCATTGGTTGATTGAGGGAGCCTCCCGTGATCTCTTATTGTCTGTCGACCTATTTCTATTACAGGAAACTTGGGTAACTTTTGAACTGGAATTTGATGGTTATATAAAGTATCAATCTATGGCAATGAGGGGAGAAAAGGGAAGACCAAAAGGGGGCCTTCTGAAATGTGTTAAATCCACATACAACCCTAAATTGATCTATCAGGACAGCACGGTGGGAAACGTCCTGGCGATCCAGATAAGCCCACCGGGTGGTTGGGCAGGGGGTAACGAAATCCTGATCATTAACATATATGACCCCCCTGGTGATCTGAATACGGAAATAACAGGGGACAAACTTAACACATTGGTAACCTCCTGGTGCACTGGGGAAAAACTGCCAGCTGTCATACTTTGCGGAGACTTGAATGCAAAGTGCCTTGACCCGGAGGGATGTAGGAAATACTCCTATGTACAGAACATGTGTAACATGCGCCTGGCTCAGAGCAACAACAAAGGAAGATTATGGCTAGATATCTGGTTTTACAACGGGGGACATACCGGGCAAAGAATACTGGGCAGTAGGAAAAAAGCACTCTGTGCTTGATTATATGGCTGTTTCTGAGTGCCTCCTGACTCATGTTATTCAACTAAGTATTAAGCTGAATGATTAGAGTGATCATGGCACCCTCACACTGTGTATGGATGGTGGTGGGGATATGGTTGAGGAGGGCATTTGTAGGGAGATAGTACCTAATTATGCTAGAAATAAGATCAGGTAGACCCAGCGAAATATTCCCTAACCACACGAACATTAAACAGCTAATGTGGGGAAAGTGCCCTGAGGAAATTAAATGTTGGATTACACATTTAACACACTCACTTTTCAAAGGTAGGCCTACCCTGGGCTGAGCTGGAAGAGGGGGGGCACATTAATATTTGATGTAAATATAAGACACCAGAAACGTGTCATGCGCCGAGCTCTAAGAGCCCTAAGAGTGCAAAAAACTGCTAAAATTGATGAGGGCCCACTCAACCTTGAGACCTCAGAGATAAAACGAAAATATCGTAGTTGGCTAAGAAGGTATCGCCAGACACAAAAAAGAAACCAATGGCAGAAGTTTGCAGAAGCCTTATGTAGTAAAAACAGCTGTCGAATATGGCAAATACTGGCTCAGGTGGGGGAGAACAGAAGCTGAGGGTGCTTAACCTCATTTCGGGGGGAAAATGGGCAGAATATATCTCTAAAAAATTCTATAAAGAGAATGTGACCAACACACACAGTATGGTGGGGTAAAGAACTGGCCTCTCCCCCTGGCCTCTCCCCCTCAGTTATAAGATCATAAGACAGACCATCATGAACTTAAAAACGTCAAATGCCGCAGGCCCAAATGGCTTAGCTAACACTGTACTGAAAAAGGACCCACACAACTGGGCGCAGATACTGCTCACTCTATATTCCAGAATGGTTTATGGTCATAAAACCGAAAAAACAAATCCAGAAAAAAAAATCTCGAAATGAAAAGGTCGAAAAAAAAAAAGTCTTAATTTTTTTAATGACGTTTTTTGTTCGAAATGGGGGGGTTCCCCCCCAACCCCTGTTTTTTCATTTTTTTTTATTTTACCCCTTTTTTACTTACCTGACCCCAAAAAAGCATATAATTAAATAAATAAAAAATTCGACTTTTTTTTTCGATATTTGTTTTTCGAGATTATTGTAATTCGAGATTTTTTTTTCGGTCTTTTGACTGACCACCTTCCAGAATATGTAGATCCTGTCAGATACCCTCCTCCTGGAAGAAATCTGTACTAATTCCAGTATACAGAAAGGAGGAGCGAACTTCAACTGCCAATTACCGCCAACTTTCTATGCTGGACGTAACTAGTAAAATCTTTAATACACTGGTCCTTAAAGAAATAGAAAACTGGGTCATTGAAAAACAGATCCTTAACTACACACAATCGGGCTTTAGGCCAGGGGCAAGTACTACCCATAATATCAGGGTCTCGACCAGCTAATCAACAATACTATTAGCTGTAAGGAGGCTACACTATACATTGCCTTTGTTGATTTCAGTTGCGCCTTTGATCTGGTGGGCCAGGATATCCTGTGGTCAAAATTGAAGGACATGGATTGTCCGAGGTGGATCCTAAACATATTAATAGCCCTGCATAGTAATACCAACACTAGGGTCCGACTTAATGATCGGGGTGAGGTCACTGAGGAGATCTGCATTAATATGGAAGGACAGGAGACACACGGGGCATGAGCGAGAGGTGGGGGCAACATGGGAAACACGGGGCATGAGCGGGGGGAGAGGGGCAACAGGAGACACACGGGGCATGAGCGGGGGTGGGGGGTACACGAGGAAGACATGGGGCATGAGCGGGGGTGGGGGCAACAGGAGACACACGGGGCATGAGTGGGTGGTGGGGGGCAACAGGAGACACACGGGGCATGAGCAGGGGATGGGGGTACACGAGGAAGACACGGGGCATGAGCTGGGGGTGGGGGAACATGAGGGAGACACGGAGCATGAGCGGGGATGTGGGGGTAACACGAGGGAAACACGGGGCATGAACAGGGAGTGGGGGGAACACAAGGGAGACACGGGGCATGAGTGGGGGGTGGGGGTTACAGGAGGAAGACATGGGGCATGAGCAGGGGTGGGGGGAACACGAAGGAGACACGGGGCATGAGCGGGAGGTGGGGGGAACAGTGCAGACACAGCGCATGAGCGGGGGGTGGGGGTTATACAGGGCAGCCACGGGGCATGAGCGGGGGGGTACAGGAGGGAGACACGGAGCATCAGTGGGGGTGGGGGAGCAGCAGGGAGACACGGAGCATGAGCGGGGGATGGGGGAAAAGTGGAGACATGGGACATGAGTGGGGGGTGGGGGGAACAGTGGAGACACGGGGCTTGAGCGGGGGGTGGGGGGGAACAGGGGAGACACAGGGCATGAGCTGGGGGTGGGGGAACACAAGGGAGACATGGGGCATGAGCAGGGGGTGGGGGGAACAGGGCAGATACGGGGCATGAGCGGGGGGTGGGGAGTACAGGAGGGAGACACGGGGCATGAGCAGGGGTGGGGGGAACATGAGGGAGACATGGGGCATTAGTGGGGAGTCCGGGGGTAACACAAGGGAAACACGGGGCATGAGCGTGGGGTGGGGAAACATGAGGGAGACATGGGGCATGAGCGGGGGGTGGGGGGAAACAGGAGACACGGGGCATGAGCGGGGGTGGGGTAACAGGGCAGATACTGAGCATGAGCAGGGGGTGGGGGGTACAGGAGGGAGACACGGGGTATGAGCGGGGGGTGGGGGGGTACAGGAGGGTGACACGGGGCATGAATGGGGGTGGGGGAACAAGAGAGAGACACGGGACATGAGCGGGGGGTAGGGGGAACAGGAGGGAGATGCGGAGCATGAGCGGGGGTGGGGGAAACACAGGAAACACAGGGCATGAGCGGGGGGTGGGGGGCAACAGGAGACACGGGGCATGAGCAGGGGGTGGGGGCAACAGGAGGGGAGACACAAGGGGCATGAGCGGGGGTGGGGGGCAACAGGAGACACACGGGGCATGAGCGGGGGGTGGGGGGAACATGAGGGAGACATGGGGCATGAGCGGGGGGTTGGGGGTAACACGAGGGAAACACGGGGCATGAGCAGGGGGTGGTGGAACACGAGGGAGACACGGGGTATGAGCGGGGGGTGGGGGGGACAGGAGGGAGACACGGGGCATGAGTGGGGGAACACGAGGGAGACACGGGGCATGAGCGGGGGGTAGGGTGGAACAGGGGAGACACAGGGCATGAGCGGGGGGTGGGGGGAACAGAGGAAACACAGGGCATGAGCGGGAGTTGGGGGTAACACAAGGGAGACATGGGCATGAGCGGGGGGTGGGGGGAACAGGGCAGATACTGGACATGAGCAGGGGTTGGGGGTACAGTAGGGAGACACGGGGCATGAGCGGGGGTGGGGGGTATAGGAGGGAGACACGGGGCATGAGCAGGGGGTACGGGGAACAAGAGAGACATGGGGCATGAGCGGGGGGTGGGTGGAACAGGAGGGAGACACGGGGCATGAGCGGGGGTGGGGGGTAACACGACGGAAACCCGGGGCATGAGGGGGGTAGGGGGAAACACGAGGGAGATATGGGGCAAGAGTGGGTGGTTGGGGGGCAACAGGAGACACACGGGGCATGAACGTGGGGTGGGGGGTGGATGGAACAGGGCATAAACTGGGCATGAGCGGGGGTGGGGGTACAGGAGGGAGGCATGGGGCATGAGCGGGGGATGGGGGTACAGGAGGGAGACACGGGGCATGAGAGGGGTGTGGGAGGAACAAGAGAGAGACACAGGGTATGAGTGGGGGGTGGGGGGAACAGCAGGGAGACACGGGGCATGAGCGGATGGTGGGGGGTAACACAAGGGAAACACGGGGCATGAGCGGGGGATGGGGGAAACATAAGGAAGACACGGGGCATGAGCGGGGAGTGGGGGGCAAAAGGAGACACACGGGGCATGAGCAGGGGGTGGTGGGGTGGGGGAACAGGGCAGATACTGGGCATGAGTGGGGGGTGGGGGGTACAGGAGGGAGACACAGGGCAGAAGCGGAGGGGTGGGGGGTAACGCAAGGGAAACACGGGGCATGAGCAGGGGGTGGGGGGAACATGAGGGAGACACGGGGCATGAGCAGGGGGCACCAGGAGACACATGGGGCATGAGCGGGGGCGTGTGGGGTAACACGAGGGAAACACAGGGCATGAGCGGGAGTGGGGGAACACGAGGGACACACGGGGCATGAGCAGGGGGTGGTGGGCAACAGGAGACACACGGGGCATGAGCAGGGTGTGGGGAGAACATGAGGAAGACACAGAGTATGAGCGGGGGGTGGGGTGAACACGAGGGAGACATGGAATATGTGCGGGGATGGGGTTACAGGAGGGAGACACGGGGCATGAGCGGGGGATGGGGGGTACAGGAGGGAGACACGGGGCATGAGAGGGGGGTGGGGGGGAACAGGGGAGACACAGGGCATGAGCTGGGGGTGGGGGAACACAAGGGAGACATGGGGCATGAGCAGGGGGTGGGGGGAACAGGGCAGATACGGGGCATGAGCGGGGGGTGGGGAGTACAGGAGGGAGACACGGGGCATGAGCAGGGGTGGGGGGAACATGAGGGAGACATGGGGCATTAGTGGGGAGTCCGGGGGTAACACAAGGGAAACACGGGGCATGAGCGTGGGGTGGGGAAACATGAGGGAGACATGGGGCATGAGCGGGGGGTGGGGGGAAACAGGAGACACGGGGCATGAGCGGGGGTGGGGTAACAGGGCAGATACTGAGCATGAGCAGGGGGTGGGGGGTACAGGAGGGAGACACGGGGTATGAGCGGGGGGTGGGGGGGTACAGGAGGGTGACACGGGGCATGAATGGGGGTGGGGGAACAAGAGAGAGACACGGGACATGAGCGGGGGGTAGGGGGAACAGGAGGGAGATGCGGAGCATGAGCGGGGGTGGGGGAAACACAGGAAACACAGGGCATGAGCGGGGGGTGGGGGGCAACAGGAGACACGGGGCATGAGCAGGGGGTGGGGGCAACAGGAGGGGAGACACAAGGGGCATGAGCGGGGGTGGGGGGCAACAGGAGACACACGGGGCATGAGCGGGGGGTGGGGGGAACATGAGGGAGACATGGGGCATGAGCGGGGGGTTGGGGGTAACACGAGGGAAACACGGGGCATGAGCAGGGGGTGGTGGAACACGAGGGAGACACGGGGTATGAGCGGGGGGTGGGGGGGACAGGAGGGAGACACGGGGCATGAGTGGGGGAACACGAGGGAGACACGGGGCATGAGCGGGGGGTAGGGTGGAACAGGGGAGACACAGGGCATGAGCGGGGGGTGGGGGGAACAGAGGAAACACAGGGCATGAGCGGGAGTTGGGGGTAACACAAGGGAGACATGGGCATGAGCGGGGGGTGGGGGGAACAGGGCAGATACTGGACATGAGCAGGGGTTGGGGGTACAGTAGGGAGACACGGGGCATGAGCGGGGGTGGGGGGTATAGGAGGGAGACACGGGGCATGAGCAGGGGGTACGGGGAACAAGAGAGACATGGGGCATGAGCGGGGGGTGGGTGGAACAGGAGGGAGACACGGGGCATGAGCGGGGGTGGGGGGTAACACGACGGAAACCCGGGGCATGAGGGGGGTAGGGGGAAACACGAGGGAGATATGGGGCAAGAGTGGGTGGTTGGGGGGCAACAGGAGACACACGGGGCATGAACGTGGGGTGGGGGGTGGATGGAACAGGGCATAAACTGGGCATGAGCGGGGGTGGGGGTACAGGAGGGAGGCATGGGGCATGAGCGGGGGATGGGGGTACAGGAGGGAGACACGGGGCATGAGAGGGGTGTGGGAGGAACAAGAGAGAGACACAGGGTATGAGTGGGGGGTGGGGGGAACAGCAGGGAGACACGGGGCATGAGCGGATGGTGGGGGGTAACACAAGGGAAACACGGGGCATGAGCGGGGGATGGGGGAAACATAAGGAAGACACGGGGCATGAGCGGGGAGTGGGGGGCAAAAGGAGACACACGGGGCATGAGCAGGGGGTGGTGGGGTGGGGGAACAGGGCAGATACTGGGCATGAGTGGGGGGTGGGGGGTACAGGAGGGAGACACAGGGCAGAAGCGGAGGGGTGGGGGGTAACGCAAGGGAAACACGGGGCATGAGCAGGGGGTGGGGGGAACATGAGGGAGACACGGGGCATGAGCAGGGGGCACCAGGAGACACATGGGGCATGAGCGGGGGCGTGTGGGGTAACACGAGGGAAACACAGGGCATGAGCGGGAGTGGGGGAACACGAGGGACACACGGGGCATGAGCAGGGGGTGGTGGGCAACAGGAGACACACGGGGCATGAGCAGGGTGTGGGGAGAACATGAGGAAGACACAGAGTATGAGCGGGGGGTGGGGTGAACACGAGGGAGACATGGAATATGTGCGGGGATGGGGTTACAGGAGGGAGACACGGGGCATGAGCGGGGGATGGGGGGTACAGGAGGGAGACACGGGGCATGAGAGGGGGGTGGGGGAACACGAGGGAGACACGAGGCATGAGCGGGTGGTGGGGGGTAACATGAGGGAGACACGGGGCATGAGCGGGGGGTGGGGTGGAACAGGGGAGACACAGGGCATGAGTGTGGGGTGGAGGGACAGAGGAAACACAGGGCATGAGCGGGGGGTGTGGGGTAACACAAGGGAGACACGGGACATGAGTAGGGGGTGGGGTAAGAGGGCAGATACTGAGCATGAGCGGGGGGTGGGGGGTTCAGGAGGGAGACACGGGGTTTGCGCGGGGGGTGGGGGGTACAGGAGGGTGACACGGGGCATGAGCGGGGGGTGGGGGAACAAGAGAGCGACACGGGGCATGAGCGGGGGGTGGGGGGAACAGGAGGTAGATGCGGGGCATGAGCAGGGGTGGGGGAAACACAGGAAACACAGGGCATGAGCAGGGGGTGGGGGGCAACAGGAGACACAGGGCATGAGCGGGGGGTGGGGGGTACACGAGGAAGACACAGGGCATGAGCGGGGGGTGGGGGCAACAGGAGAGGAGACACAAGGGGCATGAGCGGGGGGTGGGGGGCAACAGGAGACACACGGGGCAGGAGCGGGGGGTTGGGGGAACATGAGGGAGACACGGGGCATGAGCTGGGGGTGGGGGGAACATGAGGGAGACACGGGGCATGAGCGGGGGGTTGGGGGTAACAGGAGACACACGGGGCATGAACGTGGGGTGGGGGGTGGATGGAACAGGGCAGATACTGGGCATGAGCGGGGGGTGGGGGTACAGGAGGGAGGCATGGGGCATGAGCGGGGGATGGGGGTACAGAGGGAGACACGGGGTATGAGAGGGGGGTGGGGGGAACAGCAGGAAGACATGGGGCATGAGCGGATGGTGGGGGGTAACACAAGGGAAACACGGGGCATGAGCGAGGGATGGGGGAAACACAAGGAAGACACGGGGCATGAGCGGGGAGTGAGGGGCAAAAGGAGACACACGGGGCATGAGCAGGCAGTGGTGGGGTGGGGGAACAGGGCAGATACTGGGCATGAGCGGGGGTGGGGGTACAGGAGGGAGACACAGGGCAGAAGCGGGGAGTGGGGGGGTAACACAAGGGAAACACGGGGCATGAGCAGGGGGTGGGGGGAACATGAGGGAGACACGGGGCATGAGCAGGGGGCAACAGGAGACACATGGGGCATGAGCGGGGGCGTGTGGGGTAACACGAGGGAAACACAGGGCATGAGCGGGAGTGGGGGAACACGAGGGACACACGGGGCATGAGCAGGGGGTGGTGGGCAACAGGAGACACACAGGGCATGAGCGGGGGTGAGGGTAACACGAGGGAGACACGCGGCATAAGCGGGGGGTGGGGGGCAACAGCAGGCACATGGGGCATGAGCAGGGTGTGGGGAGAACATGAGGAAGACACGGGGTATGAGCGGGGGGTGGGGTGAACACGAGGGAGACACGGAATATGTGCGGGGATGGGGTTACAGGAGGGAGACACGGGGCATGAGCGGGGTATGGGGGGTACAGGAGGGAGACACGGGGCATGAGAGGGGGGTGGGGGAACACGAAGGAGACACGAGGCATGAGCGGGTGGTGGGGGGTAACACGAGGGAGACAGGGGGCATGAGCGGGGGGTGGGGTGGAACAGGGGAGACACAGGGCATGAGCGTGGGGTGGAGGGACAGAGGAAACACAGGGCATGATCGGGGGTGTGGGGTAACACAAGGGAGACACGGGACATGGGCAGAGGGTGGGGTATCAGGGCAGATACTGAGCATGAGCGGGGGTGGGGGGTACAGGAGGTGACACGGGGCATGAGCGGGGGGTGGGGGAACAAGAGAGAGACACGGGGCAGGAGCGGGGGGTGGGGGTAACACAGGGCATGAGCAGGGGGTGGGGGGCAACAGGAGACACGGGGCATGAGCGGGGGGTGGGGGTACACGAGGAAGACACAGGGCATGAGCGGGGGGTGGGGGCAACAGGAGAGGAGACACAAGGGGCATGAGCGGAGGGTGGGGGGCAACAGGAGACACACGGGGCATGAGCGGGGGTTGGGGGAACATGAGGGAGACACGGGGCATAAGCTGGGGGTGGGGGGAACATGAGGGAGACACGGGGCATGAGCGGGGGGTTGGGGGTAACACGAGGGAAACACAGGGCATGAGCAGGGGGTGGGGGGAACACGAGGGAGACACGGCGCATGAGCAGGGGGTGGGGGGCAACAAGAGACACATGGGGCATGAGCGGGAGCGTGGGGGTAACACAGGAAACACAGGGCATGAGCAGGGGGTGGGGGGCAACAGGAGACACGGGGCATGAGCGGGGGGTGGGGGGTACACAAGGAAGACACGGGGCATGAGCGGGGGGTGGGGGGCAACAGGAGACACGGGGCATGAGCGGGGGTGGGGGGTACACGAGGAAGACACGGGGCATGAGCGGGGGGTGGGGGCAACAGGAGAGGAGACACAAGGGGCATGAGCGGGGGTGGGGGGCAACAGGAGACACACGGGGCATGAGCAGGGGGTTGGGGGAACATGAGGGAGACACGGGGCATGAGCTGGGGGTGGGGGCAACAGGAGAGGAGACACAAGGGGCATGAGCGGGTGGTGGGGGGCAACAGGAGACACACGGGGCATGAGCGGGGGGTTTGGGGAACATGAGGGAGACACGGGGCATGAGCTGGGGGTGGGGGGAACATGAGGGAGACACGGGGCATGAGCGGGAGGTTAGGGGTAACACGAGGGAAACACAGGGCATGAGCAGGGGGTGGGGGGAACACGAGGGAGACACGGCGCATAAGCAGGGGGTGGGGGGCAACAGGAGACACTTGGGGCATGAGCGGGAGCGTGGGGGGTAACACGAGGGAAACACTGGGCATGAGCAGGGTCGGGGGAACACGAGGGATACACGGGGCATGAGTGGGGGGTGGGGAGAACATGAGGAAGACACAGGGCATGAGCGGGGGGTGGGGGAACACGATGGAGACAAAGGATAAGCACGGGGATGGGGGTAAGGGAGGGAGACACGGGGCATGAGTGGGGGGTGTGGGGTACAGGAGGGAGACACGTGGCATGAGCGGGGGGTGGGGGAACATGAGGGAGACACAGGGCATGAGCGGGGGATGGGGGGTAACACGGTGCATGAGTGAGGGGTGGGGTGGAACACGGGAGACACAGGGCATGAGCGGGGGGTGGGGGGAACAGAGGAAACACAGGGCATGAGCTGGGGTTGGAGGGTAACACAAGGGAGACATGGGCATGAGCGGGGGGTGGGGGGAACAGGGCAGATACTGGACATGAGCGGGGGTTGAGGGGTACAGTAGGGAGACATGGGGCATGAGCGGGGGGTGGGGAGTACAGGAGGGAGACATGGGGCATGAGCGGGGGGTGGGGGGAACAGGAGGGAGACATGGGGCATGAGCGGGGGTGGGGGGTAACACGAGGGAAACCCGGGGCATGAGCGGGGGGTGCGGGGAAACACGAGGGAGACATGGGCCAAGATTGGGTGGTTGGGGGGCAACAGGAGACACACGGGGCATGAACGTGGGGTGGGGGGTGGATGGAACAGGGCAGATACTGGGCATGAGCGGGGGGTGGGGGTACAGGAGGGAGACATGGGGCATGAGCGGGGGATGGGGGGTACAGGAGGGAGACACGGGGCATGAGAGGGGTGTGGGGGGAACAAGAGAGAGACACAGGGTATGAGCGGGGGGTGGGGGGAACAGCAGGGAGACACGGGGCATGAGCGGATGGTGGGGGTAACACATGGGAAACACGGGGCATGAGTGGGGGGTGGGGGGAACACGAGGAAGACACGGGTCATGAGCGGGGAGTGGGGGGCAAAAGAAGACACACGGGGAATGAGCAGGGGGTGGTGGGGTGGGGGGAACAGGGCAGATACTGGGCATGAGCGGGGGGGGGTACAGGAGGGAGACACAGGGCAGAAGCCAGGGGGTGGGGGGTAACACAAAGGAAACACAGGGCATGAGCAATGGGTGGGGGGAACATGAGGGAGACACGGGGCATGAGCAGGGGGCAACAGGAGACACATGCGGCATGAGCGGGGGCGTGTGGGGTAACACGAGGGAAACACAGGGCATGAGCGGGAGTGGGGGAACACGAGGGAGACACGCGGCATGAGCGGGGGGTGGGGGCAACAGCAGACACACAGGGCATGAGCGGGGGGTGTGGGGTAACACAAGGGAGACACGGGACATGAGCAGGGGGTGGGGTAACAGGGCAGATACTGGGCATGAGCGGGGGGTGGGGGGTACAAGAGGGAGACACAGGGTTTGAGCAGGGGGTGGGGGGTACAGGAGGGTGACACGGGGCATGAGCGGGGGGTGGGGGAACAAGAGAGAGACACGGGGCATGAGCGAGGGGTGGGGGGAACAGGAGGGAGATGCGGGGCATGAGCGGGGGTGGGGTAACACAGGAAACACAGGGCATGAGCAGGGGGTGGGGGGCAACAGGAGACACGGGGCATGAGCAGGGGGTGGGGGGTACACGAGGAAGACACGGGGCATGAGCGGGGGGTGGGGGCAACAGGAGAGGAGACACAAGGGGCATGAGCGGGGGGTGGGGGGCAACAGGAGACACACGGGGCATGAGCGGGGGGTTGGGGGAACATGAGGGAGCCACGTGGCATGAGCTGGGGGTGGGGGGAACATGAGGGAGACACGGGGCATGAGCAGGGGGTTGGGGGTAACACGAGGGAAACACAGGGCATGAGCAGGGGGTGGGGGGAACACGAGGGAGACACAGCGCATGAGCAGGGGGTGGGGGCAACAGGAGACACATGGGGCATGAGCGGGAGCGTGGGGGGTAACACGAGGGAAACACTGGGCATGAGCAGAGTCGGGGGAACACGAGGGACACACGGGGCATGAGTGGGGGTGGGGGCAACAGGAGACACACGGGGCATGAGCGGGGGGTAGGGAGAACATGAGGAAGACACGGGGCATGAGCAGGGGGTGGGGGGAACACGAGGGAGACAAAGGATAAGCACGGGGATGGGGGTAAGGGAGGGAGACACGGGGCATGAGTGGGGGGTGGGGGGTACAGGAGGGAGACACGTGGCATGAGCGGGGGGTGGGGGAACACGAGGGAGACACAGGGCATGAGCGGGGGTGGGGGGTAACACGGTGCATGAGCGGGGGGTGTGGTGGAACAGGGGAGACACAGGGCATGAGCAGGGGGTGGGGGGAACAGAGGAAACACAGGGCATGAGCGGGGGTTGGAGGGTAACACAAGGGAGACATGGGCATGAGCGGACAGGACAGATACTGGACATGAGCGGGGTTGGGGGGTACAGTAGGGAGACATGGGGCATGAGCGGGGGGTAGAGGTACAGGAGGGAGACACGGGGCATGAGCAGGGGGTGGGTGGAACAAGAGAGACATGGGGCATGAGCGGGGGGTGGGGGGAACAGGAGGGAGACATGGGGCATGAGCAGGGGTGGGGGGTAACACGAGGGAAACCCGGGGCATGAGCGGGGGGTGGGGGGAAACACGAGGGAGAAATGGGGCAAGAGTGGGTGGTTGGGGGGCAACAGGAGACACATGGGGCATGAACGTGGGGTGGGGGGGTGGATGGAACAGGGCAGATACTGGGCATGAGCGGGGGGTGGGGGTACAGGAGGGAGACATGGGGCATGAGCGGGGGATGGGGGGTACAGGAGGGAGACACGGGGCATGAGAGGGGTGTGGGGGGAACAAGAGAGAGACACAGGGTATGAGCGGGGGTTGGCGGGAACAGCAGGGAGACACGGGGCATGAGCGGATGGTGGGGGGTAACACATGGGAAACACGGGGCATGAGCGGGGGGTGGGAGGAAACACGAGGAAGACACGGGTCATGAGCAGGGAGTGGGGGCAAAAGGAGACACACAGGGAATGAGCAGGGGGGTGGTGGGGTGGGGGGAACAGGGCAGATACTGGGCATGAGCGGGGAGTGGGGGGTACAGGAGGGAGACACAGGGCAGAAGCCGGGGGGTGGGGGGTAACACAAGGGAAACACGGGGCATGAGCAATGGGTGGGGGGAACATGAGGGAGACACAGGGCATGAGCGGGGGGCAACAGGAGACACATGGGGCATGAGTGGGGGCGTGGGGGGTAACACGAGGGAAACACAGGGCATGAGCGGGAGTGGCGGAACACAAGGGAAACACGGGCCTTGAGCAGGGGGTGGTGGGCAACAGGAGACATACGGGGCATGAGTGGAGGGTGGGGGTTACATGAGGGAGACACGCGGCATGAGTGGGGGGTGGGGGGCAACAGCAGACACACGGGGCATGAGCAGGGGGTGGGGAGAACATGAGGAAGACACGGGGTATGAGCGGGGGGTGGGGGTAACACGAGGGAGACACGGAATATGTGCGGGGATGGGGTTACAGGAGGGAGACACGGGGCATGAGCGGGGGATGGGGGTACAGGAGGGAGACAGGGGGCTTGAGATGGGGGTGGGGGAACACGAGGGAGACACGAGGCATGAGCGGGTGGTGGGTGGTAACACGAGGGAGACACTGGGCATGAGCGGGGGTTGGGTGGAACAGGGGAGACACAGGGCATGAGCGTGGGGTGGAGGGACAGAGGAAACACAGGGCATGAGCGGGGGGTGTGGGGTAACACAAGGGAGACACGGGACATGAGCAGGGGGTGGGGTAACAGGGCAGATACTGAGCATGAGTGGGGGTGGGGGTACAGGAGGGTGACATGGGGCATGAGCGGGGCGTGGGGAACAAGAGAGACATGGGGCATGAGCGGGGGTGGGGGGAACAGGAGGGAGATGCGGGACATGAGCGGGGGTGGGGGTAACACAGGAAACACAGGGCATGAGCAGGGGGTGGGGGGCAACAGGAGACACAGGGCATGAGCACGGGGTGGAGGGACAGAGGAAACACAGGGCATGAGCGGGGGGTGTGGGGTAACACAAGGGAGACACGGGACACGAGCAGGGGGTGGGGAGAACAGGGCGATTACTGGACATGAGCAGGGGTGGGGGTACAGGAGGGAGACACGGTGCATGAGCGGGGGTGGGGGGTACAGGAGGGAGACACGGGGCATGAGCAGGGGGTGGGGGGAACAAGAGAGACACGGGGCATGAGCGGGAGGTGGATGAACAGGAAGGAGACACGGGGCATGAGCGGGGGTGGGGGATAACAAGAGGGAAACCCGGGGCATGAGCAGGGGGTGGGGGTGAACACGAGGGCGACACGGGGCATGAGCGGGGGTGGGGGGCAACAGGAGACACACGGGGCAAGAGCGTGGGGTAGGGGAGGATGTAACAGGGCAGATACTGGGCATGAGCGGGGGTGGGGTACAGGAGGGAGACAAGGGGCATGAGCGGGGTGTGGGGGGAACAAGAGAGAGACACGGGGCATGAGCGGGGGGTGGGGGAACAGCAGGGAGACACGGGGCATGAGCGGATGGTGAGGGGTAACACAAGGGAAACACGAAGCATGAGCGGGGGGTGGGGGGAAACACGAGGAAGACACGGGGCGTGAGCGGGAAGTGGTGGGGTGGGGGAACAGGGGAGATACTGGGCATGAGCGGGGGTGGGGGGTACAGGAGGGAGACACGGGGCATGAGCGGGGGATGGGGGTAACACAACGGAAACACAGGGCATTGAGCGGGGGGTGGGGGGTACACAAGGCGTGAGCGGGGGTGGGGGGTACACACGGTAGACACGGGGCATGAGCGGGGGGTGGGGGGCACAGGGCAGACACTGTACATGAGCGGGGGGTGGGGGTATAGGAGGGAGACACGGGGCATGAGCGGGGGTTGGGTGGTACAGGAGGGAGACGCGGGGGTGGTTGTACAGACAGGATGGAGACACGGGGCATGAGCGGGGGTGGGGGGTAACACAAGGGAAACAAGGGGCATGAGCAGGGGACAACAGGAGACACATGGGGCATGAGCAGGGGCGTGGGGGTAACACGAGGGAAACACAGGGCATGAGCGGGAGTGGGGGGGGACACAAGGGACACACGGGGCATGAGCAGGGGGTGGGCGGCAACAGGAGACACACGGGGCATGAGCAGGGCGTGAGGGGAACACAAGGGAGGCACGGGCATGAGTGGGGGTGGGGGGCAACAGGAGACACACAGGCATGAGCAGGGGTTGGGGAGAACATGAGGAAGACACGGGGCATGAGCAGGGGGTGGGGGGAACACGAAGGAGACACGGAATATGTGCGGGGATGAGGGTACAGGAGGTAGACACAGGGCATGAGCGGGGGGTTTGGGGTACAGGAGGGAGACACAGGGCATGAGAGGAGGGTGGGGGAACACGAGGGAGACACGGGGCATGAGCGGGTGGTGGGGGGTAATACGAGGGAGACACGGGGCATGAGAGGAGGGTGGGGTGGAACAGGGGAGACACAGGGAATGAGCGGGGGGTCGGGGGACAGACGAAACACAGGGCATGAGCGGGGGGTGTGGGGTAACACAAGGGAGACACGGGACATGAGCGGGGGTGGGGAACAGGGCAGATACTGGACATGAGCGGGGAGTAGGGGGTACAGGAGGGAGACACGGGGCATGAGCGGGGGGTGGGGGGTACAGGAGGGAGACACGGGGCATGAGCGGGGGGTGGGGGGAACAAGAGAGACACGGGGCATGAGCGGGAGGTGGGGGAACAGGAGGGAGACTCGGGGCATGAGCGGGGGTGGGTGGTATCAAGAGGGAAAACCGGGGCATGAACGGGTGTGGGGGGTTACATGAGGGAGACACGGGGCATGAGCGGGGGTGGGGGGAACAAGAGAGAGACACAGGGCATGATCAGGTGTGGGGGGAACAGGAGGGAGACACCGGGCATGAGCGGGGGGTGGGGGGTAACACAAGGGAAACACGGGGCATGAGCGGGGGGTGGGGGAAACATGAGGGAGACATGGGGCATGAGCGGGGGGTGGGGCTACACGAGGCATGAGCAGGGGTGGGGGGTACACACGGTAGACATGGGGTTGGGGGCACAGGGCAGATACTGGACATGAGCGGGGGGTGGGGGGTATAGGAGGGAGACACGGGGCATGAGCGGGGGGTGGGTGGTACAGGAGGGAGACATGGGGCATGAGCGGGGGTGGGGGTACAGACAGGAGGGAGACACGGGGCATGAGCAGGGGGTGGAGGGAACAGGAGGGAGACATGGGGCATGAGCGGATGGTGGGGGTAACACAAGGGAAACACGGGGCATGAGCAGGGGTTAGGGGGAAACACAAGGAAGACACGGGGAATGAGCGGGGGGTGGGGGCAACAGGAGACACACGGCATAAGCAGGGGGTGGGAGGGTGGGCGTAACAGGGTGGATACTGGGCATGAGCAGGGGGTGCGGGGTACCGGAGGGAGACACAGGGCATGAGCGGGTGTGGGGGGTACATGAGGCATACACGGGGCATGAGCAGGGGTGGGGGGAAACAAGAGAGAGACACGGGGCATGAGCGGGGGGTGGGGGGGAACAGGAGGGAGACACGGGGCATGAGCGGTGGGTGGGGTGTAACACAAGGGAAACACGAGACATGAGCGGGGGGTGGGGGGAAACACAAGGGAGACACGGGGCATGAGTGGGGGGTGGGGGGACACGAGGAAGACACGGGGCATGAGCCGGGGTGGGGGGTACACGAGGGCGACACGGGGCATGAGCGGGGGTGGGGGGCACAGGGCAGATACTGGACATGAGCAGGGGGTGGAGGGTATAGGAGGGACACACGGGGCATGAGCGGGGGTGGAGGGTACAGGAGGGAGACACGGGGCATGAGCGGGGTGGGGGAACAAGAGAGACACGGGGCATGAGCGGGGGTGGGGGGTAACACGAGGGAAACACAGGCGTGAGCGGGGGGTGGGGGGAAACAGGAGGGAGACACGGGCATGAGCGGGGGGCAACAGGAGACACACGGGGCATGAGCGGTGGTGGGGGGTACACGAGGGAGACATGGGGCATGAGTGGGGCGTGGGGGGAACAGGGCAGATGCTGGACATGAGCGGGGGGTGGGGGTACAGGAGGGAGACACGGGACATGAACGGGGGTTGGGGGGAGCAGGAGGGAGGACACGGGGCATGAGCAGGGGTGGGGAGTAACACGAGGGAAACACAGGGCATGAGTGGGGGGTGGGGGAGAAACACGAGGGAGATACAGGGAATGAGCGGGGGTGGGGGGCAACAAGAGACACACGGGGCATGAGCCGGGGATTGGGAGGTGGGGGGCACAGGGCAGATACTGGGCATGAGCGGGGGTGGGGGGTACAGGAGGGAGACACGGGGCATGAGCGGGGGGGTGGGGGTACAGGAGGGAGACACGGGGCATGAGCAGGGGGTGGGGGGAACAAGAGAGAGACATGGGGAATGGTTGGGGGGTGGGGGGAACAGGATGGAGACACGGGGCATGAGCGGGGGGTGGGGGGAAACATGAGGGAGACACGGGCATGAGCGGGGGGTGGGGGGGTACACGAGGAAGACACGTGGCATGAGTGTGGGGTGGGGGCAACAGGAGACACACGGGGCATGAGCGGGGATGAGGGGTACACGAGGGAGACACGGGGCATGAGCAGGGGTGTGGGGGGTAACACGAGGGAAACACTGGGCATGAGTGGGGGGGTGGGGGGAACACGAGGGAGACACGGGGCATGAGCGAGGGGTGGGGGGCAACAGGAGACACACGGGTCATGAGCGGGTGGTAGGGGGAACACGAGGGAGACACGGGGCATGAGTGGGGGTGGGGGGGTAACACGAGGCATGAGCGGGGGGTGGGTTGGAACAGGGGAGACACGGGGCATGAGCTGGGGTGGGAGAACAGAGGAAACACGGGGCATGAGTAGGGGGTGGGGGGGAATGGGAGGGAGACACAGGGCATGAGCGGGGAGTGGGGGGAATGGGAGAGAGACACGGGCCATGAGTGGGGGGTGGGGGGAATGGGAGAGAGACACAGAGCATGAGAGACACAGGGCATGAGCAGGGTTGGGGGGAAACACAAGGGAGGCATGAGCCGTGGGGTGGGGGGAACAGGAGGGAGACACGAGGCATGAGCAGGGGGTGGGGGGGGACAGGGGAGACATGCGGCATGAGCGGGGCCTGGGGGGAACGGGAGAGAGACACAGGCCATGAGCGGGGGGTGGGGAGAATGGGAGAGAGACATGAGGCATGAGCGGGGGGTGGGGGGAACAGGGGAGACACGTGACATGAGCGGGGGGTGGGGGGAACAGGGGAGACATGGGGCATGAGCAGGGGGTGCGGGGGAGGGGAGAGAGACACGGGCCATGAGCGGGGGGTGGGGGGAATGGGAGAGAGACACAGAGCATGAGCGGGGGGTGGGGGGAACGGGAGAGAGACATGGAGCATGAGCTGGGGGGTTTGGGAGGAACACACGGAGCTTACTGTGAAACGCTCCATGAACCGATGAACAAAGATGGCGGGGGTCTCTCACAATAGACACACTGCACGCTTCATAGCAGCCAATCAGAGCGCACGTCAGATGTCCGCGGACATCATGCAAGCGCTTGCCCAATCCCCGTCCTGTCCACAGGGAAGTGTGTCCACGAAGCAGACACAGATATCACACATTTTTTTCACTTACATTTTTGTCGCTTTCGGGACCAAGCTGCCGCTCCCACTGCAAATTTGGTGTAAATCCGTCCAGCGGTTTGGGCTGTAGGCGTGAGCAAAGCTTTTTCCCATTATGTCTATGGGAAAAAAATAAGTTTTGGGACCCCCCTATAACCTTGCCCCCCCTGGACCAAACCTCACCAAACATTGCAAAAAAATTCAGAGTGGGCCATATACTTTGTTTGCAAAGTTTGGTGAGGATTCGTCCAGGGGGAGCGAAGTTAAAAGCCACCCAAAAAGTGTTCTTCCTATGGAAACAATAGCTTAACCATAACTACATGGCCACTACCATGGCCATGTAATCTTATCACTGGTGAAAATCCGTCCAGTAGTTTTTTTTAAAAACGACCAAAAAGTAGGTCACAAAAAATTAGTGATAACTATGACACATTGTCCCTTTTTGCTCCGCGGTCAGTGTCCTGATTGGCTAATTCACTTGCGTCACGTCCGCAGACATGCAACGGGTTCGCTGATTGGATGGTGAAGAGTGTGAAGTACGTCAGATCTTTGGAAACGCCCACCATCTTGGATCTGCGGACATCCGCGGACAGCGCTGTGACAAATGGTGGAGAAATACAACTTGGGCAAGTCTATTGGTGTGTAAGAGCATTTGGGGAGGGTGGGGGGGTAAGAGATGGGTCAAATGCTGTATTTATGAACATGGCAGGCACCCCTGTTGTGTTCGTCTTATCCGCGGACAGCCGCGCGTCCGGGATGTCCGTAATTAGCCAAAATCAGGGTGTCCTAAGGACACTATTCCAGTCTGTACTGGTCGCAGGAAAAGTTGAAACTGTTCTAAGAGTATATTCAGTGTTCGGGATGTCCGCAATTAACCAAAATGGGGGTGACCTAGGACACTATTCCTGTCCGTACTGTTCGCAGGCAAGTTGAAACTGTTCTAAGAACAGGCGCGGTGTCCGGAATGTCTGCAATTATCCAAAATGGAGGTGTCCTAAGGACACTATTCCTGTCCGTAGTATCCGCAGGCAAGTTGAAACTGTTTAAAGAGCATGTGCGGTGTCCAGGATGTCTGTAAGCAATCAAAATGGAGGTGTCCTAAGGACAGTATATCTGTCTGTGCTGTACGCAAGCAAAATAAAACTGTTCTTAGAACATGTTAGTGTCAGCGGACATGAAAAATGCCCATACTGCATGGTTAACATTTTTGATTCTATGGGTGTGATCTATGGGTGTGATATGCTGCGGTGGTTGTGGCCAGGGCCAAGAGTCTTGGTTGCATGGCCCAAGACTCTAGGCTCTTCCCACAACCACCGCTGCATATCACACCCATAGATCACCCCCATAGAATTGAATATGTATGAAATATTTGCAAATCTAGTTTATGTACTGTTTGATTTGTATAGTTTGTATGTGAAGTTTTGGGTACATCATGCCATTAAGATTGTAGAGTTTGGTACAAGCACTGCAGTATAACATCCATGGAAGTAAACATTTTACATTGTGTTGTACGGTTACATGTTTGCTTCAATGGTTGTGTTATGGAGCAGTATTTATGAGTTGTACTTATTATAATATGTTTGGTTTGGTAACTGGAACACATATATTCTTTGTCAATTTCTGTGATAAAAGAAAAGATCATGTTAGTGTTGGTAGCTTATAAGGACTTATAACATTGAATAATCGAAATGTTTTATTCATTTCGACCCTCTTATTTAGTAGATTACAAACCAGTGTACTGTGCAATTTGCTTAGTTTCTGTGTTTGTTGTTAAATCATTGGGACTGTGGAAAAAAAAAATCAATGTTGGATTAAAAACCCCTTTTTTATTTTGTTACAGTACATTTTTTTGTGTTTTCAGTGTTTGTTGTTTCTGGCTAATGTTGGCTTGTTGCATATTGTTAGATACTTGTTGAATTGTAACTGATTATATGTTTTATTTATATTCTCAAATTGTTAATCTATCTGTTTGGTTGTTGCAAAATCTTGGGGCAGTTAGATACCTGTTGGCGTATTCTAACTGTTTATTTCTTCTTATAATTAAGTGGTATTTATTTATCTGCTTGGTTGTTGCAAAATCGTGGGGCAGTTAGATACTTGTTGGCGTATTCTAACTGTTTATTTCTTCTTATAATTAAGTGGTATTGATTTATCTGTTTGGTTGTTGCAGAATCTTGGGGCAGTTAGATACCTGTTGGCGTATTCTAACTGTTTATAGTTTTCTAATTGAAGTCTTATTATTGTTTATGCACAGATTAGTTATTAAATTTTGGTTTTAAGAATATTAAATAAGGGTTTACAAGATTTGCTGGTAATCTTTGCTTTAGAGTAATGGTACTATAATTACATTCGAACCATCCACAATTCTTTTTTATATATGCAGTGTAGTGACCTGCATTGGTTGTGGCTCCTGCATGGTAGATTATACCTATTGTTGTGAAGGTTTTCTTACCAAGTGATACTTGACCATGTGTGAATCCAATCAACTTGCAGTTGTTTTTGGTACCATTTGCATTGAAATGTAGAAGCATTAGTATTATGTATTTACTATGTGTATTAGTAAGGTGGAGTGATTATCTGAATTGCAGGTAGTACATAATCTGCCATGGTTTGCATTTTGTACAAGTTGCTGAAATGGAACAGATTCACAGTTAGGTATGGATACATGCACAAAACGTTCATTAGGGATTTGTTCATATTGCATATTGTTGCATAGAGTGCATGTATGTTTCCACATGTATGAAATCTGGAAGATTTCATTTATAGGTAGGTTTTTGTTTTACAGTACAAGTAGCAAGTACATTAGAAATTCTTGTGGATCTTCTTGTGAGTTTATAGTGAATTTCACCATTCCAGCACAGTAGTCCAATTCTTGTTTTAGTCCATGAACACTATATGTGTTGTCAGGATTGTTGGTTGCATTTCTATGAAGGACTAACATTTGCAAACACAATTGGTCTGTACTGTGTAAGTAAATGTTGTCAACAATTGGTGGCAATTGAAATAGAATATTGATTGCTACATTTGCTTAGCAATTTACACCATTTAAATTTGAACATTCAAATGGACCAGATAGTTCTGTTTCCAAGTCATTTTTTTGGAGTGTGTGTTGCTTCTTTGAAGAAGTACTTGGGTTACTTTGAGTAATAGATTCTTCTTTGGTTGTAGTAATTGATTAAGTATTATTTTCTTTTACTCTCTTTGGAGGATTTGCAGTGACATCCTGTTGCATTTCTGTTTGAACTAGTTTACTTTTACAACGTTTTGCTTTTTGTGGAACAGGATATGTTTTTCGATGGGGGTGTATAGTGAACATTGTTTATTTTATTCTAAAATGCAAGGTATATCAAGGTTTACTTTACTTGCATCAAAGTTGATTAGAAATAGACCGTCAAGTGTACGTAAGTGTGATAGTGCTACGTAGCTCATGCCTTCTTTAAAGACTGTGTTCCCAATATCTATCAATGCTTTATTTAAGGTAAGACCTTGTGATTTGTGAATGGTGACTGCGTATGCTAGAGTTAGAGAAAATTGTTCTCTGCGTATATATATGTCTTTGAAAAGAAGGAATCAAGCTGTTGAGCGCTCTATCCCTTTTACTTCTGAAAGTTTGTCAAAGAGAATATTGACAAACTGAATGTTGTTGTCACGTGGGTATGTTTGAAAGCCAACCACTGTACCCAGTGCTCCATTAATTAGTCCTTGCTCCACGTCAAGGTTACGTTTAAGCATGACTCTACAGTTTATAGATAATTTTAATATTTCTCCAAACCAACTGTGCTGGAGATAGAATTTTCTAAGGTATTTAGTCTTGTTGTGGCTTGTTGACATATGGGTAGTGTAATACCATGTACGTCCAGTTTGTCTGTGCAGGAAATTTCAATTATTGGTTACATTTCCTTTTTCAACATTGTTTCATTGAATTTGGAACAGCTTGCAAGAGTTGGCATAAAGGACATACAATTGACATTTTGTGTGCTAATTGTTCCATGACATCAGTAGCACATGAGTTATGGCCATAAAGTGCATGGATGTGCCGGGTTTTTAATATTGCTTGTGCTTCTTGAGATAGTACACCAACTCTAATAATTTTTAAAATGTTGGTGTAGGTTAGGTCTGCAGACTGGTGCATGTTTTCTGTTAATTATCTGTATTGGAAATGTTGCCAAAGGTTGACATTTCTTATGCTGCCAACAGTTTTACGGCAGAGTTTGTGTCCTAAGGTTTTACAAATAGGTTCACCTTTCACTGGTGTCAATTGAAGAAGAGCTCCGAAAACAATAATGTGTTTTCCTCCAAAGAGCTCTTCGTAGTTTGTTTTAAGTACTTCTTGTAATCTGAGGTGAATCAAAGCCAACATTAGGTTGGAGACCATGCTCACTTCATCTATTAGTAGCATTATCATTTGTTTTAATGCTCTGCATAGTTCCATTGCAGCTTCTGTAGAAAGTTTGTAATATTCTAATTTGTTTTGGTGTTCTACTGAAAGGAGTAGTAATTGGTGTAAAGCGACACCGCCTATGTTGTAGGCAGCTAAACCTGTGGGGGCAGTTACAACAGCTGACAGTTTGTTGTTTGTCAATTTTTGAAGGAACTTGCTGATGCTTTTGATTAAGAATGTTCTGCAACTTATCCACTGACGTATAGTAGTATAGGTTTGTAATTTTGGCAGGTACATTCTTTATTTTCATGTTGTACACCATGTGCAATTTCTGTTGTTACTTCTTAAAAAATGCTACGCTGTTCATTGTTCAGTTTTGATTGTAGTACAGTTAAGTCTTCTGTATCTTCTTCGTAGTGACACATGCAGGACGATTCATGGAATTAATGTGCGCTGAAATTTTCAGCGAAAGCGTGCAAAAGCGTGCGCATTGCAGTGCCAGTGCGAAAATCGCAGCGAAACCCGCGCACAGTGATTCATGGAAGTCCGTATGAGTGTAAATCCTGGGATGTGCACCAAAATTCTGCGTGGCGCACGCTGGCGCACACGTCTCCAAACAGCGTGTGCTACGCGCACAGCGAAATCACACATAGCGCGGCGCACACAACAAAAGTAGGAGGAACAGAGGACGTGACACGCGGAATGGGGAACAACACGAACAGAGGACGTGACACGCGGAATGGGGAACAACACGTGAAAATGTGGGCGTCAAGGGGGAAGTACAGGAGGTAAATGGGCGGAACGCCCACACGCACGTTCAAAACACGTATTCATGGATTCGAACGGGGCTAACGCGTGCACCAAAAAAGACGCGCTAATCCGGAAACACGTACGCCAGCAGGAAGCAGGCGTACGTGGACCCGCGCAGCATAAAAGTGCGCGCAAACAACAAATACCGTTCTTAGCAGCAGTGGTCGTGGGATAGTGCAGGAGGAGGAGGAGGATAGTCAGGCCCAGAATGTTCACACCCAGAACCAGCCTTTTTGGGATGCCTGATGACCAGGTGTATGGGAGGTACGGGTTTCCACCTCAGGTAATACTCGACCTGGTGAGTGAGTGGGAGGATGACCTCACATCACCCACCCTGTGCTCCCAAGCACTCAGCCCCCTGGAGAAGGTCCTCAATGTACTGCACTTCTTGGCCACTGGATCATTTCAGCAGACAAGTGCTAAAGTGGGGGGGTTGTCACAGGCCACGCAGTCACGCTGCCTACACCAGGTCTTGGCCATCATGACTGCACGCCCATCAGTCCGCAGGCACATATACCTGCCCAGAACACCTGCAGAAAGGCAGGGTGCCGTCCAGGATTTTTACGGGGTGGCAAAATTCCCCAAAGTCCTAGGTGCCATTGATTGCACCCATGTGGCTCTACGTCCCCCCAGGGCATCAGAGCACATCTATAGAAACCGCAAGCACTGGCATTCCATCAACGTCCAGGTAGTATGTGATGCCAAGGGAATCATCACCTCAGTATATGCCAACTATCCAGGGTCCACCCACGCCAGTTTTATTTACAGAATGTCAACCCTAAACCGGGACCTAGAAGCTGGGCGGCATGGCGATACATGGCTGCTCAGTGAGTATAAATGCCACAGCACATGCATGCATGTCAGATACTGAGTAATGTCACAACCCCACTAATGATACCCATAACCACCTCCCCAGGGGACAGTGCCTACCCTCTGAGCACCCACATGATGACGCCAATTCGGAACCCCACCACGCCACCCAAGGTAAGATACAGCACAGCCCACATTGCAACCTGGGGCATAGTGGAGCGCACATTCGGAGTGCTCAAGTCACGCTTTCGCTCCCTTGACCGTTCTGGCGGGCAGCTGTTATACGCTCCCCCAGTAGTGTGCAGGATCATAGTGGCAGCATGTGTCCTTCACAATGTTGCAACACGCCAGGGCCTGCCCGTGGACATTGTGGTGCCTTCACATCCCCAACCACATAAACGGCCGCTGCGCATGGGAGGGGAAAGGGCACAGGGTGAGGCAGCCCGTACGCAGCTGGTGGCTAATTACTTCACCTAAAATCACACCCCTGTGGAGTGCACACAGCCCTGCCACATACCATCTGACAATCAATGATGATGACATAAGGGACAGTCAACTGTCACAACCATACCAGCCTGAGATTGGTCACCTGGAAGTGTTACATTGTGTGCATCCCTACCTACACAAACACCACCAATGCTGTGTCATCAAAAGACACACTTCTATGCTGCTAAATTCATTACCCCCTTTCAAAATACAACATGACAACAGTGCCATGTCACCCAACCCCTCCCCAGCACCGCCACCCAACACACCATGGCATGTCATGCTATGTGAGAGCAAACAAAGCAATCCCCAAAACCTGACACAAGTGTCACAAAGTACAGTGTCCCTAATGGAACCTGGCCACACACAATATGCTCCCAGTAATGTAGAACTAACAACACACATGACCAAATACTTACCAACAATATAATGCAGCTACACAACCTCAAACATAGCAAAAACATGACAGTACTAAGTTACAGTAGTGGTAGTCTTACAACCTGATTATGCCAGCACATCGCCCCCTTCCAACTATACAGTGTTGCTGCCACGGAAATGTGTAAGTGCACTGCTTACAACATGAACTCCATCTCCAAAGTAGACGCCCTTGTGAAGACATGAGGAATGAACGCGCAAATTAGAAGGAAGACATGGATGCACAAGCACATATCAATACACCATGCAGTGTACAATACAACAACAATATCCACTATGAATGTATACACAGTATTGACTACAGACTGCCCACACAGCTCATGGGTGTCCAACGTCACTCTGTAAGTCACTGTCACTTGGGCACACCCTTTGCAAGCCCATGGAAACGGGAAGCAGAAGGGTTGTGTGTCTCACGAACCCAAGCATCTAACCCAAACTCAGGACAAGCCTGCATGTGCCCAGCCGGAATACAGTGGATGCCCACGGGAGCCACACAAGGCAACACACTGTAAAAAAAAATCAAAAATCAAAAATCAAAAATCAAAAATGGCCATGTGGGGATTGGGGGGGGAGGCCACCCAGGAGGTCCGAGGACAGGGTGCGCACCAACAGCCACCTGTGTGGATGTTGGGAAAAAAAAACACCTCTGTGGGCTCATGGCCTACACGGCTATGCCAATGTAGGAGAACTGCTGCTGTCGCTCTCATCACCCTCAGCTGCTGCATCAGGAAGTGGTGGTGCTATGGGAGGCAGACCACGCAAAGCCGTGGTATGGTCCTCCATGGCAGCAAGCATGCGGGTGTGGAAGGTCTCGTTCTGTAGGATTATAGTGCGGAGATCCCAGGCAGCACCTGACGTGATGCCCGGATCTCCTCCCGAGTTGCCTGCATCTCAGCTGAGAGCGAACGTGTGAGCCGCTCCTGCTGCTGTTCTGTCCTCAAGTTAGTGGAAGCCTCTAGGTCAACAAGAGACTCCCTGAGGTGATGGAGTTCTACCCTCAGGGCTTCCCTGTGGCCCTGGGACTCTATTGATATCGATTAGCGTAGAGTCTCCAGTGCCGCCCGTCGGTCCCTGTTGGACGCCAACATGTCCTCCCTGTGTGATTGGCAAATGGAGTCTGTTGCCTGCTGTAGTTGCTCCATCTGCCTTTCAGGGGGGACAATGGAAGTGGCCACCCTCTCCATTGCTTGAGCCATCATCTCAACTGATGCTGCCTGTTGGGTTGCCATACCGTACATGGATTGTTCCCATGCGGTATTGCCTGGTGGCGTACGGCCACCGCGTCGGCGGGCACCACACCTGTTTGGGGCAAGGCGATCTGCGCCTTGCTGTGCCGGCACTGCCTGAGGCTGCAGGACTGCATTCCCCCTCTGATCTGCTGGCCCAGGAACAGGATACGATGTTGTGGAGTGTGACCCTGCATCCGTATCTGCCAAAGGCGGACTTACCAACATTGACATCCCCATAGAGGGTTCTACCCCTGGTGCAGTTGGGTTGGACAGGACAGAATCCCTGCCAGAAACACTTACCTGCGACGGCACATAGGTCTCATCATCTGAATCAGCACCTGAATAGAGGTCTGGGGAGGTGCACCCAGAGACACCTCTGGACAGAATGGTCTGCAGCAAGATTGGGTTCTCACCCACCACCACACCACGTCCCCCACTGGTGCCCGGTTGTGCCTGAGATCCCTCCTGGGTCTGCACAATCTCCTCAACCTCAACAGCATCAAGTGTGTCATCCCCTGCAAAAACATGAAAGACAGAAAATGGAAACAGGCATTAGCACCATAGCACACAAATAGGCCTGACAAGCTATAGAACCACTACATGATTTACACATGTCCCACATGACTATAACCCTCCCATGCATGCACTGGGGAGGCAAAAGGCAGACAGTGACGACACCAAGATGGAAGAGCAACACATTTCCTGCATGCTGGGAAGCACTGTCATCACACATTGGCCTGTGATGGCATGTCCAATACACATACATGACACATGCCATCACACAGATGGCATGTACCATAGCCATGGTACATTCCACAAGTACATCCATATGTCAGTGAATGAGTACTGTCAGCCATCCATATGAGATGGACATGATGAGATGAAAAATGCTACATAGTGTGACAAAATAGGCATGTACCACACACTGCAACACATCCAGTGTACAACATACGGTGATTGCAGGCCGATGTACACATCAATGGTTGTGCACTTCAACATGACAGGAAACAACTATCATGTTCCACATTCAAACAGGCCCTAAAAATGTATGTGATCAGGCCAATACTCAATCAGCCTGAATGGTCAAATCATTCACCTAACAAGGTAACACATGTGGGCCAATGTGGGGTTCATCAATGACAGAAGCATGTCACAAATATGACAATAGGGCTGAGGAATGCGTAGCAAAAGTGGGAGAATTGAAACGATCAGCCTGAACGAACACCGGAAAATACAAACAATGTTGTTGCAAGATGCCACTTCAAGGGCAACTGCCGTAATGTTGCGCTAAATTACTACTGAGGGCAGAAGGGATACTGTCACACCCAAATCCAAGGCCACCAAATTTTTTGGATGAAGCACATGGGTGACCCATACCACTCAGGCACACACACCCTCACCTGGCACTCAATCAGAACCCATCACCCAAACAACATACACATGCATTACACACACATGCATGGGCACTCACCGGACAATGCATCATAATCAGGTAGTTCTCCCACACCTTGGATCTGTTCCTCTGTGATGAAGGCCCCAGCAACAGACTCATGTTCAGTGAGTTTGTTGTCCTCTTGTGGAGACCCACCGCCAGTCACCAGAGTAGCGGCATGATTTGAGGCCAGCTTGTTCTTTGTTCTGCGTTTCAGGTAATTCCAGCGCTTGTAGCAATCATCAGCTGTGTGCCTCACAAATCCAAGGGCACTTATGCGGTCGGCGATGATCTGCCATTGTGCCTTACGTTGACCAGTTGTGGTCTTGGACCCTGCAGTCACCAGCATTTCGTGGCTATGTGCCGACACATAGGACACAAGCGCATCAAGTACCACCTCATTAAAGCAAGGCTTTCTTGAGGTACCGGAGTGTGTAGCCGTATCTGGGGTCTCAGCCTGTCGTGCCAGAGCACCCTTCTTCCTCTTCTTTAAAGGTGGAGCAGAGCCAGAGTGGCTTACGCCGCTCTGGTCAGTAGGGGCAGAATCACCGGAGGACTGGGTAGTAGGAGTGTGGGAATGCACAATGACCATAGGTCTTGATGCAGGCATTGGTTGCAGGGTAATGTTGGCAGGGGGAATGTCAGTTTGATGGACCTGGACTGACACTGTCCGGGCTGGGAGAGTCAGAGCTGGGGCGGATGGAGCTGCAGCTGCCCCTGCAGCCTTCCCACCCTGTATACTTGGGGCAGCAGATGACATAGCTGCCCCAGATCCACGTGGCTTGGTGACAACAACTTGCACTGCCACACGTGACCTAGACTTGCTGACCTGGAAGTCAGTCAGGGAGTCATCCTGTGCCAGGTCAGGTGCCACAATGGGCTGGTCCAACAGAGGCTGAGCTGAGCTGGGATGGTGTCAGCCACGTTTCCCTCAACCATGGGGGGGGCATGGGTGTCCCTGATTGTTCCTCCCCACATGGGGGTATAGGGGCACCCTGCAAATCCCAGCCACGTCCCCTACCACGCCCACCATGCCCACCTTTTGAAGGTCGCCCACCTTTGCCTCCCTTACCGCTTGGTCGCCTCCCAACCATGGCACTGATGTTGTTGTGCGTATGGGAGTTGGAGTAAACTATTGTCCTGGGCAATTGGGGGTCAAAGGGGTAGTATACTAGATGGAATTCAGGCTGTCTGTGACCCCTGGGGGAAGATGACGGGTCACGCAATGCAAAGGCAGCCCTAAATAAAAAATTAACGTGCACGCAACCCCTCGTAGACCACGTGCGTGAAAAAAGGAACCCGTACTACACTGTGGCACCAAGAAACACAAAAATAAGCGTACGCGTAATACACGCAGCCTACAATGACCTCTGAAGGGGAATGCGACACACGGGGCAAACACAGTTGCTAAGTATGTGCGGAACTCACCGTCTGCCTGGAAAAAGAATGTGAAAAATATGCACGTGTGTGCGTTGGCAACAACCCCACCAAAAGAAGAATTGTACGCTGTCTGAGGAGAGAGGACAGAAGGAGAAGTGAACTCTGTTTGAGGAAACAGGCCGAACAAAAATTCAGAAAAGAGCTGTTCGGGGTAACAGGGAGTACGAACTAGAAACGCTGTGAAGTAATCGCGTGTGAACCGACAAGAAGTACAGATTTCACCCACTCGCTCTCCACGAAAAGCACGTACAAGGAAATGGCGTCCTACATGTAGCTTTTAAATCGGCCCACAAGTACACTCGAGATACGCGTGTACGCGGGCGCTTACCTCCAATTACACGCGATGACACTCGTACGTGCAGTTTTTCCACGTGTGCTCTGTCATCACGTGCTATGAGGGAAACACCCGCGCGCGTAATGTAACTTACGCGCTAACGCGCTAAGGGCCTTTGGTTCTATGAAATCGCGTGCGTGTGCTGACGCGCTTACGCGATAAGGCCCTTTCCTCGAATTACATGCTGATGTGCAATTTTTTCACGTGCCAAATCACTCCGTATCAAGCTGGCCATGCGAAAACACATGGAAGACCACGCTCCTGCCCAGAAGGCCTAATTACTACCCCCAGAGCCCCGAGCACGCTCCCACCTGCCATCTGCTGCTGCCTGACTGCCTGCTGCCCACGTGCCCTGCCATTTGCTGCCTGCAAGTCAGCCAGAGGTGTAGTTGCTGTGACCACCCCTGCTGGAACCGAAGACTCCTGACTGGGATTCCATTGCTCCACAGCCCAGCCCCAGGACCCAGTTGCCCACCCACTCCTGCCTCTGGGGTTGCCATGTCCAGCACAACACCATCTGGCAGCACTGGCAACCCCCAGCCAGACAACAGAGGGCCACCAGCTTCACTGCCACCGAAGTTGGTGTCCTGGTGGAGCAAGTCCTGGGGCAGTATGAGGCCCTCTTTGGAAGTTTGCGCGCCGACAATGAAGGACGGACCAGGATCTGTATGGACATCGTGACTGCCATCAACGCGGAGGGGGTGGCAGTCCGCGACTTACATCATGTCAAGAAGCGCTGGGAGGACTTCAGGTCCAGGACCCTCAACAAGACCCGGCGCCTCACTAAGGCAGCGGATGCCAAGGGGCGCCGGGGCCAGCTGTCGAACCATCAAATGAGGGTCCTGGAACGCATATGCCCAGCGCTCTACATCCAGATCCTTGAGAGGCAGACCCGTCTGGAGTCGAGCGGTAAGTGTACATGCATGTTGATAGTACGCTGTGCGTGTCGTGGTATGCCTGTAGTGTGCAGGTTGCACATGTGTTTATGTAGGGCCATGTAGGCATGTGTCTGAACATGGGCGTGAGGCTGCCACATGTGAGTCCTTTCATGTGAGACACATTGATGGTGTATGTGTTGGTAAGCATGCTGGGCAAATGCAGGTGTGGGAGCACACAAGTTTGAATTTCTGTGTATGTACATTGGCATGGTTGTGGCATGGATGGTGGTTCATAATGCATGTATCTGCACTGTGTACATTTGCATGTATGTGTATCTGAAAAGTGTACAACTGTGATGCAACATGGATGCACGTGACTCTGATATGTAGAAGGATGAATGGCAGATGTGACATGTATGGCGATCTCATCACAGCAAAAGTTGGAGGAGATGTCGACATGCATGTAAGTGTGGTGGCGTGTGTGCATGTCTAGTACACTCCTTGTGTTTCATGTGATGTCAGTCTCACCTTTGGCTGTTCATGCTGTTGTATGTGTATGGATGGTGCTGCCTGGTGCAATATTGCTGTTGAAATGTTCATGTGTGTGAGTTAAAATGACATGTGTCTCGTGGAGTGTGATGCAGTGTCTGTAGTTAAACAATGCCACTCATGTGCAACTGTCATGTGTGTATCAGTCCATTGTACAGTGCCCTGATGCCTGTGTTTTATCTCTCCCTGTCTGCAGCGTCAACTGAAGAAGAGGGCGGAGAGGGTGCTATGGAGCACAGCGGCAGGGATCATCCCGCCAGCCGGAGACGCAAGGCCCGGATCCCCTCCCAGGTTGTCATCTTGTCGGGGAGTGAGGAGTCTGATGCTGCGTCCCAGGCCGCAGCTGCCGAGGGAAGGTCCAAGAGGCAGAGGTCGGAGTTGGACTCCTCAGCAGCAGAAGGGGCAGCTGAGACCCCACAGGGTCCGACGGAGGAAGATGGCACGGAGTCATCCAGGTTGGTGGGGGGTTTGGTGGAGGAGGAGGCCGTGCAAGGGACAGGAGGTGGGGATTCCACTGGTGCTAGTGGTGCAGTGAAGGGGCAGGGACAGGAGGCAGCACAGGCCACCGCGGAGGTGCCTGTGTGTAATCCTGTCCCCGATCCTGTGACTGCATCATCCCGCCCCAACAGGGATGACTACGTCCAGACCCGTTTTCAGGGAGGGGATCCGCTTACAACAGCTGTCCTTCCTCTCCCTGCGGATGTGGCTATCCGGGACCGGGTTGAGCCTGTCCTGGTTGGCGTGGCGTTGCGTCAACGGGCCATGCGAGGTGACCTGCAGTCTTTTCATGACGAGACTGCACGTCATCTTGAATGGCTCGTTGACCTACTGGGACAGCTCACCAGGGCCGGATTCCTACGTTTGCTGGACCTTGTTCCGACCCCCTCCTCAACTGAACCCCCTATGCGCCAGTCGTACTCCATGCCATCTTCCCACCCATGTATCACCTGGGTACCCTCTGGAGCTGCCTCTGACCCTGCGGCCAGGCTGGTGGAGGACACATCCCTGTCACAGTTGGGAGTCGGATGTCCAGCAGGTTTGGCCACATAAACAACTGCACCCCAGCCGGAGGAGGATGTGCAGGCAGCAAGAGCCAGGGCACAGGCATAGGCACAGCAGCAGCAGCAACAAGGTGGGCGCCATGATGGCTCGGGGCCTTCGTCATCAGAGGGGCAGGCATCGGCCAGAGGGCAGGAGGACCCAGGACTGGAAGAATCTTCCGTGTGGCAACGGTTAGGCCATGCTGTAGATGCGGAGCGGCAGCGGGCAGAAGAGGCACGGCTCATAATGGTCAGGGCGGAGAACTCCATGCGGGGGGCCCTGAGGTGGGCAGAGTGCATCCAGGCAACTCGCAGGGAGTTGGAACAGGCCATGAGTGCCTCCCTATGAGACCTTGGGGCCAGGAAAGAGGCCCGCCTCCAAGACATTGAGCAGGAGTTCGATGATGCCCTGGCCCGGCACATCCAAAAGTGAGCCGTCGGACTAGCCCGCTGCCATTGTAAATAGTTTTTAGAGTTAGGCTTCCTTTTCGTTTTCCTTTTATTTGTGGTCAATGGACAATGCCACACACATTTGTATATAGTTATATTTTTAGGTAATTTCTTAGGTAGGTTTCATTTGTTTAGTTGGGCTCATGGACCCTTTACATCGTTGGACAATGGATTGATTTTATTTTTGGATTTTTGCACATGGATTAATGGATTTTTATTTTGGAAAATGGATTGTGTATAGTAACATCATGGATTAATTGGATTTTATTTTTTCATTATGGACATGGAGTAATGTTTTTTTTTTCAGGACAATGTATTGTAAATAGTTGGACTATGGATTGCTTTCGCATTTTTATTTATCATTATGAACATGAAACCATGGATATCTTGTTTTTACCTTTTTTTTGGATTTGCGTTGGTGGAGGGTGAGTTTGGACGGTTTTTCTTTCAAATTTTTTGCATTGCTTATCATTTTCATTCTTTCATCTTTTTCACATGCTTTTCATTTCATGTTTGATATTTTGGTATGCTTTCATTTCATTTATTTATTTATGTACATAATACATTTTCATATTTTAGTTCCATGTGTGGGATTTGCTCATTGGGTTGATGCATGTGAAATTGTGGGTTTACACAGGCAATGCCAACCAGTGTATGTGTGTGATGGACATGTGTTGATGTACATAGTTGAGTTTGGTTTGTGTCTTGAGATAGGCATGTCAGTGTGGGGTGGATTGGGAAATCATTGCGTCTCGAGAATGGGGTGATGTGATGTGGTATTTTTTGGTGTAGAAGTGGGCCATGACTGTGCATCTTTATCTCGTGTAGGGGGTGACATGAGTGGGACATGAGTGGGGGCCTGCTGGCAGGTGCCCTGCACTGCTGGGGGGTGAGGGTGCAGGGGGACATAAGTGGGACATGAGTGGGGGCCTGCTGGCAGGTGCCCTTCACTGCTGGGGGGTGGGTTAAAGTAGTGGTAGTCTTACAACCTGATTATGCCAGCACATCGCCCCCTTCCAACTGTACAGTGTTGCTGCCACGGAAATGTGTAAGTGCACTGCTTACAACATGAACTCCATCTCCAAAGTAGACGGCCTTGTGAAGACATGAGGAATGAACCCGCAAATTAGGAGGAAGACATGGATGCACAAGCACATATAAATACACCATGCAGTGTACAATACAACAACAATATCCACTAGGAATGTATACACAGTATTGACTACAGACTGCCCACACAGCTCATGGGTGTCCAACGTCACTGTGTAAGTCACTGTCACTTGGGCACACCCTTTGCAAGCCCATGGAAACGGGAAGCAGAAGGGGTGTGTGTCTCACGAACCCAAGCATCTAACCCAAACTCAGGACAAGCCTGCATGTGCCCAGCCGGAACACAGTGGATGCCCATGGGAGCCACACAAGGCAACACAGTGTAAAAAAAAATAAAAAATAAAAAATAAAAAATGGCCATGTGGGGGTTGGGGGGGGAGGCCACCCAGGAGGTCCGAGGACAGGGTGCGCACCAACAGCCACCTGTGTGGATGTTTGGAAAAAAAACACCTCTGTGGGCTCATGGCCTGCATGGCTATGCCAATGTGGGAGAACTGCTGCTGTCGCTCTCATCACCCTCAGCTGCTGCATCAGGAGGTGGTGGTTCTATGGGAGGCAGCCCATGCAAAGCCCTGGTATGGTCCTTTATGGCAGCAAGCATGCGGGTGTGGAAGGTCTCATTCTGTAGGATTATAGTACGGAGATCCCCAGGCAACACCTGACGTGATGCCCGGATCTCCTCCCGAGTTGCCTGCATCTCAGCTGAGAGCGAACGTGTGAGCCGCTCCTGCTGCTGTTCTGTCCACAAGTTAGTGGAAGCCTCTAGGCCAACAAGAGACTCCCTGGGGTGATGGTGTTCTACCCTCAGGGCTTCACTGTGGCCCTGGGACTCTATTGATATCGATTGGCGTAGAGTCTCCAGTGCCGCCCATCGGTCCCTGTTGGACGCCAACATGTCCTCCCTGTGTGATTGGCAAATGGAGTCTGTTGCCTGCTGTAGTTGCTCCATCTGCCTTTCAGGGGGGACAATGGAAGTGGCCACCCTCTCCATTGCTTGAGCCATCATCTCAACCGATGCTGTCTGTTGGGTTGCCATACCGTACATGGATTGTTCCCTTGCGGTGTTGCCTGGTGGCGTACGGCCACCGCGTCGGCGGGCACCACTCCTGTTTGGGGCAAGGAGATCTGCGCCTTGCTGTGCCGGCACTGCCTGAGGCTGCAGGACTGCATTCCCCCTCTGATCTGCTGGCCCAGGAACAGGATACGATGTTGTGGAGTGTGACCCTGCATCCGTAACTGCCAAAGGCGGATTTACTAACATTGACATCCCCATAGAGGGTTCTACCGCTGGTGCAGGTGGGTTGGACAGAACAGAATCCCTGCCAGAAACACTTACCTGCGACGGCACATAGGTCTCATCATCTGAATCAGCACCTTTATAGAGGTCTGGGGAGGTGCACCGAGAGACACCCCTGGACAGAATGGTCTGCAGCAAGATTGGGTTCTCACCCACCACCACACCACGTCCCCCACTGGTGCCCGGTCGTGCCTGAGATCCCTCCTGGGTCTGGACCATCTCCTCAACCTCAACAGCATCAAGTGTGTCATCCCCTGCAAAAACATGAAAGACAGAAAATGGAAACAGGCATTAGCACCATAGCACACAAATAGGCCTGACAAGCTATAGAACCACTACATGATTTACACATGTCCCACAGGACTATGACCCTCCCATGCATGCACTGGTGAGGCAAAAGGAAGACACTGATGACACCAAGATGGAAGAGCAACACATTTGCTGCATGCTGGGTAGCACTGCCATCACACATTGGCCTGTGATGGCATGTCCAATACACATACATGACACATACCATCACACAGATGGCATGTACCATAGCCATGGTACATTCCACAAGTACATCCATATGTCAGTGAATGAGTACTGTCAGCCATCCATATGAGATGGACATGATGAGATGAAAAATGCTACATAGTGTGACAAAATAGGCATGTGCCACACACTGCAACACATCCAGTGTACAACATACAGTGATTGCAGGCCGATGTACACATCAATGGTTGTGCACTTCAACATGACAGGAAACAACTATCATGTTCCACATTCAAACAGGCCCTAAAAATGTATGTGATCAGGCCAATACTCAATCAGCCTGAATGGTCAAATCATTCACCTAACAAGGTAACACATGTGGGCCAATGTGGGGTTCATCAATGACAGAAGCATGTCACAAATATGACAATAGGGCTGAGGAATGCGTAGCAAAAGTGGGAGAACTGAAACGAACAGCCTGAACGAACACTGAAAAATACAAACAATGTTGTTGCAAGATGCCACTTCAAGGGCAACTGCCGTAATGTTGCGCTAAATTACTACTGAGGGCAGAAGGGATACTGTCACACCCAAATCCAAGGCCATTGAATGTTTTGGATGAAGCACATGGGTGACCCATACCACTCAGGCACACACACCCTCACCTGGCACTCAATCAGAACCCGTCACCCAAAAAACATACACATGCATTACACACACATGCATGGGCACTCACCGGACAATGCATCATAATCAGGTAGTTCTCCCACACCTTGGATCTGTTCCTCTGTGACGAAGGCCCCACAAACAGACTCATGTTCAGTGAGTTTGTTGTCCTCTTGTGGAGACCCACCGCCAGTCACCAGAGTAGCGGCATGATTTGAGGCCAGCTTGTTCTTTGTTCTGCGTTTCAGGTAATTCCACCGCTTGTAGCAATCATCAGCTGTTTGCCTCACAAATCCAAGGGCACTTATGCGGTCGGCGATGATCTGCCAGTGTGCCTTACGTTGACCAGTTGTGGTTTGGGCCCTGCAGTCACCAGCATTTCGTGGCTATGTGCCGACACATAGGACACAAGCGCATCAAGTACCACCTCATTAAAGCAAGGCTTCCTTGAGGTACCGGAGTGTGTAGCCGTGTCTGGGGTCTCAGCCTGTCGTGCCAGAGCACCCTTCTTCCTCTTCTTTAAAGGTGGAGCAGAGCCAGAGTGGCTTACACCGCTCTGGTCAGTAGGGGCAGAATCACCGGTGGACTTGGTAGTAGGAGTGTGGGAATGCACAATGACCATAGGTCTTGATGCAGGCATTGGTTGCAGGGTAATGTTGGCAGGGGGAATGCCAGTTTGATGGACCTGGACTGACACTGTCCTGGCTGGGAGAGTCATAGCTGGGGCGGATGGAGCTGCAGCTGCCCCTGCAGCCTTCCCACCCTGCATACTTGGGGCAGCAGATGACATAGCTGCCCCAGATCCACGTGGCTTGGTGACAACAACTTGCACCGCCACACGTGGCCTAGACTTGCTGACCTGGAAGTCAGCCAGGGAGTCATCCTGTGCCAGGTCAGGTGCCACAATGGGCTGGTCCAACAGAGGCTGAGCTGAGCTGGGATGGTGTCAGCCACGTTTCCCTCAACCATGGGGGGGGGCATGGGTGTCCCTGATTGTTCCTCCACACATGGGGGTATAGTGGCACCCTGCAAATCCCAGCCACGTCCCCTACCACGCCCACCACACCCACCTTTTGAAGGTCGCCCACCTTTGCCTCCCTTACCGCTTGATTGCCTCCCAACCATGGCACTGATGTTGTTGTGCATATGGAGGTTGCAGTAAACTATTGTCCTGGGAAATTGGGGGTCAAAGGGGTAGGATACTAGATGGAATTCAGGCTGTCTGTGGCCCTTGGGGGAAGATGACGGGTCACGCAATGCAAAGGCAGCCCAAAATCAAAAATTAACGTGCACGCAACCCCTCGTAGACCACGTGTGTGAAAAAAGGAACCCGTACTACACTGTGGCACCCAGAAACACAAAAATAGGCGTACGCGTAATACACGCAGCCTACAATGACCTCTGAAGGGGAATGCGACACACGGGGCAAACACAGTTGCTAAGTATGTGCGGAACTCACCGTCTGCCTGGAAAAAGAATGTGAAAAATATGCGCGTGTGTGCGTTGGCAACACCACCGCCAAAAAAAGAATTGTACGCTGTCTGAGGAGGCAGGACAGAAGGAGAAGTGAACTCTGTTTGAGGAAACAGGCCCAACAAAAATTCAGAAAAGAGCTGTTCGAGGTAACAAGGAGTACGAACTAGAAATGCTGTGAATTAATCGCGTGTGAACCGACAAGAAGTACAGATTTCACCCACTCGCTCTCCACTAAAAGCGCGTACAAGGAAATGGCGTCCTCCACATAGCTTTTAAATTGGCCCACACATACACGTCAGATACGCGTGTGCGTGGGCGCTTTCCTCCAATTACACGCGATGACACTCGTACGTGCAGTTTTTCCACATGTGCTCTGTCATCAGCAGGCCCCCACTCATGTCCCACTCATGTCCCCTTGCACCCCCACTCCCCAGCAGTGCAGGGCACCTGCCAGCAGGCCCCCACTCATGTCCCACTCATGTCCCCTTGTACCCACACCCCCCAGCAGTGCAGGGCACCTGCCAGCAGGCCCCCACTCATGTCCCACTCATGTCCCCTTGCACCCCCAACACCCAGCAGTGCAGGGCACCTGCCAGCAGGCCCCCACTCGTGTCCCCTTGTACCCCCATCCCCCAGCAGTGCAGGGCACCTGCCAGCAGGCCCCCACTCATGTCCCACTCATGTCCCCTTGCACCCCCAACCCCCAGCAGTGCAGGGCACCTGCCAGCAGGCCCCCACTCATGTCCCACTCATGTCCCCCTGCACCCCCACCCCCAGCAGTGCAGGGCACCTGCCAGCAGGCCCCCACTCATGTCCCACTCATGTCCCCCTGCACCCCCACCCCCCAGCAGTGTAGGGCACCTGCCAGCAGGCCCCCCAGTCATGTCCCACTCATGTCCCCTTGAACCCCCACCCCCAGCAGTTCAGGGCACCTGGCAGCAGGCCCCCACTCTTGTCCCCCTGCACCCCCACCCCCCAGCAGTGCAGGGTACCTGCCAGCAGGCCCCCACTCATGTCCCACTCATGTCCCCTTGCGCCCCTACCCTCCACCAGTGCAGGGCACCTGCCAGCAGGCCCCCACTCATGTCCCACTCATGTCTCCCTGCACCCACACACCCCAGCAGTGCAGGGCATCTGCCAGCAGGCCCCCACTCATGTCCCCTTGCACCCCCACCCCCCAGCAGAGCCCCCACTCTTGTCCCCCTGCACCCCCACCCCCCAGCAGTGCAGGGCACCTGCCAGCAGGCCCCCACTCATGTCCCACTCATGTCCCCCTGCACCCACACCCCCCAGCAGTGCAGGGCACCTTCCAGCAGGCCCCCACTCATGTCCCACTCATGCCCCCTTGCACCCCCACCCCCAGCAGTGCAGGGCACCTGCCAGCAGGCCCCCACTCATGTCTCACTCATGTCCACATGCACTCCCACCCCCCAGCAGTGCAGGGCACCTGCCAGCAGGCCTCCACTCATGTCCCCCTGCACCCCCACCCCCCAGCAGTGCAGGGCACCTGCCAGCAGGCCCCCACTCATGTCCCACTCATGTCCACTTGCACCCCCACCCCCCAGCAAAGCAGGGCACCTGCCAGCAGGCCCCCACTCATGTTCCCCTGCACCCCCACGCCCCAGCAGTGCAGGGCACCTGCCAGCAGGCCCCCACTCAAAAAACAAGAAATCATAATCCAGAGAAATCCATAAGAAATGGTGTCCAAAGTCACAGTCCAACAAAGCAAATCCAAGGGAAAAAAGAAAGTGAAAACCATTGCTCCATGGTGAAAATTAAAAAAAAGAGAATAATCCAATGGTGAACTATGTAAAGATAAACAATCCAGGGTCCATGAACCCTACTGATGAAATGAAACCTATCAAAAATACTACCTGATAAAAAACTATATACATAAACGTGGTGCATTGTCCAAGCGCATCCAAAATAAAGAAAAAACAAAAGGAAACCTAACACTATCTAACTATATACAATGGCGGTGGGCAAGTCCAGCGGCTCACTCTGTGGTGTCCCGGGCCAGCGCATCATCGAACTCCATGTCTATTTGCCGGAGGCGGGCCTCTGTCCTGGCCCCGAGGTCTCGCAGGGAGGCACTCATGGCCTGTTCCAACTCCCTGCGAGTTGCCTCGAGGCACTCTGCCTGCCTCAAAGCCCGACGCATGGAGAACTCCGCCCTGACCATGGATTACACCTGTGTGTAATCCTGTCCCTGATCCTGTGACTGCATCATCCCGCACCAGCAGGGATGCCTACGTCCAGACCCGTTTTCAGGGTGGGGATCCACTTACAACAACTGGCCTTCCTCTCCCTGCGGACGTGGCTATCTGGTATCGGGTTGAGCCTGTCCTGGGTGGTGTGGCGTTGCGTCAACGGGCCATGCGATGTGACCTGCAGTCTTTTCATGAGGAGACTGCACGTCATCTCGAATGGCTCGTTGACCTACTGGGACAGCTCACCAGGGCCGGATTCCTCCGTTTGCTGGACCTTGTTCCGACCCCCTCCTCAACTGAACCCCCTATGCGCCAGTCGTACTCTATGCCATCTTCCCACCCATGTATCACCTGGGTACCCTGTGGAGCTGCCTCTGACCCTGCGGCCAGGCTGGTGGAGGACACATCCTTGCCACAGTTGGGAGTCGGACGTCCAGCAGGGGTGGCCAAATCAACAACTGCACCCCAGCCGGAGGAGGATGTGCAGGCAGCAAGAGCCAGGGCACAGGCAGAGGCACAGCAGCAGCAGCAACAAGGTGGGCGCCATGATGGCTCGGGGCCTTCGTCATCGGAGGGGCAGGCATCGGCCAGAGGGCAGGATGACCCAGGACTGGAAGTGTCTTCCATGTGGCAGCGGTTAGGCCATGCTATAGATGCGGAGCGGCAATGGGCAGAAGAGGCACGGCTCAAGATGGTTAGTGCGGAGAACTCCATGTGGAGGGCCCTGAGGTGGGCAGAGTGCCTTGAGGCAACTCGCAGGGAGTTGGAACAGGCCATGAGTGCCTCCCTGTGAGACCTTGGGGCCAGGACAGAGGGCCGCCTCCAGGACATTGAGCAGGAGTTCGTTGATGCCCTGGCCCGGGATATCCAAAAGTGAGCCGTCGGACTAGCCCGCTGCCATTGTAAAAAGTTTTTAGAGTTAGGTTTCCTTTTCGTTTTCCTTTTATTTGTGGTCAATGGTCAATGCCACACACATTTGTATATAGTTATATTTTTAGGTAGTTTCTTAGGTAGGTTTCATTTGTTTAGTTGGGCTCATGGACCCTTTACATCGTTGGACAATGGATTGATTTTATTTCTGGATTTTTGCACATGTATTAATGGATTTTTATTTTGGAAAATGGATTGTATATAGTAACATCATGGATTAATTTGGATTTTATTTTTTCATTATGGACATGGAGTAATCTTTTTTTTTTCAGGACAATGTATTGTAAATAATTGGACTATGGATTGCTTTCGCATTTTTATTTATCATTATGAACATGAAACCATGGATATCCTGTTTTTACCTTTTTTTGGATTGGCGTTGGTGGAGGGAGAGTTTGGACGGTTTTTCTTTCAAATGTTTTGCATTGCTTATTATTTTCATTCTTTCATCTTTTTCACATGCCTTTCATTTCATGTTTGATATTTTGGTATGCTTTCATTTCATTTATTTATTAATGTACATAATACATTTTCATATTTTAGTTCCGTGTGTGGGATTTGCTCATTGGGTTGATGCATGTGAAATTGTGGGTTTACACAGGCAATGCCAACCAGTGTATGTGTGTGATGGACATGTGTTGATGTACATAGTTGAGGTTTGGTTTGTGTCTTGAGATGTCAGTGTGGGGTGGATTGGGAAATCATTTCATCATTGCTGGCACAGGGCCCTTTCGCGTGTAAAACTTCACACGAACCCCAGGAATATTGGCCCTGTGCGAGTGGGGTACGTGTATTCCTGGGATTTGCGGGAAGTATCACATGCGAAAGGGCCCTGTGTGAGCGGGGTACGTGTATTCCTGGTGTTCGCGTGAAGTTTTACACGTGAAAGGGCCCTGTGCGAGTGGGGTACGTGTATTACTGGGGTTCGCGTGAAGTTTTACATGCGAAAGGGCCCTGTGCAAGTGGGGTATGTGTATTTCGGGGTGCGCAGGACGTTTCACACGCAATTTTGCTCTCAGAGTGGTGTACTGAATTTTGGGGGTGCGCCGGGAGTCCTACACGTGAATTGGCAGTGTGGGTCCTCCCAGGTGTTCCCTCTTTACCCCCCATGGCCCCTGCAGGCAGCCCACACCACAGGGGACTACCCTGCACCCCTGGTCATGTCCCGCATCCAAGCCACATGTCAGCTTGCACTACTGATCACCCACTCATGTCCCTTTGCACCCCCACCCCCCAGCAGTGCAGCACACCTGCCAGCAGGCCCCCACTCATGTCCCCTTGCACCCCCAACCCCCAGCAGTGCAGGGCACCTGCCAGCAGGCCCCCACTCATGTCCCACTCATGTCCCCTTGCACCCCACCCCCCAGCAGTACAGGGCACCTGCCAGCAGGCCCCCACTCATGTCCCACTCATGTCCCCTTGCACCCCCACACCCCAGCAGTGCAGGGCACCTGCCAGCAGGCCCCCACTCATGTCCCACTCATGTCCCCTTGCACCCCCACACCCCAGCAGTGCAGGGCACCTGCCAGCAGGCCCCCACTCATGTCCCACTCATGTCCCCTTGCACCCCCACCCCCCAGCAGTGCAGGGCACCTGCCAGCAGGCCCCCACTCATGTCCCACTCATGTCCCCCTGCACCCCCCAGCAGTGCAGGGCACCTGCCAGCAGGCCCCCACTCATGTCCCACTCATGTCCCCTTGCACCCCCACCCCCCAGCAGTGCAGGGCACCTGCCAGCAGGCCCCCACTCATGCCCCACTCATGTCCCCTTGAGCCCCCACCCCCAGCAGTGCAGGGCACCTGGCAGCAGGCCCCCACTCTTGTCTCCCTGCACCCCCACCCCCAGCAGTGCAGGGCACCTGCCAGCAGGCCCCCACTCATGTCCCACCCATGCCCCCTTGTACCCCCACCCCCCAGCAGTGCAGGGCATCTGCCAGCAGGCCCCCACTCATGTCCCACTCATGTCCCCTTGCACCCCCAACCCCCAGCAGTGCAGGGCACCTGCCAGCAGGCCCCCACTCATGTCCCACTCATTATCCCTTGCACCCCCACCCCCCAGCAGTGCAGGGCACCTGCCAGCAGGCACCCACTCATGTCCCACTCATGTCCCCTTACACCCCCACCCACCAGCAGTGCAGGGCACCTGCCAGCAGGCCCCCACTCATGTCCCACTCATGTCCTCTTGCACCCCCACCCCCACCAGTGCAGGGCACCTGCCAGCAGGCCCCCACTCATGTCCCACTCATGTCCTCTTGCACCCCCACCCCCACCAGTGCAGGGCACCTGCCAGCAGGCCCCCACTCATGTCCCACTCATGTCCCCCCTACACAAAATAAGGATGCACAGTCATGGCCCACTTCTGCACCAAAAAATACCACATCACGCCACCCCATTCTTGAGACGCAATGATTTCCCAATCCACCCCACACTGACATGCCTATCTCAAGACACAAACCAAAACTCAACTATGTACATCAACACATGTCCATCACACACATACACTGGTTGGCATTGCCTGTGTAAATCCACAATTTCACATGCATTAACCCAATGAGCAAATCCCACACATGGAACTAAAATATGAAAATGTATTATGTACATAAATAAATAAATGACATGAAAGCATACCAGAAAACCATTGCTCCATGGTGAAAATAAAAAAAAAGAGAATAATCCAATGGTGAACTATGTAAAGATGAACAATCCAGGGTCCATGAGCCCAACTGATGAAATGAAACCTATCAAAAATACTACCTAATAAAAAAATATATACAAAAACGTGGTGCATTGTCCAAGCGCATCCAAAATAAAGAAAAAACGAAAGGAAACCTAACACTATCTAACTATATACAATGGCGGCCGGCAAGTCCAGCGGCTCACTCTGTGGTGTCCCGGGCCAGGGCATCATCGAACTCCATGTCTATTTGCCGGAGGTGGGCCTCTGTCCTGGCCCCGAGGTCTCGCAGGGAGGCACTCATGGCCTGTTCCAACTCCCTGCGAGTTGCCTCGAGGCACTCTGCCACCTCAAAGCCCGACGCATGGAGAACTCCGCCCTGACCATGGTGAGCCTCGCCTCTTCCGCCCGCCGCCGCTCCGCATCTATCTGCTGGCCCAACCGGTGCCACTCGGAAGACACTCCCATTCCTGGGTCCTCCTACCCTCTGGCCGATGCCTGCCCCTCTGATGTTGATGGCCCGAGCCATCATTGCTCCCACCTAGAGCCTGCTCCTTCTGTTGCTGTCCATGTGCTGTGTTTGATGGTGCCTGCACATCCTCCATCAGCTGGTCTCCAGTTGTGGTGTCCACCCCTGCTGGGCCGCCGACTCCTGACTGTGGAAGGGATGTGAGCTCCACCAAGCTGGCTGTGTTGGTCGGGCCAGGTCCAGAGGGGGCCCTGGTGGAATCTGGGCCGGAAGACGATGTGGAGAACGACTGGCGCATAGTCTCCACAGAGGAGGAGAGGTCCGCCAGAGTGCGCGACACATGTAGGAACCCAGCAACCAGGGCCCCTCCCAGCAGTGCCACGTCACGACGCTGCTCTCCATGATGGCGTGCGTTCTCCGCCCAGGACGAACGCACGTCATCAAGAATGACACACGTGCGCAACGCGACACCAACCAGGACGGAGCCCATACATTCGTGGGACCCCTCGTCCACAGGTAGTGGAGAGGCAGATGACATGGCACTCTCCCCTACCTACGGACGGGCCTGGGACAGGGCCTCCCTGCAGGTGCATGGTGGTGCAGTCACAGGGTCAGGGACAGCGACATGCACAGGGCCCTCCGCGGTGACCTGTGCTGCCTCCTGACCTTGGCCCTGGACTGCACCACTTGCACCAGTAGTACTAACCCCACCAGGCCCCATGTGCGGCTCAGTAGCTGGCTCCTCCTCCTCTGTGGAGACCACCAACCTGGATGTCTCCACACCGTCTTCCGCCATTGGATGCCCCTGTGGGGGCTCACCCAGCCCTTCCGCCACAGCCGTTGTGGCAGACGCAGCACCAGCCCCCTCGCTCCCGGATGATGGTAATTCCTGGGAGGGTGGCTGGGCCTTGCGTGGCCGCCCAGTGGAGGCATCCCCGCCGCTTGTCTCCACAGCGCCGTCTCTGCCCTCTTCTTCACTTGACGCTGCGTAGAGGGAGACATAGAACACAAGCATCAGGGTACAGTACAAAATACCCTAGACAGGAAGCAATAACACATGAGTGGCACTGTCAAATGTCACTTCCATCTTGTCATTCCACAACACATGGGTGAATGCACACAACACACCTGCAATCAACATCAACATCCATGTAGCAGGGCCCCTGTAAACCAAGATGTTGCCTTCAAAGTCACATGCATCCATGGCGTTTCAAAGTCACACACACACTTTTCAGGCACACACACACACATGTGCACCATACATGATATCAGCACCCATTTCTCACCCCCCCCTTCATGTCAAGGAACAGAGACAGCCATTCTTTCATGTGTACATTCCGCATAGAGCTCCCCATGTAACATTAAAACACATGCACCAACCATGTGGTTCATACATTACTGGTCTCACATCCATGACCATGATGTCCCTGCACACACACATCCATACATGGCCTATGTCACACATACAGGCAAGCATCAGACTACCAGCACACTGCAACATGCCCTGTCTCACACAGCAATGCTTGGCCACTTACCGCTCAACTCCAGACGGGTCTGCCTCCGAAGGATCTGGGCATGGAGCGCTGGGCTTACGCGTTCCAGGACCCTCAACTGGATGTTACTCATGCGTGCCTGACCCCCCTCCATGAGGCGCCGGGCCTTGTGGAGGGTCCTGGGCCTGAAGTCCTCCCAGCGCTTCTTGACGTGCTTGATGTTGCGGGTTGCTACCCCCTCCGCGTTGATGGCAACCACTACGTCATCCCAGATCCTCTCCCGTCCTTCCTTGTTGGCGCGTGATGTTTCGAAGAGGGCATCATAATGCCCCAGGACATGCTCCACCAGGACACCAACTTCGGTGGCAGTGAAGCTGGTGGCCCTCTGCCTCTCTGGCTGGGGGTTGCCAGTGGTGCCAGATGGAGATGTGCCCGACATGGCAACCCCAGAGGCAGGAGTGGGTGGGCAACTGGGTCCTGGGGCTGGGCTTTGGAGTGATGGTATCCCAGTCGGGAGTCTTTTGTTCCAGCAGGGGTGGACACAGCAACTGGACCCCTGCAGATGGCTGATGTGCAGGCACCAAATAGCAGGGCACGTGGGCAGCAGACAGTCAGGCAGCAGCAGATGGCAGGTGGGAGCGTGCTCGGGTGTCTGGGGGGCAGGAAAATGGCCTTCAGGGCAGGAGCGTGTTCTTCCGTGTGTGTATGCGTGGCCAGCTTGATAAAGAGTGATTTGGCAGGTGAAAAAATTGCAGGTCAGTGTGTAATTCGAGGAAAGGCCTTTAGCGCGTAAGCGGGTCAGCACACGTATGCGATTTCATTGGACTAAAGGCCCTTAGAGCGTAAGCGCGTCTGTGACGTATCGCGCACGGGCGTTGCCCTTTCGCATGTAAAACTTCACGCGAACCCCAGGAATACACGTACCCCACTCGCACAGGGCCCTTTCGCGTGTAAAACTTCACGCGAACCCCAGGAATACATGTACCCCACTCGCACAGGCCCTTTCGGGTGTGAAACTTCCGGCGCACCCCCGTAATACATGTACCCTGCTGAAATCGCGTGTGAGACTTCCCGCGAACCCCAGTTATACACGTACCCCACTCGCACAGGACGTTTAGCATGTGAAACTTCCTCTGAAACCCATAATACACGTACCCTGCTCCAATCATGTGTGAAACTTCCCGCGAACCCCAGTAATACACGTACCCCGCTCGCAGAGGGCCTATTGCATGTGAAACTTCCGCGAACCCCAGTCCGCGAACACATACCCCACTCGCACAGGCCCTTTCGCGTGTGAAACTTCCTGCGCACCCCCAAAATACACGTACCAGGATCCAATCGCGTGTGAGACTTCCCGCGAACTCCCGTAATACACGTACCCTGCTCCAATCGCGTGTGAAACTTCCCGCGAACCCCAGTTATACACATACCCCACTCGCACAGGCCCTTTCACATGTGAAACTTCCCGCGAACCCCGTGAGACACGTACCCTGCTCCAATCGCATGTGAAACTTCACGCGAATCCCAGTTATACAAGTACCCCACTCGCACAGGCCCTTTCACGTGTGAAACTTCACGCAAACCCCAGTAATACACGTTCCCCGCTTGGCGTTTGCTGTTTGGCAGCCCTGTAAACTGGTCCAGGGTTAGCGCAGTCCTTTGCGCTGGATTGGGGATTTTGATGGCTTTTCCTTGCGCAAGGGCGTTCTTGGAGGCGTAACTGGCGCTGCTGCAGGGTCGCTGCGCCACTCTGCGCCACGGCTGGTTTTGGAGGCTAAAATCCATGAATACACTGTGTGCGGAAATGGATTTTAGCGCACGCGGCTAGCGCAGACATTCGCACACGCACACTGTGCGCAAACCGCGTGCGCCACTTGTGTGCGAAATTCTATGAATTACCCCCATGGTGTTTTCTACTTCTGTCATAGCAAATTCTGCCTCATTTGCTATTAGTGGCTGTCCCAGTGGTTCTTGGCTTCCTTTTACAGAAGGTTGACTACTGTCGGGAGTGTCCTTATCTAGTTGGGCCTGGAGTTCTTCTTTGTGTTGCTGTTCATTGTGCAACATTGTTTTGTACTGTGTAAAGTTTACATTGGTTATAGTGTTTTCATTTGCTTTGAAAGCGTCTTCATAGGAGTGATAGTTATCTAGTATCTCTTCTTCTTTTCTCCATGGTTTAAAGAGTTGTAGGAGGGACATGTAATATAGTTATTTATGCTGAGGAGTTTTTAATGACAATGTGATATGATTAATTAAACTTGGTTTGGTAAGTTTTACTAAACTGCCTTCACAGTTTGTCACTCTGCATCTACCTTTTTTATTTCATCAGGTTTTATATTATTTTTGTATGTGAAGTTTTGGGCTATGTGGTATAAACACATGGTTTCCAAAGTGGTACTTCAGTTTGGGTAGTATGTGTCTAGTAAATAGTTTTTCAAAATGTCTTGGCTGTTGGGATAATTTTTGGCTATTGTTTCTCTGTCGTCGTATGATTTGGGAACTCTTTTTCTAGATTTAGCAGGACCAAGACTTAGCCATACTATATTTTCAGATTGTCCATACAAACCAGTACCAGTTAAACGATCTGCAGCTTCTTAGCAGCCACATTCTCTATGGGAGCGCATGTTTATGCCCAAGCTATACAATTTCTAAGACAGTGTTTTGTCTGATGATAGGTCATTCTAGAGGTATTGAAGCTCTGTTTTTTCTGCTTTGGTTAAGTAGGCTGTAACATATCGTGCAACTGCAGTGGATTTGTCTGCAATGTACTGCACATCTATGTTTGCATTCCATAATAGGGCAATAATTGCATTGTAATCATTGATATATTTTGCTTCTTCTCTTCTTTTTATGTAATATGTGTTTTTAGGTGATTTACCTTTAACACTATGGGCATCATTACACGGATGGCAGTAAGGGATTACTGGCACCGGTAAGGGCACCAGTGCCGGTAATCCCTTACCGCCCTACTAAAAGGTCCCTTTACTGGTCCCTGCCTTAACGGCTGGTTTTACCAGCTGTTAAGTATGGGATGCGCAAAAGGACCTTGGAGGCAATTACGGTACCGCAATTTGCGGTACCGTAATTGCCGCCTTCCCCATTCCCATTGAGCCCTATGGGGGCTCAAATGGGAATGGTGAAGGGCCAATGGTGAATGGGGAATTATGGCCCCGCCAACCTTGGAATGGGGCGGTAATTCCGCCATTCACTATGGCGGGATCGGTAAATTACCGGCGGCAACCATGGCGCTAATAGCGCCATGGTTACCTCCTTCTGTGTAATGAGGCCCTATGTCTAACTGAAGACATGAAGTTGTTCACTTCACCTGTTTCTGTAACCTGTCTAGGGAAACCAAAGCGGCATTTGGTGTAGTATTTCCCTTTGTTTTTGTATTTGCAACAACAATATTTGCCACATTTGTGTCTTTGAAATTGTACAATGTGTGCATGAAGATCACTATTTGTTGGTTCTGATGGAATTTCACAAGTGACATATTTTTCGATAAACTGTAAAACAGTGGCATCACTGTCTTGACCAAATCTAGGAGCATCTTTAATCTACAAAAGCATGTGGATATGTGGTGCTCCTCTGGCTTGGTATTCTTTTCTCCAAAAGAAGTGTTGCACTTCTCCGAGGGGAGGAACAGTTTTATTACAAATAAAGTGTAGCATAGCAAAAAAGCCATGATGGAAATATCTTGAAACATTAACAGGATCTAGAGAGCAAAGTTTTCCAGGTGTTAGTATATCTATGTTTGTTTTGTTTTTATTTGATATGCGTAGGAAATCATGTAAATCTTCCCATGCATATTCCGCACAACTTAATGTAACAAACCAAGTGGGTGGGCCAAGGTTTATTATCATACAACGTACATCTCTGTGACGTCGGAACCAGTACTCTTTAGTACCACGCATGTTTGCTAACAGATTTGTAATGCTTGATTGTAAAACCTCATCTTTTTCTTTCACTTTTTGTAGTAATTGCGTACCTGACCTATTTTGAAATTGGGTTCCTGATTTTACTGTGTGCGCAACTCCGTAACATAGAATTGCTAGATCACTTTCAAAGAGTAAGTGGAATATGTATTCCACATTTTGTCTAAATCTGGGATCTTCAGAATACATTCGTAATGAGCGGTATTCTGATGCTGTTATCTGAATAGGTCTATCATCGTACCTTCCTCCTTTGCCAGTAGGAAAGAGTAGAGGAAAAGCACATGCTTCTATACTTTTTTCCCATATGCTGATTGTTGATCCTTTGGTTTGACACATTTGGTACGTTTCTAGTGCATCATCTATGTTGTCATTAGAGTCTAATGGATGAATTGTATAATGGTCTAAAATATTGGATACCGTAGAAGGATCTAGAAGTTCAAATTTACCAGTTTCTGGTGACTCTTGAATTATTTCAGTTGTTTGCCTAAAGTTTTCTTCAATATTTATTTCTTTGTAGTATTCATTATTGTCTTTTAGATGTTGCTAGGTACATAATTTACTAAGACAATTAAAGATTGCTCTATTGGACCTTGCACTCCCAGAGTGTGCACATTTTCTTTTAGATCTAATGGTAAATAAACTACTTTGCCACAAATGCCTTTCAGCAATTCACAGGGAGGTAATTTTGCTGTTTTTGGTTGAAGGCGTATTATTGCTTGAAATGGGTGAACTGTTTGAATTATGATGCTCTCATATAAATTAAGTTGTTGAAGGGGTTTTGGTAGTGGATATAATTCCAAATTATTTGTGATAGCACGTGAAGGAGTTTGGTTGTTGTCAAGTTTTGTAGTGCAGTAACTGCAAAGTATTAAGGGGTCAGTTATTTCATATTTGTTTTCTGCTATAAGGTAGAGAACTAATTCAAACCATTTGGAATCTTCATTGTTTTCTATTTTGTATGTTACGTCTATAGTTTTTGTGTTACTTTTATAAAAAGTTTTGCGGCAACACACACACACATGGTTTGGTATTTCAGCGGATGTACTTTTAAATTTTAGTATTTATTTTTTGTATGTGTGTAGTAGAAGATTGACATCTGTACAGTCTGTTGTAAAGCTACTGTATTTTGTAAGTGGCTTTCACTTCCAAAATACTTTTTCTGTATATGCTCTATTTCTTCCAATAGGTCTTTGACTGTACCATGTAGAAGATTGTTATTTAAATTGGCTAGTGCTAAAGCAGGACTTTTAGCATAGTACAGTTTATAGACTAGCAGGGTAATTCATAGAATTTCGCAGAAAAGTGTCGCAAACGGCTGGCGCAGAGTGTCCGCGTGCGATTGACTGCGCCAGGCACGTGCGCTAAAACCGATTTCCGCGCACAGCGTATTCATGGATTTTAGGCTCCCAAACCAGCCGTGGCGCAGAGAATCGCAGCGACCCTGCAGCAGCGCCAGTTACGCCCCCAAGAACGCCCTCGCGCAAGGAAAAGCCATCAAAATCGCTAAATCATCGCAAAGGGCTGCGCTAACCCTGGACCAGTTCACCGGGCTGGCAAACAGCAAACGCCAAGCGGGGAACGTGTATTTCAGGGGTGCGCGGGAAGTTCCACACGCGATTGGCCCAGTGCGAGCAAGGTATGTGTATTTCAGGGGTGCGCGGGAAGTTCCACACGCGATCGGGCCTGGGGGAGCGGGCTACGTGTATTTCAGGGGTTCGCGTGAAGTTTCTCACGCGATCGGGCATGGGGGAGCGGGCTACGTGTATTACAGGGGTTCGCGTGAAGTTTCTCACGCGATCGGGCCTGGGGGAGCGGGCTACGTGTATTTCAGGGGTTCGCGTGAAGTTTCTCACGCGATCGGGCCTGGGGGAGCGGGCTACGTGTATTACAGGGGTTCGCGTGAACTTTCTCACGCGATCGGGCCGGGGGAGCGGGCTACGTGTATTTCAGGGGTTCGCGTGAAGTCTCTCACGTGATTGGCCCCGTGCAAGCAGGGTACGTGTATTCCAGGGGTGCGCGGGAAGTTCCACACGCGATTGGCCCCGTGCAAGCAGGGTACGTGTATTCCAGGGGTGCGCGGGAAGTTCCACACGCGATTTCAGCAGGGTATGTGTATTCCAGGGGTGCGCGGGAAGTTCCACACGCGATTTCTGCAGGGTATGTGTATTTAAGGGGTTCTGGGGAGTACTACATGTGAATTGGCCGTGTGGGTCCTCCCAGGTGTATGCTCCACAACCTCCACGGCCCCTGCAGGCAGCCCACACCACGGGGGACTACCCTGCACCCCTGCTCATGTCCCGCAGGCAGCCCATCCACCATGGGCATGCCCCCCAGCCAACCCACATGTCACCTTGCACTACTGATCAACAATGCATGTCTCCCACCACCCCCACCCCCCAGCAGTGCAGGGGCAGCCTCCACCAGGCCCCCACTCATGTCTCGCACCAGCCCCACCCCCCAGCCACCAGGGGCACCCTCCACCAGGCCCCCACTCATGTCTCCCACCACCCCCACCCCCCAGCAGTGCAGGGGCACCCTCCACCAGGCCCCCACACATGTCTCCCACCACCCCCACCCCCCAGCCACCAGGGGCACCCTCCACCAGGCCCCCACTCATGTCTCCCACCACCCCCACCCCCCAGCCACCAGGGGCACCCTCCACCAGGCCCCCACCCATGTCCCCCTGAACCCCCACCCCCCAGCAGTGCAGGGGCACCCTCCACCAGGCCCCCACTCATGTCTCCCACCACCCCCACCCCCCAGCCACCAGGGGCATCCTCCACCAGGCCCCCAATCATGTCTCCCACCACCCCCCACCGCCCTGCCACCATGGGCAGCCCCCACCAGGTCCTCACAATCCCCAATCATGTGCGTAATGGTCAGCCTCCACAGCCAAAAAGCCCTACCAAGTAACCCATTCACCCACATGGAAATGGAAATCACATGTTACACCCCCAATGTTCATGAAGCTAATGAAGCCATGTCCGTCACACACAATGGTTGCAAATGAATGGGAAAACACACAACATGACATGCATGAAACCAATGAGATGATACCACACAGTGAAGTATGCAAACAAAATTGTATTGAAAAAAAATAAGAATGCTAAAGAAAGAAAACTAACTACAATGTGAATGAGAAAAAAGTAAGCTGCATGTCCGTATGAAAAAATGAAACTTGAAATCCAAATAGAAACATTTTTTGTCCAAAGTCAAATGTAAAAAAATCTCCATGCAATAAAGAACTATGTACAAAAATAACAAGGGTCCATGAGCCCAACTGAACAAAGGAAACCTACTAAAAAATCTACCTAAAAATCAACTATATACAAAAAGTGGAGCAGTGTCCGTCGACTCCAAATCATAATACGAACGAAAGGAAACCTAAAACTAAAGAACTATATACAAAGGCGGCGGGCAAGTCCAGCGGCTCACTCTGTGGTGTCCCGGGCCAGGGCATCATCGAACTCCTGTTCGATGTCCCGGAGGCGGTCCAGTTCCATGGCCCCGAGGGTCCGCAGGGACGACGCTGTGTCCTCCTCCAACCCCCTGCGGATTGCCTCGAGGCACTCGGCCCGCCTCAGGGCCCTCCGCATGGAGTTCTCCGCCCTGACCATTGTGAGCCGCGCCTCTTCCGCCCGCCGCCGCTCCGCACCTATGGCGTGGCCCAACCGCTGCCACACGGAAGACACTCTCTGTCCTGGGTCCCCCTGCCCTCCGGCCGATGCCTGCCCCTCCGATGTCGAAAGCCCCGAGCCTTCATGGCTCCCACCATGTTGCTGCTGCTGCTGCTCTGCCTCTGCCCGTGCACTGCCTCCTGCTGCCTGCACATCCTCCGCCGGCTGGGGTGCACTTGTTGATGTGGCCACCCCTGCTGGACCACCGACTCCCGACTGTGGCAGGGATGCCTCCTCCACCAGCCTGGCCGCACCGTCAGAGGCAGCTCCACAGGGCACCCAGGTGACTGATGGGTGGGAAGATGGCACAGAGGACGACTGGCGCGTAGAGGGTCCAGTTGAGGAGGGGGTCGGAGCAAGCCCCATCAGACGGAGGAATCCGGCCTGGGTGACCTGTCCCAGCAGGCTGACGTGGTCAACGAGCCATTCGAGATGACGTGCAGTCTCTCCATGAAAAGACTGCAGGTCACCTTGCATGGCCCGTTGACGCAACGCCACACCAGCCAGGACAGGCTCAACCCGGACCTGGATAGCCACGTCCGCAGGCAGAGGAAGGCCAGTTGACGTCAGCTCATCCCCTGCCTGGAAACGGGTCTGGACGTAGGCATCCCTGCTGGTGCAAGATGATGCAGGGACAGGATCGGGGACAGGATTGCACACAGGCAACTCCGCGGCGGCCTGTGCTGCCTCCTGTCCCTGGTCCTGGACTGCACCACTAGCACCAGTGGGATCCCCACCTCCAGACCCCGTCTCTGGTGCTTGCACGGCCTCCTCCTCCACCAGACCCCCCACCAACCTGGATGACTCCGTGCCATCTTCCCCTGTTGGGCGCTGTGGGGTCCCAGCTGCCCCTTCTGCTGCCGAGGAGTCCAACTCCAACCTCCGCCTCTTGGACCTCCCGCCGGCAGCTGCGGCCTGGGACGCGGCACCGGACTCCTCACTCCCCGACGAGATGACAACACGGGAGGGGAGCCGGGCCTTGCGTCTTCGGCTGGCGGTCGGATCCCCGCCGCTGTGCTCCACAGCACCTTCTCCGCCCTCTTCATCAGTTGACGCTGCACACAGGGAGAAACAAAACACAGGCATCAGGGCACTGTACAATGGACACATACACACATGACAGTTGCACATGAGTGGCATTGGCAAACCTCAGACATGTCATCACAATCCCCAACACACATGTCATTGCAACTGGCACACATAAGCCATACCACAGGCATATCGCAACTGCCACCACCATCCATACACATACAACAGCATGAGCAGCCAAAGGTGACCCAGACATCACATGCAACACAGGAAGTGCACCACACATGTACACACACCACCACACTTGCATGCATGTGTACACCTCGGCCAAGTGTCGCACTGTTCAGACGGGCATCCATGTCACATCTGCCAATCAGGCTTACACATACCGCAGTCACATGCATCCATGTTGCATCACTGTTGCACCCTTGTCAAATACACACACATGCACATGTACACAGTGCTCATACATGCAGCCCAATACAACATACATGCGTGACATCACGGACATGTCTACTTACATACACATACATACAAACATGTGTGCACGCACAACTGCATTTGCCATGCATGCCTACACACACAAGCACCATCCATGTCTCACACATTACACCCCTCGCATGTGTCAGCCCCACGGCCATGTACACCCCCATCCATACTCGACCCCATACAAACAGATGTGCAACCTGCACAATACCGAATAATCACCACACGCACTGCTCACAATCAGGATGCATGTACACTCACCGCTCGACTCCAGACGGGTCTGCTTCTCCAGGACCTGGACGTGGAGCGCTGGGGATATGCGTTCCAGGACCCCCATCTGTTCTTCCGACAAGTGGCCCCGGCGCCCCTTGGCATCCGCTGCCTTCAAGAGGCGCCGGGCCTTGTTCAGGGTCCTGGACCTGAAGTCCTCCCAGCGCTTCCTGACATGTTCTAAGTCCCGGACTGCCACCCCCTCCGCGTTGATGGCAGTCACGATGTCAGTCCAGATCCGAGTCTGTCCTTCCTTGTCGGCGCGGGAACTTCCGAAGAGGGCATAATACTGCCCCAGGACTTGCTCCACCAGGACACCAACTTCGGTGGCACTGAAGCTGGTGCCCCTCTGCCTCTCTGGCCGGGGGTTGTCAGTGGTCACAGATGGTGTTTGCCCCGACATGACAACCCCAGAGGCAGGAGTGGGTGGGCAACTGGGTCCTGGGGCTGGGCTGTGGAGCGATGGAATTCCAGTCGGGAGTCTTCGGTACCAGCAGGGGTGGTCACAGCAACAGCACCCCTGGCTGATGTGCAGGCAGCAAATGGCAGTGCACGTGGGCAGCAGGCAGTCAGGCAGCAGCAGATGGTAGGTGGGAGCGTGCTCGGGGCTCTGGGGGGCAGTAGTTCGGCCTTCTGGGCAGGAGCGTGGTCTTCCGTGTGCTTACGCGTGGCCAGCTTGGTACGGAGTGATTTGGCACGTGAAAATCCTGCACGTCAGCGTGAAAATCGAGGAGAGGCCCTTAGCGCGTAAGCGCGTCAGCACGCATACGCGATTCTATTGGACCAAAGGCCCTCAGCGCGTAAGCGCGTCTGTGACGTGACCCGCACGGGTGTTTCCCACACAGCACGTGATGACAGAGCACACGTGGAAAGACTGCACGTCAGAGTCTCATCGCGTGTGATTGGTGGAAATGGCCCTACACGCAGAAGTGACAAAGCGTGTAATAGGAGGAAATGTCCCTACACGCAGAAGTGACAAAGCGTGTAATTGGAGGAAATGTCCCTACACGCAGAAGTGACAAAGCGTGTAATTGGAGGAAATGTCCGTACACGCAGAAGTGACAAAGCGTGTAATTGGTGGAAATGGCCCTAGCGCGTACACGCCGCGTAAGTGACGCTGGACGTGTGGGCCTGTATAAAAGGTACGCGTAGAACACCACTTCCTTGTATGTGCTTTTCGTGGAGAGCGAGTGGGTGAATTCTGTACTTCTTGTCGTTTCACACGCGATTTACTTCACGGCGTTTCAAGTTCGTATTCCCTGTTACCGCTGACAGATTTTTCTCTTCTTTCGCTTTTACTGGTTTACCTGGGCCTGTTCCCTCAAACAGTGTTCCCTTCTACTGTTGTCCTGTCTCCTCAGACAGCGTACAAATCTTCTTTTGGTGGGGGTGTTGCCAACCAAACGTGCTCCTTTTACACGCTCGTTTACCAGGCAGACGGTGAGTCACGCACGTATCTAACATCTGTGCTTGCCCCGTGTGTAGCCTACCCCTTCAGAGGTCATTCTAGGCTGCGTGTGACACGCATACGTTCATTCTTGTGTTTCTGGGTGCCACAGCGTAGTGCAGGTTTTTCTTTCTGCACACGTGGTCTAGGAGAGGTTGCGTGCACGTCATCTCCCTTTTTTGGGCTTCCTGTGCGTTGCGTGACCCGTAATCTTTCCCCAGGGGTTACATTCAGCCTTGCTAGAGCACTAGGGTACAATTACCATCTGGTACCCAACCCCTTTGACCCCCAATTGCCCAGGACAATAGTCTACATCCACTCCCATACGCACATTAACATCAGTGCCATGGCTGGGAGGCGAGGATTCCGTAAGGGTGGCAAAGGTGGAAGAGCCACAAGTGGTGGCCGTGGTGGATCCGGTAGGGGACGTGGTCGTAACTTGCAGGGTGAGCCTGTCCCCCCATGTGTGGAGGACCAGTCACGGGCACCCATAATCCCCCCCCTCCCCCCCTCCCATTGAGGCTGATGTGGCTGACACCATCTATGCTCAGCCCTTGTTGGACCAGCCCATTGTGGCACCAGACCTGGCTGACTCCATGGCTGACTTCCAGGTCAGCAGGGCTACGACACGTGCGCTGGTGCACATTGATGCCATCATGCCACGTGGATCTGGGGCAGCAAGGTCATCTGCTGCACCAAGGAGGCAGGGCGGAGAGGCTGCAGGGGCAGCTGCGGCTCCATCCACCCCAGCCCTCACACACCCAGCCAGGACAGTGTCGGTCCTAGTCCATGCTGCTGACATTCCCCCTGACACCATCACACTAGAGCCAATGCCTGCACCAACTCCCATGCTGAGTGTGCAATCCCACACTCCTGATACAGAGTCCACCAGGGCTCCTGCCCCTAGTGTCCAGAGCGGCGCAGGACACTCAGGATCACCACCACCTTCCAAGCGGAAGAGGAAGAGTGCTCGTCCGGCACAGGCTGATGCCCCAGACACGGCTACACAGTCCGGCCCATCCAGGAAGCCCAGCTTCACGGATGACGAAATGAATGCACTTGTCGAGTATGTGTCCGGACATGACAACGAGATGGTTATTGTTGCAGGATCCAAGACCACACCTGCACAACGCCAGGCACACTGGCAGACCGTTGCGGACATCGTAAGTGCCCTTGGAATTGTGAGGCGCACAGCCAATGATTGCTATAAGCGCTGGAATGACCTAAAGCGCAGGGCAAAGAGTAAGCTGGCCTCAAGTCATGCCGCAACTCTAGTGACTGGAGGTGGGTCTCCAGTAGTAGACATGGAACTCACTCCACATGAGTCAGTCGCTGGGACCTACGTCACGGAGGAACAGATCCAAGGCGTGGGAGATCTGGCTGATTACGAGGCATTGTCCGGTGAGTGCACATGCATGTGTGTGTCATCCATGTGCATGGTGTGTGTGTGAGGGCTTCTGTTTGTGTGCCAGGTGAGAGTGTGTGCGCCTGAGTCGTATGGGTCAGCCATGTGCTTCATGCAATCCTTCCTGCGCAGCTGCATTTGGCCATAGCAGTATCCCTTCTGCCAACAGTAGACATCTAGCCCAACTGCACGCCAGTTGCCCTTGAAGTGTCACCTTGCCACAACATATTTGCTTATTTTTCACTGTTCATTCAGTCAGTTTGTTTGCATTCCACCACTTTCACTAGGCATGTCGCTGTCCACTAGTCACATGTCTGACATGGGTATGGTAAAGTGGAGTGACTTTGTTACCTGGATATCATTTGTACACACATGTCCCTGTGCAATTGGACCATTTCAGACTGGCAGCTCCAGGTGAAAAATCTGACCTGTTAGAATTAGAAAAGCAATTACATGCGGGAACTGTTAGTTTAACAAAGGTAGCGGGCGCCCCTCTCTCGCAAGAACAGACATGATAACCTGTTCAGTGGTTATTAACCACTTGAGAGTTCGCAGGGAACTGGACTGAATGAATAGGTGCTGCCCTCCTCTCCATCTTCACTCAATTGCAATGGTACATGCCATCTGTGTGATGGCATGTGTGTTTCACCTGGCAATCACAGGCCAATGTGTGATGCCACTGCCAGGCAGCATGCAGAAAATGTGTTCATCTTCCATCTTGGTGTCATCAGTGTGTGCCTTTTGCCTGCACTTCATACGCAGTGAGGGTGCATGCATGGGAGGGTTTTAGTCATGTGGGACATGTGTCAATCAAGTACTGGTTCTCTTGCTTCTCAGCCCTCATTGTGTGCCATGGTGCTAATGCCTGTTTCCATTTCTTTGTTTTCATGTCTTTGCAGGGGAAGACGCACCTGATACTGCTGGGGTTGTGGAGATGGTGCAGACCCAGGAGGGGTCCGAGGGCCGACCAACCACCAGTGAGGGACGTGGTGTGGTGGTGGGGGAGAACCCACAAGTGCTGCAGGTCGTGCTCTCAAGGGGTGTCTCTGGCTGCACCTCCCCCGAGCTGTACTCAGGTGTTGATTCGGATGAGACCTACGTGCCGTCGCAGGTGAGTGTTCCAGGGAGGGATTCTGTTCTGTCTCACCCACCTGCACCAGGGTCAGGACCCTCCATGGGGATGTCAGTGTTGTCAGCTACGCCTTCGGTGGTTACGGATGCAGGGTCACACTCCGCGACATCTGATCCTGTTCCTGGGCCAGCAGATCAGAGGGGGAATGCAGTCCTGCAGCCTCAGGCAGTGCCGGCACAGCAAGGCGCAGTTCGCCTTGCCCCAGACAGGTGTGGTGCCCGCCGACGTGGTGGCCGTACGCCACCCGGCAATACCGCATGGGAGCAATCCATTTACGGTATAGCAACCCAACAGGCTGCATCATCCGAGATGATGGCTCAGGCCATGGATAGGGTGGCCACTTCCATTGTCCCCCCAGAAAGGCTGATGGAGCGACTAGAGCAGGCAACCGACTCCATCTGCCAGTCACACAGGGAGGACATGTTGGGGTCCAACAGGGACAGGCGGGCGGCACTGGCGACTCTGCAGGAGGCCATCTCCATTGAGTCCCAGGGCCACAGGGAAGCCCTGAGGCAGGAGCTCCTTCACCTCAGGACGACTCTTGTTGAGCTTGAGGCTTCAACACACCAAAGGACAGAACAGCAGCTGGAGCGTCTCACCCGTACGCTCTCAGCTGAGATGCAGGCAACGAGGGCGGAGGTCCGGGCATCCCGTGAGTTGTTGCATGGGGACCTCCGCACACTCATCCTCCAGAACCAGACCTACCACACCCGCATGCTTGCAGCCATGGAGGAGCAGACTAGGGCCTTGCGTGGGCTACCTCCCATAGTGCAACCACCTCCGGATGCAGCTGCACAGGGTGATAATAGCGACAGCAGTGATACTCCCACAATAGGGTAGCCGTGTGGGCCATGAGCCCATGGAGGTGTTTTATCTTCCCAGGATCCACGCAGGTGGTTCTGGTGTGCATCCTGTCCTCGGACCTCCTGGGTGGCCTCCCCAACCCCCCCGGGCCCATCAATGGCCATTTTTGATTGTTTCTTATTTTTATTTTTATTTTGATTTCTTTTATTCCCAATTTTTTTGGGACGATCTGTTGGCTTCCGTGGTTCCTGTGGGCATACGCTGCATTGTGGCTGGGCACATGCAGGCTTGTAATGTATTTGGTTCAGATGCTTGGGTTTGAGTCACACACACCCCTCCTGCTTCCCGTTTCCATGGGCTTGCAAAGGGTGTGCCCAAGTGACAGTGAATTACACAGTGACGTTGGACTCCCATGAGCTGTGTGGCCAGTCTGTAGTCAATACTGTGTATACATTCATAGTGCATATTGCTGTTGTGTTGTACACTGCATGTTGCATTGATGTGTAACTCTTCTTCTGTGTCTACCTCCCAATTTGCAGGTCCCTTCCTCATGTCCACACAAGGACCTCTAGTCTGGAGATGGGGACCATGTTGGCAGCAGTGCACCTACAACTCTACATGGCGACAACACTGCACAGTTGGTAGTGGTGGGAGTGCAGGCATTTCCAGGTGGTGAGACTACTAATATGTAACATTTGTGATGTCATGTTAATGGTACTACGTGCTCAAGTATGTTGTTGGACCGGCATTGCTGTGAGCATTTCAGGTGTTGCAGGTTTCTAATAGTGCCACTGTACATAGTGAGACTGATGTCATGTTGTGGGGATTACTTTGTTTACCTGCAATTAGCATGGCATGGCACGGTGTGTCGTGTGGCGGTGCTGGGGTTGGGTTGGCTGACATGGCACTGTCCTCTTGTTGCATTTTGCAAGTGGGTATTCATTTTAGCTGCTTCAATGTGTAACTTCACAAAACTGCATTGGTGGTGTCTGTGTGGGTAGGGATGCACACATTGTGACACTTCCAGGTGAACAATCTCAGGCTGACATGGTATTCCCGGTTCATTCTCCAGACATTCAGGATCAGTGTCAGGTTGAGTCATCATTGATTGTCAGATGGAATGTGCCAGGGCAGTGTGCACTCCACAGGGGTGTGATTTCTATGTGAAGTAATTAGCCATTAGCTGTGTACGGGCTGCCTCCCCCCGTGCCCTTTCCCCTCCCATGCGCAGCGGCTGTGCATGTGGTTGGGGATGTGGGGCCACCACCATGTCCACGGCCAGGCCCCGGCATGTTGCAACGTTGTGCAGGACACATGCTGCCACTATGATCCTGCACACTACTGGGGGAGCGTATAACAGCTGCCCGCCAGAACGGTCAAGGGAGCGAAAGCGTGACTTTAGCACTCCGAATGTGCGCTCCACTATGCCCCTGGTTGTAATGTGGGCTGTGTTATATCTTACCTGGGGTGGCGTGGTGGGGTTCCGAATTGGCGTCATCATGTGGGGGCTGAGAGGGTAGGCACTGTCCCCTGTGGAGGTGGTGATTGGTATCATTGGTGGGGTTGTGACCTTGCTCAGTATCCAACATGCATGCATGTGCAGTGGCATACATACTCACCAAGCAGCCATGTATCGCCATGCCGCCCAGCTTCTAGGTCCCGGCTTAGGGTGGACATTCGGTAAATGAAGCTGTCGTGGGTGGAGCCGGGATAGTTGGCATATACTGAGGTGATGATTCCCTTGGCATTACATGCTACCTGCACGTTGATGGAATGCCAGTGCTTGCGGTTCCTATAGATGTGCTCAGATGCCCTGGGGGGACGTAGAGCCACATGGGTGCAGTCGATGGCACATAGCACTTTGGGGAATCGTGCCACAGCGTAAAAATCCAGGGCGGCAGCATGCCTTTCTGCAGGTGTTCTGGGCAGGTATATGTGCCTGCGGACTGATGGGCGTGCAGTGATGATGTTCAAGACCTGGTGTAGGCAGCGTGACTGGGTGGCCTGTGACACCCCACCCACTATGGCACTTGTCCGCTGAAATGATCCAGTGGCTAAGAAGTGCAGTACATTGAGGACCTTCTCCAGGGGGCTGAGTGCTTGGGAGCACAGGGTGGGTGATGTGAGGTCATCCTCCCACTCACTCACCAGGTCCAGTATGATGTGTGGTGGAAACCTGTACCTCCCATACACCTGGTCATCAGGCATCCCGAAAAGGCTGGTTCTGGGTGTGAATATTCTGGCCCTGACTATCCTCCTCCTCCTCCTTTGGTAGCCCACTGCCACTGCTGCTACGAACGGTATGTTCATCCTGCCGTCTGAGCTTGTTATTGTTAAAGTCCGCAAATTTATGCTTTGCGCGTGTTCTAGGCGAGCGTGTGACCCGCGCACCCCTGGAATCCAGTTCCCAGTCCAATAGCGTGTGGAAATTCACACGCACCACGGGATACAGCGTGTGACCCGCGCACCCCTGGAATCCAGTTCCCAGTCCAATAGCGTGTGGAAATTCACACGCACCACGGGATACAGCGTGTGACCCGCGCACCCCTGGAATCCAGTTCCCAGTCCAATAGCGTGTGGAAATTCACACGCACCACGGGATACAGGTTCGCTGACGTACTTGCGTGTGTAAGTGCCCGCGCACCCATTAAATACACGTACATAGGCCAATCGCGTGTACGCGCACTTTTGTCCAATTACACGCAATGACACTCTGACGTGCAGTATCTCCACGTGTGCCCCGTCATCACGTGCTGAGTGGGGAACACCCGTGCGGGTCACGTCACAGACGCGCTTACGCGCTGAGGGACTCTGGTCCAATAGAATCGCGTATGCGTGCTGACGCGCTTACGCGCTAAGGGCCTTTCCTCGGATTTCACGCTGACGTGCAGGATTTTCACGTGCCAAATCACTCCGTATCAAGCTGGCCACGCGAAAACACACGGAAGCCCACGCTCCTGCCCAGAAGGCGGAGTTACTGCCCCCCAGTGCCCCGAGCAGCCTCCCACGTGCCATCTGCTGCTGCCTGCCTGCCTGCCTGCCTGCTGCCACCGTGCCCTGCCATTTGGTGCCTGCACATCAGCCATCTGCAGGGGTCCAGTTGCTGTGTCCACCCCTGCTGGAACTGAAGACTCCCGACTGGGATTACATCGCTCCACAGCCCAGCCCCAGGACCCAGTTGCCCACCCACACCTGCCTCTGGGGTTGCCATGTCGGGCACTTCCACATCTGGCACCAGTGGCAACCCCAGGCCAGAGGGGCAGAGGGGCACCAGCTTCACTGTCACCGAAGTTGATGTCCTGGTGGAGCATGTCCTGGGGCAGTATGATGCCCTCTTTGGATCGTCCCGCGCCAGCAAGGAAGGACGGCAGAGGATCTGGGCCGACTGTGTGGTTGCCATCAACGCGGAGGGGGTGGCAACCCGCGACGTCCTGAAGATCAAGAAGCGCTGGGAGGACTTGAGGTCCAGGACCCTTGTGAAGGCCCGGCACCTCGTGGAGGGGGGCCGGGGCCGCATGAGTTCCATCCAGATGAGGGTCCTGGAACGCGTACGCCCAGCGCTCCACGCCCAGATCCTTGAGAGGGAGGCCCGTCTGGAGTTGAGCGGTAAGTGTCCATGCATTACTGTGTGAGACAGGGCATGTTGCGGTGTGCTGGTTCTATGATACTTGCCTGTATGTGTGCCATAGGCCATGTATGCATGTATGTGTGCAGGGACATCATGGTAATGCATGTGCGACCAGTGATGTGTGATGCACATGGTTGTTGCATGTGTTGAAATGCCGCATGGGGAGCCCTATGCAGATTTTGAACATGAGAGCATGCCAGTCTCTGTACCTGGACATGGGTGGGGGTGAGGGATGGGTGCTGATGCCAGGTACACATATGGTAGCCATGTCTGTGTGCCTGACCTGCGTGTCTGTGACTTGTGCATGCCATGGATGCATGACACATGTGTGTGACAATGCACAGATTCAGTAAAGCAGCCAAATTACCCTTGTATCCGCTGTGTTTGGTGTGTTTGGGGCCAGATGGATGTGACTGAGGTGAAGTGTGTGCATGTGATGGGCATGAGCCATGATGCATGTGAGTTACATATCATTGAATGTTTCAAGAGTCCATTGGACATGCATGGAAATGTCCATGGCATGCACCATGCCTGTTACTGTGTGTGTTTTGCCTGGACTGACCCATGTGTTGTGGAGGGACATGATGGAAGTGTACTTTGACAGTGGTGCTCATCTGCTATTGCTTCCTGTCTAGGGGACCATTGTACAGTGCCCTGATGCTTGTGTTCTTTGTCTCCCTCTACGCAGCGGCTAGTGAAGAAGAGGGCGGAGACGGCGCTGTGGAGCAAGACGGCGGGGATGCCCCCACGGCTGCAGCGGAAGGGGCGGGTGAGCCCCCACAGGGGCCTGCTACGGTGGGAGACGGTGAGGAGCCATCCAGGTTGGTGGTTTGCACAGAGGAGGAGGAGGCCGCCACTGGGGCACACATGGGGCCTGGTGGGGGCATCCCTGCTGGTGCAAGTGGTGCAGTCCAGGGCCAGGGGCAGGAGGCAGCACAGGTCACCGTGGAGGGGCCTGTGCATGTCGCTGTCCCTGACCCTGTGAGTGCACCACCATGCACCAGCAGGGATGCACCGTCCCAGGCCTGTCCGCAGGTAGAGGGGATGTCCATGTCACCTGACTCCCCTCCACCTGCGGACGTGGGAACCCCTGGCCGTGCGGAGAAGGTCCTGATTGGGGTCGCGATGCGCACGGCTGTGATTCGTGATGCCGTGCGTGCTTCCCGGGAGGAGCACGCACGTCATCACGAAGTGCACCGTGCCGACGTGGCCCAATTGGGATCGGCCATGTTCGGGGGTTTCCTGCATGTGTTGGCCAATGTGGCGGCCCTCTCCTCCTCTGTGCAGGCTATCCACCAGTCGTTCTCCTTGCCGTCTTCCAGCTCAGATGCCACCAGGGCCCCCTGTGGACCTGCCCCGACCAATGCAGCCAGCTCGGTGGGGATCCCATCCCTGCCACAGTCGGGAGTCAGAGATCCAGCAGGGGTGGACACCAGAGCAACTGGACCCCAGCAGATGGAGGATGTGACGGCATCATCGGGCAGGGCACTTGCACGACGGCGTCGGTGGTTTCCATCAGCCTGGATGCCGTCGTGCTGGCACAGGCAGTTGCGTCGGAGGCAGCAGCAGGCTCAACGTGGGAGGCATCATGGCTCGGGGCCATCAACATCAGGGGTGCAGGCATCGGCCGGAGGGCAGGAGAACCTTGGAATGGGAGTGGCTTCCGTGTGGGAGCGGTTGTGCCAGCGGATAGGTGCGGAGCGGCAGCGGGCAGAGGAGGAACGGCTCATGATGGTCAGGGCGGAGGACTCCATGCGGAGGGCGCTGAGGCGGGCTGAGTGCCTCGAGGGTCTTCGCAGGGAGTTTGAGCTTGACACTGTGTTATCCCTGCGGGACCTCGGGGCCAGGGAACATGCCCGCCTCCAAGCCATTGACCAGGAGTTCGATGATGCCCTGGCCCATGACAACAACCAGTGAGCCGTCCGAATAGCCCGCTGCCTTTGTATATAGTTGTATAGTTAGGGTTAGGTTTCCTTTGTTTTTTTGATTTTTCTTTTGGTTGCGATTGGACAATGCACCACTTTTTTGTATATAGTTCAGTTTTTAGTTAGTAGTCATAGTTAGGTTTAATTTGGTTGGGCTCATGGACCCAGGATGATCTTCTTCATGGTTCTTCATTGGCTTATTTTAATTTTTCAGATTATTTTCTTGGACATTCATCTTGTTTTGTTTGATTTGCTTTGTGTTTTTTCTTATTTCATTTCCATTCTACTTGCTGTTCAATACATATTATTTTTTTAATCTTCAATGTGTCGTATCATCTCATTGCTTTCAGGCATGTCATGTTGGGTGTTTTGTCATTCACTTGCAGCCATTGTTTGTGACAGACATGTGTTCAATTGCATTATTTAAATTGGGGTTGTAACATGTAATTGCCTTTGATATGTGGGTGGGTGTGATAGTTGGTTGGGCCTTTTGGCAGGGGAGGATGGGCATTACGGACATGATTGGGGAATGTTGGGACCCAGGTGCAGGGGGGCATGGATTGGACATGGGTGGGGGCCTGCTGGCAGGTGCCCCACAGTGCTGGGGGGGTGGGGGTGGTGGGAGACATGAGTGGGGGCCTGGTTGAGGGTGACCCTGCACTGCTGGGGTGTGGGGGTGGTGGGAGACATGAGTGGGGGCCTGGTGGAGGGTGACCCTGCACTGCTGGGGTGTGGGGGTGGTGGGAGACATGAGTGGGGGCCTGGTGGAGGGTGACCCTGCACTGCTGGGGTGTGGGGGTGGTGGGAGACATGAGTCGGGGCCTGGTGGAGGGTGCCCCTGCACTGCTGGGGTGTGGGGGTGGTGGGTGACATGAGTGGGGGCCTGGTGGAGGGTGCCCCTGGTGGCTGGGGGGTGGGGGTGGTGGGTGACATGAGTGGGGGCCTGGTGGAGGGTGCCCCTGGTGGCTGGGGGGTGGGGGTGGTGGGAGACATGAGTGGGGGCCTGGTGGAGGGTGCCCCTGGTGGCTGGGGGGTGGGGGTGGTGGGTGACATGAGTGGGGGCCTGGTGGAGGGTGCCCCTGCACTGCTGGGGTGTGGGGGTGGTGGGTGACATGAGTGGGGGCCTGGTGGAGGGTGCCCCTGGTGGCTGGGGGGTGGGGGTGGTGGGAGACATGAGTGGGGGCCTGGTGGAGGGTGCCCCTGGTGGCTGGGGGGTGGGGTGGTGGGTGACATGAGTGGGGGCCTGGTGGAGGGTGCCCCTGGTGGCTGGGGGGTGGGGGTGGTGGGAGACATGAGTGGAGGCCTGGTGGAGGGTGACCCTGGTGGCTGGGGGGTGGGGGTGGTGGGAGACATGAGTGGGGGCCTGGTGGAGGGTAACCCTGGTGGCTGGGAGGTGGGGGTGGTGGGAGACATGAGTGGGGGCCTGGTGGAGGGTGACCCTGCACTGCTGGGGTGTGGGGGTGATGGGAGACATGAGTGGGGGCCTGGTGGAGGGTGCCCCTGGTGGCTGGGGGGTGGGGGTGGTGGGAGACATGCGTGGGGGCCTGGTGGAGGGTGCCCCTGCACTGCTGGGGTGTGGGGGTGATGGGAGACATGAGTGGGGGCCTGGTGGAGGGTGCCCCGGTGGCTGGGGGGTGGGGGTGGTGGGAGACATGAGTGGGGGCCTGGTGGAGGGTGACCCTGGTGGCTGGGGGGTGGGGGTGGTGGGAGACATGAGTTGGACATGGGTGGGGGCCTGCTGGCAGGTGCCCCACAGTGCTGGGGGGTGGGGGTGGTGGGGGACATGAGTTGGACATGGGTGGGGGCCTGCTGGCAGGTGCCCCACAGTGCTGGGGGGTGGGGGTGCAAGGGGACATGAGTTGGTGGTCATTAGTTCAAGGAGACATGTGCCTTTGCTGGGGGGCATGCCCATGGTGGGTGGGCTGCCTGCGGGACATGACCAGGGATGCAGGGTAGTCCCCTGTGGTGTGGGCTGCCTGCAGGGGCCGTGGAGGGTGTACAGGGTACACCTGGGAGGACCCACACTGTCAAATCACATGTGGAACTTCCCGCGCACCCCTGATATACACGCGCCCAGGCTATTCGCGTGTGGAACTTCCCGCGCACCCCTGAAATACACGCGCCCCCAGGCTATTCGGGTGTGGAACTTCCAGCGCACCCCTGAAATACACGCGCCCAGGCTATTCGCGTGTGGAACTTCCCGCGCACCCCTGAAATACACGCGCCCCCAGGCTATTCGCGTGTGGAACTTCCCGCGCACCCCTGAAATACACGCGCCCAGGCTGTTCGCGTGTGGAACTTCCCGCGCACCCCTGAAATACACGCGCCCAGGCTATTCGCGTGTGGAACTTCCCGCGCACCCCTGGAATACACGCGCCCCCAGGCTATTCGCGTGTGGAACTTCCCGCGCACCCCTGAAATACACGCGCCCAGGCTATTCGCGTGTGGAACTTCCCACGCACCCCTGGAATACACGCGCTCCCAGGCTATTCGCGTGTGGAACTTCCCGCGCACCCCTGGAATACACGTAGCCCGCTCCCCCAGGCCCGATCGCGTGAGGAACTTCACGCGAACCCCTGTAATACACGTAGCCCGCTACCCCAGGCCCGATCGCGTGAGGAACTTCACGCGAACCCCTATAATACACGTAGCCCGCTCCCCCAGGCCCGATCGCGTGTGAAACTTCACGCGAACCCCTGATATACACGTAGCCCGCTCCCCCAGGCCCGATCGCGTGAGGAACTTCACGCGAACCCCTGTAATACACGTAGCCCGCTCCCCCAGGCCCGATCGCGTGTGAAACTTCACGCGAACCCCTGATATACACGTAGCACGCTCCCCAGGCCCGATCGCGTGAGGAACTTCACGCGAACCCCTGATATACACGTAGCCCGCTACCCCAGGGCCGATCGCGTGAGGAACTTCACGCGAACCCCTGTAATACACGTAGCCCGCTCCCCCAGGCCCGATCGCGTGTGAAACTTCACGCGAACCCCTGATATACACGTAGCACGCTCCCCCAGGCCCGATCGCGTGAGGAACTTCACGCGAACCCCTGTAATACACGTAGCCCGCTCCACCAGACCCGATCGCGTGTGAAACTTCACGCGAACCCCTGAAATACACGTAGCCCGCTCCCCCAGGCCCGATCGCGTGAATAACTTCACGCGAACCCCTGTGATGCACGTACCCTGCTGAAATCGCGTGTTAGACTTCCCGCGCACCCCGGTATACACGCACACGTATTTTTTGTCAGCGGGTGTCCGTGTTTGTGGGTACCCCTTTGCACGTCATTTTTCCTGGAGGGCCACAGTATGGGACATTCATCATGGCAGTATATAGGTGCTATTTGTTTGCGCACCTTTTGGCGCACATTTCTTACAGCCGCAGAGACGCTACCGCCTGCTTTCTTGTGGCGGTCGTGTTTGTGCCTGTGCGCTGGTTTTTGCCCTATTCTATTCCATGAATACGTGTTGTAGGCGAGCGTGTGGGCGTTCCGCGCACTTGTGCCCTGTACTTCCCCCGTGACGCCCACGTTTTGGCAAGTTGTTCCCCATTCCGAGTGTTACGCCCGTGTTCCGCCTACTTTTGTTGCGTGCGCCGCGCTATGTGCGAATTTCGCTGTGGCCTGTGCGATTTTCGCTGTGACCTGGCGCACGCTGTTAGATGGCCTGTGCGCCAACGTGCGCCGCGTACTTTTTTATCGCACATCCGCTGGTTTTCTCGCGCACGGCCTTCCATGAATCGACGTGCGCTGCTTTTCATGCGATTTTCGCAATTGCACTGCGATTTTCGCTATTCCACTGCGATTCGCACATTTTTGCCCACTTGCGCCGCGCTAATTATTCCATGAATCGGCCTGCAAATTTCTTATAGTTGAATGATGTGTTGATATCATTTTGACATGATGGAAGGTGCTTTTGCAAATAGGTCCTGAAATGCAGGCCAATGAATGTCCTGGTAGCCCTGTGTATTAGCGCACTGGACAGGTATCCATATTTTGCAGCAATTTCATTTTGATTTTGTCTTTGCCTTTCACATATTGATTGAGGAACTGGCATAAAGATTTGAAATATTTTTGCCAATGTTACACATTGACGTGCATGGCCATTTGTATACTGGATGTTCTGGTTCAGTCGAATGGAGAGTTGATACTGAGTTTTCGGGGGATATTTTTGTAAGCAGTATTTCTTGTTGCATAATGGTATTATTAAGATTTTCATAACCTCGTCCACTGCTATGTATGGCAATTGTGTTTGTTTGATTTTGTTTGTATGCTTCTTCATTAAAATATGGTTCTGTGCTCGTGGTGTGACTCCATTCACCTCCACAGATATTTAGGAAGTTATTTTTGTTGACATTCCGTTTATTGAGAAGTCTTTTTTTGTAATTTAGTAGTTAGTTTTGTTAGTGGTTTCTTTCTGTTTAACACTTAAATAAATAACTTTCTTTTGAGAAGGATTGCACTGTCTATCAAAGCTTCTAAGATTAATTTTCTACGGTAGGTTTTAAGGGTTGTGCATGATTTGTCTCCTGTTTTTATAAGATTCTGAAGGACTCTGGTCGAAAATGTTTGCTAAAATACTTTTTTTTGGTATGGTTACTTGCCACTATATCAAGATTTATAGGAGCAGTTTTAGCAGTAGTGGTAGCTGCATTCTTGTTAATCATTTTCTGTTTTCTTTTACATTTTGATAGGGGAGGAAATGTTTCTGTACTGGAATATTGTTTTGTTTTGATAAATGACTGTATTAGCTGTTTTGGTTGAACTTTTTGTACAAACTCTGCTAGAGATGGATGCTTATTTTGGACACTTTTATTTTCATTTGCTCTATTTCTGCATTGCTTTCTAAGGACTTGCTTTCTGGTAGGCATTCTCTGGGGTCTGTTGAAACAAAAAAAGAAGGTATGGGTTTGTCTGTTGTGCAATGATTGTGTTCTGTATGCATGAGTGTCTGAGTATGATGGTAAAGATGTATGTGGTGGTGTGTGATTGTCCATTGGGCAGCTACAGTTAGTTGGGAAGGCTATTCTTCTATTTGTGTGTTACTATACTGCGGTTCAGATGACAGTAGAAAGTGAGCTAGTGGTGAGGAGAAGCACTAATAGTAAATCTAATGGTATACAATTAAAACAGTTCTTTGTTTTGTAATATTAACATTCTAGGGGCTGAGTTATGTTATTCGTGTTCCGAAAAACGTGGATTTGTGTGCCATTCTGCCTGCTAATCTCTGTTTAATAAATGGTGATTCGTGGGCAGAATGGTGCACAAATGTTCGTTTTTTTGGTGCACAAATTACATGAATCAACCGCACAGTGTGTTTGAGTAACAGTAAGAATATTTGTATTTGTATTTGTATTTATTTAGTTTATATAGCGCTTTACACAAAGCGCTGCACATTTTAACAGGAACAGGATACATATAACAATTAACATTATAACAGTAACAGTAGAAGCAATTTACAATTGAGAATCAGACCAACAAAATAGTAAGTAGAGCAAACTGAAGGGGAGTAGGAGAGTAGTGCAGTAGAACTGAGAGAGAGAGGGACGGGTGGGGAAGAGGAGGAGGAGGGAAATGGATGGGGAGAAGGGTGAGAATGGGGGGAAGGGTGGGAGATGATCAAGGAGATATGGCAAGGGGGAGAGGGGCAAGAAGGGGGCAGGGGTTTCATGGCGGGGAATGGAGAAGGAGAGATTTGAGGAAAGTGTGGAATGAGGAAAAGGTAGAAATAGAGCGGATTGAGAGAGGTAAGGAGTTCCAGTGCAGGGGGGCTAGGAGATGGAAGGAGCGGAAACGGGATGTGGTACAAGGGGTAGGAGGAACAGTGGGATGGAAGTGGTCAGCAGAGCGAAGGGAGCGAGAGGGAGTGCAGAAAGAGAGGAGGGAGCAGAGATAAGGATGAGCAAGAACGTGGAAAGATTTAAAGACTAGGTAGATAAATTAAGGTGGTAGTATTGTACTTACTCTTTTTTTGTGGAATGAGCAGGTTTCTTTGGAGTTGTTGTTTGTAGTTCAGATGCTGCTGTTTTCCAGGAGAGTGGTCTTCACTGCAATCGTAAAAGAAAGAAGTTAGTAATTTTATGTGTTTATAGCACTGATGTTAATTGAGACGTTGATTTTATGTTTTTGTAGTAGTATTCTTATTTGATATCTGAACATAGTGTATGTATGCAGTTTCATTTGACTATGTGCAGCCTTTACATCTTATTTACAATATTTTAGTTTAACATTCTTTGCAAATGAGTAGAATATTAAATGTATGAAACTCACTTGGTTTTTTAAAGCTGTGTTATAGGATGTTAGGAGAAAGAAGAAATAATGATATATTTATTTTGCAATTTTTATAAGGTAAATGGCAGAAACTGTATAGGAAAGCATGGAATGTATGTATTTGTGAAGGTGTGGGTAATAAAACAGAAGGATGTGATTTACAGGTAGCTGGGTGCTTCTCAAAGATAGTGTCTATGTGTGTGAGTGTATGAAGATGCATGACCTTTTACTGGCTGTGTGTAATTTTATAATACACTACTAAGTGTTTTTTCACAATTATATTGTTATTTCTCCCATCTTCTAATATTATAATTTTTTAGATAGGTGTGTGTGTTTAAAAATAAATGTAGATAGCAGGCAGGTTTGGAAGTGACAGTTCATTATAGCAGATGGGAAAAATTACAGTAAGTTCATTTTATATGTTATACAGGTTAAATGGCACTTACTCTGTTTATATGCATTTATAAGAGTTGTACATGTACTGTGCAGAAAATATGCATACCTATAGTTTGTATTCATGCGTGTGGATATGCATGCAACTGCAAGTAGAAATCTTGGAGACTTGTAGAGTAGTTTTTGTAGTAGGTGCTTTCCAATAATATGAGACTTGTACTCAGAGTGATCAACAGTACATTTGAAGTGCTGAACTCTGATGATGGAGTCATATGTAGAGGTCTTGGATGTGATTGGTGGATGGTTGTGTGACTGGTTAGCTGTTTCCAATGAGGGAATGGCACAGAGAGTGAAGTGGAAATGGTAGAAGGGCTGTCCAAGTTACGATATGTCCGCTGACATGGAGGTAGTCCGCGGACACCGTGTATTACATACGAGGATTTTGGGGTGGAGAGGTATGCAAATGAGAATGAGCAGAGCAAGGGATTGATCAGTAAAGTTTACTGGGTGTGTTGGTATGGAGAGAGTTTGTCAGAAAGTCTTTTTCCTAAGAGAAGAACAGTTAGCTATGGCTGTGTGTTTCAGAAAACAGATTATCTGGATTTTGGGAGACTCATGGATACATTGGTTGGAGGTGCATGCAGAACACTGTGGAGTAGCTGCAGATCTTGGATTCCCTCATGTGGAAGTGCACTGGCATGGAGTGCATAGAATGAAGTGGTTGGACTTGGTACCTCTCAGTGGTAGTTTGGAGACAGAGCTTCATCCAGACATAATTATAATTCATTGTGGAGGGAACAGTTTAGGACATGTGTCAGGAATTTCTTTGCAATTTGCAATGAAAGAAGGAGTTGGGAACGTCATGGAAATGTTTCCAAATTCCCAAGTAATTATTTCTCGTATTGCGCAGAGACAAGTGTGGCTGCGTTCTTCTTCATTTGGTCCACAAATGGAGAAAACGAGGCAGAATGTTAATAAGGCTGTTTGTGCCTTTCTAAGAGATGTTGGCATGTCCTCTTTCCACAATGAAAATATTATGTTTCGTAGCACATATATTTTTCGCAGAGATGGAGTTCATGTTACTTATGCTGGTAATCAGATTTTTCTGAGAAATGTACAAAATGCATTGCGATCTTTTGTGGAATTACAGCCATCCATTTTGCAGTAGGTATTTTTTCAAACACAAAAAAACACCAACAAAATGCTCTTTTCAGAGCCACCACTTCCTCCCACAGAAAAGTGCAATGGTTTTGATAGGGCAGCACCCCAAAATTTTAGATGTCTGCGAACTGTCCACGGACTTCTAAAAAAAAATTCACAGGGCCCTGCACTATTTATTTCTCACTTCTATTTTTAACTGTGAAAGGTGGCTCTGAAAAGAGCCTTTTTTATTTTTGTTGTTTTATATTCTTTTGGTTTTTTACACACGACACACTAGGAGAGGATGGGAAAGGAGGGTAAGGGGGACGCCAACCACGGGGATAAGAAAGGGCAGGTGGAGAGAGGAAGATCTAGGGTGGGCCTTATTTAGGAAGTGGGCAGGTCTTCTCGTGCTCCTTGACCACAGTCTCGAAAGCATTTTGAAGTCTCTCCCCCCTGCAGAGTACTGCGTCGCAGTACATACACAAAACTGTGACCCACAAAAGGTAAGGGTCATCAGCAACATGGATGGCCTGTGAGGCAGCTGGAGGGATGCGCTGTCCCACAGGAGTGTCTCTTGTGGTGACAGGAGTGGAAACGGAGGATGTGGTAGAGGAGCTCAACCTACTATGTTGATCACAAGGTACAAACTTGCGAATGGCCCCACCGTGGCACAACCTTAGGTGTTGCTTCATAGATGTCGTACCAAAGCTGTACGAACCAGGCCTCCCACGACTCAGCACCATTTTGCCCTGGTTGCAGGTGACCTTGTTTGCACGTGCTTTTGGCACGTCACCATGAATGGTAAATAACCGCCACACCGAAGACTCGCGGCGAGTGCTGGTAGTAGGGACTTCCATTAGCTCATCCTCTTCATCCTCTTCATCCTCCTCTAGATCCTCACACCTGTTCCCCTCTTCAGGCCCTTGGGGAGGTGGTGGTGGTGGAGGGGGTGGGGGTGGTGCTGGGGCAGATGTAGCACCAGGTGGAAGTACACCAGTCATGGATGCCATCTGGTTTGAAGATGCAACAGCAAAGGCAGCAAAGGCAGCAAAAGCAGGTCAATCTTCAATAGTAGAAAGACAGAATGAAGATGAGCTCTGGGGTGTGGCCTTTTATAGGGGTGCAGGTGCACGCTCCATGAACACCCGCTCTATCCGCGGACAGATCGAACACCCCAAAAAGGCTCAAAAAGTTCCAAGAAGTATGTAGAAAGTCAGGGTCATTGTCTGGGACATGTGCCATGGTTGAAATTTTACTATAAAATACTTTGGATTGTCTGAAAAAGTACTTTTAAAATGTGCGGGGACCCCGACAGTGTCCGCAATTCAGGACACACGCTCAGTGTGGGTGCGGTCACATGATGACATTGCGAACACGCCCGCGAAGGGAACAGGTGTCCGCAGGACACCAAATTTACAGGAACGGCTGTGCGCATGCGTGCGGCTGTTCTACGAACAGTATTCAGGTCCTGAAACTCAATGTGTGACACAAGTGAGATGGACAGTTACTGACAGGCGTGATGGTTGTAGGACTTATGGGTGTGGTGCGCGTGTGCATAGATGTTCTACAGGCAGTACGGGCAGGCATAGTGTCCCTAGAACACCCAAATTTTGGTTAATTACGGACAACCCGGACACCAAGCATGTTCTTAGAACAGTTTAACTTATCTGTAGACATTATGGACAGGGATAGTGTCCTTAGGAAACCTCCATTTTGGTTAATTACTGACAACCCGGACACCGCGCATGTTCTTAGAACAGTTTCAACTTGCCTGCGGACATTATGGACAGGCATAGTGTCCTTGGGACACCTCCAATTTGGTTAATTGCGGACATTCCGGATACCAAATGTGTTCTAAGAACAGTTTCAACTTGCCTGCGGATACTACGGACAGGAATAGTGTCCTTAGGACACCTCCATTTTGGTTAATTACGGACAACCCGGCCCCCGGCATGTTCTTAGAATGGTTTCAACTTGCCTGTGGACATTACGGACAGGCATAGTGTCCTTAGGACTCCTTCATTTTGGTTAATTGTGGGCATTCAGGACACTGAGTGTGTTCTGAGAACAGTTCCATCTTGCTTGTGGACAGTACGGACGGGTGTAGTGTCCTTAGGACTCCTCCATTTTTGTTAATTACGGACACTCCGGACACCCGTGCTGTCCGCGGACATCTTAACTGCCTTTTTTTTTTAAAAGACACAAAGGACTGAATTAAAACACATATAATATTTTTTTTTAATTATAAACAGATATAAAATGTGTGCAAGAGAGGGGAAAGCAGAAACTGACACAAACACAGGGGAATTGGGGGATTGGAGAGGATGGATGGGAGGAGATGAAGGGATGGAAGTCTCATCGTAACATTTGTCTTGGTGGGGAAGGTTTGGGGATAGTTCACTGGGACATGGAGAGGGGGAACAGGTACATGTGCGACAATGATATTTAATTTTTTCTTTTATGTGGTCCTCCACAAAATGTTTCAAAAGATTGAAATTTTCCATTAGCATGTCCATTTTATCTTCCATGCGCTGCAGAGTTTGTTCTAATGAGTCTTTAGGTGTATTATTCTTAATGTTTGTATGGTCTGTTAAAAGCTTTTTAAACATTAAGTACACATAAAGTTATGATTATTAATTTGGTTGTATAGAGAAGTGTCTACCATTAGTATCACTATCTTCAGTCATTTCCTCACATGGAACATTTTCCTCAAGCCATTCCAAAGTACTGGACATTTCTGTTTAAAACGAAAAAAAATATATTACTTTTAGTGTACCTAATACAGAACGTTTCGAAATATATAAGACATAAGAAGTTTACTTACTAGCTTCTGGTAAATTGTGTTCTTACTGTTGTGTAGGTCTACTGTTGCTCCTAGCTGTGCAGTTTCTGTGAAGTAATGATGTTCGAGGCATATCTTTTTTGTTTTGGTATATTCCATTTGAGTACATGTGGTATTTAAATGGATGGTTGATGTGTTACATATATTGGTTCCACTTCTTATTTATTATTACATTTAATGTGTTTATATGCTGCTTTTTGAACTTGTGCAGTGTTTATATGACTTAATAGAACAATTTAAGATACCCACTGAGTTTTTGGGTAGTGTTGATGTTGTCTGCATCCAGTCCGCGGACATCAAAATCACTAGCTGGGTGTTCAGTATGTTCTATGTTACATGTATATAAAGTCAGGGAATCCTAGTAAACATCTATCAGATTCACAATATGTTACATGTATATAAAGTCAGGGAATCCTAGTAAACATCTATCAGATTCACAATATGAATATGTATATTCAATAAAATAAAATTTGATAAAGGAAGGTTATGGTCCAGTTGCGCTATTAAAAACCTATGAAATTCAGTAAAAAAACTTTCTTGAAGGGACGTTATGGTTAAGTTAAATGTTAAATGTTAAAGGTATTTGTACCGCGCACCATCACCAACGGAATTGGTCACAAGGCGCTGTGGCGGATCTGTAAACGATAAGGTGGGATGGGTTAGTAAGGTGAAGAGGGAGTAGGATAGTGAGAGGAGTGGTGTTCAGTTGGCAGCTTCATCAGGTTGCGCTACTAAAAACCTATGAAATTCAGTAAAAAAACTTTGTTAAACAGAAGTTATGGTTTCAAGTAAAACCGAAAACCCCCAGAAATTCACCAGTTATGGTAAGCTAAAAAACCATAACTCATGCCACCACCGTGCACTGCTAAGACTAACACCCAGGACATCAAAGATGACATCACAAATACAATTGATAACATCACTGATGACATCACATGTCCATTTACTTTTCATGAAAACTCTGTACAAGGGATTCTTATTATAATGTTGACAGAAAAAGTGTCAAGGATCATTGGAATAGATATCTTGAGCTATCTAGTGCATTAGGCAAAGCATTGTGTGCAACATACATGATGGAGATGCAATAGGTTTTATTTGTCCAACTTAACCATAACGTCCTTTTAACACAGCTTTTTATTGAATTTCATAGGTTTTTATTAGTGCAACTCAACCATAACATCCCTTTAACAAAGTTTTTTCAGTGAATTTCAAAGGTTTTTATTAGTGCAACTCAACCATAACGTCCCCTTAACAAAGTTTTTTCATTGTATTTCATAGGTTTTTATTAGTGCAACTCAACCATAATGCCCCCTTAACAATATTTTTTCATTTAATTTCATAGGTCTTTATTAGTGCAACTTAACCATAATGTCCCCTTAACAAAGTTTTTTCTTTGAATTTCGTAGGTTTTTATTAGTGCAACTTAACCATAATGTCCCTTTAACAATGTTTTTTCATTGAATTTCATAGATTTTTATTAGTGCAACTTAACCATAACGCCCCTTTAACAATGTTTTTTCAGTGAATTTAATGGGTTTTTACAAGTGCATGCTATTTTCCTACAACTTATTAATATCATACTTACCCAATATAGCAATATTTGTGTCCCATTTACACATTGTCACCTTAAAACTCTGCCATTTCCCACCTTTTGGAATTATTTTTAACACTTCTATAAACGTTTTGCAACAATTTCATCTAGTTTTGCATCCACAGACTTCTACGAACATCTGAATTCATAGCAGGCCTTCTTGACAGTGCCACATGACCATACGCTGGCGCGCTGCATGATGACGTGTCCGAGAACCCGTCCACACTTCATGATAAGATCTCTGCTTTGCGGACAGTTCGGTACTGCATTTTCTAATGATCTAGGAACTTTCAACTTCAAAATTTCCCTTACACAGCTCCAACACCTAGTACACAGTACATACTTTTAGAAAAAGTACTATTTATCTTAAAATGGCATCAGCTAATGCCATCCCTCCTCCCCAAGAATCACCACCACTGCTGTAATCAAAGAGCATGAGAAACACTGCCCCATACCATAGAAATAACACATGTGCAACACTTTCCCTTGTCCACCTACCCCTTGTCCACCTACCCCTCCATATTAGTGTTTGGTTCCTCTTCCCTCATTTCCCTCCCCACCTTTCGTTCTTAGCTCTCCTGGCAAAAAATACATCCAAAAACAACAAAAGAAATGTGCCTTTAGGAACCACCGTTTACAGTTAAAAATTAGAACAAAAAAACTCATATAGGCTCCATCTACTTTATATTTCTCAGTAAAGGACGTAGACTCAATAAGATTTTCAAAAAATTCCATTTGCATTTTGTGTTATGCTGATATGAATATTGTGGCGTTCATCCTCCGTTCCAGGGACTGGAACGGTGGATACCGGCCCGGCAGCCCAAGTTATCAGCACAAGCAAAGCGAGGGTGGATAACGAGGTCTCTGGACCATTATCCCCCCATTCCAGCCCCTGATATGGGAGATGAAGGCCATTAGCAGCCTAAGTTCCCAAAGCGGGGACCCAGGGTGCTAAAAAAGAGGATTTTTCTTCCTACACTGGGATGCCTGCGGTATCCCGGTGTAGAAAGGAAAATCCTTTTCCAATATGGCCACCATGGAATGGGAAGGTGGGGGTTCCATACAGTGCCCCTCTTTGCTCTCCATGGTAGCCTGCAGAAGGCAAAAAGAGAACCCTATGACCATATTACCATGAGCACATTTTTCTTCCCTTTCAAATCTATCCCAATTTCGAATAACTTTAGCACAAAGCCAGTCCCAGGTGGACATGCCCACTTTAATCCTATGTTTTGTCCCTTGCGGTCATGGCCAGTAGCCAGATTGTCTGGATCATGACCTTATTCCATGACCTGGACAATCTGGCCACTGCCCATGGCCACAGGCTACCCCTCACTCACTAAAGGTATACCACTATTTTTTGTAGCTTCATTATGACAAATTGTCAAAAAATAAAACACTGGCACATTTCCAAAACCATGCTTGTAGCTTCTTACGCAAGTTTGCTGGAAATCCACCCATGTTTTATTTTTTCAAAAGTGTCACATGTATGCACATACAATCGTCATATAACCTAGCCCCCACTGGACAAAATCCATTCAGTCTTTACGAAAACGTTTATATCTAGATCTATAATCTTTTTGCAAACCTTTGTGTAGATTTGTCAAATGGCACCACATTTATAAGCATTTACAATATTTTGGGACCACCCCTCTAATTTTGCTCCCTCTTGACAGAATCCCACCAAACTTCGCACAAACATTTATATCTAGATCTATTATCAGTTTGCCAAAAGAAATGTAGATTTGTCAAATGGCACCTCATTTATAAGCCTTTAGATTATTTTGGCACCCACTCTCTAATTTTGCCCCTATTGACAAAATCTCACCAAACTTCACAAAAACATTTATATCTAGATCTATTATCAGTTTTCCAAATTAAGTGTAGATTCATCAAATGGCATCTCATTTATAAGCCATTACATTATTTTAGGACCCCCCCTCTAATTTTACCCCCTCATGACAGAATCCCACCAAACTTTCGGAATCAGGTCAGAAATATACATGCAACATTTCTGTAATGCTGAGGTGTCCGCAAACTTTTCAGAATTGTTCACGAACATCCAAACTGTTTCGGATTTTTGCAGCAAAAAACACCCTTTTTTTGCTTCTTGCAGCCATATCCCATTCCATCCTCATCACCGCTCAACTCCCCAGAGATTATTTGATAAGTTTGACAAGTGCAATGTTGTGTTTATTAATATGTTTTTACACCGGCAGATGTCCGCGAATCCAAGATGGCGGGCGTTTCCAAAAATCTGATGCACTTCATGCTCTTCACCATCCAATCAGCGAACACGTTGCATGTCTGCGGATATGACGGAAGCCGATTAACCAATCGGTGTCCTGTCCGAGGAGCGATCAGGCAAGTGTGTACACAGAGCGGACATAAGTATCACTAATTTATTTAGACCTACTTTTTTGCCATTTAAAAAAACACGACTGGACGATTTTCACCAAATTTACAAAAGCATGCTTTTGGGACCAAGCCGCTGATCCTGCCGAAAGTTTGGTGAAAATCTGTCCAGCGGTTTGGGCTGTAGGCGTGTGAGCAAAGTTTTTTCCCCATTCAGTCTATGGGAAAAAAGAAATTTTGGGACCCCCCCCAATAACCTTGCCCCCCTGGACCAAACCTCACCAAACGTTGCAAACAAATTCAGAGTGGGCCAATTTTGCAAAGTTTGGTGAGGATTCGTCCAGGGGGAGCAAAGTTATAAGCTGCCCAAAAAGTGCTCTTCCTATGAGATGAGCAACTTAACCATAACTACATGGCTGCTACCACAGGCCATGTAATACATATATATTCAGCAAAATGTCAGCCAAATCCATCATGCCAGACAAAAGTTATTATCAAGTTATCAATTCAATTTTCGGGATTTCCTATGTATCTTGATATTCAACTGTAAAGTGACCACCACATTATGATGTGTACCCTAAATATGTCCGGATGTACACATATTAAATTGTCCTCTTTCTGATTTTTTTAAAATGTCTTTATATTATCTTATGATGCGCTTTCAGCATCTATGGCACTTGCTTCTCTTTTGAAATGCCTGGATTGTTTCCAGTGATCTAGCTCTTGTCATAGAGCTGAAATAATCATGGTGAATGGTGACCAAAATGCTCAAATTGAACTCCAGAAATGGATAGAGGACTTTCTGGAAGTAGAGGATGAGCTATGGAGGGCCTTAGTACCAGGGATAAGAATGCATTATGGTCATGCCCAGGAGCTGGCCACTATATTTGCAGAAAGAGGTTTTAGAGCACTAAATGGTCGATTAGAAGCAGATAGTCCGGCCAGGAGGAGAGACTGCAGACATTAATTTATACAATGCTTGCAACATTAATTGGAAAAAGAACGCAGGGAGCAGGAAGAACATCAATGAGCTTAATGTTTGCAAAATACACTGGGAATGTTAAGCTCAATTTGATTGCATCAACTTTCAGTTCATAATTGACATGTTTAAAGCTTTGACAGCAGTGCATACACCCTCCTCAGGCATTTTAAATAGAGACAGTTCATCAACAAGAAGAGACAGTGAGCCATCTGCGGCACAGAAGCTTTGTGCCTATTTACAGGAAATTTTACCTGTAGGAAGGGATGCTGACCCAGTACATTAATGGTTCAGCTGCGGAGCCCCCAGCTGCCATCCGCCATTGCGAGGGTTGCTATTGAATCGCTACGCTTTCCAAACCTAAACTGTGCAGTAGGAGAGAGGTTTTTTTGTGTCCGGGTCCATAGTCCCTAAGCTCATCAGCAGCCTTTCAGTTCTGAATGTTGTACAAATTATATTTATAAAAGAATCATTGACAATGGCAAAAATGTGTGCTTTTTTGTAGGCATGGGAAAGGCACTTGAAAGGAAGTGCATAGTGGTATTAGCTGGCCATTGATGACAGCAGGTGCAAAATGCTGAGAGTACCTGGGCACCTAATCACAATGTCTGGCAAATGCCGAATACTTACGTAAAAGCCAAAACTCTTGACTTGGCTTTGGCAAGGCTTGTTATTAACAGGGCTTCCATGAAGCACACACATAGTGCTAATAAATCAAGTGGCTGAAGGCAAACCTGGTTTAGACATATTTATTACACCAGTAGCGTGTTTATAACTCTTGGAAGACTGCTTTCGGCAGAACTTGGAGTGCAAACTTTGATGGTAAGGTTTGTTTAAAACAAGCTGAAAGAGATCCTATGAGGAGGTGTTTTGGATGGGAAGAAGCAGGAACTGGGTGGGAATGGCCATGGGGATTAACATGGCCTTGGGCAGTCAATGGGTGGGCAAATAACCAAACACCTTCAAGCTTTGTGTCTCTCCTCATATGCCATTTCTCCCAATCTGTACTCTTATGCAATTGTTTTGTCTTATGGATGGCTCTGCCACCTAATAGTCCAAACTAATGAATTAATACTTTACAGTGACAGACTATGGAACAATATCGACACATTACCAAAACGCTAACACAGATAATTGTTAAGCAGAATCATATGCAGTACCCTTTGGGAACACCACACACAATTAAGACTACAAGTGCAAGTACAAATTCACCTTTGGTACGAGCTTGTACTACACAGTAAAGTGGTAGTGATGGCTGAGCAGCCAGATTTATCTCAAGAGTAAAGTGAGCAGTATCAACCGTTACACAAAGGACAGCAATTACTATGGTTAAAATAAACACTGACTCCAGGTTTTTCTGAGTAAAAGAATATAGATTTATGTACACATCAGTTGTAAAACAATTCACTGAGTAAAGCAGCCGAAAAATCACAATCTTAATATACTACACACCACCCAATTAATTCTGGACAAGTTAAGCTCAAAATGTGGTGTGAGCAAAATGGCACTCCAACAATTTAAAAGGGAGAGAAAGACAAGGTTATACAAAATTAAGCAGCACCAACAAGTAATCTAGAAAGTGCTTGCTACAATGAGGATTCAAATCCATAGACCTAGGCCAATGTTAATGGTGCAGAGTCTTTGCAGAGGATCACCCAGTTCAGAGTAATTTGCGGTTGTTGCCAAGAGTTCGAAACAAAGTTGGTCGAACGAAAAGTTTTTTAAAAGAGTAGAGAAGGACAAGGCCTCGGATTGGCAAAAGATTTCAAACACTTTCACCGCGGTCGGACGGAATGAACAACCATGTTAGAACAGTATCTAAAATGAAGAAGAAGGCTTTAGCTGAGGCAAAAGTTCCTGGCAGATCCTGCGGGCTCACGGTTCCTGAAGCGGCTGTCGGACTGACATGAAGTAGGAAGACTGGATGTTCCTGCACTGCCCAGGGAAGAAACCAGCAGCAGAGCAAAGCAATGAATAAAAGGTGCTCTCCTTAAAACCCAAACAGGGTCCGAGCCTCCAGGCTATCCGGTTCACTGCAGCGATGCACAGAAAATTCGACCAGAGGAGGGAGGCCTTGCTTTGTGTTTGGTGAACTGGTTGGTCCAACCAGCTCAAGGGAAGAAGATTCCTTGCAGATCTTCTCTTTCGTTGATGTTTAGGATATTCTGTCACGTAGCATGGCTTCACCGGGAGGTTCAGCCGTGGTAGTGGTCCTCTTCATTCAGCTTCTCTTCGGTTCTCTCGATCCAGTGGCGACTCTGCCTTCCTAGTCCCAGAGACCTGCTTTTTATGCAGTTTTTCCCCCATTCAAACAGCCTGGCTGTCATTCATACAGCAGGGTGACTGTCCTGGCAGGACAGTCACCTGGTTAATCAAACCAGAGTGCGACTTGGGTTTCCAAGGGAACCCTGTGCAGGGGGCCTAAAACCCCTCCCTCACATCCTGTCCCCCCAGACTCTCAGGCGCCTAAGGAGGGCTTCTGTGCAGAAGCCCGCCAAAGGACGGCAAACAAAGGAACGAAACCTGGTTTGGCACGCAGAGTAAAACATGAGAAAGACCTTCACAAAAAGAAATGGCGAATAAACCCAGCCGGAACCAACTAAACGTAAATGGGGTCTAGCGGATTTAAGTTCGAGGCTACGAAGATAGCCTAAAACAGTACCAGGGTTATTTACATAGACCGCGGTAGGAAAAATATGGTAGATACCACTGCCACCAGCCAAATCTTAAAGAAGGGAGAACAAAATAATGTTCCATGAGAGACAGACAAAAAGGGATCACTATTAACCCTTTCCACTACTCTATGTAGGATAGTTTGTACTGGGTCTGTGAATTTAAAAAGACTAAAAAAGTCAATGGCAACTTTACATGTGCTGAGAGACAGTACTCAGTCCCAGAATATGGGGTTTAAAGTGGGATGTCTGAAAAAGACAACCCTGTGTCACTGCACTGAGGGTGCTATGTAACACACAGTAAAAAGATGATGCCTATCGAGTAGGTGCAGCTCCACAGTCTATGAACACAAAACATGTTAAACAAACACAGCAAAACACATGTAAGAGTGGGAAAAAGGCTCAGACTCTTACCAGGTGACAAAAAATGAATCCTAGAACTATAGCAAAGCTCCTGAGGGATTCAGTAAGTAAGGAAAATTAGCCATTCTGGAGCATTCGCCCTAACAAAAATGACAGCACTGTGTTAGCCAGTATGTCTCAGACACTGTAAAGTGGAGCATAATTGATTGTTTTGCGATCTGAGTAGTTAGGCCATAGATTGCTGTGTAGTGTCTGAGAGGTTCTGACCAGTTGCTGATGTGTTGATTCCATTGCTTTGATGCATACTATGTTCACGACCGGCCACTCATCAAAAGCGCTTAATCTCTCCCATGTAGTGCAGACAACCCCTAAAGCTATTGGGCCCTCCCACAAAGTGCAGACACCCTCTACATTTATCGAGGTCTCCTAAGAGACCCCGATACATGGAGAGCATGCAGCTACAGAATAATGCTGCCAGCTTCTTCCACAGATTTCAGCATCCACTACATTCTCTCTTTCTCCCACAGAGTGCAGCCACCTTCCAATTGTTGCTGGTTCTCCCACTAAGCCCAGCCACTCCCAAACATTATTGCACTCTCCCATAGAATGCAGCCACCCTTACATTTCTCAGACTGTCTCAGAGAGTACAGCCACCCCCAACATGTCTCAGGCTCTCCCACACTGTACAGTCACCCCATTCATATCACTGCCATTCTCACAGAGGACTGACATTCTCTTGTCTTTGGTATCACCTGAGAGAACAGTCTCTCCCCATGAATGCCTCACTCCTTCCGCCTGTACAGCCACACCAACAAGAGGGAAGGACTGCAATGTAGCAGAAGCCTCTCCATGGCAGCCTCAATTGCCATACAATCCAGCTCACCCTTCCTGAAAGGCACCAATCAGTGCAAGAACTACAAGTCTGGATGCATTATCAGCTGATCCCTGAGATTCTGCCAAAATACATTAACTGCCTGTCGCACACTGCCATAAACGTACTGTTGGATTGGTTCTGGCAACTCAGACCTGCTGTTGCCCACAGTCACCAAAGCAACTGGTGCTCAAAGGCCAGGATTGACAGGAGTGGTGATTGTCATGCACGGCAATTTGGTGCTGCATCCTTCACGTGGATGGTGCTATAATTCACATCCTCCCCATTACTAGAGTGCTCTGTGGTGACAGCCTGATCATTGGAGGATCAGTGGTGGTGGGGTATCCATTTGATCTGTAAACCTCTGGCTGTCATCAAATAAAATGTGATTCTGCATAGCTGTTGTCCTGGCAGGGCAGCCCTTGCTTCTCTGCCCTGCCTAATCTTCTTTCCATGGACACCCACCTTGCAGAGGACAACAAACACTCCTCACTCTTGACAAATGTCCCCGGTACCAGCTCAAAGTACTGCAACACCCACGACCATGAGGGATGTGTGAAGGGGTAGATGTCTATGCTCCCTGATAAATGCTTGCCAGGGACTCCTATGCCTGACTTGCCCCCTCTCAAAAAAAATATGGTATAACAAAACGCTTGAAATTCAAGGAAAAAAAACTTTTGTGAAATTAAAGTTAAGGTGAGTAAACCTAACACGACAAAACCTTTGAAATTCAGCACAATGGGAAACTCAGGACCAGCTTAACTCAACACATTCACGTTGCAAAGCCCAAGAGAACATATATATTATAAGAGAAAGGATTCACAATGCCATGCAAAATGGCATTATGGAGATATGGCATTATGGGGGAGATCAACGGGAATGCGCCATGCCGGTCCTGAGTTTCCCAATGCTTTGAATTTCAAGAGCTCTTTTTCGTTATGTTTACTCACCTTACCTGCACATTAACAAAGGTTTTTTTCCTTGATATATTTGTAAACCCGGGCTTAAACATAAGGTTTGTCAGTTACACGTTAGGCTGCCAGCATTAGTACAGTGCGGAAGTATAATTAAACACGTGTTTAAACATAAGGTTTGTCAGTTACAGGTTGGGCTGCCTGCACTAGTTCAGTGCCAAAGTATACAGGCAGCCAGGGCACCTAATTCTGACCATTGTGTTATGGGGGTGCCAATGTTGTGTGTGTAAACCCACATTTACATGTGGGTTATGTTGAATGACTCCCTTTCATTTTCTGCAGGTGGCTGTTTTCCTTTCTTTTGCGCCACTGGCGCAAGATTTGCCTGAGGAACACTTTGTATGCTCCGACGAGCAGGGGGGGGCAAGCGTAGGCATTAGGTGATTTCACCTCAGAGGTGGCGAGAGCTCTCCTGCCGGGAGACACTGGTGGAAGGTCTGCGGGGAGCATAAATCCCTGAGGGGATCCGACCAGGGGAGAACTCTAGAAGAACCGAGGGAGAGCCGAGAGAGGGCAGACGGAGAGGGAGCTCTAGAGTCTTCACAGACGGCAGTCAGGTCCTCCGTCATGTCCGCGACGTCCCCTGAAGGCCGTCCCTTTCCCCGCCAGCAGTTTACCTCTCCCCTATCCAGGGTTGAGAGAGTGTGCGGGATGCGGGATCTGAAGGAGCAAGTTGACGGTTGCTGTGTCAAGCCCCAGCACCGTGTGTGAGGGACAGAGCAAAGCCGTTCCTGCCGCGCTGCGTGTTAGCGGCCAGTGAGGAGTGGGAAAGAGTGAGAAAACGGGGCACGACAAACAAGTGGATTCGACATACAGGCCTGAAGGCCGTTATTCCCCCAATCTGTCACAGAGAACATGGAGAGGGCTAATATTCAAGTCAGCTTCACGTCATGAGGGGTTTGAGTACTGCATCGCCGACAAGCAGTGGATGCCAATTAGGGGCCCAGGTTTAAAGTAACATCAGGTATCCAGAGAGGGCTACTAACTCTGCTGAGGAATTTTTTCTTTCATTTTCAAGAGGCCCGGTTTGGCTTCTTGGTGTGGGTTATGTTTATAGTTAGCTAGCATGTTATCAGCCTGGGGACAGTGTTCCATCCACTTCGGATCCTAGCCCATGGGCCTCTCGCTTGGAAAGTAGAGATTCTGCTTATGACATTTCCGGGGCTGGCCTGGCTTCGGCAGCGGTCGAGTATGTCCAAGGGTTTGTCAGACCGAGGGGCTGTATATGCTCTAGGTGAATGTGATTACGCCCTGTGTGACACAGTTGATGCCAAGCAATTATTTATTTAACAAAAGTGAATGTATTCACACCCCTGTGACACAGTTATGGCAATTTCGTATTTATATACCAAAGGTGAAATGTTTTTACAGACCTGTGACACATTTGTTGCCAATTACTTATTTATTTACGGTGAGCGTACCTACGCCCGTGTCATGCAATTGATGACGTTAACTATTTTCATCCTCAAAGTGTAATCATTTAATGCTGTATGAAATAGAGGGATGCCCTCTAAGAATTTATGTCTGTAATTTACTAGCAGTGGTGTAATATCATTTGTGGTATTTCTTGGGAGGACAGCTCAGGGGCAACATGCTCGCCTTGGAAGTAAGACGACACGGAGCACCGCAGGTTCGATCCCCAGGTCCGCACTTAGACACCTCTGGGTATTAAGCGCTTTATAAATAACCTATCATCATCATGTCAAGGATTGGTTTTAACACATGTATATAGATATATAAACAGAAGTTGTTCAAGCTTATCAAAAGATGCAAGGCTGTGTCTGTTTAACCAGGTGCACCGGTATTCTGTCAGTTTTCAGGGCTGACTTGCCATAGGCCATCGCATGAGGGCCACTCAATCCTCCTCCTGGGATTTTCATTTGCACATTTGTGCGGTAAGGTGTTTGTATCCCATGCTCAGGTCTCCTACAGGTTGCTTCTCATTTATCTTTTAGAAAACACAGGGAGAAACACTGTTACATATACATATTTTATATGGCGTTGATAGGCCAGTGCTGTGTGTTTTCTTTGTTTTAAATATCTCATAATACACTAAGAAAACCACACAGCATCTGCAATATATTTTTGTAGACTGTGCTACTGTAAGACCTTGAAAGTATTGCACTGAGAGACCATTTTGTGCCCTTTTGTTGAATTGCATTCTGGTATTGTAGTTTCCCAGTAAAGATGGGTGGAATAATGCCACAATCGTACATTTTTTGAAAACATAGTTCAACAAGGATTTATATATTTGAGTGACACTATGAAATGTGTACTTTTCAAGTTATCTTTATAAAGCAGAGTATTGTTGAAAGCCAGACATGGGGGTGAGTAGGGGAAATGAAGAGAGGGCAAATTCATGAGTTTTTGCCACAATGTGGCAAGAGAGTTTGTAATCCTGCACACTGGTGCAGTTATTCTCCTGTGATTGTGGCTTTTTTTCAGCACACAAGTAAAGGACACATGTGGGTGAAGAGCATCACTTTTTTTCAGAGTGGTATTTGGCTACCAGGAATTTACTCAGGTTGTCATATTCCCAGGGTAGATGCTTACCCACAAGACCACAAGAACTTGTTTCGTATTGGGATTTTGGTTAACACGGAATATTTAATGAGAGATTGCTGGGTTTAAAAGTGAACACATTTTATACTTTGGCAGCATAATTATTGGAACAGTTTCTCTCACAGGGTATTTTTCTGGTTTTCATGACTTTATTTTAAAGTCCAATGTCTTGCGCACTTTCTTATAAGGGGAATGTCAAATGAACTACATTTGAATATTTCACCTTAAGATATATGTTTACTTACTGTGTGTACATTCATTGGTGACAGCTTTTTATTTTCGCTATTTGGGCAAAATTACCTGTGCATACCTTATTCTTGCAGCCGGTCATTTTATTCCCTTTTCCATGCTGCTTAAATGCAGTTAGTTGGGGTTGTGTGATGTCCAGCTGAGTCCTTTACGCCCTCAGGAGCTCTGTGTTCGTGTGTTACCACAAGGGGTTAATCCTTTCTACTGGAGGTTGGAGGTGGAGACTCTTATACAAATACCCCGGGAAGCGCGGAGCGCGCGGAGTCCAGGTGAGTCCTTTACGTCCTCAGGAGCTCTGTGTTCGTGTGTTACCACAAGGGGTTAATCCTTTCTACTGGAGGTTGGAGGTGGAGACTCTTATACAAATACCCCGGGAAGCGCGGAGTCCAGCTGAGTCCTTTACGTCCTTCGCGTCAGGAGCACAGGAGTACAAGGTGACGAGTGGGCAGTGTGCATTATTTACTGCTCTACTGTTTGTGTTCATCTGGAAGCCGCACGTGTCTTCGCAGCGGGTAAGCTTGCGAACTGTGATGCAAGGGAGGTGCGAGTAGCTGTGGAACCCTAATGCCGGTCTTCCGGCATAGCAGCTGCGTTGGGTACGTCTGCTTCTCCAGTTTCGCGTGGGGCTGCCGAGTTGCTGTTTTTTGTACATCCCTGCTAGCAAAGGTTTGCTGAAGGGCGGGGAGGGAAGAGAGACGGACTCTGGCAGCTCCTTAAGCTGTCGGGCGTTCCCTCACCCTCCAGCCTCAGTGACACTTGTGTTGTTTTGGGTCTGGGTTTCTGGAGTGCGTTATTCAATGTGCCTCCCCTGCAGATCCGGCTAATGGACTCAAGGACTCTAAGACTACAGGTCTACTGCCATACAGTTTATACTGTCTGACTTTGCCCACATAAGGCTTAAGGGACGATGGATACTGGATCCTAAAGTTTTAGTTTTAATATTTAAGAACATTTGTCACAAATGTTTATTTGATGTATTTTTTTTTTTACTGATTTTATTTTTCTTGTTTTTTTTGTTGCTGTTGTAACAGGTGGAAATCTTTTATCTTTTTATCTAGCATTTTTATCTGCGCTTTAATTCTCTCTCCCTAGCAAGGAGGCTGCGAGGGGGTCGCAAGATTTTTCCTCCTCTCCTCCTCACCTCCTAACCTGGTGTTATACCCCTCCTCAGAGTGAGAGGGCGTGAGTTTGTTTTCTCTCTCTTCCTCTCCTCACCACCCTCCCCCTTACCCCCTTGCCCCCCTTGCCCCCTTACCCTCTAAAAGGTACAACAATCCAGCGTGATCCGGGCCATCGCATTGACGGTACAGGGCATAAACTCATTAAGTATCCACTGCGAGTTTTCTGCCACGCTCTGTGCGCTGTGACTCTGACCCCATATTGTATTCAGCTATTTTGGTCAAGTCGTCCGGCTGGAGTTCGGGTTTCTGGGCCGTGAGCATAGCCCCAGAACCCCCATATGGGGAAGAGGAAAGCAGGGGACGGGGTGGAAGAGGGGGCTGTAGGGAAACGGGCAAAAAAGCTCAAAAATGCCCCAACTACAAAAACCGCAAAACCCAAGAAAACTGGGAAATGATCCCCTAATACTGTCCCCAAAGAAGCGAAATTAGCCCCAAATACATCACAAAGATCCCTGGATTCCTATATGGATGTTATGGCCAATAAAATAGTAAACTGCATGAATGCAGCCACAAGAGAGGTTGCCCCCCGGGCAGAGGGACCGGGAAACGAGTGTGTGGGGGCAATAGATATCTGTCCTGGCCCCGTGTTGGCCGGGGGGGCGGCACTCGGGGTCAATAACGGAGGGGGGGTAGATCAGGCGCCACTGCCTATCCAACATCCCAGGGAGGGGGTGCCCGGAACTAATACCCTAGCGTATGAGGTTAGGGAAGCCGCAAGTTTGGATAGCTCCGTAGACTGTGAGGGGGACAAAGAATGGCTTGAGGCACTATTAGATAAAAAACTGAGACCCCTGCAACAGTTGCTGACTTCCCTGAGAGGGTTAAAAGAGGGTGTTTTAAATACTCTTGCAATTATGGATGACTCAATTAGGGCAGTCTCCCTCAAACTGTGTGATTTAGCCAGTATTGTTGAGGAAAGGAGAGCAGTTGATAGGCAATGTCAGTGCCCCACAATTATATCCCAAACTGGCGGTGTTTCCTCTGGTGACAAGTCCTCTGATACACTTGACAGACAAGCTGTTACTGCTGCCATAGGGGAACCAGAGGTGGTTCCTGTCGAACAAGAGGGTACGAGGGGGTCGGGAAGAGATACATCGGGTAGTAACCAGATTGAAAGTGCTTCTGCACTGGGGTCAGGGAATGGACAGGGAAACGCTACAACCCTAAATCTACCACCAGAAGCAGTCCCCTTTGTGGGGGTCATTACCGGATTACCTGGGCTTCCCTCGGGGAGTTTTGAATCAACGCTCTCCCTGATAAACAAGGCATCCCACTGGATAAACTCGAACCTGATGGGGCCCAAGATTGACCCTAAAATTATCCGTATGGCAAGGCGAGTGGGTTGGGTGGGGAATAGGCCTAAGTGCCTGAATGGGGACTGTGTGGTGGTAACCTTTTCTGACCCACAAATAACTGACTACCTTCTGAACACAAATTTGGTCCGGGGTCTGAAGCCCAATGGTAATAAATTGGTGAGTAAACTTTTTCCCCTGGATTATTTTTATGTTCAGAGCATGGGGCATGTGGTGTATAACCAGTCCATGGACATTAGGACTGGCAGGGGTCCTGTTGAGAGGAGTACTGCCTCAGCTCGGCCGGGCCAAACCAACCCACTGTTGGCCGGCTGGAGTGCTATCCCCACGAATAAGAGACAACGTAATGCTCTGGCGAGAAATGATATGGTCTCCGTGCCAATAGACAATCCCTATGAAATTCTAACGTCCTGTGAGGATGTAGATTGACAAGAGGCTGTGACTGAGGTCAGTGCAGCTCTACGAATGCCATCTGCATCTGAGGGAGGTGCTCTAAGTAAGAGCTCGGAGCTACGTCTACTCTCGTGGAACATTGCGGGGTCAACTAGGAAGATGAACCTGGGGCCAGTTAATGAGCTTATGCAATCAAACTCAGTGATTCTACTCCAAGAAACCTGGGCTATTGAACCCCCACACCTCAATGGTTTTGTTTCCTTTGGTGTCCCTGCAAAGAAAAAGCTGAGAGGCAGACATTATGGTGGCTTGTGTATTTTGATCAAGGCAGCCATAGAATGCAGGTTTGAGGTGATTCCGACAGGGCTGGATTTTTTGCAGGCGGTGCTATTGGTAGCGGAAAAAGGGAAAGAAATATGTATTATCAATTTCTATAACAGCCCCCATATATCTGATCTTGATCGATTAACCAAGGCCAAGAGTTTTATAGAGGACCTACTGCATAAGGGCAGAAACAAAGTCATCTCTTATGTGTGGGGGGGGACTTCAATCTCAAAATGGGTGGGGGGGTAGAAAGGGACATTTTGGACCCTTATGAAGATATGGTGGAGAATATCCCACCCAGGTGTATGAGGGACAAGAGAACCTGTCAAAAAGGCCTACAGTTTGGCCTTTGGCTGTTGGAATGGGGCTTTCGTATAGTAAATGGCCGCTTAGCTCCAGATATTCCTGGGGAAGTGACCTTTAATAGCCATCAAGGCAGCTCTACCATAGACTATTTTTGTATTTCGGTGAACCTTTGGGAACATGCTGCAAGCTTTGAGGTACTAGCAGACCTCAATAGTGATCATCATCCTATTTGCCTGTTACTCAAGGGCTTGCTGGGAGAAGGAGTCTCCAAGGATATAGCCCCCAGCCCATTGCTGGGAGTGCCTTCAGGCTCAAGAAGAATAAAATGGGGGAAAATCCAAGAGGAGGAGCTGCATTATAAAACAATAGGTGAGAACGAGCCCCTTGTGATGGACATTTTGGGTGACCACTCACATGCAGAGAGTGTAGTTGAGTAATTTGTAGAACTGTCAGACGCTCTCACAACCAAATTCACCATAGTTGCAAGGGCTACGGGGAAGACACCGAAGAGAGGGTGGTTTGATGAGGCATGTAAAAGGGCGAAGAAATCCCTGCTGGGGACACTCAAGGATGTATCGAGCAGCAGATCTGTGATTGCCACAGCCAGGAAGGCGTATAGCCTTGAGATAAAGAGGAGGAAACTGGAGTTGGAAGGGTTAGCATGGGAAGGTTTTCTGAGTGCTGCAATGAGGGGGGACCAGAAGGCCTTTTGGGCCTTTGTAAAAAATGGGCCGGAGAGTTGTTTGTCCAACGTGGGCAGTGGTACCCATGTGGAAGAAGAAGCCTGGCTAACTCATTTTGGGAGCTTGTTTGGGTCAACAAGTATACAGGTGTACCATGACCTTGCTGGGCCATTCCTGAAGTTTGAGGTGGAGGAGACTGAAAAGGCCATTAGGCTTCAAGCGCATAATAGAGCCCCGGGCCCTGATATGATCCCCTCTGATTTATTTCAAGATCCTGTTGACTTATGGGCCCCACTCTTAACGGTGGTGTTTAATGCATGCCTTCGATCGGGGAAGTATCCCCCCTCCTGGAAAAAGGCGATCATTTTCCCAATTTTCAAGATGGGGGACATGTCAAGTCCAGGTGCATATAGGCCAATATCATTGTTGGACTCCTCCTTTAAAATCTTTGGAAGAATTCTGTTGGCCCGAATTGAAACCTGGATTTGTGAACAGTCCATCCTTTCTGACATCCAATTTGGGTTTCGCCATGGTGTGGGCACAATGGAACAAAGCCTCAACTTATACCTCTTAGTGGCCAACTCAGTATTTAGCCGGGGTGAGGCAGTTTACCTGGCCTTCATGGACCTGAGCACAGCCTTTGATAAAGTGGACAGAGCCAAACTCTGGGCTGTGCTTGGGTCCTTGGGTTGCCCTGGGGATATTTTGAAGGTGCTGGTTGATTTGCACACTGACAACCAGGCATGTGTTCGCAGTGGTCCAGGGGGACATTGCACAGCCTGCTTTCAGGTGGGGTGTGGAGTAAGACAAGGCTGTGTGTTGGCCCCCATCTGTTTTTGTCTCTATATTAACGGCCTTTCCCGGGACCTTATTGATACTCTGGCAGACTTCCTGGTTTTGGGGGGTAGGGGCTATCCGGTACTGGCCTATGCTGACGATACAGTCCTCTTAGCAAGAACACCTAGGGCTCTACAGGCCCTGATCAATGCTTATGCAATATTTATGAATAACCTGGGTTTAAAAATAAACACAAAGAAATCAGCAGTCATGGCTTGTGTGGGCAGAAAACGTTCTGCCCCCATGAAGCCAATGCTTTGTGTTGGGGAAATCATACCTAGAGTTAAGGCCTTTGATTATCTGGGAATTAGTTTCTCAGAAGCATTAACTGTTGTAGCCCATGTGGCTAAACAATCAGCCAAGATGAGCCAACAACTAGGGGGCATTTTTAGATTTATGACCAAGTGTAAGGGACAACCACTGGATGTGATTACCAAGATCTACGGAGTACAAACCGTAGCCACCACTATGTATGGTGCATCCATTTGGGGTTTCCAGAATGCAGCCGAGATACAAAGGAAGGAGACAACATTTTTCAAAAACCTGCTGGGACTCCCGCCCAGCGTCTCTGGAATAGCTGTACACAGAGAACTGGGCGTGGAGTTCTGGGAGGATCAGTGGGCAATGGCTCCACTTCTTTTTTGGGTCCGGTTATGGGCCAATGAACATGCCTCTCTCTGCCATTCCATTATTCATGCTGTGCTGGGCAGAGATGGATGGAAAAAATCCCATGGCTTGCTTATGTCTGGAAAACTCTGGGGGCAGCTAATTTAAGATCCCTCTTCCCACCCGCCACAGTAATTACAAAGAGCGAGGGGGTGAAATACAAAACAGCATTGGTGGAGATTAATGCGAGGAAAAGAATCCTGGAGGAGTATGGCCACAGATCTGGTCAATTCCACACCAGTATTAGCAGGCACACAGGAATACAACCCTATCTGACTCGGAGCCCTCATAAAAAGGATAGGTGGCTGATCACGAGGGCACGGTTTGATTCCCTAAGGTTACAAGGGAATACCTACATTAATTGTTGATCAATGTTTGTGGCAGGTTAATAAGGCTACGAATGTCTGTGATTTTATTATTAGGATGAGTTTTATGTATCGTAACTTTATTTGTGATTAATCGAGTTCTTTCTTGTCGTTTAATGGATTTTTCATAATCCGAATAAACTTGTTTGACTGACTGACTGACTGGTTGTGTGATGTATAACAACAGTCACCAAGAGACCAGCCATAAAACAAGAGCTCAACCAGTGTGTGTGGTCTGTGGCAAATCATTTATTCTCACTGCTCATTACCTACAAACATTGTGAGTTCTCAAAGCCTGCAATCTTTTATACATAACAATACCACTGTCAAAACAGGTCAAAATCAGTTTGTGATTGGTGAACCTCTTTGTGCAATGGGTTTCAGGTCTTTTAACATATAGAGTGGCTGTGCCTAGTGGCTAGTGGTTTGGTAGTGTCCGTCCGTGTCCACCAGTCATGGTCTGGTAGTGTATCAAAATGGACAGTGGGCATGGCCAAAGGCCATACCCAATTACCATGTCCGAAGGCCATGGCTAGTGGTCTGGTAGTGTTCTAAAGATCTATGGAATAAGAAAACCCTTGAAATGCAAAGAAAAAAGTTTAGTTACAGGGACGTTAAGGTGAGAACTTAACGCAACAAATCCCCTGAAATTCAACTAAAACCACTTTAACTTTGTGCCTCCTGTTGCACAGCCTATGACCACAATGACAATATCACTGGTGACATCATTGATGACATCACCAATGCCATCATCTATGACATACACATAAGTCAATGCATTGAAAAATTGGAAACTCTTTACTGATTACTTTTACTTTGTACAGTATTTGTTTTATTTAAAATATAACAAGTTAATCAATTACAAAAGGCAGACAGAAAGAATTATATATCTATGTCCATGTTTTCAAGCAAATGTTGAATTTTAAAACTTAATTTCTTTTATGTACATGTATTGATTTAGAGTAATAATCCCTTATTTCAATACCCATGTATGAACATTTTTCAAATGTATCCCAATATTTAGTTTTTCCCTGCTTTAAAGCACTTCTCATACTATTTATAAAATGTTCCATGGAGACGTTTTTCTTACAATAAAATAATTGTGTGTTTACATATGTTTATTTTAAAATGTCGTAAATAATAAGGGTTGACCATGTGTTGCTTTCTATTTATTTCTACTAATTCGTTTTGTAAATGTATACAGATTATATGATAGTGTACATTCAAAGCAGTATACTTTTTGTAATTCAGATATCATCGTTTACCAGTGTACAAGAAAGTAAACCTTCACAAGTAGTGATAGGAGGCATGTGTAGCTGTTTACTGTTTAAAAAAAAGTACTCTTTGTTATGAACTATTCTAAAATGCTAATATCACATTTGTAGAAATTTAAGGGTGGTCTAAATATGGGCAAAAATGTAGAATTATCTTATGTCTGATGCCATTAGTAAAATAACCATTGATGTAATTTATGATGCTATTAGCGATATCACCGGTGATGTCAGTGATGCATTCCATGATGCCATCAGTGATGTCATTTGTGATGTAATCCGTGATGTCATCTGTGATGTCATCCTTGTGGTAATAGGCTGCAAAACAGGGGGTGTGAAGTTAAGGTGACTTTAGCTGAATTTCAGGTGTTTTGTTGCATATGTTCTCACCTTAATGCCCCTGCAACTAAAGTTTATTCCTTGGAAAAAAATAATAAAAAAAAAATAAAAAAAAAAATATATATATATATATATATATATATATATATATATATATATATATATATATATATATATATATATATTACATGGCCGCGGTAGTGGCCATGTAGTTAAGGTTAAGTGGCTGTTTTTTTTGGGGTCCCAAAACGTCTTTTTTTCCCATAGACTGAATTGGGCAAAAACTTTGCGCACGGCTACAGGGCAAACCACTGGACGGATTGTCATCAATTTTGCGGCAGGGGCAGGGGCTTGTTGCCCAAAGCGTGCTTTTGTACATTTAAAAAAAATCTTATTGTCGTTTCATTTAAAATGATCAAAAAATAGCACTCTACAAATTAGTGATATCTATGTCCGCTCCGCGGACTCACTTCCCTGTTCGCTCAGTGGAGAATATTTCTATTGGCTAATCCATGGCATGCTGTACGTCAAGATGTTACCCTTTCACCGATTGGGTCTTGCACAGCGTCAATTGCGTAGCATTCTTTTGATACTGCCGCCATGATCACTTAGTTTTTTAGTTGTACGCTGATATCACAGCTAACAAACATTTATGGAACCTTGCATCGAAAGGTAAGCATTACTTACAAGTGGCAGTAGAAAGTTAAACAGTACTTTACTCTTGTTACCACTCTCGTACCATGCACTGGAACTTGGTACACAATGTACTACATTTATTTACTGCGTCTATGTACGAAGCCATCTCCAACATTACTGCGGTTAGCCTGCCGTCCTATATTTTGGAATGTGAGGCTGCCACCTGCACGGTTTCATAAACAGAGCACGTCTGCACTTGGTTGGGAGAAACGGTTCTCATGAGTGACTGCTAATATGTAGTAGCAAAAAGTGAATTTATTTGCGTTCAAAGTGAAGGTCAGTTCATCTCAGTGCATTTTTTCAGTAGGCGCTCTGTATGGTCGCACACATACCAAACCTCATAAGGGTCAATTGTTTTTCGACATTGACATGCAGGGAACAGGGACATAAAGAATGTAGGGAGTCACAGTTTGTGAAACATTCCCTTTGATAACTTATGCTTCAAAAAGGTTTGTGAGGCACATTAAATATCAATTCCCGTGGAAGGCTTCTACCAAAGAACTACTGTGTGACTGAGGAGGTCGAAATGGAGCCGGTGCATATCATGTAAGCTTATTTTAGAGACCAGTACCCCAACCTGCTATTATTAATTTAGTCTGGAAAGAAACCAATTTATTACTATTAATGCTTTTGGAAGTTTGTGTGCCATTGAAATTTTGTATTGCACATTAGCCCACATTAGCCCACATTAGCCCTCTTTTGGAGTCCAAAAAAAAAAACAAATGTATTACTAGTAATGGGTTTGGAAGTTTGTGTGCCGTTGAAATTTGGTAATGCACATTAGCGCTCTTTTGGGAGTTTGTGTGCCGTTCAAATTTCATATCGCACATTAGCGCCGTCTCTACAATGTCACTACCATTTCCATTATTACCTACGACATTTATGTGAAAATCACATTTTTTTGCCTACTATACAAATTGTAGCCTTTTGTAAGGAGTCAATACATTTTCCCATATAAAAATAAATGTTGGTCGCAATGTAATGTGTTGCCATTTACATTTCTGCTAAGGCTTTCCATTGATAGATTTTTCTTTACTTTTTACCCTCAGCTACTTCCTTCCTTTCTGCGAATGTCATGGCCGTCAACGTCCGACTGATGGTTTCTTTAACCGTCAAGTGCAGCTTTTCGTCACCGGTTGTATGAGCACCATCATTGAAAGGGATGACCGCATTGGTCCTCTATGTCCTTACGCGGTTGTAGCAGTAAGAAGCAACATACCATCCTTTCTGGTGTCACAGTTTGCACCCATTCACATCGCCTTGTAAATCACTGTGACAGGCATACGCATTCTAAGTCAACAACGCATAATTTCAGTCTCCTTACACAACAACTTCAACATTGCCAGTAACGTCATGAGTACCATACCTTACTTTCTGATGGACGACATCACAGCGATTGATGCCGTCTTCACAATGACTGTGAGAGGAAACCAACTACTCTGTTTCCACTGCATACTGTGTGTGTGTTGCACACTGTGACCCCAACGCATGGTGACTGTGTGGGAAAACATCTATGTAACCGTCAAAAGTAACATTTTAATTGTGCAGCACAGGCAGAAACTTCCGATTTCTTTGCAACTGAGAACAGGGCAATGATTTAACACTGTGCATTGTGAAATAAAAGTGTCTTACTACTGCTCACATGTTAGTGTGTTTTTTCACCATTTCATGTTCCCCTTCATAATCAGCCATGGTATGTTGCAGGTTGCAGTATGTTCTTTCATAGGTGGCGTAGCATGCTACATGAGCCTCTATGGAATCATTTCTTTATGCTCCCAAGGTACGTTATCCAGAGCGGTATTGGACACCACTTCCGTTTGCAACGTTAGGCTGAGGGCACCTATTATGCGTTTGTGCCGTTAGGGTCCTTTTTGAAACCCAAATGCCCCAATTTGCCGAGATCAGTTCTACATGAAGACGCTATGTTGTCAGATTTGGTCTATTTATATAAGTGGACAAATGAGATGAGGTGCAGTGAAAGTGGTAGCTGTACAGAAATGCTTCAAAAGCAATGCTTCCTTATACCTTCTCTGTACACTTTTCTTCACCCATTTCCCCTTGTGACACTTGCAAAAAAATGTGTGCACAGGTCAGTGGTAATGGTGTTGCTTGCAATATTTCTGCCATTACTGGATTTTTGCCAAACATAATCCCTGTATATTGTACACATTTATGAAAAGGTCATTGCCCACCAAAAAACATCTTTTGTGTTATGCATGTAGTACTGTTTTCATATTTCCTAAGTGTCGTCATGTACAAAATGAATGAACGGTATGCCTTTCGTGTCTGAATGGTACGCTGTAGGTATGCTTACTGACCACAATATCAGGGAGGTAAATACTGCCATTTGCTAGTTGTGTTAAAACATGTCTTTGCAGTCGCCATGTCTACCAGGCATTGGCTTGCTGTTACAGGTGTTGCTCATAACCACACATTGTAGAACGAATACAAATGTTCTTCGGCCACTACGCTCACACGTTTCCATTTTTTTCCCGACAATTGTAATGGAAATGGAAAAAAAGACTTTGTATGCAACAGCCGCTTTCCCTTTCAATGGTGGCCATCTTGGAAAAGGATTTCTTTTCTTCAATCTGGAATGCCGCAGGCATTCCGGTTGAAGATAAAAAATCCTTCTTTTTTTTGGTGCAATGGGTTAGTGTTGCAAAATCTGTATTCGCAATGGCATTCAGCCCCCATTTTTGTAGGGTGCAGTGGGGTTAAGTGAATAAAATACCTCGGTATACACTCTTGCTTCTATCGTCCTGTAAACTTGCTCTGTTCAGTTGTGCACAGATATTGTTTCAGTTACAAGTTTGTACAACAATATACAATGTCCTTCCGCACTGTGAACGACTCACCCGTACCATTATGAAGTCTGTATGAGTTCTGCACCATGTCGCGCTGCTGTGCAACTACATATGCTACTGTGCAATTCGTAGACAGATGGGCAGTGAAGTCGAATGTTGCTTTGCAGTATGCTTATGTGTTACTATTGGAACCCTTTTAAATGTACAATAAAAATTATCTTTCATATAGTAGGTGTTAGTCTTAACAGTGCACAGTGGTGGTGCGAGTTATGGTTGCTTAGCTGACATAAAAGAAAGGGGCTAAAGATGTGATGGCGTCACTGATGGCATCAATGACATGTGTTGTGGCATGTTTTATGTTTGGGGTGGTAGTGGTAGCTGTGGAGAGTGATGATGGGAAAAATGGGTGATTAGCCTACCATAACTCCCGAATTTCAGGGGGTTTTAGATTTTACTACAACGTCCCTTTAACAACGTTTGTAGTATATATATATATATATATATGTCAGCCAAATTCATCATGCCTGACAAAAGTTATTATCAATACAATTTTCGTGATTTCCTATGTATCTTGATATTCAACTGTACAGTGACTGCCACACTATATTATGTGCTCTAAACATGTTTAGCTGGAACATAGCTGGTTTACTATCTAAAATAGAGGACTAAGACTGGCAGTTATGTCTGGATGATTATCATGTCATTACCTTACAGAAAACCTAGGTGGATGGGGATATTGTTAAGCCGGGATATGCTACTTATGCTGTGCCAGCTTTAAGGGGAAAATGGGGAAGACCTAAAGGAGGAGTTTAACTTGGGTAAGAATTGACATTAATGTCAGAGTAGACATTATTGATTCGCTATCCCCAGATGTACACATTTTAAATTGTCTTCTTTCTGATGGCCTTGAGATTTTTTTTTTAAATGTCTATGAATTATCTTATGGTGCGCTTTCAGCATCAATGGCACTTGCTTCTCTTTTGAAATGGCTGGATTTTTTCCAGTTCTAGCTCTCATCATAGAGCTGAAATATTTATGGTGAATGGTGACCCCAATGCTCAAATTGAACCCCAGATATGGATAGAGGACTTTCTGGAAGTAGAGGATGAGCTATGGGAATTCCTGAGGGCCTTACTGCCAGGGATAAGAATGCATTATGGTCATGGCCAGGAGCTGGCCACTATATTTGCAGAAAGAGGTCTAAGAGAACTAAATGGTCAAATAGAAGCAGATAGTTTGGCCAAACCTACCTTTTTGACAAATATTGCAGCCAGTTGTATTGATTATTGCCTTGCTAGTGTTCATTATTGGCTTTTATTTAAATAATTTGATGTAACAGAAAGTACAAAAAGTAACCATTATGCTCTTTTGATTACCATGAATTATAACCTGCAGAGTAGACCATTTGCAGTTTATACCCCAGATATAACAAACTGTAATAATGGTTGGGCAATTAAATGGGATCGACAATCCACTATATTATGAACAACTAAAACGAAAAGCTATAGGGGCAGTGAATTTATTTCGGCCTTCTTCTGTGAATGATTATTTTCTTTCTGAACCCCAGTAGCTCTACTTTTATGATGAACTTGTAGATACCATAGGCCCCTTTTTCATCTGACCTATTGTCCAGCAAAGATGTCTTATGAGGAAAAAGTGTGAACGTTTATTCGATAATGACTGTAGAATTGCTAAAAGTAACTAATTACTAGCTATCAAATCTTATGGTAGTGACAGAGGGATTTTGGTAAAGAAAATGAGGTCAGAATATAAAGTTGTAATCCAGGGGAAAAAAGAGGCATTCATTGAGAAGAAATGGGAATATCTGAAGGAAGTTTTTCTGGAACATGATCAAAACATTTTCTGGAAAATGATTACACATGGAGACTAGAATGTAAACATCAGCTGTACCATGACTATATCAGAATCTGTTGGGTATGAGCACTTTAGGATATTGTATACCTTCAATTCTAACGACCATTATATATGATATGGCATTTGATATGATATGGCATTGTTAACGCGCCTATACACAAGTGTTTCACTTCATATACCCTCTGTGATGGTGGTGGAGAGTATCTGGAGTGATTCCCTTTTATCTTTTTCCTTAGAAGATGCACTTCTATAACAAGTCACCAGGCCTTGATAATCTCCACATTGATCTTTTAAGGCAGATCCCTCCTTTTGGCTCCTCTATTACAAACGGTTTTTTACTTGGTAAATACCTTTCATATACCACCTAATTCATGGAGGGAGGCCATGATATTGCCAATACTTTCAAAAAAAGGTGATCAAATTTATCCCTCAAATTACATAACCATTTCACTGGTGAATTGCCTGAGAAATGTATATGCGAAAGTCCTTGCAAACCGGATTCTCCAACATATTGGCGACCTAAAACTCCTACATCGCACGCAAGAGGCATTTTGTAGAGGTAAATGGACTGTAGAGCAAGCCTTTCCTTTTCCATTGCTCATCCAAAAGTATGTTGCCCAAAAGGGCATTCCGCTTTATATGGCCTTTATCGACTTAAAGGCGTCATTTGATAATGTTGAACGCTATCTTTTATGGGATACCTTGGTTGCATTAGGACTACCTCCTCAGTTTGTTTTCTGTATCCAAGCTGTATATACCCAAAAATGCGCTGGGGCCATCAGGGTGAGCTTACAGAAGCATTTTGTGTTACAAAAGGGATGCGGCAGGGGTGCGTAATGGCCCCCTATTTATCCACCCTTTTTATTGATAGCATCACTAGATCCTTTTTGTAAAAGAAAACTGATGCCCCTATAATTGGAAATGAATGCAGTGATATTCTGTTATTTGCAGATGATGCAGTCTTTTTGCCAACATTCTTTCAGGGTCTTAAAAAGACTGTGATGAATTTGCACTATTATGCAAGGAAAAAAAGTAAACTAACAATGCGTCCAAAACCATGTCTAGTTTTGAGAGGTTTTCTCTCCCTCCTTTGGACATTGAATTGGATGGGCTAATGATTGAACATGTGGAATTCTATGATTATCTAGGTGTCCGTTTTGATAAAGCTGGCTCCTGGACATCCCAGATTCAAAAATGTTATTTAACAGTGAACGGAATATTGGTGCCTTGCTTGGCTTCTCAAAAATATTTCGAAATATGGCTATAGTGGCGAACCTGGAGGTTTATAGGGCTCATGCCTTCTCAGGTAATATGTATGCTGCTGAACAACTAAGTGGATATGGGACCATTGTTCTGAAGGTTAGCGAAAATAATTATTTTAAAGGACTGTTGAGTCTACCGTTAGGCACTTTAAATAAATATAGCAGTTAATCTAGAGCTGGAAAAATCAAGTATTGTTTACCATGCCCAATTGAAGCCAGTTGTGGTTTGGATTAAACTGTGGGCTTGTCCGGAACTGAGGGTTTATAAGAAGGCAATGAGAGACTTCTTAAGTAACAATCATTCTAAACCCTGTGCATTGTTTAAACATTTAAAAATGGTATTCCTGATGATTGGAGTGAGTGGGCTCCTGTATGCTCCGGAAACATTGACCCCAGAACATTTGCAAATTGTGAAGTCTGCATATAAGAAATGGGTACTGCTGGACTCGTTTTCCTCCACCAAGCACAACAATTTTTCTTCCAGTCTTATTTACGCAATAAAAGCACCCTAAGCCTAGAACAATATCTCACCTAGATCAGAAGACCTATGGAGAGAATATTGTACATCACATTGTGCCTGAAAACTCTTCAACTGAAACATTGTACTAAGAATTGGTTAGTCGAGGCTGACGCTACTTTGCCAATGTGCAGGTTGGTGAAGGAGGATTTACATTATTTTATGTTCTTTTGTCCTTTTCTGAGCCATCTATCGCCAAATTGGCTTTTTCCATGTTTTAAAAATGAATACTGTACTTGTGGGCGTTAGATCTGGGTAAAACGCCAAATGGTGCCTCTAGGGTTTATGTAGTTTCAAGTTATTGTGATGACACAGATAAAACCAGTGACATGTCAAACCACACTCCCTACAATCCCCAAGGAAGAACGAAAATAAATACAGAAAACGGAAATTCTGGTAGTTGGTATCTGGTCATTGCATCTAATGTCATTCCATCTAATGCCATTTCATCGAAATTTTTCCATCTAAACATTTCCATCGAATGCATATTTTTTGGGGGTAAAGGGTTAATTTTTGTTTAGGTGCAATACAAAGGGTAAAAAAACAGGGGTTGGGGGGAAACCCCCCAAAAAATTCCAAAAAAAGAAAAACAAAATGCATTTAATGCACATTTTTTAGATGGAAAAAATTTGATGCAAATGAATGTCGATGCAAGGAATTCGATGCAATGACCATAAACCCTGGTAGTTTGGCTGTTGTTGTAGGTGAAGCAGCTATGTTGTTTTATAGAGTGTTAACACAAGTAGGATAGAATTACTTTGACCACACTTCAGGGAGCTAGATTTGCTGCACTGCAGGAGGATTAGGTTGCTGAATAATACATAGATGACACAAGGAAGACATTGGATTGCAGCATGAATAGCCACATAGGGTGTATATGAGAACATATGTGTTGAGAAGCAAGCAAAAGTACAGCCATTGTTGGCAAGGCCCCTGGTTAGAATTGCACAACATTTGAGTTTAAATGGCTTATCAGAGAATTTCTGTTGGTTCATGGTGTTCAGAAGGTACAAGGGAGCCCAAGGCCGAGAGCTTAAAGGAGGACACGATAAACGTAGCTGAAACTGCACGAGTTGACATTTCCGAAGGCCTCGAGAGCAGATCTGTAGCAATTATTTTAGTTTTAGATCATGGCAGAGATGAACACACACACAGACACACAGCCTTGACTGTCAGGTGCATGAAGTAATGTTGCCAAACACACATCGCCAAGACATATACACAGCGCTGCCAATGGCAAAGTAGTACCAGTGCACTGACATTACAATGTAGTGAAATGACTGATAAACACGAGAAATTGGTTTTGTTCACTAGGCCCTCACCACGTTTTTTATAGAACACCTATTTATCCCATGACCTAATTAAAAGATTTGGCACCTACAAGTGGCAATGTGTATCGAGTGGGAAGGCAGGATGAACCATTAATGGTTGAAGAACTGTCTGGGTCTATCGAGGCACGGCATGGGAAAGGAGAGGTGAGTGTTTTTGTTACTTTTCTAAAACTTGGTTTCAATCTTTCCCCTAACATCAAACACTTATGGACTGTTGTGGAGAAATTCACAATTCAAGGCCACTAGAATGAGAGCCCACCAATGGCACAAAGGCATTTTTATCACTGTCAGCTTGAAACGTGGCAGCCAATTAAAATGCGGGTTGAGGATGTTCACTTTAATGACGCAATGAGTGATGGATTCGACATGGGCGGGTTTAGAGATAATAGATTGTTCAATGGCAGATTTAAATGTTCTACAGGGTTCTGTAGGGGTTTTGATTCGGGGAGTAAATGAATATGTTAAAATGTTTTTAATTTTTTTTTCTAATTATGTCAATTCTGTGTTTATTCTGTTTATAACCCTCAGCTTGACAGGAGCATGTTAAGAATGTCACGGTACCTTCTACCGGCCATTTACATTTGTGAATAAAGTGAATAAAGCTGAGTTTGTCGTGCACCTGTGTCCTCTCCCTTATTTTTCTTATAGACTGGTTTTGGGAGCACTTGTACATTTTGGAAGCCCCAGCAAGATCTCCAGTGTCTTCAGAGGGTTGAGGGCTCTCTGCACCCCTTGGCCAGTGGAGTTTGCCCACCAAGACCAGCTTAAGTGGGCAGAAACGGGGAGGTTGGAAGGCACTGAGTTCTACTCAATGCCTGCCTGATTCGGTGGGCGTCCTGCTGCGCTGGGTGGTGCAGGCAGTTGAGGGAAGAGGCTCGATGTTGTAGGACCTCAGAGATCCTAGAGCGTGAGTATACCTGTGCACAGTAAAGGCAGCAGTGTATATATGTTGATTGTTTTATTGTTGAATTTGGTTTAAGGTTAAGAAGGATACTCCCAGTAAATTGGGAAGACCAGTTGGTATACAATAGAAGCTTTATTTATAATGAGATATTGAATAAGATTTGAAGAAGTGGCGACTCCTTTTATAAAGAGTGAATCCAGCATTGCGTAGTATTGAAGTTGTGAAGAAAGTTGATACTCCTCTGAAAGGGGGAAGGAAATGCTGTGTAGAATAGGGAAGGTTGTATATAGAAAAGGAAAGGACTGGGTTTCCTCTGTTCCATGGAAGCAGACATGGGCAGGGTAGATTTCCCTCACCCTGTTGAGGGAGGTGAGGATGTTGTATGATATAGGTTGGGTGGGATTTTTGTGTTGTGTGTAAGGAGAAGATTAGAGTTTTGTAATAGTGTGTGTGTGTGTAAAAATGTAAGATTTAAATTGTAGTGTGAGTATGATGACTTTGTGGTATATAGCAAAAGTGGGATGGAAGGTTGATTTAAGGGGAAAAGAAGGAGGAGGTGAGAGACGCTGCTAGAACAGTTTCCGCCAGACTATTGTTAAGCAAGGTATACTTTTTAGCATGATGGACACACAATTGGTTCATATGTGCAAAGCAATCCACAGTATTGAGAGAAGATTTTTAAGTATCAAAATGAAAGGGTACTGGAGACAGCTGCTAAATCGCTCGAACCCTGGCCCACAGACGGCACACACACTGAGGAAGTGTTTCAGCACATGTACACACATCTCAGAGCTACATATAAGGGAAACAAGTCAAAATTTAGACTAAACAAGAGGAGGAAGAGAAATCTGACTGTTAAATAAAGAAGCACAAGGAAGTATGCCTGCCATCTACAGCTCCTCGTCTCCTGCAATGTTCTCCCAAATTGTCTGTGCCGGTCAATATCCCTTGTAACCCGCCATGGGTTATAGTTACCCCCAGTTTGTGTCACCGGGTGAGGGGGTGACAAAAAGATACTAGTAGTGGAGGGTGATACAAGATCTCTGCTTGCTCTACAGGTGGAAAATGAGGCGAGTTGAGATTTGTAAGCACAATTGTCTGAAAGACAGAAGGTGCTATTAAGAGCAACACAGGCTAGCAGAGGAGCGAGGAAAGCAGGGATAGCTCAAGATGAATGGAGGGCAGGACAAGCAATGTTTAAAATTGACATCAGAGACCAGAGGAAGATTGCCAGAAAGAGCTGAGCAAAGAAAGAGGGAGAGGGAGGATCCTCAAAGTGAGATGGGACGCCCTAACAGTGTTGATTATGATTCAGTGCATGCGAACGATTAAAGAGAATGGGTAAATGATGACAGAATTGAGGACGAACAGCAAATGGGTGAACAAATAGTAGAAGCACCACCAATAAGTGCAAGAAGAGAATCATTATATAGAAACAGACGGGAGGATGCCAGGTCGCATGGCTGTAACAGGAAAGAGAAAGGGGAACATATCTAAGCACAAGAAGGGTATGCAGCTCTCTTTATTACAGAAGGGCACAGGACTAGCACAATTTGTTCAATTTCCCCAGATAAACAAGGACAAGTTGATACAGAATTTTTCATCCCTTTCTGCAGGGGCCTGTAAGTGGATCTATGAATTAGAGAAATGGACAGCAGGAATAACTTTTGCAGGTGACATGAAAAGCTTGTTCACCTTAATACTAAGAGAACAAGCAGATGTCATATGGAGGAGAACAGGGTATGCAGGAGTAGCAGCAAATGTCAATATGCATGATGGCTCACCATTCAATAACTGCAGAGGTAATGTCTGAAAGGCATTAAGGGTACAGTACCCAGACACTTCCGCTAATAGTGGTATTATGATACTGAAAATGAAAGTAGATGACCATCCCACACAATAGATTCAGGAAATGAAGGAAAAATTGCAGTTAGAAACAAGAGAACAGTTTGACAAGAATGTCTTCATTTTCTGTCATATAGTATGTAAGGACCACCCCAATGATGTGCAACAATAATTGCGCATGGTGGTAGGAATAGAGGTAAAACTATGCCATGAAATACAATTGAACATGGTAAATGTTTATAGGTTGAAACAGGAATAGGAGAAAAAGAAGGTGGAAGACAGGGAGAGAGAGGAATAAAAATTGGTACAGAACAAACAAGCAAAAGTATCAATGGAAGGGGCAGTGATTACTAACACTAACAAAGAAAAGCATGAGCAGGATTATTCACAGGTGAGACTAGGGGGGATATAGTGCAGGAGGGGGAGAAGTGATGTGTTATCCTTTGGGTAGAGCGAACATACAATGTGGTAGGGGGAATGGATTTGGAGGTGGGTTTGATGGTGGAAGACCCAGATTTGGTGGATTTGAAGGGCATGAAGTACATTTTTGGACATGTGGAAGTGAGGGGCATTTTGCACGAGTATGCAGGACTAGGGGGATAAGACAATATGGGTTCTCGCCATATGGCCAAAGAGGGGGAAAGCATATCCCACACCTGTGCATCCCTCACTATATCAGACACAATACAGCAACAATTTTCAACAACAGACACGGTACCCAGTCCTGAGTATGCAGAATACAACACAGCAGCAGACACAATACCCAACAACGCATACTACTGATTTCACACACAACAGACGCTTCCAAAAACAGCACAGAGGAAGCCTCAAATTCAGCTACAGAAACCAAATGCCATGCAAGCGCAGACACATAAATCAATCCAGCAGTCGAATAAGAATTTAATGGCACAGGGCATTGTACCACACTTTTGTCGGCTCAATCTGACCAGGGGGAACCCTTTCACTTTCCCAGGTACTACCACATATCCACAATAGGACAGCCTACAGAGGGCCCTGACGTGCCCAGTATTATCTTTAACTCCTGACCCAGAAGGTCAGCCCCGGGTGGGAGTGAGGATAGGGAACAAGACATTTTCTTTCATAGTGGACACATGGGCTACCAGGTCTTGTGTCAGGGAGGGAGGGTTTCCATTTTCAGACATGATCATGGACATACATGGATTCTCTGGGGCTATGGTAGCAGTTCTTTTCACAGAATATTTGCCCATCACGTTGGAGATGCACACAATGACAGCACCCCTTCTATATTCACGAAAGACACTAGTGAACATATTAGGCAGAGATGTGATGGGCAAGTTAAACATGACCATTTGCCTCACAGAAGAAGGTATAGTTTGCTCCACATCAGGATGCACATGCAAAGACATTTTTATACAAGCATTTTGTGGCCAAGAAGTTTTGCGGGAAGTGCCACTTTGTCCAGATTTGTTTCTTTATGGAGTACATGTTCTATTAGGATGGATTGCCAGAATTAAGAAGAAGACGTTACGATTGCCCACAGAATTTGTATTCAGATAAGAAGTACCAACAGACACTCTACCTGGAAGAGTTATTATGGTCGAGTTAGAAGCAGCCGTTGTAAGGGAAGTCATATTATACAAGACTGATGATGATGGCACACAGTTTTTTGTATTGATCCAGCATTGCAATTGACTGATTTGACCGAGGAACAGTTGTTTCAAGAAGAGTATGATGATGATGAACCAATCTTTTCAATGTGCATTCTATATCAATTAACTGTAGAGCACAGAGAAGTCCCCCAAAAGATACAATTGGACAAAAATGTGTCACCACATTTTCAAGAGCACCTGAGGAATACACCTGCAGAGCTATGGAACAGCAACCCCCATGATATGGGTTTCGTTAAGGGTAAAATACGGTTCAATTTCCCTTGAGTAAAGGAGCAATATTACTCCGAGTGAAGCAATACCCTATTTCCAGGGAAGCTATATGAGGGAACATATGACACTTTTGCTGCATTATTACAGCAAGGTATTATAATACCATCAGAGTTCCCTAGCAACATGGCTGTTTATCCTCTAAAAGGGAGGGTCGTGGAGATTCTTTCAAGATCTCTGCCCCTTAGTAGTGGCAGAATTTCCAGTAGTTGCTACTCCAGCAACTCCTTTGTGTAATATACCTTCATGTGCAACTTGTTTTACTGTGGTTGATCTTAAGGATACATTATTTTCAATACCATTGCACCCAGATTCACAATATTTTACCACATGTATGTACCCCTGTGAAAGATTCCAACAAACTCATTTAGCACAGTAGCATTATAAATCATTCAGTGTGTCCAACAGAGTGCTACACATTTACTTAGGAAATTTACAAACACAGAGCACTATAATACAATATGTCGAGGACCTTTTGGTATGCAGCACCTCAGAGGAACAAGGCAGGCAGGATTCAATTTTGCTTTTGACTTTGTTAGCAGAGAAAGCCTATAAGGTTGACAAAGAATAACTGTAATACTGTCAGAAGTTAGTGATTTATTTGGGACAAATAATATAGTCATTAGGGAGGAGAGTGGCACCAGGAAGGGCAGAAGTGATTCATAATACACCCCGGCCAACAACAGTGAAGCAACTGCAACAGTTCCTGGAATTGGCAAATTATTACCAATCATGGGTATTTGGCTGCACCACTTTCATTAGGTCCCTGTTACCAGCAATAAAGTAAGCACTCTTGTTTGGACAGGAGAAATGATCAGTAATGCCTCGGTTTTGGTTTTTATCAAATTGCACAGAGGAGTTTTTGTTATTTTAACATTCCAATCGGTATGTGATGATTGCTGTCCTCACACAGAAAGATGCAATGGGGTACACGCACCTGGAATACTATAGTGACCTCTTAGATGAAGAGATGCAGGGACAATTCCCATGTGAAGATCCACATGCTGCAGCATTTGGTCACATGCAAGGTGGTCTCATTCAGATGCGGTGTGACCAAACAGTTTGGGCTTGACTGCCCTTTTTGGGGTGTGATCAAACCTGATTTGCATATGGTCTTTCCCCTTTTGGAATGGCTTGGCAGGCAAAGACCAATGGTCAGGACGGTTGCCCAGAGCAATGCCAGAGGTAAGGATTCATTCCAAACCTTCCATCCATAACCTTTTTTGTTTTGTGTAAGTCACCTGAGTGGGACGGGTATGCCCAGACGTGGGTCCCATGCCTGCTGGGCCTAGAGACCGAAGATACTTCTCACTGATGAGTTCCAACAAGGCCGAAACATGTTTGGGGATGCTTGTGGTCTCTTTCAGAAGCAATGTGAACAAGCAGTTCAGGTTGAACTGCCCCTTTTGTGGTGGATCCAAGCCTGATTTGCATATGGTCTTTCCCCCTTCGTAAAGGCTTTTCGATATTGTATCCTCAGAACGCAATTACAATCATGACAGACATGACACATGAGCCCAAAATATGGCCGCCATTACCGAAAGGAAGGTAGGACTAACACACAGTAACAAGCTCTATACTAATTAGGGAACTCCAAAGAGGACGTGAAACAACACGACGCTTGAAGCGGAAGATCGATAATTTTGAGGTAGGCCCTTAATGGTGCGGGAAGTCCACCCAGAAACAGCGGATTGTGTTTTTCTGTCCCACCGCGCCACGGTACATGCAGAGAGGCATTCCTACATCTGAGTCGATCTCAGAAGTAGTAATTCCTTTTAAATATGATATATAATCTGGAATGTGGCACAACAACAAGGTTAATTCGGGACTACGCATGGTTTGGTATCATACATATTCATCATGAAACCAAGTAATCGAACAGCTAAATCATAATACACCTATGAATTAGTATTTTCGAGTATATACATTTTTCCTACACTAGAAATAGAAAATATCCGTTTGAGTAATATGTGCTAACGCCTGCCCACCAATAGTATGCTCAATTTGCCTCGAGTAACATTACGATTTGTAAAAACGGAAGCCACACATCGTATTATGCTAGTTTCCCATATAGGAGGGATTGAGCCCATAAAATTGTGATAACGACATGACGCAAGCATATATCTTTGTTTCTTGGATTATATTACCTAAAGGGTAAGAAATATAATCTATACACATAGCCACAATCTGAAATTTTGCTAATTTTAGAATGCAGGAATAAATGCAAGGTAAAGAAAATTATGTCACAGAGTCACCTATTCCATCACCCTCACCACCCCAGACCTCATGATGCACGGATATAGAAATGGTTTTTTGAATTAATATGTGCCTATTTTTAGCCCTCCACCGTTCTATTTAGAATTTACTTTCTCTTGGAATCACAATGAGTCACTGAAACACATATGTTGCTCCATGTAGACAATTTATGATTTCTTGTACTTTTAGATCCGGATGAATGCAAAAATCAACCATGTCTTTGTTTATATGTTGTTTTCTTTTTTGGTAACTAAAAACAGCCTGGATTTGAAAAAGGCAAAGCTCAGTTGCCGAAACACGTGTCATCCACCAGGGACTAAAAGCACAAATAAATATTCTTTTCACACAAATATGAGCTTGAATCTTTCTTGTGAGAAAAAAAGTATATCAACAGCAGGACCTAGACAGACACTGGTACTAATCAAACATATATACGTTTATTAAATTCAATCATTTAAAAAAAAGGTTCCATAAGTAAAACAATCCAAATTGGAATAGAATAGTTAAAAATATTATGTATTATATACAGGACAAGTGTTAAATGAAAGAACTCCAAGACAATACTTTGTCGTATTAGAACATATATTGTATATGTCAGAAATAATAGTTTGACCACTAAGTGGTTTAAAGGTTTGCGTTACCCCAGTCACAATCAGAGAACTGTATTTCATAATACGTTAAACTATTGTATTCCAATTTGGATTGTTTAATTTATGGAATCTTTTTTTTAAATGATTGAAGTTAATAAACTTATATTTGTTTGATTAGTAGCTTGTCTACGACTGCCCACTACAGAGGCTGGGAATTATCTTACCTCTATTGCTTTGTATTAAATAATCATGGTAGAAATATTATTAATGCAAAAAGGGACATTTTTGACCAAGACATATCCTTGAGAAATAATGATGAAGGCTTTTGGTCTGAAGCAGACAATATGTGGTATGGTCATATAAAAGAGGTAGGAAGGGAGAGATTGAATGAGACATGTTATGTTTGTTCTCTCATTCCCCACGCCACAGGTACCCCCAGGTTGTTCATTGTACAAGTGGTTCCAGCATCCATGGCACACTGTTTAGACCATCTTGCAGTGTGCAAGACGAGAGGGTTATTTCAGGGAAGATGGGCATGTATACAATGGATGAAAGAGGAAGATTCAATTTTCGTGGATAATATTATTAAACAGAAAAGGATGGTGGACAGATTAGGATCATAAAATATCACCTTTTTTAACAAAATACAAGGTCCACACAAAGGGGAAGTGACATAAAGAACTCAAGACATCATATATGTACTAATTGTACAGAGGAAAAAACACCTAGGTGTTGGATGAGGCCGCAGTTACACATAATAAGGGAGGATTTCACCAAAGAGGTGTAATCATAGGACTGCCAAAGGAAATGGTTGCATGCTTAAATAATACCTGTCATGCTGAATGGAAACAGTATGCAAAATTGCTCACCTGGATTGATGTGAAGAAAGAACCATTACACATCCAGAGAATTGTATGCCCATCCTTGTGTTTTAGATACATTGGGACAGTGAATATGGGCAAAATTACAGGGTGTTAACATATTAATGATTTCACCGGAATGTGATCAGGTGCTGCATTTCTGTTGGACCACTATTGGTTCTGCGGCACACACACACGTAAATGTGTCTCCCACTGAATGGTATTTGTTCTATGACCACTGTGCACTCGCTGGCACTTGTGGGGCCACAGAACCAAATTGTACCAATTGAAGAAAACCTCTGTCTTTGATTTTACAAAGAAGCAAACAAGAAAAGCATTTCTTGCGAGAATCTTCTGACAGATTAGCAGCAATTCCAACTAAGAACTGGCTGTTCAGAAAGGCTGCGTTTATAATTACATCTCTCGCACCTGGTTTACAGGCTGTGGCAAATTCAAAGTGGATCCAGATCATGAGGTAGAAGTTGCAACTAGCGAATGCCACTGAGAAGGGACTGAATGCTTTACAGGAGGAACCTAAGGCTGTCAGACTGACTGATCTTAAAAATAGGTATGTTTTTGACCTCTTCACTGCCATGTATGGGTAGTCTGTGCAAAAATAGGCACACTTTGCTGTACATTTGACCTGCAAATGGCAAACATTTGCTGTACCCCTCCTCTGTGGACCCCCTGCTCATTGTGCTCAGAGAGGCACAGCTCCACCTCAGTGATGAGGCCCAACAAGGCTGAAAGACATGTATGGGGCTACTGTTGGTACTCTTGTTCAGAAGGGAATTGCCATAGCATTTAGGTGCTGGAATGCCCATATGTCCCATCTGTGAAAGGTAAAGTGAGCAACAACTGATGGCTGCAAACTCTCAAAGTGGGAAAAAAACACAGAACAAGTTATCATGCAATGTTCTTTCTGTAGAGGGGTGCCTGATACTTTATTTGAAAAATGTTTGCACGGGACAAGGGCGTGGGGTGTTAGGTCCCGCTCCCGCTACTTTCCCCATTGCGAACTGGCCCAGGAGGGCTTCCATATGGCCATGGACTTTGGCCACGCCCCTTTTGGGTTTCTTCTGTTTCTGCTGCAGCCCGGAGGGTGAAGCCCGTGGGACAAGGGCGCGGGGTGTTGGCGTCCCGCTGGGGGTGTTTGCGGCTCCGCAGGTTGCTCCCTGGTGCCCTCTGACTTGCAAGGCTGGACATTTTTTCATGCAAGGTGAGCGGGAATAGAAAAAGGGGGCATGATTGGGGGAGCAGACTATGGATAACTGCGGCCGGCAAATGCCCCTCCAACAGGCCCCAGCGACTTTTGGCAAAAGGGCAGATAGGGAATCTCAAGCTGCAAAATCTATTTTATCAATGGACCCTCCACTTTCTTCACCGTTTTCCCCATTCTTCTTGTCTAAATCTGTCCTCTTGTCTGGCCTACAAACTCTTCAAGAACCCAAATCTAAATTTCAACGGAAGACTCTGGCAGTGAGACGCAAAGCGGGGGGGCTGCTCATTGGGCTTTGTAAAGATTCCCACTGACCCAGAATGAGAGGCTGAAAACTTGGCGGATTGTCTTGCTCCTTTGGGAAACTTGCCAACAGCTGCTGTTTCAGCCACTACTTGTGGCAAAGAGGGGGTTCCTGAGGGGCCCACTTCAAAGCTACCCTGCGCTTAAAACTCGCAGGTGGGGACTTCACTACGGCCCTCGGGGAACATCAGTGGCTCTGTGACTGAACTGGCATCCCCCTTCCCGGATGAACTTGTGCCCCCTGTATACTTGTTAACCCCTGGAGGGGGTTTAGATCCTGTGGCCACTGCTAATCTTCTGAACACCTTGGCCAACGGTTGTGAGAGGATCTCTCTGGGTACCTCGAAGTTGACCCCACCTCTGGGCCCTTCTTTGGCGCTGGCCTCTCTCCATCCATCTTCTGGCCTCAAACCAAATCTCTCAGCACTGCAGACGCTATTGGCTTCCCCCGAGGCTGAGGCTGACCTCCCCCTCTCTTCAGTGCCCTTGTCTGTGAACTCTGGGGTTGTGGGCCCGATGGCTTTGGGCACGGGTGAGCAGTCCAGCAATCCACCCAGCTTCGGGAGTGAATCCACGTCCGATGTCCCCTCGGGGGCCTGCTCCTCCCTTCATCTGACTCCTCTTTGGGCTCCCAGAGCACCCGCCAAAGGAAATCATTGTCCACCACCCCCATTGCCTACAGCATTTGCCAACTTGTCAAGCTATCCTTGTCACCATCTGCTTTCTGAGCTGGCTGAGATGAAAAACCTTCTATTTGCTTTGATTAAGGGGATGTTAGGTGACAGGGGGGAAGGTTCTTTGGGGAGAGGCGGAAAGGGCTCTGTAGGGGCTGGACCCAGGGGGCCGAATTTAGACTCAGACAATGGCCTTTATCCCCTGCATCCCTGTCCGTCCTCTGCCTCACCGGTAAGGACTATCCCATCCTTGAGGAGTCGACCAGAGGTGGCTCTCCCCTTAGTGCCTCCCCCATGGAGGGAGACCACAGGGTCCCCAGTATTGGGGGTTGCTCCTCCACCACAGCGGTTACCCACTGGGAGAGCCCGGCCAATATGTGTTCAGTGGGGAGGGGATAAAGTGCCTTAATCCCCGGGCAAGGGAGGTTTCAGTCTGAGCCCCAAAACCAGAAAGCTGTAGCAGCTACATGGTGTTTCTCCATGGTGTACCACAACTATCTACTGCCACTAGAGAACCAAGAGACACCCTCCGGAACAAATGCCTTCATTGGTTGCGGGCAGTAGGGGAATGTGGGTTCGTGCCCAGGAGCTCCTTGCTGGAGTGTACCAGACTGTCTAAATCTTCAGCCAACACGGATATTGTTCAACTGGTCTTTGGGGATTCCCACACAGCAATGGATGTCTGGGAAAAATGTAATGGCGACGGGCGGTCAATGAAAAGCGGTATTACAGTTAGTCTACCCATTTTCCATGCCTTTGGGTATAGTAGACCCCTCCAGTAACAGCCCCCTGTCAGGGGCAAACCTGACTGCCTTGGGCCTGAGGCGCATCGGGAGCCTTCAGAGGCAATGGTCTGTTGGCTCTTGACTTTTGGTTTTCAGTCCCATTCAGGGGCAATTATGGAGGGTGTGGTAATGTGTACAGCGTTCCTGTTTTTTTCTTTTTCTTGTTGCTTGTTGAAAAGGTGGAATACAATTATGTATTAGAATTGTTTTTTATTAGGATGTACTTTGATGGCCTTTCTGGCCGAATAAAGTTGTTTGATGATGATGAAAAATGTTTGCAAGGAACTTGGGGTTGGTCACCCAGAGTTACCTGGGTGAACCCAGACGTGGATGCCCTGCTCACTGTGCTCAGAGAGGCACAGCTCCACCTCACTGATGAGGCCCAATAAGGCTGAAACATGTGTATGGGGTTGCTGTTGGTACTATCGTTCAGAAGGGAATTAATTTAGCATTTTGGTGCTGGACTGCCCATGTGGGCGGGACCAAGACTGATATGCAAATGGATATTTCCCAACTGTGAAAGGTACAGTGAGCAAAAAGCGATGGCTGCAAACTCTCAAAGCGGGAAAAAAACACAGAACAAGTTATCATGCCATGTTCTTTTTGGAGAGGGGCCCCTGCTACCTTCTTTGAACAATTAATGACCTGTGAACCTGATGAGCATGATTTAAGAGGGGGGGATCTTGAAAGGGGTATGCAGGGCATGGATACCAAAGGATGAACATGACACTATGAGAAAGCATGGGTTTTGGTTTTTGGTCAATAAATTGACCAGAGGGGGGAATGGGATGGTGCAGATAAAACCGATGATGTACCAAGCCACACTCCCTGCAGTCCCAGGCAATAGCAGACATACAGAATACAGAAACTCTGGTCGTTTGGTATTTGGGCCATTATTGTAGGTGCAACCACCATGTTGTTTTGTAGAGTGTTAACACAAGTAGGATAAAATTAGTTTTGCCCCACTGCAGGGAGCTCGTTTTTCTGTACTGCAGGGAGGGTTAGGTTGCTGAATACATATATGACACAGGGAATTCATTGGATGGCGGTGTGCATAGCCACATAGGATATATATTAGAGTATTTTATGTGTTGAAATGGAAGCAAAAGTACCACCATCGTTCACACAAGGCCCCTAGATAGAATTGCACAACATTTGAGTTTAAATGGTTTAATAGAGAATATCTGTTGGTTCATCGTGTTTAGAAAGCACAAGGGAGCCTAAGGCCAAGAGCACAAGAAGGGCACTACAAAGTTTGCTGAAAACTGCAAAGGTGGACCTTTCACAGGGATTGAGACCAAATATGCAGCAATTATTTTAGTGTTAGATGATGGCAGAGATGAACACACACACAGCCTCGTTTTCCAGATGCATGCAGTACCATTGCCAAACACACAACAGCAAGACATATACACATCACCCCTAATGCTAAAGTAGTACCGGTGCAGTCACATTACAATGCAATGACAGGACTGATAAGTATAAGAAATTGGTTTTGCACACTAGGCCCTCACCACGTTTTTCATAGAACAGCTATTATTTATCCCCTGACCTATTTAGAAGATCATGCACCTGCTACTGGCAATGTGTATCGAGTGGGAAGGCAGGATGAACCATTCAAGGCTAGATAACTGTATGCAGCTATTGAGGCCTGGCAGGGCAAAGGATATGGGAGTGCTCTTGCTATTTTTCTAAAGCTAGGCTTTGATCTCACCCCTCACAAAAAACACTAAATGGGCTGTTGTGGAGAAATGCAGCATCCAAGGCCACTACAATGAGAGTTCCCCAATAGCACACATACATTTGTATCACTGTCAGCATGAAACATGCAAGCCGATTAAAATGCAAGTTGATGATGTTCACTTTAATGACACCATGAGTGATGGGTTGAACATGGGCGGTTTTGGGGATAATATATTGTCCAATGGTAGATTCAAATGTATAGTGTTCTGTAGGGGTTTCAGCACAGCCAATGAATATGTTACAATGTTTTGAAATATTGTTTTTTCTAATTATGTTAATTCTGTGTATTTTTGTGTATAACCCTTTGCTTGACAGGGGTGTGTTGCAAATGTCTTGGTACCTTTTCTTGGCAATTTAATTTTGTGAATCAGTGAATAAAGCTGGTTTTCGCATGCACTTGGGTCGGCTCCCTATTTTTGTTGTTGACTGGTTTGGGAGCATGTGTACATTATCCTGCAGAAGCCTGGAGATAGCGTCAAAGAACAATCATTAAATAGTTCATAGCTATATATTAGATTTCAGAATTAAATTGTAAAATCTTTGATGTAATATAGACTTTTACCGTGGTCTATGAATGTTTTTTTGTTTGGGAAAGGTATTGGTGGATTGCCCAGTTTGTCTTAAGTATAGAAGATTAACTCTTGGGAACAATTCTGTTTTTAGTTTTCAATGTTTTACTGCTGTAAGATAAATGGATCTTATTCTGTAAAATTCTTTGCTTTTATGGTACAATGTAAACCGAATAAAGCTATTGTGATGATGATGATGTGCATAGCACACATCCTGCACTTCCTAGCTTACCCGACACTCAGTGTTCTGCTCCCAACAGACTTCCCTCCATGCTGCCAATTGCCCACCATCCTCTGTTAGATCCCTGCTCCCTTTTCTATGCTTACCTCACTGTGTTCTTCCCCATATGATTGTAAAGCATTCCGTTGCTTCCCAATACTAGGTTTGCACTCTGTAAATATAATAATAATAGTAATAATAATAATAAGAAGAAGTAGAATATACGGTGCACGAAAAAACTTTAGTTAAGAGAGATTTAAGGTGATCAGATTTAACGTGAAAAAACATAGCAACAAAACCATCCATTGAAACTCAGTGAAAAGTCTGCCTTAACTTTGCGCCCACTGTTTCGGAATGGAAATCCTCTCTTGTTTTGGGGAAAATCCATCCAGTGTTTTTTTGTTAAATGTGGTCTACAGTGGGATGCCCCTTTAGTCAAAAAGTTAGTCATATCTCCTATGATGCATTGGTGCTGGCAAGCTTTTCCAGTTCTGAATAACGGTTATTTCAGGATTCGACAATCAAGTTCCGAATCAACATTGAAAAGTGCCCTTAAATGATATAACAGGTGTAAGTTGGGCAGTTTTGAGGCCAGGGAGCATGTGGGCATGGTGTGGAAGGAGGACTAATGAAGGTTTGGGGCTTGATGGGGGTGTATTTTTTCTTTTTTTTGCGTTTTGCTGAGATCGAGAACTGGCACAAATGGGGAACAAAATGTGGGAATCATTGTAGTTGCTAGTTAGGGGAAATGAGTATTTCCAGTTAATTTAGGATTGTGTTATATATGTAGATTAAAAAAAAATTCAAACTTAATTATAATTGTGTAGGGGGTTGAATTAAGAGGATTTGACATTTCGCATTTGTGCTTTGAAATCAAGAAGTGTTTTATTTATCTTTCAATATAAAGTGTGCCACTTGGTGGAGCCATGGTTACATTGGGCCTCATTATGAGTGCGGGGGTCCGGAAATAAGGGTGCTGGTAAGGTTACCAGCACCCTTGTTTCTGGACTGCCACACTACGAGTCTCCCTGCTGGGGCCGCTATGCCTGACAGGACTGACACTGCCAGGCGCAGCAGCCCCGGTAGGCAGATTCTTCAAGGAAGCGTCAGCACCGTTAGCAATGGCACCGGCGCTTCTGTCTCCCCACTCTCATTGAGTCCTCTTGGACTCTATGGAAATGGGGAGTTACAAAATCCAGCACCTGACTTCCTGCGCCACTGGGACTTATCATGTCCCGGTGGCACCAGGACCAGGACCAGGAAGTCAGGTGCCAATTCGGTGTTACAGGGTTGACTGCAACCCACCAGTCACACCGGCGGGTTACTGCCAACATTGTGTTTTGTTTCACTGAGGTTTTCAGGTGATGTGAAGGAATGCGTCTCGATTCAGGATTTTCTATTCTGAGCAGTTCTCCAAGTTGGATTTGTACAGAAGTTTTAAAAGTTGATTTTAGATTTGTTATATGTTTGATTTCCTCAGAGATCTTTAGTTCATTTAATTACATTTACAAACCAAGTGTCACTATATCTCTGACTCATCTGCTGCTCCACATACACATAGGGTCAGGTTAGAAGATACCCTCTGCTCTGGTCTCTTTCTGTTTGGACCCAGACCTCCTCCCCTGCTGCAAATTAAGGTATCAGACATCTTGGTTGTATATTCCAGGCAATGAGAATGTCCAATTTTGTGTAGCTAGCATTTTTATAAGGTAAGGTTCCTATGTATCATAACATCATTTGATACTATGTTTTGGAGTGTAGTGCATCAGTGATTGGTTCCATTCTCCGTCTTATTTTCTGAACCAGACATCTCCCTTTCTTTGATTAATTGGTTAATTGAACTGATGTGTCATAATGGAATGTCATGGCTGAAGTATAACCCCTCCTTGTAAGGGAGAAACCTACATTGAACTGGAATATTAATTTTTCATATAACTCTAGATGTACATATTTATCATGAAATTAATTCAGAGATCTTACGTATGTTTATGCCACTTCATGCACAAAAGAGTTATTCAAATATGCAAATAATGCATAACTCACATATTTTAACATAGCATTTTGATATGCATATTATCTGTGTTTTTCTGCTGAATCCAGACAGGTATTTTGTTTTCTATTCTGAAAAAATATTCAGAAATGATAACTAATACTGTATTTCCAATTGTTGATTAGAATGCCTATTTGAAGTCAACTGTGTGGTGTGCATTATAACTGAAATGTATTTGTGTGTGACTTGACTGTTTATCAACATAAACTATATGTTTTGAGAAAGACATTATTTTGAACTAAGGATCATTTTGATAGGCAGCTTAATAAAACAGATACACATTCTTCATGAGTCCCAATGGATTTGAATACCAATAATGTAATGCATACTCCAGATATCTGTCTCTTGAATGCCCTTAATGGTTCATCCAAAGATCATTACACCCAGCAGTAATGGGCCATTATTTTAGCTTAAAAAAACTACCATAAGAATCTGGAATTAATGTTGCCTTGTTTTTGTATTTTTAAGAACAGGCCTTTTCTTAGACACTCACATATGGGTCAATAATCTTTTATGCATTGATCAATGTAATGGGTAATGACGTCTGGACACTGTTTTTGTCCAGAAAGCACAACAACAAACATTTTGAGTTCAAACTAAGTTGACAATTCACTTATTGGTGGTGTGAGATTCTGTAGCATTTAATGAAGGAGCACCGTTCTTGCTGTGCTATTCCCCTATCGATCCATAACTATGTGATTAGAACTAAAAACTAAAATAGGTCTGGAAAAATAACGATTTATAGAATATGACCCAAAAACGCCCAGCAAAACAAATGAAATCCTCATGGAATAGCACCGGAGGGACAGGAATCAACACAGAACAACACTAGAGAACCCTCAATATCTTACAGGTTCATACAACAAGAATGCCAAACCAACACAAGAAAAGACCTCCATGGGGAATTTTGGAAATGTTAAGCAGATGTTTTTTTTGTTTTTTAGGTGAAAGGACTTTTTTGACATTTTTGTTTAAGAAAGCACAAACACAGACATTTTGAGTTCAAACTAAGGTGGCCATTCACTGATTGGTGGTGTGAGTACTCGAGCATGTAATAAAGGAGCTCTGCTCCTGCTTTGCCATTCCCCTGTCTATTCATGCCTGTGTGATTATAACTAAAAGAGGTCTGGAAAAATGACAATCCATAGAATGTGACCCAAAAACATCCAGCAAAACCAATGAAACACTCATGGAACTGCACCGGATGGACTCCTCACTGCTTGTCATTTAAAAGATAAGGCAGGAATGGTGCAGGGACCGGCGCTCAAGCTGCACCACACTGAATTTTTCCATGTGTAGTCATTTAGCCATTGTGCTCTCAACAACTCCCATCTTCCATCACCATTTACAATAATGTCTGTGGCAGATGAGAGTTAAAGGAGTTGCTTGTACAAACTTTGGATCATAATCAAGGTCTACATAGTAACAAGGGTTACTTTCTTGCCCAATCCATCAAATCCGATCTATTTTAAACCATCTTGATATTGTTCCAACATGGCCAAAGGTTTTTAACAAAATGTGGGCCATCTCCCCGTAGTGCTGCTAATAGCTGTCACCTCTTCATCCTCCCAAGAAATGACATGCAAATTTAGTCGGTGTGGCACAACTGAGCAATGAAACACTTGACACAAAGGTTATGAGTATCAAAGGATTAATTGATTCACGTTTATAAATAAGGGTTTCGATCAAACACCTATGGTCCCTAGGGCTAGATTAAAAACAACAGGGAGATTATAAGGTAACACATGTCAAGGATGAGTTAATGTTAAGTGGGGTTTTTCTTTGAGTCTGCAACAATTTCATAGACAAACGTCAAACTTATAAGTTTGAGATAAATCTAAGAAGTCCTTGTACCTAATTTGTGCACTCTTGTCTATAAATAAATGTACAGCATAACAGCCAACAGGAAGTTCATATTCCTAATCTTAGATATTTCTGTTAGCCTACTGACTACCATAGTCTACAACACAAACATTTCAAAGGTGTGGCAAACAAAAGACTCATCTAAAACTAGTACCAAAAGTAAATGGTCTCACCTGGGAAGACGTCCAGACTTACCCATGGACTGGCCCCTTCCAGGGTCTTTAAGTTATCTTGATTCTCAGTAGACTTCTCCATTGTCAGCCTTCTCATGCGACTCCTCTCTGGTCTCATATTAGCTTCATAACGAGTCATTCAGGCTCTTCAGATCTTCGATTCCTCACTCTTTACAGTGAGTCTCTCACAAACATTGCAGTTTTCACTATTCACAGTAGGTCTCTCTGAGGCTTTGTTTTTTTCAAGATTCACAACACGTCACTCCCAGAACTTGGGTTTCTTCAGACTTCATTACCAATCACTCCCAGGTTTTAGATTTCTTTGGGCTTCACAATAGGTCTCTCAGAGACCTTAGGTTTCTATAGGATTCGCACTAGTTCTGGCTCATACCTGGGTTGGCAAGTTTCCCCAAAGGTCTCTTCCAGACCTTGGGCTTCACAGAATCCAGAGTAGGTCTCACCCGACCTTTGGTTTCTCACTATGAATGGGTTTTTGTGCCCCCTCATTCAGGGCCCTTTTGTATGCACCTATATTATGTCACCCTCCTGCCGTGGGCCTTTCACTGGGGTAGTTATTAAAAAACCTTTTGCTCTGGCTCATCTTCCATTAACCCATTGAGAGGGGGAGAGGAATCTTTGCTATGATGAAGAGCAACCAGGTCAGAAAATTATAGTGAGTGGCTGCGGTTTCTGGGATGCCAATATCTAGTATGCAAGAGCATAGTGGTATGGGGAAAACTGTAAATGCTGTTAAGGTGATAGGTGTCTTGAAGGATCAACAGTCATGTTGGCTGGGCAGGTTGTTGGGGGGTGGGTGTGTGCAATTGGATGATTGCTGATGGTATGGATGAGACAGCAATGTGTGAATTACTGGCAGTGACATTTGAAATAGCTGGGGCAGAAGTAATGGAAAAGTGGTTATCAGTCATTGTCATGACTCCTCACCAGGTCTTCCAACTGGGGTTTTCCCTTGACAAAATACTGTATTTTAAAAGCCTCAAACAGTGACCCCTGTGCCTCTCTCTGAAGGTTAAATTGGGCAGCCAGCTGCCCATGTTCCCTTTGTACAGTGTTTGTTAACATGTACACATTGTGCTTTAAGAGATACAAATGCTGCTTGTGGCTGCATAGTTTGGTGAAAGCTCTCTTCATCTAGGAGTGCAAGGGGCGCGGCCAACCCATAAGGGGACATTTGTCTGTGCGCACATGAAACACATTTTTCTTAATACAATGAAGGTGCTGATTCTGCACCAAGCAGAGGGGTGTGCCTACCAATTGTGGGAATAATGGTGCGTGCAGGGATACCTTCACACAGTGTACAAGGGGTCACCCGAGGCTGCACCCTGCCCCAGGGACCAAGCATGTGGCGGGACAAGTGGGGACACACTGTACACATGACAAGATGGCTATAAGGGAACCTGCCGCATAAGTGCAAGAAAGGCGAAGGCCAAACCAGTCAGCTTCATGAGAACAGCGTAGAGATTGAGTTTGAAGTGCAACTGTTTCTAACTGTATACACATAGTATTAGCAGTATACAAATATTGTTCGCTGTGTGCCAGTTTTTCAGCTCTCATCAACCACTTCTGTTCCATTGTGCTGTTTGATTTGTGCTTTTCCAGCTGTAATAACAGTGCTCTTTCTTGCCTGGTGTACACTCCTTCTTGGACTACTTCTGGTAACACAGTCCTTATATCCCTTTAGAGGACCCTTTATACATTTATATGAAGGGGATTCCTGCACTTTCTAAGATCATAGGCAGGTATTGGCCCCGGCTCTTTTCCTCACTCAATAATGTTGTCCACTAGCTAATATCCATTCCATCACTGAGAAGGTCGGCAGGTTGGGTTAGACTCTGACCTTTCCTCACTGCACATTGTCACCTGTTGCGATGTCTCCTCGAAGACGATGTGAAGTAAGGGCAGCCATGAAGTTGATATTAAAGAATAGTAACATACGATTCATGCAATAAATGTGCGCCGAAAATCATGGTGCAAGGCGGTGCAAGCGTGAAAAATTGGAAGGCCCTGCGCGTGTTTCTCCCGGGAAGTGCGCCAAATCCACAAGGCGCACAGCGAAAGCGCACAACGTTAGCGCACACACCAAAAAGGGGGCGGAACACGGGGCGTAACGTGCGGAATGGGGAACAAAGCGTGAAAATAAGGGCGTAACTGGGGATTTACTGCTGGGAAGTACACGGAACGCCCACACACACGCAAACCACAGGTATTCATGGAATAGAATAGGGGAAAGCCGGACACGGCCAAAGACACGCAGAGGCCTAAATAGTCCACCACACGAAGGCAGGCCGTAGCGTCCATGCGCATTACAAAAGTGGGCGCAAACAAAAAACACGTATATACAGCAACGATGAATGTCCCATTCTTTGGCCCCCTAGGAGAAATGACGTGTCACTCAACGCACAGGCATCCCATAAAAGCAAGAAAAAGAGATAAGCGGCCCCTGTTGCCCACGTGCGTGTAAAAAAACACACGCAGTACGCTGTGGCAGCCAGGAGCCCAAGAAATACATACACGATCAAAACGCAGGCTTGTATGCCAGTAAAAAAAGGGGTACGCGACAAACATGGACACCCGCAGTGGGAAAAATAGCGTGTGCGACTCACGGTCTGCCTTGCGTGTAGAAGAAGAATGCGTAGCCAACACCCACCCGCTGTGAAGCAATCGCTTGTGAACCCCAATGCCTGGAAAACACATGTACCGCTTCCCACAAAAAGCACGTACAGAGTGATGGAAACCCACGTGGGATCTTTAACCCGTGCCAGGGAACCGCCCGTGTGTGCCACGTCACAGACGCGCTTACGCGCTAAGAGCCTTTCCTCGAATTACACGCTGACGTGCACTTTTTCACGTGCCAAATCACTCCATATCAAGCTGGCCACGCGACAACACACGGAAGACTACACTCCTGCCCAGAAGGCCATTTTCCTGCACTCAAGAGCCCTGAGCATGCTCCCACTTGCAATATGCTGCTGCCTGCCTGCCTGCCTGCTGGCCACGTGCCCTGCTATTAGGTGCCTGCAGGTCAGCCATCTGCAGGGGTCCAGTTGCTGTGACCACCCCTGCTGGAACAGAAGACTCCCGACTGGTATTCCATCGCTCCACAGCCCAGCCCCAGGACCCAGTTGCCCTCCCACACCTGCCTCGGGGGTTGCCATGTCCGACACAACACCATCTGGCACCAGTGGCAACCCCCCAGCAGAGAGGCAGAGGGCTGCCAGCTTCAGTGCCAATGAAGTTGGCATCATGGTGGAGCAAGTCCTGGGGCATTATGATGCTCTCTTTGGAAGTTCACGCGCTGACAATGAAGGACGGAAGAGGATCTGGAAGGACATCGTGGCTGCCATCAACGTGGAGGGGTGGCAGCCCGTGACATGCAACACGTCCGGAATGGCTGGGGGGACTTCAGGTCCAGGACCCTCAGCAAGGCCCGGAGCCTCTTGAAGTCAGCAGATGCTGAACGGTGCCGGGTCTGCCTTAACAACAACCAGATGTGTGTCCTGGAACATATACGCCCAGCGCTCCACCTCCAGGTCCTTCAAAGGCAGACCCGTCCGGAGTCAAGCGGTAAGTGTACATGCGTACTGATTGGACGCTGTGCATGTTGAGGTGTGGCAGGAGTGTGCAGGTTGCACATATATCTTGGAAGGGTCATGTATGGATGTGTATGTACAGGGACATGAGCCTGCCGCATGCAAGTCCAGTCATGTGTGAGGCACATCAATGGTGTATGTGTTCAAATGCATGGTGCCCAAATGCATGTTTCGGTGCACACATGCGTATAATTATTTATATGTACTGTGGCATGGTTGTGATGTGACACATGGATGCTGGTTCCACTTTCATGTATGTGCACAATGTACATGTGCGTTTGTGTGCATTTGACATGTGTGCCACTGTGATACTCCATGGATGCATGTGACACCAACATGTAGGAGGCTGATTGGCAGATGTGACATGGATGCCGATGATTTAAATGTGACAGGTGGTGGAGATGTACAGATACATGTATGTCTGGTGGTGTGTGTGCATGTGTTTGGCACTCCCCGTCTTGCATGTGACGTCAGGCTAACCTTCGGCTGCTCATGCTGTTGTATGTGTATGGATGGTGCTGCCTGCTGCAACATTCCTGTTAATTTGCGCATGTGTGTGGGTTCAAATGGTAGGTGTGTTGGGGATTGTGATGACATGTGTAAAGTTTTACAATGCCACTCATGTGTGTATCAGACCATTGTACAGTGCCCTGATGACTGTGTTCTGTCTCTTACTGTCTGCATTGTCAACTGATGAACAGGGCGGAGACGGTGCTGTGGAGCACAGCGGCAGGGATCCCACCGCCAGCTGGAGATGCAAGGCCCAGCTCCCCTCCCAGAATGTCATCTCGTCAGGGAGTGAGGAGTCTGGTGCTGCGACCGGGGCCGCAGCTGCCGAGAGTAGGTCCAAGAGGCAGAGGTCGGAGGTGGACTCCTCAGCAGCAGAAGGGGCAGCTGAGACCCCACAGGGGCCTATGGAGGAAGATGGCACCGAGTCATCCAGGTTGGTGGAGGGTTTGGTTGAGGAGGAGGCGGTGGAAGGGCCACACATGGGGTCTGGAGGGGGGATTCCACTGGTGCTAGTGGTGTAGTCCAGGGGCATGGACAGGAGGCAGCACAGGCGGACGCAGAGGTGCCTGTGTGTAATCCTGTCCCCGATCCTTTGACTGCATCATCCCGCACCAGCAGAGATGCCTTCGTCCAGACCCGTTTTGAGGGAGGGGATCGGCTAACAACAACTGGCCTTCCTCTCCCTGCGGACGTGGCAATCCGGGACCATGTTGAGCTTGTCCTAGCTGGGGTGGTGTTGCGTCAACTTGGCATCCTGGATAACGTGCAGGGTTCTCATGAGGACGCTGCATTTTATTTCAGTCAGATGCCTCGTTGACCGTGTCGACTGGCTAGGAGGGATCACTGGTGCTGGGTTCCTCCGTGTGCTGGACCTTATGCCGACCCCCCCCTCAACTGAACCCCCTATGCGCCAGCCGTCCTCTGTGCAATCTTCCGGCCCAAGTATCACCTGGGCAGCCTGTCGAGCTGCCTCTGACCCCGCGGCCAGGCTGGTGGAGGACACATCCCTGCCACAGTCGTGAGTCGGAGGTCCAGCAGGGGTGGCCATCCCAACAACTGGACCCCAGCAGGAGGAGGACGTGCAGGCATCAACAGGCAGGGCACATGCACGGCAGCAGCAGGCTCAAGGCGGGAGCGATGATGGCTCTGGGCCTTCAACATCAGAGGGGCAGGCATCGGCCGAAGGGCAGGAGGACCCTGGATTGGGAGTGGCTTCCGTGTGGCAGCGGTTGGGCCAGCAAATAGATGCGGAGTGGCGGCAGGCGGAAGAGGCACAGCTCACTATGGTCAGGGCACAGAACTCCATGCGCAGGGCGCTGAGGCAGGCTGAGTGCCTCGAGGAAATTCGCAGGGAGTTGGAGGTGGTCATGGCATTATCCCTGCGAGACCTCAGGGCAAGGGAACAGGCCCGCCTCCAGGAGGTTGAACAGGAGTTTGATGATGCCCTGGCCCAGGAAATCAACAAGTGAGCCGTAGGACTTGCCCGCCGCCATTGTATATAGTTCATTAGTGTTAGGTTCCCTTTCTATTTTTCTTTCATTTGGGGCGCATGGACTATGCTCCACCTTTTTGTATATAGTTATTTATTAGGTAGGGTTTTTTGTAGGTTTCCTTTGGATTGTTGGGCTCATGGACCCTGGATGTTTACATTGTATATAGTTCAGGACTGGATTTGACTTCATTGATTTTTTTTTCCCATGGAGCAATGTTTTTTATTTTTTTTTACCTTTGGATTTGGTTTGATGGACGGACCCTTTGGAGCCATTTTCATTTGGATTTATTTGGATTCAGCATTCATATATTTTTCATTCATTTTGGACATCCAGCCTTTTGTTTATTATTTTTTTTCTTGTGTGATTTTCTTTCATTCAGTTGATTTTGTATTTAATAGTTTTGGATTTCATACTTCATTTGTGTGGTATTCTCTCTTTGGTTTCGTGCATGTCACGATGTGGTATTTCTCATTCACTTACCCCCATTGTGTGTCTGACGGACATGTATTGATTTGCATACTTGTCATTTGGGATCTATCATGACATTGGGAATTCAATGTGGAGTGGATGGAATACTTGGTTGGGTGTTTGGACTGGGGTGGCGTGGGGTGGGATTTGGGTGGCCATAAGGGCCATGAGTGAGGATTGTGATGACGTGTTGGGGGAGGGACATGAGTCAGGGCCTGATGGCAGGTGCCCGTCACTCGGGGTGGGTGGATGGGTGGGGGACATTAGTCGGGGCTCACAAGGGTGCTCACAAGTGCATGGTGCCTTGTGGGCAGCCTGCAGGGCATGGTGAGGGTTGTAGGGTAGTCCCCTGTGGTGTCGGCTGCCTGCAGGGCATGGGGAGGGGGGAAACCGCACACCCGGGAGGGCCCAAGATGGCAAATTGCGTGTGAAACTCCCTGCGTACCCCCAAATACACGTACCCCGCTCTCGCATGGAGTATCGTGTGCGAAACTCCCTGCGTACCCCCCAAATACACAGACCCAACTCGCACAGGCCCTATCGCATGTGAAACTTTCTGCGCACCCCCGAAATTCACGCAGGCTGCCCATCCACCCTCCCCATGCCCCACAGGCAGCCCATCCACCCTGGCCATGCCCCACAGGCAGCCCACACCACATGGGGGTCTTTTTCCATGCAATTTACATGGCGCGAGCAGGGTACGTGTATTCTGAGGGGTGCGCGGGGAGTTTTTCAAGCTTTTTCGCGAGCGGGGTACGTGTATTCTGGGGCGTGCGCAGGGAGTTTTACATGTGTTTTCGTGGTTGAGGGGCTGTATTCTGCTCCACTGGCCTTTGTGCCAGGTACTGGATTTGTGCGATTTCTTTGGTGCACGGGGCGAGGTTGGGGGTGTAACTGGCGCTGCTGCAGGGTCGCTGCGCCACTCTAGGCCACGGCTGCTTATGGATGTTTTAATCCATGAATACGTTGTGCGCCTAAATGGGTTTTGGCGCACGCGGCTGGTGCAGACTGCCGCACGCGCACGCTGTGCGCCAGCCGCGTGCGCCACTTGTGCACCGATTTCTATGAATTACCCCCATAATGTTGTGGCATAGGCTCCAACAATACAGAAGGATATAGCACACATCACTGTACTCACATACAGTATCAAGCCCTTTGAATGCCTATAGAAAACAAATGGCATTGTTGCAAATGGGAAGGGCTCTTTCTTACAGTATCAACCCATTCAAATGAGAATTAATGACACCACAGAAATTGGAAGTTTACAACGCACTGTACTGTACACCCATACATTTTCAAACCCTTCTAATAGCAGTAGAAAATGAAGGAACTGTCACAAATTGGAACGCAACATAAATTGCTGTACACCCACACAGTATCAAAAACTTTTAGTGCCAATGAAAAGTTAATGGAACCCTCACAATTAGGAAGAACACAACACACATCACGTTATCCCTATATAGGACTATTCCAATCGCAACAGAAATGTTACACGTTTACCACAGGACACGTGACAGGAAAGAGATGAATGGTACTGCACAGTAAATCGCAATCGGAATTGAAGAGAAGGTTGTCCTTTTTGGGAGGCAGATGAATTCCCTGGGCATGTGGGCTTTTTGTTTCAGGCACTCAACGTGCAATGGTCCAGCCACAGACATAACTGTGGCTTGTTCCATCTGTTGAAGAACCTGTGGGTCTTCATTTAGAAATCATGGACACGAGCAGATCCGACCTCAGCAAATACTTTGCTCACACATTACCAGGCGGTAATGGGGGCACTTTGAATATCATTTAAATCATACAGGCGGTAAGGTGGCTCAGCAGGTTAAACACGTGTTGCTTTGATTTCTGTCTGATCTGCAAGTCGCAGGTACAAAGCCAGCTCAGCTTTTCATCCTTCCGAGGTTGATAAATGAGTTCCAATATCGATTGGGTAATAATAGTAACGTATGCAAATATGTCCTATTTTACGTGCTTAGATTAAAGCCCTATATAAAAATATAGACATGAATATTAAATCACGTCCCACACCCTTGTCCCAACAAAAGATGTCCTGTCATACACATTCCTTGGTTATTTCTGTTTGATTTCCGGCCATACTATGAAGAGCACTTTTACACTATTTTACATTCCAAATTATGCACATATCTTACAGCATGGAACACACCTCCCAGTGAGTGCGAACCGGCTTTCTGAAATGACGAAGGGTGCGAAATGCATGGATGTAAAAAACAGAGCAGGGCCCTCCACAGTGCGGCAGATTGGTAAGAATAACACTTGCCAATTAACAAGTTATCCATGCGTTTGAATAAGTGTGGTATAATCTCCAATATTCATACGAGTATCTGTTGTTGTACTCAAGCTGAACATTGCAACGAGTTCGTTTTATACGGCAAGCATTCATTCGCGCCGAATTCTAAAGGCAAGATACAATGCACGAGGCACATTGGATCTTGTGCACTCTCATTTTAGATGTGATTCAATATGGTTTAAACATGTTTTCAATGAATCAGACATAAGTTAACTAGATTCTCAGAAGTAATGAGTCACTATTTTGGGTAGAGATAGTTTAAAGCATGAAGTGCAATGCCATGGAATGATATGTGTGATATTTGCTTTAAAAAAATGCTGCAGATGCACAAACAGTATGTAATTAGAAATTGGAACTTTTCATTAATTATTTTCCCTTCTCTCTCTCCCCTCCCCTTCCCCTGTTGTATATGTTTATGCTCATGTTCTTTTTATTTAAGGGGATAGGACTATAATATAAATGTTGAGACAGGTGACACCTATTTATGTTTGAATGTGAGTTTAGATGCCCTGATGAAGACCTAGAAGGTCGAAACATGTGTTGGCAATTGGCAATTATTGTAACCCTGGTGAGATGGGCGTTTCTTTGGCACTTGAGTGGCCGAGTACCACCAGTACTAATTGTCATTTCTAAAGTGTAAATGCTGTTAGAATTATTGATATTCAGTTGTTATGTACATGCACACATCATTGGTTACCTTTATATCAGAATGAAATTGGCACGCACATGCAATGTACATTAAATAAGCAAAAGTTCTCAGGCAACATTCTACAAAGTGGTCTTTTATTTCCTAGTCAAACAGTTGCCATCAATATTAAAGAAGGGTTTAGCGCTTATCAATGGAACTAGTGTTCTATTGTTACCTTGCAGAAGGGCAGGGGTAGCCCTTCAGTTCCACATTAAACCGCAGCCATTACTCTTCATAGAAGTGAGGAAGTTCTCTTAATAATTAAATTAGAAACTTGGAGTCTCGGCGCACATCCCAACTAGCTACACCGCTTTTCGATGTTTCCCATACTATGAAAGGGCGTCACCGTAAAGGCATCCATTCACACTCTTTCTCAGAAGGAATTTCAGGAGCTGGGAGGCACCACGGCATAGGGAACCCTTGATGGTGTGCAAACCGTACCTCCGCGCAGTCAGTCTGGTGTGAATGTGAGGGGATTACGAGCTTAAGGTAAGCGATATTAAGGACGCTGCTGCATGTGGCCCGTCTAGCTGTAGGGGAGGCTAATTAAGAGCGGCAGTCCCCCGTTGTTGAGGCACTTTGTGAGATTCATTCCAAAAACAAGATCTGTCCAGGAATTTACAGGCATACGTGAATAAACTGTTAATGAGCAGACACACAATAACGTCTCGAAGGATAGCTCAGGGGCAAAGTGCTCGCCTTGGAAGCAAGACAGCACAGAGAAAAACAGGTTTGATCCCCGGGTCCGTGCTTAGAAACCTCTGGGTATTGGGTGCGTTATAAATAACCAATCATATCAATAATGTATGGGAATACGGAATGCTGAGTGCGTGTCATATTAGCACTATGATATTTCCTGTACGCCTTATAGGCTGTCTGCAACATTGCCTCACAGGCTGCCAAAAACACCTAATACTTGGGTGCAACTTTTAGAATAAAAAACTGTTTGACATGCCTTGTTTGAACCCCCAAAATAATGATAAAGAGAGTGTGCTTGAAAGGACATTGTTGTCACACCTTCTGCATATTCTGGGTGGTACAATACTGGAAGTGGGCGCTTTGCCGCTGCAGCTGGACAAACTCAAGCGCTTCAACGGTCCAGGTTTTGAGTGTGCTGTGCACTGAACACATTCCCTAGAATAGATGCCCACGTGTATATCCTGTTAGGTTTCAGAAGTTGAGTCCATCATGTTTCGATAAAAACCGTATTCTGAAAACCTGTTTACAATGTCTTTATTATGCCTGTAGTACTGAGGAAAAGAGCAACCGAAAAAAAGGTATGAACGAATAATCTAAATGATCAGTAGGGTCTATTGTAGACTGGAAAAATAGCATTGGTGGCGAGGATGAAACGTTGGCTCCTATTTGATTGAGGCATTCAGCCACTTAATATGGGGGTTAACAAGTACAGATCCTTGATCTCATGTTTATTCGGGGATTTAGTAGGCAAGTGCTCTGACCTCTCGTCCACCGATGCTAGAGGGAATGGCATGTGCCAGAAGACGAATGTGCTTGATATATCTGCTGGGAAATGTAATTTAAACAAATATGTATATTAGGTGTTCTCAACTCTTGAGGAACATCTTGCTTAGGTGAGCACTGCGAAGCTCTTTCTCTCTCCCAGTCCCAGTCCTAATTCAGCCCTAGTAGTTAATATTGGTGTACAGTCATTCCACACTCGAGGCTACTAGGGGGCTCAATGGCATGACACTTTTTTAGTTTGCCAATGTCCTGTAAGCAGGTGGGTATTCTTTTTGACTCTGGTTGTGCTATGACTTCTACTGAGTAACAGATATTAATAACCAAAGTGCCATTTAATGAGGAGAATAAGTTGTCACAGAGTTGTGTGATGATGTATTGCTTTTCTTGTGTGCATTTACTAACTGGAATGCTCTGCAGTTAGGTATCATTGTTGTCATCACTGTTTTCCTTCTGTGCTTCTTGACAGTGGTCAGTAATACTCATCTACGTTCTCAGCCGATCTGATGATTTTGCTGTGGTCACAGGATGAAAGACCAAGCGTGGCCTTACCGGCTCTCCACTCACACCCTTTCCCAAATGGTGATTCGTCCTCAAAGGAGCAAGTATTTTAATGGAGGGAAGTTTGATCTCGGCCGTTGCATATATATTGAGGGGACCCAGGCCCAAAGTTAGCACCACCACTTACTTTCCCCCTCATCAGCTATGAATACATTTAGAAATCCTACAAGTGATGTTAGATTGCACATTTCCATTTCTTTTTGGAACCTTATTGTTGTGCGGGGACAGTCTTCACCGGTATGAGTGGGCTTGGACTAAAAGAAGAGCAGTGCCATTAAAGAAAACGTGGAGAACTCTGCTCCTCTCTTTTCATGTATGCCTGCGAGCAGAACAGCGTGTGCGAATGATATTTTATGGAATTTTCCATTGGGCGGAGGTTGGCAACAGTTCAAACGAGGCACTCAAGACATTGATGTAATCACATAGAAACATATGCAGCCATACATTTTCTCAATGCATTGTTGCAGATTCCAGCTCCCACCAGTCAGTGCCTTGCCACAAAGGGCATCAGACTGCAAACCAGCGAACTTGCATCTGACAGCAACCACCCAACAAAAACCAGCCAACTCTCCAGCGATTGCCGGACAAGCAGGAAGACAAACTCACTGCAACTGTAAGCGAAACTATTGCTCTAGATCGTCTTTCCTAAAAACCTCAGAAGTTAGAGAGAGAGAGAGCGAGTGTACGTGTATACTGAGCTAAAAATAAAGTTTTGGAAAGACATGTTGGCTGGATCAAGCGTAAATGCTATAAATAGGACATACATTGATTTTGAGATGAGTCTTTTGGAGGCAGGGGTGGGAGATATCTAGAGCGATTGAGAGAACAATGTTTTAGCTGAAGGAGTGTCCGAATAGTAAAGTAGGATTTGGTCAAGAGAGGGGTATTAAAATAGGATTTAGTTAAGAGACAGACTTGGATTTAGTTGAGTGAAAACAGACAAAATATAAATATGATTACTTGTCACAGACAGGTACAACATGAGAGCAGTTTATGGCATCTTTTAAGATCAGACTACAAATTACTACTACTAGGGGACAAGGAAATCCCAGTGACTAACTTGCATTGTATAAGCACACATGATATAGCTGATGAAAGTGAGAATTTAGAAGGTCGAGTAGTGCTTTGGAGACACGAATAACTTATGTTCAGTGGCAGTAAAAGTGTACCATTATTTTGTTACCAGAAAAAAACACTAGTCATGAAAAAAAACTCACAGAATCCTGCAGAAGCAGAATATATTCAGTATTTCTAATTCATTCTACCATATTTTTATGATGCAACAAAAAGGTTCTTGCAAAGAAAATGTCTTAAAATTATTTAGAGGCCGGAAAAGATTATTTTCAGTCTCTTTAACTCAGTTGCTTGGAATCAAAATGTAATTTGATTGTTTTGTGGCAACAGGGTGTTTTCACTGGCTCTTAATGAATGTGCGACATATTTTTGTGATGCATAAAATGAAATGCTAGCAGCAGACTAAACCTTTTGACAAACCTTTGGAGAAAATAGGAGGCTATACTCAGTAGCTATAACTGAATAGGCATCTTTTTGTGAGGAGACAAAAATCAGCTTGACGTGTAGTGCGACATTTTTTGGTGGCAGGGGATTATTTTCTGTGTATGTACACAACGAGCTATCTGGGCACATTTGGTGACGGGGAGGTCATGTTTGGTGCCTGTAAGTCAATGTTATGTCTTTTTGTGATACACAATCGAAACATATTTGTTGCAAAGAAAGCATTTTAGAATTGTTTGGCAGCAAGAGGAGATTATATTCAGTGGCTGTAACTTTATGCACTATTATTTTCTGATTAGAAAAAAGCAGTAATTGTTTGAAAAGAAAACGAATGTGTATTATTAGGAGACATGGCAGTGCATTTAGTGGTTGTTATTGTAAATATCTCTAACTGCAGCTACCAGAATATTTTATTTAGACTTCGTCTCAATGAATGCAAAACTAGACAATGTGGAAGGCAACGGTGCGGGACAAGATACCAGTGCAATACAGAAATATGCCTCAACATTTTCCACACCTACTTGCGCATTATGCATTCTTGCTGCAAAAGCTTCCTATCTAAATCACCTCGATGGATGTTTTCAGAAGGTTATATGCAGTTTAAATCCTGTCTCACTACCCAAACGTTTTGTCTTAGAGCAATGCCTTAGACTTATCTCCCTAGGGCTGCTGATTACAATAGTGCACACATGAGTGTGAGGCTTTTAATGTAAAAAAAAAAAAAGGAAACTGCGCCAGCTGGTGCTGTAAAGACTCTCCTGCATCAGCCTAATACAATTCCTGTTGGTCGTTTTGAACCGTCTTAAAGAACTGAATGAAAGAAATGCTTCATCCAATAGATCTTCACGGGTATGCCGCTGTATGTAAGTAAAAGCGTAAAAGCCAGCCGTTCGGGTATCTAGAATAAAGCAGATCTGAGCGCCAAGGATTACCGGCAGAAGGTGCCATCATGCTACATCGCTCTGTCACAGTAAAAAGTGCAGTCGACATCGTCGCATCGGCACGTAATTACCTGCTGCTCGATGTGAAGTCTAGCACATCACTCTATGGGGTCGGTAGGTCTGCTGTCAAACCAACATTGTCTATCGGCGCGTCCTATAGATTAAATGTATGCACCCGCAACCCGCATGCGCGTTATGTTCTAATGCCTGACCGATGCAGGGGCCATCTTTTGAAGGGGTGAATCACGGACCAAAAGGGAGAATGCAAAGGAGGCCCTGCCTGGGAAAATCCCGTCACTTCATGCCCTATTAAGATAGAGAAGGGGACAATGCAGTACCCCGGGATCAACACCCTAGTCTCAAAAGTAGGTCTCAAAAAGGAGACTGAAACAACATGGGAACCGGAAATGAAGACCTGAACGTCAACAACAGTCGGTTCCTAGATCCAAAAGGACCATTGGCCTAGAATACAAGCAACACTCTTGTATCTAGTGTGTGGGAGTCGCTTGCTAAAAATTACCATCAATGCCTTTCAGGTGCTTCATTTGATTTTATGCCACTCTACCTAGTCACTGATGCCCTTAGTGTCACTGTGGGTGAGGGAAATTCATTCTTGTTCTCGCCTAAAGAGTCTGGCTTCTTTCTCTTTCAGGTTGGGGGAATGCATTTCTTGCAACACTGTTCAACGAAAGCCATCCCACACATGGTGTTTCTCTATAAAATGTTTAACCATGGGGGCCTGTTCTATTGTATTCTTTAGACAGCAACGATGCTAATTAATGCGTGTCTTAACTTTTCTATTAGTCGTGTTAATATATTTTAGGCCTCCATGGCATGTTACTATATAGATAACATGTTCTGAATTACAATTCGTGGATGTGTTTTGTGTCCAGGCTTTTTCCAAACCCAATGTCCACCACTTTCAATGTGTTGGTTAGTGTGCACACTCTGCATTTGCCGCACGGATAGTGCTTTATGATGGGGTTGATGCCCAAGGCGTTAAGGAGAGAGACTAGTTTGTTCTCGTTCTTTAGGCATTTTACTCCTGCTCACCATGTTGCCAATCAAAGTACACTTTTGATATTCCACATGTGTTCCATCTTTCTCAAAGATATGTCAATGTTTGCATGTAATGTTGCATAGTTTGAGACTAAGGCTGGTATAAGTGGACACATATACTAATCTGTTTTAAACGGGCCTCTTAGGGTGGTTCTCCAATAATGATTCCCGGTGGTTATTGTAGGCTCTTTTGGCTGACTTCTTCCCTCCTTTTTTGGGGTATCCTCTGTCTCTTATTTGTTTGCATGAAATCATGGCCTCATTTTTAAAAGCTTCTTTAGTACTGCTATTTCTTTTGAGGTACAGAAATTACCCAAACGGGAGGTTATCCCAGAGGCGTTTAACACAATGGCTGGTATATGAAAGAAAATAGTTTTTATTTGTGGGCTTGTGAAAAGGTGTTACCAGACGTTTGCCATCTGTGTGGTAGATATTTTTTATCTAAAAAAATAATCTATTCAGTACTATGCTTCATAGTGAACTTTAAATGATGGTTCTTGGTATTGAGCCGCTGAAAAAAAGGAATTGAATGATTCTCCTGAGCCTTCCCTCACCATCAGGATATCATTGATGTATCGGGTCCATTCTTTTATCTGATCTTTGAAAAGATTGGTGTCCGCATAAATGACACTTTTCTCAAAACATTCTATATGCAGGTTCACAAGACTGGGGGCCACAATAGCCCCCATCACGGTACCCACATTTCAAACCTAGAAATTCAAAGTCATTTTAAGTGAGGACTAGTTCCACACACCACATCAGGAACAAATTCGGAACGGCTCTTGGTCAGTCCTCTTCCACAGCATCCTCTCGATCACTTCCAAGGTGGCTTGTTGTGGGATGCTCGTGTAAAGGGATACTACATCCAGACCTATTAATATGTTCGTATTTGGATCAAATTCAAGGTTCTCGAACTTCCTGATGGCATTAGTGGTGTCTTTAAGGAAAGAGATCATGGTACTAACAAAACCTTTTAAGTAGTGATCTGCAAACTGAGAAAGCGGTTCCAATAAAGAGTTGATACCCGATACAGTGGGACGAACCACAAGGGTTCTGTAGGGTCTTCTGTATCTTAGGCAGACAATACAAAGTTGAACTAGTAGGGCTTCCTTGAACAAAAAGAGAATTCTTGCTTGCAAATCCAGACCCTTTCTTCTGCTTTTGTTACCTTAAGATCTATACTTTCCTTGAGGGATTCCAATCAATCGTTTGTGTGAATCTCATAACCATTGGTGTCTAGAAGTTGTCTTAAGCATTCTTCAACATAATCAGATTTGTTCTGGACAACAATGCCTCTGACTTTATCAGCTTTTTTTATAATGATCAATTTGTTATTGGCCAAAGATTTTGCTGCCCTTCATTCTTTTTTATTCAAGTTCTGAAAGGTATGTCCCCTTCGGGTTTCCATCTGCCCTATTTCTGTGACAACTTTCTTTTCAAAGACTAGGGATTCAGGAGTATGCATGTGTGTAGGAGGCATGAAGGTGGAAGATTTTCTAAGACCGGTTGCATTGTTGGAAGGAGGGCTGTCGTTTTTCTCAAAGAATTCCTTAAAATGGAATTTCCTTATGAATTTCATAAATTTCCCCCGAAATTCATAGGGGTTGTGTTATTTTGCGAGGACAAAACCTAAGCCCTTGTTTAGTACTTCCTCCTCAGTGGCCTGTAGAACATAGTCAGAGATGTTGACTACAAGCAAGCCCTGCTTTTTGTCACCCTCTACTCGTGTTCCCACTTAGCTCTGCTGTGGCCGTGCTGTAAAAAAAAAAGATCATTTCTTCTATTCCCTCTTCCTCTTTGTCTATTGTTTTGTCCTCTACCTCTAATGTATATGGGTCTACTTGTTGACAGACCCTTCCATGATTCTTCTATCTCACCGCTATCCTTGCACGTGCTGTAGCAAGTGGCTCGGGACCTGGCACAACGATTCTTGTTGTTGGTACCCAGGGGTTGGTAAAGAGATTCATTGTATTATCCTTCTTTTACATATGGGAAGGTTTTTTCATGACTGAAATTAACCGAGTCTTTTTTTAGTCTCCTAATCCTTTCAAAGGTATTATTTAGTTTGAACTCCTTCATTTCTTGTTCAAGTTCGTCAGTCTATTTTTTGAAACCATTGAAGGATGGGATTTTTTTATGTCCTCCTCTATCTTTTTAAGATCCGGCTCGATCTTCTGTGCTGCCTCTTTAGCTATATCAATTATTAAAATCAGCCAACCCCTCACACATCGGTTAGCAATATAGCTCCAAACATATCATTATCCAAGAAGAATTGTCGTTTTAGGCTGGCCCTCGAGTGTATGCAAAGCTGGCAATTATTGATGCCAGTATATTACACTAGTGAAATAAAATCCAACTAAATTACCTCCTGGCGGTTTGCTTCATAAAAGAAGGAATATTTCTGCATTACCATATGGGGGGAGTTTACAGGTCTGATTTGACTTGATCACAGCTCACAGATGTGGTAATGGTTGGGTCTTAGTGCCGCTTACTTTTTGTGTGATTTTTTGACCCATTGTCCACCTCAAGCACTAGTGTGTGCTCGTTCCCTCTGCCTCCTTTCCTTCCTTCCATTTCCCATTTCCCACCTCCCTCACCCCATACCCTGTGATTGGCCCAGTTACCGGTGTATCCATACTGCGAGGACCCTAGCCCTCGCGACCTGCATCAGAGCGTCACTTGATCACAGCTCACAGGCGAGGAAGCTGTTTGGTTTTAGACCCACTTACTTCAAGTTTTGTGTGATTTTTGAAACATTGTCCTGCATCAAGCACTAGCATGCACTCATCCCTTATGCCTCCCTTCCTTCAATCCATTTCCCGGTTGCCACCTCACGTCTGCCCCCTTACCCTGTGATTGGCCCTTATCTCCTTATCACACAACCCTCCAGGGCAGCCCCACTGCCTGTGCAGCCCCTGTAACTAAGGGCCCCGTACAAAGGGCAGCTCCTACAGATGCAGCTCCAGATTGTGTTTGCTAGTGTTCGCCGGTGGAGCCTGCAGCGCAGCCGTCAACCAGCAGTGATTGACAAGGTAAGGAAGGTGGTGCTGGGCGAACAGCCATTACTGCTCCCTATTAAATTGCACCTCCTCTCTGATTACTCCTATTAACAACACTTGTAGTCTGCTCCACGCCGCCCTCAGTTGTATGTTATCCATATCTGGCATTTAGGCAAATTGTCTTAGTTAGCCTTATCAGGCTTTTTCCGTCTATCTAGGAAACTCGAATCTGGCTGTTTTCCATTTGTTGTGTTTTGAACGGTAGTCTTTTTTCCCTCTATCTAGGAAACTCGAATCTGGTTGTTTTGCATTTGCTGTTGTGTTTTGAAAGCTAGTATTTTTTCTTCCCTTCCCCAGTAATCTAGACTCCCTCCCCTCCATCCAGCGCTGTGCTCCCAGCTCTAGGTGTTCCACTGCCTCTACCGGGTCCAGCCTGAGCTGCACTCTAGCGGTAAAGTTGGGTTCCGAGTGAAACAACTGCAGAACTGGGTCTCTGTTTAGTGGGTCTCCTGTGGCTGGCGAAGGTAGGCTAACATAGGATCAAGTCTCTTGGCCTCTCCCCAAGCTCGCCCTCTGCCTTCTGCAAGACTGTCTCATTGGTCTGGACTTCCGTTCTCATATATCTGATTCATCTGTGCCTGGCCTGCTGCTAGGCTGCCTGGGGAGTTGCATCATGCATTGTGCAGTCTCCCTCCCTCTCTGTCTACCTTTGCCATCTTGCGGCTCTCTCCCTCCATGGTTCTTTTCATCTCCCCTATCTTCTCTTACTGCTACTCTATCACATATCCTATCTCCTATCTAAAAGTTCAAGAAATATCTCCTGGACTCCTATCCAGGTCTGCCCATCGCTGACACCTATTCCAATGCTTGTTCCAGGCAGACTGTCACTGACATCTTCTTTGTTGATCCTTCTCCGGACCTTTGGATTCCCCTATATGGGCTCAGTGCTCTCCCCTTTCTCTTCGCCCATTAATGGTGGAACTCGATGGCAGTAGCAGTACTACGGGCACATTTCTCATCTTCTAGGGGCATCATTAATGTCTACCAGAATGACAATGTGATGGCCCAGGGCTCTCAGCCCAATCTCCTCCTACTTGATAGGCGCTTTACGTCTCTCATCAACTTCCTCCCTTCTCCTGCCACTCCTCCCTCTGCCACCCCTCTGCCACAACTGACGGGCATACCCCTTTCTGATAACCCTACTCAGAAGACCTTCAAAGGTTGCAACCAGCTCCACTAAACTACCCTCAACTCTCGCTCTGTGGTTAAACACTCCTCTGACATCTGCCACCTCCTTCAACACTTCTACCTCGACATACTTGCTCCCACTGAGACGAGGTTCATGGCCAGCTCTGTCACTACTTTTGACACACTCCTCCTAGGAGGGTTACAAGATCTTCTCTAAGTCCAAGTCTAACTGGTCTGGGGGCGGAGTGACCCTGATCTTCCAAGAATGGGTCCCTGCTACTATAATACCCATTCAGTCCTACTCTTCCTTTGAATGCCTCATTTGCAGGGTTGGTGTGCGTCGTTTGAAGGGTTGGTATCTCTCCAATCCTCTCGCAGACTCTTGCCACCATCTACAGGGCCCACCTCCAAGCTTCTCTTTCTCAGAGACTTCAACATTCACCTTGACTCCCCTGATGCTGCTGCTGGACTCTTTCCCAGCGTCTGTGACTCTTTCTCTCCCCATTTTGACCTCCGGTCCAATGCACTCAGTCGGACACACCTTGGACGCTCCCATCTCAGCAGACATCCCCATCTCCTACTCCCTCACTACACCTCTCCCCTGGTCGGATCATGCTCTCCTGCCCTGTCACCTGGAACTCTTGGGTCCCCCGGCTAAGCCTCTGTCTGCACTACCAGCCTCCTTTTCTATCATTCGCCCGATGAAGCGAGCGTCAGTTGCTTCTTTTGCCAAAACTTTCATTCCCTCTCCCACTCTGGAACTGACTCTCACACTGACACAGCCTTTTCTAACCTTTACCTCTCCATCTCCAACACTCTGGACATCCTTGCCCTTGTCATAAGGATCTGCATGAAGCCTATCCCTAAGCGCGGTACTGGCCTCTCACTTCATTACCCAAACTAATGATATCCTGTCCTCACTCTCCACTACACCCCTCCCTTTGCCCTCACCCGCTCTCAGACCTCCCTTGGCCCCTCTCTCCCCTTCTCTACTAGTCTCCTTTTTCTCACCAATAACTTCTGATGAGGTCTCAAGAGAAGTCCTTTCTATGAAAGTCTCTTCCAAACAGGTGTTTTCCTGCTCCTCCAGAACTATCAAGGACAACATTGCCTCCCTCACTCCAGCCTTGGCTGACTTCTGCAATCACTCCTTTGCCACTGGCTCCATTCGGCTACTCCTTATGCACTCCCTTGTCCACCCTCTCCTCAAAAAGCCTTTGGCTGACCCCTCCTGCCTGGCTAACTATTGTCTTATCTCCATGACCCCCTTTCTGGGCAAACTCTTGGAGAAACTGGTCCTCTCCCAGCTGATCCAACACACTGAATCTGTTGGTTGTCTCCACGACCACCAGTCTGGATTCAGAGCGGCCAGAGCCATGGAAACTGCTTTTCTAAACACCCATGAAGACTTGCTCTCAAATCACAACTCCAACTTTCCTTCCATTCACTTCCTTCTTGACCTTTCATCTGCCTTTGATATGGTCAACAATGCCACACTTATAAAACAGCTCTGTGATACCCTTGGCATCACAGACCTGGAACTGGAATGGTTGACCTCCTTTCTCTCTGATTGACCATCCCAGGTACAACTGGGCCCTTTCATCTTCTCCATCTCTCTCTCCACCTGTGGTGTGCCTCAGGGCTCTAACCTCTTGCAGTGGCTCTTCAACATCTACCTTTCCTCTCTAGCCCATTTGATCTCTGTCTTCTCTCGTCACTTCCAGTGTTATGCGGACATCATGCAGCTCTCCTTCAATCTTCCATGCACAGCCTCCCCTTCTTCATCTCTCATTCCTGACTGTCTGACTTCCATTCAGGCATTGTGTGCTGCTAATGATCTCTGCCTTAATGCCAGTAAGCCTGAGATCCTTCTCATTGGGACCCAGCTCCCTCTTTCCCCCCCTACTCTCTGAAAGACCTCCACTCCCTCCTTCTCTCCTCATATCACTGACCTTGCCAAGAAGGCCCACTTTCAACTGTACCTCCTCAGAGGCATTCTTCATTTCCACAGCTTGCCCTCAAAATTCAGTATCTCCAGACTCTGGTCCTCTCTAGGCTGGACTACTGCAACAGCTGCTTCCTCAATTTGCCTAAATCTTCCCTTCGCCCCCCTTCAACTAATCCAGAATAGTACTGCAAGACCTATCCTTGGCCTCAAGTCCAGGGACCACATCTCTCCAGCTGTTAAAGCAAGACCCTCTGCATCATCCACAAGGCTTCCTGTGGCCGGGAACACCACTGCATCCAACTCTCTCTCCCTAAATACCTCCTTGCTAGAACCCTTTGGTCTTCTAGCTCCAACTCTCTGAAGAGCTGATGCTTTTTCCAAGCAGAGAGTGAGGAGTAGATCTCTCTCTTCCACAAGAGCCTCCCTCTGGCATGGCCTCCCTGCCCCTTTTAGACTTAATCCGGATTTCCTTAAGTTCCAGAAGCTTCTCAAGACCCTTCTTTTATCTTCTTCCTTCCCTCTTCCCCTCCCCTGCTAATGTCCGCTGTGCATCATTGACTGTCTGCCTGGTTCCTTCTGATTCATACAGGGAGCAGGTCTTCCTCGCCCAGTCTTCCCAGTTCTTTGGTCTCCCCTGAACCCCTCTCCTTACTTGCACTTGCCCTCCCGGGCTCCCTCCCTGTGCACTAGCCTGGCTTGGCCGGCACCCCTATTAAGCCCATGCAACCCCGTACTTGCACTTAGCATGAGCTCCTTCATTCCCCTGCACTCTCTGCATTCCACTGGCACTTGTCCACCTGGCCTCCCCTTAGCACTCACCTCGCCCAAGGGCCATCTTCCCTTCTCCTCCATCACAGCACTTGTCCACTCTCCGCTCTGACCGGCACTTGCTTTCCCTCCTTAGCAGCAGCGCATCCCGCTCTACCAGCACTTTCTTCCCCCCACTCCTCTGCACATCTTGTAACTGCACTTGCACGATCCGAATGATTCTAGACCTAGTATGACCGTATTGTTATTCTTCTTCCCTGTTCCACATCCTTCATTGTCATGTTGAGATTTGAAACACCTTCTGCTGTATAGGTGCAATATACATACCCAATAAATAAATAAATACATTTGGAGACCAACATGCAGTGACACAATGAGCAATAATGGTTCTACTACACACTTACAGGGTAATTCATAGAATTTCGCAGAAAAGTGTCGCAAGCGGCTGGCGCAGAGTGTCCGCGTGCGATTGACTGCGCCAGGCACGTGCGCTAAAACCGATTTCCGCGCACAGCGTATTCATGGATTTCAGGCTCCCAAACCAGCCGTGGCGCAGAGTATCGCAGCGACCCTGCAGCAGCGCCAGTAACGCCCCCAAGAACGCCCTCGCGCAAGGAAAAGCCATCAAAATCGCTAAATCATCGCAAAGGGCAGCGCTAACCCTGGACCAGTCCACAGGGCTGCCAAACAAGGAACGCAAAGCGGGTAACGTGCATATCAGGGGTACGCGTGAAGTTTTACACGCGATTAGCCAGGGCACGTGTATCACAGGGGTACGCAGGAATTATCACACGCGATTCGGCTGGGTACGTGTATTACAGGGGTGCGCGGGAATTCTCACATGCGATTTGGCCAGGTACGTGTATTACAGGGGTGCGTGGGAATTATCACACGCGATTTGGCTTGGTACGTGTATTACAGGGGTGCGTGGGAAGTTGTACACGCGATTGGCCAGGGTACGTGTATTACAGGGGTATGTGGGAATTATCACACGCGATTTGGCTGGGTACGTGTATTACAGGGGTACACGGGAAGTTCTACACGCGATTCGGCTGGGTACGTGTATTACAGGGGTGCGCGGGAATTCTCACATGCGATTTGGCCAGGTACGTGTATTACAGGGGTGCGTGGGAATTATCACACGCGATTTGGCTTGGTACGTGTATTACAGGGGTGCGTGGGAAGTTCTACACGCGATTGGCCAGGGTACGTGTATTACAGGGGTATGTGGGAATGATCACACGCGATTTGGCTGGGTACGTGTATTACAGGGGTACACGGGAAGTTCTACACGCGATTCTGCTGGGTACGTGTATTACAGGGGTGCGCGGGAATTCTCACATGCGATTTGGCCAGGTACGTGTATTACAGGGGTGTGCGGGAATTATCACACGCAATTAGGCTGGGTGGGTCCTCACAGGTGTTCCCTGTACACCCTCCACAGCCCCTGCAGGCAGCCCACAAAACAGGGGACTACCCTGCACACCTGCTCATGTCCCCCTGCACCCCCACCCCCCAGCCACCAGGGTCACCCTCCACCAGGCCCCCACTCATGTCACCCACCACCCCCACCCCCCAGGGTCACCCTCCACCAGGCCCCCACTCATGTCTCCCACCACCCCCACCCCCCAGCAGTGCAGGGGCAGCCTCCACCAGGCCCCCACTCATGTCACCCACCACCCCCACCCCCCAGCCACCAGGGTCACCCTCCACCAGGCCCCCACTCATGTCACCCACCACCCCCACCCCCCAGCCACCAGGGGCAGCCTCCACCAGGCCCCCACTCATGTCTCCCACCACCCCCACCCCCCAGGGTCACCCTCCACCAGGCCCCCACTCATGTCTCCCACCACCCCCACCCCCCAGCAGTGCAGGGGCAGCCTCCACCAGGCCCCCACTCATGTCACCCACCACCCCCACCCCCCAGCCACCAGGGTCACCCTCCACCAGGCCCCCACTCATGTCACCCACCACCCCCACCCCCCAGCCACCAGGGGCAGCCTCCACCAGGCCCCCACTCATGTCTCCCACCACCCCCACCCCCCAGCAGTGCAGGGGCACCCTCCACCAGGCCCCCACTCATGTCTACCACCACCCCCACCCCCCCGCCACCAGGGGCACCCTCCACCAGGCCCCCACTCATGTCTCCCACCACCCCCACCCCCCAGCCACCAGGGTCACCCTCCACCAGGCCCCCACTCATGTCTCCCACCACCCCCACACCCCAGCAGTGCAGGGTCACCCTCCACCAGGCCCCCACTCATGTCTCCCACCACCCCCACCCCCCAGCAGTGCAGGGGCAGCCTCCACCAGGCCCCCACTCATGTCACCCACCACCCCCACCCCCCAGCCACCAGGGTCACCCTCCACCAGGCCCCCACTCATGTCTCCCACCACCCCCACCCCCCAGCAGTGCAGGGGCAGCCTCCACCAGGCCCCCACTCATGTCTCCCACCACCCCCACCCCCCAGCCACCAGGGTCACCCTCCACCAGGCCCCCACTCATGTCACCCACCACCCCCACCCCCCAGCCACCAGGGTCACCCTCCACCAGGCCCCCACTCATGTCTCCCACCACCCCCACCCCCCAGCAGTGCAGGGTCACCCTCCACCAGGCCCCCACTCATGTCACCCACCACCCCCACCCCCCAGCCACCAGGGTCACCCTCCACCAGGCCCCCACTCATGTCACCCACCACCCCCACCCCCCAGCCACCAGGGTCACCCTCCACCAGGCCCCCACTCATGTCTCCCACCACCCCCACCCCCCAGCAGTGCAGGGTCACCCTCCACCAGGCCCCCACTCATGTCACCCACCACCCCCACCCCCCAGCCACCAGGGTCACCCTCCACCAGGCCCCCACTCATGTCACCCACCACCCCCACCCCCCAGCCACCAGGGTCACCCTCCACCAGGCCCCCACTCATGTCTCCCACCACCCCCACCCCCCAGCAGTGCAGGGGCAGCCTCCACCAGGCCCCCACTCATGTCACCCACCACCCCCACCCCCCAGCCACCAGGGTCACCCTCCACCAGGCCCCCACTCATGTCACCCACCACCCCCACCCCCCAGCCACCAGGGTCACCCTCCACCAGGCCCCCACTCATGTCTCCCACCACCCCCACCCCCCAGCCACCAGGGTCACCCTCCACCAGGCCCCCACTCATGTCTCCCACCACCCCCACCCCCCAGCCACCAGGGTCACCCTCCACCAGGCCCCCACTCATGTCTCCCACCACCCCCACCCCCCAGCCACCAGGGTCACCCTCCACCAGGCCCCCACTCATGTCTCCCACCACCCCCACCCCCCAGCCACCAGGGTCACCCTCCACCAGGCCCCCACTCATGTCAACCACCACCCCCACCCCCCAGCAGTGCAGGGGCAGCCTCCACCAGGCCCCCACTCATGTCCCCTATCACCCCCACCCCCCCGCCACCAGGGGCACCCTCCACCAGGCCCCCACTCATGTCTCCCACCACCCCCACCCCCCAGCAGTGCAGGGGCAGCCTCCACCAGGCCCCCACTCATGTCCCCTATCACCCCCACCCCCCCGCCACCAGGGGCACCCTCCACCAGGCCCCCACTCATGTCTCCCACCACCCCCACCCCCCAGCAGTGCAGGGGCAGCCTCCACCAGGCCCCCACTCATGTCTCCCACCACCCCCACCCCCCAGCAGTGCAGGGGCAGCCTCCACCAGGCCCCCACTCATGTCACCCACCACCCCCACCCCCCAGCCACCAGGGTCACCCTCCACCAGGCCCCCACTCATGTCTCCCACCACCCCCACCCCCCAGCCACCAGGGGCAGCCTCCACCAGGCCCCCACTCATGTCTCCCACCACCCCCACCCCCCAGCAGTGCAGGGGCAGCCTCCACCAGGCCCCCACTCATGTCCCCTATCACCCCCACCCCCCCGCCACCAGGGGCACCCTCCACCAGGCCCCCACTCATGTCTCCCACCACCCCCACCCCCCAGCAGTGCAGGGGCAGCCTCCACCAGGCCCCCACTCATGTCTCCCACCACCCCCACCCCCCAGCAGTGCAGGGGCAGCCTCCACCAGGCCCCCACTCATGTCACCCACCACCCCCACCCCCCAGCCACCAGGGTCACCCTCCACCAGGCCCCCACTCATGTCTCCCACCACCCCCACCCCCCAGCCACCAGGGGCAGCCTCCACCAGGCCCCCACTCATGTCTCCCACCACCCCCACCCCCCAGCAGTGCAGGGGCAGCCTCCACCAGGCCCCCACTCATGTCCCCTATCACCCCCACCCCCCCGCCACCAGGGTCACCCTCCACCAGGCCCCCACTCATGTCTCCCACCACCCCCACCCCCCAGCCACCAGGTTCACCCTCCACCAGGCCCCCACTCATGTCTCCCACCACCCCCACCCCCCAGCAGTGCAGGGGCAGCCTCCACCAGGCCCCCACTCATGTCACCCACCACCCCCACCCCCCAGCCACCAGGGTCACCCTCCACCAGGCCCCCACTCATGTCTCCCACCACCCCCACCCCCCAGCCACCAGGGTCACCCTCCACCAGGCCCCCACTCATGTCTCCCACCACCCCCACCCCCCAGCCACCAGGGTCACCCTCCACCAGGCCCCCACTCATGTCAACCACCACCCCCACCCCCCAGCAGTGCAGGGGCAGCCTCCACCAGGCCCCCACTCATGTCCCCTATCACCCCCACCCCCCCGCCACCAGGGGCACCCTCCACCAGGCCCCCACTCATGTCTCCCACCACCCCCACCCCCCAGCAGTGCAGGGGCAGCCTCCACCAGGCCCCCACTCATGTCCCCTATCACCCCCACCCCCCCGCCACCAGGGGCACCCTCCACCAGGCCCCCACTCATGTCTCCCACCACCCCCACCCCCCAGCAGTGCAGGGGCAGCCTCCACCAGGCCCCCACTCATGTCTCCCACCACCCCCACCCCCCAGCAGTGCAGGGGCAGCCTCCACCAGGCCCCCACTCATGTCACCCACCACCCCCACCCCTCAGCCACCAGGGTCACCCTCCACCAGGCCCCCACTCATGTCTCCCACCACCCCCACCCCCCAGCCACCAGGGGCAGCCTCCACCAGGCCCCCACTCATGTCTCCCACCACCCCCACCCCCCAGCAGTGCAGGGGCAGCCTCCACCAGGCCCCCACTCATGTCCCCTATCACCCCCACCCCCCCGCCACCAGGGTCACCCTCCACCAGGCCCCCACTCATGTCACCCACCACCCCCACCCCCCAGCCACCAGGGTCACCCTCCACCAGGCCCCCACTCATGTCACCCACCACCCCCACCCCCCAGCAGTGCAGGGGCAGCCTCCACCAGGCCCCCACTCATGTCCCCTATCACCCCCACCCCCCCGCCACCAGGGGCACCCTCCACCAGGCCCCCACTCATGTCTCCCACCACCCCCACCCCCCAGCCACCAGGGTCACCCTCCACCAGGCCCCCACTCATGTCACCCACCACCCCCACCCCCCAGCCACCAGGGGCACCCTCCACCAGGCCCCCACTCATGTCTCCCACCACCCCCACCCCCCTGCCACCATGTGCAGCCCCCACCAGGTCCTCACAATGTGCGTAATGGTCAGCCTCCACAGCCAAAAAGCCCTACCAAGTAACCCATTCACCCACATGGAAATGGAAATCACATGTTACACCCCCAATGTTCATGAAGCAAATGAACCCATGTCCGTCACACACATATTTTCCAATTGAATGGGAAAACACACAACATGACATGCATGAAACCAATGAGATGAAACCACACAGTGAACAATGTAAAAAAAAATGTATTAGAAAAAAATACGAATGCTAAAGAAAGAAAACTAACTACAATGTAAATGTGAAAAAAGAAGCTGCATGTCCGCATAAAAACACAAAACTAGAAAATCTAATCCAAAAAATTTGTCCAAAGTCAAATGTCAAAACTCTCCGTGCAACAAAGAACTATGTCCAAAAATAACAAGGGTCCATCATCACAACAGAACTAAGGAAACCTCCTAAAAAACCTACCTAAATATCAACTATATACAAAAAGTGGAGCAGTGTCCGTCGACTCCAAATCATAAGAAAAAACAAAGGAAACCTAAAACTAAAGAACTATATACAAAGGCGGCGGGCAAGTCCAGCGGCTCACTCTGTGGTGTTCCGGGCCAGGGCATCATCGAACTCCTGTTCGATGTCCCGGAGGCGGTCCAGTTCCATGGCCCCGAGGGTCTGCAGGGACGACGCCGTGTCCTCCTCCAACCCCCTGCGGATAGCCTCGAGGCACTCGGCCCGCCTCAGGGCCCTCCGCATGGAGTTCTCCGCCCTGACCATTGTGAGCCGCGCCTCTTCCGCCCGCCGCCGCTCCGCACCTATGGCGTGGCCCAACCGCTGCCACACGGAAGACACTCTCTGTCCTGGGTCCTCCTGCCCTCCGGCCGATGCCTGCCCCTCCGATGTCGAAGGCCCCGAGCCTTCATGGCTCCCACCATCTTGCTGCTGCTGCTGCTCTGCCTCTGCCCGTGCACTGCCTCCTGCTGCCTGCACATCCTCCGCCGGCTGGGGTGCACCTGTTGATGTGGCCACCCCTGCTGGACGTCCGACTCCCGACTGTGGCAGGGATGCCTCCTCCACCAGCCTGGCCGCACTGTCAGAGGCAGCTCCACAGGGCACCCAGGTGACTGATGGGTGGGAAGATGGCACAGAGGACGACTGGCGCGTAGGGGGTCCAGTTGAGGAGGGGGTCGGAACAAGCCCCATCAGACGGAGGAATCCGGTCTGGGTGACCTGTCCCAGCAGGCTGACGTGGTCAACGAGCCATTCGAGATGACGTGCAGTCTCTCCATGAAAAGACTGCAGGTCACCTCGCATGGCCCGTTGACGCAACGCCACACCAGCCAGGACAGGCTCAACCCGGACCTGGATAGCCACGTCCGCAGGCAGAGGAAGGCCAGTTGACGTCAGCTCATCCCCTGCCTGAAAACGGGTCTGGACGTAGGCATCCCTGCTGGTGCAAGATGATGCAGGGACAGGATCGGGGACAGGATTGCACACAGGCACCTCCGCGGCCGCCTGTGCTGCCTCCTGTCCCTGGTCCTGGACTGCACCACTAGCACCAGTGGGATCCCCACCTCCAGACCCCGTCTCTGGTGCTTGCACGGCCTCCTCCTCCACCAGACCCCCCACCAACCTGGATGACTCCGTGCCATCTTCCCCTGTTGGGCCCTGTGGGGTCCCAGCTGCCCCTTCTGCTGCCGAGGAGTCCAACTGCAACCTCCGCCTCTTGGACCTCCCCCCGGCAGCTGCGGCCTGGGACGCGGCACCGGACTCCTCACTCCCCGACGAGATGACAACACGGGAGGGGAGCCGGGCCTTGCGTCTCCGGCTGGCGGTCGGATCCCCGCCGCTGTGCTCCACAGCACCTTCTCCGCCCTCTTCATCAGTTGACGCTGCAGACAGGGAGAAACAAAACACAGGCATCAGGGCACTGTACAATGGACACATACACGCATGACAGTTGCACATGAGTGGCATTGGCAAACCTCAGACATGTCATCACAATCCCCAACACACATGTCATTGCAACTGGCACACATGAGCCATACCACAGCCATATCGCAACTGCCACCACCATCCCTACACATACAACAGCATCAGCAGCCAAAGGGGAGCCATACATCACATGCAACACAGGAAGTGCACCACACATGTACACACACCACCACACTTGCATGCATGTCTACACCTCTGCCAAGTGTCGCACTGTTCAGACGGGCATCCATGTCACATCTGCCAATCAGGCTTCCACATACCGCTGTCACATGCATCCATGTAGCATCACTGTTGCACCTTTGACAAATACACACACATGCACATGTACACAGTGCTCATACATGCAGCCGAAAACAACATACATGCCTGACATCACGGACATGTCTACTTACATACACATTCATCCAAACATGTGTGCACGCACAACTGCATTTGCCATGCAAGCCCACACACACAAGCACCATCCATGTCTCACACATTACAGCCCTCGCATGTGTCAGCCCCACGGCCCTGTACACCCCCACCCATACTCCACCCCATACAAACAGATGTGCAACCGGCACAATGGGGAATGATCACCACACGCCCTGCTCACAACCAGGATGCATGTACACTCACCGCTCGACTCCAGACGGCTCTGCTTCTCTAGGACCTGGACGTGGAGCGCTGGGGATATGCGTTCCAGGACCCCCATCTGTTCTTCCGACAAGTGGCCCCGGCGCCCCTTGGCATCCGCTGCCTTCAAGAGGCGCCGGGCCTTGTTCAGGGTCCTGGACCTGAAGTCCTCCCAGCGCTTCCTGACATGTTGTAAGTCCCGGACTGCCACCCCCTCCGCGTTGATGGCAGTCACGATGTCAGTCCAGATCCGAGTCCGTCCTTCCTTGTCGGCGCGGGAACTTCCAAAGAGGGCATCATACTGCCCCAGGACTTGCTCCACCAGGACACCAACTTCGGTGGCACTGAAGCTGGTGCCCCTCTGCCTCTCTGGCCGGGGGTTGTCAGTGGTCGCAGATGGTGTTAGCCCCGACATGACAACCCCAGAGGCAGGAGTGGGTGGGCAACTGGGTCCTGGGGCTGGGCTGTGGAGCGATGGAATTCCAGTCGGGAGTCTTCTGTTCCAGCAGGGGTGGTCACAGCAACAGCACCCCTGGCTGATGTGCAGGCAGCAAATGGCAGTGCACGTGGGCAGCAGGCAGTCAGGCAGCAGCAGATAGCAGGTGGGAGCGTGCTCGGGGCTCTGGGGGGCAGTAATTCGGCCTTCTGGTCAGGAGCGTGGTCTCCCGTGTGCTCACGCGTGGCCAGCTTGGTACGGAGTGAATTGGCACGTGAAAATCCTGCACGTCAGCGTGAAAACCGAGGAAAGGCCCTTAGCGCGTAAGCGCGTCAGCACGCATACGCGATTCCATTGGACCAAAGGCCCTCAGCGCGTAGGCGCGTCTGTGACGTGACCCGCACGGGTGTTTCCCACACAGCACGTGATGACAGCACACGTGGAAAGACTGCACGTCAGAGTCTCATTGCGTGTGATTGGTGGAAATGGCCGTACACCGGGATACAGGTGCGCTGACGTACTTGCGTGTGTAAGTGTCCGCGCACACCTCATAAACACGTACATAGGCCAATCGCGTGTACACGCACTTTTGTCCAATTACACGCGATGAGACTCTGACGTGCAGTCTTTCCACGTGTGCTCTGTCATCACGTGCTGTGTGGGAAACACCCGTGCGGGTCACGTCACAGACGCGCCTACGCGCTGAGGGCCTTTGGTCCAATGGAATCGCGTATGCGTGCTGACGCGCTTACGCGCTAAGGGCCTTTCCTCGGATTTCACGCTGACGTGCAGGATTTTCACGTGCCAAATCACTCCGTATCAAGCTGGCCACGCGAAAACACACGGAAGCCCACGCTCCTGCCCAGAAGGCCGAGTTACTGCCCCCCAGTGCCCCGAGCAGCCTCCCACGTGCCATCTGCTGCTGCCTGCCTGCCTGCCTGCCTGCTGCCACCGTGCCCTGCCATTTGGTGCCTGCACATCAGCCATCTGCAGGGGTCCAGTTGCTGTGTCCACCCCTGCTGGAACTGAAGACTCCCGACTGGTATTACATCGCTCCACAGCCCAGCCCCAGGACCCAGTTGCCCACCCACACCTGCCTCTGGGGTTGCCATGTCGGGCACTTCCACATCTGGCACCAGTGGCAACCCCAGGCCAGAGGGGCAGAGGGGCACCAGCTTCACTGTCACCGAAGTTGGTGTCCTGGTGGAGCATGTCCTGGGGCAGTATGATGCCCTCTTTGGATCGTCCCGCGCCAGCAAGGAAGGACGGCAGAGGATCTGGGCCGACTGTGTGGTTGCCATCAACGCGGAGGGGGTGGCAACCCGCAACGTCCTGAAGATCAAGAAGCGCTGGGAGGACTTGAGGTCCAGGACCCTTGTGAAGGCCCGGCGCCTCGTGGAGGGGGGCCGGGGCCGCATGAGTACCATCCAGATGAGGGTCCTGGAACGCGTACGCCCAGCGCTCCACGCCCAGATCCTTGAGAGGGAGGCCCGTCTGGAGTTGAGCGGTAAGTGTCCATGCATTACTGTGTGAGACAGGGCATGTTGCGGTGTGCTGGTTCTATGATACTTGCCTGTATGTGTGCCATAGCCCATGTATGCATGTATGTGTGCAGGGACATCATGGTAATGCATGTGCGACCAGTGATGTGTGATGCACATGGTTGTTGCATGTGTTGAAATGCCGCATGGGGAGCCCTAATCAGATTATGAACATGAGAGCATGCCAGTCTCTGTACCTGAACATGGGTGGGGGTGAGGGATGGGTGCTGATGCCAGGTACATATATGGTAGCCATGTCTGTGTGCCTGACCTGCGTGTCTGTGACTTGTGCATGCCATGGATGCATGACACATGTGTGTGACAATTCAGAGATTCAGTAAAGCAGCAAAATGACCCTTGTATCCGCTGTGTTTGGTGTGTTTGGGGCCAGATGGATGTGACTGAGGTGATGTGTGTGCATGTGATGGGCATGAGCCATGATGCATGTGAGTTACATATCATTGAATGTTTCAAGAGTCCATTGGACATGCATGGAAATGTCCATGGCATGCACCATGCCTGTTACTGTGTGTGTTTTGCCTGGACTGGCCCATGTGTTGTGGAGGGACATGATGGAAGTGTACTTTGACAGTGGTGCTCATCTGCTATTGCTTCCTGTCTAGGGGACCATTGTACAGTGCCCTGATGCTTGTGTTCTTTGTCTCCCTCTACGCAGCGGCTAGTGAAGAAGAGGGCGGAGACGGCGCTGTGGAGCAAGGCGGCGGGGATGCCCCCACGGCTGCAGCGGAAGGGGTGGGTGAGCCCCCACAGGGGCCTGCTACGGTGGGAGACGGTGAGGAGCCATCCAGGTTGGTGGTTTGCACAGAGGAGGAGGAGGCCGCCACTGGGGCACACATGGGGCCTGGTGGGGGCATCCCTGCTGGTGCAAGTGGTGCAGTCCAGGGCCAGGGGCAGGAGGCAGCACAGGTCACCGTGGAGGGGCCTGTGCATGTCGCTGTCCCTGACCCTGTGAGTGCACCACCATGCACCAGCAGGGATGCCCCGTCCCAGGCCTGTCCGCAGGTAGAGGGGATGTCCATGTCACCTGACTCCCCTCCACCTGCGGACGTGGGAACCCCTGGCCGTGCGGAGAAGGTCCTGATTGGGGTCGCGTTGCGCACGGCTGCGATTCGTGATGCCGTGCGTGCTTCCCGGGAGGAGCACGCACGTCATCACGAAGTGCACCGTGCCGACGTGGCCCAATTGGGATCGGCCATGTTCGGGGGTTTCCTGCATGTGTTGGCCAATGTGGCGGCCCTCTCCTCCTCTGTGCAGGCTATCCACCAGTCGTTCTCCTTGCCGTCTTCCAGCCCAGATGCCACCAGGGCCCCCTGTGGACCTGCCCCGACCAATGCAGCCAGCTCGGTGGGGATCCCATCCCTGCCACAGTCGGGAGTCAGAGATCCAGCAGGGGTGGACACCAGAGCAACTGGACCCCAGCAGATGGAGGATGTGACGGCATCATCGGGCAGGGCACGTGCACGACGGCGTCGGTGGTTTCCATCAGCCTGGATGCCGTCGTGCTGGCACAGGCAGTTGCGTCGGAGGCAGCAGCAGGCTCAACGTGGGAGGCATCATGGCTCGGGGCCATCAACATCAGGGGTGCAGGCATCGGCCGGAGGGCAGGAGAACCCTGGAATGGGAGTGGCTTCCGTGTGGGAGAGGTTGTGCCAGCGGATAGGTGCGGAGCGGCAGCGGGCAGAGGAGGAACGGCTCACGATGGTCAGGGCGGAGGACTCCATGCGGAGGGCGCTGAGGCGGGCTGAGTGCCTCGAGGGTCTTCGCAGGGAGTTTGAGCTTGACACTGCGTTATCCCTGCGGGACCTCGGGGCCAGGGAACATGCCCGCCTCCAAGCCATTGAGCAGGAGTTCGAGGATGCCCTGGCCCATGACAACAACCAGTGAGCCGTCCGAATAGCCCGCTGCCTTTGTATATAGTTGTATAGTTAGGGTTAGGTTTCCTTTGTTTTTTTGAATTTTTTTTGGGTTGCGATTGGACAATGCACCACTTTTTTGTATATAGTTCCCTTTTTAGTTAGTAGTCAGTTAGGTTTAATTTGGTAGGGCTCATGGACCCAGGATTATCTTCTTGATTGGCTTATTTTATTTTTTCATAATTTTTTCATGGACATTCATCTTGTTTTGTTTGATTTGCTTTGTGTTTTTTCTTATTTGCTGTTCAATACATATTATTTTTTTAATCTTCAATGTGTCGTATCATCTCATTGCTTTCAGGCATGTCATGTTGGGTGTTTTGTCATTCACTTGCAGCCATTGTGTGTGACAGACATGTGTTAAATTGCATTATTTACATTGGGGGTGTAACATGTAATTGCCTTTGATATGTGGGTGGGTGTGATAGTTGGTTGGGCCTTTTGGCAGGGGAGGATGGGCATTACGGACATGATTGGGGAATGTTGGGACCCAGGTGCAGGGGGGCATGGATTGGACATGGGTGGGGGCCTGCTGGCAGGTGCCCCACAGTGCTGGGGGGTGGGGGTGGTGAGAGACATGAGTTGGACATGGGTGGGGGCCTGCTGGCAGGTGCCCCACAGTGCTGGGGGGTGGGGGTGGTGGGAGACATGAGTGGGGCCCTGGTGGAGGGTGACCCTGGTGGCTGGGGTTTGGGGGTGGTGGGAGACATGAGTTGGACATGGGTGGGGGCCTGCTGGCAGGTGCCCCACAGTGCTGGGGGGTGGGGGTGGTGGGAGACATGAGTGGGGCCCTGGTGGAGGGTGACCCTGGTGGCTGGGGTTTGGGGGTGGTGGGAGACATGAGTTGGACATGGGTGGGGGCCTGCTGGCAGGTGCCCCACAGTGCTGGGGGGTGGGGGTGGTGGGAGACATGAGTGGTTCCCTGGTGGAGGGTGACCCTGGTGGCTGGGGTTTGGGGGTGGTGGGAGACATGAGTTGGACATGGGTGGGGGCCTGCTGGCAGGTGCCCCACAGTGCTGGGGGGTGGGGGTGGTGGGAGACATGAGTGGGGCCCTGGTGGAGGGTGACCCTGGTGGCTGGGGTTTGGGGGTGGTGGGTGACATGAGTTGGACATGGGTGGGGGCCTGCTGGCAGGTGCCCCACAGTGCTGGGGGGTGGGGGTGCAAGGGGACATGTGTTGGTGTTCATTAGTTCAAGGAGACATGTGCCTTTGCTGGGGGGCATGCCCATGTTGGGTGGGCTGCCTGCGGGACATGACCAGGGATGCAGGGTAGTCCCCTGTGGTGTGGGCTGCCTGCAGGGGCCGTGGAGGGTGTACAGGGTACACCTGGGAGGAGCCACACTGTCAAATCACATGTGGAACTTCCCGCGCACCCCTGAAATACACGCGCCCAGGCTATTCGCGTGTGGAACTTCCCGCGCACCCCTGAAATACACGCGCCCAGGCTATTCGCGTGTGGAACTTCCCGCGCACCCCTGAAATACACGCGCCCAGCCTATTCGCGTGTGGAACTTCCCGCGACCCCCTGAAATATACGTAGCACGCTCCCCCAGGCCCGATCGCGTGTGGAACTTCACGCGAACCCCTGTAATACACGAAGCCCGCTCCCCCAGGCCCGATCGCGTGAGGAACTTCACGCGAACCCCTGTTATACACGTAGCCCGCTCCCCCAGGCCCGATCGCGTGAGGAACTTCCCGCGCACCCCTGAAATACACGCGCCCAGCCTATTCGCGTGTGGAACTTCCCGCGAACCCCTGTAATACACGTAGCCCGCTCCCCCAGGCCCGATCGCGTGAGGAACTTCCCGCGCACCCCTGAAATTCACGCGCCCAGGCTATTCGCGTGTGAAACTTCACGCGAACCACTGAAATATACGTAGCACGCTCCCCCAGGCCCGATCGCGTGTGGAACTTCACGCGAACCCCTGTAATACACGAAGCCCGCTCCCCCAGGCCCGATCGCGTGTGGAACTTCCCGCGCACCCCTGAAATTCACGCGCCCAGGCTATTCGCGTGTGGAACTTCCCGCGCACCCCTGAAATACACGCGCCCAGGCTATTCGCGTGTGGAACTTCCCGCGCACCCCTGAAATACACGCGCCCAGCCTATTCGCGTGTGGAACTTCCCGCGAACCCCTGAAATATACGTAGCACGCTCCCCCAGGCCCGATCGCGTGTGGAACTTCACGCGAACCCCTGTAATACACGAAGCCCGCTCCCCCAGGCCCGATCGCGTGAGGAACTTCACGCGAACCCCTGTTATACACGTAGCCCGCTCCCCCAGGCCCGATCGCGTGAGGAACTTCCCGCGCACCCCTGAAATACACGCGCCCAGCCTATTCGCGTGTGGAACTTCCCGCGAACCCCTGTAATACACGTAGCCCGCTCCCCCAGGCCCGATCGCGTGAGGAACTTCCCGCGCACCCCTGAAATTCACGCGCCCAGGCTATTCGCGTGTGAAACTTCACGCGAACCCCTGAAATATACGTAGCACGCTCCCCCAGGCCCGATCGCGTGTGGAACTTCACGCGAACCCCTGTAATACACGAAGCCCGCTCCCCCAGGCCCGATCGCGTGTGGAACTTCCCGCGCACCCCTGAAATTCACGCGCCCAGGCTATTCGCGTGTGGAACTTCCCGCGCACCCCTGAAATACACGCGCCCAGGCTATTCGCGTGTGGAACTTCCCGCGCACCCCTGAAATACACGCGCCCAGCCTATTCGCGTGTGGAACTTCCCGCGAACCCCTGAAATATACGTAGCACGCTCCCCCAGGCCCGATCGCGTGTGGAACTTCACGCGAACCCCTGTAATACACGAAGCCCGCTCCCCCAGGCCCGATCGCGTGAGGAACTTCACGCGAACCCCTGTTATACACGTAGCCCGCTCCCCCAGGCCCGATCGCGTGAGGAACTTCCCGCGCACCCCTGAAATACACGCGCCCAGCCTATTCGCGTGTGGAACTTCCCGCGAACCCCTGTAATATACGTAGCACGCTCCCCCAGGCCCGATCGCGTGTGGAACTTCACGCGAACCCCTGTAATAGACGAAGCCCGCTCCCCCAGGCCCGATCGCGTGAGGAACTTCACGCGAACCCCTGTAATACACGTAGCCCGCTCCCCCAGGCCCGATCGCGTGAGGAACTTCCCGCGAACCCCTGTAATACACGTAGCCCGCTCCCCCAGGCCCGATCGCGTGAGGAACTTCCCGCGCACCCCTCAAATTCACGCGCCCAGGCTATTCGCGTGTGAAACTTCACGCGAACCCCTGAAATATACGTAGCACGCTCCCCCAGGCCCGATCGCGTGTGGAACTTCACGCGAACCCCTGTAATAGACGAAGCCCGCTCCCCCAGGCCCGATCGCGTGAGGAACTTCACGCGAACCCCTGTTATACACGTAGCCCGCTCCCCCAGGCCCGATCGCGTGAGGAACTTCACGCGAACCCCTGTAATACACGAAGCCCGCTCCCCCAGGCCCGATCACGTGTGGAACTTCACGCGAACCCCTGTAATACACGTAGCCCGCTCCCCCAGGCCCGATCGCGTGAGGAACTTCACGCGAACCCCTGTAATACACGAAGCCCGCTCCCCCAGGCCCGATCGCGTGAGGAACTTCACGCGAACCCCTGTAATACACGTAGCCCGCTCCCCCAGGCCCGATCGCGTGAATAACTTCACGCGAACCCCTGTGATGCACGTACCCTGCAAATCGCGTGTGACATTTCCCGCGCACCCCGGTATACATGCACACGTATTTTTTGTCAGCGGGTGTCCGTGTTTGTGGGTACCCCTTTGCACGTCATTTTTCCTGGAGGGCCACAGTATGGGACATTCATCATGGCAGTATATAGGTGCTATTTGTTGGCGCACCTTTTGGCGCACATTTCTTACAGCCGCAGAGACGCTACCGCCTCCTTTCTTGTGGCGGTCGTGTTTGTGCCTGTGCGCTGGTTTGAGCGTGCGCTTTTTTCCCCTATTCTATTCCATGAATACGTGTTGTAGGCGAGCGTGTGGGCGTTCCGCGCACTTGTGCCCTGTACTTCCCCCGTGACGCCCACGTTTTGGCAAGTTGTTCCCCATTCCGAGTGTTACGCCCGTGTTCCGCCTACTTTTATTGCGTGCGCCGCGCTATGTGCGATTTTCGCTGTGGCCTGTGCGATTTTCGCTGTGACCTGGCGCACGCTGTTAGATGGCCTGTGCGCTAACGTGCGCCGCGCACTTTTTATCGCACATCCGCTGGTTTTCTCGTGCACGGACTTCCATGAATCGACGTGCGCTGCTTTTCGTGCGATTTTCGCACGTTCACTGCGATTTTCGCTATTCCACTGCGATTCGCACGTTTTTGCCCACTTGCGCCGCGCTAATTATTCCATGAATCGGCCTCTTAGTGTATTTTCCATAGGCAGAGGTTTGTCTTTTTGAATTCTACTGTGACTAATATGCAGTTCCTGATTTTGAAATGCCAAACAAATCCCAAGAGGTAATGATAAACCTTTCGTATCGGGTTGGGTAGGGTTTTCTCTATCCTCCCCATATTTTAAGTATAGCACTAATGTCGATTTTTTATGTCTATCTTTTGGCAGTTTTGGGGAATATACATGTTTGGAGGAGAACGAAAATAAAGATCCCTTTTGGGCCCCAATTTAAACATTTATAAAACTAAAGGTGTAATGAATAACACATCTGTATTATAGAATAGTGACTGACAATAGAGCTTCTGAAGAATGCTCACCACTATTAGGACATGACAGAAACATGTTGAGCAGAATAATGGACCTTTGATTTGTCTTTGAGACAAATATCTAACATACGCAATTCAATCTGCAACCATCAGCACACCAATACAATACAGGATTGAATATTGTCACAACAGCACTTGAGTTTTAGTGTGTCTTTGGAATCATGTTGTTTGTATGTGTTTTTACTTTTTTGTATATATGATGAATTTATGTTGTTTTCTGTGATTACTGAATACATTGAAAAAGTTTTTTAATCATATTAGGCTATTTCTATTTATATTCAGTGAAAAAATATTGTTAGAGGCACGTTATGGTTACGTGCAACCACTGTGCGCTGATGAGACTAACACCCAGGATATCAAAGATGACATCACTGATAACATCACAAAACAAACTTATTCTGATGAAAAGTCCATACAAGCGATTGTGTTTACAATGTTGGTAGCAACCTATCAGGGGTGATCGAGAGACCTCCCATGACCTACTTAATGTATTAAAACATTGACTCATTTAAAGAAAGCAAAACAAAAGAGGTGATGGCTGGAAGGTTTAGAATGAATCCTAACCTCTAACATTGATGTGAAAAATCCTCCAGACCATCGTTCTTCATCTGCAAGCCATTACAAAAGGGGAAAAGCCATATACAAAACAGGCTGGGTCTCACCTCAAAAGGAGAAGTTCAGCCCAAACTGCTTGGTCACATCCCTTCTGCACAAGACCACAAGCATCCCCAGACAGGTTTGAGCCTTGTTGGCCCTCAACATTGAGGAGTAGTTTGGGCCTCTGGGCCCAGCAGGCATGGGACCCATGTCTGGGCATACCCATCCCACTTGAGGTAACTAAGGAAAACAAAATAGGTGATGACTGGAAGGTTTAGAATGAATCTTAACCTTTGGAATTGCTCTGGTCGACCCTCCAGACCATTGTGCTTCACCTGCCAAGACATTACAAAAGGGGAAAGACCATATGCAAGTTAGGCTTCGTCCCACCCTAAAAGGAGCAGTCCAGCCCAAACTGTTTGGTCACATCCCTTCTGCACGAGATTCCAAGCATCCCCAGACATGTTTCAGCCTTGTTAGGCCTCATCAGTGAGGAGTAGCTTGGGTCTCTAGGCCCAGCAGGCACGCAACCCACGTCTGGGCATTCCAGTCCCCTCATGGTGACTAAGCAAAACATTTAAACAAAACATTATATTGTGTTGCTGTTAGTACAGCAACCTAATAATATATTCTCATACTCAGCAAGCAACATAAGTACATTATGTTTAATCTGGTAATATTGGCGAGTAAAATAATAAATGCAACTCTATCATAATTTTCAGTAATGATAAACATTGAATACGTAGGTAACCATTCAAGACTTACTACGCACTTCCATTACTACAAACAATACATATGAAGACCCATAATGCATACAAATCAGAGGTACATATAAGGAACATATAGTAAGAAAGAAAGAAACAACATCATCTAAAAAATGATAAAAACATTAAAGTTTATCATCATGTATACACGTGAATTGAGTGTTTGCGATCTGGTTATTGCCCCGTGTATGTGCAAATTGTAAGGAAAGTACTTCAAAAAACGACAAAAAGGTTAACGTCTAGATATATAACACATTTGAATTCTGAAATTCTCACTGTCAGAAAACAAAAATAACTGGACTAGATATATCAGTAAAGAAGAACAAGTGAACTAGATATGTGATGTCATCAGTGATTTCATCAATGACATTTGTGATGTCATCTTTGATGTCCTGGGTGTTAGTCTTAGCAGTGCACACGGGTGGTGCGAGTTATGGTTGCTTAGCTTACCATAACTGGCAAATTTGTATGGGGGTTTAGGTTTTATTTCTAACCAGAATGTCCCTTCAAAAAAGTTTTTTTCACCGAATTTCATAGGTTTTGATTAGTGCAACTTAACCATAACATCCCTTTAACACGTTTTATCCCCTGAATTTCTTAGGTTTTCACCAGACTCCCCCTAATTTGCTACAAGTCCATTATATGATACTCACCCCAATGTACTAGCTGTATAGTCCGCGGGCAGAATTAATGTCTGCGGACAACAGGTAGCATCAACGAAACCCAGAAGCTAACAGAACATTTTCTATCCTTCAACCAACAAAAACATACACATAAAACAACATTATTTATATTGACTACACCCAAATATACCTTTTAATTCAATTCAACATTTCAAAATGTAAAAAGCATTTCTTGATTTAGTGAACAATATTATGGAATGCACCAAGCACAACCCATAACTTTAAACCTCATATTATCAGGTCAGTACAACTCTTCATACAGACTACGATACACCAGGAGCTCATTCCAAAACAACCTCTTACAAAACAGTAAGTACACTGTATTTATTTCTATATTATTACCATTCATTGTATAAACATTTCATATAAGCAAATATCACTACTTTTTTTTATTTTAACAGAAATGGCAAACACACTTGAGTGGTTGGAAGCATACTTTCCAAAAGATGCAATGAGTGATGATGACATTTCCAATGGTAAACAATGCATCTTTCAAACACATATTGTAATGTATACAGAACTCATGGACATAACAATCACCTATTTTCTTATTGTAAATACTTTACATGAAGAAACAACACCCCAAGTTAATCATGGAGTATCCCTAGAATCACAAAGGCAATCCCTATTCCCAACTGTGCATAATGAAATCATGATCTTGTCTGCAAAATTGGATAAACTTAGTAATGACTTCAAGGGATTTTTAAATGATGTTAACTATGATATTATTAGGAATGTTGATTATCACTGTCCTTCTTGTACCTGTCCTCCTTGCCCTCAGCAATCACCCCCATCAAATTCCCAAAATATAAATGAACGATGCTTTGATGAAACTTCTCTCCCTCCCTCCACTGATGATCACTGTATAGAAATCCCAAATTACCCCATTTATGTTTCCCATTCAGATACTCCATGCATTTCATAAAGACATTTATTTTTTCAACTATAAATATCTTGTATATTATTCTGTGATAAAGTCTTTTCTATTTTAAACCCCCCAAATAATAGTCCGCGGACACCACGACTGTCCCTGGTCATATCCGGTTTGGCATGATGTACGTTTAATTAGTCCGTGGACAGCATGCTTGTTTGCCGACATTTCTACACATGCGCCCGGCATCTCCACACTCATCGATGCCCACGGACACACGTCGGCGTTGCTGGCGTCCGGTGATGTCATCATGTGACTGCACTCATGCGGCATGATGACGTGTCCGCGTACAGTGTCTGTGACTGCAAACCGTTTAAAACTGCATTTTTGGCCAATCTAGGATGTTTCAAGTTGAAAGTGTACACTTCCAGGGCTCCTTGTCCCATTCTTGGTTGATCTGTCAACATTTTACAACTTTTGAAGTCCTATTTTTGGCACAGTAGTCTGTGGACAGTCGCGTGGTCCGTGGAAATTTCCACTGAAAGGACTCACCCATTACTTTCAGATATTCTCAATCTGGCTATCCAGGAGAGAGCACCTGATTGCAGTTCCTGAGTTCCTGCTTGGACATACCTGCAAAATGGCATCACTTATGGCCGTCCCTCCTCCACAGCCACCACCACAACAACCTGGAGGGCCTGGAGTTGGGAACTGGTGAGGTGATGCAGAAGAGGATGAAGAGGAAGAGGAAGATGAGGTAGAGGAAGTCCCTACCTCCAGCACCCAGTGTGAATCATGGGTGTGGCAGTTTATCACCACCATTGGGGGTGTACCAAAGACTTGGCAGACAAGATGAGATGCACTGAGTGCCACATCGTACTCAGTCATGGAAAACCTGATCTGTACTCCTACGGGACCACCTCCATGCAGCGCCACACCTGATCCAACCACCAGAGTGCTCTGAGAAAGGATGTTCCTTTCTCAGGGAGAAGCAGGTTGACAAGCTCTACCCCATCTTCCTCAACCACTACTGCAACCACTCAGGCCACTCCTGTGGGGAAGAGGATCCTATTGGATTCCTTGCAGTCCAAACAGGAGGCTGTTGATGCTAACCTTTCGAGGGTCACAGTACTCTGTTTGTACTGCGACACACTGATCTGCCGGGGGGAGACATTTTGAAGTGCTTTCAAGGCTGCGGTCAATGACCACAAGAAACACTGTGACCTACCTTAAATTTAAGGCCCTCCCAAAATCGTCCCCTGTCCACCTGGCCCTCCGTCTCTGTCATTGGTGCCTCTTCTATCCTGTGCTTTAGCACGTTGAAGCATATTTTATGTGCTAGATGTAATAACCAGTAAGTATCTTAGACCAAACAACCAGACAGACCCAGGGAAGATGGTAAAATACTGCTTTAATCTCAATGAAAGAAAGCAGGGCGATATAATAGCTATCTAAAAAAATGCATGAATATTCACACTTTATCTTGCTTTTACAGAGTTTATTTACTTTTACATATGTCATGCATGATGTCATCCTATGTGGCATTTGCTAAACCTATTAATGGGAGGTATTGAATTGGATGAGCTACTTCTACATATGCAATATACTGGTAATCGCAGAGAATATGGCAGCAGATTTGTAAATGCAACACTGTATGTACAAGTGCATGGCAGGTTTTCTGATTGGTTGGCAACCCCATGCAACATTTGGACTTGTTTAGCAGTATGTGAGTGAGATCAAAACCTAGGTGCTTGAGATGCGTCCGTTTATTCCTTGTTTTCCCAATTAGTCCATTGTATTTCATCGACCTGATCCTTAGCCAAGATCTTCTGTTTGTAGGTGACCTCGTAGTCTGCTCACTGTTCTGGAACATTCAAAGGAGTGTGAGCACACCATTATCTTAACCCAAAGCTCTAATGAATAGTCTTTGTTTTTAGTTCTTCATCATGTGTTAGGAGACCATGATTTCTCCATTTCAGCCTCTCAACTACTGTTATTTGATTTTATTAGACATGGTGCCATTATGTCCTTGTCTCTCCTAATCTTAGCAGAAATAAGTCTTACGCACAAGGTCTGTTCATTCAACTCCCCTTGTGCCTTGTACCCATCTATCGAAATGGCATCCTTGTCTCCAGGCCAAAGCACTCCCTTATTCTGCACACAAAAACAGCTTCTTCATCAGTTCTTCAATTTGCAATCCTAGACTCGTATTTTATGGTAGCCGGGTTGGATCTTAACAGGGGCCGTCATCCAGTTTCTTCCAATGGCCGTCCTAGACGCTATGTATATATCTTTTTAGCAAGCTTCTATATGCTTTTTCTACCTTGCTTTACAGCGTACTTACAGTTATTGGTCAGCAAGTTACTTCAACTTCTATTAATCATGATTACTTCATGTTTAGGTACATGTTTTTCTTAGTGCTTCAGTTACATTGTCAATCTTAAGTATTTCCATATCGTTTCGGCATAGGTTCATACATCTTTGTTATGTTGTCATTCTGTTGTCATCAGACTTTACTTTAGAGTTTGTCCATATTACCCATAACTGCATCCTGGCATCTTGGCAGTGGGCATCCTTCCATTGTAACATCCGCCCACTGCCTCAATGTGAGGGCATACTCTGAATGGCTGCCCAAGTGCATATCGTCTTTCATACAATCGACACGGTATAGGAATGTTGCATCGGTTCCCAACTGTAGCTCTTTGTCTGCTTTTCCAATAAGATGGTGGTGAGGGGGCGGAGATCATAGAAGAGGCATCCACCTGCTCCTCTACACTCCCCCTTGATTACATATTTTATGTGTTCATAGAAACTGCTTTAACGCATTTTGAAAATGTTCAAGAAAAAAATCTCACTGCCAATGTCAGTCAAATATTGACACTATCAAATTTGTCATTCCAACATCCAGCATGGATGTTGTCATTCCAACATCCAGCAGAAAAGTACATGCAGCTATGTTAACGTTGTGCCTTGATTTCTCAATTTGTGGACAAAATAAACTTGAACGCTTCCACGTTTGTCACTGATTGATCCATGAGAAAACAATTTTCGAATGTGGTACAGTTCCATCAACTTCCCAAATGTATCCTTTATTTGAAACTGTTATGAAATTCCAGTTGCATATCCCAAACTGTTGCCTCCACAGTGAACAACAATGATGTCCTGATGCTTCAAATTAACTATTTTCTCTCAAAACAGGAGCAATTCCACCCACTTAATTCCACAAACCCCATACCATGAAACTTCTAATTTTTCGAATCCAAAATTCTCAGACAATCCACAGTGCTCAGAATACACCTTCAGCCAAAGGATCCAATAGTCACCCAGAATCACCCAGAATCTATACACTCTGCTTCCTCAAAGACATAGCCATAGCTATCTTCACTACACTCAACAAACAAAACTCCTGCTACCCTGTCTTCCTGTAGACCACAGCCAAGAAACCTGATTGGCTAATCCCCGGTGTCACTGACATCCAGACTGTCCGCGCTCTCCGTAGTCCTATTTCCATGCAAGGCATCCACAAAAGATCCTGTTGGCATGCCTGGTGTCCACGGACAAACGTGCTGTCCGTGGATGCCGTAGCACAGGGCGGCCCATCCACCCTTTCCACTTTCATGTTGGTAACACTCCCTCATTGCCTGCTTTCAAACAGTAACACACCCATCCACCAATCACATCCAAAGACTTTATACCCAACCCTGTCATCTCAGTTCAACACGTCAGATGTACACTTGAACTCTGAGAGTACATATCTCCTGTTAATCAAAGACACCTGGATCAAAACCTACTATGAAACATTCCATAATTTCTAATTGCAGATTCAACAACATCTGCATCATGGCTACCCTAAACTTGGGTCCGACTCCGGGTCCTGCAAAAGGGGAATTACCGGGCCATTCCGACCTTGGAGGGCCCAGTAATTTCCCTTTTGCGGAACCCGGAGACGGTATGCCCCCATTCCTGTTTGAGCCCCCAAGGGGGCTCAATGGGAATGAGGAGGATGGTAGCCGCGGTACCGTTCATAACGGTACCGTTGCTACCATCCTGGTCTGCTTGTGGGTGCCGCTCTGCACACCTGGTCTGACCAGGTGTCAAGAGCGGCACCTGCGAGCAAACTCGTAAGTTTGCGGCATGGCAACAACAGCACCGGTTGCACTACCGGCGCCGTTGTTGCCTTACCCATCAGTCATAATGAGGGCCATAGTACAAGGGGCAAGTAGAAGGGGTGTCGAAGAGTTACGCGGTCCGCGGACACCGCGGCTGTCCGTGGACAGGGCGTGCTACATCTGGGGTTTTCCAGCAAATCCAACATGGAAAGAAGACTGTACGGATTAGCCAATCAGATGTCGAGGTTGTGGATTTGTGTTGAAAGAGACTGTGTGTGGTGAAGATGGCAGAAATAGAGAAAGTCAGGGTGTTGGTGCTTGGAGATATGTTTGTGCATGGTTTACAACATTACGCTCGATGCAGGCATATTGAAAAGAACTTTGATGTGAAAGGAGTGGAGGTGGTGTGGAGCACTGTGCCTGATTGCAATGTACATGGAATTGTACAAGTTTGTGAGGATATGGCCACGATGAACAGTCCGCATGTGGTAGTTTTGCACTATGATGCTTTCCATTTGGGCAACGTCAGTGCCCCTACTTTGTTGGCTGATTTGGAAAGCTTGGTTCAAGCCGTAATGAAGATCCTTCCAAATGCAAAAGTAATTTTTTCTGGATTACTACCTAGGGCAATATGGGACAATAGTTCCGTTTTTTGTCCTCAGCAAAACATTGCTTGGTGTGTCATCAACCGAGGCATGTGTGCCTTCATGCTTAGAGCTGGTATGTTCTTCTGTAATAATGAGAATATTGATGCCAGTAATACTGTTAATTTTAAAGAAGATGGCATCTCTTTATCTTTTACGGGAAATGTCTTTCTATTTTGGAATGTAAGGGTTGCTTTGGAGAAGGTTATGTGAAGATTTTAGGAGTAAAGTAAGAAAAAAAAACAAGAAAAAAATACAAAATAACAGGTGTCTGTCAAGCATCTGTAAAAAAAACAAAAAAAAACAGCTCTTTTCAGAGCCAACTTGAAAGGGGAAATGGGGCACACTATTTAAATTTACATTCACCACGCTCAGATTCTCGATATGTCCGCGGACATGGCGGTAGTCCGCGGACATCAAAATCACTACGTGGGGGTTCAGTATGTTCTATGTTACATGTAAGTGAAGTCAGGGATATTATGGTTAAGTTGTGCTACTAAAAATCTATGAAATTCAGTGAAAAAACTTTGTTAAAGGGACGTTATGGTTAAGTTGCGCTACGAAAAACCTATGAAATTCAGTGAAAAAACTTTGTTAAAGGGACGTTATGGTTAAGCTGCACTACTAAAAACCTATGAAATTCAGTGAAAAAACTTTGTTAAAGGGACGTTATGGTTAAGTTGCGCTACTAAAAACTTATGAAATTCAGTGAAAAAAACTTTGTTAAAGGGACGTTATGGTTCAAAGTAAAACCGAAAAACCCCTGAAATTTGGCAGTTATGGTAAGATAAGCAACCATAACTTGCGCCACCGTGCACTGCTAACACTAACACCCAGGACATTAGTATATATAATATATATATATTTCTTTTCACACAGAAATGTCTACTACTTTGGAATGGCTGGAAGAACATTTTCCTCATGATGAAATAAGTGAAAACATTGATATTAATGCAGGGCGAGTCTTTGCATCAGGCCATGCAGGCAGCTGCCTGATGTGCCAGCCTCCACGGGGCGCCACCACCAGCAGGTGTGAATGGGAGTGTGAACGAGGTGTGAATGTGAAGCAAAATTAGCACGCAGGATTAAAAGAAGTGCTTTTAATCCTGCAAGTTTATTTTAACATTTTAAAAATACACGACCTGATGCAAAGACCGGCATTGCCCACACACACACGCGCACACACATACACACACACACACACACACACACACACACTCAGACAAACGTGCGCTTCACGCACTTCAAAACGCTGGCGCCTATGCTGAACCCTCAGACACCCAGGGATGCCTGTGGCATAGGAGTAAAATGCTGTGGGGAGACTCGGGATGTAGCACCAGACCACACGTGTGTCTGAGGAGCAGGACTGGGTCCCAGTCAGGTTGAACCTGCCTAGTCACTCGTCTCGTAGCACTTAACTTAGATCTCTGTGCCTTCTAGAATATGTACTATCGTGCATGTATAACCGGAATTGAAAACCCTAAGAACCTGAATTTAAACTGATAGGACTTAAGAAAATAACCATTTGCTGAACCTCTCACTACTGTGGGCACCATGAGGTGTTCTCAGAAATAAGGGACAGTCTTCTTAAAAATATAGGGCACACACGTGGTAACACATCTGCTACAGCAGCATTTAAAAGCACCCGACTGGGCATAGCAGAGTGTGAAGAGCAGTCGCAAAACCTGCTGGGAGCATGAGTTTTTGATAAACACTTGAATAGCTGTCAAGTTGTCCCATATCATGGCCGATAACACAAGCCTGTTCTTGCTTTTGACTTTACATGCCGGAATTTGGAGGCCCATACTTAGCAAGGAAAACATGAGACTACAAATCCAATCATGCAACAAGAAAAGCCAGACATGGCTCTTAGTGGCTCACATGGCAGCTATGCACTTGGACATCAAGTAGTGGCAGGGAGTTTGGAAATGCAAGCAAGGCTCAAAAGTGCACTGACTGGACAGCAGGATAGGAACACGACCATTAAATGTAGCGTGAAGTATATCAGACTGAAAGCAATGTTTGGCAGACTAGTTACTGATACAGTGATTGGAAGCATGTGTGTATTCATGCATTGAAACGACTTCCTTTATAGCACAGAAATCCTCCTTCGTCGTGTTTGAAAATGCCAGCATAGTCAGTTGTATACAACCTCTTAGCAGAAGTCTGCTAAGTAGGCTCACAGTGTGCACCCCCTCAACCGACAACTCAGTGGCATTCCTTTTGTAAATGCCTGCGCATTGTAAAGGTATGTGGACATTGGACCCATCAAACACCTGCAATGACGCTTGTATCAGTATTGCCAAGCATTTACCCATATCTTTTACCTCCCTCCATCTTACTAACCATACATTTAGTTTGTGCAAGATCCACATTTGTATAGTGAACTGTAGAATTGAAGTTATACTAACATGCCTCTTTTTATAGCCAGTTTTCAAGAGAATGGATAACATATTTATGTTAGTGAATAATACATTGTATGGTGGGAATATTCTGCAGGGAAGATCATGCAATTGTAATTAGTTTATTAATTCTAAACATAGCCCACCCAGAATCACGCCCCCAAAATACTATAGTAAGAGGGTCTGTGCTCATCTGCACCCAAGTTATGTTGTTGTCATTTTTGTTGCGGGGTGGGGCACCAATGATGCTTCCTGCCTGGGGTACAATCAGGTATAAGACCGGCCCTCCTAATAGAAGACACCACACTTCTCTATATAAACAAATGATTACCCATTACTTTATGTGTACTTTCCATTTTTTTCTAAACACACCATACAGACATTCAAAATAATACAGAAACAGACCTTAGAAAATCATCTGCAACGAATGCAGCAAAAGAAATGATCTATTAAAATAATAGTGCACTCAGAAATATTATATTATATTAAGTGTTCGGACATGTACTTCTAAGCATACATTGACAAACATTTCCTATGCACCTTACCGTCATTTTCCTCTTTTTTACACAAGCGAAATCAGGCAGCAGGGTGCGGCCATCTTGTGATAATCTTATCCATTCACGCATCGCTCAAGGTGGACTGCCCTGGCAGCACTAATTCATATGCCCCTCCCCTGAGGCTAACATCACCAAACCTAGTGATATGCTCCACCTATCTCCAGAACATTACTATACAGCGTAGTAAAACGCACCCAATCATCACCTACATGATAACGTTACTTGACGCAGAACCCGGAATATCAACACACATCATCTCACAACACAGCACATCCCAATTTTGAGTATGAAACCATACTTTTAAAGGAAATAGCAAAACTGTACAATTTGTAAAGTACTTTTATTTCACAATAAACGTTCCGAGAACATCCGGAGACTTACATATGTAAGCAAATAAATAATTATTTTCTTCGTTCTCGATCCACAAATGTTTATCGTGAGTCACACGGTGTTCCTTTTTGATATAAGAACACATTGGACGCACTGTGAATTGCAAGACTTTGGCATGAACTTTGCGCTAGGCCACCATAAACGATATCAAGTTGCTCCTTATCGCTGGTATGGCGTATGGGCATATGGGCCCGTGTCGATCATCCCAAAAAAGCGTCACAGTGATTCACCCACTCAGGTGGATATGTAGCTGATGGTTAAAAACAAACGTCAGTTGGTATCTGGAATCCATGACAATCGCAGAAAGTCAAGATGTAGCTGTTTAAAAAAAGAAAACAGAAATGGGTCTCAGTAACCGGTCTTATTACAGTTTATCATTTTAACCATTAATTTGGGCCCCTGTTACAACTATTGATAAACACGGACATCAAACAATGATAACTCAAACAAAACAACATGCAAAGTACTCTTCAGTTTGCTGTCCATGTTACTGCTACGGAGTATGGTCAGCTCCAAATGGGATGCTAAGGCTGATGCTGCAATCAGAGAGCTAAATAAAACCAAGAAGAACACATACACAGAATTTTAATTAAATATTATCATTCAATTACGCATTTGTGAACCTGGGGGAACCCACTACTGAACTACACCCCTCTCGATGCTGCACTGCCCATGTGCCCACGACAAAACAAACTACACACACACAAATTGTAATTGCTTGTCATTGCAATATACCACACACAACAAAAAATACAATGTACCCCACCAAAAATGTCACTGAATGATAATTTGACTAGTTCGTGTATAAAATCATCCAAAGTAAAACTTACATAATATTCGGCATTTCCATTCTATCGGCGTCAAACAGACACTCTGTTCACTTCAACGAATTTTCATGAAATGAAATTACATGTTCCTTTGTCCGATTTTTGAATGGTGAACATTATCATATTTGAAAGTCTTACATCCCTCCCTTCATGCATTCCGTTCGCAATCCTCCCTTTGTTTCAAGGTCAAAAAACAATTGAACCTTATACTGTGTACCATGCGTGGGTTTGCTCAGCTAGGAAACAAAAATTCAACAGCGCTGACCTTCACTCAGAATGGGAGCCGATAGCGCTTTCCACCACAGTGGCATTACAAATATTTTTGAAAAACATATGAATTGTTTTCTACCATTCACCAATGCGGAGAAATTCGCACTCTCCCAGCGACTCCCACAGTCAGGCCACACCACCTCCTCATTGCATCTCCTCTTCACATGGCAACTCACGTAAACATTTTTGAAAGGAGCAAGTCTCGAGCCCTGACAAAAAGTGGTTGTATGAGAATGTCCGAACAAACCCTGCTACAACCCCCTCTGGCCACACCGCGGACCCTGACCCCAATGACCGCACTAATATATTAGTGGCCTATAATTTGCACATGTATGTTTGTACTATCCCACTTTTGATCACTAGCAAAATAAATGGTGTGGACGTTTTACCACCTTCCAAATACAGACACATAGTAAATACATAATAGTCATGCTTTCACGTTAGAATGCAAATGGTACCAAAAACAACTGCAAGCTATCTGGATTTACAATAGTAAACTATCATTTGGTAAAAAAAAAACTTCTAATCATTAGGTATATTCTACCACACAGCAGCCACAACCAATACACGTCACTACACTGCATATGTAGAAAAGAATTGTGAATGGGTCAAATATAATGATACCAACATTACTGTAAAACAGAGAATGAGAAGTTCTGCCACCTACCTCAATAAACCACACCCTACATCTTCTTCTTCTTTCCACCTGCACAAAAAACAAAACTATTGTCCCATATTGCACTAGGTACTAAACCAGAAAAAATAACCTTGACATTTGGAATTATTTTCATTACTGCCTGAACCAAATATTCAAAATCTGCCAACAAAGAAGGGGCACTGACATACCCCAAATACAAAGCACCATAGTGCAAAACAACTACATGTGCAATGTTTACCCTGCCCATATCTCCACAAACTTGACCTATTCCCTGCACATTAAAACCAGGTATAGTGCTCCACACCACCTCCACTCCTTTAACATCAAAATTGTTTGCCACATTCCTACATTTAGTATACCACTCCAAACCATGTACAAACATATCTCCAACCATCAACACCCTGATGTCCTCCTCCTCTACCATCTTCACTACACACAGCCTCTTTCAACACAAACTACAACCTCAACACCTGATTGGCTCATCCCTACAGTCCCCTTTACATGCTGCATTTACTGAGAAACCCCAGATGTAGCACACTCTGCCCGCGTACACCCACGATGTTCGAGTAGAGCGTAACACTGGGGCAGCCCTTCTACCCTTTCCACATCACACTCTGCACCATTTCCTCATTGGCTACTGTTAAAAAGTCACACAATCATCCACCAATCACATCCAAGAACTCTACATCTAACTCTATCATCACACATCAGCACTTTAGATGTGCTATTGATCACTCTCAGTACAATTCCGCTGTCACTGCAACAGACCTACAGCAACAACTACTATACAACTGGCCAATATTTCTACTTGCAGATTCATGCACATCCACATGCATGAACACAGACTACAGGCATGAATATTTTCTACACAGTACATGTACAGCTCTTCTAAGAATACATATAAACAGAGTAACTTGCAATTTCCCTGTATGAACTGTAAAACAACCTTACTTCATTTATCCCATCTGGCATCATGAAGTGTCAATTGCAAACCTGTCTCCTCTCCAAATTTTAGTTTACTCACACAGCTATCTAAACATTTTTTATTTCATATTAAAAGATGGGAGAAATAACCATTTAATTATGAAAAAGACTGTCCAGTGTGTTATAAAATTATACGCAACCAAGGATGAGTACATGCATGTTCACTCAAGCACACAGACAGACAATATAATTACAAAGTCTCCCATCTCAAACAACACCACTGCCTCTATATGAACTCCTACTCCTTTATTTCCCACACCTTCACAAATGCATACATTGCATGCTTCTCTGTACAATCTTTGCCATTTACCCCGTAAAAATAGCAAAAAATGCATATGATTATTTCTTCCACCTCTTACCATCCAATAACATAACATAAAAAAAACAAGTGTGCTCTATACGTTTACTATTATACTCATTTGTAAAAAATATTTAACTAACAGATTCTAAATAAAATATTCAAGATGCACATAGACAAAGGAAAGTGCATATGCATACTATGCTCAGTTGTTAGAAAACACTACCACTACAAAAACAAAAAAAACAATGTCTACATTAACAAAAGTTCTATAAACACACATATTCACTAACTTCTTTCTTTTACAATTGCAGTGAAGACCACTCTCCTGAAAAGCAGCAGCGTCTAAAGTACGAACAACAACTTCGAAGAAACCTACTCTTTCCATACAAAAAAGTAAATACAATACTTACATAATTTTCTAACTGTTACTCAAACTCACTAGCCTTTTACTGTTGTAGATCAACGGTGTATATTAACCCTTTTCACATATGATAAATTATTACCACTTCCCCTTACCAGTTGCATACTTTATATTGTCATCTCAAGCCTAGTATACTAACACAAAAATACAAGAATAACCTTCCCAACTTAATATAGCTGCCCATTGCACAATCACACACCTCCACAATCATCCTTACCATCATACTCAGACACTCATGCACAAAGCATGCATACAATGCACAACAACCCAACCCACACTTTCTTTTTTCTCCAACAAACCCCAAAGAATGGCTACCAAAAAGCAACTCCATAGGAAGCAACGCAGAAGTAGAACAAATCAAAATAAAAGTGTCAAAAATAATCATCCATCTCTACAAGATTTTGTACAAAAAGTTCAAACAAAACAGCTAATACAGTCCTTACGTGAAACAAAACAAGCTTCCACTACAGAAACTTTCCCTCCTCTATCAAAATGTAAAACGAAACAGAAAGTGATTAACAAGACTTCAGCTACCACTACTGCTAATGCTGCACCTATAAATCTTGATATAGTAGCAAGTAACCATACCAAAAAAATATTTTACAAAAAATGTTCCACCACAGACTCCTTCAGACCCTTAGAAAAACAGGAGAGAATTCATGGACAACCCTTAAAACCTACCATAGAAAAGTAATCCTAAAATCTCTCATAATCAGTGCATTCCTTCTGAAAAGGAAGTTATTTATTTTATTTTAAACAGAATTAAACTACTAACAATAAACCAACTACTAAATTACAAAAAACATTTCTCAATAAACTGAATATCAACAAAAACAACTCCTTAAACATCTGTGGAGGTGAATGGAGGCACACCACGACCACAGAACCATATTTTCATGAAGAAGCATATAAACAAAAGCAAACAAACCCAATTGCCATACATAGCAGTGGACAAGGGTATGAAAAACATAATAACACCATTATGAAACAAGAAACTCTGCTCACAAAAATATCCCTAAAAAACTCAGTATCACCTCTCCATTCTAATAAACCAAAACGTACAGTCTACAAATGGACATGCACATCAATGTGTAACATTGCCAAAAAATCTTTCAAATCTTTACGCCACTTCCTCAATCAGTATGTAAAAAGCAAAGACAAAATCAAAATGAAACTACTACAGAATATGGATGCCTGTCGAGTGCGCAAATATATCTGCAGACAACTGCTACGACCGCGGACATGGCAAACACATCAGGGGCACCTGCCACCTAAACAAATTCAGTGTTTGACCCATCTCTTACTCCCCAACCCTCCCCAAGCACTCCTGCACACCAACACACTCCCCAAAATTGCATTTTGCCTCTGTTCACTGCTACGCTGTCGGTGGATCCAAGATGGCGGGCGCATTGAAACAATGTGACGCACCTCACGCCTCACGCCTCACCCCCGCATATCAGAGAACACATTGCCTGTCCGCGGACATGACACAAGCCGACTAGCCAATCGGTGTCCTGTCCACAGAGCGAACAGTGACATTTTTTCCCAGAGCAGACATAGATATCACTAATTGTTTGCCTTCGTGGCCGTTTAAAAAAGAACTACTGGACGAATTTACACCAAATAAACAAAAGCACGCTTTTGGGACTAAGCCGCCGCTCCTGCCACACATTTGGTGGACATCCATCCAACGGTTTGAGCTGTAGGCATGCACAAAGTTTTTCCCCATTATGTCTATGGGAAAAAAATAAATTCTGGGACCCCCCTATGACTTTGCCCCCCCTGAACCAAACCTCACTAAAATTTGCAAAATAATTCAGAGTGGGCCATATACTTCCTTTGCAATGTTTGGTGAGGATTCGTCCAGAGGGAGCAAAGTTATAAGCTGCCCAAAAAGTGCTCTTCCTCTAGGATTAGCAACTTAACCACAACTACACAGCCACTACTATATATCAGTGAAAAAAACATTGTTAAAGGGACATTATGGTTAAATTGCACTAGTACAAACCTATGAAATTAAAAAAACATTATGGTTACAGGTAAAACCGAAAACACCCAGAAATTTGCCAGTCATGGTGAGCTAAGCAACCATAACTCGTGCTACCACTGTGCACTGCAAGGACTAACAGCCATGACATCAAAGATGACATCAAAAGTTTCATTGATGACATCAGTGATGACATCACATGTGTATTTAGTTCTCACAAAAAGCCTCCACAGGGGATTGTCATTGTAATGTTGCCAGAAATGTATCCGAGATCATTGGAAGGACTATGATGACCTAAATTGTTCATTAACCAATGCATTGTTATAAACACCATTGTATTACAGAGTTCTTTCCAGTGCATGCACCACCTCATGTAGAATCGTAGGCATTGTCTGCAGCATGCATCATAGAGGTGCAATATTCAAAGTCTTTCCATGTTGGATAGTAAAATGATGATTGCTTTCATTTCACAGTTTTGTGTACTAAGAAGCATGTATTAAGTCGCTAACAATGCCTCAATTAATACATTATTGTACTATTTTACACAAAACATAAAGACACCACAACGCATGAGCAAATACAGGGCAATTAAAGCAAGCAAAAACATAGCCGTACTATCAGAAAGTGTTCATAACCTAACTGATTATCTTCATGCACAGAAATGATTGCTGTATTTCATGCTGCCTTCTTCCTCTAGGTATATGTGTCATACCCCGACGGAAAGTAGTGTAAGAACATATGAGACGGGTCAGGTCTACAAACGTAGAACCTTTTGCATTCTTACTTCCTGACTGTCAGTGAAGAAAACCAGTTGGCCTAGATATGTCAGTGACAAAAAAGAGGGAGCCAGACATGTGATGTCATCAGTGATGCCATCAATGACATTTGTGATGTCATCTCTGATGTCATGGGTGTTAGTCCTTACAGCGCACAGTGGTAGAGCGAGTTATCGTTGCTTATCTCACCATAACTGGGGAATTGCTGGTTTTTTTCGGTTTTACCTGAATTTCATATGTTTTTACCAGGATACCTGTAGTTTGTAAAGATGTACTGTCGAACATATTGAAACTGCTGGCACCATGTTTATGCAAACAGCAGTAGTGGACTATGCATCTGGGTGCGGACTTCGGGTGGCAACCAACCTGCTGAGAAAGGCAGGGGCTTTCTTATGTAGGGGTACCATTCACCAAACCCAAGGAACATATACAAACAACACCATGTGCATGAAATGCAAGGGAAAATAGAGAAGGTGTGCAAACTGTGTACTTATGAAACAAACAGCACAAAGGCATAGGGAGTACACCATAACGCAATGCACCAACAAGAGAAGTGACGTCTGCCTTCAACAATCTTAACACACTGCTACTTTACATTGTAACAAAGAACGAACAGGCAGAGTAGTGACTGGAAAATATTAATACCAGAACATCACTCAACGTAGTAAGCACACTGAAGTTTGTCTGATAATTGCACAGGTGGTGCAGTATAAAACAGTTAAGAAGCATAACATTTTTTTTTTACACACCAATGGCAAGCACCTTAGAGTGCTGGAAGAAAATGTCTCTTATGACGCAATGACTTACGATAATAACCCCATTGGTACGCACTGCAGTCTGAAACGTAAAATATGTAATATCTATTGCTTCATGCACACCTAACATATTTTATTTCTTTAAAAGAACAAATTGGAAACGAAAGCAAGGCAGCACAAGTGGCACCCTTTCGACAACAGCATACAGGCCAGGAAAGGAAATAAACTCTGTAAATAGCAAACGGGACAGCTTGGAAGGCAAAATGGAGCAATTGGTGAACAATTTTGCCACCTTAAAAGATGACGTACAAGGACATAATGTGGTCAAAATAGAATACCACTGCCGGACCTGCACGTGTACCCCTTCCCCATTTCACAGCCCGCCATCACATCGAAATCTGTGTGATTTGAGATGTTACGCTGCTACCGCAATCCCTTCCTCCCCTCGCGACCAACTTGTGCAAATCACCAAGTCCCCGCAATAAGTATCTATTAGGGAGAATTCTCCAGAATGGCTAATTTCCCTTACCTACTGAGTCCCTCAGCAGCATTGCTGGATTTCTAGGATTATTTTTTTTCACCTAGTAAGAGTGTGGGCCTTTTTTCCCACTCTTACATGTGTTTTGCTGTGGGAGTTTAACATTTTTCTGTACATAGACGGTGGAGCTTCACCTACTCCATAGGCATCATCTTTTTACTGTGTGTCACACAGCACCTTTAGTGCAGTGACACAGGGTTGTCTTTTTCAGACTTCCCACTTTAAACTCCATTTTCTGGGACTGACTACTGTCTCCCAGAACATGTAAAGTTGCCATTGACTTTATCAGTCTTTTTAAAAGCACAGACCCAGTACAAACTATCTTACATAGAGTACTGGAAAGGGTTAATAGTTATCCCTTTTTGTCTGTCTCTCATGGAACATTATTTGGTTCCCCTTACTTTAAGATTTGGCTGGCGGCATTGGTATCTACCCTATTTTTCCTACCGCGGTCTATGTAAATAGCCTTGGTACTGTTTTAGGCTAAGTTAGTAGCCTCAAACTTAAACCCGCTGGACCCCATTTACTTGGTTTCGGCTGGGATTATTTGCCATTTCTTTTTGTAAAGGTCTTTCTCGTGTTTTACTCTGCGCGCCAAACCAGGTTTGGTTCCTTTGTTTGCCATCCTTTGGCGGGCTTCTGCACCGAAGCTCTCCTTAGACGCCTGAATGTCTGAGGGGGACAGAATGTGAGGGAGGGGGTTGAGACTCCCTGCACAGGGTCTCCTTGGACACCCATGTTGCACTCTGTGTGACTGGCTGTGGTGATTGTCCCGCCAGGACAGCCACCCTGCTGTGTGATTGACAGCCAGGATGTGGGAATGGGGGAAAACTGCATAAAAAGCAGGTCTCTTGGACTACGAAGGCAGAGTCGCCACTGGATCGAGAGAACCGAAGAGAAGCTGACAGAAGAGGACCCCTACCACGACTGAACCTCCCGGTGAAGCCCTGCTGCAGGTCAGAATCTTAAAATTTTGACGACAGGGAAGATCTGCAAGGAATCTTCTCCACTTGAGCTGGTGGGACCAACCAGTTCACCAAACTGCAAGCCAGGCCTCCCTCCTCTGGTCGAATTTGCTGTGCACAGCTACAGTGAACCGGAATGCCAGGAGGACCAGACCCTGCTTGGGTTTTAAGGAGCACACCTTTTATTTGTCGTTTTGCTCTGCTGCTGGTTTCTTCCCTGGGCAGTGCAGGACCCTCCAGTCTTCCTACTTTGTGTCAGTCCAACAGTCACTTCAGGAACCGTGAGCCTGCAGGATCTGCCAGGAATTCTGCCTCAGCTACAGCATTCTTCTGCTCTAAAGGTACTGTGCTAACCCGGTTGTTCATTCCGTCTGACCACGGTGAAAGTGTTTGAAATCTTTTGCCAATCTGAGGGCTTGTCCTTCTCTTTTCTTTAAAGTAACTTTTCTTCTGACCAACTTCGTTTCAAACTCTTGGCAAAGACTTAACCACAAACTACTCTGAACTGTGTGATCCTCTGCAAATACTCTGGCCCATTGAATTTGGCTCAGGACTCTTGATTTGATTTCCTCACCGTAGTAGCCTTTTCCAGATTACCCTGCCTACTTACTTGTTGGTGCTGCTTAATTTTGTATAACCTTGTCTTTCCCTCCCTTTTTAATTACTGGAGTGCCATTTTCCTCACACTTCATTTTGAGCTTAACTTGTCCAGAATTCGTTGGGTGTTGTGTATTATATTAAAAGTGTGATTTTTCTGATGCTTTTACTTAGTGAATTATTTTACAAATGGTGTTTAAATAAATGTATATTCTTTTACTCGGAAACCTGAGTCAGTGGTTGTTTGAACCATAGTAATTGCTGTCCTTTGTGTAACTATTGATACTGCTCACTTTACTCTTGAGATAAGCCTGGTCTCTCAGCCATCGCTACCACTTTACTGTGTAGTACAGGCTTGAACCAAAGGTGAATTTGTCCTGTCAATTGTAGTCTGAAATGTGTGTGGTGTTCTCAAAGGGTACTGCATATGATTCTGCCTAACACTGGTGTACAGCGGTGAGGATCAAGTATAGTGATTACAATTAGAGTGCTGCAATTGCCATGGATTAACTAACCACAAGGCTAAACATCACTAAAAAAAGCAATTTTAATCATGTCTGAAATGGAAAGCTACAGTCAGGAGACCCTCCTTAGTTACACTGTGGATTTACTGAAAAATCTGTGTGGAGATAGGAATCTCTCTGTTAAAGGCAACAAGTCAGAATTAATTGAAAGGTTGTTAGAGAAACAAAGTCTGGGGAGTGGGTCTAAAATATCTGCCCCTCCAGCAAATGTGGAAAATGATGAGGATGACAATGTGTTTGTTATTATGGTTGAATTAGATGAGGCATATGTGTCCCACAATGTAGGCCTTACTGCTCCTCTACCTGTTCAGCAACCTCAACCTTTGTCCACTAGGATCCCTACACTCAGTCCTGAATTCATTGCTCTAGAAAAGATGAGGTTTGAATTGGAATTTAAACGTATAAATGCTCAAACTGAACAAAAGCATCAAGAACTTAAGCTCAGAGAAATGGAGTTGATCATGCCTTAGAAATGAAAAAGTTGTCTATGGAAAATGCTTCTCTCCCAGAGTCTTCTAGGTCTTCCAGTCCTAAGAGACCCTGGGCTTCATTACGAGTATGGAGGCAGCCATGCCCTTAATAAGGGCATGGCTGCCTCCATACCGGGATCCAGTACCGGGTTCCTCCAATGAGGACTTACCGGGCTATTCCAACCGTGGAGGACCCGGTAAGTCCTCATTGGAAAAACCCATCCCCATTCCCATTTGAGCGCCCATAGGGCTCAATGGGAATGGGGAGGGAGCTAATAACGGGCCTGTTATTAGCTCCCTGGTCCCCTTCGGGACCCGCTAAGGATGCCTGGTTTTACCAGGCGTCCTTACCAGGCCCCGCAAAGGGAACATCGTAATAGGGCGTCCCATAATGAAGGGTGCCGGTCTCGTACCTGCACCCTTCATTACGGGAGCGCCTGCCTTGCAATGAGGCCCCCTGTATGCCTAAAGAAATTGTTGGTATGTATGAGACTAAGCTTGATATTTTGGATTGGTTGGCAATGTTTGAATATAACCATGGGATTCAAGACATTACAGGGAATCAGTTGCTTCCTTGGCTCTTCTCTAGGCTACCCACTGTTGCATCTGATGTTGTGATGCAGTTGGGGGAGGTGGATAGGATGGATTATAAGTGTGTGAAGATAGCTTTAATTGCTTGATTTGGAAAGACCCCTTCCCAGGACCTCAAGGGGTTTAGGACCCTCAAAAAGCATGATGGTATCCCTTGGGCTACCTGAGTATGTGAATGTTTGAAAGGGGTTACAGAGTAAACACTTATGAAAGTATGAGAAATCTTGTTATGTTGGAGTCAATTTATGATGCCTGCTCTCCTGAGCTCAGACAGCACTTGGCTGATTCTAAGGATATAGATCCAAAGAAGTTAGCTAAGGCTGCTGACTTGTGGGTTGCCAAAAGGGCTACTCACAAGGATTCTGGGGCAACTCAGAAGAAGGATGAGGGAAAGCAGCCAAAGAAAGAAAACAAGGAGAATTCTAATAACTCCTATCCAAAGGAGGGCCACAAACAGCAACATAAGGGTAAACTACAAGGGAAACCGAATCAGACTAGTGTACCATCTGGACCCAAACCAGATGGCGGTCAGAACAACCCTCAATTCATCAAAACATTTGGGAAATTGTATGTTTGTGGGTCAACTGACCATGTGAAAGGGGATCCCAGATGTAAGGGTAAACCTTCAGGGGTCCACACTGTCTCCTTGGCCTTCTGCCCAGAGGAATAAGTACCCATGGCAAGTGGAAGCTTTCACCTGCTGGCTGATGAACCCATGAGAGTCTCAGCTAGTGTGTCTTTAGTGTCCCTGGGTTTGTGGAAACAACAGAATTTAGATGTCAGGAGACCCCTGCCATTAGAGACACTAGAGCCAGTATAACTGTGGTTGATGAAACATTTTTCAAGGTGGAGGATGTTGCTAAGGCACCCAAACGCCTAACCAAGTTAGCTGGGGGCCCTCTGCAAATGCTTACCCAGTGACCAGCTCTCATCCAGTGTAATGATATGACTGTCAAAATACTTGTTAGTGTGCAGAGTGAAGTGCCTGGGAGAGTCCTGTTGGGTAATGAACTGAAAACCCTTGGAGTTGTGTCTAGCACCCCCAGGCCTCCCAGTAAAAGGGAACAGGAGCTCACTAGGCCTGAAAGGGAGAAGACCTTGAGAGGCTCTCCAGAGGAATTGGTAGAGGAAGATATCACTCCCAGTCCACAGGAGCTGCTCACTGCAATTTCTGGAAAGAAAGAGGAAAAGGGGAAACCCAAAACCTCCCAGAAAAAGACAGACAGCACCTCTGCGCTACCAACCAGGACATCCCCAAGATTGTCCAAATTCACACCTGTGACTCCTCCACCCGCTGAGGCTGACTGTGAGGTACAACCCTGTGTGGTTGATCCAGTTTATGAAGAGTCCGATCTGGAAGAAGACATTGTGTTAGTTGGAGATCTGGACCCTGTGGACCATCCTGAGCTGCAGTCTTTACTGGCAGAAGGTGGACCCAACAGGGCAGACTTCAGCAGAGGATAAAGAGAGTGTCATACTCTTAAAGGTCTTTGACAACAGGCAGCTTCTCAAATTGATGGGCAAGAAGGTGGAAAGCATAGGTTGAGCTGGGAAGATGGCCTCTTCTACAGTGAACTGACTGAGTCTATCCCTGGAGACTGCAAAAGACTTGTAGTACCACTAGAAAACTGACTCCAGTTCCTACAGTTGGCCCGTGAGATACCTTTGGCTGGTCATTTGAGTTTCAAAAAGACCAAGGAAAGGCTCTCCTTATACATCTACTGGCCTAAGATGGGTTCAGAAGTTGACAAATTGTGTAGGAGCTATCACACTTGCCAAACCTCTGGCAAGAGTGGAGCCAAGAAGGTGGCACCCCTGGTGCCTTTCCCAGTGGTGGGATTTCCTTTTGATAGGGTGGGCATTGACATCGTTGGTCCCCTTGACCATCCCACATCTTCAGGAAACAGCTTTATTCTGGTTGTAGTAGGCCATGCTTCTAGGTTTCCTGAAGCAATACCTATGAGGACTGTTATGGCTCAGGCTGTGGCTAAGGCTCTACTTGGTATTTGTACCAGAGTAGGGTTTCCTAAGGAAGTGATATCTGCAGGGGATCCAATATTATGTCCCACTACATGCAGGCCATGTGGAAAAACTCTGGTGTCACTTACAAGTTCTCTACAGCCTACCATCCACAGACAAATGGACTGGTAGAGAGGTTTAATCTTATTATGAAGAGCATGATAGGTGCTTTAGAGGAATCCCTTAAAAGAAAGTGGGATCTTCTTTGCTTATAGAGAAGTCCCTCAGGAGGGAGTTGGCTACAGTCCCTTTGAACTTCTCTAAGGCCATCCATTCAGAGGTCCATTGGCCCTGATCAAGGAGGGGTTGGAGAGTGCTCCTTCCCCCAAGCCAGTCAGAGTGACTGACTATGTGAAAGGTATCCGGAGCTGATTGTCACACATGATGGCAGAAGCTAGTGATAACTTAAAAGCATGTTAGGCTCTGGTCAAACATTGCCAAGACCAGAAGGCCATCATGGTTGAGTTTACCCAAGACCAGTTTGCATTAGTTATGGTGCCAACAAGACAGAGGGCTTTGAAGGACAAATGGATAGGTCCCTTCAAGGTTGTGGGCAAACTTGGAGAAGTGAACTATCTGGTGGACTTAGGCAGACCTAAGGAGGCTCCCAGAGTCTTTCACACCAACCGTTTGAAGGCAAATGTCCCGAGACCAGAAGTGGGAGCTTTGCTTCGAGCTTCAGCTCAAGAGGAGGAGGAGAGTGAACCTCTACCTGACCTTCTCAGAGGCCAACCTTTAGATGAGAACATAGAAAGAGTTAATCTCTTCCAATCTGACATAACAACAGGATGAGTGGAAGTTTCTGTTAAATCAGCTTGCCTCCCTGTTTTAACTTTCACCAGGCTTGACCCCTTGGGCCAGCATGATATCCTAACTTGTGACTGTTTACCAGTGAAAAGCAGAGGTTACAGAATGTCAGAACTTGTGAGATCCCACATCAAAGGAGAGATCAACAAGATTCTTGATCTTGGGGTTATTGAGCCATCTACAAGTCCATGATCTAGTCCAGTTGTTCTAGTACCAAAGGCAGGATTCAAGGAGTTGAGATTCTGTGTGGACTATAGAGCTCTAAATGCAGTCACTAAGACTGAGGCACATCCTTTGACAAGGACATATGAACTGCTGGATAAACTTGGTGAAGCCAAGTACCTAAGTACATTTGATCTGACATCAGGCTATTGGCAAATAGCCCTGACAGACCATGCCAAGGAGAAAACTGCATTCTCAACCCCAGCAGGCCTCTACCAGTTTAAGGTCATGCCTTTTGGATTAAAGAATGCACCTGCTACATTCCAAAGGATGGTCAATCAAGTTCTGAATGGGATGGAGGACTACTGCGTGGCATACTTGGATGACATTGCAGTGTTCAGCCCTACTTGGAAGAAAATGTTGATCACTTAGGATATGTTTTGCAGGCTCTTGAGCAGGCCCATCTGACCATAAAGGCAAGTAAATGTCAAATTGTTCAGAGAAAGGTGGTCTACCTTGGTCATGAGGTAGGAGGAGGTGAAATAAGGCCATTGCTTAGCAAAGTATGAGCTGTACAAAACTGGGCCACCCCTACTACTCAAACCCAAGTGAGAGCCTTCTTAGGTCTCACTGCGTACTACAGGAATTTCGTTGAGAACTCTGGGACCATAGCATGTCCTTTGAATGTAGTCTACTCTCCAAAATTCCCTAAAAGGTTTAGATGGAATGAGGAGTGCACTCAAGCCCTTGAAAACCTGAAGAAAGCCCTTTGTCAAGCTCCAGTCCAAAGAGCTCCTGATTATTACCAACCCTTCAATGTTCAGACAGATGCATCCAATACAGGTATAGGTGCAGTCCTTATTCAACTGGATGAGAAAGGTAGGGAGCACCCCATTTGCTTCATCAGTAGGAAACTGAAGGAACCAGAAACAAGGCGGGCAACCATAGAGCGTGGGTGTTTTGCTGATGGTCTCTCTAGGATGTTTATAACCGACTAGAGTGAAGAGATTCATCCAGGAATGGATTAAATTGTCCTGTGCCTTAGTCTGGGGGTGGGTGGGCGAGTGTTAGGGAGAATTCTCCAGAATGGCTAATTTCCCTTACCTACTGAGTCCCTCAGCAGCTTTGATGGATTTGTAGGATTTATTTTTTTCACCTAGTTAGAGTGTGTGCCTTTTTTCCCACTCTTGCATGTGTTTTGCTGTGTGGGTTTAACATTTTTCTGTTCATAGACTGTGGAGCTTAACCTACTCCATAGGCATCATCTTTTTACTGTGTGTCACACAGCACCTTTAGTGCAGTGACACAGGGTTGTCTTTTTCAGACTTCACACTTTAAACTCCATTTTCTGGGACTGACTACTGTCTCCCAGAAGATGCAAAGTTGCCGTTGACTTTATTAGTCTTTTTAAAAGCACATACCCAGTACAAACTATCTTACATAGAGTACTGGAAAGGGTTAATAGTTATCCCTTTTTGTCTGTCTCTCATGGAACATTATTTTGTTCCCCTTTCTTTAAGATTTGGCTGGTGGCAGTGGTACCGTATTTTTCCTACCACGGTCTATTTAAATAGCCTTGGTACTTTTTTAGGCTAAGTTAGTAGCCTCGAACTTAAACCCGCTGGACCCCATTTACTTGTATTTGTTCTGGCTGGGTTTATTCACCATTTCTTTATCAAAAGGTCTTTCTCGTGTTTTACTCTGCGCGCCAAACAAGGTTTGGTTCCTTTGTTCGCCGTCCTTTTCGCTGCACAGAAGCCCTCCTTAGGCGCCTGTGAGCGAGAGAGGGGTTAGAGACTCCCTGCACAGGGTCTCCTTGGAGACGCATATCGCACTCTGTGTGATTGGCTGTGGTGACTGTCCCGCCAGGACAGCCAGGACAACCAGAAAAAATAACCTTGACATTTGGAATTATTTTCATTACGGCCTGAACCAAATATTCAAAATCTGCCAACAAAGAAGGGGCACTGACATACCCCAAATACAAAGCAAAGCACCATAGTGCAAAACAACTACATGTGCAATGTTTACCCTGCCCATATCTCCACAGACTTGACCTATTCCCTGCACATTAAAACCAGGCATAGTGCTCCACACCACCTTCACTCCTTTAACATCAAAATTGTTTGCCACATTCCTACATTTAGTATACCACTCCAAACCATGCACAAACATATCTCCAACCATCAACACCCTGATTTTCTCCTCCTCTACCATCTTCACTACACACAGCCTCTTTCAACACAAACTACAACCTCAACACCTGATTGGCTTATCCCTACAGCCCCCTTTACATGCTGCATTTACTGAGAAACCCCAGATGTAGCACACTCTGCCCGCGTACACCCACGATGTTCGAAGAGAGCGTAACACTGGGGCAGCCCTTCTACCCTTTCCACATCACACTCTGCACCATTTCCTCATTCGCTACTGTTAAAAAGTCACACAATGATCCACCAATCACATCCAAGAACTCTACATCTAACTCTATCATCACACATCAGCACTTTAGATGTGCTATTGATCACTCCCCGTACAATTCCGCTGTCACTGCAACAGACCTACAGCAACAACTACTATACAACTGGCCATTATTTCTACTTGCAGATTCATGCACATCCACATGCATGAACACAGACTACAGGCATGAATATTTTCTACACAGTACATGTACAGCTCTTCTAAGAATACATATAAACAGAGTAACTTCCACTTTCCCTGTATGAACTGTAAAACGACCTTACTTCATTTATCCCATCTGGTATCATGAAGTATCAATTGCAAACCTGTCTTCTCTCCAAATTTTTGTTTACTCACACAGCTATCTAAACATTTTTATTGCATATTAAAAGATGGGAGAAATAACAATATAATTATGAAAAAGACTGTCCAGTGTGTTATAAAATTACACGCAACCAGGATGAGTACATGCATGTTCACTCAAGCACACAGACAGACAATATAATTACAAAGTCTCCCATCTCAAACAACACCACTGCCTCTATATGAACTCCTACTCCTTTATTTCCCACACCTTCACAAATGCATACATTGCATGCTTCTCTGTACACTCTCTGCCATTTACCCCGTAAAAATAGCAAAAAATGCATATGATTATTTCTTCCACCTCTTACCATCCAATAACATAACATTAAAAAAACAAGTGTGCTCTATACGTTTACTATTACACTCATTTGTAAAACATATTTAACTAACAGATTCTAAATAAAATATTCAAGATGCACATAGACAAAGGAAAGTGCATATGCATACTATGCTCAGTTGTAAGAAAACACTACTATTACAAAAACAAAAAAAACAATGTCTACATTAACAAAAGTTCTATGAACACACATATTCACTAACTTATTTCTTTTACAATTGCAGTGAAGACCACTCTCCTGAAAAGCAGCAGCGTCTAAAGTACGAACAACAACTTCTAAGAAACCAACTCTTTCCATGCAAAAAAGTAAATACAATACTTACATAATTTCTAACTGTTACTCAAACTCACTAGCATTTTACTGTTGTAGATCAAAGGTGTATATTAACCCTTTTCACATATGATATATTATTACCGCTTCCCCTTATCAGTTGCATACTTTATATTGTCATCTCAAGCCTAGTATACTAACACAAAAATACAAGAATAACCTTCCCAACTTAATAGAGCTGCCCATTGCACAATCACACACCTCCACAATCATCCTTACCATCATACTCAGACACTTATGCACAAAGCATGCATACAATGCACAACAACCCAACCCACACTTTCTTTTTTTCTCCAACAAACCCCAAAGAATGGCTACCAAAAAGCAACTCCATAGGAAGCAACGCAGAAGTTGAACAAATCAAAATAAAAGTGTCAAAAATAATCATCCATCTCTACAAGATTTTGTACAAAAAGTTCAAACAAAACAGCTAATACAGTCCTTACGTGAAACAAAACAAGCTTCCACTACAGAAACTTTCCCTCCTCTATCAAAATGTAAAACGAAACAGAAAGTGATTAACAAGACTTCAGCTACCACTACTGCTAATGCTGCACCTATAAATCTTGATATAGTAGCAAGTAACCATACCCAAAAAATATATTACAAAAAATGTTCCACCACAGACTCCTTCAGACCCTTAGAAAAACAGGAGAGAATTCATGGACAACCCTTAAAACCTACCATAGAAAAGTAATCCAAAAAATCTCTCATAATCAGTGCATTCCTTCTGAAAAGGAAGTTATTTATTTTATTTTAAACAGAATGAAACTACTAACAAAAAACTAACTACTAAATTACAAAAAACACTTCTCAATAAACTGAATATCAACAAAAACAACTCCTTAAACATCTGTGGAGGTGAATGGAGGCACACCACGACCACAGAACCATATTTTCATGAAGAAACATATAAACAAAAGCAAACAAACCCAATTGCCATACATAGCAGTGGACAAGGGTATGAAAAACATAACAACACCATTATGAAACAAGAAACTCTGCCCACAAAAATATCCCCAAAAAACTATCACCTCTCCATTCTAATAAACCAAAACGTCCAGTCTACAAATGGCCATGCACATCAATGTGTAACATTGCCAAAAAATCTTTCAAATCTTTACGCCACTTTCTCAATCAGTATGTAAAAAGCAAAGACACAATCAAAATGAAACTACTAGAGAATATGGATTCCTGTCCAGTGCGCAAATACACAGGACTACAAGCACATTCATTAGCCTGCATTTCAGAACCTATTAGCAAAACCACATTCGATCAAATCAAAATGCTATCAACACATCATGCAACTATAAAAATCTTGTCCATAAACTCTACTATGCTAAAAGTCCCGCTTTAGCACTAGTCAATTTAAATAACACTCTTGTACATGGTACAGTCAAACAACTACTCGAACCGCATAGCATATCCAAAACATCACATACTAAATCTACAAATGACACAGTACACAAACTTTTGTTTTCTGGGTATTTGATTAGTGTTTGATTCTATGGGTGTGTTATGCTGAGGTGGTTGTGTCCAGGGAGTACAGACTTGGCCCTGGCCACAACCACTGCAGCATAACACACCTATAATACCAAACATTTTGGCTGTGGTAGGTGGGCTGCTTATAGGGGATATTAATTACAATCAATCCTCTACTAACAACCCAAAACCTACATCATTCTAAAGTAAAATAGCCATTAGTGCATTGATTATATACGCGGACAACTGCTACGACCGCGGACATGGCAAACACATCAGGGGCACCTGCCACCTAAACAAATTCAGTGTTTGACCCATCTCTTACTCCCCAACCCTCCCCAAGCACTCCTGCACACCAGCACACTCCCCAAAATTGCATTTTGCCTCTGTTCACTGCTACGCTGTCGGTGGATCCAAGATGGCGTGCTCATTGAAACATTGTGACGCACCTCACGCCTTACCCCCGCATATCGGAGAGCACGTTGCCTGTCCGCGGACATGACACAAACCGACTAGCCAATCGGTCTCCTGTCCACAGAGCGAACAGTGAAATTTGTTCCCAGAGCGGACATAGATATCACTAATTGTTTTGCCTTCGTGGCCGTTAAAAAAACCACTGGACGAATTTACACCAAATAGACAAAAGCACGCTTTCGGGACTAAGCCGCCGCTCCTGCCACACATTTGGTGGAAATCCATCCAGCGGTTTGAGCTGTAGACATGCACAAAGTTTTTCCCCATTATGTCTATGGGAAAAAAATAAATTTTGGGACCCCCCCATAACTTTGCCCCCCCTGAACCAAACCTCACTAAAATGTGCAAAATAATTCAGAGTGGGCCATATACTTCCTTTGCAATGTTTGGTGAGGATTCGTCCAGAGGGAGCGAAGTTATAAGCCGCCCAATAAGTGCTCTTCCTATAGGATTAGCAACTTAACCACAACTACACAGCCACTACTATATATCCGTGAAAAAACATTGTTAAAGGGACATTATGGTTAAATTGCACTAGTACAAACCTATGACATTAAAAAACCATTATGGTTACAGGTAAAACCGAAAACACCCAGAAATTCGCCAGTTATGGTGAGCTAAGCAACCATAACTCGCGCTACCACTGTGCACTGCAAGGACTAACAGCCATGACATCAAAGATGACATCAAAAATGTCATTGATGACATCACTGATGACATCACATGTGTATTTAGTTCTCACAAAAAGCCTCCACAAGGGATTTTCATTGTAATGTTGCCAGAAATGTATCCGAGATCATTGGAAGGACTATGATGACATCAATTGTTCATTAACCAATGCATTGCTATAAACACCATTGTATTACAGAGTTTTTTCCAGTGCATGCACCACCTTATGTAGAATCGTAGGCATTGTCTGCAGCATGCATCACAGAGGTGCAATATTCAAAATCTTTCCATGTTGGATAGTAAAATGATGATTGCTTTCATTTCACAGTTTTGTGTACTAAGAAGCATGTATTAAGTCGCTAAGAATGCCTCACTTACTACATTATTGTACTATTTTACACAAAATATAAAGACACCACAACGCATACAAATATGAGCAAATACAGGGCAATTAAAGCAAGTAAAAACATAGCCGTACTATCAGAAAGTGTTCATAACCTAACTGATTATCTTCATGCACAGAAATGATTGCTGTATTTCATACTGCCTTCTTCCTCTATGTATATGTATCATACCCCGACGGAAAGTAGTGTAAGAACATATGAGACGGGTCAGGTCTACAAACGTAGAACCTTTTGCATTCTTACTTCCTGACTGTCAGTGAAGAAAACCAGTTGGCCTAGATATGTCGGTGACAAAAAAAGAGGGAGCCAGACATGTGATGTCATCAGTGATGCCATCAATGACATTTGTGATGTCATCTCTGATGTCATGGGTGTTAGTCCTTGCAGCGCACAGTGGTAGAGCGAGTTATCGTTGCTTATCTCACCATAACTGGGGAATTTTTGGGTTTTTTCGGTTTTACCTGAATTTCATATGTTTTTACCAGGATACCTGTAGTTTGTAAAGATGTACTGTAGAACATACTGAAACTGCTGGCACCATGTTTATGCAAACAGCAGTAGTGGACTATGCATCTGGGTGCGGACTTTGGGTGGCATCCAACCTGCTGAGAAAGGCAGGGGCTTTCCTATGTAGTGGTACCATTCACCAAACCTAAGGAACATATACAAACAACACCATGTGCATGAAGTGCAAGGGAAAATAGAGAAGGTGTGCAAACTGTGTACTTATGAAACAAACAGCACAAAGGCATAGGGAGTACACCATAACGCAATGCACCAACAAGAGAAGTGACGTCTGCCTTCAACAATCTTAACACACTGCTACTTTACATTGTAACAAAGAACAAACAGGCAGCGTAATGACTGGAAAGTATTAATACCAGAACATCACTACAACGTAGTAAGCACACTGAAGTTTGTCTGATAATTGCAAAGGTGGTGCATTATAAAACAGTTAAGAAGCATAACATTTCTTTTTTTACACACCAATGGCAAGCACCTTAGAGTGCTGGAAGAAAATGTCTCTTATGACGCAATGACTTACGATAATAACCCCATTGGTACGCACTGCAGTCTGAAACGTAAAATATGTAATATCTATTGCTTCATGTACACCTAACATTTTTTTATTTCTTTAAAAGAACAAATTGGAAAGGAAAGCAAGGCAGCACAAGTGGCACCCTTTTGACAACAGCATACAGGCCAGGAAAGGAAATAAACTCTGTAAATAGCAAACGGGTCAGCCTGGAAGGCAAAATGGAGCAATTGGTGAACAATTTTGCCACCTTAAAAGATGACGTACAAGGACATAATGTGGTCAAAATAGAATACCACTGCCGGACCTGCACGTGTACCCCTGCCCCATTTCACAGCCCGCCATGACATCGAAATCTGTGTGATTTGAGATGTTACGCTGCTACCGCAATCCCTTCCTCCCCTCGCGACCAACTTGTGCAAATCACCAATTCCCCACAATAAGTATCCGTTAGGGAGAATTCTCCAGAATGGCTAATTTCCCTTACCTACTGAGTCCCTCAGCAGCTTTGCTGGATTTCTAGGATTAATTTTTTTCACCTGGTAAGAGTGTGGGCCTTTTTTCCCACTCTTACATGTGTTTTGCTGTGTGAGTTTAACATTTTTCTGTTCATAGAAGGTGGAGCTTCACCTACTCCATAGGCATCATCTTTTTACTGTGTGTCACACAGCACCTTTAGTGCAGTGACACAGGGTTGTCTTTTTCAGACTTCACACTTTAAACTCCATTTTCTGGGACTGACTACTGTCTCCCAGAAGATGCAAAGTTGCCATTGACTTTATTAGTCTTTTTAAAAGCACATACCCAGTACAACTATCTTACATAGAGTACTGGAAAGGGTTAATAGTTACCCTTTTTGTCTGTCTCTCATGGAACGTTATTTTGTTCCCATTTCTTTAAGATTTGTCTGGTGGCAGTGGTACCCTATTTTTCCTACCGTGGTCTATTTAAATAGCCTTGGTACTGTTTTAGGCTAAGTTAGTAGCCTCGAACTCAAACCCGCTGGACCCCATTTACTTTTATTTGTTCCGGCTGGGTTTATTCACCATTTCTTTTTGAAAAGGTCTTTCTCGTGTTTTACTCTGCACGTCAAACCAGGTTTGGTTCCTTTGTTCGCCATCCTTTTCGCTGCACAGAAGCCCTCCTTAGGCGCCTGAATGTGAGGGAGGGGTTAGAGACTCCCTGCACAGGGTCTCCTTGGAGATGCATATCGCACTCTGTGTGATTGGCTGTTGTGACTGTCCCGCCAGGACAGCCACCTTGCTGTGGAATTGACAGCCCGGCTGTGTGAATGGGGGAAAACTGCATAAAAAGCAGGTCTCTGGGACTAGGAAGGAAGAGTTGCCACTGGATCCAGAGAACCGAAGAGAAGCTGACAGAAGAGGAACTCTACCATGACTGAACCTCCTGGTGAAGCCCTGCTGCAGGTACGAATCTTCAATCTTTGACGACAGGGAAGATCTGCAAGGAATCTTCTCCCCTTGAGCTGGTGGGACCAAACTGCAAGCCAGGCCTCCCTCCTCTGGCCGAATTTGCTGTGCACAGCTGCAGTGAACTGGATAGCCAGTAGGACCAGACCCTGCTTCGGTTTTAAGGAGTGCACCTTTTATTCGTCGTTTTGCTCCGCTGCTGGTTTCTTCCCTGGGCAGTGCAGGACCCTCCAATCTTCCTACTTCGTGTCAGTCTGACAGTCACTTCAGGAACTGTGAGCCTGCAGGATCTGCCAGGAACTCCTGCCTCAGCTACAGCATTCTTCTGCTCTAAAGGTACTGTGCTAACCCGGTTGTTCGTTCCGTCCGACCGCAGTGAAAGTGTTTGAAATCTTTTGCCAATTAGAGGGCTTGTCCTTCTCTTTTCTTTAAAGTAACTCTTCTTCCGACCAACTTCATTTCGAACTCTTGGAAAAGACTTAACCGCAAACTACTCTGAACTGTGTGATCCTCTGCAAATACTCTGGCCCATTGACTTCGGCTCAGGCCTCTTGATTTGATTTCCTCACCGTAGTAGCCTTTTCCAGATGGCCCTGCCTACTTAATTGTTGGTGCTGTTTAATTTTGTATAACCTTGTCTTTCCCTTCCTTTTTAATTACTGGAGTGCCATTTTGCTCACACTTAATTTTGAGCTTAACTTGTCCAGAATTCATTGGGTGTTGTGTAGTATATTAAGAGTGTGATTTTTCTGATGCTTTTACTTAGTAAATTGTTTTACAAATGATGTGTAAATAAATGTATATTCTTTTACTCAGAAACCTTGAGTCAGTGTTTGTTTGAACCATAGTAATTGCCGTCCTTTGTATAACTATTATTACTGCTCACTTTACTCTTGAGATAAGTCTGGCTGCTCAGCCATCACTACCACTTTACTGTGTAGTACAGGCTTGTACCAAAGGTGAATTTGCACTGTCAATTGTAGTCTTAATTGTGTGTGGTGTTCCTAAAGGGTACTGCATATGATTCTGCCTAACAGTATCCACTACTGCTACCGCCTCCCTTTCCTAATGACATGCATGAATGTGTGGAACTGAACGATGATATGTAAATTGTTGCTGAGTGTGCATGTGCCTTTTCTTTTGGTTTTAAAATGCCGTTATGACTCAGCAGCGCACAGTACTGGTGGGAATTACTGCAATTAAGGAAAAGGGAGGTGTACTACTGACACCGGACCTGCCCGGCCTATCCGCAATCACAATTGAGGCAACTGTACCATGCCAGTAGGAACCGCATGTTCGCACCTTGTGAACCACCTATGTGGGAGCGGACGTTTGTCCGTTGCACAAGTACTCGCATGCGCATCTCTTCCTCTATCTCCTGGTAAAACTGCCCCTGTCCAGCATATGCAAAGAAACTTGTGATGACATTTAAGTTGGTCGAGGTGCCCACCCACATCGTACAGGTAGCTGTACACATAAACATCCCACCTGCTATACCCTACAAACACCCAGCGTATCCCAAAATGGTTGGCACACTTGTGTCGCACTATTAATTGCTGCAGAGATCCCAACGGTGTGCATATGACAGCTATGCACATGCGCATAAAATATTCAACCCAAAACGCAACCTGCGGACAGCCGTTCCAGTGGAGAACATGCACCACATCACCATGGGACCACACCCATGCTGTGCGTGGCCCCTTATGGCGCGGACACGATCCGGACCCTCGACCACTGGGAACATGCAACGTTCTGTGATCTACAAAGTATTATTGGGAAATTGCAAGCTTACAAACTCCCCGCAATGTGCCATTGCACATGTATGTATTTGGTTCAACGATGTAGGACTCTTTGCCGGTTGCAAGGTCTCTGGAGAAGCCCTACAAAAGGTCACACCACAGACTTGCTCTGCATTCTGTTTGTCACTTTTCAGAACAGAGTAGCGGCCCATGTAGCTTTGAGCTCTAACTGAGTTTGGAACAATTTCTGCTTTGCTACATTACCTTTGCATGTAATGGCAACCATGTCAGCCCGGCTCACTACGCACAGTAATGGAGAAAAGTTTTAATGTCCTGGGAAATACACCCTCAGTACCGATAATCCCCACTATCCCCTTGGGCAGCATGTTCACAACAGAAGTATGTGGCACGTGTGCTTCCCGAAGTACTGCGAGGGCCATACCCTAGTAAAGCAGTAACAACCCTTCTTCCCTTTCCTCTATCTTCTTTCCAGCAACCCCTCATTCGGTACTGATAAATAGTCACACACGAGCTCACCATTCACAGTGAAGAGCTCTCCATGTAACACTATCAGTTCTGAACAACATTCATTTGCGTACACTCTACACTCAGAAATGTTGCTGCCCAATCCCTTAGCCTGCACAGTCCCATTTCCATGCCTGCCATCCTCAAAAGCCCCGGATGTGGCTTTTGTGCTGTGTTTGGCCGTGGGGGAGTAAATTGCAACCAGGGTAGGGGATTTCGTCTTCAGTAGTGGATCTGAAAAGAGCTTTTTTTTGTCTTTTTTTAGATGCTTCTAGAGAAACACCTTAATTTTCTGTTTTTATATGGTTTTCTGTTTTCTTCGCCTCCTCACTTTCTTACAGTAAACTTATCAACGCCTCCTGTATATGGGGAAACAAAAGAAAATCACCAATGCTGGACAAAGAATTGCCATTTGCATGGAAACACACCACAGTTCGAGAATTAATGCTGTCATTGTTGCAGAAGAACATCCCATGAGCCGACACAAAATCACACATGCTGCTATTGATGAGACTCCTTCCAGCCACTGGCTGGGCACAGCATACATTAGGATAGTCCCATATTCTTCTTGGTGTTATGGCAGAGAAAACCACATGGGCAGTGGGAAAAAGCCTCTTCACTGCCTTCATCAACCTCTTCAGTTTATGGAACACATGTGAACAAGTCATGTAACCCAAATGCATGCTGCCGTAATGCACGACAACAACGTGCACTATAGCAAAACTGGCCACTTGTCTGCATAGGTCAAGAATAACACCAAAACTGCAGACATCGACAGCGCACCACAAAGCATCCACTCTTTGAAAACTGAAATCGGCATCAATGTACCTTTCCTGGGCATACTTCACAAAGGCATCAACCAAAAGCAATACAATGCATTTCTCCATTTCGGCCCTCCTCGCTATGCATAGTAATGAAAAATAGTATTACCGCCCATTCCTGTGAACCACACCCTCAGTACCTGATTGCATAATTCCCACAGTCCCATTTCCATTGGCTCGCATTGAGAGAAGCACAGACTGTGGCACGTGCACTTCCCATAGTCGTGCGAGGGCCGCACCCCAGTAAAGTAGGACCAGTCCTTCTTCCCTTTCCACTATGTTTTGTCCAGCACTACCTCATTGGGTACTTACTGTTAAATAGTCACACACGCATCCACACATCAAAGACTTCAGCATGTAATACTGTCAGTTCTGTACAACACTTCATATGTACCATTACACAATCAGATTGCAAGGACCGTGTGATTTGAAAGCTCATCCAGTAGAAAGTTCTGTAAAACTATCCAAGATTTCTGAATCCACATTCATCCACATGGCCACCCATCACTGCAAAGTACAGGTAGAAATATTTTCTGTCTGCCACTGAACGTCCAAAATGTACTTACAAGACGTACTGTTCTTTCTACCATCACCTACCATCTAGTGCCACTGTAATTGAATATGCTTTCAATGTTTTTTTCCTTTACCCATATTAGCCATTCTAATATCCAAACAGTAACTGTCTTATTGCCTTCTGACAATGCTACAAATTTTGTTCCAATCTTACCTATCTACAAAATTCATAAAAATATCACAGAAAAAGGACGCCTTCCCCTTACCGTGCACCCTTCAACCGCAGCCTACTGCATGTCTCTGTACAAATAGACCTTCTGCCACTGTTTTTGTGTACACACCACAACCACAAACCCTATTGAGCAATGCGTTAGCCTCCACAGTCCCATTTCCATGCCTGCCATCCCGAAAAGGGGATGGGGAAAGAAATTTAAAACAGGGTAAGGGATTGGGTTTGTAGTGGTGGCTCTGAAAATATTTTGTTCTTTTTTATTTGTTTCATGGTTTTTTTATGTGCTTGCACACATCCTTTTTTTTCTCTTTACATATGTTTCTGATTGCTTCTCCTCCTTATATTTTTACTGAATTCTGGTTAACGCTTCCTGCACAGTGTAAAAGAAAATGTCATTGCCAATGGCAGTCAAATAAATGCCATTTGCATGAAACCACTGCATATTTTGCGACCTCATGATCTCATAGTGGGTGGAGAACATCCAAGTTGTGCGCATACATTCACACATGCCTCTGTTTGTAAGACACCTTCCGAGCTCTGGCTGGGCACAAAATACGCTGGTGTGGTCCCGTACTCCTCTTGGTGTTATGCATGAGAAAACGACCGTGGCAGTGGGGAAAAATCTGAATCACTGTATTCAGCAACGTTTTCAGGTGACGGAGCAAACATCCACATGACATGTAACCCAAATATAGACTACCATATTGCACCACAACAACATTACCGGTAGCCACAGAGGCCACATATCTGCAAAGGCGAACCATCCCGCGGAAACTGCACTCATAGAGACTGCCCCACAAAGCGTCCACTCCTTCCAACACAAAAATTTGCAGCAACGCCTCCTTGCACGGCACACATGTGCAGATGTTGCACAAACATATCACCTACGATCAGCACTGTGCGTCCCTCTACCTCCACCAACATCACTACACAGACTATTGGGAAACATTTGAACCAACCCTTCCTGTCAACCACACCCTGAACACCTGATTGGATAATCCCCACAGTTCCATTTCCATTCCCACCTTGCTCAGAATGGCAGGATGTGGCATGTGCGCTTTCCAGCTACAGCGAGGGCCGCACCCAAGTAAAGCAGAGACAGTACTTCTTCCCTTTCCACTGTTCTTTTTCCAGCACTCCCTCATTGGGTACTATGACATATTCACATATGCACCAATGACAGCCAAGACCTCTGCATCCAACACTATCATTTCTGTACAGCACTGCATATTTACTGTTACACACTTCGAGTGCCTGTCGTGTGTGCTTCCAAAGCACCTCCACTAGAAAGTTCTGCAAAGTAATGCATGATTTCAGCATCCAATTTCATCGAGATCGGCACCCATCACGACTTTGGCCATGCACACAATAGTCTAGGCCTTGCCCACACCCAGCACAACATAATGGTGCCATGCATGCGAATATTTGGCCAGATACCACAATACACAAACGTAACATACCAGCAGCACTTCTACCCAAGCCCCACCCCATAACACAGTGATGCATACAAAAATGTAACAGTTAGCAGAATCCACAAACATGCTGTCATGGGCGCTACTCCCGAGGAGCCAGGACTGGCCCAGCGCCCTCGGAAGCAGACCCGTCTTCCACTACTCCGGACCCAGCAGACCCCTACAGGGGCCCTTTGGACCGTGTCCTGGCGCCTTTGGCGCCAGGCTCATGAAGGGTTTCAGTCCCGGGGCCATAGGCGCCGGGCTCATATTGATAAACAGTGTAATAATGCTTGGGTGGACTTACCTGAGGCAGACCATGCTGCATATTTACCCAGAACAAACCAGTCTGGTTGAAGTCCCCAGCCATCAGGGCTGGGAGGAACTATTCCCTCCATTCAGGAACTCTTTTCTTACCTGGGTGGAACCGGTGGAAGAACACACACTGGAAGCACTTCTCTGCTATTTAAACCACGCCCGATGGAAAACACGTGCTTTGCGTTATTCTGCAGCAGCAGCAGGACGCTCACCGAGTCGGCTCCTGCATTCCAGGTCCAGAGTCATCTTCAGCTTCCGCGCAGCAACCTGTGGATGAAGAAAGACACAGAACAATACTTACCAGATCCCGGAATCCAGTCACCGGCAAAACCTGCAAAGAATAAACATAAGGTTAGAAAAGTGCAACTCGCTTGCAGCCGCGCCCGCTTACCTGATCCATCCGTGATTGCAATGGAGCTAACCGCGGCCTTCTCTTCGGCAGCTTCTCTGCACCTGAAAGGCAAAGGACATAATTAAAAAGGGGTTCGGGTGAAGGCAGTCGCATTCATCTTCACTTACCAGTTTTTGCACGCGCAGTAGCGGCCGCATCAACCTCAGCATCCCGGCACCTGAAAAACAGGAAAAAGACATTATTTGAGGTACCATTAAAAGCGGCCAACGATCATTATACTTACGTGCATCGGCACGTGCAGTGGCAACGGATTTAAAGCCCGCAGCATCCCGGCACCTGAAAACTAGAAAAAGGACATTATTAGAGGTGCCATTAAAAGTGGCCAACGAACATTATACTTACGTGCATCGGCACGTGCAGCGGCAACGGAAAACTACGCCCTCAGCATCCCGAGGCCTGAAACAAAGGAAAAGGGACATTATTGAGGTGCCCATCTTTTAAAGCCTAAAGACTACAGTATACTTACAGGCTTCCGCTCGTGCAGTAACGGCAGCATCGCTCTTCAGCATCCCAGCACCAGTGCCACAGCTAAGGCCGTAAAAGACTTGAGCCTCAACACTGAACTCATCCAGTGACGTAACTGGAATCCACGCACCCCTGCACCAGACGCAGGATGGGGAGCTCAGCATTTATATGCCTAAGGTGAGAGCTTGCCGAGACAAGTAGAAAGCTAAGCTCTGGGAGAAACTGGCGATTGGTGGGAGAAGGAATCCCACCAAACGGTGATTAACCCTTTTTCTTCCACCTGCAGAAAACTTACCCTGCAAGTCAGACATTCGATAAGAGGAAGCCCAGTCCTGAGAGTCGTCCGAGCTCTACGCTTCTCAATTGAAGAAACGATAGCAGCCCAGCCGGGATCAGCGCCTCCGTGGGAATCAGGTGAGCGTTACACATACCACAGCCTCGGGCACCCCTACCCACTTCCATTCACTAAGCATTGTGTCACTGTCAACCAAACCACAAAATCTTCACAACATTGGCCCTACTCCCACCAATCTCCACAAAGCAGAGTATCCAAGGACATAGAAGATTCACTTCAACCCTACCCTGTTCTATACTGACAGTATTCCAACACTCAACCATTGTCCACACTGCAGAACTTGTCACTGCACCATCTCCAGCCATACACCGAAAATTGTAGGAAGTTCTAACAATGACCACACCCATGGGACCAACAATGTACACAGGTCAAATCACTTCTGATGCTCTATCAAGTCTAAAATGTGCTCCACAACCATTCTTTACAGGTCACCAACCTCTGACTGATGCAGAGTCCAAACTGCATTGGCCATGCACCCAAGAGTCTAGGCCTTGGAGGGTTTATAGTCATAATGTCGACAACAAAAATGTCGACAGTCAAAATGTCGAAAAAAAATGTCGAAAAAAAAATGTCGACTTTTTTTTTCAATGCATTTTTTTTTTAAATGGGGGGGTCCCCCCCCCCCAACCCCACTTTTTTAATTTTTTTTTTAATTTTTCCCTTTTTTTTTACTCCCGAACCCCTAAAATAAATATATAATTAAAAAAACGAAAGTCGACATTTTTTTTCCGACATTTTTTTGTCGACATTTTTGTCTGTCGACATTTTTTTTTCTCGATATTATGACTGTCCACCGCCTTGGACACACCCACTGCAATGTAATGCAACCATGAATGCCAACATGTGACCAAGTACCAGAATCAACAAACATACCACAGCCACTGGCACTTCTACCCAACCGCCACACCCTGATAGAGCTACACATGGAAACATGCAACAGTTAGCAGATTCTACAAATGTAGCACAACCTCTGGAACCCCTACCCACTTTTAATGACATACTATGTTGTTACTGCCAAGTGACCCAAATAATTGTTCACAACAGTGGCCCTGCTCCCAACAGTCTATTCAGTCCAAAAAAACAACACTTCACCGTGCAGTACAGTAGTCAGCACTCCATGCAATGGACACAACCCAAAGCCATAAAAGATGCACTTCAACCCTATCCACTTCTATGCACACACTATTAGAACATTGCACCCAGTTGACACACTGCAGTATCCAAGCACATACAAGATGCACTTGAACCCTACCCTATTCTACACTGAAATTATTCCAACACTGCACCCAGTGTGCACACTGCAGGACTTGACACTGCACCATCTCTAGCCATCAAACCAACAATGTGTGCAATGTTGACAAACCACACAGCCAAGGCAACAATGTTAAACCTACTTGCAACCAGGGCCCGTAGTTGTCGGTGCAAGGCCTCCAGTCATGCATGGAAGGGGCTATGGGATTACCACACACAACTCAGCATAGTACGTGCTACGTTACAATGTTTATGTCATGTGCAATGCACTCCCCTTCTGAAATTCAGCTGCCACCAGTTACCAGGGTAAAAGGTGCACATAACAAAGGCTGCCTGCATTCACCACACATGGTAGTCGCCTGTACAGGGACTGGCGAATTGGCGCAGTACACACAGATACTGCAATCACACCACTGTCTTTGTCCTCCTAATAGACACATATCTGAGATGAGCCCCTTCTTACTCCCCCACACTTTCCTTCCTTTCTTCCCACCACCACATGGCGTAAAATATGTTTGCCAGTCCCTTTCGGTGCAGCACTGTCCTCCGATACACCATGGCGATGTTTCCCAAAAATGTTGATGCACAGCACGCTTCCCTCCAGCCAACCACCGGCCGTGTCCAATGTTCGCCAACATCACAGCGTACTGCAAACCAATGAGACTTTTGTTCACGGAGCGAATAGGCAAATGGGTCCGCAGAGCAGAGCCAGATATCACCCATTTTCTGAGACGTTAATTTCAGTTCTTTGCAACAAAAGTACTGGTTGGATTTCGACCAAACACACAAAAGCCTCTTTCTGAACCAAGCCCCAGCTCCTGAGGCAAATTTGGTTAAAATCCATCTAGCCGTTCGGCCTGTAGACGTGCACAAGGTTTTTCCATATTCAGTCTATAGGAACAAAATGTGGGACCCCCCTATAACTTTGCCCCTCCACGAAACCTCACCCAGGTTCTACACATCTTTCACATCAACTTTTCCTTTCTTTTACAAAATACTTAGACACAAAATCCTCCTAATAATAAACACTTGAATACACACCATTATCCATTTCTCATTCTTTATGCACATCAAAGATTTCAATCATTTTCTTTACATCCCCTATAGTGCCACCATTCTCCACCTGCTCTCACTTATGTGTATACTGCCAAACGGCCCAATTAATAACATTTATTGGACAGTGCAAAGCGATTTTCCACTGCTAAAAAGTAGCTTTGCTCTGTCAACACAAACCCTGATGCATGGTACTGTGCAAAGTACATTTCTGTAGCACAAAGTCAATGCAAAATCACTTTATACTGCAAAAATGAATTTGCACTTACTTTCCACTGCAAAAATGCACTTTGCACTGTTCCATAAATCAGTTCCATTAATCAGGGATTCTATCGGAAATGCAAACTCACTATTCAGCACTGCAAAGTCACTTTGCACTGTGCAAGAAATTCCATTAGTTGGGCCCAAAGTATCTATATACAACACTTCCCTTTACATATAAATGATTGTTCTTTTCCAACCACTACTATAAGACACCAAACGCTGCTCCAACTACAATTTGCCATTGCATTTCCACTACGCCACACTTTCCCTATTCTTTAAAAGCACTGTAACACCTTACAAATACGTTGCACCACAAACACAGCCCTTCTCTTATTAACATCACCAGCTCAAAAATAACCTAGAAGTGCATAGTTTTTACATACTCATTTTTAGCCCCATACCTTATAATGTCCCAAACAACACTACTCATAGGGCCTCCTTACACGATTGCCAGTAAAACCCACCAGTAGCCGGTGTGTTGCCATCAACCCTGTATTACTGTTACCACCACCTGACATCCCGATACTACAGAAATATCACAATCAGTGTCACTACACAGTCCTGTAGGACTCTATGAGAATGGGAACCATAAAGCACTGGCACCGTAAGTAACGATGTCAGTGCTTCAGTGTAAAGCCTATTGGTAGCTGCCTCAACTCCCAGGAGATAAGACTTGCTGGGAGTGCCCCTACTGCTCAACACAGAATTAGCCAGTCCAGAAAATCTGCCAGTAACTTTTTACCACTACCTTTATTTGCACACTAGCTCATTCATAATAAGAGCCATAGTCCAATTTTTCTAACAACATACTTAACATTCTTTACTACACCACCCATAACCCACCTTCATTAATGCTAACAGTCTCTATTAACTTAATAAATAATACACTCTTATTAAAATTACTTTGCCATTGCTACATATGACCACTAACTTTCTTTTACAATTACAGGGAAAAAGAAGATTAGAACGCTCTTCACACCCTACAAAGTAAGTACATGAGTATAGTATGTTCACCAATTGAATTGTAACAATTAACTTTCACTATATATTAGCCAAGAAAATGTGGTTCTACTCACCAACATTGTATTTCACTCTTACTCATTATATTATTTATATTGCAACATTCACATCGAAACACTGTTCTTTATTCAAAACACCACCCATTCCGTACTGCCTAACAACACAGCTATCTCTCAACAACTTCTATCCCACAATTTGCCTCCTTAATATTCCATACCTTGCTGTACATAAGGTCCTAATTCCAACGCAATAACTTTCAAACTCACTGCATTCCAAATCACTAACACACATTAGCACACACAGACACACCTCTTCACCCCTTATCCATTACATCCACAAAACCCTCATATCTATGCACTAAATCACACCATTATAATAACCACTGTTTTCCTCAAAACATCATGATGTCCCTACATATTGCATCACACCGCCACTCGCTTACTGACTAACCCAAGCCTATCACACCTGTACAGCCTCTTACTCTTGCAACCTTCCCAACCACCGCAATCATCCCACTGCACCCATGCATAATAAATGCATCCACAATTTTCAAACACAAACTTTCTTTTTTCCTAACAGGCAAAACACAATGCCCACTAGAAAACTAAGAAACAATAGGGAAGATAAGAATAAAATCAAGCCATTCAATCATCTTTCTCTAAAACAATGTTAGGAAGAAATTAAAACAAAACAGTTAGTAACCTCACTCAACAACAGTAAACCAGATAGCACTAAAAGAACTAAGGCCCCTCTGGCAAGAACCTTTAAAAAAATGTACAAACAAAAGCAAACCGAGTAATGAACCTAACACTTAATCTACCAATATTAGCGTAGCCACCGTAAACCAATCCCAGAAATGTGTTCTACAAAAATGTTCCCCTGTACAGTTCTTAACAATCGTATGCAGTCATCTACAAAGTCACAAACTACCCTTAAAAACTACCACAGAAAATGAATCCTCAAAGCTATAATTGACAGCTAATTTCTACTAAAGAGAAAGTTGTTTATATAAATATTAAACAGAATGAAATCACTAACTAAATTAATAAATAAATTACAAAAGTACTTCTGAACATGTGCTATGTCAACATAGATACCTTTTCAAACTTCTGTGATGGTTTAAGCATTCACACAAGCAGCATAGAACCATATTCTAATGAAGACACTTATAAACAAGAACAAAAATATAACAATTGCCATAGACAATAATGGCAGAGGATATGGAATGATAGGAGACATCAGTATGGCAAAGTAAACCCTTATAGATAAAACTTCCCCAACAAACTTTCAACCCAATTTTTTCGTTTGTAAACTGTCCAGTCTACAAATGTACATGCGGCTCAATATGTAATGTATGACAACAATCTTTCAAATCTTTACGACAAATCCAGAACGACTACGTGAAACTAAAAGACAAAAGTAGAATAGAAACTGTACAAACCATGGACTCCTGCCCAGTGCGCATCCACACAGGACTGTGAGGACATTCTTTAGCCTGCATTTCAGGAACTTCTTGAAAAAGCATGTTCCACCACAGCGAAATGTTAGCAACCCACCTTTGTACTATACAAAATCTTGTGCATAGACTATACTATGTAAAAAGTCCTGCTCTAGAAATGCAAAATTTAAATAGCATTCTCCTGCATGGCACTGCCAAAGAATTCCTTCGAGAAATAGAGCAGTTCCAAAGTAAATCTTTTACAACTGAAATTGACTTACAAACACTGTAACTTTTGAAAACATTAGCGAAAACCTCCCAAACACCACCCACCTTACAAACACATACAAAAAAGAAATAGCTACATTTTAAAACACATGTGCTGAAATACCAGACAAAGTATGTGTCTGTTGTCGCAGAACATTTTTTAAAAACATGCACGAACATAGTAGATATAGTTACACAATAGAACACAATGAGGAATCCCAATGGTTCCAATTAGCTTTATATCTAACAGCAGAAAATAAATATAAAACAACTGCCATCATGTGCTATCACTAATGACTTTGAAATCTTCCCACTTCCCAAAGCTCTCCAACAACCTAACCTGTATGAGAACATTATAATCCAAACAGTTCACCCATTTTAAGCTATCACATGCCTTCATCCGAAAACAACCAAATTGCCTCCATGCGAGTTACTAAAAGGCATTTGTGGCAAAATAATATATTTGGCATTAGATCTTAAAGAAAATGTAGACACCATAACAGATACATTAGAAACATATAAAATGCATGCAGCCAACAGCTCCCCAATGAGCATATGGGAGAAAAGTGCAGAAGCATGTTATTTTCCTCTACTCTTTCCTACAGGAAAAGGAGGAAGATATGATGAAAGCTCCACACAAATTATTGCATCAGAATATTGCTCTCTACAAATGTATTCTGAAGAACCCAGATTTAGACAAAATGTAGAATACATTTTCCACCTCCTGTTTGAAAGTGAACTAGCAACTCTATGTTATGGAGTTGCACACACATTAAAAACAGGCTCTCATTTTTCAAAAATATCTGCTACCCACCTGCTTCCAAAGATAAAAGACAAAGACAAAGTTTTGCAGTCAAGTATCGCTAATCTCTTGGCAAACCTGCATGGTATAAAATAATACTGGTTCTGATGTCACACTGATGTACATTGTATACTAAGGAACCTAGGCCCACCCACATGATTTGTTACTTTAAGTCATGCAGAATATGCATGGAATGACTTGCACAACTTCATATACACTGCAAACCAAAATTAAGAGGGTATATATATAAAACACCAGGATAACTCTGTTCTTTTGACCCTGTTAATGTAAAAGGATACTTTCACCATCGCATCATTGCCATGCTGTACTTCATCTGCAATAAAAATACCCCTCCACTCGGAGAAGTGGAACATTTCTTTTGGAGAAATTAATATCAATCCAGAGGAGTACCAGACATCCACATGCTTTTGTGGATAAAGGGTGCTCCCAAATTTGGCCATGATAGTGATGCCATTGTTTTACAATTTACTCAAAAATACACTACCTGTGACATCCCTTCAGAAACCAATGATAGTGACCTACGTACACAATTCTGATGCTTCTTAAATATACGGATGACAAATACTCCTGACGTCGATATAAAAAACAAAGGTAAATACTATACCAAATGTTACTTTGGTTTTCCTAGACCAGTTTGCACAATTGGACAAGTAAATAGTTTAATGCCTTCTGTTAGACACAGTGTAAAAGGGAAACCACCTAAAAACATATACAACATTGAAAGGGATGAACCGTCCAAGTACATCAATGATTACAATACACATATAGACATCCAATACATTGCAAACAATTCGACTGCAGTTGCAAGATATGTCACCGCCTATCTCACCAAAGCTGAGAAAACAGAGCAATAAACGTGTGGGATGACATATCATCTGACAAAACACTGTCAAAAAAATTGTAATGTTCTCCCAAAGAGAATGCTGTTGCTATGAAGCTGCAGACTGTTTAACATGTACAGCCTTATATGGCAAATCTGAACACATTTCCTGGCTGAATCTTGGTCCAGCATCATCCCGAAAAAGAGTACTAAAATTCTACCAAGAGGTAGAAACAATAGCCACAAATTATCCCAACAGCCTGGGCATTTAAAAAATAAAACTTAATTGACATGTACTACCCAAACAAAAGCACTAGTTTGGAAAACATGTGTCTATACAAAATAGCCCAAAACTTCTCCTACAAAAGCAATGTCACACCAGATGAACCAACTGGCAAAAATGCAGTCTCAACTTGTGAAGGAAGTCTAGTAAAACCAAGCCCAATTAATCATATCAAGTTATCATTTAAATCTCTGCCACATACAGAACTTTATTACATATTCCTACTACAACTTTATAAACCTTGGAGAAAAGAAGAATTATTAGCTGACCATGACTTATTTGAAGCTGCATTCAAAGCAAATGGAAACAGTATAACAAATGTCAATATCAAACAATAGAAAAAAACGTTGGACAGTGAACAACACCAACAGGAAGACATTTAAACTATACTAGATAAAGGCACTCCTGAGGGCCATGCACCCAAGAATCTGGCCACCAGCCACACACATAATAGCAATATGTGTATTGTAATTATAGGTAATATAGTGGGAGTATACAGTAGTTGTAATATGGTGGAATGATATAATTAAAGTATATATGGTATTTATAATTGTAGTACAATTGAGGACAGTGCTTCTTGATGTCTCCTGCACCTTTCACACAGTCAACAATTGTATCCTCATTAAACTGTCACATGATACATTTAGCACAATGGAGCGGGCACTGGACTGGCTGATTTGTTTTCCTCACTAACTGCCCTTACCAGCTACAACTGGGTTGTGTGTACTCCACCACCTCACTGTGTACCTGCAGAGTACCCCAGGGTTGTATCCTATAATTGTGGCTCTTCCATGTCTATTTCGTCCCTCTGGCTCACCTAATGTCCTTCTTCTTTCCTCATTTCCAGTGTTAAGTTAATGGCACACAGGTATCCTTAAACTTCCATGAACTCATTTGTTGTCCTCGTTTTTTATGTCTAATTGTCTGACCAACATTGGGTTATCTTTAAGTCCTCTCTCTCCTTTACTCCTGACATTTTGGAACTTGTAAAGAAAGGCCATGCTTTCAGCTTGAACTTCTTACCAGCATTGTACCCTTCATATGATATGATATGGCATTTATAACGCGCCTATACACAAGTGTTTCAAGGCGCGATGAGGCAAGAGAGGGGGAACACAGGGAAGACAGAGACAATGATTTTACTAGCCCAGGTGAAATTGAGATCGTGCAAGTGCAGGGGAGAGGAGTGGGGAAAAGTGCGAAGAGAGGCGGCAGTGCAGTACATAGGATCAAACAATAAAAGAAGTGCGGCCAGCTGGTGGCAAGTGCAAGGGTAAGTGTAGACAACAGGTGTCCAAAGTGCAGGTAGGGGGACTGTAGGGTTACAGATACAGACCCACATGCAAGGGTAGCCAAGGGGGTAGTGCAGGTGTGCAACTGGCGTGGAGGGGACCTATGCCTGAGATCAGAGGGTAACCAGGTGACCAGTGCAGTTTCAGATTTAGAAAGGAATTCAGCAGAGGAGAGGAAGAGAGAAGGCTGAAGCAAAGAGGAAAGTCTTGAGGTGCTTCCGGAACCGGATATGTATCTCCTCAAGTTTCAGTTGGAGACAGAGGCGCGAAGAGCTTGAGTAGGAAGATATTTACAAAGAGAGAGTTGGAGGTATTGAGTCCCCAGGCCACAGAAGGCCTTGTGGACAATGTAGAGGGCCTTGAACTTAATCCTCGCAGCCACTGGGAGCCAGTGGAGAGATGTTAGTGTGGGAGAGATACAATCACTGGGCTTGAGGCCAAGGACAAATCTTGCAGTCCTGTTCTGGGTGAGCTGCAGAGGGCGGAGAGTAGAAGCAGGCAGATTTAGAAAGAGGCTGTTGCAGTAGTCCCATCTAGAGCAAACCACAGCTCTGGAGACAGTGAACTTCTTGGGGGAAAGAGAGGAAAAGAAGAATACCTCTGAGGAAGTGTAGTTGGTAGTGTGACTTCTTAGATACGTCAGAGATGTGAGAAGAAAAGGTGTGTATGGAGTCGAAGATGACCCGAGTACCCTTCCTCACCTTCACCCAGAAGCTCAATGTCAAGCTCAATGTCTTTAGACCCTTGGTCCTGTGTAGGCTAGACTACTGCAACAGCCTCTTCCTTAACCTTCCCCTTTGTTGTGTATGTCACCTTTGTCTAATCTAGAATAGGGCTGCAAGGCTCATCCTAGTGATCACAACCCTGCAGCCCTAAAATGTGTACATTGGCTCCAGCTAATTGCAAGGACTTCAACTCTACTTTTGTGTTCCTGTTTTACTTAATCCCTTCCCTGCTAACTAATACCACTGCCACTGAGACTGACGGCCTGGTCCCTCATGAACCTCACAGGTTCCAGGCCCTATATCTAGTCGACACCAGTATACCCCCCACTTTCAGCGTTGCCCGTGCTGGTCTACCGTCTGCTGTATGTGTACCTCACCCTCGGTACTCCTCTGTCCCAGCAGGTAGCTAGTGACCTCGCAATTTGGCATGTCTTGGCACTTTCTGTCTTGGCTTGTATGAGCACTTGGTAATCCCTACTCCTCTTTCCATTCATGCACTTCTTTTACTGCACAATGCATATGTGCATTTATAGAAGCAGTGTGTACATTTTGGGACAAGCAAGTGAAATGCATATGCAAAAGATTTGTAGAACATTTTTAACTGGCAGTTGGTGTGTGGAAGTTCACTATGTTGATAGGGTTATATGTAGAGTTGTTTTAACTGTTTGGTGGATATTTGTGTGACATTTTCAAAGCAGGCAATGAGGGAGTGCTACAAACATAACGTAAAAAGGGTAGAAGGGTTGTCTTGTGCGGTGGTGTGCATATGTAATCCAGGTCTTTAAATAATGCATGGCCAAGAGAGGTGACTGCGGAGACCTTGGATAGTCATGAAGGGCCTTGGATTATGGTCCTTATTGCATGCTAGAGAAAAGTATTTTGGACAGAAAATTGTTTCTGTTGTTTTTTCTTTTTCTCTAGTATACAATTGTCCATTATTTGCATTAGCATAGTAGAAAATGCTAATGGGAATGTTGGAAAATCTTATTCAGTCTAACTACTTTACTGAAAAGTAGGAGATGGAGTCTATAAGCTTATTTTTTTATTTACTTTTTTTACTATGAAGGGTGGTTCCTGAAAGAAACCTTTTTTTGGATGTTTCTTTTTTGCAGGAGAGGCCAAGAAGTAAGGTGGAGAGGGAAGTAAGGGAAGGGGCAGCAAGCACAGCTATGGAGGGACAGATGAACAGGTGAATATGTTGGGCATGCATTACATATAAGGTAGGGGTCAGTGTTTCTCATGCTCCCTGATTGCAGCCTCGAAAGCACTTCAAAACTGCTCCCCACTGCAAAGCGCTGTGCTGCAGTATATACAGCGTACTGTTGTCTTCGAAAGATATGGATCAACAGCCTCTTTTATAGCTTGCAAATTAGCTGGTGGGATTTTGTGCCCCACAGGAGTAGGGTGTTTGGTTGCAGTATTTGTTGACAAAGGTTAGGTAGAGGGAGACAGCCTACTACTTCCTGAGAAAGGAGCAGCCTTTCTGAGAGCATCCCAGTGGTTGGACTTGGTGAGGCAGCACATGAATGTGGTCCCGTAGGAGTACTGTCCAGGATGTCTGGGACTGAGCACAATGTTGCACTTAGTGCATTTCACTTTGGTAGCCTTAGCTTTGGTACACCCCCACAGTGGTAAAGAACTGCCACACCCAAGAATTCTCTCAGGGTGCTAGAGATAGGCATGTCCTCTACCTCATCTTCCTTGCTCTCTTAATTGTTTTCTGAATTATTGCACTTCTTCCGTTCTCTTCGTGACTCCTGAGGAGGAGGGATGGCAATAGCTGATGCCATTTTTTAACATAAATAGCAGTTTTTGGTAATATTCTTCCAAGCATTTTGTGTGTCCTAGATTGTTAATTGATCATTAGTAAGAATAGGTGTAGGAGCTGTGTAAGGGTATATTTTCAGCATCCTGCTTCCTAGATCAGCTGAAAATGCAGTTTCAAACTGTTCGTGAAGCACTGACTCGTTCGAAAAGTGTGGACGCATTCACAAACACATCATCATGCCACGTGTGCGCGCTTGTGGTCACATGACACTGTGATGTCATCATTGTGGTCATAGGCTGTGCAACAGGGTTTGCAAAGTTAAGGTGGCTTTAGCTGAATATCAGGGGTTTAGTTGCGTTAAGTTCTCACCTAAACGTCCCTGCAACTAAGGCTTTTACCTTGAATTTCAAAGGCTTTGTTATTCCATAGATTTTTAGAACACTGCCAGACCACTAGCCATTGCCTTTGGCCATGATAGTTAATTTTAAAACACTGCAAGACCACTAGCCATGATCCTGGACCACGGACGGTGGGCATGGCCACTCTACATTTTAAAATACTTGCAACGCATTGCACAAAGATGCTCATCAATCACAAACTGATTTTGACCTGTTGTGACAGTGATATTGTTATGTATAAAAGATTGCAGACTTTGAGAACTCTCAATGTTTTTAGGCAATTTTCAGTGAGATTAAATTATTTGCCATGGACCACACACTTTGATGAAGCAGCATACTACAAGCCCCTTTTTTTATGGCTAGTCTCTTGGTCACTGTTGTGATACATCACACTACCCCAACTAACCGCATTTAAACAGCACAGAAAAGGGAAAAAAATGACCAGCTGCAGGAATGAGATATGTCCAGGTTCTTTTGCCCCCATAGTAAAAATCAAAAGGTGACACCCATGAAAGTATGCACAGTAAGTGAATATGCATCTTAAAGTGAAATATACTTATTTAGTTCTTTTGACCATCCCCTTAGAATAAAGTGTGCAAGACAAAATAACATGGGACTTTTAAAAAAAGTAATGGACACCAGAAAAATAACCGGACAGAGGAAATGTTCGAATAAATATGCTGGCAAAGTATAAAAGGTGCTCATCTTTTAAACCCAGCAATCTTTCATGAAATATTCACTGGTAAACACAATTCCAAAAGTGCTTGTGCTCTTGTGGGTAAGTGTCTGTACTGCAAACATGACAACCTGAGTAAAATCATGTTAGCCAATTACTTGAGCAAGCTTGCCAACCTAAAAAAAACAAGAGTTTGTGTCCGCGACCTGAAAAAAAGTTACTCTCTTCACCCACACATGTCCTTTACTTTTGCCCCGAAAAGCAGCCACAATCAGGGTAGAATTACTGCACCAGTGTCCAGGATACCAAACTCTCTTGCCACATCATGGGCACATTCTCATGACTTACTTGCCCTCTCATCAATTCCTCTCCTCACCTCTATGTCTGGCTTTCAACAATATATAAAGATAACCTGAAAAGTACACAATCCATCGTGTCACTCAAATATATAAATCCTTATTGAACTATGTTAGGCAAAAAGTGTACAATTGTGGCATTTCCACCCCCCCCCCATCTTGAACATGATACTACAAATACCAAAATGCAATTCAGCTAAAGATAAAAAAATTGTCTCTGAGTGCAATACTTTTAAGGACTGACACTAGCACGGTTTACACAAAAACAAGGCAGATGCCATGCATTTTCTTAGTGTGTCATGACACGGCACCAGACTTTTTCCCATCCATGCAGTAACCCAGACCAATGCTGCTTAGCTTCAAAGTGAGAAAGGGGCCTGCCATGTTGCTCTAAGTGGTCCTGTAAGTCGGACTTACTTATTAGGCAACATGGCCTGAGGGAGCTGGACTTTTTCTCTCCTTGAAGCTAAGCTTGGCTGGTCCTGGTTACTCTTTCAGCCCTGATAGCAATGGCGCTGTCAAAATATCTATTTTTTATTATGCATAAAGGATTGCAGGCTTTGAGAAATCACAATGCTTTTAGTCAATGCACTGTGTGATTAAATGATTTGACACAAATCACACACTTTGTTAAGCAGAGTACTACAAGCCCCTTGTTTTATGGCCGGTCTCTTGGTGAATGCTGTGATACATCACACAACCCCAACTAACCACATTTAAGCAGCATGGAAAAGGGAAAAACATGTCCAGCTGCTTGAATAAAATATGACCAAGTACTTGTTTCCTCGTGAATGTGAAGTAGACTGCAATTTTGGAAAAAAAGATATATTACAGGGCCTGCAGGAGCAGCCCTGTTGTTATGGTGAAGTTGCTCAACCTGCAGGAAGAGCAGTTTTTGGATGGCTTATAAATTTGGTGCAGCTCGACGAATCCTCACCACCTCCGAAAGATTTTGACAAGTTTGGTTGCGGTTTTCAACAAGGGGAGGTTAATGTCATAGGGCGGCCCCAAAACCTTTGAAATCCGCATAGAAATACATTGGAAAATGTTTTTGCTAATGCCTACCGCCAAAACCAGTGGATGGATTTGCACAAAATTTGCGCAAGGAGCGGCGACTTGGTCACAAAAGTGTGCTTTTTCCAATTTTGTGTAAATCCATCCAGAACTTATTTTCTTTAAATCGCCCGAAAATAGGTAAAACAAAATTTGTGATATATGCGTCCAGTCCGCGGACTCACTTCCTGATTCGGTGTCCTCGGACACCTCTGGACCATTCAGAGAGCCATGTAATGTTCAAAGCCATCGTACATGCCCACTGACTGGTCAATTAAAAACATGAGGTGCATCAAAACCTTTGAATTGGATGCCATGGCGAATTCGCCAACTGCGCCCGTAGTCCACGGACATCGCGGTTAAAACATATTAAAAAACACCACTTTACACTTCTAAAACTAATGAAATAATCTCTGGGCAGGTGAGGGGTGAGGAGGATTGGATGGGATATGTCCAGAAAAAGCCAAAAATCTTTTTTTTCCCTTCTCCAAAGTCTGTGAACATCTCAGATGTTCTGGGACATTGCTGGGATGTTCACAAACTTGACAAACGTTTGAGGACATTCATGCATAATTCTGCATTATAGAGTTGGTGAAGAGCAGGATGGATTATAGCTTTGATGCCATAGAATGAAACAACATGACAGTTTGCAATAGTGAACTGAATATCCCAGCCCCTTTGATGAGTACCAATGACATTGGAGATGGATGGGGATGCAGCCTAAATTCATACATCAATAATAGTGATGACTCAGGTATTTGGCAAAACAGAGACTGTTTTAATATCAAGTATCTAAAACAGGGAGCTTAACCAACATCAACAAATTTACTCGGTCCTCTTACTCAAACATTCTTAGTAAAAACTGAGATCTTATAAGCAATACTCGTCATCAATGACGTTAACCTACGTGCATACTAACGTCATCCTATGTGGCAAACTACAAAAGCCTATGAGCATGGGAGATTGGTCCTGACTGAATATCTAAGTAAATGATGCATACTAGCCTAAAAAAGTGTCGCTATGTGATTGGTTACTTAACATCAGGTGGGGCAACTAAGCCCTCCCCTAAAAATTACCACTATGTACGTCACTAAATACACAACGTCCCATTGGTTTAAACAACCATACAACCCCTAATTACACAGTTCTCTACAATTGGTTGACACGCTAACCTCCTTCAGTACTTTTCCACCTACATCTAGCAGCATGCAGGCTCGCCATCCAGGTGCTGGTGAGGTTGTTTTAACATTAGCTTCCCACCAATTAGCATATCAATCTATCATCACCTCAGTGGTCTACTGTCAATTAGGCCTTTAAAGCTTGGCCTTGGGAGAGTTTTTAGCTCTGAGAAATTTAGGGAGTGAGAAGCACGGTCTGCCTTCGTGCATAGGTGTGATCACTTTGTTCGTCCAACTTCATGCTACAATGTGACTGGAGACCATGGAATCGAGCCTTTGCGTGCATTTAATACTATTTTTTAATAAACCTCTGATGTCTTCCTTGTTATGTTCATGCCTTCTGAACAGGAGTTTTGTTCTTTCACACAATTTTGTATCCAATGTCAGTTCAATCCAGTTTGATAAGACCATGGCTTCTTGGTTCGTCCAGCCTCGTCTGCTGAGATTCACTTTGTAATTCAATTTGCTTTTTAACTGTGACACACGAGAAATGAAGCCTTCTTGCTACTGTCTAGCACTGCTATAATACGGAGTGGAAACATCCATCCTTCACTTGTCCATATGCATATATATATAACACATCAGACAACTCCCCCTTGTGATCCGATATAAAGTCATTTGACGGGGATCTTATAGCTACAAAAACAATTACCTCTATGCCAATGCAACCTTGCTATTATAGCAATTTAACAAGGTAAATATGTCCGCCTCAAGTCTATGCCAAAAAGGGTGCACTTTCTAATGGAGTCCCTCATCTGTTTCGGCGGTAATGGTCACCGCTTGCTCTGCACCTTTGTTTTAAAACTCTTTGGTTTGCTGGGGACGCATCGTTGTGACCAAGCGGCGAAGAAAGCCGCGAAACGCGTTAATGTTCCCTATGCGCACAATATTCTTTGCACTTTGGGAGAGCCAAACTTTGATGGCTTTTTAACTTGTTTGTGCTGTTTGCAAGGCACTAATAAAAACTGTTATTTTAACTCGATTTGGTGTCCGGACTTCGTTTACATTGGAGAAGTGAAGAGTGCTACTCATCCTGCCTGATTCAATCAATGCGAAAAAGATATATATATATATATATATATATATATATATATATATGGGAAAACAAGTGTCAGCCCCTAGACTGCGCTCTGCCTCATTATTGAGCTGGTGCTATTGGGCTAGAGCGGGCTGGGCTCTAAACATTACAAAAAGGTGTCAGGAAAAAGGGGCAGGTAGACAGATGAATAACACCTCCAACTTTAGCCAAAAACTTGCCCAAGCACTCACGACCATATACTAAGTTAAAAATTATATTCCTTTATTGTATCAAAAAGTAGTGCAGAACATCATAAAAAAGCACACAAGGCAATACCTGGTCAGACCAGGCATAAGGCACCACTCACCCCAACGGGTGGAAAAATGCCACGCATTCCGCTCGACTCGCGAGCTTCCTCAGGCTTGTAGTTGTTCCCAACTAGTGTGTTCTCGTGTTTATATTGACTCATAGGCCATGTCATGTGTTTCTCCCATTTGTTGCTCACGCGTCACATGATGCACTGTTCAAATATCACTACGAAGAACTCTATGGTTCTATATGTCGGAAAATCCGCCATCTAGGAGTGGCTAAGGTCTAATAGACCATAGGATAAAGTCTATAAAAATAAAATGCTACTAGATTATTTGAAATAGAACTAGTGCGTGTGGATAGCAAACACAGGGGGAGTCAAACATGACATGCCTGAGCGAGAATAAATTTATATCAACTTAATGACGAGATCTCGCGCCAGTTCGCAGTTACAATATGTGTTGCCTCACCGCGCGAGAAAAAATTCTCCGCGGCATGGCAAACAATCTGAATGAAGGGGTGAGTACAGAAAAAACGAATGCAGCGGCTACATCCCAATATCAGTAATGCCAGCCTAACCAATGCACGAGAGAGAGGGAATCTTTGTCTAAGAAGCAAGTATGCTAACTGAATGACGGGTGAGCCGTAGTGCATGTTGGACCTACTAGTCTATTACTCACTAGGAATATGCAAGTGCATGTACTGGGGATAGAAGCCAATTTCAGACAGAAATATAGACGCCTCTCATTACATATGGAGTGGTAGAATGCTATGGATTGATAAAAACTCAGTTCATTGATAAAGTGCAAGTGCAAAATTAAATCAGCATGTTTTCTAAATAATGCTGCCCTCATGTACAAACCCTTACCTACTGAGCTACTGACCAGGAGATAGAATGGGAAAAGTGTCACAGAAAGCGTCACAATAGTGAGAGTGACATTGAACAAACATTACAACACACCAAGGGCCTGAATCATGGAATATTTGCACAGTTGAAAGTCAATGCACGTGGTTATTTTTTCTGTACTGAATGACTTTGTACTGAGTCACACTTTGCACAGTTCCATGAATCAGCGTTCGTGTCGACCGTGGAACGTCAATTTTAAGCAGTGCTTAGTTGAAAGAAAAGTACAGTCTGACATTATGTAACAAGGTTCCTGGAATGTTTTTACACTTCTTAAAAAATGATTGTATGTGGTACTATTGTTCTATTGTTTTACCGCTTTCCATGTCTCAAGCCAAATGTACTTTTCCAATGCATTTTAGAGCACTCTGTTATGTAAAACAAATCTGTCCCGAAACATAAGATTTCCTACTTCACTTTTCCACTTTTTGGGGGGCCTGCAAAATTGGACAGTGAATGTAAAATTTGTCAAAAATCCAACATTATAGAAGTGCACATAATCTTGCTAGCAGGCAATAACAATAGGTATTACAAAGCGTGGCCAGGGATTTGGACACACATTGGGAATGGAAGCCCATAAGATTAATTCACCCCCAATATCCTCTCTATTGGCTGCTTTTTGCCTGTCAATAAGGCAACCGGAAACAGGTTGCTAATAACAGTACAATACCAAATCCAATGTATACATCCAACGTCTGATACACTATTCCCAAAGAACTTGTGCAGTGGCGCTGTTATATGTCTGCATTTGTGAACATGGCCAACGGGTTCTTGCAGACATTGCACTGCAGCATACTGTATGACATCTGTCACACCAAAAAACGGAAAATTGTAAGTCTTCTAAAATAGCAATATCTGGATCGAAGTAAAAGTATGCTCACTTTCTGACATGCCATTTGCCGTAGCTCCAGCATTCACAGAGGTTACTACATTCTGAAGTAGAAGATTGTTTTGAACAACGAGATACGTAGCTTTATTATGTGGAGCAAGAAGATTATTATTCAGGTAGCTCCACGCGGCCGCAGTACCTTTCAAACCACCACTGACATTCTTACAGAACTGAAGATTGTGCTGTTTACTTACTTGTGCATACATTTAGTTGTATGTAAGTAAGCAAGTAGCAAAAGCGATGCTACAGACTGACACAATTGCAGCAGTTGTCGAAGTGTACAAAAAGAAGTAGTGGAAGTATGTTCCCTGCTGGCCTGCACTGACTCCCCACAAACCCATTCACCACGCACCCTCCCACACACATTACAAACCCCCAAACAAATGCACCAGTTGTTTAAGGGAACGTTCAGTGTAGTGCACAGAAAGTGCACGTTTCAAGTTCTTCCTACACTTTTATGTTAAAATGAAACCATTCTGGAACAGTTTCTTTTTCCAATAAAAGTATAGGAACAGTAAAACTTAATTTAAAAAAGTAGTGGAGCACCTTTCCCAACTGCTCCCACTCACTTCCAACACTGATTTGCAGTGAAATCCTTTCCCCAGCTCTACAAACCACAGGCAAACTTTACCTCACTGTGCTCAGTGCAGAGACGGTGTGTCAGTTTCACGGGACATGGAAGGGCAAGCAGCTCATCAATCAAATGAATGGGCCATTTAACATGCCCATCTTACACTGGAGGATGCTGCTCCTTGCTCCCACTGGGCCTCAGGCGGCATGTGTGCTGTAGCCATAAATGGGTAGGTTTAGACAGCAAAATCCGTAGGTGGTAGGACTGCTTGAAATGCGGTAGCATACCACAGGAATCGGTAGCATTGGGAAGTATGAGTTAATATTAGCTTTCTTTTGTGTACTTTTTGAGATGCACAAAGAACGCGGTCAGCATTGCAATTTTGTGCTATTGTTATGTGTGCATGCATTGTACTAACTTTACGTGTGGGCACCCTTCGTACCTGACATTAGTTGTCGACAGCAGTTGCTGAAACCGTTCACTCCAGGTATGTTCATAATGAACATGCCAAGCATCACTGATTCTGTCATGTGAGGAGGTAGGTATGAAAACATGCTACATAAAGAGAAGCTACAGCAGACATGCGCATGCATAACGTACGGTCGTGGTGTTCTTGTATACAGTAGTTGCTCAGAGACCATTTGAATAATTTACCCACACCACTATGTACTGTTGAAAGTGGTTTTATTGTTTATACAATGTTCACAAGAAAGTGTCAGATGCTTGCAACCAGTGCTTTCTTCATTTTGCAGATAAATTCCAGCATAGAATGCCGTCTCTGCCTTTCTGCACTTCTTTTGTCATCTGGCAAAGTAGTAAAAGGATTACTTTGTGGTTCTTGGTGGTTCGTGTGGAAGAATACATTTTTTATTTCATTTAGGAAAGGAACCACCTGTTGTTTCTGTGATGCGTTCCATCATAAAGGTTAGCAGGTTGCTTCTTATTGCCGGAAACGCAAATGGACATACAAGGCCGTAGCTGTCGTCCCAGATAACAATGAGTAAAAACACCCCACGTATGGTAATGTTGTAATGATTGCTCCACCACCAGTCTTTTGGGAAGTTGAAGGTCGGCACGGGCAGTAAGGTGCAAGGTATCTGCGAAGAAACAGGTATAAGAATACATTTAAGCGGCCATTTTTCAGTGGAAGCATAAAGAACAAGGTTCTGCAGGAAGGATGTCGTAAACGGCCACTAGGTGGGGGGTCATGGACCGTTGGGTGACGTACTGTGTGTTATTAAGTAGCGTCATATGGTCACCCACTGCCTTCTTCTGTGTTTTGTAGGTGGCACTCTTATTGTACGGTTACACACCTGCAATTCATGTTTCAAACGCTACCACCCCCTCCTTTTATGTGTTTGCTTTTCGCAAAAGATGTCAGTGGCAGGGGGTGCCGTCAGACCCACAGCACATTTTCTCTGTGTGTGTCCAAAGAAACATAAAAAAAGAAATCTTCACGGGGGTCCTCCCCCATTGTGGCACTATGCAGGAGCTGTTTTGCGAAAACATGCAACACTACAATATTACCTGTCAATGTTTGGGTGCCGTTCGTCTGCTATATGGATCTCTAGTGGTTATTAATTTCAATACAATGAAGGAACGTACAACTCGTAAGTGTTTCAAACGTGATTGCAAGGACAATACAGGCAATGTAGCAGCACAAAATGGATGATATAGTGTGCTGTTTCAGTGCGCAAGTTGTGTTCACGGTCAGTGTAGCGATTTATGTATATTTCTCGCGGGAGGATAGCTTAGGAGAATGTGCTCGGCTTGGAAGCAAGACGACACGGAGCAACAATGGTTCGCTCCCCTTAGAAACCTCTGGGTATTAAACATGTTATAAATCACCTATCATATCATATCATACTTTTGCATGGGCTGGGGAACTGGGTCAACTAAACAAAGAACACTCATATCTGCCTTTTACGCAGAATGTGGAGACATGGCACTGTAACGCAACATGACCAATGCTGTTACAAACCCCCGTACAGTGTACAGAGACAAACACTATGGTCTGGTAACTTCATAATTATGCATAGTGACCTGTGTCCTACTACATTGTAATCCCACTAAACATGTACCGTAAAGTTGTACTTGCATAACTTCTGCAAATTTCATGTTTATACTCTGTCGACGTGAAATTGCTCTGTGCTGCGTATTCAACAGTTGGAGACTACGTTTGCAGAACATGTGCACAGCCTTTCAGTGTCTGTCCTTGGAGCAAACTATGCATCCTTCTCAAGGCTGTTTTACAATGAGCATTTGTCCTGTTGATAGAGAGGTATGTTAGGTTTCGCTGTCCGGAGATCACGCAGCTAAATAAAAATCAGGCGGCAGCGTGTATCGAATTCACTGTGCTTTTCCGAATGGTAATAGTGTGGTTACATTATAGTTAGAATGACGTACGTGAAGAGATGATGGTATCTTACTCCTGCTGCACTGAATGTACAGATGACAAAATACATAAATGTAAAGTAAGAGGCCCTATGTACTATTTATATGTGTAGTGTCTTACGAACCAATGGTGCACGATGGCAGACTGTGTATGCGATGGCTGCACATAGGTCGGCGGCAGGGCCGTCTTACGCACTTTGGTGTCTTGCTGCATGAAGATATTTGGGCCTCTCGTTCATCAAAGAAAAGGAATTATTTAACACCTTCTTCAAACATTGTAAGGGTGTCAGGTTTTCAAATTCTGTCTCCATTACACATTAAAAAAGAGAAGCAGAAGTACCACACAGTTTACAATATGTTTTCTGAGTTCTGCACCATGTGCTGTACTGTATTTTGTGTTCTGTACGTTCCAGGGAAAGAGGAACTAATACCGTAAACGGTGCAAGTGGCATGCAAGGAGGGACATCTTATACCACATGGGGCAGTTACATAACACATATGGGTGCATTTTTCTGTTTGGGTTCTTGTGAATGTACTCATTATTGGGTAGGTTAGTCTACTATACTGCATTGAATGTGTCCACATATTACAGGCTTAGGTGAAATGGATATTCAACAAAGAGGTTGTCCATTGTGTTGAAGTAATCTAATACAATGTGAACTAAAGAGGCTAAGGGGTAGGTGGCTGTGTTATGTGGTGGGTTTGTGGTGAGTGCACACATGTTTGCATGCATGGTTGTACAGTGCAATGGTAGTTGTGGGCAGGATGTGCAATATTGAGTGCATGGCTGTAGCCTGTACACTGTACATTGTGTAGTGAAGTGTGTAGGCTGGGGGCACAAGTAGCACAGTGTAATGTAGCTCTACATTGAAAATTGTGGCATTTGTATGTGGTTTCTAGAAATATGTGGACACATTACCCTTCGCGGATTATGAAGACGTATGAGACCTATAATTTCATACTTACAGTTTCTAATGTGGAGGGTGTGTGCAGTATTTTGTGTATAGGATGTGAAATTTAGTAATTGTTCCTTTATTATCTGTAGAAAAAGAGAATATAAAATGTTAGAGCAGGCATGTCATCATTTTGCAGTTCATTACATTGCAGACATTTTTAGACTTTGTGCACCCTCATAATGAGCACTTCATAAGTACTATGTATTAAACAAGTGTACTGTGCAATGTGCGCAGTTCCTGTGTTCCTTTGGATAATCATTGGGTCTGTGGGGAAAAAAACATCCATGTTGGATTTAAAAAAAACCCTTGCAAATGTATTTGCTATTACCTTGCAACAGTCCATTACAGTAACGTTGGTACTCATTACAGCACTGTGTAAGGTGCACTGTTGTAGTATGAGGAATCACAATGGTGTACGACTTCTGTTTTGTACGTCTTCCTAGTATGGTTACAGTTGTATAGCAGTTGGTGTATTGGAACTGTTTACCTGCTTCCTTTTGTTAGCACTGTTTCTTTATGCATTTGGTTGCTGCTGATGTTTTCCAAGTATTGTGCTACTGCACTGTGCTACTGCAGAATTGTGAGGGCAGTTACGTACCTGTTGGCGTACTGTAACTGTTCATACTTTGAACTTTGTTGGAGGATATGTTTGTAGCACAGCAGTTGTTGCCTTTGTCACTGCTGTAAATCATATTGCAGTATTCTGATTGCAGTTAGATACAGTTGGCGTATTCTAACTGTTTACAGTGTCCCATTTGTATAGGTTATGCTTAGAAAGTCTTGCACTCCTGCTGGTAGTTTGACATCTTTCCACATTTTGAAGTGATTGTGCACCACTATGGGTTTACGTACTGATGCTTGTAGCTAAAATTTTATTTGTATGGGCATTGTTAGACAGGTGGTGACGCAGTTGCGTACTTTGTGGTTTCTGAGGTTATTGGTGATAGTTTTGAACCCTTGTACTTAGTAGTTTTCCTTTTATGTATCATGTAGGAAACAATATTAGTGTCATTTTTGTACACGTATTGTTTCTCTGCGTGTAATATTAGGGTTCATTGGGGAAATAATTGAACAACAGACATTTCATGTAGTTGCTGCATACCTACTGTATGCTAAGTTGTTCTAGTTCCACAGAGTGTAGAAGGTAATTCATTTTTTTGTGCAATTACGAAGGTACTGGTGGGTGTTGGGAGTAGAGTATTCCAATTTTGAACATCAATGCCTACATTTTGGATTTAGGAATATTAAGTAGGCATTTGAAGGATTTGCAGGTAATCTCTGCTTTGGAATAATGGAAGTATCATTGCATTCCACCATGACCCACCATGACCATTCCTTTCTAATGTATGCAGTATAGTGGCCTGTACTGGTTGTGTCACCTTTGTAGTAGATTATGGCTACTGTTGTGAAGGTTTTCTTGCCAAGTGATACTTGTCGTGTGTGAAGGTAGTACATTTGCAGTTATTTTTGGTTCCATCTGCTTTGTACCTTAAAAGCATTAATATTACATATTGACTATGTGATTGTATATGTAACGTCAAATGATTATTGGAGTTGCAAAAAAAGTACACAATATGCTATGGTTTGCATTTTGCAGCAGTTTTTGAAATGGAATGGATTCACAGTTCGGTATTGATACATAGACAGAGAGCTTGTTGGGACTTGCTCCTGACTGGCATGGTTCCAGAGAGTGCATGTATGTTTCCACATGTAGGAAATCTAAATCAATTCATTTATGGGTATGTTTTTGCTTTCCAGGATTTGTAGCAAGTACATTAGAATTTCCTGTGGATCTTCTTGTCTGTTTAACGTGAATTTTACCATTCCAGCAAAGTAGTCCAATTGCTGCCTTATTCCAGAGACACTGTACGTGTTGTCAGGATTATTTTCTGCATTTCTGTGAAGGATTAGCATTTGTAAACACAACTGACCGGAGTCATTAATTAAATGTTTTCAACAATTGGAGGCATTTTCAAGAGAACATTTATTGCTACATTAGCATAGCAATTTACACCAGTTGTATTGGAAAATTTGAAGGGACCAGGTAGTTCAGTGTCTGAATACTTGGATGGATGTGCACGTGCTTCCTTTGCAGAGGTACTTTTCTTTGTGTGTGGAGTTTGCTATGTGTTTTCCTTGTCAGTCATTTTTTGTGTGTTTATGGTAGTTGGTGCAGTATGAGCTGATTTTTATTTCTTTGGTGGTACTGTTGGCAAATCATGTAGAACTTCTGATTTCATGAGCTTTCTTTCAGAACCTTTCTGTTATTGAGGAACAGGGTACATTTTGCGATGGGGTGTGTACACTGCACATAGTCTATTGTACTCTATGATGCAAGGAACATCAGCACTGACTGCACTTGCATCAAAATTGACTAGATATAGTCCTTCAAGTGTACATAGTCCTTCTATGTAACTCAGGCCTTCTTTAAAGACTGTGCTGCCAATATCAATTCATGCTTGATCTAAGGTTAGACCATGCGATTTATGAATAGTCACTGCATATGCTAGTGACAGAGAAAACTGTTCTCTGTGTGCATACATGTATTTAAAAAGAAGGATTCACGCTGTTGTGCATCCTATTATTTTAACTTCTGAAAGTTTGTCAAACTGGATGTTGACAAGCTGAATGCTGTTGTCACGTGGGTATGTTTGAAAGCCAACAACTGTTCTAAGGGCTCCATTAAATAAACCTTGCTCTACGTCAAGGTTACCCTTTAGCATTACTCTACAGTTAACATTTTCTCCAAACCAGCTGTGTTGGAGATAGAGTTTTTTAAGGCTTTTAATCATGCCATGGCTTGTTGACACGTAGGTAGTGTCATACTGTGTACGTCCAGTTTGTCTGTGAAGTGAATTTCCACTAGTGGTTGCATTTCTTTTTTCAGCATTGTTGCATTGTATTGTGCAAAGCTTGCATTAAGGACATGAAGCTGATATTTTTATAAGCTAATTGCTCCATGACATCACTAGCACATGTATTATGCCCATGTAAGTCATGGATGTGTCTGGTATTTAGGGTTGACAGCGCTTCCTTTGATAGTACACCAGTCAGTATGTTTTTTTAAAATGTTGGCATTGGTGAGGTCTGCAGACTGACACATGTTTTCAGTTAGTTCTCTGTATTGGAAATGTTGCCAGAGATTTACATTCTCTATGCTTCCAAGCCTTTTACGGCACTGTTTGTGTCGTAGGGTTTTAAAGATAGGTTTGCCTTTCACTGGTGTTAATTTAAGGAGATCTCCAGAACAATCACATGTTTTCCTCCAAAGAGTTCTTCGTAGTCTGTTTTGAGGACCTCTTGCAATCTGAGGTGAATCAAAGCTAACATTAGGTTGGAAACCATGCTCACCTCATCTATTAGGAGCACTTTCATTTGTTTCAAAACTCTGCGTACCTCCATAGCAGCTTCTGCTGAAAGTTTGTAGTACTCTAATTATTTTGGGTGTTCTACTGGAAGCAGTAGCAATCGGTGTAAAGTGACACCACCTATGTTTTTCAACAGCTAACTCTGTGGGGGCGGTTGCAACAGATAAAAGCTTGTTTATTCATTGTTGGAGGAATTTACTGATAATGGGTATTAAATATGTTTCCCTGACCCAGCTTCACCACGTACATATAGCAGTACAGGTTTGTAGCTTTCAAAGGTACAAGTTTTAGTTTTATGCCATATACCATGTTCAATTTGTTTACTTACTTCTAGGAAAATTGTACGCTGTTCATTTTTAGTTGGGATTTTAGTACATCAAACTCTTCCGCAGATTGCTCATACGACACATGGTGGTCTTTACTTCCCTAATGGCTAATTCTGCCTCATTTGCTATGTGTGGCTGCCCAAGTGGTTCTTGGCTTCCTGTCACAGAAGGTTCACTGCTCTCAGAAGTGTCTACATTTAGTTGTGTTTGAAGTTCTTCTTCCTGTTGGCGTTCATTGTCCAATATTGTTTTGTACCGTGTATAGTTTATATCTGTTATGGAACTTTCAGTTGCAATGAAAGCATCCTCATAGGAGGCATGGGTAGCTAATAACTCTTCCTCTTTTCTCCATGGTTTGAAAAGTTGCAGTAGAGCCATGCAGTATAGTTCTTTGTGTTGAGGAGTTTTCAATGATAATTTCATATGATTGTTCAGGCTGCGTTTGGTAAGGTTCATCAGGCCGCCTTCACAACTTTCCACTCCGTATCTACCTTTTTTCTCATCTGGTTAATGTTATTTTTGTATGAGAAGTTTTGGGGTCTGTGATAAGGCACATGGTTTCTCAAGTAACACTCCTGTTTGGGTAGTATATGTCTAATATGTTGTTTTTCAAAATGTCCTGGCTATTGGGATCGATTTTGGCTATTCTTTTTATGTCGTCGTACGATTTCAGAAATCTTTTTTCTGGATGCAACAAGACCAAGGCTTAGATACACTATGTTTTCAGATTTTCGATATAAGGCGACGCCGGTTAAACGGTCTGCCACTGCGTAGCTGCCACATTCTTTATGGGACAGCATTTTTATGCCTAAGCTGTACAATTTCTGTGCCAGTGTTTTGTCTGATGATATGTCATCCCAGAGGTCTTTCAGCTCTGTTTTCTCCGCTTTGCTTAAGTAGACTGTGACATATCGTGCAACTGCAGTGGAATTGTCTGCAATCTACTGTACATCTATATTTGCATTCCATAGGAGGGCAATTATTGTATTGTAATCGTTGATGTACTTTGATGCTTTGGTTCTTTTTATGCAGTATGTGTTCTTCTGAGATTTCCCTTTCACACTGTGTTGAACCAAAGGCATGAAGCTGTTCACTTGCCCTGTTGCTGAAACTGGTCTAGGAAAACCAAAGCAGCATTTGGTGTAGTATTTGCCTTTGTTCTTGTACTTGCGCGGACAATAATTGCCAAACTTGTGTCCTTGAAACTGCAATAAATGTGCATGTTGGACACTGTCTACTTTCTGAAGGTATTTCACAAGTGACATATTTGTGAATGAACTGCAAAACAGTTGCATCACTGTCCTCACCAAATTTAGGAGCATGTGGATGTGTGGTGCTCCTCTGGCTTGATATTCTTTTCTCCAAAAGAAGTGTTCTGCTTCTCCAAGGGTAGAACCTGTTTTATTGCAAATAAAGTGCAGCATGGCAATGAAGCGATGATGGAAGTATCTTGATACATTTACAGGATCCAGAGAGCACAGTTCTCCTGGTGTTTGTATGTCTACACCTGTTTTGTTTTGGTTTCCTCTGCGTAGGAAAGTGTGTAAGACTTCCCATGCATGCTCTGCACAATTTAAAGTAACAAACCATGTGGGTCCGCCAAGGTTTTGTAGCATACACCGTATATCTGTGTGCCGTCGGAACCAGTACTCTTTTATACCACGCATTTTTGCCAAGAGATTTGTTATACTTGACTGTAAAACGTCTTCCTTGTCGTGCACCTTTTGAAGTAGCTGTGTAGCAGACATGATTTGAAAATGGGAACCAGTTTTCAATGTGTGTGCAACTCCATAACATAGCATTGCTAGCTCACTTTCAAAAAGGAGGTAAAATATGTATTCCACGTTTTGTCTAAATCTGGGGTCTTCACAATACATTCGTAAAGAGCGGCATTCTGATGCTGTTATTTGTGTTCATATTTCATCGTATCTCCCACCTTTTCCAGTTGGGAAGAGTAGAGGGAAGGCTTGTGCTTCTACACTTTTTTTCCCGTATACTAATTGGCAATCCTTTGGGTTGCTGCATTTGATTTGTCTTTGAAGTGCCGTGGGTGAATTGTGTAGTGATCTAAAATATTGGAGGCTGCAGTAGGATGTAGAAGTTCAAATTGGTCAGTTGTTGCAGAGTCCTGAATTACTTCTGTGGTTTCTCTTAGGTTTTCTTCAATGTTTATTTCTTTGTAGTATTCATTGTTTTCTTTAAGGTATTGCAAGGCTTTCCTAACTTTGTTTAAGTCCACTAGTTGCTTCCAATTTTTTAATCTTTTGTACGTACACCATTTACCAGGATAATTGAACATTGTTCTAATGGCCTTTGCACTCGTAGAGTGTCTAGATTTTCCTTCAGATCTAATGGTAAATAAACTACTTTCCCACGAATGGCTCTTAGTAATTTGGTGGGAGGCAGATTTGCTGTGTTTGGTTGAAGTCATACTATTGCTTGAAATGGGTGCACAGTTTGGATTATAATGCTCTCATACAAATTAACCTGCTGGAGTGTGTTTGGTAGTGGAAATAATTCCAAATGATTAGTGATTGCCCGTGAGGGCATTTGGCTATTGTCAAGTATTGCAGTGCAGTATGTGCACAGTATGTGGGTGATAGTACTGTTGTATTTGTTTTCAGCTATAAGGTACAGAGCTAATTGAAACCATTGGGATTCCTCATTGTCTACTATTTTGTGCATTATGTCTACTGTTTTGGTGCTCTTTCCATAGAAAGTTCTACGACAACACACACATACTTGGTTTGGCACTTCAGCAGATGTGCTTTTGAATTTTCATATTTCTTTTTTGAACGTGTGACATAGAAAGTTGATATCTACAAAGTTGCCACTACTGTTGTCTGACAGTGTTGGAGTTTGTAAGTGCTCTTCAGTTTCAAAACATTTCCTTTTTATGTGCTCTTTTTTCTTCGAGCAGGTCTTTGGCAGTACCGTGCAAGAGAATATTATTTAACTTTTGTAGCGTTGAAGCTGGACATTTTGCATAATATAGTTTGTTAATGAGATTTCTTACAGTGGAATTGTGTGTTGCTAACATTTTGACATGGTGGAAGGTGCGTTTGCAAGTAGGTCCAGAAATACAGGCTAAGGAATGTCCTTGTAGTCCTGTGTCTTTGCGCACTGTACAGGAGTCAATTGTTTGTAGTATTTTCATGTTGCCTTTGCCGTTGGCTTTCAAATAGTGATTGAGGAACTGCTGCAAAGCTTTGATAGAGTATTGGCGAATGTTACAAATTGATGTGCAAGGCCATTTGTACGTGAGGCGCATTGGTTTGGTGGAATGAACAGTGGCATCTAAGTTTGATGGGGATATTTGTGAGAGCAGTGTGTCTGCTTCCGTTATGGTATTATGTACCTATTCATACCCTGGTCCACTGCTATGTATGGCAATTTAGTTTGTTTGCTCTTGTTTGTATGATTCTTCATTGAAGTATGGCTCTGTGCTGGTGTTGTGACTCCACCCACCTGCACAGATGGTGCCAAAGGTATCTATGCTGACATTGTGTTGGTTTCGAAGTATTGGCTGCAGATTACCAATTAATTTTGTTAGTGGTTTCATTCTGTTTAAAAGTAATATAAACAATTTCCGTTTCAGGACCATTGCACTGTCTACAAGAGCTTCGAGGGTTACTTTTCTGCGATACGTTTTAAGGGTTTAGTGTGATTTCTCCCCTCTACTTAGAAGGTTCTGAAGAACTGTGTGATGGAAAAAATATTGTAACATTTATTTTTGGGAATGCTTCCTTGTGGTGACATTACCATTTCTGCGTGCTCTGTTAGCAGTAGTGGGTGATGCACTCTTTTTTCTACATTTTGACACAGGAATTACAGTTTCCTTACTGGTCGGTGATTCCCTTTTCCTTAGTGATTGTTTTAGCTCTCCTGTTTGAACTTTTTGTACAAATTCTGCTAGGGGTCGATGGCTCTTTTCTATGCTTTTACGTTGCGCTGATCTATTTCTGCATTGTTCTTTACAGAGTTGCTGTTTGGTAGGCATTCTGTAGTAGCTGTTGGAGAAAAAAAGGGAAGTGTGGGTGTGCAGAGTTTGAAATGTATATGTGTAAAATGTGCATGAGTGGTTGAATATGAGAGTAGGCATATAAATGGAAGTGTGTCACTTTGTAATGGGCTCTAACTTTCGGTGGGGAACACTATATTACTATCTGGGGGTTTCTATTATGGTGGTGTGATGGCAATATACAGTGCGGAACTGTAGAGGTGACATGAGTAAGAATGAAGCACATACCGGTGGGTTGACACACTTGTGTAGCTTACAATGCAAGAACAAAGCACTCTCTTAGGAAGACGTAAAATACTACAATGGTACTGTACTTAGTTTGTTGGTTGTTGAGCGTACGTTTATTCTCGGTTCTATTTTGAAATGTACACGCCAGTGGTTTCAGGATAGAGGTCGGTACAGGAACTATATAAGAGGATCATAAGAAAATAAGTGTGTTAATGGCACGGGGATTGCATTTGGAGAATACATTATTTGAAAGAGTAAGAGGTAGTGTGTGTGTGTAGAAATGGATGACTTACTATTTGATTGGAGACTTGGGAACATGGGCATGTTTTGGAAAGGGGGTAAGTGGTTTATTTGTAAGTGTGTTGTATGACGTGATCTTTAGCAAGTGTCTGTATTGGTGCAGGACTATTTAGTTTGGAAATTGATTACATCTCATTGTAGAAGAATGAGAAAAAAGTTTGGGAAGATGTACAGATTGCAAATGAGAATGTTTTTGTGTGTGCAATTACTTTTACTTTTCTGCATATATATGCTTGCTACATGAGTGCAGCAATTGTGTCAGTTGTTTTATTTATTTATGCACATTTATGAATGGCACTGTTCTCCATGCAGACATACATTTTATTGTTTTTTAAGTAATATTGCAATCTGTGACGTGTGCTAGGTTAATGACAGGCAGCCAGTTGTTATGCATGCAATGTATGCACTTGGCTTAGCTTGGTAGGATATATTTGCGGCTCCTTTTCTGTGAGATTTTTACAAGTTTGGTAGCTGTGTTAATGGGGGAGAAGGTCGTAAAAATGAAAGAAAGAAAGAGGAGAGTAACCATTTGCATATTACAGTGGCAGATATGGGTACATGCTAACTTTACCAGCGCATAGCAGTGTAGGTGGCATTTGATGGCTGGTGATGGGAGAAATGACACTATGCTTTTTCAGTGTGTTATGGAGGTTTAGTGCCAGGTACCCTGTTGCAAGACAATTATAACATAGTCGCAAATGTATTGCATACAAACTATTGATTCCTTCTGGTTGTGGTGATGGGTGGCGATGTGGATGAATGTGGATGCAGAAATCGTAGATAGCATTACAGTACTTTGCAGTGGAGGTTCTCTTCATTCACAGGACACTTGCACTCTGATTATTTAACGGTTAGTATGGAGTCTTCAACAGAGATGATACTGTTAGATGCAGAGGTCTTGGCTGTGATTGGTGGATGCGTGTGTGATTGTTTAACAGTACCCAATGTGGGAGTGCTGGAAAAAGAGTAGTAGAAAGGGAAGAAGGACTGCCTCTTCCTTACTTGGGAGTGGCCCTCGCGGTAGTTGGGGAAGGGCACTTGCCACATGCTGTCCTCCTTACAATGCTTGGTCTGGAAATGGGACTGCAGATTATCCACTCAGCTGTTGAGGGTGTCCTTAACAGGAAGGGGTGGTAACAATTTCATTGCTGTTTCCCGTGATCATGGCAGAGATGCAGAGAGTGAAATTGCTCATCGTCGGTGATGCGTTTGTGGGTGACCTGTACACATATGTCCAGGGTAGCGGCGTTGATGAAACCTTTGGTGTGGAAGGAGTGCACGCTCTGTGGTGCAGTGTGGCTCTACTCAGTTTGCAAGCTGTGTAGTAGTTCTGCATTGTGGAGCACTGCATGTGGTGTTTCGCACTGCTGCAAGGTTTGCTCAGTGAACTGAAGGAGGTGCTGAAAGCAGTGATTCACCTTTTTCCCACTGCAACGTTGCTTTTCTCATGCATAACACCAAGATCAGTGTGGAACAATCCAGAAGTACTTTCTTCCGAGATAGAGAAGGAAATGTGCCTTGTGAACGCCGGCCTGTCTGCTTTTCAGTTCGATGCAGGGATGTTCTTTTGTGCCCATGACAACCTTAGTGCTTTTAATGTGAGGTTTTATGGTGGAGCTCATTTCTTTTTGTCTTCCATTGAAAATGCTGTTGTGTTCCAGATTGTACACGCTATTTTGGAGAAGTTTATGTAACAATGTAAGGAGGAGAAGAAGAGAACAATACTCAACAAATAGAAACATTTTTTTTTGTTTTGAAGCACTTTTACAAAAAAACTTTTCACAGCCACCAATAATGAGGGGATCCTCTACGCAGCCTCACATGTGCTCATGCACCTGCGCTCAAAGGGCAATATGTCCACGTACACCACAGCATTTGGGGGTGGGCACAGGACATATGCGGGTCTATTCACTGTTCGTTGACATGGAATTGGAACTGTGTAGGTGTGGGGATTGGTCAATAAGCTTTCCTGTATGTGGCGTGCAAGGTCAGATTGTGCCAGAAGGTGTGTTTGCAAATAGGATAGCCCATGCATATGGTTATGGGTGTGCTATGCAGTAGGCAGAGTGTATGGCTTTTGGCCGACTCATGGATACACTTGGTAAAAGTGTAGGCAGAACGCTGTGGAGTGGCTGCACACCTTGGATTCCATAATGTGGATGTCCACTGGTACGAAGTCTCTGGGATGCAGTGGCTGCATGTGGCTCCTCTTTGTGCCAGTTTGGTGACGTAGAATCATCCAGACATTATTATTATTCATTGGGATGGGAATAGTTTAATATGTGTCACCGGCATCTCACGGCAGTTTTCGATGAAGGAGACACTTTGGAAAGTCATGGAAATGTTTCCAAATTCGCAAGTAATTTTTTCATGCGTTATCCAAAGACAGATATGGTTGCGTTCTTCCTCATTTGGCCCACAAATGGAGAAAGCGAGGCGCAATGTGAACAAGGCTGTTTGCGCATTTTTGTGCGATGTTGGCATGTTCTCATTTCACAATGAAAACATTACGTTTTGTGGTACCAACATTTTTCGTTCAGATGGAGTCCATCTTACTGATGCTGGCAACTAGCTATTTCTGTGTAACATCCAAAATGCAGTGCAGCGCTTCTTAAAAGTACACCAAACATTTCCCCAGTAGGCGTTTCAACCATCCACCCACAAACAGCACAAAAAGGCTCTTTTAAGAGTCACCACTTACTTTTGGGAATGGGTGCAATCTTTGTGATGGGGCCACGCTTTGCTTTTTTGTCACGCTGCCCACAGAGCTTATAGTGTGCGCGGTGAGATGCATCGTTTCATTGGCATTCTATTTTTGAACTGTGAAAGGTGGCTTTGAAAAGAGCCTTTTTTCCCCTTATTCATTGTTTTTGCAATTATCCAGTTCTTCCAACACACAACACAGAAGGAAAGGAAAGGGAATGAGAGTTAGGGAAAGGCCATAAACACAGGGATAAGAAAGGGCAAATGGAGACAGGAAGATGTTGGGTGGCCATTACTTAGGTATGGGGCACTCCTTCTCATGCTCCTGGACCGAAGCCTCGAAAGCACTTCGAAGTTGCTCTCCCCTGCACAGTACTGCATCAAAGGTACGGGTCTGCTGTGTTGCGTGTGGCCTGCAAGGCTGGTATAGGGATCTGCTGCCCCCACTGGAGTGTCCCTAGTGGTGGCAGGAGCAGATGCAGAGATTGTTGTAGAGGAAATTAACCTACTACTTTGTTGGAAGGGGACAAACCTCTGAACTGCTGCCTTGTGGTTCGCTTTTAGGTGCTGTCACATGGAGGTGGTGCCGTAGCTTCACAAGCAAGGTTTTCCGGGACTGAGTACTGTCTTGCACTCAGTGCATCTCACCTGGTTCGCACGCTATTTGAGCACATCTCCTACGGTGGTAAATAGTTTCTACACCCACGACTCACGCTGGCTGTGGGCTATGGGGAATTCTACTTTATCTTTGTTCTCCTTTTGATCTATATCTACATTACCATGCCTGTTCCCTTGTCCAGGCCCTTCTGAAGGAGGTGATGGTGGTGAGGGTGAAAGTGTGGGTGCTGCTGAGTTGGAGACAGTAGCTGCCATGTTGCTAGTAGTTGCAAAGGTAATATAGCAGAGCAGAATTGCTCACAAAGCAATTTGAGCACGAAGCAATGTACGCTGTTGCTCTGCTCCAGAAAGCCAAGCACAGAATGCAGTGAACTTGACCTCTGCACTGTGGCCTTTTATATGGCTGCTGTGGAGCACATGGAACTGGAAAGCAGCCCTAAATCTTTCCTCAAAAAAATTAGATGTACAAGGGCAGAGTGTAGTACCTCTATACGGGTGCACTTTCATAGTTACACTCGATAAATTGCAAAAAACAGTACTTTTTCAATGTGCAGGGGCCCGGATCATGTGCGGCAAATAAGGGCCCACGCACAGCGTAGGTGCGGTCCCATGGTGACATTGCAAATGTTCTCTATAGGGATGGTTGTACGCAGGAAGCGTATTGGGCGGAATACTTTGTGCTCATGTGCATAGGTGTCCTTCGGATACCGTTTTGTGATCCCCAGACTAATTCACAATGCTACACACATGCGCCGGACATTTTGGAACAAGCTAGGTGTTTGTAGGGTACAGCAGGTGGCATGTTGAGGTGCAAAGCTACCCGCAGGACGTAGGTGGCCACCTTGAACTACTAAAAGTACGTCACACGTTTCTTTGGATATGTTGCACAGGGGCGGTGTTACCAGGACACAGAGGAAGAGATACACATGCGCATAGTTGTGCAACAGGCAAACGTGTGCCCCCACACCTAATTACAGGTGGTTCACAAGATGCGGACATGCAGCCCGTAGTGACGTCCTACAGAAGTATTCATTGCGATTGCAGATATGCCGGGCAGGTGTGGTGTCTGTGGGACACCTCCGTTTTGCTTACTTGCGGTCATCCCCACAAGTACTGTGCCCCGTTGAGTCATTATGGGACTTTGAAAACAAAGGAAAAACCACATGTACACTCAGCAACAATTTACATATGAACCTTTATTTCCACACATTCATTGATACGATTAAGAAAGGGAAGGGGTAGCAGAAATTGATACATATACAGATGAATTGGGGATTTATACAAGTTGGTCGTGAGGGGAGGAAGGGATTGAGGTCTCATCGTAACGTCCCTGATCACACAGAATTTGCAGGGCTGGGAAATGGAGAAGGGGTAAATGTGCAGGTGGGGAAGTGGTATCTTATTTTCTCCATTTTATGTCCTTGTACAAAATCTTTTAAGGTAGCAAAATTGTTCAGCAATTCATCCATTTTGGCCTATAAGCTGTCCAGTTTTGTATTTGCAGCGTTTCCTTCACTTCCTGTGGCTGTATGCTGTTGTGGAAGAGGTGCCTCTTGTGGTGCATTGCTTTTCTTTCCAGTATGTTCTGTTAAAGAAATAAAAATGTGTTTTGTTCACATGAAGTAATATATATTATTTGTTTTACTTTCCACACTGCGGTGCCTACCAATGGTGTTACTGTTGTTACTCATTTCATCATGAGGGAAATTCTCTTCGAGCCACTCTACTTGTACTTGCCATTGCACAAAGTTTTTCCCCCATTCAGTGTATGGGAAAAAAAGATGTTTGGGACCCCCTCCAACTTTTCCCCCACTGGACCAAACATCACCAAACTTTGCAAATAAATTCAGAGTGGCCCATATACTTTTTTTGCAAAGTTTGGCGAGAATTCGTCCAGGGAGAGCGGAGTTATAGGCCGCCCAAAAAGTGCTCTTCCTATGGAAACAGCAACTTAACCATAACTACACAGCCACGGTATATATATATATATATATATATTTGCGCAAGCCTACAGGCCAAACCACTGGATGGATTTTCACCAAATTTGCGGCAGGGGCTTGGTCCCGAAAGCATGCTTTTGTAAATTTGGTGACAATACATCCAGTAGTTTTCTTTAAAACGACCAAATAGTAGGTCTAAAAAAATTAGTGATATCTATGTCCGCTCCGCAGTCACACATCCCTGTTCGCTCCGCGGACAAGAAATTGATTGGCTAATCCGTAGCGTCATGTCCGCGTACATGTGGTGCTTTCACTGATTGGTTGTGGAACAGCGTGAAGTGCGTCAGATTTCTTCGCTGCCCCCGCCATCTTTTGTTCATGTTTTGGTGTACGCGGACATCGCCGGTAACACATACAAAACAAGACACCAATGCACTTTTTATACTTATGAAATACTGTTTCAGAAGGTGAGCTTTAATTAGGATGGGATGGAATGTGGCAGCAGAAACTCAAAGTGTGGTGTTTTCTTGTGACCAAATTCATACGGTAAAGTGGAAGTTGGTGCTCAATGTACGGCGACCAATTACTGCATCTGTGGTACAATGTATTTAGATTAATATTGTAGTCAGACCGGCGTCCGACGTTTTGAAATCTGAGGCCGCCACCTGGACTGTCTGATGGAAACAGCAGTTCTGGAGGCGTATGGGAGTAGCGGTTCTCATGATTGGATTCTCATATGTTGTTGCAAAGTGAGAATGTATTTGCCTTCTGAGTGAAGGTCACTTGATTTGCTTTCTTGGTTCCGAGCTCAGTATGCCCACGCATCCAAGTTAATCCATAAGGGGCAATTGTTTTTTGACCTTGAGTGAAAGGGAAACTACAAACAAAATGCAAGGAATGAAAGCTTGGAAAAAAAATACATTTGATAAGGTTATGTTTTAAAAACGTTTGTAAGGAAGATGAAAAACCAGTTCACGAAGATTCTTTGGTCCGAACACATTGCTGTCTGACTTGGCCAAAAACAATGGAGGCAGTAAACATCATGTAAGTTTAATTTTGACGACTCTACACCGAACCGCGTTTTAATTTTATATTACCAAAACACTAATTGTGACAATATAACTGAAGTATTATCTTTCTGCGCAGTTGTAATTTTCCTCCAATAATGGAGAGTGCAGATTCTCCACGTTTGCAGGCTATGACTAGAGTCACCCTTGTTGACCGTTAATATTTCTTCTTTGAAATGTTATGCTTGCCCACATAGCTTTGTGTATCACTTTGCACGTTCTTTTGGTCTTGTTTAAAATGAAAAGATGTAATTTTTTCTTGCTTGTCCATTCATTTTGGCTTCATAACTGAATTACCATCTCACTATGTAGTTGCACTTTTTTTAAACCTTACGGCGAGTGCTGATTCTCGGCGTTTGTAGGCTGTCACTATATTTACCCATGGTCAATGCTAATAATTCCTTAAAATGTCATGTTTGACCACTTCGATTTGTGTACTACTTTGCACAATCTTTGTGTCTTTTTTGACATTTTTTGCTAAAGGTTGGGTATTGACACATATTTTCTCTTACATTTTCTGCCTAGCTACATCTTGCCGTACTGTGCGTGCCATGGTTTCCAGATGCCGAGTGACGGCTTCTTTGGACGCCAGATGCAACTGCTTGTCCATCACAGTGTTGTGGGATGACCGGCCAGGCCCCCTTTGTCCCTATGCTGAACTAGCCATTAGGAGTAACATAACTTCATTTATGGTGGTGTAGGCCAAAGGTCATAGCGCCATCTTGGAAATCACTGTGCAAACAAAGCGAGTGCTTTAACAGAAACGCATACTTTGTGTATGTGAAAATAACTACGTGTGCCTCACCATGAACATTTTCAATGACGCCCTTAGAACCATTGTTACAATTTAATTGAAAATGGGATTAGTCCGATGTTCTCTGACAGTTGTTTGTTAAATGAAACTACTTTACAAATTCTAAAATGTTAACGTTTTCTGTTAAAATCCAGTGTATCATTTCAAAATGTAAGGTACTACGTTGTACGTCGCTGTATGTTTATTTACAGATTCTGCGTCACGGCACGTACTTTTGCTTTTTGCAGGCTGTCATGGAAAGCGAAGAGGGGACAGGTATGGAACAACCGCCTTCCCTTTCTATGGTGGCCTTCTTGAAAAAGGATTTTGTTTTGTAATCCGGCCCGCCACAGGCGGTCTGGATTATATTTTGAAATCCTATTTTTCAGTAACACACGTTATTGCTTTGCAAATCTATACTATTACTGACAAATCTTATTGCCTCTTTGTCCTTTACTGAGAAATATAAAGTACATGGAAGGTATGCGATTTTTGTTTTAATAATATACTTATCCTGTGAAAGGTGGTTCTTAACGGAACATTTACTTTGTTAACAGATGGCTTTCTTTTTTGGTAGGACAGCTAATAAGGCAATTTGCAAATGGAAATGAGGAAAGAGGAATCAAACAGTAAATTGGGGGGGTAGGTGCACGGCACAAAAATATTGTGCGTTTGCAATTTGTAAGGTTGGGGCAGTGTTTGTCATGCTCCTTCATTACAGCAGTGCTGCTGTTTCTTGGAGAAGAGGGATGGCCTTAGCTGATGTCATTTTCCGATAACTAGAACTTTTGCTAAAAGTATGTAATGTGCACTACATTGTTAATGGCTAACTACCAATATGTGTTGGTGCTGTGCAAGGAAAATGTTGCAGGTGGACGTTCCTACATCAATATAAAATCTTTTTCCACACTGTCCACGAGGCATACATCTTGCTGTTAAGTGTCTACGGATTCTGGGACACGTCACCGTGCTGTACACCAGCATATTGTCATGTGGTATTCTCCGCAAGGTGTGTAAATAAATCAGAAGTTACTGTACGTTATGGTTACATGCCACTACTATAAACCGATGATCTTTACCAAAAAAACGTTGTAAAAGGGACGGTATGGTTAAGTTGCTCTAATGAAAACCTGTAAAATTCAGTAAAAAAAGCTTTGTTAAGGGGACGTTATGGTTAAGTTGCACTACTAAAAACCTATGAAAAAAAAAAACTTTGCTAACGGAACATTATGGTTCAAAGTAAAACCGGAAAACTCCTGAAATTCGCCAGTTATGGTAAACTAAGCAACCATAACTCGCGCCACCACCGTGCATTGCTAAGACTAACACCCAGGACATCAAAGATGATATCACAAATGTAATTGATGACATCAGTGATGACATCACATGTGCATTTACATTTCATGAAAAGTCTGTACAAGGGATTATTATTATAATGTTTGCATAAAAAGTGTCAAGGATCATTGGAATAAATATCATGAGCTAATTAGTGCATTAAGCAATGCATTGATATAAATAGCATTTTATCATGAAGTTCTTTACAGTACAGTATGTCCTGGGAGGATAGCTCAGTGGCAACCTGCTCGCCTTGGAAGCAAGACGACATGAAGCAACACAGGTTCGATCCCCAGGTCCGCGCTTAGAAACCTCTGAGTATTTAAGCGCGTTATAAATGTGCAAGTAAGACAACAAAAACAAAAAAATAAATAAATCTGTAACAGCGCCTCGATGCCCCTTGGCTGTGTGAGCGCTTTAAAAATGCAAATAAAAAAAAATAGTAAGCTACTCATGTATAAACATAAGCATTGTGTGCAGCATACATGATGGAAGTGCAATAATCATAATCTTTCCATGTTGAATAGTGAAATAATAAATGCTTTCTTATTACAGTTTTGTGTACTGTGCAACATGTAATAAGTAGCTAATAAAACCCACTTACTACATAATTTCATTATTACATACAAAACACAAAGACAAAACAAAACATATAAATATGAGTATATAAAGGGAAAATGAACTAAGCAAAAAAGCAGCAGTAGAACCAGAAAGTGTTCATAACCTACCTGATTATCTTTATGCACAGAAATGCTTGCTCTGCTTCAAAGCTACTACTTCCCTATGTATAACTATCATATGAGCCTATCTAGAGAAAGTATAGTAATAAAAAAACAGCAGAATAATAAGAAAGTGTTGATAACCTTACTGATTGTCTTCATACACAGAAAGCATTACTGTATGTCAAGTGTGTATTTTCCTTATGTATATGTTTCATATGCTGTGAGTGGACCCTAAGTGAATTATTGTAAGAAAATGTTTGAAGTATAAGTCTACAAATATAGTAGTTTTTGAATTTTTTTGTTCCTAACTATTACTGGCCAAGATATATCACTAAAGGAAAAGAGAGCGAGTCAGACATGTGATGTCATCAGTGATGTCATCAATGACATTTGTGATTTCATCTTTGATGTCCTGGGTGTTAGTCTTAGCAATGCACGGTGGTGGTGGTTTTCGGTTTTACTTTGAACCATAATGTTCCGTTAGCAAAGTTTTTTTGTGAATTTCATAGGTTTTTAGTAGTGCAACTTAATCATAACGTCCCCTTAATAAAGGTTTTTTTAGTGATATATATTAACGAACAAAAAAATGTTGTTAAAAGGACGTAATGTTTAAATTGCCCTACTAAAAGCCTTTTGCCTTTACTGCAAAAAACTACCCTAAAGCAACGTTATGGTTAAAGTGCCCTACTAAAAACCTAGGAAATTCAATGGAAACACATTGCTACAGGGACGTTATGGTTACAGGTAAAACATAAAACCGCAAGAAATTGGCAAGTTATGGTACGGTATGCAACCATAACTCACGCTACCACTATGCACTGCAAGCACTAACACCAATGACATCAAAGATGACATTACAACTGTCATTGATGACATCACTGATGACATCACATGTTTATTTTGTTCCAATAAAAAGCATCCAGAAGGGACTGTCTTTGTTATGTTGCCATAAAACTATCAGAGATCATGGGGAAAACTATCATTACATAAGTAGGTAATCAGACCACTGGCGTAACAGGGGCCCCTGCAGCCCCCGCGGTGCATGGGTCCCCACCAGCACATGTCCTGGGAGGGGGCCACACTTGAAAAAAAAAATCAAAATATTTTTTTTCTCAACAAAAAACAATAAGTTTCGTTTTGAATTCACTCTGAATTAATAAAGAAATAATTTCTTTATGAAGGCAGAGTGACTACAAAAAGAAATTTTCTTTTTGAAGGTTGAGGGCTTCCCCCAACCCATGACATGGAAGACCCTAGGCTGGAGGGCTGCATGTCATGGCGTGGTGGGGAGCCCTATGACTTCAAAAATAAATAGTTTATTTTTGAAGTCACTCTGCGTTCATAAAGAAATTATTTCCGTTATGGTTAGCTCCTTAACTGAATAATTTCTTAATGAAGTTAGAGTGACTTCAAAAAGAAACAAAGGGGCTCATTGTGACCATACCGGCCCGGAAACAACGGTTCTGGTAAGCTTACCGGCACCATTGTTTCCGGACCTGCATATTACAGGTCTACCTGCTGGGGCCACTGTGCCCGACAGGACTGACCCTGCCGGCCACAGCGGCCACGGTAGGCAGACCCATCACAGAAGCACCGGCACCATTAGCAACGGTGCCGGTGCTTCCGTGTCCCCAATCCCATGGAGTCCTATGGGACTCCACAGGAATGGGGATTACCGAAATTACTGGTGCCTGAATTCCCGGCTGCCGGACTTGGAAGAGCCCGGTGGCACTGGGAAGTCAGGTGCTGGTAATTTTTTACAGAGCTGGTGGCAACCCGCCGGCACGGTTACCGCCATACCCGTAATGAGCCCTAATTTCATTTTGAAGTAATAGGGCTCCCCTCAACCCCATGACTTGTGCGTGTGTGAGTGTATGGTGAAAGGGTGCACACTTAAATGTATAGGTGGATGCCTGTGTGAGTGTATGGTTAAAGGGTGCACACAAATGTATGGGTCGCTGGGTGTGCGTGTGTGCGTGCGTGTACTTTGAAAGGGTGCACACTTAAATGTATGGATTGCTGCCTGGGTGTGCATGTATGGTGAAAGAGTGCACACTTAAATGTATGGATGGCTGGGTGTGTATATGGTGAATGGTGTGTGTGCTTGTGTACAGGGGCACAACAAAACCTGCATTTCGGGGGGGCTAACCCTTCAAATTTTTGGAGAGACGCTAACTGTACAGGTGATGGGGAGGGGCAAACTTATTTGTGTGGGGGCATATAACTTCTTTACGCATTTTAATGAGACTATTCTAGTGCAGCTTCAATGTTACAAGCAGTTAACTCTCTCCTTTAAGTCTCCTATTTCCTCTCTACCCTTCCAATCACTCCCCTGGCACGCAAGTACTAGACCCACATCGCAATTTCAATTGCCTAAAAAATGTGGCATTTGAATGCAGGTACAAACAGTGAAATGCTTTATGTTGGTAATTGCTGGGCCCTTATTAACAGTAAAACCCAGGTACCGTTTAACATCTGTGTCCCGTTCTGTCCGGCAACTGCTCTAAAGGTCAGCCAGGTCGAGTCAACATAGCCCAAAATGTCAGGGGTGGGGGGGGTGCTTAAGCCCAGTCAACTCAATGGTGTTGTGCCACTACTTGTGTTTAATGCCTTGATTACTCCTAGCCCTATTATTCCTCGTCCCAGAACTTATGTATAAGGCAGTACTTGTGTACTCTGCCTCCTTAACAAGTACTGGGATGAGGTAGAGGTACATGGAGGTAATGCCTGACTTAGCTAACTGTAATCTTCATTACTCCTAGTCCCACTCCTCCTCATTCCAGTACTTACCTATGAGGCAAGGAGCCTCATACGTAAACTCTCGGACAAGGAAGAGGGACATGGAGGTAATTCTTGGCCAATGAGCTGATTTAGGAGGTTGGGGTGGGGGGGTGGTAGGGAGAGGGGATGTGTGGGGGGGTAGGATTGTGCAATAAATCATAATGGTTGTCCATGTCCAGGCTAAGCAGGCATGATATGTGGTATTAGTGGCTAGAGAGGCATTTTGGTGCAGCCAGTCTAGTCATTCCTCAGTTTGGTATGACTTTCTTTTAACTGGGAATTTCTGATAAAGCAGTCCTGCTAAGTGTAATTACCTGGCTAGATTGGCATTTGGGTCCTGCCAGTCTAGCCATTTCTTACTGCGGCATTGTATATTTGTCTGGGCCTTTGTGATAAAATGATATGATAAAAGTCATTTATTTATAAGTCGCCTGTACACAAGTGTTTCTATGTGTGACAAGACAAGGGAGGGAAGATAGAGGGAGGACAAGACAAATGATCTCACTAGGCCTTGTGTCATTGTGAGAACGAGAGGTGCAAGAGGAAAGGGAGGGGGGAAGTGCAAGGGAGAGGGGAGGGGAAAACAGGGCTGCGATGCTCTTTGTAAGTGCAGCCAGGGCAGCGCAGCTATGGGTAGTGCAAGGAGAACAAGGGGCTGCGGGTTACAGTTACAGCCCCTAAGTGCATGATAGCCACAGAGACAGTGTTAGGGGGACCGATCAAGAAAGAGCCTGGACTCATACAGACTCTGAGGGTATGCAAGCAACTGGTCAGAAAAGCAGCAGACAGGTAGGTCAGCAGGGGAGGAAGAGAGAGAAAGCAGAGGAGAAAGGGAAAGTTTAGAGCTGATTCTGAAACTTCAGATGGTCTGGGTCAAGTTTGAAGGGGCAGGGAGGCCATTCCAGAGGGAGGCACCAGCAGAGGAGGGAGATCTACCCCTCACTATCTGCCTGGAGAAGCATCTAACCCTGAGCAAAGGGCTTGAGAAGGTATTTTGGAAGAGAGTATTGGATGTAGTGCGGGCCCCTACCCCAGAAAGACTTGTGGACAATGCAAAGGGTCTTGAACTTGATCTTTGCAGCCACAGGGAGTCGCTGGAGAGATATTATCCCTGGGCTTGTGGCCAATGATAAGTCTTGCAGTCTTGTTCTGGATTAGTTGCACATTACGGAAAGTAGAGGAAGGCAGAATGAGAAAGAGGCTATTGTCGCAGTCCAGCCTAAAGAGAACCAGGGCTCTGGAGACAGTGAGCTTCTGGTGGAAAGTGAGAAAGGGAAGAGTCCCTTTGAGGAGGAGCAGATTGTAGTGGAACTTCTTGGTGACATCCAAGATGTGAGGAGAGAAAAAGAGAGTGGAATAGAAGATGACACCAAGCTTTTTTGACTCGCAGGAAGGTGAAGGAAGAGGGCCCAAGGCGGACGGCCAGAGTGAGAGAGGGAAAGCTGGTGCCAGGGTCCCAATGAGAAGGATCTCCGTCTTACTGGCATTAAGGCAGAGATCGTTGGAGGCGCACCAATTCTGAATCGCTGATAGACAGTCAGGAATGAGCGAGAGAGGAGAGGAGGCTGAGGGGAGCCTGAAGGAAAGCTGAGTCATCTGCATAACACTGAAAGTTAGAGGAGAAGGTAGAGATCAGGTGGGCCAAAGGGGCCAAGTAGAGGTTGAAAAACCAGGGTGAGAGTATAGAGCCCTGGGGAACATCACAGGTAGAGAGAGGTGGCAGAGAGATTGGGACCAGTTTGGACCTGGGAGGGCGGGGGCGATCCAAGAGGAAGGAGGTCAGTCATTCCTGGGCCTGGTCTGTTATGCCCAGGTTCTCACTGAGTCGATTGATCAGGATGGCGTTGTTGACTGTGTTGAAAGCAGAGGAAAGAAGGAGGGTGAGGATAGAAGGAATGCTGGAATCAAGGTTAGAGAGCAGATCTTCACGGGTGTTCAGGAGAGCAGTTTCATTGCCTCTGGCAGCTCTGAAGCCAGACTGCTGGTCATGGAGATAACCAACATATTCAGTGTAGAGAGTAAGCTGGGAGATGGCAAGCTTTTCCAAGAGTTTGCCCAAGAAAGGGGTGATGCAGATTGGGCAATAGTTTTCCGGGCACGTAGGATCAGCAGACGTCTTCTTGAGGAGTGGGTGCACAAGGGAGTGCTTAAGGGGAGAGGGGAACATTCCAGTGGCTAAAGAGTGATTACAGAAATCGGCCAAGGCTTCAGCAAGGGTGTCAATATGATCCTTGATGGTTCTGGAGGAGCAGGGCAGCACCTGTTTAGACGACGCTTTCATAGATCGGACTTGTCTAGAAACCTTGTCAGGTGTTGTCAGAGACAAAGAAGAAAATGGAGGGGGAGAGGTAGAGATGGCCAAAGGGGGCAGAGAGAGGAAGAGGGAGAGGAAGAGGAGATAGAGGACAGGATGTCCTGAGATTTAGCGGAGAGCTGTACAGAGGGCCTTGGAGGGAACAAGAGAGGAAGAGGCCACAACAGGATTGACCAGTTCCTTGCAGATTTTAAAGAGTTTGGCCGTGTTAGTAGAGGCCGCGGAGATGCAGGCTTTAATGTGTGCTCTCTTCTTGATGAGTGTTATTGCTTTGACTGGCATTTTGGTGCAACCAGTCTAGGTATGTCTAAATGTGGCCTGGCATGCTTTACTGTAATGTTATTATGTGTCTACACTGGCCTACATTGTGCAGCCAGTTGGACATGTTTTCATTGTGGCATGGTATTTGTAATAGCAAAGTATTAATGTTCCTGTGCACTGTTGGTGACTTACATGTATTGGAACAGTGTTACCCTACAAAACAATTGCAAACACTGTGGCTTTATAGTCAATTTTTCTCAGAAATTGTGCTGTATATTGCATTAAAATACAATTTATATCTTTCTCCTAGTGCAATGTGTGGCATACCCCTTCAGCAGCACGTTTGTGTATATTGCGCAAGCGTGACAATCTAGGCCGGCCCAGAGTGTGGCGTGACCCGTGATTTGTTGCCGAGTTGGGGGGGCCCCCTCAGCATTGCTCGCAGGGGGGCTCCCACATTTTGTGTTACGCCACTGAATCAGACAAGGCATTGCAATAAACAGTATTGCATTACCCATTTCTTTCCATTACAAGACCTAACTCATGAACACACGTAATACGTGTCTGCAGCTTGCATCATACATGTAGAATATCCCATTTCTTCCCATGTTGCATAGTGAAATGATGCATGCTTTCCTCTTAGACTTTTATGAAGTGTTAAAAATGTCAAAAGTGGCTACGATTCCCTCAGTTACTACATAAATGCACTACTGCACACAAAACTGAAAGACAGCACAGCTCATACCAATAGCAGCATATAAAAAGAAAGTACAGTAAGCAAAAACGTATCAGTACTACCAAAAAGTGTTCATAACCTAACTGATTATATTAAATAATTGATGTATTTCAGGGTTCTTTTTTCTCGTATATACATGTAGCATACGATGTCCGTCAACCCCAAGGAAAGCAGTGTAAGAACATATGAGAATGGTAAGGTGTACAAATGTAGTACATTCTCACTTTGTCATTCCTCACTGCTGGTGAAGAAAAGCATGCAGTGTACATATCACACTAAAGTACAAAAGAGTGGGCCACACTTGTGATGTTTTCAGTGATGTCATCAATGACATTTGTGATGTCATCTGTCATGTCATGGGTGTTAGTGCTTGCAGTGCACAGTGGTAGCGTGATTTATGGTTGCGTACCGGACCATGACTTGCCAATTTCTGGGTTTTTTAAGTTTTACATTCTTGAAATAGCATCTTCACTGTAGCCTGTAGATTTGAAAACCAATGTCATTGCCACTGTTTGACAATGAAATGCCATTTCCATTGCAAAGGTGCAGATATCAATGACCAATGTTCTCATTCTTACAGGAATACATCCCAGCAGCATGCATAAAGGTGCACATACTTCTGTTGATAAGACGCCTTACCACCTCTGGCTGTCGACAACATTCATTAGAATAGTTATATACTGAACGTGGTGGTATACATGAGAAAATCACCTTTGCAGTGGCAAAAATGCGTTTCACTTCTTTCATCATCTTTTTCAGTTGACGGTACACACTTGCACAACCTATTGAACCCAAAAACAATGCTTCATAATGCACTATAACTACGTGTGCAGTACTGTGATGCTGGAAATGCATCGGAGGGACAGGGCCTCCGTATCCTTGTCCTTTACTGCTTTTTATCATGTTCTGTCATGTTTGCCGCATAGGAGTTTGTGTGGGACTCCTGGCTGTGCAGCTCTCTCTCTTGGTTTGGTGAACAGACCCATGGGATACCCTTATGGCACCCATGGGTAGGGGTGCAACCCTGTGCCCCTAGTGTATGTTTTTGGGCACCTGTGGGTGGCCCACAGACCAGGGTACGGGCTGGTGGCAGCTCCGTGCTGAAATTACTTGTGCCCTGAGCGTCCTCCATTTTGGGATGCCCAGGCCCTGTCACTGGAATCGGTAGATTCCTGAGCGAGACAAAATGGCCCCCATGGCCTCTTGCCTTCCATCGCCTGTTACCTTGATCTTCCCGAAGTCCCGGGAAGACCTGCCTCTGTCCCTTCCCCCCGACTGGCTGTTCAGTGGAAGTTCCATATATGGTAGTGTGGGGAAGTGCTGACCAGACTGGCTGGAGCCATCCCAACGACCGTATGTTGTGGGTACGCCTGAGGGTGGGACCTGGGTAAATGGAGTGTGTGACGAATACGCATTCTATGTTGTGGGTATCTAGTATCTGGTGGTACAAGGCAAACAGTGAGTGCTGGGTGCTACAGGGTGGTTTCCACTCCGTTTTTCAAGTCATTACAGTTATTAAGGCCCGAGTGTCATTGGACCTTTTTTCAACCCAGTGAGCTCCATTTAAGCACATACAATTTTCTTGGAACAGTACTTAATTTGAGAACTACATGAAAATATAATATTCTTCGTGGTGCCCACCTATTCCACATTCTGTAGTATCTGGTGGTTGACACGATGACTGAGACAGCCCTGCCCGAATCCGGTATGAATGTAGTATGAAGTGTTGAATGGCTCGGTACTTGTCCCAATACACATATCTTGTGAGTGTCTGGAGAGAAGTGAATGGCCTGAATGCACTGTGTGCCTGATTGGTTGCCTGCCTGCATGAATGCCCTTGTAGTGATTGTACGCTTCAGTGTGACCCAGCGGAATGAATGGGAGATCAACAGTATATCTGGGGACCTCTCATTGCTAGGAATTGTGTTCAGAAGTGTTCAGAGCTGAAGTCCAAACTACGAAGAGTAACTGGAGTGAAACTGACACTTGACCTTGAAGCCCTGCTGGAAGAGAAGAATTGCTGTTGCTCTCCTTCACCATCTGAAAGCTGCTGTGTCTCCAAGGACTGACCCAGAGAGGACCTGGTAAGGCGCCCTCTTCCCGAGCTACGAGGGACCATCGTGCATCAGCAGATCTTTGCCAAAGCTCCCTGGTAGACAGACCTTCGACAGGCTGCTGACCCGATACGGGGATTGCTGCGGAACTCCAAGGAGAAGTGCCGGACTGTTGTCTGCCGCTGTCAACGTCTGCCGTCGCCGACTGGAGCCGCCGTGCTCCCGTTGCCTAAGAACTTCATTGATCCAAGGACGCTCTCGTCCGCATGCTGTATCCTGCTGGAGAAGGCCTGACCGTCGACGCACCGAGGAGCATCCACCGGTGGGTTTCCCACCACCCAAAGACCACAGAGACGTCGATGACTCGACGCCCTTGATGGGCCACAGTTCTTCAAACTCTTTGCGGTCCAGAACTATCAACACCGAGGTGCCCCGCACGACTCTTCCTTGCAGGACGTTTACGCTTCCCCGTCAACGAGCACCGATAGGAACGACGTGGCCACTTCACCGTCGTAGCTCGACCTGTTCTCCGTCGGACGTTCGATGACCCGTGACTCCTGCCTGAAAGGGAGGACAGTCAAGAAGGGCTGTTGATTCCCTGACGCGGAACGCTACAAAGAAAGTCTAGTGTGAACAATATATGTACGGGTCTTGTGATACATCTTTGCTTTACAGGTTGCCCGGGTGGGGGGATCTCCACACAGAACTGTGTCTAGGTATCGGGCCAGTATTCAGCCAATTGCTCAACCATCTTGCTTTCCTTCCTCTCTCTACTGCTGGTTTCCTCTTTATTCTGATCTGTGTGTCATTCTGACCGTATGCACTTTAATGAGATCTAATAACGTTAGTGGTACCACTTTAGAAACTGTATATATTTACCATTGTTGATTTTCGGAGTACAAAGTGAGTTATCGTGATAGTGTATGAGACCTATAATATTAATTATATAAAAACTGTGTTTTACCCGATACAGTGTGCAGACATTTCTTTGTGGGTGCTTGGGGACTACACTGTACTTAAGAAACAGCCCACATCACCTTCTGAGAAGCTAGGTCTTGATTGCTCGACCACGTACCAATAATTGAGAATCTTGGTTGGGGTCCTCTGTACCTCTCCTCTACCATATAGAGAGCGGAAGTACAGACACCCCCCACCAGCCTCTTTATAAGTACCTAAAGTGTGGAAACTACAGAAAGGGACACTGCACCACAAAGTCTCTAATTCGTCCAAATTGAAATTGCTATTAAGGCCTCTTTTAATGGCATACTGGAGCAGTTTGAACACAAAGCGATCACCCACTATGAAAACTTTGTGTTTCGCCACCTCTGCCTGCCTCACTACACACATGAATTAAACAAAATATGTCCGTGTTCTCCGGTGACGCATATTCTAAGCACCTCATTGGACAATTGCAAAAATTGCATTTTCATTGGCCAGCATGTTCAAAGGCACAGAATATAGCATGTGCTCCTTGCAACTACCGTTAGAGCCACACCCCAACAATTCATTAACAGCCCTGCTTCCCTTTCCACTATCCTCTTCCCACCCCGCCCTGATTAGGTATTTGTACGTACTGACACACGCATCCACCAATGGCCTCCAAGACTTCAACATCCTACAATGTCACTTCTCCACAACAGTCCATATGTACCGTTACAACATTAGGCTGCTTCAGTGAAACATTGCAGTAATTATACATGCACATTCATGCACATAAGCACCCATCACCACAAAAGAAACTGATGGACATATTTTTAGCAGTGTGTGCACAACTATGTTAGAAGTACCTGTGCACACGATATCTGCTTATAAGCGTCCACTACGGCTTTAAAAAGCATACTAATGTTCCTGCCATCTACCACCATGAAGTGGCAATATGATGGTATATGCTTCCAACGTTTTTATTTACCCATATCTTACACTATATTAGCTATCAGTAACTCTGTTCTTGCCTTCCCACATTGATACCAAATGTGTTCCCCACTAACCCACCTACTCGTAAAAATAAGGCACTAAATGCACCACTGAATGTATTTTAGAAACCTACAGGCACTTTCTAAAAGGTCAGTGCCTGCACGGGTGTGGTGCTTTGTACGCTGCACTGATGCCACGGGCTCTTTTAAAATTTGCACACATCCAATTTCTGTCCTCACCAACTCATGCATAAAAGAGTGCACAACTTGTCCTTCGCCTGCACGGCAGGTATCTTATCTCTATGTGTGCACTACCTCCCACTAACTGCGAACAATAAAATAAAAGCCCTATGCATTATGCAGAATGACATCTGGTCCCTGGGACCTCAATACCTTCCACTCTCACTTCCTACATATCTGCTTGCTCCACCTTTTCCCTCCTCAGCCTCCTAGTATGTCCGGGTGACTTGCTTGTACACGCAATCAGATGATGGTACATGTCTTTCTTCTTCTGCAGCCTCCCTTTGCAACACGCTCTCTGTCTCCCTGCACTTTGATGAGAATAATGGTAGGCTCTCAAAGCACTTGAAAAGCTTTCGATGCACTTCTTCTTTTTCTCCTCCTATCCCCTGCATACTTCCTGGCTAAAAGATATTGTGCACTGGTTTCTTACCCATCTTATCAGTGTCCCATTCCACCTCCCTCCCTTCCACCCCTGCACTAGCTATCAGCCAACCACCGCACTTGCGGACTGCTGTCTAGAACCCTAACAGTGCACAAATCACTTTATGTGAACACTTATCCTTTCGCTTGCCAGCACCGGCCATAGTTGCATGTATTTCTGTTTCTTATTGTTTCCATATACTGCACTTTGCCCTCCCCCTTCCCATTCACTTGTGCACGGTCAATGTCAGCTGGCCTAGAGGAATCAATATCTCTGTATGGCCTACATTCTGCATCCCTTTCCTCAGCGCTCCTTCACATACTTGTATGTATGTGCAATACAAACACCAGAAAGTACCATAGCACATCATATGATATACTGCACACATTACATGCATAACAACATCATGGCTGCCACATACTTTATACACTTCACAATATGGTCTACCATTGCAATGCATGTACTACAAATGTCGGTTTAGTAATCCCACGAAAGCAGCCGGGAATGTATAGTAGCAACGTCCCAGGCGGATAGCTCAGCGGCAGCGTGTGCGTCTTGGAAGCAAGACGACACGAAGCAACAACAGGTTCGATCCCCGGGTCCGCGCTTAGAAACCTCTGGGTGTTTAAGCGCGTTATAAATACGTAACTAAGACAACAAAAAAAAACACAATTACGCAACTAAGAAAAACAAACAATTCCTGTAACAGCGCCTCGATGCCTGCGGGCTGTGTGAGCGCTTTATAAATGTTAAATAAATAAATAAACGTTACGCAAGTGCGTTCAGTCCATGCATACAAACATGATGCATGCCCCTTACCTTGCACACTTTCACTATAGCCTCCTACATGTATGTGTACAAACAAACCTCTCAGAGTCTTTGTGTACACACCACAACCAGTAAGCACATTGCCCAATTGCTTTGCCTCCTCAGTGGTAATGCTATAGCTGAAATCTTAAAAACAACCGGATGTGCCATGTGAAATCATCACAGTACCCCAGATTGCATGGCATTACCATGCTATACACTAGAGGGGGGTTGAGAGGGTGTTAGGGGTGGTGGGGGGAGGGGGAATGAAATAAAGGGGTGGGGATTGTGTCTTTAGGGTGGTAGTTAAAACAACTGTGGTGGCCTAGAAGGATGACAGGACGCAGTATGGTTTCAGTGGGTGTTTATTTAGACAACAGCACAATAACAATGTGGCGGGGTTGGGTATGGTCCAGAGCAGGGCTGAGGTCCGTACTCATTGTTGTGCTGTCTAATGATGCAGTTAACTTCCCTGCATCCAAGTTGTCATGGAATGAGACACACTTAGCCAGCAAGAGCACCCAGGAAGCTGTCCTCAGTTTTGGTATTAAGCTCTGCTGGCTGGTCCTCTGTCAGGTGGGCCCTGTCACTTATGCTCCTTCTCAGGAGGAGGGCCTGGGGCTGACTGCCTTGATCATCTTCCCATCGAGTTCTGGTGTTCTGTTCTCTTCGCACTCTTCGCACTCATTAATTCTTGCTAGATCATGCGAGCAGGAGTCCCCACAAAACACTTATATTTGTTTTTCCTTTTTGTCATGTTTTTTTTATATATGTGCATTCATACATTTTTCTTTTCTTCTTCTTCTTTCTTTTTCTCACTGTTTCCTTCTCATCCTGACACTTTTCTGGAGGATGCAGTGATAGTCATTGTGGTCAAAAGTTTTCGTTGGAGTGGTAAAACGACACGCCACACAGCTGTCACATCGGTAATGTCCCACAATGTTCAGAAGGGCCCATAGTGTATTGGGTTTCTTGATCTCTTCAATATATGTGTGGACCAAGGTATCTCTTAAGTTCTTATCCTCTTAAAGGCAAAAATAGGCTTTCTTTCCAGAGTGACTTTGTTGACCACCACAACCCCCATACCAACTGCAATAACAAGTTTGTCATTTACGGCATAAAATGTCCTTGCCATATGCTATACGTAGGCAAGACCACTAGACCAGTCAAGCAGCGGATCTCAGAACACAGGTCCTGTATTAAGAATAACATTCCGGACAAGCCTATGGTTGAAAACATCAGCCAATTAGGACATACCAGCGATGACATCTCCTGGACCATCATACAACAACTGATTCCACAGAAAAGAGGAGGAGACAGGGACAAGGCACTCATGAGACTAGACCAACAACAGATCCACAAACTCGACACCGTGAAGACAGGATTGAATATTTCTATTGAATGGAAACATTTCTACAGTCAGTGAGCAGAACAGATGCACCAACATGCAATGCCTTTTAAGGACTGTCTCGTTCCAATATGAGGAGATTTTGTAACACACTCCCATTTCTCCACCCTTTTCTAACTCATAGACTGCCCTTCATGCTTTAACCACATGTATCGGCATTTAGGGGACACCCCTGGTTTGTTCCACACACACCGGGCTCTATGTCCTCAATATGTGTGAGTTAAGATGTATGTTGTATGACACACATTGTATTAATTTTTATCTCATCCATGCCAAATGTATGTTTTAGCGGGTCTATCTTTGGCCATGTGAGCAACTGCATTCGTCTATTCAATTATATAATACATGCTGTCAGGAATATTTACCCTTGTCACATGATACACGTGTGTTTTCACCTGGTGCTATTTCCATGCCAAATGTATGCCTTGGTCTGCCATCAAGATCCTGCCATATCTGAATTTTTGAAATATGGGCTGTCAAATATAGTTTGGTACGAAGTTTTTGAGAGTCGATATACATTGTATCTCACACACAATGTGTTACTCACCGTTTATCAAATCCATGCCAAATGTATGTTTCAGCATGTCTATTGTTGCCATTACAGCATCTGCATTCATATATTTCAATCTTGTAACACATGCTGTCAAAATTGTTGTCTTTGTTCCATGACACAGATGAGGTTCCGCTTGGGCTACACCTATGCCAAATGTATGTCTTGGTTTGTCATCTTGACCCTTGCCGTATCCTAAAGCTTTGAAATACGTGCTGTCTAATAATTTGGTCATTACAAATGTTTTTAGAATACATCAGATTTCACATTGATACTTATAGCTCCTGTCACCTGAGTTTACAATCCTTCAGTTACAAGCTTGTGTCTTTAAATAGTTTTGACTGGTGCTATTATTCTGCAAGAAGTAGCTTTGATTCATTAATTATTTCAGGCACACGACGCCCATAAAATATGTTAATCACTGTGACTCATTACATTCATTAGAGACACCCCATGAGATAAGGTTCTTCCTCTTGGTTAGCCGGGTTTTACCACCAACCCAGCTAGCATTCCACAAGATTAGCTCTCTGTATGAGCCCGTGAGCACGTACGCAGTACACACTTTTTTACTGTTTCGTTTCATTCATTGGTGTTACTGCGGCGCTGGGGTGACTCCTCACGTTTTTTCAACTTTTTTTCAACATGGCAGCGTTCCATTCATTCTTTGAATGAGGACGCCCCACCAGGGGAGTGCCTGACACCGTCCAATCAGGGAAAAGCACACGGCTATTTTTACACGCGGTTGCCATGGAAACGGCTTCACTGCTCGGCAGTCCTCGCATTCGGAGACGCCGAAGCTTTGCAGCTCCAGACAAGAACTCAAGTAAGTTCACAATAGCATTTCCTTTCGTGCTGCGGCCCTCTGCCTTTCAGCACGAGATCCAGTCCTTCTGCTACCAGCATGTTCTGGACATTTTTTTAACAAAAAGTGCTGTTATAAATGGCCCGTATTCTTTAGCTTTCGCTTTTTAAATACGACAGCAGCCTAAATAGGACATGCCATTTCACACACAGATTTCGCCATTCATGGACCGTCTGTACAAGCTGCAGCCACATTAAGAAGGGGGTGACTCTACCCACATCATACTTTGATGACAGTCTTTACCGCTTGAGGTAAAACTCTACCTGTTTACCACCATTTTCAAACTAGTCATTGGAACTAGGTTCCTCATAGAACCCTTCATAGCGTTTCAGGTATTTACCTGTTTCCACACTGGCTAGTCATATGCCAGCTTGTCATCCACACCAAGATGGATGTCTTTACTTACCCCAGTACTGGATAAGTCTTCGGTAAGGTTTACACTCCACATTCCAACGTAGCGTCTTTTGTTCTTATTGTCAAGCATTTTTTTTGAGCTTAGTGAATTATTGAATCATTTTTCTCCGAGGTTACTCCTTTACTTACCACACTCCATTTGTCACTTATAGATAGAAACCCCGGGACTCCGATTGACTCCATCATACGTCCTGATGAAGGCTTGCACACAAAGCTGCATTCTACAGCTCAATACTGGGCCGAAACACCTTAGTGTTGACGATTACACCACATGTTCAGTGCACAATCCATGCACTGCTTTTTTGTTTGTTATATGTTAATTTATTTTGGTTTTTTGTTCACATTGTACCTGCATAACCTAATATGTTGTCCAAAATCAGCAGAATTTGTTTGTTATCCATTTAAACCCAGTTCATTTCCACTGGGTTATACTTACCTGTATTGTCTTCCCAATACTCCTGGGTACTCTAGCCCGATATTTTGTAATTTATATGCTAACTAAATATATTAAATCGAAACATGTGTGGTTATTGACTTTCATATTTGTTAGACTACTGGATTGGTGTGACCTCTCACCCTGAAATTTTCTTTTGTTTATTCAACTACGCCCACCTGGGTTTTTCAGGGCATAGCCAGGTGCCCTTATATATACTCTATGTTTTTTACATATACATACCAATATAAATCTATATCTTTGAGATACTGAAATTTGGTTGTTTGAATATTTACTCATTCTGTGAGTTGAAGTGTGCCCTTGTTTGTCGCCAGTTAGCCACGGGGGACCTTCTCTTGTTTAATTGTCAGCCTGGTAGCACAGACTTAACAAGGAGCACCTGAAAGTTAACTGCCATATATTGAAAAACTTACTTTGATTTTGATTTACTTAGATAAATAGAGTGCACCACACACACATCCTTTACGACCATTCACCAGCCTGTAACTGCTGCACATTCTGAAATGCATTAGTGCCATATTTGTCCTACAGTCCTAGCCTCTATAGTTCATGGCCTACAGCTTACAGCCATGCACCCAACAGTGTACACCTTCAACACTATCACTGCTACATAATTGCCTCATCCATTTGACCATGTGACCAACTTCACCTATCCACCTACACAACACTACCACCAACAGGTATGAGGTAATAACATTGTGGCAAAAATGTTGCTGGTAAAACAATTCTGTGGTTTGACCTGGTAAAGGTATACCCCAATATACCATTTAAGGACAATGGGGGTCGCGGAGGTGTCCCCCACCCCCTTTAAATGGTATAATTGGTCTAGGGGTTGCGGGGGTGTCCCCCGCATCCTTTACATGATTGTGGCAGCAAAACATTATTTTGTATTCACTGCCATTTTTGCAGCAATTTTAAGACATGGAACCCACCAACACTACTACCCAACCTGCACACTAGCATTTACATGCACAGCAATAGATTGCACCACCTAGTATAATTTACACAAAAAACAACACTCTCTCCTTCACCCCTGGGCACTTTCCTTCACATACTATGGCCGTCCCCACTTCCATTCCTAAACTATAGTGCCACCGCCAAAGTACCCACATTTGGTTTGCAACACTAGCCTACTGCAATCAATTTCCACACACCACACTATGCAAACACCACCCTGCACCAGATGTACACCCATACTTTCAGCGTTACTGCGTTACACATGGTAAAGGCATACGCTCTTGACTCCATGCCCTATGGTCTACGTCCATACTCCATGCAGCCAATACTGTAATCCTTCCACTAACCCAATGCAAGATCCTTAACCCATGCATACCAGCATGTGGCCGCATTCGATCCGCATCAAAAATCGGTGGGCACAAACAATTGGCACCACAATGTATGGGGCCATTGCGCCACATGCCTCCCATCACCACACAAAGTACTCACCTGTGTAGGTACCCGCCAGTTCACACAGTACGCATCAAAAGTACAGCCACTCCTCCATCTTCTTCCGCCTACACACATATTTCACGCAACTCACTTTTCACTCCTCCTCCCATTCCGTACGGTCCATTTTCCACACCCTTCCGCCGCTGCACTGTCCTCCGATACACCATGGCGGCATTTCCCACAAAGTTTGATTCAGAGCACGCTTCCCTCCAGCCAACCACCGGCCGAGTCCAACGTTCGCCGACATCATAGCGTACCGCAGGCCAATTCCACTGCGGTCCGCGGAGCGAACAGGGAAATGGGTACGCAGAGCGGACCCATATATCACTAATTTTTTAGGACGTACATTTCAGTAATTTCCCAAAAAAGTACTGGATGCTAAACCCATAGGTAGACCACTTTCTGACAGCTTATAACTTGGCTCCCCCTGGAGGAATCCTCACAGAACTTTGCTAAATAAGTATATGGCTGGCTCTGAATGTTTTCACCAAGTTAGGCAAGATTTCGTGCATGGGGGCAAAGTTATAGGGGGGGTCCCAAAACATTATTCTTTTCCATAGACTGAATGGGTAAAGATTTTGCGCATGGCTACAGCCCGAACGGCTGGACGGATTTGCACCAAATTTGAGACAGGAGCGGGGGCTTGGGTCAGGAAGCGTGCTTTTGTGTGTTTGGTGGGAATACGATCAGTACTTTTGTTGCAAACAACTGAATTGTACGTCTCTAAAGACTAGTGATAACTAGGTCTGCTCCGCAGACCCATTTCCATGTTCTCTCCACAGACAGAAGTGTCATTGGCTTGTGCAACGGCATGCTGTTGGAGAACTTTGGGCACGGCTGGTGGTTGGCTGGAGGGAAGCATGCTGTGCATCAACATTTTTTGGCTAATGCCACCATGTTGTATCGGAGGACAGTGCGCCGGTGGAAGGGTCTGGAAAACATACCGTATGTCATGTGTTGGCAGCAAGAAGGGAGGGAAAGGGTGTGGGAGTGAGAAGTGGTTCATGTGACATATGTAAATAGGTGGAAGAAGACGTAGGAGTGCCTGTGTATTGCGCCACTTCGCGGGTACCTAGACAGGCAACTACTTTGTGTGGTGATTGGAGGAAGCTATCGTAACGGCCTGATAGTTTGTTCTGTGACCTGTTTGTGGTGACCTCTTTCTGTGGTGAGTGGTAACAGGTGACTTTCAGAAGGGGAGTGAATTGCACATGGGATAGGTTGGTTGGGCTCTGCGGATGAATTGCGGTAGTTGGGCACATGGTGGCATGCATGGGTACATCAAGTAGGGGTGGGTCTGTTGAAGGATTAGACTACTGGGTGCATAGCCGAAGGCCGTAGGTTGTAGGGCATGCACTCAAGAGCCTAGGGATTCAGCACACCCACCGCAGCAATGCATATTTGACTCTGTATCCGGTGGAGGGTGGTGCTTGCATAGTGTGGTGTGTACAGATTGGTTGGAGTATGGCCCATGCTCATGCGAACAAGAATGTGTGTAGGTTGCCAGTGACACAGTACATTGTGAATGGAAGTTGGTACGCCCATAGTATGTGAATGAAAGTGCCCAGGGGTGCAGGAGACAGTGTTTTCTTTCTATATAATGGTAACGGTTGCAATTTATTGCTGCATAGCTCTATGGTGATGTGCAGGTTGGGTAGGAGTGCTGTTGGCAGTGGTGTGTATGTGGATTGTCGTAGTTGGTGACATGGTGACATGCATGGTGGCATTACGTTGCGGTGGGTGTTTTCAAGGCCTAGACTATTGGTTGAATGGCCAAAGGCCACAGGCCATAGGCCATGCACTCAAGAGCCTAGGTCTTGAGCACACCCACGGCAGTAATGCTTTTTTGACTCTGCATCACTTAGAGGGTGGTGACTTGTACAGAATGGTTGTGGAGCACATTTTAGACGCAATAGAGCACCAGAAGAAAGCTGCCATGTGTGTATGTTTGGTTTCACAGGTGAGGTCACTGTTAGAACATGGTAAAGTTTTTCATGAGTGGTTCGAGATGGTGCAGTGCAAAGTCACGCAGTGTGAGCACTGGGTGCAGTGTTTGCGTACTGTCAGTATGGAAGAGGGTATGGTTGAATTGCAGCTTATATGTGCTTGGCTAGTGGGCTGTGTGCAGATTGCTTGGAGTAAGGGCAATGTTGTGAACATGTTTTGGTTAGGTTGGCAGTGACACAATACTTTTGAGTGGAAGTGGGCAAGACCATAGTATGTGAATTAAAGGGCGCAGGGGTGCCAGAGACAGTGTAAAGTTTGTAGATTATGGTAACTGTTGCATTTTATGCTGTATAGCTGCTTTGCGGTGCAGAGGTTAAGTAGGAGAGTTGGTGCCAGTGGTGCGTATGTGCATAGTGGTAGTTGGTGACATGCTGACATGCATGGTTGCATTACGGTGCACGGAATGTGTGCAAGGAGCACACTCACTGCAGCAATGCAGGTTTGACAGTGCATCAGGCACAGGGTGGTGATCTTTGGAAAATGGGTGTGGAGCACATTGTAGATGTGCTACAGCAGCACAAGTGAGTTGAGAAGCATGTCTTGTGCACTCCATGGTTGTGATAGTTGCAACATACTACAGTATTTGGTGTACGGCAGGAGATTGTGCAGTGATAAGTTGTGCAGTGTGGCCACAGGGTGCAGTGTTTATATAATGTGAGTATGGAAGAGGGTATGGTTGAATTGCAGCTTATATGTGCTTGGTTACTCTGCTGAGTGCAGATTTATTGAAGTAGGCCCAATGTTGTGAAGATGTTGTGCTTAGGTTGCCAGTGACACAATACTTTGTAAATTGCAGTGGCTAGGGGTGCTGCAGGCTGTGGTATGTTTGTGGATTCTGCTATTTGTGACACATTTTCATTAATGGGTGTTTTATGGTGTGGGGGAGTTAGGTTGAAGTCCTGCTACGTATGTTACGTTTGTGCATAATGTTAGCTGCCAATATGGTCACATGCATGGATCCATAGTGTTGTGGTGGGTGTGGGCAAGGGCTGCACTATTGTGTGCATGGCCAAAGGTGTGGTGGGTGCGCCTCAGGATCTTTATGGATGCTGCAATTGTGCATTCTTTAGCAGAAGTTTCTGGTGGAGTGGCTTTGGAAACAAATGGAACGTTCACTGAGAGTGTTTAACAGTAAATATGGAGTTGTGTACAGAAATTATAGTGTGCAATGCAGAGGTTTTGCATGTGATTGCTGCATGCATGTTTGAAAATTTCACAGCACCCAATGAGGGAGTGCTGCAAAAATGCCAGTGCAAAGGGAAGAAGTAGTGTGTCTCCTTTACTGGGCCGTGGCCCTTGCTGTAGATGGGAAAGAGCTCGTGCCACATCTTGCCATTATGATCATGGTGGCCATGGAAATGGAATTGTGAGAAATAGGCAATTAGGTGTTTAGAAAGTGGTTGACCGGAAGGGGCGGTACCATTTCTTCCCAATACTGTGTCATGAGGTTGGTCGAGATGGAGAGATGCACAGTGCTTATCGTCGGCGATACCTTTGTGCGCCATACGCACAGGTGTTGTGTGCAGAGGGGTTGCTGGTACTTTCAGGTTGTAAGGAGTGGACGCTTTCTGGGGCTGTCCGAGTGACTTGCCGATATGTGGCCTCCATCACGAACGTAGACTTTGTTGTGGTGCACTATGGAAGTCTACATTTGGGTTACATGTTGTGTGGACATTTAATCAGTCGCCTGAAGAGGTTGCTGAATGCACTGATGCAGATTTTTCCTACTGCCAAGGTCATTTTCTCATGCATAACACCAAGTGGAGTTTGGGCCCATGCCGGTGTAATTTGTCCCCAGCCAGTTCAGAAGGTGTGTTATAAACAGAAGCATGTGTTAATTTATGCAGACTGCTGGCATGTTCTCCACCCACTATGAGATCATGAGGTCTCAAAATATGCAGTGGTTCCGTAGAAATGTCATTCATTTGAGCGCCATTGGCAATGCCATTTTCTTTTACACTGTGCAAGAAGCATGGACCAGAATGTGGTATAAATTTGAAGAGAGGCAAACAGACACACATATAAAGAGAAAAAAACAAAACAAGTTGCTTGCATGCACGCAAAAAATAAAAAAATAAACCTTTATACATCTATGAAGGAAAACCTCATCACCTACCCAGCTTGCTATTGCTGCCAAGGTGCTTTTCTCATGTATTCCATCAAGATTACTATGCGCCTATTCCAATGATTGCTGTCACCAGCTAGAGGTCGGAAGGGGTCTCATTATCAGAAGCATGTATACTTTTTTGTCCGTTCGTGAGATGTTTTTCTGCAACAATTACCCCATCAGTTGTGGAAATGCAGAGTTGTTCCAAGCAAATGGCATTTTGTTGTCGTCCATTGCTAATACAGTTTTCCTTCTTCATCCACAGAATGCGCTGAAGAGTTTACTGTAATACTGTGAGGACATAAAAACACAATATCAAATAAAAACCGAAAAAAGGTGTTTCTCTAGAAGCATCTACAAAAAAAAGCTCTTTTGAGAGCTGCCTCTTACAACAAACTCTCCCTACCCTGGTTGCAATTTATTCCCCCATGCCCGCACGCAGCATGAAAGCCATATCCTGGAACTTTCAGGATGGCAGTAATGGAAATGGGACCGTGGAGGCAGAGGGATTGCGCAATAACGTTTCTGGGCGTGGTGTGTATGCAGAGGACTGTTGAACAGAACTGATACTGCTCTGTACTATTGGGGAGCTCTTCAATGTTATTGGTGGATATGTGTGCAACTTATTAACAGTAAGCAGTGATGGTGTGCTGGAAAGAAGACAGTAGAAAGGGAATAAGGAATGTTTCTGCTTTATTGGGGCACGGCCCTCGCCGTCTTTTGGGAAACACATGTACATATACTCCCTGTTTCAGCTTGCTACCCATGAAATTCGGACAGTGGGGACTATCAGACCTGTGGGCGTGGGTCACAGGAAGGGCCGTTCTTAATTTTCTACATTACTGTGCACAGTGAGCAGGACTGACATGGTTGCATTTACTTGCAAACGCAATGTAGCACAGCCCATCACTTAGACGCCAAACCTATGCGGCCTGCTACTCTGTTCTGAAAAGCTGCAAACAGATTGAGGAGCAGCTCTGCGGTGTGGCCTATTGTTGGGCTGCTGTGGAGAACTTGCACCCGGGAAACAGGCCTACATTGTTCAAATACTTAAATACATTTACAATGACCCATTGTGGTGTGTTTGTAAGTGTGTACTTTCCGAAAAACACTCCCTACATTCCTCAACACTGTACTTTGCCGCTGTCCATGGGTCCAGATTGTGTAACTGAAATAAGGGACTACGCGCAGCATGGGTGCGGGCGCATGGTGACGTCATCAATGGTTTCCTTTCGAACTGCTGTCCGCAGGACGCGTTTTGGGCGGAATACGTTGTGCGCATGGGCATACCGTTGCCACTTCTATACTGAATAATAGGACGCCATACATGTGCCAAGCATTTTGCGAAATGCTGGCTGTTTATAGGGTATAGCAGGTGGGATGTTTATCTGTATAGGTACCTGTAGGCCGTGGGCGGGTGCCACAACCTAATTAACGTACGCAACGTTTCAGCCGGCCCAATTCCACACCAATTTCCACTTTGGCTTCCAGCCTGTCCTTCTTGCTATGCACTGAGTTTTTTTTCCTTTGCTATGGCTGTATGCTGTTGTGGAAGGGTTGTCGGTTGTGCTGCCTTGCTTTTCTTTCCAATATGTTCTCTCACAGAAAAGAAAATGTGTTTACTGTACATATAACAATATATATACATAATGTATGCTTCACAGTACTGTGCGTACCAATGGGGTTAGTAGTGTAAGTCATTGCGTCATGAGGGGAATTTTCTTACCCACTCTTAGGTGCTTACCAGTGCTACATAATAAATGAGACATTATGCTTTTCTACTATTGTTTACTGCAGCACCTATGCAATTAGTAGACAAACTTTAGTGGGCTTACTACATTGTAGTGACGTTCTGGTCGTGGCACTTTCCACTTTGTACTCTGAAAAAAACGTTGCTAAAGGGACTTTATGGTTAAGTTACGCTACTTAAAAATGATCGCCTTTACTGAAAACACTATGCTAAAGCAACATTCTGGTTACAGTGCCATACTAAAAACCTATGAAATTCACTAACAAAAAACGCGGTTAAAGGGACGTTATGGTTAAGTTGCATTAGCAAAAACCTATGAAATTCAATGGAAAAACATTGTTACATGGACGTTTTCGGTGTGGCTGGGCCTGGAACTACTAGGCCTGGAACTACTTTACCTGGGCTATTTAAACCACACCCAAACAGCAGAACATGCTACACGTTATTCTGCACTCCTGCAGCGTAACGCTCACTGTGTCCAGCTCCTGCTCATCTGCTTCTCCAGCGGCCCGATCCTGAAGACCTAGATCTAGATTCCATTAATAACCTGGAAGAACAAGAACCGCATTAGCGAGCAAGAACACTTACTTGTGAAGTAACCGGTCTTGAATCCATCCTGCGCTTCGCTTACTTCGCCCATCTCCGGAGTTCGCAGCGACCTGCAAAGGTAAAGAAACAAGGACAGCATTAATAACAATTCTTACCTGGGAAAGCAGTGAGTCCTGGCAGCACCCTGCGCTTCTCTTACCTCGCCAATCTCCGGGTTTCACCACAACCTGCAAGTGAGAAGGAACAAGGTCAGCATTAACAAAGCACTTACCTGTGAATGCAGCGCTTCGATCGCTCATCACTCCGGAACATCACTGCAACCTGTACAAAGAAGGGAAGAGAACACAGGTTAGCAATTAACACCAATGAACAGCGCAGCGCTCCGCACATCAATAACTCACTGTGGTCTTCACCATCGGTGTGGCATCTCAAAGATCGCAACCATCCCTGTGAAAACAAAAAGAGACATTGTTAGGGAACAGCGTAGTGGAGCAAGACGCCGAGAAGACAGAGAAAACGGAGGGAAAGAAAGAGACAGAATAAAGACAGAAAAGACATTGTAACTCACCTGGAAGACTGCAAGCAGCGTTGGAGTCACAGCCGGGCACACGGACTAGTGAAGCAATTAGGTCCATGGAACGCCCGCACCAACCACGCGCCCCAGCACAGAGATGCAGGACAGAGAGTTCAACGCACAAACACCTAAGGTGCGCAATAACCCCAAGGGATGGGATTTGGACCAGAGGGAGGTGGGAGTCCACCCATCACAGAACCAGTATCTTAACCCTCCATTCTCCTGTTATAGGCGCTACCCAACATCTGGCACATAACCAAGCAGAGAGGGGTTCGGGATAGCGCTTAGACCTCCATCCAGTATCATGTGGCGCTCCTATGGATGCCAGGTGAGCATAACTGAATGCGAAGACTCAATTAAAAACAACCACCTTGGCGACATTGAAACATCAGAGACTGACCAACTAGCCCAGTTACTGTGAGAATTACGGGCCGAGGTGCACTCCGCCCGGCAAGAAAACAACGCCCTTAGGAGCGAGTTGATTGTCACCAAGGACCGCACCAATGAATTAGCCAGAGAATTGCTCCAAACACAGGCTGGGCAGGCTCCGTTGCCAGGAAGTATTCCATCGGTTCCAGCCACATCCGTCAATCCAGTGCAGGTGGTCCTCCCTGGGGCAGTTCCTTTGGCCCCACTGGAACGTTTTATGGGGGACCCACGAAAATATGCAGTATTCATGAACCTGTGCCGCCTCCATTTTCTTTGTAAACCTGGAGCCTTTCCTAACATAGACAGCGGAGCCATTGGTAACTACATAGACCAAGGCCTGGCAACAAGGATGGGGCTTCTCCTCTGTCAGAAAACGACAACTGAGAAGGGCATCACTGTCGATGGCACGGAGATAGCTTCTGGTCTTGTAACTCAACGCACAGCAGAATTGACCCTTCTGTGCCAAGACGGACATCGGGAAGCCATTGCCTTCGACCTTATCAAAGCCCCTCAGTTCCGGGTGATTCTAGGGATGCCGTGGTTGGTGGCTCACAATCCTAACATTGACCGGCGAGCCAAAATTTAGCCTTCTCCAATGAGTGTGCTCATGCGTGCTACAAGTGGAAATGCCATCGTCTGACCCAGAGACACCTGTCCAAGATAAACAGGCGTTGGTACTAAGTGCAACAAGTACACTACCAAGTGAATACCACGATTTCCAAGACGTTTTCCAAAAAGAACAGGCTAATACCTTACCCCCTCACAGGCCATATGACTGTCAGATCGACCTCGTACCTGGTGCACAAATCTGGTGTAGTCGAATTTATATACTTAGCGAACCTAAAAATCTCCACTTAAAATCATATCTGGACCAAGACCTGGCAAATGGTTTTATCCGCCCATCCAAATCCCCGGCAGCCTCACCCCTATTCTTCGTACCCAAGAAGAAGGGGGACTTGAGAACGTGCATCGACTACCATGCACTAAACCTGGTAACAGTTAAAAACCGTTATCTTCTACCCCTTATCCCAGAACTGCTGGACCAAGTTAAGGATGCCCAAATGTAAACCAAATTGGAACTCAGGGGGGCATACCATCTCGTGCGTGTAAAGAAAGGAGGCAAATGGAAGACTGCCTTTCGTACTAAGTATAGGCCGTACAAATATCAGGTGATGCCCTTTGGGCTTTGCAATGCTCCCGCCACGTTCCAGTACTTCATGAACGATGTACTACGGGAATTGATCGACATATGTGCCCTAGTTTACATCGACAAAATCTTGGTGTACTCCTCTTCTAAACAGGACCATTTCAGGCACGTTCTCTCCGTCCTTGCAAAACTCCGACAGCACCAGCTCTACACCAAACTTGAAAAATGCTCCTTCCATGTCACCGAAGTCGAGTTCCTTCGTTTGGTTTACACTCCCAGAGGCGTCCGGATGAATATGCACAAAGTAGACACCATCCTTAGCTTGCCATCACTGCCTTCAGTCAAAGGTGTCCAAGTATGCTCGGCTTTGCAAACTTTTATCACCGATTCATCCCGGGTTTCTTCCAGATTGTGTACCCGATCACTTCTTTATTATTAAAAAACAACAAACTGTTCCAATGGACAGAAGAGGCAGAAAGGGCCTTCCAGGAACTCAAGAAAAGATTTACCTAAGCCCCGATGCTACGACACCGCTGCCCAGATCTCCCATATGTAGTGAAACAGATGCCTCCAGCATGGAAAGGGGGGCTGTTCTTTCCCAAAGAGATCCTGAAACAGGCCAGTTACATCCCGTGGCCTTTTGGTCGCGAAAATGTACTACACCTGAACTTAACTATGCAATAACAGACAAGGAACTCCTAGCGATAAAGGCAGCCTTTAAGGCTTGGCGGCATTACCTCCTAGGCTCCAGACATACCATCACAGTAATCACCGACCATTACAACCTACAATACCTCATGACGGCAAAGGCTCAATTATCCTGTCAACTCCAATGGGCTTTATTCTTCACAGAATATGATTACATAATCACGTACCGACCTGGAGTCCAGAACGAAAAAGCTGACGCCCTATCCCGCATGGGTATTGATGAGAATGCATATTCAACCCAGACCCGGTGGCCATTATTCCAGGTGACAAACAACTAGGACTTACAACAACGTTATCTCTGGACGAACTCCAAAAGGAAATTTGGCTCGTAATGAACACTGAGGCTCTACAAGACTGGACCACTCAAGGTGAATATTACACAACAAAGAACCAACTCCCACATTTCAGAGGGCGTTTATATCTACCGAACAGGGCACTACAAGAACAAGTCATTTCTGGTTATCACGACCCCCTGTTAGAAGGACATCCAGGAATTGCCAAGACCCTAGCCAAGGTGAAAAGAAATTATTGGTGGCCAACCTGGTGAAAGAACATTACACAGTTTAACCTGTTATGTAGCATTTGTGCACAGAATAAATCCCAGAAACAAAGACCTGCGGGCCTTCTTCAACCCCAGGAAATTCCACCTGCACCTTGGCACACACTCTACTTCGATTTCATCCCAGATCTGCCTCCCTGTCAAGGGTTCAACACTATCCTAGTGGTTGTTGACCTATTCTCTAAAATGGCCCATTTCATTCCGCTTAAGGGTCTACCAAACGCTTCCAGTCTGGCAAAGGTGTTTTTAGAGCAAATCGTAAAATTACATGTTTTCCCCTCCGTCCTGATTTCAGACCGAGGGAGTCAGTTTGTGTCTAACTTCTGGAGGAAGAGTTGTGCAATTGCCCAAATCGATATTTGTCTGTCCACTAGTCACCATCCCCAAACTGATAGCCAAACGGAGCGGACGATTCAGACACTAAAGCAATACCTACGGTGCATGTTACATCAAGTGGAAGAAAGCTGGAAGGATGTGCTGTGGATAGCCGAATATGCCTACAACAACTCGCTACACACCAGTACCGGACAGAGTCCATTCTATACTGTATATGGAAGGCACCCACGTACTTCCGAATTAGATAGCCCCATGACCTTGGAAATGCCTGCGGTGAAGACTTTACATACAACCATCTCTCAAGCCTTCAGAAAAGCAGCAGAACACTTGATCCAAGCCAAAGAAAGACAGAAACGATTCTCTGATCAACACCGAAGACAAAAGCCCCAGACCACCAAGTCGGAGATGAAGTCTGGTTGGCGTCTCGGCATGTGCCCATAAGAGGAACTCGAACATTTCATCCCTGATATCTAGGGCCCTATAACATCAAGGCTATTATAAATCCTGTGGCAGAAAAAACTAGCTTTACCACCAAATACGCAGATCCATCCCGTATTCCAAGTGTCACTCTTAAAACCTGTTCAGCCTGGAACTCGGGTCAAAACACCACCAAATCAGGTACTGATTAACGGAGAACCCGAATTTGAAGTCAAGGACATCCTAGATTCTAAGCTCACCAGGTCCAAGATATATTACTTAGTGGACTGGAAGGGATACGGCCCTCAGGACAGGACATGTGAGCCTAGCGAGCACGTCCATGCACCACGCCTGGTAAGACGATTTCATTGGAACCATCTGACCAAAGGAGCCTTAGGGGGGAGTGCTGTCACGATCCATGCCCCTGACCCCCTCAGGTATAACAGCCCCTTGGCAGCAGTGGGGCTAAAGCCCTTCACACTGGCACCAAGGGCCTTAAAACTCCATCAGAAACATACATGGAGTCAGTCATGGCACCTTTGGCACCAGGCTCATTATCAGGAATAAAGCAATACCAGTTTTGGACCTTAATCCAACATGGAGGCCTATTACACAGCTCAGTTCTTTAGAACCAAGTCATGCTGTCTAGTGTTTTGGGTGTGGCTGGGCCTGGAACTACCTTGCCTGGAACTACTTTACCTGGGCTATTTAAACCACACCCAAACAGCAGAACATGCTTCGTGTTATTCTGCACTCCTGCAGTGTAATGCTCACCGTGTCCAGCTCCTGCTCTTCTGCAACTCCGGCCACCCAATCATGAAGCCCTAGATCTGGATTCCATTAATAACCTGGAAGAACAAGAACAGCATTAGCGAGCAAGAACACTTACCTGTGAAGTAAGCAGTCTTCAATCCATCCTGCGCTTCGCTTACCCTGCCCATCTCCGGAGTTTGCAGCAATCTGCAAAGGTAAAGAAACAAGGACAGCATTAATAGCAATTCTTACCTGGGCAAGCAGCGAGTCCTGGCAGCACCCTGCGCTTCTCTTACCTCGCCCATCTCCGGGTTTCACCGCAACCTGCAAGGGAGAAGGAACAAGGTCAGCATTAACAAAGCACTTACCTGGGCAAACAGTGCTACGATCGCTCATCACTCTGGAACATCACTGCAACCTGAACAAAGAAGGGAAGAGAACACAGGTTAGCAATTAACACCAATAAACAGCACAGCGCTCTGCGCTTCAATAACTCACTGAGGTCTTCGCCATCGGAGCGGCAACTCCGAGATCGCAACCATCCCTGTGAAAACAAAAAGAGACATTGTTAGGGAACAGCATAGTGGAGCAAGACAAAGAGAAGAGAGAGAAAACAGAGGGAAAGAAAGAGACAGAATAAAGACGGAAAAGACATTATAACTCACCTGGAAGACAGCAAGCAGAGTCGCAGTCACAGCTGGCCTGGACCCAACATAAGGGCCCAGGGACCAGTGAAGCAACTAGGTCCATGGAAAGCCCTCACCAACCACGCGCCCCTGCACAGAGACGCAGGACAGAGAGTTCAACGCACAAAAACCTAAGGTGAGCAATAACCCCAAGGGAGGGGATTTGGACCAGAGGCAGGTGGGAGTCCACCCATCACAGAACCAGTATCTTAACCCTCCATTCTCCTGTTATAGGCGCTACACAATGTCTGGCACATAACCAAGCAGAGAGGGGTCCGGGATAGAACTTACACCTCCATCCATTATCGTGTGGCGCCCCCGTGGATACCAGGTGAGCGTAACAAACGTCTCTTTAACAATGTTTTTTGTTAGTGAATATATATATATATATATTACATGGCCACGGCAGTGGCCATGTTGTTATGGTTAAGTTGCTGTTTCCATAGGAAGAGCACTTTTTGGGCGGCTTATAACTTTGCTCTCCCTGGACAAATCCTCACCAAACATTGCAAAAACAAGTATATGGCTCACTCCGAATTCTTTTGCAAAGTTTGGTGAGGATTTCTCCAGGGGGGGCAAAGTTATAGGGGGGTCCCAAAACTTTTTTTTTCCCATAGACTGAATGGGGAAAAAACTTTGCTCACGCCTACAGCCCAAACCGCTGGACGGATTTTCACCAAATTTGTACCAGGAGTAGCGGATTGGTCCCAAAAGCGTGCTTTGGCAAATATGGTGAAAATCCGTCCAGTAGTTTTTTTTTTAAATGACCAAAAAGTAGTTGACAAAAAATTAGTGATATCTGTGTTCGGTCCGCGGACACACTTCCCCTTTCGCTCCGCGGACAGTGTCTTGATTGGCCAACCGGCTTGCGTCATGTCCGCGGACATGCAACATGTTTGCTGATTGGATGGCGCAGAGTGTGGAGCGCATCAGATTTTTGGTAGCTCCCGCCATCTTGGATTCGCGGACGTAGCGCGGTGAAACTTGGTTGAAAAATTGTATTTAGTAGAGTGTGTTGGTGTGTAAGAGTGTTTGGGGAGGGTGGGAGAGTATGAGATGGGTTAAATGTTGTATTTATTTATGTGGTAGACCCTCTTGTTGTGTTCGATTTGTCTGCGGACAACATGGCTGTTCTGAAATGTTCTAAATAAACCAAATGTGGGTGTTCTGAGGACGCAATATGTGTCTGTGTTGTTCGCAAGCAAGCTGAAACTGTTCTAAGAACACTTGCGGTGTCCTGAAATGTCCTTAAATAAACAAGATGGGGGTGTCCTGAGGACGCTGACCGTATTGTTCGCTGGTAAGTTGAAAGTGTTCTAAGAACACTCGCGGTGTCCTGAAATCTTGTTAAATAAATAAAATGGGGGTGTCCTGAGAACGCAGTGTCCTGAAATGTTCGTAAATAAATAAAATGGGGGTGTCTTGAGAACGGTATGCCTGTCCGTTTTGTTCGCAGATAAGTTGAAACTGTTCTAAGAATATATCATGTGTTCTGGGATGTTCGTCAATAAACAAAATGGGGGTGTCCTGAGGACGCTGTCCGTATTGTTCGCTGGCAAGTTGAAAGTGTTCTAGGAACACTGGCAGTGTCCTGAAATGTCCGTAAATAAACAAAATGGGGGTGTCCTGAGGACGCTGTCCGTATTGTTCGCTGGCAAGTTGAAAGTGTTCTAAGAACACTCGCGGTGTCCTGAAATGTTTGTAAATAAACAAAATGGGGGTGTCCTGAGGACGCTGTCAGTATTGTTCGCTGGCAAGTTGAAAGTGTTCTAAGAACACTCGCGGTGTCCTGAAATGTTTGTAAATAAACAAAATGGGGGTGTCCTGAGGACGCTGTCAGTATTGTTCGCTGGCAAGTTGAAAGTTTTCTAAGAACACTCGCTGTGTCCTGAAATGTTCCTAAATAAACAAAATGGGGGTGTCCTGAGGACGCTGTCAGTATTGTTCGCTGGCAAGTTGAAAGTGTTCTAAGAACACTCGCGGTGTCCTGAAATGTTTGTAAATAAACAAAATGGGGGTGTCCTGAGGACGCTGTCAGTATTGTTCGCTGGCAAGTTGAAAGTTTTCTAAGAACACTCGCTGTGTCCTGAAATGTTCCTAAATAAACAAAATGGGGGTGTCCTAAGGATGCTGTCCGTATTGTTCGCTGGCAAGTTGAAAGTGTTCTAAGAACACTTGCGGTGTCCTGAAATGTTCGTAAATAAACAAAATGGGGGTGTCCTGAGGACGCTGTCCGTATTGTTCGCTGGCAAGTTGAAAGTGTTCTAAGAACACTCGCGGTGTCCTGAAATGTTCGTAAATAAACACAATGGGGGTGTCCTGAGGACTCTGTCCGTATTGTTTGCTGGCAAGTTGAAAGTGTTCTAAGAACACTCGCGGTGTCATGAAATGTTCGTAAATAAACAAAATGGGGGTGTCCTGAGGACGCTGTCCGTATTGTTCGCTGGCAAGTTGGAAGTGTTCTAAGAACACTCGCGGTGTCCTGAAATGTTCGTAAATAAGCAAAATGGGGGTGTCCTGAGGACGCTGTCCGTATTGTTCGCTGGCAAGTTGAAAGTGTTCTAAGAACACTTTCGGTGTCCTGAAATGTTCGTAAATAAACAAAATGTGAGTGTCCTGAGGACGCTGTCCGTATTGTCCGCTGGCAAGTTGAAAGCGTTCTAAGAACACTCGCGGTGTCCTGAAATGTTCGTAAATAAACAAAATGGGGTGTCCTAAGGACGCTGTCCGTATTGTTCGCTGGCAAGTTGAAAGTGTTCTAAGAACACTCGCGGTGTCCTTAAATGTTCGTAAATAAACAAAATGGGGGTGTCCTGAGGACGCTGTCCGTATGGTTCGCTGGCAAGTTGAAAGTGTCCTAAGAACACTCGCGGTGTCCTGAAATGTTTTTAAATAAAAAAAATGGGTGTGTCAAAATGGGTGTGCCCTGAGGACGCTGTCCGTATTGTTCGCTGGCAAGTTGAAAGTGTTCTAAGAACATTCGCGGTGTCCTGAAATGTTCGTAAATAAACAAAATGGGGGTGTCCTGAGGACGATGTCCGTATTGTTCGCTGGCAAGCTGAAAGTGTTCTAAGAACACTCGCTGTGACCTGAAATGTTCCTAAATAAACAAAATGGGGGTGTCCTGAGGACTCTGTTCGTATTGTTTGCTGGCAAGTTGAAAGTGTTCTAAGAACACTCGCGGTGTCATGAAATGTTCGTAAATAAACAAAATGGGGGTGTCCTGAGGACGCTGTCCGTATTGTTCGCTGGCAAGTTGGAAGTGTTCTAAGAACACTCGCGGTGTCCTGAAATGTTCGTAAATAAGCAAAATGGGGTTGTCCTGAGGACGCTGTCCGTATTGTTCGCTGGCAAGTTGAAAGTGTTCTAAGAACACTTGCGGTGTCCTGAAATGTTCGTAAATAAACAAAATGTGAGTGTCCTGAGGACGCTGTCCGTATTGTCCGCTGGCAAGTTGAAAGCGTTCTAAGAACACTCGCGGTGTCCTGAAATGTTCGTAAATAAACAAAATGGGGTGTCCTAAGGACGCTGTCCGTATTGTTCGCTGGCAAGTTGAAAGTGTTCTAAGAACACTCGCGGTGTCCTTAAATGTTCGTAAATAAACAAAATGGGGGTGTCCTGAGGACGCTGTCCGTATGGTTCGCTGGCAAGTTGAAAGTGTCCTAAGAACACTCGCGGTGTCCTGAAATGTTTTTAAATAAAAAAAATGGGTGTGTCAAAATGGGTGTGTCCTGAGGACGCTGTCCGTATTGTTCGCTGGCAAGTTGAAAGTGTTCTAAGAACATTCGCGGTGTCCTGAAATGTTCGTAAATAAACAAAATGGGGGTGTCCTGAGGACGATGTCCGTATTGTTCGCTGGCAAGCTGAAAGTGTTCTAAGAACACTCGCAGTGTCCTGAAATGTTCGTAAATGAACAAAATGGGGGTGTCCTGAGGACGCTGTCTGTATTGTTCGCTGGCAAGCTGAAAGTGTTCTAAGAACACTCTCAGTGTCCTGAAATGTTCGTAAATAAACAAAATGGGATTGTCCTGAGGAAGCTGTCTGTATTGTTCGCTGGCAAGTTGAAAGTGTTCTAAGAACACTCGCGTTGTCCTGAAATGTTTGTAAATAAACAAAATGGGGGTGTCCTGAGGACGCTGTCCGTATTGTTCGCTGGCAAGTTGAAAGTGTTCTAAGAACACTTGCGGTGTCCTGAAATGTTCGTAAATAAACAAAATGGGGGTGTCCTGAGGACGCTGTCCGTATTGTTCGCTGGCAAGTTGAACGCGTTCTAAGAACACTTGCGGTGTCCTGAAATGTTCGTAAATAAACAAAATGGGGGTGTCCTGAGGACGCTGTCCGTATTGTTCGCTGGCAAGTTGAAAGTGTTCTAAGAACATTCGCGGTGTCCTGAAATGTTCGTAAATAAACAAAATGGGGGTGTCCTGAGGACGCTGTCCGTATTTTTCGCTGGCAAGTTGAAAGTGTTCTAAGAACACTCGCGGTGTCCTGAAATGTTCGTAAATAAACAAAATGGGGGTGTCCTGAGGACGCTGTCCGTATTGTTCGCTGGCAAGTTGAAAGTGTTCTAAGAACACTCGCTGTGTCCTGAAATGTTCGTAAATAAACAAAATGGGGGTGTCCTGAGGACGCTGTCCGTATTGTTCGCTGGCAAGTTGAAAGTGTTCTAAAACACTCGCGGTGTCCTGAAATGTTCGTAAATAAACAAAATGGGGGTGTCCTGAGGACGCTGTCCGTATTGTTCGCTGGCAAGTTGAAAGTGTTCTAAGAACACTCGCGGTGTCCTGAAATGTTCATAAATAAACACAATGGGGGTGTCCTGAGGACGCTGTCCGTATTGTTCGCTGGCTAGTTGAAAGTGTTCTAAGAACACTCGCGGTGTCCTGAAATGTTCGTAAATAAACAAAATGGGGGTGTCCTGAGGACGCTGTCCGTATTGTTCGCTGGCAAGTTGAAAGTGTTCTAAGAACACTCGCGGTGTCCTGAAATGTTCGTAAATAAACACAATGGGGGTGTCCTGAGGACGCTGTCCGTATTGTTCGCTGGCAAGTTGGAAGTGTTCTAAGAACACTCGCGGTGTCCTGAAATGTTCGTAAATAAGCAAAATGGGGGTTTCCTGAGGACGCTGTCCGTATTGTTCGCTGGCAAGTTGAAAGTCTTCTAAGAACACTCGCGGTGTCCTGAAATGTTCGTAAATAAGCAAAATGGGGGTGTCCTGAGGATGCTGTCCGTATTGTTCGCTGGCAAGTTGAAAGTGTTCTAAGAACACTCGCGGTGTCCTGAAATGTTCGTAAATAAGCAAGATGGGGGTGTCCTGAGGACGCTGTCCGTATTGTTTGCTGGCAAGTTGAAAGTGTTCTAACAACACTCGCGGTGTCCTGAAATGTTCCTAAATAAACAAAATGTGGGTGTCCTGAGGACGCTGTCCATATTGTTTGCTGGCAAGTTGAAAGCGTTCTAAGAACACTCGCGGTGTCCTGAAATGTTCGTAAATAAACAAAATGGGGTATCCTGAGGACGCTGTCCATATTGTTCACTGGCAAGTTGAAAGTGTCCTAAGAACACTTGCGGTGTCCTGAAATGTTTGTAAATAAAAAAAATGGGTGTGTCAAAATGGGTGTGTCCTGAGGACGCTCTCCGTATTGTTCGCTGACAAGTTGAAAGTGTTCTAAGAACACTCGCGGTGTCCTGAAATGTTCGTAAATAAACAAAATGGGGGTGTCCTGAGGACGCTGTCCGTATTGTTCGCTGGCAAGTTGAAAGTGTTCTAAGAACACTCGCGGTGTCCTGAAATGTTCGTAAATAAACAAAATGGGGGTGTCCTGAGGACGCTGTCTGTATTGTTCGCTGGCAAGTTGAAAGTGTTCTAAGAACACTCGCGGTGTCCTGAAATGTTCGTAAATAAACAAAATGGGGGTGTCCTGAGGACGCTGTCCGTATTGTTCGCTGGCAAGTTGAAAGTGTTCTAAGAACACTTGCGGTGTCCTGAAATGTTCGTAAATAAACAAAATGGGGGTGTCCTGAGGACGCTGTCCGTATTGTTCGCTGGCAAGTAGAAAGTGTTCTAAGAACCCTCGCGGTGTCCTGAAATGTTCGTAAATAAACAAAATGGGGGTGTCCTGAGGACGCTGTCCGTATTGTTCGCTGGCAAGTTGAAAGTGTTCTAAGAACACTCGCGGTGTCCTGAAATGTTCGTAAATAAACACAATGGGGTGTCCTGAGGACGCTGTCCATATTGTTCGCTGGCAAGTTGAAAGTGTTCTAAGAACACTCGCGGTGTCCTGAAATGTTCGTAAATAAACAAAATGGGATTGTCCTGAGGACGCTGTCCGTATTGTTCGCTGGCAAGTTGAAAGTGTTCTAAGAACACTCGCGGTGTCCTGAAATGTTCGTAAATAAACAAAATGTGGGTGTCCTGAGTACGCTGTCCGTATTGTATGCTGGCAAGTTGAAAGTGTTCTAAGAACACTCGCGGTGTCCTGAAATGTTCGTAAATAAACAAAATGGGGGTGTCCTGAGTACGCTGTCCGTATTGTATGCTGGCAAGTTGAAAGTGTTCTAAGAACACTCGCGGTGTCCTGAAATGTTCGTAAATAAGCAAAATGGGGGTGTCCTGTGGACGCTGCGCGTATTGTTCGCTGGTGTCCTGAGGACGCTGTCCGTATTGTTCGCTGGCTAGTTGACAGTGTTCTAAGAACACTCGCGGTGTCCTGAAATGTTCGTAAATAAACAAAATGGGATTGTCTTGAGGACACTGTCCGTATTGTTCGCTGGCAAGTTGAAAGTGTTCTAAGAACACTCGCGGTGTCCTGAAATTTTCGTAAATAAACAAAATGGCGGTGTCCTGAGGACGCTGTCCATATTGTTCACTGGCAAGTTGAAAGTGTTCTAAGAACACTCGCGTTGTCCTGAAATGTTCGTAAATAAACACAATGGGGGTGTCCTGAGGACTCTGTGCGTATTGTTCGCTGGCAAGTTGAAAGTGTTCTAAGAACACTCACAGTGTCATGAAATGTTCGTAAATAAACAAAATGGGGGTGTCCTGAGGACACTGTCTGTATTGTTCGCTGGCAAGTTGGAAGTGTTCTAAGAACACTCGCGGTGTCCTGAAATGTTCGTAAATAAGCAAAATGGGGGTGTCCTGAGGACGCTGTCGGTATTGTTCGCTGGCAAGTTGAAAGTGTTCTAAGAACACTCGCGGTGTCCTGAAATGTTCGTAAATAAACAAAATGTGGGTGTCCTGAGGATGCTGTCCGTATTGTTTGCTGGCAAGTTGAAAGCGTTCTAAGAACACTCGCGGTGTCCTGAAATGTTCGTAAATAAACAAAATGGGGTGTCCTGAGGACGCTGTCCATATTGTTCACTGGCAAGTTGAAAGTGTTCTAAGAACACTCGCTGTGTCCTGAAATGTTCGTAAATAAAGAAAATTCGGGGTGTCCTGAGGACGCTGTCCGTATTGTTCACTGGCAAGTTGAAAGTGTTCTAAGAACACTCGAGGTGTCCTGAAATGTTCTTAAATAAACACAATGGGATTGTCCTGAGTTTGCTGTCTGTATTGTTCGCTGGCAAGTTGAAAGTGTTCTAAGAACACTCACGGTGTCCTTAAATGTTCGTAAATAAACAAAATGGGGTTGTCCTGAGGACGCTGTCCGTATTGTTCGCTGGCAAGTTGAAAGTGTTCTAAGAACACTCGCGGTGTCATGAAATGTTCGTAAATAAACAAAATGGGGGTGTCCTGAGGACGCTGTCCGTATTGTTCGCTGGCAAGTTGGAAGTGTTCTAAGAACACTCGCGGTGTCCTGAAATGTTCGTAAATAAGCAAAATGGGGGTGTCCTGAGGACACTGTCCGTATTGTTCGCTGGCAAGTTGAAAGTGTTCTAAGAACACTTGCGGTGTCCTGAAATGTTCGTAAATAAACGAAATGTGAGTGTCCTGAGGACGCTGTCCGTATTGTCCGCTGGCAAGTTGAAAGCGTTCTAAGAACACTCGTGGTGTCCTGAAATGTTCGTAAATAAACAAAATGGGGTGTCCTGAGGACGCTGTCCGTATTGTTCGCTGGCAAGTTGAAAGTGTTCTAAGAACACTCGCGGTGTCCTTAAATGTTCGTAAATAAACAAAATGGGGGTGTCCTGAGGACGCTGTCCGTATGGTTCGCTGGCAAGTTGAAAGTGTCCTAAGAACACTCGCGGTGTCCTGAAATGTTTTTAAATAAAAAAAATGGGTGTGTCAAAATGGGTGTGTCCTGAGGACGCTGTCCGTATTGTTCGCTGGCAAGTTGAAAGTGTTCTAAGAACACTCGCGGTGTCCTGAAATGTTCGTAAATAAACAAAATGGGGGTGTCCTGAGGACGCTGTCCGTATTGTTCGATGGCAAGCTGAAAGTGTTCTAAGAACACTCGCAGTGTCCTGAAATGTTCGTAAATGAACAAAATGGGGGTGTCCTGAGGACGCTGTCTGTATTGTTCGCTGGCAAGTTGAAAGTGTTCTAAGAACACTCTCAGTGTCCTGAAATGTTCGTAAATAAACAAAATGGGATTGTCCTGAGGAAGCTGTCTGTATTGTTCGCTGGCAAGTTGAAAGTGTTCTAAGAACACTCGCGTTGTCCTGAAATGTTCGTAAATAAACAAAATGGGGGTGTCCTGAGGACGCTGTCCGTATTGTTTGCTGGCAAGTTGAAAGTGTTCTAAGAACACTTGCGGTGTCCTGAAATGTTCGTAAATAAACAAAATGGGGGTGTCCTGAGGACGCTGTCCGTATTGTTCGCTGGCAAGTTGAAAGTGTTCTAAGAACACTCGCGGTGTCCTGAAATGTTCGTAAATAAACAAAATGGGGGTGTCCTGTGGACGCTGTCCGTATTGTTAGCTGGCAAGTTGAAAGTGTTCTAAGAACACTCGCGGTGTCCTGAAATGTTCGTAAATGAACAAAATGGGGTGTCCTGAGGACGCTGTCCGTATTGTTCGCTGGCAAGTTGCAAGTGTTCTAAAACACTCGCGGTGTCCTGAAATGTTCGTAAATAAAGAAAATGGGGGTGTCCTGAGGACGCTGTCCGTATTGTTCGCTGGCAAGTTGAAAGTGTTCTAAGAACACTCGCGGTGTCCTGAAATGTTCGTAAATAAACACAATGGGGGTGTCCTGAGGACGCTGTCCGTATTGTTCGTTGGCTAGTTGAAAGTGTTCTAAGAACACTTGCGGTGTCCTGAAATGTTCGTAAATAAACAAAATGGGGGTGTCCTGAGGACGCTGTCCGTATTGTTCGCTGGCAAGTTGAAAGTGTTCTAAGAACACTCGCGGTGTCCTGAAATGTTCGTAAATAAACACAATGGGGGTGTCCTGAGGACTCTGTCCGTATTGTTTGCTGGCAAGTTGAAAGTGTTCTAAGAACACTCGCGGTGTCATGAAATGTTCGTAAATAAACAAAATGGGGGTGTCCTGAGGACGCTGTCCGTATTGTTCGCTGGCAAGTTGGAAGTGTTCTAAGAACACTCGCGGTGTCCTGAAATGTTCGTAAATAAGAAAAATGGGGGTGTCCTGAGGACGCTGTCCGTATTGTTCGCTGGCAAGTTGAAAGTGTTCTAAGAACACTCGCGGTGTCCTGAAATGTTCGTAAATAAACACAATGGGGGTGTCCAGAGGACTCTGTCCGTATTGTTCGCTGGCAAGTTGAAAGTGTTCTAAGAACACTCACGGTGTCATGAAATGTTCGTAAATAAACAAAATGGGGGTGTCCTGAGGACGCTGTCCGTATTGTTCGCTGGCAAGTTGGAAGTGTTCTAAGAACACTCGCGGTGTCCTGAAATGTTCGTAAATAAACAAAATGGGGGTGTCCTGAGGACGCTGTCCGTATTGTATGCTGGCAAGTTGAAAGTGTTCTAAGAACACTCGCGGTGTCCTGAAATGTTCGTAAATAAACAAAATGGGGGTGTCCTGAGGACGCTGTCCGTATTGTTCGCTGGCAAGTTGAAAGTGTTCTAAGAACACTCGCAGTGTCCTGAAATGCTCCTAAATAAACAAAATGGGGTGTCCTGAGGACGCTGTCCGTATTGTTCGCTGGCAAGTTGAAAGTGTTCTAAGAACACTTGCGGTGTCCTGAAATGTTCGTAAATCAACAAAATGAGATTGTCCTGAGGACTCTATCCGTATTGTTCGCTGGCAAGTTGAAAGTGTTCTAAGAACACTCGCGGTGTCCTGAAATGTTCGTAAATAAACAAAATGGGGGTGTCCTGAGGACGCTGTCCATATTGTTCGCTGGCAAGTTGAAAGTGTTCTAAGAACACTCGCGGTGTCCTGAAATGTTCGTAAATAAACAAAATGGGGGTGTCCTGAGGACGCTGTCCGGATTGTATGCTGGCAAGTTGACAGTGTTCTAAGAACAGTCGCGGTGTCCTGAAATGTTCGTAAATAAACAAAATGGGGATGTCCTGAGCACGCTGTCCGTATTGTTCGCTGGCAAATTGAAAGTGTTCTAAGAACACTCGCGGTGTCCTGAAATGTTTGTAAATAAACAAAATGGCGGTGTCCTGAGGACGCTGTCCGTATTGTTCGCTGGCAAGTTGAAAGTGTTCTAAGAACACTCGCGGTGTCCTGAAATGTTCGTAAATAAACAAAATGGGGGTGTCCTGAGGACGCTGTCCGTATTGTTCGCTGGCAAGTTGAAAGTGTTCTAAGAACACTCGCGGTGTCCTGAAATGTTTGTAAATAAACAAAATGGGGGTGTCCTGAGGACGCTGTCAGTATTGTTCGCTGGCAAGTTGAAAGTGTTCTAAGAACACTGGCGGTGTCCTGAAATGTTCGTAAATAAACAAAATGGGGGTGTCCTGAGGACGCTGTCCGTATTGTTCGCTGGCAAGTTGAAAGTGTTCTAAGAACACTAGCGGTGTCCTGAAATGTTTGTAAATAAACAAAATGGGGGTGTCCTGAGGACGCTGTCAGTATTGTTCGCTGGCAAGTTGAACGTTTTCTAAGAACACTCGCTGTGTCCTGAAATGTTCCTAAATAAACAAAATGGGGGTGTCCTGAGGATGCTGTCCGTATTGTTCGCTGGCAAGTTGAAAGTGTTCTAAGAACACTCGCGGTGTCCTTAAATGTTCGTAAATAACCAAAATGGGGGTGTCCTGAGGACGCTGTCCGTATTGTTCGCCTGCAAGTTGAAAGTGTTCTAAGAACACTCGCGGTGTCCTGAAATGTTTGTAAATAAACAAAATGGGTGTGTCCTGAGGACTCTGTCCGTATTGTTAGCTGGCAAGTTGAAAGTGTTCTAAGAACACTTGCGGTGTCCTGAAATGTTCGTAAATAAACAAAATGGGGGTGTCCTGAGGACGCTGTCCGTATTGTTCGCTGGCAAGTTGAACGCGTTCTAAGAACACTTGCGGTGTCCTGAAATGTTCGTAAATAAACAAAATGGGGGTGTCCTGAGGACGCTGTCCGTATTGTTCGCTGGCAAGTTGAAAGTGTTCTAAGAACATTCGCGGTGTCCTGAAATGTTCGTAAATAAACAAAATGGGGGTGTCCTGAGGACGCTGTCCGTATTTTTCGCTGGCAAGTTGAAAGTGTTCTAAGAACACTCGCGGTGTCCTGAAATGTTCGTAAATAAACAAAATGGGGGTGTCCTGAGGACGCTGTCCGTATTGTTCGCTGGCAAGTTGAAAGTGTTCTAAGAACACTCGCTGTGTCCTGAAATGTTCGTAAATAAACAAAATGGGGGTGTCCTGAGGACGCTGTCCGTATTGTTCGCTGGCAAGTTGAAAGTGTTCTAAAACACTCGCGGTGTCCTGAAATGTTCGTAAATAAACAAAATGGGGGTGTCCTGAGGACGCTGTCCGTATTGTTCGCTGGCAAGTTGAAAGTGTTCTAAGAACACTCGCGGTGTCCTGAAATGTTCATAAATAAACACAATGGGGGTGTCCTGAGGACGCTGTCCGTATTGTTCGCTGGCTAGTTGAAAGTGTTCTAAGAACACTCGCGGTGTCCTGAAATGTTCGTAAATAAACAAAATGGGGGTGTCCTGAGGACGCTGTCCGTATTGTTCGCTGGCAAGTTGAAAGTGTTCTAAGAACACTCGCGGTGTCCTGAAATGTTCGTAAATAAACACAATGGGGGTGTCCTGAGGACGCTGTCCGTATTGTTCGCTGGCAAGTTGGAAGTGTTCTAAGAACACTCGCGGTGTCCTGAAATGTTCGTAAATAAGCAAAATGGGGGTTTCCTGAGGACGCTGTCCGTATTGTTCGCTGGCAAGTTGAAAGTCTTCTAAGAACACTCGCGGTGTCCTGAAATGTTCGTAAATAAGCAAAATGGGGGTGTCCTGAGGATGCTGTCCGTATTGTTCGCTGGCAAGTTGAAAGTGTTCTAAGAACACTCGCGGTGTCCTGAAATGTTCGTAAATAAGCAAGATGGGGGTGTCCTGAGGACGCTGTCCGTATTGTTTGCTGGCAAGTTGAAAGTGTTCTAACAACACTCGCGGTGTCCTGAAATGTTCCTAAATAAACAAAATGTGGGTGTCCTGAGGACGCTGTCCATATTGTTTGCTGGCAAGTTGAAAGCGTTCTAAGAACACTCGCGGTGTCCTGAAATGTTCGTAAATAAACAAAATGGGGTATCCTGAGGACGCTGTCCATATTGTTCACTGGCAAGTTGAAAGTGTCCTAAGAACACTTGCGGTGTCCTGAAATGTTTGTAAATAAAAAAAATGGGTGTGTCAAAATGGGTGTGTCCTGAGGACGCTCTCCGTATTGTTCGCTGACAAGTTGAAAGTGTTCTAAGAACACTCGCGGTGTCCTGAAATGTTCGTAAATAAACAAAATGGGGGTGTCCTGAGGACGCTGTCCGTATTGTTCGCTGGCAAGTTGAAAGTGTTCTAAGAACACTCGCGGTGTCCTGAAATGTTCGTAAATAAACAAAATGGGGGTGTCCTGAGGACGCTGTCTGTATTGTTCGCTGGCAAGTTGAAAGTGTTCTAAGAACACTCGCGGTGTCCTGAAATGTTCGTAAATAAACAAAATGGGGGTGTCCTGAGGACGCTGTCCGTATTGTTCGCTGGCAAGTTGAAAGTGTTCTAAGAACACTTGCGGTGTCCTGAAATGTTCGTAAATAAACAAAATGGGGGTGTCCTGAGGACGCTGTCCGTATTGTTCGCTGGCAAGTAGAAAGTGTTCTAAGAACCCTCGCGGTGTCCTGAAATGTTCGTAAATAAACAAAATGGGGGTGTCCTGAGGACGCTGTCCGTATTGTTCGCTGGCAAGTTGAAAGTGTTCTAAGAACACTCGCGGTGTCCTGAAATGTTCGTAAATAAACACAATGGGGTGTCCTGAGGACGCTGTCCATATTGTTCGCTGGCAAGTTGAAAGTGTTCTAAGAACACTCGCGGTGTCCTGAAATGTTCGTAAATAAACAAAATGGGATTGTCCTGAGGACGCTGTCCGTATTGTTCGCTGGCAAGTTGAAAGTGTTCTAAGAACACTCGCGGTGTCCTGAAATGTTCGTAAATAAACAAAATGTGGGTGTCCTGAGTACGCTGTCCGTATTGTATGCTGGCAAGTTGAAAGTGTTCTAAGAACACTCGCGGTGTCCTGAAATGTTCGTAAATAAACAAAATGGGGGTGTCCTGAGTACGCTGTCCGTATTGTATGCTGGCAAGTTGAAAGTGTTCTAAGAACACTCGCGGTGTCCTGAAATGTTCGTAAATAAGCAAAATGGGGGTGTCCTGTGGACGCTGCGCGTATTGTTCGCTGGTGTCCTGAGGACGCTGTCCGTATTGTTCGCTGGCTAGTTGACAGTGTTCTAAGAACACTCGCGGTGTCCTGAAATGTTCGTAAATAAACAAAATGGGATTGTCTTGAGGACACTGTCCGTATTGTTCGCTGGCAAGTTGAAAGTGTTCTAAGAACACTCGCGGTGTCCTGAAATTTTCGTAAATAAACAAAATGGCGGTGTCCTGAGGACGCTGTCCATATTGTTCACTGGCAAGTTGAAAGTGTTCTAAGAACACTCGCGTTGTCCTGAAATGTTCGTAAATAAACACAATGGGGGTGTCCTGAGGACTCTGTGCGTATTGTTCGCTGGCAAGTTGAAAGTGTTCTAAGAACACTCACAGTGTCATGAAATGTTCGTAAATAAACAAAATGGGGGTGTCCTGAGGACACTGTCTGTATTGTTCGCTGGCAAGTTGGAAGTGTTCTAAGAACACTCGCGGTGTCCTGAAATGTTCGTAAATAAGCAAAATGGGGGTGTCCTGAGGACGCTGTCGGTATTGTTCGCTGGCAAGTTGAAAGTGTTCTAAGAACACTCGCGGTGTCCTGAAATGTTCGTAAATAAACAAAATGTGGGTGTCCTGAGGATGCTGTCCGTATTGTTTGCTGGCAAGTTGAAAGCGTTCTAAGAACACTCGCGGTGTCCTGAAATGTTCGTAAATAAACAAAATGGGGTGTCCTGAGGACGCTGTCCATATTGTTCACTGGCAAGTTGAAAGTGTTCTAAGAACACTCGCTGTGTCCTGAAATGTTCGTAAATAAAGAAAATCGGGGTGTCCTGAGGACGCTGTCCTTATTGTTCACTGGCAAGTTGAAAGTGTTCTAAGAACACTCGAGGTGTCCTGAAATGTTCTTAAATAAACACAATGGGATTGTCCTGAGTTTGCTGTCTGTATTGTTCGCTGGCAAGTTGAAAGTGTTCTAAGAACACTCACGGTGTCCTTAAATGTTCGTAAATAAACAAAATGGGGTTGTCCTGAGGACGCTGTCCGTATTGTTCGCTGGCAAGTTGAAAGTGTTCTAAGAACACTCGCGGTGTCATGAAATGTTCGTAAATAAACAAAATGGGGGTGTCCTGAGGACGCTGTCCGTATTGTTCGCTGGCAAGTTGGAAGTGTTCTAAGAACACTCGCGGTGTCCTGAAATGTTCGTAAATAAGCAAAATGGGGGTGTCCTGAGGACACTGTCCGTATTGTTCGCTGGCAAGTTGAAAGTGTTCTAAGAACACTTGCGGTGTCCTGAAATGTTCGTAAATAAACGAAATGTGAGTGTCCTGAGGACGCTGTCCGTATTGTCCGCTGGCAAGTTGAAAGCGTTCTAAGAACACTCGTGGTGTCCTGAAATGTTCGTAAATAAACAAAATGGGGTGTCCTGAGGACGCTGTCCGTATTGTTCGCTGGCAAGTTGAAAGTGTTCTAAGAACACTCGCGGTGTCCTTAAATGTTCGTAAATAAACAAAATGGGGGTGTCCTGAGGACGCTGTCCGTATGGTTCGCTGGCAAGTTGAAAGTGTCCTAAGAACACTCGCGGTGTCCTGAAATGTTTTTAAATAAAAAAAATGGGTGTGTCAAAATGGGTGTGTCCTGAGGACGCTGTCCGTATTGTTCGCTGGCAAGTTGAAAGTGTTCTAAGAACACTCGCGGTGTCCTGAAATGTTCGTAAATAAACAAAATGGGGGTGTCCTGAGGACGCTGTCCGTATTGTTCGATGGCAAGCTGAAAGTGTTCTAAGAACACTCGCAGTGTCCTGAAATGTTCGTAAATGAACAAAATGGGGGTGTCCTGAGGACGCTGTCTGTATTGTTCGCTGGCAAGTTGAAAGTGTTCTAAGAACACTCTCAGTGTCCTGAAATGTTCGTAAATAAACAAAATGGGATTGTCCTGAGGAAGCTGTCTGTATTGTTCGCTGGCAAGTTGAAAGTGTTCTAAGAACACTCGCGTTGTCCTGAAATGTTCGTAAATAAACAAAATGGGGGTGTCCTGAGGACGCTGTCCGTATTGTTTGCTGGCAAGTTGAAAGTGTTCTAAGAACACTTGCGGTGTCCTGAAATGTTCGTAAATAAACAAAATGGGGGTGTCCTGAGGACGCTGTCCGTATTGTTCGCTGGCAAGTTGAAAGTGTTCTAAGAACACTCGCGGTGTCCTGAAATGTTCGTAAATAAACAAAATGGGGGTGTCCTGTGGACGCTGTCCGTATTGTTAGCTGGCAAGTTGAAAGTGTTCTAAGAACACTCGCGGTGTCCTGAAATGTTCGTAAATGAACAAAATGGGGTGTCCTGAGGACGCTGTCCGTATTGTTCGCTGGCAAGTTGCAAGTGTTCTAAAACACTCGCGGTGTCCTGAAATGTTCGTAAATAAAGAAAATGGGGGTGTCCTGAGGACGCTGTCCGTATTGTTCGCTGGCAAGTTGAAAGTGTTCTAAGAACACTCGCGGTGTCCTGAAATGTTCGTAAATAAACACAATGGGGGTGTCCTGAGGACGCTGTCCGTATTGTTCGTTGGCTAGTTGAAAGTGTTCTAAGAACACTTGCGGTGTCCTGAAATGTTCGTAAATAAACAAAATGGGGGTGTCCTGAGGACGCTGTCCGTATTGTTCGCTGGCAAGTTGAAAGTGTTCTAAGAACACTCGCGGTGTCCTGAAATGTTCGTAAATAAACACAATGGGGGTGTCCTGAGGACTCTGTCCGTATTGTTTGCTGGCAAGTTGAAAGTGTTCTAAGAACACTCGCGGTGTCATGAAATGTTCGTAAATAAACAAAATGGGGGTGTCCTGAGGACGCTGTCCGTATTGTTCGCTGGCAAGTTGGAAGTGTTCTAAGAACACTCGCGGTGTCCTGAAATGTTCGTAAATAAGAAAAATGGGGGGGTCCTGAGGACGCTGTCCGTATTGTTCGCTGGCAAGTTGAAAGTGTTCTAAGAACACTCGCGGTGTCCTGAAATGTTCGTAAATAAACACAATGGGGGTGTCCAGAGGACTCTGTCCGTATTGTTCGCTGGCAAGTTGAAAGTGTTCTAAGAACACTCACGGTGTCATGAAATGTTCGTAAATAAACAAAATGGGGGTGTCCTGAGGACGCTGTCCGTATTGTTCGCTGGCAAGTTGGAAGTGTTCTAAGAACACTCGCGGTGTCCTGAAATGTTCGTAAATAAACAAAATGGGGGTGTCCTGAGGACGCTGTCCGTATTGTATGCTGGCAAGTTGAAAGTGTTCTAAGAACACTCGCGGTGTCCTGAAATGTTCGTAAATAAACAAAATGGGGGTGTCCTGAGGACGCTGTCCGTATTGTTCGCTGGCAAGTTGAAAGTGTTCTAAGAACACTCGCAGTGTCCTGAAATGCTCCTAAATAAACAAAATGGGGTGTCCTGAGGACGCTGTCCGTATTGTTCGCTGGCAAGTTGAAAGTGTTCTAAGAACACTTGCGGTGTCCTGAAATGTTCGTAAATCAACAAAATGAGATTGTCCTGAGGACTCTATCCGTATTGTTCGCTGGCAAGTTGAAAGTGTTCTAAGAACACTCGCGGTGTCCTGAAATGTTCGTAAATAAACAAAATGGGGGTGTCCTGAGGACGCTGTCCATATTGTTCGCTGGCAAGTTGAAAGTGTTCTAAGAACACTCGCGGTGTCCTGAAATGTTCGTAAATAAACAAAATGGGGGTGTCCTGAGGACGCTGTCCGGATTGTATGCTGGCAAGTTGACAGTGTTCTAAGAACAGTCGCGGTGTCCTGAAATGTTCGTAAATAAACAAAATGGGGATGTCCTGAGCACGCTGTCCGTATTGTTCGCTGGCAAATTGAAAGTGTTCTAAGAACACTCGCGGTGTCCTGAAATGTTTGTAAATAAACAAAATGGCGGTGTCCTGAGGACGCTGTCCGTATTGTTCGCTGGCAAGTTGAAAGTGTTCTAAGAACACTCGCGGTGTCCTGAAATGTTCGTAAATAAACAAAATGGGGGTGTCCTGAGGACGCTGTCCGTATTGTTCGCTGGCAAGTTGAAAGTGTTCTAAGAACACTCGCGGTGTCCTGAAATGTTTGTAAATAAACAAAATGGGGGTGTCCTGAGGACGCTGTCAGTATTGTTCGCTGGCAAGTTGAAAGTGTTCTAAGAACACTGGCGGTGTCCTGAAATGTTCGTAAATAAACAAAATGGGGGTGTCCTGAGGACGCTGTCCGTATTGTTCGCTGGCAAGTTGAAAGTGTTCTAAGAACACTAGCGGTGTCCTGAAATGTTTGTAAATAAACAAAATGGGGGTGTCCTGAGGACGCTGTCAGTATTGTTCGCTGGCAAGTTGAACGTTTTCTAAGAACACTCGCTGTGTCCTGAAATGTTCCTAAATAAACAAAATGGGGGTGTCCTGAGGATGCTGTCCGTATTGTTCGCTGGCAAGTTGAAAGTGTTCTAAGAACACTCGCGGTGTCCTTAAATGTTCGTAAATAACCAAAATGGGGGTGTCCTGAGGACGCTGTCCGTATTGTTCGCCTGCAAGTTGAAAGTGTTCTAAGAACACTCGCGGTGTCCTGAAATGTTTGTAAATAAACAAAATGGGTGTGTCCTGAGGACTCTGTCCGTATTGTTAGCTGGCAAGTTGAAAGTGTTCTAAGAACACTCGCGGTGTCCTGAAATGTTCGTAAATAAACAAAATGGGGTGTCCTGAGGACGCTGTCTGTATTGTTCGCTGGCAAGTTGAAAGTGTTCTAAGAACACTTGCGGTGTCCTGAAATGTCCTTAAATAAACAAGATGGGGGTGTCCTGAGGACGCTGACCGTATTGTTCGCTGGTAAGTTGAAAGTGTTCTAAGAACACTCGCGGTGTCCTGAAATCTTGTTAAATAAATAAAATGGGGGTGTCCTGAGAACGCAGTGTCCTGAAATGTTCGTAAATAAATAAAATGGGGGTGTCTTGAGAACGGTATGCCTGTCCGTTTTGTTCGCAGATAAGTTGAAACTGTTCTAAGAATATATCATGTGTTCTGGGATGTTCGTCAATAAACAAAATGGGGGTGTCCTGAGGACGCTGTCCGTATTGTTCGCTGGCAAGTTGAAAGTGTTCTAGGAACACTGGCAGTGTCCTGAAATGTCCGTAAATAAACAAAATGGGGGTGTCCTGAGGACGCTGTCCGTATTGTTCGCTGGCAAGTTGAAAGTGTTCTAAGAACACTCGCGGTGTCCTGAAATGTTTGTAAATAAACAAAATGGGGGTGTCCTGAGGACGCTGTCAGTATTGTTCGCTGGCAAGTTGAAAGTGTTCTAAGAACACTCGCGGTGTCCTGAAATGTTTGTAAATAAACAAAATGGGGGTGTCCTGAGGACGCTGTCAGTATTGTTCGCTGGCAAGTTGAAAGTTTTCTAAGAACACTCGCTGTGTCCTGAAATGTTCCTAAATAAACAAAATGGGGGTGTCCTGAGGACGCTGTCAGTATTGTTCGCTGGCAAGTTGAAAGTGTTCTAAGAACACTCGCGGTGTCCTGAAATGTCCTTAAATAAACAAGATGGGGGTGTCCTGAGGACGCTGACCGTATTGTTCGCTGGTAAGTTGAAAGTGTTCTAAGAACACTCGCGGTGTCCTGAAATCTTGTTAAATAAATAAAATGGGGGTGTCCTGAGAACGCAGTGTCCTGAAATGTTCGTAAATAAATAAAATGGGGGTGTCTTGAGAACGGTATGCCTGTCCGTTTTGTTCGCAGATAAGTTGAAACTGTTCTAAGAATATATCATGTGTTCTGGGATGTTCGTCAATAAACAAAATGGGGGTGTCCTGAGGACGCTGTCCGTATTGTTCGCTGGCAAGTTGAAAGTGTTCTAGGAACACTGGCAGTGTCCTGAAATGTCCGTAAATAAACAAAATGGGGGTGTCCTGAGGACGCTGTCCGTATTGTTCGCTGGCAAGTTGAAAGTGTTCTAAGAACACTCGCGGTGTCCTGAAATGTTTGTAAATAAACAAAATGGGGGTGTCCTGAGGACGCTGTCAGTATTGTTCGCTGGCAAGTTGAAAGTGTTCTAAGAACACTCGCGGTGTCCTGAAATGTTTGTAAATAAACAAAATGGGGGTGTCCTGAGGACGCTGTCAGTATTGTTCGCTGGCAAGTTGAAAGTTTTCTAAGAACACTCGCTGTGTCCTGAAATGTTCCTAAATAAACAAAATGGGGGTGTCCTGAGGACGCTGTCAGTATTGTTCGCTGGCAAGTTGAAAGTGTTCTAAGAACACTCGCGGTGTCCTGAAATGTTTGTAAATAAACAAAATGGGGGTGTCCTGAGGACGCTGTCAGTATTGTTCGCTGGCAAGTTGAAAGTTTTCTAAGAACACTCGCTGTGTCCTGAAATGTTCCTAAATAAACAAAATGGGGGTGTCCTAAGGATGCTGTCCGTATTGTTCGCTGGCAAGTTGAAAGTGTTCTAAGAACACTTGCGGTGTCCTGAAATGTTCGTAAATAAACAAAATGGGGGTGTCCTGAGGACGCTGTCCGTATTGTTCGCTGGCAAGTTGAAAGTGTTCTAAGAACACTCGCGGTGTCCTGAAATGTTCGTAAATAAACACAATGGGGGTGTCCTGAGGACTCTGTCCGTATTGTTTGCTGGCAAGTTGAAAGTGTTCTAAGAACACTCGCGGTGTCATGAAATGTTCGTAAATAAACAAAATGGGGGTGTCCTGAGGACGCTGTCCGTATTGTTCGCTGGCAAGTTGGAAGTGTTCTAAGAACACTCGCGGTGTCCTGAAATGTTCGTAAATAAGCAAAATGGGGGTGTCCTGAGGACGCTGTCCGTATTGTTCGCTGGCAAGTTGAAAGTGTTCTAAGAACACTTTCGGTGTCCTGAAATGTTCGTAAATAAACAAAATGTGAGTGTCCTGAGGACGCTGTCCGTATTGTCCGCTGGCAAGTTGAAAGCGTTCTAAGAACACTCGCGGTGTCCTGAAATGTTCGTAAATAAACAAAATGGGGTGTCCTAAGGACGCTGTCCGTATTGTTCGCTGGCAAGTTGAAAGTGTTCTAAGAACACTCGCGGTGTCCTTAAATGTTCGTAAATAAACAAAATGGGGGTGTCCTGAGGACGCTGTCCGTATGGTTCGCTGGCAAGTTGAAAGTGTCCTAAGAACACTCGCGGTGTCCTGAAATGTTTTTAAATAAAAAAAATGGGTGTGTCAAAATGGGTGTGCCCTGAGGACGCTGTCCGTATTGTTCGCTGGCAAGTTGAAAGTGTTCTAAGAACATTCGCGGTGTCCTGAAATGTTCGTAAATAAACAAAATGGGGGTGTCCTGAGGACGATGTCCGTATTGTTCGCTGGCAAGCTGAAAGTGTTCTAAGAACACTCGCTGTGACCTGAAATGTTCCTAAATAAACAAAATGGGGGTGTCCTGAGGACTCTGTCCGTATTGTTTGCTGGCAAGTTGAAAGTGTTCTAAGAACACTCGCGGTGTCATGAAATGTTCGTAAATAAACAAAATGGGGGTGTCCTGAGGACGCTGTCCGTATTGTTCGCTGGCAAGTTGGAAGTGTTCTAAGAACACTCGCGGTGTCCTGAAATGTTCGTAAATAAGCAAAATGGGGTTGTCCTGAGGACGCTGTCCGTATTGTTCGCTGGCAAGTTGAAAGTGTTCTAAGAACACTTGCGGTGTCCTGAAATGTTCGTAAATAAACAAAATGTGAGTGTCCTGAGGACGCTGTCCGTATTGTCCGCTGGCAAGTTGAAAGCGTTCTAAGAACACTCGCGGTGTCCTGAAATGTTCGTAAATAAACAAAATGGGGTGTCCTAAGGACGCTGTCCGTATTGTTCGCTGGCAAGTTGAAAGTGTTCTAAGAACACTCGCGGTGTCCTTAAATGTTCGTAAATAAACAAAATGGGGGTGTCCTGAGGACGCTGTCCGTATGGTTCGCTGGCAAGTTGAAAGTGTCCTAAGAACACTCGCGGTGTCCTGAAATGTTTTTAAATAAAAAAAATGGGTGTGTCAAAATGGGTGTGTCCTGAGGACGCTGTCCGTATTGTTCGCTGGCAAGTTGAAAGTGTTCTAAGAACATTCGCGGTGTCCTGAAATGTTCGTAAATAAACAAAATGGGGGTGTCCTGAGGACGATGTCCGTATTGTTCGCTGGCAAGCTGAAAGTGTTCTAAGAACACTCGCAGTGTCCTGAAATGTTCGTAAATGAACAAAATGGGGGTGTCCTGAGGACGCTGTCTGTATTGTTCGCTGGCAAGCTGAAAGTGTTCTAAGAACACTCTCAGTGTCCTGAAATGTTCGTAAATAAACAAAATGGGATTGTCCTGAGGAAGCTGTCTGTATTGTTCGCTGGCAAGTTGAAAGTGTTCTAAGAACACTCGCGTTGTCCTGAAATGTTTGTAAATAAACAAAATGGGGGTGTCCTGAGGACGCTGTCCGTATTGTTCGCTGGCAAGTTGAAAGTGTTCTAAGAACACTTGCGGTGTCCTGAAATGTTCGTAAATAAACAAAATGGGGGTGTCCTGAGGACGCTGTCCGTATTGTTCGCTGGCAAGTTGAACGCGTTCTAAGAACACTTGCGGTGTCCTGAAATGTTCGTAAATAAACAAAATGGGGGTGTCCTGAGGACGCTGTCCGTATTGTTCGCTGGCAAGTTGAAAGTGTTCTAAGAACATTCGCGGTGTCCTGAAATGTTCGTAAATAAACAAAATGGGGGTGTCCTGAGGACGCTGTCCGTATTTTTCGCTGGCAAGTTGAAAGTGTTCTAAGAACACTCGCGGTGTCCTGAAATGTTCGTAAATAAACAAAATGGGGGTGTCCTGAGGACGCTGTCCGTATTGTTCGCTGGCAAGTTGAAAGTGTTCTAAGAACACTCGCTGTGTCCTGAAATGTTCGTAAATAAACAAAATGGGGGTGTCCTGAGGACGCTGTCCGTATTGTTCGCTGGCAAGTTGAAAGTGTTCTAAAACACTCGCGGTGTCCTGAAATGTTCGTAAATAAACAAAATGGGGGTGTCCTGAGGACGCTGTCCGTATTGTTCGCTGGCAAGTTGAAAGTGTTCTAAGAACACTCGCGGTGTCCTGAAATGTTCATAAATAAACACAATGGGGGTGTCCTGAGGACGCTGTCCGTATTGTTCGCTGGCTAGTTGAAAGTGTTCTAAGAACACTCGCGGTGTCCTGAAATGTTCGTAAATAAACAAAATGGGGGTGTCCTGAGGACGCTGTCCGTATTGTTCGCTGGCAAGTTGAAAGTGTTCTAAGAACACTCGCGGTGTCCTGAAATGTTCGTAAATAAACACAATGGGGGTGTCCTGAGGACGCTGTCCGTATTGTTCGCTGGCAAGTTGGAAGTGTTCTAAGAACACTCGCGGTGTCCTGAAATGTTCGTAAATAAGCAAAATGGGGGTTTCCTGAGGACGCTGTCCGTATTGTTCGCTGGCAAGTTGAAAGTCTTCTAAGAACACTCGCGGTGTCCTGAAATGTTCGTAAATAAGCAAAATGGGGGTGTCCTGAGGATGCTGTCCGTATTGTTCGCTGGCAAGTTGAAAGTGTTCTAAGAACACTCGCGGTGTCCTGAAATGTTCGTAAATAAGCAAGATGGGGGTGTCCTGAGGACGCTGTCCGTATTGTTTGCTGGCAAGTTGAAAGTGTTCTAACAACACTCGCGGTGTCCTGAAATGTTCCTAAATAAACAAAATGTGGGTGTCCTGAGGACGCTGTCCATATTGTTTGCTGGCAAGTTGAAAGCGTTCTAAGAACACTCGCGGTGTCCTGAAATGTTCGTAAATAAACAAAATGGGGTATCCTGAGGACGCTGTCCATATTGTTCACTGGCAAGTTGAAAGTGTCCTAAGAACACTTGCGGTGTCCTGAAATGTTTGTAAATAAAAAAAATGGGTGTGTCAAAATGGGTGTGTCCTGAGGACGCTCTCCGTATTGTTCGCTGACAAGTTGAAAGTGTTCTAAGAACACTCGCGGTGTCCTGAAATGTTCGTAAATAAACAAAATGGGGGTGTCCTGAGGACGCTGTCCGTATTGTTCGCTGGCAAGTTGAAAGTGTTCTAAGAACACTCGCGGTGTCCTGAAATGTTCGTAAATAAACAAAATGGGGGTGTCCTGAGGACGCTGTCTGTATTGTTCGCTGGCAAGTTGAAAGTGTTCTAAGAACACTCGCGGTGTCCTGAAATGTTCGTAAATAAACAAAATGGGGGTGTCCTGAGGACGCTGTCCGTATTGTTCGCTGGCAAGTTGAAAGTGTTCTAAGAACACTTGCGGTGTCCTGAAATGTTCGTAAATAAACAAAATGGGGGTGTCCTGAGGACGCTGTCCGTATTGTTCGCTGGCAAGTAGAAAGTGTTCTAAGAACCCTCGCGGTGTCCTGAAATGTTCGTAAATAAACAAAATGGGGGTGTCCTGAGGACGCTGTCCGTATTGTTCGCTGGCAAGTTGAAAGTGTTCTAAGAACACTCGCGGTGTCCTGAAATGTTCGTAAATAAACACAATGGGGTGTCCTGAGGACGCTGTCCATATTGTTCGCTGGCAAGTTGAAAGTGTTCTAAGAACACTCGCGGTGTCCTGAAATGTTCGTAAATAAACAAAATGGGATTGTCCTGAGGACGCTGTCCGTATTGTTCGCTGGCAAGTTGAAAGTGTTCTAAGAACACTCGCGGTGTCCTGAAATGTTCGTAAATAAACAAAATGTGGGTGTCCTGAGTACGCTGTCCGTATTGTATGCTGGCAAGTTGAAAGTGTTCTAAGAACACTCGCGGTGTCCTGAAATGTTCGTAAATAAACAAAATGGGGGTGTCCTGAGTACGCTGTCCGTATTGTATGCTGGCAAGTTGAAAGTGTTCTAAGAACACTCGCGGTGTCCTGAAATGTTCGTAAATAAGCAAAATGGGGGTGTCCTGTGGACGCTGCGCGTATTGTTCGCTGGTGTCCTGAGGACGCTGTCCGTATTGTTCGCTGGCTAGTTGACAGTGTTCTAAGAACACTCGCGGTGTCCTGAAATGTTCGTAAATAAACAAAATGGGATTGTCTTGAGGACACTGTCCGTATTGTTCGCTGGCAAGTTGAAAGTGTTCTAAGAACACTCGCGGTGTCCTGAAATTTTCGTAAATAAACAAAATGGCGGTGTCCTGAGGACGCTGTCCATATTGTTCACTGGCAAGTTGAAAGTGTTCTAAGAACACTCGCGTTGTCCTGAAATGTTCGTAAATAAACACAATGGGGGTGTCCTGAGGACTCTGTGCGTATTGTTCGCTGGCAAGTTGAAAGTGTTCTAAGAACACTCACAGTGTCATGAAATGTTCGTAAATAAACAAAATGGGGGTGTCCTGAGGACACTGTCTGTATTGTTCGCTGGCAAGTTGGAAGTGTTCTAAGAACACTCGCGGTGTCCTGAAATGTTCGTAAATAAGCAAAATGGGGGTGTCCTGAGGACGCTGTCGGTATTGTTCGCTGGCAAGTTGAAAGTGTTCTAAGAACACTCGCGGTGTCCTGAAATGTTCGTAAATAAACAAAATGTGGGTGTCCTGAGGATGCTGTCCGTATTGTTTGCTGGCAAGTTGAAAGCGTTCTAAGAACACTCGCGGTGTCCTGAAATGTTCGTAAATAAACAAAATGGGGTGTCCTGAGGACGCTGTCCATATTGTTCACTGGCAAGTTGAAAGTGTTCTAAGAACACTCGCTGTGTCCTGAAATGTTCGTAAATAAAGAAAATTCGGGGTGTCCTGAGGACGCTGTCCGTATTGTTCACTGGCAAGTTGAAAGTGTTCTAAGAACACTCGAGGTGTCCTGAAATGTTCTTAAATAAACACAATGGGATTGTCCTGAGTTTGCTGTCTGTATTGTTCGCTGGCAAGTTGAAAGTGTTCTAAGAACACTCACGGTGTCCTTAAATGTTCGTAAATAAACAAAATGGGGTTGTCCTGAGGACGCTGTCCGTATTGTTCGCTGGCAAGTTGAAAGTGTTCTAAGAACACTCGCGGTGTCATGAAATGTTCGTAAATAAACAAAATGGGGGTGTCCTGAGGACGCTGTCCGTATTGTTCGCTGGCAAGTTGGAAGTGTTCTAAGAACACTCGCGGTGTCCTGAAATGTTCGTAAATAAGCAAAATGGGGGTGTCCTGAGGACACTGTCCGTATTGTTCGCTGGCAAGTTGAAAGTGTTCTAAGAACACTTGCGGTGTCCTGAAATGTTCGTAAATAAACGAAATGTGAGTGTCCTGAGGACGCTGTCCGTATTGTCCGCTGGCAAGTTGAAAGCGTTCTAAGAACACTCGTGGTGTCCTGAAATGTTCGTAAATAAACAAAATGGGGTGTCCTGAGGACGCTGTCCGTATTGTTCGCTGGCAAGTTGAAAGTGTTCTAAGAACACTCGCGGTGTCCTTAAATGTTCGTAAATAAACAAAATGGGGGTGTCCTGAGGACGCTGTCCGTATGGTTCGCTGGCAAGTTGAAAGTGTCCTAAGAACACTCGCGGTGTCCTGAAATGTTTTTAAATAAAAAAAATGGGTGTGTCAAAATGGGTGTGTCCTGAGGACGCTGTCCGTATTGTTCGCTGGCAAGTTGAAAGTGTTCTAAGAACACTCGCGGTGTCCTGAAATGTTCGTAAATAAACAAAATGGGGGTGTCCTGAGGACGCTGTCCGTATTGTTCGATGGCAAGCTGAAAGTGTTCTAAGAACACTCGCAGTGTCCTGAAATGTTCGTAAATGAACAAAATGGGGGTGTCCTGAGGACGCTGTCTGTATTGTTCGCTGGCAAGTTGAAAGTGTTCTAAGAACACTCTCAGTGTCCTGAAATGTTCGTAAATAAACAAAATGGGATTGTCCTGAGGAAGCTGTCTGTATTGTTCGCTGGCAAGTTGAAAGTGTTCTAAGAACACTCGCGTTGTCCTGAAATGTTCGTAAATAAACAAAATGGGGGTGTCCTGAGGACGCTGTCCGTATTGTTTGCTGGCAAGTTGAAAGTGTTCTAAGAACACTTGCGGTGTCCTGAAATGTTCGTAAATAAACAAAATGGGGGTGTCCTGAGGACGCTGTCCGTATTGTTCGCTGGCAAGTTGAAAGTGTTCTAAGAACACTCGCGGTGTCCTGAAATGTTCGTAAATAAACAAAATGGGGGTGTCCTGTGGACGCTGTCCGTATTGTTAGCTGGCAAGTTGAAAGTGTTCTAAGAACACTCGCGGTGTCCTGAAATGTTCGTAAATGAACAAAATGGGGTGTCCTGAGGACGCTGTCCGTATTGTTCGCTGGCAAGTTGCAAGTGTTCTAAAACACTCGCGGTGTCCTGAAATGTTCGTAAATAAAGAAAATGGGGGTGTCCTGAGGACGCTGTCCGTATTGTTCGCTGGCAAGTTGAAAGTGTTCTAAGAACACTCGCGGTGTCCTGAAATGTTCGTAAATAAACACAATGGGGGTGTCCTGAGGACGCTGTCCGTATTGTTCGTTGGCTAGTTGAAAGTGTTCTAAGAACACTTGCGGTGTCCTGAAATGTTCGTAAATAAACAAAATGGGGGTGTCCTGAGGACGCTGTCCGTATTGTTCGCTGGCAAGTTGAAAGTGTTCTAAGAACACTCGCGGTGTCCTGAAATGTTCGTAAATAAACACAATGGGGGTGTCCTGAGGACTCTGTCCGTATTGTTTGCTGGCAAGTTGAAAGTGTTCTAAGAACACTCGCGGTGTCATGAAATGTTCGTAAATAAACAAAATGGGGGTGTCCTGAGGACGCTGTCCGTATTGTTCGCTGGCAAGTTGGAAGTGTTCTAAGAACACTCGCGGTGTCCTGAAATGTTCGTAAATAAGAAAAATGGGGGTGTCCTGAGGACGCTGTCCGTATTGTTCGCTGGCAAGTTGAAAGTGTTCTAAGAACACTCGCGGTGTCCTGAAATGTTCGTAAATAAACACAATGGGGGTGTCCAGAGGACTCTGTCCGTATTGTTCGCTGGCAAGTTGAAAGTGTTCTAAGAACACTCACGGTGTCATGAAATGTTCGTAAATAAACAAAATGGGGGTGTCCTGAGGACGCTGTCCGTATTGTTCGCTGGCAAGTTGGAAGTGTTCTAAGAACACTCGCGGTGTCCTGAAATGTTCGTAAATAAACAAAATGGGGGTGTCCTGAGGACGCTGTCCGTATTGTATGCTGGCAAGTTGAAAGTGTTCTAAGAACACTCGCGGTGTCCTGAAATGTTCGTAAATAAACAAAATGGGGGTGTCCTGAGGACGCTGTCCGTATTGTTCGCTGGCAAGTTGAAAGTGTTCTAAGAACACTCGCAGTGTCCTGAAATGCTCCTAAATAAACAAAATGGGGTGTCCTGAGGACGCTGTCCGTATTGTTCGCTGGCAAGTTGAAAGTGTTCTAAGAACACTTGCGGTGTCCTGAAATGTTCGTAAATCAACAAAATGAGATTGTCCTGAGGACTCTATCCGTATTGTTCGCTGGCAAGTTGAAAGTGTTCTAAGAACACTCGCGGTGTCCTGAAATGTTCGTAAATAAACAAAATGGGGGTGTCCTGAGGACGCTGTCCATATTGTTCGCTGGCAAGTTGAAAGTGTTCTAAGAACACTCGCGGTGTCCTGAAATGTTCGTAAATAAACAAAATGGGGGTGTCCTGAGGACGCTGTCCGGATTGTATGCTGGCAAGTTGACAGTGTTCTAAGAACAGTCGCGGTGTCCTGAAATGTTCGTAAATAAACAAAATGGGGATGTCCTGAGCACGCTGTCCGTATTGTTCGCTGGCAAATTGAAAGTGTTCTAAGAACACTCGCGGTGTCCTGAAATGTTTGTAAATAAACAAAATGGCGGTGTCCTGAGGACGCTGTCCGTATTGTTCGCTGGCAAGTTGAAAGTGTTCTAAGAACACTCGCGGTGTCCTGAAATGTTCGTAAATAAACAAAATGGGGGTGTCCTGAGGACGCTGTCCGTATTGTTCGCTGGCAAGTTGAAAGTGTTCTAAGAACACTCGCGGTGTCCTGAAATGTTTGTAAATAAACAAAATGGGGGTGTCCTGAGGACGCTGTCAGTATTGTTCGCTGGCAAGTTGAAAGTGTTCTAAGAACACTGGCGGTGTCCTGAAATGTTCGTAAATAAACAAAATGGGGGTGTCCTGAGGACGCTGTCCGTATTGTTCGCTGGCAAGTTGAAAGTGTTCTAAGAACACTAGCGGTGTCCTGAAATGTTTGTAAATAAACAAAATGGGGGTGTCCTGAGGACGCTGTCAGTATTGTTCGCTGGCAAGTTGAACGTTTTCTAAGAACACTCGCTGTGTCCTGAAATGTTCCTAAATAAACAAAATGGGGGTGTCCTGAGGATGCTGTCCGTATTGTTCGCTGGCAAGTTGAAAGTGTTCTAAGAACACTCGCGGTGTCCTTAAATGTTCGTAAATAACCAAAATGGGGGTGTCCTGAGGACGCTGTCCGTATTGTTCGCCTGCAAGTTGAAAGTGTTCTAAGAACACTCGCGGTGTCCTGAAATGTTTGTAAATAAACAAAATGGGTGTGTCCTGAGGACTCTGTCCGTATTGTTAGCTGGCAAGTTGAAAGTGTTCTAAGAACACTTGCGGTGTCCTGAAATGTTCGTAAATAAACAAAATGGGGGTGTCCTGAGGACGCTGTCCGTATTGTTCGCTGGCAAGTTGAACGCGTTCTAAGAACACTTGCGGTGTCCTGAAATGTTCGTAAATAAACAAAATGGGGGTGTCCTGAGGACGCTGTCCGTATTGTTCGCTGGCAAGTTGAAAGTGTTCTAAGAACATTCGCGGTGTCCTGAAATGTTCGTAAATAAACAAAATGGGGGTGTCCTGAGGACGCTGTCCGTATTTTTCGCTGGCAAGTTGAAAGTGTTCTAAGAACACTCGCGGTGTCCTGAAATGTTCGTAAATAAACAAAATGGGGGTGTCCTGAGGACGCTGTCCGTATTGTTCGCTGGCAAGTTGAAAGTGTTCTAAGAACACTCGCTGTGTCCTGAAATGTTCGTAAATAAACAAAATGGGGGTGTCCTGAGGACGCTGTCCGTATTGTTCGCTGGCAAGTTGAAAGTGTTCTAAAACACTCGCGGTGTCCTGAAATGTTCGTAAATAAACAAAATGGGGGTGTCCTGAGGACGCTGTCCGTATTGTTCGCTGGCAAGTTGAAAGTGTTCTAAGAACACTCGCGGTGTCCTGAAATGTTCATAAATAAACACAATGGGGGTGTCCTGAGGACGCTGTCCGTATTGTTCGCTGGCTAGTTGAAAGTGTTCTAAGAACACTCGCGGTGTCCTGAAATGTTCGTAAATAAACAAAATGGGGGTGTCCTGAGGACGCTGTCCGTATTGTTCGCTGGCAAGTTGAAAGTGTTCTAAGAACACTCGCGGTGTCCTGAAATGTTCGTAAATAAACACAATGGGGGTGTCCTGAGGACGCTGTCCGTATTGTTCGCTGGCAAGTTGGAAGTGTTCTAAGAACACTCGCGGTGTCCTGAAATGTTCGTAAATAAGCAAAATGGGGGTTTCCTGAGGACGCTGTCCGTATTGTTCGCTGGCAAGTTGAAAGTCTTCTAAGAACACTCGCGGTGTCCTGAAATGTTCGTAAATAAGCAAAATGGGGGTGTCCTGAGGATGCTGTCCGTATTGTTCGCTGGCAAGTTGAAAGTGTTCTAAGAACACTCGCGGTGTCCTGAAATGTTCGTAAATAAGCAAGATGGGGGTGTCCTGAGGACGCTGTCCGTATTGTTTGCTGGCAAGTTGAAAGTGTTCTAACAACACTCGCGGTGTCCTGAAATGTTCCTAAATAAACAAAATGTGGGTGTCCTGAGGACGCTGTCCATATTGTTTGCTGGCAAGTTGAAAGCGTTCTAAGAACACTCGCGGTGTCCTGAAATGTTCGTAAATAAACAAAATGGGGTATCCTGAGGACGCTGTCCATATTGTTCACTGGCAAGTTGAAAGTGTCCTAAGAACACTTGCGGTGTCCTGAAATGTTTGTAAATAAAAAAAATGGGTGTGTCAAAATGGGTGTGTCCTGAGGACGCTCTCCGTATTGTTCGCTGACAAGTTGAAAGTGTTCTAAGAACACTCGCGGTGTCCTGAAATGTTCGTAAATAAACAAAATGGGGGTGTCCTGAGGACGCTGTCCGTATTGTTCGCTGGCAAGTTGAAAGTGTTCTAAGAACACTCGCGGTGTCCTGAAATGTTCGTAAATAAACAAAATGGGGGTGTCCTGAGGACGCTGTCTGTATTGTTCGCTGGCAAGTTGAAAGTGTTCTAAGAACACTCGCGGTGTCCTGAAATGTTCGTAAATAAACAAAATGGGGGTGTCCTGAGGACGCTGTCCGTATTGTTCGCTGGCAAGTTGAAAGTGTTCTAAGAACACTTGCGGTGTCCTGAAATGTTCGTAAATAAACAAAATGGGGGTGTCCTGAGGACGCTGTCCGTATTGTTCGCTGGCAAGTAGAAAGTGTTCTAAGAACCCTCGCGGTGTCCTGAAATGTTCGTAAATAAACAAAATGGGGGTGTCCTGAGGACGCTGTCCGTATTGTTCGCTGGCAAGTTGAAAGTGTTCTAAGAACACTCGCGGTGTCCTGAAATGTTCGTAAATAAACACAATGGGGTGTCCTGAGGACGCTGTCCATATTGTTCGCTGGCAAGTTGAAAGTGTTCTAAGAACACTCGCGGTGTCCTGAAATGTTCGTAAATAAACAAAATGGGATTGTCCTGAGGACGCTGTCCGTATTGTTCGCTGGCAAGTTGAAAGTGTTCTAAGAACACTCGCGGTGTCCTGAAATGTTCGTAAATAAACAAAATGTGGGTGTCCTGAGTACGCTGTCCGTATTGTATGCTGGCAAGTTGAAAGTGTTCTAAGAACACTCGCGGTGTCCTGAAATGTTCGTAAATAAACAAAATGGGGGTGTCCTGAGTACGCTGTCCGTATTGTATGCTGGCAAGTTGAAAGTGTTCTAAGAACACTCGCGGTGTCCTGAAATGTTCGTAAATAAGCAAAATGGGGGTGTCCTGTGGACGCTGCGCGTATTGTTCGCTGGTGTCCTGAGGACGCTGTCCGTATTGTTCGCTGGCTAGTTGACAGTGTTCTAAGAACACTCGCGGTGTCCTGAAATGTTCGTAAATAAACAAAATGGGATTGTCTTGAGGACACTGTCCGTATTGTTCGCTGGCAAGTTGAAAGTGTTCTAAGAACACTCGCGGTGTCCTGAAATTTTCGTAAATAAACAAAATGGCGGTGTCCTGAGGACGCTGTCCATATTGTTCACTGGCAAGTTGAAAGTGTTCTAAGAACACTCGCGTTGTCCTGAAATGTTCGTAAATAAACACAATGGGGGTGTCCTGAGGACTCTGTGCGTATTGTTCGCTGGCAAGTTGAAAGTGTTCTAAGAACACTCACAGTGTCATGAAATGTTCGTAAATAAACAAAATGGGGGTGTCCTGAGGACACTGTCTGTATTGTTCGCTGGCAAGTTGGAAGTGTTCTAAGAACACTCGCGGTGTCCTGAAATGTTCGTAAATAAGCAAAATGGGGGTGTCCTGAGGACGCTGTCGGTATTGTTCGCTGGCAAGTTGAAAGTGTTCTAAGAACACTCGCGGTGTCCTGAAATGTTCGTAAATAAACAAAATGTGGGTGTCCTGAGGATGCTGTCCGTATTGTTTGCTGGCAAGTTGAAAGCGTTCTAAGAACACTCGCGGTGTCCTGAAATGTTCGTAAATAAACAAAATGGGGTGTCCTGAGGACGCTGTCCATATTGTTCACTGGCAAGTTGAAAGTGTTCTAAGAACACTCGCTGTGTCCTGAAATGTTCGTAAATAAAGAAAATCGGGGTGTCCTGAGGACGCTGTCCGTATTGTTCACTGGCAAGTTGAAAGTGTTCTAAGAACACTCGAGGTGTCCTGAAATGTTCTTAAATAAACACAATGGGATTGTCCTGAGTTTGCTGTCTGTATTGTTCGCTGGCAAGTTGAAAGTGTTCTAAGAACACTCACGGTGTCCTTAAATGTTCGTAAATAAACAAAATGGGGTTGTCCTGAGGACGCTGTCCGTATTGTTCGCTGGCAAGTTGAAAGTGTTCTAAGAACACTCGCGGTGTCATGAAATGTTCGTAAATAAACAAAATGGGGGTGTCCTGAGGACGCTGTCCGTATTGTTCGCTGGCAAGTTGGAAGTGTTCTAAGAACACTCGCGGTGTCCTGAAATGTTCGTAAATAAGCAAAATGGGGGTGTCCTGAGGACACTGTCCGTATTGTTCGCTGGCAAGTTGAAAGTGTTCTAAGAACACTTGCGGTGTCCTGAAATGTTCGTAAATAAACGAAATGTGAGTGTCCTGAGGACGCTGTCCGTATTGTCCGCTGGCAAGTTGAAAGCGTTCTAAGAACACTCGTGGTGTCCTGAAATGTTCGTAAATAAACAAAATGGGGTGTCCTGAGGACGCTGTCCGTATTGTTCGCTGGCAAGTTGAAAGTGTTCTAAGAACACTCGCGGTGTCCTTAAATGTTCGTAAATAAACAAAATGGGGGTGTCCTGAGGACGCTGTCCGTATGGTTCGCTGGCAAGTTGAAAGTGTCCTAAGAACACTCGCGGTGTCCTGAAATGTTTTTAAATAAAAAAAATGGGTGTGTCAAAATGGGTGTGTCCTGAGGACGCTGTCCGTATTGTTCGCTGGCAAGTTGAAAGTGTTCTAAGAACACTCGCGGTGTCCTGAAATGTTCGTAAATAAACAAAATGGGGGTGTCCTGAGGACGCTGTCCGTATTGTTCGATGGCAAGCTGAAAGTGTTCTAAGAACACTCGCAGTGTCCTGAAATGTTCGTAAATGAACAAAATGGGGGTGTCCTGAGGACGCTGTCTGTATTGTTCGCTGGCAAGTTGAAAGTGTTCTAAGAACACTCTCAGTGTCCTGAAATGTTCGTAAATAAACAAAATGGGATTGTCCTGAGGAAGCTGTCTGTATTGTTCGCTGGCAAGTTGAAAGTGTTCTAAGAACACTCGCGTTGTCCTGAAATGTTCGTAAATAAACAAAATGGGGGTGTCCTGAGGACGCTGTCCGTATTGTTTGCTGGCAAGTTGAAAGTGTTCTAAGAACACTTGCGGTGTCCTGAAATGTTCGTAAATAAACAAAATGGGGGTGTCCTGAGGACGCTGTCCGTATTGTTCGCTGGCAAGTTGAAAGTGTTCTAAGAACACTCGCGGTGTCCTGAAATGTTCGTAAATAAACAAAATGGGGGTGTCCTGTGGACGCTGTCCGTATTGTTAGCTGGCAAGTTGAAAGTGTTCTAAGAACACTCGCGGTGTCCTGAAATGTTCGTAAATGAACAAAATGGGGTGTCCTGAGGACGCTGTCCGTATTGTTCGCTGGCAAGTTGCAAGTGTTCTAAAACACTCGCGGTGTCCTGAAATGTTCGTAAATAAAGAAAATGGGGGTGTCCTGAGGACGCTGTCCGTATTGTTCGCTGGCAAGTTGAAAGTGTTCTAAGAACACTCGCGGTGTCCTGAAATGTTCGTAAATAAACACAATGGGGGTGTCCTGAGGACGCTGTCCGTATTGTTCGTTGGCTAGTTGAAAGTGTTCTAAGAACACTTGCGGTGTCCTGAAATGTTCGTAAATAAACAAAATGGGGGTGTCCTGAGGACGCTGTCCGTATTGTTCGCTGGCAAGTTGAAAGTGTTCTAAGAACACTCGCGGTGTCCTGAAATGTTCGTAAATAAACACAATGGGGGTGTCCTGAGGACTCTGTCCGTATTGTTTGCTGGCAAGTTGAAAGTGTTCTAAGAACACTCGCGGTGTCATGAAATGTTCGTAAATAAACAAAATGGGGGTGTCCTGAGGACGCTGTCCGTATTGTTCGCTGGCAAGTTGGAAGTGTTCTAAGAACACTCGCGGTGTCCTGAAATGTTCGTAAATAAGAAAAATGGGGGTGTCCTGAGGACGCTGTCCGTATTGTTCGCTGGCAAGTTGAAAGTGTTCTAAGAACACTCGCGGTGTCCTGAAATGTTCGTAAATAAACACAATGGGGGTGTCCAGAGGACTCTGTCCGTATTGTTCGCTGGCAAGTTGAAAGTGTTCTAAGAACACTCACGGTGTCATGAAATGTTCGTAAATAAACAAAATGGGGGTGTCCTGAGGACGCTGTCCGTATTGTTCGCTGGCAAGTTGGAAGTGTTCTAAGAACACTCGCGGTGTCCTGAAATGTTCGTAAATAAACAAAATGGGGGTGTCCTGAGGACGCTGTCCGTATTGTATGCTGGCAAGTTGAAAGTGTTCTAAGAACACTCGCGGTGTCCTGAAATGTTCGTAAATAAACAAAATGGGGGTGTCCTGAGGACGCTGTCCGTATTGTTCGCTGGCAAGTTGAAAGTGTTCTAAGAACACTCGCAGTGTCCTGAAATGCTCCTAAATAAACAAAATGGGGTGTCCTGAGGACGCTGTCCGTATTGTTCGCTGGCAAGTTGAAAGTGTTCTAAGAACACTTGCGGTGTCCTGAAATGTTCGTAAATCAACAAAATGAGATTGTCCTGAGGACTCTATCCGTATTGTTCGCTGGCAAGTTGAAAGTGTTCTAAGAACACTCGCGGTGTCCTGAAATGTTCGTAAATAAACAAAATGGGGGTGTCCTGAGGACGCTGTCCATATTGTTCGCTGGCAAGTTGAAAGTGTTCTAAGAACACTCGCGGTGTCCTGAAATGTTCGTAAATAAACAAAATGGGGGTGTCCTGAGGACGCTGTCCGGATTGTATGCTGGCAAGTTGACAGTGTTCTAAGAACAGTCGCGGTGTCCTGAAATGTTCGTAAATAAACAAAATGGGGATGTCCTGAGCACGCTGTCCGTATTGTTCGCTGGCAAATTGAAAGTGTTCTAAGAACACTCGCGGTGTCCTGAAATGTTTGTAAATAAACAAAATGGCGGTGTCCTGAGGACGCTGTCCGTATTGTTCGCTGGCAAGTTGAAAGTGTTCTAAGAACACTCGCGGTGTCCTGAAATGTTCGTAAATAAACAAAATGGGGGTGTCCTGAGGACGCTGTCCGTATTGTTCGCTGGCAAGTTGAAAGTGTTCTAAGAACACTCGCGGTGTCCTGAAATGTTTGTAAATAAACAAAATGGGGGTGTCCTGAGGACGCTGTCAGTATTGTTCGCTGGCAAGTTGAAAGTGTTCTAAGAACACTGGCGGTGTCCTGAAATGTTCGTAAATAAACAAAATGGGGGTGTCCTGAGGACGCTGTCCGTATTGTTCGCTGGCAAGTTGAAAGTGTTCTAAGAACACTAGCGGTGTCCTGAAATGTTTGTAAATAAACAAAATGGGGGTGTCCTGAGGACGCTGTCAGTATTGTTCGCTGGCAAGTTGAACGTTTTCTAAGAACACTCGCTGTGTCCTGAAATGTTCCTAAATAAACAAAATGGGGGTGTCCTGAGGATGCTGTCCGTATTGTTCGCTGGCAAGTTGAAAGTGTTCTAAGAACACTCGCGGTGTCCTTAAATGTTCGTAAATAACCAAAATGGGGGTGTCCTGAGGACGCTGTCCGTATTGTTCGCCTGCAAGTTGAAAGTGTTCTAAGAACACTCGCGGTGTCCTGAAATGTTTGTAAATAAACAAAATGGGTGTGTCCTGAGGACTCTGTCCGTATTGTTAGCTGGCAAGTTGAAAGTGTTCTAAGAACACTCGCGGTGTCCTGAAATGTTCGTAAATAAACAAAATGGGGTGTCCTGAGGACGCTGTCTGTATTGTTCGCTGGCAAGTTGAAAGTGTTCTAAGAACACTTGCGGTGTCCTGAAATGTTCGTAAATAAACAAAATGGGGGTGTCCTGAGGACGCTGTCCGTATTGTTCGCTGGCAAGTTGAAAGTGTTCTAAGAACACTTGCGGTGTCCTGAAATGTTCGTAAATAAACAAAATGGGGGTGTCCTGAGGACGCTGTCCGTATTGTTCGCTGGCAAGTAGAAAGTGTTCTAAGAACCCTCGCGGTGTCCTGAAATGTTCGTAAATAAACAAAATGGGGGTGTCCTGAGGACGCTGTCCGTATTGTTCGCTGGCAAGTTGAAAGTGTTCTAAGAACACTCGCGGTGTCCTGAAATGTTCGTAAATAAACACAATGGGGTGTCCTGAGGACGCTGTCCATATTGTTCGCTGGCAAGTTGAAAGTGTTCTAAGAACACTCGCGGTGTCCTGAAATGTTCGTAAATAAACAAAATGGGATTGTCCTGAGGACGCTGTCCGTATTGTTCGCTGGCAAGTTGAAAGTGTTCTAAGAACACTCGCGGTGTCCTGAAATGTTCGTAAATAAACAAAATGTGGGTGTACTGAGTACGCTGTCCGTATTGTATGCTGGCAAGTTGAAAGTGTTCTAAGAACACTCGCGGTGTCCTGAAATGTTCGTAAATAAACAAAATGGAGGTGTCCTGAGTACGCTGTCCGTATTGTATGCTGGCAAGTTGAAAGTGTTCTAAGAACACTCGCGGTGTCCTGAAATGTTCGTAAATAAGCAAAATGGGGGTGTCCTGTGGACGCTGTGCGTATTGTTCGCTGGCAAGTTGAAAGTGTTCTAAGAACACTCGCGGTGTCCTGAAATGTTCGTAAATAAGCAAAATGGGCGTGTCCTGAGGACGCTGTCCGTATTGTTTGCTGGCAAGTTGAAAGTGTTCTAAAAACACTCGCGGTGTCCTGAAATGTTCCTAAATAAACAAAATGTGGGTGTCCTGAGGACGCTGTCCATATTGTTTGCTGGCAAGTTGAAAGCGTTCTAAGAACACTTGCGGTGTCCTGAAATGTTCGTAAATAAACAAAATGGGGTATCCTGAGGACGCTGTCCATATTGTTCACTGGCAAGTTGAAAGTGTCCTAAGAACACTTGCGGTGTCCTGAAATGTTTGTAAATAAAAAAAATGGGTGTGTCAAAATGGGTGTGTCCTGAGGACGCTCTCCGTATTGTTCGCTGACAAGTTGAAAGTGTTCTAAGAACATTCGCGGTGTCCTGAAATGTTCGTAAATAAACAAAATGGGGGTGTCCTAAGGACGCTGTCTGTATTGTTCGCTGGCAAGTTGAAAGTGTTCTAAGAACACTCGCGGTGTCCTGAAATGTTCGTAAATAAACAAAATGGGGGTGTCCTGAGGACGCTGTCCGTATTGTTCGCTGGCAAGTTGAAAGTGTTCTAAGAACACTTGCGGTGTCCTGAAATGTTCGTAAATAAACAAAATGGGGGTGTCCTGAGGACGCTGTCCGTATTGTTCGCTGGCAAGTAGAAAGTGTTCTAAGAACCCTCGCGGTGTCCTGAAATGTTCGTAAATAAACAAAATGGGGGTGTCCTCAGGACGCTGTCCGTATTGTTCGCTGGCAAGTTGAAAGTGTTCTAAGAACACTCGCGGTGTCCTGAAATGTTCGTAAATAAACACAATGGGGTGTCCTGAGGACGCTGTCCGTATTGTTCGCTGGCAAGTTGAAAGTGTTCTAAGAACACTTGCGGTGTCCTGAAATGTTCGTAAATAAACAAAATGGGATTGTCCTGAGGACGCTGTCCGTATTGTTCGCTGGCAAGTTGAAAGTGTTCTAAGAACACTCGCGGTGTCCTGAAATGTTCGTAAATAAACAAAATGGGGGTGTCCTGAGTACGCTGTCCGTATTGTATGCTGGCAAGTTGAAAGCGTTCTAAGAACACTCGCGGTGTCCTGAAATGTTCGTAAATAAACAAAATGGGGGTGTCCTGATGACGCTGTCCATATTGTTCGCTGGCAAGTTGAAAGTGTTCTAAGAACACTCGCAGTGTCCTGAAATGTTCCTAAATAAACAAAATTGGGGTGTCCTGAGGACGCTGTCCGTATTGTTCGCTGGCAAGTTGAAAGTGTTCTAAGAACACTGGCGGTGTCCTGAAATGTTTATAAATAAACAAAATGGGGGTGTCCTGAGGACGCTGTCCGTATTGTTCGCTGGCAAGTTGAAAGTGTTCTAAGAACACTCGCGGTGTCCTGAAATGTTCGTAAATAAACAAAATGGGGGTGTCCTGAGGACGCTGTCCGTATTGTTCGCTGGCAAGTTGAAAGTGTTCTAAGAACACTCGCAGTGTCCTGAAATGTTCGTAAATAAACAAAATGGGGGTGTCCTGAGTACGCTGTCCGTATTGTTCGCTGGCAAGTTGAAAGTGTTCTAAGAAAACTCGCAGTGTCCTGAAATGTTCGTAAATAAACAAAATGGGGGTGTCCTGAGGACGCTGTCCGTATTGTTCGCTGGCTAGTTGACAGTGTTCTAAGAACACTCGCGGTGTCCTGAAATGTTCGTAAATAAACAAAATGGGATTGTCTTGAGGACACTGTCCGTATTGTTCGCTGGCAAGTTGAAAGTGTTCTAAGAACACTCGCGGTGTCCTGAAATTTTCGTAAATAAACAAAATGGCGGTGTCCTGAGGACGCTGTCCATATTGTTCACTGGCAAGTTGAAAGTGTTCTAAGAACACTCGCGTTGTCCTGAAATGTTCGTAAATAAACACAATGGGGGTGTCCTGAGGACTCTGTGCGTATTGTTCGCTGGCAAGTTGAAAGTGTTCTAAGAACACTCACAGTGTCATGAAATGTTCGTAAATAAACAAAATGGGGGTGTCCTGAGGACACTGTCTGTATTGTTCGCTGGCAAGTTGGAAGTGTTCTAAGAACACTTGCGGTGTCCTGAAATGTTCGTAAATAAGCAAAATGGGGGTGTCCTGAGGACGCTGTCGGTATTGTTCGCTGGCAAGTTGAAAGTGTTCTAAGAACACTCGCGGTGTCCTGAAATGTTCGTAAATAAACAAAATGTGGGTGTCCTGAGGATGCTGTCCGTATTGTTTGCTGGCAAGTTGAAAGCGGTCTAAGAACACTCGCGGTGTCCTGAAATGTTCGTAAATAAACAAAATGGGGTGTCCTGAGGACGCTGTCCATATTGTTCACTGGCAAGTTGAAAGTGTTCTAAGAACACTCGCTGTGTCCTGAAATGTTCGTAAATAAAGAAAATCGGGGTGTCCTGAGGACGCTGTCCGTATTGTTCACTGGCAAGTTGAAAGTGTTCTAAGAACACTCGAGGTGTCCTGAAATGTTCGTAAATAAACACAATGGGATTGTCCTGAGTTTGCTGTCTGTATTGTTCGCTGGCAAGTTGAAAGTGTTCTAAGAACACTCACGGTGTCCTTAAATGTTCGTAAATAAACAAAATGGGGGTGTCCTGAGGACGCTGTCCGTATTGTTCGCTGGCAAGTTGAAAGTGTTCTAAGAACACTCGCGGTGTCATGAAATGTTCGTAAATAAACAAAATGGGGGTGTCCTGAGGACGCTGTCCGTATTGTTCGCTGGCAAGTTGGAAGTGTTCTAAGAACACTCGCGGTGTCCTGAAATGTTCGTAAATAAGCAAAATGGGGGTGTCCTGAGGACACTGTCCGTATTGTTCGCTGGCAAGTTGAAAGTGTTCTAAAAACACTTGCGGTGTCCTGAAATGTTCGTAAATAAACGAAATGTGAGTGTCCTGAGGACGCTGTCCGTATTGTCCGCTGGCAAGTTGAAAGCGTTCTAAGAACACTCGCGGTGTCCTGAAATGTTCGTAAATAAACAAAATGGGGTGTCCTGAGGACGCTGTCCGTATTGTTCGCTGGCAAGTTGAAAGTGTTCTAAGAACACTCGCGGTGTCCTTAAATGTTCGTAAATAAACAAAATGGGGGTGTCCTGAGGACGCTGTCCGTATGGTTCGCTGGCAAGTTGAAAGTGTCCTAAGAACACTCGCGGTGTCCTGAAATGTTTTTAAATAAAAAAAATGGGTGTGTCAAAATGGGTGTGTCCTGAGGACGCTGTCCGTATTGTTCGCTGGCAAGTTGAAAGTGTTCTAAGAACACTCGCGGTGTCCTGAAATGTTCGTAAATAAACAAAATGGGGGTGTCCTGAGGACGCTGTCCGTATTGTTCGATGGCAAGCTGAAAGTGTTCTAAGAACACTCGCAGTGTCCTGAAATGTTCGTAAATGAACAAAATGGGGGTGTCCTGAGGACGCTGTCTGTATTGTTCGCTGGCAAGTTGAAAGTGTTCTAAGAACACTCTCAGTGTCCCGAAATGTTCGTAAATAAACAAAATGGGATTGTCCTGAGGAAGCTGTCTGTATTGTTCGCTGGCAAGTTGAAAGTGTTCTAAGAACACTCGCGTTGTCCTGAAATGTTCGTAAATAAACAAAATGGGGCTGTCCTGAGGACGCTGTCCGTATTGTTTGCTGGCAAGTTGAAAGTGTTCTAAGAACACTTGCGGTGTCCTGAAATGTTCGTAAATAAACAAAATGGGGGTGTCCTGAGGACGCTGTCCGTATTGTTCGCTGGCAAGTTGAAAGTGTTCTAAGAACACTCGCGGTGTCCTGAAATGTTCGTAAATAAACAAAATAGGGGTGTCCTGTGGACGCTGTCCGTATTGTTAGCTGGCAAGTTGAAAGTGTTCTAAGAACACTCGCGGTGTCCTGAAATGTTCGTAAATAAACAAAATGGGGTGTCCTGAGGACGCTGTCCGTATTGTTCGCTGGCAAGTTGAACGCGTTCTAAGAACACTTGCGGTGTCCTGAAATGTTCGTAAATAAACACAATGGAGGTGTCCTGAGGATGCTGTCCGTATTGTTTGCTGGCAAGTTGAAAGTGTTCTAAGAACACTTGCGGTGTCCTGAAATGTTCGTAAATAAACAAAATGAGATTGTCCTGAGGACGCTGTCCGTATTGTTCGTTGGCAAGTTGAAAGTGTTCTAAGAACACTCGCTGTGTCCTGAAATGTTCGTAAATAAACAAAATGGGGGTGTCCTGAGGACGCTGTCTGTATTGTTCGCTGGCAAGTTGCAAGTGTTCTAAAACACTCGCGGTGTCCTGAAATGTTCGTAAATAAACAAAATGGGGGTGTCCTGAGGACGCTGTCCGTATTGTTCGGTGGCAAGTTGAAAGTGTTCTAAGAACACTCGCGGTGTCCTGAAATGTTCGTAAATAAACACAATGGGGGTGTCCTGAGGACGCTGTCCGTATTGTTCGTTGGCTAGTTGAAAGTGTTCTAAGAACACTTGCGGTGTCCTGAAATGTTCGTAAATAAACAAAATGGGGGTGTCCTGAGGACGCTGTCCGTATTGTTCGCTGGCAAGTTGAAAGTGTTCTAAGAACACTCGCGGTGTCCTGAAATGTTCGTAAATAAACACAATGGGGGTGTCCTGAGGACTCTGTCCGTATTGTTTGCTGGCAAGTTGAAAGTGTTCTAAGAACACTCGCGGTGTCATGAAATGTTCGTAAATAAACAAAATGGGGGTGTCCTGAGGACGCTGTCCGTATTGTTCGCTGGCAAGTTGGAAGTGTTCTAAGAACACTCGCGGTGTCCTGAAATGATCGTAAATAAGCAAAATGGGGGTGTCCTGAGGACGCTGTCCGTATTGTTCGCTGGCAAGTTGAAAGTGTTCTAAGAACACTCGCGGTGTCCTGAAATGTTCGTAAATAAACACAATGGGGGTGTCCTGAGGACTCTGTCCGTATTGTTCGCTGGCAAGTTGAAAGTGTTCTAAGAACACTCACGGTGTCATGAAATGTTCGTAAATAAACAAAATGGGGGTGTCCTGAGGACGCTGTCCGTATTGTTCGCTGGCAAGTTGGAAGTGTTCTAAGAACACTCGCGGTGTCCTGAAATGTTCGTAAATAAACAAAATGGGGGTGTCCTGAGGACGCTGTCCGTATTGTTCGCTGGCAAGTTGAAAGTGTTCTAAGAACACTCGCAGTGTCCTGAAATGCTCCTAAATAAACAAAATGGGGTGTCCTGAGGACGCTGTCCGTATTGTTCGCTGGCAAGTTGAACGCGTTCTAAGAACACTTGCGGTGTCCTGAAATGTTCGTAAATAAACACAATGGGGGTGTCCTGAGGATGCTGTCCGTATTGTTCGCTGGCAAGTTGAAAGTGTTCTAAGAACACTTGCGGTGTCCTGAAATGTTCGTAAATCAACAAAATGAGATTGTCCTGAGGACTCTGTCCGTATTGTTCGCTGGCAAGTTGAAAGTGTTCTAAGAACACTCGCGGTGTCCTGAAATGTTCGTAAATAAACAAAATGGGGGTGTCCTGAGGACGCTGTCCATATTGTTCGCTGGCAAGTTGAAAGTGTTCTAAGAACACTCGCGGTGTCCTGAAATGTTCGTAAATAAACAAAATGGGGGTGTCCTGAGGACGCTGTCCGGATTGTATGCTGGCAAGTTGACAGTGTTCTAAGAACAGTCGCGGTGTCCTGAAATGTTCGTAAATAAACAAAATGGGGATGTCCTGAGCACGCTGTCCGTATTGTTCGCTGGCAAATTGAAAGTGTTCTAAGAACACTCGCGGTGTCCTGAAATGTTTGTAAATAAACAAAATGGCGGTGTCCTGAGGACGCTGTCCGTATTGTTCGCTGGCAAGTTGAAAGTGTTCTAAGAACACTCGCGGTGTCCTGAAATGTTCGTAAATAAACAAAATGGGGGTGTCCTGAGGACGCTGTCCGTATTGTTCGCTGGCAAGTTGAAAGTGTTCTAAGAACACTCGCGGTGTCCTGAAATGTTTGTAAATAAACAAAATGGGGGTGTCCTGAGGACGCTGTCAGTATTGTTCGCTGGCAAGTTGAAAGTGTTCTAAGAACACTGGCGGTGTCCTGAAATGTTCGTAAATAAACAAAATGGGGGTGTCCTGAGGACGCTGTCCGTATTGTTCGCTGGCAAGTTGAAAGTGTTCTAAGAACACTAGCGGTGTCCTGAAATGTTTGTAAATAAACAAAATGGGGGTGTCCTGAGGACGCTGTCAGTATTGTTCGCTGGCAAGTTGAACGTTTTCTAAGAACACTCGCTGTGTCCTGAAATGTTCCTAAATAAACAAAATGGGGGTGTCCTGAGGATGCTGTCCGTATTGTTCGCTGGCAAGTTGAAAGTGTTCTAAGAACACTCGCGGTGTCCTTAAATGTTCGTAAATAACCAAAATGGGGGTGTCCTGAGGACGCTGTCCGTATTGTTCGCCTGCAAGTTGAAAGTGTTCTAAGAACACTCGCGGTGTCCTGAAATGTTTGTAAATAAACAAAATGGGTGTGTCCTGAGGACTCTGTCCGTATTGTTCGCTGGCAAGTTGAAAGTGTTCTAAGAACACTTGCGGTGTCCTGAAATGTTCATAAATAAACAAAATGTGAGTGTCCTGAGGACGCTGTCCGTATTGTCAGCTGGCAAGTTGAAAGCGTTCTAAGAACACTCGCGGTGTCCTGAAATGTTCGTAAATAAACAAAATGGGGTGTCCTGAGGACGCTGTCCGTATTGTTCGCTGGCAAGTTGAAAGTGTTCTAAGAACACTCGCAGTGTCCTTAAATGTTCGTAAATAAACAAAATGGGGGTGTCCTGAGGACGCTGTCCGTATGGTTCGCTGGCAGGTTGAAAGTGTCCTAAGAACACTCGCGGTGTCCTGAAATGTTTTTAAATAAAAAAAATGGGTGTGTCAAAATGGGTGTGTCCTGAGGACGCTGTCCGTATTGTTCGCTGGCAAGTTGAAAGTGTTCTAAGAACACTCGCGGTGTCCTGAAATGTTCGTAAATAAACAAAATGGGGGTGTCCTGAGGACGCTGTCTGTATTGTTCGCTGGCAAGTTGAAAGTGTTCTAAGAACACTCGCAGTGTCCTGAAATGTTCGTAAATGAACAAAATGGGGGTGTCCTGAGGACGCTGTCTGTATTATTCGCTGGCAAGTTGAAAGTGTTCTAAGAACACTCTCGGTGTCCTGAAATGTTCGTAAATAAACAAAATGGGATTGTCCTGAGGAAGCTGTCTGTATTGTTCGCTGGCAAGTTGAAAGTGTTCTAAGAACACTCGCGTTGTCCTGAAATGTTCGTAAATAAACAAAATGGGGGTGTCCTGAGGACGCTGTCCGTATTGTTCGCTGGCAAGTTGAAAGTGTTCTAAGAACACTCGCGGTGTTCTGAAATGTTCGTAAATAAACAAAATGGGGGTGTCCTGAGGACGCTGTCCGTATTGTTCGCTGGCAAGTTGAAAGTGTTCTAAGAACACTCGCGGTGTCCTGAAATGTTCGTAAATAAACAAAATGGGGGTGTCCTGAGGACGCTGTCCGTATTGTTCGCTGGCAAGTTGAAAGTGTTCTAAGAACACTCGCGGTGTCCTGAAATGTTCGTAAATAAACAAAATGGGGTGTCCTGAGGACGCTGTCCGTATTGTTCGCTGGCAAGTTGAACGCGTTCTAAGAACATTTGCGGTGTCCTGAAATGTTCGTAAATAAACACAATGGGGGTGTCCTGAGGATGCTGTCCGTATTGTTTGCTGGCAAGTTGAAAGTGTTCTAAGAACACTTGCGGTGTCCTGAAATGTTCGTAAATAAACAAAATGAGATTGTCCTGAGGACGCTGTCCGTATTGTTCGCTGGCAAGTTGAAAGTGTTCTAAGAACACTCGCGGTGTCCTGAAATGTTCGTAAATAAACAAAGTGGGGGTGTCCTGAGGACGCTGTCCGTATTGTTCGCTGGCAAGTTGAAAGTGTTCTTAGAACACTGGCAGTGTCCTGAAATGTTCGTAAAAAAACAGAATGGGGGTGTCCTGAAGACGCTGTCCGTATTGTTCGTTGGCAAGTTGAAAGTGTTCTAAGAACACTCGCTGTGTCCTGAAATGTTCGTAAATAAACAAAATGGGGGTGTCCTGAGGACGCTGTCTGTATTGTTCACTGGCAAGTTGAAAGTGTTCTAAGAACACTCGCGGTGTCCTTCAATGTTCGTAAATAACCAAAATGGGGGTGTCCTGAGGACGCTGTCCGTATTGTTCGCCTGCAAGTTGAAAGTGTTCTAAGAACACTCGCGGTGTCCTGAAATGTTTGTAAATAAACAAAATGGGTGTGTCCTGAGGACTCTGTCCGTATTGTCCGCTGGCAAGTTGAAAGTGTTCTAAGAACACTTGCGGTGTCCTGAAATGTTCATAAAAAAACAAAATGTGAGTGTCCTGAGGACGCTGTCCGTATTGTCCGCTGGCAAGTTGAAAGCGTTCTAAGAACACTCGCGGTGTCCTGAAATGTTCGTAAATAAACAAAATGGGGTGTCCTGAGGACGCTGTCCGTATTGTTCGCTGGCAAGTTGAAAGTGTTCTAAGAACACTCGCAGTGTCCTTAAATGTTCGTAAATAAACAAAATGGGGGTGTCCTGAGGACGCTGTCCGTATGGTTCGCTGGCAGGTTGAAAGTGTCCTAAGAACACTCGCGGTGTCCTGAAATGTTTTTAAATAAAAAAAATGGGTGTGTCAAAATGGGTGTGTCCTGAGGACGCTGTCCGTATTGTTCGCTGGCAAGTTGAAAGTGTTCTAAGAACACTCGTGGTGTCCTGAAATGTTCGTAAATAAACAAAATGGGGGTGTCCTGAGGACGCTGTCCGTATTGTTCGCTGGCAAGTTGAAAGTGTTCTAAGAACACTCGCAGTGTCCTGAAATGTTCGTAAATGAACAAAATGGGGGTGTCCTGAGGACGCTGTCTGTATTGTTCGCTGGCAAGTTGAAAGTGTTCTAAGAACACTCTCGGTGTCCTGAAATGTTCGTAAATAAACAAAATGGGATTGTCCTGAGGAAGCTGTCTGTTTTGTTCGCTGGCAAGTTGAAAGTGTTCTAAGAACACTCGCGTTGTCCTGAAATGTTCGTAAATAAACAAAATGGGGGTGTCCTGAGGACGCTGTCCGTATTGTTCGCTGGCAAGTTGAAAGTGTTCTAAGAACACTCGCGGTGTTCTGAAATGTTCGTAAATAAACAAAATGGGGGTGTCCTGAGGACGCTGTCCGTATTGTTCGCTGGCAAGTTGAAAGTGTTCTAAGAACACTCGCGGTGTCCTGAAATGTTCGTAAATAAACAAAATGGGGGTGTCCTGAGGACGCTGTCCGTATTGTTCGCTGGCAAGTTGAAAGTGTTCTAAGAACACTCGCGGTGTCCTGAAATGTTCGTAAATAAACAAAATGGGGTGTCCTGAGGACGCTGTCCGTATTGTTCGCTGGCAAGTTGAACGCGTTCTAAGAACACTTGCGGTGTCCTGAAATGTTCGTAAATAAACACAATGGGGGTGTCCTGAGGATGCTGTCCGTATTGTTTGCTGGCAAGTTGAAAGTGTTCTAAGAACACTTGCGGTGTCCTGAAATGTTCGTAAATAAACAAAATGAGATTGTCCTGAGGACGCTGTCCGTATTGTTCGCTGGCAAGTTGAAAGTGTTCTAAGAACACTCGCGGTGTCCTGAAATGTTCGTAAATAAACAAAGTAGGGGTGTCCTGAGGACGCTGTCTGTATTGTTCGCTGGCAAGTTGAAAGTGTTCTAAGAACACTTGCGGTGTCCTGAAATGTTCGTAAATAAACAAAATGGGGGTGTCCTGAGGACGCTGTCCGTATTGTTCGCTGGCAAGTTGAAAGTGTTCTAAGAACACTCGCGGTGTCCTGAAATGTTCCTAAATAAACAAAATTGGGGTTTCCTGAAGACGCTGTCCGTATTGTTCGCTGGCAAGTTGAAAGTGTTCTAAGAACACTGGCAGTGTCCTGAAATGTTCGTAAAAAAACAGAATGGGGGTGTCCTGAAGACGCTGTCCGTATTGTTCGTTGGCAAGTTGAACGTGTTCTAAGAACACTCGCGGTGTCCTGAAATGTTCGTAAATAAACAAAATGGGTGTGTCCTGAGGACGCTGTCTGTATTGTTCGCTGGCAAGTTGAAAGTGTTCTAAAACACTCGCGGTGTCCTGAAATGTTCGTAAATAAACAAAATGGGGGTGTCCTGAGGACGCTGTCCATATTGTTCGCTGGCAAGTTGAAAGTATTCTAAGAACACTCGCGGTGTCCTGAAATGTTCGTAAATAAACACAATGGGGGTGTCCTGAGGACGCTGTCCGTATTGTTCGCTGGCTAGTTGAAAGCGTTCTAAGAACACTCGCGGTGTCCTGAAATGTTCGTAAATAAACAAAATGGGATTGTCCTTAGGACACTGTCCGTATTGTTCGCTGGTAAGTTGAAAGTGTTCTAAGAACACTCGCGGTGTCCTGAAATGTTCGTAAATAAACAAAATAGGGGTGTCCTGAGGACGCTGTCCATTTTGTTCACTGGCAAGTTGAAAGTGTTCTAAGAACACTCGCGGTGTCCTGAAATGTTCGTAAATAAACACAATGGGGGTGTCCTGAGGACTCTGTCCGTATTGTTCGCTGGCAAGTTGAAAGTGTTCTAAGAACACTCACCGTGTCATGAAATGTTCGTAAATAAAGAAAATGGGGGTGTCCTGAGGACACTGTCCGTATTGTTCGCTGGCAAGTTGGAAGTGTTCTAAGAACACTCGCGGTGTCCTGAAATGTTCGTAAATAAGCAAAATGGGGGTGTCCTGAGGACGCTGTCCGTATTGTTTGCTGGCAAGTTGAAAGTGTTCTAACAACACTCACGGCGTCCTGAAATGTTCCTAAATAAACAAAATGTGGGTGTCCTGAGGACGCTGTCCGTATTGTTTGCTGGCAAGTTGAAAGCGTTCTAAGAACACTCGCGGTGTCCTGAAATGTTTGTAAATAAACAAAATGGGGTATCCTGAGGACGCTGTCCATATTGTTCACTGGCAAGTTGAAAGTGTCCTAAGAACACTTGCGGTGTCCTGAAATGTTTGTAAATAAAAAAAATGGGTGTGTCAAAATGGGTGTGTCCTGAGGACGCTCTCCGTATTGTTCGCTGACAAGTTGAAAGTGTTCTAAGAACACTCGCGGTGTCCTGAAATGTTCGTAAATAAACAAAATGGGGGTGTCCTGAGGACGCTGTCTGTATTGTTCGCTGGCAAGTTGAAAGTGTTCTAAGAACACTCTCGGTGTCCTGAAATGTTCGTAAATAAACAAAATGGGATTGTCCTGAGGAAGCTGTCTGTATTGTTCGCTGGCAAGTTGAAAGTGTTCTAAGAACACTCGCGTTGTCCTGAAATGTTCGTAAATAAACAAAATGGGGGTGTCCTGAGGACGCTGTCCGTATTGTTCGCTGGCAAGTTGAAAGTGTTCTAAGAACACTCGCGGTGTTCTGAAATGTTCGTAAATAAACAAAATGGGGGTGTCCTGAGGACGCTGTCCGTATTGTTCGCTGGCAAGTTGAAAGTGTTCTAATAACACTCGCGGTGTCCTGAAATGTTCGTAAATAAACAAAATGGGGGTGTCCTGAGGACGCTGTCCGTATTGTTCGCTGGCAAGTTGAAAGTGTTCTAAGAACACTCACGGTGTCCTGAAATGTTCGTAAATAAACAAAATGGGGTGTCCTGAGGACGCTGTCCGTATTGTTCGCTGGCAAGTTGAACGCGTTCTAAGAACACTTGCGGTGTCCTGAAATGTTCGTAAATAAACACAATGGGGTGTCCTGAGGATGCTGTCCGTATTGTTTGCTGGCAAGTTGAAAGTGTTCTAAGAACACTTGCGGTGTCCTGAAATGTTCGTAAATAAACAAAATGAGATTGTCCTGAGGACGCTGTCCGTATTGTTCGCTGGCAAGTTGAAAGTGTTCTAAGAACACTCGCGGTGTCCTGAAATGTTCGTAAATAAACAAAGTGGGGGTGTCCTGAGGACGCTGTCCGTATTGTTCGCTGGCAAGTTGAAAGTGTTCTAAGAACACTTGCGGTGTCCTGAAATGTTTGTAAATAAACAAAATGGGGGTGTCCTGAGGACGCTGTCCGTATTGTTCGCTGGCAAGTTGAAAGTGTTCTAAGAACACTCGCGGTGTCCTGAAATGTTCCTAAATAAACAAAATTGGGGTTTCCTGAGGACGCTGTCCGTATTGTTCGCTGGCAAGTTGAAAGTGTTCTAAGAACACTGGCAGTGTCCTGAAATGTTCGTAAAAAAACAGAATGGGGGTGTCCTGAAGACGCTGTCCGTATTGTTCGTTGGCAAGTTGAAAGTGTTCTAAGAACACTCGCTGTGTCCTGAAATGTTCGTAAATAAACAAAATGGGGGTGTCCTGAGGACGCTGTCTGTATTGTTCGCTGGCAAGTTGAAAGTGTTCTAAAACACTCGCGGTTTCCTGAAATGTTCGTAAATAAACAAAATGGGGGTGTCCTGAGGACGCTGTCCATATTGTTCGCTGCCAAGTTGAAAGTGTTCTAAGAACACTCGCGGTGTCCTGAAATGTTCGTAAATAAACACAATGGGGGTGTCCTGAGGACGCTGTCCGTATTGTTCGCTGGCTAGTTGAAAGCGTTCTAAGAACACTCGCGGTGTCCTGAAATGTTCGTAAATAAACGAAATGGGATTGTCCTTAGGACACTGTCCGTATTGTTCGCTGGTAAGTTGAAAGTGTTCTAAGAACACTCGCGGTGTCCTGAAATGTTCGTAAATAAACAAAATGGGGGTGTCCTGAGGACGCTGTCCGTATTGTTCGCTGGCAAGTTGAAAGTGTTCTAAGAACACTCGCGGTGTCCTGAAATGTTCGTAAATAAACAAAATGGGGGTGTCCTAAGGACGCTGTCTGTATTGTTCGCTGGCAAGTTGAAAGTGTTCTAAGAACACTCGCGGTGTCCTGAAATGTTCGTAAATAAACAAAATGGGGGTGTCCTGAGGACGCTGTCCGTATTGTTCGCTGGCAAGTTGAAAGTGTTCTAAGAACACTCGCGGTGTCCTGAAATGTTCGTAAATAAACAAAATGGGGGTGTCCTAAGGACGCTGTCTGTATAGTTCGCTGGCAAGTTGAAAGTGTTCTAAGAACACTCGCGGTGTCCTGAAATGTTCGTAAATAAACAAAATGGGGGTGTCCTGAGGACGCTGTCCGTATTGTTCGCTGGCAAGTTGAAAGTGTTCTAAGAACACTTGCGGTGTCCTGAAATGTTCGTAAATAAACAAAATGGGGGTGTCCTGAGGACGCTGTCCGTATTGTTCGCTGGCAAGTTGAAAGTGTTCTAAGAACACTCGCGGTGTCCTGAAATGTTCGTAAATAAACACAATGGGGGTGTCCTGAGGACGCTGTCCGTATTGTTCGCTGGCTAGTTGAAAGCGTTCTAAGAACACTCGCGGTGTCCTGAAATGTTCGTAAATAAACGAAATGGGATTGTCCTTAGGACACTGTCCGTATTGTTCGCTGGTAAGTTGAAAGTGTTCTAAGAACACTCGCGGTGTCCTGAAATGTTCGTAAATAAACAAAATGGGGGTGTCCTGAGGACGCTGTCCGTATTGTTCGCTGGCAAGTTGAAAGTGTTCTAAGAAAACTCGCAGTGTCCTGAAATGTTCGTAAATAAACAAAATGGGGGTGTCCTGAGGACGCTGTCCGTATTGTTCGCTGGCTAGTTGACAGTGTTCTAAGAACACTCGCGGTGTCCTGAAATGTTCGTAAATAAACAAAATGGGATTGTCTTGAGGACACTGTCCGTATTGTTCGCTGGCAAGTTGAAAGTGTTCTAAGAACACTCGCGGTGTCCTGAAATTTTCGTAAATAAACAAAATGGCGGTGTCCTGAGGACGCTGTCCATATTGTTCACTGGCAAGTTGAAAGTGTTCTAAGAACACTCGCGTTGTCCTGAAATGTTCGTAAATAAACACAATGGGGGTGTCCTGAGGACTCTGTGCGTATTGTTCGCTGGCAAGTTGAAAGTGTTCTAAGAACACTCACAGTGTCATGAAATGTTCGTAAATAAACAAAATGGGGGTGTCCTGAGGACACTGTCTGTATTGTTCGCTGGCAAGTTGGAAGTGTTCTAAGAACACTTGCGGTGTCCTGAAATGTTCGTAAATAAGCAAAATGGGGGTGTCCTGAGGACGCTGTCGGTATTGTTCGCTGGCAAGTTGAAAGTGTTCTAAGAACACTCGCGGTGTCCTGAAATGTTCGTAAATAAACAAAATGTGGGTGTCCTGAGGATGCTGTCCGTATTGTTTGCTGGCAAGTTGAAAGCGGTCTAAGAACACTCGCGGTGTCCTGAAATGTTCGTAAATAAACAAAATGGGGTGTCCTGAGGACGCTGTCCATATTGTTCACTGGCAAGTTGAAAGTGTTCTAAGAACACTCGCTGTGTCCTGAAATGTTCGTAAATAAAGAAAATCGGGGTGTCCTGAGGACGCTGTCCGTATTGTTCACTGGCAAGTTGAAAGTGTTCTAAGAACACTCGAGGTGTCCTGAAATGTTCGTAAATAAACACAATGGGATTGTCCTGAGTTTGCTGTCTGTATTGTTCGCTGGCAAGTTGAAAGTGTTCTAAGAACACTCACGGTGTCCTTAAATGTTCGTAAATAAACAAAATGGGGGTGTCCTGAGGACGCTGTCCGTATTGTTCGCTGGCAAGTTGAAAGTGTTCTAAGAACACTCGCGGTGTCATGAAATGTTCGTAAATAAACAAAATGGGGGTGTCCTGAGGACGCTGTCCGTATTGTTCGCTGGCAAGTTGGAAGTGTTCTAAGAACACTCGCGGTGTCCTGAAATGTTCGTAAATAAGCAAAATGGGGGTGTCCTGAGGACACTGTCCGTATTGTTCGCTGGCAAGTTGAAAGTGTTCTAAAAAAACTTGCGGTGTCCTGAAATGTTCGTAAATAAACGAAATGTGAGTGTCCTGAGGACGCTGTCCGTATTGTCCGCTGGCAAGTTGAAAGCGTTCTAAGAACACTCGCGGTGTCCTGAAATGTTCGTAAATAAACAAAATGGGGTGTCCTGAGGACGCTGTCCGTATTGTTCGCTGGCAAGTTGAAAGTGTTCTAAGAACACTCGCGGTGTCCTTAAATGTTCGTAAATAAACAAAATGGGGGTGTCCTGAGGACGCTGTCCGTATGGTTCGCTGGCAAGTTGAAAGTGTCCTAAGAACACTCGCGGTGTCCTGAAATGTTTTTAAATAAAAAAAATGGGTGTGTCAAAATGGGTGTGTCCTGAGGACGCTGTCCGTATTGTTCGCTGGCAAGTTGAAAGTGTTCTAAGAACACTCGCGGTGTCCTGAAATGTTCGTAAATAAACAAAATGGGGGTGTCCTGAGGACGCTGTCCGTATTGTTCGATGGCAAGCTGAAAGTGTTCTAAGAACACTCGCAGTGTCCTGAAATGTTCGTAAATGAACAAAATGGGGGTGTCCTGAGGACGCTGTCTGTATTGTTCGCTGGCAAGTTGAAAGTGTTCTAAGAACACTCTCAGTGTCCCGAAATGTTCGTAAATAAACAAAATGGGATTGTCCTGAGGAAGCTGTCTGTATTGTTCGCTGGCAAGTTGAAAGTGTTCTAAGAACACTCGCGTTGTCCTGAAATGTTCGTAAATAAACAAAATGGGGCTGTCCTGAGGACGCTGTCCGTATTGTTTGCTGGCAAGTTGAAAGTGTTCTAAGAACACTTGCGGTGTCCTGAAATGTTCGTAAATAAACAAAATGGGGGTGTCCTGAGGACGCTGTCCGTATTGTTCGCTGGCAAGTTGAAAGTGTTCTAAGAACACTCGCGGTGTCCTGAAATGTTCGTAAATAAACAAAATAGGGGTGTCCTGTGGACGCTGTCCGTATTGTTAGCTGGCAAGTTGAAAGTGTTCTAAGAACACTCGCGGTGTCCTGAAATGTTCGTAAATAAACAAAATGGGGTGTCCTGAGGACGCTGTCCGTATTGTTCGCTGGCAAGTTGAACGCGTTCTAAGAACACTTGCGGTGTCCTGAAATGTTCGTAAATAAACACAATGGAGGTGTCCTGAGGATGCTGTCCGTATTGTTTGCTGGCAAGTTGAAAGTGTTCTAAGAACACTTGCGGTGTCCTGAAATGTTCGTAAATAAACAAAATGAGATTGTCCTGAGGACGCTGTCCGTATTGTTCGTTGGCAAGTTGAAAGTGTTCTAAGAACACTCGCTGTGTCCTGAAATGTTCGTAAATAAACAAAATGGGGGTGTCCTGAGGACGCTGTCTGTATTGTTCGCTGGCAAGTTGCAAGTGTTCTAAAACACTCGCGGTGTCCTGAAATGTTCGTAAATAAACAAAATGGGGGTGTCCTGAGGACGCTGTCCGTATTGTTCGGTGGCAAGTTGAAAGTGTTCTAAGAACACTCGCGGTGTCCTGAAATGTTCGTAAATAAACACAATGGGGGTGTCCTGAGGACGCTGTCCGTATTGTTCGTTGGCTAGTTGAAAGTGTTCTAAGAACACTTGCGGTGTCCTGAAATGTTCGTAAATAAACAAAATGGGGGTGTCCTGAGGACGCTGTCCGTATTGTTCGCTGGCAAGTTGAAAGTGTTCTAAGAACACTCGCGGTGTCCTGAAATGTTCGTAAATAAACACAATGGGGGTGTCCTGAGGACTCTGTCCGTATTGTTTGCTGGCAAGTTGAAAGTGTTCTAAGAACACTCGCGGTGTCATGAAATGTTCGTAAATAAACAAAATGGGGGTGTCCTGAGGACGCTGTCCGTATTGTTCGCTGGCAAGTTGGAAGTGTTCTAAGAACACTCGCGGTGTCCTGAAATGATCGTAAATAAGCAAAATGGGGGTGTCCTGAGGACGCTGTCCGTATTGTTCGCTGGCAAGTTGAAAGTGTTCTAAGAACACTCGCGGTGTCCTGAAATGTTCGTAAATAAACACAATGGGGGTGTCCTGAGGACTCTGTCCGTATTGTTCGCTGGCAAGTTGAAAGTGTTCTAAGAACACTCACGGTGTCATGAAATGTTCGTAAATAAACAAAATGGGGGTGTCCTGAGGACGCTGTCCGTATTGTTCGCTGGCAAGTTGGAAGTGTTCTAAGAACACTCGCGGTGTCCTGAAATGTTCGTAAATAAACAAAATGGGGGTGTCCTGAGGACGCTGTCCGTATTGTTCGCTGGCAAGTTGAAAGTGTTCTAAGAACACTCGCAGTGTCCTGAAATGCTCCTAAATAAACAAAATGGGGTGTCCTGAGGACGCTGTCCGTATTGTTCGCTGGCAAGTTGAACGCGTTCTAAGAACACTTGCGGTGTCCTGAAATGTTCGTAAATAAACACAATGGGGGTGTCCTGAGGATGCTGTCCGTATTGTTCGCTGGCAAGTTGAAAGTGTTCTAAGAACACTTGCGGTGTCCTGAAATGTTCGTAAATCAACAAAATGAGATTGTCCTGAGGACTCTGTCCGTATTGTTCGCTGGCAAGTTGAAAGTGTTCTAAGAACACTCGCGGTGTCCTGAAATGTTCGTAAATAAACAAAATGGGGGTGTCCTGAGGACGCTGTCCATATTGTTCGCTGGCAAGTTGAAAGTGTTCTAAGAACACTCGCGGTGTCCTGAAATGTTCGTAAATAAACAAAATGGGGGTGTCCTGAGGACGCTGTCCGGATTGTATGCTGGCAAGTTGACAGTGTTCTAAGAACAGTCGCGGTGTCCTGAAATGTTCGTAAATAAACAAAATGGGGATGTCCTGAGCACGCTGTCCGTATTGTTCGCTGGCAAATTGAAAGTGTTCTAAGAACACTCGCGGTGTCCTGAAATGTTTGTAAATAAACAAAATGGCGGTGTCCTGAGGACGCTGTCCGTATTGTTCGCTGGCAAGTTGAAAGTGTTCTAAGAACACTCGCGGTGTCCTGAAATGTTCGTAAATAAACAAAATGGGGGTGTCCTGAGGACGCTGTCCGTATTGTTCGCTGGCAAGTTGAAAGTGTTCTAAGAACACTCGCGGTGTCCTGAAATGTTTGTAAATAAACAAAATGGGGGTGTCCTGAGGACGCTGTCAGTATTGTTCGCTGGCAAGTTGAAAGTGTTCTAAGAACACTGGCGGTGTCCTGAAATGTTCGTAAATAAACAAAATGGGGGTGTCCTGAGGACGCTGTCCGTATTGTTCGCTGGCAAGTTGAAAGTGTTCTAAGAACACTAGCGGTGTCCTGAAATGTTTGTAAATAAACAAAATGGGGGTGTCCTGAGGACGCTGTCAGTATTGTTCGCTGGCAAGTTGAACGTTTTCTAAGAACACTCGCTGTGTCCTGAAATGTTCCTAAATAAACAAAATGGGGGTGTCCTGAGGATGCTGTCCGTATTGTTCGCTGGCAAGTTGAAAGTGTTCTAAGAACACTCGCGGTGTCCTTAAATGTTCGTAAATAACCAAAATGGGGGTGTCCTGAGGACGCTGTCCGTATTGTTCGCCTGCAAGTTGAAAGTGTTCTAAGAACACTCGCGGTGTCCTGAAATGTTTGTAAATAAACAAAATGGGTGTGTCCTGAGGACTCTGTCCGTATTGTTCGCTGGCAAGTTGAAAGTGTTCTAAGAACACTTGCGGTGTCCTGAAATGTTCATAAATAAACAAAATGTGAGTGTCCTGAGGACGCTGTCCGTATTGTCAGCTGGCAAGTTGAAAGCGTTCTAAGAACACTCGCGGTGTCCTGAAATGTTCGTAAATAAACAAAATGGGGTGTCCTGAGGACGCTGTCCGTATTGTTCGCTGGCAAGTTGAAAGTGTTCTAAGAACACTCGCAGTGTCCTTAAATGTTCGTAAATAAACAAAATGGGGGTGTCCTGAGGACGCTGTCCGTATGGTTCGCTGGCAGGTTGAAAGTGTCCTAAGAACACTCGCGGTGTCCTGAAATGTTTTTAAATAAAAAAAATGGGTGTGTCAAAATGGGTGTGTCCTGAGGACGCTGTCCGTATTGTTCGCTGGCAAGTTGAAAGTGTTCTAAGAACACTCGCGGTGTCCTGAAATGTTCGTAAATAAACAAAATGGGGGTGTCCTGAGGACGCTGTCTGTATTGTTCGCTGGCAAGTTGAAAGTGTTCTAAGAACACTCGCAGTGTCCTGAAATGTTCGTAAATGAACAAAATGGGGGTGTCCTGAGGACGCTGTCTGTATTATTCGCTGGCAAGTTGAAAGTGTTCTAAGAACACTCTCGGTGTCCTGAAATGTTCGTAAATAAACAAAATGGGATTGTCCTGAGGAAGCTGTCTGTATTGTTCGCTGGCAAGTTGAAAGTGTTCTAAGAACACTCGCGTTGTCCTGAAATGTTCGTAAATAAACAAAATGGGGGTGTCCTGAGGACGCTGTCCGTATTGTTCGCTGGCAAGTTGAAAGTGTTCTAAGAACACTCGCGGTGTTCTGAAATGTTCGTAAATAAACAAAATGGGGGTGTCCTGAGGACGCTGTCCGTATTGTTCGCTGGCAAGTTGAAAGTGTTCTAAGAACACTCGCGGTGTCCTGAAATGTTCGTAAATAAACAAAATGGGGGTGTCCTGAGGACGCTGTCCGTATTGTTCGCTGGCAAGTTGAAAGTGTTCTAAGAACACTCGCGGTGTCCTGAAATGTTCGTAAATAAACAAAATGGGGTGTCCTGAGGACGCTGTCCGTATTGTTCGCTGGCAAGTTGAACGCGTTCTAAGAACATTTGCGGTGTCCTGAAATGTTCGTAAATAAACACAATGGGGGTGTCCTGAGGATGCTGTCCGTATTGTTTGCTGGCAAGTTGAAAGTGTTCTAAGAACACTTGCGGTGTCCTGAAATGTTCGTAAATAAACAAAATGAGATTGTCCTGAGGACGCTGTCCGTATTGTTCGCTGGCAAGTTGAAAGTGTTCTAAGAACACTCGCGGTGTCCTGAAATGTTCGTAAATAAACAAAGTGGGGGTGTCCTGAGGACGCTGTCCGTATTGTTCGCTGGCAAGTTGAAAGTGTTCTTAGAACACTGGCAGTGTCCTGAAATGTTCGTAAAAAAACAGAATGGGGGTGTCCTGAAGACGCTGTCCGTATTGTTCGTTGGCAAGTTGAAAGTGTTCTAAGAACACTCGCTGTGTCCTGAAATGTTCGTAAATAAACAAAATGGGGGTGTCCTGAGGACGCTGTCTGTATTGTTCACTGGCAAGTTGAAAGTGTTCTAAGAACACTCGCGGTGTCCTTCAATGTTCGTAAATAACCAAAATGGGGGTGTCCTGAGGACGCTGTCCGTATTGTTCGCCTGCAAGTTGAAAGTGTTCTAAGAACACTCGCGGTGTCCTGAAATGTTTGTAAATAAACAAAATGGGTGTGTCCTGAGGACTCTGTCCGTATTGTCCGCTGGCAAGTTGAAAGTGTTCTAAGAACACTTGCGGTGTCCTGAAATGTTCATAAAAAAACAAAATGTGAGTGTCCTGAGGACGCTGTCCGTATTGTCCGCTGGCAAGTTGAAAGCGTTCTAAGAACACTCGCGGTGTCCTGAAATGTTCGTAAATAAACAAAATGGGGTGTCCTGAGGACGCTGTCCGTATTGTTCGCTGGCAAGTTGAAAGTGTTCTAAGAACACTCGCAGTGTCCTTAAATGTTCGTAAATAAACAAAATGGGGGTGTCCTGAGGACGCTGTCCGTATGGTTCGCTGGCAGGTTGAAAGTGTCCTAAGAACACTCGCGGTGTCCTGAAATGTTTTTAAATAAAAAAAATGGGTGTGTCAAAATGGGTGTGTCCTGAGGACGCTGTCCGTATTGTTCGCTGGCAAGTTGAAAGTGTTCTAAGAACACTCGTGGTGTCCTGAAATGTTCGTAAATAAACAAAATGGGGGTGTCCTGAGGACGCTGTCCGTATTGTTCGCTGGCAAGTTGAAAGTGTTCTAAGAACACTCGCAGTGTCCTGAAATGTTCGTAAATGAACAAAATGGGGGTGTCCTGAGGACGCTGTCTGTATTGTTCGCTGGCAAGTTGAAAGTGTTCTAAGAACACTCTCGGTGTCCTGAAATGTTCGTAAATAAACAAAATGGGATTGTCCTGAGGAAGCTGTCTGTTTTGTTCGCTGGCAAGTTGAAAGTGTTCTAAGAACACTCGCGTTGTCCTGAAATGTTCGTAAATAAACAAAATGGGGGTGTCCTGAGGACGCTGTCCGTATTGTTCGCTGGCAAGTTGAAAGTGTTCTAAGAACACTCGCGGTGTTCTGAAATGTTCGTAAATAAACAAAATGGGGGTGTCCTGAGGACGCTGTCCGTATTGTTCGCTGGCAAGTTGAAAGTGTTCTAAGAACACTCGCGGTGTCCTGAAATGTTCGTAAATAAACAAAATGGGGGTGTCCTGAGGACGCTGTCCGTATTGTTCGCTGGCAAGTTGAAAGTGTTCTAAGAACACTCGCGGTGTCCTGAAATGTTCGTAAATAAACAAAATGGGGTGTCCTGAGGACACTGTCCGTATTGTTCGCTGGCAAGTTGAACGCGTTCTAAGAACACTTGCGGTGTCCTGAAATGTTCGTAAATAAACACAATGGGGGTGTCCTGAGGATGCTGTCCGTATTGTTTGCTGGCAAGTTGAAAGTGTTCTAAGAACACTTGCGGTGTCCTGAAATGTTCGTAAATAAACAAAATGAGATTGTCCTGAGGACGCTGTCCGTATTGTTCGCTGGCAAGTTGAAAGTGTTCTAAGAACACTCGCGGTGTCCTGAAATGTTCGTAAATAAACAAAGTAGGGGTGTCCTGAGGACGCTGTCTGTATTGTTCGCTGGCAAGTTGAAAGTGTTCTAAGAACACTTGCGGTGTCCTGAAATGTTCGTAAATAAACAAAATGGGGGTGTCCTGAGGACGCTGTCCGTATTGTTCGCTGGCAAGTTGAAAGTGTTCTAAGAACACTCGCGGTGTCCTGAAATGTTCCTAAATAAACAAAATTGGGGTTTCCTGAAGACGCTGTCCGTATTGTTCGCTGGCAAGTTGAAAGTGTTCTAAGAACACTGGCAGTGTCCTGAAATGTTCGTAAAAAAACAGAATGGGGGTGTCCTGAAGACGCTGTCCGTATTGTTCGTTGGCAAGTTGAACGTGTTCTAAGAACACTCGCGGTGTCCTGAAATGTTCGTAAATAAACAAAATGGGTGTGTCCTGAGGACGCTGTCTGTATTGTTCGCTGGCAAGTTGAAAGTGTTCTAAAACACTCGCGGTGTCCTGAAATGTTCGTAAATAAACAAAATGGGGGTGTCCTGAGGACGCTGTCCATATTGTTCGCTGGCAAGTTGAAAGTATTCTAAGAACACTCGCGGTGTCCTGAAATGTTCGTAAATAAACACAATGGGGGTGTCCTGAGGACGCTGTCCGTATTGTTCGCTGGCTAGTTGAAAGCGTTCTAAGAACACTCGCGGTGTCCTGAAATGTTCGTAAATAAACAAAATGGGATTGTCCTTAGGACACTGTCCGTATTGTTCGCTGGTAAGTTGAAAGTGTTCTAAGAACACTCGCGGTGTCCTGAAATGTTCGTAAATAAACAAAATAGGGGTGTCCTGAGGACGCTGTCCATTTTGTTCACTGGCAAGTTGAAAGTGTTCTAAGAACACTCGCGGTGTCCTGAAATGTTCGTAAATAAACACAATGGGGGTGTCCTGAGGACTCTGTCCGTATTGTTCGCTGGCAAGTTGAAAGTGTTCTAAGAACACTCACCGTGTCATGAAATGTTCGTAAATAAAGAAAATGGGGGTGTCCTGAGGACACTGTCCGTATTGTTCGCTGGCAAGTTGGAAGTGTTCTAAGAACACTCGCGGTGTCCTGAAATGTTCGTAAATAAGCAAAATGGGGGTGTCCTGAGGACGCTGTCCGTATTGTTTGCTGGCAAGTTGAAAGTGTTCTAACAACACTCACGGCGTCCTGAAATGTTCCTAAATAAACAAAATGTGGGTGTCCTGAGGACGCTGTCCGTATTGTTTGCTGGCAAGTTGAAAGCGTTCTAAGAACACTCGCGGTGTCCTGAAATGTTTGTAAATAAACAAAATGGGGTATCCTGAGGACGCTGTCCATATTGTTCACTGGCAAGTTGAAAGTGTCCTAAGAACACTTGCGGTGTCCTGAAATGTTTGTAAATAAAAAAAATGGGTGTGTCAAAATGGGTGTGTCCTGAGGACGCTCTCCGTATTGTTCGCTGACAAGTTGAAAGTGTTCTAAGAACACTCGCGGTGTCCTGAAATGTTCGTAAATAAACAAAATGGGGGTGTCCTGAGGACGCTGTCTGTATTGTTCGCTGGCAAGTTGAAAGTGTTCTAAGAACACTCTCGGTGTCCTGAAATGTTCGTAAATAAACAAAATGGGATTGTCCTGAGGAAGCTGTCTGTATTGTTCGCTGGCAAGTTGAAAGTGTTCTAAGAACACTCGCGTTGTCCTGAAATGTTCGTAAATAAACAAAATGGGGGTGTCCTGAGGACGCTGTCCGTATTGTTCGCTGGCAAGTTGAAAGTGTTCTAAGAACACTCGCGGTGTTCTGAAATGTTCGTAAATAAACAAAATGGGGGTGTCCTGAGGACGCTGTCCGTATTGTTCGCTGGCAAGTTGAAAGTGTTCTAATAACACTCGCGGTGTCCTGAAATGTTCGTAAATAAACAAAATGGGGGTGTCCTGAGGACGCTGTCCGTATTGTTCGCTGGCAAGTTGAAAGTGTTCTAAGAACACTCACGGTGTCCTGAAATGTTCGTAAATAAACAAAATGGGGTGTCCTGAGGACGCTGTCCGTATTGTTCGCTGGCAAGTTGAACGCGTTCTAAGAACACTTGCGGTGTCCTGAAATGTTCGTAAATAAACACAATGGGGTGTCCTGAGGATGCTGTCCGTATTGTTTGCTGGCAAGTTGAAAGTGTTCTAAGAACACTTGCGGTGTCCTGAAATGTTCGTAAATAAACAAAATGAGATTGTCCTGAGGACGCTGTCCGTATTGTTCGCTGGCAAGTTGAAAGTGTTCTAAGAACACTCGCGGTGTCCTGAAATGTTCGTAAATAAACAAAGTGGGGGTGTCCTGAGGACGCTGTCCGTATTGTTCGCTGGCAAGTTGAAAGTGTTCTAAGAACACTTGCGGTGTCCTGAAATGTTTGTAAATAAACAAAATGGGGGTGTCCTGAGGACGCTGTCCGTATTGTTCGCTGGCAAGTTGAAAGTGTTCTAAGAACACTCGCGGTGTCCTGAAATGTTCCTAAATAAACAAAATTGGGGTTTCCTGAGGACGCTGTCCGTATTGTTCGCTGGCAAGTTGAAAGTGTTCTAAGAACACTGGCAGTGTCCTGAAATGTTCGTAAAAAAACAGAATGGGGGTGTCCTGAAGACGCTGTCCGTATTGTTCGTTGGCAAGTTGAAAGTGTTCTAAGAACACTCGCTGTGTCCTGAAATGTTCGTAAATAAACAAAATGGGGGTGTCCTGAGGACGCTGTCTGTATTGTTCGCTGGCAAGTTGAAAGTGTTCTAAAACACTCGCGGTTTCCTGAAATGTTCGTAAATAAACAAAATGGGGGTGTCCTGAGGACGCTGTCCATATTGTTCGCTGCCAAGTTGAAAGTGTTCTAAGAACACTCGCGGTGTCCTGAAATGTTCGTAAATAAACACAATGGGGGTGTCCTGAGGACGCTGTCCGTATTGTTCGCTGGCTAGTTGAAAGCGTTCTAAGAACACTCGCGGTGTCCTGAAATGTTCGTAAATAAACGAAATGGGATTGTCCTTAGGACACTGTCCGTATTGTTCGCTGGTAAGTTGAAAGTGTTCTAAGAACACTCGCGGTGTCCTGAAATGTTCGTAAATAAACAAAATGGGGGTGTCCTGAGGACGCTGTCCGTATTGTTCGCTGGCAAGTTGAAAGTGTTCTAAGAACACTCGCGGTGTCCTGAAATGTTCGTAAATAAACAAAATGGGGGTGTCCTAAGGACGCTGTCTGTATTGTTCGCTGGCAAGTTGAAAGTGTTCTAAGAACACTCGCGGTGTCCTGAAATGTTCGTAAATAAACAAAATGGGGGTGTCCTGAGGACGCTGTCCGTATTGTTCGCTGGCAAGTTGAAAGTGTTCTAAGAACACTCGCGGTGTCCTGAAATGTTCGTAAATAAACAAAATGGGGGTGTCCTAAGGACGCTGTCTGTATAGTTCGCTGGCAAGTTGAAAGTGTTCTAAGAACACTCGCGGTGTCCTGAAATGTTCGTAAATAAACAAAATGGGGGTGTCCTGAGGACGCTGTCCGTATTGTTCGCTGGCAAGTTGAAAGTGTTCTAAGAACACTTGCGGTGTCCTGAAATGTTCGTAAATAAACAAAATGGGGGTGTCCTGAGGACGCTGTCCGTATTGTTCGCTGGCAAGTTGAAAGTGTTCTAAGAACACTCGCGGTGTCCTGAAATGTTCGTAAATAAACACAATGGGGTGTCCTGAGGACGCTGTCCGTATTGTTCGCTGGCAAGTTGAAAGTGTTCTAAGAACACTCGCGGTGTCCTGAAATGTTCGTAAATAAACAAAATGGGGGTGTCCTGATGACGCTGTCCGTATTGTTCGCTGGCAAGTTGAAAGTGTTCTAAGAACACTTGCAGTGTCCTGAAATGTTCCTAAATAAACAAAATTGGGGTGTCCTGAGGACGCTGTCCGTATTGTTCGCTGGCAAGTTGAAAGTGTTCTAAGAACACTGGCGGTGTCCTGAAATGTTCATAAATAAACAAAATGGGGGTGTCCTGAGGACTCTGTCCGTATTGTTCGCTGGCAAGTTGAAAGTGTTCTAAGAACACTCACCGTGTCATGAAATGTTCGTAAATAAAGAAAATGGGGGTGTCCTGAGGACACTGTCCGTATTGTTCGCTGGCAAGTTGGAAGTGTTCTAAGAACACTCGCGGTGTCCTGAAATGTTCGTAAATAAGCAAAATGGGGGTGTCCTGAGGACGCTGTCCGTATTGTTTGCTGGCAAGTTGAAAGTGTTCTAACAACACTCGCGGCGTCCTGAAATGTTCCTAAATAAACAAATTGTGGGTGTCATTAGGACGCTGTCCGTATTGTTTGCTGGCAAGTTGAAAGCGTTCTAAGAACACTCGCGGTGTCCTGAAATGTTCGTAAATAAACAAAATGGGGTATCCTGAGGACGCTGTCCATATTGTTCACTGGCAAGTTGAAAGTGTCCTAAGAACACTTGCGGTGTCCTGAAATGTTTGTAAATAAAAAAAATGGGTGTGTCAAAATGGGTGTGTCCTGAGGACGCTCTCCGTATTGTTCGCTGACAAGTTGAAAGTGTTCTAAGAACACTCGCGGTGTCCTGAAATGTTCGTAAATAAACAAAATGGGGGTGTCCTGAGGACGCTGTCCGTATTGTTCGCTGGCAAGTTGAAAGTGTTCTAAGAACACTCGCGGTGTCCTGAAATGTTCGTAAATAAACAAAATGGGGGTGTCCTAGGGACGCTGTCTGTATTGTTCGCTGGCAAGTTGAAAGTGTTCTAAGAACACTCGCGGTGTCCTGAAATGTTCGTAAATAAACAAAATGGGGGTGTCCTGAGGACGCTGTCCGTATTGTTCGCTGGCAAGTTGAAAGTGTTCTAAGAACACTTGCGGTGTCCTGAAATGTTCGTAAATAAACAAAATGGGGGTGTCCTGAGGACGCTGTCCGTATTGTTCACTGGCAAGTAGAAAGTGTTCTAAGAACCCTCGCGGTGTCCTGAAATGTTCGTAAATAAACAAAATGGGGGTGTCCTGAGGACGCTGTCCGTATTGTTCGCTGGCAAGTTGAAAGTGTTCTAAGAACACTCGCGGTGTCCTGAAATGTTCGTAAATAAACACAATGGGGTGTCCTGAGGACGCTGTCCGTATTGTTCGCTGGCAAGTTGAAAGTGTTCTAAGAACACTCGCGGTGTCCTGAAATGTTCGTAAATAAACAAAATGGGGGTGTCCTGATGACGCTGTCCGTATTGTTCGCTGGCAAGTTGAAAGTGTTCTAAGAACACTTGCAGTGTCCTGAAATGTTCCTAAATAAACAAAATTGGGGTGTCCTGAGGAAGCTGTCTGTATTGTTCGCTGGCAAGTTGAAAGTGTTCTAAGAACACTGGCGGTGTCCTGAAATGTTCATAAATAAACAAAATGGGGGTGTCCTGAGGACACTGTCCGTATTGTTCGCTGGCAAGTTGAAAGTTTTCTAAGAACACTCGCGGTGTCCTGAAATGTTCGTAAATAAACAAAATGGGGGTGTCCTGAGGACGCTGTCCGTATTGTTCGCTGGCAAGTTGAAAGTGTTCTAAGAACACTCGCAGTGTCCTGAAATGTTCGTAAATAAACAAAATGGGGGTGTCCTGAGTACGCTGTCCATATTGTTCGCTGGCAAGTTGAAAGTGTTCTAAGAACACTCGCAGTGTCCTGAAATGTTCGTAAATAAACACATTGGGGGTGTCCTGAGGACGCTGTCCGTATTGTTCGCTGGCTAGTTGACATTGTTCTAAGAACACTCGCGGTGTCCTGAAATGTTCGTAAATAAACAAAATGGGATTGTCTTGAGGACACTGTCCGTATTGATCGCTGGCAAGTTGAAAGTGTTCTAAGAACACTCGCGGTGTCCTGAAATGTTCGTAAATAAACAAAATGGCGGTGTCCTGAGGACGCTGTCCATATTGTTCACTGGCAAGTTGAAAGTGTTCTAAGAACACTCGCGTTGTCCTGAAATGTTCGTAAATAAACAAAGTAGGGGTGTCCTGAGGACGCTGTCTGTATTGTTCGCTGGCAAGTTGAAAGTGTTCTAAGAACACTTGCGGTGTCCTGAAATGTTCGTAAATAAACAAAATGGGGGTGTCCTGAGGACGCTGTCCGTATTGTTCGCTGGCAAGTTGAAAGTGTTCTAAGAACACTCGCGGTGTCCTGAAATGTTCCTAAATAAACAAAATTGGGGTTTCCTGAGGACGCTGTCCGTATTGTTCGCTGGCAAGTTGAAAGTGTTCTAAGAACACTGGCAGTGTCCTGAAATGTTCGTAAAAAAACAGAATGGGGGTGTCCTGAAGACGCTGTCCGTATTGTTCGTTGGCAAGTTGAAAGTGTTCTAAGAACACTCGCGGTGTCCTGAAATGTTCGTAAATAAACAAAATGGGTGTGTCCTGAGGACGCTGTCTGTATTGTTCGCTGGCAAGTTGAAAGTGTTCTAAAACACTCGCGGTGTCCTGAAATGTTCGTAAATAAACAAAATGGGGGTGTCCTGAGGACGCTGTCCATATTGTTCGCTGGCAAGTTGAAAGTATTCTAAGAACACTCGCGGTGTCCTGAAATGTTCGTAAATAAACACAATGGGGGTGTCCTGAGGACGCTGTCCGTATTGTTCGCTGGCTAGTTGAAAGCGTTCTAAGAACACTCGCGGTGTCCTGAAATGTTCGTAAATAAACAAAATGGGATTGTCCTTAGGACACTGTCCGTATTGTTCGCTGGTAAGTTGAAAGTGTTCTAAGAACACTCGCGGTGTCCTGAAATGTTCGTAAATAAACAAAATAGGGGTGTCCTGAGGACGCTGTCCATTTTGTTCACTGGCAAGTTGAAAGTGTTCTAAGAACACTCGCGGTGTCCTGAAATGTTCGTAAATAAACACAATGGGGGTGTCCTGAGGACTCTGTCCGTATTGTTCGCTGGCAAATTGAAAGTGTTCTAAGAACACTCACCGTGTCATGAAATGTTCGTAAATAAAGAAAATGGGGGTGTCCTGAGGACACTGTCCGTATTGTTCGCTGGCAAGTTGGAAGTGTTCTAAGAACACTCGCGGTGTCCTGAAATGTTCGTAAATAAGCAAAATGGGGGTGTCCTGAGGACGCTGTCCGTATTGTTTGCTGGCAAGTTGAAAGTGTTCTAACAACACTCACGGCGTCCTGAAATGTTCCTAAATAAACAAAATGTGGGTGTCCTGAGGACGCTGTCCGTATTGTTTGCTGGCAAGTTGAAAGCGTTCTAAGAACACTCGCGGTGTCCTGAAATGTTTGTAAATAAACAAAATGGGGTATCCTGAGGACGCTGTCCATATTGTTCACTGGCAAGTTGAAAGTGTCCTAAGAACACTTGCGGTGTCCTGAAATGTTTGTAAATAAAAAAAATGGGTGTGTCAAAATGGGTGTGTCCTGAGGACGCTCTCCGTATTGTTCGCTGACAAGTTGAAAGTGTTCTAAGAACACTCGCGGTGTCCTGAAATGTTCGTAAATAAACAAAATGGGGGTGTCCTGAGGACGCTGTCTGTATTGTTCGCTGGCAAGTTGAAAGTGTTCTAAGAACACTCTCGGTGTCCTGAAATGTTCGTAAATAAACAAAATGGGATTGTCCTGAGGAAGCTGTCTGTATTGTTCGCTGGCAAGTTGAAAGTGTTCTAAGAACACTCGCGTTGTCCTGAAATGTTCGTAAATAAACAAAATGGGGGTGTCCTGAGGACGCTGTCCGTATTGTTCGCTGGCAAGTTGAAAGTGTTCTAAGAACACTCGCGGTGTTCTGAAATGTTCGTAAATAAACAAAATGGGGGTGTCCTGAGGACGCTGTCCGTATTGTTCGCTGGCAAGTTGAAAGTGTTCTAAGAACACTCGCGGTGTCCTGAAATGTTCGTAAATAAACAAAATGGGGGTGTCCTGAGGACGCTGTCCGTATTGTTCGCTGGCAAGTTGAAAGTGTTCTAAGAACACTCACGGTGTCCTGAAATGTTCGTAAATAAACAAAATGGGGTGTCCTGAGGACGCTGTCCGTATTGTTCGCTGGCAAGTTGAACGCGTTCTAAGAACACTTGCGGTGTCCTGAAATGTTCGTAAATAAACACAATGGGGTGTCCTGAGGATGCTGTCCGTATTGTTTGCTGGCAAGTTGAAAGTGTTCTAAGAACACTTGCGGTGTCCTGAAATGTTTGTAAATAAACAAAATGAGATTGTCCTGAGGACGCTGTCCGTATTGTTCGCTGGCAAGTTGAAAGTGTTCTAAGAACACTCGCGGTGTCCTGAAATGTTCGTAAATAAACAAAGTGGGGGTGTCCTGAGGACGCTGTCCGTATTGTTCGCTGGCAAGTTGAAAGTGTTCTAAGAACACTTGCGGTGTCCTGAAATGTTTGTAAATAAACAAAATGGGGGTGTCCTGAGGACGCTGTCCGTATTGTTCGCTGGCAAGTTGAAAGTGTTCTAAGAACACTCGCGGTGTCCTGAAATGTTCCTAAATAAACAAAATTGGGGTTTCCTGAGGACGCTGTCCGTATTGTTCGCTGGCAAGTTGAAAGTGTTCTAAGAACACTGGCAGTGTCCTGAAATGTTCGTAAAAAAACAGAATGGGGGTGTCCTGAAGACGCTGTCCGTATTGTTCGTTGGCAAGTTGAAAGTGTTCTAAGAACACTCGCTGTGTCCTGAAATGTTCGTAAATAAACAAAATGGGGGTGTCCTGAGGACGCTGTCTGTATTGTTGCTGGCAAGTTGAAAGTGTTCTAAAACACTCGCGGTGTCCTGAAATGTTCGTAAATAAACAAAATGGGGGTGTCCTGAGGACGCTGTCCATATTGTTCGCTGGCAAGTTGAAAGTGTTCTAAGAACACTCGCGGTGTCCTGAAATGTTCGTAAATAAACACAATGGGGGTGTCCTGAGGACGCTGTCCGTATTGTTCGCTGGCTAGTTGAAAGCGTTCTAAGAACACTCGCGGTGTCCTGAAATGTTCGTAAATAAACAAAATGGGATTGTCCTTAGGACACTGTCCGTATTGTTCGCTGGTAAGTTGAAAGTGTTCTAAGAACACTCGCGGTGTCCTGAAATGTTCGTAAATAAACAAAATAGGGGTGTCCTGAGGACGCTGTCCATTTTGTTCACTGGCAAGTTGAAAGTGTTCTAAGAACACTCACGGTGTCCTGAAATGTTCATAAATAAACACAATGGGGGTGTCCTGAGGACTCTGTCCGTATTGTTCGCTGGCAAGTTGAAAGTGTTCTACGAACACTCACCGTGTCATGAAATGTTCGTAAATAAAGAAAATGGGGGTGTCCTGAGGACACTGTCCGTATTGTTCGCTGGCAAGTTGGAAGTGTTCTAAGAACACTCGCGGTGTCCTGAAATGTTCGTAAATAAGCAAAATGGGGGTGTCCTGAGGACGCTGTCCGTATTGTTTGCTGGCAAGTTGAAAGTGTTCTAACAACACTCGCGGCGTCCTGAAATGTTCCTAAATAAACAAAATGTGGGTGTCCTGAGGACGCTGTCCGTATTGTTTGCTGGCAAGTTGAAAGCGTTCTAAGAACACTCGCGGTGTCCTGAAATGTTCGTAAATAAACAAAATGGGGTATCCTGAGGACGCTGTCCATATTGTTCACTGGCAAGTTGAAAGTGTCCTAAGAACACTTGCGGTGTCCTGAAATGTTTGTAAATAAAAAAAATGGGTGTGTCAAAATGGGTGTGTCCTGAGGACGCTCTCCGTATTGTTCGCTGACAAGTTGAAAGTGTTCTAAGAACACTCGCGGTGTCCTGAAATGTTCGTAAATAAACAAAATGGGGGTGTCCTGAGGACGCTGTCCGTATTGTTCGCTGGCAAGTTGAAAGTGTTCTAAGAACACTCGCGGTGTCCTGAAATGTTCGTAAATAAACAAAATGGGGGTGTCCTAAGGACGCTGTCTGTATTGTTCGCTGGCAAGTTGAAAGTGTTCTAAGAACACTCGCGGTGTCCTGAAATGTTCGTAAATAAACAAAATGGGGGTGTCCTGAGGACGCTGTCCGTATTGTTCGCTGGCAAGTTGAAAGTGTTCTAAGAACACTCGCGGTGTCCTGAAATGTTCGTAAATAAACAAAATGGGGGTGTCCTAAGGACGCTGTCTGTATTGTTCGCTGGCAAGTTGAAAGCGTTCTAAGAACACTCGCGGTGTCCTGAAATGTTCGTAAATAAACAAAATGGGGGTGTCCTGAGGACGCTGTCCGTATTGTTCGCTGGCAAGTTGAAAGTGTTCTAAGAACACTTGCGGTGTCCTGAAATGTTCGTAAATAAACAAAATGGGGGTGTCCTGAGGACGCTGTCCGTATTGTTCGCTGGCAAGTTGAAAGTGTTCTAAGAACACTCGCGGTGTCCTGAAATGTTCGTAAATAAACACAATGGGGTGTCCTGAGGACGCTGTCCGTATTGTTCGCTGGCAAGTTGAAAGTGTTCTAAGAACACTCGCGGTGTCCTGAAATGTTCGTAAATAAACAAAATGGGGGTGTCCTGATGACGCTGTCCGTATTGTTCGCTGGCAAGTTGAAAGTGTTCTAAGAACACTTGCAGTGTCCTGAAATGTTCCTAAATAAACAAAATTGGGGTGTCCTGAGGACGCTGTCCGTATTGTTCGCTGGCAAGTTGAAAGTGTTCTAAGAACACTGGCGGTGTCCTGAAATGTTCATAAATAAACAAAATGGGGGTGTCCTGAGGACTCTGTCCGTATTGTTCGCTGGCAAGTTGAAAGTGTTCTAAGAACACTCACCGTGTCATGAAATGTTCGTAAATAAAGAAAATGGGGGTGTCCTGAGGACACTGTCCGTATTGTTCGCTGGCAAGTTGGAAGTGTTCTAAGAACACTCGCGGTGTCCTGAAATGTTCGTAAATAAGCAAAATGGGGGTGTCCTGAGGACGCTGTCCGTATTGTTTGCTGGCAAGTTGAAAGTGTTCTAACAACACTCGCGGCGTCCTGAAATGTTCCTAAATAAACAAAATGTGGGTGTCCTGAGGACGCTGTCCGTATTGTTTGCTGGCAAGTTGAAAGCGTTCTAAGAACACTCGCGGTGTCCTGAAATGTTCGTAAATAAACAAAATGGGGTATCCTGAGGACGCTGTCCATATTGTTCACTGGCAAGTTGAAAGTGTCCTAAGAACACTTGCGGTGTCCTGAAATGTTTGTAAATAAAAAAAATGGGTGTGTCAAAATGGGTGTGTCCTGAGGACGCTCTCCGTATTGTTCGCTGACAAGTTGAAAGTGTTCTAAGAACACTCGCGGTGTCCTGAAATGTTCGTAAATAAACAAAATGGGGGTGTCCTGAGGACGCTGTCCGTATTGTTCGCTGGCAAGTTGAAAGTGTTCTAAGAACACTCGCGGTGTCCTGAAATGTTCGTAAATAAACAAAATGGGGGTGTCCTAAGGACGCTGTCTGTATTGTTCGCTGGCAAGTTGAAAGTGTTCTAAGAACACTCGCGGTGTCCTGAAATGTTCGTAAATAAACAAAATGGGGGTGTCCTGAGGACGCTGTCCGTATTGTTCGCTGGCAAGTTGAAAGTGTTCTAAGAACACTTGCGGTGTCCTGAAATGTTCGTAAATAAACAAAATGGGGGTGTCCTGAGGACGCTGTCCGTATTGTTCACTGGCAAGTAGAAAGTGTTCTAAGAACCCTCGCGGTGTCCTGAAATGTTCGTAAATAAACAAAATGGGGGTGTCCTGAGGACGCTGTCCGTATTGTTCGCTGGCAAGTTGAAAGTGTTCTAAGAACACTCGCGGTGTCCTGAAATGTTCGTAAATAAACACTATGGGGTGTCCTGAGGACGCTGTCCGTATTGTTCGCTGGCAAGTTGAAAGTGTTCTAAGAACACTCGCGGTGTCCTGAAATGTTCGTAAATAAACAAAATGGGGGTGTCCTGATGACGCTGTCCGTATTGTTCGCTGGCAAGTTGAAAGTGTTCTAAGAACACTTGCAGTGTCCTGAAATGTTCCTAAATAAACAAAATTGGGGTGTCCTGAGGAAGCTGTCTGTATTGTTCGCTGGCAAGTTGAAAGTGTTCTAAGAACACTGGCGATGTCCTGAAATGTTCATAAATAAACAAAATGGGGGTGTCCTGAGGACACTGTCCGTATTGTTCGCTGGCAAGTTGAAAGTTTTCTAAGAACACTCGCGGTGTCCTGAAATGTTCGTAAATAAACAAAATGGGGGTGTCCTGAGGACGCTGTCCGTATTGTTCGCTGGCAAGTTGAAAGTGTTCTAAGAACACTCGCAGTGTCCTGAAATGTTCGTAAATAAACAAAATGGGGGTGTCCTGAGTACGCTGTCCATATTGTTCGCTGGCAAGTTGAAAGTGTTCTAAGAACACTCGCAGTGTCCTGAAATGTTCGTAAATAAACACATTGGGGGTGTCCTGAGGACGCTGTCCGTATTGTTCGCTGGCTAGTTGACATTGTTCTAAGAACACTCGCGGTGTCCTGAAATGTTCGTAAATAAACAAAATGGGATTGTCTTGAGGACACTGTCCGTATTGTTCGCTGGCAAGTTGAAAGTGTTCTAAGAACACTCGCGGTGTCCTGAAATGTTCGTAAATAAACAAAATGGCGGTGTCCTGAGGACGCTGTCCATATTGTTCACTGGCAAGTTGAAAGTGTTCTAAGAACACTCGCGTTGTCCTGAAATGTTCGTAAATAAACACAATGGGGGTGTCCTGAGGACTCTGTGCGTATTGTTCGCTGGCAAGTTGAAAGTGTTCTAAGAACACTCACAGTGTCATGAAATGTTCGTAAATAAACAAAATGGGGGTGTCCTGAGGACACTGTCTGTATTGTTCGCTGGCAAGTTGGAAGTGTTCTAAGAACACTTGCGGTGTCCTGAAATGTTCGTAAATAAGCAAAATGGGGGTGTCCTGAGGACGCTGTCCGTATTGTTCGCTGGCAAGTTGAAAGTGTTCTAAGAACACTCGCGGTGTCCTGAAATGTTCGTAAATAAACAAAATGGGGTGTCCTGAGGACGCTGTCCATATTGTTCACTGGCAAGTTGAAAGTGTTCTAAGAACACTCGCTGTGTCCTGAAATGTTCGTAAATAAACAAAATGGGATTGTCCTGAGGAAGCTGTCTGTATTGTTCGCTGGCAAGTTGAAAGTGTTCTAAGAACACTCGCGTTGTCCTGAAATGTTCGTAAATAAACAAAATGGGGGTGTCCTGAGGACGCTGTCCGTATTGTTCGCTGGCAAGTTGAAAGTGTTCTAAGAACACTCGCGGTGTTCTGAAATGTTCGTAAATAAACAAAATGGGGGTGTCCTGAGGACGCTGTCCGTATTGTTCGCTGGCAAGTTGAAAGTGTTCTAAGAACACTCGCGGTGTCCTGAAATGTTCGTAAATAAACAAAATGGGGGTGTCCTGAGGACGCTGTCCGTATTGTTCGCTGGCAAGTTGAAAGTGTTCTAAGAACACTCGCGGTGTCCTGAAATGTTCGTAAATAAACAAAATGGGGTGTCCTGAGGACGCTGTCCGTATTGTTCGCTGGCAAGTTGAACGCGTTCTAAGAACACTTGCGGTGTCCTGAAATGTTCGTAAATAAACACAATGGGGGTGTCCTGAGGATGCTGTCCGCATTGTTTGCTGGCAAGTTGAAAGTGTTCTAAGAACACTTGCGGTGTCCTGAAATGTTCGTAAATAAACAAAATGAGATTGTCCTGAGGACGCTGTCCGTATTGTTCGCTGGCAAGTTGAAAGTGTTCTAAGAACACTCGCGGTGTCCTGAAATGTTCGTAAATAAACAAAGTGGGGGTGTCCTGAGGACGCTGTCCGTATTGTTCGCTGGCAAGTTGAAAGTGTTCTAAGAACACTTGCGGTGTCCTGAAATGTTCGTAAATAAACAAAATGGGGGTGTCCTGAGGACGCTGTCCGTATTGTTCGCTGGCAAGTTGAAAGTGTTCTAAGAACACTCGCGGTGTCCTGAAATGTTCCTAAATAAACAAAATGGGGGTGTCCTGAGGACGCTGTCCGTATTGTTCGCTGGCAAGTTGAAAGTGTTCTAAGAACACTCACGGTGTCCTGAAATGTTCGTAAATAAACAAAATGGGGTGTCCTGAGGACGCTGTCCGTATTGTTCGCTGGCAAGTTGAAAGTGTTCTAAGAACACTCGCGGTGTCCTGAAATGTTCGTAAATAAACAAAATGGGGGTGTCCTGATGACGCTGTCCGTATTGTTCGCTGGCAAGTTGAAAGTGTTCTAAGAACACTTGCAGTGTCCTGAAATGTTCCTAAATAAACAAAATTGGGGTGTCCTGAGGAAGCTGTCTGTATTGTTCGCTGGCAAGTTGAAAGTGTTCTAAGAACACTGGCGGTGTCCTGAAATGTTCATAAATAAACAAAATGGGGGTGTCCTGAGGACACTGTCCGTATTGTTCGCTGGCAAGTTGAAAGTTTTCTAAGAACACTCGCGGTGTCCTGAAATGTTCGTAAATAAACAAAATGGGGGTGTCCTGAGGACGCTGTCCGTATTGTTCGCTGGCAAGTTGAAAGTGTTCTAAGAACACTCGCAGTGTCCTGAAATGTTCGTAAATAAACAAAATGGGGGTGTCCTGAGTACGCTGTCCATATTGTTCGCTGGCAAGTTGAAAGTGTTCTAAGAACACTCGCAGTGTCCTGAAATGTTCGTAAATAAACACATTGGGGGTGTCCTGAGGACGCTGTCCGTATTGTTCGCTGGCTAGTTGACATTGTTCTAAGAACACTCGCGGTGTCCTGAAATGTTCGTAAATAAACAAAATGGGATTGTCTTGAGGACACTGTCCGTATTGTTCGCTGGCAAGTTGAAAGTGTTCTAAGAACACTCGCGGTGTCCTGAAATGTTCGTAAATAAACAAAATGGCGGTGTCCTGAGGACGCTGTCCATATTGTTCACTGGCAAGTTGAAAGTGTTCTAAGAACACTCGCGTTGTCCTGAAATGTTCGTAAATAAACACAATGGGGGTGTCCTGAGGACTCTGTGCGTATTGTTCGCTGGCAAGTTGAAAGTGTTCTAAGAACACTCACAGTGTCATGAAATGTTCGTAAATAAACAAAATGGGGGTGTCCTGAGGACGCTGTCTGTATTGTTCGCTGGCAAGTTGGAAGTGTTCTAAGAACACTTGCGGTGTCCTGAAATGTTCGTAAATAAGCAAAATGGGGGTGTCCTGAGGACGCTGTCCGTATTGTTCGCTGGCAAGTTGAAAGTGTTCTAAGAACACTCGCGGTGTCCTGAAATGTTCGTAAATAAACAAAATGGGGTGTCCTGAGGACGCTGTCCATATTGTTCACTGGCAAGTTGAAAGTGTTCTAAGAACACTCGCTGTGTCCTGAAATGTTCGTAAATAAACAAAATGGGATTGTCCTGAGGAAGCTGTCTGTATTGTTCGCTGGCAAGTTGAAAGTGTTCTAAGAACACTCGCGTTGTCCTGAAATGTTCGTAAATAAACAAAATGGGGGTGTCCTGAGGACGCTGTCCGTATTGTTCGCTGGCAAGTTGAAAGTGTTCTAAGAACACTCGCGGTGTTCTGAAATGTTCGTAAATAAACAAAATGGGGGTGTCCTGAGGACGCTGTCCGTATTGTTCGCTGGCAAGTTGAAAGTGTTCTAAGAACACTCGCGGTGTCCTGAAATGTTCGTAAATAAACAAAATGGGGGTGTCCTGAGGACGCTGTCCGTATTGTTCGCTGGCAAGTTGAAAGTGTTCTAAGAACACTCGCGGTGTCCTGAAATGTTCGTAAATAAACAAAATGGGGTGTCCTGAGGACGCTGTCCGTATTGTTCGCTGGCAAGTTGAACGCGTTCTAAGAACACTTGCGGTGTCCTGAAATGTTCGTAAATAAACACAATGGGGGTGTCCTGAGGATGCTGTCCGCATTGTTTGCTGGCAAGTTGAAAGTGTTCTAAGAACACTTGCGGTGTCCTGAAATGTTCGTAAATAAACAAAATGAGATTGTCCTGAGGACGCTGTCCGTATTGTTCGCTGGCAAGTTGAAAGTGTTCTAAGAACACTCGCGGTGTCCTGAAATGTTCGTAAATAAACAAAGTGGGGGTGTCCTGAGGACGCTGTCCGTATTGTTCGCTGGCAAGTTGAAAGTGTTCTAAGAACACTTGCGGTGTCCTGAAATGTTCGTAAATAAACAAAATGGGGGTGTCCTGAGGACGCTGTCCGTATTGTTCGCTGGCAAGTTGAAAGTGTTCTAAGAACACTCGCGGTGTCCTGAAATGTTCCTAAATAAACAAAATGGGGGTGTCCTGAGGACGCTGTCCGTATTGTTCGCTGGCAAGTTGAAAGTGTTCTAAGAACACTCACGGTGTCCTGAAATGTTCGTAAATAAACAAAATGGGGTGTCCTGAGGACGCTGTCCGTATTGTTCGCTGGCAAGTTGAACGCGTTCTAAGAACACTTGCGGTGTCCTGAAATGTTCGTAAATAAACACAATGGGGTGTCCTGAGGATGCTGTCCGTATTGTTTGCTGGCAAGTTGAAAGTGTTCTAAGAACACTTGCGGTGTCCTGAAATGTTCGTAAATAAACAAAATGAGATTGTCCTGAGGACGCTGTCCGTATTGTTCGCTGGCAAGTTGAAAGTGTTCTAAGAACACTCGCGGTGTCCTGAAATGTTCGTAAATAAACAAAGTGGGGGTGTCCTGAGGACGCTGTCCGTATTGTTCGCTGGCAAGTTGAAAGTGTTCTAAGAACACTTGCGGTGTCCTGAAATGTTTGTAAATAAACAAAATGGGGGTGTCCTGAGGACGCTGTCCGTATTGTTCGCTGGCAAGTTGAAAGTGTTCTAAGAACACTCGCGGTGTCCTGAAATGTTCCTAAATAAACAAAATTGGGGTTTCCTGAGGACGCTGTCCGTATTGTTCGCTGGCAAGTTGAAAGTGTTCTAAGAACACTGGCAGTGTCCTGAAATGTTCGTAAAAAAACAGAATGGGGGTGTCCTGAAGACGCTGTCCGTATTGTTCGTTGGCAAGTTGAAAGTGTTCTAAGAACACTCGCTGTGTCCTGAAATGTTCGTAAATAAACAAAATGGGGGTGTCCTGAGGACGCTGTCTGTATTGTTCGCTGGCAAGTTGAAAGTGTTCTAAAACACTCGCGGTTTCCTGAAATGTTCGTAAATAAACAAAATGGGGGTGTCCTGAGGACGCTGTCCATATTGTTCGCTGCCAAGTTGAAAGTGTTCTAAGAACACTCGCGGTGTCCTGAAATGTTCGTAAATAAACACAATGGGGGTGTCCTGAGGACGCTGTCCGTATTGTTCGCTGGCTAGTTGAAAGCGTTCTAAGAACACTCGCGGTGTCCTGAAATGTTCGTAAATAAACGAAATGGGATTGTCCTTAGGACACTGTCCGTATTGTTCGCTGGTAAGTTGAAAGTGTTCTAAGAACAATCGCGGTGTCCTGAAATGTTCGTAAATAAACAAAATGGGGGTGTCCTGAGGACGCTGTCCGTATTGTTCGCTGGCAAGTTGAAAGTGTTCTAAGAACACTCGCGGTGTCCTGAAATGTTCGTAAATAAACAAAATGGGGGTGTCCTAAGGACGCTGTCTGTATTGTTCGCTGGCAAGTTGAAAGTGTTCTAAGAACACTCGCGGTGTCCTGAAATGTTCGTAAATAAACAAAATGGGGGTGTCCTGAGGACGCTGTCCGTATTGTTCGCTGGCAAGTTGAAAGTGTTCTAAGAACACTCGCGGTGTCCTGAAATGTTCGTAAATAAACAAAATGGGGGTGTCCTAAGGACGCTGTCTGTATAGTTCGCTGGCAAGTTGAAAGTGTTCTAAGAACACTCGCGGTGTCCTGAAATGTTCGTAAATAAACAAAATGGGGGTGTCCTGAGGACGCTGTCCGTATTGTTCGCTGGCAAGTTGAAAGTGTTCTAAGAACACTTGCGGTGTCCTGAAATGTTCGTAAATAAACAAAATGGGGGTGTCCTGAGGACGCTGTCCGTATTGTTCGCTGGCAAGTTGAAAGTGTTCTAAGAACACTCGCGGTGTCCTGAAATGTTCGTAAATAAACACAATGGGGTGTCCTGAGGACGCTGTCCGTATTGTTCGCTGGCAAGTTGAAAGTGTTCTAAGAACACTCGCGGTGTCCTGAAATGTTCGTAAATAAACAAAATGGGGGTGTCCTGATGACGCTGTCCGTATTGTTCGCTGGCAAGTTGAAAGTGTTCTAAGAACACTTGCAGTGTCCTGAAATGTTCCTAAATAAACAAAATTGGGGTGTCCTGAGGACGCTGTCCGTATTGTTCGCTGGCAAGTTGAAAGTGTTCTAAGAACACTGGCGGTGTCCTGAAATGTTCATAAATAAACAAAATGGGGGTGTCCTGAGGACTCTGTCCGTATTGTTCGCTGGCAAGTTGAAAGTGTTCTAAGAACACTCACCGTGTCATGAAATGTTCGTAAATAAAGAAAATGGGGGTGTCCTGAGGACACTGTCCGTATTGTTCGCTGGCAAGTTGGAAGTGTTCTAAGAACACTCGCGGTGTCCTGAAATGTTCGTAAATAAGCAAAATGGGGGTGTCCTGAGGACGCTGTCCGTATTGTTTGCTGGCAAGTTGAAAGTGTTCTAACAACACTCGCGGCGTCCTGAAATGTTCCTAAATAAACAAATTGTGGGTGTCCTGAGGACGCTGTCCGTATTGTTTGCTGGCAAGTTGAAAGCGTTCTAAGAACACTCGCGGTGTCCTGAAATGTTCGTAAATAAACAAAATGGGGTATCCTGAGGACGCTGTCCATATTGTTCACTGGCAAGTTGAAAGTGTCCTAAGAACACTTGCGGTGTCCTGAAATGTTTGTAAATAAAAAAAATGGGTGTGTCAAAATGGGTGTGTCCTGAGGACGCTCTCCGTATTGTTCGCTGACAAGTTGAAAGTGTTCTAAGAACACTCGCGGTGTCCTGAAATGTTCGTAAATAAACAAAATGGGGGTGTCCTGAGGACGCTGTCCGTATTGTTCGCTGGCAAGTTGAAAGTGTTCTAAGAACACTCGCGGTGTCCTGAAATGTTCGTAAATAAACAAAATGGGGGTGTCCTAGGGACGCTGTCTGTATTGTTCGCTGGCAAGTTGAAAGTGTTCTAAGAACACTCGCGGTGTCCTGAAATGTTCGTAAATAAACAAAATGGGGGTGTCCTGAGGACGCTGTCCGTATTGTTCGCTGGCAAGTTGAAAGTGTTCTAAGAACACTTGCGGTGTCCTGAAATGTTCGTAAATAAACAAAATGGGGGTGTCCTGAGGACGCTGTCCGTATTGTTCACTGGCAAGTAGAAAGTGTTCTAAGAACCCTCGCGGTGTCCTGAAATGTTCGTAAATAAACAAAATGGGGGTGTCCTGAGGACGCTGTCCGTATTGTTCGCTGGCAAGTTGAAAGTGTTCTAAGAACACTCGCGGTGTCCTGAAATGTTCGTAAATAAACACAATGGGGTGTCCTGAGGACGCTGTCCGTATTGTTCGCTGGCAAGTTGAAAGTGTTCTAAGAACACTCGCGGTGTCCTGAAATGTTCGTAAATAAACAAAATGGGGGTGTCCTGATGACGCTGTCCGTATTGTTCGCTGGCAAGTTGAAAGTGTTCTAAGAACACTTGCAGTGTCCTGAAATGTTCCTAAATAAACAAAATTGGGGTGTCCTGAGGAAGCTGTCTGTATTGTTCGCTGGCAAGTTGAAAGTGTTCTAAGAACACTGGCGGTGTCCTGAAATGTTCATAAATAAACAAAATGGGGGTGTCCTGAGGACACTGTCCGTATTGTTCGCTGGCAAGTTGAAAGTTTTCTAAGAACACTCGCGGTGTCCTGAAATGTTCGTAAATAAACAAAATGGGGGTGTCCTGAGGACGCTGTCCGTATTGTTCGCTGGCAAGTTGAAAGTGTTCTAAGAACACTCGCAGTGTCCTGAAATGTTCGTAAATAAACAAAATGGGGGTGTCCTGAGTACGCTGTCCATATTGTTCGCTGGCAAGTTGAAAGTGTTCTAAGAACACTCGCAGTGTCCTGAAATGTTCGTAAATAAACACATTGGGGGTGTCCTGAGGACGCTGTCCGTATTGTTCGCTGGCTAGTTGACATTGTTCTAAGAACACTCGCGGTGTCCTGAAATGTTCGTAAATAAACAAAATGGGATTGTCTTGAGGACACTGTCCGTATTGTTCGCTGGCAAGTTGAAAGTGTTCTAAGAACACTCGCGGTGTCCTGAAATGTTCGTAAATAAACAAAATGGCGGTGTCCTGAGGACGCTGTCCATATTGTTCACTGGCAAGTTGAAAGTGTTCTAAGAACACTCGCGTTGTCCTGAAATGTTCGTAAATAAACAAAGTAGGGGTGTCCTGAGGACGCTGTCTGTATTGTTCGCTGGCAAGTTGAAAGCGTTCTAAGAACACTCGCGGTGTCCTGAAATGTTCGTAAATAAACAAAATGGGATTGTCTTGAGGACACTGTCCGTATTGTTCGCTGGCAAGTTGAAAGTGTTCTAAGAACACTCGCGGTGTCCTGAAATGTTCGTAAATAAACAAAATGGCGGTGTCCTGAGGACGCTGTCCATATTGTTCGCTGGCAAGTTGAAAGTGTTCTAAGAACACTTGCGGTGTCCTGAAATGTTCGTAAATAAACAAAATGGGGGTGTCCTGAGGACGCTGTCCGTATTGTTCGCTGGCAAGTTGAAAGTGTTCTAAGAACACTCGCGGTGTCCTGAAATGTTCGTAAATAAACAAAGTGGGGGTGTCCTGAGGACGCTGTCCGTATTGTTCGCTGGCAAGTTGAAAGTGTTCTAAGAACACTTGCGGTGTCCTGAAATGTTTGTAAATAAACAAAATGGGGGTGTCCTGAGGACGCTGTCCGTATTGTTCGCTGGCAAGTTGAAAGTGTTCTAAGAACACTCGCGGTGTCCTGAAATGTTCCTAAATAAACAAAATTGGGGTTTCCTGAGGACGCTGTCCGTATTGTTCGCTGGCAAGTTGAAAGTGTTCTAAGAACACTGGCAGTGTCCTGAAATGTTCGTAAAAAAACAGAATGGGGGTGTCCTGAAGACGCTGTCCGTATTGTTCGTTGGCAAGTTGAAAGTGTTCTAAGAACACTCGCTGTGTCCTGAAATGTTCGTAAATAAACAAAATGGGGGTGTCCTGAGGACGCTGTCTGTATTGTTGCTGGCAAGTTGAAAGTGTTCTAAAACACTCGCGGTGTCCTGAAATGTTCGTAAATAAACAAAATGGGGGTGTCCTGAGGACGCTGTCCATATTGTTCGCTGGCAAGTTGAAAGTGTTCTAAGAACACTCGCGGTGTCCTGAAATGTTCGTAAATAAACACAATGGGGGTGTCCTGAGGACGCTGTCCGTATTGTTCGCTGGCTAGTTGAAAGCGTTCTAAGAACACTCGCGGTGTCCTGAAATGTTCGTAAATAAACAAAATGGGATTGTCCTTAGGACACTGTCCGTATTGTTCGCTGGTAAGTTGAAAGTGTTCTAAGAACACTCGCGGTGTCCTGAAATGTTCGTAAATAAACAAAATAGGGGTGTCCTGAGGACGCTGTCCATTTTGTTCACTGGCAAGTTGAAAGTGTTCTAAGAACACTCACGGTGTCCTGAAATGTTCATAAATAAACACAATGGGGGTGTCCTGAGGACTCTGTCCGTATTGTTCGCTGGCAAGTTGAAAGTGTTCTACGAACACTCACCGTGTCATGAAATGTTCGTAAATAAAGAAAATGGGGGTGTCCTGAGGACACTGTCCGTATTGTTCGCTGGCAAGTTGGAAGTGTTCTAAGAACACTCGCGGTGTCCTGAAATGTTCGTAAATAAGCAAAATGGGGGTGTCCTGAGGACGCTGTCCGTATTGTTTGCTGGCAAGTTGAAAGTGTTCTAACAACACTCGCGGCGTCCTGAAATGTTCCTAAATAAACAAAATGTGGGTGTCCTGAGGACGCTGTCCGTATTGTTTGCTGGCAAGTTGAAAGCGTTCTAAGAACACTCGCGGTGTCCTGAAATGTTCGTAAATAAACAAAATGGGGTATCCTGAGGACGCTGTCCATATTGTTCACTGGCAAGTTGAAAGTGTCCTAAGAACACTTGCGGTGTCCTGAAATGTTTGTAAATAAAAAAAATGGGTGTGTCAAAATGGGTGTGTCCTGAGGACGCTCTCCGTATTGTTCGCTGACAAGTTGAAAGTGTTCTAAGAACACTCGCGGTGTCCTGAAATGTTCGTAAATAAACAAAATGGGGGTGTCCTGAGGACGCTGTCCGTATTGTTCGCTGGCAAGTTGAAAGTGTTCTAAGAACACTCGCGGTGTCCTGAAATGTTCGTAAATAAACAAAATGGGGGTGTCCTAAGGACGCTGTCTGTATTGTTCGCTGGCAAGTTGAAAGTGTTCTAAGAACACTCGCGGTGTCCTGAAATGTTCGTAAATAAACAAAATGGGGGTGTCCTGAGGACGCTGTCCGTATTGTTCGCTGGCAAGTTGAAAGTGTTCTAAGAACACTCGCGGTGTCCTGAAATGTTCGTAAATAAACAAAATGGGGGTGTCCTAAGGACGCTGTCTGTATTGTTCGCTGGCAAGTTGAAAGCGTTCTAAGAACACTCGCGGTGTCCTGAAATGTTCGTAAATAAACAAAATGGGGGTGTCCTGAGGACGCTGTCCGTATTGTTCGCTGGCAAGTTGAAAGTGTTCTAAGAACACTTGCGGTGTCCTGAAATGTTCGTAAATAAACAAAATGGGGGTGTCCTGAGGACGCTGTCCGTATTGTTCGCTGGCAAGTTGAAAGTGTTCTAAGAACACTCGCGGTGTCCTGAAATGTTCGTAAATAAACACAATGGGGTGTCCTGAGGACGCTGTCCGTATTGTTCGCTGGCAAGTTGAAAGTGTTCTAAGAACACTCGCGGTGTCCTGAAATGTTCGTAAATAAACAAAATGGGGGTGTCCTGATGACGCTGTCCGTATTGTTCGCTGGCAAGTTGAAAGTGTTCTAAGAACACTTGCAGTGTCCTGAAATGTTCCTAAATAAACAAAATTGGGGTGTCCTGAGGACGCTGTCCGTATTGTTCGCTGGCAAGTTGAAAGTGTTCTAAGAACACTGGCGGTGTCCTGAAATGTTCATAAATAAACAAAATGGGGGTGTCCTGAGGACTCTGTCCGTATTGTTCGCTGGCAAGTTGAAAGTGTTCTAAGAACACTCACCGTGTCATGAAATGTTCGTAAATAAAGAAAATGGGGGTGTCCTGAGGACACTGTCCGTATTGTTCGCTGGCAAGTTGGAAGTGTTCTAAGAACACTCGCGGTGTCCTGAAATGTTCGTAAATAAGCAAAATGGGGGTGTCCTGAGGACGCTGTCCGTATTGTTTGCTGGCAAGTTGAAAGTGTTCTAACAACACTCGCGGCGTCCTGAAATGTTCCTAAATAAACAAAATGTGGGTGTCCTGAGGACGCTGTCCGTATTGTTTGCTGGCAAGTTGAAAGCGTTCTAAGAACACTCGCGGTGTCCTGAAATGTTCGTAAATAAACAAAATGGGGTATCCTGAGGACGCTGTCCATATTGTTCACTGGCAAGTTGAAAGTGTCCTAAGAACACTTGCGGTGTCCTGAAATGTTTGTAAATAAAAAAAATGGGTGTGTCAAAATGGGTGTGTCCTGAGGACGCTCTCCGTATTGTTCGCTGACAAGTTGAAAGTGTTCTAAGAACACTCGCGGTGTCCTGAAATGTTCGTAAATAAACAAAATGGGGGTGTCCTGAGGACGCTGTCCGTATTGTTCGCTGGCAAGTTGAAAGTGTTCTAAGAACACTCGCGGTGTCCTGAAATGTTCGTAAATAAACAAAATGGGGGTGTCCTGAGGACGCTGTCCGTATTGTTCGCTGGCAAGTTGAAAGTGTTCTAAGAACACTCGCGGTGTCCTGAAATGTTCGTAAATAAACAAAATGGGGGTGTCCTAAGGACGCTGTCTGTATTGTTCGCTGGCAAGTTGAAATTGTTCTAAGAACACTCGCGGTGTCCTGAAATGTTCGTAAATAAACAAAATGGGGGTGTCCTGAGGACGCTGTCCGTATTGTTCGCTGGCAAGTTGAAAGTGTTCTAAGAACACTTGCGGTGTCCTGAAATGTTCGTAAATAAACAAAATGGGGGTGTCCTGAGGACGCTGTCCGTATTGTTCACTGGCAAGTAGAAAGTGTTCTAAGAACCCTCGCGGTGTCCTGAAATGTTCGTAAATAAACAAAATGGGGGTGTCCTGAGGACGCTGTCCGTATTGTTCGCTGGCAAGTTGAAAGTGTTCTAAGAACACTCGCGGTGTCCTGAAATGTTCGTAAATAAACACTATGGGGTGTCCTGAGGACGCTGTCCGTATTGTTCGCTGGCAAGTTGAAAGTGTTCTAAGAACACTCGCGGTGTCCTGAAATGTTCGTAAATAAACAAAATGGGGGTGTCCTGATGACGCTGTCCGTATTGTTCGCTGGCAAGTTGAAAGTGTTCTAAGAACACTTGCAGTGTCCTGAAATGTTCCTAAATAAACAAAATTGGGGTGTCCTGAGGAAGCTGTCTGTATTGTTCGCTGGCAAGTTGAAAGTGTTCTAAGAACACTGGCGGTGTCCTGAAATGTTCATAAATAAACAAAATGGGGGTGTCCTGAGGACACTGTCCGTATTGTTCGCTGGCAAGTTGAAAGTTTTCTAAGAACACTCGCGGTGTCCTGAAATGTTCGTAAATAAACAAAATGGGGGTGTCCTGAGGACGCTGTCCGTATTGTTCGCTGGCAAGTTGAAAGTGTTCTAAGAACACTCGCAGTGTCCTGAAATGTTCGTAAATAAACAAAATGGGGGTGTCCTGAGTACGCTGTCCATATTGTTCGCTGGCAAGTTGAAAGTGTTCTAAGAACACTCGCAGTGTCCTGAAATGTTCGTAAATAAACACATTGGGGGTGTCCTGAGGACGCTGTCCGTATTGTTCGCTGGCTAGTTGACATTGTTCTAAGAACACTCGCGGTGTCCTGAAATGTTCGTAAATAAACAAAATGGGATTGTCTTGAGGACACTGTCCGTATTGTTCGCTGGAAAGTTGAAAGTGTTCTAAGAACACTCGCGGTGTCCTGAAATGTTCGTAAATAAACAAAATGGCGGTGTCCTGAGGACGCTGTCCATATTGTTCACTGGCAAGTTGAAAGTGTTCTAAGAACACTCGCGTTGTCCTGAAATGTTCGTAAATAAACACAATGGGGGTGTCCTGAGGACTCTGTGCGTATTGTTCGCTGGCAAGTTGAAAGTGTTCTAAGAACACTCACAGTGTCATGAAATGTTCGTAAATAAACAAAATGGGGGTGTCCTGAGGACACTGTCTGTATTGTTCGCTGGCAAGTTGGAAGTGTTCTAAGAACACTTGCGGTGTCCTGAAATGTTCGTAAATAAGCAAAATGGGGGTGTCCTGAGGACGCTGTCCGTATTGTTCGCTGGCAAGTTGAAAGTGTTCTAAGAACACTCGCGGTGTCCTGAAATGTTCGTAAATAAACAAAATGGGGTGTCCTGAGGACGCTGTCCATATTGTTCACTGGCAAGTTGAAAGTGTTCTAAGAACACTCGCTGTGTCCTGAAATGTTCGTAAATAAACAAAATGGGATTGTCCTGAGGAAGCTGTCTGTATTGTTCGCTGGCAAGTTGAAAGTGTTCTAAGAACACTCGCGTTGTCCTGAAATGTTCGTAAATAAACAAAATGGGGGTGTCCTGAGGACGCTGTCCGTATTGTTCGCTGGCAAGTTGAAAGTGTTCTAAGAACACTCGCGGTGTTCTGAAATGTTCGTAAATAAACAAAATGGGGGTGTCCTGAGGACGCTGTCCGTATTGTTCGCTGGCAAGTTGAAAGTGTTCTAAGAACACTCGCGGTGTCCTGAAATGTTCGTAAATAAACAAAATGGGGGTGTCCTGAGGACGCTGTCCGTATTGTTCGCTGGCAAGTTGAAAGTGTTCTAAGAACACTCGCGGTGTCCTGAAATGTTCGTAAATAAACAAAATGGGGTGTCCTGAGGACGCTGTCCGTATTGTTCGCTGGCAAGTTGAACGCGTTCTAAGAACACTTGCGGTGTCCTGAAATGTTCGTAAATAAACACAATGGGGGTGTCCTGAGGATGCTGTCCGCATTGTTTGCTGGCAAGTTGAAAGTGTTCTAAGAACACTTGCGGTGTCCTGAAATGTTCGTAAATAAACAAAATGAGATTGTCCTGAGGACGCTGTCCGTATTGTTCGCTGGCAAGTTGAAAGTGTTCTAAGAACACTCGCGGTGTCCTGAAATGTTCGTAAATAAACAAAGTGGGGGTGTCCTGAGGACGCTGTCCGTATTGTTCGCTGGCAAGTTGAAAGTGTTCTAAGAACACTTGCGGTGTCCTGAAATGTTCGTAAATAAACAAAATGGGGGTGTCCTGAGGACGCTGTCCGTATTGTTCGCTGGCAAGTTGAAAGTGTTCTAAGAACACTCGCGGTGTCCTGAAATGTTCCTAAATAAACAAAATGGGGGTGTCCTGAGGACGCTGTCCGTATTGTTCGCTGGCAAGTTGAAAGTGTTCTAAGAACACTCACGGTGTCCTGAAATGTTCGTAAATAAACAAAATGGGGTGTCCTGAAGACGCTGTCCGTATTGTTCGTTGGCAAGTTGAAAGTGTTCTAAGAACACTCGCTGTGTCCTGAAATGTTCGTAAATAAACAAAATGGGGGTGTCCTGAGGACGCTGTCTGTATTGTTCGCTGGCAAGTTGAAAGTGTTCTAAAACACTCGCGGTGTCCTGAAATGTTCGTAAATAAACAAAATGGGGGTGTCCTGAGGACGCTGTCCATATTGTTTGCTGGCAAGTTGAAAGTGTTCTAAGAACACTCGCGGTGTCCTGAAATGTTCGTAAATAAACACAATGGGGGTGTCCTGAGGACGCTGTCCGTATTGTTCGCTGGCTAGTTGAAAGCGTTCTAAGAACACTCGCGGTGTCCTGAAATGTTCGTAAATAAACAAAATGGGATTGTCCTTAGGACACTGTCCGTATTGTTCGCTGGTAAGTTGAAAGTGTTCTAAGGACACTCGCGGTGTCCTGAAATGTTCGTAAATAAACAAAATAGGGGTGTCCTGAGGACGCTGTCCATTTTGTTCACTGGCAAGTTGAAAGTGTTCTAAGAACACTCGCGGTGTCCTGAAATGTTCGTAAATAAACACAATGGGGGTGTCCTGAGGACTCTGTCCGTATTGTTCGCTGGCAAGTTGAAAGTGTTCTAAGAACACTCACCGTGTCATGAAATGTTCGTAAATAAAGAAAATGGGGGTGTCCTGAGGACACTGTCCGTATTGTTCGCTGGCAAGTTGGAAGTGTTCTAAGAACACTCGCGGTGTCCTGAAATGTTCGTAAATAAGCAAAATGGGGGTGTCCTGAGGACGCTGTCCGTATTGTTTGCTGGCAAGTTGAAAGTGTTCTAACACTCGCGGCGTCCTGAAATGTTCCTAAATAAACAAAATGTGGGTGTCCTGAGGACGCTGTCCGTATTGTTTGCTGGCAAGTTGAAAGCGTTCTAAGAACACTCGCGGTGTCCTGAAATGTTCGTAAATAAACAAAATGGGGTATCCTGAGGACGCTGTCCTTATTGTTCACTGGCAAGTTGAAAGTGTCCTAAGAACACTTGCGGTGTCCTGAAATGTTTGTAAATAAAAAAAATGGGTGTGTCAAAATGGGTGTGTCCTGAGGACGCTCTCCGTATTGTTCACTGACAAGTTGAAAGTGTTCTAAGAACACTTGCGGTGTCCTGAAATGTTCGTAAATAAACAAAATGGGGGTGTCCTGAGGACGCTGTCTGTATTGTTCGCTGGCAAGTTGAAAGTGTTCTAAGAACACTCTCGGTGTCCTGAAATGTTCGTAAATAAACAAAATGGGATTGTCCTGAGGAAGCTGTCTGTATTGTTCGCTGGCAAGTTGAAAGTGTTCTAAGAACACTTGCGTTGTCCTGAAATGTTCGTAAATAAACAAAATGGGGGTGTCCTGAGGACGCTGTCCGTATTGTTCGCTGGCAAGTTGAAAGTGTTCTAAGAACACTCGCGGTGTTCTGAAATGTTCGTAAATAAACAAAATGGGGGTGTCCTGAGGACGCTGCCGTATTGTTCGCTGGCAAGTTGAAAGTGTTCTAAGAACACTCGCGGTGTCCTGAAATGTTCGTAAATAAACAAAATGGGGGTGTCCTGAGGACGCTGTCCGTATTGTTCGCTGGCAAGTTGAAAGTGTTCTAAGAACACTCGCGGTGTCCTGAAATGTTCGTAAATAAACAAAATGGGGTGTCCTGAGGACGCTGTCCGTATTGTTCGCTGGCAAGTTGAACGCGTTCTAAGAACACTTGCGGTGTCCTGAAATGTTCGTAAATAAACACAATGGGGGTGTCCTGAGGATGCTGTCCGTATTGTTTGCTGGCAAGTTGAAAGTGCTCTAAGAACACTTGCGGTGTCCTGAAATGTTCGTAAATAAACAAAATGAGATTGTCCTGAGGACGCTGTCCGTATTGTTCGCTGGCAAGTTGAAAGTGTTCTAAGAACACTCGCGGTGTCCTGAAATGTTCGTAAATAAACAAAGTGAGGGTGTCCTGAGGACGCTGTCCGTATTGTTCGCTGGCAAGTTGAAAGTGTTCTAAGAACACTTGCGGTGTCCTGAAATGTTCGTAAATAAACAAAATGGGGGTGTCCTGAGGACGCTGTCCGTATTGTTCGCTGGCAAGTTGAAAGTGTTCTAAGAACACTTGCGGTGTCCTGAAATGTTCCTAAATAAACAAAATTGGGGTTTCCTGAGGACGCTGTCCGTATTGTTCGCTGGCAAGTTGAAAGTGTTCTAAGAACACTGGCAGTGTCCTGAAATGTTCGTAAAAAACAGAATGGGGGTGTCCTGAAGACGCTGTCCGTATTGTTCGTTGGCAAGTTGAAAGTGTTCTAAGAACACTCGCTGTGTCCTGAAATGTTCGTAAATAAACAAAATGGGGGTGTCCTGAGGACGCTGTCTGTATTGTTCGCTGGCAAGTTGAAAGTGTTCTAAAACACTCGCGGTGTCCTGAAATGTTCGTAAATAAACAAAATGGGGGTGTCCTGAGGACGCTGTCCATAATGTTCGCTGGCAAGTTGAAAGTGTTCTAAGAACACTCGCGGTGTCCTGAAATGTTCGTAAATAAACACAATGGGGGTGTCCTGAGGACGCTGTCCGTATTGTTCGCTGGCTAGTTGAAAGCGTTCTAAGAACACTCGCGGTGTCCTGAAATGTTCGTAAATAAACAAAATGGGATTGTCCTTAGGACACTGTCCGTATTGTTCGCTGGTAAGTTGAAAGTGTTCTAAGAACACTCGCGGTGTCCTGAAATGTTCGTAAATAAACAAAATAGGGGTGTCCTGAGGACGCTGTCCATTTTGTTCACTGGCAAGTTGAAAGTGTTCTAAGAACACTCGCGGTGTCCTGAAATGTTCGTAAATAAACACAATGGGGGTGTCCTGAGGACTCTGTCCGTATTGTGCGCTGGCAAGTTGAAAGTGTTCTAAGAACACTCACCGTGTCATGAAATGTTCGTAAATAAAGAAAATGGGGGTGTCCTGAGGACACTGTCCGTATTGTTCGCTGGCAAGTTGGAAGTGTTCTAAGAACACTCGCGGTGTCCTGAAATGTTCGTAAATAAGCAAAATGGGGGTGTCCTGAGGACGCTGTCCGTATTGTTTGCTGGCAAGTTGAAAGTGTTCTAACAACACTCGCGGCGTCCTGAAATGTTCCTAAATAAACAAAATGTGGGTGTCCTGAGGACGGTGTCCGTATTGTTTGCTGGCAAGTTGAAAGCGTTCTAAGAACACTCGCGGTGTCCTGAAATGTTCGTAAATAAACAAAATGGGGTATCCTGAGGACGCTGTCCATATTGTTCACTGGCAAGTTGAAAGTGTCCTAAGAACACTTGCAGTGTCCTGAAATGTTTGTAAATAAAAAAAATGGGTGTGTCAAAATGGGTGTGTCCTGAGGACGCTCTCTGTATTGTTCGCTGACAAGTTGAAAGTGTTCTAAGAACACTCGCGGTGTCCTGAAATGTTCGTAAATAAACAAAATGGGGGTGTCCTGAGGACGCTGTCCGTATTGTTCGCTGGCAAGTTGAAAGTGTTCTAAGAACACTCGCGGTGTCCTGAAATGTTCGTAAATAAACAAAATGGGGGTGTCCTAAGGACGCTGTCTGTATTGTTCGCTGGCAAGTTGAAAGTGTTCTAAGAACACTCGCGGTGTCCTGAAATGTTCGTAAATAAACAAAATGGGGGTGTCCTGAGGACGCTGTCCGTATTGTTCGCTGGCAAGTTGAAAGTGTTCTAAGAACACTTTCGGTGTCCTGAAATGTTCGTAAATAAACAAAATGGGGGTGTCCTGAGGACGCTGTCCGTATTGTTCACTGGCAAGTAGAAAGTGTTCTAAGAACCCTCGCGGTGTCCTGAAATGTTCGTAAATAAACAAAATGGGGGTGTCCTGAGGACGCTGTCCGTATTGTTCGCTGGCAAGTTGAAAGTGTTCTAAGAACACTCGCGGTGTCCTGAAATGTTCGTAAATAAACACAATGGGGTGTCCTGAGGACGCTGTCCGTATTGTTCGCTGGCAAGTTGAAAGTGTTCTAAGAACACTCGCGGTGTCCTGAAATGTTCGTAAATAAACAAAATGGGATTGTCCTGAGGACGCTGTCCGTATTGTTCGCTGGCAAGTTGAAAGTGTTCTAAGAACACTCGCGGTGTCCTGAAATGTTTGTAAATAAACAAAATGGGGGTGTCCTGAGTACGCTGTCCGTATTGTATGCTGGCAAGTTGAAAGTGTTCTAAGAACACTTCCGGTGTCCTGAAATGTTCGTAAATAAACAAAATGGGGGTGTCCTGATGACGCTGTCCGTATTGTTCGCAATCAAGTTGAAAGTGTTCTAAGAACATTTGCAGTGTCCTGAAATGTTCCTAAATAAACAAAATTGGGGTGTCCTGAGGACGCTGTCCGTATTGTTCGCTGGAAAGTTGAAAGTGTTCTAAGAACACTGGCGGTGTCCTGAAATGTTCATAAATAAACAAAATGGGGGTGTCCTGAGGACGCTGTCCGTATTGTTCGCTGGCAAGTTGAAAGTTTTCTAAGAACACTCGCGGTGTCCTGAAATGTTCGTAAATAAACAAAATGGGGGTGTCCTGAGGACGCTGTCCGTATTGTTCGCTGGCAAGTTGAAAGTGTTCTAAGAACACTCGCAGTGTCCTGAAATGTTCGTAAATAAACAAAATGGGGGTGTCCTGAGTACGCTGTCCATATTGTTCGCTGGCAAGTTGAAAGTATTTGTATTTATATTTGTATTTGTATTTATTTATTTGTATTGCGCACCTTGCCCGGAGGCTTGCGGGCGCATGTTTAGTAGGCAGTTACAAGTTGCAGAGGAGAAGTTACAGGTTCCAGGAGAAGAGGTTAACAGTTACATAGGTAGTGATACAGTATAACATGAACGGTGAAAATGACAATGATACAGTATAACATAACGGGTGAAAATGACATAGATAATAACAACAAAGTAGCAGTACCCAAGGTTACAGTAGAAGGGTACGCGCTGTGAGCAGTTACAAATTTACAAGATGTCTTGTTCCCGTAACCAAAGTTTAGCTTTGGTTTTGAATACGTGGCAAAGCGGAATGTTCCTTAGTGCATTGGGGAGTGAGTTCCAGAGCTTGGCAGCAAGGACCGGAAAACTTGACCCTCCTGCCGAGCGTAATTTGAAGCTGGGGATGTCCAAAGTGTGCACCTGGGCAGCTCTCAAGGGTCTGGTGGCTGTGTGATGCAAGAAACGTGATATTAAGTAGGCTGGAGCTGCATTGTTCTGTGCCTTGTGTGTGAGCACAAGTGATTTGAGTGATATGCGGTGCAAGATAGGTGACCACTGGATGTTGCGTCTGATAGTGGCTATATGATTCCGTCTAGGTATGTTGAATGCTGCCCTAATGGCGTTGTTTTGTGTGACCTGTAGTTTGTCCAGATTTCTTTGGCTCGTCCCAAGGTATAGGGCATTGCAATAGTCTATTTTGGATAAGATGAGGGTTCTCGCGAGGGTCAGACAATTGTCTGGAGTCAGGAATGGCCTGCAGGCTGTAATCAATTTGCAGGTGTAGGACGATGCAGAGACAACTGCATTGGTTTGTCGTGTGAGGGACAGGGTAGAATCAAGGTAGATTCCTAGAGTTTTGGTGACATTGGCCACTTTGATGTCAATCCCGTCAATAGTGAAGGAATTGTAGTTGGCGTCAAGTTTCGCGAGTTTAGTTTGGGAGCCCAGGATGATTAACTCTGTTTTTTCGTCGTTAAGGCAGAGCCCATGATTGGCCATCCAGGCCTGGATGACGGAGTAGACCGTATTAAGAGATTTTGAGTCGGTTACAAAATCACCAGTGATAGGGATGAGTATCTGGGTGTCATCCGCATAATTAGTGTAGGAGACACCCAGATAATCAAGGATATCAAAGAGTGGTTTAGTAAACACATTGTAAAGGGTGGGAGATACACAGGATCCTTGTGGGACTCCACAGGGGACGTGGGAGGGGTCAGCCGCTGCTAGTGGAGAGAAGACCCTCATGGTTCTGTTGGCAAGGAATGAACTGATCCAAGAAGTGGCTGCTTCCGAGAAGTGGGCGGCGATTTTGAGATGATGACAGAGAATTTGGTGGTCAACCAGGTCGAAGGCAGCTGAGAGATCAAGGAGGAGCAGGAGTGCCAATTTGCCCTTGTCTTTCAGGTCCTCGATTTGGGTTTTCAGGTCCAGTAAAGCTGTCTCAGTGCCATGCCTGGGACGGAAACCAGATTGTCTCAGCCCTAGTAGATTGTTGCGTTCAAATACTCCTGGATTTGGAGATAGGCTGCGCGGTCAAGGATTTTAAGCAGGAAAGGCACAGTGGTGATGGGCCTGTAGTTTGAAGGGTTGCTGGGGTCAAGATTGGCTTTTTTAATTAATGGTATGACCCAGGCATCCTTAAGGTTGTCAGGTACGGTGCTTGATTCAAAGGAGGCATTTATGAAGGAGGTAATAAATGGGGCGAGCTTGGGTGCGGCTTCCTTAATGATGACAGCGGGGCATGCATCACCTTGGCAATTGGAAGGTTTTAGTTTAGATATAATGATTTCTACTTCCTTGATGGAGAGGGGAGAGAAGCTGAATGGTTTGAAGTTGTGTTTGAGTGCTTGTATTTTATAATTCAGGGTGGTGCTCATTGAACTTGAGAGGTAGTTTTTTTTTGCTTTGATTTTAGTTTGGAGAGTGGTGATTTTGTCTAGTAAAGCTTTTTGGATGTTTGTACACCAATCAGTGTCAGGGGTACACTTATTGAGAGGAGCGATAGGGGACTCCAGTTCCTTAAGTATCTTAAACAGTTCCTTAGTGTTAGAGCGGGCTTGGGTGATTCTTTTATTATAAGCTTCCTTTTTGGCAGCAAGGATGGCTTCTTTATAGGCCAGGGTGGCTAGCGTAAGATTATTTTTGTTGGCCAGGGAGGGGATACTTTTCCATGAGGCCTCTGCTTTTCTTTTTTCTTTGCGTAGGTCACGTAGTTGCGGAGTGAACCAAGAGTTCAAGTGGGTCCGTGGTTTTTGTTTACGCAGTTTGATAGGGGCGATAGTATTAAGGGCTTTTAGCATAACACGATTATAAGTGTCTACTAATGCTGTGGGGTCAGTGCAGGACTCTGAAGCTGCGTGCAATAATGGGAGGATGAGTGGTAAGAGTTTCTCAACAGTGATGTCTTTTTTATTCCGTGTGCGCGTGGGCGGTGCGAGGTTTTGTGTGTCCTCAGGAGGGCTAGTGTTAATAGAGAACGAAATAAGATGGTGGTCAGACCAAGCGCAGGGGGAAACAGTAATATCATTAAGGGCACAGTTCATGTCGGCAATCCAGTCAAGAGTACGACCTTTGATGTGGGTGGGCTCTGTGACATGTTGTGTGAAGCCGAAATCAGTCGGGACATTTGCAAGATCTGAGGCTTTGGTGTCATTCTTGTCCAAGTAACCCAGGTTGAAGTCACCCAGGATGATGATTTGGGAACTAGGCTTCGCACTGGATGCTAGAATAGAGGAGATGTCTTCAACGAAGGTAGATGTGGGTCCAGGAGGCCTGTAAATTAGGTGAGCAGTGGCTGTGTGATTGGGCGAGATAGATAGTTTGAAAGAAAGCGATTCAGCTGAGTGTAACTGAAGGCTGTCCGCAATTCTGATGTTAAGCGTATTCTTGAATATGACGGCTAAGCCGCCGCCCTTAGTTTGGTTGGTATCTCTGTCGCACCTGATTATGGTGTAGTTGTCAGGGATAGCGAGTGTCAGAGAAGGTCCAGAGGCTGCGTGCAGCCAAGTTTCCGTGACTGCAAGTAGGTCCAGGTTGTCTGAGACAATGAGATCAGCAATATCAAGGGCGTGAGCTTGGATAGAACGTGCGTTTATAAGAGCACCTTTGAGCTTAGGGACCGTGGTAACGTTGTCTTGTTGAGTATTCGAGGTAGGAGTAAAAAGGTGTTGTGGTTTGTGAGGGCTGGAGCTGCAGGTGTTGCCTGATGCAGGGCTGGTAGTGTGGTAAGACCAATGTGTGCATCTAGATGCTAATTTGTGGTTCCTGATTGATAAGGCACAAGGTAGGCTAGGTTGGGTAGTAGCAACTGAGGTAGCGTGGTGAGCCGGTATGCTGTCGTTAGAGGGATTGTAGGCTAGAGGTGTGGTGGGGCGCGAATCGTGGTAGCTAGTGCCAGTGGCTGTATTAATTGTTGCAGCGAGTGGGTACTGTGATACGAGGCGCAAGCGAGAACCAAGCCTCAAGTTTCTACTGAGAATTTTGCAGGGGTAGGTGTTGATGATATCATGGCAGGTATGCCTGGAGGGCTGGCGAGAGACAGGAGAGGAGGGTGGGCTGGTTCTTGAGTTCAATCTGGTGTTTCTCATAGCAGTTGTACAAGGTTGGTTAGGTGTTGGTCTAGTAGTGAAGTGGCGTATCCAAAGTGCTGGATCATCCAGGTACGGATTCGGAGGTGTCATGGTGCTGAGCCACAAGGAAGGGGTGGTAGTTCCCATAAATGAGCTAGTGTAGGAGTCTTGGTTTGGATGAGGGTTGGGTTGGCTAGTCCAATATCTGCTGTATGTATACAGTAAGTGGAGGAGGGTTGATAAGCACCAATACATGATGTGGGTGTTGCTAGTACACAGGGTAGCAGGTGTGGTTAGTTAGTGACCAGAGGCACAACACACTAATCAATGTGGTCTGTAGGCGACCATAAGGCACAACACACTAATCAATGTGGTCTGTAGGCGACCATAAGGCACAACACACTAATCAATGTGGTCTGTAGGCGACCATAAGGCACAACACACTAATCAATGTGGTCTGTGGGCGACCATAAGGCACAACACACTAATCAATGTGGTCTGTAGGCGACCATAAGGCACAACACACTAATCAATGTGGTCTGTAGGCGACCATAAGGCACAACACACTAATCAATGTGGTCTAAGAACACTCGCAGTGTCCTGAAATGTTCGTAAATAAACACAATGGGGGTGTCCTGAGGACGCTGTCCGTATTGTTCGCTGGCTAGTTGACATTGTTCTAAGAACACTCGTGGTGTCCTGAAATGTTCGTAAATAAACAAAATGGGATTGTCTTGAGGACACTGTCCGTATTGTTCGCTGGCAAGTTGAAAGTGTTCTAAGAACACTCGCGGTGTCCTGAAATGTTCGTAAATAAACAAAATGGCGGTGTCCTGAGGACGCTGTCCATATTGTTCACTGGCAAGTTGAAAGTGTTCTAAGAACACTCGCGTTGTCCTGAAATGTTCGTAAATAAACACAATGGGGGTGTCCTGAGGACTCTGTGCGTATTGTTCGCTGGCAAGTTGAAAGTGTTCTAAGAACACTCACAGTGTCATGAAATGTTCGTAAATAAACAAAATGGGGGTGTCCTGAGGACACTGTCTGTATTGTTCGCTGGCAAGTTGGAAGTGTTCTAAGAACACTTGCGGTGTCCTGAAATGTTCGTAAATAAGCAAAATGGGGGTGTCCTGAGGACGCTGTCCGTATTGTTCGCTGGCAAGTTGAAAGTGTTCTAAGAACACTCGCGGTGTCCTGAAATGTTCGTAAATAAACAAAATGGGGTGTCCTGAGGACGCTGTCCATATTGTTCACTGGCAAGTTGAAAGTGTTCTAAGAACACTCGCTGTGTCCTGAAATGTTCGTAAATAAACAAAATGGGATTGTCCTGAGGAAGCTGTCTGTATTGTTCGCTGGCAAGTTGAAAGTGTTCTAAGAACACTCGCGTTGTCCTGAAATGTTCGTAAATAAACAAAATGGGGGTGTCCTGAGGACGCTGTCCGTATTGTTCGCTGGCAAGTTGAAAGTGTTCTAAGAACACTCGCGGTGTTCTGAAATGTTCGTAAATAAACAAAATGGGGGTGTCCTGAGGACGCTGTCCGTATTGTTCGCTGGCAAGTTGAAAGTGTTCTAAGAACACTCGCGGTGTCCTGAAATGTTCGTAAATAAACAAAATGGGGGTGTCCTGAGGACGCTGTCCGTATTGTTCGCTGGCAAGTTGAAAGTGTTCTAAGAACACTCGCGGTGTCCTGAAATGTTCGTAAATAAACAAAATGGGGTGTCCTGAGGACGCTGTCCGTATTGTTCGCTGGCAAGTTGAACGCGTTCTAAGAACACTTGCGGTGTCCTGAAATGTTCGTAAATAAACACAATGGGGGTGTCCTGAGGATGCTGTCCGCATTGTTTGCTGGCAAGTTGAAAGTGTTCTAAGAACACTTGCGGTGTCCTGAAATGTTCGTAAATAAACAAAATGAGATTGTCCTGAGGACGCTGTCCGTATTGTTCGCTGGCAAGTTGAAAGTGTTCTAAGAACACTCGCGGTGTCCTGAAATGTTCGTAAATAAACAAAGTGGGGGTGTCCTGAGGACGCTGTCCGTATTGTTCGCTGGCAAGTTGAAAGTGTTCTAAGAACACTTGCGGTGTCCTGAAATGTTCGTAAATAAACAAAATGGGGGTGTCCTGAGGACGCTGTCCGTATTGTTCGCTGGCAAGTTGAAAGTGTTCTAAGAACACTCGCGGTGTCCTGAAATGTTCCTAAATAAACAAAATTGGGGTTTCCTGAGGACGCTGTCCGTATTGTTCGCTGGCAAGTTGAAAGTGTTCTAAGAACACTGGCAGTGTCCTGAAATGTTCGTAAAAAAACAGAATGGGGTGTCCTGAAGACGCTGTCCGTATTGTTCGTTGGCAAGTTGAAAGTGTTCTAAGAACACTCGCTGTGTCCTGAAATGTTCGTAAATAAACAAAATGGGGGTGTCCTGAGGACGCTGTCTGTATTGTTCGCTGGCAAGTTGAAAGTGTTCTAAAACACTCGCGGTGTCCTGAAATGTTCGTAAATAAACAAAATGGGGGTGTCCTGAGGACGCTGTCCATATTGTTTGCTGGCAAGTTGAAAGTGTTCTAAGAACACTCGCGGTGTCCTGAAATGTTCGTAAATAAACACAATGGGGGTGTCCTGAGGACGCTGTCCGTATTGTTCGCTGGCTAGTTGAAAGCGTTCTAAGAACACTCGCGGTGTCCTGAAATGTTCGTAAATAAACAAAATGGGATTGTCCTTAGGACACTGTCCGTATTGTTCGCTGGTAAGTTGAAAGTGTTCTAAGGACACTCGCGGTGTCCTGAAATGTTCGTAAATAAACAAAATAGGGGTGTCCTGAGGACGCTGTCCATTTTGTTCACTGGCAAGTTGAAAGTGTTCTAAGAACACTCGCGGTGTCCTGAAATGTTCGTAAATAAACACAATGGGGGTGTCCTGAGGACTCTGTCCGTATTGTTCGCTGGCAAGTTGAAAGTGTTCTAAGAACACTCACCGTGTCATGAAATGTTCGTAAATAAAGAAAATGGGGGTGTCCTGAGGACACTGTCCGTATTGTTCGCTGGCAAGTTGGAAGTGTTCTAAGAACACTCGCGGTGTCCTGAAATGTTCGTAAATAAGCAAAATGGGGGTGTCCTGAGGACGCTGTCCGTATTGTTTGCTGGCAAGTTGAAAGTGTTCTAACACTCGCGGCGTCCTGAAATGTTCCTAAATAAACAAAATGTGGGTGTCCTGAGGACGCTGTCCGTATTGTTTGCTGGCAAGTTGAAAGCGTTCTAAGAACACTCGCGGTGTCCTGAAATGTTCGTAAATAAACAAAATGGGGTATCCTGAGGACGCTGTCCTTATTGTTCACTGGCAAGTTGAAAGTGTCCTAAGAACACTTGCGGTGTCCTGAAATGTTTGTAAATAAAAAAAATGGGTGTGTCAAAATGGGTGTGTCCTGAGGACGCTCTCCGTATTGTTCACTGACAAGTTGAAAGTGTTCTAAGAACACTTGCGGTGTCCTGAAATGTTCGTAAATAAACAAAATGGGGGTGTCCTGAGGACGCTGTCTGTATTGTTCGCTGGCAAGTTGAAAGTGTTCTAAGAACACTCTCGGTGTCCTGAAATGTTCGTAAATAAACAAAATGGGATTGTCCTGAGGAAGCTGTCTGTATTGTTCGCTGGCAAGTTGAAAGTGTTCTAAGAACACTTGCGTTGTCCTGAAATGTTCGTAAATAAACAAAATGGGGGTGTCCTGAGGACGCTGTCCGTATTGTTCGCTGGCAAGTTGAAAGTGTTCTAAGAACACTCGCGGTGTTCTGAAATGTTCGTAAATAAACAAAATGGGGGTGTCCTGAGGACGCTGCCGTATTGTTCGCTGGCAAGTTGAAAGTGTTCTAAGAACACTCGCGGTGTCCTGAAATGTTCGTAAATAAACAAAATGGGGGTGTCCTGAGGACGCTGTCCGTATTGTTCGCTGGCAAGTTGAAAGTGTTCTAAGAACACTCGCGGTGTCCTGAAATGTTCGTAAATAAACAAAATGGGGTGTCCTGAGGACGCTGTCCGTATTGTTCGCTGGCAAGTTGAACGCGTTCTAAGAACACTTGCGGTGTCCTGAAATGTTCGTAAATAAACACAATGGGGGTGTCCTGAGGATGCTGTCCGTATTGTTTGCTGGCAAGTTGAAAGTGCTCTAAGAACACTTGCGGTGTCCTGAAATGTTCGTAAATAAACAAAATGAGATTGTCCTGAGGACGCTGTCCGTATTGTTCGCTGGCAAGTTGAAAGTGTTCTAAGAACACTCGCGGTGTCCTGAAATGTTCGTAAATAAACAAAGTGAGGGTGTCCTGAGGACGCTGTCCGTATTGTTCGCTGGCAAGTTGAAAGTGTTCTAAGAACACTTGCGGTGTCCTGAAATGTTCGTAAATAAACAAAATGGGGGTGTCCTGAGGACGCTGTCCGTATTGTTCGCTGGCAAGTTGAAAGTGTTCTAAGAACACTTGCGGTGTCCTGAAATGTTCCTAAATAAACAAAATTGGGGTTTCCTGAGGACGCTGTCCGTATTGTTCGCTGGCAAGTTGAAAGTGTTCTAAGAACACTGGCAGTGTCCTGAAATGTTCGTAAAAAACAGAATGGGGGTGTCCTGAAGACGCTGTCCGTATTGTTCGTTGGCAAGTTGAAAGTGTTCTAAGAACACTCGCTGTGTCCTGAAATGTTCGTAAATAAACAAAATGGGGGTGTCCTGAGGACGCTGTCTGTATTGTTCGCTGGCAAGTTGAAAGTGTTCTAAAACACTCGCGGTGTCCTGAAATGTTCGTAAATAAACAAAATGGGGGTGTCCTGAGGACGCTGTCCATAATGTTCGCTGGCAAGTTGAAAGTGTTCTAAGAACACTCGCGGTGTCCTGAAATGTTCGTAAATAAACACAATGGGGGTGTCCTGAGGACGCTGTCCGTATTGTTCGCTGGCTAGTTGAAAGCGTTCTAAGAACACTCGCGGTGTCCTGAAATGTTCGTAAATAAACAAAATGGGATTGTCCTTAGGACACTGTCCGTATTGTTCGCTGGTAAGTTGAAAGTGTTCTAAGAACACTCGCGGTGTCCTGAAATGTTCGTAAATAAACAAAATAGGGGTGTCCTGAGGACGCTGTCCATTTTGTTCACTGGCAAGTTGAAAGTGTTCTAAGAACACTCGCGGTGTCCTGAAATGTTCGTAAATAAACACAATGGGGGTGTCCTGAGGACTCTGTCCGTATTGTGCGCTGGCAAGTTGAAAGTGTTCTAAGAACACTCACCGTGTCATGAAATGTTCGTAAATAAAGAAAATGGGGGTGTCCTGAGGACACTGTCCGTATTGTTCGCTGGCAAGTTGGAAGTGTTCTAAGAACACTCGCGGTGTCCTGAAATGTTCGTAAATAAGCAAAATGGGGGTGTCCTGAGGACGCTGTCCGTATTGTTTGCTGGCAAGTTGAAAGTGTTCTAACAACACTCGCGGCGTCCTGAAATGTTCCTAAATAAACAAAATGTGGGTGTCCTGAGGACGGTGTCCGTATTGTTTGCTGGCAAGTTGAAAGCGTTCTAAGAACACTCGCGGTGTCCTGAAATGTTCGTAAATAAACAAAATGGGGTATCCTGAGGACGCTGTCCATATTGTTCACTGGCAAGTTGAAAGTGTCCTAAGAACACTTGCAGTGTCCTGAAATGTTTGTAAATAAAAAAAATGGGTGTGTCAAAATGGGTGTGTCCTGAGGACGCTCTCTGTATTGTTCGCTGACAAGTTGAAAGTGTTCTAAGAACACTCGCGGTGTCCTGAAATGTTCGTAAATAAACAAAATGGGGGTGTCCTGAGGACGCTGTCCGTATTGTTCGCTGGCAAGTTGAAAGTGTTCTAAGAACACTCGCGGTGTCCTGAAATGTTCGTAAATAAACAAAATGGGGGTGTCCTAAGGACGCTGTCTGTATTGTTCGCTGGCAAGTTGAAAGTGTTCTAAGAACACTCGCGGTGTCCTGAAATGTTCGTAAATAAACAAAATGGGGGTGTCCTGAGGACGCTGTCCGTATTGTTCGCTGGCAAGTTGAAAGTGTTCTAAGAACACTTTCGGTGTCCTGAAATGTTCGTAAATAAACAAAATGGGGGTGTCCTGAGGACGCTGTCCGTATTGTTCACTGGCAAGTAGAAAGTGTTCTAAGAACCCTCGCGGTGTCCTGAAATGTTCGTAAATAAACAAAATGGGGGTGTCCTGAGGACGCTGTCCGTATTGTTCGCTGGCAAGTTGAAAGTGTTCTAAGAACACTCGCGGTGTCCTGAAATGTTCGTAAATAAACACAATGGGGTGTCCTGAGGACGCTGTCCGTATTGTTCGCTGGCAAGTTGAAAGTGTTCTAAGAACACTCGCGGTGTCCTGAAATGTTCGTAAATAAACAAAATGGGATTGTCCTGAGGACGCTGTCCGTATTGTTCGCTGGCAAGTTGAAAGTGTTCTAAGAACACTCGCGGTGTCCTGAAATGTTTGTAAATAAACAAAATGGGGGTGTCCTGAGTACGCTGTCCGTATTGTATGCTGGCAAGTTGAAAGTGTTCTAAGAACACTTCCGGTGTCCTGAAATGTTCGTAAATAAACAAAATGGGGGTGTCCTGATGACGCTGTCCGTATTGTTCGCAATCAAGTTGAAAGTGTTCTAAGAACATTTGCAGTGTCCTGAAATGTTCCTAAATAAACAAAATTGGGGTGTCCTGAGGACGCTGTCCGTATTGTTCGCTGGAAAGTTGAAAGTGTTCTAAGAACACTGGCGGTGTCCTGAAATGTTCATAAATAAACAAAATGGGGGTGTCCTGAGGACGCTGTCCGTATTGTTCGCTGGCAAGTTGAAAGTTTTCTAAGAACACTCGCGGTGTCCTGAAATGTTCGTAAATAAACAAAATGGGGGTGTCCTGAGGACGCTGTCCGTATTGTTCGCTGGCAAGTTGAAAGTGTTCTAAGAACACTCGCAGTGTCCTGAAATGTTCGTAAATAAACAAAATGGGGGTGTCCTGAGTACGCTGTCCATATTGTTCGCTGGCAAGTTGAAAGTATTTGTATTTATATTTGTATTTGTATTTATTTATTTGTATTGCGCACCTTGCCCGGAGGCTTGCGGGCGCATGTTTAGTAGGCAGTTACAAGTTGCAGAGGAGAAGTTACAGGTTCCAGGAGAAGAGGTTAACAGTTACATAGGTAGTGATACAGTATAACATGAACGGTGAAAATGACAATGATACAGTATAACATAATGGGTGAAAATGACATAGATAATAACAACAAAGTAGCAGTACCCAAGGTTACAGTAGAAGGGTACGCGCTGTGAGCAGTTACAAATTTACAAGATGTCTTGTTCCCGTAACCAAAGTTTAGCTTTGGTTTTGAATACGTGGCAAAGCGGAATGTTCCTTAGTGCATTGGGGAGTGAGTTCCAGAGCTTGGCAGCAAGGACCGGAAAACTTGACCCTCCTGCCGAGCGTAATTTGAAGCTGGGGATGTCCAAAGTGTGCACCTGGGCAGCTCTCAAGGGTCTGGTGGCTGTGTGATGCAAGAAACGTGATATTAAGTAGGCTGGAGCTGCATTGTTCTGTGCCTTGTGTGTGAGCACAAGTGATTTGAGTGATATGCGGTGCAAGATAGGTGACCACTGGATGTTGCGTCTGATAGTGGCTATATGATTCCGTCTAGGTATGTTGAATGCTGCCCTAATGGCGTTGTTTTGTGTGACCTGTAGTTTGTCCAGATTTCTTTGGCTCGTCCCAAGGTATAGGGCATTGCAATAGTCTATTTTGGATAAGATGAGGGTTCTCGCGAGGGTCAGACAATTGTCTGGAGTCAGGAATGGCCTGCAGGCTGTAATCAATTTGCAGGTGTAGGACGATGCAGAGACAACTGCATTGGTTTGTCGTGTGAGGGACAGGGTAGAATCAAGGTAGATTCCTAGAGTTTTGGTGACATTGGCCACTTTGATGTCAATCCCGTCAATAGTGAAGGAATTGTAGTTGGCGTCAAGTTTCGCGAGTTTAGTTTGGGAGCCCAGGATGATTAACTCTGTTTTTTCGTCGTTAAGGCAGAGCCCATGATTGGCCATCCAGGCCTGGATGACGGAGTAGACCGTATTAAGAGATTTTGAGTCGGTTACAAAATCACCAGTGATAGGGATGAGTATCTGGGTGTCATCCGCATAATTAGTGTAGGAGACACCCAGATAATCAAGGATATCAAAGAGTGGTTTAGTAAACACATTGTAAAGGGTGGGAGATACACAGGATCCTTGTGGGACTCCACAGGGGACGTGGGAGGGGTCAGCCGCTGCTAGTGGAGAGAAGACCCTCATGGTTCTGTTGGCAAGGAATGAACTGATCCAAGAAGTGGCTGCTTCCGAGAAGTGGGCGGCGATTTTGAGATGATGACAGAGAATTTGGTGGTCAACCAGGTCGAAGGCAGCTGAGAGATCAAGGAGGAGCAGGAGTGCCAATTTGCCCTTGTCTTTCAGGTCCTCGATTTGGGTTTTCAGGTCCAGTAAAGCTGTCTCAGTGCCATGCCTGGGACGGAAACCAGATTGTCTCAGCCCTAGTAGATTGTTGCGTTCAAATACTCCTGGATTTGGAGATAGGCTGCGCGGTCAAGGATTTTAAGCAGGAAAGGCACAGTGGTGATGGGCCTGTAGTTTGAAGGGTTGCTGGGGTCAAGATTGGCTTTTTTAATTAATGGTATGACCCAGGCATCCTTAAGGTTGTCAGGTACGGTGCTTGATTCAAAGGAGGCATTTATGAAGGAGGTAATAAATGGGGCGAGCTTGGGTGCGGCTTCCTTAATGATGACAGCGGGGCATGCATCACCTTGGCAATTGGAAGGTTTTAGTTTAGATATAATGATTTCTACTTCCTTGATGGAGAGGGGAGAGAAGCTGAATGGTTTGAAGTTGTGTTTGAGTGCTTGTATTTTATAATTCAGGGTGGTGCTCATTGAACTTGAGAGGTAGTTTTTTTTTGCTTTGATTTTAGTTTGGAGAGTGGTGATTTTGTCTAGTAAAGCTTTTTGGATGTTTGTACACCAATCAGTGTCAGGGGTACACTTATTGAGAGGAGCGATAGGGGACTCCAGTTCCTTAAGTATCTTAAACAGTTCCTTAGTGTTAGAGCGGGCTTGGGTGATTCTTTTATTATAAGCTTCCTTTTTGGCAGCAAGGATGGCTTCTTTATAGGCCAGGGTGGCTAGCGTAAGATTATTTTTGTTGGCCAGGGAGGGGATACTTTTCCATGAGGCCTCTGCTTTTCTTTTTTCTTTGCGTAGGTCACGTAGTTGCGGAGTGAACCAAGAGTTCAAGTGGGTCCGTGGTTTTTGTTTACGCAGTTTGATAGGGGCGATAGTATTAAGGGCTTTTAGCATAACACGATTATAAGTGTCTACTAATGCTGTGGGGTCAGTGCAGGACTCTGAAGCTGCGTGCAATAATGGGAGGATGAGTGGTAAGAGTTTCTCAACAGTGATGTCTTTTTTATTCCGTGTGCGCGTGGGCGGTGCGAGGTTTTGTGTGTCCTCAGGAGGGCTAGTGTTAATAGAGAACGAAATAAGATGGTGGTCAGACCAAGCGCAGGGGGAAACAGTAATATCATTAAGGGCACAGTTCATGTCGGCAATCCAGTCAAGAGTACGACCTTTGATGTGGGTGGGCTCTGTGACATGTTGTGTGAAGCCGAAATCAGTCGGGACATTTGCAAGATCTGAGGCTTTGGTGTCATTCTTGTCCAAGTAACCCAGGTTGAAGTCACCCAGGATGATGATTTGGGAACTAGGCTTCGCACTGGATGCTAGAATAGAGGAGATGTCTTCAACGAAGGTAGATGTGGGTCCAGGAGGCCTGTAAATTAGGTGAGCAGTGGCTGTGTGATTGGGCGAGATAGATAGTTTGAAAGAAAGCGATTCAGCTGAGTGTAACTGAAGGCTGTCCGCAATTCTGATGTTAAGCGTATTCTTGAATATGACGGCTAAGCCGCCGCCCTTAGTTTGGTTGGTATCTCTGTCGCACCTGATTATGGTGTAGTTGTCAGGGATAGCGAGTGTCAGAGAAGGTCCAGAGGCTGCGTGCAGCCAAGTTTCCGTGACTGCAAGTAGGTCCAGGTTGTCTGAGACAATGAGATCAGCAATATCAAGGGCGTGAGCTTGGATAGAACGTGCGTTTATAAGAGCACCTTTGAGCTTAGGGACCGTGGTAACGTTGTCTTGTTGAGTATTCGAGGTAGGAGTAAAAAGGTGTTGTGGTTTGTGAGGGCTGGAGCTGCAGGTGTTGCCTGATGCAGGGCTGGTAGTGTGGTAAGACCAATGTGTGCATCTAGATGCTAATTTGTGGTTCCTGATTGATAAGGCACAAGGTAGGCTAGGTTGGGTAGTAGCAACTGAGGTAGCGTGGTGAGCCGGTATGCTGTCGTTAGAGGGATTGTAGGCTAGAGGTGTGGTGGGGCGCGAATCGTGGTAGCTAGTGCCAGTGGCTGTATTAATTGTTGCAGCGAGTGGGTACTGTGATACGAGGCGCAAGCGAGAACCAAGCCTCAAGTTTCTACTGAGAATTTTGCAGGGGTAGGTGTTGATGATATCATGGCAGGTATGCCTGGAGGGCTGGCGAGAGACAGGAGAGGAGGGTGGGCTGGTTCTTGAGTTCAATCTGGTGTTTCTCATAGCAGTTGTACAAGGTTGGTTAGGTGTTGGTCTAGTAGTGAAGTGGCGTATCCAAAGTGCTGGATCATCCAGGTACGGATTCGGAGGTGTCATGGTGCTGAGCCACAAGGAAGGGGTGGTAGTTCCCATAAATGAGCTAGTGTAGGAGTCTTGGTTTGGATGAGGGTTGGGTTGGCTAGTCCAATATCTGCTGTATGTATACAGTAAGTGGAGGAGGGTTGATAAGCACCAATACATGATGTGGGTGTTGCTAGTACACAGGGTAGCAGGTGTGGTTAGTTAGTGACCAGAGGCACAACACACTAATCAATGTGGTCTGTAGGCGACCATAAGGCACAACACACTAATCAATGTGGTCTGTAGGCGACCATAAGGCACAACACACTAATCAATGTGGTCTGTAGGCGACCATAAGGCACAACACACTAATCAATGTGGTCTGTGGGCGACCATAAGGCACAACACACTAATCAATGTGGTCTGTAGGCGACCATAAGGCACAACACACTAATCAATGTGGTCTGTAGGCGACCATAAGGCACAACACACTAATCAATGTGGTCTAAGAACACTCGCAGTGTCCTGAAATGTTCGTAAATAAACACAATGGGGGTGTCCTGAGGACGCTGTCCGTATTGTTCGCTGGCTAGTTGACATTGTTCTAAGAACACTCGTGGTGTCCTGAAATGTTCGTAAATAAACAAAATGGGATTGTCTTGAGTACACTGTCCGTATTGTTCGCTGGCAAGTTGAAAGTGTTCTAAGAACACTCGCGGTGTCCTGAAATGTTCGTAAATAAACAAAATGGGGGTGTCCTGAGGACGCTGTCCGTATTGTTCGCTGGCAAGTTGAAAGTGTTCTAAGAACACTCGCGGTGTCCTGAAATGTTCGTAAATAAACAAAATGGGGGTGTCCTAAGGACGCTGTCTGTATTGTTCGCTGGCAAGTTGAAAGTGTTCTAAGAACACTCGCGGTGTCCTGAAATGTTCGTAAATAAACAAAATGGGGGTGTCCTGAGGACGCTGTCCGTATTGTTCGCTGGCAAGTTGAAAGTGTTCTAAGAACACTCGCGGTGTCCTGAAATGTTCGTAAATAAACAAAATGGGGGTGTCCTAAGGACGCTGTCTGTATTGTTCGCTGGCAAGTTGAAAGCGTTCTAAGAACACTCGCGGTGTCCTGAAATGTTCGTAAATAAACAAAATGGGGGTGTCCTGAGGACGCTGTCCGTATTGTTCGCTGGCAAGTTGAAAGTGTTCTAAGAACACTTGCGGTGTCCTGAAATGTTCGTAAATAAACAAAATGGGGGTGTCCTGAGGACGCTGTCCGTATTGTTCGCTGGCAAGTTGAAAGTGTTCTAAGAACACTCGCGGTGTCCTGAAATGTTCGTAAATAAACACAATGGGGTGTCCTGAGGACGCTGTCCGTATTGTTCGCTGGCAAGTTGAAAGTGTTCTAAGAACACTCGCGGTGTCCTGAAATGTTCGTAAATAAACAAAATGGGGGTGTCCTGATGACGCTGTCCGTATTGTTCGCTGGCAAGTTGAAAGTGTTCTAAGAACACTTGCAGTGTCCTGAAATGTTCCTAAATAAACAAAATTGGGGTGTCCTGAGGACGCTGTCCGTATTGTTCGCTGGCAAGTTGAAAGTGTTCTAAGAACACTGGCGGTGTCCTGAAATGTTCATAAATAAACAAAATGGGGGTGTCCTGAGGACTCTGTCCGTATTGTTCGCTGGCAAGTTGAAAGTGTTCTAAGAACACTCACCGTGTCATGAAATGTTCGTAAATAAAGAAAATGGGGGTGTCCTGAGGACACTGTCCGTATTGTTCGCTGGCAAGTTGGAAGTGTTCTAAGAACACTCGCGGTGTCCTGAAATGTTCGTAAATAAGCAAAATGGGGGTGTCCTGAGGACGCTGTCCGTATTGTTTGCTGGCAAGTTGAAAGTGTTCTAACAACACTCGCGGCGTCCTGAAATGTTCCTAAATAAACAAAATGTGGGTGTCCTGAGGACGCTGTCCGTATTGTTTGCTGGCAAGTTGAAAGCGTTCTAAGAACACTCGCGGTGTCCTGAAATGTTCGTAAATAAACAAAATGGGGTATCCTGAGGACGCTGTCCATATTGTTCACTGGCAAGTTGAAAGTGTCCTAAGAACACTTGCGGTGTCCTGAAATGTTTGTAAATAAAAAAAATGGGTGTGTCAAAATGGGTGTGTCCTGAGGACGCTCTCCGTATTGTTCGCTGACAAGTTGAAAGTGTTCTAAGAACACTCGCGGTGTCCTGAAATGTTCGTAAATAAACAAAATGGGGGTGTCCTGAGGACGCTGTCCGTATTGTTCGCTGGCAAGTTGAAAGTGTTCTAAGAACACTCGCGGTGTCCTGAAATGTTCGTAAATAAACAAAATGGGGGTGTCCTAAGGACGCTGTCTGTATTGTTCGCTGGCAAGTTGAAAGTGTTCTAAGAACACTCGCGGTGTCCTGAAATGTTCGTAAATAAACAAAATGGGGGTGTCCTGAGGACGCTGTCCGTATTGTTCGCTGGCAAGTTGAAAGTGTTCTAAGAACACTTGCGGTGTCCTGAAATGTTCGTAAATAAACAAAATGGGGGTGTCCTGAGGACGCTGTCCGTATTGTTCACTGGCAAGTAGAAAGTGTTCTAAGAACCCTCGCGGTGTCCTGAAATGTTCGTAAATAAACAAAATGGGGGTGTCCTGAGGACGCTGTCCGTATTGTTCGCTGGCAAGTTGAAAGTGTTCTAAGAACACTCGCGGTGTCCTGAAATGTTCGTAAATAAACACTATGGGGTGTCCTGAGGACGCTGTCCGTATTGTTCGCTGGCAAGTTGAAAGTGTTCTAAGAACACTCGCGGTGTCCTGAAATGTTCGTAAATAAACAAAATGGGGGTGTCCTGATGACGCTGTCCGTATTGTTCGCTGGCAAGTTGAAAGTGTTCTAAGAACACTTGCAGTGTCCTGAAATGTTCCTAAATAAACAAAATTGGGGTGTCCTGAGGAAGCTGTCTGTATTGTTCGCTGGCAAGTTGAAAGTGTTCTAAGAACACTGGCGGTGTCCTGAAATGTTCATAAATAAACAAAATGGGGGTGTCCTGAGGACACTGTCCGTATTGTTCGCTGGCAAGTTGAAAGTTTTCTAAGAACACTCGCGGTGTCCTGAAATGTTCGTAAATAAACAAAATGGGGGTGTCCTGAGGACGCTGTCCGTATTGTTCGCTGGCAAGTTGAAAGTGTTCTAAGAACACTCGCAGTGTCCTGAAATGTTCGTAAATAAACAAAATGGGGGTGTCCTGAGTACGCTGTCCATATTGTTCGCTGGCAAGTTGAAAGTGTTCTAAGAACACTCGCAGTGTCCTGAAATGTTCGTAAATAAACACATTGGGGGTGTCCTGAGGACGCTGTCCGTATTGTTCGCTGGCTAGTTGACATTGTTCTAAGAACACTCGCGGTGTCCTGAAATGTTCGTAAATAAACAAAATGGGATTGTCTTGAGGACACTGTCCGTATTGTTCGCTGGCAAGTTGAAAGTGTTCTAAGAACACTCGCGGTGTCCTGAAATGTTCGTAAATAAACAAAATGGCGGTGTCCTGAGGACGCTGTCCATATTGTTCACTGGCAAGTTGAAAGTGTTCTAAGAACACTCGCGTTGTCCTGAAATGTTCGTAAATAAACACAATGGGGGTGTCCTGAGGACTCTGTGCGTATTGTTCGCTGGCAAGTTGAAAGTGTTCTAAGAACACTCACAGTGTCATGAAATGTTCGTAAATAAACAAAATGGGGGTGTCCTGAGGACACTGTCTGTATTGTTCGCTGGCAAGTTGGAAGTGTTCTAAGAACACTTGCGGTGTCCTGAAATGTTCGTAAATAAGCAAAATGGGGGTGTCCTGAGGACGCTGTCCGTATTGTTCGCTGGCAAGTTGAAAGTGTTCTAAGAACACTCGCGGTGTCCTGAAATGTTCGTAAATAAACAAAATGGGGTGTCCTGAGGACGCTGTCCATATTGTTCACTGGCAAGTTGAAAGTGTTCTAAGAACACTCGCTGTGTCCTGAAATGTTCGTAAATAAACAAAATGGGATTGTCCTGAGGAAGCTGTCTGTATTGTTCGCTGGCAAGTTGAAAGTGTTCTAAGAACACTCGCGTTGTCCTGAAATGTTCGTAAATAAACAAAATGGGGGTGTCCTGAGGACGCTGTCCGTATTGTTCGCTGGCAAGTTGAAAGTGTTCTAAGAACACTCGCGGTGTTCTGAAATGTTCGTAAATAAACAAAATGGGGGTGTCCTGAGGACGCTGTCCGTATTGTTCGCTGGCAAGTTGAAAGTGTTCTAAGAACACTCGCGGTGTCCTGAAATGTTCGTAAATAAACAAAATGGGGGTGTCCTGAGGACGCTGTCCGTATTGTTCGCTGGCAAGTTGAAAGTGTTCTAAGAACACTCGCGGTGTCCTGAAATGTTCGTAAATAAACAAAATGGGGTGTCCTGAGGACGCTGTCCGTATTGTTCGCTGGCAAGTTGAACGCGTTCTAAGAACACTTGCGGTGTCCTGAAATGTTCGTAAATAAACACAATGGGGGTGTCCTGAGGATGCTGTCCGCATTGTTTGCTGGCAAGTTGAAAGTGTTCTAAGAACACTTGCGGTGTCCTGAAATGTTCGTAAATAAACAAAATGAGATTGTCCTGAGGACGCTGTCCGTATTGTTCGCTGGCAAGTTGAAAGTGTTCTAAGAACACTCGCGGTGTCCTGAAATGTTCGTAAATAAACAAAGTGGGGGTGTCCTGAGGACGCTGTCCGTATTGTTCGCTGGCAAGTTGAAAGTGTTCTAAGAACACTTGCGGTGTCCTGAAATGTTCGTAAATAAACAAAATGGGGGTGTCCTGAGGACGCTGTCCGTATTGTTCGCTGGCAAGTTGAAAGTGTTCTAAGAACACTCGCGGTGTCCTGAAATGTTCCTAAATAAACAAAATTGGGGTTTCCTGAGGACGCTGTCCGTATTGTTCGCTGGCAAGTTGAAAGTGTTCTAAGAACACTGGCAGTGTCCTGAAATGTTCGTAAAAAAACAGAATGGGGTGTCCTGAAGACGCTGTCCGTATTGTTCGTTGGCAAGTTGAAAGTGTTCTAAGAACACTCGCTGTGTCCTGAAATGTTCGTAAATAAACAAAATGGGGGTGTCCTGAGGACGCTGTCTGTATTGTTCGCTGGCAAGTTGAAAGTGTTCTAAAACACTCGCGGTGTCCTGAAATGTTCGTAAATAAACAAAATGGGGGTGTCCTGAGGACGCTGTCCATATTGTTTGCTGGCAAGTTGAAAGTGTTCTAAGAACACTCGCGGTGTCCTGAAATGTTCGTAAATAAACACAATGGGGGTGTCCTGAGGACGCTGTCCGTATTGTTCGCTGGCTAGTTGAAAGCGTTCTAAGAACACTCGCGGTGTCCTGAAATGTTCGTAAATAAACAAAATGGGATTGTCCTTAGGACACTGTCCGTATTGTTCGCTGGTAAGTTGAAAGTGTTCTAAGGACACTCGCGGTGTCCTGAAATGTTCGTAAATAAACAAAATAGGGGTGTCCTGAGGACGCTGTCCATTTTGTTCACTGGCAAGTTGAAAGTGTTCTAAGAACACTCGCGGTGTCCTGAAATGTTCGTAAATAAACACAATGGGGGTGTCCTGAGGACTCTGTCCGTATTGTTCGCTGGCAAGTTGAAAGTGTTCTAAGAACACTCACCGTGTCATGAAATGTTCGTAAATAAAGAAAATGGGGGTGTCCTGAGGACACTGTCCGTATTGTTCGCTGGCAAGTTGGAAGTGTTCTAACACTCGCGGCGTCCTGAAATGTTCCTAAATAAACAAAATGTGGGTGTCCTGAGGACGCTGTCCGTATTGTTTGCTGGCAAGTTGAAAGCGTTCTAAGAACACTCGCGGTGTCCTGAAATGTTCGTAAATAAACAAAATGGGGTATCCTGAGGACGCTGTCCTTATTGTTCACTGGCAAGTTGAAAGTGTCCTAAGAACACTTGCGGTGTCCTGAAATGTTTGTAAATAAAAAAAATGGGTGTGTCAAAATGGGTGTGTCCTGAGGACGCTCTCCGTATTGTTCACTGACAAGTTGAAAGTGTTCTAAGAACACTTGCGGTGTCCTGAAATGTTCGTAAATAAACAAAATGGGGGTGTCCTGAGGACGCTGTCTGTATTGTTCGCTGGCAAGTTGAAAGTGTTCTAAGAACACTCTCGGTGTCCTGAAATGTTCGTAAATAAACAAAATGGGATTGTCCTGAGGAAGCTGTCTGTATTGTTCGCTGGCAAGTTGAAAGTGTTCTAAGAACACTTGCGTTGTCCTGAAATGTTCGTAAATAAACAAAATGGGGGTGTCCTGAGGACGCTGTCCGTATTGTTCGCTGGCAAGTTGAAAGTGTTCTAAGAACACTCGCGGTGTTCTGAAATGTTCGTAAATAAACAAAATGGGGGTGTCCTGAGGACGCTGCCGTATTGTTCGCTGGCAAGTTGAAAGTGTTCTAAGAACACTCGCGGTGTCCTGAAATGTTCGTAAATAAACAAAATGGGGGTGTCCTGAGGACGCTGTCCGTATTGTTCGCTGGCAAGTTGAAAGTGTTCTAAGAACACTCGCGGTGTCCTGAAATGTTCGTAAATAAACAAAATGGGGTGTCCTGAGGACGCTGTCCGTATTGTTCGCTGGCAAGTTGAACGCGTTCTAAGAACACTTGCGGTGTCCTGAAATGTTCGTAAATAAACACAATGGGGGTGTCCTGAGGATGCTGTCCGTATTGTTTGCTGGCAAGTTGAAAGTGCTCTAAGAACACTTGCGGTGTCCTGAAATGTTCGTAAATAAACAAAATGAGATTGTCCTGAGGACGCTGTCCGTATTGTTCGCTGGCAAGTTGAAAGTGTTCTAAGAACACTCGCGGTGTCCTGAAATGTTCGTAAATAAACAAAGTGAGGGTGTCCTGAGGACGCTGTCCGTATTGTTCGCTGGCAAGTTGAAAGTGTTCTAAGAACACTTGCGGTGTCCTGAAATGTTCGTAAATAAACAAAATGGGGGTGTCCTGAGGACGCTGTCCGTATTGTTCGCTGGCAAGTTGAAAGTGTTCTAAGAACACTTGCGGTGTCCTGAAATGTTCCTAAATAAACAAAATTGGGGTTTCCTGAGGACGCTGTCCGTATTGTTCGCTGGCAAGTTGAAAGTGTTCTAAGAACACTGGCAGTGTCCTGAAATGTTCGTAAAAAACAGAATGGGGGTGTCCTGAAGACGCTGTCCGTATTGTTCGTTGGCAAGTTGAAAGTGTTCTAAGAACACTCGCTGTGTCCTGAAATGTTCGTAAATAAACAAAATGGGGGTGTCCTGAGGACGCTGTCTGTATTGTTCGCTGGCAAGTTGAAAGTGTTCTAAAACACTCGCGGTGTCCTGAAATGTTCGTAAATAAACAAAATGGGGGTGTCCCGAGGACGCTGTCCATAATGTTCGCTGGCAAGTTGAAAGTGTTCTAAGAACACTCGCGGTGTCCTGAAATGTTCGTAAATAAACACAATGGGGGTGTCCTGAGGACGCTGTCCGTATTGTTCGCTGGCTAGTTGAAAGCGTTCTAAGAACACTCGCGGTGTCCTGAAATGTTCGTAAATAAACAAAATGGGATTGTCCTTAGGACACTGTCCGTATTGTTCGCTGGTAAGTTGAAAGTGTTCTAAGAACACTCGCGGTGTCCTGAAATGTTCGTAAATAAACAAAATAGGGGTGTCCTGAGGACGCTGTCCATTTTGTTCACTGGCAAGTTGAAAGTGTTCTAAGAACACTCGCGGTGTCCTGAAATGTTCGTAAATAAACACAATGGGGGTGTCCTGAGGTCTCTGTCCGTATTGTGCGCTGGCAAGTTGAAAGTGTTCTAAGAACACTCACCGTGTCATGAAATGTTCGTAAATAAAGAAAATGGGGGTGTCCTGAGGACACTGTCCGTATTGTTCGCTGGCAAGTTGGAAGTGTTCTAAGAACACTCGCGGTGTCCTGAAATGTTCGTAAATAAGCAAAATGGGGGTGTCCTGAGGACGCTGTCCGTATTGTTTGCTGGCAAGTTGAAAGTGTTCTAACAACACTCGCGGCGTCCTGAAATGTTCCTAAATAAACAAAATGTGGGTGTCCTGAGGACGGTGTCCGTATTGTTTGCTGGCAAGTTGAAAGCGTTCTAAGAACACTCGCGGTGTCCTGAAATGTTCGTAAATAAACAAAATGGGGTATCCTGAGGACGCTGTCCATATTGTTCACTGGCAAGTTGAAAGTGTCCTAAGAACACTTGCAGTGTCCTGAAATGTTTGTAAATAAAAAAAATGGGTGTGTCAAAATGGGTGTGTCCTGAGGACGCTCTCTGTATTGTTCGCTGACAAGTTGAAAGTGTTCTAAGAACACTCGCGGTGTCCTGAAATGTTCGTAAATAAACAAAATGGGGGTGTCCTGAGGACGCTGTCCGTATTGTTCGCTGGCAAGTTGAAAGTGTTCTAAGAACACTCGCGGTGTCCTGAAATGTTCGTAAATAAACAAAATGGGGGTGTCCTAAGGACGCTGTCTGTATTGTTCGCTGGCAAGTTGAAAGTGTTCTAAGAACACTCGCGGTGTCCTGAAATGTTCGTAAATAAACAAAATGGGGGTGTCCTGAGGACGCTGTCCGTATTGTTCGCTGGCAAGTTGAAAGTGTTCTAAGAACACTTTCGGTGTCCTGAAATGTTCGTAAATAAACAAAATGGGGGTGTCCTGAGGACGCTGTCCGTATTGTTCACTGGCAAGTAGAAAGTGTTCTAAGAACCCTCGCGGTGTCCTGAAATGTTCGTAAATAAACAAAATGGGGGTGTCCTGAGGACGCTGTCCGTATTGTTCGCTGGCAAGTTGAAAGTGTTCTAAGAACACTCGCGGTGTCCTGAAATGTTCGTAAATAAACACAATGGGGTGTCCTGAGGACGCTGTCCGTATTGTTCGCTGGCAAGTTGAAAGTGTTCTAAGAACACTCGCGGTGTCCTGAAATGTTCGTAAATAAACAAAATGGGATTGTCCTGAGGACGCTGTCCGTATTGTTCGCTGGCAAGTTGAAAGTGTTCTAAGAACACTCGCGGTGTCCTGAAATGTTTGTAAATAAACAAAATGGGGGTGTCCTGAGTACGCTGTCCGTATTGTATGCTGGCAAGTTGAAAGTGTTCTAAGAACACTTCCGGTGTCCTGAAATGTTCGTAAATAAACAAAATGGGGGTGTCCTGATGACGCTGTCCGTATTGTTCGCAATCAAGTTGAAAGTGTTCTAAGAACATTTGCAGTGTCCTGAAATGTTCCTAAATAAACAAAATTGGGGTGTCCTGAGGACGCTGTCCGTATTGTTCGCTGGAAAGTTGAAAGTGTTCTAAGAACACTGGCGGTGTCCTGAAATGTTCATAAATAAACAAAATGGGGGTGTCCTGAGGACGCTGTCCGTATTGTTCGCTGGCAAGTTGAAAGTTTTCTAAGAACACTCGCGGTGTCCTGAAATGTTCGTAAATAAACAAAATGGGGGTGTCCTGAGGACGCTGTCCGTATTGTTCGCTGGCAAGTTGAAAGTGTTCTAAGAACACTCGCAGTGTCCTGAAATGTTCGTAAATAAACAAAATGGGGGTGTCCTGAGTACGCTGTCCATATTGTTCGCTGGCAAGTTGAAAGTATTTGTATTTATATTTGTATTTGTATTTATTTATTTGTATTGCGCACCTTGCCCGGAGGCTTGCGGGCGCATGTTTAGTAGGCAGTTACAAGTTGCAGAGGAGAAGTTACAGGTTCCAGGAGAAGAGGTTAACAGTTACATAGGTAGTGATACAGTATAACATGAACGGTGAAAATGACAATGATACAGTATAACATAACGGGTGAAAATGACATAGATAATAACAACAAAGTAGCAGTACCCAAGGTTACAGTAGAAGGGTACGCGCTGTGAGCAGTTACAAATTTACAAGATGTCTTGTTCCCGTAACCAAAGTTTAGCTTTGGTTTTGAATACGTGGCAAAGCGGAATGTTCCTTAGTGCATTGGGGAGTGAGTTCCAGAGCTTGGCAGCAAGGACCGGAAAACTTGACCCTCCTGCCGAGCGTAATTTGAAGCTGGGGATGTCCAAAGTGTGCACCTGGGCAGCTCTCAAGGGTCTGGTGGCTGTGTGATGCAAGAAACGTGATATTAAGTAGGCTGGAGCTGCATTGTTCTGTGCCTTGTGTGTGAGCACAAGTGATTTGAGTGATATGCGGTGCAAGATAGGTGACCACTGGATGTTGCGTCTGATAGTGGCTATATGATTCCGTCTAGGTATGTTGAATGCTGCCCTAATGGCGTTGTTTTGTGTGACCTGTAGTTTGTCCAGATTTCTTTGGCTCGTCCCAAGGTATAGGGCATTGCAATAGTCTATTTTGGATAAGATGAGGGTTCTCGCGAGGGTCAGACAATTGTCTGGAGTCAGGAATGGCCTGCAGGCTGTAATCAATTTGCAGGTGTAGGACGATGCAGAGACAACTGCATTGGTTTGTCGTGTGAGGGACAGGGTAGAATCAAGGTAGATTCCTAGAGTTTTGGTGACATTGGCCACTTTGATGTCAATCCCGTCAATAGTGAAGGAATTGTAGTTGGCGTCAAGTTTCGCGAGTTTAGTTTGGGAGCCCAGGATGATTAACTCTGTTTTTTCGTCGTTAAGGCAGAGCCCATGATTGGCCATCCAGGCCTGGATGACGGAGTAGACCGTATTAAGAGATTTTGAGTCGGTTACAAAATCACCAGTGATAGGGATGAGTATCTGGGTGTCATCCGCATAATTAGTGTAGGAGACACCCAGATAATCAAGGATATCAAAGAGTGGTTTAGTAAACACATTGTAAAGGGTGGGAGATACACAGGATCCTTGTGGGACTCCACAGGGGACGTGGGAGGGGTCAGCCGCTGCTAGTGGAGAGAAGACCCTCATGGTTCTGTTGGCAAGGAATGAACTGATCCAAGAAGTGGCTGCTTCCGAGAAGTGGGCGGCGATTTTGAGATGATGACAGAGAATTTGGTGGTCAACCAGGTCGAAGGCAGCTGAGAGATCAAGGAGGAGCAGGAGTGCCAATTTGCCCTTGTCTTTCAGGTCCTCGATTTGGGTTTTCAGGTCCAGTAAAGCTGTCTCAGTGCCATGCCTGGGACGGAAACCAGATTGTCTCAGCCCTAGTAGATTGTTGCGTTCAAATACTCCTGGATTTGGAGATAGGCTGCGCGGTCAAGGATTTTAAGCAGGAAAGGCACAGTGGTGATGGGCCTGTAGTTTGAAGGGTTGCTGGGGTCAAGATTGGCTTTTTTAATTAATGGTATGACCCAGGCATCCTTAAGGTTGTCAGGTACGGTGCTTGATTCAAAGGAGGCATTTATGAAGGAGGTAATAAATGGGGCGAGCTTGGGTGCGGCTTCCTTAATGATGACAGCGGGGCATGCATCACCTTGGCAATTGGAAGGTTTTAGTTTAGATATAATGATTTCTACTTCCTTGATGGAGAGGGGAGAGAAGCTGAATGGTTTGAAGTTGTGTTTGAGTGCTTGTATTTTATAATTCAGGGTGGTGCTCATTGAACTTGAGAGGTAGTTTTTTTTTGCTTTGATTTTAGTTTGGAGAGTGGTGATTTTGTCTAGTAAAGCTTTTTGGATGTTTGTACACCAATCAGTGTCAGGGGTACACTTATTGAGAGGAGCGATAGGGGACTCCAGTTCCTTAAGTATCTTAAACAGTTCCTTAGTGTTAGAGCGGGCTTGGGTGATTCTTTTATTATAAGCTTCCTTTTTGGCAGCAAGGATGGCTTCTTTATAGGCCAGGGTGGCTAGCGTAAGATTATTTTTGTTGGCCAGGGAGGGGATACTTTTCCATGAGGCCTCTGCTTTTCTTTTTTCTTTGCGTAGGTCACGTAGTTGCGGAGTGAACCAAGAGTTCAAGTGGGTCCGTGGTTTTTGTTTACGCAGTTTGATAGGGGCGATAGTATTAAGGGCTTTTAGCATAACACGATTATAAGTGTCTACTAATGCTGTGGGGTCAGTGCAGGACTCTGAAGCTGCGTGCAATAATGGGAGGATGAGTGGTAAGAGTTTCTCAACAGTGATGTCTTTTTTATTCCGTGTGCGCGTGGGCGGTGCGAGGTTTTGTGTGTCCTCAGGAGGGCTAGTGTTAATAGAGAACGAAATAAGATGGTGGTCAGACCAAGCGCAGGGGGAAACAGTAATATCATTAAGGGCACAGTTCATGTCGGCAATCCAGTCAAGAGTACGACCTTTGATGTGGGTGGGCTCTGTGACATGTTGTGTGAAGCCGAAATCAGTCGGGACATTTGCAAGATCTGAGGCTTTGGTGTCATTCTTGTCCAAGTAACCCAGGTTGAAGTCACCCAGGATGATGATTTGGGAACTAGGCTTCGCACTGGATGCTAGAATAGAGGAGATGTCTTCAACGAAGGTAGATGTGGGTCCAGGAGGCCTGTAAATTAGGTGAGCAGTGGCTGTGTGATTGGGCGAGATAGATAGTTTGAAAGAAAGCGATTCAGCTGAGTGTAACTGAAGGCTGTCCGCAATTCTGATGTTAAGCGTATTCTTGAATATGACGGCTAAGCCGCCGCCCTTAGTTTGGTTGGTATCTCTGTCGCACCTGATTATGGTGTAGTTGTCAGGGATAGCGAGTGTCAGAGAAGGTCCAGAGGCTGCGTGCAGCCAAGTTTCCGTGACTGCAAGTAGGTCCAGGTTGTCTGAGACAATGAGATCAGCAATATCAAGGGCGTGAGCTTGGATAGAACGTGCGTTTATAAGAGCACCTTTGAGCTTAGGGACCGTGGTAACGTTGTCTTGTTGAGTATTCGAGGTAGGAGTAAAAAGGTGTTGTGGTTTGTGAGGGCTGGAGCTGCAGGTGTTGCCTGATGCAGGGCTGGTAGTGTGGTAAGACCAATGTGTGCATCTAGATGCTAATTTGTGGTTCCTGATTGATAAGGCACAAGGTAGGCTAGGTTGGGTAGTAGCAACTGAGGTAGCGTGGTGAGCCGGTATGCTGTCGTTAGAGGGATTGTAGGCTAGAGGTGTGGTGGGGCGCGAATCGTGGTAGCTAGTGCCAGTGGCTGTATTAATTGTTGCAGCGAGTGGGTACTGTGATACGAGGCGCAAGCGAGAACCAAGCCTCAAGTTTCTACTGAGAATTTTGCAGGGGTAGGTGTTGATGATATCATGGCAGGTATGCCTGGAGGGCTGGCGAGAGACAGGAGAGGAGGGTGGGCTGGTTCTTGAGTTCAATCTGGTGTTTCTCATAGCAGTTGTACAAGGTTGGTTAGGTGTTGGTCTAGTAGTGAAGTGGCGTATCCAAAGTGCTGGATCATCCAGGTACGGATTCGGAGGTGTCATGGTGCTGAGCCACAAGGAAGGGGTGGTAGTTCCCATAAATGAGCTAGTGTAGGAGTCTTGGTTTGGATGAGGGTTGGGTTGGCTAGTCCAATATCTGCTGTATGTATACAGTAAGTGGAGGAGGGTTGATAAGCACCAATACATGATGTGGGTGTTGCTAGTACACAGGGTAGCAGGTGTGGTTAGTTAGTGACCAGAGGCACAACACACTAATCAATGTGGTCTGTAGGCGACCATAAGGCACAACACACTAATCAATGTGGTCTGTAGGCGACCATAAGGCACAACACACTAATCAATGTGGTCTGTAGGCGACCATAAGGCACAACACACTAATCAATGTGGTCTGTGGGCGACCATAAGGCACAACACACTAATCAATGTGGTCTGTAGGCGACCATAAGGCACAACACACTAATCAATGTGGTCTGTAGGCGACCATAAGGCACAACACACTAATCAATGTGGTCTAAGAACACTCGCAGTGTCCTGAAATGTTCGTAAATAAACACAATGGGGGTGTCCTGAGGACGCTGTCCGTATTGTTCGCTGGCTAGTTGACATTGTTCTAAGAACACTCGTGGTGTCCTGAAATGTTCGTAAATAAACAAAATGGGATTGTCTTGAGGACACTGTCCGTATTGTTCGCTGGCAAGTTGAAAGTGTTCTAAGAACACTCGCGGTGTCCTGAAATGTTCGTAAATAAACAAAATGGCGGTGTCCTGAGGACGCTGTCCATATTGTTCACTGGCAAGTTGAAAGTGTTCTAAGAACACTCGCGTTGTCCTGAAATGTTCGTAAATAAACACAATGGGGGTGTCCTGAGGACTCTGTGCGTATTGTTCGCTGGCAAGTTGAAAGTGTTCTAAGAACACTCACAGTGTCATGAAATGTTCGTAAATAAACAAAATGGGGGTGTCCTGAGGACACTGTCTGTATTGTTCGCTGGCAAGTTGGAAGTGTTCTAAGAACACTTGCGGTGTCCTGAAATGTTCGTAAATAAGCAAAATGGGGGTGTCCTGAGGACGCTGTCCGTATTGTTCGCTGGCAAGTTGAAAGTGTTCTAAGAACACTCGCGGTGTCCTGAAATGTTCGTAAATAAACAAAATGGGGTGTCCTGAGGACGCTGTCCATATTGTTCACTGGCAAGTTGAAAGTGTTCTAAGAACACTCGCTGTGTCCTGAAATGTTCGTAAATAAACAAAAGGGGATTGTCCTGAGGAAGCTGTCTGTATTGTTCGCTGGCAAGTTGAAAGTGTTCTAAGAACACTCGCGTTGTCCTGAAATGTTCGTAAATAAACAAAATGGGGGTGTCCTGAGGACGCTGTCCGTATTGTTCGCTGGCAAGTTGAAAGTGTTCTAAGAACACTCGCGGTGTTCTGAAATGTTCGTAAATAAACAAAATGGGGGTGTCCTGAGGACGCTGTCCGTATTATTCGCTGGCAAGTTGAAAGTGTTCTAAGAACACTCGCGGTGTCCTGAAATGTTCGTAAATAAACAAAATGGGGGTGTCCTGAGGACGCTGTCCGTATTGTTCGCTGGCAAGTTGAAAGTGTTCTAAGAACACTCGCGGTGTCCTGAAATGTTCGTAAATAAACAAAATGGGGTGTCCTGAGGACGCTGTCCGTATTGTTCGCTGGCAAGTTGAACGCGTTCTAAGAACACTTGCGGTGTCCTGAAATGTTCGTAAATAAACACAATGGGGGTGTCCTGAGGATGCTGTCCGTATTGTTTGCTGGCAAGTTGAAAGTGTTCTAAGAACACTTGCGGTGTCCTGAAATGTTCGTAAATAAACAAAATGAGATTGTCCTGAGGACGCTGTCCGTATTGTTCGCTGGCAAGTTGAAAGTGTTCTAAGAACACTCGCGGTGTCCTGAAATTTTCGTAAATAAACAAAGTGGGGGTGTCCTGAGGACGCTGTCCGTATTGTTCGCTGGCAAGTTGAAAGTGTTCTAAGAACACTTGCGGTGTCCTGAAATGTTCGTAAATAAACAAAATGGGGGTGTCCTGAGGACGCTGTCCGTATTGTTCGCTGGCAAGTTGAAAGTGTTCTAAGAACACTTGCGGTGTCCTGAAATGTTCCTAAATAAACAAAATTGGGGTTTCCTGAGGACGCTGTCCGTATTGTTCGCTGGCAAGTTGAAAGTGTTCTAAGAACACTGGCAGTGTCCTGAAATGTTCGTAAAAAAACAGAATGGGGGTGTCCTGAAGACGCTGTCCGTATTGTTCGTTGGCAAGTTGAAAGTGTTCTAAGAACACTCGCTGTGTCCTGAAATGTTCGTAAATAAACAAAATGGGGGTGTCCTGAGGACGCTGTCTGTATTGTTCGCTGGCAAGTTGAAAGTGTTCTAAAACACTCGCGGTGTCCTGAAATGTTCGTAAATAAACAAAATGGGGGTGTCCTGAGGACGCTGTCCATATTGTTCGCTGGCAAGTTGAAAGTGTTCTAAGAACACTCTCGGTGTCCTGAAATGTTCGTAAATAAACACAATGGGGGTGTCCTGAGGACGCTGTCCGTATTGTTCGCTGGCTAGTTGAAAGCGTTCTAAGAACACTCACATGTCCTGAAATGTTCGTAAATAAACAAAATGGGATTGTCCTTAGGACACTGTCCGTATTGTTCGCTGGTAAGTTGAAAGTGTTCTAAGAACACTCGCGGTGTCCTGAAATGTTCGTAAATAAACAAAATAGGGGTGTCCTGAGGACGCTGTCCATTTTGTTCACTGGCAAGTTGAAAGTGTTCTAAGAACACTCGCGGTGTCCTGAAATGTTCGTAAATAAACACAATGGGGGTGTCCTGAGGACTCTGTCCGTATTGTTCGCTGGCAAGTTGAAAGTGTTCTAAGAACACTCACCGTGTCATGAAATGTTCGTAAATAAAGAAAATGGGGGTGTCCTGAGGACACTGTCCGTATTGTTCGCTGGCAAGTTGGAAGTGTTCTAAGAACACTCGCAGTGTCCTGAAATGTTCGTAAATAAACACAATGGGGGTGTCCTGAGGACGCTGTCCGTATTGTTCGCTGGCTAGTTGACATTGTTCTAAGAACACTCGTGGTGTCCTGAAATGTTCGTAAATAAACAAAATGGGATTGTCTTGAGGACACTGTCCGTATTGTTCGCTGGCAAGTTGAAAGTGTTCTAAGAACACTCGCGGTGTCCTGAAATGTTCGTAAATAAACAAAATGGCGGTGTCCTGAGGACGCTGTCCATATTGTTCACTGGCAAGTTGAAAGTGTTCTAAGAACACTCGCGTTGTCCTGAAATGTTCGTAAATAAACACAATGGGGGTGTCCTGAGGACTCTGTGCGTATTGTTCGCTGGCAAGTTGAAAGTGTTCTAAGAACACTCACAGTGTCATGAAATGTTCGTAAATAAACAAAATGGGGGTGTCCTGAGGACACTGTCTGTATTGTTCGCTGGCAAGTTGGAAGTGTTCTAAGAACACTTGCGGTGTCCTGAAATGTTCGTAAATAAGCAAAATGGGGGTGTCCTGAGGACGCTGTCCGTATTGTTCGCTGGCAAGTTGAAAGTGTTCTAAGAACACTCGCGGTGTCCTGAAATGTTCGTAAATAAACAAAATGGGGTGTCCTGAGGACGCTGTCCATATTGTTCACTGGCAAGTTGAAAGTGTTCTAAGAACACTCGCTGTGTCCTGAAATGTTCGTAAATAAACAAAAGGGGATTGTCCTGAGGAAGCTGTCTGTATTGTTCGCTGGCAAGTTGAAAGTGTTCTAAGAACACTCGCGTTGTCCTGAAATGTTCGTAAATAAACAAAATGGGGGTGTCCTGAGGACGCTGTCCGTATTGTTCGCTGGCAAGTTGAAAGTGTTCTAAGAACACTCGCGGTGTTCTGAAATGTTCGTAAATAAACAAAATGGGGGTGTCCTGAGGACGCTGTCCGTATTATTCGCTGGCAAGTTGAAAGTGTTCTAAGAACACTCGCGGTGTCCTGAAATGTTCGTAAATAAACAAAATGGGGGTGTCCTGAGGACGCTGTCCGTATTGTTCGCTGGCAAGTTGAAAGTGTTCTAAGAACACTCGCGGTGTCCTGAAATGTTCGTAAATAAACAAAATGGGGTGTCCTGAGGACGCTGTCCGTATTGTTCGCTGGCAAGTTGAACGCGTTCTAAGAACACTTGCGGTGTCCTGAAATGTTCGTAAATAAACACAATGGGGGTGTCCTGAGGATGCTGTCCGTATTGTTTGCTGGCAAGTTGAAAGTGTTCTAAGAACACTTGCGGTGTCCTGAAATGTTCGTAAATAAACAAAATGAGATTGTCCTGAGGACGCTGTCCGTATTGTTCGCTGGCAAGTTGAAAGTGTTCTAAGAACACTCGCGGTGTCCTGAAATTTTCGTAAATAAACAAAGTGGGGGTGTCCTGAGGACGCTGTCCGTATTGTTCGCTGGCAAGTTGAAAGTGTTCTAAGAACACTTGCGGTGTCCTGAAATGTTCGTAAATAAACAAAATGGGGGTGTCCTGAGGACGCTGTCCGTATTGTTCGCTGGCAAGTTGAAAGTGTTCTAAGAACACTTGCGGTGTCCTGAAATGTTCCTAAATAAACAAAATTGGGGTTTCCTGAGGACGCTGTCCGTATTGTTCGCTGGCAAGTTGAAAGTGTTCTAAGAACACTGGCAGTGTCCTGAAATGTTCGTAAAAAAACAGAATGGGGGTGTCCTGAAGACGCTGTCCGTATTGTTCGTTGGCAAGTTGAAAGTGTTCTAAGAACACTCGCTGTGTCCTGAAATGTTCGTAAATAAACAAAATGGGGGTGTCCTGAGGACGCTGTCTGTATTGTTCGCTGGCAAGTTGAAAGTGTTCTAAAACACTCGCGGTGTCCTGAAATGTTCGTAAATAAACAAAATGGGGGTGTCCTGAGGACGCTGTCCATATTGTTCGCTGGCAAGTTGAAAGTGTTCTAAGAACACTCGCGGTGTCCTGAAATGTTCGTAAATAAACACAATGGGGGTGTCCTGAGGACGCTGTCCGTATTGTTCGCTGGCTAGTTGAAAGCGTTCTAAGAACACTCACATGTCCTGAAATGTTCGTAAATAAACAAAATGGGATTGTCCTTAGGACACTGTCCGTATTGTTCGCTGGTAAGTTGAAAGTGTTCTAAGAACACTCGCGGTGTCCTGAAATGTTCGTAAATAAACAAAATAGGGGTGTCCTGAGGACGCTGTCCATTTTGTTCACTGGCAAGTTGAAAGTGTTCTAAGAACACTCGCGGTGTCCTGAAATGTTCGTAAATAAACACAATGGGGGTGTCCTGAGGACTCTGTCCGTATTGTTCGCTGGCAAGTTGAAAGTGTTCTAAGAACACTCACCGTGTCATGAAATGTTCGTAAATAAAGAAAATGGGGGTGTCCTGAGGACACTGTCCGTATTGTTCGCTGGCAAGTTGGAAGTGTTCTAAGAACACTCGCAGTGTCCTGAAATGTTCGTAAATAAGCAAAATGGGGGTGTCCTGAGGACGCTGTCCGTATTGTTTGCTGGCAAGTTGAACGTGTTCTAACAACACTCGCGGCGTCCTGAAATGTTCCTAAATAAACAAAATGTGGGTGTCCTGAGGACGCTGTCCGTATTGTTTGCTGGCAAGTTGAAAGCGTTCTAAGAACACTCGCGGTGTCCTGAAATGTTCGTAAATAAACAAAATGGGGTATCCTGAGGACGCTGTCCATATTGTTCACTGGCAAGTTGAAAGTGTCCTAAGAACACTTGCGGTGTCCTGAAATGTTTGTAAATAAAAAAAATGGGTGTGTCAAAATGGGTGCGTCCTGAGGACGCTCTCCGTATTGTTCGCTGACAAGTTGAAAGTGTTCTAAGAACACTCGCAGTGTCCTGAAATGTTCGTAAATAAACAAAATGGGAGTGTCCTGAGTACGCTGTCCATATTGTTCGCTGGCAAGTTGAAAGTGTTCTAAGAACACTCGCAGTGTCCTGAAATGTTCGTAAATAAACACATTGGGGGTGTCCTGAGGACGCTGTCCGTATTGTTCGCTGGCTAGTTGACATTGTTCTAAGAACACTCGCGGTGTCCTGAAATGTTCGTAAATAAACAAAATGGGATTGTCTTGAGGACACTGTCCGTATTGTTCGCTGGCAAGTTGAAAGTGTTCTAAGAACACTCGTGGTGTCCTGAAATGTGCGTAAATAAACAAAATAGGGGTGTCCTGAGGACGCTGTCCATTTTGTTCACTGGCAAGTTGAAAGTGTTCTAAGAACACTCGCGGTGTCCTGAAATGTTCGTAAATAAACACAATGGGGGTGTCCTGAGGACTCTGTCCGTATTGTTCGCTGGCAAGTTGAAAGTGTTCTAAGAACACTCACCGTGTCATGAAATGTTCGTAAATAAAGAAAATGGGGGTGTCCTGAGGACACTGTCCGTATTGTTCGCTGGCAAGTTGAAAGTGTTCTAAGAACACTCGCGGTGTTCTGAAATGTTCGTAAATAAACAAAATGGGGGTGTCCTGAGGACGCTGTCCGTATTATTCGCTGGCAAGTTGAAAGTGTTCTAAGAACACTCGCGGTGTCCTGAAATGTTCGTAAATAAACAAAATGGGGGTGTCCTGAGGACGCTGTCCGTATTGTTCGCTGGCAAGTTGAAAGTGTTCTAAGAACACTCGCGGTGTCCTGAAATGTTCGTAAATAAACAAAATGGGGTGTCCTGAGGACGCTGTCCGTATTGTTCGCTGGCAAGTTGAACGCGTTCTAAGAACACTTGCGGTGTCCTGAAATGTTCGTAAATAAACACAATGGGGGTGTCCTGAGGATGCTGTCCGTATTGTTTGCTGGCAAGTTGAAAGTGTTCTAAGAACACTTGCGGTGTCCTGAAATGTTCGTAAATAAACAAAATGAGATTGTCCTGAGGACGCTGTCCATATTGTTCGCTGGCAAGTTGAAAGTGTTCTAAGAACACTCGCGGTGTCCTGAAATTTTCGTAAATAAACAAAGTGGGGGTGTCCTGAGGACGCTGTCCGTATTGTTCGCTGGCAAGTTGAAAGTGTTCTAAGAACACTTGCGGTGTCCTGAAATGTTCGTAAATAAACAAAATGGGGGTGTCCTGAGGACGCTGTCCGTATTGTTCGCTGGCAAGTTGAAAGTGTTCTAAGAACACTCGCGGTGTCCTGAAATGTTCCTAAATAAACAAAATTGGGGTTTCCTGAGGACGCTGTCCGTATTGTTCGCTGGCAAGTTGAAAGTGTTCTAAGAACTCTGTCAGTGTCCTGAAATGTTCGTAAAAAAACAGAATGGGGGTGTCCTGAAGACGCTTTCCGTATTGTTCGTTGGCAAGTTGAAAGTGTTCTAAGAACACTCGCTGTGTCCTGAAATGTTCGTAAATAAACAAAATGGGGGTGTCCTGAGGACGCTGTCTGTATTGTTCGCTGGCAAGTTGAAAGTGTTCTAAAACACTCGCGGTGTCCTGAAATGTTCGTAAATAAACAAAATGGGGGTGTCCTGAGGACGCTGTCCATATTGTTCGCTGGCAAGTTGAAAGTGTTCTAAGAACACTCGCGGTGTCCTGAAATGTTCGTAAATAAACACAATGGGGGTGTCCTGAGGACGCTGTCCGTATTGTTCGCTGGCTAGTTGAAAGCGTTCTAAGAACACTCACATGTCCTGAAATGTTCGTAAATAAACAAAATGGGATTGTCCTTAGGACACTGTCCGTATTGTTCGCTGGTAAGTTGAAAGTGTTCTAAGAACACTCGCGGTGTCCTGAAATGTTCGTAAATAAACAAAATAGGGGTGTCCTGAGGACGCTGTCCATTTTGTTCACTGGCAAGTTGAAAGTGTTCTAAGAACACTCGCGGTGTCCTGAAATGTTCGTAAATAAACACAATGGGGGTGTCCTGAGGACTCTGTCCGTATTGTTCGCTGGCAAGTTGAAAGTGTTCTAAGAACACTCACCGTGTCATGAAATGTTCGTAAATAAAGAAAATGGGGGTGTCCTGAGGACACTGTCCGTATTGTTCGCTGGCAAGTTGGAAGTGTTCTAAGAACACTCGCAGTGTCCTGAAATGTTCGTAAATAAGCAAAATGGGGGTGTCCTGAGGACGCTGTCCGTATTGTTTGCTGGCAAGTTGAACGTGTTCTAACAACACTCGCGGCGTCCTGAAATGTTCCTAAATAAACAAAATGTGGGTGTCCTGAGGACGCTGTCCGTATTGTTTGCTGGCAAGTTGAAAGCGTTCTAAGAACACTCGCGGTGTCCTGAAATGTTCGTAAATAAACAAAATGGGGTATCCTGAGGACGCTGTCCATATTGTTCACTGGCAAGTTGAAAGTGTCCTAAGAACACTTGCGGTGTCCTGAAATGTTTGTAAATAAAAAAAATGGGTGTGTCAAAATGGGTGCGTCCTGAGGACGCTCTCCGTATTGTTCGCTGACAAGTTGAAAGTGTTCTAAGAACACTCGCAGTGTCCTGAAATGTTCGTAAATAAACAAAATGGGAGTGTCCTGAGTACGCTGTCCATATTGTTCGCTGGCAAGTTGAAAGTGTTCTAAGAACACTCGCAGTGTCCTGAAATGTTCGTAAATAAACACATTGGGGGTGTCCTGAGGACGCTGTCCGTATTGTTCGCTGGCTAGTTGACATTGTTCTAAGAACACTCGCGGTGTCCTGAAATGTTCGTAAATAAACAAAATGGGATTGTCTTGAGGACACTGTCCGTATTGTTCGCTGGCAAGTTGAAAGTGTTCTAAGAACACTCGTGGTGTCCTGAAATGTGCGTAAATAAACAAAATAGGGGTGTCCTGAGGACGCTGTCCATTTTGTTCACTGGCAAGTTGAAAGTGTTCTAAGAACACTCGCGGTGTCCTGAAATGTTCGTAAATAAACACAATGGGGGTGTCCTGAGGACTCTGTCCGTATTGTTCGCTGGCAAGTTGAAAGTGTTCTAAGAACACTCACCGTGTCATGAAATGTTCGTAAATAAAGAAAATGGGGGTGTCCTGAGGACACTGTCCGTATTGTTCGCTGGCAAGTTGAAAGTGTTCTAAGAACACTCGCGGTGTTCTGAAATGTTCGTAAATAAACAAAATGGGGGTGTCCTGAGGACGCTGTCCGTATTATTCGCTGGCAAGTTGAAAGTGTTCTAAGAACACTCGCGGTGTCCTGAAATGTTCGTAAATAAACAAAATGGGGGTGTCCTGAGGACGCTGTCCGTATTGTTCGCTGGCAAGTTGAAAGTGTTCTAAGAACACTCGCGGTGTCCTGAAATGTTCGTAAATAAACAAAATGGGGTGTCCTGAGGACGCTGTCCGTATTGTTCGCTGGCAAGTTGAACGCGTTCTAAGAACACTTGCGGTGTCCTGAAATGTTCGTAAATAAACACAATGGGGGTGTCCTGAGGATGCTGTCCGTATTGTTTGCTGGCAAGTTGAAAGTGTTCTAAGAACACTTGCGGTGTCCTGAAATGTTCGTAAATAAACAAAATGAGATTGTCCTGAGGACGCTGTCCGTATTGTTCGCTGGCAAGTTGAAAGTGTTCTAAGAACACTCGCGGTGTCCTGAAATTTTCGTAAATAAACAAAGTGGGGGTGTCCTGAGGACGCTGTCCGTATTGTTCGCTGGCAAGTTGAAAGTGTTCTAAGAACACTTGCGGTGTCCTGAAATGTTCGTAAATAAACAAAATGGGGGTGTCCTGAGGACGCTGTCCGTATTGTTCGCTGGCAAGTTGAAAGTGTTCTAAGAACACTCGCGGTGTCCTGAAATGTTCCTAAATAAACAAAATTGGGGTTTCCTGAGGACGCTGTCCGTATTGTTCGCTGGCAAGTTGAAAGTGTTCTAAGAACTCTGGCAGTGTCCTGAAATGTTCGTAAAAAAACAGAATGGGGGTGTCCTGAAGACGCTGTCCGTATTGTTCGTTGGCAAGTTGAAAGTGTTCTAAGAACACTCGCTGTGTCCTGAAATGTTCGTAAATAAACAAAATGGGGGTGTCCTGAGGACGCTGTCTGTATTGTTCGCTGGCAAGTTGAAAGTGTTCTAAAACACTCGCGGTGTCCTGAAATGTTCGTAAATAAACAAAATGGGGGTGTCCTGAGGACGCTGTCCATATTGTTCGCTGGCAAGTTGAAAGTGTTCTAAGAACACTCGCGGTGTCCTGAAATGTTCGTAAATAAACACAATGGGGGTGTCCTGAGGACGCTGTCCGTATTGTTCGCTGGCTAGTTGAAAGCGTTCTAAGAACACTCACATGTCCTGAAATGTTCGTAAATAAACAAAATGGGATTGTCCTTAGGACACTGTCCGTATTGTTCGCTGGTAAGTTGAAAGTGTTCTAAGAACACTCGCGGTGTCCTGAAATGTTCGTAAATAAACAAAATAGGGGTGTCCTGAGGACGCTGTCCATTTTGTTCACTGGCAAGTTGAAAGTGTTCTGAGAACACTCGCGGTGTCCTGAAATGTTCGTAAATAAACACAATGGGGGTGTCCTGAGGACTCTGTCCGTATTGTTCGCTGGCAAGTTGAAAGTGTTCTAAGAACACTCACCGTGTCATGAAATGTTCGTAAATAAAGAAAATGGGGGTGTCCTGAGGACGCTGTCCGTATTGTTCGCTGGCAAGTTGAAAGTGTTCTAAGAACACTCGCAGTGTCCTGAAATGTTCGTAAATAAACAAAATGGGGGTGTCCTGAGTACGCTGTCCATATTGTTCGCTGGCAAGTTGAAAGTATTTGTATTTATATTTGTATTTGTATTTATTTATTTGTATTGCGCACCTTGCCCGGAGGCTTGCGGGCGCATGTTTAGTTGGCAGTTACAAGTTGCAGAGGAGAAGTTACAGGTTCCAGGAGAAGAGGTTAACAGTTACATAGGTAGTGATACAGTATAACATGAACGGTGAAAATGACAATGATACAGTATAACATAACGGGTGAAAATGACATAGATAATAACAACAAAGTAGCAGTACCCAAGGTTACAGTAGAAGGGTACGCGCTGTGAGCAGTTACAAATTTACAAGATGTCTTGTTCCCGTAACCAAAGTTTAGCTTTGGTTTTGAATACGTGGCAAAGCGGAATGTTCCTTAGTGCATTGGGGAGTGAGTCCCAGAGCTTGGCAGCAAGGACCGGAAAACTTGACCCTCCTGCCGAGCGTAATTTGAAGCTGGGGATGTCCAAAGTGTGCACCTGGGCAGCTCTCAAGGGTCTGGTGGCTGTGTGATGCGAGAAACGTGATATTAAGTAGGCTGGAGCTGCATTGTTCTGTGCCTTGTGTGTGAGCACAAGTGATTTGAGTGATATGCGGTGCAAGATAGGTGACCACTGGATGTTGCGTCTGATAGTGGCTATATGATTCCGTCTAGGTATGTTGAATGCTGCCCTAATGGCGTTGTTTTGTGTGACCTGTAGTTTGTCCAGATTTCTTTGGCTCGTCCCAAGGTATAGGGCATTGCAATAGTCTATTTTGGATAAGATGAGGGTTCTCGCGAGGGTCAGACAATTGTCTGGAGTCAGGAATGGCCTGCAGGCTGTAATCAATTTGCAGGTGTAGGACGATGCAGAGACAACTGCATTGGTTTGTCGTGTGAGGGACAGGGTAGAATCAAGGTAGATTCCTAGAGTTTTGGTGACATTGGCCACTTTGATGTCAATCCCGTCAATAGTGAAGAAATTGTAGTTGGCGTCAAGTTTCGCGAGTTTAGTTTGGGAGCCCAGGATGATTAACTCTGTTTTTTCGTCGTTAAGGCAGAGCCCATGATTGGCCATCCAGGCCTGGATGACGGAGTAGACCGTATTAAGAGATTTTGAGTCGGTTACAAAATCACCAGTGATAGGGATGAGTATCTGGGTGTCATCCGCATAATTAGTGTAGGAGACACCCAGATAATCAAGGATATCAAAGAGTGGTTTAGTAAACACATTGTAAAGGGTGGGAGATACACAGGATCCTTGTGGGACTCCACAGGGGACGTGGGAGGGGTCAGCCGCTGCTAGTGGAGAGAAGACCCTCATGGTTCTGTTGGCAAGGAATGAACTGATCCAAGAAGTGGCTGCTTCCAAGAAGTGGGCGGCGATTTTGAGATGATGACAGAGAATTTGGTGGTCAACCAGGTCGAAGGCAGCTGAGAGATCAAGGAGGAGCAGGAGTGCCAATTTGCCCTTGTCTTTCAGGTCCTCGATTTGGGTTTTCAGGTCCAGTAAAGCTGTCTCAGTGCCATGCCTGGGACGGAAACCAGATTGTCTCAGCCCTAGTAGATTGTTGCGTTCGAGATACTCCTGGATTTGGAGATAGGCTGCGCGGTCAAGGATTTTAAGCAGGAAAGGCACAGTGGTGATGGGCCTGTAGTTTGAAGGGTTGCTGGGGTCAAGATTGGCTTTTTTAATTAATGGTATGACCCAGGCATCCTTAAGGTTGTCAGGTACGGTGCTTGATTCAAAGGAGGCATTTATGAAGGAGGTAATAAATGGGGCGAGCTTGGGTGCGGCTTCCTTAATGATGACAGCGGGGCATGCATCACCTTGGCAATTGGAAGGTTTTAGTTTAGATATAATGATTTCTACTTCCTTGATGGAGAGGGGAGAGAAGCTGAATGGTTTGAAGTTGTGTTTGAGTGCTTGTATTTTATAATTCAGGGTGGTGCTCATTGAACTTGAGAGGTAGTTTTTTTTTGCTTTGATTTTAGTTTGGAGAGTGGTGATTTTGTCTAGTAAAGCTTTTTGGATGTTTGTACACCAATCAGTGTCAGGGGTACACTTATTGAGAGGAGCGATAGGGGACTCCAGTTCCTTAAGTATCTTAAACAGTTCCTTAGTGTTAGAGCGGGCTTGGGTGATTCTTTTATTATAAGCTTCCTTTTTGGCAGCAAGGATGGCTTCTTTATAGGCCAGGGTGGCTAGCGTAAGATTATTTTTGTTGGCCAGGGAGGGGATACTTTTCCATGAGGCCTCTGCTTTTCTTTTTTCTTTGCGTAGGTCACGTAGTTGCGGAGTGAACCAAGAGTTCAAGTGGGTCCGTGGTTTTTGTTTACGCAGTTTGATAGGGGCGATAGTATTAAGGGCTTTTAGCATAACACGATTATAAGTGTCTACTAATGCTGTGGGGTCAGTGCAGGACTCTGAAGCTGCGTGCAATAATGGGAGGATGAGTGGTAAGAGTTTCTCAACAGTGATGTCTTTTTTATTCCGTGTGCGCGTGGGCGGTGCGAGGTTTTGTGTGTCCTCAGGAGGGCTAGTGTTAATAGAGAACGAAATAAGATGGTGGTCAGACCAAGCGCAGGGGGAAACAGTAATATCATTAAGGGCACAGTTCATGTCGGCAATCCAGTCAAGAGTACGACCTTTGATGTGGGTGGGCTCTGTGACATGTTGTGTGAAGCCGAAATCAGTCAGGACATTTGCAAGATCTGAGGCTTTGGTGTCATTCTTGTCCAAGTAACCCAGGTTGAAGTCACCCAGGATGATGATTTGGGAACTAGGCTTCGCACTGGATGCTAGAATAGAGGAGATGTCTTCAACGAAGGTAGATGTGGGTCCAGGAGGCCTGTAAATTAGGTGAGCAGTGGCTGTGTGATTGGGCGAGATAGATAGTTTGAAAGAAAGCGATTCAGCTGAGTGTAACTGAAGGCTGTCCGCAATTCTGATGTTAAGCGTATTCTTGAATATGACGGCTAAGCCGCCGCCCTTAGTTTGGTTGGTATCTCTGTCGCACCTGATTATGGTGTAGTTGTCAGGGATAGCGAGTGTCAGAGAGGGTCCAGAGGCTGCGTGCAGCCAAGTTTCCGTGACTGCAAGTAGGTCCAGGTTGTCTGAGACAATGAGATCAGCAATATCAAGGGCGTGAGCTTGGATAGAACGTGCGTTTATAAGAGCACCTTTGAGCTTAGGGACCGTGGTAACGTTGTCTTGTTGAGTATTCGAGGTAGGAGTAAAAAGGTGTTGTGGTTTGTGAGGGCTGGAGCTGCAGGTGTTGCCTGATGCAGGGCTGGTAGTGTGGTAAGACCAATGTGTGCATCTAGATGCTAATTTGTGGTTCCTGATTGATAAGGCACAAGGTAGGCTAGGTTGGGTAGTAGCAACTGAGGTAGCGTGGTGAGCCGGTATGCTGTCGTTAGAGGGATTGTAGGCTAGAGATGTGGTGGGGCGCGAATCGTGGTAGCTAGTGCCAGTGGCTGTATTAATTGTTGCAGCGAGTGGGTACTGTGATACGAGGCGCAAGCGAGAACCAAGCCTCAAGTTTCTACTGAGAATTTTGCAGGGGTAGGTGTTGATGATATCATGGCAGGTATGCCTGGAGGGCTGGCGAGAGACAGGAGAGGAGGGTGGGCTGGTTCTTGAGTTCAATCTGGTGTTTCTCATAGCAGTTGTACAAGGTTGGTTAGGTGTTGGTCTAGTAGTGAAGTGGCGTATCCAAAGTGCTGGATCATCCAGGTACGGATTCGGAGGTGTCATGGTGCTGAGCCACAAGGAAGGGGTGGTAGTTCCCATAAATGAGCTAGTGTAGGAGTCTTGGTTTGGATGAGGGTTGGGTTGGCTAGTCCAATATCTGCTGTATGTATACAGTAAGTGGAGGAGGGTTGATAAGCACCAATACATGATGTGGGTGTTGCTAGTACACAGGGTAGCAGGTGTGGTTAGTTAGTGACCAGAGGCACAACACACTAATCAATGTGGTCTGTAGGCGACCATAAGGCACAACACACTAATCAATGTGGTCTGTAGGCGACCATAAGGCACAACACACTAATCAATGTGGTCTGTAGGCGACCATAAGGCACAACACACTAATCAATGTGGTCTGTGGGCGACCATAAGGCACAACACACTAATCAATGTGGTCTGTAGGCGACCATAAGGCACAACACACTAATCAATGTGGTCTGTAGGCGACCATAAGGCACAACACACTAATCAATGTGGTCTAAGAACACTCGCAGTGTCCTGAAATGTTCGTAAATAAACACAATGGGGGTGTCCTGAGGACGCTGTCCGTATTGTTCGCTGGCTAGTTGACATTGTTCTAAGAACACTCGTGGTGTCCTGAAATGTTCGTAAATAAACAAAATGGGATTGTCTTGAGGACACTGTCCGTATTGTTCGCTGGCAAGTTGAAAGTGTTCTAAGAACACTCGCGGTGTCCTGAAATGTTCGTAAATAAACAAAATGGCGGTGTCCTGAGGACGCTGTCCATATTGTTCACTGGCAAGTTGAAAGTGTTCTAAGAACACTCGCGTTGTCCTGAAATGTTCGTAAATAAACACAATGGGGGTGTCCTGAGGACTCTGTGCGTATTGTTCGCTGGCAAGTTGAAAGTGTTCTAAGAACACTCACAGTGTCATGAAATGTTCGTAAATAAACAAAATGGGGGTGTCCTGAGGACACTGTCTGTATTGTTCGCTGGCAAGTTGGAAGTGTTCTAAGAACACTTGCGGTGTCCTGAAATGTTCGTAAATAAGCAAAATGGGGGTGTCCTGAGGACGCTGTCCGTATTGTTCGCTGGCAAGTTGAAAGTGTTCTAAGAACACTCGCGGTGTCCTGAAATGTTCGTAAATAAACAAAATGGGGTGTCCTGAGGACGCTGTCCGTATTGTTCGCTGGCAAGTTGAAAGTGTTCTAAGAACACTCGCTGTGTCCTGAAATGTTCGTAAATAAACAAAATGGGATTGTCCTGAGGAAGCTGTCTGTATTGTTCGCTGGCAAGTTGAAAGTGTTCTAAGAACACTCGCGTTGTCCTGAAATGTTCGTAAATAAACAAAATGGGGGTGTCCTGAGGACGCTGTCCGTATTGTTCGCTGGCAAGTTGAAAGTGTTCTAAGAACACTCGCGGTGTTCTGAAATGTTCGTAAATAAACAAAATGGGGGTGTCCTGAGGACGCTGTCCGTATTATTCGCTGGCAAGTTGAAAGTGTTCTAAGAACACTCGCGGTGTCCTGAAATGTTCGTAAATAAACAAAATGGGGGTGTCCTGAGGACGCTGTCCGTATTGTTCGCTGGCAAGTTGAAAGTGTTCTAAGAACACTCGCGGTGTCCTGAAATGTTCGTAAATAAACAAAATGGGGTGTCCTGAGGACGCTGTCCGTATTGTTCGCTGGCAAGTTGAACGCGTTCTAAGAACACTTGCGGTGTCGTGAAATGTTCGTAAATAAACACAATGGGGGTGTCCTGAGGATGCTGTCCGTATTGTTTGCTGGCAAGTTGAAAGTGTTCTAAGAACACTTGCGGTGTCCTGAAATGTTCGTAAATAAACAAAATGAGATTGTCCTGAGGACGCTGTCCGTATTGTTCGCTGGCAAGTTGAAAGTGTTCTAAGAACACTCGCGGTGTCCTGAAATTTTCGTAAATAAACAAAGTGGGGGTGTCCTGAGGACGCTGTCCGTATTGTTCGCTGGCAAGTTGAAAGTGTTCTAAGAACACTTGCGGTGTCCTGAAATGTTCGTAAATAAACAAAATGGGGGTGTCCTGAGGACGCTGTCCGTATTGTTCGCTGGCAAGTTATAAGTGTTCTAAGAACACTTGCGGTGTCCTGAAATGTTCCTAAATAAACAAAATTGGGGTTTCCTGAGGACGCTGTCCGTATTGTTCGCTGGCAAGTTGAAAGTGTTCTAAGAACACTGGCAGTGTCCTGAAATGTTCGTAAAAAAACAGAATGGGGGTGTCCTGAAGACGCTGTCCGTATTGTTCGTTGGCAAGTTGAAAGTGTTCTAAGAACACTCGCTGTGTCCTGAAATGTTCGTAAATAAACAAAATGGGGGTGTCCTGAGGACGCTGTCTGTATTGTTCGCTGGCAAGTTGAAAGTGTTCTAAAACACTCGCGGTGTCCTGAAATGTTCGTAAATAAACAAAATGGGGGTGTCCTGAGGACGCTGTCCATATTGTTCGCTGGCAAGTTGAAAGTGTTCTAAGAACACTCGCGGTGTCCTGAAATGTTCGTAAATAAACACAATGGGGGTGTCCTGAGGACGCTGTCCGTATTGTTCGCTGGCTAGTTGAAAGCGTTCTAAGAACACTCACATGTCCTGAAATGTTCGTAAATAAACAAAATGGGATTGTCCTTAGGACACTGTCCGTATTGTTCGCTGGTAAGTTGAAAGTGTTCTAAGAACACTCGTGGTGTCCTGAAATGTTCGTAAATAAACAAAATAGGGGTGTCCTGAGGACGCTGTCCATTTTGTTCACTGGCAAGTTGAAAGTGTTCTAAGAACACTCGCGGTGTCCTGAAATGTTCGTAAATAAACACAATGGGGGTGTCGTGAGGACTCTGTCCGTATTGTTCGCTGGCAAGTTGAAAGTGTTCTAAGAACACTCACCGTGTCATGAAATGTTCGTAAATAAAGAAAATGGGGGTGTCCTGAGGACACTGTCCGTATTGTTCGCTGGCAAGTTGGAAGTGTTCTAAGAACACTCGCGGTGTCCTGAAATGTTCGTAAATAAGCAAAATGGGGGTGTCCTGAGGACGCTGTCCGTATTGTTTGCTGGCAAGTTGAAAGTGTTCTAACAACACTCGCGGCGTCCTGAAATGTTCCTAAATAAACAAAATGTGGGTGTCCTGAGGACGCTGTCCGTATTGTTTGCTGGCAAGTTGAAAGCGTTCTAAGAACACTCGCGGTGTCCTGAAATGTTCGTAAATAAACAAAATGGGGTATCCTGAGGACGCTGTCCATATTGTTCACTGGCAAGTTGAAAGTGTCCTAAGAACACTTGCGGTGTCCTGAAATGTTTGTAAATAAAAAAAATGGGTGTGTCAAAATGGGTGCGTCCTGAGGACGCTCTCCGTATTGTTCGCTGACAAGTTGAAAGTGTTCTAAGAACACTCGCAGTGTCCTGAAATGTTCGTAAATAAACAAAATGGGGGTGTCCTGAGTACGCTGTCCATATTGTTCGCTGGCAAGTTGAAAGTGTTCTAAGAACACTCGCAGTGTCCTGAAATGTTCGTAAATAAACACATTGGGGGTGTCCTGAGGACGCTGTCCGTATTGTTCGCTGGCTAGTTGACATTGTTCTAAGAACACTCGCGGTGTCCTGAAATGTTCGTAAATAAACAAAATGGGATTGTCTTGAGGACACTGTCCGTATTGTTCGCTGGCAAGTTGAAAGTGTTCTAAGAACACTCGTGGTGTCCTGAAATGTGCGTAAATAAACAAAATAGGGGTGTCCTGAGGACGCTGTCCATTTTGTTCACTGGCAAGTTGAAAGTGTTCTAAGAACACTCGCGGTGTCCTCAAATGTTCGTAAATAAACACAATGGGGGTGTCCTGAGGACTCTGTCCGTATTGTTCGCTGGCAAGTTGAAAGTGTTCTAAGAACACTCACCGTGTCATGAAATGTTCGTAAATAAAGAAAATGGGGGTGTCCTGAGGACACTGTCCGTATTGTTCGCTGGCAAGTTGAAAGTGTTCTAAGAACACTCGCGGTGTTCTGAAATGTTCGTAAATAAACAAAATGGGGGTGTCCTGAGGACGCTGTCCGTATTATTCGCTGGCAAGTTGAAAGTGTTCTAAGAACACTCGCGGTGTCCTGAAATGTTCGTAAATAAACAAAATGGGGGTGTCCTGAGGACGCTGTCCGTATTGTTCGCTGGCAAGTTGAAAGCGTTCTAAGAACACTCGCGGTGTCCTGAAATGTTCGTAAATAAACAAAATGGGGTGTCCTGAGGACGCTGTCCGTATTGTTCGCTGGCAAGTTGAACGCGTTCTAAGAACACTTGCGGTGTCCTGAAATGTTCGTAAATAAACACAATGGGGGTGTCCTGAGGATGCTGTCCGTATTGTTTGCTGGCAAGTTGAAAGTGTTCTAAGAACACTTGCGGTGTCCTGAAATGTTCGTAAATAAACAAAATGAGATTGTCCTGAGGACGCTGTCCGTATTGTTCGCTGGCAAGTTGAAAGTGTTCTAAGAACACTCGCGGTGTCCTGAAATTTTCGTAAATAAACAAAGTGGGGGTGTCCTGAGGACGCTGTCCGTATTGTTCGCTGGCAAGTTGAAAGTGTTCTAAGAACACTTGCGGTGTCCTGAAATGTTCGTAAATAAACAAAATGGGGGTGTCCTGAGGACGCTGTCCGTATTGTTCGCTGGCAAGTTGAAAGTGTTCTAAGAACACTCGCGGTGTCCTGAAATGTTCCTAAATAAACAAAATTGGGGTTTCCTGAGGACGCTGTCCGTATTGTTCGCTGGCAAGTTGAAAGTGTTCTAAGAACACTGGCAGTGTCCTGAAATGTTCGTAAAAAAACAGAATGGGGGTGTCCTGAAGACGCTGTCCGTATTGTTCGTTGGCAAGTTGAAAGTGTTCTAAGAACACTCGCTGTGTCCTGAAATGTTCGTAAATAAACAAAATGGGGGTGTCCTGAGGACGCTGTCTGTATTGTTCGCTGGCAAGTTGAAAGTGTTCTAAAACACTCGCGGTGTCCTGAAATGTTCGTAAATAAACAAAATGGGGGTGTCCTGAGGACGCTGTCCATATTGTTCGCTGGCAAGTTGAAAGTGTTCTAAGAACACTCGCGGTGTCCTGAAATGTTCGTAAATAAACACAATGGGGGTGTCCTGAGGACGCTGTCCGTATTGTTCGCTAGCTAGTTGAAAGCGTTCTAAGAACACTCACATGTCCTGAAATGTTCGTAAATAAACAAAATGGGATTGTCCTTAGGACACTGTCCGTATTGTTCGCTGGTAAGTTGAAAGTGTTCTAAGAACACTCGCGGTGTCCTGAAATGTTCGTAAATAAACAAAATAGGGGTGTCCTGAGGACGCTGTCCATTTTGTTCACTGGCAAGTTGAAAGTGTTCTAAGAACACTCGCGGTGTCCTGAAATGTTCGTAAATAAACACAATGGGGGTATCCTGAGGACTCTGTCCGTATTGTTCGCTGGCAAGTTGAAAGTGTTCTAAGAACACTCACCGTGTCATGAAATGTTCGTAAATAAAGAAAATGGGGGTGTCCTGAGGACACTGTCCGTATTGTTCGCTGGCAAGTTGGAAGTGTTCTAAGAACACTCGCGGTGTCCTGAAATGTTCGTAAATAAGCAAAATGGGGGTGTCCTGAGGACGCTGTCCGTATTGTTTGCTGGCAAGTTGAAAGTGTTCTAACAACACTCGCGGCGTCCTGAAATGTTCCTAAATAAACAAAATGTGGGTGTCCTGAGGACGCTGTCCGTATTGTTTGCTGGCAAGTTGAAAGCGTTCTAAGAACACTCGCGGTGTCCTGAAATGTTCGTAAATAAACAAAATGGGGTATCCTGAGGACGCTGTCCATATTGTTCACTGGCAAGTTGAAAGTGTCCTAAGAACACTTGCGGTGTCCTGAAATGTTTGTAAATAAAAAAAATGGGTGTGTCAAAATGGGTGCGTCCTCAGGACGCTCTCCGTATTGTTCGCTGACAAGTTGAAAGTGTTCTAAGAACACTCGCAGTGTCCTGAAATGTTCGTAAATAAACAAAATGGGGGTGTCCTGAGTACGCTGTCCATATTGTTCGCTGGCAAGTTGAAAGTGTTCTAAGAACACTCACCGTGTCATGAAATGTTCGTAAATAAAGAAAATGGGGGTGTCCTGAGGACACTGTCCGTATTGTTCGCTGGCAAGTTGGAAGTGTTCTAAGAACACTCGCGGTGTCCTGAAATGTTCGTAAATAAGCAAAATGGGGGTGTCCTGAGGACGCTGTCCGTATTGTTTGCTGGCAAGTTGAAAGTGTTCTAACAACACTCGCGGCGTCCTGAAATGTTCCTAAATAAACAAAATGTGGGTGTCCTGAGGACGCTGTCCGTATTGTTTGCTGGCAAGTTGAAAGCGTTCTAAGAACACTCGCGGTGTCCTGAAATGTTCGTAAATAAACAAAATGGGGTATCCTGAGGACGCTGTCCATATTGTTCACTGGCAAGTTGAAAGTGTCCTAAGAACACTTGCGGTGTCCTGAAATGTTTGTAAATAAACACATTGGGGGTGTCCTGAGGACGCTGTCCGTATTGTTCGCTGGCTAGTTGACATTGTTCTAAGAACACTCGCGGTGTCCTGAAATGTTCGTAAATAAACAAAATGGGATTGTCTTGAGGACACTGTCCGTATTGTTCGCTGGCAAGTTGAAAGTGTTCTAAGAACACTCGTGGTGTCCTGAAATGTTCGTAAATAAACAAAATGGCGGTGTCCTGAGGACGCTGTCCGTATTGTTCGCTGGCAAGTTGGAAGTGTTCTAAGAACACTCGCGGTGTCCTGAAATGTTCGTAAATAAGCAAAATGGGGGTGTCCTGAGGACGCTGTCCGTATTGTTCGCTGGCAAGTTGAAAGTGTTCTAAGAACACTCGCGGTGTCCTGAAATGTTCGTAAATAAACAAAATGGGGTGTCCTGAGGACGCTGTCCATATTGTTCACTGGCAAGTTGAAAGTGTTCTAAGAACACTCGCTGTGTCCTGAAATGTTCGTAAATAAACAAAATGGGATTGTCCTGAGGAAGCTGTCTGTATTGTTCGCTGGCAAGTTGAAAGTGTTCTAAGAACACTCGCTGTGTCCTGAAATGTTCGTAAATAAACAAAATGGGGGTGTCCTGAGGACGCTGTCTGTATTGTTCGCTGGCAAGTTGAAAGTGTTCTAAGAACACTCGCGTTGTCCTGAAATGTTCGTAAATAAACAAAATGGGGGTGTCCTGAGGACGCTGTCCGTATTGTTCGCTGGCAAGTTGAAAGTGTTCTAAGAACACTCGCGGTGTTCTGAAATGTTCGTAAATAAACAAAATGGGGGTGTCCTGAGGACGCTGTCCGTATTGTTCGCTGGCAAGTTGAAAGTTTTCTAAGAACACTCGCGGTGTCCTGAAATGTTCGTAAATAAACAAAATGGGGGTGTCCTGAGGACGCTGTCCGTATTGTTCGCTGGCAAGTTGAAAGTGTTCTAAGAACACTCGCAGTGTCCTGAAATGTTTGTAAATAAACAAAATGGGGGTGTCCTGAGTACGCTGTCCATATTGTTCGCTGGCAAGTTGAAAGTGTTCTAAGAACACTTGCAGTGTCCTGAAATGTTCGTAAATAAACACATTGGGGGTGTCCTGAGGACGCTGTCCGTATTGTTCGCTGGCTAGTTGACATTGTTCTAAGAACACTCGCGGTGTCCTGAAATGTTCGTAAATAAACAAAATGGGATTGTCTTGAGGACACTGTCCGTATTGTTCGCTGGCAAGTTGAAAGTGTTCTAAGAACACTCGCGTTGTCCTGAAATGTTCGTAAATAAACACAATGGGGGTGTCCTGAGGACTCTGTGCGTATTGTTCGCTGGCAAGTTGAAAGTGTTCTAAGAACACTCACAGTGTCATGAAATGTTCGTAAATAAACAAAATGGGGGTGTCCTGAGGACACTGTCTGTATTGTTCGCTGGCAAGTTGGAAGTGTTCTAAGAACACTTGCGGTGTCCTGAAATGTTCGTAAATAAGCAAAATGGGGGTGTCCTGAGGACGCTGTCCGTATTGTTCGCTGGCAAGTTGAAAGTGTTCTAAGAACACTCGCGGTGTCCTGAAATGTTCGTAAATAAACAAAATGGGGTGTCCTGAGGACGCTGTCCATATTGTTCACTGGCAAGTTGAAAGTGTTCTAAGAACACTCGCTGTGTCCTGAAATGTTCGTAAATAAACAAAATGGGATTGTCCTGAGGAAGCTGTCTGTATTGTTCGCTGGCAAGTTGAAAGTGTTCTAAGAGCACTCGCGTTGTCCTGAAATGTTCGTAAATAAACAAAATGGGGGTGTCCTGAGGACGCTGTCCGTATTGTTCGCTGGCAAGTTGAAAGTGTTCTAAGAACACTCGCGGTGTTCTGAAATGTTCGTAAATAAACAAAATGGGGGTGTCCTGAGGACGCTGTCCGTATTATTCGCTGGCAAGTTGAAAGTGTTCTAAGAACACTTGCGGTGTCCTGAAATGTTCGTAAATAAGCAAAATGGGGGTGTCCTGAGGACGCTGTCCGTATTGTTCGCTGGCAAGTTGAAAGTGTTCTAAGAACACTTGCGGTGTCCTGAAATGTTCGTAAATAAACAAAATGGGGTGTCCTGAGGACGCTGTCCATATTGTTCACTGGCAAGTTGAAAGTGTTCTAAGAACACTCGCTTTGTCCTGAAATGTTCATAAATAAACAAAATGGGATTGTCCTGAGGAAGCTGTCTGTATTGTTCGCTGGCAAGTTGAAAGTGTTCTAAGAACACTCGCGTTGTCCTGAAATGTTCGTAAATAAACAAAATGGGGGTGTCCTGAGGACGCTGTCCGTATTGTTCGCTGGCAAGTTGAAAGTGTTCTAAGAACACTCGCGGTGTTCTGAAATGTTCGTAAATAAACAAAATGGGGGTGTCCTGAGGACGCTGTCCGTATTGTTCGCTGGCAAGTTGAAAGTTTTCTAAGAACACTCGCAGTGTCCTGAAATGTTCGTAAATAAACAAAATGGGGGTGTCCTGAGGACGCTGTCCGTATTGTTCGCTGGCAAGTTGAAAGTGTTCTAAGAACACTCGCAGTGTCCTGAAATGTTTGTAAATAAACAAAATGGGGGTGTCCTGAGTACGCTGTCCATATTGTTCGCTGGCAAGTTGAAAGTGTTCTAAGAACACTCGCAGTGTCCTGAAATGTTCGTAAATAAACACATTGGGGGTGTCCTGAGGACGCTGTCCGTATTGTTCGCTGGCTAGTTGACATTGTTCTAAGAACACTCGCGGTGTCCTGAAATGTTCGTAAATAAACAAAATGGGATTGTCTTGAGGACACTGTCCGTATTGTTTGCTGGCAAGGCGAAAGTGTTCTAAGAACACTCGCGTTGTCCTGAAATGTTCGTAAATAAACACAATGGGGGTGTCCTGAGGACTCTGTGCGTATTGTTCGCTGGCAAGTTGAAAGTGTTCTAAGAACACTCACAGTGTCATGAAATGTTCGTAAATAAACAAAATGGGGGTGTCCTGAGGACACTGTCTGTATTGTTCGCTGGCAAGTTGGAAGTGTTCTAAGAACACTTGCGGTGTCCTGAAATGTTCGTAAATAAGCAAAATGGGGGTGTCCTGAGGACGCTGTCCGTATTGTTCGCTGGCAAGTTGAAAGTGTTCTAAGAACACTCGCGGTGTCCTGAAATGTTCGTAAATAAACAAAATGGGGTGTCCTGAGGACGCTGTCCATATTGTTCACTGGCAAGTTGAAAGTGTTCTAAGAACACTCGCTGTGTCCTGAAATGTTCGTAAATAAACAAAATGGGATTGTCCTGAGGAAGCTGTCTGTATTGTTCGCTGGCAAGTTGAAAGTGTTCTAAGAACACTCGCGTTGTCCTGAAATGTTCGTAAATAAACAAAATGGGGGTGTCCTGAGGACGCTGTCCGTATTGTTCGCTGGCAAGTTGAAAGTGTTCTAAGAACACTCGCGGTGTTCTGAAATGTTCGTAAATAAACAAAATGGGGGTGTCCTGAGGACGCTGTCCGTATTATTCGCTGGCAAGTTGAAAGTGTTCTAAGAACACTCGCGGTGTCCTGAAATGTTCGTAAATAAACAAAATGGGGGTGTCCTGAGGACGCTGTCCGTATTGTTTGCTGGCAAGTTGAAAGTGTTCTAAGAACACTTGCGGTGTCCTGAAATGTTCGTAAATAAACAAAATGGGGGTGTCCTGAGGACGCTGTCCGTATTGTTCGCTGGCAAGTTGAAAGTTTTCTAAGAACACTCGCGGTGTCCTGAAATGTTCGTAAATAAACAAAATGGGGGTGTCCTGAGGACGCTGTCCGTATTGTTCGCTGGCAAGTTGAAAGTGTTCTAAGAACACTCGCAGTGTCCTGAAATGTTTGTAAATAAACAAAATGGGGGTGTCCTGAGTACGCTGTCCATATTGTTCGCTGGCAAGTTGAAAGTGTTCTAAGAACACTCGCAGTGTCCTGAAATGTTCGTAAATAAACACATTGGGGGTGTCCTGAGGACGCTGTCCGTATTGTTCGCTGGCTAGTTGACATTGTTCTAAGAACACTCGCGGTGTCCTGAAATGTTCGTAAATAAACAAAATGGGATTGTCTTGAGGACACTGTCCGTATTGTTCGCTGGCAAGTTGAAAGTGTTCTAAGAACACTCGCGTTGTCCTGAAATGTTCGTAAATAAACACAATGGGGGTGTCCTGAGGACTCTGTGCGTATTGTTCGCTGGCAAGTTGAAAGTGTTCTAAGAACACTCACAGTGTCATGAAATGTTCGTAAATAAACAAAATGGGGGTGTCCTGAGGACACTGTCTGTATTGTTCGCTGGCAAGTTGGAAGTGTTCTAAGAACACTTTCGGTGTCCTGAAATGTTCGTAAATAAGCAAAATGGGGGTGTCCTGAGGACGCTGTCCGTATTGTTCGCTGGCAAGTTGAAAGTGTTCTAAGAACACTCGCGGTGTCCTGAAATGTTCGTAAATAAACAAAATGGGGTGTCCTGAGGACGCTGTCCATATTGTTCACTGGCAAGTTGAAAGTGTTCTAAGAACACTCGCTGTGTCCTGAAATGTTCGTAAATAAACAAAATGGGATTGTCCTGAGGAAGCTGTCTGTATTGTTCGCTGGCAAGTTGAAAGTGTTCTAAGAACACTCGCGTTGTCCTGAAATGTTCGTAAATAAACAAAATGGGGGTGTCCTGAGGACGCTGTCCGTATTGTTCGCTGGCAAGTTGAAAGTGTTCTAAGAACACTCGCGGTGTTCTGAAATGTTCCTAAATAAACAAAATGGGGGTGTCCTGAGGACGCTGTCCGTATTATTCGCTGGCAAGTTGAAAGTGTTCTAAGAACACTCGCGGTGTCCTGAAATGTTCGTAAATAAACAAAATGGGGGTGTCCTGAGGACGCTGTCCGTATTGTTTGCTGGCAAGTTGAAAGTGTTCTAAGAACACTTGCGGTGTCCTGAAATGTTCGTAAATAAACAAAATGGGGGTGTCCTGAGGACGCTGTCCGTATTGTTCACTGGCAAGTAGAAAGTGTTCTAAGAACCCTCGCGGTGTCCTGAAATGTTCGTAAATAAACAAAATGGGGGTGTCCTGAGGACGCTGTCCGTATTGTTCGCTGGCAAGTTGAGGTGTCCTGAAATGTTCGTAAATAAACACAATGGGGTGTCCTGAGGACGCTGTCCGTATTGTTCGCTGGCAAGTTGAAAGTGTTCTAAGAACACTCGCGGTGTCCTGAAATGTTCGTAAATAAACAAAATGGGATTGTCCTGTGGACGCTGTCCGTATTGTTCGCTGGCAAGTTGAAAGTGTTCTAAGAACACTCGCGGTGTCCTGAAATGTTCGTAAATAAACAAAATGGGGGTGTCCTGAGTACGCTGTCCATATTGTATGCTGGCAAGTTGAAAGTGTTCTAAGAACACTCGCGGTGTCCTGAAATGTTCGTAAATAAACAAAATGGGGGTGTCCTGATGACGCTGTCCGTATTGTTCGCTGGCAAGTTGAAAGTGTTCTAAGAACACTTGCAGTGTCCTGAAATGTTCCTAAATAAACAAAATTGGGGTGTCCTGAGGACGCTGTCCGTATTGTTCGCTGGCAAGTTGAAAGTGTTCTAAGAACACTGGCGGTGTCCTGAAATGTTCATAAATAAACAAAATGGGGGTGTCCTGAGGACGCTGTCCGTATTGTTCGCTGGCAAGTTGAAAGTGTTCTAAGAACACTCGCGGTGTCCTGAAATGTTCTTAAATAAACAAAATGGGGGTGTCCTGAGGACGCTGTCCGTATTGTTCGCTGGCAAGTTGAAAGTGTTCTAAGAACACTCGCAGTGTCCTGAAATGTTCGTAAATAAACATAATGGGGGTGTCCTGAGTACGCTGTCCGTATTGTTCGCTGGCAAGTTGAAAGTGTTCTAAGAACACTCGCAGTGTCCTGAAATGTTCGTAAATAAACACATTGGGGGTGTCTTGAGGACGCTGTCCGTATTGTTCGCTGGCTAGTTGACATTGTTCTAAGAACACTCGCGGTGTCCTGAAATGTTCGTAAATAAACAAAATGGGATTGTCTTGAGGACACTGTCCGTATTGTTCGCTGGCAAGTTGAAAGTGTTCTAAGAACACTCGCGGTGTCCTGAAATGTTCGTAAATAAACAAAATGGCGGTGTCCTGAGGACGCTGTCCATATTGTTCACTGGCAAGTTGAAAGTGTTCTAAGAACACTCGCGTTGTCCTGAAATGTTCGTAAATAAACACAATGGGGGTGTCCTGAGGACTCTGTGCGTATTGTTCGCTGGCAAGTTGAAAGTGTTCTAAGAACACTCGCTGTGTCCTGAAATGTTCGTAAATAAACAAAATGGGGTGTCCTGAGGACGCTGTCCATATTGTTCACTGGCAAGTTGAAAGTGTTCTAAGAACACTCGCTGTGTCCTGAAATGTTCGTAAATAAACAAAATCGGGGTGTCCTGAGGACGCTGTCCGTATTGTTCACTGGCAAGTTGAAAGTGTTCTAAGAACACTTGCGGTGTCCTGAAATGTTCGTAAATAAACACAATGGGATTGTCCTGAGTTTGCTGTCTGTATTGTTCGCTGGCAAGTTGAAAGTGTTCTAAGAACACTCACGGTGTCCTGAAATGTTCGTAAATAAACAAAATGAGGGTGTCCTGAGGACGCTGTCCATATTGTTCGCTGGCAAGTTGAAAGTGTTCTAAGAACACTCGCTGTGTCCTGAAATGTTCCTAAATAAACAAAATTGGAGTGTCCTGAGGACGCTGTCCGTATTGTTCGCTGGCAAGTTGAAAGTGTTCTAAGAACACTCGCGGTGTCCTGAAATTTTCGTAAATAAACAAAATGGGGGTGTCCTGAGGACGCTGTCCGTATTGTTCGCTGGCAAGTTGAAAGTGTTCTAAGAACACTCGCGGTGTCCTGAAATGTTTGTAAATAAACAAAATGGGGGTGTCCTGAGGACGCTGTCCGTATTGTTCGCTGGCAAGTTGAAAGTGTTCTAAGAACACTCGCGGTGTCCTGAAATGTTCGTAAATAAACAAAATGGGGTGTCCTGAGGACGCTGCCTGTATTGTTCGCTGGCAAGTTGAAAGTGTTCTAAGAACACTCGCGGTGTCCGGAAATGTTCGTAAATAAACACAATGGGGTGTCCTGAGGACGCTGTCCGTATTGTTTGCTGGCAAGTTGAAAGTGTTCTAAGAACACTCGCGGTGTCCTGAAATGTTCGTAAATAAACAAAATGGGATTGTCCTGTGGACGCTGTCCGTATTGTTCGCTGGCAAGTTGAAAGTGTTCTAAGAACACTCGCGGTGTCCTGAAATGTTCGTAAATAAACAAAATGGGGGTGTCCTGAGTACGCTGTCCGTATTGTATGCTGGCAAGTTGAAAGTGTTCTAAGAACACTCGCGGTGTCCTGAAATGTTCGTAAATAAACAAAATGGGGGTGTCCTGATGACGCTGTCCGTATTGTTCGCTGGCAAGTTGAAAGTGTTCTAAGAACACTTGCAGTGTCCTGAAATGTTCCTAAATAAACAAAATTGGGGTGTCCTGAGGACGCTGTCCGTATTGTTCGCTGGCAAGTTGAAAGTGTTCTAAGAACACTGGCGGTGTCCTGAAATGTTCATAAATAAACAAAATGGGGGTGTCCTGAGGACGCTGTCCGTATTGTTCGCTGGCAAGTTGAAAGTGTTCTAAGAACACTCGCGGTGTCCTGAAATGTTCTTAAATAAACAAAATGGGGGTGTCCTGAGGACGCTGTCCGTATTGTTCGCTGGCAAGTTGAAAGTGTTCTAAGAACACTCGCAGTGTCCTGAAATGTTCGTAAATAAACATAATGGGGGTGTCCTGAGTACGCTGTCCGTATTGTTCGCTGGCAAGTTGAAAGTGTTCTAAGAACACTCGCTGTGTCCTGAAATGTTCGTAAATAAACAAAATGGGGTGTCCTGAGGACGCTGCCTGTATTGTTCGCTGGCAAGTTGAAAGTGTTCTAAGAACACTCGCGGTGTCCGGAAATGTTCGTAAATAAACACAATGGGGTGTCCTGAGGACGCTGTCCGTATTGTTTGCTGGCAAGTTGAAAGTGTTCTAAGAACACTCGCGGTGTCCTGAAATGTTCGTAAATAAACAAAATGGGATTGTCCTGTGGACGCTGTCCGTATTGTTCGCTGGCAAGTTGAAAGTGTTCTAAGAACACTCGCGGTGTCCTGAAATGTTCGTAAATAAACAAAATGGGGGTGTCCTGAGTACGCTGTCCGTATTGTATGCTGGCAAGTTGAAAGTGTTCTAAGAACACTCGCGGTGTCCTGAAATGTTCGTAAATAAACAAAATGGGGGTGTCCTGATGACGCTGTCCGTATTGTTCGCTGGCAAGTTGAAAGTGTTCTAAGAACACTTGCAGTGTCCTGAAATGTTCCTAAATAAACAAAATTGGGGTGTCCTGAGGACGCTGTCCGTATTGTTCGCTGGCAAGTTGAAAGTGTTCTAAGAACACTGGCGGTGTCCTGAAATGTTCATAAATAAACAAAATGGGGGTGTCCTGAGGACGCTGTCCGTATTGTTCGCTGGCAAGTTGAAAGTGTTCTAAGAACACTCGCGGTGTCCTGAAATGTTCTTAAATAAACAAAATGGGGGTGTCCTGAGGACGCTGTCCGTATTGTTCGCTGGCAAGTTGAAAGTGTTCTAAGAACACTCGCAGTGTCCTGAAATGTTCGTAAATAAACATAATGGGGGTGTCCTGAGTACGCTGTCCGTATTGTTCGCTGGCAAGTTGAAAGTGTTCTAAGAACACTCGCTGTGTCCTGAAATGTTCGTAAATAAACAAAATGGGGTGTCCTGAGGACGCTGTCCATATTGTTCACTGGCAAGTTGAAAGTGTTCTAAGAACACTCGCTGTGTCCTGAAATGTTCGTAAATAAACAAAATCGGGGTGTCCTGAGGACGCTGTCCGTATTGTTCACTGGCAAGTTGAAAGTGTTCTAAGAACACTCGCGGTGTCCTGAAATGTTCGTAAATAAACACAATGGGATTGTCCTGAGTTTGCTGTCTGTATTGTTCGCTGGCAAGTTGAAAGTGTTCTAAGAACACTCACGGTGTCCTGAAATGTTCGTAAATAAACAAAATGAGGGTGTCCTGAGGACGCTGTCCATATTGTTCGCTGGCAAGTTGAAAGTGTTCTAAGAACACTCGCTGTGTCCTGAAATGTTCCTAAATAAACAAAATGGGGGTGTCCTGAGGACGCTGTCCGTATTGTTCGCTGGCAAGTTGAAAGTGTTCTAAGAACACTCGCGGTGTCCTGAAATGTTTGTAAATAAACAAAATGGGGGTGTCCTGAGGACGCTGTCCGTATTGTTCGCTGGCAAGTTGAAAGTGTTCTAAGAACACTCGCGGTGTCCTGAAATGTTCGTAAATAAACAAAATGGGGTGTCCTGAGGACGCTGTCCGTATTGTTCGCTGGCAAGTTGAAAGTGTTCTAAGAACACTCGCGGTGTCCGGAAATGTTCGTAAATAAACACAATGGGGGTGTCCTGAGGACTCTGTCCGTATTGTTCGCTGGCAAGTTGAAAGTGTTCTAAGAACACTCGCGGTGTCCTGAAATGTTCGTAAATAAACACAATGGGGGTGTCCTGAGGACTCTGTCCGTATTGTTCGCTGGCAAGTTGAAAGTGTTCTAAGAACACTCACGGTGTCATGAAATGTTCGTAAATAAACAAAATGGGGGTGTCCTGAGGACGGTGTCCGTATTGTTCGCTGGCAAGTTGGAAGTGTTCTAAGAACACTCGCGGTGTCCTGAAATGTTTGTAAATAAACACAATGGGGGTGTCCTGAGGACGCTGTCCGTATTGTTCGCTGGCTAGTTGACAGTGTTCTAAGAACACTCACGGTGTCCTGAAATGTTCATAAATAAACAAAATGGGATTGTCCTGAGGACACTGTCCGTATTGTTCGCTGGCAAGTTGAAAGTGTTCTAAGAACACTCGCGGTGTCCTGAAATGTTCGTAAATAAACAAAATGGCGGTGTCCTGAGGACGCTGTCCGTATTGTTCACTGGCAAGTTGAAAGTGTTCTAAGAACACTCGCGGTGTCCTGAAATGTTCGTAAATAAACACAATGGGGGTGTCCTGAGGACTCTGTCCGTATTGTTCACTGGCAAGTTGAAAGTGTTCTAAGAACACTCACAGTGTCATGAAATGTTTGTAAATAAACAAAATGGGGGTGTCCTGAGGACACTGTCTGTATTGTTCGCTGGCAAGTTGGAAGTGTTCTAAGAACACTCGCGGTGTCCTGAAATGTTCGTAAATAAGCAAAATGGGGGTGTCCTGAGGACGCTGTCCATATTGTTCGCTGGCAAGTTGAAAGTGTTCTAAGAACACTCGCAGTGTCCTGAAATGTTCGTAAATAAACAAAATGTGGGTGTCCTGAGGATGCTGTCCGTATTGTTTGCTGGCAAGTTGAAAGCGTACTAAGAACACTCGCTGTGTCCTGAAATGTTCGTAAATAAACAAAATCGGGGTGTCCTGAGGACGCTGTCCGTATTGTTCACTGGCAAGTTGAAAGTGTTCTAAGAACACTTGCGGTCTCCTGAAATGTTCGTAAATAAACACAATGGGATTGTCCTGAGTTTGCTGTCTGTATTGTTCGCTGGCAAGTTGAAAGTGTTCTAAGAACAATCACGGTGTCCTGAAATGTTCGTAAATAAACAAAATGGGGGTGTCCTGAGGACGCTGTCCGTATTGTTCGCTGGCAAGTTGAAAGTGTTCTAAGAACACTCGCTGTGTCCTGAAATGTTCCTAAATAAACAAACTTGGAGTGTCCTGAGGACGCTGTCCGTATTGTTCGCTGGCAAGTTGAAAGTGTTCTAAGAACACTCGCGGTGTCCTGAAATTTTCGTAAATAAACAAAATGGGGGTGTCCTGAGGACGCTGTCCGTATTGTTCGCTGGCAAGTTGAAAGTGTTCTAAGAACACTCGCGGTGTCCTGAAATGTTCGTAAATAAACAAAATGGGGTGTCCTGAGGACGCTGTCCATATTGTTCACTGGCAAGTTGAAAGTGTTCTAAGAACACTCGCTGTGTCCTGAAATGTTCGTAAATAAACAAAATCGGGGTGTCCTGAGGACGCTGTCCGTATTGTTCACTGGCAAGTTGAAAGTGTTCTAAGAACACTCGCGGTGTCCTGAAATGTTCGTAAATAAACACAATGGGATTGTCCTGAGTTTGCTGTCTGTATTGTTCGCTGGCAAGTTGAAAGTGTTCTAAGAACACTCACGGTGTCCTGAAATGTTCGTAAATAAACAAAATGAGGGTGTCCTGAGGACGCTGTCCGTATTGTTCGCTGGCAAGTTGAAAGTGTTCTAAGAACACTCGCGGTGTCCTGAAATTTTCGTAAATAAACAAAATGGGGGTGTCCTGAGGACGCTGTCCGTATTGTTCACTGGCAAGTTGAAAGTGTTCTAAGAACACTCGCGGTGTCCTGAAATGTTTGTAAATAAACAAAATGGGGGTGTCCTGAGGACGCTGTCCGTATTGTTCGCTGGCAAGTTGAAAGTATTCTAAGAACACTCGCGGTGTCCTGAAATGTTCGTAAATAAACAAAATGGGGTGTCCTGAGGACGCTGTCCGTATTGTTCGCTGGCAAGTTGAAAGTGTTCTAAGAACACTCGCGGTGTCCGGAAATGTTCGTAAATAAACACAATGGGGGTGTCCTGAGGACTCTGTCCGTATTGTTCGCTGGCAAGTTGAAAGTGTTCTAAGAACACTCGCGGTGTCCTGAAATGTTCGTAAATAAACACAATGGGGGTGTCCTGAGGACTCTGTCCGTATTGTTCGCTGGCAAGTTGAAAGTGTTCTAAGAACACTCACCGTGTCATGAAATGTTCGTAAATAAAGAAAATGGGGGTGTCCTGAGGACGCTGTCCGTATTGTTCGCTGGCAAGTTGAAAGTGTTCTAAGAACACTCGCAGTGTCCTGAAATGTTCGTAAATAAACAAAATGGGGGTGTCCTGAGTACGCTGTCCATATTGTTCGCTGGCAAGTTGAAAGTATTTGTATTTATATTTGTATTTGTATTTATTTATTTGTATTGCGCACCTTGCCCGGAGGCTTGCGGGCGCATGTTTAGTAGGCAGTTACAAGTTGCAGAGGAGAAGTTACAGGTTCCAGGAGAAGAGGTTAACAGTTACATAGGTAGTGATACAGTATAACATGAACGGTGAAAATGACAATGATACAGTATAACATAACGGGTGAAAATGACATAGATAATAACAACAAAGTAGCAGTACCCAAGGTTACAGTAGAAGGGTACGCGCTGTGAGCAGTTACAAATTTACAAGATGTCTTGTTCCCGTAACCAAAGTTTAGCTTTGGTTTTGAATACGTGGCAAAGCGGAATGTTCCTTAGTGCATTGGGGAGTGAGTCCCAGAGCTTGGCAGCAAGGACCGGAAAACTTGACCCTCCTGCCGAGCGTAATTTGAAGCTGGGGATGTCCAAAGTGTGCACCTGGGCAGCTCTCAAGGGTCTGGTGGCTGTGTGATGCGAGAAACGTGATATTAAGTAGGCTGGAGCTGCATTGTTCTGTGCCTTGTGTGTGAGCACAAGTGATTTGAGTGATATGCGGTGCAAGATAGGTGACCACTGGATGTTGCGTCTGATAGTGGCTATATGATTCCGTCTAGGTATGTTGAATGCTGCCCTAATGGCGTTGTTTTGTGTGACCTGTAGTTTGTCCAGATTTCTTTGGCTCGTCCCAAGGTATAGGGCATTGCAATAGTCTATTTTGGATAAGATGAGGGTTCTCGCGAGGGTCAGACAATTGTCTGGAGTCAGGAATGGCCTGCAGGCTGTAATCAATTTGCAGGTGTAGGACGATGCAGAGACAACTGCATTGGTTTGTCGTGTGAGGGACAGGGTAGAATCAAGGTAGATTCCTAGAGTTTTGGTGACATTGGCCACTTTGATGTCAATCCCGTCAATAGTGAAGGAATTGTAGTTGGCGTCAAGTTTCGCGAGTTTAGTTTGGGAGCCCAGGATGATTAACTCTGTTTTTTCGTCGTTAAGGCAGAGCCCATGATTGGCCATCCAGGCCTGGATGACGGAGTAGACCGTATTAAGAGATTTTGAGTCGGTTACAAAATCACCAGTGATAGGGATGAGTATCTGGGTGTCATCCGCATAATTAGTGTAAGAGACACCCAGATAATCAAGGATATCAAAGAGTGGTTTAGTAAACACATTGTAAAGGGTGGGAGATACACAGGATCCTTGTGGGACTCCACAGGGGACGTGGGAGGGGTCAGCCGCTGCTAGTGGAGAGAAGACCCTCATGGTTCTGTTGGCAAGGAATGAACTGATCCAAGAAGTGGCTGCTTCCAAGAAGTGGGCGGCGATTTTGAGATGATGACAGAGAATTTGGTGGTCAACCAGGTCGAAGGCAGCTGAGAGATCAAGGAGGAGCAGGAGTGCCAATTTGCCCTTGTCTTTCAGGTCCTCGATTTGGGTTTTCAGGTCCAGTAAAGCTGTCTCAGTGCCATGCCTGGGACGGAAACCAGATTGTCTCAGCCCTAGTAGATTGTTGCGTTCGAGATACTCCTGGATTTGGAGATAGGCTGCGCGGTCAAGGATTTTAAGCAGGAAAGGCACAGTGGTGATGGGCCTGTAGTTTGAAGGGTTGCTGGGGTCAAGATTGGCTTTTTTAATTAATGGTATGACCCAGGCATCCTTAAGGTTGTCAGGTACGGTGCTTGATTCAAAGGAGGCATTTATGAAGGAGGTAATAAATGGGGCGAGCTTGGGTGCGGCTTCCTTAATGATGACAGCGGGGCATGCATCACCTTGGCAATTGGAAGGTTTTAGTTTAGATATAATGATTTCTACTTCCTTGATGGAGAGGGGAGAGAAGCTGAATGGTTTGAAGTTGTGTTTGAGTGCTTGTATTTTATAATTCAGGGTGGTGCTCATTGAACTTGAGAGGTAGTTTTTTTTGCTTTGATTTTAGTTTGGAGAGTGGTGATTTTGTCTAGTAAAGCTTTTTGGATGTTTGTACACCAATCAGTGTCAGGGGTACACTTATTGAGAGGAGCGATAGGGGACTCCAGTTCCTTAAGTATCTTAAACAGTTCCTTAGTGTTAGAGCGGGCTTGGGTGATTCTTTTATTATAAGCTTCCTTTTTGGCAGCAAGGATGGCTTCTTTATAGGCCAGGGTGGCTAGCGTAAGATTATTTTTGTTGGCCAGGGAGGGGATACTTTTCCATGAGGCCTCTGCTTTTCTTTTTTCTTTGCGTAGGTCACGTAGTTGCGGAGTGAACCAAGAGTTCAAGTGGGTCCGTGGTTTTTGTTTACGCAGTTTGATAGGGGCGATAGTATTAAGGGCTTTTAGCATAACACGATTATAAGTGTCTACTAATGCTGTGGGGTCAGTGCAGGACTCTGAAGCTGCGTGCAATAATGGGAGGATGAGTGGTAAGAGTTTCTCAACAGTGATGTCTTTTTTATTCCGTGTGCGCGTGGGCGGTGCGAGGTTTTGTGTGTCCTCAGGAGGGCTAGTGTTAATAGAGAACGAAATAAGATGGTGGTCAGACCAAGCGCAGGGGGAAACAGTAATATCATTAAGGGCACAGTTCATGTCGGCAATCCAGTCAAGAGTACGACCTTTGATGTGGGTGGGCTCTGTGACATGTTGTGTGAAGCCGAAATCAGTCAGGACATTTGCAAGATCTGAGGCTTTGGTGTCATTCTTGTCCAAGTAACCCAGGTTGAAGTCACCCAGGATGATGATTTGGGAACTAGGCTTCGCACTGGATGCTAGAATAGAGGAGATGTCTTCAACGAAGGTAGATGTGGGTCCAGGAGGCCTGTAAATTAGGTGAGCAGTGGCTGTGTGATTGGGCGAGATAGATAGTTTGAAAGAAAGCGATTCAGCTGAGTGTAACTGAAGGCTGTCCGCAATTCTGATGTTAAGCGTATTCTTGAATATGACGGCTAAGCCGCCGCCCTTAGTTTGGTTGGTATCTCTGTCGCACCTGATTATGGTGTAGTTGTCAGGGATAGCGAGTGTCAGAGAGGGTCCAGAGGCTGCGTGCAGCCAAGTTTCCGTGACTGCAAGTAGGTCCAGGTTGTCTGAGACAATGAGATCAGCAATATCAAGGGCGTGAGCTTGGATAGAACGTGCGTTTATAAGAGCACCTTTGAGCTTAGGGACCGTGGTAACGTTGTCTTGTTGAGTATTCGAGGTAGGAGTAAAAAGGTGTTGTGGTTTGTGAGGGCTGGAGCTGCAGGTGTTGCCTGATGCAGGGCTGGTAGTGTGGTAAGACCAATGTGTGCATCTAGATGCTAATTTGTGGTTCCTGATTGATAAGGCACAAGGTAGGCTAGGTTGGGTAGTAGCAACTGAGGTAGCGTGGTGAGCCGGTATGCTGTCGTTAGAGGGATTGTAGGCTAGAGATGTGGTGGGGCGCGAATCGTGGTAGCTAGTGCCAGTGGCTGTATTAATTGTTGCAGCGAGTGGGTACTGTGATACGAGGCGCAAACGAGAACCAAGCCTCAAGTTTCTACTGAGAATTTTGCAGGGGTAGGTGTTGATGATATCATGGCAGGTATGCCTGGAGGGCTGGCGAGAGACAGGAGAGGAGGGTGGGCTGGTTCTTGAGTTCAATCTGGTGTTTCTCATAGCAGTTGTACAAGGTTGGTTAGGTGTTGGTCTAGTAGTGAAGTGGCGTATCCAAAGTGCTGGATCATCCAGGTACGGATTCGGAGGTGTCATGGTGCTGAGCCACAAGGAAGGGGTGGTAGTTCCCATAAATGAGCTAGTGTAGGAGTCTTGGTTTGGATGAGGGTTGGGTTGGCTAGTCCAATATCTGCTGTATGTATACAGTAAGTGGAGGAGGGTTGATAAGCACCAATACATGATGTGGGTGTTGCTAGTACACAGGGTAGCAGGTGTGGTTAGTTAGTGACCAGAGGCACAACACACTAATCAATGTGGTCTGTAGGCGACCATAAGGCACAACACACTAATCAATGTGGTCTGTAGGCGACCATAAGGCACAACACACTAATCAATGTGGTCTGTAGGCGACCATAAGGCACAACACACTAATCAATGTGGTCTGTGGGCGACCATAAGGCACAACACACTAATCAATGTGGTCTGTAGGCGACCATAAGGCACAACACACTAATCAATGTGGTCTGTAGGCGACCATAAGGCACAACACACTAATCAATGTGGTCTAAGAACACTCGCAGTGTCCTGAAATGTTCGTAAATAAACACAATGGGGGTGTCCTGAGGACGCTGTCCGTATTGTTCGCTGGCTAGTTGACATTGTTCTAAGAACACTCGTGGTGTCCTGAAATGTTCGTAAATAAACAAAATGGGATTGTCTTGAGGACACTGTCCGTATTGTTCGCTGGCAAGTTGAAAGTGTTCTAAGAACACTCGCGGTGTCCTGAAATGTTCGTAAATAAACAAAATGGCGGTGTCCTGAGGACGCTGTCCATATTGTTCACTGGCAAGTTGAAAGTGTTCTAAGAACACTCGCGTTGTCCTGAAATGTTCGTAAATAAACACAATGGGGGTGTCCTGAGGACTCTGTGCGTATTGTTCGCTGGCAAGTTGAAAGTGTTCTAAGAACACTCACAGTGTCATGAAATGTTCGTAAATAAACAAAATGGGGGTGTCCTGAGGACACTGTCTGTATTGTTCGCTGGCAAGTTGGAAGTGTTCTAAGAACACTTGCGGTGTCCTGAAATGTTCGTAAATAAGCAAAATGGGGGTGTCCTGAGGACGCTGTCCGTATTGTTCGCTGGCAAGTTGAAAGTGTTCTAAGAACACTCGCGGTGTCCTGAAATGTTCGTAAATAAACAAAATGGGGTGTCCTGAGGACGCTGTCCGTATTGTTCGCTGGCAAGTTGAAAGTGTTCTAAGAACACTCGCTGTGTCCTGAAATGTTCGTAAATAAACAAAATGGGATTGTCCTGAGGAAGCTGTCTGTATTGTTCGCTGGCAAGTTGAAAGTGTTCTAAGAACACTCGCGTTGTCCTGAAATGTTCGTAAATAAACAAAATGGGGGTGTCCTGAGGACGCTGTCCGTATTGTTCGCTGGCAAGTTGAAAGTGTTCTAAGAACACTCGCGGTGTTCTGAAATGTTCGTAAATAAACAAAATGGGGGTGTCCTGAGGACGCTGTCCGTATTATTCGCTGGCAAGTTGAAAGTGTTCTAAGAACACTCGCGGTGTCCTGAAATGTTCGTAAATAAACAAAATGGGGGTGTCCTGAGGACGCTGTCCGTATTGTTCGCTGGCAAGTTGAAAGTGTTCTAAGAACACTCGCGGTGTCCTGAAATGTTCGTAAATAAACAAAATGGGGTGTCCTGAGGACGCTGTCCGTATTGTTCGCTGGCAAGTTGAACGCGTTCTAAGAACACTTGCGGTGTCGTGAAATGTTCGTAAATAAACACAATGGGGGTGTCCTGAGGATGCTGTCCGTATTGTTTGCTGGCAAGTTGAAAGTGTTCTAAGAACACTTGCGGTGTCCTGAAATGTTCGTAAATAAACAAAATGAGATTGTCCTGAGGACGCTGTCCGTATTGTTCGCTGGCAAGTTGAAAGTGTTCTAAGAACACTCGCGGTGTCCTGAAATTTTCGTAAATAAACAAAGTGGGGGTGTCCTGAGGACGCTGTCCGTATTGTTCGCTGGCAAGTTGAAAGTGTTCTAAGAACACTTGCGGTGTCCTGAAATGTTCGTAAATAAACAAAATGGGGGTGTCCTGAGGACGCTGTCCGTATTGTTCGCTGGCAAGTTATAAGTGTTCTAAGAACACTTGCGGTGTCCTGAAATGTTCCTAAATAAACAAAATTGGGGTTTCCTGAGGACGCTGTCCGTATTGTTCGCTGGCAAGTTGAAAGTGTTCTAAGAACACTGGCAGTGTCCTGAAATGTTCGTAAAAAAACAGAATGGGGGTGTCCTGAAGACGCTGTCCGTATTGTTCGTTGGCAAGTTGAAAGTGTTCTAAGAACACTCGCTGTGTCCTGAAATGTTCGTAAATAAACAAAATGGGGGTGTCCTGAGGACGCTGTCTGTATTGTTCGCTGGCAAGTTGAAAGTGTTCTAAAACACTCGCGGTGTCCTGAAATGTTCGTAAATAAACAAAATGGGGGTGTCCTGAGGACGCTGTCCATATTGTTCGCTGGCAAGTTGAAAGTGTTCTAAGAACACTCGCGGTGTCCTGAAATGTTCGTAAATAAACACAATGGGGGTGTCCTGAGGACGCTGTCCGTATTGTTCGCTGGCTAGTTGAAAGCGTTCTAAGAACACTCACATGTCCTGAAATGTTCGTAAATAAACAAAATGGGATTGTCCTTAGGACACTGTCCGTATTGTTCGCTGGTAAGTTGAAAGTGTTCTAAGAACACTCGTGGTGTCCTGAAATGTTCGTAAATAAACAAAATAGGGGTGTCCTGAGGACGCTGTCCATTTTGTTCACTGGCAAGTTGAAAGTGTTCTAAGAACACTCGCGGTGTCCTGAAATGTTCGTAAATAAACACAATGGGGGTGTCGTGAGGACTCTGTCCGTATTGTTCGCTGGCAAGTTGAAAGTGTTCTAAGAACACTCACCGTGTCATGAAATGTTCGTAAATAAAGAAAATGGGGGTGTCCTGAGGACACTGTCCGTATTGTTCGCTGGCAAGTTGGAAGTGTTCTAAGAACACTCGCGGTGTCCTGAAATGTTCGTAAATAAGCAAAATGGGGGTGTCCTGAGGACGCTGTCCGTATTGTTTGCTGGCAAGTTGAAAGTGTTCTAACAACACTCGCGGCGTCCTGAAATGTTCCTAAATAAACAAAATGTGGGTGTCCTGAGGACGCTGTCCGTATTGTTTGCTGGCAAGTTGAAAGCGTTCTAAGAACACTCGCGGTGTCCTGAAATGTTCGTAAATAAACAAAATGGGGTATCCTGAGGACGCTGTCCATATTGTTCACTGGCAAGTTGAAAGTGTCCTAAGAACACTTGCGGTGTCCTGAAATGTTTGTAAATAAAAAAAATGGGTGTGTCAAAATGGGTGCGTCCTGAGGACGCTCTCCGTATTGTTCGCTGACAAGTTGAAAGTGTTCTAAGAACACTCGCAGTGTCCTGAAATGTTCGTAAATAAACAAAATGGGGGTGTCCTGAGTACGCTGTCCATATTGTTCGCTGGCAAGTTGAAAGTGTTCTAAGAACACTCGCAGTGTCCTGAAATGTTCGTAAATAAACACATTGGGGGTGTCCTGAGGACGCTGTCCGTATTGTTCGCTGGCTAGTTGACATTGTTCTAAGAACACTCGCGGTGTCCTGAAATGTTCGTAAATAAACAAAATGGGATTGTCTTGAGGACACTGTCCGTATTGTTCGCTGGCAAGTTGAAAGTGTTCTAAGAACACTCGTGGTGTCCTGAAATGTGCGTAAATAAACAAAATAGGGGTGTCCTGAGGACGCTGTCCATTTTGTTCACTGGCAAGTTGAAAGTGTTCTAAGAACACTCGCGGTGTCCTCAAATGTTCGTAAATAAACACAATGGGGGTGTCCTGAGGACTCTGTCCGTATTGTTCGCTGGCAAGTTGAAAGTGTTCTAAGAACACTCACCGTGTCATGAAATGTTCGTAAATAAAGAAAATGGGGGTGTCCTGAGGACACTGTCCGTATTGTTCGCTGGCAAGTTGAAAGTGTTCTAAGAACACTCGCGGTGTTCTGAAATGTTCGTAAATAAACAAAATGGGGGTGTCCTGAGGACGCTGTCCGTATTATTCGCTGGCAAGTTGAAAGTGTTCTAAGAACACTCGCGGTGTCCTGAAATGTTCGTAAATAAACAAAATGGGGGTGTCCTGAGGACGCTGTCCGTATTGTTCGCTGGCAAGTTGAAAGCGTTCTAAGAACACTCGCGGTGTCCTGAAATGTTCGTAAATAAACAAAATGGGGTGTCCTGAGGACGCTGTCCGTATTGTTCGCTGGCAAGTTGAACGCGTTCTAAGAACACTTGCGGTGTCCTGAAATGTTCGTAAATAAACACAATGGGGGTGTCCTGAGGATGCTGTCCGTATTGTTTGCTGGCAAGTTGAAAGTGTTCTAAGAACACTTGCGGTGTCCTGAAATGTTCGTAAATAAACAAAATGAGATTGTCCTGAGGACGCTGTCCGTATTGTTCGCTGGCAAGTTGAAAGTGTTCTAAGAACACTTGCGGTGTCCTGAAATTTTCGTAAATAAACAAAGTGGGGGTGTCCTGAGGACGCTGTCCGTATTGTTCGCTGGCAAGTTGAAAGTGTTCTAAGAACACTTGCGGTGTCCTGAAATGTTCGTAAATAAACAAAATGGGGGTGTCCTGAGGACGCTGTCCGTATTGTTCGCTGGCAAGTTGAAAGTGTTCTAAGAACACTCGCGGTGTCCTGAAATGTTCCTAAATAAACAAAATTGGGGTTTCCTGAGGACGCTGTCCGTATTGTTCGCTGGCAAGTTGAAAGTGTTCTAAGAACACTGGCAGTGTCCTGAAATGTTCGTAAAAAAACAGAATGGGGGTGTCCTGAAGACGCTGTCCGTATTGTTCGTTGGCAAGTTGAAAGTGTTCTAAGAACACTCGCTGTGTCCTGAAATGTTCGTAAATAAACAAAATGGGGGTGTCCTGAGGACGCTGTCTGTATTGTTCGCTGGCAAGTTGAAAGTGTTCTAAAACACTCGCGGTGTCCTGAAATGTTCGTAAATAAACAAAATGGGGGTGTCCTGAGGACGCTGTCCATATTGTTCGCTGGCAAGTTGAAAGTGTTCTAAGAACACTCGCGGTGTCCTGAAATGTTCGTAAATAAACACAATGGGGGTATCCTGAGGACGCTGTCCGTATTGTTCGCTGGCTAGTTGAAAGCGTTCTAAGAACACTCACATGTCCTGAAATGTTCGTAAATAAACAAAATGGGATTGTCCTTAGGACACTGTCCGTATTGTTCGCTGGTAAGTTGAAAGTGTTCTAAGAACACTCGCGGTGTCCTGAAATGTTCGTAAATAAACAAAATAGGGGTGTCCTGAGGACGCTGTCCATTTTGTTCACTGGCAAGTTGAAAGTGTTCTAAGAACACTCGCGGTGTCCTGAAATGTTCGTAAATAAACACAATGGGGGTGTCCTGAGGACTCTGTCCGTATTGTTCGCTGGCAAGTTGAAAGTGTTCTAAGAACACTCACCGTGTCATGAAATGTTCGTAAATAAAGAAAATGGGGGTGTCCTGAGGACACTGTCCGTATTGTTCGCTGGCAAGTTGGAAGTGTTCTAAGAACACTCGCGGTGTCCTGAAATGTTCGTAAATAAGCAAAATGGGGGTGTCCTGAGGACGCTGTCCGTATTGTTTGCTGGCAAGTTGAAAGTGTTCTAACAACACTCGCGGCGTCCTGAAATGTTCCTAAATAAACAAAATGTGGGTGTCCTGAGGACGCTGTCCGTATTGTTTGCTGGCAAGTTGAAAGCGTTCTAAGAACACTCGCGGTGTCCTGAAATGTTCGTAAATAAACAAAATGGGGTATCCTGAGGACGCTGTCCATATTGTTCACTGGCAAGTTGAAAGTGTCCTAAGAACACTTGCGGTGTCCTGAAATGTTTGTAAATAAAAAAAATGGGTGTGTCAAAATGGGTGCGTCCTGAGGACGCTCTCCGTATTGTTCGCTGACAAGTTGAAAGTGTTCTAAGAACACTCGCAGTGTCCTGAAATGTTCGTAAATAAACAAAATGGGGGTGTCCTGAGTACGCTGTCCATATTGTTCGCTGGCAAGTTGAAAGTGTTCTAAGAACACTCGCAGTGTCCTGAAATGTTCGTAAATAAACACATTGGGGGTGTCCTGAGGACGCTGTCCGTATTGTTCGCTGGCTAGTTGACATTGTTCTAAGAACACTCGCGGTGTCCTGAAATGTTCGTAAATAAACAAAATGGGATTGTCTTGAGGACACTGTCCGTATTGTTCGCTGGCAAGTTGAAAGTGTTCTAAGAACACTCGTGGTGTCCTGAAATGTTCGTAAATAAACAAAATAGGGGTGTCCTGAGGACGCTGTCCATTTTGTTCACTGGCAAGTTGAAAGTGTTCTAAGAACACTCGCGGTGTCCTGAAATGTTCGTAAATAAACACAATGGGGGTGTCCTGAGGACTCTGTCCGTATTGTTCGCTGGCAAGTTGAAAGTGTTCTAAGAACACTCACCGTGTCATGAAATGTTCGTAAATAAAGAAAATGGGGGTGTCCTGAGGACACTGTCCGTATTGTTCGCTGGCAAGTTGGAAGTGTTCTAAGAACACTCGCGGTGTCCTGAAATGTTCGTAAATAAGCAAAATGGGGGTGTCCTGAGGACGCTGTCCGTATTGTTTGCTGGCAAGTTGAAAGTGTTCTAACAACACTCGCGGCGTCCTGAAATGTTCCTAAATAAACAAAATGTGGGTGTCCTGAGGACGCTGTCCGTATTGTTTGCTGGCAAGTTGAAAGCGTTCTAAGAACACTCGCGGTGTCCTGAAATGTTCGTAAATAAACAAAATGGGGTATCCTGAGGACGCTGTCCATATTGTTCACTGGCAAGTTGAAAGTGTCCTAAGAACACTTGCGGTGTCCTGAAATGTTTGTAAATAAACACATTGGGGTGTCCTGAGGACGCTGTCCGTATTGTTCGCTGGCTAGTTGACATTGTTCTAAGAACACTCGCGGTGTCCTGAAATGTTCGTAAATAAACAAAATGGGATTGTCTTGAGGACACTGTCCGTATTGTTCGCTGGCAAGTTGAAAGTGTTCTAAGAACACTCGTGGTGTCCTGAAATGTTCGTAAATAAACAAAATGGCGGTGTCCTGAGGACGCTGTCTGTATTGTTCGCTGGCAAGTTGGAAGTGTTCTAAGAACACTTGCGGTGTCCTGAAATGTTCGTAAATAAGCAAAATGGGGGTGTCCTGAGGACGCTGTCCGTATTGTTCGCTGGCAAGTTGAAAGTGTTCTAAGAACACTCGCGGTGTCCTGAAATGTTCGTAAATAAACAAAATGGGGTGTCCTGAGGACGCTGTCCATATTGTTCACTGGCAAGTTGAAAGTGTTCTAAGAACACTCGCTGTGTCCTGAAATGTTCGTAAATAAACAAAATGGGATTGTCCTGAGGAAGCTGTCTGTATTGTTCGCTGGCAAGTTGAAAGTGTTCTAAGAACACTCGCGTTGTCCTGAAATGTTCGTAAATAAACAAAATGGGGGTGTCCTGAGGACGCTGTCCGTATTGTTCGCTGGCAAGTTGAAAGTGTTCTAAGAACACTCGCGGTGTTCTGAAATGTTCGTAAATAAACAAAATGGGGGTGTCCTGAGGACGCTGTCCGTATTGTTCGCTGGCAAGTTGAAAGTTTTCTAAGAACACTCGCGGTGTCCTGAAATGTTCGTAAATAAACAAAATGGGGGTGTCCTGAGGACGCTGTCCGTATTGTTCGCTGGCAAGTTGAAAGTGTTCTAAGAACACTCGCAGTGTCCTGAAATGTTTGTAAATAAACAAAATGGGGGTGTCCTGAGTACGCTGTCCATATTGTTCGCTGGCAAGTTGAAAGTGTTCTAAGAACACTCGCAGTGTCCTGAAATGTTCGTAAATAAACACATTGGGGGTGTCCTGAGGACGCTGTCCGTATTGTTCGCTGGCTAGTTGACATTGTTCTAAGAACACTCGCGGTGTCCTGAAATGTTCGTAAATAAACAAAATGGGATTGTCTTGAGGACACTGTCCGTATTGTTCGCTGGCAAGTTGAAAGTGTTCTAAGAACACTCGCGTTGTCCTGAAATGTTCGTAAATAAACACAATGGGGGTGTCCTGAGGACTCTGTGCGTATTGTTCGCTGGCAAGTTGAAAGTGTTCTAAGAACACTCACAGTGTCATGAAATGTTCGTAAATAAACAAAATGGGGGTGTCCTGAGGACACTGTCTGTATTGTTCGCTGGCAAGTTGGAAGTGTTCTAAGAACACTTGCGGTGTCCTGAAATGTTCGTAAATAAACAAAATGGGGTGTCCTGAGGACGCTGTCCATATTGTTCACTGGCAAGTTGAAAGTGTTCTAAGAACACTCGCTGTGTCCTGAAATGTTCGTAAATAAACAAAATGGGATTGTCCTGAGGAAGCTGTCTGTATTGTTCGCTGGCAAGTTGAAAGTGTTCTAAGAACACTCGCGTTGTCCTGAAATGTTCGTAAATAAACAAAATGGGGGTGTCCTGAGGACGCTGTCCGTATTGTTCGCTGGCAAGTTGAAAGTGTTCTAAGAACACTCGCGGTGTCCTGAAATGTTCGTAAATAAACAAAATGGGGTGTCCTGAGGACGCTGTCCATATTGTTCACTGGCAAGTTGAAAGTGTTCTAAGAACACTCGCTGTGTCCTGAAATGTTCGTAAATAAACAAAATGGGATTGTCCTGAGGAAGCTGTCTGTATTGTTCGCTGGCAAGTTGAAAGTGTTCTAAGAACACTCGCGTTGTCCTGAAATGTTCGTAAATAAACAAAATGGGGGTGTCCTGAGGACGCTGTCCGTATTGTTCGCTGGCAAGTTGAAAGTGTTCTAAGAACACTCGCGGTGTTCTGAAATGTTCGTAAATAAACAAAATGGGGGTGTCCTGAGGACGCTGTCCGTATTATTCGCTGGCAAGTTGAAAGTGTTCTAAGAACACTCGCGGTGTCATGAAATGTTCGTAAATAAACAAAATGGGGGTGTCCTGAGGACACTGTCTGTATTGTTCGCTGGCAAGTTGGAAGTGTTCTAAGAACACTTGCGGTGTCCTGAAATGTTCGTAAATAAGCAAAATGGGGGTGTCCTGAGGACGCTGTCCGTATTGTTCGCTGGCAAGTTGAAAGTGTTCTAAGAACACTCGCGGTGTCCTGAAATGTTCGTAAATAAACAAAATGGGGTGTCCTGAGGACGCTGTCCATATTGTTCACTGGCAAGTTGAAAGTGTTCTAAGAACACTCGCTGTGTCCTGAAATGTTCATAAATAAACAAAATGGGATTGTCCTGAGGAAGCTGTCTGTATTGTTCGCTGGCAAGTTGAAAGTGTTCTAAGAACACTCGCGTTGTCCTGAAATGTTCGTAAATAAACAAAATGGGGGTGTCCTGAGGACGCTGTCCGTATTGTTCGCTGGCAAGTTGAAAGTGTTCTAAGAACACTCGCGGTGTTCTGAAATGTTCGTAAATAAACAAAATGGGGGTGTCCTGAGGACGCTGTCCGTATTGTTCGCTGGCAAGTTGAAAGTTTTCTAAGAACACTCGCAGTGTCCTGAAATGTTCGTAAATAAACAAAATGGGGGTGTCCTGAGGACGCTGTCCGTATTGTTCGCTGGCAAGTTGAAAGTGTTCTAAGAACACTCGCAGTGTCCTGAAATGTTTGTAAATAAACAAAATGGGGGTGTCCTGAGTACGCTGTCCATATTGTTCGCTGGCAAGTTGAAAGTGTTCTAAGAACACTCGCAGTGTCCTGAAATGTTCGTAAATAAACACATTGGGGGTGTCCTGAGGACGCTGTCCGTATTGTTCGCTGGCTAGTTGACATTGTTCTAAGAACACTCGCGGTGTCCTGAAATGTTCGTAAATAAACAAAATGGGATTGTCTTGAGGACACTGTCCGTATTGTTCGCTGGCAAGTTGAAAGTGTTCTAAGAACACTCGCGTTGTCCTGAAATGTTCGTAAATAAACACAATGGGGGTGTCCTGAGGACTCTGTGCGTATTGTTCGCTGGCAAGTTGAAAGTGTTCTAAGAACACTCACAGTGTCATGAAATGTTCGTAAATAAACAAAATGGGGGTGTCCTGAGGACACTGTCTGTATTGTTCGCTGGCAAGTTGGAAGTGTTCTAAGAACACTTGCGGTGTCCTGAAATGTTCGTAAATAAGCAAAATGGGGGTGTCCTGAGGACGCTGTCCGTATTGTTCGCTGGCAAGTTGAAAGTGTTCTAAGAACACTCGCGGTGTCCTGAAATGTTCGTAAATAAACAAAATGGGGTGTCCTGAGGACGCTGTCCATATTGTTCACTGGCAAGTTGAAAGTGTTCTAAGAACACTCGCTGTGTCCTGAAATGTTCGTAAATAAACAAAATGGGATTGTCCTGAGGAAGCTGTCTGTATTGTTCGCTGGCAAGTTGAAAGTGTTCTAAGAACACTCGCGTTGTCCTGAAATGTTCGTAAATAAACAAAATGGGGGTGTCCTGAGGACGCTGTCCGTATTGTTCGCTGGCAAGTTGAAAGTGTTCTAAGAACACTCGCGGTGTTCTGAAATGTTCGTAAATAAACAAAATGGGGGTGTCCTGAGGACGCTGTCCGTATTATTCGCTGGCAAGTTGAAAGTGTTCTAAGAACACTCGCGGTGTCCTGAAATGTTCGTAAATAAACAAAATGGGGGTGTCCTGAGGACGCTGTCCGTATTGTTTGCTGGCAAGTTGAAAGTGTTCTAAGAACACTTGCGGTGTCCTGAAATGTTCGTAAATAAACAAAATGGGGGTGTCCTGAGGACGCTGTCCGTATTGTTCGCTGGCAAGTTGAAAGTTTTCTAAGAACACTCGCGGTGTCCTGAAATGTTCGTAAATAAACAAAATGGGGGTGTCCTGAGGACGCTGTCCGTATTGTTCGCTGGCAAGTTGAAAGTGTTCTAAGAACACTCGCAGTGTCCTGAAATGTTTGTAAATAAACAAAATGGGGGTGTCCTGAGTACGCTGTCCATATTGTTCGCTGGCAAGTTGAAAGTGTTCTAAGAACACTCGCAGTGTCCTGAAATGTTCGTAAATAAACACATTGGGGGTGTCCTGAGGACGCTGTCCGTATTGTTCGCTGGCTAGTTGACATTGTTCTAAGAACACTCGCGGTGTCCTGAAATGTTCGTAAATAAACAAAATGGGATTGTCTTGAGGACACTGTCCGTATTGTTCGCTGGCAAGTTGAAAGTGTTCTAAGAACACTCGCGTTGTCCTGAAATGTTCGTAAATAAACACAATGGGGGTGTCCTGAGGACTCTGTGCGTATTGTTCGCTGGCAAGTTGAAAGTGTTCTAAGAACACTCACAGTGTCATGAAATGTTCGTAAATAAACAACATGGGGGTGTCCTGAGGACACTGTCTGTATTGTTCGCTGGCAAGTTGGAAGTGTTCTAAGAACACTTGCGGTGTCCTGAAATGTTCGTAAATAAGCAAAATGGGGGTGTCCTGAGGACGCTGTCCGTATTGTTCGCTGGCAAGTTGAAAGTGTTCTAAGAACACTCGCGGTGTCCTGAAATGTTCGTAAATAAACAAAATGGGGTGTCCTGAGGACGCTGTCCATATTGTTCACTGGCAAGTTGAAAGTGTTCTAAGAACACTCGCTGTGTCCTGAAATGTTCGTAAATAAACAAAATGGGATTGTCCTGAGGAAGCTGTCTGTATTGTTCGCTGGCAAGTTGAAAGTGTTCTAAGAACACTCGCGTTGTCCTGAAATGTTCGTAAATAAACAAAATGGGGGTGTCCTGAGGACGCTGTCCGTATTGTTCGCTGGCAAGTTGAAAGTGTTCTAAGAACACTCGCGGTGTTCTGAAATGTTCCTAAATAAACAAAATGGGGGTGTCCTGAGGACGCTGTCCGTATTATTCGCTGGCAAGTTGAAAGTGTTCTAAGAACACTCGCGGTGTCCTGAAATGTTCGTAAATAAACAAAATGGGGGTGTCCTGAGGACGCTGTCCGTATTGTTTGCTGGCAAGATGAAAGTGTTCTAAGAACACTTGCGGTGTCCTGAAATGTTCGTAAATAAACAAAATGGGGGTGTCCTGAGGACGCTGTCCGTATTGTTCACTGGCAAGTAGAAAGTGTTCTAAGAACCCTCGCGGTGTCCTGAAATGTTCGTAAATAAACAAAATGGGGGTGTCCTGAGGACGCTGTCCGTATTGTTCGCTGGCAAGTTGAGGTGTCCTGAAATGTTCGTAAATAAACACAATGGGGTGTCCTGAGGACGCTGTCCGTATTGTTCGCTGGCAAGTTGAAAGTGTTCTAAGAACACTCGCGGTGTCCTGAAATGTTCGTAAATAAACAAAATGGGATTGTCCTGTGGACGCTGTCCGTATTGTTCGCTGGCAAGTTGAAAGTGTTCTAAGAACACTCGCGGTGTCCTGAAATGTTCGTAAATAAACAAAATGGGGGTGTCCTGAGTACGCTGTCCGTATTGTATGCTGGCAAGTTGAAAGTGTTCTAAGAACACTCGCGGTGTCCTGAAATGTTCGTAAATAAACAAAATGGGGGTGTCCTGATGACGCTGTCCGTATTGTTCGCTGGCAAGTTGAAAGTGTTCTAAGAACACTTGCAGTGTCCTGAAATGTTCCTAAATAAACAAAATTGGGGTGTCCTGAGGACGCTGTCCGTATTGTTCGCTGGCAAGTTGAAAGTGTTCTAAGAACACTGGCGGTGTCCTGAAATGTTCATAAATAAACAAAATGGGGGTGTCCTGAGGACGCTGTCCGTATTGTTCGCTGGCAAGTTGAAAGTGTTCTAAGAACACTCGCGGTGTCCTGAAATGTTCTTAAATAAACAAAATGGGGGTGTCCTGAGGACGCTGTCCGTATTGTTCGCTGGCAAGTTGAAAGTGTTCTAAGAACACTCGCAGTGTCCTGAAATGTTCGTAAATAAACATAATGGGGGTGTCCTGAGTACGCTGTCCGTATTGTTCGCTGGCAAGTTGAAAGTGTTCTAAGAACACTCGCAGTGTCCTGAAATGTTCGTAAATAAACACATTGGGGGTGTCTTGAGGACGCTGTCCGTATTGTTCGCTGGCTAGTTGACATTGTTCTAAGAACACTCGCGGTGTCCTGAAATGTTCGTAAATAAACAAAATGGGATTGTCTTGAGGACACTGTCCGTATTGTTCGCTGGCAAGTTGAAAGTGTTCTAAGAACACTCGCGGTGTCCTGAAATGTTCGTAAATAAACAAAATGGCGGTGTCCTGAGGACGCTGTCCATATTGTTCACTGGCAAGTTGAAAGTGTTCTAAGAACACTCGCGTTGTCCTGAAATGTTCGTAAATAAACACAATGGGGGTGTCCTGAGGACTCTGTGCGTATTGTTCGCTGGCAAGTTGAAAGTGTTCTAAGAACACTCGCTGTGTCCTGAAATGTTCGTAAATAAACAAAATGGGGTGTCCTGAGGACGCTGTCCATATTGTTCACTGGCAAGTTGAAAGTGTTCTAAGAACACTCGCTGTGTCCTGAAATGTTCGTAAATAAACAAAATCGGGGTGTCCTGAGGACGCTGTCCGTATTGTTCACTGGCAAGTTGAAAGTGTTCTAAGAACACTTGCGGTGTCCTGAAATGTTCGTAAATAAACACAATGGGATTGTCCTGAGTTTGCTGTCTGTATTGTTCGCTGGCAAGTTGAAAGTGTTCTAAGAACACTCACGGTGTCCTGAAATGTTCGTAAATAAACAAAATGAGGGTGTCCTGAGGACGCTGTCCATATTGTTCGCTGGCAAGTTGAAAGTGTTCTAAGAACACTCGCTGTGTCCTGAAATGTTCCTAAATAAACAAAATTGGAGTGTCCTGAGGACGCTGTCCGTATTGTTCGCTGGCAAGTTGAAAGTGTTCTAAGAACACTCGCGGTGTCCTGAAATTTTCGTAAATAAACAAAATGGGGGTGTCCTGAGGACGCTGTCCGTATTGTTCGCTGGCAAGTTGAAAGTGTTCTAAGAACACTCGCGGTGTCCTGAAATGTTTGTAAATAAACAAAATGGGGGTGTCCTGAGGACGCTGTCCGTATTGTTCGCTGGCAAGTTGAAAGTGTTCTAAGAACACTCGCGGTGTCCTGAAATGTTCGTAAATAAACAAAATGGGGTGTCCTGAGGACGCTGCCTGTATTGTTCGCTGGCAAGTTGAAAGTGTTCTAAGAACACTCGCGGTGTCCGGAAATGTTCGTAAATAAACACAATGGGGTGTCCTGAGGACGCTGTCCGTATTGTTTGCTGGCAAGTTGAAAGTGTTCTAAGAACACTCGCGGTGTCCTGAAATGTTCGTAAATAAACAAAATGGGATTGTCCTGTGGACGCTGTCCGTATTGTTCGCTGGCAAGTTGAAAGTGTTCTAAGAACACTCGCGGTGTCCTGAAATGTTCGTAAATAAACAAAATGGGGGTGTCCTGAGTACGCTGTCCGTATTGTATGCTGGCAAGTTGAAAGTGTTCTAAGAACACTCGCGGTGTCCTGAAATGTTCGTAAATAAACAAAATGGGGGTGTCCTGATGACGCTGTCCGTATTGTTCGCTGGCAAGTTGAAAGTGTTCTAAGAACACTTGCAGTGTCCTGAAATGTTCCTAAGTAAACAAAATTGGGGTGTCCTGAGGACGCTGTCCGTATTGTTCGCTGGCAAGTTGAAAGTGTTCTAAGAACACTGGCGGTGTCCTGAAATGTTCATAAATAAACAAAATGGGGGTGTCCTGAGGACGCTGTCCGTATTGTTCGCTGGCAAGTTGAAAGTGTTCTAAGAACACTCGCGGTGTCCTGAAATGTTCTTAAATAAACAAAATGGGGGTGTCCTGAGGACGCTGTCCGTATTGTTCGCTGGCAAGTTGAAAGTGTTCTAAGAACACTCGCAGTGTCCTGAAATGTTCGTAAATAAACATAATGGGGGTGTCCTGAGTACGCTGTCCGTATTGTTCGCTGGCAAGTTGAAAGTGTTCTAAGAACACTCGCAGTGTCCTGAAATGTTCGTAAATAAACACATTGGGGGTGTCCTGAGGACGCTGTCCGTATTGTTCGCTGGCTAGTTGACATTGTTCTAAGAACACTCGCGGTGTCCTGAAATGTTCGTAAATAAACAAAATGGGATTGTCTTGAGGACACTGTCCGTATTGTTCGCTGGCAAGTTGAAAGTGTTCTAAGAACACTCGCGGTGTCCTGAAATGTTCGTAAATAAAGAAAATGGCGGTGTCCTGAGGACGCTGTCCATATTGTTCACTGGCAAGTTGAAAGTGTTCTAAGAACACTCGCGTTGTCCTGAAATGTTCGTAAATAAACACAATGGGGGTGTCCTGAGGACTCTGTGCGTATTGTTCGCTGGCAAGTTGAAAGTGTTCTAAGAACACTCGCTGTGTCCTGAAATGTTCGTAAATAAACAAAATGGGGTGTCCTGAGGACGCTGTCCATATTGTTCACTGGCAAGTTGAAAGTGTTCTAAGAACACTCGCTGTGTCCTGAAATGTTCATAAATAAACAAAATCGGGGTGTCCTGAGGACGCTGTCCGTATTGTTCACTGGCAAGTTGAAAGTGTTCTAAGAACACTCGCGGTGTCCTGAAATGTTCGTAAATAAACACAATGGGATTGTCCTGAGTTTGCTGTCTGTATTGTTCGCTGGCAAGTTGAAAGTGTTCTAAGAACACTCACGGTGTCCTGAAATGTTCGTAAATAAACAAAATGAGGGTGTCCTGAGGACGCTGTCCATATTGTTCGCTGGCAAGTTGAAAGTGTTCTAAGAACACTCGCTGTGTCCTGAAATGTTCCTAAATAAACAAAATTGGAGTGTCCTGAGGACGCTGTCCGTATTGTTCGCTGGCAAGTTGAAAGTGTTCTAAGAACACTCGCGGTGTCCTGAAATTTTCGTAAATAAACAAAATGGGGGTGTCCTGAGGACGCTGTCCGTATTGTTCGCTGGCAAGTTGAAAGTGTTCTAAGAACACTCGCGGTGTCCTGAAATGTTTGTAAATAAACAAAATGGGGGTGTCCTGAGGACGCTGTCCGTATTGTTCGCTGGCAAGTTGAAAGTGTTCTAAGAACACTCGCGGTGTCCTGAAATGTTCGTAAATAAACAAAATGGGGTGTCCTGAGGACGCTGTCCGTATTGTTCGCTGGCAAGTTGAAAGTGTTCTAAGAACACTCGCGGTGTCCGGAAATGTCCGTAAATAAACACAATGGGGGTGTCCTGAGGACTCTGTCCGTATTGTTCGCTGGCAAGTTGAAAGTGTTCTAAGAACACTCGCGGTGTCCTGAAATGTTCGTAAATAAACACAATGGGGGTGTCCTGAGGACTCTGTCCGTATTGTTCGCTGGCAAGTTGAAAGTGTTCTAAGAACACTCACGGTGTCATGAAATGTTCGTAAATAAACAAAATGGGGGTGTCCTGAGGACGGTGTCCGTATTGTTCGCTGGCAAGTTGGAAGTGTTCTAAGAACACTCGCGGTGTCCTGAAATGTTTGTAAATAAACACAATGGGGGTGTCCTGAGGACGCTGTCCGTATTGTTCGCTGGCTAGTTGACAGTGTTCTAAGAACACTCGCGGTGTCCTGAAATGTTTGTAAATAAACACAATGGGGGTGTCCTGAGGACGCTGTCCGTATTGTTCGCTGGCTAGTTGACAGTGTTCTAAGAACACTCACGGTGTCCTGAAATGTTCATAAATAAACAAAATGGGATTGTCCTGAGGACACTGTCCGTATTGTTCGCTGGCAAGTTGAAAGTGTTCTAAGAACACTCGCGGTGTCCTGAAATGTTCGTAAATAAACAAAATGGCGGTGTCCTGAGGACGCTGTCCGTATTGTTCACTGGCAAGTTGAAAGTGTTCTAAGAACACTCGCGGTGTCCTGAAATGTTCGTAAATAAACACAATGGGGGTGTCCTGAGGACTCTGTCCGTATTGTTCACTGGCAAGTTGAAAGTGTTCTAAGAACACTCACAGTGTCATGAAATGTTTGTAAATAAACAAAATGGGGGTGTCCTGAGGACACTGTCTGTATTGTTCGCTGGCAAGTTGGAAGTGTTCTAAGAACACTCGCGGTGTCCTGAAATGTTCGTAAATAAGCAAAATGGGGGTGTCCTGAGGACGCTGTCCGTATTGTTCGCTGGCAAGTTGAAAGTGTTCTAAGAACACTCGCAGTGTCCTGAAATGTTCGTAAATAAACAAAATGTGGGTGTCCTGAGGATGCTGTCCGTATTGTTTGCTGGCAAGTTGAAAGCGTACTAAGAACACTCGCTGTGTCCTGAAATGTTCGTAAATAAACAAAATCGGGGTGTCCTGAGGACGCTGTCCGTATTGTTCACTGGCAAGTTGAAAGTGTTCTAAGAACACTTGCGGTCTCCTGAAATGTTCGTAAATAAACACAATGGGATTGTCCTGAGTTTGCTGTCTGTATTGTTCGCTGGCAAGTTGAAAGTGTTCTAAGAACAATCACGGTGTCCTGAAATGTTCGTAAATAAACAAAATGGGGGTGTCCTGAGGACGCTGTCCGTATTGTTCGCTGGCAAGTTGAAAGTGTTCTAAGAACACTCGCTGTGTCCTGAAATGTTCCTAAATAAACAAACTTGGAGTGTCCTGAGGACGCTGTCCGTATTGTTCGCTGGCAAGTTGAAAGTGTTCTAAGAACACTCGCGGTGTCCTGAAATTTTCGTAAATAAACAAAATGGGGGTGTCCTGAGGACGCTGTCCGTATTGTTCGCTGGCAAGTTGAAAGTGTTCTAAGAACACTCGCGGTGTCCTGAAATGTTCGTAAATAAACAAAATGGGGTGTCCTGAGGACGCTGTCCATATTGTTCACTGGCAAGTTGAAAGTGTTCTAAGAACACTCGCTGTGTCCTGAAATGTTCGTAAATAAACAAAATCGGGGTGTCCTGAGGACGCTGTCCGTATTGATCACTGGCAAGTTGAAAGTGTTCTAAGAACACTCGCGGTGTCCTGAAATGTTCGTAAATAAACACAATGGGATTGTCCTGAGTTTGCTGTCTGTATTGTTCGCTGGCAAGTTGAAAGTGTTCTAAGAACACTCACGGTGTCCTGAAATGTTCGTAAATAAACAAAATGAGGGTGTCCTGAGGACGCTGTCCGTATTGTTCGCTGGCAAGTTGAAAGTGTTCTAAGAACACTCGCGGTGTCCTGAAATTTTCGTAAATAAACAAAATGGGGGTGTCCTGAGGACGCTGTCCGATTTGTTCACTGGCAAGTTGAAAGTGTTCTAAGAACACTCGCGGTGTCCTGAAATGTTTGTAAATAAACAAAATGGGGGTGTCCTGAGGACGCTGTCCGTATTGTTCGCTGGCAAGTTGAAAGTATTCTAAGAACACTCGCGGTGTCCTGAAATGTTCGTAAATAAACAAAATGGGGTGTCCTGAGGACGCTGTCCGTATTGTTCGCTGGCAAGTTGAAAGTGTTCTAAGAACACTCGCAGTGTCCGGAAATGTTCGTAAATAAACACAATGGGGGTGTCCTGAGGACTCTGTCCGTATTGTTCGCTGGCAAGTTGAAAGTGTTCTAAGAACACTCGCGGTGTCCTGAAATGTTCGTAAATAAACACAATGGGGGTGTCCTGAGGACTCTGTCCGTATTGTTCGCTGGCAAGTTGAAAGTGTTCTAAGAACACTCACGGTGTCATGAAATGTTCGTAAATAAACAAAATGGGGGTGTCCTGAGGACGGTGTCCGTATTGTTCGCTGGCAAGTTGGAAGTGTTCTAAGAACACTCGCAGTGTCCTGAAATGTTTGTAAATAAACACAATGGGGGTGTCCTGAGGACGCTGTCCGTATTGTTCGCTGGCTAGTTCACAGTGTTCTAAGAACACTCGCGGTGTCCTGAAATGTTCATAAATAAACAAAATGGGATTGTCCTGAGGACACTGTCCGTATTGTTCTCTGGCAAGTTGAAAGTGTTCTAAGAACACTCGCGGTGTCCTGAAATGTTCGTAAATAAACAAAATGGCGGTGTCCTGAGGACGCTGTCCATATTGTTCACTGGCAAGTTGAAAGTGTTCTAAGAACACTCGCAGTGTCCTGAAATGTTCGTAAATAAACACAATGGGGGTGTCCTGAGGACTCTGTCCGTATTGTTCGCTGGCAAGTTGAAAGTGTTCTAAGAACACTCACAGTGTCATGAAATGTTCGTAAATAAACAAAATGGGGGTGTCCTGAGGACACTGTCTGTATTGTTCGCTGGCAAGTTGGAAGTGTTCTAAGAACACTCGCGGTGTCCTGAAATGTTCGTAAATAAGCAAAATGGGGGTGTCCTGAGGACGCTGTCCGTATTGTTCGCTGGCAAGTTGAAAGTGTTCTAAGAACACTCGCAGTGTCCTGAAATGTTCGTAAATAAACAAAATGTGGGTGTCCTGAGGATGCTGTCCGTATTGTTTGCTGGCAAGTTGAAAGCGTACTAAGAACACTCGCTGTGTCCTGAAATGTTTGTAAATAAACAAAATCGGGGTGTCCTGAGGACGCTGTCCGTATTGTTCACTGGCAAGTTGAAAGTGTTCTAAGAACACTTGCGGTGTCCTGAAATGTTCGTAAATAAACACAATGGGATTGTCCTGAGTTTGCTGTCTGTATTGTTCGCTGGCAAGTTGAAAGTGTTCTAAGAACAATCACGTTGTCCTGAAATGTTCGTAAATAAACAAAATGGGGGTGTCCTGAGGACGCTGTCCGTATTGTTCGCTGGCAAGTTGAAAGTGTTCTAAGAACACTCGCTGTGTCCTGAAATGTTCCTAAATAAACAAACTTGGAGTGTCCTGAGGACGCTGTCCGTATTGTTCGCTGGCAAGTTGAAAGTGTTCTAAGAACACTCGCGGTGTCCTGAAATTTTCGTAAATAAACAAAATGGGGGTCTCCTGAGGACGCTGTCCGTATTGTTCGCTGGCAAGTTGAAAATGTTCTAAGAACACTCGCGGTGTCCTGAAATGTTCGTAAATAAACAAAATGGGGGTGTCCTGAGGACGCTGTCCGTATTGTTCGCTGGCAAGTTGAAAGTGTTCTAAGAACACTCGCGGTGTCCTGAAATGTTCGTAACTAAACAAAATGGGGTGTCCTGAGGACGCTGTCCGTGTTGTTCGCTGGCAAGTTGAAAGTGTTCTAAGAACACTCGCGGTGTCCTGAAATGTTCGTAAATAAACACAATGGGGGTGTCCTGAGGACTCTGTCCGTATTGTTCGCTGGCAAGTTGAAAGTGTTCTAAGAACACTCGCGGTGTCCTGAAATGTTCGTAAATAAACACAATGGGGGTGTCCTGAGGACTCTGTCCGTATTGTTCGCTGGCAAGTTGAAAGTGTTCTAAGAACACTCGCGGTGTCCTGAAATGTTCGTAAATAAACACAATGGGGGTGTCCTGAGGACTCTGTCCGTATTGTTCGCTGGCAAGTTGAAAGTGTTCTAAGAAAACTCACGGTGTCATGAAATGTTCGTAAATAAACAAAATGGGGGTGTCCTGAGGACGGTGTCCGTATTGTTCGCTGGCAAGTTGGAAGTGTTCTAAGAACACTCGCAGTGTCCTGAAATGTTTGTAAATAAACAAAATGGGGTGTCCTGAGGACGCTGTCCGTATTGTTCGCTGGCAAGTTGAACGCGTTCTAAGAACACTTGCGGCGTCCTGAAATGTTCGTAAATAAACAAAATGGGGTGTCCTGAGGACGCTGTCCGTATTGTTCACTGGCAAGTTGAAAGTGTTCAAAGAACACTCGCGGTGTCCTGAAATGTTCGTAAATAAACAAAATCGGGGTGTCCTGAGGACGCTGTCCGTATTGTTCACTGGCAAGTTGAAAGTGTTCTAAGAACACTCGCGGTGTCCTGAAATGTTCGTAAATGAACAAAATGGGGGTGTCCTGAGGACGCTGTCCGTATTGTTCGCTGGCAAGTTGAAAGTGTTCTAAGAACACTCGCGGTGTCCTGAAATGTTCGTAAATAAACACAATGGGGGTGTCCTGAGGACGCTGTCCGTATTGTTCGCTGGCAAGTTGAAAGTGTTCTAAGAACACTCGCGGTGTCCTGAAATGTTCGTAAATAAACACAATGGGGGTGTCCTGAGGACCCTGTCCGTATTGTTCGCTGGCAAGTTGAAAGTGTTCTAAGAACACTCGCGGTGTCCTGAAATGTTCGTAAATAAACAAAATGGGGTGTCCTGAGGACGCTGTCCGTATTGTTCGCTGGCAAGTTGAACGCGTTCTAAGAACACTTGCGGTGTCCTGAAATGTTCGTAAATAAACACAATGGGGGTGTCCTGAGGACGCTGTCCGTATTGTTCGCTGGCAAGTTGAAAGTGTTCTAAGAACACTCGCGGTGTCCTGAAATGTTCGTAAATAAAAAAAATGGGGGTGTCCTGAGGACGCTGTCCGTATTGTTCGCTGGCAAGTTGAAAGTGTTCTAAGAACACTCGCGGTGTCCTGAAATGTTCGTAAATAAACAAAATGGGGTGACCTGAGGACGCTGTCCGTATTGTTCGCTGGCAAGTTGAAAGTGTTCTAAGAACACTCGCGGTGTCCTGAAATGTTCGTAAATAAACAAAATGGGGTGTCCTGAGGACGCTGTCCGTATTGTTCGCTGGCAAGTTGAAAGTGTTCTAAGAACACTCGCGGTGTCCTGAAATGTTCGTAAATAAACAAAATGGGGTGTCCTGAGGACGCTGTCCGTATTGTTCGCTGGCAAGTTGAACGCGTTCTAAGAACACTCGCGGTGTCCTGAAATGTTCGTAAATAAACAAAATGGGGTGTCCTGAGGACGCTGTCCGTATTGTTCGCTGGCAAGTTGAAAGTGTTCTAAGAACACTCGCGGTGTCCGGAAATGTTCGTAAATAAACACAATGGGGGTGTCCTGAGGACTCTGTCCGTATTGTTTGCTGGCAAGTTGAAAGTGTTCTAAGAACACTCGCGGTGTCCTGAAATGTTCGTAAATAAACACAATGGTGGTGTCCTGAGGACTCTGTCCGTATTGTTCGCTGGCTAGTTGAAAGTGTTCTAAGAATACTCACGGTGTCATGAAATGTTCGTAAATAAACAAAATGGGGGTGTCCTGAGGACAGTGTCCGTATTGTTCGCTGGCAAGTTGGAAGTGTTCTAAGAACACTCGCAGTGTCCTGAAATGTTTGTAAATAAACAAAATGGGGTGTCCTGAGGACGCTGTCCGTATTGTTCGCTGGCAAGTTGAACAAGTTCTAAGAACACTTGCGGTGTCCTGAAATGTTCGTAAATAAACAAAATCGGGTGTCCTGAGGACGCTGTCCGTATTGTTCACTGGCAAGTTGAAAGTGTTCAAAGAACACTCGCGGTGTCCTGAAATGTTCGTAAATAAACAAAATGAGATTGTCCTGAGGACGCTGTCCGTATTGTTCGCTGGCAAGTTGAAAGTGTTCTAAGAACACTCACGGTGTCCTGAAATGTTCGTAAATAAACAAAATGGGGGTGTCCTGAGGACGCTGTCCGTATTGTTCGCTGGCAAGTTGAAAGTGTTCTAAGAACACTCGCGGTGTCCTGAAATGTTCGTAAATAAACAAAATGGGGGTGTCCTGAGGACGCTGTCCGGATTGTATGCTGGCAAGTTGACAGTGTTCTAAGAACAGTCGCGGTGTCCTGAAATGTTCGTAAATAAACAAAATGGGGGTGTCCTGAGCACGCTGTCCGTATTGTTCGCTGGCAAGTTGAAAGTGTTCTAAGAACACTTGCAGTGTCCTGAAATGTTCGTAAATAAACAAAATTGGGGTGTCCTGAGGACGCTGTCCGTATTGTTCGCTGGAAAGTTGAAAGTGTTCTAAGAACACTGGCGGTGTCCTGAAATGTTCGTAAATAAACAAAATGGGGGTGTCCTGAAGACGCTGTCCGTATTGTTCGTTGGCAAGTTGAAAGTGTTCTAAGAACACTCGCTGTGTCCTGAAATGTTCGTAAATAAACAAAATGGGGGTGTCCTGAGGACACTGTCCCTATTGTTCGCTGGCAAGTTGAAAGTGTTCTAAGAACACTCGCGGTGTCCTGAAATGTTCGTAAATAAACAAAATGGGGGTGTCCTGAGGACGCTGTCCGTATTGTTCGCTGGCAAGTTGAAAGTGTTCTAAGAACACTCGCGGTGTCCTGAAATGTTCGTAAATAAACACAATGGGGGTGTCCTGAGGACGCTGTCCGTATTGTTCGCTGGCTAGTTGACAGTGTTCTAAGAACACTCGCGGTGTCCTGAAATGTTCGTAAATAAACAAAATGGGATTGTCCTGAGGACACTGTCCGTATTGTTCGCTGGCAAGTTGAAAGTGTTCTAAGAACACTCGCGGTGTCCTGAAATGTTCGTAAATAAACAAAATGGCGGTGTCCTGAGGACGCTGTCCATATTGTTCACTGGCAAGTTGAAAGTGTTCTAAGAACACTCGCGGTGTCCTGAAATGTTCGTAAATAAACACAATGGGGGTGTCCTGAGGACTCTGTCCGTATTGTTCGCTGGCAAGTTGAAAGTGTTCTAAGAACACTCACAGTGTCATGAAATGTTCGTAAATAAACAAAATGGGGGTGTCCTGAGGACACTGTCTGTATTGTTCGCTGGCAAGTTGGAAGTGTTCTAAGAACACTCGCGGTGTCCTGAAATGTTCGTAAATAAGCAAAATGGGGGTGTCCTGAGGACGCTGTCCGTATTGTTCACTGGCAAGTTGAAAGTGTTCTAAGAACACTCGCGGTGTCCTGAAATGTTCGTAAATAAACAAAATGTGGGTGTCCTGAGGATGCTGTCCGTATTGTTTGCTGGCAAGTTGAAAGCGTTCTAAGAACACTCGCGGTGTCCTGAAATGTTCGTAAAAAACAAAATTCGGTGTCCTGAGGACGCTGTCCATATTGTTCACTGGCAAGTTGAAAGTGTTCTAAGAACACTCGCGGTGTCCTGAAATGTTCGTAAATAAACACAATGGGATTGTCCTGAGTTTGCTGTCTGTATTGTTCGCTGGCAAGTTGAAAGTGTTCTAAGAACACTCACGGTGTCCTGAAATGTTCGTAAATAAACAAAATGGGGGTGTCCTGAGGACGCTGTCCGTATTGTTCGCTGGCAAGTTGAAAGTGTTCTAAGAACACTCGCGGTGTCCTGAAATGTTCGTAAATAAACAAAATGGGGGTGTCCTGAGGACGCTGTTCGGATTGTATGCTGGCAAGTTGACAGTGTTCTAAGAACAGTCGCGGTGTCCTGAAATGTTCGTAAATAAACAAAATGGGGGTGTCCTGAGCACGCTGTCCGTATTGTTCGCTGGCAAGTTGAAAGTGTTCTAAGAACACTTGCAGTGTCCTGAAATGTTCGTAAATAAACAAAATTGGGGTGTCCTGAGGACGCTGTCCGTATTGTTCGCTGGCAAGTTGAAAGTGTTCTAAGAACACTGGCGGTGTCCTGAAATGTTCGTAAATAAACAAAATGGGGGTGTCCTGAAGACGCTGTCCGTATTGTTCGTTGGCAAGTTGAAAGTGTTCTAAGAACACTCGCTGTGTCCTGAAATGTTCGTAAATAAACAAAATGGGGGTGTCCTGAGGACACTGTCCGTATTGTTCGCTGGCAAGTTGAAAGTGTTCTAAGAACACTCGCGGTGTCCTGAAATGTTCGTAAATAAACAAAATGGGGGTGTCCTGAGGACGCTGTCCGTATTGTTCGCTGGCAAGTTGAAAGTGTTCTAAGAACACTCGCGGTGTCCTGAAATGTTCGTAAATAAACACAATGGGGGTGTCCTGAGGACGCTGTCCGTATTGTTCGCTGGCTAGTTGACAGTGTTCTAAGAACACTCGCGGTGTCCTGAAATGTTCGTAAATAAACAAAATGGGATTGTCCTGAGGACACTGTCCGTATTGTTCGCTGGCAAGTTGAAAGTGTTCTAAGAACACTCGCGGTGTCCTGAAATGTTCGTAAATAAACAAAATGGCGGTGTCCTGAGGACGCTGTCCATATTGTTCACTGGCAAGTTGAAAGTGTTCCAAGAACACTCGCGGTGTCCTGAAATGTTCGTAAATAAACACAATGGGGGTGTCCTGAGGACTCTGTCCGTATTGTTCGCTGGCAAGTTGAAAGTGTTCTAAGAACACTCACAGTGTCATGAAATGTTCGTAAATAAACAAAATGGGGGTGTCCTGAGGACACTGTCTGTATTGTTCGCTGGCAAGTTGGAAGTGTTCTAAGAACACTCGCGGTGTCCTGAAATGTTCGTAAATAAGCAAAATGGGGGTGTCCTGAGGACGCTGTCCGTATTGTTCACTGGCAAGTTGAAAGTGTTCTAAGAACACTCGCGGTGTCCTGAAATGTTCGTAAATAAACAAAATGTGGGTGTCCTGAGGATGCTGTCCGTATTGTTTGCTGGCAAGTTGAAAGCGTTCTAAGAACACTCGCGGTGTCCTGAAATGTTCGTAAAAAAACAAAATTCGGTGTCCTGAGGACGCTGTCCATATTGTTCACTGGCAAGTTGAAAGTGTTCTAAGAACACTCGCGGTGTCCTGAAATGTTCGTAAATAAACACAATGGGATTGTCCTGAGTTTGCTGTCTGTATTGTTCGCTGGCAAGTTGAAAGTGTTCTAAGAACACTCACGGTGTCCTGAAATGTTCGTAAATAAACAAAATGGGGGTGTCCTGAGGACGCTGTCCGTATTGTTCGCTGGCAAGTTGAAAGTGTTCTAAGAACACTCGCTGTGTCCTGAAATGTTCCTAAATAAACAAAATTGGAGTGTCCTGAGGACGCTGTCCGTATTGTTCGCTTGCAAGTTGAAAGTGTTATAAGAACACTCGCGGTGTCCTGAAATTTTCGTAAATAAACAAAATGGGGGTGTCCTAAGGACGCTGTCCGTATTGTTCGCTGGCAAGTTGAAAGTGTTCTAAGAACACTCGCGGTGTCCTGAAATGTTCGTAAATAAACAAAATGGGGGTGTCCTGAGGACGCTGTCCGTATTGTTCGCTGGCAAGTTGAAAGTGTTCTAAGAACACTCGCGGTGTCCTGAAATGTTCGTAAATAAACAAAATGGGGTGTCCTGAGGACGCTGTCCGTGTTGTTCGCTGGACAGTTGAAAGTGTTCTAAGAACACTCGCGGTGTCCTGAAATGTTCGTAAATAAACACAATGGGGGTGTCCTGAGGACTCTGTCCGTATTGTTCGCTGGCAAGTTGAAAGTGTTCTAAGAACACTCGCGGTGTCCTGAAATGTTCGTAAATAAACACAATGGGGGTGTCCTGAGGACTCTGTCCGTATTGTTCGCTGGCAAGTTGAAAGTGTTCTAAGAACACTCAGGGTGTCATGAAATGTGCGTAAATAAACAAAATGGGGGTGTCCTGAGGACGGTGTCCGTATTGTTCGCTGGCAAGTTGGAGGTGTTCTAAGAACACTCGCGGTGTCCTGAAATGTTTGTAAATAAACAAAATGGGGTGTCCTCAGGTCGCTGTCCGTATTGTTCGCTGGCAAGTTGAACGCGTTCTAAGAACACTTGCGGTGTCCTGAAATGTTCGTAAATAAACAAAATGGGGTGTCCTGAGGACGCTGTCCGTATTGTTCACTGGCAAGTTGAAAGTGTTCAAAGAACACTCGCGGTGTCCTGAAATGTTCGTAAATAAACAAAATGGGGGTGTCCTGAGGACGCTGTCCGTATTGTTCGCTGGCAAGTTGAAAGTGTTCTAAGAACACTCGCTGTGTCCTGAAATGTTCCTAAATAAACAAAATTGGAGTGTCCTGAGGACGCTGTCCGTATTGTTCGCTGGCAAGTTGAAAGTGTTCTAAGAACACTCGCGGTGTCCTGAAATTTTCGTAAATAAACAAAATGGGGGTGTCCTGAGGACGCTGTCCGTATTGTTCGCTGGCAAGTTGAAAGTGTTCTAAGAACACTCGCGGTGTCCTGAAATGTTCGTAAATAAACAAAATGGGGGTGTCCTGAGGACGCTGTCCGTATTGTTCGCTGGCAAGTTGAAAGTGTTCTAAGAACACTCGCGGTGTCCTGAAATGTTCGTAAATAAACAAAATGGGGTGTCCTGAGGACGCTGTCCGTGTTGTTCGCTGGCAAGTTGAAAGTGTTCTAAGAACACTCGCGGTGTCCTGAAATGTTCGTAAATAAACACAATGGGGGTGTCCTGAGGACGGTGTCCGTATTGTTCGCTGGCAAGTTGGAAGTGTTCTAAGAACACTCGCGGTGTCCTGAAATGTTTGTAAATAAACAAAATGGGGTGTCCTCAGGACGCTGTCCGTATTGTTCGCTGGCAAGTTGAACGCGTTCTAAGACCACTCGCGGTGTTCTGAAATGTTCGTAAATAAACAAAATGGGGGTGTCCTGAGGACGCTGTCCGTATTGTTCGCTGGCAAGTTGAAAGTGTTCTAAGAACACTCGCGGTGTCCTGAAATGTTCGTAAATAAACAAAATGGGGGTGTCCTGAGGACGCTGTCCGTATTGTTCGCTGGCAAGTTGAAAGTGTTCTAAGAACACTCGCGGTGTTCTGAAATGTTCGTAAATAAACAAAATGGGGGTGTCCTGAGGACGCTGTCCGTATTGTTCGCTGGCAAGTTGAAAGTGTTCTAAGAACACTCGCGGTGTCCTGAAATGTTCGTAAATAAACAAAATGGGGGTGTCCTGAGGACGCTGTCCGTATTGTTCGCTGGCAAGTTGAAAGTGTTCTAAGAACACTCGCGGTGTCCTGAAATGTTCGTAAATAAACAAAATGGGGTGTCCTGAGGACGCTGTCCTTATTGTTCGCTGGCAAGTTGAACGCGTTCTAAGAACACTTGCGGTGTCCTGAAATGTTCGTAAATAAACACAATGGGGGTGTCCTGAGGATGCTGTCCGTATTGTTTGCTGGCAAGTTGAAAGTGTTCTAAGAACACTTGCGGTGTCCTGAAATGTTCGTAAATAAACAAAATCGGGGTGTCCTGAGGACGCTGTCCGTATTGTTCGCTGGCAAGTTGAAAGTGTTCTAAGAACACTCGCGGTGTTCTGAAATGTTCGTAAATAAACAAAATGGGGGTGTCCTGAGGACGCTGTCCGTATTGTTCGCTGGCAAGTTGAAAGTGTTCTAAGAACACTCGCGGTGTCCTGAAATGTTCGTAAATAAACAAAATGGGGGTGTCCTGAGGACGCTGTCCGTATTGTTCGCTGGCAAGTTGAAAGTGTTCTAAGAACACTCGCGGTGTCCTGAAATGTTCGTAAATAAACAAAATGGGGTGTCCTGAGGACGCTGTCCGTATTGTTCGCTGGCAAGTTGAACGCGTTCTAAGAACACTTGCGGTGTCCTGAAATGTTCGTAAATAAACACAATGGGGGTGTCCTGAGGATGCTGTCCGTATTGTTTGCTGGCAAGTTGAAAGTGTTCTAAGAACACTTGCTGTGTCCTGAAATGTTCGTAAATAAACAAAATGCAATTGTCCTGAGGACGCTGTCCGTATTGTTCGCTGGCAAGTTGAAAGTGTTCTAAGAACACTCGCGGTGTCCTGAAATGTTCGTAAATAAACAAAGTGGGGGTGTCCTGAGGACGCTGTCCGTATTGTTCGCTGGCAAGTTGAAAGTGTTCTAAGAACACTTGCGGTGTCCTGAAATGTTCGTAAATAAACAAAATGGGGGTGTCCTGAGGACGCTGTCCGTATTGTTCACTGGCAAGTTGAAAGTGTTCTAAGAACACTCGCGGTGTCCTGAAATGTTCCTAAATAAACAAAATTGGGGTTTCCTGAGGACGCTGTCCGTATTGTTCGCTGGCAAGTTGAAAGTGTTCTAAGAACACTGGCAGCGTCCTGAAATGTTCGTAAAAAAACAGAATGGGGGTGTCCTGAAGACGCTGTCCGTATTGTTCGTTGGCAAGTTGAAAGTGTTCTAAGAACACTCGCTGTGTCCTGAAATGTTCGTAAATAAACAAAATGGGGGTGTCCTGAGGACGCTGTCTGTATTGTTCGCTGGCAAGTTGAAAGTGTTCTAAAACACTCGCGGTGTCCTGAAATGTTCGTAAATAAACAAAATGGGGGTGTCCTGAGGACGCTCTCCATATTGTTCGCTGGCAAGTTGAAAGTGTTCTAAGAACACTCGCGGTGTCCTGAAATGTTCGTAAATAAACACAATGGGGGTGTCCTGAGGACGCTGTCCGTATTGTTCGCTGGCTAGTTGAAAGCGTTCTAAGAACACTCGCGGTGTCCTGAAATGTTCGTAAATAAACAAAATGGGATTGTCCTTAGGACACTGTCCGTATTGTTCGCTGGTAAGTTGAAAGTGTTCTAAGAACACTCGCGGTGTCCTGAAATGTTCGTAAATAAACAAAATAGGGGTGTCCTGAGGACGCTGTCCATTTTGTTCACTGGCAAGTTGAAAGTGTTCTAAGAACACTCGCGGTGTCCTGAAATGTTCGTAAATAAACACAATGGGGGTGTCCTGAGGACTCTGTCCGTATTGTTCGCTGGCAAGTTGAAAGTGTTCTAAGAACACTCACCGTGTCATGAAATGTTCGTAAATAAAGAAAATGGGGGTGTCCTGAGGACACTGTCCGTATTGTTCGCTGGCAAGTTGGAAGTGTTCTAAGAACACTCGCGGTGTCCTGAAATGTTCGTAAATAAGCAAAATGGGGGTGTCCTGAGGACGCTGTCCGTATTGTTTGCTGGCAAGTTGAAAGTGTTCTAACAACACTCGCGGCGTCCTGAAATGTTCCTAAATAAACAAAATGTGGGTGTCCTGAGGACGCTGTCCGTATTGTTTGCTGGCAAGTTGAAAGCGTTCTAAGAACACTCGCGGTGTCCTGAAATGTTCGTAAATAAAAAAAATGGGTGTGTCAAAATGGGTGTGTCCTGAGGACGCTCTCCGTATTGTTTGCTGACAAGTTGAAAGTGTTCTAAGAACACTCGCGGTGTCCTGAAATGTTCGTAAATAAACAAAATGGGGGTGTCCTGAGGACGCTGTCCGTATTGTTCGCTGGCAAGTTGAAAGTGTTCTAAGAACACTCGCGGTGTCCTGAAATGTTCGTAAATAAACAAAATGGGGGTGTCCTAAGGACGCTGTCTGTATTGTTCGCTGGCAAGTTGAAAGTGTTCTAAGAACACTCGCGGTGTCCTGAAATTTTCGTAAATAAACAAAATGGGGGTCTCCTGAGGACGCTGTCCGTATTGTTCGCTGGCAAGTTGAAAATGTTCTAAGAACACTCGCGGTGTCCTGAAATGTTCGTAAATAAACAAAATGGGGGTGTCCTGAGGACGCTGTCCGTATTGTTCACTGGCAAGTTGAAAGTGTTCTAAGAACACTCGCGGTGTCCTGAAATGTTCGTAAATAAACAAAATGGGGTGTCCTGAGGACGCTGTCCGTGTTGTTCGCTGGCAAGTTGAAAGTGTTCTAAGAACACTCGCGGTGTCCTGAAATGTTCGTAAATAAACACAATGGGGTGTCCTGAGGACTCTGTCCGTATTGTTCGCTGGCAAGTTGAAAGTGTTCTAAGAACACTCGCGGTGTCCTGAAATGTTCGTAAATAAACACAATGGGGGTGTCCTGAGGACTCTGTCCGTATTGTTCGCTGGCAAGTTGAAAGTGTTCTAAGAACACTCGCGGTGTCCTGAAATGTTCGTAAATAAACACAATGGGGGTGTCCTGAGGACTCTGTCCGTATTGTTCGCTGGCAAGTTGAAAGTGTTCTAAGAAAACTCACGGTGTCATGAAATGTTCGTAAATAAACAAAATGGGGGTGTCCTGAGGACGGTGTCCGTATTGTTCGCTGGCAAGTTGGAAGTGTTCTAAGAACACTCGCAGTGTCCTGAAATGTTTGTAAATAAACAAAATGGGGTGTCCTGAGGACGCTGTCCGTATTGTTCGCTGGCAAGTTGAACGCGTTCTAAGAACACTTGCGGTGTCCTGAAATGTTCGTAAATAAACAAAATGGGGTGTCCTGAGGACGCTGTCCGTATTGTTCACTGGCAAGTTGAAAGTGTTCAAAGAACACTCGCGGTGTCCTGAAATGTTCGTAAATAAACAAAATCGGGGTGTCCTGAGGACGCTGTCCGTATTGTTCGCTGGCAAGTTGAAAGTGTTCTAAGAACACTCGCGGTGTCCTGAAATGTTCGTAAATGAACAAAATGGAGGTGTCCTGAGGACGCTGTCCGTATTGTTCGCTGGCAAGTTGAAAGTGTTCTAAGAACACTCGCGGTGTCCTGAAATGTTCGTAAATAAACACAATGGGGGTGTCCTGAGGACGCTGTCCGTATTGTTCGCTGGCAAGTTGAAAGTGTTCTAAGAACACTCGCGGTGTCCTGAAATGTTCGTAAATAAACACAATGGGGGTGTCCTGAGGACCCTGTCCGTATTGTTCGCTGGCAAGTTGAAAGTGTTCTAAGAACACTCGCGGTGTCCTGAAATGTTCGTAAATAAACAAAATGGGGTGTCCTGAGGACGCTGTCCGTATTGTTCGCTGGCAAGTTGAACGCGTTCTAAGAACACTTGCGGTGTCCTGAAATGTTCGTAAATAAACACAATGGGGGTGTCCTGAGGACGCTGTCCGTATTGTTCGCTGGCAAGTTGAAAGTGTTCTAAGAACACTCGCGGTGTCCTGAAATGTTCGTAAATAAACAAAATGGGGGTGTCCTGAGGACGCTGTCCGTATTGTTCGCTGGCAAGTTGAAAGTGTTCTAAGAACACTCGCGGTGTCCTGAAATGTTCGTAAATAAACAAAATGGGGTGTCCTGAGGACGCTGTCCGTATTGTTCGCTGGCAAGTTGAAAGTGTTCTAAGAACACTCGCGGTGTCCTGAAATGTTCGTAAATAAACAAAATGGGGTGTCCTGAGGACGCTGTCCGTATTGTTCGCTGGCAAGTTGAAAGTGTTCTAAGAACACTCGCGGTGTCCTGAAATGTTCGTAAATAAACAAAATGGGGTGTCCTGAGGACGCTGTCCGTATTGTTCGCTGGCAAGTTGAACGCGTTCTAAGAACACTCGCGGTGTCCTGAAATGTTCGTAAATAAACAAAATGGGGTGTCCTGAGGACGCTGTCCGTATTGTTCGCTGGCAAGTTGAAAGTGTTCTAAGAACACTCGCGGTGTCCGGAAATGTTCGTAAATAAACACAATGGGGGTGTCCTGAGGACTCTGTCCGTATTGTTTGCTGGCAAGTTGAAAGTGTTCTAAGAACACTCGCGGTGTCCTGAAATGTTCGTAAATAAACACAATGGTGGTGTCCTGAGGACTCTGTCCGTATTGTTCGCTGGCTAGTTGAAAGTGTTCTAAGAATACTCACGGTGTCATGAAATGTTCGTAAATAAACAAAATGGGGGTGTCCTGAGGACAGTGTCCGTATTGTTCGCTGGCAAGTTGGAAGTGTTCTAAGAACACTCGCAGTGTCCTGAAATGTTTGTAAATAAACAAAATGGGGTGTCCTGAGGACGCTGTCCGTATTGTTCGCTGGCAAGTTGAACAAGTTCTAAGAACACTTGCGGTGTCCTGAAATGTTCGTAAATAAACAAAATCGGGTGTCCTGAGGACGCTGTCCGTATTGTTCACTGGCAAGTTGAAAGTGTTCAAAGAACACTCGCGGTGTCCTGAAATGTTCGTAAATAAACAAAATGAGATTGTCCTGAGGACGCTGTCCGTATTGTTCGCTGGCAAGTTGAAAGTGTTCTAAGAACACTCACGGTGTCCTGAAATGTTCGTAAATAAACAAAATGGGGGTGTCCTGAGGACGCTGTCCGTATTGTTCGCTGGCAAGTTGAAAGTGTTCTAAGAACACTCGCGGTGTCCTGAAATGTTCGTAAATAAACAAAATGGGGGTGTCCTGAGGACGCTGTCCGGATTGTATGCTGGCAAGTTGACAGTGTTCTAAGAACAGTCGCGGTGTCCTGAAATGTTCGTAAATAAACAAAATGGGGGTGTCCTGAGCACGCTGTCCGTATTGTTCGCTGGCAAGTTGAAAGTGTTCTAAGAACACTTGCAGTGTCCTGAAATGTTCGTAAATAAACAAAATTGGGGTGTCCTGAGGACGCTGTCCGTATTGTTCGCTGGCAAGTTGAAAGTGTTCTAAGAACACTGGCGGTGTCCTGAAATGTTCGTAAATAAACAAAATGGGGGTGTCCTGAAGACGCTGTCCGTATTGTTCGTTGGCAAGTTGAAAGTGTTCTAAGAACACTCGCTGTGTCCTGAAATGTTCGTAAATAAACAAAATGGGGGTGTCCTGAGGACACTGTCCGTATTGTTCGCTGGCAAGTTGAAAGTGTTCTAAGAACACTCGCGGTGTCCTGAAATGTTCGTAAATAAACAAAATGGGGGTGTCCTGAGGACGCTGTCCGTATTGTTCGCTGGCAAGTTGAAAGTGTTCTAAGAACACTCGCGGTGTCCTGAAATGTTCGTAAATAAACACAATGGGGGTGTCCTGAGGACGCTGTCCGTATTGTTCGCTGGCTAGTTGACAGTGTTCTAAGAACACTCGCGGTGTCCTGAAATGTTCGTAAATAAACAAAATGGGATTGTCCTGAGGACACTGTCCGTATTGTTCGCTGGCAAGTTGAAAGTGTTCTAAGAACACTCGCGGTGTCCTGAAATGTTCGTAAATAAACAAAATGGCGGTGTCCTGAGGACGCTGTCCATATTGTTCACTGGCAAGTTGAAAGTGTTCTAAGAACACTCGCGGTGTCCTGAAATGTTCGTAAATAAACACAATGGGGGTGTCCTGAGGACTCTGTCCGTATTGTTCGCTGGCAAGTTGAAAGTGTTCTAAGAACACTCACAGTGTCATGAAATGTTCGTAAATAAACAAAATGGGGGTGTCCTGAGGACACTGTCTGTATTGTTCGCTGGCAAGTTGGAAGTGTTCTAAGAACACTCGCGGTGTCCTGAAATGTTCGTAAATAAGCAAAATGGGGGTGTCCTGAGGACGCTGTCCGTATTGTTCACTGGCAAGTTGAAAGTGTTCTAAGAACACTCGCGGTGTCCTGAAATGTTCGTAAATAAACAAAATGTGGGTGTCCTGAGGATGCTGTCCGTATTGTTTGCTGGCAAGTTGAAAGCGTTCTAAGAACACTCGCGGTGTCCTGAAATGTTCGTAAAAAAACAAAATTCGGTGTCCTGAGGACGCTGTCCATATTGTTCACTGGCAAGTTGAAAGTGTTCTAAGAACACTCGCGGTGTCCTGAAATGTTCGTAAATAAACACAATGGGATTGTCCTGAGTTTGCTGTCTGTATTGTTCGCTGGCAAGTTGAAAGTGTTCTAAGAACACTCACGGTGTCCTGAAATGTTCGTAAATAAACAAAATGGGGGTGTCCTGAGGACGCTGTCCGTATTGTTCGCTGGCAAGTTGAAAGTGTTCTAAGAACACTCGCGGTGTCCTGAAATGTTGGTAAATAAACAAAATGGGGGTGTCCTGAGGACGCTGTCCGGATTGTATGCTGGCAAGTTGACAGTGTTCTAAGAACAGTCGCGGTGTCCTGAAATGTTCGTAAATAAACAAAATGGGGGTGTCCTGAGCACGCTGTCCGTATTGTTCGCTGGCAAGTTGAAAGTGTTCTAAGAACACTTGCAGTGTCCTGAAATGTTCGTAAATAAACAAAATTGGGGTGTCCTGAGGACGCTGTCCGTATTGTTCGCTGGCAAGTTGAAAGTGTTCTAAGAACACTGGCGGTGTCCTGAAATGTTCGTAAATAAACAAAATGGGGGTGTCCTGAAGACGCTGTCCGTATTGTTCGTTGGCAAGTTGAAAGTGTTCTAAGAACACTCGCTGTGTCCTGAAATGTTCGTACATAAACAAAATGGGGGTGTCCTGAGGACACTGTCCGTATTGTTCGCTGGCAAGTTGAAAGTGTTCTAAGAACACTCGCGGTGTCCTGAAATGTTCGTAAATAAACAAAATGGGGGTGTCCTGAGGACGCTGTCCGTATTGTTCGCTGGCAAGTTGAAAGTGTTCTAAGAACACTCGCGGTGTCCTGAAATGTTCGTAAATAAACACAATGGGGGTGTCCTGAGGACGCTGTCCGTATTGTTCGCTGGCTAGTTGACAGTGTTCTAAGAACACTCGCGGTGTCGTGAAATGTTCGTAAATAAACAAAATGGGATTGTCCTGAGGACACTGTCCGTATTGTTCGCTGGCAAGTTGAAAGTGTTCTAAGAACACTCGCGGTGTCCTGAAATGTTCGTAAATAAACAAAATGGCGGTGTCCTGAGGACACTGTCCATATTGTTCACTGGCAAGTTGAAAGTGTTCTAAGAACACTCGCGGTGTCCTGAAATGTTCGTAAATAAACACAATGGGGGTGTCCTGAGGACTCTGTCCGTATTGTTCGCTGGCAAGTTGAAAGTGTTCTAAGAACACTCACAGTGTCATGAAATGTTCGTATATAAACAAAATGGGGGTGTCCTGAGGACACTGTCTGTATTGTTCGCTGGCAAGTTGGAAGTGTTCTAAGAACACTCGCGGTGTCCTGAAATGTTCGTAAATAAGCAAAATGGGGGTGTCCTGAGGACGCTGTCCGTATTGTTCACTGGCAAGTTGAAAGTGTTCTAAGAACACTCGCGGTGTCCTGAAATGTTCGTAAATAAACAAAATGTGGGTGTCCTGAGGATGCTGTCCGTATTGTTTGCTGGCAAGTTGAAAGCGTTCTAAGAACACTCGCGGTGTCCTGAAATGTTCGTAAAAAAACAAAATTCGGTGTCCTGAGGACGCTGTCCATATTGTTCACTGGCAAGTTGAAAGTGTTCTAAGAACACTCGCGGTGTCCTGAAATGTTCGTAAATACACACAATGGGATTGTCCTGAGTTTGCTGTCTGTATTGTTCGCTGGCAAGTTGAAAGTGTTCTAAGAACACTCACGGTGTCCTGAAATGTTCGTAAATAAACAAAATGGGGGTGTCCTGAGGACGCTGTCCGTATTGTTCGCTGGCAAGTTGAAAGTGTTCTAAGAACACTCGCTGTGTCCTGAAATGTTCCTAAATAAACAAAATTGGAGTGTCCTGAGGACGCTGTCCGTATTGTTCGCTTGCAAGTTGAAAGTGTTATAAGAACACTCGCGGTGTCCTGAAATTTTCGTAAATAAACAAAATGGGGGTGTCCTAAGGACGCTGTCCGTATTGTTCGCTGGCAAGTTGAAAGTGTTCTAAGAACACTCGCGGTGTCCTGAAATGTTCGTAAATAAACAAAATGGGGGTGTCCTGAGGACGCTGTCCGTATTGTTCGCTGGCAAGTTGAAAGTGTTCTAAGAACACTCGCGGTGTCCTGAAATGTTCGTAAATAAACAAAATGGGGTGTCCTGAGGACGCTGTCCGTGTTGTTCGCTGGCAAGTTGAAAGTGTTCTAAGAACACTCGCGGTGTCCTGAAATGTTCGTAAATAAACACAATGGGGGTGTCCTGAGGACTCTGTCCCTATTGTTCGCTGGCAAGTTGAAAGTGTTCTAAGAACACTCGCGGTGTCCTGAAATGTTCGTAAATAAACACAATGGGGGTGTCCTGAGGACTCTGTCCGTATTGTTCGCTGGCAAGTTGAAAGTGTTCTAAGAACACTCAGGGTGTCATGAAATGTTCGTAAATAAACAAAATCGGGGTGTCCTGAGGACGGTGTCCGTATTGTTCGCTGGCAAGTTGGAGGTGTTCTAAGAACACTCGCGGTGTCCTGAAATGTTTGTAAATAAACAAAATGGGGTGTCCTCAGGACGCTGTCCGTATTGTTCGCTGGCAAGTTGAACGCGTTCTAAGAACACTTGCGGTGTCCTGAAATGTTCGTAAATAAACAAAATGGGGTGTCCTGAGGACGCTGTCCGTATTGTTCACTGGCAAGTTGAAAGTGTTCAAAGAACACTCGCGGTGTCCTGAAATGTTCGTAAATAAACAAAATGGGGGTGTCCTGAGGACGCTGTCCGTATTGTTCGCTGGCAAGTTGAAAGTGTTCTAAGAACACTCGCTGTGTCCTGAAATGTTCCTAAATAAACAAAATTGGAGTGTCCTGAGGACGCTGTCCGTATTGTTCGCTGGCAAGTTGAAAGTGTTCTAAGAACACTCGCGGTGTCCTGAAATTTTCGTAAATAAACAAAATGGGGGTGTCCTGAGGACGCTGTCCGTATTGTTCGCTGGCAAGTTGAAAGTGTTCTAAGAACACTCGCGGTGTCCTGAAATGTTCGTAAATAAACAAAATGGGGGTGTCCTGAGGACGCTGTCCGTATTGTTCGCTGGCAAGTTGAAAGTGTTCTAAGAACACTCGCGGTGTCCTGAAATGTTCGTAAATAAACAAAATGGGGTGTCCTGAGGACGCTGTCCGTGTTGTTCGCTGGCAAGTTGAAAGTGTTCTAAGAACACTCGCGGTGTCCTGAAATGTTCGTAAATAAACACAATGGGGGTGTCCTGAGGACTCTGTCCGTATTGTTCGCTGGCAAGTTGAAAGTGTTCTAAGAACACTCGCGGTGTCCTGAAATGTTCGTAAATAAACACAATGGGGGTGTCCTGAGGACGGTGTCCGTATTGTTCGCTGGCAAGTTGGAAGTGTTCTAAGAACACTCGCGGTGTCCTGAAATGTTTGTAAATAAACAAAATGGGGTGTCCTCAGGACGCTGTCCGTATTGTTCGCTGGCAAGTTGAACGCGTTCTAAGACCACTCGCGGTGTTCTGAAATGTTCGTAAATAAACAAAATGGGGGTGTCCTGAGGACGCTGTCCGTATTGTTCGCTGGCAAGTTGAAAGTGTTCTAAGAACACTCGCGGTGTCCTGAAATGTTCGTAAATAAACAAAATGGGAGTGTCCTGAGGACGCTGTCCGTATTGTTCGCTGGCAAATTGAAAGTGTTCTAAGAACACTCGCAGTGTTCTGAAATGTTCGTAAATAAACAAAATGGGGGTGTCCTGAGGACGCTGTCCGTATTGTTCGCTGGCAAGTTGAAAGTGTTCTAAGAACACTCGCGGTGTCCTGAAATGTTCCTAAATAAACAAAATGGGGGTGTCCTGAGGACGCTGTCCGTATTGTTCGCTGGCAAGTTGAAAGTGTTCTAAGAACACTCGCGGTGTCCTGAAATGTTCGTAAATAAACAAAATGGGGTGTCCTGAGGACGCTGTCCTTATTGTTCGCTGGCAAGTTGAACGCGTTCTAAGAACACTTGCGGTGTCCTGAAATGTTCGTAAATAAACACAATGGGGGTGTCCTGAGGATGCTGTCCGTATTGTTTGCTGGCAAGTTGAAATTGTTCTAAGAACACTTGCGGTGTCCTGAAATGTTCGTAAATAAACAAAATCGGGGTGTCCTGAGGACGCTGTCCTTATTGTTCGCTGGCAAGTTGAAAGTGTTCTAAGAACACTCGCGGTGTTCTGAAATGTTCGTAAATAAACAAAATGGGGGTGTCCTGAGGACGCTGTCCGTATTGTTCGCTGGCAAGTTGAAAGTGTTCTAAGAACACTCGCGGTGTCCTGAAATGTTCGTAAATAAACAAAATGGGGGTGTCCTGAGGACGCTGTCCGTATTGTTCGCTGGCAAGTTGAAAGTGTTCTAAGAACACTCGCGGTGTCCTGAAATGTTCGTAAATAAACAAAATGGGGTGTCCTGAGGACGCTGTCCGTATTGTTCGCTGGCAAGTTGAACGCGTTCTAAGAACACTTGCGGTGTCCTGAAATGTTCGTAAATAAACACAATGGGGGTGTCCTGAGGATGCTGTCCGTATTGTTCGCTGGCAAGTTGAAAGTGTTCTAAGAACACTCACGGTGTCCTGAAATGTTCGTAAATAAACAAAATGGGAGTGTCCTGAGGACGCTGTCCGTATTGTTCGCTGGCAAGTTGAAAGTGTTCTAAGAACACTCGCGGTGTTCTGAAATGTTCGTAAATAAACAAAATGGGGGTGTCCTGAGGACGCTGTCCGTATTGTTCGCTGGCAAGTTGAAAGTGTTCTAAGAACACTCGCGGTGTCCTGAAATGTTCGTAAATAAACAAAATGGGGGTGTCCTGAGGACGCTGTCCGTATTGTTCGCTGGCAAGTTGAAAGTGTTCTAAGAACACTCGCGGTGTCCTGAAATGTTCGTAAATAAACAAAATGGGGTGTCCTGAGGACGCCTTCCTTATTGTTCGCTGGCAAGTTGAACGCGTTCTAAGAACACTTGCGGTGTCCTGAAATGTTCGTAAATAAACACAATGGGGGTGTCCTGAGGATGCTGTCCGTATTGTTTGCTGGCAAGTTGAAAGTGTTCTAAGAACACTTGCGGTGTCCTGAAATGTTCGTAAATAAACAAAATCGGGGTGTCCTGAGGACGCTGTCCGTATTGTTCGCTGGCAAGTTGGAGGTGTTCTAAGAACACTCGCGGTGTCCTGAAATGTTTGTAAATAAACAAAATGGGGTGTCCTCAGGACGCTGTCCGTATTGTTCGCTGGCAAGTTGAACGCGTTCTAAGAACACTTGCGGTGTCCTGAAATGTTCGTAAATAAACAAAATGGGGTGTCCTGAGGACGCTGTCCGTATTGTTCACTGGCAAGTTGAAAGTGTTCAAAGAACACTCGCGGTGTCCTGAAATGTTCGTAAATAAACAAAATGGGGGTGTCCTGAGGACGCTGTCCGTATTGTTCGCTGGCAAGTTGAAAGTGTTCTAAGAACACTCGCTGTGTCCTGAAATGTTCCTAAATAAACAAAATTGGAGTGTCCTGAGGACGCTGTCCGTATTGTTCGCTGGCAAGTTGAAAGTGTTCTAAGAACACTCGCGGTGTCCTGAAATTTTCGTAAATAAACAAAATGGGGGTGTCCTGAGGACGCTGTCCGTATTGTTCGCTGGCAAGTTGAAAGTGTTCTAAGAACACTCGCGGTGTCCTGAAATGTTCGTAAATAAACAAAATGGGGGTGTCCTGAGGACGCTGTCCGTATTGTTCGCTGGCAAGTTGAAAGTGTTCTAAGAACACTCGCGGTGTCCTGAAATGTTCGTAAATAAACAAAATGGGGTGTCCTGAGGACGCTGTCCGTGTTGTTCGCTGGCAAGTTGAAAGTGTTCTAAGAACACTCGCGGTGTCCTGAAATGTTCGTAAATAAACACAATGGGGGTGTCCTGAGGACTCTGTCCGTATTGTTCGCTGGCAAGTTGAAAGTGTTCTAAGAACACTCGCGGTGTCCTGAAATGTTCGTAAATAAACACAATGGGGGTGTCCTGAGGACGGTGTCCGTATTGTTCGCTGGCAAGATGGAAGTGTTCTAAGAACACTCGCGGTGTCCTGAAATGTTTGTAAATAAACAAAATGGGGTGTCCTCAGGACGCTGTCCGTATTGTTCGCTGGCAAGTTGAACGCGTTCTAAGACCACTCGCGGTGTTCTGAAATGTTCGTAAATAAACAAAATGGGGGTGTCCTGAGGACGCTGTCCGTATTGTTCGCTGGCAAGTTGAAAGTGTTCTAAGAACACTCGCGGTGTCCTGAAATGTTCGTAAATAAACAAAATGGGAGTGTCCTGAGGACGCTGTCCGTATTGTTCGCTGGCAAGTTGAAAGTGTTCTAAGAACACTCGCGGTGTTCTGAAATGTTCGTAAATAAACAAAATGGGGGTGTCCTGAGGACGCTGTCCGTATTGTTCGCTGGCAAGTTGAAAGTGTTCTAAGAACACTCGCGGTGTCCTGAAATGTTCCTAAATAAACAAAATGGGGGTGTCCTGAGGACGCTGTCCGTATTGTTCGCTGGCAAGTTGAAAGTGTTCTAAGAACACTCGCGGTGTCCTGAAATGTTCGTAAATAAACAAAATGGGGTGTCCTGAGGACGCTGTCCTTATTGTTCGCTGGCAAGTTGAACGCGTTCTAAGAACACTTGCGGTGTCCTGAAATGTTCGTAAATAAACACAATGGGGGTGTCCTGAGGATGCTGTCCGTATTGTTTGCTGGCAAGTTGAAAGTGTTCTAAGAACACTTGCGGTGTCCTGAAATGTTCGTAAATAAACAAAATCGGGGTGTCCTGAGGACGCTGTCCGTATTGTTCGCTGGCAAGTTGAAAGTGTTCTAAGAACACTCGCGGTGTTCTGAAATGTTCGTAAATAAACAAAATGGGGGTGTCCTGAGGACGCTGTCCGTATTGTTCGCTGGCAAGTTGAAAGTGTTCTAAGAACACTCGCGGTGTCCTGAAATGTTCGTAAATAAACAAAATGGGGGTGTCCTGAGGACGCTGTCCGTATTGTTCGCTGGCAAGTTGAAAGTGTTCTAAGAACACTCGCGGTGTCCTGAAATGTTCGTAAATAAACAAAATGGGGTGTCCTGAGGACGCTGTCCTTATTGTTCGCTGGCAAGTTGAACGCGTTCTAAGAACACTTGCGGTGTCCTGAAATGTTCGTAAATAAACACAATGGGGGTGTCCTGAGGATGCTGTCCGTATTGTTTGCTGGCAAGTTGAAAGTGTTCTAAGAACACTTGCGGTGTCCTGAAATGTGCGTAAATAAACAAAATGGGGGTGTCCTGAGGACGGTGTCCGTATTGTTCGCTGGCAAGTTGGAGGTGTTCTAAGAACACTCGCGGTGTCCTGAAATGTTTGTAAATAAACAAAATGGGGTGTCCTCAGGACGCTGTCCGTATTGTTCGCTGGCAAGTTGAACGCGTTCTAAGAACACTTGCGGTGTCCTGAAATGTTCGTAAATAAACAAAATGGGGTGTCCTGAGGACGCTGTCCGTATTGTTCACTGGCAAGTTGAAAGTGTTCAAAGAACACTCGCGGTGTCCTGAAATGTTCGTAAATAAACAAAATGGGGGTGTCCTGAGGACGCTGTCCGTATTGTTCGCTGGCAAGTTGAAAGTGTTCTAAGAACACTCGCTGTGTCCTGAAATGTTCCTAAATAAACAAAATTGGAGTGTCCTGAGGACGCTGTCCGTATTGTTCGCTGGCAAGTTGAAAGTGTTCTAAGAACACTCGCGGTGTCCTGAAATTTTCGTAAATAAACAAAATGGGGATGTCCTGAGGACGCTGTCCGTATTGTTCGCTGGCAAGTTGAAAGTGTTCTAAGAACACTCGCGGTGTCCTGAAATGTTCGTAAATAAACAAAATGGGGGTGTCCTGAGGACGCTGTCCGTATTGTTCGCTGGCAAGTTGAAAGTGTTCTAAGAACACTCGCGGTGTCCTGAAATGTTCGTAAATAAACAAAATGGGGTGTCCTGAGGACGCTGTCCGTGTTGTTCGCTGGCAAGTTGAAAGTGTTCTAAGAACACTCGCGGTGTCCTGAAATGTTCGTAAATAAACACAATGGGGGTGTCCTGAGGACTCTGTCCGTATTGTTCGCTGGCAAGTTGAAAGTGTTCTAAGAACACTCGCGGTGTCCTGAAATGTTCGTAAATAAACACAATGGGGGTGTCCTGAGGACGGTGTCCGTATTGTTCGCTGGCAAGTTGGAAGTGTTCTAAGAACACTCGCGGTGTCCTGAAATGTTTGTAAATAAACAAAATGGGGTGTCCTCAGGACGCTGTCCGTATTGTTCGCTGGCAAGTTGAACGCGTTCTAAGACCACTCGCGGTGTTCTGAAATGTTCGTAAATAAACAAAATGGGGGTGTCCTGAGGACGCTGTCCGTATTGTTCGCTGGCAAGTTGAAAGTGTTCTAAGAACACTCGCGGTGTCCTGAAATGTTCGTAAATAAACAAAATGGGAGTGTCCTGAGGACGCTGTCCGTATTGTTCGCTGGCAAGTTGAAAGTGTTCTAAGAACACTCGCGGTGTTCTGAAATGTTCGTAAATAAACAAAATGGGGGTGTCCTGAGGACGCTGTCCGTATTGTTCGCTGGCAAGTTGAAAGTGTTCTAAGAACACTCGCGGTGTCCTGAAATGTTCGTAAATAAACACAATGGGGGTGTCCTGAGGACGGTGTCCGTATTGTTCGCTGGCAAGTTGGAAGTGTTCTAAGAACACTCGCGGTGTCCTGAAATGTTTGTAAATAAACAAAATGGGGTGTCCTCAGGACGCTGTCCGTATTGTTCGCTGGCAAGTTGAACGCGTTCTAAGACCACTCGCGGTGTTCTGAAATGTTCGTAAATAAACAAAATGGGGGTGTCCTGAGGACGCTGTCCGTATTGTTCGCTGGCAAGTTGAAAGTGTTCTAAGAACACTCGCGGTGTCCTGAAATGTTCGTAAATAAACAAAATGGGGGTGTCCTGAGGACGCTGTCCGTATTGTTCGCTGGCAAGTTGAACGCGTTCTAAGACCACTCGCGGTGTTCTGAAATGTTCGTAAATAAACAAAATGGGGGTGTCCTGAGGACGCTGTCCGTATTGTTCGCTGGCAAGTTGAAAGTGTTCTAAGAACACTCGCGGTGTCCTGAAATGTTCGTAAATAAACAAAATGGGAGTGTCCTGAGGACGCTGTCCGTATTGTTCGCTGGCAAGTTGAAAGTGTTCTAAGAACACTCGCGGTGTTCTGAAATGTTCGTAAATAAACAAAATGGGGGTGTCCTGAGGACGCTGTCCGTATTGTTCGCTGGCAAGTTGAAAGTGTTCTAAGAACACTCGCGGTGTCCTGAAATGTTCCTAAATAAACAAAATGGGGGTGTCCTGAGGACGCTGTCCGTATTGTTCGCTGGCAAGTTGAAAGTGTTCTAAGAACACTCGCGGTGTCCTGAAATGTTCGTAAATAAACAAAATGGGGTGTCCTGAGGACGCTGTCCTTATTGTTCGCTGGCAAGTTGAACGCGTTCTAAGAACACTTGCGGTGTCCTGAAATGTTCGTAAATAAACACAATGGGGGTGTCCTGAGGATGCTGTCCGTATTGTTTGCTGGCAAGTTGAAAGTGTTCTAAGAACACTTGCGGTGTCCTGAAATGTTCGTAAATAAACAAAATCGGGGTGTCCTGAGGACGCTGTCCGTATTGTTCGCTGGCAAGTTGAAAGTGTTCTAAGAACACTCGCGGTGTTCTGAAATGTTCGTAAATAAACAAAATGGGGGTGTCCTGAGGACGCTGTCCGTATTGTTCGCTGGCAAGTTGAAAGTGTTCTAAGAACACTCGCGGTGTCCTGAAATGTTCGTAAATAAACAAAATGGGGGTGTCCTGAGGACGCTGTCCGTATTGTTCGCTGGCAAGTTGAAAGTGTTCTAAGAACACTCGCGGTGTCCTGAAATGTTCGTAAATAAACAAAATGGGGTGTCCTGAGGACGCTGTCCTTATTGTTCGCTGGCAAGTTGAACGCGTTCTAAGAACACTTGCGGTGTCCTGAAATGTTCGTAAATAAACACAATGGGGGTGTCCTGAGGATGCTGTCCGTATTGTTTGCTGGCAAGTTGAAAGTGTTCTAAGAACACTTGCGGTGTCCTGAAATGTGCGTAAATAAACAAAATGGGGGTGTCCTGAGGACGGTGTCCGTATTGTTCGCTGGCAAGTTGGAGGTGTTCTAAGAACACTCGCGGTGTCCTGAAATGTTTGTAAATAAACAAAATGGGGTGTCCTCAGGACGCTGTCCGTATTGTTCGCTGGCAAGTTGAACGCGTTCTAAGAACACTTGCGGTGTCCTGAAATGTTCGTAAATAAACAAAATGGGGTGTCCTGAGGACGCTGTCCGTATTGTTCACTGGCAAGTTGAAAGTGTTCAAAGAACACTCGCGGTGTCCTGAAATGTTCGTAAATAAACAAAATGGGGGTGTCCTGAGGACGCTGTCCGTATTGTTCGCTGGCAAGTTGAAAGTGTTCTAAGAACACTCGCTGTGTCCTGAAATGTTCCTAAATAAACAAAATTGGAGTGTCCTGAGGACGCTGTCCGTATTGTTCGCTGGTAAGTTGAAAGTGTTCTAAGAACACTCGCGGTGTCCTGAAATTTTCGTAAATAAACAAAATGGGGATGTCCTGAGGACGCTGTCCGTATTGTTCGCTGGCAAGTTGAAAGTGTTCTAAGAACACTCGCGGTGTCCTGAAATGTTCGTAAATAAACAAAATGGGGGTGTCCTGAGGACGCTGTCCGTATTGTTCGCTGGCAAGTTGAAAGTGTTCTAAGAACACTCGCGGTGTCCTGAAATGTTCGTAAATAAACAAAATGGGGTGTCCTGAGGACGCTGTCCGTGTTGTTCGCTGGCAAGTTGAAAGTGTTCTAAGAACACTCGCGGTGTCCTGAAATGTTCGTAAATAAACACAATGGGGGTGTCCTGAGGACTCTGTCCGTATTGTTCGCTGGCAAGTTGAAAGTGTTCTAAGAACACTCGCGGTGTCCTGAAATGTTCGTAAATAAACACAATGGGGGTGTCCTGAGGACGGTGTCCGTATTGTTCGCTGGCAAGTTGGAAGTGTTCTAAGAACACTCGCGGTGTCCTGAAATGTTTGTAAATAAACAAAATGGGGTGTCCTCAGGACGCTGTCCGTATTGTTCGCTGGCAAGTTGAACGCGTTCTAAGACCACTCGCGGTGTTCTGAAATGTTCGTAAATAAACAAAATGGGGGTGTCCTGAGGACGCTGTCCGTATTGTTCGCTGGCAAGTTGAAAGTGTTCTAAGAACACTCGCGGTGTCCTGAAATGTTCGTAAATAAACAAAATGGGAGTGTCCTGAGGACGCTGTCCGTATTGTTCGCTGGCAAGTTGAAAGTGTTCTAAGAACACTCGCGGTGTTCTGAAATGTTCGTAAATAAACAAAATGGGGGTGTCCTGAGGACGCTGTCCGTATTGTTCGCTGGCAAGTTGAAAGTGTTCTAAGAACACTCGCGGTGTCCTGAAATGTTCCTAAATAAACAAAATGGGGGTGTCCTGAGGACGCTGTCCGTATTGTTCGCTGGCAAGTTGAAAGTGTTCTAAGAACACTCGCGGTGTCCTGAAATGTTCGTAAATAAACAAAATGGGGTGTCCTGAGGACGCTGTCCTTATTGTTCGCTGGCAAGTTGAACGCGTTCTAAGAACACTTGCGGTGTCCTGAAATGTTCGTAAATAAACACAATGGGGGTGTCCTGAGGATGCTGTCCGTATTGTTTGCTGGCAAGTTGAAAGTGTTCTAAGAACACTTGCGGTGTCCTGAAATGTTCGTAAATAAACAAAATCGGGGTGTCCTGAGGACGCTGTCCGTATTGTTCGCTGGCAAGTTGAAAGTGTTCTAAGAACACTCGCGGTGTTCTGAAATGTTCGTAAATAAACAAAATGGGGGTGTCCTGAGGACGCTGTCCGTATTGTTCGCTGGCAAGTTGAAAGTGTTCTAAGAACACTCGCGGTGTCCTGAAATGTTCGTAAATAAACAAAATGGGGGTGTCCTGAGGACGCTGTCCGTATTGTTCGCTGGCAAGTTGAAAGTGTTCTAAGAACACTCGCGGTGTCCTGAAATGTTCGTAAATAAACAAAATGGGGTGTCCTGAGGACGCTGTCCGTATTGTTCGCTGGCAAGTTGAACGCGTTCTAAGAACACTTGCGGTGTCCTGAAATGTTCGTAAATAAACACAATGGGGGTGTCCTGAGGATGCTGTCCGTATTGTTCGCTGGCAAGTTGAAAGTGTTCTAAGAACACTCACGGTGTCCTGAAATGTTCGTAAATAAACAAAATGGGAGTGTCCTGAGGACGCTGTCCGTATTGTTCGCTGGCAAGTTGAAAGTGTTCTAAGAACACTCGCGGTGTTCTGAAATGTTCGTAAATAAACAAAATGGGGGTGTCCTGAGGACGCTGTCCGTATTGTTCGCTGGCAAGTTGAAAGTGTTCTAAGAACACTCGCGGTGTCCTGAAATGTTCGTAAATAAACAAAATGGGGGTGTCCTGAGGACGCTGTCCGTATTGTTCGCTGGCAAGTTGAAAGTGTTCTAAGAACACTCGCGGTGTCCTGAAATGTTCGTAAATAAACAAAATGGGGTGTCCTGAGGACGCTGTCCTTATTGTTCGCTGGCAAGTTGAACGCGTTCTAAGAACACTTGCGGTGTCCTGAAATGTTCGTAAATAAACACAATGGGGGTGTCCTGAGGATGCTGTCCGTATTGTTTGCTGGCAAGTTGAAAGTGTTCTAAGAACACTTGCGGTGTCCTGAAATGTTCGTAAATAAACAAAATCGGGGTGTCCTGAGGACGCTGTCCGTATTGTTCGCTGGCAAGTTGAAAGTGTTCTAAGAACACTCGCGGTGTTCTGAAATGTTCGTAAATAAACAAAATGGGGGTGTCCTGAGGACGCTGTCCGTATTGTTCGCTGGCAAGTTGAAAGTGTTCTAAGAACACTCGCGGTGTCCTGAAATGTTCGTAAATAAACAAAATGGGGGTGTCCTGAGGACGCTGTCCGTATTGTTCGCTGGCAAGTTGAAAGTGTTCTAAGAACACTCGCGGTGTCCTGAAATGTTCGTAAATAAACAAAATGGGGTGTCCTGAGGACGCTGTCCGTATTGTTCGCTGGCAAGTTGAACGCGTTCTAAGAACACTTGCGGTGTCCTGAAATGTTCGTAAATAAACACAATGGGGGTGTCCTGAGGATGCTGTCCGTATTGTTTGCTGGCAAGTTGAAAGTGTTCTAAGAACACTTGCTGTGTCCTGAAATGTTCGTAAATAAACAAAATGCAATTGTCCTGAGGACGCTGTCCGTATTGTTCGCTGGCAAGTTGAAAGTGTTCTAAGAACACTCGCGGTGTCCTGAAATGTTCGTAAATAAACAAAGTGGGGGTGTCCTGAGGACGCTGTCCGTATTGTTCGCTGGCAAGTTGAAAGTGTTCTAAGAACACTTGCGGTGTCCTGAAATGTTCGTAAATAAACAAAATGGGGGTGTCCTGAGGACGCTGTCCGTATTGTTCGCTGGCAAGTTGAAAGTGTTCTAAGAACACTCGCGGTGTCCTGAAATGTTCCTAAATAAACAAAATTGGGGTTTCCTGAGGACGCTGTCCGTATTGTTCGCTGGCAAGTTGAAAGTGTTCTAAGAACACTGGCAGCGTCCTGAAATGTTCGTAAAAAAACAGAATGGGGGTGTCCTGAAGACGCTGTCCGTATTGTTCGTTGGCAAGTTGAAAGTGTTCTAAGAACACTCGCTGTGTCCTGAAATGTTCGTAAATAAACACAATGGGGGTGTCCTGAGGACGCTGTCCGTATTGTTCGCTGGCTAGTTGAAAGCGTTCTAAGAACACTCGCGGTGTCCTGAAATGTTCGTAAATAAACAAAATGGGATTGTCCTTAGGACACTGTCCGTATTGTTCGCTGGTAAGTTGAAAGTGTTCTAAGAACACTCGCGGTGTCCTGAAATGTTCGTAAATAAACAAAATAGGGGTGTCCTGAGGACGCTGTCCATTTTGTTCACTGGCAAGTTGAAAGTGTTCTAAGAACACTCGCGGTGTCCTGAAATGTTCGTAAATAAACACAATGGGGGTGTCCTGAGGACTCAGTCCGTATTGTTCGCTGGCAAGTTGAAAGTGTTCTAAGAACACTCGCGGTGTCCTGAAATGTTCGTAAATAAGCAAAATGGGGGTGTCCTGAGGACGCTGTCCGTATTGTTTGCTGGCAAGTTGAAAGTGTTCTAACAACACTCGCGGCGTCCTGAAATGTTCCTAAATAAACAAAATGTGGGTGTCCTGAGGACGCTGTCCGTATTGTTTGCTGGCAAGTTGAAAGCGTTCTAAGAACACTCGCGGTGTCCTGAAATGTTCGTAAATAAAAAAAATGGGTGTGTCAAAATGGGTGTGTCCTGAGGACGCTCTCCGTATTGTTCGCTGACAAGTTGAAAGTGTTCTAAGAACACTCGCTGTGTCCTGAAATGTTCGTAAATAAACAAAATGGGGGTGTCCTGAGGACGCTGTCCGTATTGTTCGCTGGCAAGTTGAAAGTGTTCTAAGAACACTCGCGGTGTCCTGAAATGTTCGTAAATAAACAAAATGGGGGTGTCCTAAGGACGCTGTCTGTATTGTTCGCTGGCAAGTTGAAAGTGTTCTAAGAACACTCGCGGTGTCCTGAAATGTTCGTAAATAAACAAAATGGGGGTGTCCTGAGGACGCTGTCCGTATTGTTCGCTGGCAAGTTGAAAGTGTTCTAAGAACACTTGCGGTGTCCTGAAATGTTCGTAAATAAACAAAATGGGGGTGTCCTGAGGACGCTGTCCGTATTGTTCACTGGCAAGTAGAAAGTGTTCTAAGAACCCTCGCGGTGTCCTGAAATGTTCGTAAATAAACAAAATGGGGGTGTCCTGAGGACGCTGTCCGTATTGTTCGCTGGCAAGTTGAAAGTGTTCTAAGAACACTCACGGTGTCCTGAAATGTTCGTAAATAAACACAATGGGGTGTCCTGAGGACGCTGTCCGTATTGTTCGCTGGCAAGTTGAAAGTGTTCTAAGAACACTCGCGGTGTCCTGAAATGTTCGTAAATAAACAAAATGGGATTGTCCTGAGGACGCTGTCCGTATTGTTCGCTGGCAAGTTGAAAGTGTTCTAAGAACACTCGCGGTGTCCTGAAATGTTCGTAAATAAACAAAATGGGGTGTCCTGAGGACGCTGTCCGTATTGTTCGCTGGCAAGTTGAAAGTGTTCTAAGAACACTCGCGGTGTCCTGAAATGTTCGTAAATAAACAAAATGGGGTGTCCTGAGGACGCTGTCCGTATTGTTCGCTGGCAAGTTGAACGCGTTCTAAGAACACTCGCGGTGTCCTGAAATGTTCGTAAATAAACAAAATGGGGTGTCCTGAGGACGCTGTCCGTATTGTTCGCTGGCAAGTTGAAAGTGTTCTAAGAACACTCGCGGTGTCCGGAAATGTTCGTAAATAAACACAATGGGGGTGTCCTGAGGACTCTGTCCGTATTGTTTGCTGGCAAGTTGAAAGTGTTCTAAGAACACTCGCGGTGTCCTGAAATGTTCGTAAATAAACACAATGGTGGTGTCCTGAGGACTCTGTCCGTATTGTTCGCTGGCTAGTTGAAAGTGTTCTAAGAATACTCACGGTGTCATGAAATGTTCGTAAATAAACAAAATGGGGGTGTCCTGAGGACAGTGTAAGTATTGTTCGCTGGCAAGTTGGAAGTGTTCTAAGAACACTCGCAGTGTCCTGAAATGTTTGTAAATAAACAAAATGGGGTGTCCTGAGGACGCTGTCCGTATTGTTCGCTGGCAAGTTGAACAAGTTCTAAGAACACTTGCGGTGTCCTGAAATGTTCGTAAATAAACAAAATCGGGTGTCCTGAGGACGCTGTCCGTATTGTTCACTGGCAAGTTGAAAGTGTTCAAAGAACACTCGCGGTGTCCTGAAATGTTCGTAAATAAACAAAATGAGATTGTCCTGAGGACGCTGTCCGTATTGTTCGCTGGTAAGTTGAAAGTGTTCTAAGAACACTCACGGTGTCCTGAAATGTTCGTAAATAAACAAAATGGGGGTGTCCTGAGGACGCTGTCCGTATTGTTCGCTGGCAAGTTGAAAGTGTTCTAAGAACACTCGCGGTGTCCTGAAATGTTCGTAAATAAACAAAATGGGGGTGTCCTGAGGACGCTGTCCGGATTGTATGCTGGCAAGTTGACAGTGTTCTAAGAACAGTCGCGGTGTCCTGAAATGTTCGTAAATAAACAAAATGGGGGTGTCCTGAGCACGCTGTCCGTATTGTTCGCTGGCAAGTTGAAAGTGTTCTAAGAACACTTGCAGTGTCCTGAAATGTTCGTAAATAAACAAAATTGGGGTGTCCTGAGGACGCTGTCCGTATTGTTCGCTGGCAAGTTGAAAGTGTTCTAAGAACACTGGCGGTGTCCTGAAATGTTCGTAAATAAACAAAATGGGGGTGTCCTGAAGACGCTGTCCGTATTGTTCGTTGGCAAGTTGAAAGTGTTCTAAGAACACTCGCTGTGTCCTGAAATGTTCGTAAATAAACAAAATGGGGGTGTCCTGAGGACACTGTCCGTATTGTTCGCTGGCAAGTTGAAAGTGTTCTAAGAACACTCGCGGTGTCCTGAAATGTTCGTAAATAAACAAAATGGGGGTGTCCTGAGGACGCTGTCCGTATTGTTCGCTGGCAAGTTGAAAGTGTTCTAAGAACACTCGCGGTGTCCTGAAATGTTCGTAAATAAACACAATGGGGGTGTCCTGAGGACGCTGTCCGTATTGTTCGCTGGCTAGTTGACAGTGTTCTAAGAACACTCGCGGTGTCCTGAAATGTTCGTAAATAAACAAAATGGGATTGTCCTGAGGACACTGTCCGTATTGTTCGCTGGCAAGTTGAAAGTGTTCTAAGAACACTCGCGGTGTCCTGAAATGTTCGTAAATAAACAAAATGGCGGTGTCCTGAGGACGCTGTCCATATTGTTCACTGGCAAGTTGAAAGTGTTCTAAGAACACTTGCGGTGTCCTGAAATGTTCGTAAATAAACACAATGGGGGTGTCCTGAGGACTCTGTCCGTATTGTTCGCTGGCAAGTTGAAAGTGTTCTAAGAACACTCACAGTGTCATGAAATGTTCGTAAATAAACAAAATGGGGGTGTCCTGAGGACACTGTCTGTATTGTTCGCTGGCAAGTTGGAAGTGTTCTAAGAACACTCGCGGTGTTCTGAAATGTTCGTAAATAAGCAAAATGGGGGTGTCCTGAGGACGCTGTCCGTATTGTTCACTGGCAAGTTGAAAGTGTTCTAAGAACACTCGCGGTGTCCTGAAATGTTCGTAAATAAACAAAATAGGGGTGTCCTGAGGACGCTGTCCATTTTGTTCACTGGCAAGTTGAAAGTGTTCTAAGAACACTCGCGGTGTCCTGAAATGTTCGTAAATAAACACAATGGGGGTGTCCTGAGGACTCAGTCCGTATTGTTCGCTGGCAAGTTGAAAGTGTTCTAAGAACACTCGCGGTGTCCTGAAATGTTCGTAAATAAGCAAAATGGGGGTGTCCTGAGGACGCTGTCCGTATTGTTTGCTGGCAAGTTGAAAGTGTTCTAACAACACTCGCGGCGTCCTGAAATGTTCCTAAATAAACAAAATGTGGGTGTCCTGAGGACGCTGTCCGTATTGTTTGCTGGCAAGTTGAAAGCGTTCTAAGAACACTCGCGGTGTCCTGAAATGTTCGTAAATAAAAAAAATGGGTGTGTCAAAATGGGTGTGTCCTGAGGACGCTCTCCGTATTGTTCGCTGACAAGTTGAAAGTGTTCTAAGAACACTCGCTGTGTCCTGAAATGTTCGTAAATAAACAAAATGGGGGTGTCCTGAGGACGCTGTCCGTATTGTTCGCTGGCAAGTTGAAAGTGTTCTAAGAACACTCGCGGTGTCCTGAAATGTTCGTAAATAAACAAAATGGGGGTGTCCTAAGGACGCTGTCTGTATTGTTCGCTGGCAAGTTGAAAGTGTTCTAAGAACACTCGCGGTGTCCTGAAATGTTCGTAAATAAACAAAATGGGGGTGTCCTGAGGACGCTGTCCGTATTGTTCGCTGGCAAGTTGAAAGTGTTCTAAGAACACTTGCGGTGTCCTGAAATGTTCGTAAATAAACAAAATGGGGGTGTCCTGAGGACGCTGTCCGTATTGTTCACTGGCAAGTAGAAAGTGTTCTAAGAACCCTCGCGGTGTCCTGAAATGTTCGTAAATAAACAAAATGGGGGTGTCCTGAGGACGCTGTCCGTATTGTTCGCTGGCAAGTTGAAAGTGTTCTAAGAACACTCACGGTGTCCTGAAATGTTCGTAAATAAACACAATGGGGTGTCCTGAGGACGCTGTCCGTATTGTTCGCTGGCAAGTTGAAAGTGTTCTAAGAACACTCGCGGTGTCCTGAAATGTTCGTAAATAAACAAAATGGGATTGTCCTGAGGACGCTGTCCGTATTGTTCGCTGGCAAGTTGAAAGTGTTCTAAGAACACTCGCGGTGTCCTGAAATGTTCGTAAATAAACAAAATGGGGTGTCCTGAGGACGCTGTCCGTATTGTTCGCTGGCAAGTTGAAAGTGTTCTAAGAACACTCGCGGTGTCCTGAAATGTTCGTAAATAAACAAAATGGGGTGTCCTGAGGACGCTGTCCGTATTGTTCGCTGGCAAGTTGAACGCGTTCTAAGAACACTCGCGGTGTCCTGAAATGTTCGTAAATAAACAAAATGGGGTGTCCTGAGGACGCTGTCCGTATTGTTCGCTGGCAAGTTGAAAGTGTTCTAAGAACACTCGCGGTGTCCGGAAATGTTCGTAAATAAACACAATGGGGGTGTCCTGAGGACTCTGTCCGTATTGTTTGCTGGCAAGTTGAAAGTGTTCTAAGAACACTCGCGGTGTCCTGAAATGTTCGTAAATAAACACAATGGTGGTGTCCTGAGGACTCTGTCCGTATTGTTCGCTGGCTAGTTGAAAGTGTTCTAAGAATACTCACGGTGTCATGAAATGTTCGTAAATAAACAAAATGGGGGTGTCCTGAGGACAGTGTAAGTATTGTTCGCTGGCAAGTTGGAAGTGTTCTAAGAACACTCGCAGTGTCCTGAAATGTTTGTAAATAAACAAAATGGGGTGTCCTGAGGACGCTGTCCGTATTGTTCGCTGGCAAGTTGAACAAGTTCTAAGAACACTTGCGGTGTCCTGAAATGTTCGTAAATAAACAAAATCGGGTGTCCTGAGGACGCTGTCCGTATTGTTCACTGGCAAGTTGAAAGTGTTCAAAGAACACTCGCGGTGTCCTGAAATGTTCGTAAATAAACAAAATGAGATTGTCCTGAGGACGCTGTCCGTATTGTTCGCTGGTAAGTTGAAAGTGTTCTAAGAACACTCACGGTGTCCTGAAATGTTCGTAAATAAACAAAATGGGGGTGTCCTGAGGACGCTGTCCGTATTGTTCGCTGGCAAGTTGAAAGTGTTCTAAGAACACTCGCGGTGTCCTGAAATGTTCGTAAATAAACAAAATGGGGGTGTCCTGAGGACGCTGTCCGGATTGTATGCTGGCAAGTTGACAGTGTTCTAAGAACAGTCGCGGTGTCCTGAAATGTTCGTAAATAAACAAAATGGGGGTGTCCTGAGCACGCTGTCCGTATTGTTCGCTGGCAAGTTGAAAGTGTTCTAAGAACACTTGCAGTGTCCTGAAATGTTCGTAAATAAACAAAATTGGGGTGTCCTGAGGACGCTGTCCGTATTGTTCGCTGGCAAGTTGAAAGTGTTCTAAGAACACTGGCGGTGTCCTGAAATGTTCGTAAATAAACAAAATGGGGGTGTCCTGAAGACGCTGTCCGTATTGTTCGTTGGCAAGTTGAAAGTGTTCTAAGAACACTCGCTGTGTCCTGAAATGTTCGTAAATAAACAAAATGGGGGTGTCCTGAGGACACTGTCCGTATTGTTCGCTGGCAAGTTGAAAGTGTTCTAAGAACACTCGCGGTGTCCTGAAATGTTCGTAAATAAACAAAATGGGGGTGTCCTGAGGACGCTGTCCGTATTGTTCGCTGGCAAGTTGAAAGTGTTCTAAGAACACTCGCGGTGTCCTGAAATGTTCGTAAATAAACACAATGGGGGTGTCCTGAGGACGCTGTCCGTATTGTTCGCTGGCTAGTTGACAGTGTTCTAAGAACACTCGCGGTGTCCTGAAATGTTCGTAAATAAACAAAATGGGATTGTCCTGAGGACACTGTCCGTATTGTTCGCTGGCAAGTTGAAAGTGTTCTAAGAACACTCGCGGTGTCCTGAAATGTTCGTAAATAAACAAAATGGCGGTGTCCTGAGGACGCTGTCCATATTGTTCACTGGCAAGTTGAAAGTGTTCTAAGAACACTTGCGGTGTCCTGAAATGTTCGTAAATAAACACAATGGGGGTGTCCTGAGGACTCTGTCCGTATTGTTCGCTGGCAAGTTGAAAGTGTTCTAAGAACACTCACAGTGTCATGAAATGTTCGTAAATAAACAAAATGGGGGTGTCCTGAGGACACTGTCTGTATTGTTCGCTGGCAAGTTGGAAGTGTTCTAAGAACACTCGCGGTGTTCTGAAATGTTCGTAAATAAGCAAAATGGGGGTGTCCTGAGGACGCTGTCCGTATTGTTCACTGGCAAGTTGAAAGTGTTCTAAGAACACTCGCGGTGTCCTGAAATGTTCGTAAATAAACAAAATGTGGGTGTCCTGAGGATGCTGTCCGTATTGTTTGCTGGCAAGTTGAAAGCGTTCTAAGAACACTCGCGGTGTCCTGAAATGTTCGTAAAAAAACAAAATTCGGTGTCCTGAGGACGCTGTCCATATTGTTCACTGGCAAGTTGAAAGTGTTCTAAGAACACTCGCGGTGTCCTGAAATGTTCGTAAATAAACACAATGGGATTGTCCTGAGTTTGCTGTCTGTATTGTTCGCTGGCAAGTTGAAAGTGTTCTAAGAACACTCACGGTGTCCTGAAATGTTCGTAAATAAACAAAATGGGGGTGTCCTGAGGACGCTGTCCGTATTGTTCGCTGGCAAGTTGAAAGTGTTCTAAGAACACTCGCGGTGTCCTGAAATGTTGGTAAATAAACAAAATGGGGGTGTCCTGAGGACGCTGTCCGGATTGTATGCTGGCAAGTTGACAGTGTTCTAAGAACAGTCGCGGTGTCCTGAAATGTTCGTAAATAAACAAAATGGGGGTGTCCTGAGCACGCTGTCCGTATTGTTCGCTGGCAAGTTGAAAGTGTTCTAAGAACACTTGCAGTGTCCTGAAATGTTCGTAAATAAACAAAATTGGGGTGTCCTGAGGACGCTGTCCGTATTGTTCGCTGGCAAGTTGAAAGTGTTCTAAGAACACTGGCGGTGTCCTGAAATGTTCGTAAATAAACAAAATGGGGGTGTCCTGAAGACGCTGTCCGTATTGTTCGTTGGCAAGTTGAAAGTGTTCTAAGAACACTCGCTGTGTCCTAAAATGTTCGTAAATAAACAAAATGGGGGTGTCCTGAGGACACTGTCCGTATTGTTCGCTGGCAAGTTGAAAGTGTTCTAAGAACACTCGCGGTGTCCTGAAATGTTCGTAAATAAACAAAATGGGGGTGTCCTGAGGACGCTGTCCGTATTGTTCGCTGGCAAGTTGAAAGTGTTCTAAGAACACTCGCGGTGTCCTGAAATGTTCGTAAATAAACACAATGGGGGTGTCCTGAGGACGCTGTCCGTATTGTTCGCTGGCTAGTTGACAGTGTTCTAAGAACACTCGCGGTGTCCAGAAATGTTCGTAAATAAACAAAATGGGATTGTCCTGAGGACACTGTCCGTATTGTTCGCTGGCAAGTTGAAAGTGTTCTAAGAGCACTCGCGGTGTCCTGAAATGTTCGTAAATAAACAAAATGGCGGTGTCCTGAGGACGCTGTCCATATTGTTCACTGGCAAGTTGAAAGTGTTCTAAGAACACTCGCGGTGTCCTGAAATGTTCGTAAATAAACACAATGGGGGTGTCCTGAGGACTCTGTCCGTATTGTTCGCTGGCAAGTTGAAAGTGTTCTAAGAACACTCACAGTGTCATGAAATGTTCGTAAATAAACAAAATGGGGGTGTCCTGAGGACACTGTCTGTATTGTTCGCTGGCAAGTTGGAAGTGTTCTAAGAACACTCGCGGTGTCCTGAAATGTTGGTAAATAAGCAAAATGGGGGTGTCCTGAGGACGCTGTCCGTATTGTTCACTGGCAAGTTGAAAGTGTTCTAAGAACACTCGCGGTGTCCTGAAATGTTCGTAAATAAACAAAATGTGGGTGTCCTGAGGATGCTGTCCGTATTGTTTGCTGGCAAGTTGAAAGCGTTCTAAGAACACTCGCGGTGTCCTGAAATGTTCGTAAAAAAACAAAATTCGGTGTCCTGAGGACGCTGTCCATATTGTTCACTGGCAAGTTGAAAGTGTTCTAAGAACACTCGCGGTGTCCTGAAATGTTCGTAAATAAACACAATGGGATTGTCCTGAGTTTGCTGTCTGTATTGTTCGCTGGCAAGTTGAAAGTGTTCTAAGAACACTCACGGTGTCCTGAAATGTTCGTAAATAAACAAAATGGGGGTGTCCTGAGGACGCTGTCCGTATTGTTCGCTGGCAAGTTGAAAGTGTTCTAAGAACACTCGCTGTGTCCTGAAATGTTCCTAAATAAACAAAATTGGAGTGTCCTGAGGACGCTGTCCGTATTGTTCGCTTGCAAGTTGAAAGTGTTATAAGAACACTCGCGGTGTCCTGAAATTTTCGTAAATAAACAAAATGGGGGTGTCCTAAGGACGCTGTCCGTATTGTTCGCTGGCAAGTTGAAAGTGTTCTAAGAACACTCGCGGTGTCCTGAAATGTTCGTAAATAAACAAAATGGGGGTGTCCTGAGGACGCTGTCCGTATTGTTCGCTGGCAAGTTGAAAGTGTTCTAAGAACACTCGCGGTGTCCTGAAATGTTCGTAAATAAACAAAATGGGGTGTCCTGAGGACGCTGTCCGTGTTGTTCGCTGGCAAGTTGAAAGTGTTCTAAGAACACTCGCGGTGTCCTGAAATGTTCGTAAATAAACACAATGGGGGTGTCCTGAGGACTCTGTCCGTATTGTTCGCTGGCAAGTTGAAAGTGTTCTAAGAACACTCGCGGTGTCCTGAAATGTTCGTAAATAAACACAATGGGGGTGTCCTGAGGACTCTGTCCGTATTGTTCGCTGGCAAGTTGAAAGTGTTCTAAGAACACTCAGGGTGTCATGAAATGTGCGTAAATAAACAAAATGGGGGTGTCCTGAGGACGGTGTCCGTATTGTTCGCTGGCAAGTTGGAGGTGTTCTAAGAACACTCGCGGTGTCCTGAAATGTTTGTAAATAAACAAAATGGGGTGTCCTCAGGACGCTGTCCGTATTGTTCGCTGGCAAGTTGAACGCGTTCTAAGAACACTTGCGGTGTCCTGAAATGTTCGTAAATAAACAAAATGGGGTGTCCTGAGGACGCTGTCCGTATTGTTCACTGGCAAGTTGAAAGTGTTCAAAGAACACTCGCGGTGTCCTGAAATGTTCGTAAATAAACAAAATGGGGGTGTCCTGAGGACGCTGTCCGTATTGTTCGCTGGCAAGTTGAAAGTGTTCTAAGAACACTCGCTGTGTCCTGAAATGTTCCTAAATAAACAAAATTGGAGTGTCCTGAGGACGCTGTCCGTATTGTTCGCTGGCAAGTTGAAAGTGTTCTAAGAACACTCGCGGTTTCCTGAAATTTTCGTAAATAAACAAAATGGGGGTGTCCTGAGGACGCTGTCCGTATTGTTCGCTGGCAAGTTGAAAGTGTTCTAAGAACACTCGCGGTGTCCTGAAATGTTCGTAAATAAACAAAATGGGGGTGTCCTGAGGACGCTGTCCGTATTGTTCGCTGGCAAGTTGAAAGTGTTCTAAGAACACTCGCGGTGTCCTGAAATGTTCGTAAATAAACAAAATGGGGTGTCCTGAGGACGCTGTCCGTGTTGTTCGCTGGCAAGTTGAAAGTGTTCTAAGAACACTCGCGGTGTCCTGAAATGTTCGTAAATAAACACAATGGGGGTGTCCTGAGGACTCTGTCCGTATTGTTCGCTGGCAAGTTGAAAGTGTTCTAAGAACACTTGCGGTGTCCTGAAATGTTCGTAAATAAACACAATGGGGGTGTCCTGAGGACGGTGTCCGTATTGTTCGCTGGCAAGTTGGAAGTGTTCTAAGAACACTCGCGGTGTCCTGAAATGTTTGTAAATAAACAAAATGGGGTGTCCTCAGGACGCTGTCAGTATTGTTCGCTGGCAAGTTGAACGCGTTCTAAGACCACTCGCGGTGTTCTGAAATGTTCGTAAATAAACAAAATGGGGGTGTCCTGAGGACGCTGTCCGTATTGTTCGCTGGCAAGTTGAAAGTGTTCTAAGAACACTCGCGGTGTCCTGAAATGTTCGTAAATAAACAAAATGGGGGTGTCCTGAGGACGCTGTCCGTATTGTTCGCTGGCAAGTTGAAAGTGTTCTAAGAACACTCGCGGTGTTCTGAAATGTTCGTAAATAAACAAAATGGGGGTGTCCTGAGGACGCTGTCCGTATTGTTCGCTGGCAAGTTGAAAGTGTTCTAAGAACACTCGCGGTGTCCTGAAATGTTCGTAAATAAACAAAATGGGGGTGTCCTGAGGACGCTGTCCGTATTGTTCGCTGGCAAGTTGAAAGTGTTCTAAGAACACTCGCGGTGTCCTGAAATGTTCGTAAATAAACAAAATGGGGGTGTCCTGAGGACGCTGTCCTTATTGTTCGCTGGCAAGTTGAACGCGTTCTAAGAACACTTGCGGTGTCCTGAAATGTTCGTAAATAAACACAATGGGGGTGTCCTGAGGATGCTGTCCGTATTGTTTGCTGGCAAGTTGAAAGTGTTCTAAGAACACTTGCGGTGTCCTGAAATGTTCGTAAATAAACAAAATCGGGGTGTCCTGAGGACGCTGTCCGTATTGTTCGCTGGCAAGTTGAAAGTGTTCTAAGAACACTCGCGGTGTTCTGAAATGTTCGTAAATAAACAAAATGGGGGTGTCCTGAGGACGCTGTCCGTATTGTTCGCTGGCAAGTTGAAAGTGTTCTAAGAACACTCGCGGTGTCCTGAAATGTTCGTAAATAAACAAAATGGGGGTGTCCTGAGGACGCTGTCCGTATTGTTCGCTGGCAAGTTGAAAGTGTTCTAAGAACACTCGCGGTGTCCTGAAATGTTCGTAAATAAACAAAATGGGGTGTCCTGAGGACGCTGTCCGTATTGTTCGCTGGCAAGTTGAACGCGTTCTAAGAACACTTGCGGTGTCCTGAAATGTTCGTAAATAAACACAATGGGGGTGTCCTGAGGATGCTGTCCGTATTGTTTGCTGGCAAGTTGAAAGTGTTCTAAGAACACTTGCTGTGTCCTGAAATGTTCGTAAATAAACAAAATGCAATTGTCCTGAGGACGCTGTCCGTATTGTTCGCTGGCAAGTTGAAAGTGTTCTAAGAACACTCGCGGTGTCCTGAAATGTTCGTAAATAAACAAAGTGGGGGTGTCCTAAGGACGCTGTCCGTATTGTTCGCTGGCAAGTTGAAAGTGTTCTAAGAACACTTGCGGTGTCCTGAAATGTTCGTAAATAAACAAAATGGGGGTGTCCTGAGGACGCTGTCCGTATTGTTCGCTGGCAAGTTGAAAGTGTTCTAAGAACACTCGCGGTGTCCTGAAATGTTCCTAAATAAACAAAATTGGGGTTTCCTGAGGACGCTGTCCGTATTGTTCGCTGGCAAGTTGAAAGTGTTCTAAGAACACTGGCAGCGTCCTGAAATGTTCGTAAAAAAACAGAATGGGGGTGTCCTGAAGACGCTGTCCGTATTGTTCGTTGGCAAGTTGAAAGTGTTCTAAGAACACTCGCTGTGTCCTGAAATGTTCGTAAATAAACAAAATGGGGGTGTCCTGAGGACGCTGTCTGTATTGTTCGCTGGCAAGTTGAAAGTGTTCTAAAACACTCGCGGTGTCCTGAAATGTTCGTAAATAAACAAAATGGGGGTGTCCTGAGGACGCTCTCCATATTGTTCGCTGGCAAGTTGAAAGTGTTCTAAGAACACTCGCGGTGTCCTGAAATGTTCGTAAATAAACACAATGGGGGTGTCCTGAGGACGCTGTCCGTATTGTTCGCTGGCTAGTTGAAAGCGTTCTAAGAACACTCGCGGTGTCCTGAAATGTTCGTAAATAAACAAAATGGGATTGTCCTTAGGACACTGTCCGTATTGTTCGCTGGTAAGTTGAAAGTGTTCTAAGAACACTCGCGGTGTCCTGAAATGTTCGTAAATAAACAAAATAGGGGTGTCCTGAGGACGCTGTCCATTTTGTTCACTGGCAAGTTGAAAGTGTTCTAAGAACACTTGCGGTGTCCTGAAATGTTCGTAAATAAGCAAAATGGGGGTGTCCTGAGGACGCTGTCCGTATTGTTTGCTGGCAAGTTGAAAGTGTTCTAACAACACTCGCGGCGTCCTGAAATGTTCCTAAATAAACAAAATGTGGGTGTCCTGAGGACGCTGTCCGTATTGTTTGCTGGCAAGTTGAAAGCGTTCTAAGAACACTCGCGGTGTCCTGAAATGTTCGTAAATAAAAAAAATGGGTGTGTCAAAATGGGTGTGTCCTGAGGACGCTCTCCGTATTGTTCGCTGACAAGTTGAAAGTGTTCTAAGAACACTCGCGGTGTCCTGAAATGTTCGTAAATAAACAAAATGGGGGTGTCCTGAGGACGCTGTCCGTATTGTTCGCTGGCAAGTTGAAAGTGTTCTAAGAACACTCGCGGTGTCCTGAAATGTTCGTAAATAAACAAAATGGGGGTGTCCTAAGGACGCTGTCTGTATTGTTCGCTGGCAAGTTGAAAGTGTTCTAAGAACACTCGCGGTGTCCTGAAATTTTCGTAAATAAACAAAATGGGGGTCTCCTGAGGACGCTGTCCGTATTGTTCGCTGGCAAGTTGAAAATGTTCTAAGAACACTCGCGGTGTCCTGAAATGTTCGTAAATAAACAAAATGGGGGTGTCCTGAGGACGCTGTCCGTATTGTTCGCTGGCAAGTTGAAAGTGTTCTAAGAACACTCGCGGTGTCCTGAAATGTTCGTAAATAAACAAAATGGGGTGTCCTGAGGACGCTGTCCGTGTTGTTCGCTGGCAAGTTGAAAGTGTTCTAAGAACACTCGCGGTGTCCTGAAATGTTCGTAAATAAACACAATGGGGGTGTCCTGAGGACTCTGTCCGTATTGTTCGCTGGCAAGTTGAAAGTGTTCTAAGAACACTCGCGGTGTCCTGAAATGTTCGTAAATAAACACAATGGGGGTGTCCTGAGGACTCTGTCCGTATTGTTCGCTGGCAAGTTGAAAGTGTTCTAAGAACACTCGCGGTGTCCTGAAATGTTCGTAAATAAACACAATGGGGGTGTCCTGAGGACTCTGTCCGTATTGTTCGCTGGCAAGTTGAAAGTGTTCTAAGAAAACTCACGGTGTCATGAAATGTTCGTAAATAAACAAAATGGGGTGTCCTGAGGACGCTGTCCGTATTGTTCGCTGGCAAGTTGAACGCGTTCTAAGAACACTTGCGGTGTCCTGAAATGTTCGTAAATAAACACAATGGGGGTGTCCTGAGGATGCTGTCCGTATTGTTTGCTGGCAAGTTGAAAGTGTTCTAAGAACACTTGCTGTGTCCTGAAATGTTCGTAAATAAACAAAATGCAATTGTCCTGAGGACGCTGTCCGTATTGTTCGCTGGCAAGTTGAAAGTGTTCTAAGAACACTCGCGGTGTCCTGAAATGTTCGTAAATAAACAAAGTGGGGGTGTCCTAAGGACGCTGTCCGTATTGTTCGCTGGCAAGTTGAAAGTGTTCTAAGAACACTTGCGGTGTCCTGAAATGTTCGTAAATAAACAAAATGGGGGTGTCCTGAGGACGCTGTCCGTATTGTTCGCTGGCAAGTTGAAAGTGTTCTAAGAACACTCGCGGTGTCCTGAAATGTTCCTAAATAAACAAAATTGGGGTTTCCTGAGGACGCTGTCCGTATTGTTCGCTGGCAAGTTGAAAGTGTTCTAAGAACACTGGCAGCGTCCTGAAATGTTCGTAAAAAAACAGAATGGGGGTGTCCTGAAGACGCTGTCCGTATTGTTCGTTGGCAAGTTGAAAGTGTTCTAAGAACACTCGCTGTGTCCTGAAATGTTCGTAAATAAACAAAATGGGGGTGTCCTGAGGACGCTGTCTGTATTGTTCGCTGGCAAGTTGAAAGTGTTCTAAAACACTCGCGGTGTCCTGAAATGTTCGTAAATAAACAAAATGGGGGTGTCTTGAGGACGCTCTCCATATTGTTCGCTGGCAAGTTGAAAGTGTTCTAAGAACACTCGCGGTGTCCTGAAATGTTCGTAAATAAACACAATGGGGGTGTCCTGAGGACGCTGTCCGTATTGTTCGCTGGCTAGTTGAAAGCGTTCTAAGAACACTCGCGGTGTCCTGAAATGTTCGTAAATAAACAAAATGGGATTGTCCTTAGGACACTGTCCGTATTGTTCGCTGGTAAGTTGAAAGTGTTCTAAGAACACTCGCGGTGTCCTGAAATGTTCGTAAATAAACAAAATAGGGGTGTCCTGAGGACGCTGTCCATTTTGTTCACTGGCAAGTTGAAAGTGTTCTAAGAACACTCGCGGTGTCCTGAAATGTTCGTAAATAAGCAAAATGGGGGTGTCCTGAGGACGCTGTCCGTATTGTTTGCTGGCAAGTTGAAAGTGTTCTAACAACACTCGCGGCGTCCTGAAATGTTCCTAAATAAACAAAATGTGGGTGTCCTGAGGACGCTGTCCGTATTGTTTGCTGGCAAGTTGAAAGCGTTCTAAGAACACTCGCGGTGTCCTGAAATGTTCGTAAATAAAAAAAATGGGTGTGTCAAAATGGGTGTGTCCTGAGGACGCTCTCCGTATTGTTCGCTGACAAGTTGAAAGTGTTCTAAGAACAATCGCGGTGTCCTGAAATGTTCGTAAATAAACAAAATGGGGGTGTCCTGAGGACGCTGTCCGTATTGTTCGCTGGCAAGTTGAAAGTGTTCTAAGAACACTCGCGGTGTCCTGAAATGTTCGTAAATAAACAAAATGGGGGTGTCCTAAGGACGCTGTCTGTATTGTTCGCTGGCAAGTTGAAAGTGTTCTAAGAACACTCGCGGTGTCCTGAAATTTTCGTAAATAAACAAAATGGGGGTCTCCTGAGGACGCTGTCCGTATTGTTCGCTGGCAAGTTGAAAATGTTCTAAGAACACTCGCGGTGTCCTGAAATGTTCGTAAATAAACAAAATGGGGGTGTCCTGAGGACGCTGTCCGTATTGTTCGCTGGCAAGTTGAAAGTGTTCTAAGAACACTCGCGGTGTCCTGAAATGTTCGTAAATAAACAAAATGGGGTGTCCTGAGGACGCTGTCCGTGTTGTTCGCTGGCAAGTTGAAAGTGTTCTAAGAACACTCGCGGTGTCCTGAAATGTTCGTAAATAAACACAATGGGGGTGTCCTGAGGACTCTGTCCGTATTGTTCGCTGGCAAGTTGAAAGTGTTCTAAGAACACTCGCGGTGTCCTGAAATGTTCGTAAATAAACACAATGGGGGTGTCCTGAGGACTCTGTCCGTATTGTTCGCTGGCAAGTTGAAAGTGTTCTAAGAACACTCGCGGTGTCCTGAAATGTTCGTAAATAAACACAATGGGGGTGTCCTGAGGACTCTGTCCGTATTGTTCGCTGGCAAGTTGAAAGTGTTCTAAGAAAACTCACGGTGTCATGAAATGTTCGTAAATAAACAAAATGGGGGTGTCCTGAGGACGGTGTCCGTATTGTTCGCTGGCAAGTTGGAAGTGTTCTAAGAACACTCGCAGTGTCCTGAAATGTTTGTAAATAAACAAAATGGGGTGTCCTGAGGACGCTGTCCGTATTGTTCGCTGGCAAGTTGAACGCGTTCTAAGAACACTTGCGGTGTCCTGAAATGTTCGTAAATAAACAAAATGGGGTGTCCTGAGGACGCTGTCCGTATTGTTCACTGGCAAGTTGAAAGTGTTCAAAGAACACTCGCGGTGTCCTGAAATGTTCGTAAATAAACAAAATCGGGGTGTCCTGAGGACGCTGTCCGTATTGTTCGCTGGCAAGTTGAAAGTGTTCTAAGAACACTCGCGGTGTCCTGAAATGTTCGTAAATGAACAAAATGGGGGTGTCCTGAGGACGCTGTCCGTATTGTTCGCTGGCAAGTTGAAAGTGTTCTAAGAACACTCGCGGTGTCCTGAAATGTTCGTAAATAAACACAATGGGGGTGTCCAGAGGACGCTGTCCGTATTGTTCGCTGGCAAGTTGAAAGTGTTCTAAGAACACTCGCGGTGTCCTGAAATGTTCGTAAATAAACACAATGGGGGTGTCCTGAGGACCCTGTCCGTATTGTTCGCTGGCAAGTTGAAAGTGTTCTAAGAACACTCGCGGTGTCCTGAAATGTTCGTAAATAAACAAAATGGGGTGTCCTGAGGACGCTGTCCGTATTGTTCGCTGGCAAGTTGAACGCGTTCTAAGAACACTTGCGGTGTCCTGAAATGTTCGTAAATAAACACAATGGGGGTGTCCTGAGGACGCTGTCCGTATTGTTCGCTGGCAAGTTGAAAGTGTTCTAAGAACACTCGCGGTGTCCTGAAATGTTCGTAAATAAACAAAATGGGGGTGTCCTGAGGACGCTGTCCGTATTGTTCGCTGGCAAGTTGAAAGTGTTCTAAGAACACTCGCGGTGTCCTGAAATGTTCGTAAATAAACAAAATGGGGTGTCCTGAGGACGCTGTCCGTATTGTTCGCTGGCAAGTTGAAAGTGTTCTAAGAACACTCGCGGTGTCCTGAAATGTTCGTAAATAAACAAAATGGGGTGTCCTGAGGACGCTGTCCGTATTGTTCGCTGGCAAGTTGAAAGTGTTCTAAGAACACTCGCGGTGTCCTGAAATGTTCGTAAATAAACAAAATGGGGTGTCCTGAGGACGCGGTCCGTATTGTTCGCTGGCAAGTTGAACGCGTTCTAAGAACACTCGCGGTGTCCTGAAATGTTCGTAAATAAACAAAATGGGGTGTCCTGAGGACGCTGTCCGTATTGTTCGCTGGCAAGTTGAAAGTGTTCTAAGAACACTCGCGGTGTCCGGAAATGTTCGTAAATAAACACAATGGGGGTGTCCTGAGGACTCTGTCCGTATTGTTTGCTGGCAAGTTGAAAGTGTTCTAAGAACACTCGCGGTGTCCTGAAATGTTCGTAAATAAACACAATGGTGGTGTCCTGAGGACTCTGTCCGTATTGTTCGCTGGCTAGTTGAAAGTGTTCTAAGAATACTCACGGTGTCATGAAATGTTCGTGAATAAACAAAATGGGGGTGTCCTGAGGACAGTGTCCGTATTGTTCGCTGGCAAGTTGGAAGTGTTCTAAGAACACTCGCAGTGTCCTGAAATGTTTGTAAATAAACAAAATGGGGTGTCCTGAGGACGCTGTCCGTATTGTTCGCTGGCAAGTTGAACAAGTTCTAAGAACACTTGCGGTGTCCTGAAATGTTCGTAAATAAACAAAATCGGGTGTCCTGAGGACGCTGTCCGTATTGTTCACTGGCAAGTTGAAAGTGTTCAAAGAACACTCGCGGTGTCCTGAAATGTTCGTAAATAAACAAAATGAGATTGTCCTGAGGACGCTGTCCGTATTGTTCGCTGGCAAGTTGAAAGTGTTCTAAGAACACTCACGGTGTCCTGAAATGTTCGTAAATAAACAAAATGGGGGTGTCCTGAGGACGCTGTCCGTATTGTTCGCTGGCAAGTTGAAAGTGTTCTAAGAACACTCGCGGTGTCCTGAAATGTTCGTAAATAAACAAAATGGGGGTGTCCTGAGGACGCTGTCCGGATTGTATGCTGGCAAGTTGACAGTGTTCTAAGAACAGTCGCGGTGTCCTGAAATGTTCGTAAATAAACAAAATGGGGGTGTCCTGAGCACGCTGTCCGTATTGTTCGCTGGCAAGTTGAAAGTGTTCTAAGAACACTTGCAGTGTCCTGAAATGTTCGTAAATAAACAAAATTGGGGTGTCCTGAGGACGCTGTCCGTATTGTTCGCTGGCAAGTTGAAAGTGTTCTAAGAACACTGGCGGTGTCCTGAAATGTTCGTAAATAAACAAAATGGGGGTGTCCTGAAGACGCTGTCCGTATTGTTCGTTGGCAAGTTGAAAGTGTTCTAAGAACACTCGCTGTGTCCTGAAATGTTCGTAAATAAACAAAATGGGGGTGTCCTGAGGACACTGTCCGTATTGTTCGCTGGCAAGTTGAAAGTGTTCTAAGAACACTCGCGGTGTCCTGAAATGTTCGTAAATAAACAAAATGGGGGTGTCCTGAGGACGCTGTCCGTATTGTTCGCTGGCAAGTTGAAAGTGTTCTAAGAACACTCGCGGTGTCCTGAAATGTTCGTAAATAAACACAATGGGGGTGTCCTGAGGACGCTGTCCGTATTGTTCGCTGGCTAGTTGACAGTGTTCTAAGAACACTCGCGGTGTCCTGAAATGTTCGTAAATAAACAAAATGGGATTGTCCTGAGGACACTGTCCGTATTGTTCGCTGGCAAGTTGAAAGTGTTCTAAGAACACTCGCGGTGTCCTGAAATGTTCGTAAATAAACAAAATGGGATTGTCCTGAGGACACTGTCCGTATTGTTCGCTGGCAAGTTGAAAGTGTTCTAAGAACACTCGCGGTGTCCTGAAATGTTCGTAAATAAACAAAATGGGGGTGTCCTGAGGACACTGTCTGTATTGTTCGCTGGCAAGTTGGAAGTGTTCTAAGAACACTCGCGGTGTCCTGAAATGTTCGTAAATAAGCAAAATGGGGGTGTCCTGAGGACGCTGTCCGTATTGTTCACTGGCAAGTTGAAAGTGTTCTAAGAACACTCGCGGTGTCCTGAAATGTTCGTAAATAAACAAAATGCGGGTGTCCTGAGGATGCTGTCCGTATTGTTTGCTGGCAAGTTGAAAGCGTTCTAAGAACACTCGCGGTGTCCTGAAATGTTCGTAAAAAAACAAAATTCGGTGTCCTGAGGACGCTGTCCATATTGTTCACTGGCAAGTTGAAAGTGTTCTAAGAACACTCGCGGTGTCCTGAAATGTTCGTAAATAAACACAATGGGATTGTCCTGAGTTTGCTGTCTGTATTGTTCGCTGCAAGTTGAAAGTGTTCTAAGAACACTCACGGTGTCCTGAAATGTTCGTAAATAAACAAAATGGGGGTGTCCTGAGGACGCTGTCCGTATTGTTCGCTGGCAAGTTGAAAGTGTTCTAAGAACACTCGCGGTGTCCTGAAATGTTCGTAAATAAACAAAATGGGGGTGTCCTGAGGACGCTGTCCGGATTGTATGCTGGCAAGTTGACAGTGTTCTAAGAACAGTCGCGGTGTCCTGAAATGTTCGTAAATAAACAAAATGGGGGTGTCCTGAGCACGCTGTCCGTATTGTTCGCTGGCAAGTTGAAAGTGTTCTAAGAACACTTGCAGTGTCCTGAAATGTTCGTAAATAAACAAAATTGGGGTGTCCTGAGGACGCTGTCCGTATTGTTCGCTGGCAAGTTGAAAGTGTTCTAAGAACACTGGCGGTGTCCTGAAATGTTCGTAAATAAACAAAATGGGGGTGTCCTGAAGACGCTGTCCGTATTGTTCGTTGGCAAGTTGAAAGTGTTCTAAGAACACTCGCTGTGTCCTGAAATGTTCGTAAATAAACAAAATGGGGGTGTCCTGAGGACACTGTCCGTATTGTTCGCTGGCAAGTTGAAAGTGTTCTAAGAACACTCGCGGTGTCCTGAAATGTTCGTAAATAAACAAAATGGGGGTGTCCTGAGGACGCTGTCCGTATTGTTCGCTGGCAAGTTGAAAGTGTTCTAAGAACACTCGCGGTGTCCTGAAATGTTCGTAAATAAACACAATGGGGGTGTCCTGAGGACGCTGTCCGTATTGTTCGCTGGCTAGTTGACAGTGTTCTAAGAACACTCGCGGTGTCCTGAAATGTTCGTAAATAAACAAAATGGGATTGTCCTGAGGACACTGTCCGTATTGTTCGCTGGCAAGTTGAAAGTGTTCTAAGAACACTCGCGGTGTCCTGAAATGTTCGTAAATAAACAAAATGGCGGTGTCCTGAGGACGCTGTCCATATTGTTCACTGGCAAGTTGAAAGTGTTCTAAGAACACTCGCGGTGTCCTGAAATGTTCGTAAATAAACACAATGGGGGTGTCCTGAGGACTCTGTCCGTATTGTTCGCTGGCAAGTTGAAAGTGTTCTAAGAACACTCACAGTGTCATGAAATGTTCGTAAATAAACAAAATGGGGGTGTCCTGAGGACACTGTCTGTATTGTTCGCTGGCAAGTTGGAAGTGTTCTAAGAACACTCGCGGTGTCCTGAAATGTTCGTAAATAAGCAAAATGGGGGTGTCCTGAGGACGCTGTCCGTATTGTTCACTGGCAAGTTGAAAGTGTTCTAAGAACACTCGCGGTGTCCTGAAATGTTCGTAAATAAACAAAATGTGGGTGTCCTGAGGATGCTGTCCGTATTGTTTGCTGGCAAGTTGAAAGCGTTCTAAGAACACTCGCGGTGTCCTGAAATGTTCGTAAAAAAACAAAATTCGGTGTCCTGAGGACGCTGTCCATATTGTTCACTGGCAAGTTGAAAGTGTTCTAAGAACACTCGCGGTGTCCTGAAATGTTCGTAAATAAACACAATGGGATTGTCCTGAGTTTGCTGTCTGTATTGTTCGCTGCAAGTTGAAAGTGTTCTAAGAACACTCACGGTGTCCTGAAATGTTCGTAAATAAACAAAATGGGGGTGTCCTGAGGACGCTGTCCGTATTGTTCGCTGGCAAGTTGAAAGTGTTCTAAGAACACTCGCGGTGTCCTGAAATGTTCGTAAATAAACAAAACGGGGGTGTCCTGAGGACGCTGTCCGGATTGTATGCTGGCAAGTTGACAGTGTTCTAAGAACAGTCGCGGTGTCCTGAAATGTTCGTAAATAAACAAAATGGGGGTGTCCTGAGCACGCTGTCCGTATTGTTCGCTGGCAAGTTGAAAGTGTTCTAAGAACACTTGCAGTGTCCTGAAATGTTCGTAAATAAACAAAATTGGGGTGTCCTGAGGACGCTGTCCGTATTGTTCGCTGGCAAGTTGAAAGTGTTCTAAGAACACTGGCGGTGTCCTGAAATGTTCGTAAATAAACAAAATGGGGGTGTCCTGAAGACGCTGTCCGTATTGTTCGTTGGCAAGTTGAAAGTGTTCTAAGAACACTCGCTGTGTCCTGAAATGTTCGTAAATAAACAAAATGGGGGTGTCCTGAGGACACTGTCCGTATTGTTCGCTGGCAAGTTGAAAGTGTTCTAAGAACACTCGCGGTGTCCTGAAATGTTCGTAAATAAACAAAATGGGGGTGTCCTGAGGACGCTGTCCGTATTGTTCGCTGGCAAGTTGAAAGTGTTCTAAGAACACTCGCGGTGTCCTGAAATGTTCGTAAATAAACACAATGGGGGTGTCCTGAGGACGCTGTCCGTATTGTTCGCTGGCTAGTTGACAGTGTTCTAAGAACACTCGCGGTGTCCTGAAATGTTCGTAAATAAACAAAATGGGATTGTCCTGAGGACACTGTCCGTATTGTTCGCTGGCAAGTTGAAAGTGTTCTAAGAACACTCGCGGTGTCCTGAAATGTTCGTAAATAAACAAAATGGCGGTGTCCTGAGGACGCTGTCCATATTGTTCACTGGCAAGTTGAAAGTGTTCTAAGAACACTCGCGGTGTCCTGAAATGTTCGTAAATAAACACAATGGGGGTGTCCTGAGGACTCTGTCCGTATTGTTCGCTGGCAAGTTGAAAGTGTTCTAAGAACACTCACAGTGTCATGAAATGTTCGTAAATAAACAAAATGGGGGTGTCCTGAGGACACTGTCTGTATTGTTCGCTGGCAAGTTGGAAGTGTTCTAAGAACACTCGCGGTGTCCTGAAATGTTCGTAAATAAGCAAAATGGGGGTGTCCTGAGGACGCTGTCCGTATTGTTCACTGGCAAGTTGAAAGTGTTCTAAGAACACTCGCGGTGTCCTGAAATGTTCGTAAATAAACAAAATGTGGGTGTCCTGAGGATGCTGTCCGTATTGTTTGCTGGCAAGTTGAAAGCGTTCTAAGAACACTCGCGGTGTCCTGAAATGTTCGTAAAAAAACAAAATTCGGTGTCCTGAGGACGCTGTCCATATTGTTCACTGGCAAGTTGAAAGTGTTCTAAGAACACTCGCGGTGTCCTGAAATGTTCGTAAATAAACACAATGGGATTGTCCTGAGTTTGCTGTCTGTATTGTTCGCTGGCAAGTTGAAAGTGTTCTAAGAACACTCACGGTGTCCTGAAATGTTCGTAAATAAACAAAATGGGGGTGTCCTGAGGACGCTGTCCGTATTGTTCGCTGGCAAGTTGAAAGTGTTCTAAGAACACTCGCTGTGTCCTGAAATGTTCCTAAATAAACAAAATTGGAGTGTCCTGAGGACGCTGTCCGTATTGTTCGCTTGCAAGTTGAAAGTGTTATAAGAACACTCGCGGTGTCCTGAAATTTTCGTAAATAAACAAAATGGGGGTGTCCTAAGGACGCTGTCCGTATTGTTCGCTGGCAAGTTGAAAGTGTTCTAAGAACACTCGCGGTGTCCTGAAATGTTCGTAAATAAACAAAATGGGGGTGTCCTGAGGACGCTGTCCGTATTGTTCGCTGGCAAGTTGAAAGTGTTCTAAGAACACTCGCGGTGTCCTGAAATGTTCGTAAATAAACAAAATGGGGTGTCCTGAGGACGCTGTCCGTGTTGTTCGCTGGCAAGTTGAAAGTGTTCTAAGAACACTCGCGGTGTCCTGAAATGTTCGTAAATAAACACAATGGGGGTGTCCTGAGGACTCTGTCCGTATTGTTCGCTGGCAAGTTGAAAGTGTTCTAAGAACACTCAGGGTGTCATGAAATGTGCGTAAATAAACAAAATGGGGGTGTCCTGAGGACGGTGTCCGTATTGTTCGCTGGCAAGTTGGAGGTGTTCTAAGAACACTCGCGGTGTCCTGAAATGTTTGTAAATAAACAAAATGGGGTGTCCTCAGGACGCTGTCCGTATTGTTCGCTGGCAAGTTGAACGCGTTCTAAGAACACTTGCGGTGTCCTGAAATGTTCGTAAATAAACAAAATGGGGTGTCCTGAGGACGCTGTCCGTATTGTTCACTGGCAAGTTGAAAGTGTTCAAAGAACACTCGCGGTGTCCTGAAATGTCCGTAAATAAACAAAATGGGGGTGTCCTGAGGACGCTGTCCGTATTGTTCGCTGGCAAGTTGAAAGTGTTCTAAGAACACTCGCTGTGTCCTGAAATGTTCCTAAATAAACAAAATTGGAGTGTCCTGAGGACGCTGTCCGTATTGTTCGCTGGCAAGTTGAAAGTGTTCTAAGAACACTCGCGGTGTCCTGAAATTTTCGTAAATAAACAAAATGGGGGTGTCCTGAGGACGCTGTCCGTATTGTTCGCTGGCAAGTTGAAAGTGTTCTAAGAACACTCGCGGTGTCCTGAAATGTTCGTAAATAAACAAAATGGGGGTGTCCTGAGGACGCTGTCCGTATTGTTCGCTGGCAAGTTGAAAGTGTTCTAAGAACACTCGCGGTGTCCTGAAATGTTCGTAAATAAACAAACTAGGGTGTCCTGAGGACGCTGTCCGTGTTGTTCGCTGGCAAGTTGAAAGTGTTCTAAGAACACTCGCGGTGTCCTGAAATGTTCGTAAATAAACACAATGGGGGTGTCCTGAGGACTCTGTCCGTATTGTTCGCTGGCAAGTTGAAAGTGTTCTAAGAACACTCGCGGTGTCCTGAAATGTTCGTAAATAAACACAATGGGGGTGTCCTGAGGACGGTGTCCGTATTGTTCGCTGGCAAGTTGGAAGTGTTCTAAGAACACTCGCGGTGTCCTGAAATGTTTGTAAATAAACAAAATGGGGTGTCCTCAGGACGCTGTCCGTATTGTTCGCTGGCAAGTTGAACGCGTTCTAAGACCACTCGCGGTGTTCTGAAATGTTCGTAAATAAACAAAATGGGGGTGTCCTGAGGACGCTGTCCGTATTGTTCGCTGGCAAGTTGAAAGTGTTCTAAGAACACTCGCGGTGTCCTGAAATGTTCGTAAATAAACAAAATGGGGGTGTCCTGAGGACGCTGTCCGTATTGTTCGCTGGCAAGTTGAAAGTGTTCTAAGAACACTCGCGGTGTTCTGAAATGTTCGTAAATAATCAAAATGGGGGTGTCCTGAGGACGCTGTCCGTATTGTTCGCTGGCAAGTTGAAAGTGTTCTAAGAACACTCGCGGTGTCCTGAAATGTTCGTAAATAAACAAAATGGGGGTGTCCTGAGGACGCTGTCCGTATTGTTCGCTGGCAAGTTGAAAGTGTTCTAAGAACACTCGCGGTGTCCTGAAATGTTCGTAAATAAACAAAATGGGGTGTCCTGAGGACGCTGTCCTTATTGTTCGCTGGCAAGTTGAACGCGTTCTAAGAACACTTGCGGTGTCCTGAAATGTTCGTAAATAAACACAATGGGGGTGTCCTGAGGATGCTGTCCGTATTGTTTGCTGGCAAGTTGAAAGTGTTCTAAGAACACTTGCGGTGTCCTGAAATGTTCGTAAATAAACAAAATCGGGGTGTCCTGAGGACGCTGTCCGTATTGTTCGCTGGCAAGTTGAAAGTGTTCTAAGAACACTCGCGGTGTTCTGAAATGTTCGTAAATAAACAAAATGGGGGTGTCCTGAGGACGCTGTCCGTATTGTTCGCTGGCAAGTTGAAAGTGTTCTAAGAACACTCGCGGTGTCCTGAAATGTTCGTAAATAAACAAAATGGGGGTGTCCTGAGGACGCTGTCCGTATTGTTCGCTGGCAAGTTGAAAGTGTTCTAAGAACACTCGCGGTGTCCTGAAATGTTCGTAAATAAACACAATGGGGGTGTCCTGAGGACTCTGTCCGTATTGTTCGCTGGCAAGTTGAAAGTGTTCTAAGAACACTCGCGGTGTCCTGAAATGTTCGTAAATAAACACAATGGGGGTGTCCTGAGGACTCTGTCCGTATTGTTCGCTGGCAAGTTGAAAGTGTTCTAAGAAAACTCACGGTGTCATGAAATGTTCGTAAATAAACAAAATGGGGGTGTCCTGAGGACGGTGTCCGTATTGTTCGCTGGCAAGTTGGAAGTGTTCTAAGAACACTCGCAGTGTCCTGAAATGTTTGTAAATAAACAAAATGGGGTGTCCTGAGGACGCTGTCCGTATTGTTCGCTGGCAAGTTGAACGCGTTCTAAGAACACTTGCGGTGTCCTGAAATGTTCGTAAATAAACAAAATGGGGTGTCCTGAGGACGCTGTCCGTATTGTTCACTGGCAAGTTGAAAGTGTTCAAAGAACACTCGCGGTGTCCTGAAATGTTCGTAAATAAACAAAATCGGGGTGTCCTGAGGACGCTGTCCGTATTGTTCGCTGGCAAGTTGAAAGTGTTCTAAGAACACTCGCGGTGTCCTGAAATGTTCGTAAATGAACAAAATGGGGGTGTCCTGAGGACGCTGTCCGTATTGTTCGCTGGCAAGTTGAAAGTGTTCTAAGAACACTCGCGGTGTCCTGAAATGTTCGTAAATAAACACAATGGGGGTGTCCTGAGGACGCTGTCCGTATTGTTCGCTGGCAAGTTGAAAGTGTTCTAAGAACACTCGCGGTGTCCTGAAATGTTCGTAAATAAACACAATGGGGGTGTCCTGAGGACCCTGTCCGTATTGTTCGCTGGCAAGTTGAAAGTGTTCTAAGAACACTCGCGGTGTCCTGAAATGTTCGTAAATAAACAAAATGGGGTGTCCTGAGGACGCTGTCCGTATTGTTCGCTGGCAAGTTGAACGCGTTCTAAGAACACTTGCGGTGTCCTGAAATGTTCGTAAATAAACACAATGGGGGTGTCCTGAGGACGCTGTCCGTATTGTTCGCTGGCAAGTTGAAAGTGTTCTAAGAACACTCGCGGTGTCCTGAAATGTTCGTAAATAAACAAAATGGGGGTGTCCTGAGGACGCTGTCCGTATTGTTCGCTGGCAAGTTGAAAGTGTTCTAAGAACACTCGCGGTGTCCTGAAATGTTCGTAAATAAACAAAATGGGGTGTCCTGAGGACGCTGTCCGTATTGTTCGCTGGCAAGTTGAAAGTGTTCTAAGAACACTCGCGGTGTCCTGAAATGTTCGTAAATAAACAAAATGGGGTGTCCTGAGGACGCGGTCCGTATTGTTCGCTGGCAAGTTGAACGCGTTCTAAGAACACTCGCGGTGTCCTGAAATGTTCGTAAATAAACAAAATGGGGTGTCCTGAGGACGCTGTCCGTATTGTTCGCTGGCAAGTTGAAAGTGTTCTAAGAACACTCGCGGTGTCCGGAAATGTTCGTAAATAAACACAATGGGGGTGTCCTGAGGACTCTGTCCGTATTGTTTGCTGGCAAGTTGAAAGTGTTCTAAGAACACTCGCGGTGTCCTGAAATGTTCGTAAATAAACACAATGGTGGTGTCCTGAGGACTCTGTCCGTATTGTTCGCTGGCTAGTTGAAAGTGTTCTAAGAATACTCACGGTGTCATGAAATGTTCGTAAATAAACAAAATGGGGGTGTCCTGAGGACAGTGTCCGTATTGTTCGCTGGCAAGTTGGAAGTGTTCTAAGAACACTCGCAGTGTCCTGAAATGTTTGTAAATAAACAAAATGGGGTGTCCTGAGGACGCTGTCCGTATTGTTCGCTGGCAAGTTGAACAAGTTCTAAGAACACTTGCGGTGTCCTGAAATGTTCGTAAATAAACAAAATCGGGTGTCCTGAGGACGCTGTCCGTATTGTTCACTGGCAAGTTGAAAGTGTTCAAAGAACACTCGCGGTGTCCTGAAATGTTCGTAAATAAACAAAATGAGATTGTCCTGAGGACGCTGTCCGTATTGTTCGCTGGCAAGTTGAAAGTGTTCTAAGAACACTCACGGTGTCCTGAAATGTTCGTAAATAAACAAAATGGGGGTGTCCTGAGGACGCTGTCCGTATTGTTCGCTGGCAAGTTGAAAGTGTTCTAAGAACACTCGCGGTGTCCTGAAATGTTCGTAAATAAACAAAATGGGGGTGTCCTGAGGACGCTGTCCGGATTGTATGCTGGCAAGTTGACAGTGTTCTAAGAACAGTCGCGGTGTCCTGAAATGTTCGTAAATAAACAAAATGGGGGTGTCCTGAGCACGCTGTCCGTATTGTTCGCTGGCAAGTTGAAAGTGTTCTAAGAACACTTGCAGTGTCCTGAAATGTTCGTAAATAAACAAAATTGGGGTGTCCTGAGGACGCTGTCCGTATTGTTCGCTGGCAAGTTGAAAGTGTTCTAAGAACACTGGCGGTGTCCTGAAATGTTCGTAAATAAACAAAATGGGGGTGTCCTGAAGACGCTGTCCGTATTGTTCGTTGGCAAGTTGAAAGTGTTCTAAGAACACTCGCTGTGTCCTGAAATGTTCGTAAATAAACAAAATGGGGGTGTCCTGAGGACACTGTCCGTATTGTTCGCTGGCAAGTTGAAAGTGTTCTAAGAACACTCGCGGTGTCCTGAAATGTTCGTAAATAAACAAAATGGGGGTGTCCTGAGGACGCTGTCCGTATTGTTCGCTGGCAAGTTGAAAGTGTTCTAAGAACACTCGCGGTGTCCTGAAATGTTCGTAAATAAACACAATGGGGGTGTCCTGAGGACGCTGTCCGTATTGTTCGCTGGCTAGTTGACAGTGTTCTAAGAACACTCGCGGTGTCCTGAAATGTTCGTAAATAAACAAAATGGGATTGTCCTGAGGACACTGTCCGTATTGTTCGCTGGCAAGTTGAAAGTGTTCTAAGAACACTCGCGGTGTCCTGAAATGTTCGTAAATAAACAAAATGGCGGTGTCCTGAGGACGCTGTCCATATTGTTCACTGGCAAGTTGAAAGTGTTCTAAGAACACTCGCGGTGTCCTGAAATGTTCGTAAATAAACACAATGGGGGTGTCCTGAGGACTCTGTCCGTATTGTTCGCTGGCAAGTTGAAAGTGTTCTAAGAACACTCACAGTGTCATGAAATGTTCGTAAATAAACAAAATGGGGGTGTCCTGAGGACACTGTCTGTATTGTTCGCTGGCAAGTTGGAAGTGTTCTAAGAACACTCGCGGTGTCCTGAAATGTTCGTAAATAAGCAAAATGGGGGTGTCCTGAGGACGCTGTCCGTATTGTTCACTGGCAAGTTGAAAGTGTTCTAAGAACACTCGCGGTGTCCTGAAATGTTCGTAAATAAACAAAATGTGGGTGTCCTGAGGATGCTGTCCGTATTGTTTGCTGGCAAGTTGAAAGCGTTCTAAGAACACTCGCGGTGTCCTGAAATGTTCGTAAAAAAACAAAATTCGGTGTCCTGAGGACGCTGTCCATATTGTTCACTGGCAAGTTGAAAGTGTTCTAAGAACACTCGCGGTGTCCTGAAATGTTCGTAAATAAACACAATGGGATTGTCCTGAGTTTGCTGTCTGTATTGTTCGCTGCAAGTTGAAAGTGTTCTAAGAACACTCACGGTGTCCTGAAATGTTCGTAAATAAACAAAATGGGGGTGTCCTGAGGACGCTGTCCGTATTGTTCGCTGGCAAGTTGAAAGTGTTCTAAGAACACTCGCGGTGTCCTGAAATGTTCGTAAATAAACAAAATGGGGGTGTCCTGAGGACGCTGTCCGGATTGTATGCTGGCAAGTTGACAGTGTTCTAAGAACAGTCGCGGTGTCCTGAAATGTTCGTAAATAAACAAAATGGGGGTGTCCTGAGCACGCTGTCCGTATTGTTCGCTGGCAAGTTGAAAGTGTTCTAAGAACACTTGCAGTGTCCTGAAATGTTCGTAAATAAACAAAATTGGGGTGTCCTGAGGACGCTGTCCGTATTGTTCGCTGGCAAGTTGAAAGTGTTCTAAGAACACTGGCGGTGTCCTGAAATGTTCGTAAATAAACAAAATGGGGGTGTCCTGAAGACGCTGTCCGTATTGTTCGTTGGCAAGTTGAAAGTGTTCTAAGAACACTCGCTGTGTCCTGAAATGTTCGTAAATAAACAAAATGGGGGTGTCCTGAGGACACTGTCCGTATTGTTCGCTGGCAAGTTGAAAGTGTTCTAAGAACACTCGCGGTGTCCTGAAATGTTCGTAAATAAACAAAATGGGGGTGTCCTGAGGACGCTGTCCGTATTGTTCGCTGGCAAGTTGAAAGTGTTCTAAGAACACTCGCGGTGTCCTGAAATGTTCGTAAATAAACACAATGGGGGTGTCCTGAGGACGCTGTCCGTATTGTTCGCTGGCTAGTTGACAGTGTTCTAAGAACACTCGCGGTGTCCTGAAATGTTCGTAAATAAACAAAATGGGATTGTCCTGAGGACACTGTCCGTATTGTTCGCTGGCAAGTTGAAAGTGTTCTAAGAACACTCGCGGTGTCCTGAAATGTTCGTAAATAAACAAAATGGCGGTGTCCTGAGGACGCTGTCCATATTGTTCACTGGCAAGTTGAAAGTGTTCTAAGAACACTCGCGGTGTCCTGAAATGTTCGTAAATAAACACAATGGGGGTGTCCTGAGGACTCTGTCCGTATTGTTCGCTGGCAAGTTGAAAGTGTTCTAAGAACACTCACAGTGTCATGAAATGTTCGTAAATAAACAAAATGGGGGTGTCCTGAGGACACTGTCTGTATTGTTCGCTGGCAAGTTGGAAGTGTTCTAAGAACACTCGCGGTGTCCTGAAATGTTCGTAAATAAGCAAAATGGGGGTGTCCTGAGGACGCTGTCCGTATTGTTCACTGGCAAGTTGAAAGTGTTCTAAGAACACTCGCGGTGTCCTGAAATGTTCGTAAATAAACAAAATGTGGGTGTCCTGAGGATGCTGTCCGTATTGTTTGCTGGCAAGTTGAAAGCGTTCTAAGAACACTCGCGGTGTCCTGAAATGTTCGTAAAAAAACAAAATTCGGTGTCCTGAGGACGCTGTCCATATTGTTCACTGGCAAGTTGAAAGTGTTCTAAGAACACTCGCGGTGTCCTGAAATGTTCGTAAATAAACACAATGGGATTGTCCTGAGTTTGCTGTCTGTATTGTTCGCTGGCAAGTTGAAAGTGTTCTAAGAACACTCACGGTGTCCTGAAATGTTCGTAAATAAACAAAATGGGGGTGTCCTGAGGACGCTGTCCGTATTGTTCGCTGGCAAGTTGAAAGTGTTCTAAGAACACTCGCTGTGTCCTGAAATGTTCCTAAATAAACAAAATTGGAGTGTCCTGAGGACGCTGTCCGTATTGTTCGCTTGCAAGTTGAAAGTGTTATAAGAACACTCGCGGTGTCCTGAAATTTTCGTAAATAAACAAAATGGGGGTGTCCTAAGGACGCTGTCCGTATTGTTCGCTGGCAAGTTGAAAGTGTTCTAAGAACACTCGCGGTGTCCTGAAATGTTCGTAAATAAACAAAATGGGGGTGTCCTGAGGACGCTGTCCGTATTGTTCGCTGGCAAGTTGAAAGTGTTCTAAGAACACTCGCGGTGTCCTGAAATGTTCGTAAATAAACAAAATGGGGTGTCCTGAGGACGCTGTCCGTGTTGTTCGCTGGCAAGTTGAAAGTGTTCTAAGAACACTCGCGGTGTCCTGAAATGTTCGTAAATAAACACAATGGGGGTGTCCTGAGGACTCTGTCCGTATTGTTCACTGGCAAGTTGAAAGTGTTCTAAGAACACTCGCGGTGTCCTGAAATGTTCGTAAATAAACACAATGGGGGTGTCCTGAGGACTCTGTCCGTATTGTTCGCTGGCAAGTTGAAAGTGTTCTAAGAACACTCAGGGTGTCATGAAATGTGCGTAAATAAACAAAATGGGGGTGTCCTGAGGACGGTGTCCGTATTGTTCGCTGGCAAGTTGGAGGTGTTCTAAGAACACTCGCGGTGTCCTGAAATGTTTGTAAATAAACAAAATGGGGTGTCCTCAGGACGCTGTCCGTATTGTTCGCTGGCAAGTTGAACGCGTTCTAAGAACACTTGCGGTGTCCTGAAATGTTCGTAAATAAACAAAATGGGGTGTCCTGAGGACGCTGTCCGTATTGTTCACTGGCAAGTTGAAAGTGTTCAAAGAACACTCGCGGTGTCCTGAAATGTCCGTAAATAAACAAAATGGGGGTGTCCTGAGGACGCTGTCCGTATTGTTCGCTGGCAAGTTGAAAGTGTTCTAAGAACACTCGCTGTGTCCTGAAATGTTCCTAAATAAACAAAATTGGAGTGTCCTGAGGACGCTGTCCGTATTGTTCGCTGGCAAGTTGAAAGTGTTCTAAGAACACTCGCGGTGTCCTGAAATTTTCGTAAATAAACAAAATGGGGGTGTCCTGAGGACGCTGTCCGTATTGTTCGCTGGCAAGTTGAAAGTGTTCTAAGAACACTCGCGGTGTCCTGAAATGTTCGTAAATAAACAAAATGGGGGTGTCCTGAGGACGCTGTCCGTATTGTTCGCTGGCAAGTTGAAAGTGTTCTAAGAACACTCGCGGTGTCCTGAAATGTTCGTAAATAAACAAAATGGGGTGTCCTGAGGACGCTGTCCGTGTTGTTCGCTGGCAAGTTGAAAGTGTTCTAAGAACACTCGCGGTGTCCTGAAATGTTCGTAAATAAACACAATGGGGGTGTCCTGAGGACTCTGTCCGTATTGTTCGCTGGCAAGTTGAAAGTGTTCTAAGAACACTCGCGGTGTCCTGAAATGTTCGTAAATAAACACAATGGGGGTGTCCTGAGGACGGTGTCCGTATTGTTCGCTGGCAAGTTGGAAGTGTTCTAAGAACACTCGCGGTGTCCTGAAATGTTTGTAAATAAACAAAATGGGGTGTCCTCAGGACGCTGTCCGTATTGTTCGCTGGCAAGTTGAACGCGTTCTAAGACCACTCGCGGTGTTCTGAAATGTTCGTAAATAAACAAAATGGGGGTGTCCTGAGGACGCTGTCCGTATTGTTCGCTGGCAAGTTGAAAGTGTTCTAAGAACACTCGCGGTGTCCTGAAATGTTCGTAAATAAACAAAATGGGGGTGTCCTGAGGACGCTGTCCGTATTGTTCGCTGGCAAGTTGAAAGTGTTCTAAGAACACTCGCGGTGTTCTGAAATGTTCGTAAATAATCAAAATGGGGGTGTCCTGAGGACGCTGTCCGTATTGTTCGCTGGCAAGTTGAAAGTGTTCTAAGAACACTCGCGGTGTCCTGAAATGTTCGTAAATAAACAAAATGGGGGTGTCCTGAGGACGCTGTCCGTATTGTTCGCTGGCAAGTTGAAAGTGTTCTAAGAACACTCGCGGTGTCCTGAAATGTTCGTAAATAAACAAAATGGGGTGTCCTGAGGACGCTGTCCTTATTGTTCGCTGGCAAGTTGAACGCGTTCTAAGAACACTTGCGGTGTCCTGAAATGTTCGTAAATAAACACAATCGGGGTGTCCTGAGGATGCTGTCCGTATTGTTTGCTGGCAAGTTGAAAGTGTTCTAAGAACACTTGCGGTGTCCTGAAATGTTCGTAAATAAACAAAATCGGGGTGTCCTGAGGACGCTGTCCGTATTGTTCGCTGGCAAGTTGAAAGTGTTCTAAGAACACTCGCGGTGTTCTGAAATGTTCGTAAATAAACAAAATGGGGGTGTCCTGAGGACGCTGTCCGTATTGTTCGCTGGCAAGTTGAAAGTGTTCTAAGAACACTCGCGGTGTCCTGAAATGTTCGTAAATAAACAAAATGGGGGTGTCCTGAGGACGCTGTCCGTATTGTTCGCTGGCAAGTTGAAAGTGTTCTAAGAACACTCGCGGTGTCCTGAAATGTTCGTAAATAACAAAATGGGGTGTCCTGAGGACGCTGTCCGTATTGTTTGCTGGCAAGTTGAACGCGTTCTAAGAACACTTGCGGTGTCCTGAAATGTTCGTAAATAAACACAATGGGGGTGTCCTGAGGATGCTGTCCGTATTGTTTGCTGGCAAGTTGAAAGTGTTCTAAGAACACTTGCTGTGTCCTGAAATGTTCGTAAATAAACAAAATGCAATTGTCCTGAGGACGCTGTCCGTATTGTTCGCTGGCAAGTTGAAAGTGTTCTAAGAACACTCGCGGTGTCCTGAAATGTTCGTAAATAAACAAAGTGGGGGTGTCCTGAGGACGCTGTCCGTATTGTTCGCTGGCAAGTTGAAAGTGTTCTAAGAACACTTGCGGTGTCCTGAAATGTTCGTAAATAAACAAAATGGGGGTGTCCTGAGGACGCTGTCCGTATTGTTCGCTGGCAAGTTGAAAGTGTTCTAAGAACACTCGCGGTGTCCTGAAATGTTCCTAAATAAACAAAATTGGGGTTTCCTGAGGACGCTGTCCGTATTGTTCGCTGGCAAGTTGAAAGTGTTCTAAGAACACTGGCAGCGTCCTGAAATGTTCGTAAAAAAACAGAATGGGGGTGTCCTGAAGACGCTGTCCGTATTGTTCGTTGGCAAGTTGAAAGTGTTCTAAGAACACTCGCTGTGTCCTGAAATGTTCGTAAATAAACAAAATGGGGGTGTCCTGAGGACGCTGTCTGTATTGTTCGCTGGCAAGTTGAAAGTGTTCTAAAACACTCGCGGTGTCCTGAAATGTTCGTAAATAAACAAAATGGGGGTGTCCTGAGGACGCTCTCCATATTGTTCGCTGGCAAGTTGAAAGTGTTCTAAGAACACTCGCGGTGTCCTGAAATGTTCGTAAATAAACACAATGGGGGTGTCCTGAGGACGCTGTCCGTATTGTTCGCTGGCTAGTTGAAAGCGTTCTAAGAACACTCGCGGTGTCCTGAAATGTTCGTAAATAAACAAAATGGGATTGTCCTTAGGACACTGTCCGTATTGTTCGCTGGTAAGTTGAAAGTGTTCTAAGAACACTCGCGGTGTCCTGAAATGTTCGTAAATAAACAAAATAGGGGTGTCCTGAGGACGCTGTCCATTTTGTTCACTGGCAAGTTGAAAGTGTTCTAAGAACACTCGCGGTGTCCTGAAATGTTCGTAAATAAACACAATGGGGGTGTCCTGAGGACTCTGTCCGTATTGTTCGCTGGCAAGTTGAAAGTGTTCTAAGAACACTCACCGTGTCATGAAATGTTCGTAAATAAAGAAAATGGGGGTGTCCTGAGGACGCTGTCCGTATTGTTTGCTGGCAAGTTGAAAGTGTTCTAACAACACTCGCGGCGTCCTGAAATGTTCCTAAATAAACAAAATGTGGGTGTCCTGAGGACGCTGTCCGTATTGTTTGCTGGCAAGTTGAAAGCGTTCTAAGAACACTCGCGGTGTCCTGAAATGTTCGTAAATAAAAAAAATGGGTGTGTCAAAATGGGTGTGTCCTGAGGACGCTCTCCGTATTGTTCGCCGACAAGTTGAAAGTGTTCTAAGAACACTCGCGGTGTCCTGAAATGTTCGTAAATAAACAAAATGGGGGTGTCCTGAGGACGCTGTCCGTATTGTTCGCTGGCAAGTTGAAAGTGTTCTAAGAACACTCGCGGTGTCCTGAAATGTTCGTAAATAAACAAAATGGGGGTGTCCTAAGGACGCTGTCTGTATTGTTCGCTGGCAAGTTGAAAGTGTTCTAAGAACACTCGCGGTGTCCTGAAATGTTCGTAAATAAACAAAATGGGGGTGTCCTGAGGACGCTGTCCGTATTGTTCGCTGGCAAGTTGAAAGTGTTCTAAGAACACTTGCGGTGTCCTGAAATGTTCGTAAATAAACAAAATGGGGGTGTCCTGAGGACGCTGTCCGTATTGTTCACTGGCAAGTAGAAAGTGTTCTAAGAACCCTCGCGGTGTCCTGAAATGTTCGTAAATAAACAAAATGGGGGTGTCCTGAGGACGCTGTCCGTATTGTTCGCTGGCAAGTTGAAAGTGTTCTAAGAACACTCACGGTGTCCTGAAATGTTCGTAAATAAACACAATGGGGTGTCCTGAGGACGCTGTCCGTATTGTTCGCTGGCAAGTTGAAAGTGTTCTAAGAACACTCGCGGTGTCCTGAAATGTTCGTAAATAAACAAAATGGGATTGTCCTGAGGACGCTGTCCGTATTGTTCGCTGGCAAGTTGAAAGTGTTCTAAGAACACTCGCGGTGTCCTGAAATGTTCGTAAATAAACAAAATGGGGGTGTCCTGAGTACGTTGTCCGTATTGTATGCTGGCAAGTTGAAAGTGTTCTAATAACACTCGCGGTGTCCTGAAATGTTCGTAAATAAACAAAATGGGGGTGTCCTGATGACGCTGTCCGTATTGTTCGCTGGCAAGTTGAAAGTGTTCTAAGAACACTGGCGGTGTCCTGAAATGTTCATAAATAAACAAAATGGGGGTGTCCTGAGGACGCTGTCCGTATTGTTCGCTGGCAAGTTGAAAGTGTTCTAAGAACACTCGCGGTGTCCTGAAATGTTCGTAAATAAACAAAATGGGGGTGTCCTGAGGACGCTGTCCGTATTGTTCGCTGGCAAGTTGAAAGTGTTCTAAGAACACTCGTAGTGTCCTGAAATGTTCGTAAATAAACAAAATGGGGGTGTCCTGAGTACGCTGTCCGTATTGTTCGCTGGCAAGTTGAAAGTGTTCTAAGAACACTTGCGGTGTCCTGAAATGTTCGTAAATAAACAAAATGGGGGTGTCCTGAGGACGCTGTCCGTATTGTTCGCTGGCAAGTTGAAAGTGTTCTAAGAACACTCGCGGTGTCCTGAAATGTTCCTAAATAAACAAAATTGGGGTTTCCTGAGGACGCTGTCCGTATTGTTCGCTGGCAAGTTGAAAGTGTTCTAAGAACACTGGCAGCGTCCTGAAATGTTCGTAAAAAAACAGAATGGGGGTGTCCTGAAGACGCTGTCCGTATTGTTCGTTGGCAAGTTGAAAGTGTTCTAAGAACACTCGCTGTGTCCTGAAATGTTCGTAAATAAACAAAATGGGGGTGTCCTGAGGACGCTGTCTGTATTGTTCACTGGCAAGTTGAAAGTGTTCTAAAACACTCGCGGTGTCCTGAAATGTTCGTAAATAAACAAAATGGGGGTGTCCTGAGGACGCTCTCCATATTGTTCGCTGGCAAGTTGAAAGTGTTCTAAGAACACTCGCGGTGTCCTGAAATGTTCGTAAATAAACACAATGGGGGTGACCTGAGGACGCTGTCCGTATTGTTCGCTGGCTAGTTGAAAGCGTTCTAAGAACACTCGCGGTGTCCTGAAATGTTCGTAAATAAACAAAATGGGATTGTCCTTAGGACACTGTCCGTATTGTTCGCTGGTAAGTTGAAAGTGTTCTAAGAACACTCGCGGTGTCCTGAAATGTTCGTAAATAAACAAAATAGGGGTGTCCTGAGGACGCTGTCCATTTTATTCACTGGCAAGTTGAAAGTGTTCTAAGAACACTCGCGGTGTCCTGAAATGTTCGTAAATAAACACAATGGGGGTGTCCTGAGGACTCTGTCCGTATTGTTCGCTGGCAAGTTGAAAGTGTTCTAAGAACACTCACCGTGTCATGAAATGTTCGTAAATAAAGAAAATGGGGGTGTCCTGAGGACACTGTCCGTATTGTTCGCTGGCAAGTTGGAAGTGTTCTAACAACACTCGCGGCGTCCTGAAATGTTCCTAAATAAACAAAATGTGGGTGTCCTGAGGACGCTGTCCGTATTGTTTGCTGGCAAGTTGAAAGCGTTCTAAGAACACTCGCGGTGTCCTGAAATGTTCGTAAATAAAAAAAATGGGTGTGTCAAAATGGGTGTGTCCTGAGGACGCTCTCCGTATTGTTCGCTGACAAGTTGAAAGTGTTCTAAGAACACTCGCGGTGTCCTGAAATGTTCGTAAATAAACAAAATGGGGGTGTCCTGAGGACGCTGTCCGTATTGTTCGCTGGCAAGTTGAAAGTGTTCTAAGAACACTCGCGGTGTCCTGAAATGTTCGTAAATAAACAAAATGGGGGTGTCCTAAGGACGCTGTCTGTATTGTTCGCTGGCAAGTTGAAAGTGTTCTAAGAACACTCGCGGTGTCCTGAAATGTTCGTAAATAAACAAAATGGGGGTGTCCTGAGGACGCTGTCCGTATTGTTCGCTGGCAAGTTGAAAGTGTTCTAAGAACACTTGCGGTGTCCTGAAATGTTCGTAAATAAACAAAATGGGGGTGTCCTGAGGACGCTGTCCGTATTGTTCACTGGCAAGTAGAAAGTGTTCTAAGAACCCTCACGGTGTCCTGAAATGTTCGTAAATAAACAAAATGGGGGTGTCCTGAGGACGCTGTCCGTATTGTTCGCTGGCAAGTTGAAAGTGTTCTAAGAACACTCGCGGTGTCCTGAAATGTTCGTAAATAAACAAAATGGGGGTGTCCTGAGGACGCTGTCTGTATTGTTCGCTGGCAAGTTGAAAGTGTTCTAAGAACACTCGCGGTGTCCTGAAATGTTCGTAAATAAACAAAATGGGGGTGTCCTGAGGACGCTGTCCGTATTGTTCGCTGGCAAGTTGAAAGTGTTCTAAGAACACTTGCGGTGTCCTGAAATGTTCGTAAATAAACAAAATGGGGGTGTCCTGAGGACGCTGTCCGTATTGTTCGCTGGCAAGTAGAAAGTGTTCTAAGAACCCTCGCGGTGTCCTGAAATGTTCGTAAATAAACAAAATGGGGGTGTCCTGAGGACGCTGTCCGTATTGTTCGCTGGCAAGTTGAAAGTGTTCTAAGAACACTCGCGGTGTCCTGAAATGTTCGTAAATAAACACAATGGGGTGTCCTGAGGACGCTGTCCGTATTGTTCGCTGGCAAGTTGAAAGTGTTCTAAGAACACTCGCGGTGTCCTGAAATGTTCGTAAATAAACAAAATGGGATTGTCCTGAGGACGCTGTCCGTATTGTTCGCTGGCAAGTTGAAAGTGTTCTAAGAACACTCGCGGTGTCCTGAAATGTTCGTAAATAAACAAAATTGGGGTGTCCTGAGGACGCTGTCCGTATTGTTCGCTGGCAAGTTGAAAGTGTTCTAAGAACACTGGCGGTGTCCTGAAATGTTCATAAATAAACAAAATGGGGGTGTCCTGAGGACGCTGTCCGTATTGTTCGCTGGCAAGTTGAAAGTGTTCTAAGAACACTCGCGGTGTCCTGAAATGTTCGTAAATAAACAAAATGGGGGTGTCCTGAGGACGCTGTCCGTATTGTTCGCTGGCAAGTTGAAAGTGTTCTAAGAACACTCGTAGTGTCCTGAAATGTTCGTAAATAAACAAAATGGGGGTGTCCTGAGTACGCTGTCCGTATTGTTCGCTGGCAAGTTGAAAGTGTTCTAAGAACACTCGCAGTGTCCTGAAATGTTCGTAAATAAACACATTGGGGGTGTCCTGAGGACGCTGTCCGTATTGTTCGCTGGCTAGTTGACATTGTTCTAAGAACACTCGCAGTGTCCTCAAATGTTCGTAAATAAACAAAATGGGATTGTCTTGAGGACACTGTCCGTATTGTTCGCTGGCAAGTTGAAAGTGTTCTAAGAACACTCGCGGTGTCCTGAAATGTTCGTAAATAAACAAAATGGCGGTGTCCTGAGGACGCTGTCCATATTGTTCACTGGCAAGTTGAAAGTGTTCTAAGAACACTCGCGTTGTCCTGAAATGTTCGTAAATAAACACAATGGGGGTGTCCTGAGGACTCTGTGCGTATTGTTCGCTGGCAAGTTGAAAGTGTTCTAAGAACACTCACAGTGTCATGAAATGTTCGTAAATAAACAAAATGGGGGTGTCCTGAGGACACTGGGCCTCATTAGGACCCTGGCGGTAAGGGGTTTGCGCCAGCGTTAGCTGCGCCGACCCCTTACCGCCAACTACGAGTTCCCAGAGCGCCATGGTCATTTTTCCGCCCGCTTTTTGCGGGCGTAAAAATCCATGGCGCTATGGGACCTCGGTGTTAATTACGCCACCGTAGTGTACGGTGGCGTAATTAACACCTTCCCCACTCCCATTGAGCCCTATGGGGCCGAAATGGGAATGGGGAAGGGTAAATGGGTCAATGGGGACTTACCGCCCCGCCGACCTCGGAATGGGGCGGTAAGTCCGCCATCCGCCATGGCGTAAAGGGACTTTGCGCCATGGCGGAAAATTCCGCCGATGGCGGAAAAAATCCGCCAGGGTCGTAATGAGGGCCACTGTCTGTATTGTTCGCTGGCAAGTTGGAAGTGTTCTAAGAACACTTGCGGTGTCCTGAAATGTTCGTAAATAAGCAAAATGGGGGTGTCCTGAGGACGCTGTCCGTATTGTTCGCTGGCAAGTTGAAAGTGTTCTAAGAACACTCGCGGTGTCCTGAAATGTTCGTAAATAAACAAAATGGGGTGTCCTGAGGACGCTGTCCATATTGTTCACTGGCAAGTTGAAAGTGTTCTAAGAACACTCGCTGTGTCCTGAAATGTTCGTAAATAAACAAAATCGGGGTGTCCTGAGGACGCTGTCCGTATTGTTCACTGGCAAGTTGAAAGTGTTCTAAGAACACTCGCGGTGTCCTGAAATGTTCGTAAATAAACACAATGGGATTGTCCTGAGTTTGCTGTCTGTATTGTTCGCTGGCAAGTTGAAAGTGTTCTAAGAACACTCACGGTGTCCTGAAATGTTCGTAAATAAACAAAATGAGGGTGTCCTGAGGACGCTGTCCGTATTGTTCGCTGGCAAGTTGAAAGTGTTCTAAGAACACTCGCTGTGTCCTGAAATGTTCCTAAATAAACAAAATGGGATTGTCCTTAGGACACTGTCCGTATTGTTCGCTGGTAAGTTGAAAGTGTTCTAAGAACACTCGCGGTGTCCTGAAATGTTCGTAAATAAACAAAATAGGGGTGTCCTGAGGACGCTGTCCATTTTATTCACTGGCAAGTTGAAAGTGTTCTAAGAACACTCGCGGTGTCCTGAAATGTTCGTAAATAAACACAATGGGGGTGTCCTGAGGACTCTGTCCGTATTGTTCGCTGGCAAGTTGAAAGTGTTCTAAGAACACTCACCGTGTCATGAAATGTTCGTAAATAAAGAAAATGGGGGTGTCCTGAGGACACTGTCCGTATTGTTCGCTGGCAAGTTGGAAGTGTTCTAACAACACTCGTGGCGTCCTGAAATGTTCCTAAATAAACAAAATGTGGGTGTCCTGAGGACGCTGTCCGTATTGTTTGCTGGCAAGTTGAAAGCGTTCTAAGAACACTCGCGGTGTCCTGAAATGTTCGTAATTAAAAAAAATGGGTGTGTCAAAATGGGTGTGTCCTGAGGACGCTCTCCGTATTGTTCGCTGACAAGTTGAAAGTGTTCTAAGAACACTCGCGGTGTCCTGAAATGTTCGTAAATAAACAAAATGGGGGTGTCCTGAGGACGCTGTCCGTATTGTTCGCTGGCAAGTTGAAAGTGTTCTAAGAACACTCGCGGTGTCCTGAAATGTTCGTAAATAAACAAAATGGGGGTGTCCTAAGGACGCTGTCTGTATTGTTCGCTGGCAAGTTGAAAGTGTTCTAAGAACACTCGCGGTGTCCTGAAATGTTCGTAAATAAACAAAATGGGGGTGTCCTGAGGACGCTGTCCGTATTGTTCGCTGGCAAGTTGAAAGTGTTCTAAGAACACTTGCGGTGTCCTGAAATGTTCGTAAATAAACAAAATGGGGGTGCCCTGAGGACGCTGTCCGTATTGTTCACTGGCAAGTAGAAAGTGTTCTAAGAACCCTCGCGGTGTCCTGAAATGTTCGTAAATAAACAAAATGGGGGTGTCCTGAGGACGCTGTCCGTATTGTTCGCTGGCAAGTTGAAAGTGCTCTAAGAACACTCGCGGTGTCCTGAAATGTTCGTAAATAAACACAATGGGGTGTCCTGAGGACGCTGTCCATATTGTTCGCTGGCAAGTTGAAAGTGTTCTAAGAACACTCGCGGTGTCCTGAAATGTTCGTAAATAAACAAAATGGGATTGTCCTGAGGACGCTGTCCGTATTGTTCGCTTGCAAGTTGAAAGTGTTCTAAGAACACTTGCGGTGTCCTGAAATGTTCGTAAATAAACAAAATGGGGGTGTCCTGAGTACGCTGTCCGTATTGTATGCTGGCAAGTTGAAAGTGTTCTAATAACACTCGCGGTGTCCTGAAATGTTCGTAAATAAACAAAATGGGGGTGTCCTGATGACGCTGTCCGTATTGTTCGCTGGCAAGTTGAAAGTGTTCTAAGAACACTTGCAGTGTCCTGAAATGTTCCTAAATAAACAAAATTGGGGTGTCCTGAGGACGCTGTCCGTATTGTTCGCTGGCAAGTTGAAAGTGTTCTAAGAACACTGGCGGTGTCCTGAAATGTTCATAAATAAACAAAATGGGGGTGTCCTGAGGACGCTGTCCGTATTGTTCGCTGGCAAGTTGAAAGTGTTCTAAGAACACTCGCGGTGTCCTGAAATGTTCGTAAATAAACAAAATGGGGGTGTCCTGAGGACGCTGTCCGTATTGTTCGCTGGCAAGTTGAAAGTGTTCTAAGAACACTCGTAGTGTCCTGAAATGTTCGTAAATAAACAAAATGGGGGTGTCCTGAGTACGCTGTCCGTATTGTTCGCTGGCAAGTTGAAAGTGTTCTAAGAACACTCGCAGTGTCCTGAAATGTTCGTAAATAAACACATTGGGGGTGTCCTGAGGACGCTGTCCGTATTGTTCGCTGGCTAGTTGACATTGTTCTAAGAACACTCGCAGTGTCCTCAAATGTTCGTAAATAAACAAAATGGGATTGTCTTGAGGACACTGTCCGTATTGTTCGCTGGCAAGTTGAAAGTGTTCTAAGAACACTCGCGGTGTCCTGAAATGTTCGTAAATAAACAAAATGGCGGTGTCCTGAGGACGCTGTCCATATTGTTCACTGGCAAGTTGAAAGTGTTCTAAGAACACTCGCGTTGTCCTGAAATGTTCGTAAATAAACACAATGGGGGTGTCCTGAGGACTCTGTGCGTATTGTTCGCTGGCAAGTTGAAAGTGTTCTAAGAACACTCACAGTGTCATGAAATGTTCGTAAATAAATAAAATGGGGGTGTCCTGAGGACACTGGGCCTCATTAGGACCCTGGCGGTAAGGGGTTTGCGCCAGCGTTAGCTGCGCCGACCCCTTACCGCCAACTACGAGTTCCCAGAGCGCCATGGTCATTTTTCCGCCCGCTTTTTGCGGGCGTAAAAATCCATGGCGCTATGGGACCTCGGTGTTAATTACGCCACCGTAGTGTACGGTGGCGTAATTAACACCTTCCCCACTCCCATTGAGCCCTATGGGGCCGAAATGGGAATGGGGAAGGGTAAATGGGTCAATGGGGACTTACCGCCCCGCCGACCTCGGAATGGGGCGGTAAGTCCGCCATCCGCCATGGCGTAAAGGGACTTTGCGCCATGGCGGAAAATTCCGCCGATGGCGGAAAAAATCCGCCAGGGTCGTAATGAGGGCCACTGTCTGTATTGTTCGCTGGCAAGTTGGAAGTGTTCTAAGAACACTTGCGGTGTCCTGAAATGTTCGTAAATAAGCAAAATGGGGGTGTCCTGAGGACGCTGTCCGTATTGTTCGCTGGCAAGTTGAAAGTGTTCTAAGAACACTCGCGGTGTCCTGAAATGTTCGTAAATAAACAAAATGGGGTGTCCTGAGGACGCTGTCCGTATTGTTCACTGGCAAGTTGAAAGTGTTCTAAGAACACTCGCGGTGTCCTGAAATGTTCGTAAATAAACACAATGGGATTGTCCTGAGTTTGCTGTCTGTATTGTTCGCTGGCAAGTTGAAAGTGTTCTAAGAACACTCACGGTGTCCTGAAATGTTCGTAAATAAACAAAATGAGGGTGTCCTGAGGACGCTGTCCGTATTGTTCGCTGGCAAGTTGAAAGTGTTCTAAGAACACTCGCTGTGTCCTGAAATGTTCCTAAATAAACAAAATGGGATTGTCCTTAGGACACTGTCCGTATTGTTCGCTGGTAAGTTGAAAGTGTTCTAAGAACACTCGCGGTGTCCTGAAATGTTCGTAAATAAACAAAATAGGGGTGTCCTGAGGACGCTGTCCATTTTATTCACTGGCAAGTTGAAAGTGTTCTAAGAACACTCGCGGTGTCCTGAAATGTTCGTAAATAAACACAATGGGGGTGTCCTGAGGACTCTGTCCGTATTGTTCGCTGGCAAGTTGAAAGTGTTCTAAGAACACTCACCGTGTCATGAAATGTTCGTAAATAAAGAAAATGGGGGTGTCCTGAGGACACTGTCCGTATTGTTCGCTGGCAAGTTGGAAGTGTTCTAACAACACTCGTGGCGTCCTGAAATGTTCCTAAATAAACAAAATGTGGGTGTCCTGAGGACGCTGTCCGTATTGTTTGCTGGCAAGTTGAAAGCGTTCTAAGAACACTCGCGGTGTCCTGAAATGTTCGTAAATAAAAAAAATGGGTGTGTCAAAATGGGTGTGTCCTGAGGACGCTCTCCGTATTGTTCGCTGACAAGTTGAAAGTGTTCTAAGAACACTCGCGGTGTCCTGAAATGTTCGTAAATAAACAAAATGGGGGTGTCCTGAGGACGCTGTCCGTATTGTTCGCTGGCAAGTTGAAAGTGTTCTAAGAACACTCGCGGTGTCCTGAAATGTTCGTAAATAAACAAAATGGGGGTGTCCTAAGGACGCTGTCTGTATTGTTCGCTGGCAAGTTGAAAGTGTTCTAAGAACACTCGCGGTGTCCTGAAATGTTCGTAAATAAACAAAATGGGGGTGTCCTGAGGACGCTGTCCGTATTGTTCGCTGGCAAGTTGAAAGTGTTCTAAGAACACTTGCGGTGTCCTGAAATGTTCGTAAATAAACAAAATGGGGGTGTCCTGAGGACGCTGTCCGTATTGTTCACTGGCAAGTAGAAAGTGTTCTAAGAACCCTCGCGGTGTCCTGAAATGTTCGTAAATAAACAAAATGGGGGTGTCCTGAGGACGCTGTCCGTATTGTTCGCTGGCAAGTTGAAAGTGTTCTAAGAACACTCGCGGTGTCCTGAAATGTTCGTAAATAAACACAATGGGGTGTCCTGAGGACGCTGTCCGTATTGTTCGCTGGCAAGTTGAAAGTGTTCTAAGAACACTCGCGGTGTCCTGAAATGTTCGTAAATAAACAAAATGGGATTGTCCTGAGGACGCTGTCCGTATTGTTCGCTGGCAAGTTGAAAGTGTTCTAAGAACACTCGCGGTGTCCTGAAATGTTCGTAAATAAACAAAATGGGGGTGTCCTGAGTACGCTGTCCGTATTGTATGCTGGCAAGTTGAAAGTGTTCTAATAACACTCGCGGTGTCCTGAAATGTTCGTAAATAAACAAAATGGGGGTGTCCTGATGACGCTGTCCGTATTGTTCGCTGGCAAGTTGAAAGTGTTCTAAGAACACTTGCAGTGTCCTGAAATGTTCCTAAATAAACAAAATTGGGGTGTCCTGAGGACGCTGTCCGTATTGTTCGCTGGCAAGTTGAAAGTGTTCTAAGAACACTGGCGGTGTCCTGAAATGTTCATAAATAAACAAAATGGGGGTGTCCTGAGGACGCTGTCCGTATTGTTCGCTGGCAAGTTGAAAGTGTTCTAAGAACACTCGCGGTGTCCTGAAATGTTCGTAAATAAACAAAATGGGGGTGTCCTGAGGACGCTGTCCGTATTGTTCGCTGGCAAGTTGAAAGTGTTCTAAGAACACTCGTAGTGTCCTGAAATGTTCGTAAATAAACAAAATGGGGGTGTCCTGAGTACGCTGTCCGTATTGTTCGCTGGCAAGTTGAAAGTGTTCTAAGAACACTCGCAGTGTCCTGAAATGTTCGTAAATAAACACATTGGGGGTGTCCTGAGGACGCTGTCCGTATTGTTCGCTGGCTAGTTGACATTGTTCTAAGAACACTCGCAGTGTCCTCAAATGTTCGTAAATAAACAAAATGGGATTGTCTTGAGGACACTGTCCGTATTGTTCGCTGGCAAGTTGAAAGTGTTCTAAGAACACTCGCGGTGTCCTGAAATGTTCGTAAATAAACAAAATGGCGGTGTCCTGAGGACGCTGTCCATATTGTTCACTGGCAAGTTGAAAGTGTTCTAAGAACACTCGCGTTGTCCTGAAATGTTCGTAAATAAACACAATGGGGGTGTCCTGAGGACTCTGTGCGTATTGTTCGCTGGCAAGTTGAAAGTGTTCTAAGAACACTCACAGTGTCATGAAATGTTCGTAAATAAACAAAATGGGGGTGTCCTGAGGACACTGGGCCTCATTAGGACCCTGGCGGTAAGGGGTTTGCGCCAGCGTTAGCTGCGCCGACCCCTTACCGCCAACTACGAGTTCCCAGAGCGCCATGGTCATTTTTCAGCCCGCTTTTTGCGGGCGTAAAAATCCATGGCGCTATGGGGCCTCGGTGTTAATTACGCCACCGTAGTGTACGGTGGCGTAATTAACACCTTCCCCACTCCCATTGAGCCCTATGGGGCCGAAATGGGAATGGGGAAGGGTAAATGGGTCAATGGGGACTTACCGCCCCGCCGACCTCGGAATGGGGCGGTAAGTCCGCCATCCGCCATGGCGTAAAGGGACTTTGCGCCATGGCGGAAAAGTCCGCCGATGGCGGAAAAAATCCGCCAGGGTCGTAATGAGGGCCACTGTCTGTATTGTTCGCTGGCAAGTTGGAAGTGTTCTAAGAACACTTGCGGTGTCCTGAAATGTTCGTAAATAAGCAAAATGGGGGTGTCCTGAGGACGCTGTCCGTATTGTTCGCTGGCAAGTTGAAAGTGTTCTAAGAACACTCGCAGTGTCCTGAAATGTTCGTAAATAAACACATTGGGGGTGTCCTGAGGACGCTGTCCGTATTGTTCGCTGGCTAGTTGACATTGTTCTAAGAACACTCGCAGTGTCCTCAAATGTTCGTAAATAAACAAAATGGGATTGTCTTGAGGACACTGTCCGTATTGTTCGCTGGCAAGTTGAAAGTGTTCTAAGAACACTCGCGGTGTCCTGAAATGTTCGTAAATAAACAAAATGGCGGTGTCCTGAGGACGCTGTCCATATTTTTCACTGGCAAGTTGAAAGTGTTCTAAGAACACTCGCGTTGTCCTGAAATGTTCGTAAATAAACACAATGGGGGTGTCCTGAGGACTCTGTGCGTATTGTTCGCTGGCAAGTTGAAAGTGTTCTAAGAACACTCACAGTGTCATGAAATGTTCGTAAATAAACAAAATGGGGGTGTCCTGAGGACACTGGGCCTCATTAGGACCCTGGCGGTAAGGGGTTTGCGCCAGCGTTAGCTGCGCCGACCCCTTACCGCCAACTACGAGTTCCCAGAGCGCCATGGTCATTTTTCCGCCCGCTTTTTGCGGGCGTAAAAATCCATGGCGCTATGGGGCCTCGGTGTTAATTACGCCACCGTAGTGTACGGTGGCGTAATTAACACCTTCCCCACTCCCATTGAGCCCTATGGGGCCGAAATGGGAATGGGGAAGGGTAAATGGGTCAATGGGGACTTACCGCCCCGCCGACCTCGGAATGGGGCGGTAAGTCCGCCATCCGCCATGGCGTAAAGGGACTTTGCGCCATGGCGGAAAAGTCCGCCGATGGCGGAAAAAATCCGCCAGGGTCGTAATGAGGGCCACTGTCTGTATTGTTCGCTGGCAAGTTGGAAGTGTTCTAAGAACACTTGCGGTGTCCTGAAATGTTCGTAAATAAGCAAAATGGGGGTGTCCTGAGGACGCTGTCCGTATTGTTCGCTGGCAAGTTGAAAGTGTTCTAAGAACACTCGCGGTGTCCTGAAATGTTAGTAAATAAACAAAATGGGGTGTCCTGAGGACGCTGTCCATATTGTTCACTGGCAAGTTGAAAGTGTTCTAAGAACACTCGCTGTGTCCTGAAATGTTCGTAAATAAACAAAATCGGGGTGTCCTGAGGACGCTGTCCGTATTGTTCACTGGCAAGTTGAAAGTGTTCTAAGAACACTCGCGGTGTCCTGAAATGTTCGTAAATAAACACAATGGGATTGTCCTGAGTTTGCTGTCTGTATTGTTCGCTGGCAAGTTGAAAGTGTTCTAAGAACACTCACGGTGTCATGAAATATTCGTAAATAAACAAAATGAGGGTGTCCTGAGGACGCTGTCCGTATTGTTCGCTGGCAAGTTGAAAGTGTTCTAAGAACACTCGCTGTGTCCTGAAATGTTCCTAAATAAACAAAATTGGAGTGTCCTGAGGACGCTGTCCATATTGTTCGCTGGCAAGTTGAAAGTGTTCTAAGAACACTCGCGGTGTCCTGAAATTTTCGTAAATAAACAAAATGGGGGTGTCCTGAGGACGCTGTCCGTATTGTTCGCTGGCAAGTTGAAAGTGTTCTAAGAACACTCGCGGTGTCCTGAAATGTTTGTAAATAAACAAAATGGGGGTGTCCTGAGGACGCTGTCCGTATTGTTCGCTGGCAAGTTGAAAGTGTTCTAAGAACACTCGCGGTGTCCTGAAATGTTCGTAAATAAACAAAATGGGGTGTCCTGAGGACGCTGTCCGTATTGTTCGCTGGCAAGTTGAAAGTGTTCTAAGAACACTCGCGGTGTCCGGTAATGTTCGTAAATAAACACAATGGGGGTGTCCTGAGGACTCTGTCCGTATTGTTCGCTGGCAAGTTGAAAGTGTTCTAAGAACACTCGCGGTGTCCTGAAATGTTCGTAAATAAACACAATGGGGGTGTCCTGAGGACTCTGTCCATATTGTTCGCTGGCAAGTTGAAAGTGTTCTAAGAACACTCACGGTGTCATGAAATGTTCGTAAATAAACAAAATGGGGGTGTCCTGAGGACGGTGTCCGTATTGTTCGCTGGCAAGTTGGAAGTGTTCTAAGAACACTCGCAGTGTCCTGAAATGTTTGTAAATAAACACAATGGGGGTGTCCTGAGGACGCTGTCCGTATTGTTCGCTGGCTAGTTGACAGTGTTCTAAGAACACTCGCGGTGTCCTGAAATGTTCATAAATAAACAAAATGGGATTGTCCTGAGGACACTGTCCGTATTGTTCGCTGGCAAGTTGAAAGTGTTCTAAGAACACTCGCGGTGTCCTGAAATGTTCGTAAATAAACAAAATGGCGGTGTCCTGAGGACGCTGTCCATATTGTTCACTGGCAAGTTGAAAGTGTTCTAAGAACACTCGCGGTGTCCTGAAATGTTCGTAAATAAACACAATGGGGGTGTCCTGAGGACTCTGTCCGTATTGTTCGCTGGCAAGTTGAAAGTGTTCTAAGAACACTCACAGTGTCATGAAATGTTCGTAAATAAACAAAATGGGGGTGTCCTGAGGACACTGTCTGTATTGTTCGCTGGCAAGTTGGAAGTGTTCTAAGAACACTCGCGGTGTCCTGAAATGTTCGTAAATAAGCAAAATGGGGGTGTCCTGAGGACGCTGTCCGTATTGTTCGCTGGCAAGTTGAAAGTGTTCTAAGAACACTCGCTGTGTCCTGAAATGTTTGTAAATAAACAAAATCGGGGTGTCCTGAGGACGCTGTCCGTATTGTTCACTGGCAAGTTGAAAGTGTTCTAAGAACACTCACAGTGTCATGAAATGTTCGTAAATAAACAAACTGAGGGTGTCCTGAGGACACTGTCTGTATTGTTCGCTGGCAAGTTGGAAGTGTTCTAAGAACACTCGCAGTGTCCTGAAATGTTCGTAAATAAACAAAATGTGGGTGTCCTGAGGATGCTGTCCGTATTGTTTGCTGGCAAGTTGAAAGCGTACTAAGAACACTTGCTGTGTCCTGAAATGTTTGTAAATAAACAAAATCGGGGTGTCCTGAGGACGCTGTCCGTATTGTTCACTGGCAAGTTGAAAGTGTTCTAAGAACACTTGCGGTGTCCTGAAATGTTCGTAAATAAACACAATGGGATTGTCCTGAGTTTGCTGTCTGTATTGTTCGCTGGCAAGTTGAAAGTGTTCTAAGAACAATCACAGTGTCCTGAAATGTTCGTAAATAAACAAAATGGGGGTGTCCTGAGGACGCTGTCCGTATTGTTCGCTGGCAAGTTGAAAGTGTTCTAAGAACACTCGCTGTGTCCTGAAATGTTCCTACATAAACAAACTTGGAGTGTCCTGAGGACGCTGTCCGTATTGTTCGCTGGCAAGTTGAAAGTGTTCTAAGAACACTCGCGGTGTCCTGAAATTTTCGTAAATAAACAAAATGGGGGTGTTCTGAGGACGCTGTCCGTATTGTTCGCTAGCAAGTTGAAAATGTTCTAAGAACACTCGCGGTGTCCTGAAATGTTCGTAAATAAACAAAATGGGGGTGTCCTGAGGACGCTGTCCGTATTGTTCGCTGGCAAGTTGAAAGTGTTCTAAGAACACTCGCGGTGTCCTGAAATGTTCGTAAATAAACAAAATGGGGTGTCCTGAGGACGCTGTCCGTGTTGTTCGCTGGCAAGTTGAAAGTGTTCTAAGAACACTCGCGGTGTCCTGAAATGTTCGTAAATAAACACAATGGGGGTGTCCTGAGGACTCTGTCCGTATTGTTCGCTGGCAAGTTGAAAGTGTTCTAAGAACACTCGCGGTGTCCTGAAATGTTCGTATATAAACACAATGGGGGTGTCCTGAGGACTCTGTCCGTATTGTTCGCTGGCAAGTTGAAAGTGTTCTAAGAACACTCGCGGTGTCCTGAAATGTTCGTAAATAAACAAAATGGGGGTGTCCTGAGGACGGTGTCCGTATTGTTCGCTGGCAAGTTGGAAGTGTTCTAAGAACACTCGCAGTGTCCTGAAATGTTTGTAAATAAACAAAATGGGGTGTCCTGAGGACGCTGTCCGTATTGTTCGCTGGCAAGTTGAACGCGTTCTAAGAACACTTGCGGTGTCCTGAAATGTTCGTAAATAAACAAAATGGGGTGTCCTGAGGACGCTGTCCGTATTGTTCACTGGCAAGTTGAAAGTGTTCAAAGAACACTCGCGGTGTCCTGAAATGTTCGTAAATAAACAAAATCGGGGTGTCCTGAGGACGCTGTCCGTATTGTTCGCTGGCAAGTTGAAAGTGTTCTAAGAACACTCGCGGTGTCCTGAAATGTTCGTAAATGAACAAAATGGGGGTGTCCTGAGGACGCTGTCCGTATTGTTCGCTGGCAAGTTGAAAGTGTTCTAAGAACACTCGCAGTGTCCTGAAATGTTCGTAAATAAACACAATGGGGGTGTCCTGAGGACGCTGTCCGTATTGTTCGCTGGCAAGTTGAAAGTGTTCTAAGAACACTCGCGGTGTCCTGAAATGTTCGTAAATAAACACAATGGGGGTGTCCTGAGGACCCTGTCCGTATTGTTCGCTGGCAAGTTGAAAGTGTTCTAAGAACACTCGCGGTGTCCTGAAATGTTCGTAAATAAACAAAATGGGGTGTCCTGAGGACGCTGTCCGTATTGTTCGCTGGCAAGTTGAACACGTTCTAAGAACACTTGCGGTGTCCTGAAATGTTCGTAAATAAACACAATGGGGGTGTCCTGAGGACGCTGTCCGTATTGTTCGCTGGCAAGTTGAAAGTGTTCTAAGAACACTCGCGGTGTCCTGAAATGTTCGTAAATAAACAAAATGGGGGTGTCCTGAGGACGCTGTCCGTATTGTTCGCTGGCAAGTTGAAAGTGTTCTAAGAACACTCGCGGTGTCCTGAAATGTTCGTAAATAAACAAAATGGGGTGTACTGAGGACGCTGTCCGTATTGTTCGCTGGCAAGTTGAAAGTGTTCTAAGAACACTCGCGGTGTCCGGAAATGTTCGTAAATAAACACAGTGGGGGTGTCCTGAGGACTCTGTCCGTATTGTTTGCTGGCAAGTTGAAAGTGTTCTAAGAACACTCGCGGTGTCCTGAAATGTTCGTAAATAAACACAATGGTGGTGTCCTGAGGACTCTGTCCGTATTGTTCGCTGGCAAGTTGAAAATGTTCTAAGAATACTCACGGTGTCATGAAATGTTCGTAAATAAACAAAATGGGGGTGTCCTGAGGACAGTGTCCGTATTGTTCGCTGGCAAGTTGGAAGTGTTCTAAGAACACTCGCAGTGTCCTGAAATGTTTGTAAATAAACAAAATGGGGTGTCCTGAGGACGCTGTCCGTATTGTTCGCTGGCAAGTTGAACAAGTTCTAAGAACACTTGCGGTGTCCTGAAATGTTCGTAAATAAACAAAATCGGGTGTCCTGAGGACGCTGTCCGTATTGTTCACTGGCAAGTTGAAAGTGTTCAAAGAACACTCGCGGTGTCCTGAAATGTTCGTAAATAAACAAAATCGGGGTGTCCTGAGGACGCTGTCCGTATTGTTCGCTGGCAAGTTGAAAGTGTTCTAAGAACACTTGCCGTGTCCTGAAATGTTCGTAAATAAACAAAATGGGGGTGTCCTTAGGACGCTGTCCGTATTTTTCGCTGGCAAGTTGAAAGTGTTCTAAGAACACTCGCGGTGTCCTGAAATGTTCGTAAATAAACACAATGGGGGTGTCCTGAGGACGCTGTCCGTATTGTTCGCTGGCAAGTTGAAAGTGTTCTAAGAACACTCGCGGTGTCCTGAAATGTTCGTAAATAAACAAAATGGGGTGTCCTGAGGACGCTGTCCGTATTGTTCGCTGGCAAGTTGAACGCGTTCTAAGAACACTTGCGGTGTCCTGAAATGTTCGTAAATAAACAAAATGAGATTGTCCTGAGGACGCTGTCCGTATTGTTCGCTGGCAAGTTGAAAGTGTTCCAAGAACACTCACGGTGTCATGAAATGTTCGTAAATAAACAAAATGTGGGTGTCCTGAGGACGCTGTCCGTATTGTTCGCTGGCAAGTTGAAAGTGTTCTAAGAACACTCGCGGTGTCCTGAAATGTTCGTAAATAAACAAAATGGGGGTGTCCTGAGGACGCTGTCCGTATTGTTTGCTGGCAAGTTGAAAGTGTTCTAAGAACACTCGCGGTGTCCTGAAATGTTCGTAAATAAACAAAATGAGATTGTCCTGAGGACACTGTCCATTTTGTTCACTGGCAAGTTGAAAGTGTTCTAAGAACACTCGCGGTGTCCTGAAATGTTCGTAAATAAACACAATGGGGGTGTCCTGAGGACGCTGTCCGTATTGTTCGCTGGCTAGTTGACAGTGTTCTAAGAACACTCGCGGTGTCCTGAAATGTTCGTAAATAAACAAAATGGGATTGTCCTGAGGACACTGTCCGTATTGTTCGCTGGCAAGTTGAAAGTGTTCTAAGAACACTCGCAGTGTCCTGAAATGTTCGTAAATAAACAAAATGGCGGTGTCCTGAGGACGCTGTCCATATTGTTCACTGGCAAGTTCAAAGTGTTCTAAGAACACTCGCGGTGTCCTGAAATGTTTGTAAATAAACACAATGGGGGTGTCCTGAGGACTCTGTCCGTATTGTTCGCTGGCAAGTTGAAAGTGTTCTAAGAACACTCACAGTGTCATGAAATGTTCGTAAATAAACAAAATGGGGGTGTCCTGAGGACGCTGTCCGTATTGTTCGCTGGCAAGTTGAAAGTGTTCTAAGAACACTTGCAGTGTCCTGAAATGTTCGTAAATAAACAAAATTGGGGTGTCCTGAGGACGCTGTCCGTATTGTTCGCTGGCAAGTTGAAAGTGTTCTAAGAACACTGGCGGTGTCCTGAAATGTTCGTAAATAAACAAAATGGGGGTGTCCTGAAGACGCTGTCCGTATTGTTCGTTGGCAAGTTGAAAGTGTTCTAAGAACACTCGCTGTGTCCTGAAATGTTCGTAAATAAACAAAATGGGGGTGTCCTGAGGACGCTGTCCGTATTGTTCGCTGGCAAGTTGAAAGTGTTCTAAGAACACTCACAGTGTCATGAAATGTTCGTAAATAAACAAAATGGGGGTGTCCTGAGGACGCTGTCCGTATTGTTCGCTGGCAAGTTGAAAGTGTTCTAAGAACACTTGCAGTGTCCTGAAATGTTCGTAAATAAACAAAATTGGGGTGTGCTGAGGACGCTGTCCGTATTGTTCGCTGGCAAGTTGAAAGTGTTCTAAGAACACTGGCGGTGTCCTGAAATGTTCGTAAATAAACAAAATGGGGGTGTCCTGAAGACGCTGTCCGTATTGTTCACTGGCAAGTTGAAAGTGTTCTAAGAACACTCGCGGTGTCCTGAAATGTTCGTAAATAAACACAATGGGGGTGTCCTGAGGACTCTGTCCGTATTGTTCGCTGGCAAGTTGAAAGTGTTCTAAGAACACTCACAGTGTCATGAAATGTTCGTAAATAAACAAAATTGGAATGTCCTGAGGACGCTGTCCGTATTGTTCGCTGGCAAGTTGAAAGTGTTCTAAGAACACTTGCAGTGTCCTGAAATGTTCGTAAATAAACAAAATTGGGGTGTCCTGAGGACGCTGTCCGTATTGTTCGCTGGCAAGTTGAAAGTGTTCTAAGAACACTGGCGGTGTCCTGAAATGTTCGTAAATAAACAAAATGGGGGTGTCCTGAAGACGCTGTCCGTATTGTTCGTTGGCAAGTTGAAAGTGTTCTAAGAACACTCGCTGTGTCCTGAAATGTTCGTAAATAAACAAAATGGGGGTGTCCTGAGGACGCTGTCCGTATTGTTCGCTGGCAAGTTGAAAGTGTTCTAAGAACACTCGCGGTGTCCTGAAATGTTCGTAAATAAACAAAATGGGGGTGTCCTGAGGACGCTGTCCGTATTGTTCGCTGGCAAGTTGAAAGTGTTCTAAGAACACTTGCAGTGTCCTGAAATGTTCGTAAATAAACAAAATTGGGGTGTCCTGAGGACGCTGTCCGTATTGTTCGCTGGCAAGTTGAAAGTGTTCTAAGAACACTGGCGGTGTCCTGAAATGTTCGTAAATAAACAAAATGGGGGTGTCCTGAAGACGCTGTCCGTATTGTTCGTTGGCAAGTTGAAAGTGTTCTAAGAACACTCGCTGTGTCCTGAAATGTTCGTAAATAAACAAAATGGGGGTGTCCTGAGGACGCTGTCCGTATTGTTCGCTGGCAAGTTGAAAGTGTTCTAAGAACACTCGCGGTGTCCTGAAATGTTCGTAAATAAACAAAATGGGGGTGTCCTGAGGACGCTGTCCGTATTGTTCGCTGGCAAGTTGAAAGTGTTCTAAGAACACTCGCGGTGTCCTGAAATGTTCGTAAATAAACAAAATGAGATTGTCCTGAGGACACTGTCCATTTTGTTCACTGGCAAGTTGAAAGTGTTCTAAGAACACTCGCGGTGTCCTGAAATGTTCGTAAATAAACACAATGGGGGTGTCCTGAGGACGCTGTCCGTATTGTTCGCTGGCTAGTTGACAGTGTTCTAAGAACACTCGCGGTGTCCTGAAATGTTCGTAAATAAACAAAATGGGATTGTCCTGAGGACACTGTCCGTATTGTTCGCTGGCAAGTTGAAAGTGTTCTAAGAACACTCGCGGTGTCCTGAAATGTTCGTAAATAAACAAAATGGCGGTGTCCTGAGGACGCTGTCCATATTGTTCACTGGCAAGTTGAAAGTGTTCTAAGAACACTCGCGGTGTCCTGAAATGTTCGTAAATAAACACAATGGGGGTGTCCTGAGGACTCTGTCCGTATTGTTCGCTGGCAAGTTGAAAGTGTTCTAAGAACACTCACAGTGTCATGAAATGTTCGTAAATAAACAAAATGGGGGTGTCCTGAGGACACTGTCTGTATTGTTCGCTGGCAAGTTGGAAGTGTTCTAAGAACACTCGCGGTGTCCTCAAATGTTCGTAAATAAGCAAAATGGGGGTGTCCTGAGGCTGCTGTCCGTATTGTTCGCTGGCAAGTTGAAAGTGTTCTAAGAACACTCGCGGTGTCCTGAAATGTTCGTAAATAAACAAAATGTGGGTGTCCTGAGGATGCTGTCCGTATTGTTTGCTGGCAAGTTGAAAGCGTTCTAAGAACACTCGCGGTGTCCTGAAATGTTCGTAAATAAACAAAATTTGGTGTCCTGAGGACGCTGTCCATATTGTTCACTGGCAAGTTGAAAGTGTTCTAAGAACACTCGCTGTGTCCTGAAATGTTCGTAAATAAACAAAATCGGGGTGTCCTGAGGACGCTGTCCGTATTGTTCACTGGCAAGTTGAAAGTGTTCTAAGAACACTCGCGGTGTCCTGAAATGTTCGTAAATAAACAAAATGGGGGTGTCCTGAGGACGGTGTCCGTATTGTTCGCTGGCAAGTTGGAAGTGTTCTAAGAACACTCGCAGTGTCCTGAAATGTTTGTAAATAAACAAAATGGGGTGTCCTGAGGACGCTGTCCGTATTGTTCGCTGGCAAGTTGAACGCGTTCTAAGAACACTTGCGGTGTCCTGAAATGTTCGTAAATAAACAAAATGGGGTGTCCTGAGGATGCTGTCCGTATTGTTCACTGGCAAGTTGAAAGTGTTCAAAGAACACTCGCGGTGTCCTGAAATGTTTGTAAATAAACAAAATCGGGGTGTCCTGAGGACGCTGTCCGTATTGTTCGCTGGCAAGTTGAAAGTGTTCTAAGAACACTCGCGGTGTCCTGAAATGTTCGTAAATAAACAAAATGGCGGTGTCCTGAGGACGCTGTCCATATTGTTCACTGGCAAGTTGAAAGTGTTCTAAGAACACTCGCGGTGTCCTGAAATGTTCGTAAATAAACACAATGGGGGTGTCCTGAGGACTCTGTCCGTATTGTTCGCTGGCAAGTTGAAAGTGTTCTAAGAACACTCACAGTGTCATGAAATGTTCGTAAATAAACAAAATGGGGGTGTCCTGAGGACACTGTCTGTATTGTTCGCTGGCAAGTTGGAAGTGTTCTAAGAACACTCGCGGTGTCCTCAAATGTTCGTAAATAAGCAAAATGGGGGTGTCCTGAGGCTGCTGTCCGTATTGTTCGCTGGCAAGTTGAAAGTGTTCTAAGAACACTCGCGGTGTCCTGAAATGTTCGTAAATAAACAAAATGTGGGTGTCCTGAGGATGCTGTCCGTATTGTTTGCTGGCAAGTTGAAAGCGTTCTAAGAACACTCGCGGTGTCCTGAAATGTTCGTAAATAAACAAAATTTGGTGTCCTGAGGACGCTGTCCATATTGTTCACTGGCAAGTTGAAAGTGTTCTAAGAACACTCGCTGTGTCCTGAAATGTTCGTAAATAAACAAAATCGGGGTGTCCTGAGGACGCTGTCCGTATTGTTCACTGGCAAGTTGAAAGTGTTCTAAGAACACTCGCGGTGTCCTGAAATGTTCGTAAATAAACAAAATGGGGGTGTCCTGAGGACGGTGTCCGTATTGTTCGCTGGCAAGTTGGAAGTGTTCTAAGAACACTCGCAGTGTCCTGAAATGTTTGTAAATAAACAAAATGGGGTGTCCTGAGGACGCTGTCCGTATTGTTCGCTGGCAAGTTGAACGCGTTCTAAGAACACTTGCGGTGTCCTGAAATGTTCGTAAATAAACAAAATGGGGTGTCCTGAGGACGCTGTCCGTATTGTTCACTGGCAAGTTGAAAGTGTTCAAAGAACACTCGCGGTGTCCTGAAATGTTTGTAAATAAACAAAATCGGGGTGTCCTGAGGACGCTGTCCGTATTGTTCGCTGGCAAGTTGAAAGTGTTCTAAGAACACTCGCGGTGTCCTGAAATGTTCGTAAATGAACAAAATGGGGGTGTCCTGAGGACGCTGTCCGTATTGTTCGCTGGCAAGTTGAAAGTGTTCTAAGAACACTCGCAGTGTCCTGAAATGTTCGTAAATAAACACAATGGGGGTGTCCTGAGGACGCTGTCCGTATTGTTCGCTGGCAAGTTGAAAGTGTTCTAAGAACACTCGCGGTGTCCTGAAATGTTCGTAAATAAACACAATGGGGGTGTCCTGAGGACCCTGTCCGTATTGTTCGCTGGCAAGTTGAAAGTGTTCTAAGAACACTCGCGGTGTCCTGAAATGTTCGTAAATAAACAAAATGGGGTGTCCTGAGGACGCTGTCCGTATTGTTCGCTGGCAAGTTGAACGCGTTCTAAGAACACTTGCGGTGTCCTGAAATGTTCGTAAATAAACACAATGGGGGTGTCCTGAGGACGCTGTCCGTATTGTTCGCTGGCAAGTTGAAAGTGTTCTAAGAACACTCGCGGTGTCCTGAAATGTTCGTAAATAAACAAAATGGGGGTGTCCTGAGGACGCTGTCCGTATTGTTCGCTGGCAAGTTGAAAGTGTTCTAAGAACACTCGCGGTGTCCTGAAATGTTCGTAAATAAACAAAATGGGGTGTACTGAGGACGCTGTCCGTATTGTTCGCTGGCAAGTTGAAAGTGTTCTAAGAACACTCGCGGTGTCCGGAAATGTTCGTAAATAAACACAGTGGGGGTGTCCTGAGGACTCTGTCCGTATTGTTTGCTGGCAAGTTGAAAATGTTCTAAGAATACTCACGGTGTCATGAAATGTTCGTAAATAAACAAAATGGGGGTGTCCTGAGGACAGTGTCCGTATTGTTCGCTGGCAAGTTGGAAGTGTTCTAAGAACACTCTCAGTGTCCTGAAATGTTTGTAAATAAACAAAATGGGGTGTCCTGAGGACGCTGTCCGTATTGTTCGCTGGCAAGTTGAACAAGTTCTAAGAACACTTGCGGTGTCCTGAAATGTTCGTAAATAAACAAAATCGGGTGTCCTGAGGACGCTGTCCGTATTGTTCACTGACAAGTTGAAAGTGTTCAAAGAACACTCGCGGTGTCCTGAAATGTTCGTAAATAAACAAAATCGGGGTGTCCTGAGGACGCTGTCCGTATTGTTCGCTGGCAAGTTGAAAGTGTTCTAAGAACACTTGCCGTGTCCTGAAATGTTCGTAAATAAACAAAATGGGGGTGTCCTTAGGACGCTGTCCGTATTTTTCGCTGGCAAGTTGAAAGTGTTCTAAGAACACTCGCGGTGTCCTGAAATGTTCGTAAATAAACACAATGGGGGTGTCCTGAGGACGCTGTCCGTATTGTTCGCTGGCAAGTTGAAAGTGTTCTAAGAACACTCGCGGTGTCCTGAAATGTTCGTAAATAAACAAAATGGGGTGTCCTGAGGACGCTGTCCGTATTGTTCGCTGGCAAGTTGAACGCGTTCTAAGAACACTTGCGGTGTCCTGAAATGTTCGTAAATAAACAAAATGAGATTGTCCTGAGGACGCTGTCCGTATTGTTCGCTGGCAAGTTGAAAGTGTTCCAAGAACACTCACGGTGTCATGAAATGTTCGTAAATAAACAAAATGTGGGTGTCCTGAGGACGCTGTCCGTATTGTTCGCTGGCAAGTTGAAAGTGTTCTAAGAACACTCGCGGTGTCCTGAAATGTTCGTAAATAAACAAAATGGGGGTGTCCTGAGGACGCTGTCCGTATTGTTTGCTGGCAAGTTGAAAGTGTTCTAAGAACACTCGCGGTGTCCTGAAATGTTCGTAAATAAACAAAATGAGATTGTCCTGAGGACACTGTCCATTTTGTTCACTGGCAAGTTGAAAGTGTTCTAAGAACACTCGCGGTGTCCTGAAATGTTCGTAAATAAACACAATGGGGGTGTCCTGAGGACGCTGTCCGTATTGTTCGCTGGCTAGTTGACAGTGTTCTAAGAACACTCGCGGTGTCCTGAAATGTTCGTAAATAAACAAAATGGGATTGTCCTGAGGACACTGTCCGTATTGTTCGCTGGCAAGTTGAAAGTGTTCTAAGAACACTCGCAGTGTCCTGAAATGTTCGTAAATAAACAAAATGGCGGTGTCCTGAGGACGCTGTCCATATTGTTCACTGGCAAGTTCAAAGTGTTCTAAGAACACTCGCGGTGTCCTGAAATGTTTGTAAATAAACACAATGGGGGTGTCCTGAGGACTCTGTCCGTATTGTTCGCTGGCAAGTTGAAAGTGTTCTAAGAACACTCACAGTGTCATGAAATGTTCGTAAATAAACAAAATGGGGGTGTCCTGAGGACGCTGTCCGTATTGTTCGCTGGCAAGTTGAAAGTGTTCTAAGAACACTTGCAGTGTCCTGAAATGTTCGTAAATAAACAAAATTGGGGTGTGCTGAGGACGCTGTCCGTATTGTTCGCTGGCAAGTTGAAAGTGTTCTAAGAACACTGGCGGTGTCCTGAAATGTTCGTAAATAAACAAAATGGGGGTGTCCTGAAGACGCTGTCCGTATTGTTCACTGGCAAGTTGAAAGTGTTCTAAGAACACTCGCGGTGTCCTGAAATGTTCGTAAATAAACACAATGGGGGTGTCCTGAGGACTCTGTCCGTATTGTTCGCTGGCAAGTTGAAAGTGTTCTAAGAACACTCACAGTGTCATGAAATGTTCGTAAATAAACAAAATTGGAGTGTCCTGAGGACGCTGTCCGTATTGTTCGCTGGCAAGTTGAAAGTGTTCTAAGAACACTTGCAGTGTCCTGAAATGTTCGTAAATAAACAAAATTGGGGTGTCCTGAGGACGCTGTCCGTATTGTTCGCTGGCAAGTTGAAAGTGTTCTAAGAACACTGGCGGTGTCCTGAAATGTTCGTAAATAAACAAAATGGGGGTGTCCTGAAGACGCTGTCCGTATTGTTCGTTGGCAAGTTGAAAGTGTTCTAAGAACACTCGCTGTGTCCTGAAATGTTCGTAAATAAACAAAATGGGAGTGTCCTGAGGACGCTGTCCGTATTGTTCGCTGGCAAGTTGAAAGTGTTCTAAGAACACTCGCGGTGTCCTGAAATGTTCGTAAATAAACAAAATGGGGGTGTCCTGAGGACGCTGTCCGTATTGTTCGCTGGCAAGTTGAAAGTGTTCTAAGAACACTCGCGGTGTCCTGAAATGTTCGTAAATAAACAAAATGAGATTGTCCTGAGGACACTGTCCATTTTGTTCACTGGCAAGTTGAAAGTGTTCTAAGAACACTCGCGGTGTCCTGAAATGTTCGTAAATAAACACAATGGGGGTGTCCTGAGGACGCTGTCCGTATTGTTCGCTGGCTAGTTGACAGTGTTCTAAGAACACTCGCGGTGTCCTGAAATGTTCGTAAATAAACAAAATGGGATTGTCCTGAGGACACTGTCCGTATTGTTCGCTGGCAAGTTGAAAGTGTTCTAAGAACACTCGCGGTGTCCTGAAATGTTCGTAAATAAACAAAATGGCGGTGTCCTGAGGACGCTGTCCATATTGTTCACTGGCAAGTTGAAAGTGTTCTAAGAACACTCGCGGTCTCCTGAAATGTTCGTAAATAAACACAATGGGGGTGTCCTGAGGACTCTGTCCGTATTGTTCGCTGGCAAGTTGAAAGTGTTCTAAGAACACTCACAGTGTCATGAAATGTTCGTAAATAAACAAAATGGGGGTGTCCTGAGGACACTGTCTGTATTGTTCGCTGGCAAGTTGGAAGTGTTCTAAGAACACTCGCGGTGTCCTGAAATGTTCGTAAATAAGCAAAATGGGGGTGTCCTGAGGACGCTGTCCGTATTGTTCGCTGGCAAGTTGAAAGTGTTCTAAGAACACTCGCGGTGTCCTGAAATGTTCGTAAATAAACAAAATGTGGGTGTCCTGAGGATGCTGTCCGTATTGTTTGCTGGCAAGTTGAAAGCGTTCTAAGAACACTCGCGGTGTCCTGAAATGTTCGTAAATAAACAAAATTTGGTGTCCTGAGGACGCTGTCCATATTGTTCACTGGCAAGTTGAAAGTGTTCTAAGAACACTCGCTGTGTCCTGAAATGTTCGTAAATAAACAAAATCGGGGTGTCCTGAGGACGCTGTCCGTATTGTTCGCTGGCAAGTTGAAAGTGTTCTAAGAACACTCGCGGTGTCCTGAAATGTTCGTAAATAAACAAAATGGGGTGTCCTGAGGACGCTGTCCGTGTTGTTCGCTGGCAAGTTGAAAGTGTTCTAAGAACACTCGCGGTGTCCTGAAATGTTCGTAAATAAACACAATGGGGGTGTCCTGAGGACTCTGTCCGTATTGTTCGCTGGCAAGTTGAAAGTGTTCTAAGAACACTCGCGGTGTCCTGAAATGTTCGTAAATAAACACAATGGGGGTGTTCTGAGGACTCTGTCCGTATTGTTCGCTGGCAAGTTGAAAGTGTTCTAAGAACACTCAGGGTGTCATGAAATGTTCGTAAATAAACAAAATGGGGGTGTCCTGAGGACGGTGTCCGTATTGTTCGCTGGCAAGTTGGAAGTGTTCTAAGAACACTCGCGGTGTCCTGAAATGTTTGTAAATAAACAAAATGGGGTGTCCTCAGGACGCTGTCCGTATTGTTCGCTGGCAAGTTGAACGCGTTCTAAGAACACTTGCGGTGTCCTGAAATGTTCGTAAATAAACAAAATGGGGTGTCCTGAGGACGCTGTCCGTATTGTTCACTGGCAAGTTGAAAGTGTTCAAAGAACACTCGCGGTGTCCTGAAATGTTCGTAAATAAACAAAATGGGGGTGTCCTGAGGACGCTGTCCGTATTGTTCGCTGGCAAGTTGAAAGTGTTCTAAGAACACTCGCTGTGTCCTGAAATGTTCCTAAATAAACAAAATTGGAGTGTCCTGAGGACGCTGTCCGTATTGTTCGCTGGCAAGTTGAAAGTGTTCTAAGAACACTCGCAGTGTCCTGAAATTTTCGTAAATAAACAAAATGGGGGTGTCCTAAGGACGCTGTCCATATTGTTCGCTGGCAAGTTGAAAGTGTTCTAAGAACACTCGCGGTGTCCTGAAATGTTCGTAAATAAACAAAATGGGGTGTCCTGAGGACGCTGTCCGTGTTGTTCGCTGGCAAGTTGAAAGTGTTCTAAGAACACTCGCGGTGTCCTGAAATGTTCGTAAATAAACACAATGGGGGTGTCCTGAGGACTCTGTCCGTATTGTTCGCTGGCAAGTTGAAAGTGTTCTAAGAACACTCGCGGTGTCCTGAAATGTTCGTAAATAAACAAAATGGGGGTGTCCTGAGGACGCTGTCCGTATTGTTCGCTGGCAAGTTGAAAGTGTTCTAAGAACACTCGCGGTGTCCTGAAATGTTCGTAAATAAACAAAATGGGGTGTCCTGAGGACGCTGTCCGTGTTGTTCGCTGGCAAGTTGAAAGTGTTCTAAGAACACTCGCGGTGTCCTGAAATGTTCGTAAATAAACACAATGGGGGTGTCCTGAGGACTCTGTCCGTATTGTTCGCTGGCAAGTTGAAAGTGTTCTAAGAACACTCGCGGTGTCCTGAAATGTTCGTAAATAAACACAATGGGGGTGTTCTGAGGACTCTGTCCGTATTGTTCGCTGGCAAGTTGAAAGTGTTCTAAGAACACTCAGGGTGTCATGAAATGTTCGTAAATAAACAAAATGGGGGTGTCATGAGGACGGTGTCCGTATTGTTCGCTGGCAAGTTGGAAGTGTTCTAAGAACACTCGCGGTGTCCTGAAATGTTTGTAAATAAACAAAATGGGGTGTCCTCAGGACGCTGTCCGTATTGTTCGCTGGCAAGTTGAACGCGTTCTAAGAACACTCGCGGTGTCCTGAAATGTTCGTAAATAAACAAAATGGGGGTGTCCTGAGGACGCTGTCCGTATTGTTCGCTGGCAAGTTGAAAGTGTTCTAAGAACACTCGCTGTGTCCTGAAATGTTCCTAAATAAACAAAATTGGAGTGTCCTGAGGACGCTGTCCGTATTGTTCGCTGGCAAGTTGAAAGTGTTCTAAGAACACTCGCGGTGTCCTGAAATTTTCGTAAATAAACAAAATGGGGGTGTCCTAAGGACGCTGTCCATATTGTTCGCTGGCAAGTTGAAAGTGTTCTAAGAACACTCGCGGTGTCCTGAAATGTTCGTAAATAAACAAAATGGGGTGTACTGAGGACGCTGTCCGTGTTGTTCGCTGGCAAGTTGAAAGTGTTCTAAGAACACTCGCGGTGTCCTGAAATGTTCGTAAATAAACACAATGGGGGTGTCCTGAGGACTCTGTCCGTATTGTTCGCTGGCAAGTTGAAAGTGTTCTAAGAACACTCGCGGTGTCCTGAAATGTTCGTAAATAAACACAATGGGGGTGTCCTGAGGACTCTGTCCGTATTGTTCGCTGGCAAGTTGAAAGTGTTCTAAGAACACTCACGGTGTCATGAAATGTTCGTAAATAAACAAAATGGGGGTGTCCTGAGGACGGTGTCCGTATTGTTCGCTGGCAAGTTGGAAGTGTTCTAAGAACACTCGCGGTGTCCTGAAATGTTTGTAAATAAACAAAATGGGGTGTCCTCAGGACGCTGTCCGTATTGTTCGCTGGCAAGTTGAATGCGTTCTAAGAACACTTGCGGTGTCCTGAAATGTTCGTAAATAAACAAAATGGGGTGTCCTGAGGACGCTGTCCGTATTGTTCACTGGCAAGTTGAAAGTGTTCAAAGAACACTCGCGGTGTCCTGAAATGTTCGTAAATAAACAAAATGGGGGTGTCCTGAGGACGCTGTCCGTATTGTTCGCTGGCAAGTTGAAAGTGTTCTAAGAACACTCGCTGTGTCCTGAAATGTTCCTAAATAAACAAAATTGGAGTGTCCTGCGGACGCTGTCCGTATTGTTGGCTGGCAAGTTGAAAGTGTTCTAAGAACACTCGCAGTGTCCTGAAATTTTCGTAAATAAACAAAATGGGGGTGTCCTGAGGACGCTGTCCGTATTGTTCGCTGGCAAGTTGAAAGTGTTCTAAGAACACTCGTGGTGTCCTGAAATGTTCGTAAATAAACAAAATGGGGGTGTCCTGAGGACGCTGTCCGTATTGTTCGCTGGCAAGTTGAAAGTGTTCTAAGAACACTCGCGGTGTCCTGAAATGTTCGTAAATAAACAAAATGGGGTGTCCTGAGGACGCTGTCCGTGTTGTTCGCTGGCAAGTTGAAAGTGTTCTAAGAACACTCGCGGTGTCCTGAAATGTTCGTAAATAAACACAATGGGGGTGTCCTGAGGACTCTGTCCGTATTGTTCGCTGGCAAGTTGAAAGTGTTCTAAGAACACTCGCGGTGTCCTGAAATGTTCGTAAATAAACACAATGGGGGTGTCCTGAGGACTCTGTCCGTATTGTTCGCTGGCAAGTTGAAAGTGTTCTAAGAACACTCACGGTGTCATGAAATGTTCGTAAATAAACAAAATCGGGGTGTCCTGAGGACGGTGTCCGTATTGTTCGCTGGCAAGTTGGAAGTGTTCTAAGAACACTCGCGGTGTCCTGAAATGTTTGTAAATAAACAAAATGGGGTGTCCTCAGGACGCTGTCCGTATTGTTCGCTGGCAAGTTGAACGCGTTCTAAGAACACTTGCGGTGTCCTGAAATGTTTGTAAATAAACAAAATGGGGTGTCCTGAGGACGCTGTCCGTATTGTTCACTGGCAAGTTGAAAGTGTTCAAAGAACACTCGCGGTGTCCTGAAATGTTCGTAAATAAACAAAATCGGGGTGTCCTGAGGACGCTGTCCGTATTGTTCGCTGGCAAGTTGAAAGTGTTCTAAGAACACTCGCGGTGTCCTGAAATGTTCGTAAATAAACAAAATGGGGGTGTCCTGAGGACGCTGTCCGTATTGTTCGCTGGCAAGTTGAAAGTGTTCTAAGAACACTTGCAGTGTCCTGAAATGTTCGTAAATAAACAAAATTGGGGTGTCCTGAGGACGCTGTCCGTATTGTTCGCTGGCAAGTTGAAAGTGTTCTAAGAACACTGGCGGTGTCCTGAAATGTTCGTAAATAAACAAAACGGGGGTGTCCTGAAGACGCTGTCCGTATTGTTCGTTGGCAAGTTGAAAGTGTTCTAAGAACACTCGCTGTGTCCTGAAATGTTCGTAAATAAACAAAATGGGGGTGTCCTGAGGACGCTGTCCGTATTGTTCGCTGGCAAGTTGAAAGTGTTCTAAGAACACTTGCGGTGTCCTGAAATGTTCGTAAATAAACAAAATGGGGGTGTCCTGAGGACGCTGTCCGTATTGTTCGCTGGCAAGTTGAAAGTGTTCTAAGAACACTCGCGGTGTCCTGAAATGTTCGTAAATAAACAAAATGGGGTGTCCTGAGGACGCTGTCCGTGTTGTTCGCTGGCAAGTTGAAAGTGTTCTAAGAACACTCGCGGTGTCCTGAAATGTTCGTAAATAAACACAATGGGGGTGTCCTGAGGACTCTGTCCGTATTGTTCGCTGGCAAGTTGAAAGTGTTCTAAGAACACTTGCGGTGTCCTGAAATGTTCGTAAATAAACACAATGGGGGTGTCCTGAGGACTCTGTCCGTATTGTTCGCTGGCAAGTTGAAAGTGTTCTAAGAACACTCACGGTGTCATGAAATGTTCGTAAATAAACAAAATCGGGGTGTCCTGAGGACGGTGTCCGTATTGTTCGCTGGCAAGTTGGAAGTGTTCTAAGAACACTCGCGGTGTCCTGAAATGTTTGTAAATAAACAAAATGGGGTGTCCTCAGGACGCTGTCCGTATTGTTCGCTGGCAAGTTGAACGCGTTCTAAGAACACTTGCGGTGTCCTGAAATGTTCGTTAATAAACAAAATGGGGTGTCCTGAGGACGCTGTCCGTATTGTTCACTGGCAAGTTGAAAGTGTTCAAAGAACACTTGCGGTGTCCTGAAATGTTCGTAAATAAACAAAATCGGGGTGTCCTGAGGACGCTGTCCGTATTGTTCGCTGGCAAGTTGAAAGTGTTCTAAGAACACTTGCGGTGTCCTGAAATGTTCGTAAATAAACAAAATGGGGGTGTCCTGAGGACGCTGTCCGTATTGTTCGCTGGCAAGTTGAACGCGTTCTAAGAACACTTGCGGTGTCCTGAAATGTTCGTAAATAAACAAAATGGGGTGTCCTAAGGACGCTGTCCGTATTGTTCACTGGCAAGTTGAAAGTGTTCAAAGAACACTCGCGGTGTCCTGAAATGTTCGTAAATTAACAAAATGGGGGTGTCCTGAGGACGCTGTCCGTGTTGTTCGCTGGCAAGTTGAAAGTGTTCTAAGAACACTCGCGGTGTCCTGAAATGTTCGTAAATAAACACAATGGGGGTGTCCTGAGGACTCTGTCCGTATTGTTCGCTGGCAAGTTGAAAGTGTTCTAAGAACACTCGCGGTGTCCTGAAATGTTCGTAAATAAACAAAATGGGGGTGTCCTGAGGACGCTGTCCGTATTGTTCGCTGGCAAGTTGAAAGTGTTCTAAGAACACTCGCGGTGTCCTGAAATGTTCGTAAATAAACAAAATGGGGTGTCCTGAGGACGCTGTCCGTGTTGTTCGCTGGCAAGTTGAAAGTGTTCTAAGAACACTCGCGGTGTCCTGAAATGTTCGTAAATAAACACAATGGGGGTGTCCTGAGGACTCTGTCCATATTGTTCGCTGGCAAGTTGAAAGTGTTCTAAGAACACTCGCGGTGTCCTGAAATGTTCGTAAATAAACACAATGGGGGTGTTCTGAGGACTCTGTCCGTATTGTTCGCTGGCAAGTTGAAAGTGTTCTAAGAACACTCAGGGTGTCATGAAATGTTCGTAAATAAACAAAATGGGGGTGTCCTGAGGACGGTGTCCGTATTGTTCGCTGGCAAGTTGGAAGTGTTCTAAGAACACTCGCGGTGTCCTGAAATGTTTGTAAATAAACAAAATGGGGTGTCCTCAGGACGCTGTCCGTATTGTTCGCTGGCAAGTTGAACGCGTTCTAAGAACACTCGCGGTGTCCTGAAATGTTCGTAAATAAACAAAATGGGGGTGTCCTGAGGACGCTGTCCGTATTGTTCGCTGGCAAGTTGAAAGTGTTCTAAGAACACTCGCTGTGTCCTGAAATGTTCCTAAATAAACAAAATTGGAGTGTCCTGAGGACGCTGTCCGTATTGTTCGCTGGCAAGTTGAAAGTGTTCTAAGAACACTCGCGGTGTCCTGAAATTTTCGTAAATAAACAAAATGGGGGTGTCCTAAGGACGCTGTCCATATTGTTCGCTGGCAAGTTGAAAGTGTTCTAAGAACACTCGCGGTGTCCTGAAATGTTCGTAAATAAACAAAATGGGGTGTCCTGAGGACGCTGTCCGTGTTGTTCGCTGGCAAGTTGAAAGTGTTCTAAGAACACTCGCGGTGTCCTGAAATGTTCGTAAATAAACACAATGGGGGTGTCCTGAGGACTCTGTCCGTATTGTTCGCTGGCAAGTTGAAAGTGTTCTAAGAACACTCGCGGTGTCCTGAAATGTTCGTAAATAAACACAATGGGGGTGTCCTGAGGACTCTGTCCGTATTGTTCGCTGGCAAGTTGAAAGTGTTCTAAGAACACTCACGGTGTCATGAAATGTTCGTAAATAAACAAAATGGGGGTGTCCTGAGGACGGTGTCCGTATTGTTCGCTGGCAAGTTGGAAGTGTTCTAAGAACACTCGCGGTGTCCTGAAATGTTTGTAAATAAACAAAATGGGGTGTCCTCAGGACGCTGTCCGTATTGTTCGCTGGCAAGTTGAATGCGTTCTAAGAACACTTGCGGTGTCCTGAAATGTTCGTAAATAAACAAAATGGGGTGTCCTGAGGACGCTGTCCGTATTGTTCACTGGCAAGTTGAAAGTGTTCAAAGAACACTCGCGGTGTCCTGAAATGTTCGTAAATAAACAAAATGGGGGTGTCCTGAGGACGCTGTCCGTATTGTTCGCTGGCAAGTTGAAAGTGTTCTAAGAACACTCGCTGTGTCCTGAAATGTTCCTAAATAAACAAAATTGGAGTGTCCTGCGGACGCTGTCCGTATTGTTGGCTGGCAAGTTGAAAGTGTTCTAAGAACACTCGCAGTGTCCTGAAATTTTCGTAAATAAACAAAATGGGGGTGTCCTGAGGACGCTGTCCGTATTGTTCGCTGGCAAGTTGAAAGTGTTCTAAGAACACTCGTGGTGTCCTGAAATGTTCGTAAATAAACAAAATGGGGGTGTCCTGAGGACGCTGTCCGTATTGTTCGCTGGCAAGTTGAAAGTGTTCTAAGAACACTCGCGGTGTCCTGAAATGTTCGTAAATAAACAAAATGGGGTGTCCTGAGGACGCTGTCCGTGTTGTTCGCTGGCAAGTTGAAAGTGTTCTAAGAACACTCGCGGTGTCCTGAAATGTTCGTAAATAAACACAATGGGGGTGTCCTGAGGACTCTGTCCGTATTGTTCGCTGGCAAGTTGAAAGTGTTCTAAGAACACTCGCGGTGTCCTGAAATGTTCGTAAATAAACACAATGGGGGTGTCCTGAGGACTCTGTCCGTATTGTTCGCTGGCAAGTTGAAAGTGTTCTAAGAACACTCACGGTGTCATGAAATGTTCGTAAATAAACAAAATCGGGGTGTCCTGAGGACGGTGTCCGTATTGTTCGCTGGCAAGTTGGAAGTGTTCTAAGAACACTCGCGGTGTCCTGAAATGTTTGTAAATAAACAAAATGGGGTGTCCTCAGGACGCTGTCCGTATTGTTCGCTGGCAAGTTGAACGCGTTCTAAGAACACTTGCGGTGTCCTGAAATGTTCGTAAATAAACAAAATGGGGTGTCCTGAGGACGCTGTCCGTATTGTTCACTGGCAAGTTGAAAGTGTTCAAAGAACACTCGCGGTGTCCTGAAATGTTCGTAAATAAACAAAATCGGGGTGTCCTGAGGACGCTGTCCGTATTGTTCGCTGGCAAGTTGAAAGTGTTCTAAGAACACTCGCGGTGTCCTGAAATGTTCGTAAATAAACAAAATGGGGGTGTCCTGAGGACGCTGTCCGTATTGTTCGCTGGCAAGTTGAAAGTGTTCTAAGAACACTTGCAGTGTCCTGAAATGTTCGTAAATAAACAAAATTGGGGTGTCCTGAGGACGCTGTCCGTATTGTTCGCTGGCAAGTTGAAAGTGTTCTAAGAACACTGGCGGTGTCCTGAAATGTTCGTAAATAAACAAAATGGGGGTGTCCTGAAGACGCTGTCCGTATTGTTCGTTGGCAAGTTGAAAGTGTTCTAAGAACACTCGCTGTGTCCTGAAATGTTCGTAAATAAACAAAATGGGGGTGTCCTGAGGACGCTGTCCGTATTGTTCGCTGGCAAGTTGAAAGTGTTCTAAGAACACTTGCGGTGTCCTGAAATGTTCGTAAATAAACAAAATGGGGGTGTCCTGAGGACGCTGTCCGTATTGTTCGCTGGCAAGTTGAAAGTGTTCTAAGAACACTCGCGGTGTCCTGAAATGTTCGTAAATAAACAAAATGGGGTGTCCTGAGGACGCTGTCCGTGTTGTTCGCTGGCAAGTTGAAAGTGTTCTAAGAACACTCGCGGTGTCCTGAAATGTTCGTAAATAAACACAATGGGGGTGTCCTGAGGACTCTGTCCGTATTGTTCGCTGGCAAGTTGAAAGTGTTCTAAGAACACTCGCGGTGTCCTGAAATGTTCGTAAATAAACACAATGGGGGTGTCCTGAGGACTCTGTCCGTATTGTTCGCTGGCAAGTTGAAAGTGTTCTAAGAACACTCACGGTGTCATGAAATGTTCGTAAATAAACAAAATCGGGGTGTCCTGAGGACGGTGTCCGTATTGTTCGCTGGCAAGTTGGAAGTGTTCTAAGAACACTCGCGGTGTCCTGAAATGTTTGTAAATAAACAAAATGGGGTGTCCTCAGGACGCTGTCCGTATTGTTCGCTGGCAAGTTGAACGCGTTCTAAGAACACTTGCGGTGTCCTGAAATGTTTGTAAATAAACAAAATGGGGTGTCCTGAGGACGCTGTCCGTATTGTTCACTGGCAAGTTGAAAGTGTTCAAAGAACACTCGCGGTGTCCTGAAATGTTCGTAAATAAACAAAATCGGGGTGTCCTGAGGACGCTGTCCGTATTGTTCGCTGGCAAGTTGAAAGTGTTCTAAGAACACTCGCGGTGTCCTGAAATGTTCGTAAATAAACAAAATGGGGGTGTCCTGAGGACGCTGTCCGTATTGTTCGCTGGCAAGTTGAAAGTGTTCTAAGAACACTTGCAGTGTCCTGAAATGTTCGTAAATAAACAAAATTGGGGTGTCCTGAGGACGCTGTCCGTATTGTTCGCTGGCAAGTTGAAAGTGTTCTAAGAACACTGGCGGTGTCCTGAAATGTTCGTAAATAAACAAAACGGGGGTGTCCTGAAGACGCTGTCCGTATTGTTCGTTGGCAAGTTGAAAGTGTTCTAAGAACACTCGCTGTGTCCTGAAATGTTCGTAAATAAACAAAATGGGGGTGTCCTGAGGACGCTGTCCGTATTGTTCGCTGGCAAGTTGAAAGTGTTCTAAGAACACTTGCGGTGTCCTGAAATGTTCGTAAATAAACAAAATGGGGGTGTCCTGAGGACGCTGTCCGTATTGTTCGCTGGCAAGTTGAAAGTGTTCTAAGAACACTCGCGGTGTCCTGAAATGTTCGTAAATAAACAAAATGGGGTGTCCTGAGGACGCTGTCCGTGTTGTTCGCTGGCAAGTTGAAAGTGTTCTAAGAACACTCGCGGTGTCCTGAAATGTTCGTAAATAAACACAATGGGGGTGTCCTGAGGACTCTGTCCGTATTGTTCGCTGGCAAGTTGAAAGTGTTCTAAGAACACTTGCGGTGTCCTGAAATGTTCGTAAATAAACACAATGGGGGTGTCCTGAGGACTCTGTCCGTATTGTTCGCTGGCAAGTTGAAAGTGTTCTAAGAACACTCACGGTGTCATGAAATGTTCGTAAATAAACAAAATCGGGGTGTCCTGAGGACGGTGTCCGTATTGTTCGCTGGCAAGTTGGAAGTGTTCTAAGAACACTCGCGGTGTCCTGAAATGTTTGTAAATAAACAAAATGGGGTGTCCTCAGGACGCTGTCCGTATTGTTCGCTGGCAAGTTGAACGCGTTCTAAGAACACTTGCGGTGTCCTGAAATGTTCGTTAATAAACAAAATGGGGTGTCCTGAGGACGCTGTCCGTATTGTTCACTGGCAAGTTGAAAGTGTTCAAAGAACACTTGCGGTGTCCTGAAATGTTCGTAAATAAACAAAATCGGGGTGTCCTGAGGACGCTGTCCGTATTGTTCGCTGGCAAGTTGAAAGTGTTCTAAGAACACTTGCGGTGTCCTGAAATGTTCGTAAATAAACAAAATGGGGGTGTCCTGAGGACGCTGTCCGTATTGTTCGCTGGCAAGTTGAACGCGTTCTAAGAACACTTGCGGTGTCCTGAAATGTTCGTAAATAAACAAAATGGGGTGTCCTAAGGACGCTGTCCGTATTGTTCACTGGCAAGTTGAAAGTGTTCAAAGAACACTCGCGGTGTCCTGAAATGTTCGTAAATTAACAAAATGGGGGTGTCCTGAGGACGCTGTCCGTGTTGTTCGCTGGCAAGTTGAAAGTGTTCTAAGAACACTCGCGGTGTCCTGAAATGTTCGTAAATAAACACAATGGGGGTGTCCTGAGGACTCTGTCCGTATTGTTCGCTGGCAAGTTGAAAGTGTTCTAAGAACACTCGCGGTGTCCTGAAATGTTCGTAAATAAACAAAATGGGGGTGTCCTGAGGACGCTGTCCGTATTGTTCGCTGGCAAGTTGAAAGTGTTCTAAGAACACTCGCGGTGTCCTGAAATGTTCGTAAATAAACAAAATGGGGTGTCCTGAGGACGCTGTCCGTGTTGTTCGCTGGCAAGTTGAAAGTGTTCTAAGAACACTCGCGGTGTCCTGAAATGTTCGTAAATAAACACAATGGGGGTGTCCTGAGGACTCTGTCCATATTGTTCGCTGGCAAGTTGAAAGTGTTCTAAGAACACTCGCGGTGTCCTGAAATGTTCGTAAATAAACACAATGGGGGTGTTCTGAGGACTCTGTCCGTATTGTTCGCTGGCAAGTTGAAAGTGTTCTAAGAACACTCAGGGTGTCATGAAATGTTCGTAAATAAACAAAATGGGGGTGTCCTGAGGACGGTGTCCGTATTGTTCGCTGGCAAGTTGGAAGTGTTCTAAGAACACTCGCGGTGTCCTGAAATGTTTGTAAATAAACAAAATGGGGTGTCCTCAGGACGCTGTCCGTATTGTTCGCTGGCAAGTTGAACGCGTTCTAAGAACACTCGCGGTGTCCTGAAATGTTCGTAAATAAACAAAATGGGGGTGTCCTGAGGACGCTGTCCGTATTGTTCGCTGGCAAGTTGAAAGTGTTCTAAGAACACTCGCTGTGTCCTGAAATGTTCCTAAATAAACAAAATTGGAGTGTCCTGAGGACGCTGTCCGTATTGTTCGCTGGCAAGTTGAAAGTGTTCTAAGAACACTCGCGGTGTCCTGAAATTTTCGTAAATAAACAAAATGGGGGTGTCCTAAGGACGCTGTCCATATTGTTCGCTGGCAAGTTGAAAGTGTTCTAAGAACACTCGCGGTGTCCTGAAATGTTCGTAAATAAACAAAATGGGGTGTCCTGAGGACGCTGTCCGTGTTGTTCGCTGGCAAGTTGAAAGTGTTCTAAGAACACTCGCGGTGTCCTGAAATGTTCGTAAATAAACACAATGGGGGTGTCCTGAGGACTCTGTCCGTATTGTTCGCTGGCAAGTTGAAAGTGTTCTAAGAACACTCGCGGTGTCCTGAAATGTTCGTAAATAAACACAATGGGGGTGTCCTGAGGACTCTGTCCGTATTGTTCGCTGGCAAGTTGAAAGTGTTCTAAGAACACTCACGGTGTCATGAAATGTTCGTAAATAAACAAAATGGGGGTGTCCTGAGGACGGTGTCCGTATTGTTCGCTGGCAAGTTGGAAGTGTTCTAAGAACACTCGCGGTGTCCTGAAATGTTTGTAAATAAACAAAATGGGGTGTCCTCAGGACGCTGTCCGTATTGTTCGCTGGCAAGTTGAATGCGTTCTAAGAACACTTGCGGTGTCCTGAAATGTTCGTAAATAAACAAAATGGGGTGTCCTGAGGACGCTGTCCGTATTGTTCACTGGCAAGTTGAAAGTGTTCAAAGAACACTCGCGGTGTCCTGAAATGTTCGTAAATAAACAAAATGGGGGTGTCCTGAGGACGCTGTCCGTATTGTTCGCTGGCAAGTTGAAAGTGTTCTAAGAACACTCGCTGTGTCCTGAAATGTTCCTAAATAAACAAAATTGGAGTGTCCTGCGGACGCTGTCCGTATTGTTGGCTGGCAAGTTGAAAGTGTTCTAAGAACACTCGCAGTGTCCTGAAATTTTCGTAAATAAACAAAATGGGGGTGTCCTGAGGACGCTGTCCGTATTGTTCGCTGGCAAGTTGAAAGTGTTCTAAGAACACTCGTGGTGTCCTGAAATGTTCGTAAATAAACAAAATGGGGGTGTCCTGAGGACGCTGTCCGTATTGTTCGCTGGCAAGTTGAAAGTGTTCTAAGAACACTCGCGGTGTCCTGAAATGTTCGTAAATAAACAAAATGGGGTGTCCTGAGGACGCTGTCCGTGTTGTTCGCTGGCAAGTTGAAAGTGTTCTAAGAACACTCGCGGTGTCCTGAAATGTTCGTAAATAAACACAATGGGGGTGTCCTGAGGACTCTGTCCGTATTGTTCGCTGGCAAGTTGAAAGTGTTCTAAGAACACTCGCGGTGTCCTGAAATGTTCGTAAATAAACACAATGGGGGTGTCCTGAGGACTCTGTCCGTATTGTTCGCTGGCAAGTTGAAAGTGTTCTAAGAACACTCACGGTGTCATGAAATGTTCGTAAATAAACAAAATCGGGGTGTCCTGAGGACGGTGTCCGTATTGTTCGCTGGCAAGTTGGAAGTGTTCTAAGAACACTCGCGGTGTCCTGAAATGTTTGTAAATAAACAAAATGGGGTGTCCTCAGGACGCTGTCCGTATTGTTCGCTGGCAAGTTGAACGCGTTCTAAGAACACTTGCGGTGTCCTGAAATGTTCGTAAATAAACAAAATGGGGTGTCCTGAGGACGCTGTCCGTATTGTTCACTGGCAAGTTGAAAGTGTTCAAAGAACACTCGCGGTGTCCTGAAATGTTCGTAAATAAACAAAATCGGGGTGTCCTGAGGACGCTGTCCGTATTGTTCGCTGGCAAGTTGAAAGTGTTCTAAGAACACTCGCGGTGTCCTGAAATGTTCGTAAATAAACAAAATGGGGGTGTCCTGAGGACGCTGTCCGTATTGTTCGCTGGCAAGTTGAAAGTGTTCTAAGAACACTTGCAGTGTCCTGAAATGTTCGTAAATAAACAAAATTGGGGTGTCCTGAGGACGCTGTCCGTATTGTTCGCTGGCAAGTTGAAAGTGTTCTAAGAACACTGGCGGTGTCCTGAAATGTTCGTAAATAAACAAAATGGGGGTGTCCTGAAGACGCTGTCCGTATTGTTCGTTGGCAAGTTGAAAGTGTTCTAAGAACACTCGCTGTGTCCTGAAATGTTCGTAAATAAACAAAATGGGGGTGTCCTGAGGACGCTGTCCGTATTGTTCGCTGGCAAGTTGAAAGTGTTCTAAGAACACTTGCGGTGTCCTGAAATGTTCGTAAATAAACAAAATGGGGGTGTCCTGAGGACGCTGTCCGTATTGTTCGCTGGCAAGTTGAAAGTGTTCTAAGAACACTCGCGGTGTCCTGAAATGTTCGTAAATAAACAAAATGGGGTGTCCTGAGGACGCTGTCCGTGTTGTTCGCTGGCAAGTTGAAAGTGTTCTAAGAACACTCGCGGTGTCCTGAAATGTTCGTAAATAAACACAATGGGGGTGTCCTGAGGACTCTGTCCGTATTGTTCGCTGGCAAGTTGAAAGTGTTCTAAGAACACTCGCGGTGTCCTGAAATGTTCGTAAATAAACACAATGGGGGTGTCCTGAGGACTCTGTCCGTATTGTTCGCTGGCAAGTTGAAAGTGTTCTAAGAACACTCACGGTGTCATGAAATGTTCGTAAATAAACAAAATCGGGGTGTCCTGAGGACGGTGTCCGTATTGTTCGCTGGCAAGTTGGAAGTGTTCTAAGAACACTCGCGGTGTCCTGAAATGTTTGTAAATAAACAAAATGGGGTGTCCTCAGGACGCTGTCCGTATTGTTCGCTGGCAAGTTGAACGCGTTCTAAGAACACTTGCGGTGTCCTGAAATGTTCGTTAATAAACAAAATGGGGTGTCCTGAGGACGCTGTCCGTATTGTTCACTGGCAAGTTGAAAGTGTTCAAAGAACACTCGCGGTGTCCTGAAATGTTCGTAAATAAACAAAATCGGGGTGTCCTGAGGACGCTGTCCGTATTGTTCGCTGGCAAGTTGAAAGTGTTCTAAGAACACTTGCGGTGTCCTGAAATGTTCGTAAATAAACAAAATGGGGGTGTCCTGAGGACGCTGTCCGTATTGTTCGCTGGCAAGTTGAACGCGTTCTAAGAACACTTGCGGTGTCCTGAAATGTTCGTAAATAAACAAAATGGGGTGTCCTAAGGACGCTGTCCGTATTGTTCACTGGCAAGTTGAAAGTGTTCAAAGAACACTCGCGGTGTCCTGAAATGTTCGTAAATAAACAAAATGGGGGTGTCCTGAGGACGCTGTCCGTATTGTTCGCTGGCAAGTTGAAAGTGTTCTAAGAACACTCGCTGTGTCCTGAAATGTTCCTAAATAAACAAAATTGGAGTGTCCTGAGGAAGCTGTCCGTATTGTTCGCTGGCAAGTTGAAAGTGTTCTAAGAACACTCGCGGTGTCCTGAAATTTTCGTAAATAAACATAATGGGGGTGTCCTGAGGACGCTGTCCGTATTGTTCGCTGGCAAGTTGAAAGTGTTCTAAGAACACTCGTGGTGTCCTGAAATGTTCGTAAATAAACAAAATGGGGGTGTCCTGAGGACGCTGTCCGTATTGTTCGCTGGCAAGTTGAAAGTGTTCTAAGAACACTCGCTGTGTCCTGAAATGTTCCTAAATAAACAAAATTGGAGTGTCCTGCGGACGCTGTCCGTATTGTTGGCTGGCAAGTTGAAAGTGTTCTAAGAACACTCGCAGTGTCCTGAAATTTTCGTAAATAAACAAAATGGGGGTGTCCTGAGGACGCTGTCCGTATTGTTCGCTGGCAAGTTGAAAGTGTTCTAAGAACACTCGTGGTGTCCTGAAATGTTCGTAAATAAACAAAATGGGGGTGTCCTGAGGACGCTGTCCGTATTGTTCGCTGGCAAGTTGAAAGTGTTCTAAGAACACTCGCGGTGTCCTGAAATGTTCGTAAATAAACAAAATGGGGTGTCCTGAGGACGCTGTCCGTGTTGTTCGCTGGCAAGTTGAAAGTGTTCTAAGAACACTCGCGGTGTCCTGAAATGTTCGTAAATAAACACAATGGGGGTGTCCTGAGGACTCTGTCCGTATTGTTCGCTGGCAAGTTGAAAGTGTTCTAAGAACACTCGCGGTGTCCTGAAATGTTCGTAAATAAACACAATGGGGGTGTCCTGAGGACTCTGTCCGTATTGTTCGCTGGCAAGTTGAAAGTGTTCTAAGAACACTCACGGTGTCATGAAATGTTCGTAAATAAACAAAATCGGGGTGTCCTGAGGACGGTGTCCGTATTGTTCGCTGGCAAGTTGGAAGTGTTCTAAGAACACTCGCGGTGTCCTGAAATGTTTGTAAATAAACAAAATGGGGTGTCCTCAGGACGCTGTCCGTATTGTTCGCTGGCAAGTTGAACGCGTTCTAAGAACACTTGCGGTGTCCTGAAATGTTTGTAAATAAACAAAATGGGGTGTCCTGAGGACGCTGTCCGTATTGTTCACTGGCAAGTTGAAAGTGTTCAAAGAACACTCGCGGTGTCCTGAAATGTTCGTAAATAAACAAAATCGGGGTGTCCTGAGGACGCTGTCCGTATTGTTCGCTGGCAAGTTGAAAGTGTTCTAAGAACACTCGCGGTGTCCTGAAATGTTCGTAAATAAACAAAATGGGGGTGTCCTGAGGACGCTGTCCGTATTGTTCGCTGGCAAGTTGAAAGTGTTCTAAGAACACTTGCAGTGTCCTGAAATGTTCGTAAATAAACAAAATTGGGGTGTCCTGAGGACGCTGTCCGTATTGTTCGCTGGCAAGTTGAAAGTGTTCTAAGAACACTGGCGGTGTCCTGAAATGTTCGTAAATAAACAAAACGGGGGTGTCCTGAAGACGCTGTCCGTATTGTTCGTTGGCAAGTTGAAAGTGTTCTAAGAACACTCGCTGTGTCCTGAAATGTTCGTAAATAAACAAAATGGGGGTGTCCTGAGGACGCTGTCCGTATTGTTCGCTGGCAAGTTGAAAGTGTTCTAAGAACACTTGCGGTGTCCTGAAATGTTCGTAAATAAACAAAATGGGGGTGTCCTGAGGACGCTGTCCGTATTGTTCGCTGGCAAGTTGAAAGTGTTCTAAGAACACTCGCGGTGTCCTGAAATGTTCGTAAATAAACAAAATGGGGTGTCCTGAGGACGCTGTCCGTGTTGTTCGCTGGCAAGTTGAAAGTGTTCTAAGAACACTCGCGGTGTCCTGAAATGTTCGTAAATAAACACAATGGGGGTGTCCTGAGGACTCTGTCCGTATTGTTCGCTGGCAAGTTGAAAGTGTTCTAAGAACACTTGCGGTGTCCTGAAATGTTCGTAAATAAACACAATGGGGGTGTCCTGAGGACTCTGTCCGTATTGTTCGCTGGCAAGTTGAAAGTGTTCTAAGAACACTCACGGTGTCATGAAATGTTCGTAAATAAACAAAATCGGGGTGTCCTGAGGACGGTGTCCGTATTGTTCGCTGGCAAGTTGGAAGTGTTCTAAGAACACTCGCGGTGTCCTGAAATGTTTGTAAATAAACAAAATGGGGTGTCCTCAGGACGCTGTCCGTATTGTTCGCTGGCAAGTTGAACGCGTTCTAAGAACACTTGCGGTGTCCTGAAATGTTCGTTAATAAACAAAATGGGGTGTCCTGAGGACGCTGTCCGTATTGTTCACTGGCAAGTTGAAAGTGTTCAAAGAACACTTGCGGTGTCCTGAAATGTTCGTAAATAAACAAAATCGGGGTGTCCTGAGGACGCTGTCCGTATTGTTCGCTGGCAAGTTGAAAGTGTTCTAAGAACACTTGCGGTGTCCTGAAATGTTCGTAAATAAACAAAATGGGGGTGTCCTGAGGACGCTGTCCGTATTGTTCGCTGGCAAGTTGAACGCGTTCTAAGAACACTTGCGGTGTCCTGAAATGTTCGTAAATAAACAAAATGGGGTGTCCTAAGGACGCTGTCCGTATTGTTCACTGGCAAGTTGAAAGTGTTCAAAGAACACTCGCGGTGTCCTGAAATGTTCGTAAATTAACAAAATGGGGGTGTCCTGAGGACGCTGTCCGTGTTGTTCGCTGGCAAGTTGAAAGTGTTCTAAGAACACTCGCGGTGTCCTGAAATGTTCGTAAATAAACACAATGGGGGTGTCCTGAGGACTCTGTCCGTATTGTTCGCTGGCAAGTTGAAAGTGTTCTAAGAACACTCGCGGTGTCCTGAAATGTTCGTAAATAAACAAAATGGGGGTGTCCTGAGGACGCTGTCCGTATTGTTCGCTGGCAAGTTGAAAGTGTTCTAAGAACACTCGCGGTGTCCTGAAATGTTCGTAAATAAACAAAATGGGGTGTCCTGAGGACGCTGTCCGTGTTGTTCGCTGGCAAGTTGAAAGTGTTCTAAGAACACTCGCGGTGTCCTGAAATGTTCGTAAATAAACACAATGGGGGTGTCCTGAGGACTCTGTCCATATTGTTCGCTGGCAAGTTGAAAGTGTTCTAAGAACACTCGCGGTGTCCTGAAATGTTCGTAAATAAACACAATGGGGGTGTTCTGAGGACTCTGTCCGTATTGTTCGCTGGCAAGTTGAAAGTGTTCTAAGAACACTCAGGGTGTCATGAAATGTTCGTAAATAAACAAAATGGGGGTGTCCTGAGGACGGTGTCCGTATTGTTCGCTGGCAAGTTGGAAGTGTTCTAAGAACACTCGCGGTGTCCTGAAATGTTTGTAAATAAACAAAATGGGGTGTCCTCAGGACGCTGTCCGTATTGTTCGCTGGCAAGTTGAACGCGTTCTAAGAACACTCGCGGTGTCCTGAAATGTTCGTAAATAAACAAAATGGGGGTGTCCTGAGGACGCTGTCCGTATTGTTCGCTGGCAAGTTGAAAGTGTTCTAAGAACACTCGCTGTGTCCTGAAATGTTCCTAAATAAACAAAATTGGAGTGTCCTGAGGACGCTGTCCGTATTGTTCGCTGGCAAGTTGAAAGTGTTCTAAGAACACTCGCGGTGTCCTGAAATTTTCGTAAATAAACAAAATGGGGGTGTCCTAAGGACGCTGTCCATATTGTTCGCTGGCAAGTTGAAAGTGTTCTAAGAACACTCGCGGTGTCCTGAAATGTTCGTAAATAAACAAAATGGGGTGTCCTGAGGACGCTGTCCGTGTTGTTCGCTGGCAAGTTGAAAGTGTTCTAAGAACACTCGCGGTGTCCTGAAATGTTCGTAAATAAACACAATGGGGGTGTCCTGAGGACTCTGTCCGTATTGTTCGCTGGCAAGTTGAAAGTGTTCTAAGAACACTCGCGGTGTCCTGAAATGTTCGTAAATAAACACAATGGGGGTGTCCTGAGGACTCTGTCCGTATTGTTCGCTGGCAAGTTGAAAGTGTTCTAAGAACACTCACGGTGTCATGAAATGTTCGTAAATAAACAAAATGGGGGTGTCCTGAGGACGGTGTCCGTATTGTTCGCTGGCAAGTTGGAAGTGTTCTAAGAACACTCGCGGTGTCCTGAAATGTTTGTAAATAAACAAAATGGGGTGTCCTCAGGACGCTGTCCGTATTGTTCGCTGGCAAGTTGAATGCGTTCTAAGAACACTTGCGGTGTCCTGAAATGTTCGTAAATAAACAAAATGGGGTGTCCTGAGGACGCTGTCCGTATTGTTCACTGGCAAGTTGAAAGTGTTCAAAGAACACTCGCGGTGTCCTGAAATGTTCGTAAATAAACAAAATGGGGGTGTCCTGAGGACGCTGTCCGTATTGTTCGCTGGCAAGTTGAAAGTGTTCTAAGAACACTCGCTGTGTCCTGAAATGTTCCTAAATAAACAAAATTGGAGTGTCCTGCGGACGCTGTCCGTATTGTTGGCTGGCAAGTTGAAAGTGTTCTAAGAACACTCGCAGTGTCCTGAAATTTTCGTAAATAAACAAAATGGGGGTGTCCTGAGGACGCTGTCCGTATTGTTCGCTGGCAAGTTGAAAGTGTTCTAAGAACACTCGTGGTGTCCTGAAATGTTCGTAAATAAACAAAATGGGGGTGTCCTGAGGACGCTGTCCGTATTGTTCGCTGGCAAGTTGAAAGTGTTCTAAGAACACTCGCGGTGTCCTGAAATGTTCGTAAATAAACAAAATGGGGTGTCCTGAGGACGCTGTCCGTGTTGTTCGCTGGCAAGTTGAAAGTGTTCTAAGAACACTCGCGGTGTCCTGAAATGTTCGTAAATAAACACAATGGGGGTGTCCTGAGGACTCTGTCCGTATTGTTCGCTGGCAAGTTGAAAGTGTTCTAAGAACACTCGCGGTGTCCTGAAATGTTCGTAAATAAACACAATGGGGGTGTCCTGAGGACTCTGTCCGTATTGTTCGCTGGCAAGTTGAAAGTGTTCTAAGAACACTCACGGTGTCATGAAATGTTCGTAAATAAACAAAATCGGGGTGTCCTGAGGACGGTGTCCGTATTGTTCGCTGGCAAGTTGGAAGTGTTCTAAGAACACTCGCGGTGTCCTGAAATGTTTGTAAATAAACAAAATGGGGTGTCCTCAGGACGCTGTCCGTATTGTTCGCTGGCAAGTTGAACGCGTTCTAAGAACACTTGCGGTGTCCTGAAATGTTCGTAAATAAACAAAATGGGGTGTCCTGAGGACGCTGTCCGTATTGTTCACTGGCAAGTTGAAAGTGTTCAAAGAACACTCGCGGTGTCCTGAAATGTTCGTAAATAAACAAAATCGGGGTGTCCTGAGGACGCTGTCCGTATTGTTCGCTGGCAAGTTGAAAGTGTTCTAAGAACACTCGCGGTGTCCTGAAATGTTCGTAAATAAACAAAATGGGGGTGTCCTGAGGACGCTGTCCGTATTGTTCGCTGGCAAGTTGAAAGTGTTCTAAGAACACTTGCAGTGTCCTGAAATGTTCGTAAATAAACAAAATTGGGGTGTCCTGAGGACGCTGTCCGTATTGTTCGCTGGCAAGTTGAAAGTGTTCTAAGAACACTGGCGGTGTCCTGAAATGTTCGTAAATAAACAAAATGGGGGTGTCCTGAAGACGCTGTCCGTATTGTTCGTTGGCAAGTTGAAAGTGTTCTAAGAACACTCGCTGTGTCCTGAAATGTTCGTAAATAAACAAAATGGGGGTGTCCTGAGGACGCTGTCCGTATTGTTCGCTGGCAAGTTGAAAGTGTTCTAAGAACACTTGCGGTGTCCTGAAATGTTCGTAAATAAACAAAATGGGGGTGTCCTGAGGACGCTGTCCGTATTGTTCGCTGGCAAGTTGAAAGTGTTCTAAGAACACTCGCGGTGTCCTGAAATGTTCGTAAATAAACAAAATGGGGTGTCCTGAGGACGCTGTCCGTGTTGTTCGCTGGCAAGTTGAAAGTGTTCTAAGAACACTCGCGGTGTCCTGAAATGTTCGTAAATAAACACAATGGGGGTGTCCTGAGGACTCTGTCCGTATTGTTCGCTGGCAAGTTGAAAGTGTTCTAAGAACACTCGCGGTGTCCTGAAATGTTCGTAAATAAACACAATGGGGGTGTCCTGAGGACTCTGTCCGTATTGTTCGCTGGCAAGTTGAAAGTGTTCTAAGAACACTCACGGTGTCATGAAATGTTCGTAAATAAACAAAATCGGGGTGTCCTGAGGACGGTGTCCGTATTGTTCGCTGGCAAGTTGGAAGTGTTCTAAGAACACTCGCGGTGTCCTGAAATGTTTGTAAATAAACAAAATGGGGTGTCCTCAGGACGCTGTCCGTATTGTTCGCTGGCAAGTTGAACGCGTTCTAAGAACACTTGCGGTGTCCTGAAATGTTCGTTAATAAACAAAATGGGGTGTCCTGAGGACGCTGTCCGTATTGTTCACTGGCAAGTTGAAAGTGTTCAAAGAACACTCGCGGTGTCCTGAAATGTTCGTAAATAAACAAAATCGGGGTGTCCTGAGGACGCTGTCCGTATTGTTCGCTGGCAAGTTGAAAGTGTTCTAAGAACACTTGCGGTGTCCTGAAATGTTCGTAAATAAACAAAATGGGGGTGTCCTGAGGACGCTGTCCGTATTGTTCGCTGGCAAGTTGAACGCGTTCTAAGAACACTTGCGGTGTCCTGAAATGTTCGTAAATAAACAAAATGGGGTGTCCTAAGGACGCTGTCCGTATTGTTCACTGGCAAGTTGAAAGTGTTCAAAGAACACTCGCGGTGTCCTGAAATGTTCGTAAATAAACAAAATGGGGGTGTCCTGAGGACGCTGTCCGTATTGTTCGCTGGCAAGTTGAAAGTGTTCTAAGAACACTCGCTGTGTCCTGAAATGTTCCTAAATAAACAAAATTGGAGTGTCCTGAGGAAGCTGTCCGTATTGTTCGCTGGCAAGTTGAAAGTGTTCTAAGAACACTCGCGGTGTCCTGAAATTTTCGTAAATAAACATAATGGGGGTGTCCTGAGGACGCTGTCCGTATTGTTCGCTGGCAAGTTGAAAGTGTTCTAAGAACACTCGTGGTGTCCTGAAATGTTCGTAAATAAACAAAATGGGGGTGTCCTGAGGACGCTGTCCGTATTGTTCGCTGGCAAGTTGAAAGTGTTCTAAGAACACTCGCGGTGTCCTGAAATGTTCGTAAATAAACAAAATGGGGTGTCCTGAGGAAGCTGTCCGTGTTGTTCGCTGGCAAGTTGAAAGTGTTCTAAGAACACTCGCGGTGTCCTGAAATGTTCGTAAATAAACACAATGGGGGTATCCTGAGGACTCTGTCCGTATTGTTCGCTGGCAAGTTGAAAGTGTTCTAAGAACACTCGCGGTGTCCTGAAATGTTCGTAAATAAACACAATGGGGGTGTCCTGAGGACTCTGTCCGTATTGTTCGCTGGCAAGTTGAAAGTGTTCTAAGAACACTCACGGTGTCATGAAATGTTCGTAAATAAACAAAATCGGGGTGTCCTGAGGACGGTGTCCGTATTGTTCGCTGGCAAGTTGGAAGTGTTCTAAGAACACTCGCGGTGTCCTGAAATGTTTGTAAATAAACAAAATGGGGTGTCCTCAGGACGCTGTCCGTATTGTTCGCTGGCAAGTTGAACGCGTTCTAAGAACACTTGCGGTGTCCTGAAATGTTCGTAAATAAACAAAATGGGGTGTCCTGAGGACGCTGTCCGTATTGTTCACTGGCAAGTTGAAAGTGTTCAAAGAACACTCGTGGTGTCCTGAAATGTTCGTAAATAAACAAAATCGAGGTGTCCTGAGGACGCTGTCCGTATTGTTCGCTGGCAAGTTGAAAGTGTTCTAAGAACACTCGCGGTGTCCTGAAATGTTCGTAAATAAACAAAATGGGGGTGTCCTGAGGACGCTGTCCGTATTGTTCGCTGGCAAGTTGAAAGTGTTCTAAGAACACTTGCAGTGTCCTGAAATGTTCGTAAATAAACAAAATTGGGGTGTCCTGAGGACGCTGTCCGTATTGTTCGCTGGCAAGTTGAAAGTGTTCTAAGAACACTGGCGGTGTCCTGAAATGTTCGTAAATAAACAAAATGGGGGTGTCCTGAAGACGCTGTCCGTATTGTTCGTTGGCAAGTTGAAAGTGTTCTAAGAACACTCGCTGTGTCCTGAAATGTTCGTAAATAAACAAAATGGGGGTGTCCTGAGGACGCTGTCCGTATTGTTTGCTGGCAAGTTGAAAGTGTTCTAAGAACACTCGCGGTGTCCTGAAATGTTCGTAAATAAACAAAATGGGGGTGTCCTGAGGACGCTGTCCGTATTGTTCGCTGGCAAGTTGAAAGTGTTCTAAGAACACTCGCGGTGTCCTGAAATGTTCGTAAATAAACAAAATGGGGTGTCCTGAGGACGCTGTCCGTGTTGTTCGCTGGCAAGTTGAAAGTGTTCTAAGAACACTCGCGGTGTCCTGAAATGTTCGTAAATAAACACAATGGGGGTGTCCTGAGGACTCTGTCCGTATTGTTCGCTGGCAAGTTGAAAGTGTTCTAAGAACACTCGCGGTGTCCTGAAATGTTCGTAAATAAACACAATGGGGGTGTCCTGAGGACTCTGTCCGTATTGTTCGCTGGCAAGTTGAAAGTGTTCTAAGAACACTCGCGGTGTCATGAAATGTTCGTAAATAAACAAAATCGGGGTGTCCTGAGGACGGTGTCCGTACTGTTCGCTGGCAAGTTGGAAGTGTTCTAAGAACACTCGCGGTGTCCTGAAATGTTTGTAAATAAACAAAATGGGGTGTCCTCAGGACGCTGTCCGTATTGTTCGCTGGCAAGTTGAACGCGTTCTAAGAACACTTGCGGTGTCCTGAAATGTTCGTAAATAAACAAAATGGGGTGTCCTGAGGACGCTGTCCGTATTGTTCACTGGCAAGTTGAAAGTGTTCAAAGAACACTCGCGGTGTCCTGAAATGTTCGTAAATAAACAAAATCGGGGTGTCCTGAGGACGCTGTCCGTATTGTTCGCTGGCAAGTTGAAAGTGTTCTAAGAACACTCACGGTGTCCTGAAATGTTCGTAAATAAACAAAATGGGGGTGTCCTGAGGACGCTGTCCGTATTGTTCGCTGGCAAGTTGAAAGTGTTCTAAGAACACTCAGGGTGTCCTGAAATGTTCGTAAATAAACACAATGGGGGTGTCCTGAGGACGCTGTCCGTATTGTTCGCTGGCAAGTTGAAAGTGTTCTAAGAACACTCGCGGTGTCCTGAAATGTTCGTAAATAAACACAATGGGGGTGTCCTGAGGACCCTGTCCGTATTGTTCGCTGGCAAGTTGAAAGTGTTCTAAGAACACTCGCGGTGTCCTGAAATGTTCGTAAATAAACAAAATGGGGTGTCCTGAGGACGCTGTCCGTATTGTTCGCTGGCAAGTTGAACGCGTTCTAAGAACACTTGCGGTGTCCTGAAATGTTCGTAAATAAACACAATGGGGGTGTCCTGAGGATGCTGTCCGTATTGTTCGCTGGCAAGTTGAAAGTGTTCTAAGAACACTTGCGGTGTCCTGAAATGTTCGTAAATAAACAAAATGAGATTGTCCTGAGGACGCTGTCCGTATTGTTCGTTGGCAAGTTGAAAGTGTTCTAAGAACACTCGCGGTGTCCTGAAATGTTCGTAAAAAAACAAAATGGGGGTGTCCTGAGGACGCTGTCCGTATTGTTCGCTGGCAAGTTGAAAGTGTTCTAAGAACACTCGCGGTGTCCTGAAATGTTCGTAAATAAACAAAATGGGGGATTCCTGAGGACGCTGTCCGTATTGTATGTTGGCAAGTTGAAAGTGTTCTAAGAACACTCGCGGTGTCCTGAAATGTTCGTAAATAACCAAAATGGGGGTGTCCTGAGGACGCTGTCCGTATTGTTCGCTGGCAAGTTGAAAGTGTTCTAAGAACTCTCGCAGTATCCTGAAATGTTCCTAAATAAACAAAATGGGGTGTCCTGAGGACGCCGTCCGTATTGTTCGCTGGCAAGTTGAACGCGTTCTAAGAACACTTGCGGTGTCCTGAAATGTTCGTAAATAAACACAATGGGGGTGTCCTGAGGATGCTGTCCGTATTGTTCGCTGGCAAGTTGAAAGTGTTCTAAGAACACTCGCGGTGTCCTGAAATGTTCGTAAATAAACAAAATGGGGGTCTCCTGAGGACGCTGTCCGTATTGTTCGCTGGCAAGTTGAAAGTGTTCTAAGAACACTCGCGGTGTCCTGAAATGTTTGTAAATAAACAAAATGGGGGTGTCCTGAGGACGCTGTCCGTATTGTATGCTGGCAAGTTGAAAGTGTTCTAAGAACACTCGCGGTGTCCTGAAATGTTCGTAAATAAACAAAATGAGGGTGTCCTGAGGACGCTGTCCGTATTGTTCGCTGGCAAGTTGAAAGTGTTGTAAGAACACTCGCGGTGTCCTGAAATGTTCCTAAATAAACAAAATTGGGGTGTCCTGAGGACGCTGTCCGTATTGTTCGCTGGCAAGTTGAAAGTGTTCTAAGAACACTGGCGGTGTCCTGAAATGTTCGTAAATAAACAAAATGGGCGTATCCTGAAGACGCTGTCCGTATTGTTCGTTGGCAAGTTGAAAGTGTTCTAAGAACACTCGCTGCGTCCTGAAATGTTCGTAAATAAACAAAATGGGGGTGTCCTGAGGACGCTGTCCGTATTGTTCGCTGGCAAGTTGAAAGTGTTCTAAAACACTTGCGGTGTCCTGAAATGTTCGTAAATAAACAAAATGGGGTGTCCTGAGGACGCTGTCCGTATTGTTCGCTGGCAAGTTGAAAGTGTTCTAAGAACACTCGCGGTGTCCTGAAATGTTCGTAAATAAACACAATGGGGGTGTCCTGAGGACGCTGTCCGTATTGTTCGCTGGCTAGTTGAAAGTGTTCTAAGAACACTCGCGGTGTCCTGAAATGTTCGTAAATAAACAAAATGAGATTGTCCTGAGGACACTGTCCATTTTGTTCGCTGGCAAGTTGAAAGTGTTCTAAGAACACTCGCGGTGTCCTGAAATGTTCGTAAATAAACACAATGGGGTATCCTGAGGACGCTGTCCATATTGCTCACTGGCAAGTTGAAAGTGTCCTAAGAACACTTGCGGTGTCCTGAAATGTTTGTAAATAAAAAAAATGGGTGTGTCAAAATGGGTGTGTCCTGAGGACGCTGTCCGTATTGTTCGCTGGCAAGTTGAAAGTGTTCTAAGAACACTCGCGGTGTCCTGAAATGTTCGTAAATAAACAAAATGGGGGTGTCCTGAGGACGCTGTCCGTATTGTTCGCTGGCAAGTTGAAAGTGTTCTAAGAACACTCGCGGTGTCCTGAAATGTTCGTAAATAAACAAAATGGGGGTGTCCTGAGGACGCTGTCTGTATTGTTCGCTGGCAAGTTGAAAGTGTTCTAAGAACACTCGCGGTGTCCTGAAATGTTCGTAAATAAACAAAATGGGGGTGTCCTGAGGACGCTGTCCGTATTGTTCGCTGGCAAGTTGAAAGTGTTCTAAGAACACTTGCGGTGTCCTGAAATGTTCGTAAATAAACAAAATGGGGGTGTCCTGAGGACGCTGTCTGTATTGTTCGCTGGCAAGTTGAAAGTGTTCTAAGAACACTCGCGGTGTCCTGAAATGTTCGTAAATAAACACAATGGGGGTGCCCTGAGGACGCTGTCCGTATTGTTCGCTGGCAAGTTAAAAGTGTTCTAAGAACACTCGCGGTGTCCTGAAATGTTCGTAAATAAACAAAATGGGATTGTCCTGAGGACGCTGTCCGTATTGTTCGCTGGCAAGTTGAAAGTGTTCTAAGAACACTCGCAGTGTCCTGAAATGTTCGTAAATAAACAAAATGGGGGTGTCCTGAGGACGCTGTCCGTATTGTATGCTGGCAAGTTGAAAGTGTTCTAAGAACACTCGCGGTGTCCTGAAATGTTCGTAAATAAACAAAATGGGGGTGTCCTGATGACGCTGTCCGTATTGTTCGCTGGCAAGTTGAAAGTGTTCTAAGAACACTTGCGGTGTCCTGAAATGTTTGTAAATAAACAAAATGGGGGTGTCCTGAGGACGCTGTCTGTATTGTTCGCTGGCAAGTTGAAAGTGTTCTAAGAACACTCGCGGTGTCCTGAAATGTTCGTAAATAAACACAATGGGGGTGCCCTGAGGACGCTGTCCGTATTGTTCGCTGGCAAGTTAAAAGTGTTCTAAGAACACTCGCGGTGTCCTGAAATGTTCGTAAATAAACAAAATGGGATTGTCCTGAGGACGCTGTCCGTATTGTTCGCTGGCAAGTTGAAAGTGTTCTAAGAACACTCGCCGTGTCCTGAAATGTTCGTAAATAAACAAAATGGGGGTGTCCTGAGGACGCTGTCCGTATTGTATGCTGGCAAGTTGAAAGTGTTCTAAGAACACTCGCGGTGTCCTGAAATGTTCGTAAATAAACAAAATGGGGGTGTCCTGATGACGCTGTCCGTATTGTTCGCGGGCAAGTTGAAAGTGTTCTAAGAATACTCGCAGTGTCCTGAAATGTTCCTAAATAAACAAAATTGGGGTGTCCTGAGGACGCTGTCCGTATTGTTCGCTGGCAAGTTGAAAGTGTTCTAAGAACACTGGCGGTGTCCTGAAATGTTCATAAATAAACAAAATGGGGGTGTCCTGAGGACGCTGTCCGTATTGTTCGCTGGCAAGTTGAAAGTGTTCTAAGAACACTCGCGGTGTCCTGAAATGTTCGTAAATAAACAAAATGGGGGTGTCCTGAGGACGCTGTCCGTATTGTTCGCTGGCAAGTTGAAAGTGTTCTAAGAACACTCGCAGTGTCCTGAAATGTTCGTAAATAAACAAAATGGTGGTGTCCTGAGGACGCTGTCCGTATTGTTCGCTGGCAAGTTGAAAGTGTTCTAAGAACACTCGGGTGTCCTGAAATGTTCGTAAATAAACACAATGGGGGTGTCCTGAGGACGCTGTCCGTATTGTTCGCTGGCTAGTTGACAGTGTTCTAAGAACACTCGCGGTGTCCTGAAATGTTCGTAAATAAACAAAATGGGATTGTCCTGAGGACACTGTCCGTATTGTTCGCTGGCAAGTTGAAAGTGTTCTAAGAACACTCGCCGTGTCCTGAAATGTTCGTAAATAAACAAAATGGCGGTGTCCTGAGGACGCTGGTCATATTGTTCACTGGCAAGTTGAAAGTGTTCTAAGAACACTCACAGTGTCATGAAATGTTCGTAAATAAACAAAATGGGGGTGTCCTGAGGACACTGTCCGTATTGTTCGCTGGCAAGTTGGAAGTGTTCTAAGAACACTCGCGGTGTACTGAAATGTTCGTAAATAAGCAAAATGGGGGTGTCCTGAGGACGCTGTCCGTTTTGTTCGCTGGCAAGTTGAAAGTGTTCTAAGAACACTCGCGGTGTCCTGAAATGTTCGTAAATAAACAAAATGTGGGTGTCCTGACGATGCTGTCCGTATTGTTCGCTGGCAAGTTGAAAGCGTTCCAAGAACACTCGCGGTGTCCTGAAATGTTCGTAAATAAACAAAATGCGGTGTCCTGAGGACGCTGTCCATATTGTTCACTAGCAAGTTGAAAGTGTTCTAAGAACACTCGCGGTGTCCTGAAATGTTCGTAAATAAACACAATGGGATTGTCCTGAGTACGCTGTCTGTATTGTTCGCTGGCAAGTTGAAAGTGTTCTAAGAACACTCACGGTGTCCTGAAATGTTCGTAAATAAACAAAATGGGGGTGTCCTGAGGACGCTGTCCGTATTGTTCGCTGGCAAGTTGAAAGTGTTCTAAGAACACTCGCTGTGTCCTGAAATGTTCCGAAATAAACAAAATTGGAGTGTCCTGAGGACGCTGTGCGTATTGTTCGCTGGCAAGTTGAAAGTGTTCTAAGAACACTCGCGGTGTCCTGAAATTTTCGTAAATAAACAAAATGGGGGTGTCCTGAGGACGCTGTCTGTATTGTTCGCTGGCAAGTTGAAAGTGTTCTAAGAACACTCGCGGTGTCCTGAAATGTTCGTAAATAAACACAATGGGGGTGCCCTGAGGACGCTGTCCGTATTGTTCGCTGGCAAGTTAAAAGTGTTCTAAGAACACTCGCGGTGTCCTGAAATGTTCGTAAATAAACAAAATGGGGGTGTCCTGAGGACGCTGTCCGTATTGTTCGCTGGCAAGTTGAAAGTGTTCTAAGAACACTCACGGTGTCCTGAAATGTTCGTAAATAAACAAAATGGGGTGTCCTGAGGATGCTGTCCGTATTGTTCGCTGGCAAGTTGAAAGTGTCCTAAGAACACTCGCAGTGTCCTGAAATGTTCGTAAATAAACACAATGGGGGTGTCCTGAGGACTCTGTCCGTATTGTTCGCTGGCAAGTTGAAAGTGTTCTAAGAACACTCGCGGTGTCCTGAAATGTTCGTAAATAAACACAATGGGGGTGTCCTGAGGACTCTGTCCGTATTGTTCGTTGGCAAGTTGAAAGTGTTCTAAGAACACTCACGGTGTCATGAAATGTTCGTAAATAAACAAAATGGGGATGTCCTGAGGACGCTGTCCGTATTGTTCGCTGGCAAGTTGGAAGTGTTCTAAGAACACTCGCAGTGTCCTGAAATGTTCGTAAATAAACAAAATGGGGGTGTCCTGAGGACGCTGTCCGTATTGTTCGCTGGCAAGTTGAAAGTGTTCTAAGAACTCTCGCAGTATCCTGAAATGTTCCTAAATAAACAAAATAGGGTGTCCTGAGGACGCCGTCCGTATTGTTCGCTGGCAAGTTGAACGCGTTCTAAGAACACTTGAGGTGTCCTGAAATGTTCGTAAATAAACACAATGGGGGTGTCCTGAGGATGCTGTCCGTATTGTTCGCTGGCAAGTTGAAAGTGTTCTAAGAACACTCGCGGTGTCCTGAAATGTTCGTAAATAAACAAAATGGGGGTCTCCTGAGGACGCTGTCCGTATTGTTCGCTGTCAAGTTGAAAGTGTTCTAAGAACACTCGCGGTGTCCTGAAATGTTCGTAAATAAACAAAATGGGGGTGTCCTGAGGACGCTGTCCGTATTGTTCGCTGGCAAGTTGAAAGTGTTCTAAGAACACTGGCGGTGTCCTGAAATGTTCGTAAATAAACAAAATGGGGGTATCCTGAAGACGCTGTCCGTATTGTTCGTTGGCAAGTTGAAAGTGTTCTAAGAACACTCGCTGTGTCCTGAAATGTTCGTAAATAAACAAAATGGGGGTGTCCTGAGGACGCTGTCCGTATTGTTCGCTGGCAAGTTGAAAGTGTTCTAAAACACTCGCGGTGTCCTGAAATGTTCGTAAATAAACAAAATGGGGGTGTCCTGAGGACGCTGTCCGTATTGTTCGCTGGCAAGTTGAAAGTGTTCTAAAACACTCGCGGTGTCCTGAAATGTTCTTAAATAAACAAAATGGGGGTGTCCTGAGGACGCTGTCCGTATTGTTCGCTGGCAAGTTGAAAGTGTTCTAAGAACACTCGCGGTGTCCTGAAATGTTCGTAAATAAACACAATGGGGGTGTCCTGAGGACGCTGTCCGTATTGTTCGCTGGCTAGTTGAAAGTGTTCTAAGAACACTCGCGGTGTCCTGAAATGTTCGTAAATAAACAAAATGAGATTGTCCTGAGGACACTGTCCATTTTGTTCACTGGCAAGTTGAAAGTGTTCTAAGAACACTCGCGGTGTCCTGAAATGTTCGTAAATAAACACAATGGGGGTGTCCTGAGGACTCTGTCCGTATTGTTCGCTGGCAAGTTGAAAGTGTTCTAAGAACACTTGCGGTGTCCTGAAATGTTCGTAAATAAACAAAATGGGGTATCCTGAGGACGCTGTCCGTATTGTTCGCTGGCAAGTTGAAAGTGTTCTAAGAACACTTGCGGTGTCCTGAAATGTTCGTAAATAAACAAAATGGGGGTGTCCTGAGGACGCTGTCTGTATTGTTCGCTGGCAAGTTGAAAGTGTTCTAAGAACACTTGCGGTGTCCTGAAATGTTCGTAAATAAACACAATGGGGGTGCCCTGAGGACGCTGTCTGTATTGTTCGCTGGCAAGTTAAAAGTGTTCTAAGAACACTCGCGGTGTCCTGAAATGTTCGTAAATAAACAAAATGGTATTGTCCTGAGGACGCTGTCCGTATTGTTCGCTGGCAAGTTGAAAGTGTTCTAAGAACACTCGCGGTGTCCTGAAATGTTCGTAAATAAACAAAATGAGATTGTCCTGAGGACACTGTCCGTATTGTTCGCTGGCAAGTTGAAAGTGTTCTAAGAACACTCGCGGTGTCCTGAAATGTTCGTAAATAAACAAAATGGGGGTGTCCTGAGGACGCTGTCCGTATTGTATGCTGGCAAGTTGAAAGTGTTCTAAGAACACTCGCGGTGTCCTGAAATGTTCGTAAATAAAGAAAATGGGGGTGTCCTGATGACGCTGTCCGTATTGTTCGCGGGCAAGTTGAAAGTGTTCTAAGAACACTCGCAGTGTCCTGAAATGTTCCTAAATAAACAAAATTGGGGTGTCCTGAGGACGCTGTCCGTATTGTTCGCTGGCAAGTTGAAAGTGTTCTAAGAACACTGGCGGTGTCCTGAAATGTTCATAAATAAACAAAATGGGGGTGTCCTGAGGACGCTGTCCGTATTGTTCGCTGGCAAGTTGAAAGTGTTCTAAGAACACTCGCAGTGTCCTGAAATGTTCGTAAATAAACAAAATGGGGGTGTCCTGAGGACGCTGTCCGTATTCTTCGCTGGCAAGTTGAAAGTGTTCTAAGAACACTCGGGTGTCCTGAAATGTTCGTAAATAAACACAATGGGGGTGTCCTGAGGACGCTGTCCGTATTGTTCGCTGGCTAGTTGACAGTGTTCTAAGAACACTCGCGGTGTCCTGAAATGTTCGTAAATAAACAAAATGGGATTGTCCTGAGGACACTGTCTGTATTGTTCGCTGGCAAGTTGAAAGTGTTCTAAGAACACTCGCGGTGTCCTGAAATGTTCGTAAATAAACAAAATGGCGGTGTCCTGAGGACGCTGTCCATATTGTTCACTGGCAAGTTGAAAGTGTTCTAAGAACACTCACAGTGTCATGAAATGTTCGTAAATAAACAAAATGGGGGTGTCCTGAGGACACTGTCCGTATTGTTCGCTGGCAAGTTGGAAGTGTTCTAAGAACACTCGCGGTGTCCTGAAATGTTTGTAAATAAGCAAAATGGGGGTGTCCTGAGGACGCTGTCCGTTTTGTTCGCTGGCAAGTTGAAAGTGTTCTAAGAACACTCGCGGTGTCCTGAAATGTTCGTAAATAAACAAAATGTGGGTGTCCTGAGGACGCTGTCCGTATTGTTCGCTGGCAAGTTGAAAGCGTTCTAAGAACACTTGCGGTGTCCTGAAATGTTCGTAAATAAACAAAATGGGGTGTCCTGAGGACGCTGTCCATATTGTTCACTGGCAAGTTGAAAGTGTTCTAAGAACACTCGCGGTGTCCTGAAATGTTCGTAAATAAACACAATGGGGGTGCCCTGAGGACGCTGTCCGTATTGTTCGCTGGCAAGTTAAAAGTGTTCTAAGAACACTCGCGGTGTCCTGAAATGTTCGTAAATAAACAAAATGGTATTGTCCTGAGGACGCTGTCCGTATTGTTCGCTGGCAAGTTGAAAGTGTTCTAAGAACACTCGCGGTGTCCTGAAATGTTCGTAAATAAACAAAATGAGATTGTCCTGAGGACACTGTCCGTATTGTTCGCTGGCAAGTTGAAAGTGTTCTAAGAACACTCGCGGTGTCCTGAAATGTTCGTAAATAAACAAAATGGGGGTGTCCTGAGGACGCTGTCCGTATTGTATGCTGGCAAGTTGAAAGTGTTCTAAGAACACTCGCGGTGTCCTGAAATGTTCGTAAATAAAGAAAATGGGGGTGTCCTGATGACGCTGTCCGTATTGTTCGCGGGCAAGTTGAAAGTGTTCTAAGAACACTCGCAGTGTCCTGAAATGTTCCTAAATAAACAAAATTGGGGTGTCCTGAGGACGCTGTACGTATTGTTCGCTGGCAAGTTGAAAGTGTTCTAAGAACACTGGCGGTGTCCTGAAATGTTCATAAATAAACAAAATGGGGGTGTCCTGAGGACGCTGTCCGTATTGTTCGCTGGCAAGTTGAAAGTGTTCTAAGAACACTCGCGGTGTCCTGAAATGTTCGTAAATAAACAAAATGGGGGTGTCCTGAGGACGCTGTCCGTATTGTTCACTGGCAAGTTGAAAGTGTTCTAAGAACACTCGCAGTGTCCTGAAATGTTCGTAAATAAACAAAATGGGGGTGTCCTGAGGACGCTGTCCGTATTGTTCGCTGGCAAGTTGAAAGTGTTCTAAGAACACTCGGGTGTCCTGAAATGTTCGTAAATAAACACAATGGGGGTGTCCTGAGGACGCTGTCCGTATTGTTCGCTGGCTAGTTGACAGTGTTCTAAGAACACTCGCGGTGTCCTGAAATGTTCGTAAATAAACAAAATGGGATTGTCCTGAGGACACTGTCTGTATTGTTCGCTGGCAAGTTGAAAGTGTTCTAAGAACACTCGCGGTGTCCTGAAATGTTCGTAAATAAACAAAATGGCGGTGTCCTGAGGACGCTGTCCATATTGTTCACTGGCAAGTTGAAAGTGTTCTAAGAACACTCACAGTGTCATGAAATGTTCGTAAATAAACAAAATGGGGGTGTCCTGAGGACACTGTCCGTATTGTTCGCTGGCAAGTTGGAAGTGTTCTAAGAACACTCGCGGTGTCCTGAAATGTTTGTAAATAAGCAAAATGGGGGTGTCCTGAGGACGCTGTCCGTTTTGTTCGCTGGCAAGTTGAAAGTGTTCTAAGAACACTCGCGGTGTCCTGAAATGTTCGTAAATAAACAAAATGTGGGTGTCCTGAGGACGCTGTCCGTATTGTTCGCTGGCAAGTTGAAAGCGTTCTAAGAACACTCGCGGTGTCCTGAAATGTTCGTAAATAAACAAAATGGGGTGTCCTGAGGACGCTGTCCATATTGTTCACTGGCAAGTTGAAAGTGTTCTAAGAACACTCGCGGTGTCCTGAAATGTTCGTAAATAAACACAATGGGATTGTCCTGAGTACGCTGTCTGTATTGTTCGCTGGCAAGTTGAAAGTGTTCTAAGAACACTCACGGTGTCCTGAAATGTTCGTAAATAAACAAAATGGGGGTGTCCTGAGGACGCTGTCCATATTGTTCGCTGGCAAGTTGAAAGTGTTCTAAGAACACTCGCTGTGTCCTGAAATGTTCCGAAATAAACAAAATTGGAGTGTCCTGAGGACGCTGTGCGTATTGTTCGCTGGCAAGTTGAAAGTGTTCCAAGAACACTCGCGGTGTCCTGAAATTTTCGTAAATAAACAAAATAGGGGTGTCCTGAGGACGCTGTCCGTATTGTTCGCTGGCAAGTTGAAAGTGTTCTAAGAACACTCGCTGTGTCCTGAAATGTTCCGAAATAAACAAAATTGGAGTGTCCTGAGGACGCTGTGCGTATTGTTCGCTGGCAAGTTGAAAGTGTTCCAAGAACACTCGCGGTGTCCTGAAATGTTCGTAAATAAACAAAATGGGGGTGTCCTGAGGACGCTGTCTGTATTGTTCGCTGGCAAGTTGAAAGTGTTCTAAGAACACTCGCGGTGTCCTGAAATGTTCGTAAATAAACAAAATGGGGTGTCCTGAGGACGCTGTCGTATTGTTCGCTGGCAAGTTGAAAGTGTTCTAAGAACACTCGCGGTGTCCTGAAATGTTCGTAAATAAACACAATGGGGGTGTCCTGAAGACTCTGTCCGTATTGTTCGCTGGCAAGTTGAAAGTGTTCTAAGAACACTCGCGGTGTCCTGAAATGTTTGTAAATAAACACAATGGGGGTGTCCTGAGGACTCTGTCCGTATTGTTCGTTGGCAAGTTGAAAGTGTTCTAAGAACACTCACGGTGTCATGAAATGCTTGTAAATAAACAAAATGGGGGTGTCCTGACGACGCTGTCCGTATTGTTCGCTGGCAAGTTGGAAGTGTTCTAAGAACACTCGCAGTGTCCTGAAATGTTTGTAAATAAACAAAATGGGGTGTCCTGAGGACGCTGTCCGTATTGTTCGCTGGCAAGTTGAACGCGTTCTAAGAACAGTTGCGGTGTCCTGAAATGTTCGTAAATAAACAAAATGGGGTGTCCTGAGGACGCTGTCCGTATTGTTCGCTGGCAAGTTGCAAGTGTTCAAAGAACACTTGCGGTGTCCTGAAATGTTCGTAAATAAACAAAATGGGGGTGTCCTGAGGACGCTGTCCGTATTGCTCGCTGGCAAGTTGAAAGTGTTCTAAGAACACTCGCAGTGTCCTGAAATGTTTGTAAATAAACAAAATGGGGGTGTCCTGAGGACGCTGTCTGTATTGTATGCTGGCAAGTTGAAAGTGTTCTAAGAACACTCGCGGTGTCCTGAAATGTTCGTAAATAAACAAAATGAGGGTGTCCTGAGGACGCTGTCCGTATTGTTCGCTGGCAAGTTGAAAGTGTTGTAAGAACACTCGCGGTGTCCGGAAATGTTCCTAAATAAACAAAATTGGGGTGTCCTGAGGACGCTGTCCGTATTGTTCGCTGGCAAGTTGAAAGTGTTCTAAGAACACTGGCGGTGTCCTGAAATGTTCGTAAATAAACAAAAAGGGGCGTATCCTGAAGACGCTGTCCGTATTGTTCGTTGGCAAGTTGAAAGTGTTCTAAGAACACTCGCTGCGTCCTGAAATGTTCGTAAATAAACAAAATGGGGGTGTCCTGAGGACGCTGTCCGTATTGTTCGCTGGCAAGTTGAAAGTGTTCTAAAACACTCGCGGTGTCCTGAAATGTTCGTAAATAAACAAAATGGGGGTGTCCTGAGGACGCTGTCCGTATTGTTCGCTGGCAAGTTGAAAGTGTTCTAAAACACTCGCGGTGTCCTGAAATGTTCGTAAATAAACAAAATGGGGGTGTCCTGAGGACGCTGTCCGTATTGTTCGCTGGCTAGTTGAAAGTGTTCTAAGAACACTCGCGGTGTCCTGAAATGTTCGTAAATAAACAAAATGAGATTGTCCTGAGGACACTGTCCATTTTGTTCACTGGCAAGTTGAAAGTGTTCTAAGAACACTCGCGGTGTCCTGAAATGTTCGTAAATAAACACAATTGGGGTGTCCTGAGGACTCTGTCCGTATTGTTCGCTGGCAAGTTGAAAGTGTTCTAAGAACACTCGCGGTGTCCTGAAATGTTCGTAAATAAACACAATGGGGTATCCTGAGGACGCTGTCCATATTGCTCACTGGCAAGTTGAAAGTGTTCTAAGAACACTCGCAGTGTCCTGAAATGTTTGTAAATAAACAAAATGGGGTGTCCTGAGGACGCTGTCCGTATTGTTCGCTGGCAAGTTGAAAGTGTTCTAAGAACACTCGCGGTGTCCTGAAATGTTCGTAAATAAACAAAATGGGGGTGTCCTGAGGACGCTGTCTGTATTGTTCGCTGGCAAGTTGAAAGTGTTCTAAGAACACTCGCGGTGTCCTGAAATGTTCGTAAATAAACAAAATGGGGTGTCCTGAGGACGCTGTCGTATTGTTCGCTGGCAAGTTGAAAGTGTTCTAAGAACACTCGCGGTGTCCTGAAATGTTCGTAAATAAACACAATGGGGGTGTCCTGAAGACTCTGTCCGTATTGTTCGCTGGCAAGTTGAAAGTGTTCTAAGAACACTCGCGGTGTCCTGAAATGTTTGTAAATAAACACAATGGGGGTGTCCTGAGGACTCTGTCCGTATTGTTCGTTGGCAAGTTGAAAGTGTTCTAAGAACACTCACGGTGTCATGAAATGCTTGTAAATAAACAAAATGGGGGTGTCCTGACGACGCTGTCCGTATTGTTCGCTGGCAAGTTGGAAGTGTTCTAAGAACACTCGCAGTGTCCTGAAATGTTTGTAAATAAACAAAATGGGGTGTCCTGAGGACGCTGTCCGTATTGTTCGCTGGCAAGTTGAACGCGTTCTAAGAACAGTTGCGGTGTCCTGAAATGTTCGTAAATAAACAAAATGGGGTGTCCTGAGGACGCTGTCCGTATTGTTCGCTGGCAAGTTGCAAGTGTTCAAAGAACACTTGCGGTGTCCTGAAATGTTCGTAAATAAACAAAATGGGGGTGTCCTGAGGACGCTGTCCGTATTGCTCGCTGGCAAGTTGAAAGTGTTCTAAGAACACTCGCAGTGTCCTGAAATGTTTGTAAATAAACAAAATGGGGGTGTCCTGAGGACGCTGTCTGTATTGTATGCTGGCAAGTTGAAAGTGTTCTAAGAACACTCGCGGTGTCCTGAAATGTTCGTAAATAAACAAAATGAGGGTGTCCTGAGGACGCTGTCCGTATTGTTCGCTGGCAAGTTGAAAGTGTTGTAAGAACACTCGCGGTGTCCGGAAATGTTCCTAAATAAACAAAATTGGGGTGTCCTGAGGACGCTGTCCGTATTGTTCGCTGGCAAGTTGAAAGTGTTCTAAGAACACTGGCGGTGTCCTGAAATGTTCGTAAATAAACAAAAAGGGGCGTATCCTGAAGACGCTGTCCGTATTGTTCGTTGGCAAGTTGAAAGTGTTCTAAGAACACTCGCTGCGTCCTGAAATGTTCGTAAATAAACAAAATGGGGGTGTCCTGAGGACGCTGTCCGTATTGTTCGCTGGCAAGTTGAAAGTGTTCTAAAACACTCGCGGTGTCCTGAAATGTTCGTAAATAAACAAAATGGGGGTGTCCTGAGGACGCTGTCCGTATTGTTCGCTGGCAAGTTGAAAGTGTTCTAAAACACTCGCGGTGTCCTGAAATGTTCGTAAATAAACAAAATGGGGGTGTCCTGAGGACGCTGTCCGTATTGTTCACTGGCAAGTTGAAAGTGTTCTAAGAACACTCGCGGTGTCCTGAAATGGTCGTAAATAAACACAATGGGGGTGTCCTGAGGACGCTGTCCGTATTGTTCGCTGGCTAGTTGAAAGTGTTCTAAGAACACTCGCGGTGTCCTGAAATGTTCGTAAATAAACAAAATGAGATTGTCCTGAGGACACTGTCCATTTTGTTCACTGGCAAGTTGAAAGTGTTCTAAGAACACTCGCGGTGTCCTGAAATGTTCGTAAATAAACACAATTGGGGTGTCCTGAGGACTCTGTCCGTATTGTTCGCTGGCAAGTTGAAAGTGTTCTAAGAACACTCGCGGTGTCCTGAAATGTTCGTAAATAAACACAATGGGGTATCCTGAGGACGCTGTCCATATTGCTCACTGGCAAGTTGAAAGTGTCCTAAGAACACTTGCGGTGTCCTGAAATGTTTGTAAATAAAAAAAATGGGTGTGTCAAAATGGGTGTGTCCTGAGGACGCTGTCCGTATTGTTCGCTGGCAAGTTGAAAGTGTTCTAAGAACACTCGCGGTGTCCTGAAATGTTCGTAAATAAACAAAATGGGGGTGTCCTGAGGACGCTGTCCGTATTGTTCGCTGGCAAGTTGAAAGTGTTCTAAGAACACTCGCGGTGTCCTGAAATGTTCGTAAATAAACAAAATGGGGGTGTCCTGAGGACGCTGTCTGTATTGTTCGCTGGCAAGTTGAAGTGTTCTAAGAACACTCGCGGTGTCCTGAAATGTTCGTAAATAAACAAAATGGGGGTGTCCTGAGGACGCTGTCCGTATTGTTCGCTGGCAAGTTGAAAGTGTTCTAAGAACACTTGCGGTGTCCTGAAATGTTCGTAAATAAACAAAATGGGGGTGTCCTGAGGACGCTGTCTGTATTGTTCGCTGGCAAGTTGAAAGTGTTCTAAGAACACTCGCGGTGTCCTGAAATGTTCGTAAATAAACACAATGGGGGTGCCCTGAGGACGCTGTCCGTATTGTTCGCTGGCAAGTTAAAAGTGTTCTAAGAACACTCGCGGTGTCCTGAAATGTTCGTAAATAAACAAAATGGGATTGTCCTGAGGACGCTGTCCGTATTGTTCGCTGGCAAGTTGAAAGTGTTCTAAGAACACTCGCGGTGTCCTGAAATGTTTGTAAATAAACAAAATGAGATTGTCCTGAGGACACTGTCAGTATTGTTCGCTGGCAAGTTGAAAGTGTTCTAAGAACACTCGCGGTGTCCTGAAATGTTCGTAAATAAACAAAATGGGGGTGTCCTGAGGACGCTGTCCGTATTGTATGCTGGCAAGTTGAAAGTGTTCTAAGAACACTCGCGGTGTCCTGAAATGTTCGTAAATAAACAAAATGGGGGTGTCCTGATGACGCTGTCCGTATTGTTCGCGGGCAAGTTGAAAGTGTTCTAAGAATACTCGCAGTGTCCTGAAATGTTCCTAAATAAACAAAACTGGGGTGTCCTGAGGACGCTGTCCGTATTGTTCGCCGGCAAGTTGAAAGTGTTCTAAGAACACTGGCGGTGTCCTGAAATGTTCATAAATAAACAAAATGGGGGTGTCCTGAGGACGCTGTCCGTATTGTTCGCTGGCAAGTTGAAAGTGTTCTAAGAACACTCGCAGTGTCCTGAAATGTTCGTAAATAAACAAAATGGGGGTGTCCTGAGGACGCTGTCCGTATTGTTCGCTGGCAAGTTGAAAGTGTTCTAAGAACACTCGCAGTGTCCTGAAATGTTCGTAAATAAACAAAATGGTGGTGTCCTGAGGACGCTGTCCGTATTGTTCGCTGGCAAGTTGAAAGTGTTCTAAGAACACTCGGGTGTCCTGAAATGTTCGTAAATAAACACAATGGGGGTGTCCTGAGGACGCTGTCCGTATTGTTCGCTGGCTAGTTGACAGTGTTCTAAGAACACTCGCGGTGTCCTGAAATGTTCGTAAATAAACAAAATGGGATTGTCCTGAGGACACTGTCCGTATTGTTCGCTGGCAAGTTGAAAGTGTTCTAAGAACACTCGCCGTGTCCTGAAATGTTCGTAAATAAACAAAATGGCGGTGTCCTGAGGACGCTGTCCATATTGTTCACTGGCAAGTTGAAAGTGTTCTAAGAACACTCACAGTGTCATGAAATGTTCGTAAATAAACAAAATGGGGGTGTCCTGAGGACACTGTCCGTATTGTTCGCTGGCAAGTTGGAAGTGTTCTAAGAACACTCGCGGTGTACTGAAATGTTCGTAAATAAGCAAAATGGGGGTGTCCTGAGGACGCTGTCCGTTTTGTTCGCTGGCAAGTTGAAAGTGTTCTAAGAACACTCGCGGTGTCCTGAAATGTTCGTAAATAAACAAAATGTGGGTGTCCTGAGGATGCTGTCCGTATTGTTCGCTGGCAAGTTGAAAGCGTTCCAAGAACACTCGCGGTGTCCTGAAATGTTCGTAAATAAACAAAATGCGGTGTCCTGAGGACGCTGTCCATATTGTTCACTGGCAAGTTGAAAGTGTTCTAAGAACACTTGCGGTGTCCTGAAATGTTCGTAAAAAAACACAATGGGATTGTCCTGAGTACGCTGTCTGTATTGTTCGCTGGCAAGTTGAAAGTGTTCTAAGAACACTCACGGTGTCCTGAAATGTTCGTAAATAAACAAAATGGGGGTGTCCTGAGGACGCTGTCCGTATTGTTCGCTGGCAAGTTGAAAGTGTTCTAAGAACACTCGCTGTGTCCTGAAATGTTCCGAAATAAACAAAATTGGAGTGTCCTGAGGACGCTGTGCGTATTGTTCGCTGGCAAGTTGAAAGTGTTCTAAGAACACTCGCGGTGTCCTGAAATTTTCGTAAATAAACAAAATGGGGGTGTCCTGAGGACGCTGTCCGTATTGTTCGCTGGCAAGTTGAAAGTGTTCTAAGAACACTCGCGGTGTCCTGAAATGTTCGTAAATAAACAAAATGGGGGTGTCCTGAGGACGCTGTCCGTATTGTTCGCTGGCAAGTTGAAAGTGTTCTGAGAACACTCACGGTGTCCTGAAATGTTCGTAAATAAACAAAATGGGGTGTCCTGAGGATGCTGTCCGTATTGTTCGCTGGCAAGTTGAAAGTGTTCTAAGAACACTCGCAGTGTCCTGAAATGTTCGTAAATAAACACAATGGGGGTGTCCTGAGGACTCTGTCCGTATTGTTCGTTGGCAAGTTGAAAGTGTTCTAAGAACACTCACGGTGTCATGAAATGTTCGTAAATAAACAAAATGGGGATGTCCTGAGGACGCTGTCCGTATTGTTCGCTGGCAAGTTGGAAGTGTTCTAAGAACACTCGCAGTGTCCTGAAATGTTCGTAAATAAACAAAATGGGGGTGTCCTGAGGACGCTGTCCGTATTGTTCGCTGGCAAGTTGAAAGTGTTCTAAGAACTCTCGCAGTATCCTGAAATGTTCCTAAATAAACAAAATGGGGGGTCCTGAGAACCCCGTCCGTATTGTTCGCTGGCAAGTTGAACGCGTTCTAAGAACACTTGCGGTGTCCTGAAATGTTCGTAAATAAACACAATGGGGGTGTCCTGAGGATGCTGTCCGTATTGTTCGCTGGCAAGTTGAAAGTGTTCTAAGAACACTCGCGGTGTCCTGAAATGTTCGTAAATAAACAAAATGGGGGTCTCCTGAGGACGCTGTCCGTATTGTTCGCTGGCAAGTTGAAAGTGTTCTAAGAACACTCGCGGTGTCCTGAAATGTTCGTAAATAAACAAAATGGGGGTGTCCTGAGGACGCTGTCCGTATTGTTCGCTGGCAAGTTGAAAGTGTTCTAAGAACACTCGCGGTGTCCTGAAATGTTCCTAAATAAACAAAATTGGGGTGTCCTGAGGACGCTGTCCGTATTGTTCGATGGCAAGTTGAAAGTGTTCTAAGAACACTGGCGGTGTCCTGAAATGTTCGTAAATAAACAAAATGGGGGTATCCTGAAGACGCTGTCCGTATTTTTCGTTGGCAAGTTGAAAGTGTTCTAAGAACACTCGCTGTGTCCTGAAATGTTCGTAAATAAACAAAATGGGGGTGTCCTGAGGACGCTGTCCGTATTGTTCGCTGGCAAGTTGAAAGTGTTCTAAAACACTCGCGGTGTCCTGAAATGTTCGTAAATAAACAAAATGGGGGTGTCCTGAGGACGCTGTCCGTATTGTTCGCTGGCAAGTTGAAAGTGTTCTAAAACACTCGCAGTGTCCTGAAATGTTCTTAAATAAACAAAATGGGGGTGTCCTGAGGACGCTGTCCGTATTGTTCGCTGGCAAGTTGAAAGTGTTCTAAGAACACTCGCGGTGTCCTGAAATGTTCGTAAATAAACACAATGGGGGTGTCCCGAGGACGCTGTCCGTATTGTTCGCTGGCTAGTTGAAAGTGTTCTAAGAACACTCGCGGTGTCCTGAAATGTTCGTAAATAAACAAAATGAGATTGTCCTGAGGACACTGTCCATTTTGTTCACTGGCAAGTTGAAAGTGTTCTAAGAACACTCGCGGTGTCCTGAAATGTTCGCAAATAAACAAAATGGGGGTGTCCTGAGGACGCTGTCCGTATTGTTCGCTGGCAAGTTGAAAGTGTTCTAAGAACACTCGCGGTGTCCTGAAATGTTCGTAAATAAACAAAATGGGGGTGTCCTGAGGACGCTGTCCGTATTGTTCGCTGGCAAGTTGAAAGTGTTCTAAGAACATTTGCGGTGTCCTGAAATGTTCGTAAATAAACAAAATGGGGGTGTCCTGAGGACGCTGTCTGTATTGTTCGCTGGCAAGTTGAAAGTGTTCTAAGAACACTCGCTGTGTCCTGAAATGTTCGTAAATAAACACAATGGGGGTGCCCTGAGGACGCTGTCCGTATTGTTCGCTGGCAAGTTAAAAGTGTTCTAAGAACACTCGCGGTGTCCTGAAATGTTCGTAAATAAACAAAATGGTATTGTCCTGAGGACGCTGTCCGTATTGTTCGCTGGCAAGTTGAAAGTGTTCTAAGAACACTCGCGGTGTCCTGAAATGTTCGTAAATAAACAAAATGAGATTGTCCTGAGGACACTGTCTGTATTGTTCGCTGGCAAGTTGAAAGTGTTCTAAGAACACTCGCGGTGTCCTGAAATGTTCGTAAATAAACAAAATGGGGGTGTCCTGAGGACGCTGTCCGTATTGTATGCTGGCAAGTTGAAAGTGTTCTAAGAACACTAGCGGTGTCCTGAAATGTTCGTAAATAAAGAAAATGGGGGTGTCCTGATGACGCTGACCGTATTGTTCGCGGGCAAGTTGAAAGTGTTCTAAGAACACTCGCAGTGTCCTGAAATGTTCCTAAATAAACAAAATTGGGGTGTCCTGAGGACGCTGTCCGTATTGTTCGCTGGCAAGTTGAAAGTGTTCTAAGAACACTGGCGGTGTCCTGAAATGTTCATAAATAAACAAAATGGGGGTGTCCTGAGGACGCTGTCCGTATTGTTCGCTGGCAAGTTGAAAGTGTTCTAAGAACACTCGCGGTGTCCTGAAATGTTCGTAAATAAACAAAATGGGGGTGTCCTGAGGACGCTGTCCGTATTGTTCGCTGGCAAGTTGAAAGTGTTCTAAGAACACTCGCAGTGTCCTGAAATGTTCGTAAATAAACAAAATGGGGGTGTCCTGAGGACGCTGTCCGTATTGTTCGCTGGCAAGTTGAAAGTGTTCTAAGAACACTCGGGTGTCCTGAAATGTTCGTAAATAAACACAATGGGGGTGTCCTGAGGACGCTGTCCGTATTGTTCGCTGGCTAGTTGACAGTGTTCTAAGAACACTCGCGGTGTCCTGAAATGTTCGTAAATAAACAAAATGGGATTGTCCTGAGGACACTGTCTGTATTGTTCGCTGGCAAGTTGAAAGTGTTCTAAGAACACTCGCGGTGTCCTGAAATGTTCGTAAATAAACAAAATGGCGGTGTCCTGAGGACGCTGTCCATATTGTTCACTGGCAAGTTGAAAGTGTTGTAAGAACACTCACAGTGTCATGAAATGTTCGTAAATAAACAAAATGGGGGTGTCCTGAGGACACTGTCCGTATTGTTCGCTGGCAAGTTGGAAGTGTTCTAAGAACACTCGCGGTGTCCTGAAATGTTTGTAAATAAGCAAAATGGGGGTGTGCTGAGGACGCTGTCCGTTTTGTTCGCTGGCAAGTTGAAAGTGTTCTAAGAACACTCGCGGTGTCCTGAAATGTTCGTAAATAAACAAAATGTGGGTGTCCTGAGGACGCTGTCCGTATTGTTCGCTGGCAAGTTGAAAGCGTTCTAAGAACACTCGCGGTGTCCTGAAATGTTCGTAAATAAACAAAATGGGGTGTCCTGAGGACGCTGTCCATATTGTTCACTGGCAAGTTGAAAGCGTTCTAAGAACACTCGCGGTGTCCTGAAATGTTCGTAAATAAACACAATGGGGGTGTCCTGAGGACGCTGTCCGTATTGTTCGCTGGCAAGTTAAAAGTGTTCTAAGAACACTTGCGGTGTCCTGAAATGTTCGTAAATAAACACAATGGGGGTGCCCTGAGGACGCTGTCCGTATTGTTCGCTGGCAAGTTAAAAGTGTTCTAAGAACACTCGCGGTGTCTTGAAATGTTCGTAAATAAACAAAATGGTATTGTCCTGAGGACGCTGTCCGTATTGTTCGCTGGCAAGTTGAAAGTGTTCTAAGAACACTCGCGGTGTCCTGAAATGTTCGTAAATAAACAAAATGAGATTGTCCTGAGGACGCTGTCCGTATTGTTCGCTGGCAAGTTGAAAGTGTTCTAAGAACACTCGCGGTGTCCTGAAATGTTCGTAAATAAACAAAATGGGGGTGTCCTGAGGACGCTGTCCGTATTGTATGCTGGCAAGTTGAAAGTGTTCTAAGAACACTCGCGGTGTCCTGAAATGTTCGTAAATAAAGAAAATGGGGGTGTCCTGATGACGCTGTCTGTATTGTTCGCGGGCAAGTTAAAAGTGTTCTAAGAACACTCGCGGTGTCCTGAAATGTTCCTAAATAAACAAAATTGGGGTGTCCTGAGGACGCTGTCCGTATTGTTCGCTGGCAAGTTGAAAGTGTTCTAAGAACACTGGCGGTGTCATGAAATGTTCGTAAATAAACAAAATGGGGGTGTCCTGAGGACGCTGTCCGTATTGTTCGCTGGCAAGTTGAAAGTGTTCTAAGAACACTCGCGGTGTCCTGAAATGTTCGTAAATAAACAAAATGGGGGTGTCCTGAGGACGCTGTCCGTATTGTTCGCTGGCAAGTTGAAAGTGTTCTAAGAACACTCGCAGTGTCCTGAAATGTTCGTAAATAAACAAAATGGGGGTGTCCTGAGGACGCTGTCCGTATTGTTCGCTGGCAAGTTGAAAGTGTTCTAAGAACACTCGGGTGTCCTGAAATGTTCGTAAATAAACACAATGGGGGTGTCCTGAGGACGCAGTCCGTATTGTTCGCTGGCTAGTTGACAGTGTTCTAAGAACACTCGCGGTGTCCTGAAATGTTCGTAAATAAACAAAATGGGATTGTCCTGAGGACACTGTCTGTATTGTTCGCTGGCAAGTTGAAAGTGTTCTAAGAACACTTGCGGTGTCCTGAAATGTTCGTAAATAAACAAAATGGCGGTGTCCTGAGGACGCTGTCCGTATTGTTCACTGGCAAGTTGAAAGTGTTCTAAGAACACTCACAGTGTCATGAAATGTTCGTAAATAAACAAAATGGGGGTGTCCTGAGGACACTGTCCGTATTGTTCGCTGGCAAGTTGGAAGTGTTCTAAGAACACTCGCGGTGTCCTGAAATGTTTGTAAATAAGCAAAATGGGGGTGTCCTGAGAACGCTGTCCGTTTTGTTCGCTGGCAAGTTGAAAGTGTTCTAAGAACACTCGCGGTGTCCTGAAATGTTCGTAACTAAACAAAATGTGGGTGTCCTGAGGACGCTGTCCGTATTGTTCGCTGGCAAGTTGAAAGCGTTCTAAGAACACTCGCGGTGTCCTGAAATGTTCGTAAATAAACAAAATGGGGTGTCCTGAGGACGTTGTCCATATTGTTCACTGGCAAGTTGAAAGTGTTCTAAGAACACTCGCGGTGTCCTGAAATGTTCGTAAATAAACACAATGGGATTGTCCTGAGTACGCTGTCTGTATTGTTCGCTGGCAAGTTGAAAGTGTTCTAAGAACACTCACGGTGTCCTGAAATGTTCGTAAATAAACAAAATGGGGGTGTCCTGAGGACGCTGTCCGTATTGTTCGCTGGCAAGTTGAAAGTGTTCTAAGAACACTCGCTGTGTCCTGAAATGTTCCGAAATAAACAAAATTGGAGTGTCCTGAGGACGCTGTGCGTATTGTTCGCTGGCAAGTTGAAAGTGTTCCAAGAACACTCGCGGTGTCCCGAAATTTTCGTAAATAAACAAAATAGGGGTGTCCTGAGGACGCTGTCCGTATTGTTCGCTGGCAAGTTGAAAGTGTTCTAAGAACACTCGCGGTGTCCTGAAATGTTCGTAAATAAACAAAATGGGGGTGTCCTGAGGACGCTGTCTGTATTGTTCGCTGGCAAGTTGAAAGTGTTCTAAGAACACTTGCGGTGTCCTGAAATGTTCGTAAATAAACAAAATGGGGTGTCCTGAGGACGCTGTCCATATTGTTCACTGGCAAGTTGAAAGTGTTCTAAGAACACTCGCGGTGTCCTGAAATGTTCGTAAATAAACACAATGGGATTGTCCTGAGTACACTGACTGTATTGTTCGCTGGCAAGTTGAAAGTGTTCTAAGAACACTCACGGTGTCCTGAAATGTTCGTAAATAAACAAAATGGGGGTGTCCTGAGGACGCTGTCCGTATTGTTCGCTGGCAAGTTGAAAGTGTTCTAAGAACACTCGCTGTGTCCTGAAATGTTCCGAAATAAACAAAATTGGAGTGTCCTGAGGACGCTGTGCCTATTGTTCGCTGGCAAGTTGAAAGTGTTCCAAGAACACTCGCGGTGTCCTGAAATTTTCGTAAATAAACAAAATAGGGGTGTCCTGAGGACGCTGTCCGTATTGTTCGCTGGCAAGTTGAAAGTGTTCTAAGAACACTCGCGGTGTCCTGAAATGTTCGTAAATAAACAAAATGGGGGTGTCCTGAGGACGCTGTCTGTATTGTTCGCTGGCAAGTTGAAAGTGTTCTAAGAACACTCGCGGTGTCCTGAAATGTTCGTAAATAAACAAAATGGGGTGTCCTGAGGACGCTGTCCGTATTGTTCGCTGGCAAGTTGAAAGTGTTCTAAGAACACTCGCGGTGTCCTGAAATGTTCGTAAATAAACACAATGGGGGTGTCCTGAAGACTCTGTCCGTATTGTTCGCTGGCAAATTGAAAGTGTTCTAAGAACACTCGCGGTGTCCTGAAATGTTTGTAAATAAACACAATGGGGGTGTCCTGAGGACTCTGTCCGTATTGTTCGTTGGCAAGTTGAAAGTGTTCTAAGAACACTTGCGGTGTCCTGAAATGTTCGTAAATAAACAAAATGGGGTGTCCTGAGGACGCTGTCCGTATTGTTCGCTGGCAAGTTGAACGCGTTCTAAGAACACTTGCGGTGTCCTGAAATGTTCGTAAATAAACAAAATGGGGTGTCCTGAGGACGCTGTCCGTGTTGTTCACTGGCAAGTTGCAAGTGTTCAAAGAACACTCGCGGTGTCCTGAAATGTTCGTAAATAAACAAAATGGGGGTGTCCTGAGGACGATGTCCGTATTGTTCGCTGGCAAGTTGAAAGTGTTCTAAGAACACTCGCAGTGTCCTGAAATGTTCGTAAATAAACAAAATGGGGGTGTCCTGAGGACGCTGTCCGTATTGTTCGCTGGCAAGTTGAAAGTGTTCTAAGAACACTCGCGGTGTCCTGAAATGTTCGTAAATAAACAAAATGGGGGTGTCCTGAGGACGCTGTCCGTATTGTTCGCTGGCAAGTTGAAAGTGTTCTAAGAACACTCGCAGTGTCCTGAAATGTTCGTAAATAAACAAAATGGGGGTGTCCTGAGGACGCTGTCCGTATTGTTCGCTGGCAAGTTGAAAGTGTTCTAAGAACACTCGGGTGTCCTGAAATGTTCGTAAATAAACACAATGGGGGTGTCCTGAGGACGCTGTCCGTATTGTTCGCTGGCTAGTTGACAGTGTTCTAAGAACACTCGCGGTGTCCTGAAATGTTCGTAAATAAACAAAATGGGATTGTCCTGAGGACACTGTCCGTATTGTTCGCTGGCAAGTTGAAAGTGTTCTAAGAACACTCGCGGTGTCCTGAAATGTTCGTAAATAAACAAAATGGCGGTGTCCTGAGGACGCTGTCCGTATTGTTCACTGGCAAGTTGAAAGTGTTCTAAGAACACTCACAGTGTCATGAAATGTTCGTAAATAAACAAAATGGGGGTGTCCTGAGGACACTGTCCGTATTGTTCGCTGGCAAGTTGGAAGTGTTCTAAGAACACTCGCGGTGTCCTGAAATGTTCGTAAATAAACAAAATGGTATTGTCCTGAGGACGCTGTCCGTATTGTTCGCTGGCAAGTTGAAAGTGTTCTAAGAACACTCGCGGTGTCCTGAAATGTTCGTAAATAAACAAAATGTGGGTGTCCTGAGGACGCTGTCTGTATTGTTCGCTGGCAAGTTGAAAGCGTTCTAAGAACACTCGCGGTGTCCTGAAATGTTCGTAAATAAACAAAATGGGGGTGTCCTGAGGACGCTGTCTGTATTGTTCGCTGGCAAGTTGAAAGTGTTCTAATAACTCTCGCTGTGTCCTGAAATGTTCCGAAATAAACAAAATTGGAGTGTCCTGAGGACGCTGTGCGTATTGTTCGCTGGCAAGTTGAAAGTGTTCTAAGAACACTCGCGGTGTCCTGAAATTTTCGTAAATAAACAAAATGGGGGTGTCCTGAGGACGCTGTCCGTATTGTTCGCTGGCAAGTTGAAAGTGTTCTAAGAACACTCGCGGTGTCCTGAAATGTTCGTAAATAAACAAAATGGGGGTGTCCTGAGGACGCTGTCCGTATTGTTCGCTGGCAAGTTGAAAGTGTTCTAAGAACACTCGCGGTGTCCTGAAATGTTCGTAAATAAACAAAATGGGGTGTCCTGAGGACGCTGTCCGTATTGTTCGCTGGCAAGTTGAAAGTGTTCTAAGAACACTCGCAGTGTCCTGAAATGTTCGTAAATAAACAAAATGGGGGTGTCCTGAGGACGCTGTCCGTATTGTTCGCTGGCAAGTTGAAAGTGTTCAAAGAACACTCGCGGTGTCCTGAAATGTTCGTAAATAAACAAAATCGGGGTGTCCTGAGGACGCTGTCCGTATTGTTCGCTGGCAAGTTGAAAGTGTTCTAAGAACACTCGCGGTGTCCTGAAATGTTCGTAAATAAACAAAATCGGGGTGTCCTGAGGACGCTGTCCGTATTGTTCGCTGGCAAGTTGAAAGTGTTCTAAGAACACTCGCGGTGTCCTGAAATGTTCGTAAATAAACAAAATGGGGGTGTCCTGAGGACGCTGTCCATATTGTTCGCTGGCAAGTTGAAAGTGTTCTAAGAACACTCGCGGTGTCCTGAAATGTTCGTAAATAAACAAAATGGGGGTGTCCTGAGGACGCTGTCCGTATTGTTCGCTGGCAAGTTGAAAGTGTTCTAAGAACACTCGCGGTGTCCTGAAATGTTCGTAAATAAACACAATGGGGGTGTCCTGAGGACGCTGTCCGTATTGTTCGCTGGCAAGTTGAAAGTGTTCTAAGAACACTCGCGGTGTCCTGAAATGTTCGTAAATAAACAAAATGGGGGTGTCCTGAGGACGCTGTCCGTATTGTATGCTGGCAAGTTGAAAGTGTTCTAAGAACACTCGCGGTGTCCTGAAATGTTCGTAAATAAACAAAATGGGGGTGTCCTGATGACGCTGTCCGTATTGTTCGCTGGCAAGTTGAAAGTGTTCTAAGAACACTCGCGGTGTCCTGAAATGTTCGTAAATAAACAAAATGGGGGTGTCCTGAGGACGCTGTCCGTATTGTTCGCTGGCAAGTTGAAAGTGTTCTAAGAACACTGGCGGTGTCCTGAAATGTTCCTAAATAAACAAAATGGGGGTGTCCTGAGGACGCTGTCCGTATTGTTCGCTGGCAAGTTGAAAGTGTTCTAAGAACACTCGCGGTGTCCTGAAATGTTCGTAAATAAACAAAATGGGGGTGTCCTGAGGACGCTGTCCGTATTGTTCGCTGGCAAGTTGAAAGTGTTCTAAGAACACTCGCAGTGTCCTGAAATGTTCGTAAATAAACAAAATGGGGGTGTCCTGAGGACGCTGTCCGTATTGTTCGCTGGCAAGTTGAAAGTGTTCTAAGAACACTCGCAGTGTCCTGAAATGTTCGTAAATAAACAAAATGGGGGTGTCCTGAGGACGCTGTCCGTATTGTTCGCTGGCAAGTTGAAAGTGTTCTAAGAACACTCGCAGTGTCCTGAAATGTTCGTAAATAAACAAAATGGGGGTGTCCTGAGGACGCTGTCCGTATTGTTCGCTGGCAAGTTGAAAGTGTTCTAAGAACACTCGCGGTGTCCTGAAATGTTCGTAAATAAACAAAATGGGATTGTCCTGAGGACACTGTCCGTATTGTTCGCTGGCAAGTTGAAAGTGTTCTAAGAACACTCGCGGTGTCCTGAAATGTTCGTAAATAAACAAAATGGCGGTGTCCTGAGGACGCTGTCCGTATTGTTCGCTGGCAAGTTGAAAGTGTTCTAAGAACACTCGCGGTGTCCTGAAATGTTCGTAAATAAACACAATGGGGGTGTCCTGAGGACTCTGTCCGTATTGTTCGCTGGCAAGTTGAAAGTGTTCTAAGAACACTCACGGTGTCATGAAATGTTCGTAAATAAACAAAATGGGGGTGTCCTGAGGACGCTGTCCGTATTGTTCGCTGGCAAGTTGAACGCGTTCTAAGAACACTTGCGGTGTCCTGAAATGTTCGTAAATAAACAAAATGGGGTATCCTGAGGACGCTGTCCGTATTGTTCGCTGGCAAGTTGCAAGTGTTCAAAGAACACTCGCGGTGTCCTGAAATGTTCGTAAATAAACAAAATCGGGGTGTCCTGAGGACGCTGTCCGTATTGTTCGCTGGCAAGTTGAAAGTGTTCTAAGAACACTCGCGGTGTCCTGAAATGTTCGTAAATAAACAAAATCGGGGTGTCCTGAGGACGCTGTCCGTATTGTTCACTGGCAAGTTGAAAGTGTTCTAAGAACACTCGCGGTGTCCTGAAATGTTCGTAAATAAACACAATGGGATTGTCCTGAGTACGCTGTCTGTATTGTTCGCTGGCAAGTTGAAAGTGTTCTAAGAACACTCGCGGTGTCCTGAAATGTTCGTAAATAAACAAAATGGGGGTGTCCTGAGGACGCTGTCCGTATTGTTCGCTGGCAAGTTGAAAGTGTTCTAAGAACTCTCGCTGTGTCCTGAAATGTACCGAAATAAACAAAATTGGAGTGTCCTGAGGACGCTGTCCGTATTGTTCGCTGGCAAGTTGAAAGTGTTCTAAGAACACTCGCGGTGTCCTGAAATTTTCGTAAATAAACAAAATGGGGGTGTCCTGAGGACGCTGTGCGTATTGTTCGCTGGCAAGTTGAAAGTGTTCTAAGAACACTCGCGGTGTCCTGAAATGTTCGTAAATAAACAAAATGGGGGTGTCCTGAGGACGCTGTCCGTATTGTTCGCTGGCAAGTTGAAAGTGTTCTAAGAACACTCGCGGTGTCCTGAAATGTTCGTAAATAAACAAAATGGGGTGTCCTGAGGACGCTGTCCGTATTGTTCGCTGGCAAGTTGAAAGTGTTCTAAGAACACTCGCGGTGTCCTGAAATGTTCGTAAATAAACACAATGGGGGTGTCCTGAGGACTCTGTCCGTATTGTTCGCTGGCAAGTTGAAAGTGTTCTAAGAACACTCGCGGTGTCCTGAAATGTTCATAAATAAACAAAATCGGGGTGTCCTGAGGACGCTGTCCGTATTGTTCACTGGCAAGTTGAAAGTGTTCTAAGAACACTCGCGGTGTCCTGAAATGTTCGTAAATAAACACAATGGGATTGTCCTGAGTACGCTGTCTGTATTGTTCGCTGGCAAGTTGAAAGTGTTCTAAGAACACTCGCGGTGTCCTGAAATGTTCGTAAATAAACAAAATGGGGGTGTCCTGAGGACGCTGTCCGTATTGTTCGCTGGCAAGTTGAAAGTGTTCTAAGAACACTCGCGGTGTCCTGAAATGTTCGTAAATAAACAAAATGGGGTGTCCTGAGGACGCTGTCCGTATTGTTCGCTGGCAAGTTGAAAGTGTTCTAAGAACACTCGCGGTGTCCTGAAATGTTCGTAAATAAACACAATGGGGGTGTCCTGAGGACTCTGTCCGTATTGTTCGCTGGCAAGTTGAAAGTGTTCTAAGAACACTCGCGGTGTCCTGAAATGTTCGTAAATAAACAAAATGGGGTGTCCTGAGGACGCTGTCCGTATTGTTCGCTGGCAAGTTGAAAGTGTTCTAAGAACACTCGCGGTGTCCTGAAATGTTCGTAAATAAACACAATGGGGGTGTCCTGAGGACTCTGTCCGTATTGTTCGCTGGCAAGTTGAAAGTGTTCTAACAACACTCACGGTGTCATGAAATGTTCGTAAATAAACAAAATGGGGGTGTCCTGAGGACGGTGTCCGTATTGTTCGCTGGCAAGTTGGAAGTGTTCTAAGAACACTCACGGTGTCCTGCAATGTTCGTAAATAAACAAAATGGGGGTGTCCTGAGGACGCTGTCCGTATTGATCGCTGGCAAGTTGAAAGTGTTCTAAGAACACTCGCGGTGTCCTGAAATGTTCGTAAATAAACAAAATGGGGTGTCCTGAGGACGCTGTCCGTATTGTTCGCTGGCAAGTTGCAAGTGTTCAAAGAACACTCGCGGTGTCCTGAAATGTTCGTAAATAAACAAAATCGGGGTGTCCTGAGGACGCTGTCCGTATTGTTCGCTGGCAAGTTGAAAGTGTTCTAAGAACACTCGCGGTGTCCTGAAATGTTCGTAAATAAACAAAATGGGGGTGTCCTGAGGACGCTGTCCGTATTGTTCACTGGCAAGTTGAAAGTGTTCTAAGAACACTCGCGGTGTCCTGAAATGTTCGTAAATAAACACAATGGGATTGTCCTGAGTACGCTGTCTGTATTGTTCGCTGGCAAGTTGAAAGTGTTCTAAGAACACTCACGGTGTCCTGAAATGTTCGTAAATAAACAAAATGGGGGTGTCCTGAGGACGCTGTCCGTATTGTTCGCTGGCAAGTTGAAAGTGTTCTAAGAACACTCGCTGTGTCCTGAAATGTTCCGAAATAAACAAAATTGGAGTGTCCTGAGGACGCTGTCCGTATTGTTCGCTGGCAAGTTGAAAGTGTTCTAAGAACACTCGCGGTGTCCTGAAATTTTCGTAAATAAACAAATTGGGGGTGTCCTGAGGACGCTGTCCGTATTGTTCGCTGGCAAGTTGAAAGTGTTCTAAGAACACTCGCGGTGTCCTGAAATGTTTGTAACTAAACACAATGGGGGTGTCCTGAGGACTCTGTCCGTATTGTTCGCTGGCAAGTTGAAAGTGTTCTAAGAACACTCGCGGTGTCCTGAAATGTTCATAAATAAACACAATGGGGGTGTCCTGAGGACTCTGTCCGTATTGTTCGCTGGCAAGTTGAAAGTGTTCTAAGAACACTCGCGGTGTCCTGAAATGTTCGTAAATAAACACAATGGGGGTGTCCTGAGGACTCTGTCCGTATTGTTCGCTGGCAAGTTGAAAGTGTTCTAAGAACACTCACGGTGTCATGAAATGTTCGTAAATAAACAAAATGGGGGTGTCCTGAGGACGCTGTCCGTATTGTTCGCTGGCAAGTTGGAAGTGTTCTAAGAACACTCGCAGTGTCCTGAAATGTTTGTAAATAAACAAAATGGGGTGTCCTGAGGACGCTGTCCGTATTGTTCGCTGGCAAGTTGAACGCGTTCTAAGAACACTTGCGGTGTCCTGAAATGTTCGTAAAAAAACTAAATGGGGTGTCCTGAGGACGCTGTCCGTATTGTTCGCTGCAAGTTGCAAGTGTTCAAAGAACACTCGCGGTGTCCTGAAATGTTCGTAAATAAACAAAATCGGGGTGTCCTGAGGACGCTGTCCGTATTGTTCGCTGGCAAGTTGAAAGTGTTCTAAGAACACTCGCGGTGTCCTGAAATGTTCGTAAATAAACAAAATGGGGGTGTCCTGAGGACGCTGTCCGTATTGTTCGCTGGCAAGTTGAAAGTGTTCTAAGAACACTCGCGGTGTCCTGAAATGTTCGTAAATAAACACAATGGGGGTGTCCTGAGGACGCTGTCCGTATTGTTCGCTGGCAAGTTGAAAGTGTTCTAAGTACACTCGCGGTGTCCTGAAATGTTTGTAAATAAACACAATGGGGGTGTCCTGAGGACGCTGTCCGTATTGTTCGCTGGCAAGTTGAAAGTGTTCTAAGAACACTCGCGGTGTCCTGAAATGTTCGTAAATAAACAAAATGGGATTGTCCTGAGGACGCTGTCCGTATTGTTCGCTGGCAAGTTGAAAGTGTTCTAAGAACACTCGCGGTGTCCTGAAATGTTCGTAAATAAACAAAATGGGGGTGTCCTGAGGACGCTGTCCGTATTGTTCGCTGGCAAGTTCAAAGTGTTCTAAGAACACTCGCGGTGTCCTGAAATGTTCGTAAATAAACAAAATGGGGGTGTCCTGAGGACGCTGTCCGTATTGTATGCTGGCAAGTTGAAAGTGTTCTAAGAACACTCGCAGTGTCCTGAAATGTTTGTAAATAAACAAAATGGGGGTGTCCTGAGGACGCTGTCCGTATTGATCGCTGGCAAGTTGAAAGTGTTCTAAGAACACTCGCGGTGTCCTGAAATGTTCGTAAATAAACAAAATGGGGTGTCCTGAGGACGCTGTCCGTATTGTTCGCTGGCAAGTTGCAAGTGTTCAAAGAACACTCGCGGTGTCCTGAAATGTTCGTAAATAAACAAAATCGGGGTGTCCTGAGGACGCTGTCCGTATTGTTCGCTGGCAAGTTGAAAGTGTTCTAAGAACACTCGCGGTGTCCTGAAATGTTAGTAAATAAACAAAATGGGGTGTCCTGAGGACGCTGTCCGTATTGTTCGCTGGCAAGTTGAAAGTGTTCTAAGAACACTCGCGGTGTCCTGAAATGTTCGTAAATAAACTCAATGGGGGTGTCCTGAGGACTCTGTCCGTATTGTTCGCTGGCAAGTTGAAAGTGTTCTAAGAACACTCACGGTGTCCTGAAATGTTCGTAAATAAACAAAATGGGGGTGTCCTGAGGACGCTGTCCGTATTGTTCGCTGGCAAGTTGAAAGTGTTCTAAGAACACTCGCTGTGTCCTGAAATGTTCCGAAATAAACAAAATTGGAGTGTCCTGAGGACGCTGTCCGTATTGTTCGCTGGCAAGTTGAAAGTGTTCTAAGAACACTCGCGGTGTCCTGAAATGTTCGTAAATAAACACAATGGGGGTGTCCTGAGGACGCTGTCCGTATTGTTCGCTGGCAAGTTGAAAGTGTTCTAAGTACACTCGCGGTGTCCTGAAATGTTTGTAAATAAACACAATGGGGGTGTCCTGAGGACGCTGTCCGTATTGTTCGCTGGCAAGTTGAAAGTGTTCTAAGAACACTCGCGGTGTCCTGAAATGTTCGTAAATAAACAAAATGGGGGTGTCCTGAGGACGCTGTCCGTATTGTTCGCTGGCAAGTTGAAAGTGTTCTAAGAACACTCGCGGTGTCCTGAAATGTTCGTAAATAAACAAAATGGGGGTGTCCTGAGGACGCTGTCCGTATTGTTCGCTGGCAAGTTCAAAGTGTTCTAAGAACACTCGCGGTGTCCTGAAATGTTCGTAAATAAACAAAATGGGGGTGTCCTGAGGACGCTGTCCGTATTGTATGCTGGCAAGTTGAAAGTGTTCTAAGAACACTCACGGTGTCCTGCAATGTTCGTAAATAAACAAAATGGGGGTGTCCTGAGGACGCTGTCCGTATTGATCGCTGGCAAGTTGAAAGTGTTCTAAGAACACTCGCGGTGTCCTGAAATGTTCGTAAATAAACAAAATGGGGTGTCCTGAGGACGCTGTCCGTATTGTTCGCTGGCAAGTTGAAAGTGTTCTAAGAACACTCGCGGTGTCCTGAAATGTTCGTAAATAAACACAATGGGGGTGTCCTGAGGACTCTGTCCGTATTGTTCGCTGGCAAGTTGAAAGTGTTCTAAGAACACTCGCGGTGTCCTGAAATGTTAGTAAATAAACAAAATGGGGTGTCCTGAGGACGCTGTCCGTATTGTTCGCTGGCAAGTTGAAAGTGTTCTAAGAACACTCGCGGTGTCCTGAAATGTTCGTAAATAAACTCAATGGGGGTGTCCTGAGGACTCTGTCCGTATTGTTCGCTGGCAAGTTGAAAGTGTTCTAAGAACACTCGCGGTGTCCTGAAATGTTCGTAAATAAACACAATGGGGGTGTCCTGAGGACTCTGTCCGTATTGTTCGCTGGCAAGTTGAAAGTGTTCTAAGAACACTCACGGTGTCATGAAATGTTCGTAAATAAACAAAATGGGGGTGTCCTGAGGACGCTGTCCGTATTGTTCGCTGGCAAGTTGAAAGTGTTCTAATAACACTCGCTGTGTCCTGAAATGTTCCGAAATAAACAAAATTGGAGTGTCCTGAGGACGCTGTCCGTATTGTTCGCTGGCAAGTTGAAAGTGTTCTAAGAACACTCGCGGTGTCCTGAAATTTTCGTAAATAAACAAATTGGGGGTGTCCTGAGGACGCTGTCCGTATTGTTCGCTGGCAAGTTGAAAGTGTTCTAAGAACACTCGCGGTGTCCTGAAATGTTCGTAAATAAACAAAATGGGGGTGTCCTGAGGACGCTGTCCGTATTGTTCGCTGGCAAGTTGAAAGTGTTCTAAGAACACTCGCGGTGTCCTGAAATGTTCGTAAATAAACAAAATGGGGTATCCTGAGGACGCTGTCCGTATTGTTCGCTGGCAAGTTGAAAGTGTTCTAAGAACACTCGCGGTGTCCTGAAATGTTCGTAAATAAACACAATGGGGGTGTCCTGAGGACTCTGTCCGTATTGTTCGCTGGCAAGTTGAAAGTGTTCTAAGAACACTCGCGGTGTCCTGAAATGTTCGTAAATAAACAAAATGGGGTGTCCTGAGGACGCTGTCCGTATTGTTCGCTGGCAAGCTGAAAGTGTTCTAAGAACACTCACGGTGTCATGAAATGTTCGTAAATAAACAAAATGGGGGTGTCCTGAGGACGCTGTCCGTATTGTTCGCTGGCAAGTTGGAAGTGTTCTAAGAACACTCGCAGTGTCCTGAAATGTTTGTAAATAAACAAAATGGGGGTGTCCTGAGGACTCTGTCCGTATTGTTCGCTGGCAAGTTGAAAGTGTTCTAAGAACACTCGCGGTGTCCTGAAATGTTCATAAATAAACACAATGGGGGTGTCCTGAGGACTCTGTCCGTATTGTTCGCTGGCAAGTTGAAAGTGTTCTAAGAACACTCACGGTGTCATGAAATGTTCGTAAATAAACAAAATGGGGGTGTCCTGAGGACGCTGTCCGTATTGTTCGCTGGCAAGTTGGAAGTGTTCTAAGAACACTCGCAGTGTCCTGAAATGTTTGTAAATAAACAAAATGGGGTGTCCTGAGGACGCTGTCCGTATTGTTCGCTGGCAAGTTGAACGCGTTCTAAGAACACTTGCGGTGTCCTGAAATGTTCGTAAATAAACAAAATGGGGTGTCCTGAGGACGCTGTCCGTATTGTTCACTGGCAAGTTGCAAGTGTTCAAAGAACACTCGCGGTGTCCTGAAATGTTCGTAAATAAACAAAATCAGGGTGTCCTGAGGACGCTGTCCGTATTGTTCACTGGCAAGTTGCAAGTGTTCAAAGAACACTCGCGGTGTCCTGAAATGTTCGTAAATAAACAAAATCAGGGTGTCCTGAGGACGCTGTCCGTATTGTTCGCTGGCAAGTTGAAAGTGTTCTAAGAACACTCGCGGTGTCCTGAAATGTTCATAAATAAACAAAATGGGGGTGTCCTGAGGACAATGTCCGTATTGTTCGCTGGCAAGTTGAAAGTGTTCTAAGAACACTCGCGGTGTCCTGAAATGTTCGTAAATAAACACAATGGGGGTGTCCTGAGGACGCTGTCCGTATTGTTTGCTGGCTAGTTGAAAGTGTTCTAAGAACACTCGCGGTGTCCTGAATGGTTCGTAAATAAAAAAAATGGGATTGTCCTTAGGACACTGTCCGTATTGTTCGCTGGCAAGTTGAAAGTGTTCTAAGAACACTCGCGGTGTCCTGAAATGTTTGTAAATAAACACAATGGGGGTGTCCTGAGGACGCTGTCCGTATTGTTCGCTGGCAAGTTGAAAGTGTTCTAAGAACACTTGCGGTGTCCTGAAATGTTCGTAAATAAACAAAATGGGATTGTCCTGAGGACGATGTCCGTATTGTTCGCTGGCAAGTTGAAAGTGTTCTAAGAACACTCGCGGTGTCCTGAAATGTTCGTAAATAAACAAAATGGGGGTGTCCTGAGGACGCTGTCCGTATTGTTCGCTGGCAAGTTCAAAGTGTTCTAAGAACACTCGCGGTGTCCTGAAATGTTCGTAAATAAACAAAATGGGGGTGTCCTGAGGACGCTGTCCGTATTGTATGCTGGCAAGTTGAAAGTGTTCTAAGAACACTCGCGGTGTCCTGCAATGTTCGTAAATAAACAAAATGGGGGTGTCCTGAGGACGCTGTCCGTATTGATCGCTGGCAAGTTGAAAGTGTTCTAAGAACACTCGCGGTGTCCTGAAATGTTCGTAAATAAACAAAATGGGGTGTCCTGAGGACGCTGTCCGTATTGTTTGCTGGCAAGTTGAAAGTGTTCTAAGAACACTCGCGGTGTCCTGAAATGTTTGTAAATAAACACAATGGGGGTGTCCTGAGGACTCTGTCCGTATTGTTCGCTGGCAAGTTGAAAGTGTTCTAAGAACACTTGCGGTGTCCTGAAATGTTCGTAAATAAACAAAATGGGGTGTCCTGAGGACGCTGTCCGTATTGTTCGCTGGCAAGTTGAAAGTGTTCTAAGAACACTCGCGGTGTCCTGAAATGTTCGTAAATAAACTCAATGGGGGTGTCCTGAGGACTCTGTCCGTATTGTTCGCTGGCAAGTTGAAAGTGTTCTAAGAACACTCGCGGTGTCCTGAAATATTCGTAAATAAACACAATGGGGGTGTCCTGAGGACTCTGTCCGTATTGTTCGCTGGCAAGTTGAAAGTGTTCTAAGAACACTCACGGTGTCATGAAATGTTCGTAAATAAACAAAATGGGGGTGTCCTGAGGACGGTGTCCGTATTGTTCGCTGGCAAGTTGGAAGTGTTCTAAGAACACTCGCAGTGTCCTGAAATGTTTGTAAATAAACAAAATGGGGTGTCCTGAGGACTCTGTCCATATTGTTCGCTGGCAAGTTGAAAGTGTTCTAAGAACACTCACGGTGTCATGAAATGTTCGTAAATAAACAAAATGGGGGTGTCCTGAGGACGGTGTCCGTATTGTTCGCTGGCAAGTTGGAAGTGTTCTAAGAACACTCGCAGTGTCCTGAAATGTTTGTAAATAAACACAATGGGGGTGTCCTGAGGACGCTGTCCGTATTGTTCTCTGGCAAGTTGAAAGTGTTCTAAGAACACTCACGGTGTCATGAAATGTTCGTAAATAAACAAAATGGGGGTGTCCTGAGGACGGTGTCCGTATTGTTCGCTGGCAAGTTGGAAGTGTTCTAAGAACATTCGCAGTGTCCTGAAATGTTTGTAAATAAACAAAATGGGGTGTCCTGAGGACGCTGTCCGTATTGTTCGCTGGCAAGTTGAACGCGTTCTAAGAACACTTGCGGTGTCCTGAAATGTTCGTAAATAAACAAAATGGGGTGTCCTGAGGACGCTGTCCGTATTGTTCGCTGGCAAGTTGCAAGTGTTCAAAGAACACTCGCGGTGTCCTGAAATGTTCGTAAATAAACAAAATGGGATTGTCCTGAGGACGATGTCCGTATTGTTCGCTGGCAAGTTGAAAGTGTTCTAAGAACACTCGCGGTGTCCTGAAATGTTCGTAAATAAACAAAATGGGGGTGTCCTGAGGACGCTGTCCGTATTGTTCGCTGGCAAGTTCAAAGTGTTCTAAGAACACTCGCGGTGTCCTGAAATGTTCGTAAATAAACAAAATGGGGGTGTCCTGAGGACGCTGTCCGTATTGTATGCTGGCAAGTTGAAAGTGTTCTAAGAACACTTGCGGTGTCCTGCAATGTTCGTAAATAAACAAAATGGGGGTGTCCTGAGGACGCTGTCCGTATTGTTCGCTGGCAAATTGAAAGTGTTCTAAGAACACTCGCGGTGTCCTGAAATGTTTGTAAATAAACACAATGGGGGTGTCCTGAGGACTCTGTCCGTATTGTTCGTTGGCAAGTTGAAAGTGTTCTAAGAACACTCACGGTGTCATGAAATGTTCGTAAATAAACAAAATGGGGGTGTCCTGACGACGCTGTCCGTATTGTTCGCTGGCAAGTTGGAAGTGTTCTAAGAACACTCGCAGTGTCCTGAAATGTTTGTAAATAAACAAAATGGGGTGTCCTGAGGACGCTGTCCGTATTGTTCGCTGGCAAGTTGAACGCGTTCTAAGAACACTTGCGGTGTCCTGAAATGTTCGTAAATAAACAAAATGGGGTGTCCTGAGGACGCTGTCCGTGTTGTTCACTGGCAAGTTGCAAGTGTTCAAAGAACACTTGCGGTGTCCTGAAATGTTCGTAAATAAACAAAATGGGGGTGTCCTGAGGACGCTGTCCGTATTGTTCGCTGGCAAGTTGAACGCGTTCTAAGAACACTTGCGGTGTCCTGAAATGTTCGTAAATAAACAAAATGGGGTGTCCTGAGGACGCTGTCCGTATTGTTCACTGGCAAGTTGCAAGTGTTCAAAGAACACTCGCGGTGTCCTGAAATGTTCGTAAATAAACAAAATCGGGGTGTCCTGAGGACGCTGTCCGTATTGTTCGCTGGCAAGTTGAAAGTGTTCTAAGAACACTCGCGGTGTCCTGAAATGTTCATAAATAAACAAAATGGGGGTGTCCTGAGGACGATGTCCGTATTGTTCGCTGGCAAGTTGAAAGTATTCTAAGAACACTCGCAGTGTCCTGAAATGTTCATAAATAAACAAAATGGGGGTGTCCTGAGGACGCTGTCCGTATTGTTCGCTGGCAAGTTGATAGTGTTCTAAGAACACTCGCGGTGTCCTGAAATGTTCATAAATAAACAAAATGGGGGTGTCCTGAGGACGATGTCCGTATTGTTCGCTGGCAAGTTGAAAGTGTTCTAAGAACACTCGCAGTGTCCTGAAATGTTCGTAAATAAACAAAATGGGGGTGTCCTGAGGACGCTGTCTGTATTGTTCGCTGGCAAGTTGAAAGTGTTCTAAGAACACTTGCGGTGTCCTGAAATGTTCGTAAATAAACAAAATGGGGTGTCCTGAGGACGCTGTCCATATTGTTCACTGGCAAGTTGAAAGTGTTCTAAGAACACTCGCGGTGTCCTGAAATGTTCGTAAATAAACACAATGGGATTGTCCTGAGTACGCTGTCTGTATTGTTCGCTGGCAAGTTGAAAGTGTTCTAAGAACACTCACGGTGTCCTGAAATGTTCGTAAATAAACAAAATGGGGGTGTCCTGAGGACGCTGTCCGTATTGTTCGCTGGCAAGTTGAAAGTGTTCTAAGAACACTCGCTGTGTCCTGAAATGTTCCGAAATAAACAAAATTGGAGTGTCCTGAGGACGCTGTGCCTATTGTTCGCTGGCAAGTTGAAAGTGTTCCAAGAACACTCGCGGTGTCCTGAAATTTTCGTAAATAAACAAAATAGGGGTGTCCTGAGGACGCTGTCCGTATTGTTCGCTGGCAAGTTGAAAGTGTTCTAAGAACACTCGCGGTGTCCTGAAATGTTCGTAAATAAACAAAATGGGGGTGTCCTGAGGACGCTGTCTGTATTGTTCGCTGGCAAGTTGAAAGTGTTCTAAGAACACTCGCGGTGTCCTGAAATGTTCGTAAATAAACAAAATGGGGTGTCCTGAGGACGCTGTCCGTATTGTTCGCTGGCAAGTTGAAAGTGTTCTAAGAACACTCGCGGTGTCCTGAAATGTTCGTAAATAAACACAATGGGGGTGTCCTGAAGACTCTGTCCGTATTGTTCGCTGGCAAATTGAAAGTGTTCTAAGAACACTCGCGGTGTCCTGAAATGTTTGTAAATAAACACAATGGGGGTGTCCTGAGGACTCTGTCCGTATTGTTCGTTGGCAAGTTGAAAGTGTTCTAAGAACACTCACGGTGTCATGAAATGTTCGTAAATAAACAAAATGGGGGTGTCCTGACGACGCTGTCCGTATTGTTCGCTGGCAAGTTGGAAGTGTTCTAAGAACACTCGCAGTGTCCTGAAATGTTTGTAAATAAACAAAATGGGGTGTCCTGAGGACGCTGTCCGTATTGTTCGCTGGCAAGTTGAACGCGTTCTAAGAACACTTGCGGTGTCCTGAAATGTTCGTAAATAAACAAAATGGGGTGTCCTGAGGACGCTGTCCGTGTTGTTCACTGGCAAGTTGCAAGTGTTCAAAGAACACTTGCGGTGTCCTGAAATGTTCGTAAATAAACAAAATGGGGGTGTCCTGAGGACGCTGTCCGTATTGTTCGCTGGCAAGTTGAACGCGTTCTAAGAACACTTGCGGTGTCCTGAAATGTTCGTAAATAAACAAAATGGGGTGTCCTGAGGACGCTGTCCGTATTGTTCACTGGCAAGTTGCAAGTGTTCAAAGAACACTCGCCGTGTCCTGAAATGTTCGTAAATAAACAAAATCGGGGTGTCCTGAGGACGCTGTCCGTATTGTTCGCTGGCAAGTTGAAAGTGTTCTAAGAACACTCGCGGTGTCCTGAAATGTTCATAAATAAACAAAATGGGGGTGTCCTGAGGACGATGTCCGTATTGTTCGCTGGCAAGTTGAAAGTGTTCTAAGAACACTCGCAGTGTCCTGAAATGTTCGTAAATAAACAAAATGGGGGTGTCCTGAGGACGCTGTCCGTATTGTTCGCTGGCAAGTTGAAAGTGTTCTAAGAACACTCGCGGTGTCCTGAAATGTTCGTAAATAAACAAAATGGGGGTGTCCTGAGGACGCTGTCCGTATTGTTCGCTGGCAAGTTGAAAGTGTTCTAAGAACACTCGCAGTGTCCTGAAATGTTCGTAAATAAACAAAATGGGGGTGTCCTGAGGACGCTGTCCGTATTGTTCGCTGGCAAGTTGAAAGTGTTCTAAGAACACTCGGGTGTCCTGAAATGTTCGTAAATAAACACAATGGGGGTGTCCTGAGGACGCTGTCCGTATTGTTCGCTGGCTAGTTGACAGTGTTCTAAGAACAATCGCGGTGTCCTGAAATGTTCGTAAATAAACAAAATGGGATTGTCCTGAGGACACTGTCCGTATTGTTCGCTGGCAAGTTGAAAGTGTTCTAAGAACACTCGCGGTGTCCTGAAATGTTCGTAAATAAACAAAATGGCGGTGTCCTGAGGACGCTGTCCGTATTGTTCACTGGCAAGTTGAAAGTGTTCTAAGAACACTCACAGTGTCATGAAATGTTCGTAAATAAACAAAATGGGGGTGTCCTGAGGACACTGTCCGTATTGTTCGCTGGCAAGTTGGAAGTGTTCTAAGAACACTCGCGGTGTCCTGAAATGTTCGTAAATAAACAAAATGGTATTGTCCTGAGGACGCTGTCCGTATTGTTCGCTGGCAAGTTGAAAGTGTTCTAAGAACACTCGCGGTGTCCTGAAATGTTCGTAAATAAACAAAATGTGGGTGTCCTGAGGACGCTGTCTGTATTGTTCGCTGGCAAGTTGAAAGCGTTCTAAGAACACTCGCGGTGTCCTGAAATGTTCGTAAATAAACAAAATGGGGGTGTCCTGAGGACGCTGTCTGTATTGTTCGCTGGCAAGTTGAAAGTGTTCTAATAACTCTCGCTGTGTCCTGAAATGTTCCGAAATAAACAAAATTGGAGTGTCCTGAGGACGCTGTGCGTATTGTTCGCTGGCAAGTTGAAAGTGTTCTAAGAACACTCGCGGTGTCCTGAAATTTTCGTAAATAAACAAAATGGGGGTGTCCTGAGGACGCTGTCCGTATTGTTCGCTGGCAAGTTGAAAGTGTTCTAAGAACACTCGCGGTGTCCTGAAATGTTCGTAAATAAACAAAATGGGGGTGTCCTGAGGACGCTGTCCGTATTGTTCGCTGGCAAGTTGAAAGTGTTCTAAGAACACTCGCGGTGTCCTGAAATGTTCGTAAATAAACAAAATGGGGTGTCCTGAGGACGCTGTCCGTATTGTTCGCTGGCAAGTTGAAAGTGTTCTAAGAACACTCGCAGTGTCCTGAAATGTTCGTAAATAAACAAAATGGGGGTGTCCTGAGGACGCTGTCCGTATTGTTCGCTGGCAAGTTGAAAGTGTTCAAAGAACACTCGCGGTGTCCTGAAATGTTCGTAAATAAACAAAATCGGGGTGTCCTGAGGACGCTGTCCGTATTGTTCGCTGGCAAGTTGAAAGTGTTCTAAGAACACTCGCGGTGTCCTGAAATGTTCGTAAATAAACAAAATCGGGGTGTCCTGAGGACGCTGTCCGTATTGTTCGCTGGCAAGTTGAAAGTGTTCTAAGAACACTCGCGGTGTCCTGAAATGTTCGTAAATAAACAAAATGGGGGTGTCCTGAGGACGCTGTCCATATTGTTCGCTGGCAAGTTGAAAGTGTTCTAAGAACACTCGCGGTGTCCTGAAATGTTCGTAAATAAACAAAATGGGGGTGTCCTGAGGACGCTGTCCGTATTGTTCGCTGGCAAGTTGAAAGTGTTCTAAGAACACTCGCGGTGTCCTGAAATGTTCGTAAATAAACACAATGGGGGTGTCCTGAGGACGCTGTCCGTATTGTTCGCTGGCAAGTTGAAAGTGTTCTAAGAACACTCGCGGTGTCCTGAAATGTTCGTAAATAAACAAAATGGGGGTGTCCTGAGGACGCTGTCCGTATTGTATGCTGGCAAGTTGAAAGTGTTCTAAGAACACTCGCGGTGTCCTGAAATGTTCGTAAATAAACAAAATGGGGGTGTCCTGATGACGCTGTCCGTATTGTTCGCTGGCAAGTTGAAAGTGTTCTAAGAACACTCGCGGTGTCCTGAAATGTTCGTAAATAAACAAAATGGGGGTGTCCTGAGGACGCTGTCCGTATTGTTCGCTGGCAAGTTGAAAGTGTTCTAAGAACACTGGCGGTGTCCTGAAATGTTCCTAAATAAACAAAATGGGGGTGTCCTGAGGACGCTGTCCGCATTGTTCGCTGGCAAGTTGAAAGTGTTCTAAGAACACTCACGGTGTCCTGAAATGTTCGTAAATAAACAAAATGGGGGTGTCCTGAGGACGCTGTCCGTATTGTTCGCTGGCAAGTTGAAAGTGTTCTAAGAACACTCGCAGTGTCCTGAAATGTTCGTAAATAAACAAAATGGGGGTGTCCTGAGGACGCTGTCCGTATTGTTCGCTGGCAAGTTGAAAGTGTTCTAAGAACACTCGCAGTGTCCTGAAATGTTCGTAAATAAACAAAATGGGGGTGTCCTGAGGACGCTGTCCGTATTGTTCGCTGGCAAGTTGAAAGTGTTCTAAGAACACTCGCAGTGTCCTGAAATGTTCGTAAATAAACAAAATGGGGGTGTCCTGAGGACGCTGTCCGTATTGTTCGCTGGCAAGTTGAAAGTGTTCTAAGAACACTCGCGGTGTCCTGAAATGTTCGTAAATAAACAAAATGGGATTGTCCTGAGGACACTGTCCGTATTGTTCGCTGGCAAGTTGAAAGTGTTCTAAGAACACTCGCGGTGTCCTGAAATGTTCGTAAATAAACAAAATGGCGGTGTCCTGAGGAAGCTGTCCGTATTGTTCGCTGGCAAGTTGAAAGTGTTCTAAGAACACTCGCGGTGTCCTGAAATGTTCGTAAATAAACACAATGTAGGTGTCCTGAGGACTCTGTCCGTATTGTTCGCTGGCAAGTTGAAAGTGTTCTAAGAACACTCACGGTGTCATGAAATGTTCGTAAATAAACAAAATGGGGGTGTCCTGAGGACGCTGTCCGTATTGTTCGCTGGCAAGTTGAACGCGTTCTAAGAACACTTGCGGTGTCCTGAAATGTTCGTAAATAAACAAAATGGGGTATCCTGAGGACGCTGTCCGTATTGTTCGCTGGCAAGTTGCAAGTGTTCAAAGAACACTCGCGGTGTCCTGAAATGTTCGTAAATAAACAAAATCGGGGTGTCCTGAGGACGCTGTCCGTATTGTTCGCTGGCAAGTTGAAAGTGTTCTAAGAACACTCGCGGTGTCCTGAAATGTTCGTAAATAAACAAAATCGGGGTGTCCTGAGGACGCTGTCCGTATTGTTCACTGGCAAGTTGAAAGTGTTCTAAGAACACTCGCGGTGTCCTGAAATGTTCGTAAATAAACACAATGGGATTGTCCTGAGTACGCTGTCTGTATTGTTCGCTGGCAAGTTGAAAGTGTTCTAAGAACACTCGCGGTGTCCTGAAATGTTCGTAAATAAACAAAATGGGGGTGTCCTGAGGACGCTGTCCGTATTGTTCGCTGGCAAGTTGAAAGTGTTCTAAGAACTCTCGCTGTGTCCTGAAATGTACCGAAATAAACAAAATTGGAGTGTCCTGAGGACGCTGTCCGTATTGTTCGCTGGCAAGTTGAAAGTGTTCTAAGAACACTCGCGGTGTCCTGAAATTTTCGTAAATAAACAAAATGGGGGTGTCCTGAGGACGCTGTCCGTATTGTTCGCTGGCAAGTTGAAAGTGTTCTAAGAACACTCGCGGTGTCCTGAAATGTTCGTAAATAAACAAAATGGGGGTGTCCTGAGGACGCTGTCCGTATTGTTCGCTGGCAAGTTGAAAGTGTTCTAAGAACACTCGCGGTGTCCTGAAATGTTCGTAAATAAACAAAATGGGGTGTCCTGAGGACGCTGTCCGTATTGTTCGCTGGCAAGTTGAAAGTGTTCTAAGAACACTCGCGGTGTCCTGAAATGTTCGTAAATAAACACAATGGGGGTGTCCTGAGGACTCTGTCCGTATTGTTCGCTGGCAAGTTGAAAGTGTTCTAAGAACACTCGCGGTGTCCTGAAATGTTCGTAAATAAACAAAATCGGGGTGTCCTGAGGACGCTGTCCGTATTGTTCACTGGCAAGTTGAAAGTGTTCTAAGAACACTCGCGGTGTCCTGAAATGTTCGTAAATAAACACAATGGGATTGTCCTGAGTACGCTGTCTGTATTGTTCGCTGGCAAGTTGAAAGTTTTCTAAGAACACTCGCGGTGTCCTGAAATGTTCGTAAATAAACAAAATGGGGGTGTCCTGAGGACGCTGTCCGTATTGTTCGCTGGCAAGTTGAAAGTGTTCTAAGAACACTCGCGGTGTCCTGAAATGTTCGTAAATAAACAAAATGGGGTGTCCTGAGGACGCTGTCCGTATTGTTCGCTGGCAAGTTGAAAGTGTTCTAAGAACACTCGCGGTGTCCTGAAATGTTCGTAAATAAACACAATGGGGGTGTCCTGAGGACTCTGTCCGTATTGTTCGCTGGCAAGTTGAAAGTGTTCTAAGAACACTCGCGGTGTCCTGAAATGTTCGTAAATAAACAAAATGGGGTGTCCTGAGGACGCTGTCCGTATTGTTCGCTGGCAAGTTGAAAGTGTTCTAAGAACACTCGCGGTGTCCTGAAATGTTCGTAAATAAACACAATGGGGGTGTCCTGAGGACTCTGTCCGTATTGTTCGCTGGCAAGTTGAAAGTGTTCTAACAACACTCACGGTGTCATGAAATGTTCGTAAATAAACAAAATGGGGGTGTCCTGAGGACGGTGTCCGTATTGTTCGCTGGCAAGTTGGAAGTGTTCTAAGAACACTCGCAGTGTCCTGAAATGTTTGTAAATAAACAAAATGGGGTGTCCTGAGGACGCTGTCCGTATTGTTCGCTGGCAAGTTGAACGCGTTCTAAGAACACTTGCGGTGTCCTGAAATGTTCGTAAATAAACAAAATGGGGTGTCCTGAGGACGCTGTCCGTATTGTTCGCTGGCAAGTTGCAAGTGTTCAAAGAACACTCGTGGTGTCCTGAAATGTTCGTAAATAAACAAAATCGGGGTGTCCTGAGGACGCTGTCCGTATTGTTCGCTGGCAAGTTGAAAGTGTTCTAAGAACACTCGCGGTGTCCTGAAATGTTCGTAAATAAACAAAATGGGGGTGTCCTGAGGACGCTGTCCGTATTGTTCACTGGCAAGTTGAAAGTGTTCTAAGAACACTCGCGGTGTCCTGAAATGTTCGTAAATAAACACAATGGGATTGTCCTGAGTACGCTGTCTGTATTGTTCGCTGGCAAGTTGAAAGTGTTCTAAGAACACTCACGGTGTCCTGAAATGTTCGTAAATAAACAAAATGGGGGTGTCCTGAGGACGCTGTCCGTATTGTTCGCTGGCAAGTTGAAAGTGTTCTAAGAACACTCGCTGTGTCCTGAAATGTTCCGAAATAAACAAAATTGGAGTGTCCTGAGGACGCTGTCCGTATTGTTCGCTGGCAAGTTGAAAGTGTTCTAAGAACACTCGCGGTGTCCTGAAATTTTCGTAAATAAACAAATTGGGGGTGTCCTGAGGACGCTGTCCGTATTGTTCGCTGGCAAGTTGAAAGTGTTCTAAGAACACTCGCGGTGTCCTGAAATGTTCGTAACTAAACACAATGGGGGTGTCCTGAGGACTCTGTCCGTATTGTTCGCTGGCAAGTTGAAAGTGTTCTAAGAACACTCGCGGTGTCCTGAAATGTTCGTAAATAAACAAAATGGGGTGTCCTGAGGACGCTGTCCGTATTGTTCGCTGGCAAGTTGAAAGTGTTCTAAGAACACTCGCGGTGTCCTGAAATGTTCATAAATAAACACAATGGGGGTGTCCTGAGGACTCTGTCCGTATTGTTCGCTGGCAAGTTGAAAGTGTTCTAAGAACACTCGCGGTGTCCTGAAATGTTCGTAAATAAACACAATGGGGGTGTCCTGAGGACTCTGTCCGTATTGTTCGCTGGCAAGTTGAAAGTGTTCTAAGAACACTCACGGTGTCATGAAATGTTCGTAAATAAACAAAATGGGGGTGTCCTGAGGACGCTGTCCGTATTGTTCGCTGGCAAGTTGGAAGTGTTCTAAGAACACTCGCAGTGTCCTGAAATGTTTGTAAATAAACAAAATGGGGTGTCCTGAGGACGCTGTCCGTATTGTTCGCTGGCAAGTTGAACGCGTTCTAAGAACACTTGCGGTGTCCTGAAATGTTCGTAAAAAAACTAAATGGGGTGTCCTGAGGACGCTGTCCGTATTGTTCGCTGGCAAGTTGCAAGTGTTCAAAGAACACTCGCGGTGTCCTGAAATGTTCGTAAATAAACAAAATCGGGGTGTCCTGAGGACGCTGTCCGTATTGTTCGCTGGCAAGTTGAAAGTGTTCTAAGAACACTCGCGGTGTCCTGAAATGTTCGTAAATAAACAAAATGGGGGTGTCCTGAGGACGCTGTCCGTATTGTTCGCTGGCAAGTTGAAAGTGTTCTAAGAACACTCGCGGTGTCCTGAAATGTTCGTAAATAAACACAATGGGGGTGTCCTGAGGACGCTGTCCGTATTGTTCGCTGGCAAGTTGAAAGTGTTCTAAGTACACTCGCGGTGTCCTGAAATGTTTGTAAATAAACACAATGGGGGTGTCCTGAGGACGCTGTCCGTATTGTTCGCTGGCAAGTTGAAAGTGTTCTAAGAACACTCGCGGTGTCCTGAAATGTTCGTAAATAAACAAAATGGGATTGTCCTGAGGACGCTGTCCGTATTGTTCGCTGGCAAGTTGAAAGTGTTCTAAGAACACTCGCGGTGTCCTGAAATGTTCGTAAATAAACAAAATGGGGGTGTCCTGAGGACGCTGTCCGTATTGTTCGCTGGCAAGTTCAAAGTGTTCTAAGAACACTCGCGGTGTCCTGAAATGTTCGTAAATAAACAAAATGGGGGTGTCCTGAGGACGCTGTCCGTATTGTATGCTGGCAAGTTGAAAGTGTTCTAAGAACACTCACGGTGTCCTGCAATGTTCGTAAATAAACAAAATGGGGGTGTCCTGAGGACGCTGTCCGTATTGATCGCTGGCAAGTTGAAAGTGTTCTAAGAACACTCGCGGTGTCCTGAAATGTTCGTAAATAAACAAAATGGGGTGTCCTGAGGACGCTGTCCGTATTGTTCGCTGGCAAGTTGAAAGTGTTCTAAGAACACTCGCGGTGTCCTGAAATGTTCGTAAATAAACACAATGGGGGTGTCCTGAGGACTCTGTCCGTATTGTTCGCTGGCAAGTTGAAAGTGTTCTAAGAACACTCGCGGTGTCCTGAAATGTTAGTAAATAAACAAAATGGGGTGTCCTGAGGACGCTGTCCGTATTGTTCGCTGGCAAGTTGAAAGTGTTCTAAGAACACTCGCGGTGTCCTGAAATGTTCGTAAATAAACTCAATGGGGGTGTCCTGAGGACTCTGTCCGTATTGTTCGCTGGCAAGTTGAAAGTGTTCTAAGAACACTCGCGGTGTCCTGAAATGTTCGTAAATAAACACAATGGGGGTGTCCTGAGGACTCTGTCCGTATTGTTCGCTGGCAAGTTGAAAGTGTTCTAAGAACACTCACGGTGTCATGAAATGTTCGTAAATAAACAAAATGGGGGTGTCCTGAGGACGCTGTCCGTATTGTTCGCTGGCAAGTTGAAAGTGTTCTAATAACACTCGCTGTGTCCTGAAATGTTCCGAAATAAACAAAATTGGAGTGTCCTGAGGACGCTCTCCGTATTGTTCGCTGGCAAGTTGAAAGTGTTCTAAGAACACTCGCGGTGTCCTGAAATTTTCGTAAATAAACAAATTGGGGGTGTCCTGAGGACGCTGTCCGTATTGTTCGCTGGCAAGTTGAAAGTGTTCTAAGAACACTCGCGGTGTCCTGAAATGTTCGTAAATAAACAAAATGGGGGTGTCCTGAGGACGCTGTCCGTATTGTTCGCTGGCAAGTTGAAAGTGTTCTAAGAACACTCGCGGTGTCCTGAAATGTTCGTAAATAAACAAAATGGGGTATCCTGAGGACGCTGTCCGTATTGTTCGCTGGCAAGTTGAAAGTGTTCTAAGAACACTTGCGGTGTCCTGAAATGTTCGTAAATAAACACAATGGGGGTGTCCTGAGGACTCTGTCCATATTGTTCGCTGGCAAGTTGAAAGTGTTCTAAGAACACTCGCGGTGTCCTGAAATGTTCGTAAATAAACAAAATGGGGTGTCCTGAGGACGCTGTCCGTATTGTTCGCTGGCAAGTTGAAAGTGTTCTAAGAACACTCACGGTGTCATGAAATGTTCGTAAATAAACAAAATGGGGGTGTCCTGAGGACGCTGTCCGTATTGTTCGCTGGCAAGTTGGAAGTGTTCTAAGAACACTCGCAGTGTCCTGAAATGTTTGTAAATAAACAAAATGGGGGTGTCCTGAGGACTCTGTCCGTATTGTTCGCTGGCAAGTTGAAAGTGTTCTAAGAACACTCGCGGTGTCCTGAAATGTTCATAAATAAACACAATGGGGGTGTCCTGAGGACTCTGTCCGTATTGTTCGCTGGCAAGTTGAAAGTGTTCTAAGAACACTCACGGTGTCATGAAATGTTCGTAAATAAACAAAATGGGGGTGTCCTGAGGACGCTGTCCGTATTGTTCGCTGGCAAGTTGGAAGTGTTCTAAGAACACTCGCAGTGTCCTGAAATGTTTGTAAATAAACAAAATGGGGTGTCCTGAGGACGCTGTCCGTATTGTTCGCTGGCAAGTTGAACGCGTTCTAAGAACACTTGCGGTGTCCTGAAATGTTCGTAAATAAACAAAATGGGGTGTCCTGAGGACGCTGTCCGTATTGTTCACTGGCAAGTTGCAATTGTTCAAAGAACACTCGCGGTGTCCTGAAATGTTCGTAAATAAACAAAATCAGGGTGTCCTGAGGACGCTGTCCGTATTGTTCACTGGCAAGTTGCAAGTGTTCAAAGAACACTCGCGGTGTCCTGAAATGTTCGTAAATAAACAAAATCAGGGTGTCCTGAGGACGCTGTCCGTATTGTTCGCTGGCAAGTTGAAAGTGTTCTAAGAACACTCGCGGTGTCCTGAAATGTTCATAAATAAACAAAATGGGGGTGTCCTGAGGACAATGTCCGTATTGTTCGCTGGCAAGTTGAAAGTGTTCTAAGAACACTCGCGGTGTCCTGAAATGTTCGTAAATAAACACAATGGGGGTGTCCTGAGGACGCTGTCCGTATTGTTTGCTGGCTAGTTGAAAGTGTTCTAAGAACACTCGCGGTGTCCTGAATGGTTCGTAAATAAAAAAAATGGGATTGTCCTTAGGACACTGTCCGTATTGTTCGCTGGCAAGTTGAAAGTGTTCTAAGAACACTCGCGGTGTCCTGAAATGTTTGTAAATAAACACAATGGGGGTGTCCTGAGGACGCTGTCCGTATTGTTCGCTGGCAAGTTGAAAGTGTTCTAAGAACACTTGCGGTGTCCTGAAATGTTCGTAAATAAACAAAATGGGATTGTCCTGAGGACGATGTCCGTATTGTTCGCTGGCAAGTTGAAAGTGTTCTAAGAACACTCGCGGTGTCCTGAAATGTTCGTAAATAAACAAAATGGGGGTGTCCTGAGGACGCTGTCCGTATTGTTCGCTGGCAAGTTCAAAGTGTTCTAAGAACACTCGCAGTGTCCTGAAATGTTCGTAAATAAACAAAATGGGGGTGTCCTGAGGACGCTGTCCGTATTGTATGCTGGCAAGTTGAAAGTGTTCTAAGAACACTCGCGGTGTCCTGCAATGTTCGTAAATAAACAAAATGGGGGTGTCCTGAGGACGCTGTCCGTATTGATCGCTGGCAAGTTGAAAGTGTTCTAAGAACACTCGCGGTGTCCTGAAATGTTCGTAAATAAACAAAATGGGGTGTCCTGAGGACGCTGTCCGTATTGTTTGCTGGCAAGTTGAAAGTGTTCTAAGAACACTCGCGGTGTCCTGAAATGTTTGTAAATAAACACAATGGGGGTATCCTGAGGACTCTGTCCGTATTGTTCGCTGGCAAGTTGAAAGTGTTCTAAGAACACTTGCGGTGTCCTGAAATGTTCGTAAATAAACAAAATGGGGTGTCCTGAGGACGCTGTCCGTATTGTTCGCTGGCAAGTTGAAAGTGTTCTAAGAACACTCGCGGTGTCCTGAAATGTTCGTAAATAAACTCAATGGGGGTGTCCTGAGGACTCTGTCCGTATTGTTCGCTGGCAAGTTGAAAGTGTTCTAAGAACACTCGCGGTGTCCTGAAATATTCGTAAATAAACACAATGGGGGTGTCCTGAGGACTCTGTCCGTATTGTTCGCTGGCAAGTTGAAAGTGTTCTAAGAACACTCACGGTGTCATGAAATGTTCGTAAATAAGCAAAATGGGGGTGTCCTGAGGACGGTGTCCGTATTGTTCGCTGGCAAGTTGAAAGTGTTCTAAGAACACTCGCGGTGTCCTGAAATGTTTGTAAATAAACAAAATGTGGGTGTCCTGAGGACGCTGTCTGTATTGTTCGCTGGCAAGTTGAAAGCGTTCTAAGAACACTCGCGGTGTCCTGAAATGTTCGTAAATAAACACAATGGGATTGTCCTGAGTACGCTGTCTGTATTGTTCGCTGGCAAGTTGAAAGTGTTCTAAGAACACTCGCTGTGTCCTGAAATGTTCCGAAATAAACAAAATGTGGGTGTCCTGAGGACGCTGTCTGTATTGTTCGCTGGCAAGTTGAAAGCGTTCTAAGAACACTCGCGGTGTCCTGAAATGTTCGTAAATAAGCAAAATGGGGGTGTCCTGAGGACGCTGTCCGTTTTGTTCGCTGGCAAGTTGAAAGTGTTCTAAGAACACTCGCGGTGTCCTGAAATTTTCGTAAATAAACAAAATGGGGGTGTCCTGAGGACGCTGTCCGTATTGTTCGCTGGCAAGTTGAAAGTGTTCTAAGAACACTCGCGGTGTCCTGAAATGTTCGTAAATAAACAAAATGGGGGTGTCCTGAGGACGCTGTCCGTATTGTTCGCTGGCAAGTTGAAAGTGTTCTAAGAACACTCGCGGTGTCCTGAAATGTTCGTAAATAAACAAAATGGGGTGTCCTGAGGACGCTGTCTGTATTGTTCGCTGGCAAGTTGAACGCGTTCTAAGAACACTCGCGGTGTCCTGAAATGTTCGTAAATAAACAAAATGGGGTGTCCTGAGGACGCTGTCCGTATTGTTCACTGGCAAGTTGCAAGTGTTCAAAGAACACTCGCGGTGTCCTGAAATGTTCGTAAATAAACAAAATCGGGGTGTCCTGAGGACGCTGTCCGTATTGTTCGCTGGCAAGTTGAAAGTGTTCTAAGAACACTCGCGGTGTCCTGAAATGTTCGTAAATAAACAAAATGGGGGTGTCCTGAGGACGCTGTCCGTATTGTTCGCTGGCAAGTTGAAAGTGTTCTAAGAACACTCGCGGTGTCCTGAAATGTTCGTAAATAAACAAAATGGGGGTGTCCTGAGGACGCTGTCCGTATTGTTCGCTGGCAAGTTGAAAGTGTTCTAAGAACACTCGCGGTGTCCTGAAATGTTCGTAAATAAACACAATGGGGGTGTCCTGAGGACGCTGTCCGTATTGTTCGCTGGCAAGTTGAAAGTGTTCTAAGAACACTCGCGGTGTCCTGAAATGTTCGTAAATAAACACAATGGGGGTGTCCTGAGGACGCTGTCCGTATTGTTCGCTGGCAAGTTGAAAGTGTTCTAAGAACACTCGCGGTGTCCTGAAATGTTCGTAAATAAACAAAATGGGGGTGTCCTGAGGACGCTGTCCGTATTGTATGCTGGCAAGTTGAAAGTGTTCTAAGAACACTCGCAGTGTCCTGAAATGTTCGTAAATAAACAAAATGGGGGTGTCCTGATGACGCTGTCCGTATTGTTCGCTGGCAAGTTGAAAGTGTTCTAAGAACACTCGCGGTGTCCTGAAATGTTCGTAAATAAACACAATGGGGGTGTCCTGAGGACCCTGTCCGTATTGTTCGCTGGCAAGTTGAAAGTGTTCTAAGAACACTGGCGGTGTCCTGAAATGTTCCTAAATAAACAAAATGGGGGTGTCCTGAGGACGCTGTCCGTATTGTTCGCTGGCAAGTTGAAAGTGTTCTAAGAACACTCGCGGTGTCCTGAAATGTTCGTAAATAAACAAAATGGGGGTGTCCTGAGGACGCTGTCCGTATTGTTCGCTGGCAAGTTGAAAGTGTTCTAAGAACACTCGCAGTGTCCTGAAATGTTCGTAAATAAACAAAATGGGGGTGTCCTGAGGACGCTGTCCGTATTGTTCGCTGGCAAGTTGAAAGTGTTCTAAGAACACTCGCAGTGTCCTGAAATGTTCGTAAATAAACAAAATGGGGGTGTCCTGAGGACGCTGTCCGTATTGTTCGCTGGCAAGTTGAAAGTGTTCTAAGAACACTCGCAGTGTCCTGAAATGTTCGTAAATAAACAAAATGGGGGTGTCCTGAGGACGCTGTCCGTATTGTTCGCTGGCAAGTTGAAAGTGTTCTAAGAACACTCGCGGTGTCCTGAAATGTTCGTAAATAAACAAAATGGGATTGTCCTGAGGACACTGTCCGTATTGTTCGCTGGCAAGTTGAAAGTGTTCTAAGAACACTCGCGGTGTCCTGAAATGTTCGTAAATAAACAAAATGGCGGTGTCCTGAGGACGCTGTCCGTATTGTTCGCTGGCAAGTTGAAAGTGTTCTAAGAACACTCGCGGTGTCCTGAAATGTTCGTAAATAAACACAATGGGGGTGTCCTGAGGACTCTGTCCGTATTGTTCGCTGGCAAGTTGAAAGTGTTCTAAGAACACTCACGGTGTCATGAAATGTTCGTAAATAAACAAAATGGGGGTGTCCTGAGGACGCTGTCCGTATTGTTCGCTGGCAAGTTGAACGCATTCTAAGAACACTTGCGGTGTCCTGAAATGTTCGTAAATAAACAAAATGGGGTATCCTGAGGACGCTGTCCGTATTGTTCGCTGGCAAGTTGCAAGTGTTCAAAGAACACTCGCGGTGTCCTGAAATGTTCGTAAATAAACAAAATCGGGGTGTCCTGAGGACGCTGTCCGTATTGTTCGCTGGCAAGTTGAAAGTGTTCTAAGAACACTCGCGGTGTCCTGAAATGTTCGTAAATAAACAAAATCGGGGTGTCCTGAGGACGCTGTCCGTATTGTTCACTGGCAAGTTGAAAGTGTTCTAAGAACACTCGCGGTGTCCTGAAATGTTCGTAAATAAACACAATGGGATTGTCCTGAGTACGCTGTCTGTATTGTTCGCTGGCAAGTTGAAAGTGTTCTAAGAACACTCACGGTGTCCTGAAATGTTCGTAAATAAACAAAATGGGGGTGTCCTGAGGACGCTGTCCGTATTGTTCGCTGGCAAGTTGAAAGTGTTCTAAGAACTCTCGCTGTGTCCTGAAATGTACCGAAATAAACAAAATTGGAGTGTCCTGAGGACGCTGTCCGTATTGTTCGCTGGCAAGTTGAAAGTGTTCTAAGAACACTCGCGGTGTCCTGAAATTTTCGTAAATAAACAAAATGGGGGTGTCCTGAGGACGCTGTCCGTATTGTTCGCTGGCAAGTTGAAAGTGTTCTAAGAACACTCGCGGTGTCCTGAAATGTTCGTAAATAAACAAAATGGGGGTGTCCTGAGGACGCTGTCCGTATTGTTCGCTGGCAAGTTGAAAGTGTTCTAAGAACACTCGCGGTGTCCTGAAATGTTCGTAAATAAACAAAATGGGGTGTCCTGAGGACGCTGTCCGTATTGTTCGCTGGCAAGTTGAAAGTGTTCTAAGAACACTCGCGGTGTCCTGAAATGTTCGTAAATAAACACAATGGGGGTGTCCTGAGGACTCTGTCCGTATTGTTCGCTGGCAAGTTGAAAGTGTTCTAAGAACACTCGCGGTGTCCTGAAATGTTCGTAAATAAACAAAATGGGGTGTCCTGAGGACGCTGTCCGTATTGTTCGCTGGCAAGTTGAAAGTGTTCTAAGAACACTCGCGGTGTCCTGAAATGTTCGTAAATAAACACAATGGGGGTGTCCTGAGGACTCTGTCCGTATTGTTTGCTGGCAAGTTGAAAGTGTTCTAAGAACACTCGCGGTGTCCTGAAATGTTCGTAAATAAACACAATGGGGGTGTCCTGAGGACTCTGTCCGTATTGTTCGCTGGCAAGTTGAAAGTGTTCTAACAACACTCACGGTGTCATGAAATGTTCGTAAATAAACAAAATGGGGGTGTCCTGAGGACGGTGTCCGTATTGTTCGCTGGCAAGTTGGAAGTGTTCTAAGAACACTCGCAGTGTCCTGAAATGTTTGTAAATAAACAAAATGGGGTGTCCTGAGGACGCTGTCCGTATTGTTCGCTGGCAAGTTGAAAGTGTTCTAAGAACACTCGCGGTGTCCTGAAATGTTCGTAAATAAACACAATGGGGGTGTCCTGAGGACTCTGTCCGTATTGTTTGCTGGCAAGTTGAAAGTGTTCTAAGAACACTCGCGGTGTCCTGAAATGTTCGTAAATAAACACAATGGGGGTGTCCTGAGGACTCTGTCCGTATTGTTCGCTGGCAAGTTGAAAGTGTTCTAACAACACTCACGGTGTCATGAAATGTTCGTAAATAAACAAAATGGGGGTGTCCTGAGGACGGTGTCCGTATTGTTCGCTGGCAAGTTGGAAGTGTTCTAAGAACACTCGCGGTGTCCTGAAATGTTCGTAAATAAACAAAATCGGGGTGTCCTGAGGACGCTGTCCGTATTGTTCACTGGCAAGTTGAAAGTGTTCTAAGAACACTCGCGGTGTCCTGAAATGTTCGTAAATAAACACAATGGGATTGTCCTGAGTACGCTGTCTGTATTGTTCGCTGGCAAGTTGAAAGTGTTCTAAGAACACTCACGGTGTCCTGAAATGTTCGTAAATAAACAAAATGGGGGTGTCCTGAGGACGCTGTCCGTATTGTTCGCTGGCAAGTTGAAAGTGTTCTAAGAACTCTCGCTGTGTCCTGAAATGTACCGAAATAAACAAAATTGGAGTGTCCTGAGGACGCTGTCCGTATTGTTCGCTGGCAAGTTGAAAGTGTTCTAAGAACACTCGCGGTGTCCTGAAATTTTCGTAAATAAACAAAATGGGGGTGTCCTGAGGACGCTGTCCGTATTGTTCGCTGGCAAGTTGAAAGTGTTCTAAGAACACTCGCGGTGTCCTGAAATGTTCGTAAATAAACAAAATGGGGGTGTCCTGAGGACGCTGTCCGTATTGTTCGCTGGCAAGTTGAAAGTGTTCTAAGAACACTCGCGGTGTCCTGAAATGTTCGTAAATAAACAAAATGGGGTGTCCTGAGGACGCTGTCCGTATTGTTCGCTGGCAAGTTGAAAGTGTTCTAAGAACACTCGCGGTGTCCTGAAATGTTCGTAAATAAACACAATGGGGGTGTCCTGAGGACTCTGTCCGTATTGTTCGCTGGCAAGTTGAAAGTGTTCTAAGAACACTCGCGGTGTCCTGAAATGTTCGTAAATAAACAAAATGGGGTGTCCTGAGGACGCTGTCCGTATTGTTCGCTGGCAAGTTGAAAGTGTTCTAAGAACACTCGCGGTGTCCTGAAATGTTCGTAAATAAACACAATGGGGGTGTCCTGAGGACTCTGTCCGTATTGTTTGCTGGCAAGTTGAAAGTGTTCTAAGAACACTCGCGGTGTCCTGAAATGTTCGTAAATAAACACAATGGGGGTGTCCTGAGGACTCTGTCCGTATTGTTCGCTGGCAAGTTGAAAGTGTTCTAACAACACTCACGGTGTCATGAAATGTTCGTAAATAAACAAAATGGGGGTGTCCTGAGGACGGTGTCCGTATTGTTCGCTGGCAAGTTGGAAGTGTTCTAAGAACACTCGCAGTGTCCTGAAATGTTTGTAAATAAACAAAATGGGGTGTCCTGAGGACGCTGTCCGTATTGTTCGCTGGCAAGTTGAACGCGTTCTAAGAACACTTGCGGTGTCCTGAAATGTTCGTAAATAAACAAAATGGGGTGTCCTGAGTACGCTGTCCGTATTGTTCGCTGGCAAGTTGCAAGTGTTCAAAGAACACTCGTGGTGTCCTGAAATGTTCGTAAATAAACAAAATCGGGGTGTCCTGAGGACGCTGTCCGTATTGTTCGCTGGCAAGTTGAAAGTGTTCTAAGAACACTCGCGGTGTCCTGAAATGTTCGTAAATAAACAAAATGGGGGTGTCCTGAGGACGCTGTCCGTATTGTTCACTGGCAAGTTGAAAGTGTTCTAAGAACACTCGCGGTGTCCTGAAATGTTCGTAAATAAACACAATGGGATTGTCCTGAGTACGCTGTCTGTATTGTTCGCTGGCAAGTTGAAAGTGTTCTAAGAACACTCACGGTGTCCTGAAATGTTCGTAAATAAACAAAATGGGGGTGTCCTGAGGACGCTGTCCGTATTGTTCGCTGGCAAGTTGAAAGTGTTCTAAGAACACTCGCTGTGTCCTGAAATGTTCCGAAATAAACAAAATTGGAGTGTCCTGAGGACGCTGTCCGTATTGTTCGCTGGCAAGTTGAAAGTGGTCTAAGAACACTCGCGGTGTCCTGAAATTTTCGTAAATAAACAAATTGGGGGTGTCCTGAGGACGCTGTCCGTATTGTTCGCTGGCAAGTTGAAAGTGTTCTAAGAACACTCGCGGTGTCCTGAAATGTTCGTAACTAAACACAATGGGGGTGTCCTGAGGACTCTGTCCGTATTGTTCGCTGGCAAGTTGAAAGTGTTCTAAGAACACTCGCGGTGTCCTGAAATGTTCGTAAATAAACAAAATGGGGTGTCCTGAGGACGCTGTCCGTATTGTTCGCTGGCAAGTTGAAAGTGTTCTAAGAACACTCGCGGTGTCCTGAAATGTTCATAAATAAACACAATGGGGGTGTCCTGAGGACTCTGTCCGTATTGTTCGCTGGCAAGTTGAAAGTGTTCTAAGAACACTCGCGGTGTCCTGAAATGTTCGTAAATAAACACAATGGGGGTTTTCCTGAGGACTCTGTCCGTATTGTTCGCTGGCAAGTTGAAAGTGTTCTAAGAACACTCACGGTGTCATGAAATGTTCGTAAATAAACAAAATGGGGGTGTCCTGAGGACGCTGTCCGTATTGTTCGCTGGCAAGTTGGAAGTGTTCTAAGAACACTCGCAGTGTCCTGAAATGTTTGTAAATAAACAAAATGGGGTGTCCTGAGGACGCTGTCCGTATTGTTCGCTGGCAAGTTGAACGCGTTCTAAGAACACTTGCGGTGTCCTGAAATGTTCGTAAAAAAACAAAATGGGGTGTCCTGAGGACGCTGTCCGTATTGTTCGCTGGCAAGTTGCAAGTGTTCTAAGAACACTCGCGGTGTCCTGAAATGTTCGTAAATAAACAAAATGAGGGTGTCCTGAGGACGCTGTCCGTATTGTTCGCTGGCAAGTTGAAAGTGTTCTAAGAACACTCGCGGTGTCCTGAAATGTTCGTAAATAAACACAATGGGGGTGTCCTGAGGACGCTGTCCGTATTGTTCGCTGGCAAGTTGAAAGTGTTCTAAGTACACTCGCGGTGTCCTGAAATGTTTGTAAATAAACACAATGGGGTGTCCTGAGGACGCTGTCCGTATTGTTCGCTGGCAAGTTGAAAGTGTTCTAAGAACACTCGCGGTGTCCTGAAATGTTCGTAAATAAACAAAATGGGATTGTCCTGAGGACGCTGTCCGTATTGTTCGCTGGCAAGTTGAAAGTGTTCTAAGAACACTCGCGGTGTCCTGAAATGTTCGTAAATAAACAAAATGGGGGTGTCCTGAGGACGCTGTCCGTATTGTTCGCTGGCAAGTTCAAAGTGTTCTAAGAACACTCGCGGTGTCCTGAAATGTTCGTAAATAAACAAAATGGGGGTGTCCTGAGGACGCTGTCCGTATTGTATGCTGGCAAGTTGAAAGTGTTCTAAGAACACTCACGGTGTCCTGCAATGTTCGTAAATAAACAAAATGGGGGTGTCCTGAGGACGCTGTCCGTATTGATCGCTGGCAAGTTGAAAGTGTTCTAAGAACACTCGCGGTGTCCTGAAATGTTCGTAAATAAACAAAATGGGGTGTCCTGAGGACGCTGTCCGTATTGTTCGCTGGCAAGTTGAAAGTGTTCTAAGAACACTCGCGGTGTCCTGAAATGTTCGTAAATAAACACAATGGGGGTGTCCTGAGGACTCTGTCCGTATTGTTCGCTGGCAAGTTGAAAGTGTTCTAAGAACACTCGCGGTGTCCTGAAATGTTCGTAAATAAACAAAATGGGGTGTCCTGAGGACGCTGTCCGTATTGTTCGCTGGCAAGTTGAAAGTGTTCTAAGAACACTCGCGGTGTCCTGAAATGTTCGTAAATAAACTCAATGGGGGTGTCCTGAGGACTCTGTCCGTATTGTTCGCTGGCAAGTTGAAAGTGTTCTAAGAACACTCGCGGTGTCCTGAAATGTTCGTAAATAAACACAATGGGATTGTCCTGAGTACGCTGTCTGTATTGTTCGCTGGCAAGTTGAAAGTGTTCTAAGAACACTCACGGTGTCCTGAAATGTTCGTAAATAAACAAAATGGGGGTGTCCTGAGGACGCTGTCCGTATTGTTCGCTGGCAAGTTGAAAGTGTTCTAAGAACTCTCGCTGTGTCCTGAAATGTACCGAAATAAACAAAATTGGAGTGTCCTGAGGACGCTGTCCGTATTGTTCGCTGGCAAGTTGAAAGTGTTCTAAGAACACTCGCGGTGTCCTGAAATTTTCGTAAATAAACAAAATGGGGGTGTCCTGAGGACGCTGTCCGTATTGTTCGCTGGCAAGTTGAAAGTGTTCTAAGAACACTCGCGGTGTCCTGAAATGTTCGTAAATAAACAAAATGGGGGTGTCCTGAGGACGCTGTCCGTATTGTTCGCTGGCAAGTTGAAAGTGTTCTAAGAACACTCGCGGTGTCCTGAAATGTTCGTAAATAAACAAAATGGGGTGTCCTGAGGACGCTGTCCGTATTGTTCGCTGGCAAGTTGAAAGTGTTCTAAGAACACTCGCGGTGTCCTGAAATGTTCGTAAATAAACAAAATGGGGTGTCCTGAGGACGCTGTCCGTATTGTTCGCTGGCAAGTTGAAAGTGTTCTAAGAACACTCACGGTGTCATGAAATGTTCGTAAATAAACAAAATGGGGGTGTCCTGAGGACGCTGTCCGTATTGTTCGCTGGCAAGTTGGAAGTGTTCTAAGAACACTCGCAGTGTCCTGAAATGTTTGTAAATAAACAAAATGGGGGTGTCCTGAGGACTCTGTCCGTATTGTTCGCTGGCAAGTTGAAAGTGTTCTAAGAACACTCGCGGTGTCCTGAAATGTTCATAAATAAACACAATGGGGGTGTCCTGAGGACTCTGTCCGTATTGTTCGCTGGCAAGTTGAAAGTGTTCTAAGAACACTCACGGTGTCATGAAATGTTCGTAAATAAACAAAATGGGGGTGTCCTGAGGACGCTGTCCGTATTGTTCGCTGGCAAGTTGGAAGTGTTCTAAGAACACTCGCAGTGTCCTGAAATGTTTGTAAATAAACAAAATGGGGTGTCCTGAGGACGCTGTCCGTATTGTTCGCTGGCAAGTTGAACGCGTTCTAAGAACACTTGCGGTGTCCTGAAATGTTCGTAAATAAACAAAATGGGGTGTCCTGAGGACGCTGTCCGTATTGTTCACTGGCAAGTTGCAAGTGTTCAAAGAACACTCGCGGTGTCCTGAAATGTTCGTAAATAAACAAAATCAGGGTGTCCTGAGGACGCTGTCCGTATTGTTCACTGGCAAGTTGCAAGTGTTCAAAGAACACTCGCGGTGTCCTGAAATGTTCGTAAATAAACAAAATCAGGGTGTCCTGAGGACGCTGTCCGTATTGTTCGCTGGCAAGTTGAAAGTGTTCTAAGAACACTCGCGGTGTCCTGAAATGTTCATAAATAAACAAAATGGGGGTGTCCTGAGGACAATGTCCGTATTGTTCGCTGGCAAGTTGAAAGTGTTCTAAGAACACTCGCGGTGTCCTGAAATGTTCGTAAATAAACACAATGGGGGTGTCCTGAGGACGCTGTCCGTATTGTTTGCTGGCTAGTTGAAAGTGTTCTAAGAACACTCGCGGTGTCCTGAATGGTTCGTAAATAAAAAAAATGGGATTGTCCTTAGGACACTGTCCGTATTGTTCGCTGGCAAGTTGAAAGTGTTCTAAGAACACTCGCGGTGTCCTGAAATGTTTGTAAATAAACACAATGGGGGTGTCCTGAGGACGCTGTCCGTATTGTTCGCTGGCAAGTTGAAAGTGTTCTAAGAACACTTGCGGTGTCCTGAAATGTTCGTAAATAAACAAAATGGGATTGTCCTGAGGACGATGTCCGTATTGTTCGCTGGCAAGTTGAAAGTGTTCTAAGAACACTCGCGGTGTCCTGAAATGTTCGTAAATAAACAAAATGGGGGTGTCCTGAGGACGCTGTCCGTATTGTTCGCTGGCAAGTTCAAAGTGTTCTAAGAACACTCGCGGTGTCCTGAAATGTTCGTAAATAAACAAAATGGGGGTGTCCTGAGGACGCTGTCCGTATTGTATGCTGGCAAGTTGAAAGTGTTCTAAGAACACTCGCGGTGTCCTGCAATGTTCGTAAATAAACAAAATGGGGGTGTCCTGAGGACGCTGTCCGTATTGATCGCTGGCAAGTTGAAAGTGTTCTAAGAACACTCGCGGTGTCCTGAAATGTTCGTAAATAAACAAAATGGGGTGTCCTGAGGACGCTGTCCGTATTGTTTGCTGGCAAGTTGAAAGTGTTCTAAGAACACTCGCGGTGTCCTGAAATGTTTGTAAATAAACACAATGGGGGTGTCCTGAGGACTCTGTCCGTATTGTTCGCTGGCAAGTTGAAAGTGTTCTAAGAACACTTGCGGTGTCCTGAAATGTTCGTAAATAAACAAAATGGGGTGTCCTGAGGACGCTGTCCGTATTGTTCGCTGGCAAGTTGAAAGTGTTCTAAGAACACTCGCGGTGTCCTGAAATGTTCGTAAATAAACTCAATGGGGGTGTCCTGAGGACTCTGTCCGTATTGTTCGCTGGCAAGTTGAAAGTGTTCTAAGAACACTCGCGGTGTCCTGAAATATTCGTAAATAAACACAATGGGGGTGTCCTGAGGACTCTGTCCGTATTGTTCGCTGGCAAGTTGAAAGTGTTCTAAGAACACTCACGGTGTCATGAAATGTTCGTAAATAAACAAAATGGGGGTGTCCTGAGGACGGTGTCCGTATTGTTCGCTGGCAAGTTGGAAGTGTTCTAAGAACACTCGCAGTGTCCTGAAATGTTTGTAAATAAACAAAATGGGGTGTCCTGAGGACTCTGTCCATATTGTTCGCTGGCAAGTTGAAAGTGTTCTAAGAACACTCACGGTGTCATGAAATGTTCGTAAATAAACAAAATGGGGGTGTCCTGAGGACGGTGTCCGTATTGTTCGCTGGCAAGTTGGAAGTGTTCTAAGAACACTCGCAGTGTCCTGAAATGTTTGTAAATAAACACAATGGGGGTGTCCTGAGGACGCTGTCCGTATTGTTCTCTGGCAAGTTGAAAGTGTTCTAAGAACACTCAAGGTGTCATGAAATGTTCGTAAATAAACAAAATGGGGGTGACCTGAGGACGGTGTCCGTATTGTTCGCTGGCAAGTTGGAAGTGTTCTAAGAACATTCGCAGTGTCCTGAAATGTTTGTAAATAAACAAAATGGGGTGTCCTGAGGACGCTGTCCGTATTGTTCGCTGGCAAGTTGAACGCGTTCTAAGAACACTTGCGGTGTCCTGAAATGTTCGTAAATAAACAAAATGGGGTGTCCTGAGGACGCTGTCCGTATTGTTCGCTGGCAAGTTGCAAGTGTTCAAAGAACACTCGCGGTGTCCTGAAATGTTCGTAAATAAACAAAATCGGGGTGTCCTGAGGACGCTGTCCGTATTGTTCGCTGGCAAGTTGAAAGTGTTCTAAGAACACTCGCGGTGTCCTGAAATGTTCGTAAATAAACAAAATGGGGGTGTCCTGAGGACGCTGTCCGTATTGTTCGCTGGCAAGTTGAAAGTGTTCTAAGAACACTCGCGGTGTCCTGAAATGTTCGTAAATAAACACAATGGGGGTGTCCTGAGGACGCTGTCCGTATTGTTCGCTGGCAAGTTGAAAGTGTTCTAAGAACACTCGCGGTGTCCTGAAATGTTCATAAATAAACACAATGGGGGTGTCCTGAGGACGCTGTCCGTATTGTTCGCTGGCAAGTTGAAAGTGTTCTAAGAACACTCGCGGTGTCCTGAAATGTTTGTAAATAAACACAATGGGGGTGTCCTGAGGACGCTGTCCGTATTGTTCGCTGGCAAGTTGAAAGTGTTCTAAGAACACTCGCGGTGTCCTGAAATGTTCGTAAATAAACAAAATGGGATTGTCCTGAGGACGCTGTCCGTATTGTTCGCTGGCAAGTTGAAAGTGTTCTAAGAACACTCGCGGTGTCCTGAAATGTTCGTAAATAAACAAAATGGGGGTGTCCTGAGGACGCTGTCCGTATTGTTCGCTGGCAAGTTCAAAGTGTTCTAAGAACACTCGCGGTGTCCTGAAATGTTCGTAAATAAACAAAATGGGGGTGTCCTGAGGACGCTGTCCGTATTGTATGCTGGCAAGTTGAAAGTGTTCTAAGAACACTTGCGGTGTCCTGCAATGTTCGTAAATAAACAAAATGGGGGTGTCCTGAGGACGCTGTCCGTATTGTTCGCTGGCAAATTGAAAGTGTTCTAAGAACACTCGCGGTGTCCTGAAATGTTTGTAAATAAACACAATGGGGGTGTCCTGAGGACTCTGTCCGTATTGTTCGTTGGCAAGTTGAAAGTGTTCTAAGAACACTCACGGTGTCATGAAATGTTCGTAAATAAACAAAATGGGGGTGTCCTGACGACGCTGTCCGTATTGTTCGCTGGCAAGTTGGAAGTGTTCTAAGAACACTCGCAGTGTCCTGAAATGTTTGTAAATAAACAAAATGGGGTGTCCTGAGGACGCTGTCCGTATTGTTCGCTGGCAAGTTGAACGCGTTCTAAGAACACTTGCGGTGTCCTGAAATGTTCGTAAATAAACAAAATGGGGTGTCCTGAGGACGCTGTCCGTGTTGTTCACTGGCAAGTTGCAAGTGTTCAAAGAACACTTGCGGTGTCCTGAAATGTTCGTAAATAAACAAAATGGGGGTGTCCTGAGGACGCTGTCCGTATTGTTCGCTGGCAAGTTGAACGCGTTCTAAGAACACTTGCGGTGTCCTGAAATGTTCGTAAATAAACAAAATGGGGTGTCCTGAGGACGCTGTCCGTATTGTTCACTGGCAAGTTGCAAGTGTTCAAAGAACACTCGCGGTGTCCTGAAATGTTCGTAAATAAACAAAATCGGGGTGTCCTGAGGACGCTGTCCGTATTGTTCGCTGGCAAGTTGAAAGTGTTCTAAGAACACTCGCGGTGTCCTGAAATGTTCATAAATAAACAAAATGGGGGTGTCCTGAGGACGATGTCCGTATTGTTCGCTGGCAAGTTGAAAGTATTCTAAGAACACTCGCAGTGTCCTGAAATGTTCGTAAATAAACAAAATGGGGGTGTCCTGAGGACGCTGTCCGTATTGTTCGCTGGCAAGTTGAAAGTGTTCTAAGAACACTCGCGGTGTCCTGAAATGTTCATAAATAAACAAAATGGGGGTGTCCTGAGGACGATGTCCGTATTGTTCGCTGGCAAGTTGAAAGTGTTCTAAGAACACTCGCAGTGTCCTGAAATGTTCGTAAATAAACAAAATGGGGGTGTCCTGAGGACGCTGTCCGTATTGTTCGCTGGCAAGTTGAAAGTGTTCTAAGAACACTCGGGTGTCCTGAAATGTTCGTAAATAAACACAATGGGTGTGTCCTGAGGACGCTGTCCGTATTGTTCGCTGGCTAGTTGACAGTGTTCTAAGAACACTCGCGGTGTCCTGAAATGTTCGTAAATAAACAAAATGGGATTGTCCTGAGGACACTGTCCGTATTGTTCGCTGGCAAGTTGAAAGTGTTCTAAGAACACTCGCGGTGTCCTGAAATGTTCGTAAATAAACAAAATGGCGGTGTCCTGAGGACGCTGTCCATATTGTTCACTGGCAAGTTGAAAGTGTTCTAAGAACACTCACAGTGTCATGAAATGTTCGTAAATAAACAAAATGGGGGTGTCCTGAGGACACTGTCCGTATTGTTCGCTGGCAAGTTGGAAGTGTTCTAAGAACACTCGCGGTGTCCTGAAATGTTCGTAAATAAGCAAAATGGGGGTGTCCTGAGGACGCTGTCCGTTTTGTTCGCTGGCAAGTTGAAAGTGTTCTAAGAACACTCGCGGTGTCCTGAAATGTTCGTAAATAAACAAAATGTGGGTGTCCTGAGGACGCTGTCTGTATTGTTCGCTGGCAAGTTGAAAGCGTTCTAAGAACACTCGCGGTGTCCTGAAATGTTCGTAAATAAACACAATGGGATTGTCCTGAGTACGCTGTCTGTATTGTTCGCTGGCAAGTTGAAAGTGTTCTAAGAACACTCGCTGTGTCCTGAAATGTTCCGAAATAAACAAAATGTGGGTGTCCTGAGGACGCTGTCTGTATTGTTCGCTGGCAAGTTGAAAGCGTTCTAAGAACACTCGCGGTGTCCTGAAATGTTCGTAAATAAGCAAAATGGGGGTGTCCTGAGGACGCTGTCCGTTTTGTTCGCTGGCAAGTTGAAAGTGTTCTAAGAACACTCGCGGTGTCCTGAAATTTTCGTAAATAAACAAAATGGGGGTGTCCTGAGGACGCTGTCCGTATTGTTCGCTGGCAAGTTGAAAGTGTTCTAAGAACACTCGCGGTGTCCTGAAATGTTCGTAAATAAACAAAATGGGGGTGTCCTGAGGACGCTGTCCGTATTGTTCGCTGGCAAGTTGAAAGTGTTCTAAGAACACTCGCGGTGTCCTGAAATGTTCGTAAATAAACAAAATGGGGTGTCCTGAGGACGCTGTCTGTATTGTTCGCTGGCAAGTTGAACGCGTTCTAAGAACACTCGCGGTGTCCTGAAATGTTCGTAAATAAACAAAATGGGGTGTCCTGAGGACGCTGTCCGTATTGTTCACTGGCAAGTTGCAAGTGTTCAAAGAACACTCGCGGTGTCCTGAAATGTTCGTAAATAAACAAAATCGGGGTGTCCTGAGGACGCTGTCCGTATTGTTCGCTGGCAAGTTGAAAGTGTTCTAAGAACACTCGCGGTGTCCTGAAATGTTCGTAAATAAACAAAATGGGGGTGTCCTGAGGACGCTGTCCGTATTGTTCGCTGGCAAGTTGAAAGTGTTCTAAGAACACTCGCGGTGTCCTGAAATGTTCGTAAATAAACAAAATGGGGGTGTCCTGAGGACGCTGTCCGTATTGTTTGCTGGCAAGTTGAAAGTGTTCTAAGAACACTCGCGGTGTCCTGAAATGTTCGTAAATAAACACAATGGGGGTGTCCTGAGGACGCTGTCCGTATTGTTCGCTGGCAAGTTGAAAGTGTTCTAAGAACACTCGCGGTGTCCTGAAATGTTCGTAAATAAACACAATGGGGGTGTCCTGAGGACGCTGTCCGTATTGTTCGCTGGCAAGTTGAAAGTGTTCTAAGAACACTCGCGGTGTCCTGAAATGTTCGTAAATAAACAAAATGGGGGTGTCCTGAAGACGCTGTCCGTATTGTATGCTGGCAAGTTGAAAGTGTTCTAAGAACACTCGCAGTGTCCTGAAATGTTCGTAAATAAACAAAATGGGGGTGTCCTGATGACGCTGTCCGTATTGTTCGCTGGCAAGTTGAAAGTGTTCTAAGAACACTCGCGGTGTCCTGAAATGTTCGTAAATAAACAAAATGGGGGTGTCCTGAGGACCCTGTCCGTATTGTTCGCTGGCAAGTTGAAAGTGTTCTAAGAACACTGGCGGTGTCCTGAAATGTTCCTAAATAAACAAAATGGGGGTGTCCTGAGGACGCTGTCCGTATTGTTCGCTGGCAAGTTGAAAGTGTTCTAAGAACACTCGCGGTGTCCTGAAATGTTCGTAAATAAACAAAATGGGGGTGTCCTGAGGACGCTGTCCGTATTGTTCGCTGGCAAGTTGAAAGTGTTCTAAGAACACTCGCAGTGTCCTGAAATGTTCGTAAATAAACAAAATGGGGGTGTCCTGAGGACGCTGTCCGTATTGTTCGCTGGCAAGTTGAAAGTGTTCTAAGAACACTCGCAGTGTCCTGAAATGTTCGTAAATAAACAAAATGGGGGTGTCCTGAGGACGCTGTCCGTATTGTTCGCTGGCAAGTTGAAAGTGTTCTAAGAACACTCGCAGTGTCCTGAAATGTTCGTAAATAAACAAAATGGGGGTGTCCTGAGGACGCTGTCCGTATTGTTCGCTGGCAAGTTGAAAGTGTTCTAAGAACACTCGCGGTGTCCTGAAATGTTCGTAAATAAACAAAATGGGATTGTCCTGAGGACACTGTCCGTATTGTTCGCTGGCAAGTTGAAAGTGTTCTAAGAACACTCGCGGTGTCCTGAAATGTTCGTAAATAAACAAAATGGCGGTGTCCTGAGGACGCTGTCCGTATTGTTCGCTGGCAAGTTGAAAGTGTTCTAAGAACACTCGCGGTGTCCTGAAATGTTCGTAAATAAACACAATGGGGGTGTCCTGAGGACTCTGTCCGTATTGTTCGCTGGCAAGTTGAAAGTGTTCTAAGAACACTCACGGTGTCATGAAATGTTCGTAAATAAACAAAATGGGGGTGTCCTGAGGACGCTGTCCGTATTGTTCGCTGGCAAGTTGAACGCATTCTAAGAACACTTGCGGTATCCTGAAATGTTCGTAAATAAACAAAATGGGGTATCCTGAGGACGCTGTCCGTATTGTTCGCTGGCAAGTTGCAAGTGTTCAAAGAACACTCGCGGTGTCCTGAAATGTTCGTAAATAAACAAAATCGGGGTGTCCTGAGGACGCTGTCCGTATTGTTCGCTGGCAAGTTGAAAGTGTTCTAAGAACACTCGCGGTGTCCTGAAATGTTCGTAAATAAACAAAATCGGGGTGTCCTGAGGACGCTGTCCGTATTGTTCACTGGCAAGTTGAAAGTGTTCTAAGAACACTCGCGGTGTCCTGAAATGTTCGTAAATAAACACAATGGGATTGTCCTGAGTACGCTGTCTGTATTGTTCGCTGGCAAGTTGAAAGTGTTCTAAGAACACTCACGGTGTCCTGAAATGTTCGTAAATAAACAAAATGGGGGTGTCCTGAGGACGCTGTCCGTATTGTTCGCTGGCAAGTTGAAAGTGTTCTAAGAACTCTCGCTGTGTCCTGAAATGTACCGAAATAAACAAAATTGGAGTGTCCTGAGGACGCTGTCCGTATTGTTCGCTGGCAAGTTGAAAGTGTTCTAAGAACACTCGCGGTGTCCTGAAATTTTCGTAAATAAACAAAATGGGGGTGTCCTGAGGACGCTGTCCGTATTGTTCGCTGGCAAGTTGAAAGTGTTCTAAGAACACTCGCGGTGTCCTGAAATGTTCGTAAATAAACAAAATGGGGGTGTCCTGAGGACGCTGTCCGTATTGTTCGCTGGCAAGTTGAAAGTGTTCTAAGAACACTCGCGGTGTCCTGAAATGTTCGTAAATAAACAAAATGGGGTGTCCTGAGGACGCTGTCCGTATTGTTCGCTGGCAAGTTGAAAGTGTTCTAAGAACACTCGCGGTGTCCTGAAATGTTCGTAAATAAACACAATGGGGGTGTCCTGAGGACTCTGTCCGTATTGTTCGCTGGCAAGTTGAAAGTGTTCTAAGAACACTCGCGGTGTCCTGAAATGTTCGTAAATAAACAAAATGGGGTGTCCTGAGGACGCTGTCCGTATTGTTCGCTGGCAAGTTGAAAGTGTTCTAAGAACACTCGCGGTGTCCTGAAATGTTCGTAAATAAACACAATGGGGGTGTCCTGAGGACTCTGTCCGTATTGTTTGCTGGCAAGTTGAAAGTGTTCTAAGAACACTCGCGGTGTCCTGAAATGTTCGTAAATAAACACAATGGGGGTGTCCTGAGGACTCTGTCCGTATTGTTCGCTGGCAAGTTGAAAGTGTTCTAACAACACTCACGGTGTCATGAAATGTTCGTAAATAAACAAAATGGGGGTGTCCTGAGGACGGTGTCCGTATTGTTCGCTGGCAAGTTGGAAGTGTTCTAAGAACACTCGCAGTGTCCTGAAATGTTTGTAAATAAACAAAATGGGGTGTCCTGAGGACGCTGTCCGTATTGTTCGCTGGCAAGTTGAACGCGTTCTAAGAACACTTGCGGTGTCCTGAAATGTTCGTAAATAAACAAAATGGGGTGTCCTGAGGACGCTGTCCGTATTGTTCGCTGGCAAGTTGCAAGTGTTCAAAGAACACTCGTGGTGTCCTGAAATGTTCGTAAATAAACAAAATCGGGGTGTCCTGAGGACGCTGTCCGTATTGTTCGCTGGCAAGTTGAAAGTGTTCTAAGAACACTCGCGGTGTCCTGAAATGTTCGTAAATAAACAAAATGGGGGTGTCCTGAGGACGCTGTCCGTATTGTTCACTGGCAAGTTGAAAGTGTTCTAAGAACACTCGCGGTGTCCTGAAATGTTCGTAAATAAACACAATGGGATTGTCCTGAGTACGCTGTCTGTATTGTTCGCTGGCAAGTTGAAAGTGTTCTAAGAACACTCACGGTGTCCTGAAATGTTCGTAAATAAACAAAATGGGGGTGTCCTGAGGACGCTGTCCGTATTGTTCGCTGGCAAGTTGAAAGTGTTCTAAGAACACTCGCTGTGTCCTGAAATGTTCCGAAATAAACAAAATTGGAGTGTCCTGAGGACGCTGTCCGTATTGTTCGCTGGCAAGTTGAAAGTGGTCTAAGAACACTCGCGGTGTCCTGAAATTTTCGTAAATAAACAAATTGGGGGTGTCCTGAGGACGCTGTCCGTATTGTTCGCTGGCAAGTTGAAAGTGTTCTAAGAACACTCGCGGTGTCCTGAAATGTTCGTAACTAAACACAATGGGGGTGTCCTGAGGACTCTGTCCGTATTGTTCGCTGGCAAGTTGAAAGTGTTCTAAGAACACTCGCGGTGTCCTGAAATGTTCGTAAATAAACAAAATGGGGTGTCCTGAGGACGCTGTCCGTATTGTTCGCTGGCAAGTTGAAAGTGTTCTAAGAACACTCGCGGTGTCCTGAAATGTTCATAAATAAACACAATGGGGGTGTCCTGAGGACTCTGTCCGTATTGTTCGCTGGCAAGTTGAAAGTGTTCTAAGAACACTCGCGGTGTCCTGAAATGTTCGTAAATAAACACAATGGGGGTTTTCCTGAGGACTCTGTCCGTATTGTTCGCTGGCAAGTTGAAAGTGTTCTAAGAACACTCACGGTGTCATGAAATGTTCGTAAATAAACAAAATGGGGGTGTCCTGAGGACGCTGTCCGTATTGTTCGCTGGCAAGTTGGAAGTGTTCTAAGAACACTCGCAGTGTCCTGAAATGTTTGTAAATAAACAAAATGGGGTGTCCTGAGGACGCTGTCCGTATTGTTCGCTGGCAAGTTGAACGCGTTCTAAGAACACTTGCGGTGTCCTGAAATGTTCGTAAAAAAACAAAATGGGGTGTCCTGAGGACGCTGTCCGTATTGTTCGCTGGCAAGTTGCAAGTGTTCAAAGAACACTCGCGGTGTCCTGAAATGTTCGTAAATAAACAAAATCGGGGTGTCCTGAGGACGCTGTCCGTATTGTTCGCTGGCAAGTTGAAAGTGTTCTAAGAACACTCGCGGTGTCCTGAAATGTTCGTAAATAAACAAAATGGGGGTGTCCTGAGGACGCTGTCCGTATTGTTCGCTGGCAAGTTGAAAGTGTTCTTAGAACACTCGCGGTGTCCTGAAATGTTTGTAAATAAACACAATGGGGGTGTCCTGAGGACGCTGTCCGTATTGTTCGCTGGCAAGTTGAAAGTGTTCTAAGTACACTCGCGGTGTCCTGAAATGTTTGTAAATAAACACAATGGGGTGTCCTGAGGACGCTGTCCGTATTGTTCGCTGGCAAGTTGAAAGTGTTCTAAGAACACTCGTGGTGTCCTGAAATGTTCGTAAATAACTAAAATGGGATTGTCCTGAGGACGCTGTCCGTATTGTTCGCTGGCAAGTTGAAAGTGTTCTAAGAACACTCGCGGTGTCCTGAAATGTTCGTAAATAAACAAAATGGGGGTGTCCTGAGGACGCTGTCCGTATTGTTCGCTGGCAAGTTCAAAGTGTTCTAAGAACACTCGCGGTGTCCTGAAATGTTCGTAAATAAACAAAATGGGGGTGTCCTGAGGACGCTGTCCGTATTGTATGCTGGCAAGTTGAAAGTGTTCTAAGAACACTCACGGTGTCCTGCAATGTTCGTAAATAAACAAAATGGGGGTGTCCTGAGGACGCTGTCCGTATTGATCGCTGGCAAGTTGAAAGTGTTCTAAGAACACTCGCGGTGTCCTGAAATGTTCGTAAATAAACAAAATGGGGTGTCCTGAGGACGCTGTCCGTATTGTTCGCTGGCAAGTTGAAAGTGTTCTAAGAACACTCGCGGTGTCCTGAAATGTTCGTAAATAAACACAATGGGGGTGTCCTGAGGACTCTGTCCGTATTGTTCGCTGGCAAGTTGAAAGTGTTCTAAGAACACTCGCGGTGTCCTGAAATGTTCGTAAATAAACAAAATGGGGTGTCCTGAGGACGCTGTCCGTATTGTTCGCTGGCAAGTTGAAAGTGTTCTAAGAACACTCGCGGTGTCCTGAAATGTTCGTAAATAAACTCAATGGGGGTGTCCTGAGGACTCTGTCCGTATTGTTCGCTGGCAAGTTGAAAGTGTTCTAAGAACACTCGCGGTGTCCTGAAATGTTCGTAAATAAACACAATGGGATTGTCCTGAGTACGCTGTCTGTATTGTTCGCTGGCAAGTTGAAAGTGTTCTAAGAACACTCACGGTGTCCTGAAATGTTCGTAAATAAACAAAATGGGGGTGTCCTGAGGACGCTGTCCGTATTGTTCGCTGGCAAGTTGAAAGTGTTCTAAGAACTCTCGCTGTGTCCTGAAATGTACCGAAATAAACAAAATTGGAGTGTCCTGAGGACGCTCTCCGTATTGTTCGCTGGCAAGTTGAAAGTGTTCTAAGAACACTCGCGGTGTCCTGAAATTTTCGTAAATAAACAAAATGGGGGTGTCTTGAGGACGCTGTCCGTATTGTTCGCTGGCAAGTTGAAAGTGTTCTAAGAACACTCGCGGTGTCCTGAAATGTTCGTAAATAAACAAAATGGGGGTGTCCTGAGGACGCTGTCCGTATTGTTCGCTGGCAAGTTGAAAGTGTTCTAAGAACACTCGCGGTGTCCTGAAATGTTCGTAAATAAACAAAATGGGGTGTCCTGAGGACGCTGTCCGTATTGTTCGCTGGCAAGTTGAAAGTGTTCTAAGAACACTCGCGGTGTCCTGAAATGTTCGTAAATAAACACAATGGGGGTGTCCTGAGGACTCTGTCCGTATTGTTCGCTGGCAAGTTGAAAGTGTTCTAAGAACACTCGCGGTGTCCTGAAATGTTCGTAAATAAACAAAATGGGGTGTCCTGAGGACGCTGTCCGTATTGTTCGCTGGCAAGTTGAAAGTGTTCTAAGAACACTCGCGGTGTCCTGAAATGTTCGTAAATAAACACAATGGGGGTGTCCTGAGGACTCTGTCCGTATTGTTTGCTGGCAAGTTGAAAGTGTTCTAAGAACACTCGCGGTGTCCTGAAATGTTCGTAAATAAACACAATGGGGGTGTCCTGAGGACTCTGTCCGTATTGTTCGCTGGCAAGTTGAAAGTGTTCTAACAACACTCACGGTGTCATGAAATGTTCGTAAATAAACAAAATGGGGGTGTCCTGAGGACGGTGTCCGTATTGTTCGCTGGCAAGTTGGAAGTGTTCTAAGAACACTCGCAGTGTCCTGAAATGTTTGTAAATAAACAAAATGGGGTGTCCTGAGGACGCTGTCCGTATTGTTCGCTGGCAAGTTGAACGCGTTCTAAGAACACTTGCGGTGTCCTGAAATGTTCGTAAATAAACAAAATGGGGTGTCCTGAGGACGCTGTCCGTATTGTTCGCTGGCAAGTTGCAAGTGTTCAAAGAACACTCGTGGTGTCCTGAAATGTTCGTAAATAAACAAAATCGGGGTGTCCTGAGGACGCTGTCCGTATTGTTCGCTGGCAAGTTGAAAGTGTTCTAAGAACACTCGCGGTGTCCTGAAATGTTCGTAAATAAACAAAATGGGGGTGTCCTGAGGACGCTGTCCGTATTGTTCACTGGCAAGTTGAAAGTGTTCTAAGAACACTCGCGGTGTCCTGAAATGTTCGTAAATAAACACAATGGGATTGTCCTGAGTACGCTGTCTGTATTGTTCGCTGGCAAGTTGAAAGTGTTCTAAGAACACTCACGGTGTCCTGAAATGTTCGTAAATAAACAAAATGGGGTGTCCTGAGGACGCTGTCCGTATTGTTCGCTGGCAAGTTGAAAGTGTTCTAAGAACACTCGCTGTGTCCTGAAATGTTCCGAAATAAACAAAATTGGAGTGTCCTGAGGACGCTGTCCGTATTGTTCGCTGGCAAGTTGAAAGTGTTCTAAGAACACTCGCGGTGTCCTGAAATTTTCGTAAATAAACAAATTGGGGGTGTCCTGAGGACGCTGTCCGTATTGTTCGCTGGCAAGTTGAAAGTGTTCTAAGAACACTCGCGGTGTCCTGAAATGTTCGTAACTAAACACAATGGGGGTGTCCTGAGGACTCTGTCCGTATTGTTCGCTGGCAAGTTGAAAGTGTTCTAAGAACACTCGCGGTGTCCTGAAATGTTCGTAAATAAACAAAATGGGGTGTCCTGAGGACGCTGTCCGTATTGTTCGCTGGCAAGTTGAAAGTGTTCTAAGAACACTCGCGGTGTCCTGAAATGTTCATAAATAAACACAATGGGGGTGTCCTGAGGACTCTGTCCGTATTGTTCGCTGGCAAGTTGAAAGTGTTCTAAGAACACTCGCGGTGTCCTGAAATGTTCGTAAATAAACACAATGGGGGTTTTCCTGAGGACTCTGTCCGTATTGTTCGCTGGCAAGTTGAAAGTGTTCTAAGAACACTCACGGTGTCATGAAATGTTCGTAAATAAACAAAATGGGGGTGTCCTGAGGACGCTGTCCGTATTGTTCGCTGGCAAGTTGGAAGTGTTCTAAGAACACTCGCAGTGTCCTGAAATGTTTGTAAATAAACAAAATGGGGTGTCCTGAGGACGCTGTCCGTATTGTTCGCTGGCAAGTTGAACGCGTTCTAAGAACACTTGCGGTGTCCTGAAATGTTCGTAAAAAAACAAAATGGGGTGTCCTGAGGACGCTGTCCGTATTGTTCGCTGGCAAGTTGCAAGTGTTCAAAGAACACTCGCGGTGTCCTGAAATGTTCGTAAATAAACAAAATCGGGGTGTCCTGAGGACGCTGTCCGTATTGTTCGCTGGCAAGTTGAAAGTGTTCTAAGAACACTCGCGGTGTCCTGAAATGTTCGTAAATAAACAAAATGGGGGTGTCCTGAGGACGCTGTCCGTATTGTTCGCTGGCAAGTTGAAAGTGTTCTAAGAACACTCGCGGTGTCCTGAAATGTTCGTAAATAAACAAAATGGGGGTGTCCTGAGGACGCTGTCCGTATTGTTCGCTGGCAAGTTGAAAGTGTTCTAAGTACACTCGCGGTGTCCTGAAATGTTTGTAAATAAACACAATGGGGTGTCCTGAGGACGCTGTCCGTATTGTTCGCTGGCAAGTTGAAAGTGTTCTAAGAACACTCGTGGTGTCCTGAAATGTTCGTAAATAAACAAAATGGGATTGTCCTGAGGACGCTGTCCGTATTGTTCGCTGGCAAGTTGAAAGTGTTCTAAGAACACTCGCGGTGTCCTGAAATGTTTGTAAATAAACAAAATGGGGGTGTCCTGAGGACGCTGTCCGTATTGTTCGCTGGCAAGTTCAAAGTGTTCTAAGAACACTCGCGGTGTCCTGAAATGTTCGTAAATAAACAAAATGGGGGTGTCCTGAGGACGCTGTCCGTATTGTATGCTGGCAAGTTGAAAGTGTTCTAAGAACACTCACGGTGTCCTGCAATGTTCGTAAATAAACAAAATGGGGGTGTCCTGAGGACGCTGTCCGTATTGATCGCTGGCAAGTTGAAAGTGTTCTAAGAACACTCGCGGTGTCCTGAAATGTTCGTAAATAAACAAAATGGGGTGTCCTGAGGACGCTGTCCGTATTGTTCGCTGGCAAGTTGAAAGTGTTCTAAGAACACTCGCGGTGTCCTGAAATGTTCGTAAATAAACACAATGGGGGTGTCCTGAGGACTCTGTCCGTATTGTTCGCTGGCAAGTTGAAAGTGTTCTAAGAACACTCGCGGTGTCCTGAAATGTTCGTAAATAAACAAAATGGGGTGTCCTGAGGACGCTGTCCGTATTGTTCGCTGGCAAGTTGAAAGTGTTCTAAGAACACTCGCGGTGTCCTGAAATGTTCGTAAATAAACTCAATGGGGGTGTCCTGAGGACTCTGTCCGTATTGTTCGCTGGCAAGTTGAAAGTGTTCTAAGAACACTCGCGGTGTCCTGAAATGTTCGTAAATAAACACAATGGGGGTGTCCTGAGGACTCTGTCCGTATTGTTCGCTGGCAAGTTGAAAGTGTTCTAAGAACACTCACGGTGTCATGAAATGTTCGTAAATAAACAAAATGGGGGTGTCCTGAGGACGCTGTCCGTATTGTTCGCTGGCAAGTTGAAAGTGTTCTAATAACACTCGCTGTGTCCTGAAATGTTCCGAAATAAACAAAATTGGAGTGTCCTGAGGACGCTGTCCGTATTGTTCGCTGGCAAGTTGAAAGTGTTCTAAGAACACTCGCGGTGTCCTGAAATTTTCGTAAATAAACAAATTGGGGGTGTCCTGAGGACGCTGTCTGTATTGTTCGCTGGCAAGTTGAAAGTGTTCTAAGAACACTCGCGGTGTCCTGAAATGTTCGTAAATAAACAAAATGGGGGTGTCCTGAGGACGCTGTCCGTATTGTTCGCTGGCAAGTTGAAAGTGTTCTAAGAACACTCGCGGTGTCCTGAAATGTTCGTAAATAAACAAAATGGGGTATCCTGAGGACGCTGTCCGTATTGTTCGCTGGCAAGTTGAAAGTGTTCTAAGAACACTCGCGGTGTCCTGAAATGTTCGTAAATAAACACAATGGGGGTGTCCTGAGGACTCTGTCCGTATTGTTCGCTGGCAAGTTGAAAGTGTTCTAAGAACACTCGCGGTGTCCTGAAATGTTCGTAAATAAACAAAATGGGGTGTCCTGAGGACGCTGTCCGTATTGTTCGCTGGCAAGTTGAAAGTGTTCTAAGAACACTCGCGGTGTCCTGAAATGTTCATAAATAAACACAATGGGGGTGTCCTGAGGACTCTGTCCGTATTGTTCGCTGGCAAGTTGAAAGTGTTCTAAGAACACTCGCGGTGTCCTGAAATGTTCGTAAATAAACACAATGGGGGTGTCCTGAGGACTCTGTCCGTATTGTTCGCTGGCAAGTTGAAAGTGTTCTAAGAACACTCACGGTGTCATGAAATGTTCGTAAATAAACAAAATGGGGGTGTCCTGAGGACGCTGTCCGTATTGTTCGCTGGCAAGTTGGAAGTGTTCTAAGAACACTCGCAGTGTCCTGAAATGTTTGTAAATAAACAAAATGGGGTGTCCTGAGGACGCTGTCCGTATTGTTCGCTGGCAAGTTGAACGCGTTCTAAGAACACTTGCGGTGTCCTGAAATGTTCGTAAATAAACAAAATGGGGTGTCCTGAGGACGCTGTCCGTATTGTTCACTGGCAAGTTGCAAGTGTTCAAAGAACACTCGCGGTGTCCTGAAATGTTCGTAAATAAACAAAATCAGGGTGTCCTGAGGACGCTGTCCGTATTGTTCGCTGGCAAGTTGAAAGTGTTCTAAGAACACTCGCGGTGTCCTGAAATGTTCATAAATAAACAAAATGGGGGTGTCCTGAGGACAATGTCCGTATTGTTCGCTGGCAAGTTGAAAGTGTTCTAAGAACACTCGCGGTGTCCTGAAATGTTCGTAAATAAACACAATGGGGGTGTCCTGAGGACGCTGTCCGTATTGTTCGCTGGCAAGTTGAAAGTGTTCTAAGAACACTCGCGGTGTCCTGAAATGTTTGTAAATAAACACAATGGGGGTGTCCTGAGGACGCTGTCCGTATTGTTCTCTGGCAAGTTGAAAGTGTTCTAAGAACACTCGCGGTGTCCTGAAATGTTCGTAAATAAACAAAATGGGATTGTCCTGAGGACGCTGTCCGTATTGATCGCTGGCAAGTTGAAAGTGTTCTAAGAACACTCGCGGTGTCCTGAAATGTTCGTAAATAAACAAAATGGGGTGTCCTGAGGACGCTGTCCGTATTGTTCGCTGGCAAGTTGAAAGTGTTCTAAGAACACTCGCGGTGTCCTGAAATGTTCGTAAATAAACACAATGGGGGTGTCCTGAGGACTCTGTCCGTATTGTTCGCTGGCAAGTTGAAAGTGTTCTAAGAACACTCGCGGTGTCCTGAAATGTTCGTAAATAAACAAAATGGGGTGTCCTGAGGACGCTGTCCGTATTGTTCGCTGGCAAGTTGAAAGTGTTCTAAGAACACTCGCGGTGTCCTGAAATGTTCGTAAATAAACTCAATGGGGGTGTCCTGAGGACTCTGTCCGTATTGTTCGCTGGCAAGTTGAAAGTGTTCTAAGAACACTCGCGGTGTCCTGAAATGTTCGTAAATAAACACAATGGGGGTGTCCTGAGGACTCTGTCCGTATTGTTCGCTGGCAAGTTGAATGTGTTCTAAGAACACTCACGGTGTCATGAAATGTTCGTAAATAAACAAAATGGGGTGTCCTGAGGACGCTGTCCGTATTGTTCGCTGGCAAGTTGCAAGTGTTCAAAGAACACTCGCGGTGTCCTGAAATGTTCGTAAATAAACAAAATCAGGGTGTCCTGAGGACGCTGTCCGTATTGTTCGCTGGCAAGTTGCAAGTGTTCAAAGAACACTCGCGGTGTCCTGAAATGTTCGTAAATAAACAAAATGGGGGTGTCCTGAGGACAATGTCCGTATTGTTCGCTGGCAAGTTGAAAGTGTTCTAAGAACACTCGCGGTGTCCTGAAATGTTCGTAAATAAACACAATGGGGGTGTCCTGAGGACAATGTCCGTATTGTTCGCTGGCAAGTTGAAAGTGTTCTAAGAACACTCTCGGTGTCCTGAAATGTTCGTAAATAAACACAATGGGGGTGTCCTGAGGACGCTGTCCGTATTGTTCGCTGGCAAATTGAAAGTGTTCTAAGAACACTCGCGGTGTCCTGAAATGTTTGTAAATAAACACAATGGGGGTGTCCTGAGGACGCTGTCCGTATTGTTCTCTGGCAAGTTGAAAGTGTTCTAAGAACACTCGCGGTGTCCTGAAATGTTCGTAAATAAACAAAATGGGATTGTCCTGAGGACGCTGTCCGTTTTGATCGCTGGCAAGTTGAAAGTGTTCTAAGAACACTCGCGGTGTCCTGAAATGTTCGTAAATAAACAAAATGGGGTGTCCTGAGGACGCTGTCCGTATTGTTCGCTGGCAAGTTGAAAGTGTTCTAAGAACACTCGCGGTGTCCTGAAATGTTCGTAAATAAACAAAATGGGGGTGTCCTGAGGACGCTGTCCGTATTGTTCGCTTGCAAGTTGAAAGTGTTCTAAGAACACTCGCGGTATCCTGAAATGTTCGTAAATAAACAAAATGGGGTGTCCTGAGGACGCTGTCCGTATTGTTCGCTGGCAAGTTGAAAGTGTTCTAAGAACACTCGCGGTGTCCTGAAATGTTCGTAAATAAACACAATGGGGGTGTCCTGAGGACTCTGTCCGTATTGTTCGCTGGCAAGTTGAAAGTGTTCTAAGAACACTCGCGGTGTCCTGAAATGTTCGTAAATAAACAAAATGGGGTGTCCTGAGGACGCTGTCCGTATTGTTCGCTGGCAAGTTGAAAGTGTTCTAAGAACACTCGCGGTGTCCTGAAATGTTCATAAATAAACACAATGGGGGTGTCCTGAGGACTCTGTCCGTATTGTTCGCTGGCAAGTTGAAAGTGTTCTAAGAACACTCACGGTGTCATGAAATGTTCGTAAATAAACAAAATGGGGGTGTCCTGAGGACGCTGTCCGTATTGTTCGCTGGCAAGTTGGAAGTGTTCTAAGAACACTCGCAGTGTCCTGAAATGTTTGTAAATAAACAAAATGGGGTGTCCTGAGGACGCTGTCCGTATTGTTCGCTGGCAAGTTGAACGCGTTCTAAGAACACTTGCGGTGTCCTGAAATGTTCGTAAATAAACAAAATGGGGTGTCCTGAGGACGCTGTCCGTATTGTTCGCTGGCAAGTTGAACGCGTTCTAAGAACACTTGCGGTGTCCTGAAATGTTCGTAAATAAACAAAATGGGGTGTCCTGAGGACGCTGTCCGTATTGTTCGCTGGCAAGTTGCAAGTGTTCAAAGAACACTCGCGGTGTCCTGAAATGTTCGTAAATAAACAAAATTGGGGTGTCCTGAGGCCGCTGTCCGTATTGTTCGCTGGCAAGTTGAAAGTGTTCTAAGAACACTCGCGGTGTCCTGAAATGTTCGTAAATAAACACAATGGGGGTGTCCTGAGGACGCTGTCCGTATTGTTCGCTGGCAAGTTGAAAGTGTTCTAAGAACACTCGCGGTGTCCTGAAATGTTCCTAAATAAACAAAATGGGATTGTCCTGAGGACGCTGTCCGTATTGTTCGCTGGCAAGTTGAAAGTGTTCTAAGAACACTCGCGGTGTCCTGAAATGTTCGTAAATAAACAAAATGGGGGTGTCCTGAGGACGCTGTCCGTATTGTTCGCTGGCAAGTTGAAAGTGTTCTAAGAACACTCGCGGTGTCCTGAAATGTTCGTAAATAAACACAATGGGGGTGTCCTGAGGACGCTGTCCGTATTGTTCGCTGGCAAGTTGAAAGTGTTCTAAGAACACTCGCGGTGTCCTGAAATGTTCGTAAATAAACAAAATGGGATTGTCCTGAGGACGCTGTCCGTATTGTTCGCTGGCAAGTTGAAAGTGTTCTAAGAACACTCGCGGTGTCCTGAAATGTTCGTAAATAAACAAAATGGGGGTGTCCTGAGGACGCTGTCCGTATTGTTCGCTGGCAAGTTCAAAGTGTTCTAAGAACACTCGCGGTGTCCTGAAATGTTCGTAAATAAACAAAATGGGGGTGTCCTGAGGACGCTGTCCGTATTGTATGCTGGCAAGTTGAAAGTGTTCTAAGAACACTCGCGGTGTCCTGCAATGTTCGTAAATAAACAAAATGGGGGTGTCCTGAGGACGCTGTCCGTATTGATCGCTGGCAAGTTGAAAGTGTTCTAAGAACACTCGCGGTGTCCTGAAATGTTCGTAAATAAACAAAATGGGGTGTCCTGAGGAGGCTGTCCGTATTGTTCGCTGGCAAGTTGAAAGTGTTCTAAGAACACTCGCGGTGTCCTGAAATGTTCGTAAATAAACACAATGGGGGTGTCCTGAGGACTCTGTCCGTATTGTTCGCTGGCAAGTTGAAAGTGTTCTAAGAACACTCGCGGTGTCCTGAAATGTTCGTAAATAAACAAAATGGGGTGTCCTGAGGACGCTGTCCGTATTGTTCGCTGGCAAGTTGAAAGTGTTCTAAGAACACTCGCGGTGTCCTGAAATGTTCGTAAATAAACTCAATGGGGGTGTCCTGAGGACTCTGTCCGTATTGTTCGCTGGCAAGTTGAAAGTGTTCTAAGAACACTCGCGGTGTCCTGAAATGTTCGTAAATAAACAAAATGGGGGTGTCCTGAGGACGCTGTCCGTATTGTTCGCTGGCAAGTTGAACGCGTTCTAAGAACACTTGCGGTGTCCTGAAATGTTCGTAAATAAACAAAATGGGGTGTCCTGAGGACGCTGTCCGTATTGTTCGCTGGCAAGTTGCAAGTGTTCAAAGAACACTCGCGGTGTCCTGAAATGTTCGTAAATAAACAAAATCGGGGTGTCCTGAGGACGCTGTCCGTATTGTTCGCTGGCAAGTTGAAAGTGTTCTAAGAACACTCGCGGTGTCCTGAAATGTTCGTAAATAAACAAAATGGGGGTGTCCTGAGGACGCTGTCCGTATTGTTCACTGGCAAGTTGAAAGTGTTCTAAGAACACTCGCGGTGGCCTGAAATGTTCGTAAATAAACACAATGGGATTGTCCTGAGTACGCTGTCTGTATTGTTCGCTGGCAAGTTGAAAGTGTTCTAAGAACACTCACGGTGTCCTGAAATGTTCGTAAATAAACAAAATGGGGGTGTCCTGAGGACGCTGTCCGTATTGTTCGCTGGCAAGTTGAAAGTGTTCTAAGAACACTCGCTGTGTCCTGAAATGTTCCGAAATAAACAAAATTGGAGTGTCCTGAGGACGCTGTCCGTATTGTTCGCTGGCAAGTTGAAAGTGTTCTAAGAACACTCGCGGTGTCCTGAAATTTTCGTAAATAAACAAATTGGGGGTGTCCTGAGGACGCTGTCCGTATTGTTCGCTGGCAAGTTGAAAGTGTTCTAAGAACACTCGCGTTGTCCTGAAATGTTCGTAAATAAACAAAATGGGGGTGTCCTGAGGACGCTGTCCGTATTGTTCGCTGGCAAGTTGAAAGTGTTCTAAGAACACTCGCGGTGTCCTGAAATGTTCGTAAATAAACAAAATGGGGTGTCCTGAGGACGCTGTCCGTATTGTTCGCTGGCAAGTTGAAAGTGTTCTAAGAACACTCGCGGTCTCCTGAAATGTTCGTAAATAAACAAAATGGGGTGTCCTGAGGACGCTGTCCGTATTGTTCGCTGGCAAGTTGAAAGTGTTCTAAGTTAACTCGCGGTGTCCTGAAATGTTCGTAAATAAACACAATGGGGGTGTCCTGAGGACTCTGTCCGTATTGTTCGCTGGCAAGTTGAAAGTGTTCTAAGAACACTCGCGGTGTCCTGAAATGTTCGTAAATAAACACAATGGGGGTGTCCTGAGGACTCTGTCCGTATTGTTCGCTGGCAAGTTGAAAGTGTTCTAAGAACACTCACGGTGTCATGAAATGTTCGTAAATAAACAAAATGGGGGTGTCCTGAGGACGGTGTCCGTATTGTTCGCTGGCAAGTTGGAAGTGTTCTAAGAACACTCGCAGTGTCCTGAAATGTTTGTAAATAAACAAAATGGGGTGTCCTGAGGACGCTGTCCGTATTGTTCGCTGGCAAGTTGAACGCGTTCTAAGAACACTTGCGGTGTCCTGAAATGTTCGTAAATAAACAAAATGGGGTGTCCTGAGGACGCTGTCCGTATTGTTCGCTGGCAAGTTGCAAGTGTTCAAAGAACACTCGCGGTGTCCTGAAATGTTCGTAAATAAACAAAATCGGGGTGTCCTGAGGACGCTGTCCGTATTGTTCGCTGGCAAGTTGAAAGTGTTCTAAGAACACTCGCGGTGTCCTGAAATGTTCGTAAATAAACAAAATGGGGGTGTCTTGAGGACGCTGTCCGTATTATTCGCTGGCAAGTTGAAAGTGTTCTAAGAACACTCGCGGTGTCCTGAAATGTTCGTAAATAAACACAATGGGGGTGTCCTGAGGACGCTGTCCGTATTGTTCGCTGGCAAGTTGAAAGTGTTCTAAGAACACTCGCGGTGTCCTGAAATGTTTGTAAATAAACACAATGGGGGTGTCCTGAGGACGCTGTCCGTATTGTTCGCTGGCAAGTTGAAAGTGTTCTAAGAACACTTGCGGTGTCCTGAAATGTTCGTAAATAAACAAAATGGGATTGTCCTGAGGACGATGTCCGTATTGTTCGCTGGCAAGTTGAAAGTGTTCTAAGAACACTCGCGGTGTCCTGAAATGTTCGTAAATAAACAAAATGGGGGTGTCCTGAGGACGCTGTCCGTATTGTTCGCTGGCAAGTTCAAAGTGTTCTAAGAACACTCGCGGTGTCCTGAAATGTTCGTAAATAAACAAAATGGGGGTGTCCTGAGGACGCTGTCCGTATTGTATGCTGGCAAGTTGAAAGTGTTCTAAGAACACTCGCGGTGTCCTGCAATGTTCGTAAATAAACAAAATGGGGGTGTCCTGAGGACGCTGTCCGTATTGATCGCTGGCAAGTTGAAAGTGTTCTAAGAACACTCGCGGTGTCCTGAAATGTTCGTAAATAAACAAAATGGGGTGTCCTGAGGACGCTGTCCGTATTGTTTGCTGGCAAGTTGAAAGTGTTCTAAGAACACTCGCAGTGTCCTGAAATGTTCGTAAATAAACACAATGGGGGTGTCCTGAGGACTCTGTCCGTATTGTTCGCTGGCAAGTTGAAAGTGTTCTAAGAACACTTGCGGTGTCCTGAAATGTTCGTAAATAAACAAAATAGGGTGTCCTGAGGACGCTGTCCGTATTGTTCGCTGGCAAGTTGAAAGTGTTCTAAGAACACTCGCGGTGTCCTGAAATGTTCGTAAATAAACTCAATGGGGGTGTCCTGAGGACTCTGTCCGTATTGTTCGCTGGCAAGTTGAAAGTGTTCTAAGAACACTCGCGGTGTCCTGAAATATTCGTAAATAAACACAATGGGGGTGTCCTGAGGACTCTGTCCGTATTGTTCGCTGGCAAGTTGAAAGTGTTCTAAGAACACTCACGGTGTCATGAAATGTTCGTAAATAAACAAAATGGGGGTGTCCTGAGGACGGTGTCCGTATTGTTCGCTGGCAAGTTGGAAGTGTTCTAAGAACACTCGCAGTGTCCTGAAATGTTTGTAAATAAACAAAATGGGGTGTCCTGAGGACTCTGTCCGTATTGTTCGCTGGCAAGTTGAAAGTGTTCTAAGAACACTCACGGTGTCATGAAATGTTCGTAAATAAACAAAATGGGGGTGTCCTGAGGACGGTGTCCGTATTGTTCGCTGGCAAGTTGGAAGTGTTCTAAGAACACTCGCAGTGTCCTGAAATGTTTGTAAATAAACACAATGGGGGTGTCCTGAGGACGCTGTCCGTATTGTTCTCTGGCAAGTTGAAAGTGTTCTAAGAACACTCACGGTTTCATGAAATGTTCGTAAATAAACAAAATGGGGGTGTCCTGAGGACGGTGTCCGTATTGTTCGCTGGCAAGTTGGAAGTGTTCTAAGAACATTCGCAGTGTCCTGAAATGTTTGTAAATAAACAAAATGGGGTGTCCTGAGGACGCTGTCCGTATTGTTCGCTGGCAAGTTGAACGCGTTCTAAGAACACTTGCGGTGTCCTGAAATGTTCGTAAATAAACAAAATGGGGTGTCCTGAGGACGCTGTCCGTATTGTTCGCTGGCAAGTTGCAAGTGTTCAAAGAACACTCGCGGTGTCCTGAAATGTTCGTAAATAAACAAAATTGGGGTGTCCTGAGGCCGCTGTCCGTATTGTTCGCTGGCAAGTTGAAAGTGTTCTAAGAACACTCGCGGTGTCCTGAAATGTTCGTAAATAAACAAAATGGGGGTGTCCTGAGGACGCTGTCCGTATTGTTCGCTGGCAAGTTGAAAGTGTTCTAAGAACACTCGCGGTGTCCTGAAATGTTCGTAAATAAACACAATGGGGGTGTCCTGAGGACGCTGTCCGTATTGTTCGCTGGCAAGTTGAAAGTGTTCTAAGAACACTCGCGGTGTCCTGAAATGTTCGTAAATAAACACAATGGGGGTGTCCTGAGTACGCTGTCCGTATTGTTCGCTGGCAAGTTGAAAGTGTTCTAAGAACACTCGCGGTGTCCTGAAATGTTTGTAAATAAACACAATGGGGGTGTCCTGAGGACGCTGTCCGTATTGTTCGCTGGCAAGTTGAAAGTGTTCTAAGAACACTCGCGGTGTCCTGAAATGTTCGTAAATAAACAAAATGGGATTGTCCTGAGGACGCTGTCCGTATTGTTCACTGGCAAGTTGAAAGTGTTCTAAGAACACTCGCGGTGGCCTGAAATGTTCGTAAATAAACACAATGGGATTGTCCTGAGTACGCTGTCTGTATTGTTCGCTGGCAAGTTGAAAGTGTTCTAAGAACACTCACGGTGTCCTGAAATGTTCGTAAATAAACAAAATGGGGGTGTCCTGAGGACGCTGTCCGTATTGTTCGCTGGCAAGTTGAAAGTGTTCTAAGAACACTCGCTGTGTCCTGAAATGTTCCGAAATAAACAAAATTGGAGTGTCCTGAGGACGCTGTCCGTATTGTTCGCTGGCAAGTTGAAAGTGTTCTAAGAACACTCGCGGTGTCCTGAAATTTTCGTAAATAAACAAATTGGGGGTGTCCTGAGGACGCTGTCCGTATTGTTCGCTGGCAAGTTGAAAGTGTTCTAAGAACACTCGCGTTGTCCTGAAATGTTCGTAAATAAACAAAATGGGGGTGTCCTGAGGACGCTGTCCGTATTGTTCGCTGGCAAGTTGAAAGTGTTCTAAGAACACTCGCGGTGTCCTGAAATGTTCGTAAATAAACAAAATGGGGTGTCCTGAGGACGCTGTCCGTATTGTTCGCTGGCAAGTTGAAAGTGTTCTAAGAACACTCGCGGTCTCCTGAAATGTTCGTAAATAAACAAAATGGGGTGTCCTGAGGACGCTGTCCGTATTGTTCGCTGGCAAGTTGAAAGTGTTCTAAGTTAACTCGCGGTGTCCTGAAATGTTCGTAAATAAACACAATGGGGGTGTCCTGAGGACTCTGTCCGTATTGTTCGCTGGCAAGTTGAAAGTGTTCTAAGAACACTCGCGGTGTCCTGAAATGTTCGTAAATAAACACAATGGGGGTGTCCTGAGGACTCTGTCCGTATTGTTCGCTGGCAAGTTGAAAGTGTTCTAAGAACACTCACGGTGTCATGAAATGTTCGTAAATAAACAAAATGGGGGTGTCCTGAGGACGGTGTCCGTATTGTTCGCTGGCAAGTTGGAAGTGTTCTAAGAACACTCGCAGTGTCCTGAAATGTTTGTAAATAAACAAAATGGGGTGTCCTGAGGACGCTGTCCGTATTGTTCGCTGGCAAGTTGAACGCGTTCTAAGAACACTTGCGGTGTCCTGAAATGTTCGTAAATAAACAAAATGGGGTGTCCTGAGGACGCTGTCCGTATTGTTCGCTGGCAAGTTGCAAGTGTTCAAAGAACACTCGCGGTGTCCTGAAATGTTCGTAAATAAACAAAATCGGGGTGTCCTGAGGACGCTGTCCGTATTGTTCGCTGGCAAGTTGAAAGTGTTCTAAGAACACTCGCGGTGTCCTGAAATGTTCGTAAATAAACAAAATGGGGGTGTCTTGAGGACGCTGTCCGTATTATTCGCTGGCAAGTTGAAAGTGTTCTAAGAACACTCGCGGTGTCCTGAAATGTTCGTAAATAAACACAATGGGGGTGTCCTGAGGACGCTGTCCGTATTGTTCGCTGGCAAGTTGAAAGTGTTCTAAGAACACTCGCGGTGTCCTGAAATGTTTGTAAATAAACACAATGGGGGTGTCCTGAGGACGCTGTCCGTATTGTTCGCTGGCAAGTTGAAAGTGTTCTAAGAACACTTGCGGTGTCCTGAAATGTTCGTAAATAAACAAAATGGGATTGTCCTGAGGACGATGTCCGTATTGTTCGCTGGCAAGTTGAAAGTGTTCTAAGAACACTCGCGGTGTCCTGAAATGTTCGTAAATAAACAAAATGGGGGTGTCCTGAGGACGCTGTCCGTATTGTTCGCTGGCAAGTTCAAAGTGTTCTAAGAACACTCGCGGTGTCCTGAAATGTTCGTAAATAAACAAAATGGGGGTGTCCTGAGGACGCTGTCCGTATTGTATGCTGGCAAGTTGAAAGTGTTCTAAGAACACTCGCGGTGTCCTGCAATGTTCGTAAATAAACAAAATGGGGGTGTCCTGAGGACGCTGTCCGTATTGATCGCTGGCAAGTTGAAAGTGTTCTAAGAACACTCGCGGTGTCCTGAAATGTTCGTAAATAAACAAAATGGGGTGTCCTGAGGACGCTGTCCGTATTGTTTGCTGGCAAGTTGAAAGTGTTCTAAGAACACTCGCGGTGTCCTGAAATGTTCGTAAATAAACACAATGGGGGTGTCCTGAGGACTCTGTCCGTATTGTTCGCTGGCAAGTTGAAAGTGTTCTAAGAACACTTGCGGTGTCCTGAAATGTTCGTAAATAAACAAAATAGGGTGTCCTGAGGACGCTGTCCGTATTGTTCGCTGGCAAGTTGAAAGTGTTCTAAGAACACTCGCGGTGTCCTGAAATGTTCGTAAATAAACTCAATGGGGGTGTCCTGAGGACTCTGTCCGTATTGTTCGCTGGCAAGTTGAAAGTGTTCTAAGAACACTCGCGGTGTCCTGAAATATTCGTAAATAAACACAATGGGGGTGTCCTGAGGACTCTGTCCGTATTGTTCGCTGGCAAGTTGAAAGTGTTCTAAGAACACTCACGGTGTCATGAAATGTTCGTAAATAAACAAAATGGGGGTGTCCTGAGGACGGTGTCCGTATTGTTCGCTGGCAAGTTGGAAGTGTTCTAAGAACACTCGCAGTGTCCTGAAATGTTTGTAAATAAACAAAATGGGGTGTCCTGAGGACTCTGTCCGTATTGTTCGCTGGCAAGTTGGAAGTGTTCTAAGAACACTCGCAGTGTCCTGAAATGTTTGTAAATAAACAAAATGGGGGTGTCCTGAGGACGGTGTCCGTATTGTTCGCTGGCAAGTTGGAAGTGTTCTAAGAACACTCGCAGTGTCCTGAAATGTTTGTAAATAAACACAATGGGGGTGTCCTGAGGACGCTGTCCGTATTGTTCTCTGGCAAGTTGAAAGTGTTCTAAGAACACTCGCGGTGTCCTGAAATTTTCGTAAATAAACAAATTGGGGGTGTCCTGAGGACGCTGTCCGTATTGTTCGCTGGCAAGTTGAAAGTGTTCTAAGAACACTCGCGTTGTCCTGAAATGTTCGTAAATAAACAAAATGGGGGTGTCCTGAGGACGCTGTCCGTATTGTTCGCTGGCAAGTTGAAAGTGTTCTAAGAACACTCGCGGTGTCCTGAAATGTTCGTAAATAAACAAAATGGGGTGTCCTGAGGACGCTGTCCGTATTGTTCGCTGGCAAGTTGAAAGTGTTCTAAGAACACTCGCGGTCTCCTGAAATGTTCGTAAATAAACAAAATGGGGTGTCCTGAGGACGCTGTCCGTATTGTTCGCTGGCAAGTTGAAAGTGTTCTAAGTTAACTCGCGGTGTCCTGAAATGTTCGTAAATAAACACAATGGGGGTGTCCTGAGGACTCTGTCCGTATTGTTCGCTGGCAAGTTGAAAGTGTTCTAAGAACACTCGCGGTGTCCTGAAATGTTCGTAAATAAACACAATGGGGGTGTCCTGAGGACTCTGTCCGTATTGTTCGCTGGCAAGTTGAAAGTGTTCTAAGAACACTCACGGTGTCATGAAATGTTCGTAAATAAACAAAATGGGGGTGTCCTGAGGACGGTGTCCGTATTGTTCGCTGGCAAGTTGGAAGTGTTCTAAGAACACTCGCAGTGTCCTGAAATGTTTGTAAATAAACAAAATGGGGTGTCCTGAGGACGCTGTCCGTATTGTTCGCTGGCAAGTTGAACGCGTTCTAAGAACACTTGCGGTGTCCTGAAATGTTCGTAAATAAACAAAATGGGGTGTCCTGAGGACGCTGTCCGTATTGTTCGCTGGCAAGTTGCAAGTGTTCAAAGAACACTCGCGGTGTCCTGAAATGTTCGTAAATAAACAAAATCGGGGTGTCCTGAGGACGCTGTCCGTATTGTTCGCTGGCAAGTTGAAAGTGTTCTAAGAACACTCGCGGTGTCCTGAAATGTTCGTAAATAAACAAAATGGGGGTGTCTTGAGGACGCTGTCCGTATTATTCGCTGGCAAGTTGAAAGTGTTCTAAGAACACTCGCGGTGTCCTGAAATGTTCGTAAATAAACACAATGGGGGTGTCCTGAGGACGCTGTCCGTATTGTTCGCTGGCAAGTTGAAAGTGTTCTAAGAACACTCGCGGTGTCCTGAAATGTTTGTAAATAAACACAATGGGGGTGTCCTGAGGACGCTGTCCGTATTGTTCGCTGGCAAGTTGAAAGTGTTCTAAGAACACTTGCGGTGTCCTGAAATGTTCGTAAATAAACAAAATGGGATTGTCCTGAGGACGATGTCCGTATTGTTCGCTGGCAAGTTGAAAGTGTTCTAAGAACACTCGCGGTGTCCTGAAATGTTCGTAAATAAACAAAATGGGGGTGTCCTGAGGACGCTGTCCGTATTGTTCGCTGGCAAGTTCAAAGTGTTCTAAGAACACTCGCGGTGTCCTGAAATGTTCGTAAATAAACAAAATGGGGGTGTCCTGAGGACGCTGTCCGTATTGTATGCTGGCAAGTTGAAAGTGTTCTAAGAACACTCGCGGTGTCCTGCAATGTTCGTAAATAAACAAAATGGGGGTGTCCTGAGGACGCTGTCCGTATTGATCGCTGGCAAGTTGAAAGTGTTCTAAGAACACTCGCGGTGTCCTGAAATGTTCGTAAATAAACAAAATGGGGTGTCCTGAGGACGCTGTCCGTATTGTTTGCTGGCAAGTTGAAAGTGTTCTAAGAACACTCGCGGTGTCCTGAAATGTTCGTAAATAAACACAATGGGGGTGTCCTGAGGACTCTGTCCGTATTGTTCGCTGGCAAGTTGAAAGTGTTCTAAGAACACTTGCGGTGTCCTGAAATGTTCGTAAATAAACAAAATAGGGTGTCCTGAGGACGCTGTCCGTATTGTTCGCTGGCAAGTTGAAAGTGTTCTAAGAACACTCGCGGTGTCCTGAAATGTTCGTAAATAAACTCAATGGGGGTGTCCTGAGGACTCTGTCCGTATTGTTCGCTGGCAAGTTGAAAGTGTTCTAAGAACACTCGCGGTGTCCTGAAATATTCGTAAATAAACACAATGGGGGTGTCCTGAGGACTCTGTCCGTATTGTTCGCTGGCAAGTTGAAAGTGTTCTAAGAACACTCACGGTGTCATGAAATGTTCGTAAATAAACAAAATGGGGGTGTCCTGAGGACGGTGTCCGTATTGTTCGCTGGCAAGTTGGAAGTGTTCTAAGAACACTCGCAGTGTCCTGAAATGTTTGTAAATAAACAAAATGGGGTGTCCTGAGGACTCTGTCCGTATTGTTCGCTGGCAAGTTGAAAGTGTTCTAAGAACACTCACGGTGTCATGAAATGTTCGTAAATAAACAAAATGGGGGTGTCCTGAGGACGGTGTCCGTATTGTTCGCTGGCAAGTTGGAAGTGTTCTAAGAACACTCGCAGTGTCCTGAAATGTTTGTAAATAAACACAATGGGGGTGTCCTGAGGACGCTGTCCGTATTGTTCTCTGGCAAGTTGAAAGTGTTCTAAGAACACTCACGGTGTCATGAAATGTTCGTAAATAAACAAAATGGGGGTGTCCTGAGGACGGTGTCCGTATTGTTCGCTGGCAAGTTGGAAGTGTTCTAAGAACATTCGCAGTGTCCTGAAATGTTTGTAAATAAACAAAATGGGGTGTCCTGAGGACGCTGTCCGTATTGTTCGCTGGCAAGTTGAACGCGTTCTAAGAACACTTGCGGTGTCCTGAAATGTTCGTAAATAAACAAAATGGGGTGTCCTGAGGACGCTGTCCGTATTGTTCGCTGGCAAGTTGCAAGTGTTCAAAGAACACTCGCGGTGTCCTGAAATGTTCGTAAATAAACAAAATTGGGGTGTCCTGAGGCCGCTGTCCGTATTGTTCGCTGGCAAGTTGAAAGTGTTCTAAGAACACTCGCGGTGTCCTGAAATGTTCGTAAATAAACAAAATGGGGGTGTCCTGAGGACGCTGTCCGTATTGTTCGCTGGCAAGTTGAAAGTGTTCTAAGAACACTCGCGGTGTCCTGAAATGTTCGTAAATAAACACAATGGGGGTGTCCTGAGGACGCTGTCCGTATTGTTCGCTGGCAAGTTGAAAGTGTTCTAAGAACACTCGCGGTGTCCTGAAATGTTCGTAAATAAACACAATGGGGGTGTCCTGAGTACGCTGTCCGTATTGTTCGCTGGCAAGTTGAAAGTGTTCTAAGAACACTCGCGGTGTCCTGAAATGTTTGTAAATAAACACAATGGGGGTGTCCTGAGGACGCTGTCCGTATTGTTCGCTGGCAAGTTGAAAGTGTTCTAAGAACACTCGCGGTGTCCTGAAATGTTCGTAAATAAACAAAATGGGATTGTCCTGAGGACGCTGTCCGTATTGTTCGCTGGCAAGTTGAAAGTGTTCTAAGAACACTCGCGGTGTCCTGAAATGTTCGTAAATAAACAAAATGGGGGTGTCCTGAGGACGCTGTCCGTATTGTTCGCTGGCAAGTTCAAAGTGTTCTAAGAACACTCGCGGTGTCCTGAAATGTTCGTAAATAAACAAAATGGGGGTGTCCTGAGGACGCTGTCCGTATTGTATGCTGGCAAGTTGAAAGTGTTCTAAGAACACTTGCGGTGTCCTGCAATGTTCGTAAATAAACAAAATGGGGGTGTCCTGAGGACGCTGTCCGTATTGATTGCTGGCAAGTTGAAAGTGTTCTAAGAACACTCGCGGTGTCCTGAAATGTTCCTAAATAAACAAAATTGGGGTGTCCTGAGGACGCTGTCCGTATTGTTCGCTGGCAAGTTGAAAGTGTTCTAAGAACACTGGCGGTGTCCTGAAATGTTCGTAAATAAACAAAATGGGGGTGTCCTGAGGACGCTGTCCGTATTGTTCGCTGGCATGTTGAAAGTGTTCTAAGAACACTCGCTGTGTCCTGAAATGTTCGTAAATAAACAAAATGGGGGTGTCCTGAGGACGCTGTCCGTATTGTTCGCTGGCAAGTTGAAAGTGTTCTAAAAACACTCGCGGTGTCCTGAAATGTTTGTAAATAAACAAAATGGGGGTGTCCTGAGGACGCTGTCCGTATTGTTCGCTGGCAAGTTGAAAGTGTTCTAAGAACACTCGCGGTGTCCTGAAATGTTCGTATATAAACACAATAGGGGTGTCCTGAGGACGCTGTGCGTATTGTTTGCTGGCTAGTTGAAAGTGTTCTAAGAACACTCGCGGTGTCCTGAATGGTTCGTAAATAAAAAAAATGGGATTGTCCTTAGGACACTGTCCGTATTGTTCGCTGGCAAGTTGAAAGTGTTCTAAGAACACTCGCGGTGTCCTGAAATGTTTGTAAATAAACACAATGGGGGTGTCCTGAGGACGCTGTCCGTATTGTTCGCTGGCAAGTTGAAAGTGTTCTAAGAACACTTGCGGTGTCCTGAAATGTTCGTAAATAAACAAAATGGGATTGTCCTGAGGACGATGTCCGTATTGTTCGCTGGCAAGTTGAAAGTGTTCTAAGAACACTCGCGGTGTCCTGAAATGTTCGTAAATAAACAAAATGGGGGTGTCCTGAGGACGCTGTCCGTATTGTTCGCTGGCAAGTTCAAAGTGTTCTAAGAACACTCGCGGTGTCCTGAAATGTTCGTAAATAAACAAAATGGGGGTGTCCTGAGGACGCTGTCCGTATTGTATGCTGGCAAGTTGAAAGTGTTCTAAGAACACTCGCGGTGTCCTGCAATGTTCGTAATTAAACAAAATGGGGGTGTCCTGAGGACGCTGTCCGTATTGATCGCTGGCAAGTTGAAAGTGTTCTAAGAACACTCGCGGTGTCCTGAAATGTTCGTAAATAAACAAAATGGGGTGTCCTGAGGACGCTGTCCGTATTGTTTGCTGGCAAGTTGAAAGTGTTCTAAGAACACTCGCGGTGTCCTGAAATGTTTGTAAATAAACACAATGGGGGTGTCCTGAGGACTCTGTCCGTATTGTTCGCTGGCAAGTTGAAAGTGTTCTAAGAACACTTGCGGTGTCCTGAAATGTTCGTAAATAAACAAAATGGGGTGTCCTGAGGACGCTGTCCGTATTGTTCGCTGGCAAGTTGAAAGTGTTCTAAGAACACTCGCGGTGTCCTGAAATGTTCGTAAATAAACTCAATGGGGGTGTCCTGAGGACTCTGTCCGTATTGTTCGCTGGCAAGTTGAAAGTGTTCTAAGAACACTCGCGGTGTCCTGAAATATTCGTAAATAAACACAATGGGGGTGTCCTGAGGACTCTGTCCGTATTGTTCGCTGGCAAGTTGAAAGTGTTCTAAGAACACTCACGGTGTCATGAAATGTTCGTAAATAAACAAAATGGGGGTGTCCTGAGGACGGTGTCCGTATTGTTCGCTGGCAAGTTGGAAGTGTTCTAAGAACACTCGCAGTGTCCTGAAATGTTTGTAAATAAACAAAATGGGGTGTCCTGAGGACTCTGTCCATATTGTTCGCTGGCAAGTTGAAAGTGTTCTAAGAACACTCACGGTGTCATGAAATGTTCGTAAATAAACAAAATGGGGGTGTCCTGAGGACGGTGTCCGTATTGTTCGCTGGCAAGTTGGAAGTGTTCTAAGAACACTCGCAGTGTCCTGAAATGTTTGTAAATAAACACAATGGGGGTGTCCTGAGGACGCTGTCCGTATTGTTCTCTGGCAAGTTGAAAGTGTTCTAAGAACACTCACGGTGTCATGAAATGTTCGTAAATAAACAAAATGGGGGTGTCCTGAGGACGGTGTCCGTATTGTTCGCTGGCAAGTTGGAAGTGTTCTAAGAACATTCGCAGTGTCCTGAAATGTTTGTAAATAAACAAAATGGGGTGTCCTGAGGACGCTGTCCGTATTGTTCGCTGGCAAGTTGAACGCGTTCTAAGAACACTTGCGGTGTCCTGAAATGTTCGTAAATAAACAAAATGGGGTGTCCTGAGGACGCTGTCCGTATTGTTCGCTGGCAAGTTGCAAGTGTTCAAAGAACACTCGCGGTGTCCTGAAATGTTCGTAAATAAACAAAATCGGGGTGTCCTGAGGACGCTGTCCGTATTGTTCGCTGGCAAGTTGAAAGTGTTCTAAGAACACTCGCGGTGTCCTGAAATGTTCGTAAATAAACAAAATGGGGGTGTCCTGAGGACGCTGTCCGTATTGTTCGCTGGCAAGTTGAAAGTGTTCTAAGAACACTCGCGGTGTCCTGAAATGTTCGTAAATAAACACAATGGGGGTGTCCTGAGGACGCTGTCCGTATTGTTCGCTGGCAAGTTGAAAGTGTTCTAAGAACACTCGCGGTGTCCTGAAATGTTCGTAAATAAACACAATGGGGGTGTCCTGAGGACGCTGTCCGTATTGTTCGCTGGCAAGTTGAAAGTGTTCTAAGAACACTCGCGGTGTCCTGAAATGTTTGTAAATAAACACAATGGGGGTGTCCTGAGGACGCTGTCCGTATTGTTCGCTGGCAAGTTGAAAGTGTTCTAAGAACACTCGCGGTGTCCTGAAATGTTCGTAAATAAACAAAATGGGGGTGTCCTGAGGACACTGTCCGTATTGTTCGCTGGCATGTTGAAAGTGTTCTAAGAACACTCGCTGTGTCCTGAAATGTTCGTAAATAAACAAAATGGGGGTGTCCTGAGGACGCTGTCCGTATTGTTCGCTGGCAAGTTGAAAGTGTTCTAAAAACACTCGCGGTGTCCTGAAATGTTCGTAAATAAACAAAATGGGGGTGTCCTGAGGACGCTGTCCGTATTGTTCGCTGGCAAGTTGAAAGTGTTCTAAGAACACTCGCGGTGTCCTGAAATGTTCGTAAATAAACACAATAGGGGTGTCCTGAGGACGCTGTCCGTATTGTTTGCTGGCTAGTTGAAAGTGTTCTAAGAACACTCGCGGTGTCCTGAATGGTTCGTAAATAAAAAAAATGGGATTGTCCTTAGGACACTGTCCGTATTGTTTGCTGGCAAGTTGAAAGTGTTCTAAGAACACTTGCGGTGTCCTGAAATGTTCGTAAATAAACAAAATGGGGGTGTCCTGAGGACGCTGTCCATATTGTTCACTGGCAAGTTGAAAGTGTTCTAAGAACACTCGCGGTGTCCTGAAATATTCGTAAATAAACACAATGGGGGTGTCCTGAGGGCTCTGTCCGTATTGTTCGCTGGCAAGTTGAAAGTGTTCTAAGAACACTCACAGTGTCATGAAATGTTCGTAAATAAACAAAATGGGGTGTCCTGAGGACGCTGTCCGCATTGTTAGCTGATAAGTTGAACGCGTTCTAAGAACACTCGCGGTGTCCTGAAATGTTCGTAAATAAACAAAATGGGGTGTCCTGAGGACGCTGTCCGTATTGTTCACTGGCAAGTTGAAAGTGTTCTAAGAACACTTGCGGTGTCCTGAAATGTTCGTAAATAAACAAAATCGTGGTGTCTTGAGGACGCTGTCCTTATTGTTCGCTGGCAAGTTGAAAGTGTTCTAAGAACACTCATCATGTCCGCAGACATTAACAGTTCCCATAAGGCATAGTTAAAATGTTTGACACTATGGGTGTGATATGCTGCGGTGGTTGTGGCCAGGGCATAGAGTCTTGGGAGCATGGTCATATGGCACACAACCACTGCAGCATATCACACTCATAGTGGCTTATAAGTTTGGGATCCAAGAACAAATTTATAAGGAACAAAGTTAAAAGCCACTATGGGTGTGATATGTTGCAATGGTTGTACTTATTATAATATACTTACTGTTTGGTTTAGTAACTGGAGTACATGTATTTCTTGTTCATTTCTGTGATAAAAGAAAAGATCATGTCAGCATTGGTATTTTATAACGACTTATAACATTGAATAATCAGCATTTTTTTTTACCCTTAGATTTAGTAGATTACAAACCAGTGTACTGTGCAATTTGCTCAGTGTCCGTGTTTGTTGCTAAAATCATTGGGTCTGTGGGAGAAAGAAAATCCATGTTGGATAAAAAAAAAACCTTTTTTGTTATGCTACAGTCTATTTCTTTGTTTGTTTTCACTTGTTTGCATATTGTAAAATTTTGGAGCTGTTAGATACCAGTTGGCGTATTCTAACTGTTTAATTTTTGATGTAATTTAGTGGTATTGATTTATCTGTTTGGATATTGTAAAATTTTGGAACAGTTAGATATCAGTTGTCGTATTCTGTCTAATTCTTGATATAATTTAGTGGTATTGATTTATCTGTTTGGATATTGTAAAATTTTGGAGTAGTTAGATACCAGTTGGCGTATTCTAACTGTCTATTTTTTTATATAATTTTGTGGTATTGATTTATCAGTTTTGATACTGTACAATTTTGGGACAGTTAGATACCAGTTGGCGTATTCTAACTGTCTATATTGTGATATAATTTAGTGGTATTCATTTATCTGATTAGTTGTTGTAGAATCTTCGAGCAGTTAGACACCTGTTAAAATATTCTAACAGTTTATATTTTTTTACTACAAGTTTAGTTAATACATTTTGGTTTTAAGAACATTAAATAAGCGTTTGAAAGAATTGCTGGTAATCTCTGCTTTAGAGTAATGGTACTATCATTACATTCAAACCACCCACATTTCTTTTTTATATATGCAGTGTAGTGACATGAATTGGTTGTGGCTCCTGCGTGGTAGAATATACCTATTGTTGTGAAGGTTTTCTTACCAAGTGATACTTGACCATGTGTGAATCCAGTCAGCGTGAAGTTGTAATGTAGAAGCATTAGTATACGTATTTACTATGTGTTTGTATTAGTAAGGTGGAGCGATTATCTGAATTGCAGGTATAGCATAATCTACCATGGTTTGCATTTTGTACAAGTTGCTGAAATGGAATGGATTCACAATTAGGTATTGATATATATACAAAGCGTTCATTGGGGATTTGTTCTTGTGCCACATTGTTGCAGAGAGTGCATGTATGTTTCCACATGTATGAAATCTATAAGATTTCATTTATAGGTATGATTTTGTTTTCCAGTACTTGTAGTAAGTACATTAGAAATTCTTGTGGATCTTCCTGTGAGTTTATAGTAAATTTCACCATTTCAGCACAGAAGTCCAATTGTTGTCTTATTCCATAAACACTATACGTGTTGTCTGGATTGTTTGTTGCGTTTCTATGAAGTACTAACATTTGGAAACACAATTGGTCTGTACTGTGTAAATAAATGTTGTCAACAATTGGTGGTAATTGAGTATTCATTGCTACATTTGCGTAGCAACTTACACCAACTATATTTGAGAGTTTAAATGGACCAGGTAGTTCTGTATCTGAGTGATTTTTTTTTTTTAGTTTGTCTTCCTTCTTTGATGAAGTACCTGGTTTACTTTCCCTAATTGGTTCTTTTATGCTTGTGGTACTTGATGAAGTTTTAGTTTCTTTTAATCTCTTTGGAGGATTTTCAGTGACATCCTGTTGCATTTCTGTTTGATTTTAGTTTTCTTTTACAACGTTTTACTTTTTGTGGAACAGAATATGTGTTTAGATAGGGGGTGTATAGTGAACGAAGTCTATTGTATTCTAAAATGCAAGGAATATCAGCGTTTACTTTACTTGCATCAAAGTTGATTAGAAATAGACCGTCAAGTGTACGTAAGCGTGATAGTGCTACGTCGCTCATGCCTTCTTTAAAGACTGTGTTACCAATGTCTATCATTGCTTTTTCTAGGGTAAGACCTTGTGATTTATGAATGGTGACTGCGTATGCAAGAGTTAGAGAAATTGTTTTCTGCGTACATACATGTCTTTGAAGAGAAGGAATCGAGCTGTTGAGCGTTCTATCCTTTTTACTTCTGAAAGTTTGTCAAAGAGAATATTGACAAACTGAATTTTGTTGTCACGTGGGTATGTTTGAAAGCCAACAACTGTACCCAGTGCTCCATTAAATAGTCCTTGGTCCACGTCAAGGTTACGTTTAAGCATTACTCTGCAATTTAAGGATAATTTTAATATCTTTTCCAACCCAGCTGTGTTGGAGATTGAATTTTCTAAACTGTTTAGTCTTGGTGTGGCTTGCTCACACATGGGTAGTGTCATACCATGCACATCTAGTTTGTCTGTGGCGCTAATTTCCATCATTGGTTGCATTTATTTATTTAACATTATTTCATTGAATTTGAAACAGCTTGCAAGAGTTGGCATTAAGGGCATACAATTGACATTTTTGTGGGCTAATTGTTCCATAACATCTGTAGCACATGCTTTATCGCCATAAAGTGCATGAATGTGCCGGGTTTTCAATATTGCTTGTGCTTCTTTATATAGTATACCAACTCTGATACTTTTTAAGATGTTGGCATAAGTGAGATTTGCAGATTGCCGCATGTTTTCTGTTAATTCTCTGTATTGGAAATGTTGCCAAAGGTTGACATTTCCAATGCTGCCAACAGTTTTACGGCAGAGTTTGTGTCCTAATAATTTAAAAATAGGCTCACCTTTTACTGGTGTCAATTGGAGAAGATCTCCAAAAACAATAATGTGTTTTCCTGCACAGAGCTCTTCATAGTTTGTTTTGAGTACTTCTTGTTATCTGAGGGGAATCAAAGCCAACATTAGGTTGGACACCATGCTCACTTCATCTATTAGTAGCATTTTCATTTGTTTAAATACTCTGCGTAGCTCCATTGCAGTTTCTGTAGAAAGTTTGTAATAGTCTATTTTGTTTTGGTGTTCAGGAGTAGTAATCGGTTTAAAGTGACACCGCCAATGTTGTAAGCAGCTAAACCTGTTAGGGCAGTCACAACAGCTGACAGTTTGTTGTTTGTCAATTGTTGAAGGAACTTACTGATGCATTTGATTAGGAATGTTTTGACAGAACCAGCTTCACCACTGACGTACAGTAGTATAGGTTTGTAATTTTGGCAGGTGCATTCTTTGTTTTCATGTTGTACACCATGTGCAATTTATTTGGTTACTTCTTGAAAAATGCTACGTTGCTCATTGTTTAGTTGATTGTAGTATAGTTAAGTCTTCTTTATCTTCATAACGACACATGGTGTTTTCTACTTCTGTCATAGCTAATTCTGCCTCATTTGTTTTAGTGGTTCTCCCAGTGGTTCTTGGCTTCCTGTTACAGAAGGTTGACTACTGTCAGGAGTGTCCTTATCTAGTTGGGCCTGGAGTTCTTCTTCATGTTGCTGTTCATTGTGCAACATTGTTTTGTACTGTGTAAAGTTTACATCAGTTATAGTGCTTTCATTTGCTTTGAAAGCATCTTCATATGAGTCATAGTTATCTAGTATTTCTTCTTCTTTTCTCCATGGTTTAAAGAGTTGTAGCAGGGACACGTAATATAGTTCTTTATGTTGAGGAGTCTTTAATGACAATTTGATATGATTAATTAAATTTGGTTTTACTAAGCTGCCTTCACAGTTTGTCACTCTGTATTTACCTTTTTTTCATCAGGTTTTATATTATTTTTGTATTTGAAGTTTTGGGCTATGTGGTATAGGCACATGGTTTCCAAAGTATTACTTCTGTTTGGGTAGTATGTGTCCAATAAATTGTTTTTTAAAATGTCTTGGCTGTTGGGATCATGTTTGGCTATTTTTTCTATATCTTCGTATGATTTTAGAACTCTTTTTCTAGATTTAGCAGGACCAAGACTTAGCCATACTATATTTTCAGATTTACCATACAATGCAGTACCAGTTAAACGATCTGCTGCTTCATAGGATCCACATTCTCTTATGCCCAAGCTGTATAATTTCTGAGACACTGTTTTGTCTGATGACAGGTCATTCCAGAGGTCTTAGAGCTCTGCTTTTTCTGCTTTGGTTAAGTATGCTTTAACATATCGTGCAACTGTAGTGGAATTGTCTGCAATGTACTGCACATCTATGTTTGCATTCCATAAGTGGGCAATGATTGCATCATAATCATTGATATATTTTTCTTCTTCTGTTCTTTTTATGTAATATGTATTTTTGGGTGACTTACCTTTAACACTATGTCTAACTGAAGACATGAGGTTGTTCACTTGACCTGTATTTGTAACCGTTCTAGGGAAACCAAAGCAGCATTTGGTGTAGTATTTCCCTTTGTTTTTGTATTTGTGACGACAATATTTGCCACATTTGTGTCTTTGAAATTGTAAAATGTGTGCATGAAGATCACTATTTGTGGCTTCTGATGGAATTTCAGAAGTGACATATTTTTCAATAAACTGTAAAACAGTTGCATCACTATCTTGACCAAATTTAGGAGCATCTTTAATCCATAAAAGCATGTGGCTATGTGGTGCTCCTCTGGCTTGGTATTCTTTTCTCCAAAAGAAGTGTTTCACTTCTCCAAGGGGAGGAACAGTTTTATTACAAATAAAGTGTAGCATAGCAATGAAGCGATGGCGAAAATATCTTGAAACATTATCAGGATCCAGAGAACAAAGTTCTCCAGGTGTTAGTATATCTATGTTTGTTTTGTTTTTGTTTGATATGCGTAGGAAATCATGTAAATCTTCCCATGCATATTCTGCACAACTTAATGTAACAAACCAAGTGGGTGGGCCAAGGTTTCTGATCACACAACGTACATCTCCCTGACGTCAAAACCAGTACTCTTTAGTACCACGCATATTTGTTAATAGATTTGTAACATTTGATTGTAAAACCTCACTTTTTGTAATAATTGTGTAGCTGACATATTTTGAAAGTGAGATCCTGATTTTAATGTGTGTGCAACTCCGTAACATAAAGTTGCTAGTTCATTTTCAAAGAGTAGGTGGAATATGTATTCCACATTTTGTCTAAATCTGGGATCTTCAGAATACATCCGTAATGAGCGGTATTCTAATGTTGATATTTGAATAGGTCTATCATCGTACCTTCCTCATTTGCCAGTAGGAAAGAGTAGAGGAAACGTACGTGCTTCTATACTTTTTTCCCATATGCTGATTGGTGATCCTTTTGTTTGACGCATTTGGTACGTTTCTAGTGCATCTTCTATGGTGTCATTAGAGTGCAATGGATGAATTGTATAATGGTCTAAAGTATTTGATATTGTAGAAGGATCTAGGAGCTGAAATTGACCAGCTTCTTGTATCTCTTGAATTATTTCAGTTGTATCCTTCAAGTTTTCTTCAATATTAATTTCTTTGTAGTATTCATTATTCTCTTTTAGATATTGCAAGGCTTGTCTAACTTTATCTAAATCTACCAGCTGTTGCCATATTTTTTTGTCTTTTGTAGGTACTCCATTTACTAAGATAATTAAAGATTGCTTCATTGGACGTTGCACTCCTAGAGTGTGCACATTTTCTCTTAGATCTAATGGTAAATACACTACTTTTCCACGAATACCTTTCACTAATTCAGAGGGAGGTAATTTTGCTGTTTTTGGTTGAAGGCGTATTATTGCTTGAAATGGGTGCACTGTTTGAATTATGATGCTCTCATATAAATTAAGTTGTTGTAGGGGTTTTGGTAGTGGATATAATTCCAAATTATTTGTGATAGCACGTGAAGGACTATGGTTGTTGTCAAGTTTTGTAGTGCAGTAACTGCAAAGTATTAAGGGGTCAGTTATTTTGTATTTGTTTTCTGCTATAAGGTAGAGAGCTAATTCAAACCATTTAGAATCTTCATTGTCTTCTATTTTGTACGATAGGTCTACAGTTTTTGTGTTACTTTTATAAAAAGTTCTGTGGCAACATACACACACATGGTTTGGTACTTCAGCTGATGTACTTTCACATTTTAGTATTTCTTTTTTGTATGTGTGCAGTAAACGTTTGCCATTCATAGAATTGTTGCTAATTTGCTTTAAAGCTATTTCATTCTGTAAGTGGCTTTCACTTCCAAAATATTTTTTCTGGATATTGTCGATTTCTTCAAGTAGGTCTTTTGCTGTACCATGTAGAAGAATATTATTTAAATTGGCTAGTGCTAAAGCAGGACTTTTAGCATAGCACAGTTTATAGACTAGATTTCTTATAGTTGAAGGATGTGTTGATATCCTTTTGATATCATGGAAGGTGGTTTTGCAAGTAGGTCCTGTAATGCAAGCCAATGAATGTCCTTGTAGTCCTGTGTACTTGCACACTGGACAGGTATCCATATTTTGCAGTAGTTTAATTTTGATTTTGTCTTTGGCTTTCACATATTGATTGAGGAATTGGCGTAAAGACTTGAAACATTTTTTGGGAATGTTACACATTGACGTGCATGGCCATTTGTATACTAGACGTTCTGATTCAGTTGAATGGAGAGGTAATTCTAAGTTTTCAGGGCATATTTTTGTAAGCAGTATTTCTTGTTCCATTATGGTATTATTAATTTTTTCATAGCCTCGACCACTGCTATGTATGGCAATTGTATTTGTTTGCTTTTGTTTGTATGCTTCTTCATTAAAGTATGGTTCTGTGCTTGTAGTGTGACTCCATTCACCTCCGCAGATATTTAAGAAGTTCTTTCTGTTGACATTTCGTTTATTGAGAAGTCTTTTTTGTAATTTAGTCATTAGTTTTGTTAGTGGTTTCATTTTGTTTAACACTAAAAAAAATAACTTTCTTTTGAGAAGAATTGCACTGTCTATCAACGCTTCTAAGATTAATTTCCTACGATAGGTTTTAAGGGCTGAACTTGGTTTCTCTCCTGTTTTTATAAGATTTTGATGTACTTTGTGATGGAACATTTTGGCTAAAATACTTTTTTGGTATGCTTACTTTGCACTATATCAAGATTTATAGAAGCAGTTTTATCTGTAGTGATAGCTGTTTTTTGTGTGGTCTTCACTGCAATTGTAAAGGAAACAAATTAGTAATTTTGTTTGTATATAGCACTGTTTTTAATTTAGACATTGATTTCTCTAATTGATATCCTCAGCGCTTTCCTCAAAACCATGAAAACTATCTTATTCACATAAGATAAGTCACACCAGTTGAATACATATCATATGTTCTTAATGAATAAACTGTATTGCAATGAATGACTGTAGCAAACAAAATATATTTACTATGCCTTGTGGACTTCATAATGTACCACTGAATACCACTATTCCTGTAACTAAGCTCTTGCAAGTAACAGTGCCTCCATGTCATGGGATGCTTGCTCTATATTAATTTAAGTAAGTAAATAAATAAATAAATAAATACATAAATAAATAAACGTTTATGTTATTCTACAAGTATTGTTGTTTGAGATTTGAACATAGTGTGTGCATGCAATTTTGTTTGACTATATGCACCCTATATATTTTATTTAAAATATGTTAGTTCAACATGCTTTGAATATGTGTGTGTAAAAAGAAATTAAATAGTATAAAGGTTTGTAAGTGACAGTTGATTTTAGGAGATGGAAAAAAGACAGTAAATTCATTTTACAGATTATAGAAGCTTAAAGTCAGTTAATCTGTTTATATGAAACTAGAAGAATTGTACATGTACTTTACAGAAAATATACATACCTGTAGTTTGTGTTCATGCATATGGATATGCATGGAGCTGCGAAGTAGAAATCTTGGAGACTTGTACAGTATTTCTTGTAGAAGGTGCTTTCCAAGGAAATGACACTTGTAATCAGAGAGATTAACAGTATATTTGCAGTGCTGATCTATTATGATGCAGTTAGATGTAGAGGTCTTCTATGTGATTGGTGGGTGGTCATGTGACTTCTTAGCTACATCCAATGAGGGAATGGCACAGAGAGTGAAGTGGAAATGGTAGAAGGGCTGTCCATGTTACGATATGTCCGTGCACATGGCGGTAGTCCGCGGACATCGGGTGTTACATCTGGGGATTTTTGGTTGGGGAGCCATGCAAATGAGAATGAGCAGAGAAAGGGATTGGTCAGGAAAGTTCAGTGGGTGTGCTGTGCCAGGAGAGAGTTTCTCATATACTCTTTTTGCTGCGAGAAGAACAGATAGCTATGGCTGTGTGTTTCAGAAAACAGATTGTTTGGATTTTGGGAGACTCGTGGATACATTGGTTGAAGGTGCATGCAGAAAGCTGTGGAGTAGCTGTAGATTTTGGATTCCCACATGTGGAAGTACACTGGCATGGAGTACGTGGAATGAAGTGGTTGGACTTGCTACCTCTCTGTGCTACTTTGGAGACAGAGCAACATCCAGATATAATTATAATTCATTGTGGAGGGAACAGTTTAGGACATGTGTCTGGAATTTCTTTGCAATTTGCAATGAAAGAAGGACTTGGGAAGGTCGTGGACGTGTTTCCAAATTCTCAAGTAATTTTTTCACGGATTGCGCAGAGACAAATGTGGCTTCGTTCTTCTTCATTTGGTCCACAAATGGAGAAAGCAAGGCCCAATGTCAATAAGGCTGTTTGTGCCTTTCTAAGAGATTTTGGCATGTCCTCCTTTCACAATGAAAATATTATGTTTCGTAGTACATACATTTTTCACAGAGATGGAGTCCATCTTACTTATGCTGGCAATTAGATTTTTCTGAGAAATGTAGAAAATGCATTGTGACCTTTTTTAGAATTACAGCATCCATTTTGTAGTAGGTGTTGAGTATTTCTAATTTTTCAAACACAAACACCCCCAAAAGGCTCTTTTCAGAGCCACCACTTCCTCCCAGAGAAAATTGCAATGGTTATGATAGGGTAGCACCCCAAAATGTTACATGTCCGCGGACTGTCCGCGGACTTCTAAAAAATACACAGGGCCCTGCTTCATTTATTTTCACTTCTATTTTTAAACTGTGAAAGGCGGCTCTGAAAATAGCCTTAATTTTTTGGGGTTTTTGTTGTTTTATATTTTTTTTGTTTTTTTATACAAGACACACTGGGAGATGAAGGGAAAGGAGGGTAAGGGGGGGACACCAACCACAGGGATAAGAAAGGGCGAGCTGAGAGAGGAAGATGTAGAGTGAGTTTTATTTGGGTAGTGAGCAGATCATCTTGTGCTCTGAGACGATAGTCTCAAAAGCACTTCGAAGTCGCTCCCCCCTGCAGAGTACTGCATTGCAGTACATACACACAACTGTGACCCTCGAAAGGTAAGGGTCATCAGCATTGTGTATGGCCTGTGAGGCAGCTTGAGGAATACGCTGTCCCACAGGAGTGTTCCTTGTGGTGACAGGATCAGAAACGGAGTATGAAGTAGAGGAAGTCAACCTGCTACTCTCCTCGCAAGGTACAATCTTGCGAATGGCCCCAGTGTGGAATGACTTTAGGTGTCGCTTCATGGTAGTGGTCCCAAAGCTGTACGAACCAAGCCTCCCGCGACTGAGTACCATTTTGCACTCATTGCAGGTGACTTGGTTCGCACGAGCCTTAGGACCATTCCCACGAATGGTAAATAACCGCCACACCCAAGACTCATGCCGATTGCGGGTAGTAGGTAGTTCAACTACCTCATCCTCATCATCCTCTTCTTCCTCCTCTGCATCCTCACTCCTGTTCCCCTCTTCAGGCCCTTGGGGAGGTGGTGGTGGTGGAGGTCGTGGGGGTGGTGCTGAGGCAGATGCAGCACCAGGTGGCAGCAGTGCAGCCATGGATGCCATCAGGTTCACGATGGAAATCTGAATTGGCAATAAAATTTGCTGTGCTCTGTAGGATAGTCAGAAACACAATGAGAATAAGCTCTAGGGCATGGTCTTTTATAGGGGTGCTTGTATGCGGTTCACGGACATGCGCGCTGTCCGCGGACAGATCGAACACAAAAAAAGGTTCAAAAAGTTTCAAAAAGTATGTAGAAACTCAGGATTAGTATGTGGGACTTGTGCTATGGTGAGTTTCTATTGAAAAATATTGTGGATTACTTGAAAATGTACTTTTAAATTCTTTGGGGACACGAACAGTGTCCGCATTCAGAACACACGGTCACATGATAGGTTCGCGAACATGTCCGCGAAGGGAGCGACTGTCCGCAGGACATCAAATGCACAGACAGTGGTTTGCGCATGCGCGTTGATGTTCTACGGACACTGTTCGGGTCTTGAAGTAATTAAAAGTGCGTCACACGTCAAACGAACAGTTACGGACAGGCGTTTGTTCTTAGAACAGTTCAACTTGCTTGCGAACAATACAGACAGACATAGCATCCTCAGGACACCCCCATTTTCTTTATGTACGCACATTTCAGGACACCACATGTGTTCTTAGAACAGTTTCAACTTGGTTGCGAACAATACGGACAGGCATAGCGTCCTCAGGACACCCCTATTTTGTTTATTTACGAACATTTCAGGACACCGCGTGTGTTCTTAGAACAGTTTCAACTTCCATGCAAACATTACGGAGAGGTATAGTGTTCTAAGGACACCCCTATTTCGTTTATTTACGAACATTATAGGACACATGATGTGTTCTTAGAACAGTTTCAACCTGCCTACGAACAAAACGGACAGGCATACCGTTCTCAGGACACCCCTATTTTGTTTATTTATGAACATTTCAGGACACTGTGTGTGTTCCTAGAACAGTTTCCACTTGCATACAAACATTATGGAGAGGTATAGTGTTCTAAGGACACCCCTATTTCGTTTATTTAAGAACATTTCAGGACACCTCATATGTTCTTAGAACAGTTTGAACTTGCTTGCGAACAATACAGACAGGCATATCGTCCTCAGGACACTCACATTTTGTTTATTTACGAACATCCCAGGACACATAATATGTTCTAAGAACACTTTCATTTTGCCAACGAACAATACGGACAGCGTTGTCAGGACACTCCAATTTTGTCCATTGACGAACATTTCAGGAGACAGCTTGTGTTCTTAGAACAGTTTCAACTTGCTTGTGAACAATACGGACAGGCATAGCGTCCTCAGGACACCCCCATTTTGTTTATTTACGAACATTTCAGGACACCGCGTTGTTCTTAGAACAGTTACAACTTGCTAGTGAACAATACGGACAGGTATAGTGTTCTTCAGGACACCTCCATTTTTGTTTCTTTACGGACATTCTGGACACCTAAATTGCTTAAAAAAAGAAAAACATGAAATGAATTAGAACACAATATAAAAATGTAACTTTATTTAACATGTATGATTAATTTATGACAGAGAAGTTGAGGCAGAAACTGAAACAAAAACAGGAGAATTAGGGGTTTCAACAGGATTTGTATGAGGTGAAGTAGGGATGGAAGTCTCATCAAAACGTTTTGGTTCATGGAGAGGGTTTGGGGATAATTGTCTGGGATATGGTGAGGGGGGACAGGTACATGTGGGACAATGGTACGTGGTTTTTTGTTTAAAATGATCTTCCACAAGGATTTTTTAAATTATTAAAATTTGCCAACAGTAGATCCATTTTTTCTTCTATGCTGTGAAGAGTCTTATACATAACAGATTTTTCTGTAGTACTTTCTATTATGGTATGCTCTGTACAAAAAAATATATATATGTTAAATGTATGTAAAATAATAATAATTAAATGGTTTATATTGTAAAGTGTCTACCATTAGATTCACTATATTCTGACATTTCCTCATGTGGGAAATGCTCCTCTAGCCACTCGAGAGCACTAGACATTTCTGTGAGAAAAAAAACATAATATCATTTTTTTAATCTAATACAGAAAGTTTACAAATATATGAGTAAAATGCAGTACACTTACTTTTTCAGGTAAGGTATGTTCTGAGTGGTCTGTAGATCTGCTGTTGTTCTTGGTTGTAGAGTTTCTGTGAAGTAATCATGTTGGAAGCCTATCTTTCTTATTTTGGTATATTCCATTTTAGAACATATTGTATTTAAATGATTGGTTAGTGTGTTATATATATGGGTTATACTGCTTATGTATTACTACATATAATGTGTATGTGTGCTGGTTTGTGAATTTGTAAAATGTTCATATGTTATCATATAACAATTAAACATACCCCCACAGAGTTTTTGGGTAGTGGTGCTGTTGTCCGAACATGTCCGCGGACATTAAAAGAGTTTGTGGACATCAAACTCAGTAGAGGGGGTTCAGTATGTTCCATTTTACATTTACATAAAATCAGAGTTATTATTGTCAAATTGTGCTACTAAAAACCTATGAAATTCAGTGAAAAAACATTGTTAAAGGGACGTTATGGTTAAGTTGCGCTACTAAAATCTATGAAATTTAGTGAAAAAAGTTTGTTAAAGGGACATTATGGTTAAGTTGCGCTAATAAAAGCCTATGAAATTCAGTGAAAAAACTTTGTTAAAGGGACGTTATGGTTAAGTTGTGTTACTAAGAACCTATGAAATTCAGTGAAAAAACTTTGTTAAAGGGACATTGTGGTTCCAAGTAAAACCGAAAAACCCTTGAAATTCGCCAGTGATGGTAAGCTAAGCAACCATAACTCGCGCCACCACCGTGCACTGCTAAGACTAACACCCACGACATCAAAGATGACATCACAAATGTCATTGATGACATCACATGTCTGTCTCCATCTTTTTTCCTTTACTGACATATCTAGGCCACATGGTTCTCTTCAGTAACAGTCAGGAACTAAACATTGTAAACGTACTATATTTGTAGACTTATCCTTCAAGTATGTTCTTATAGTAATTCCCTTAGTGGCCAGTCATATCATATGAAACATATACATAGGGGAAGACACAAGCTTCAAAGACAGCAATCATTTATTTGCATAAAGATAATCAGTTAGGTTATGAATTGTTTCTGCTATTACATCTGCTTTTTTGCTTACTTCACTTTCCCTGTATATACCCATATTTGTATGTGTTCTTGTCTCTTTGTGTTTTGTCTGTAGTAATGCAATTATGTAATACATGGGTTTTATTACCTACTTATTACATATTTCACAGTACACAAAACTCTAATAAGAAAACAATTATCATTTTATTATTCAACATATCAACATTATGAATATTATACCTTCATCATGTATGCTGCACACAATGCTATGTTTCTGCATGAGTAGCTTAGTATACTAGATAGAACCTCATAATAGAATGCTATTTATCTCAATGATCCTTGACACATTTTTATCAACATTATAATAAGGATCCCTTGTACACACATTTCATGAAAAGTAAATACACATGTGATGTCATCAGTGATGTCATCAATGACATTTGTGATGTCATCTTTGATGTCGTGGGTGTTAGTCTTAGCAGTGCACGGTGGTGGCTCGAGTTATGGTTGCTTAGCTTACCATAACTGGCAAATTTCAAGGGTTTTTCGGTTTTACTGGGAACCACAACGTCCCTTTAACAACGTTTTTTCACTGAATTTCATAGGTTTTTAGTAGCGCAACTTAACTTAACCATAACGTCCCTTTGACAAAGTATTTTCACTGAATATATATATACATATAATGCACATGATTTTAATTGGTTAATGATGTTCATATATAAGTGTTGGAGATTTTTTTTTATCCATTGGATCAGTGTTGGTATGCTTGATTTTGTGGATAATAAGAGTTTTTGTATTAGAATGTATTTTTCATGATGAGACATTTTATAATCCAGCATCATACACTTTAGTTTACAAATTATTGCAATCTGAGATTATTTAATTTTTAAATTCAATTTGCAAGTTTGCACCTGGACAAGTATACTATTGTCCATTCTAGCTTTACAGCACTGTGCATAAAGAAATAGTTATTATGCATTCAGAATATATTTTTTTTACATTGGTATTGAGAATATATCATGGATACAACATCTTGTGTTGTAAAGATGCATTGCTGATTTTCTCTGTTTTGTGTTCATGATCCTAACCACTAACAGATGGACATTAATAGAACATATGTCTAGTGGCCACTAAAATTAATGCAAACATGGTGTTGGACTTGATAACTTTATCTAAACCATCACAAGCTGCTGGATCCAATAGGCTGTCAAATGCCATACTAAAAACTGACCCTAGAAATTGGGCCAATGCTCTTGCAATTCTATTTGAGAGCGTCATCGCTACAAACACCTATCCTTTGTCATGGCAAATTGCCTTCATTGTTCCAATCTTTAAAAAAGGCTTACGGTCTGAGCCTTCAAACTATAGACCTATTTCATTGCTGGATGTGGACAGTAAGATCTTTTTTGCATCCATCTTACTCCAGCATTTAGAAAAATGGGCTGCTGACATGTTTAGATTATCCAAATTTCAAAATGGTGTTTGAAAGACTCAGTCTACATCTATTAACGGTTTTGTGCTTAGGCTTATTGAAAAAACGACTTGGGCTACTGCAGATACTTGTACCTACATAGCCTCTATTGATTTATCATCTGCCTTTCACTGTGTTGTCCGTGCCAGACTCTGGGGTTGGTTGAAAAACTGGAGGAATCCCTGTGGCCTTCTGGATCTCATTATAGGCCTCCACGAGAACTCTTCTTTCCGGGAAAGGTTGAAGAAAGATCAGGCCATGTCTCATTGTATTCCGACATGGTCTTGTCTTCGACAAGGCTGTATTTTGGCTGCTTATTTGTTTAACCTTTATGTGCCTGATGCAAGTGATTACCTGACCCAAGCATCCCTAATTGCACCTACCATCAGCTCTCAGAAAATATTGTGTCTCACATATGTGGCCAATTTTCTTTTTTTGGATGAATCCTGTGTAGGGCCGAAAAGACTTATTAAATCTTTCTCTGCATATGTGAATGATAATGGCCTTAAGATCACTATAAAGAATACCAGAATTTTAGCCATATCTAGAATCTTGAAAAAGCGGTCCCAGTTGTGGTCTTGGGAAGATACTGTGATCACTTCAGCCCCATGTATGACTTACCTTGGCTATACCATATCTGCCGTGCCAGGTTTTGACAGCTGGAGGCTTGTGTTAAATCAAAAGGCAACAATGTTGCTCTCACAAATCCTGGTGTTACATCGGAAATTTGGTTAATTTTCTATCATGCCAGCACTGAAATTTTATGTGGGAAATGTAGTCCCTAAACTACGGACAGGAACTATTCTTTGACGCAGCCTTGAAATCGCTGGACCTGTGGGAAGCCAAGATACTTGTGTCCCTTTAGCCGCTATAAGATTTGAATTAGGTCTTATTTCTATTCACGTCTGGGTGGAGTGGAGTCTATTGAGCTTATTTAGAAGAATACTTGTCCCTATTTGTGATTCCCTTTATGTGAACTTTCAGGAGTTCTTGAACCTGTCTCCCACTGGGAAATGTCCCAGTCTTCTCAAAGTAATTAATTAAAACTTAAGTGACACGCACCGCGCAGCGGCATTGAACATGCCATATTCGGGGATACATAAATACATGTAGAAGCAACTCTGAATGTGTGTACAAAGGGGAGGAGATAGACAAGTGGAGTACTGTGTATTTTGGGGTTCCATGCATTCCGTTCACTCCAGGGACTGTAGGAACTTCTTATTTTGATAGGGGATTTGCCTCTGTGCATACGTGCATCTACTTTTGATTTTTGCAAGGCCAACAATGAGTCGCGTATGCATTTTTAAACAATGGGTGCCCCTGTGTATCACATACCACTATTCTTACCTTTCTGGTAGCTTTACGGAGTCCGCGTATGCTTTTTTTGTGTTGCTGGGTGCACTGCGTATCACGTACTGATTTTTTCTTATTTCAGAAGCTATCCTGGTATTGCATACGCATTTTGTTTTTTTAAGGTGTGCCTGTGCATTACACATACCAGAATATCCACACCTGGGGTACATTTGAGCCTTGATGGACCATAGAAATGTGTGTCACATCACGTAGACTGCCCCATCACTCATTTTGCCCAGTACAATTACTTGGTGTGCCTTCCATATTTCCATTACATCTAGAACATGAGTGGAAAGGACCCAAGTAGGAAAGGGGTCAGACAGGGCCGAGGTCAGGGACGTGCTGTGGAAGCAGCTGTCCCAGACCCGAGGGGTTGGGACATGCTGTGGAAGCAGTTTCCCCAGCCCCTGGGGGTCATGCCATGCCCCAGGCCACTTGTGGTCCGGCATCTAGACCCCAAAGTGGCCCCAGCCACACAGTGGTGGCACTAACACCTTGTGGCAATAAGTCAAAGCCTGCATAGCAGGAACAGGCTCAACCTCATGACATGGCACAGGACACTGGGACGTTGTATAAGAAGAACTTCCATGATGACGAACTCAAGACCCTCGTAGACTATGTGACCATTCACCACTGTGACATGTGCCAGCATTGGGGGAGCACACATACAACTGCTCAGGGTATGGTGCTTGGCAGCATGACATGGACGAGATCAACGCTTCAACGTCTGAGAAGCACACTGCTGCACAGGTAGTGAAGCTCTGGAATGAGCTCACCCGTCGCACCACATCCAAGCTGGGTACCAACCTGGCCTCTGCTCTGACAACTGGAGGGTGGAGATGACCGAGCATGGGGAGGCTATGAGCCAATTTATTCTATTGGAGCAGGTGCAAGGCGTGGGAAGCCTAGAAATGTTCTGATGAGTGACCAACATTGTGCATCCTGAGTATGTGAAGTAATGCATCACCAAGATGTATAATTGTGGCGCACATCTGGCTGTATTGGAATGACTTGCCCAGGTGAAACATGCCATGTGGCGTACTGACTCCTATCCAGTGTACACAAGAGTGAATACAAACCATGTTTTGTACATCAGTTGAACATGTCCGTGTGACAGTACTCATCCCCCACTAGCATACTCCCCAACATCTGCAACATGATACCACAACATGCACAGTTGTTTGCTGCATCCTTGATGTGAGTGACTCTGCTCTGCTAGACATGTACATTTGTCTGAAATCCTAGTTACACTTTATGCCATGCAGGGTATTGAATCTCTTTTCACACATGTTTGTATGTGCTTCCATGCCACATAGAACATCCAAGATGACACCCAAAACGCCTTATGGCTTACCCTGAGTGAGTGTGCATATGTCCAGACTGTGCACATCCCTGCTGCCCCAATGGCAATGACTCCTGTGGGAAATCGTTGTGAGGCCTGCTTCCTGTTACCCTCCCACATTCAGCCCACACTCCATGGGTCCATGCCCCTTTCCCTCTTGTGGGTCACTGTACCTTGTTCCTATCTAAAACTCCATTGACTTACTCTCTCCACTTCACAGGCCTTGTCTAGGTGGTACCCTTACAGCCATACATCACTTGGGACTATTTCCTTTTTCCCAGACTTACGGCATGTTTTCATTGTGTCCAGTCTCTGTACCAAGACAACACTGGTGTGGCATATGAGGGATGCAGACTTGGGTGTGAATATGTGTGTCTGCCTGTTGCCATGTGATTGCACATCACAGAGGCACATGTCCATGCCCATTTCACTGGTATTAGTCAACAGTTTGCGGTACTATGGCCCATAATGTGCTTCGTAACGACCCTGTTGGTTGGCATTGTGTCCACTGGCAGCATGGCCCTGAGCAGGGAATTGTGTTGCCAGTCTGCCTATGCCATGCTCAGATAGCTTGTTGTCCATAGTGTGTGGATGCTATATTCCTTATGGCAACATGGCCTGCATTTTGTTGCATGACAGCAATGTGATACACATGTTTACTGTAGACACGATGTACTTAACTCCACATGTCTTCCTCTGTCCAGGTGGGGATGCACCAGATGCAGAGGAGGAGGAGGATGAAGAAGAGTCGGTGGTTCTTCAGACCACCAGTGGAGGATGTGGTGTGGCAGGCTGTGAGAACCCACTGGTGCTAAACACCATCCTGAGCTTTGATGCAGATTCTTCTGACTCTTTCTACTCAATTGGCTCTGATGCTGAACCGGATGTGCAGTCCTGAAATCTGGCAGAGATGAGAGCACCAATGTGTCGAGCAATTGGGACCTGTAAGTTTGCAGGGGGTCAGATGCCTTCACCGGGCCAGTCAGTGGTGGCACACCCAACTGTGGTGGTTTACGGCTGCAAGGCCATCCTCCCATGTATTGGTTTCTGGTCCTGGGACAGATGTCCAAGGGAGTTTTTGGACAGGGGCATGAGAGCAAATGCCATGCTCCCCTTCCATCAGGCAGGCGTGGGTCCCACAAACATGGGAGACATGTGCATGCTATGCAGATAGAGTGGGAGCAGCAGATTTTGCGTTCCGCACACTGACACAATGCTGCCTTTGAGAGTTTGGCTGAGGGCAAGGATAGGGTGGCCACTTCCATGATCCCTCCAGCAACCGAGGTGGAGCAACAGATGCAGGTCATGAGGTCCACATGCCACTCCCATAGGCTGTAGGCCAGCATCAGGAGCCGACGGGCAGATATGCAGTCTCTGCAGCTATACCTGCTTGCAGAGGATCGGGCACAGAGGGATGCCCTGAGGCGTGAGTTGTTGGCCCACAGGGCTGCAATCTGTGAGGAACATGCAGCCACCAGAAGACTGTTCCTCCCAGAGGTGTTTGCATTGATGCAGACAATCTTGGATGCAGGCTGTGCAACCCCTTGAGGTTGTGCATAGTGACCTCCAAGCCCTCAGTCTTCTGGTGCATACATCATTGTCATGCATGGTGGCTGCCACTGAGGGCCAAACCAGGTCACTGTGTGGTCAGCCTCCAGCACCACTTCCACCTGCAGATTCAACGCATGATGGGGGGCCAGCACAGATATGCCTCCCAGAACATCGTAGCCATGCGGTCCGTGAGCCCATGGGAGGGACTTCTTTGTTTTTGGGACATTCACCGATTTGAACATTGACATGCACCCTGCCCCTCCTCCCTCCTGGGTTGAACCCCCCCGTCCATGATGGACATTTTTTTAAAATGTGTTTTTATTTTTGCCCCTTTTGTAGGACCCAAGCCCGGATGTTGGCATGGTATTTTTGAGTTGCCCTTTCCATGTTTATCTTTACTTGTGCAGTTGCCCTCTCAAGGCCATGACATTTGCAGTGGTGGACATGAAGGCATGCAGAGTGAGGTCAACTTGCATGTTTGCATGGTGGTGCTCAGGATGGCAAGTGCAGGTAACTATGGGTTCAGTGTATCATCACACATGTGTGCTGTGTGTATGATACTTAACTATGCTTGTTGTAATGTCTTGTCCCATGTTGTTTCAGTAATCTGTAATGAGGTGGTGACGCCTGTCCCAGGGAGACAACCTGCACCCTTTGAGGTCCATGCTCCCCATGCCCTCCGCCAGACACTGGCCCTCCTGTCACTCATTCAGAGGCACAGTTCCCATTGAAGGTGATGCAGGATTGCCAGCTAAGTCCATGGGTAAGCATGAAAACTGTCTTACATGTTACGCATGTGTCATTGTTCCCCATGTTTGCTGCATGTGGACGTTTCCTATATATTTGCTTTGCATGCTACCACTCCAGGGTGTTTTTTTAAGTGGTACTCATGTCACTGTCTTCCTCCCTCGATCAACTCAGATATGCCCACACTTAGTGCATGTAATTGGCCATATCCAATCTAAGCTGTGTACTCCTTGATGTGTTTTTAACTTGGCCTTCCCTCTCACTGTCACTCTCCCTCGCTGTTGTGCTATGCTGCACTCATGGGTAGATAACAATCTATGTCCTGTCACCCTCTTGCACCCTGTGGTCCTTCTGCAGTGGATGGTCTCAGCATATTGTTATTCTCCATTCATGTGTTGTTATGGATGTGCAGTTTCTTTCTGTAGGATGGAAGACAAAATGGAATGTCTTTTTAGTTCTAAGGGATGCACACAAATGTGCACTTCCAAGGGCACTTTCTCAGGCTGGTTTTGTGGGCACAGTGGATTGGCGCATTGTCATAACTGAAGGTCACCTGAGATTTTGCAGGATCATGTGAACTCCACAGGGAAAGAATTTTAAATGAAAAAAGATTGAAAGGTTGCACAAGCTGGGCACGTGCATCCTCTCCATGTGCTCTTTGTCAGCCATATGCAGGTGGTGTGCCTGTGGGTGTGGATGGTGTGCCACCACCATGTCCACCGGGACGCCACGCCATGTTGCAAAATTGTGCAGGACACATGCTGCTACAACGATCCTGCAGACTACTGGTGGTGCATATAGCAATACACCACCAGAGTGGTCAAGGTAGCAGAATTTTGACTTGGGCACTCTGAATGTGCGCTCCACTATGCCCCAAGTCGCAAATGTGGGAAGTGCTGTACCTTACCTCGGCAGGTGTGTTGGGGTTGCGTATGAATGTCCTCATGTATGTGCTCAGAGGGTAGGCACTGTCCCCTGTAGATATGAGAATGGTTGTCATTGTCATTTGTTCACAGTGTCTTTTGGTCTGTGACCAACATGCATGCATGTCCAGTCATACTCACCAATGATCCATGTGTTGCCATGCTTCCCAGCTTCCAGGGCCCAGTGTAGCGGGGACATCCTGAAGATGTAACTATCATGTGTGCTACCAGGGTAGTTGGCATACACTTCAGTAATGATGCCCTTGGCATCACACACAAACTGAACATTGATGCAGTGCCAACGTTTACGGTTGCAGTAGATGTGCTCTGTTGCTCAAGGTGGACATAGAGCAGCATGGGTGCAATCAATACCATCTAGCGCTTTTGGAATGTGCACCATCCCATACAAATCCTGGACCACTGTTTGCCTTTCTGCCGGTGTTCTGGGCATATAGATATGCCAGCGGACAGAAGGACATGCAGTTATGATTGCCAACACCTGGTGTAAGCAGCGAGACTGCGTGGCCTGGGAGATGCCATCTACTATGGCGGTAGCCCGCTGGAATGACCCAGTGGGCAAAAAATGCAGACCAGTGAGCACCTTTTGCATGGGGCCCAGTGCATGGGAGCACATGGTGGGTGATGTGAGGTCATCTTCCCATTCCCTGACCAGCTCTAGGATGATATGGTGGGGGAACCAATACCTGCCATAGACATGGTCATCAGGCATCCCAAAAAGGCTGGTCCATGGGTGGACGATCTGGGCCCTGGCCATCCTCCTGCTCCTGCGGTGTCCCTGGATGATTGCTGCAATAAATGGTGCATTCATCGTGGCTGTATATGTGCCTTTGTTGTATGGGCATGCTTTTTATGCATTTGTTAGTGTACGCGTTGACATTTACTCCTGCTATCGCGTGCTGTACTTGTTTCGGGATTTATGCATGCTTTTTCACGACCCGGCGTTCCCTGTTCAATTCAATGAAAATGTTCGTTTTGGGTGCGTGTTGGCGGTGCGATTGGCGGTGGAACTTTCCTCGTAACGCCCACATTTTTGCCTGTTCTTCCTCATTTTGCGTGTTCCGCCCTCTTTGTATGTGGCTGCGCAAGCATGGCCCACCCTCCTCTTGGAGTCTCGTGCAAGGCGTTCATCGAGTCGCAGTGATGTGGTGGACCGGTATGTGTTCCTCGCAAGTACCCGGGTAAGCTCTGTGCATTGTTTTCCATGAGTTGACAAACAGGGATTTGCAAGTGATTTCACATGCAAGTACCCTATTTTCTGTGCAGATAATTCCATGAATCAGGCCCTAAATGTTTTGTAGCTGTTATGAGAATTGTTTTGCAGGTCTCTGAAGGTGGTGAGAGGAGGTATTAAACACTACTAAAACTAATCAAACTGTGCGAAACATTTCCATACAAAAAAAGTGGGACTGGTCAATATTTTGCTAGTATGATTTAGCAGACCACTTTTGGCAAAGTAAAAAATTCGAAAAGGCCCATGGGTTACCTGCATGCCACCGGTGAAAGCACACCACATCACAGGGAAAGGGGAAATAACTGATGCGAAACTCTAGGGTATCTCCCAGGAAAGGGCACCCCATATGGCCGCTGTGCACACTGGTTGGGTGTAGTGTGGCAGTGGGGAATGAGAAAGGAAAAAAGCAAAAAGGAACAAACAGGGACCCAGGAACAGGTGAGGGGCAGCAAGGGACCATTGGCAGATTAAAGACAAAGGGGCCCAGGGCAAGATTGACAAAGGGCCCCAGGTGGGTGTGGCATGGGGGTGTCGGGGAATGGGGGCGATCTTCCTTGGCTCCGAAGAGGTTTAGGGTGAGGCAAAGGCCTCAAAGCGTGCTGTAGATGTTTGGACATGTGATATGGGGGAGGAGGGTGTCGCTAAGGACTGGGTTCATTAGAGTTAGTGCATGTGCGGGGATAGGGTGCAAAACGCCATCTTAGAAATAGTGGCCATACTGAAATCGGGGCCTAACGCTATTCGGCAGCCAGGACAGTAGGCTCAGGACGCGAACGTGGAATTATGTGTGTGCATGCAGAAGTAGGTTGTAACATGGGCAGCAGTGAGAATGGCCAGAGCCACAGAGATAAATAAACCTTCCATTGTCTAACTCTGCCAGTATTCATATCCTAGGAGGAATGTGCCCTGCAAGGCCATGAGAGGGGTGAGAGCTCACTGTGAAAGTTATCTCACGAGGAGAAGGGCACAAGCCTCTAACCTTCCCCAGTCCCAGCTTTTAGGATATATTTCCCAGATACCCTCATCTCAAGACCCCTGCATTCCAAGGTATCACCCAGTCCCAGAACAACAAACATAAAACTGTTACAGTACCAATTGATCAGAACAGATCAGAAGACCCGATGGCTACCCCCATCGCTAGGTCATGTGATTTGTGCTATGAGGTGCCGGGAGGGGCAAAACAATAAAATTAAATCCGAGGGTGGGGACTTTCAGAAGGGTGTCGACGTGCCGGGATCGAGCTGAGGTTGCAAATCATAGTGACTTCAAAAGTGTCCTCCTAGCCCGTGTCTGCAGTACCAGGTGCACATTAAGCCGTAGATAAAGAGCATGCAATGCCTTTTGTCTAATTAGAGTTTAGCCGCCCAGCGCCTGATGATGACCGAAAAAGGATCCCACATAGATGAAGATGAGCAGGAAGAGCTGGGACCAATGACCTGGCATCCGATATGGAGCATGCTGCATATGTTTAGGGTCTCACCAACCAGCCAGTCGCCTTTTGTATCCTACTCAACTACGTCACTGATGATGCTGTGTGCCTTTTTAATGTGTTGCTTCTTCTGATTTTGCCAGAACTTTCCGTGGAATCAGGGTCCTCTGCTGGTGTATTTTTATTTTTGTAGAAATAAAACTTTTTCTCCTTACAAGACGTGTGCTGGCCTTTTTTCCCCAGCAGGTTGCATTTTTTTCTGGTTTGAGCCTGGAGGGGTTTCTCTGTACAGGAGGAGCTTAGAGTGGGCGGAGCTGCACAATGATGAACTTTAGGGACAAATGCTAAATGATTTTTTAAGTTGTGTTTTTACATTTTTCTGTATTTAACGGTCTGACTAGCTAGAAAAAGCTGGGTGTCCTCAACAGGTTTTGCTGTCAATGGTAGAAATATTGAGTGATCAAGCCGAAAGCCAATGTTGGAAATTATACTTTTCAAGACAGTGGGCAAAATCATGGGCACTGTGAAAGGCCATTACGGGAGGGGACATCACAGGATAATTCCCACAGCATGTGGATCTATTTTATGCATAGCCCCAGTGTTCTTACCCCACACACTTGAAATGTCATTGAATGTCACAGACTTAAAGGAGTGCACTTTTTAATCTCAAAACATACCAGGTTTTACCAAATAGAGGGCAAGGAAAACGGCCAATAGTTAATGAGGCACAGGAATGAGGGGAACTGCAGGGTAAAGAGGTTAAAATGGAGGAGAAATGGAGAGTGGGGGGCAGGAGCTGAAGGAGAATGGGGATTAAGAGAGGTCTAAAGAGTGAGGGGGAATGTAACAGTGAGGTCAGGCGAAGGGGAGAGAAGAGAGGCAAAAGAGTGACAAATGGTGAGAGGAAGGGCGTTAGTGCAAAGGCAAATGGCACGGAACGGGATACAAGGAGGGACAATGGAGAGTGAAGGAAGGCACTAAGTGTGTGAATAGCTGCAGAATGAAGAGAGAGGATCTTTAGAAAAAGAACATTTAGCAGAAATGGAGAGAGAAAAAAAAGCGAGACGATCAGGGAAACTAAGCAAGTGCAAGGGATGACATATGGAACAAACACATTAGGCCTTTCCTGGCTCTGTGCTCTCTTCCTTATTTCACATTTCTCACAAATCAAGGCTGCAGGAAGAGTGGTTAACAGGAACAGCGTCCAAGGGTTCCAGAGAGAATAATGGGATGAATGATTGTTTCTCACTCTCAACCTGTGTCAGACACTTCAATTAATAATTGCAAATTATAACTACTTCTGATCCTGTCTTTATTCGAAGTTGGTTCATTTGTTAAAGAAACCTGTGCGCAGGTTGAGAGTGAGAAACACACATTCATCTCAAGGGATGGGATAGTCGGCATAAAGATCAGGACAAAGGAGGGAGAGAAAAGGAAAGAGTAGGCTAGTAGAGAGGAAAGAGCTATTAAGCAAAACAGAGGGGCCAAAAGGAATGGTGTATGTGACGGGAAGGCATTTGCCCCAGCTGCCCACCTGTAGCAATCACAGATGCTACACTGCACAGGGTATGCTTTCTACACACGTAACACGATGATTGCACTAGATAAATGAGCAGGGAAACAATTACAATGCAGCCAATCAAAGGAGGTTGGATTTAAATGGGCCAAAAAGGTCCATATGAGTGAGAACATTCCCTTGCATAAGTTCTCGTTCTTTACTTCATATGAAGTGTGCTGCTACACAAGACCAGGTGAAGCCCAAGGTTGGGGAACAGGGACAGTATAGGTCTGTAGGGTGGCCAACCATTTTGCATTTTAGAGAACTGTCACAATTTCTTGGGCTGTGCCCTGTGTTTCGCACTCAGCCTCCTCTGGTCAGGAATAAGTCCTGACTTTGCTCCTCTGATGCAGGATCAGCTATCCAAAGCCTTTCCAGCTCACACTCTTCATGTAGCATTTACAAGTGCAGTGAAGCACAGCACCTTTTCCAGTGTTTACCCAGCACTGCCTGGTTCAGCTTTGTGTCAACAAAGCATTGCAATAAACAGATTAGAACTTGATGACCGAGGGGTGTCTGGGTAATGGCTATTGTCTTAGAAGAGGTGCAAATGATGGGTGATAATAAATGGGAGGGGAATATAAAGCTACTTGCTGTGTGAAATAATGGCTCAAGCAAATGATGTTATATTGCATTTTCTTTCACAATGAATATGGTTTATCTTCTTTAATTCTTTCGCCTCCCTTTAGTGCCTTATTAATGGTGAGGACTAGTCAATCCCTGCTGCATTTCGTGCCAATCTGTGAGAACGATACCTTGTATTCCCCATCATCTAAGAACAAACAAGGTTAATTGCGCACCTGCAGACCCATGGAGATAATACTTCCCCTCACATTTTCCTTAAGCAAGTGACTATGCATTAATGTACGGAAATGCTTCTTCTTTAGTCTAAGTAGTCAATCACGGGTGAATTTAGAGGAATACACTGAGTCCAATGATACAGACCTTTAGAATTTTGGTCGAAGGTTGTCTATAAAATGGTATTTGAATGACGGAATGTATTAGCATTGCAATAAGTGTATTTCATCACACATACGCAGGGTTGGATTGTGGTGGAATACATGATTAGAATTATTGCACGTTTTTCACATTGCACTTTATGACCAGTGATATGTATGAATATTATGATGAATTTTAAACTGATGCATTTGTCTTATTTCTGTATTGTTGTGTTATATATATATCCAACTTTTTAGATAGCCAACTATGGCGGCTTTCAAAGAGATAATGAATAATTGAATAAATAATTATTTAGCTAAAACTATCAGATTCATCCTCATTCCTCTTCCTCAGTTTATCTTGCCTCACTTGCACCATGTATGCACCTGCTTGCCTGCTCCTTTTGGAAATGGCAATCACGACTTACCTCCTCAACATCAACATCTGTTGCTGATTGGCATTGCGTCTATGTGCACAGCTGCTGATGGCAGTCTGCAACGGGGGAGTACAGCACATTCATTGCCATCAAGTGCCTGTTTCACCACAGCCTGATCCCCTGTATGTTCCTGGTGTGGCTTAGTACCACCTCATCTGCCACAGTGCAGATTCCCACCTCCACCATGGGCACACGGCTGGCCAATGGTAGGACAGGGGCACAGGAGGCCATGGTGTAGCTGGCATGGAGCTCTCAGTTGAGGTTGACTGGCGCACAGAGATGGAGGAGAAGGAGGGCATTGAAGTGGTTTGTCCAAAGTGGTCACTGGAAAGCAGTGCTTCTGCCATTTGTGGCCCATCTGCCAGTGATGCTCTACAATGAGTTAATGAGTTCTTTTCACAGCATCAAGCATAGACGCATGCTGCCTCAAGCCACCCACTAGCAGGGGCAGTACTGCATCCCGGATGGCCACATCGGCCGGAAGTGCGAGCTCTGTCTGGGTGGAGGCTTTGGTGAAGGTGGGCAGTGCTTCAGCAGAAGGCTGTGGGACAGGAGGTTGTGCTGACACCGCCACAGTGGACTGTGCAACCTACTATCACATCCCCCTGGGCACCCGCACCTGAGACCGCGGGCAAGCCTGGAATGGCCTCCTCCTCCTTCTCCTCTTGCATCAACCTAGACACCTCAAATGAGGTCTCCATGCTTTGGGGCCCATGTGTGTCAATGTCACCACCACCACCCTGTCCCTCTGCTGCTGAGCTTCCCACCACAACGATGGGACTCTTGGACTCCTAAGCAGAATTGCCATCATAATGAGCCGCTCCCCCAGGCACATTGCCCTCAGAGGAGGTTGCTACAACAGGGCATGCCCCGGCTATCAGCCTCCATCTTTAGGCCTTGACCCTGGGATGCAGCTCCACAGCACTGGCGACACCCTCTTCTTCCACCGCTGCAACTCTGGAAAATGGAACAAAAGAAAAAGGCATCAATCATTACTGCCAAAGCATCAGTACTCTCATCAATGCTTACAGTAGCATGCTGTAAGCATTAATCGACAAGCATCTGTCTCACACACACAGGCCATGCTGTGAAACATAATAGAATCCAGTCTCACAAGTGAAAGCAAAATGAGAAGTCACAATGATGAGACTTTCATGTGTCAACATAGCTCACCAACGTGTGGCCACATACACTTGAAAACAACTCATTTCACATCACCATCCCAATGAAGCAGTGTACCAAGTGTATCATGAACTCATGGCCATGGAAAGGCCACCCAGCCACATATGTCCGTAAAAACATAACTACATCTACATCAAACCACATCTAGCAACATGTGCCCTGACAGTCCAACATGAAAGCATGCAACACATACATGCGCTGGCTGCTGAATATCAAGCAGCAATGCTCTTGCTCCCAACATTAGTCATGATGACATACCATGTATGGCCCCTCATTCAGTGGCCAGACAGGGCCCAATGTTACTATCACCATAAACAATTGAACAAGCCATTGAGGAGCATGCATGAATGTGCCTCACATGGCCTCAACATCTCAATCTGGCAACCATTTCTGTCAGAGGCCTTGCTCTCAGCATCAAACAGTGCATGCATATGAGTAAATGTTGACCCCAAAAGTTGACAATGCTCATACCTAAACCTGCATATCGGCACCTGTCCACTTCACAGATGTGTGCCATCACATACCTCCACTGTCGGAAAGAACCAGCATGCCAGTGAAGCATTGTGTAATACAAATGATATTCAAGCTGAAGTCATGCATACCCATGCAGGACACACAAATGTCTTTGGAAATGTTTAGCCTGTGAGTACTTACCAGCAGCTTGGATGTGGTCCTGCAGGTCAAGTACCAACCTGGGCATGGACTGCGGGGTTCATCCTCTCCAGGATCTGGAGGTGAAGGGGTGACACCCGATGGTGGCCTGCATGTTGCACTTCTACGGATGCACCTGTCTCAATGGTCACTTTTGCCTGCTCTGGATGCTTAGGTCGTCCCAGCGCTTATTCATTTGGTCCACTGCACTGACTGCTACTCTGTGTTGATGGTAGCCATGATGTCCACCCAGAGCGTCTGACAGCCACACGTTCTAAGCTGCTTCTCTGGAATGAAGAGGGCATCATAATTATCCAGGACCTGCTCAACCACGATGCCAACTTCTGCAGCTGAGAAGTTGACAGTTCTCAGCCTTGCCTTGGGGGTGCTGGTCGATGTTCCAGACATGGTGCACCTAAGGCTGGTGGAGCAAAGCTGTAACATGACTATGGTTATTGTGGAGCTGTGGCAAAGATGTAGAGGAATGGACGTCCCAATATGGTCGATGAGCTGGTAACAGAGCCTGACAGGAGAGACATAGAAGAAGGCAGGGCTAGTGGTCAGAAGCCAGTGACACACTACCAGGCAGCAGGAGATGTTGAGGTATATAGGCAAAATCAGGTTGGATGGGGCAGGATATGGCACAAGGCAGGAGCTACATCAAGGCATGGGTGTCTCCACATCATGCACGAGACAGCAGTTACAAACTCAGACGAAGTACCCTAAGAACATAATTTTCGCACTATATGCAGGGCGCTTACACGTGTAACACTGTATATGACGTGCCCTACCTTGCGTGCATGGAGGCAGAGATATTTAGGGGGTACACCGCAGAGTTCCTGGCATGCATGGTGGCAGCGATATTTAGGGGTTACACTGTGGATTTTCTGGCATGTGCTGTGTGATGAATCAACTTCCGGGGCACCAGTGATCCAACAATGAATATCGGTTTCTAAACCATCAATAAACCCCACACCGCTAGTACAGCAGAAGGGATCCAAACAGATTGTAATACAAGTGAATTATGAGACGCCCATGTCCAATTTTGGTAACGTGGACGGAACGGTAGGCTTATCTCTGCAAGGTCGTGGATCGTTGGTTAAATGCAACACAGCGAAAATACCATTATTACCCAATGATAAAAGGGACTGTCCAGTCAAGGTTGTATACACTTATCTAATTTATTATTAGTACAACGGACAGTTCTAGCCACTACAAAATACAACCCACCCTGTAAAGGAACACAGATGACAGACAGTTTAATGAAGTAAAGGGATGCACTCTGGATACTTACAAGAGAGTAGTGGGTAAAGTAATCAGACTTACTGTTCACGGTTATTTGGTTCCAGCACCAAGGGGCAAAGGGTTGTAACTGTCTCTAGGGAACTTCAGAGAAGGACCAGGGGGGTAGAACCACAGTGTACCTGGTGCTGAAGATGTTCTCGGTGCTTGACATCATCGAGGCGGTTCCAGGGCACTTTTCAGCCCTTGAGGCAAAGTAAGTGGTGAGAGACAGGTGTGAGTACCAGGCGGCAGACAGTTCGGCAAGCGAGGCTGGACGGACGTCTGCAGGCTGTCTGGTGCAGTGCCTCGGGGCCAAGAATCGTTGTCTATGTGCTGGTTAGCAGGTCTGGCATGCTGGTCGAGGTGACTCAGACGGCTCTTGTGACTGCGGCGTGACAACAGTCAGTGGTGCAGCCAGATGCAGTTTGAGGAATCGACTGTCTCGAAAATGTTCTTAAAATATGGATGCTGGATGATGCTTGTGTGGCACTCCTCCAAGCTTCTTCGCAGGGTTTGTATCGACATTTCAAGGAGGATGGCCCAAAGCTCAGGAGAGGGTTTTCAGGCAACGCCCATGTCCTTTGTCCAGAGACTCACCGGCAATTCCCACCTAGGAAGCTTGCTGGCAGAACCTAGCAGAGCATGCTGTGTGCTGGCTAAGTACTGGTTCTGGAGCGGCGGGATGGGTCCTCTGTGTCTGGTATCTCCCTCTGTTCCCTGGGAGATGTTTAGGGGAGGGATCTTGCTACCCTCTTGGAACTCCTGGCCTTCCTTCACTGGCAGGAGATGTAAGGTAGAGTGTACCTTCGGCTTGGGTCCAAATGAGTCCTTCTTCTTACTCCTTTTGATGTCTTCAGATGATTTTCTAAGTGAGGGGTTCTGCCCTCTTTTAAAGCCAAATGGGCCCCAGTGATTGGTGCAGGCTAAGCCTACCTTAATGAACCAATCCTAGGTCCATGCCAACACTCCTCTGTTATGCATGAGGTCAGGATCAGAGTGCTCTGCAACGGGACAGACAAAGGGTGACAACATATACCTAAGTCCCACACGTCTTCCTGTCTGTTGTAGATCAAAGTGTCTCTCTGGTTAACTGATCCCTCTGTGACTCTTGATTAAAGCGCATGGTTCCCTTGAAGTTTGTGCTGGGAGCAGACTTCCAGTCCCTCCCAAATCTCATCCTTTGTCCCTCTGAAAGGGGTCTGCTTTGCAGGGACACCTGTGGTAACTGCTGGACTCAGACAGGCCATTCACTGCTTTTCTTACAGAGAGGTGGGAAGTATCTTCAAGTTGACACATTACATACTAAAGGGGTGTTTGCCCTGCCTTCCTGTTGTCTATTCTGCAACTAAGCCCCTCAGCAGGCTTGCTTCAATTATCTTGTTTCTATGCACTGCCACCAGCCGGAGTAGACAAAAGGAATGCAGATCCATGGAGCCTTTGATATTTAAATTAGGCTGCTCATGGCTGGAGGAAGGTGTTCCTTCCCCTTCTGGAGATGCTTTGATGTACCGGGGGCTGTCACATTCCAGCAGAATATGATGGGAAAGATGGCGCCTTTACGCTGTGTCTTCCCTGAGTACATGTGGCTATGCGTTTTGTGTCGAAAGCAAGTGAAATGGGTGCGCAACCCCCCTATTATTTTAAAGGGAGTGGGGGACACCCCTGCAACCCCTGGTCCCATTAACTTAAAAAATTATCCCCATAAATAATGTCACCTATGCAGTTTCCCAGCGACCAAATGTATGGCGACATCATTTATGGGGATAATATAACCTGATACCGTAGTGAAGGGGCTCAGAAATTAAGCTTGCACCTCCATCTGTTAGATGCTCCACTCTCATACTGCATGTATGTATGTATGTATAGTCACCTTCTCCTCTAAACTATGGCTTGATGCAGGGCCTAATATGCACCCACATGACTGCACAGGGCATTGAATGTTAGTCATCTGTGTCTTTCACATTTCAGAATGCCCAGTTTCAATGTGTGATGTATGTGTTGCTGGCCCTATTGTGCCTGCATGCAGTAGAATTCACATGTACATTTTTATCCAGGGAAGTAGGCTTCTGAATATTGTTGTCTGCCTTTATGAAGGGAGGACAAAGCGGATGAGCAGGAGGAGGAGGGCGAGTAGGAGTAGGAGGATGAGGCACAACCATCCACCAGTGCAGCCTGGGGTGCAGTGCCTGGTGAGAATCCCCTCGTGTTGCAGGCCATCATAAGCAGGCTTGCCGACTCATCCAATGATGCTGCCAAATATGATGTGGAGGGCATACTGAGAGACATGGTGGAGGGTCCACCACTGAGTAGTCCAGATGCCATGAAGCTCTTTGAGTCCCTTGAGGCTACTGAGTCAGAGGAGGAGACCCAGGATACCCTGGGCCTGGAAGTGGTAAGCCATGTGTCAATAGTGGCTTCAGTGTCTGCAAGATTGCCTTCACCCATCATGGAGCCAGCAGTGCCGGCTGGTGTCAGTCAGAGAGTTGTATACCTCCAGCCACTGACAGTGCATGCACTGCAACAGGCTTGGTCATCAGCATCCCAGCTTGGTAGACCCTGCATACGACATGGTGGATGTATGCCTGCCGGGCACTTGGAATGGGAGGAGGAGTTGCTTCGTGCAAGTGTCCCATGGAGCAAGGTCCAGCAGGAAATGGCCAGGAACAGCCATTGCCTGGCAGAAAATGTCATCTCCTCTTTATCTGCACACACTACTGAACTACTTCTATTGGTTTATAGTGATATTACCAAAAATATTTTACCGACAAACAACATTTTCGAGCAAAAAATGTTGAATGTAAAGGTGTCGACATTTGATAAATATAATGGAGATGGCCATTTTATCGAAACAAAATTTTCGAAAGAAAAACGTGTTAACCCAATGCCTAAATGTCAAGGTTAACTTGTCTAAAAAAAATGACTTTGTCCTGGGGGGCTCCCCCCCTGTCCCCCTACTACCCACGCAACCCTGGGACCCTCTGCAACGAATACACAAATTATACGCATTTTAAATTACAAATGTTATACAGTTCCGCTATCTAGCGGTGAAAATAGTTAACAGTTCTAGTCAATGCATTTTACTGTTCAATAAATTATTTAATATTCCAAAGAAGAATGCCTGTGAATTATATTTTGTATTTCGAAATTAAATATTATTATAGAAACACATTTATTTGAAAACATGGATTTTTGAAATAATATTTTCGAAATTTTGACTTTTGAAAATATTGCAATCGAAAAAATAACTGGATACCACTTCTATTGCAACAGGAGAAGAGAGAGAATTTCAACTACTGAGGCAGGTGATTGAGGATGATTGACTATGATTGACGATGATGGATCAACTTTGAGACTATCCCTGCATGATGAGTTAGTGGCCTAAAGGGAATACCAGCAACAGTATATAGAGATCTTCAGGGAAACCCTGCATGTGGAGAGGCTGGCTTCAAGGGAACCCATCCACCAAGACCTGGATTTATAGAGGCGATGTCTAAATGATAAATGTTTGCCACACAGAATATCCATCACCAAGAGATGGAGTCCTTGAGGCAATCTCTCCACATGCTTTTGGGGACATCAGGAGTCAGCATGCATAATGACTCTTTGGCCACTCATGACAGGCATCATCAGGACCTTTTAGCCATTGGGACCCACATGCATGCATCCCTCTCACAAGTGGCTGTAGCAAATGAGGACCTTGTATGTGCATGGTCAGAGTGCACCATCCCAGTATCCAGCACAGGATGGGGGTTCTAAGTGAGACAATCAGCTAATGCCATTGGTCATGTCCCCACACAACCCTGTCCTCTTGCCGCCACCACCACCCCTTCTTCATGGACCATGGTTTACAGGAGCCTGTGGAGGGGCATGTCTTTTTTTCCATTTTAATTTTAACTCCTCCCTCCCCAGGTTGTACAGGTAGTATATTTCTATTTCTTTTTTGCCCCTGTTATCGAGGATTCTCATAAATGTGCTAATTTCCCTTACCTTTTGAGACCCCCTTCAACTTTAATGGATTTCTAGGACTTTCATTTTTACCTGGATAGAGTGTGAGCCTTTTTTCCCACTCTTTCATGTATTTTGATGTGTGTTTTACTTCTGTGGTCTTTGGATATGGAGTTTTAGACAACTCCATCAGCATAATCTTTTTCTTGTGTGTCACACAGCACCCTCAGTGCAGTGGCACAGGGATGTCTTTTAGACTCCCCAAGGTTTAAATACCTTCTCTGGAACTGACTACTGTCTCCCAGTGAATGTAAAGTTAAATTGACTTTGCTAGTCTTTTTAAAATTGCTAGACCGACCACACACTGCCTTACAGCAGAGTGCTGGAGGGGATACCTAGTGTTCCCTATGCCTAGAAAACTCATGAAGCCCTCTAAAGCTACACTTTCCTCTGAGAGTGGATGGTGGCACTGGTATTACCATGATTTCCCTGACCGCGACCCGTTTAAACGCTGTGGTAGCTTAAATCCACCAGAGCCATATTTTTCAAGATGGCATCTGAGCCCCCTCTGTAAAAATAGGTTCCGATCAACTTTTTTCACCATTTATTTTCGGAAAAGGCCAATCTAGTGTTTGCCTCTGCGCCCCAAACCAGGTTTGGTCCCTTTGTTTGCCTTTGGTGGGCTTCAGCGCTGAAGCCCCCCTCTGGCACGTGAGTGCCTGGGGTGGACAAGATGTGAGGGAGTTGCCCGAAACTCCCTGTGATTATTCTCCTAGGAGACCTGAATGCGCTCTGGTGTGATTGGCTGGCTGACTGTCTGACATGGACAGCCACCCTGCTGGGCGAGTGACAGCTAGGCTGGAATGAATGGGAGAAAACTGTATAAAAGCAGGTCTCTGGGACTTGGAAGGCAGAGTCGATCACTGGAAAGGAAGGACCGAAGATGAGCTGAAGGAAGATGACTGCTGGAACTCCTGGAACGTTGGTTTGCCCGGTAAAGCCCTGCTGCAGGTACGAATTGCCTTAAACTCCATCGACAGAGAAGCCCCTTCAAGGACGACTTCTTCCCTTCAGCTGGTGGGAACAACCAACTCGCAAGCCACCTGGAAACCATCTCCATACTGGTCGAATTTTCTTCAGAGTGATGTTGAAAATTGGATAGCCAGTGAGAAGGATACCAGTTTGTGGACTTTAAGGCATTCACACCTTAAACTGACATTTTGCCAAGCTTGTGGCTACTTCTAAGAACATTGGCAAAGACTTAACCGTTTACTACCAGAACTGTGCTCTCCTATCCAAGACACTGATGCATTGACTTTGGCTCAGGCCTATTGAATTGAATTGCCTCTTGTAGTGACTGAAACGATTTGCCCTACCTATGAAAGTAACTGTGCTTGATTCTTATAACCTTTGTCTTTCCAACCCTTTTTAAAGTTACTGAAGTGCCATTTTTTTTCCATTTTAGGGGAGCCTAACTGGTTCAGAAACTTATTGGTCTGGTACTATAGTGTATTATATGTGATATTGAGCTGCTTATTACTAGTGGAATGTTTTCTAACTAAAAATGTGAATAAATTAATATTGTTTTACCAAGAAACCTTGAGTAAGTGTTTGAACCACTGTGATTGCAAGTCCTTTGTGTAACACCTTGTACTGCTCACATCCTTCTTGAGATAAGCCTGGCTGCTCAGCCCTGCTACCACAAAACTGTGTAGTACAGGCTTATACCAAAGGTGATATTGTGCTTACACCTGCAGTCTTAATTGTGTGTAGTGTTCCCATAGGGCATGCAATTCTGACTAACAACCCCATCCAAGGTGGACTGTATTTGATTTGTACCCACAACCAAGGCGGGCTGCATTATATTTTTTCCTCATCCAAGGTGGACTGTATTATATTTGGATGTCCTCATGTCAGGGCCATAGTGCTCTCAAGGGCAGTGAGTCAATTGCTCAAAGTACTGGGCACATTTTTAAGCTGAGGGACTGGACATGCAGCCATGCCAAGTGAAATCAGCTGACGTGGTCTGGTGGACTGCCGCAGCCTCTCACATACAGGCCAACATTTCATTTCACATTGATGTGCATATATGCAGTCTGTTAGTCAGATTCCTTTATCTGGTCCAAACATATGTCAAATGTAATTTCAGGTATCTTGCTTCATCCAGTACCCACTCCCCCGGAAGGTAACCCTAGCACCCTATCACCACCCAAGGCCCCATTACCTCTGCTGGACACTGACTCTACCAGCACCAATAGTGAGGCCCAGTGTTATGTGGAGATTGTGAGGGATTCACTGCACAAAAGCTGTCCCACAAGCTAAACTCGTGCACTGTCATTGGGTTTAATGGCTGTTGACATATGCATCCCAATAATGTCATGATGTGGCACATGGAAGGCTTTCATGAATTATGAATATGGTGAGGATTGGGCGATGGCCACTGTCACTGAAGTTGTGAGTTGTCCTACGTGATTGTGTGTGTGCATGTCTCCTTGATCAGCTATTTATGTGCTTTGTGTTACTGGTTACACCTTCACAACCTGCGGCTTGGCATCAGTCTCCTCACGATGTTCCTGTGCACATGTTTATGGTGAGGCCTGATGCAGGAGATTGTTTTTTTTTTTTTTTTTGGTGGCATGACATTTGCAATACTGTCATGTCAGTCTTCCATGCCATGTCCGTGAAACTTGTCATGTTAAATCTCCACTCCATGATCAGTGGCAGACTGGCCTATAGGTAAATCTGGGAACATCTTGGGAGGCATCTGCACCCTAGGTCTCTTTTGTGTTGTATTTCCACATTTTCACCTGCAAAAAGGATTGGGCTTGTTGTAGAAGTGTGATATGGGGCAAGTTAGCATGTTATTTCCAGTGCGTATTTTGGTTCCAAGTCCACCCCGATCCATGATGTTTGGGAATGCAACAAACCAGACTCTCACAATCTACATAAGCAGATGATCCGGCTAACAGGTATGCATTTGGATGATGTGTGCAGTGCATTGCTGGTGAGGTGTGGGTCTGGTAGGCTAACATGTCTTTCTCATGTGTGATGTTGCAGCAGGGTTCCCACTGATTATATTACGAATTGTTGCTGGTGAAGGGTGTGGGTGGGTGTCATAAGTCTCAATGCATGCAACTCAACCTTGATCACGTTAAACCCATTCTCTGTATCATTCGCGAGCTGGACCAGTTTCCAGCTGACTATTTGCAATCAATTGCATTGGCTGCAGCCTGCATTACCGGCAATAGTAAAGATGTGAAAAAGTATTCTGCCGAACTGAAAAGCCTGTATTCTTTTGGTATTTAACCAAGCAAGGTGGAATAGTCTTTGGATATATAATTCCATCTTTTCATCCTCTGCGGTTGTTAGAAATGTTCTTTTCCTAGCCTGATGTGGGGCTCTTGTGTGGGTCACATGCTCTTATCTTAATTTTCAGCTGTCGGAAATCTTGTGAGCACCTCTGTAGGCAGTAATCCCTGTTAGGAAAGATTCTCTTTACTGCACCTTTCCTTCCATCTTTATGGAACCCCTCAAACATGTTGCTTTTATTTTTTAATCTGACCTGTACTTTTTGCAGTGCAGTGAAGCCTTAAACATCACAGTACTGGCCTTTGCTCACATGTTAAGGGGAAACTGATATGTCCTTAAGGCTATCAATACTGGGAAACAGTGTTTCCCTTAGTCTTGTGACTATGTTGCTACTCGTGGTTACTTTTGTAGCACATGTGGTTACTTTTTATCATTGCACACAGCAACTTACACTGCAGTGCAATGGGGTTCATTTTTGTTTTGCCCTAGACTAACACTCAAAGGATTTTTTGGTTATTCTGAGGTGCTTAAAAGATGGGCTGGTGGCAGCAGTGACTTTTCCCCACTTCTTGGGGAATTTCGTTTTAGCTTAAACGCTTTTACCGCTTTTGGCTACTTACTGTGACTACTGGCCAAACATGGCCGTGCCACAAGGCTTTTCATCCATTCTTTTTGCGTCTTGTTGTTTAGCCTTCTTCCTGGCCTCAGAGGCCAGAAAGATCCTTATAAGGTCTTATAGTGCCTGGGAAAGCAGGAGCTTTTGGCGGGCTACTGGAGGGCTTTGTGTGTTTGCAGGCAGGATGTGGGCTGGGTCAGTCTGACCCCAATACACATCCTGGTATCTGTGTGTCTGAGAGGTATGCATGAGTGTTCCCGCAGTGGTCCTGATTGGACCACTGTGGGGTGTGTGTGTGGGCTAGTTCTGCCATTGGCTAGTGGGAGTTCCGACTCCTACCTGGCTTTTAGGATAAGAAGAGGGCCCCTGCATGCATTTCTCAGAGATCCTGGAAGAATTTGAAGGAGTCAAGAGCCGTCCAGCTGAGAAGACCTGCAAAGAAACCTGTAACCTGTCTGAAGGAGACCTGGCAACCAACTTCTGCTGCAGTCCTGGTGGAGCCCTGTCTGTCTCGTGATCTCCAGTAGGCCTGCAAAGGTGCTACGACCCCAGGAGTGGAGAGATCATCCATTCCCGAAGCCTACTCAGTGCCCAACACAAAAACTGTCTTTGGAAGTGCCCGGGAATTGTCCTGTGGCTGACCAGCTTCATTTTTGGGCTACCAGGCTATCTTTGTTGCCGTTCTGAGTTTCTGCCTGAAACTTGCCACACACTCAGCTGCCACTGCAACAACACCCACTGCGAAATTTCAGCATCCTGGCACCAAGGGGAATTGCATGTCTGGAGTCTGACCGCGGCTACTGAGTCCTACTGCATCGCTGTGCGTGGTATGCACGGTCCGAAACCTGCTTTTCTGACCCGCCTCCAGTCCCAAGAAGGGTGCTGCTATGTTTGTTTCTGCATTTCTTCATCAAGAGTCCTTGCACCAGCAAAATATCCTAATCAGAGAATCACTCGAACCTGCCACCTGTGAAAATCGAGGACCGTGGAATTTGGCAGGGAAAGCAAGCCAGGACACCCTTCCTTTGTTCTGGAAAGTCTTGGGAAGATTCAGAGTGAGGGGGGTAAGTTACTCAGCTTTCAACATACCCGTACACTCCCATTGTAAGTCAATGGACTTATCATATCCTTTAACTTAAACCTATCGGCTTTGCCAATACTTGCCTTGGCAAGAATTCTAACTGTTGGGGGTAATTTTGGACACTGTCTATCTTGAACCCTGGCTCTAAGACTCCATCACTGGACCCCAGAGACCCTACCTACATTTTCTCCTGCCTCCTGAGTGCTGTGTCTTTGTATCCTGAACAATAGGGCACAAGGCCCCAGGCAATTTAGGGTTGGACAATATTAGTTAGGGATTATCTCTGTGGACCTTTTTGTGTGTGATACTCACCTATTCATTACCTTGCCGGAGTATTTTGATTTGTATTCTGCACTTGAACCTGTGACTGTATATATATATGTATTTTAGTTTGATGGTATTGGTTGATAAGTCTACCTGCTTGTATTAATTTTTCTTCTAGTGTGTTTGGCCATAATTAAATAACTGTATTTTTATACATCCTGTCTAAGTGTAATTTGCGACCTCATTGTGGACCCTTTACACTCTCACCCTTCTGAAGGTCTTAGCCTAGACCGCCTGTCACTGCTACCTTAAACTGGTTTGGCTACAGCTTCCCAGTGTTGACCCTGTCACAATATAGGTTGGCCTTCTATACATCTGTCCACCAGGCCAGAATATAGGAAATCAGTCTTAACACTCCCCCATTCAAGTGCTCTTCTGGGATTACTAATAGTGCTGAGTGCAATGTGGCCAGCGAACAACAGCCCCTCCATGATGGTGGGAGATGCAAGTAAGCTTGTCGGCCGCAGACCCATTAGTAATCCATCAGTGCCGCCATTCCAGTCTGTGATCAAGAGAGTTTTATTACAGTGTTCATTTGTGCCAACACAGACTGTACCTTTGCTGTGAAAAGAGAGTCTATATTGTTCTTTCTTATGTACTTGGACCGGTTTTTCCATTGTTGCAATCCACGTTAGCTTTGTGATATGCCCTGTCCAGATGTGTGCACAGAAAGGGACCACTTGTGCTATCCTTTCCTTGCTATAAGTTACCAGTCCCTCTGCCAAGCAAGGTAGTGTAATATCCTGCCAATTGTTATTGACATGCTTCCGCCCTTTCACTGTCAGACAGGGTAGCTCCACACACTTGATGTTTTTTGTGCCTTCAGTGCATTTTCCAAAATCTGGGCCCACCATTTGCAGTTGCACACTTTGTGCCTGGAACGTTCCTTTTATTTTGCATAGCGCAAGATAAACCATGGATTGTGCCTCTATAAATGGGACTGCTTGTAGTACTAACACCTTGGAAGCCCCTGGCGTGTGTGGAATGAGTTAACACACATAACAGCTCCCATTCACAGCATTTCTTCCCAAACCACTCATATCAGAGTACCATGAATTATTGTGATGAATATCCTCAATCACATCAAAACTCGGCCCTTGAGACGTGTCATACGTTTGCTGTACTTCTCTTTTCGTTCTTCTATACACATTCTCAAGGATGGCCGCTTTATCAGAACTCTCAAAAATAACATTATACCGTTTTATAGTGGTCGACAATCTCCTACTTGTTGTAATCAACCTATGACGTATCCTGTATATTAGAGGCATTGAATACATTTCCATTATTATTATTAGCGTTCACGTTAGTGCTAATATATGTAAATCCACTCATATTATTAACATTTATATGGATCGTTCCATTTGGATAATATACAATAATATCTCTCCCCTTCCGACCATTTATAGGACCTCTCCTCATAATACCCTCCCCAATACACTCCCAGTAGTACTAGCAATATCACAGACCTCTGATATTACTGACCCACAATCTTTATATATAAATCTGAATGTATGTATGTGTGTGTGTATGTTATGTTTTTCTGGCTCTATAAGTCCACACGGTTAAACCGACGTCTACCACATTTTGCATGGATTCCTCTTTTGTCTTGGGCAAGATTGTAGTCTATGTTTGGATGCAAAAATCTTATATGCAAAACAATTTTGTGTATGTGTGTGTGTGTGTGTGTGTGTGTGTGTGTGTGTGTGTGTGTGTGTGTTTGCCCGGTTATTCCAATCCACACCGTTGAACCCACTTCTACCACATTTTGCATGGATTCCTCATTTGTCTGGGGCAAGATTGTAGTCTATGTTTGGATGCAAAAAATGTACGCCATACAGACCCTCATTTACAGATGCTTACCTCGATTCACTACAGTAGGTGCTAGAAGGAAACACCATTTTTAAAAGTGCCTGAAGCAAAATGTTTGATATGTTGGGTATTCCTTTAGAATGTATTAATATTGTATACATTTTGAAACAGTTTATTAAAGCATTTTTAAAGGGAATGCAAAAAAATAAGAATTTACATTTTTTTATCACGCCACTCCAAATATGGGAAATGGCAAGGTTACAGTTTACTTAAGTTCATTTAAGAGAAGAGAGCACAATCAATCAATCTTTCCTGGACATTTTCTCAAATGTGCTGAAGCCATTAAGTGACTGAAACATGCCACCCAAAAAACAAACATTACTTGGAAAAGCTCCATTGGATGCAATGCGAAAATCAATATCAAGAGCTTCTGAAACACAACAACAAACAGCAGCACGACTTGCCGACCAGAGGACAGGAGCAACTTTCTCCAGGGCAAATGAGATGCCAGAGCAAACTGAAGCAAGACTTGCTGACATGAGGACAAGAGCAACACCCTTCAGGACACATGAGACACCAGCGCAAACTGAAGCAAGACTTGCTGACGAACCAGGGCAAATGAGACACCAGAGCAAACTGAAGCAAGACTTGCTGACATGCGGACAAGAGCAACATCCTCCAGCGCACATGAGACACCACTTGATGAGGACACGGGCAACGCCGGGTACCCCAGCTAGGAATAATGTATGTCCACATTCTCTCATGTGTCTATGCCTTGGGTCCCTATTTAACAAATGGTTTACATTTGTTGTGTCTATCTTCTTATTTCCTGAAATAGAAGCACAGACACACAAGACAACGAAAAGGGAGAAACATACAAGACATACATTTTACACAAAATAAGAACTACCAATAGAGAGAAGAAAGAGAGAGGAGAGAGAAGAAAGAGTAGAAAGAGAGAGGCGAAAGAGAGAGAAAGAGAAGAAAAAGAGAGAGAGAGGAAGAGGTGGAGACAAAGAGCACATCCAGAAAAAGGAGAATACAGAGCTTGCAGCTGAGCTTCGGCCTGCCACTTGAGCGTGCCACCACACCCTTATCACCCTGGACAGGCTGGTGAGATACTCGGGGTACAAGTACTGTTACCCCTCATTTTAAGATATCTGTTGCACCAGTATGCTCTCTGGAGGTGCCCAACGAATGTCAGAGAGATGGACCCAGTAGCGTATTCATTTACTTTAACTGCAAGCTGAGTACATAACACCACTTCGTACAATCCATGGAACCGAGGGTTGTTCCATCTGCGTACAAATGTGCAAATATAGATATAGTCCCCATGCAGCAGTATTCAAGTGGTTAAATGCTCAGGATATATCACTGTAGTAGGTTCAGCATCTGGCATCTCTGTGTTCACAATCCTGGGAGGTGCAATCTGTCAGGAGACACATTTAATGACCCGAGTTAGTTTAGTCAAATACTCTTTGAATTCCTCTTCTAACACCACTGCAGCCTTATGTGCGCCTGAAGCCCTTCTTACAGGGCATATTGGAGTATGCATACGCCGGCCAGGACCAATTTGTGAGGTGAAATACGGTGGTCTTTGCTTGGCTGTGTGCATAGACTGAAAAGGGCCAGGGGCAAACAGTACACCCAGTTTTTCTTCAACGTGGTACACAGTTTGTATAACTTGCTTTTTAGGAGCCCAATTATTCTCTCCACAATGCCATTGGCCTGTGGGTGATAAATCGAACACATCTGATGCTTGATGCCAAGTAGTGCTGTAAGAAGTGTGTGCCATTATCTGACCTTAAAACCTTGCACACACCCCAGTTTAGGAAACGTCCCACACTAAAAACCTTGCAGCACACTTGGCACTGGGTGCGCACATGGCCCTGCCTCGACCCACCTTGAGAAAGGACAGACCACTACAATGAGGTACCTAAATCCATTACAACACTCACCCATATCAGTGTAGTCTATGTGTAATTCACGGAACGGCCCAGCAGGGCGTGGCAAGGTGCCATGTAACATCCGTAGTGTCATCCCTGTACTGAAACTTTGACATGTGGTGCAATGTATGACCATTTCTGTAATGCTTTCCTGGATGTTTGCTATAACCCAGTCCTCTTGTATGTGTGCAGCTATGTGCTGTTTCGAACTGTGAGATGGGTAGGGTAATTGTTTAAAGGCTACAGCTAGCAGCTCCTGAGGCATTACTGTCTTCCCAGAGCTCTCCTGCCTCCATAAAATATCTGTTGGAGATTGCTTACAAACTCTCCATAACCAGAACTCTTTCTCCCTTTCAGGTGCCCTTCCTTGTAGTTCGATAATCTGGAAGATGGGCAATGCTGTGTAAGTTGCTAGATGCTCTCTTGCTGGTGGGGCAGTCACAACATACTCAGTGGGTATTTCATTTTGCAGATATGCTGCCATTTTGGCTGCCACATCTGCGGCTGCATTCCCCATTGATATTTTGTCTGTCCCGATAGTGTGGGCGGTGCACTTAATGACCACCAAAACAGATGGCTATGATAACGTTCAACCAGCATTTCTAACAGTGCTGCATGCTGCACTGAGAATCTATCTGACCTCCGAAACTCCCTCCTCCTCCAGCTGGATAGACCGGCATGTACCATTGCAACGTATGCTGAGCCTGAATATATTGTGACATGGCACCCTTGTGATGCTCTCAGTGTTTCGATGAGGGCCACAAGTTCTGCCGCTTGTGCAGAATAATTCGTAGGCAACCTTTTCATTACCACCGTCTTGTACTCCCCTTCCACAAGTGGTACCACTGCTTCCCCTGTCCATCTCTGTTCAATCTCCTGATCATTTGTGGATGACCCCTCAATGAAAGTATCTCACCCTCTGTCAATGCACAGTTCCTTGGTTTCGGAGTGTCATTCTCAGCCCTCTCATATCTAGCACAGTTGTGCACTGTCAGGCCCTCTGTAGTAGGCATGTCTGTTAAAAAGGTGGCAGGATTCACTGTTTTACACCTAACCACATGAATCTGAGGTTTAGAAATGTTGATCTCATATGCCGATGACCTTTGCATAGTCAGGGTTGATTTTGAACTTGAACTTCCTAGAATAGCAAACAAAGAATGTTCCACATACAACATTACTGAACACCCCATAACAATCATAGAACAAAGGAAGCAGCTGCTAAAGCTTGTTCGCATGCAAACTGCCCTTGCATCACTGCATCCAAGGTTCCACTATAATAGGCCAATGGGTTGTGGCCCATGGTGCTTTTTTGTGTCAACACTGCTGTCATAAATTGACCATCAGTATGTGAAAACAAATACAATTCTTGTGTATAATCTGGGGTGGCCAGTACGGGTGCCAAACTAATCACTTCTTTTAAGTCGTCAAACTGTCTGATCATTTCAGCTGTCCATTGTAACTTGTGGTTCTTTGTCTTTTGAACTTCTTTAAGAGCGTGTAGAAGTGATCTTGTGTATTCTGCATAATCTAGAATCCAGGCCCTCCAGTAATTACATAGGCCCAGAAACCTCTACATCTCTTTAAGTGAGGCGGGTCTGCGGGTGGCGTGTACTGACGCTGCCCTGTTGGTTAGTATTCTCTTACCATTCAGTGACATGAACTGTCCCAAATATATTACATCCTGTTGGCAATATTGCAATTTGGCCTTATCAACCTTGTACCTCTTACAGGCCAGCAATTGTATGAGTTCAATGGAGTACCTTCGGCAGTGCTGTTCACTGTCACTACACACTAGCAGATCGTCCACGTACTGGATAATCATGCTCAGTGTATGGAACCTTGGAAATAGCCCCAGCGAATCCCTGCAAGTAAAGATATTTTCCTGATAGTTGAAAGTTTCCTTCCATGATACATGATTTGGTTGCACCAGAGACCACCATGAATATGAACTGCTTATTTCCTATCTCCGCCCCTACCAAAGGTTCCTCTTCAGGGTGTGTAGTCGTCAACAAGACCAGACACACGACTGCTCTCTATGGTCTGTCCTAATCAGGATACATGTTCATTCCGGGGAATGAGAAGGGGCTATCTCCTACTACTGCTGCTCCCTCAAACGGAGCGGCAGCCCCATTTGGTACCCTGTTTACCAGGGCAGCACCACCCTGTTGCTGCTGTGGCAGATGCTGCACTTGCATGTCAGATGCTTGAGGCTTCTGGTTACATATTTGGTGTTGCCCCTGGGAGAACCCTTTGCTCGGGTATCCTTGACCCTGTAGCGGATACCCTAATCATTGAGGTTCTTGAGGCCCTTGGCCCTATTGATGTGGCCCATAATTATACCCCACTGCAGTCCTGCTCCTGCATTCACTTGTGAAATGCCCCCACCTTAAACAATTCCAACATTGAGACAGTCCGAACCCATATCCCCTGGATCCAAACCGTCCTCCCCTTGCTCCTCGAAATCCCCCTTTTCCTTGCTGGAGCCCCCCTTGCTGCTACTGTGGGCTGGGGTACTGTTGCCCCCAACCCACTGCCCTTGTCCTCCTTCAGCCAATAGTCCTGCAATAGTGGCACTCACCACTTGCTGGGTACTCTCTGTTCCTTGCATCTGTACTGACGTCGACACAGGCACCTGGACAGCTACCTTTCTTCTCCACCAATTTCGCTTCATCCCCCTGACGCCTTTGGGCCATTTCCCTTTCACGCTCCTTAATCCTTTTATAATGATGCACTAGTATACTCTGTATTCCGGCCATCCCTTTGCCTCAATACCCACAATCGTATCCCACACTGTCTGCGCTTCCTTTGACAATCCCCTCTTTACAATAAAATAGAAGAATGGTATTAATTGATCCCATGGCCCACCCGTCTCAGCTCTCCACTTCTCTTGCATTTTAAGAATAAATCTAGCTGGGTCCTCATCATCACCCATGGTATACTGCATTAAAGACTGTAAATCGGGGGTATCTGGGAAGGCACTCCATATTGCGTCCCATACCTTTGCCCTAATGCCATTAAATGGTGCTCCATCAAGTGCATCATTCCCCAGGGTTACTCCCAGGAATCCGGCCTTAACCCACATGTCCCCAGCCTGGTCCCCAATTACGGCAACCAGCAGGCTCTTAAATTCCCCTATTCCCCGGGGCACCCCCATTGTTTGCTTCTCAAATTTGTATATCCACTTTCTCGCCCCTGCTGTGAGCTGTGGGAGTGCCTTGATTAAATAATTCTTATCCATTTGGGGCCAGGGCACATATTGTGCCCTCCCTGCACCCTTATGTATGAGGGGCATTTGCATGTTTGCCCTACTTCCCACACCTTTCTTCACAACTCCTCTTCTCTTCACACATTCCATCTGGCTGGCCCTGATCCTCAACCTGCCCCCCTGTCCATAGGCCTTCTACTTGGGGGGATATTTTCTGCTGCCTCTTCACCCCTCCCTTCTCCTTCACTCTGATCTACCGTAAACATATCAACAGCCCCTTCCTCCTCGTTCTCTCCCAACAACGTATTCTCCTCTCCGAGGATGATCCACCCACCAAGGCTTCTTTCTTTCTCAACACCTACATGTCTTATACCTTCAGTATCCATTTTAAGCAGCACTTCCCCCGACTTCCATTCTCCCGACACTTCTCTCGATGCACCTATATCCCTTGCTGTTCCCGGGGATGTCTGCATCCTTCTCAGTTCTATTAATAATCCTGTAAACGTATCCTCAAACTCACTAGACCTGTAACCCACCGATGCTGGTACTTCAGGTGGGTGGGTATATGGAGGTGGGTGAGCGGTAGCCTGTAGTTTTGCTAGCACTGTGGGAGATCCTACCATATCAGAAGGGGTCCCCATTGCAGCGCATACATAGTTTGGATTAGTATGCCGTTCTGTGGGATATGTTGTCAAGGGATATAACCCCCTACCCTCCACTGATGCCCAGCCTTCTCCTTCTCCCTTCCTACACTCCCCATCTTTCTTTCTATGCACCTTGACTCCATTCCTTTGATCTTCTGCATCTTCGAACATGCGCAAAGTCAGAGAATTTCTTTTCTCTTCTGCAACTACTTCCCCTTATATATTGCTACTAGAAATGTGGACATGTGTTCCAAAATACTCTTGTTGTGGGAGTCCTGCCCTCAGCAAGGCATCCCCCCGCGTCCTGTCTCTGCGATCTACTGTTTATGATATTTCTCCACGCTGTCATGATACAGTGACAGGGCCTTGTAAATGTGCTCTATTGGTTTTCCTACCCCCATGCTATTGACGTCTATCTCCTACTGACCCTGCAAAGCCTGTCTAATGCAAAACGCATGCTGCTGCTCCCTTGTAACTACAAAAACAAGAAAATCAACCCCCATCCTTCTCTCTCACCCTTCCATATGCACACACATCTCTCCACAAAATCATACAACACCACACCACACCGTGACTCACACAATTACTGCCCCTTCTAGGGCCTGTTTTTCACCCAGAAAACACAACCACCATAAATTAAAACAACGCGCTAAACTAACAAGCACTACTTTTTCCAGGCCTACTACTTATACAAGACCACTTATTTCCATATACCTCCTTTAAATATTATACTGCCTTGTGGTACCACCTTCCCTCCCCTTCCGAAGAGGGTATCCCTGCCTTACCTTATAACGGCTTACCTAAACACTCTATTCATAGTACACATTTTAACAACAAACAACCCTGACCACATCAATGACCTCGCTCTCCACGTGCTCACACCTTTCACACCTCCCCATGCACCTGTCCCCTACTGGTTATCTCTGGGGGGCAGTGGGATCACGCCAGGGTCACCAGTTAAAGGCATGCCCCTGAACTCTCACAGCAGAGAGAATACAACCAGCTAGGGAAGAAAGGCCCAAGTCAATCTTGTAAGGATAACAAGTTTTAATATCACAGGCAGATGAGAGCAACAGCAAAGAACTCTGCTGCTAATAACATTCTGCCGAAAAGTAGTACACGCAGAATCTTAAAAAGGAATCATTGTCATAGATGATGCAATACATACAGTGAAAACCCGCGTGGCTCATTGGATGGACCCTACAAATGTACTACCTTTATCCATAAGGGATGGCAGTGTATTAGTCCCAGCCCAGTCCGTCTGTCTTCCATCTCGTGGGTGCTGCGGGAGCTCATCTTTTTCTCACTTCCAAGGTCAGAAAACAAATTAATTATACGCTTACTATACGGCTTGTTTCATCACTCATACTGTGCACTTGGCAGGCCTTAAGATGAACAAACAGGAGGTTCTGGGGCACTCTCACACACGCATTTCACTCACTTCCTCCACATCACCTGGCTCCAAGGTCTCCACGCTTGTTTTGAACTATAATTCATCCCTCCCAGCACCTTGCAATACAAAATAGCAATGTTGCTCACGGCTTGGGCCACACCAAGTATTTAAACTATAATTGCTTATATTAACTTGGGGTCCTGTTGAACAGGAAGGTGTCCCTCTCACTATTCCTCTGCCCCCCTGGCTCATCACAGTGCCTCGAATGCATCTCGCCTCACTTTAAAGTACCTGGGGGAGGGGGGGTGAGGGCTGTCCTATTCCCAACAACGTCAATTTTGAGTTCTTTGTATTTTTTCCTTGGATTATTTGGGGAAGCACCTTTACATGTTGATGGGACAGCATTGTACTTTTTATGTTATGGGGCACACACTGTTTGCCTATCGCAGTCACGCATTCTCAGGGTGTTGTTATGGGCAAGCTGTGTTGGCCCGATTATATCATTGAACACCATCAGGGTTGTGGCTTTAGTGTGAGTATTCCAGAGGGGCTGCTATTCATGTGAAGTAGGTTTCTACTACCTGGTTGTGTGTGTCCTGCCCATGTGCCCTTTGGCCTAATAAGGAAATGTGTGGTGCCTGTGGATGATTGGGGTGGCCCTCCTGCACGACGTGTGCCAATATAATGTAGGACACAACATGCCACAATGATTTTGCATACCACAGGCGGTGCATTTATCAATATGCCACCAAAGTGGCCAAGGGATCAGAAGCATGACTTGATCACTCCAAATGTGTGCTTCACTATGTTCCTAGTGGCTATGTGCACTACTGTGTAGCACGCCTCACCTGGGATGACTGGATCCATGATCGGTGTCAACAGGAATGTTGAGAGCAGGTAGCCACTGTCCCCTGCACTGAACAAAATGGTTATGATTTGCATATATTGACATTTCCTGTGTTCCTGTACCTTAATGACTGCTGGTGTGTGCATGAAAGTTGGTACTCACCCGCAAGCTAGGTGTTTCCTTAGGTTCCCCATGCCAGGGGCTGGCATATGGGGGAATGCCTGAAGATGTAGCTGTCATGTGTGTATCCTAGTTAATTGGCATAGAAATACATGATGTGTCCATTGGCATTAAAGATCACCTGCACATTGATGGAAAGCCAATGTTTCCTATTGTGATGAATGTGCTTTGTCTCGGGGGTGAGGGTGTTTCACCGCTACATGGGTGCTGTCAATTGCTCCCAGGACCCGGGGAAATTGTGCAAATGCATAGAATTCCTGGTGCACTCTCTGCCTTGACTGCCGTGTGTGGCATGTGAAGATGCCTATGCACATGTTCTGGGATGCAGTGCAAGACCTGGTGGAGGCACCTTGATTGTGTGGGCTTTGATATACCACCCACAATGGCTGTGGTATGCTGGAATTATCCTGTGGCCAGGAAGTGTAGGGCTTACAGCACTTTGCCAAGGGCTGGCATTGACTCTGAGCACATGGTGGATGATAACAGATCATTCTTCCACTCTCTGACAAGGTATGACATGGGGATGACATGGGGAGACATGGGGAGGGACGCAGGATCTTTCATGCACCTCTTCATCTGGCATCCCAAATAATGTTGTTTGTGGATGGAATATTCTGGCCCTCCTCCTCATGCTCCTCCTTCCATGTGGTAATATCAGTGCTAACAATGCAATATCTGAATTCTGGCACTTGTATGTTCATTGGGGTTGCATTGTGCTTTTATAGGTGAGCTTTCATTGTGCTTTACGATGGGTAACTTGTGCCGGTAAGATCGCAGGATGATCGTTCTTGTTTGGAGTGTAAATTATTGTGCAATAGCTTCTCGGAATAGGGTTTAATTTTGCATGTTCCACCCCCTTTCTATTCTTTGCGCTGGCCCGTGCCACACCTCCCGTGCAAAGCTCTCACGCAGGACGCTTAGTGGGAGACGCCAGCGCAAAGTACAATCTCTGAATCAGAAATTGTTTTTTAGCGTGGCGCAAAGTGTACTTTTACAGTCCAAAGTCACTTTGCGCTGTGCTATCATTTTCTAAATGAGATCCAGGATTTTTAGAATGCATTCAATACAATTAGTTATTGATTGCGCTCTAAACACCATGATTGGCAAGGTGGAGGTCAATAACGATCTCCATGTGCTTATAAAAAAACATGAAGTGGTTTTGTCAATGAATATTACAACCAAGCCTGTTAAGCCAAGTTAATAGAGCCTTGTCCTTTAATCCCTTTGAAGGCCCCAGTGAGAGTGCCTATAGCCATACTACTAAGCGGAAGAAATACAGTGCCATCTACTTGCAGTCTGGAAAATAAAATTAAAGCAGCTTGAACTCAATAAATAGAAATTGTTGTTTCTTGCACTGCCTAATTCTACCTGACATTTGATAGCCTTAAAACGCGCTGATGCTTGAGGAAAGGAAACACACTTCCAAGGCAGAACTGTTGACCACGTGTTGCATAATGAGTTAACAGACGATGATGTTGAAGCAGGTGTATTCCAGAAGCTCCAAAAGGCAGTTCTGCAAATCCAATTCAAAGGACACATTACTTCAAAAGTTGGCACTATAAAAATGAATATCATGCTTGGAGGCATGTCATCCCATTGTAGTGTGGTGTTCACCAACCCATAACATCACTGCTTACAATAAGACACAGGGGAAGCGGAGGAGAAGGGTGTTGTCGGGAAAGGAAGGCTAATAATAGACAAAATCCATTCCTTTTTTGTGAACCAATACTCTAAACTTGCCACCTCAGACCTGTCTCTGTGGTCTCCTCCTGGAAGAGGTTTTTCTTCTGTTCAAGTTCCAACTCTCCTTATGGGAGTTTTGGGGGCTGGGATGCTGGTATTGTGCCTGTACAGAGAAGGTCCCATTTTCACCTTACAGGGGAAGTTTGCTCAGAATATCTTTTGGCCCAGTATATCAGGCATGTATTTTTGAGCATACTTTGATCGATCGTAAAAATGTTTCAAATGCATTTTACCTTAGTTTTTCTCACGTTTACACATGCAAAACTGATGAGTCGGGCACAGTCATCTTATGGTAAACTTATCCGTTGATCCATCACCCTGAGTTCAAGTGTCCTCGCGGCAGTAATTTGGTTCACCCGCCCCTAAATCTGACATAACCTGTCAAAACAATATGCTCCACCTATTCTCATGACCTTCGTGGACAGCGTAGCCAAACATACCCTGTCATCACCCACGTCATACCATTACTTAACGCAGAACCAGGAAGATAAACACAGACTTCCACACACAGTGTGATTGTTTTGTTTCCTTTCCTTAAAAGGAGAAAATTACGTATATTTTGAAGAAAACAGCAATAGTCGAGTACTTATATTTTTAACATAACGCTCAAAATAGACAATTCCGTCCACCAAAACATTGATAACTTTTGCCAATAGAAGTAAACATTGCATGATTTGCATTTTTTCAATAAGCGTCAACTTTCATCAAATATCGCCGATTACATTGATCAATCGATTATTCCCTGTATTTGCATTCTGTAGTCAAAGTTCCCTGTGGTTAAATCTTATGCGCTTTTGTTCCAACACTGATGTTTTATCGATGCACATGGTGTTCTGTTAGTGAGAAGAAAGGAGTTGTTTGACTTTGAAATGCAACACTTTTCCATCTGCACGTTTTCCGACCATAAAGGCAGTCATATTACTCCTTATTACTCCTATCGCAAATGGACAGATTGGTGCTTGACGATCATCCCAGCATATCGATATCATAGATGAATTGTTGATGATTATTGACCAATTCCCCAAGCTGTAAACAGATTCCAAGCCCAGGTCCCAATGTTCCAACTACCCTCATCAATGTGATTTTGGATCCCACTGTGTGTAACCTTTTGATAGCCTGAAACACAGTAGGGGAGGAGTCATTTATGTATACGCAGCAAGCTGACCCGGCCATTTTGCAAACTCCTCCTCTCTCAGCAAGCATGGTGTTGAGCACCATTCTATTTTGAAGTGCAACCACTGTAATAGCTCTCTGTTCTAACTTCATATTGAATAATATATCAGTGGTCCCTTTAATTTTTTTTCTTAATACTCGGGCCAACCTTCTAATATCTTGGGAGTTTACCGCTGGGCCCCAGAAGGGAACTATTGCGTTGGCCACATCCCCTAATATTTGGCCAGGCGTGTTGTCATCGATATCCCTCATAGGGCGATGTTGTAATATTTCTGCAGTTGATGTCAAGTAAACACCTGGCAACAGTTTTCCTAAGTAACACGTTCCCCTCCAATATTTGGGTAACAATGGATATGCTTGTTTCCCACAGACAAAGTAAATGGATCCCCCAATGTACAAGGGGCTTGTCTCATTCACCAAAACTGCAGTGTGCATACAGTTGTCATATGTAACCAATTACTGAGAGTCTTCTTTTCTTAAACAAAATGGTACCATGTCAGGATTATTGTTGATGGTGTATGCTGGGGGAGTTGCTTCCCTATTTCCTACCGGTGACATTCTAAATGATATCATTTATTGGTATGGCCTAGAATTCCTAAATGTGTTTTTGGTAGAGGCGGTGTTGGTAGTGCTTTTGTTAGCAAAGACAGAGCATCCCAGAGGCAGTACACCTGTTGATCAAACACATTGACATGTGTCCCATCAAAGTTACCAGTGGTGCTATCATTCCATCTACCCAAAAACAGAGACCTAAAGGAAGCATAGCAAGCAGTTGATAATAGGAGAGTATATACGTACCAATTTAAACCTTTCTCACTGTGTTGTGGGAGGTGAGAACATACCCAAAAATGTGTCCAGTTCAGGATCGAATGAGTATCAATCATTATTCTTATGAGGATGTTATTGAGATACCCCTCTCTGTGTTCAAGATCAAGGGGATGAGGGGTATGGGAATGCACATGAAAGGGAGACAAGGTAGTCGAGTTGACCATGGGCAATAGTGAGATGAGTTACAATTACACATTTGTCCTTAGTCAACCATAATCATTTAGACCTGGTCTCTCCATTGGCAATACTTGCCATGTCCTCACTCCTACATGCCCCAAACAGAGGCAGAGGGCCTCATTCCGAGACCAGCAATAGCTGTGACAGAAAAACTGGCAGGCTGCCGCCGGACCCGAAATACCATTCCACCTCCATGGTTTCCAAAATCACTGGGGCATTACAACCGGGGACCTGGTAATTCCGGAGGTGGAGTTCTGTAAATTCCCATTCCCATGGAGTCCCATAGGATTCCATTGGGACGGGGACAATGGAAACACTGGTTCCATCCATGACGGGGCCGGTGTTTCCATTTCCGCCTGCAGACAGGGGGCGTTGCTCCCGCCAGGTCACACCTGGCGTGAGTGACAACTCACGCATGCAGAACTCGGAATCAGCCGGTCCCGAAACAACGGTGGCCTCACTGAAACAGGCTCTATAAGTTACTCCGCGTATGGCACCAGCCACATGGACAATCTTGCTTGTAGTCTTCCTTTCCCTGCCCCCTCTACCTCCAGGCGTTTTTGGGGGTATGGAGGGAATATAGTTGGTTTCTTGTGGGTGCAGTATTTTACCACACTTTCCTACTTACAAAATGTCATTCCCCAGCTATTTCCGTGTTCGAAGGTTATATTTGGACACTCCGGGCACAGAGTGATCAGTGAACAGGGTGTCAGCATCTGTGGGAGGAGGTGAACAATCTGGCTACTCAAACTCAGAATCAGTGTATTTGCCGTCACTGAAAGACACATACTTGGGGACGTGCCCGTGTTCAGAATCTCCTAGCCCCTCTTTTACCCATTTCTCATAGGACAAAGGCAAGGGCACTCCTTTTAGGTGTGTTGCATGGATCCAGTGCTTCTTCCAGTCCACTCGAACAGCCGTCTGAGTGGCCCGTATCACCAGATACGGGCCTTTCCAGCGAGCTCCAAGACTGGATTTTCGCTCGAAGTTCTTTATGAGTACATAATATCCCAGTCAAATGCGGTGACCAGGGCCCATGTATTTATCGGGCAGTGCTGCACGAACCTGTTGGTGAATCAAATGCACATTTTGAGCCAACTGGTCAAAATAATCAACCAATAATGGATATTCAATGTCAGACAGTTTCTTAGGTCTGGGTGCATTCCATACATTAGCAGATCTCCCCATCACTATCTCATAGGGAGAAAGGCCATTTTTTTACTTGAGCTGTGGTTGTCATGGACAATAGAGCTAGAGGTAGGGCATAGGCCATTTCAGTCTACTGTGGGCACACACCTTCGCTAGCTTGTTCTAAAGTATTCCATTGTGACATTCCACCAGACCGGCCCTCTGAGGATGTCTGGATGAATGTAATTTCTTTTGATCTGTAACTCATCACACTGTTGTATTATGGTGGCAATAAAATGAGGTCAGTTGTCGGACCGTATTACTCTAGGTAACCCAAACCTAGGGAAGTACTCTTTGATCAAGTCTTTTGCGGTTGACATAGCAGTATTATCCTTGAGGGGTAAGGCCTCAACCCATTTGCTCAATGCACATATTACTACTAACACATATTTGTAATGTTGGCATTGCTCCATTTCAATTAAATCAAAATGTATAACTTTGAATAGCATGGAAGGTGGTCCAAAACTACCATTAGGTGCTGGTGTTCCCTTCTCAATGTTATGCTGCAGACAGATCATACAGTTCTGAACTAGTCGTTCCGCAATTTTGGGGATGTTGTTATTTCTCCATACTGGGTCTAAATGTTTACGAATGCCTTTTGCACTAATGTGAGCCAGCCCATGTGCCATAGTAACTACAGCTGGTACATAAGCGTTGGGCAACATCCATCTTTGTTTGTCATAATCAACCCAACATCCTTCATCATCCAACCTTGCTGGTCCAGAACTCCATTGTTCATTTTCCTCTGCTGTGGCCTCAGCCTGAATTTATTTCACACTGCTAATGCCCTCTTCCTTCATCCCACTCTTAACGACCCACCTGGCAGGTCCTAATACATGCATTCCTGATTGTGGATCTGTGGCAGTTTGCTTAGCTATTTTGTCTGCAAATGCATTCCCTTTCCCAATATCGTCAGTTATTCTCTGGTGTGCAAGTTGGTCATCTATGTATTGTATTAGCGTGCAAGAGAAAGGTAATTCAAGCGTATCTAATTGTGCCTTGATGGCCCTACTGTAAATGCTAGGGCTTTCTGTGTACATGTGGTATTCTGGGAAAAATGAAGGAACGTCCCCCAAGGGTAAAGGCAAACAAATATCTGCTGTCCGGTTGTGTGGGTATGCTAAAAAATTCATTTTTTAAGCCAATCACTGAAAAATGTGTAGCCTGCATGGGGATCACGGTTAGAATGTTAGTGATGTCAGGAACAATGGGAAACTGGGGCAAAACAACCTTATTAATAGCTCTCAAATCAATAACAAAACAGTAAGGAAATGCATTGTCACCTTTCTTGTAAACCACTAGTTTCGGGCTATTGCATGTGCTACCAGAAATCTCTTCTATCACACCTTGATGTACGAGGTCAGAGACAATACTTTTGAGTGCTTGCTCCCCATCAACTGAAACCTTATATTGGGAAATGTGAGGCAAAGTGACACCGGTTGTTAAAACTATACGCACTGGTTCAACATCTAAAATTCCAACAACATTGTCATTAAGTGCCCACAGATGTGTAGATACTAGGTGCAGCTCACTGGGTAAGGGCAAAACCATGAATTGAGAGTGGGATTCTACTGGGGAGAAATGATCAAGTAAACTCTGGCCGGAGAGCAGTAAATTACTGCGTGTAATTCTTTCGATAAGTTCAGTCCCCGCAGATTTTCACTGCATTTGGTTGTTAACAAAAAGGGACACGAGTCAGTGAAAGGCCCTAGAGAAATTGGCACAGGTTAGGAGACCGGGCTTACCAACAGAGTGCCAGAGAACCCTGCTAATACATTTTGTTGCCCTGGCAGGGGGATGTCAGGTACCCTTGTGCGGTAAATAGAGCATTTTTGAGCTCCTCTGTCCACTAGAAAAATGTGTGCCCTATCCCCAACTTTCATTTTTATGTAGGGTCCTTTCTGGTCTACGGCGATAGGGGTGGGTTCCAGCTCCAGCTTCGGGCTGTCCTAGTGAAATAAAATATTGTTGGATGCATAATCTTCAGAAAAATAAGTGTGGGTAGTGTTGTCGAAAATGTTTGCGCCCCTAGTATTATGTTGTCAATCTTGATGCCCTGCATTACTGTCGTATTGCTGGTTCTGGGAGAACTGACTTCTGTTTGGCCCCTGCATGCAATTTCTACGTGCTCTCGACCTTCTACCGGACATCCCATTTGCTTTCTGCTGGAGGATTGGACACTGTGCCAATGGGCTTCGTGTTTACAATAGGCACACTGGTTCACATTCACATTTCCCATGTGTGGGGTTAACTGACTTCTAGGCTGGGCATTCCCTCCCCTTGGTCCCCTTGCAATTTGCTGCAAGAGCACCCTAGTTTTTAAATAAACCTTTTTCATTTCAATCTTCTACATCTCACTGTTCAGGCTATTCTCATAATACTGGGCCATATGTAGGATTTCGGATTGTGATTTAGTCTGCCAGGCTTTTTCAGAGGCAGTGCTTTGAGACTGAATGTCAGGCAATAGTCCACACACACATTTATCAACAATCTTTTCCCTGGTTCAGTACTAAAATCCTGGCCACCTAAATCTGAGAACACTTGCTCGAACCTATTAAAGTATTCTGTGGCCCCCTCTGTCTCCCCTTGCATGCAGGCGGTCAACTTATCCCAAATAATCCTTTTCTCTGGCACCAAGGACTGAAGTTTTTTCACAATTTGTTTAGGTAATGTCTGTATGCATTGTGGAGGTTTCTCTCCTGCCTTCCTTGTCCTTTCTGCCTGCAAAAGGGCAGCCCATGTATAGCCAAATGCAGTTGCATCGTCTATGATTGTGACCTGTTTCCATAAATCTGACGGTAATATGACAGGGAATAACACTTCTATGTCCCCTAAAGTGAAAACTGAGGAGTTTAAAAAGGACTCAATGTCTTTATAGAACCCTGTAGGATTATTTCTGATGTCAGGGATGGATTGTTTAAGAGTGTTAACTTCCTATCTTGAGAAGGGGACATGTACAAATTGAGAGATAGAATGCGCAGCGATAATCCTTGCAGGTCCATCGCCCTCGCATGGTTACTCTTTCTGTGGTAGAAGGGTAGGGCGCACTTCCCTCATTTGTAATTGCACAGAGGAATTCTATAACCTATTATTTATTTAAGAGCAAGGCTATGTCGAGTGAGTTTGGAGGGGTGTCATCAACAAACAAGTGTTTGTATATTTTCATAATATCCGCTGGACAACACGATTTCTTCTTAAGACATTCGTCTTGCAAATATTCAGCCATAACTTGCAACACCTTCCTTTGAATGGATGGGGAATATTGTTTGGATCTCCATAGGGGAGATAGAGGCATCTGAAATCCATCTGAGAGTGTCTCTTGTGATGACGTGCATTTCTTCACTATTCCTAATGCGTACCTGCAAAATTCTTTTCTGGACATAGGATGCAGCAAGTGTGTGACCTGTCTCTCTAATTAATTTTAATTGATATAGCTGGTCTAGTTCCCGTTTAAAGGAAAATAATGTTAACATGTGTTCACGTATTTTCAGTGGTGTATAAGGTATAGGTAAAGAAATTCAAATCCTGCACATTCTGGCAGACTACAGTGTCGGTAAGATCACCCTAAATCTGGACCAGGTATTGCCCCATTTTTCCTAGCAATACTTTCTGTTCAGGGATGTTTTCATGATCTTTTAGAGAGCTAGAAGCAGCTGCTTCATTACCTTCTTCTATTTCTTCTCCTGACACTTTTTTCTCACATTCTCTAGTGCACTATGGTTAGCTGGATTTTGACGACGGCTTAGCCTCCATTCCCAGTAGTTTCTTAAGATACTTTTGTACTTGTTCAGGTAACCCCTGACATAATATGCAGTAAACTAAACCCACTGTTTTATCCCAGGGCTCTCTCGTCTTGAGACACCATTTCTCTTGAATTTCTTGAATATATTGAAGTGGGTCTTCGTCCTTATGCATTTTGACTGTCATGATTGGGCTTACATCCGATGTGAATGGGTATTGCACCCTTAGAGCTGGCCATACGGCAACTCGGCAGTTATTTAACAACTCACCATCATGTGACATGTTTTGTGCAGTCACTACAGGATATCCTGCTGTAGAGGAGGTCCCAAGCATGACCAGCACTCCAACCGTCCATTTTGAAGTACCAGGAACATTCACTCCGAAATATGTGATGTAGGATGAGCAAATAAACCAGCAGAGAGCCGCAGTGGGGCTCTGTCCAGTACCTATCAAAAGAACAGCACCTGTTGAAGTACCAAGCCCTAAGAAAAACTGGACAGTAAGGTACCCATTGAGAAAGCCATATCGACAGATGAAACAAAATGAAGAGTGTCAGAGCACAGTCCCTGAAGAAGCTAAAAAGATACTGAAGGAAAATGAATGGTGACGTCACAAGAACCCGGACTGACTCACACATAGAAGATATGATGACCTGCGAATGACGAAAAGAGACGAAACACCTTGGACAAGGGACATCATGATCCTAAAAGTGAAATAACAATGTCAAAATGCTTATGCCATGAGCATGATGAAGATATTCAGTTAGTTTACACGTGTACATATGCATGGAACCGCAAGAAGCAACGAATCGTGAAGCTTGCTCATGCTTAGTAGTAAAATAGATTACGGCAAGCGCCACCTATACATATCTACCTCAAAAGGAGCACTTCATATAAGTATACTTCCACTATGCACAAGAGCAGAATCAACCAAAGGTTACTAAAGGTCTCAGGAGAAGAGCCCCTCAGCAAGCAAATCAAAAACTAAAGACAGAAAGAAACCCAGACGCATGCACATCATGCCAAGAAGCCAAGGTCGTATCGGCTGAAATAGACCAACAGTGGATACAATTAATGAAGCGAAGAACAGATTATCCTATTCTGAAAGGTCAAGATAAGCCACAGAAGGCAGATGGTTGGCAAAATTAAATCAAATACACGAACTGCATGAAGAATAAGACGATTTCACAGTGTCTGAATCACGTGACCAGCCAAGCGAGAAGGAATTAAACTTTCACACCTACGCGTGGCCGCATGCCATGCACAGATATCTTAACTTTTCCAGACCGAGAAGCAGTCTCGAGGCCAATCTCAAAGAAATAATTGACACATGATCACTGAAGTGATGATTGATTGTAGCAATAATTGGAGGAAGGCTGGGGGTGCAGACGAGCTCCCTGCACCTGGCCAGCTATTCTGCACGCTGCTAAGCTAGTGGAAAAGTATGAGTGGGGTTGTTGCCAACCAAATCATAGTGGACCAAGTAATCTAGGGACCTATAGTAGTAGAACCAATGAGGCGTGGTACTTTTAGTGACGTCTACAGTAGCCATTTTGAAGGAAGGGCTTAGATGCTCCTCTTGACACTGTTTATCCAATCCCCTCACTCCGTTACCATATACAGATATAGTACCTATATTAAAGTTACCTTCTTCAAAACAGTAGAATTATATGCACCATTTTAAGCTTTACACGTCAGTGATGATGAGTTTTTAGTATAAAAGGTGTGTATTTTATGAAGTTCATTGGAGTTGTTGAAGCGAGAAGGAAGATCGAGCGATTGCTGATATTCATGAACTCCTCGTTTTTTGTACTTGTCATTAAACAGACTCCCTTTGCCAAACCATTGAGTTGTCATTATTGATTTGATGCTAGAGTATTAATCTGCATCCCCATCCATCTCATGGGTGCTGCTACTCACCTTAAAGTGCTATTGGGCAACCCCCAGCTTTATGGGCCTGTTGGGGTCCTAGTGCACACTGCTCTTCTCCATACATCATCCCCTTCTCTGTCTTCATCAAAGTTAAGCCTCCTTAATTCAAAGGAAATAGGTAGGCAAAAGCCCAATGTGTGCGCTCTGCACATCCCAAAACTAGAAACTGGGAGTTAAGTTGTGCTGCTGTGGTCAAATTCTGTGTATGTCTACTCATACACAGTGAAGTAATGTATTTTGGTGGGTGAAGACCCGCAAATCGCGCTCCTCCTTACATTAATATAAATTTGTAGTAATGAGTTAGAAAAATATATATTATACGAAAAGCAATCAAAAGTCCATATGTATGTAGTGTTTATTATTATACTATGTCAGCCGACACGTTTTTCGACATAAACGTCGTTCTTAAGGCTTACAATATCAAAACAAAAATTGTTACAATCCAGAGTAGTATAATAAAATTACAGTAGAATGAAACATAAATAAATGATTTGTAAAGAAAAACAGCATAACACATAGCGAAATATCAATAATTGTGAATGAAAGAACATGGGGTTCACATACACAGTTTGTAGAGATCAATAAATTTGTTGCGGCGAAGGAACAAGAGGAAACAGAAGGACAGTACATTATTATATCAGGTATTGATATTGGGTGATATTAGATATTGATATTGCAAATTAGCATATTTGTCATGCATTGTTCATGCGGGGACAGCACCTCAAAGTGACACCAGTATAATACGCTCCGAGCAAGTGTGTATGTCGAATGAGTATTTTAGCTTTAGTTTGTTAAGAGTCTATCATTAGAAAAGTGTACTATCTCCTTAATGTTGTGTCTTCCTTCTGCGTTCCCTTTTTTCTGTCTGTAACATAGCGCTCCCCCTCATGAAGGGTTCAGTACTCCTGTCTGTCCGTGGGGCAACCATGCTGCTTCTCCTATTGAGTTCTTCTATCCTTCTTCGTATAGCTTCCCCATCCTCTTCATCTAAATGTGGCAAGTCCATCTTAATTTCTACCACCCTCGAAGAGCATCTTTCTCTGCTCTCATCTCTGTTTGTAGTGCTTCTGCGCTCCTCTCTTTCCCTGCATCAGCGGTCTTTAACGAGCCGCTCAACTTCTAACCTCCTTTTTTTCTTCTTTATTTGAAGTTGCATTTCCCGTTCTTCTGCTTTTCTCCTTGCTATGTCTTTTAGCTCTTTCCCTTTCCTCTCTCTCTCATGCTTCTGTTTGCTTTGTTTCTTTTTGCAATCTTTCACTTTCCTCCATCTCTTCCATTTCCCTTCCCTGTACTTTTTACATTATCCCCATTATGATCCCCAGGGATCATGCGTCTCGCCTACACTCTACAATATTTTCACTAAGACCCTTTTCAATGATCTGGATCATCTCGGTATCACCTACACTAATTATGCAGATGATACCCAAATCCTCATCCCGCTTTCAGGGGATTATGAAAAGGATTTGGCCTTGGTGAACAAAGTATATTATCATCCAGGCATGGATGGCCATATATGGTCTATGCGTGAATGATGATAAAACTGAACTCATTATCCTGGGCACCCCGTCCAACCTAAAAAAATCAGGTTCCAACTACGCCTCATTTATAATCGATGGTAACTTCATTAAAGTAGAACGCGAGGTAAAAACACTTGGCTTTTACCTTGACTCAAACCTCTTATCACTAAACAGGTCAACTCCCTAGCATCTTTCACGGCCTACACGTGCAAACTGATACATACCGGCAAGCCATTCCTCTCTGATAGTAGCGGTATCACTCTGGCCAGAGCACTCATCCTGTCGCGCCTGGACTACTGCAATGCCCTCTACCTAGGATCAACTAAAGCCACCATCCAAATCTTACAAAATAATGCCCTTGGAGCACCCTTGGGCATCTCCAGAAGAGACCACATCTCAGAGATTTGTCGACAGAACAATTGGCTCCCAACCTACGACAAAGTCCTCCTAAAAAATCTGTTGCTTACCCACAAATCTCTCAATAACGCCGCACCTATTTACTTGGCAGAGAGATTCCACAAACAGACCTCTACACGACCAGTGAGACTAGCCTACAGAGATCAACTCTCCATACCAGACTTCAAACGAGCCACTATTGAAGGCAACAGCTTTCCGGTGAAAGCGGCAAAACTATGGAATTCTTTGCATCCCAGTCTGAGAATAGACCAACCTTACCACAAGTTTAGATCCAACATCATCATATTGCTGAAATCTAATAACCAGTAATAATAACCCCTGCTTAGGATACTGTTAGAATTGATCAGCCACCGCCTTGGTACCCACCATTTAATATGATTTCTTCACCTATATGCTAGTATCCCCCCTGTAATTGTCTCCTTTCACCTGACGTCATTCTGTATATAATGTTCTCTAGAAATTTCTTGCATTTTCCCCCTGCATACCATGTCTGTAAATAAGTACCCTACGTATATGTATATTGTAACTATGACCTGTATGTAACTGCATACATTGTTGTGTAACTAAGCATTGCATATACTTGTAACTTTTATGCCCTGTTACCCTAGGGTATGATGCGCATTATAAATAATAAAACAAACAAACATTATCTCTGTCCATTATTTAGCGTCTTCCTTTTCGTCGTTGCTACTCAGCAATTCCTTCCCTTCATGTTCTATCTCACTTGCTGTTTTCCCATCCAGTTTGAGCAATATTTGTCCGTTCATCCATTCATTTGGTGGCTCTAATTCTTGGCCTTCACTAAGTCTTGTTTTCCCTAAATCATTCTCTTTTAGCTTTGCTTGCATCTCGCTGCACTCCCTACGTTTGCTGCTGCTGTTTCGTGCTGTTCTACTCGCTTGTTTTGCGCCATCAGGTGCGCTTTCGCCACTATACACTGGAGGTGCAGAAGTGGTATTGGTGTATCCCACTGCTGCTTTTAATTCCTTTATAGGGTAAAATCCCTTGCTTTCTGCTCCTGTCTGTGTCTACGTCTGCTGTTTGAGGATGAGCAGGAGGGGGAGGCAGAGCCGAGGGCTGTTCATCCCCTAAATCCCATTGGCTCAGCACCTAATACCGCTGAACCAATTCCCCTTCCTCGTCCTGAAACATTTCCCTTAATTTTAATATGGCTAATCGCTTGCTCAGTTTATTCCTCTTATAAGCTGCTTGCAATATGTGACCATTTCTTGCTGCCCACATTTGGAAAAACAATCGTCTTTGGGCCATGACCTTGCCAACTTGCCCTCTGTATCGCAAGTCCATTCTATGCTATACTTGCATATTCTTTCTTGATACTGCGGGAGAGATTTGCACAATTGCTTAAGAGGTGTATCCCTCATTTTCATCACTTTATATAACACTTTAGCAATACTTGCTTGACTTCAAATCAGGATTTAGATGCATCAATATGGTATCAATACAACATAATAAATCTTTTCTTTAGCCTCTCCGTCTCACCACCAAAAACCACCACCAAAAACACAGGCATGCTCCGCGCACTGCCCTTCATGCGGCTTTCCTGTCCTGAAGGCTCAAAGCATAACTCCACTCGTAAGCTCCTCAAGCTCCGCCCAAATGGCACACCACTGATTTTCAATAACAATCGGCAAAGTACCCAGACGTTCAACTGCGTTCTGTACACTTCAAGTCCCATTAAACAACCTTACTGGTGACATCACCACTACGGTAGAGGAAGACGTTTCGATACTCAATCTGCTTATGACCTGCCCCAAACACAATGACAAACATAAAGTAACATATATGCGGCTGCCTTCCTGTCTCCTAATAGGGAAATCTGATAAACCTTGTGGTCCTTTTTCAATAGAATCACCTTATAGAAATGCACCTCCACAAGGTAAAATAAAACAGGAAACCACCTTCCGCGATATAAGGTTTCTTCTTCCCCTAACCAATATAACCATTAATAACCTTAAATAATCATCCACGAACTAAGCTCAATTGGATAACCCACAGGGAAACCATTATAATTTGTTTCTCTTTTTGATCAAGGTTTTTTTATCTGCAAGTTATGCTGACTTTCTAAACTGACTGCCCAAACTGACCACCTAACAAACTGGTATTTTTACATCACATAACAACTTCAACCGAAAACACCAAACACCAAATTGACATTTCCTCCCCACATTTGCCATATAGCTGAGTCTATACTTAAACTCTGTGATCTGCTGAGGTCTTTGGGAACCAGACTCTCCCACAACCTGCCACTCTGCCATCCGGTTCCCACAGGAAGCGGGCAGGAATTTTTCTCCAAAGGCAGCTCCTGTCAACCTTCTCTTCATACATCTTATGGATCGATTTCCACGGGTCACCACAAAGCCCTTTGGGCATGCAGGAGAGCGAGGCAGTTTGTTGTCGAAAATTCCAAGCAACTGTCCTCTGCTATCACTTTGTATAGCTGTGGCCGGGGTCTTCTAGCAGTCACCCCAATTATCAGAAGAAAACACTTAGGTCCATCAAAGACTCCCAGCCACAATGGAAGACTCAGTCATGGGGCAAAGTTACTGTCTTTTATTAGCAAACAAAATGACAGGGATCACACCAGAAAAACAGGTATCCTCCGGAGCTCGGGTCTTCTAAGCATGTGTCACCCGGTTTTATCCCGATGTGATGTCATACATCCAGGTTACATCCCAGAAGCCTATCACACATTAACATTGGTCAGTTTGGGTAGGATACATATAGTTAGTTCTACAATTGGATATCCATGTCTATGGCACTTCCTAGAACAACCACTACTAGTATCGATCTACAATGTTGCAGGGTTGCAGAGAGACCTTTGGCCCTTGCAACAAATGATATCCCCATGTGAAAGGAGAATCTTGATTGGTCAGAATGTTTCCTCCCATCCCTGGGACCCTGGACAGTTACCAGACTGAGTGTACCTTTTCAGGGCAATGGGGATGCACATGGAGGTGCGAAATGTTCCCTAATGTTTTTATTATTGTGTATTGGTTTACATTAAACCTTACACAAAAACAAAACATAAAATACACGTATTACATTAAATCATCATTCAGATAAAAGGAAACATTTCATAAGATAATTTCATAAAATCATTTCAACTTCTCTAAAAGTTCCTCCAAAAAGTGATACAGTGCAATAATTAGTGAAACATTTTCTCCCCACATTAATCTAGCTAAAAACAAAATTCTCGAGAAATCAAAATTAAAGCATTCCAGTTCTTTTTCAATATGCCTACTTCTCATTCCATCAAAAATCAAACAATTCAAAACCAAGTGGCAGAGCGTTTCACAAGAATCATCAATTGTCCAAAATCTGCAGGTAATTAAAGTGCTTTGTGAAATATCTGTTGTCCAATGTTTAATTTGTTCTCTGGTCGCAAACTGATTTAGTCTGAATAGCATAAAAAGTGACCAGGCTTTGTTACTTGGGAAACGGATAGGATACAAGGGAAATTAATTCAGTTTTTGTGCAAAATGTGCATATTAAGTATAGGATGAATAGGTATCATTTAATTCAATTGTGGTCAACCAATCCTGTTGGAAAAGTTTGGTTTTGACCCCGCCAGGACAATTTATTTGTTCCTCCTCTCTGGGCCCAATTTCCTGCAACCAATCTTTCATTTTCGTTTTTTAGCCATTTATCGAAACAACGTTAGACCCCTCTAGCATCAAGCCAAGGTCCATGAACAAAGAATCTCTTGGAGGTTGTAGAAATGTCTCAATCAACGCCACGCAAATCTCTCCTGAAGAGATACAAGGCACAACTTGTGGCAAACAATTGAATTTGGAATGGCTAACGAGATGCCCAATTTCCCCTGGAAAACATTTATCCTCTTTCCAACATTGATCAAACACATGTTTAGTCCATACAATAACACAGGTTTGATTTGCATTGTGTAATATCGGATGATCGGGATAATAGAGAATTTGCATATTCTGGATATTAGACATTTCATTTGAGCAGTCAATGGTAATTTTTCTCATCCAATAAATTCTTCCACATAGCAAACGACTCAATATTAGATAGGCAATATCCCAAATATTTCATACTTTAGACCCTCTTCAGGATGACTGTACCCAGAAACCAAGACATCAGTAAAAATGACAATCTTTGATTGAGCACCATTTTGTTTCTAAATTATTTATACAAGCATATTCATAAAACAGTTTTAGTTGGTGATGCATACCAACTGCCATTCTATCTAAAAATATAAAATCATTGGCAAAAGCCAGCCAGTCAAGTTTGAGTTGTCCTAATCTAGCTGGATGTATAGTAGTTGTCTGCCACAGAAGATCAAGCATAAATTAAAACAATGTAGGGGTAAAAATACATCCTTGCTTTAAACCAAGTGCGGTGGATACTGAACTGAAGACTGAGCCTTCATGAGTCTGTCGCACCTATAAGGTTGTATTTTTATGAAACATTGCCAGGAGCTAGACCATTTTCAATGGAACATTTAGTTTAATTAACTTTGTTCATAACTTTTTCCTTACAACACAGTTGAAAGCATTAGTCATGTCCAAAAATTCCATGTATATTGGACCCTTTGAATTATGCTTGCATCATGTAGTAAATGAGCCAAAACAGTCGCGTTTAGTGCAGTCCCCATTCTTTTTCTGAAGCCAACTTGTGATTTTGAGAAGAGCAAATGTTGTGAGATCACAAGAGTAAGGTCTCTCAATAACAGCATTGCAAAAACCTTACTTATGACATCTGTTAGGGCAATAGGCCTATAATTGGAAGGATTCCATCAGTCTCCTTTTTTAAAAATTGGTATGATGATCGACTGTTCCATGTATTAGGCAAAATGCGGGTCTCATAGATAGTACCAAATAGAGGTTTCAGGATCCTAGACCGCACGGAGGGTCATTTTTCAATACAAAGGGAGGGATACCATCAGGTCCAGCAGCCCGAGATGGATTAAGTCTAGAAAACGCCAAGAAGATATTTTCACCCTCTCATGGACACTTCCCATAGATGACAGCGCACTCTGTTGGATCCTTTAGATTCTAACATCCCTCGGGTAGTAAATACTTATTTGCATAAAATTCAACCCATTTGTCCTCAGTTACAGTGGGCTCAGTAGAGACCCCCATCCGACACACACATTTATTGATCATGGTCCAAAATTGAACTCTGTTTTTCTAACCCAAATCATGTAGCATACATTGATTGTCCCTATTATACAGATCAATTTTTAGTGACTTGATGAAATTCTTGTGAATTTGGCAGATCTTCTTCCTATGAATCAGGTAATCATTTCCCTGTAATCCTGAACTCTTAAGATTAACCAAATTCCTATGCATAGATCTTTCAGAATCACATACCCTCATATCAAAAGAGTGTATTGCAGTCATCTGATGAGGACCTGAGGATCTGGAGCCAATGATTTTAAGTTAAGCTCTAATGTTTTAATATAGCTCCTCTGTGTTGTTCTCAGCAGAAAGATCAGGATTTGACACGGGATTTCCATTCATAACCTCCAGAGACAGTAATTTGTTAAATTCACCAACCCCATCTATTATTCCACTTAATAGTTGATCCCCTCTGTCTGACGACAGACAGGAGAGATCAGTTACCACCTCATAGGCAGGAACAACCAGTCGCAGCTGAAAATAAGGAATTAGACGATCACCTAAACCGGGATCATGATGCTTAAGAGGTCCTCTAATAGTTCCGAAGTCATCAGTAGTAAAAATGAAGTCAATTTGTTAGGAACAATTTCCCCTATGCCAGGTGTAAGTAAAAGGGCAGGAAGGGTCATCAACATCAACTCTCGAAAATTCCCAGTCTGATAGAACGTTGTCCCAGACCATACCTCTAGTGAGATTTATTTGGGATGCTTTAGGTATAGTTTCATTTGCATTCAATTCTGCCCCAACCTCACAATCCGTGTTGAAATCCCCCCAGCAAAATTGTGTAGTGCAAAAAGGTCTGCAAAGTGAGATTGAAACTCCCCAGTTTTGCTCCTGGCAGGGTTTCAGTACAAATTAAACAGCAAAAGTTTAGTACAGACCCTGTTAGCAGTCAGATTTAACACCAACAACCCTTCAGATATATGTTCCACAGACTAATTTAAGTTCAAGTTAGAGTCAATTGCAACAATCAAACCGCCACTTGAATGTCCCATATATAAACAAGTAGCAGGATTTGAAAAAAGTATGAAAGCCCTCTATTCCAAAAAGAACAATGCACATAGTTTCCTGAATCAGTAATACATTCATGTTCATAATCAGTGCGCACTCCCTCAAAAAGTGATTAAAATGAACTTTGCCACGTGCATTCCAAGGCATAATTCTTAGGCTTGAAAGCTACGGCTGATTTAACCCCTGTCTAAGTCCTGCGAAGGACTTAAGGGTTAATTTAATCCATGACCAGTCTTGTCCATTCTGAACAAGATTAGAGAGCAATGCCATGGGAGAGGAGCCTTCCAATGTTAAATTAGGTGGTACCACTCCTCCCGTCGACCCTACCCCCTGTTTCTCATGAACCAAAAACAAGTTTGTCTCCTTAGGAGATTTAATTGTTACCAGATCATAGCCCAGAGTCATCTGGTAATGTGTCCTCTGTTCCCATACCATATTAGCCACCATCGCTGAGTGGAAGCAACACACCATCCTATGATTGTTTTGCAATGTTAATGTAATAAGGTCTATATCATAGGATGTCAAAGATCTCAAATGGACTTTCCGAGTACGTCTCCAAACCCTCGCCTGTGTCTGGAATTATTCAAGTTATATTAAAACAATGCCTTGTTGGGCTGTTCCACCAGTTATTTAAGTTTGTTTGAATAAATTATTAAGTAATGAGCAATGGACAATCTCAGTAGTTCAAATAGCCACTACAGCTCTGTGGCAGTATAATTAATCACTATTTCAATGTTCACACAGCTCCCTTGTGCCAAACTACCTGGATTCAGGGTTTGGGAATCCAGCAGCTCGGCAGTCAGTAATCAACGTAACACAGCCTCCTCCCACGCTACCACTTTCCTGCAACCAGCAAGAGACTCTGTTCACTCCTTTGGATGAAAAAACATAGCAGATATATTGCCGGGCAGGTGGAGAGGGCAGCTCACCTATTTAGACATAGTCCTTGTGTGTAAGTCGGGCTAAGGAGTATCTCCTTCTGCCGCCAACATCACCATACAGCAACAAAACCGTACAACAGAACAGCACATTTGGGCTTTGGGCTTCCACCGTCACTAAGAACAGTACAGCAGAAGCACAGAGGCACAGGGAGGCTACAACCAACAATCCATGAAATTAGAGGAAAGGCACAAAGAAAGCAACTAAACATGTCAAGCCACACTGCAATACCCCCCACAGACCTTGTTCCCTAATGTTGATATCTTGGCTCACCTAAGCCTGGGAGGGTGCATTCAGTTAGCAGCTCGCGGGCAACAGTTGTAGTTTATTTCCCTTCTGGGTGGATGAGAACAGTCCTCTTCGTCTGCCTTGGTTAAATGGGCATTGTCCTGTTTGTCTGGGTCACGTGTGTAGTGACCACAGCATGAAGCTGTCCTGCGTGCAATTATATGGATTTCGGCCTGACTTTCTGCAGGTTGCTCATTGTCTTGGTTACTGGGACTTTCCATCACCTTTTGTGCTTGACTGAGTGCCTCATTTCTGCTTGCCTCTTGCTTCAGCGATCATGTCAGCTTTTCCATGTACTCAAAGCCTGTCTCTCAATGCAATCCGTTTCAGAGACCTATAGCTTCTATATAATTCCCTATGGCTTCTCCATGTTAGTAGCAGTTGAGCATGTGCAAGCTAAATATATGAATACTTTGCATCTTGCAGTTTCAGCTTTGGCAAAAGATATGAATATAAAGAGATATGTATGTGTATACATCCTCTAACTACATGGGCCATAACCATGTGCCTATATGCAATAAAATAGTGCATGTTCGTGTAACTTCATGAATGGATGAATTTGTACTTGATTTATAATGCAGCTACGTCATGATGTCAGTGATGATGTCATTGGCTTCTGGCTTTGCAGTCAGTCAATCAACTTGCTTGATTTAGTAATTTCCATGTCATCCAGGTCATTTATTGGGTATGGTCTAAATGGCTGTCTGAGTGAATAACGATTCTCACAACTGTGATACATTGATGATTGCAGTTATGGGCCTCAAACTAAGGCACATCTATTGTTTCTCTGCCTTCGTGTTGAGAGACGTGTGGTGGGCATGAGGGTTAGATTTGGGCCCCAATCTACATAAGAAAGCATCCCGAAAGATCCTGCACTTTTTGCTTTTTCTCCACCTGTGTTCTCGTTGTGTGCAAGCATAGCCAGTCTTGTTCTGGCCTCAATACCGTTGGTGCCAAAATGCAACCTTTTAGAACTGTAGTTTAGGCACATATTATGGAACACCTCCAAAGCACTAGTGTGCCAGAATTCGGTGAGCCCCTTGATGTCTCTTGAAAACATTTTGTCATACACAATCTTCTCGAGTGCTGTGTGAGGAGGGGAGCCTTTCACCAACCACTTTTTCTTACTCTTCTGCTCCTTACTCAAAGTTCCATTGCACATTTGTGGAAATGTTTGTTTTCTTACCAAGGGTGTATGGTGTATTCTGTTTAGAAATTGATTTTGTGATGTGCCATATATCATATTGATGCTGTATGTGTGGGAACTGGTCTTGCATGACATTTGCTATTCCAGCATGCCTGCCAGTAGCTATCAGGTTTGTTTGCATTCCCCAGGATTGCAGACATTCAATGTATTTAATGACACCAAGTTTCTACATGGAAACAGAAGATGTACATTCAGACCCTTGCATGACCACTGAACTCACTATCATTTTGCTTTCTGTGTCTTGGAAATGATAAGTGCAGTATTTGGCAGAGAGACCAGGACTGTCGCACTGTCCATCACCAGCAAGCCTGATTCTTTTATCAGCAAGAGCATTATCCATTGATATCTGTTTGAGATTCTAGGCTTGGCTTATAGCCGGGAACAAGGAATTGTTCTGATACTTGTAATATTGGGGTTTAGCAAGGAATACAAGTCCCACAAATTTACAGTACCTGAAATGTTACTGAACATTGAACTAAGTGCATTTCCATCAGGCAATTATCCAAGGATAGGTTGAGAAGACCATGACAATGTGTTATGATCATGGACACAGCTAACCTTGATCTTCAGGTTGGTGCCTTTGACTACATGAGTAATCTTAACCAATGGCTCCCTAAAAAATCCTCCTATGTGAATTTATGATCACATGTAATCATTTTTATAATCTCTAGCAAGCAGTAGTCGAATACAAGGTATTTTGGCTTCATTAAAAGCCAATCGTCCTGCTTTTCAGTGATGAGTGATTCAATGATGGTGGACAAGTCCTACACACTATGAATAGTGAAGTCCAGATCATTAACACATTCAATGATCAATTGTGAAGATGCTTCAGTTATTTCTGTCTGTGATATTTCAGAATTGTCCACATGTATTGGGGAAACAGGGAACATTGTCTCTTTCTTTGATTGACTTTTTTTTAGTTTAGAGGGTGTGGATTGTGTGAGCAGGTCTGCAAGCAATTCTGAAGCATCTTCTGTGTTGTCTGTCTCTTCTGGGGGACTTTGTGTGCTGTGCTGTAACAATGATACATGGTTACTTTCCATGGATCACTGGTGACATTCAATTCAAATTCTGGACATCTGCTTCCCAACTCTGAATATTGAGAGGATAATGCTGAGCATCAAAATGTATATGTTTCCAAGTGACATTGGGTTGACAAGCAACATCTTTAGTATTTCTGCTCCTCTTCTTCCTAGAACTCTAATCGATAAAGAAAAACATGTTTAATTTATAGCACACCAACAGAATATATGGATTACAAGCTCAAAATGCAATATCAATTGAATAGCTTCGAAACAGCTCCTTTATAAAAAGCCTGTTTGTTATTTATCCTTGTGCCTTGATGCAGTCAATTTTGGTTTGCTGACTGCAATACCAAGCTGAAAAAGAGCATTTTGAAAATGTACAAACCAAGCAATTTACACTTTCATTTCAAGATGCATATATACATGTGTACAAATAGTACTACATTTGCGTATGTAAACCATTATGACATAATATAAATTACATGAATAGAAAAATTGAAGACAACTGATCTTTTACAAGATCATATGTATACCTCGAGTTCATGTGTCTCTTCAGTTTTGACCACTTCAGTAGTGCATTCTTTGTACATAACAAACTGAACAAAAATAGTTTAATGGTTAAACAATTTAATGTTAAAATTATTGATCTCACAAAGTACATCTTGAGAATGTACTTTGTGAGATCAAATATTTTGATTGTCGACCTTACAACATCAGTTAAGCATTGAAAAGCGATACGGTTAACCTTTGGAATCCATTTTTGATAGAAAACGTGTATAAAACTGATGGGAGTTGGTGTGAGATCATCCTGCAAAACAAAGTGAGTAAATTGTGGCAAACTAAAATATGTGACATTGTAATGTTTTTATTGTACCTATTAAGCTTTTAATAGGCAGCAAAAGTTTATTAAATGAAACATAAAACATTCAGAGAGTGAAAGATTCCATGTAATTCATTTACAATGTAAGTTTTCATGATGGATTACTTTCATTGTTGCATGTGTGTGGGTGATTAATAAAACAAGTTTATGTTGATTGAATGCTTTTCAATTTGTCGAAAGTATTATTTATTCTAAATAAATTGTCACTTTTCTTAATTTTAAACAGAATAATATTAAGCAACAATTATTAATATCACTCTATACATTCAGACTTCTCACACCTCATCCTCCAGACCTGTTGCAATAGTATAATTGTTCATTGTTAAAGTTCAACAATCCCTTATATCAAAATAATTGTTATAATATTAAATGCAAAAGTAATATATATGTAACATTTCATGCAAAAGATAGTCGATATTGTGATACAATCCTAAATGCTAGTTTGAATCAATAGCTAATCTTATAAATAACAATGATCAATATGTTTAAAGTTGAAATTGACCATATAAATGTATTGTGTAGCTGCATCTGAAGGATTAATATAAAGGAAATACTTGAATGGTGAGTGAGGCTGGTGTTTAATTGGGAATAGTGGTCGAAGTTGACTCTCTGTTCTTTTTTTCAATGTATAAATTCATAAGAGTGCTCAATAGAAACATATATTAGTATTAAAATTTAGAGCACATCAAACACTGTAAAATAGGTTTAAGTGCATGTCACTTGGCCTCACCATTTGGATATTTGATGTGTATGTGGTTTCCTCCGTGTTAACGGTCTGTGCTTCCATCAGTGTGGACTACGTAAAGACAGACATGGTAATTAAAACATTTACCAAAATAGCCAATTTTCAGAGGATGCTGTATAAGGTTTTATAAAGGCTACCAATGCACAGAATTATTTGTGTATCCCTAAAGTAGGGATACACAAAGTAGTCTAAAGTTAAACATTTATAAACTAGTGTACATTGTGTCATGAAGGAAAATTGTGTTATAAAATATTGATGGAAATATTCCCCAAAAACTCAAAACCTTTCATCATGTTACATTTTGACACTCTATTTAGATAGATTTTGTGATCATGTAGAATGCATATGTATACAGACCAATCAAGGACATATGAAGATACATAAATATTTCAACTTCCGCTACTCACCCAGCTGGAACTGCTTTTGGAATAATTTGCAAAGGAGTCTGGGGTGATGCTTTTTAGTGTACTTTGGTGGTTCGTACATATCTTCTGAGAGGTGCATGCTGAAGACATGGAATCAATTGTCCATCACATTCTCCAAGACATAGTTGGTTCTGTTTTCAATCTTGGACACTGGAAATATGCAATTCAACAGCCATGTTCTTATTAAATTCAAATCCTTTGAGAGAACATGCATCACTGTACCATGAGTTTGGACCTGGCTGATATTAGGGCCACTATAAATGATACATGAAGTCAATGTTTGATTGTCCAGAAGATCTGTTATTCCAATTAATAAAGTATCACATTGAGTAAATCAACCATCACATAGCCTTGATAGTGAACTCTGTTTTAGACTTTATAAATGCCCTGTAACCAGGTCCAACCATCGTATCGAGCAAATTAGTCAAAATTCATTGGTACACCACAGTCAGAAATCTAATACTTCTATAATGAACAACCTTTGAGCCGCCTTAAGAAAACATGCATTTAAAACATGCATTACGAAACATTTCATTTGCAAACAATACACTGTCATGTGATGTGCTAATTCCAGAGATAGAAATACATATAAAGGTTGATAATGGTGAAGTCTTTTAGGTAAATTAAAATGAGATTACTATGTACATTGAATAAAAAGCAATAGAAAATTGACGAGCTGAAAATGTTGGCACTCGAGAAACCAATAGTTGACTAACCGTTACTTGGGACAACAAATTAGCCGATTCAGCAAGCAAGGTAAAAAGTGGATAGATGATGATATCCGTTGCAGATTGCAGAGATGTTTTCTTGGTAACTTTCAAGATGTTTATAAATGCTTAGAAAAGTGGGTGTGTATTAAATGCCTGACGTGTTCGTTACCACCCACCCAGCCTCTATGTGAATGTTTGATGTCTTTGTTCCTGCCAGCAGAGCCCGCTTACGATTGCACGGACACAGGTGCGAACTGCCGTTGTTACCAGAGGGGAGATGGAGGTGGATGAGGCATACACAAAAGGGTCGGAACACAGTCAAAGGACACAGATAAATGTTGATTGCGGGGACATAGTCTTCAAAGCGGGAATCTGGAGACACCGGGTCTTGGGTGGCCATGTAGACACCGGTCCCCAAGTGAAAGAACCCTTTAAGTTGTACATGGTATTCAGCACCTTGAGCATTCCCATCCACCCAGCCCTCTTGCGATTGCACGGTCACAGGTGTGAACAGCCATTGATACCATAGAGGGGATGGATGTGGATAAGGCGAGCGCAAAATGCCCACAACATTGTCAAAGAACATAGAGATATGTTGATTGCACAGACGGGGTCTTCAAAGTGAGTCTGGAGACACTGGGTCTGGAGTGACCATGTTTCCCACAATCTCCATTTGAAAGAGCCCATTGAGGTTGTTTATGGTATTCGGCACTGTGTTAGTTCCCAACCAGCCCAGTCCCCTTGTGTTTGCATGGCCACAAGTGAAAAGTGACCGCTGGGGGATGGATGTGGATGAGGCGAGTGCAGCACACCAGTAAACTTATTAAAGGACACAAATATTTTATGACACTCTTGGAATAGCATACATTTATATATATTGACGTTTGGACTTATATATATGGATTTTGGAGACTTACGAAAAATGTCTATCAACTTTTCATATTAACTCATTTTTTATTTAGTTTGGTAAGGTTGGTGGCATTGACAAACTACAAATGGCACTGCTGCGGTTGGGGTAATGTCTGTATAAATCCCTTGATTTGTCTGAAGTCACTGGAGAATTTCTCAGGAATGACTCGAACCATGCAGGCAGGTATTCCTCATGGAAGGCAGAATTACAGCCTTCAACGAATCCACTATGTAAATGCTTAATAGGCCGCAATCCTATACAACGTGTGTAAGAGATATAAAAATAGTTTACTTGAATGAACCCAATAATTGCTTTTATTTTGTTTGCGCTGCCTTCTAAAATATAAGGAATTGTTATGCTTAAAAAAGTACCTTCCCAAGCAAACTACTGACAGTACTTTTGTAATCAAGTTGAAATGAATTAGAAATGTGAATGCCCACTCCAGCAAAAACAGTTTGAAACACAGGGTAATATTGCTTTTTAACTAACTTAAATATTATGATGAATACTTTGGTTTGACATCAGAAAGAGAAATGCACTAAATTTAGAGAAAACATCATTCGGCAGTGATCTATCAAAGTGCATCCACAAACTATACGACGCTCCCTCTCTCTCTCTAATGACTTGAACTACGGTTCCAGAGGGCGTTCAACCTACCAGCGCTTTGAGATCATACCAATGCTACATAAGGCGCTATATAACTGCCAAGTAACCTAACATTACATAACAAGGGCACATTGTAGCTCGAAGGACCATCATCGTTTGAAACACGGATATTATAAGGCAAGCTGCCCTGAAGTAATGAGGCTCAGTAACACATAGCAGTGGTGTGACTTCTTTGGCTATGTAGGCCAAGCAACCAGAGTTTTCTCTGCAAGAGCAGTTCTCCAACACAGTTGACATAGCCTGCCAATGATGGCAGGTACACCAGGTGGAAACGTCTTCATGAGACTGGGTTCAGGCTCTGGTGATTGATCATCACGACTTTCATCTGACTCCCCATCATTTTGGCTTCTTTCTCTTTCAAGTATTTCCTCTTCCAAATATTTAGGCTCGTACAGGTAGGGCTGATTTGTTGCCATAGTTCCTGAATGCTGAAGAATCATAAAATTAACACTGAGAAAAATAAAAAATGTGTTTGCTTGTATACAGTAACAAACTGAGGTTTTTCTTTAAAATGCAACGTAAAAGAAAAATAAGAGAATAACAGCCATGTTGCAAAAACCCATAGTGCAAAGACAAGAATAATTGGCACAAACTTTGAAAAGACGCATGTACAAAAATATGCCATGTAAATGTAGAATTTAAATATGTTTTGGAATAGACATTTGTACGTGATATAAGAAATGTTTAAATAAAAAGTGACTACTGAGTTAATTCATTTTAGGTAGTGTAAGTATATGTTCTCAGTGCGTCACACTTGGAAGATAGCTGAACAGAGCAAAAACAAACCAGGGAGGCTTGAAATGAAATAAAGTGACACGAAGGAAAAAGAAACTCCAATGTTGTCTGATCATAAAGGGTTTGTGTATACATGTCGAGGAAAGAGGTGTCTTGACATTTGCATGGAGACATTTCAATAGATTGCTCACAGAGGAAGTCGACATGAGACATGCACTGGCATTGTGAAAAGGGGCATAAGCGTCTAGTGATGTCAGCTTTAGGAATGGGTGATCTGAATTACTGCTGCAAGGGCACTTGAACTTAGGGAAATGGATCAACGGATACATTTAGCACAAGATGGCGATTTGTAAATGTGAGAAAAATTAAGATACGATGCATTGGAAATAATTCGATCAATGTATGCTAAAAATACATGCCCGATCAATTGGGCAATAACATTTCTGAGTAAACTTCCCCTTTAAGCCAGTCCTGATTTGCCCAAAGCGCTGAATTTCAAGGGTTTTGTTGCATTAACCCCCCGGCCCCACAAGATTCATTTAAAATAAAAAAGTTATTAAGAAAGCAAAAAAGCACTTTCTGCCTAGTTCCCATTCATTTTCTCATAGACAAAAAAGGGCAATTGTGGCGGACTGCACAGCGAAAACCGCTGAACAGAATTGGACCAGGTCCGAAAAAACATGGGCATGAAGAGTTGAATCGTGATCCTTTTGTGGTTTGCGGTTATTCTGTCCAGTAGTTTTTTTAAATTGTTGACGGAGAAGGGTGTGCCCCCTTCTCCCGTAAAAATAAAGATATCTTCAATGGGGCTTTTCTCCCAAAATTCTAGCGCTAATATCTTTGTCTTGCTCAATAGATTTGAATGAAATTTGCAAAACATACCTTTATCAAGCCCCCCTCCCAAACTGCAGATTGTGAGAGCAAAATGTTATGAAATTAAAACGTTATTAAGAAAACAATGCATGACAGTTTTCAGCCCATTCATTTTCCCATACAGAAAAAGTGCTGTTTTTGAACAGCAGTAGCTTGAAAACCGCTGGGCAGAATTGGACCAAATACAAAACAACTTCGGCTGAAAGCATGCACTTAAATATGTTTGCTGTTTCGGGGTAAATTCATCCAGTAGTTTTTTTTAAAAATTCGACAAAGGAGGAGGTGCCCCCTTCTGCTTAAAACCTGTATATCGGCATTGCTGCTTTTTACAGCAGAGAGGCTGATCGAGGCTAATAACCTTTGACTTGCTTGATGGATTTGGATGAAATTTTCCAAAGAAAACGTTTTTCAAGAGCCCTACTGAACAGGACATTATGGGAACAATTAGTTAGAAAATGAAAATGTTATTAAGATAACATAAAACGCTGTTTTTCGCCTACTCGCATTCATGTTTCATAGAGAAAAAGTGCAGTTTTTGAACAGCAATAGTGTGAAAACCACTTGGCAAATTTGGACCAAATAAGGAACAATTTGGGCTCAAATCCGTGGCTTTATTTCCTTGACTGGTGTGAGGTAAATTTATCCAATAGATTTTAAAATATTCAACAGAGAATGGGGTGCCCACTGCGCCTTAAAACCCTTATATCAGTCTTGGTGCTTTTTACAGAAGAGAAGCTGAGCGAGGCTAATGACATTTGACTTGCTGGATGGATTTGGATGAAACTTTTCAAAGAAAGAGTTTGTCAAGATGCCCACTACACTGGATATTCTGGGAACAATTCATTTGAAAATGAAAAAGTTCTTAAGAAAAGATAAAAACGCTGTTCCCATAGGGGAATAAAGTGCAGTATTTGAACAGCCGTAGAGTGAAAAACACTTGGCACATTTGGACCAAATAAGCAACAATCTGTGAACAAAGTATTGACTTAATGTCCTTGACTTGTTTAGGGTAAATCTATCCAGTAGTTTTAAAATATTCTACACAGACATGGAAGTGCCCTCTGTTCCTTAAAATCTTAATATATATCAGCCTTCGTGATTTGCAGCAGAAATGAAAAGTCTCCTTTATTTTTTTGCTCAATGCGAGTGATTCCTGCAATAATACCGGGAGAAGCCACAAATGAAAGAACTCAATACGCTATTTGGAGGAGGAAAAAGGATCCCATCAAACTTTGGAATGAACTCCCAAACGAGTTTACAGAGTCTAATAACGTTCTAGACTTCAGAAAGAGACTCAAACCACTTCTGTGTATGTAGTCACTCCTACGTAAACACAGATTGGTTTGAACTACAGCGCTCAGATGGCTTAGCCATAGAAGCGACATAAATATCAATCAAATCAGGCGAGAGGTTGGGAGTGGGAAACAAGACAGCATGTGACGTTGGGGATTTGGGGGTGGGTTGAGGATCCAGTTGCAGGTAGAACATTTTTGATTTGCAGGGGAAGACTGCAGGAATATCATTTATTTACAGCAGCGAAACCACCATAGGCACTCAGAAAGAAATGTGCATCTCATGAAGCAATGAGTGATGGGGGTAATGGGAGAGTGTTCGGGAGGGAAAAAGCAATTGAGTGGAGAGAGGGACCTGGAAAAATGAAGAGGGCATATGTTGATTGTCTGTGAGGACATTAAAGACTTTTCAATTCTGAGCAATTTTTCTAAGTATCGCAGGAATCGGCAAACCACTACTCTACCACTGGAGTTTCTGTTATTGGAAATGATTACTGTGAAATTATCTCTTAGAACACAGTGAGGCAGCACTTAGTAGCCCGCCTGCTTTTTAGTTTGATTGCTGAATTTTAAATTGAATTTCTGGGTTCACGCTTATTTTAAATTGTGAAGTACATGGTTTACATATTTTTTGGATGAATATACTAACTTAGGAAATGTATTTGATTCCTTTTATTTTCAATGCATTTTAGTTACTCTTTGCCTAATTAGTGTTGATAGTCTGTCTACTAGCTTCACACCGACACGGCTTAGCGCGTCACCTCCTCTTCCTCCCACACAGCACACATAGAGACATCGCCCGTGCAGCAGATGGGTGCAGAGGGAGTGCTTACGGTAAGCCTATCCGTGCCCGTCTGGGATCTGGACTAGCCCTGGGCTTCTGCAGCTCATACAGATTTTTATCCTATCGTCCTACAAATTGATCAGACCATGAGTGATGCAACACTTCAGTATGCCCGGGCTAAGCTCCTACGTTTTTTACCTAGTGAGACCAGGCTTCCAAATGGCTTTGTAACAACTCTTCCATTTGAAGCAGGCCGAGCAGAGTGTTTTACTAAGGTTGATCTCAGCTCTAGGCCCAATGACCACCTGGAAGGGTTAACTGAGAATAGCTTGTGTTGCTCTCTTATTGGCCTGCAAATTAACACTAGGTCAGCAGGGGCACATCAGTAGGCGATTTTTACTCTGTTCGACAGCCCTAAGATAAGGGGTCTATCGAGCACTTTTACTCCCTAAAAATTGGCATATACTCCCAAAAAATAGAAATAGGGAGTACAAAATAGGAAAAAAGATATGTAGAATCTTGCACCCATGCTTTCACCCTCACAGCTCCATCACTATGTTTGGACCAGTAGTACACGTAGTAACACAGGAAGAAACTACTATTTTAACTGCCTGACAGAAAAAAGCATGAATTTTTAATGTGCATGAATAACCAGGTGCAAAGAAATACATTTTACAAAAAAACTCACGTTTTTCAGTTAAAATATACTTTTACTGGTTTATAAAATAATCTCATTGGGAATAGGACTTACATTTTTACTCCCAAAAAAAATAATTTTGCTCCAACTTTAAAAGATAGGGAGTAAAATACTCCTACTTCCAAATCTTATCTGGAGCAATACTGTTGGAGGACCTTGGTCCAGATATGCTGTGTATAACTAAAACTTGGTTTTCGTCCCATTCTGAACCTGTTATTTTACAGGTGCATCTCCATAACTCTAATATTCTCTACTGTGATAGATCATCTCCAACAGTTGGGGGGACTGGCATTGATATATATTGTGCATCTACAGAAACTTTGCGCTGGTGCAAGTGCAAAGTTTGCACGGTATTAGCACTAGGGCAAAGTTTACCCTATTTCTAAAAACACTTGAAAATATTAAAAAACACATTGCACCATGACAAGCGCTGTTTTGCATGGTATACGAAACAAGGTAAACATTGCCCTAGTGCAAAAACACAGTGCAAATGTATCTTTTTTGCACTAGGGCAATGTTTGCCCTAATGCTTATACCATACTCTTCGCTCATCTCTTCGCTCATCTGCCTCCAACTCCCTCAGGATCAGTCGCTTCTCCAAGCAACGAGTGGGTGGTCGAGCTCTCTATTCAGCAGGGGCCTACCTCTGGAACAGCCACCCTGCCTCCCTAAAACTTGAGGAGAACCATCTTCGGTTCCGGAAACACCTCAAAACTTTTCTCTTTGCTTCTGCTTTCTCTGCCTCTCTCCCCTGCTGAAAATCCTGGCTGAAACTGCACTGGTCACCTGGCCACCCTTTCTGATCTTGGGTCCAGGCCAGGCCCCGCTTTTGCACACAAGCCATGTCCCTCCTGGCAACCGATAGCACCTGGGGACTGTTTTCTGTCTCCCTACAGTCCCCTACCAGCACTTATTCTGCGCTTACCCTGCACTTGCCACCATCTGGCTGCTATTATTATCTTATTTATTCTTTCCATCCCTTGCACTGCACTTCCCCCCTTTCCCTTCCCCAGGCACTTGCCCTTTCTTCCTACCCATGCACTTGTGCGATCTGAATGTCACCTGGCCTAGTAAGATCGTTGTCTGTTTCCCACTGTTCCCCCCCCCCTTGCCTCGTCGCGCTGTGTAACACTTGTGTATGGGCACGTTATAAATGCCATATCATATCATATCATCATATAATGCCAAAATGCACTTGTCCTGGTGCAATGGTTTTCTAATATTTCCAAGTGTTTTTAAAAATAGGGCAAACTTTGCCCTAGTGCTAATACTGTGCGCTCTTTGCACTTGCACCGGTGCAAAGCTTCTGTAATCTGGCCCCAGTTGTGTTTAGCCACAATTTGCCATGTGAACTTTACCTATTTAGGCTGCAAGGTTTACTGCAAACGTCTGCTTAATTCTTATTAGTTTATAGACCTCCTGCTTCCTCACTGGTCACTTTTGTACACAGAATTTTGCACAATTTGTGTCCGATATGGTGTTCGCTTATCCTGAAATAATTTGAATGGGCGATTTTAATGTGAATCCTAACAATTCCTTTTAGTTGACATGGACTTAGAGTTATGTAATAACCTCCCTACACATAAGGCGGGAAATGTGTTAGATTACATTTTTTGTGAAAAAACATGTTCAAGGGTTTTTAACCCCATTCCAGTCTTTTGGTCTGACAATGTTATGCCACTGTTTACTATTACCCCCATGACCTCTGTCTCTCAACATTTCTCAAAAATCTCCTCACTGAGACGTCACTGGCTCTCTAGCACATTTTCTGTTGACTAGTACCAATCAGTTAATGTCTAAGGAAAATCTAGACCCATATCATGCCCACCTTGAAGCCATGGCAGGGGATGCTCAAGCTAAACCATCTGCACCCTGGTTTGACATTTAAAACAGCATATAAATTGTCAGTAGTTCAATACCAGGAAGCAATTAAGGTAATTAAATCATAGCATTATTTTAATCGCATTTTATCAGCCCCCTGTGCGGTCCGTGAGCTTTTTAAGGTTGCAATGGAGCTCTCAGGTGTTTCTCCAACAAAAGACTGGTCACAAGCGCAATGTGATGCTATTAGTTTGTTCTTCAATGAAATGATTCAAAAAATTCAAAAAATTCAGCACGCCATAGCAGATTGTGGTTTCAGTAGCCTAGAGACTATGGGCTTCATTACAAGTTTGCCGGTATGGAAATAAGGGTGCAGGTAAGCTCACCAGCACCCTTGTTTCCGGACCAGCAAAGTATGGGTTTGCCTGCCGGAGTTGCTGTGCGCGACAGGTCTGACCATGCCAGGCATAGCCGTCACAGCAGGCAAAGCCATCACGCAGGGGAGTTGCTAGGTCTGGAAAAGACCCGGGGCTACTCTGATGTCAGAACTGTTGGGACTGGGGGCTAGCTAGTCTTTTGGCTGTAGCTCCTGAGATTCTATCCGGGGCTACAACCAAAAGATCAGGGGCTATAGCCCCCTTAGCCCCCCCCTAGCAACGCCCCTGCCATCACGGAAGCACCAGCACCGTTAACAACGGTGCCAATGCTTTTGTGTTGCCACTCCCATAGAGGGGATGGGGATTAACAAAATTACCGGCACCTGACTTCCCTGCCGCCAGACCTTTACCTATGGTAGTCATTCCACTCTTTACGGCTGCAGTTCATACGTCTTTTATGATGGGCTCTATCCCTGCTACTCTTAAGCATGCACTTGTTTCTCCTTTATTAAAGAAAGCACAGCTTGATGCTACTCTTGCATCTAACTATCGGCCCATCTCACTGCTGCCTTGTATTATGATGCTCATGGAAGCCATTGTCACACCTCAACTGTCTCGTTCTCTTGAATCCCAGGCTCTTCGTCATCCATTTTAATTGGGCTTCTGGCCTGCTAGGGGTACCGAGGCAGTGTGGATCTCTGTCCTGGACGATATTGCCCTTCTCAAATCATGGAAAGTCAGTACCAATTATGGTCTCCTCTGGCAATTCAGGAATTACAGGAGCATTTATTTGGGTTGATTCTCCCTGGACTTGGATAGTAATTGGGGTTTTATGATATACTTCTTTATCCCCATGGACGCAGGTCATTTTTACAGGACATCCCCTTCCCAGGTCTCCGTTGGAGATTAAGTCCGCTCTTACCGCTGTCTGCTTGCCGCCCAAATCGATTAAAGCTTTAACTGGCACCCCATTCACTATTGAGGAATCGTGGGTTTTAAAGGGAGTGACTCCACCAAATAAATCCAACATTTCCTGTCACGCCTCACTTGGGGCAGGGACCCACGCTGTGCTAAGGTGAAGCCCGGGAAGGAAGAGGGTCAGTGGTATGCCACCAGCAAACAGGGAGGTCACCTTGCCTACAGGTATTGACCATGCACCCCCCACGCCCCTAAATGCCCCAAGACCTATCCTGCAGCTCTTCAGGAGACATCCACCTGTTTGTGGCTTTCTCCCATGAAAGCGCTCATGCAATCAGGCCAGGGAGAACCCAGGAGATCCCCAGGTTATAATGGTCATTGAGCTCTACCACACAGTGTAATCCGTGCAGCACCAAAGATGTACCAAGATCCCAGGTTTAGTGGAAACAGAGGAGGGGGCAACACCACAAGAGTGATGTTCACCACTCTAGAACCAAACACTGCCTGATCACTGCACCGGGACCTAAGAGGGTTGTTGCAATTCCATGCAATCCAGTCCGAGAGTTTAGTATCAAGGGAACACCATTGTCACTGGGACCCGCATGGACGCTGTGGCTGGAAAGGCATGACATGTTTTTCGAGGCAGTGGAGGTGACAGAGGACAGGCAGAAAAAGACATTGCTCTTGTTTCAAGTAATTTGGCATTTGTATAGTACCTTTTAGCATTGTTATGATTCCAAAGCGCTGTGGGTTAAACGCCCTCTGGGACCGCAGTCCAGGTTATTAGAGATAGTAGCGTAGTAAAATGTGTTTGGGCATACTCTGTATGTGTGCAGCCAATGTGCAATAGGTGGTGTGTAACTGCAAACTAGTGTTAGCTGTAATGCAGTCGTTGTGTAAGATCAATAGAGTGTGTGCAGCGAGACCAAATTAACTATGGTATCTGCATTCTGGCTACTCTGGTGCTTGAGAATGACGCTAAATGTGCAGCTAGGCTGATTTCAAGGGGTATAGCTGTGTTCTAATGACTGTTGAGGTGAACGTCGAGGTGTGTGAGTATGTATGCAGCTAAGCCGAAATAATTGAGAGGTGGAGCTGCATTCTATTATTTGTTGGTGCAGAGGCAAGAGTTAGCATAGTGGTGTGTTTGAGTGTCTGTGTTTTTCCATTGGGACTTTGTTCCTATTTAGCTTCCAGTGCCTGTCGAGGGTGTGGTATCAACCTGTTTCTTGATGGGTCAGATTGTTTTAGCGAAGACAGATGGGTGGTGACGGGCAGATATGTCCCAAAACTCATGTTGTTACTGTATAGGTGCTAGCAATGTCTTGATTGGCAGTTCTACTAAATAAAATCCCTGATGGGTAGTTCTACTAGGACATTCCCAGATAGTTGGGATTAGCAAAGGAAAAGTGCTAGAACGTTCCTTGCTATATAATTCTACACAGGGATTTCCCGATGTGTACGACTAGCAAGCAAGTGCATTTCCTGGATTGTTAGCGTAGTACATATTTGCAGAGCAATGATCAAGTTCATAAGTGCTATTAGTGCTTGGTTTGCTAGTTCTGCTAGATAGATTACTGGTGGGTAGTTCTACTGTATACATTCATAGGTAGGTGGGATTAGCAGAGTAGCTGCTAGATGGCCCTCTAGTATCTAGTTCTGCTCTTGGATTTCCAAGTGCAGAGAATTAGCAGGCAAGTGCCTTCTTGTACTGATCGTGTAGTGCATGATTGCAGAGCCTTAGTAAAGCTCATGAGTGTTATTGGTGCTTGGGTTAAGAGTCTAGGACAATCGCCCCTGATTAATAGCGACAGATAACTCTAGACCTCACAGTGTACAGAATTTCTGTGGATGAGGTGATGAATAAACTCTGTCAGGTACATGGGTGCCACTACATTTTGGGTTTCAAGTCTGGGCAAAGGCTCTAGGTAGCAGAGTTAGATATTGCCAGGCCTGGTGATCTATGATGGGGTTCGTTATCAGAGGGGAACCATGCCAGGTGTCAGTTGTGGAGGCAGTTCGGGTGGTTCACTGCATTCCCTTATGAATTTTAGGCGAAGAGCCAGGTTTAGAGTGCCTTCCTGAAAGCCCTGTAGTCTTCGCTGTGTCTAATGCAGGGAAGCAGTGAATTCCATAAAGTTGGCGCCAGAGTTGAGAAGGCTGACCCTCTGGTCCTGGCCGAATTGGAGGATGGGACCAATTGAAGAAGGGCAGTACTTGACATAAGGGTGTGAGTCGAGTGGTGAAGGCATAATCTTTTCTTGCAGGAATTTTGGACCTGCTTTGTGATACATAGAAATTTGAAGGGGGCCCTGTGTCCAATTGGGAGCCAGTGTAGAGTGTGGAGAGCCAGTGAGATGTGGTCCCTTTGTCCCAATGTAAGAAACAGTCTGGCAGCTGAGATTGTTATCTTTGGAGTTTGTTTAACTGTTAAGCCGGTTGTCCCAGGTAGTGAGAGTTTGCATAGTCAAGTCTGGACATGATAATGGACATAATTGCAACCAGTATGTTAGGGTAGGTAAGGTAAGGGAAGATATGCTTCAAGAGCATAAAGTGGAAATGATAGGCTTTGGTTGTATTGTTGATGTGGTGAGACAGAGGTAGGTCAAAGTCCATTGTGCAGCCAACGTTTTTGACAGTGGTGGTGGTCGCTGGGGTGGGTCAAGTTTGGGTGGGCAGGGAGTCAGTTGGGGGAATAGAGACAATTTTCTGCATACCATGATCGCCATTTTACCTGGTTTCGGAAGGAGATAGTAAGTTGTCATCCAGCAGTCAATGTCTGAGAGATATGTTGCTAGGTCAGGGCTGGTGTAGGTTGTCCATTTAGGAATTCTCAGGATGATTTGTGTGTCATCCGCATAGTTAGAGCAAGTGAGGTTGTTTGAGCAGATGAGCCTGGGCAGGAGGGTCAACTAAAGACTGAAGAGAAGGGGAGAGAGGCAGGTGCCTTGGGGTACTCCAGTGTTTACTGGGCATGTAGCGGAAAGAAAAGGGGCAGATGGGTGATTTTCTGTCTATTTGAGAGGAATGAGTTGATCCAGGAGAGAGCTCAATCACGTATTCCTAAGGAGTGCACTCTGTCAACGAGGATCATGTGGTTGATGGTGTCATACGCTGCAGAGAGGTCAAGAAGAATAAAAGCTGCTCATCCTTCTGAGTCTGCCATCACTTTGAGGTCATCCCAGATAGATAGCAGTGTGGTTTCTGTACATGGCGTGGACAAAAACCTGATTGTGCAGGGTCAAGCAGATTGTTAGATTCCACGACACCATTGAGCTGTGAGTAAGCAGTGTGGTCAATGAGTATTGGCAGGAATCTGGTGGTGGAGATTGGCCTGTAGTTGATTGGTAGTAGAGGGGTGATGGATGCTTTTTTAAGCAGAGGATTGACATGCTAAGTTTTGAAGGAGTCTGGGAAGTTGCTTGAGGTGAGGGAGTCATTGAGAATGGACCTTGCCAATTCTCCTACACAGCTGGAGGTGAAGATTTATTTGAGGAGAGTTGCGGGACAAGGGTCAAGGGGTGAGCCGGAGGGTCGGCTGACGGATAATAGTTTTGTGAACTTCTATCTCGAGATAGGGTTGAAAGAGCAGAAAGAAGGGTTCTCAGGGAGGAAGGAGGAAGGGTTTGGTAGAGCAGGTGTAGAGTGGGTGGACAAAAGGGAGAGTTTTGCATTGCGGGTGTCCGTCCTGTGTAGGGCTGTTTTGTGGAAGTGTTCGGAGAGGGAGTTGCAGAGCGTTTGTGAGGAGGCAGTCAGAGCTGCAGTGCAGTGCGGGTTCAGGAATTCAGTGATGATCATGTGGAGCTCTTTGCTGCCACCACAGCAGTTCGGGATCCTTGTATTATGATTTTCTTTTTTGGCCTTTCAGATCTCTGATTTGTAGTTTCTGTGGTGGTGGCCGAGTACTGATTTGCTTTGCAGGGTTCTGGAAGGTCGCCATTTGCACTCAAGGAATCGGATATGAGTTTTTAGAGTTTTCAGAGCGGGGTGAACCATTTGGGGGTAGATCCTGTGCAGGAGGGAGCAGACTTGGAAGGGGTTAGGAGAATGAGGAAATTGTTTAGCCAGGAGTCAAAGAGCTCTATGGGTAAGCTTCTAGCTGTTGTTGGGTGTAATGGGAAGGCACTTAGCAGGGTCAGCCAGTTCCAGTAGTACCTTGACCTTGACCTTGTTCTTGCACTTGAACTGAGATGTAGGGGTAGGGGATGGCTTGGGGATGTTGGTGGTGCAAGTATGGAGAAAGGTGAGGGGTTGGCGATGGATGCGGAGATGAGGTCACAAGACCTGATAATTGCATCGAGGGTGTGGCCAGCAGTATGTGTTGGTCCTCTGATACGCTAGGTGAGGGTGAGTCCCTCTCGGCTGTCATGGGGTTGTTGGGGAGGTCGAACAATATGTTAAAGTCTCCCAGTAGGGTGAGTGCCAGGTAGTTAATTATAATGGCTGCTAGTGAGTCACATAGGCTGTTGGCAAAGTGTCTGTCGTAGCCCGGGGCCTGTAGACGAGTAGGAAGCTGTGTGGGAGAGTAGACTGTCACAGAGTTCCCCCCTTCTCACCTGAGACCGATCCTTGCTGGACTCTGTGGGCGGTGTCTTCTTGCGGACAGACCTGGACTTGAATAAGGCTGAGTGAGTCTCTTCCGACTCCAGCGTGCGTTTAAGATTCCGGGATGCAGCAATCTGGAGATCCGGGAAACGAAGAAGATGTGCTAATGGCGCACGAGTCCAGGAAGCAAGAGGAAAAGGGAAAGGGGCAAGAATGGAAGTAGAAAAGCTAGGACCAGGAAAGCAATACTGCGAACTACGGAGCACACGTCTGATCGCTACTTGGCAATAGCATTGAGATGCGTGGAGCCGCGGGGGTGCGGTCTATTAGTAGAATATGTTACGTCCAACGTATAGACCGCGGAAGGCGTGTCACGCTGGACGGCCATGTTGGGAGTATCAGGGAATGCAAGCCCGTTGCGATAAGGACCAGGAAGACCAAAAGGGGCGCGTCCTGTGGGTCATGACAGCATGCCTCCTCCGAAAACCTGTTCCTCCAGGTTTGCCTGGGTGTATGAGGTGGTATCTTCTGAGCAGTCGAGGGGTATTCAGATTAGAAAGTGGTTCCCAAGTTCTTTCACTGGGGGGATATCCTTTCCATTCAACCAGATATTGAAGCTGACCCCGTTTATACCTGGAGTCGCATATCCAGTTGATTGTCCACCACCACAGGAGTGGGTCTGCAGGATTTCCGGGAGGATTGAATGTAAGGTTTTAATAAGGAGGTGTGAAAAACTGGGTGAATCTTTTTCCAGGATTCTGGTAACTTGAGCCGGTACGAGACTGGGTTTATAATTTCCTTGATGGAAAACGGACCATAATACCGGGGGGCCAATTTGTTTGGCCGTAGATGTTGGGGTAGTAATTTCGAGGACAACCAGACTTGATCTCCAACTGAATAAGAAGACCCGGGTCTTCTTTTGGAATCCGCATATCTCTTGGTCTGTGTTCTGGCCTTCTCTAAGTGCTCTTTGGTCTCCTTATGTATGTTGATGAGTGTTTCAATCCAGGAGTCGACAGTAGGTACCGGTGTGGGTTGTGGAAGAACAGAGAGCAGAACTGATGGATGGAATCCTTGGCTGCAATAAAAGGGACTGGTCTTAACTGCGAATGATCGGAATTTTTATAGGCAAATTCAGCCACCGGTATCAGGAGCGACCAGTCATCCTGAATCTTAGTAGCAAAACATCGAAGATATTGTTCCAGAGTCTGATTAGCACATTCTGTGGCCCCGTTGGTTTGAGGGTGATAACCTGATGAAAGAGCGCGTTGGATTCCTAATATTTGACAGAGGTGTTTCCAGAATTGTGAGACATATTGAGGTCCTCGATCGGAAATTATCTTGGAAGGAAGTCCATCAAGGCGGAATATGTGCTCCAGGAAGTTTCCAGCCAGTTCAGATGAGGATGGTAGCTTATTGAGGGGTGTGAAATGAGCCATATGAGTGAGCAAGTCAATGGTGACCATGATGGTGGTATACCCTCTGGAAGGCGGTAATTCCACAATGAAGTCTGTAGCGATAAATTCCCATGGCCTTGTTGGCAGTGTGGGTTGTAGCAGAAGACCTGCCGGCCTCTTGTTGTCATGTTTATTTTGACTACAGATTGCACAGCCTCGGACGTATAGTTGTACGTCAGTCTTCATTTTAGGCCACCAAAATTGTCTTTGTATGAGGTGGAGGGTGTTGGTGATGCCACGATGTCTGGAGTGAAGGGTATCATGACAGAGGTTTATTATTTTTTGTTGTAATTTTTGTGTAGGAATGAGCAGAGCGTTGTCCTTGAACAAATATCCTTCCTTGACTCTCAGGTTCCATTGATTCTTTCTTGAAATATCCTTCCAGAGTTCAGAGGATTGGGTTTGTACTCGGATTTCTTCCAGGAGGTTGACTGCTTGGGCTACAAAAATCGTGTGGGGAAACATCTAAGGATAGGCCTTATCTTCGGTAGTTTCGTAGTCAGGCCGTCAAGATAAGGCGTCAGCAATCAAGTTTTGTGATCCAGGAACATGAGTGATGTGGAACTGGTACTGGGCAAAGCCGAAGGCCCAACGTGCCTAACGACTGTTCCAGCACTCTAATGACTGTAGAATCTGAAGATTTCGGTGGTCCGTGCGGGCCTGTACTGGATATCTTGCTCCCAGCAGTAGATGTCGCCACTCAGTGAAGGTTTGGCGGATGGCTAAAAGTTATTTTTTCAGGATGGAATAGTGTGTCTCACTGGGAGTCAGGGTTTGTGAAAGGTAAGCAATGGGGTGTTCTAGTTTATCCTCAAACTCTTGCTTCAACACTGCTCCAATGGCATAGTTAGAGGCATCCGTTTCCACAAGGAATGGTCGATCAATGTCGGGTTGGGCCAGAATGGGAGCTTGAGTAAATCTTGTCTTCAAGAGTTGGAATGCCTTATCTTGCGGAATAGACCAGACAAAGGGGGTGTCTTTCTTCAGGAGAGCAACAATCGGTTGAACAATCTCAGAGAAGGTGGGTATAAACTTCCGGTAGAAATTGGCAAGCCCCAGGAAGGATTGAACTTGTTTCACGGGCGTGGGAGCAGGCTAGGATAATATAGCCTTTACCTTTGAAGGGTCCATGCCAATTCCCTCTGGAGTAAGGATAAATCTTAGGTAATGAACAGAAGCAACGTGAAACAGACATTTCTCGGGTTTGGCCAAGAGTTTATGTTCACAGAGTCATTGTAGTACTGCCTTTACGTGATCTTCATGCTTAACAAGGTCCTTGGAGTAAATCAAAATGTCATCCAGGTAGACAATGACGAAGAGGAATAGCATGTCTGAGAACACCCTGTCCATAAAACGATGAAAGACTGCTGGGGCATTAGCTTATCCAAAGGGCATGACCAGATATTCGAAGTTACCAAATGGTGTTCTGAATGCTGTTTTCCATTCGTCTCCTTCCCGGATATGAATCAAATGATAGGTACCACAGAGGTCCAGTTTTGTGAAAATCACAGCGCCTCTGACCACTTCGAGGATATCCGAGATTAAGTGTAAAGGGTACTGGTCCTTGAGGGTGCATTGATTTAATCCACGATAATCGAGGAAGGGTCTGAGTTCTTTAGTGTCCTTCTTAGGACCAAAGAACAATGAAGCTCCGGCTGGAGATTTGAAGGTCTTATGGTGCCATTCTCAAGGTTGGTATCCAAGTATTCTCGGAGGGCCTTTTTCTCAGGTTTGGAAAGGATGAACATCCTGCCAAAAGCAATCACTGCTGAGGGATCCGTGTCTATGGCGCAGTCTTCAGGCCTATGAGGGGGTAAGGCCTGGACTATGGCAGTTGAGAACACATCAACAAATCCCTGATAGGCCTTAGGAACCTGCACAATATTGGAAACCATGAGAGGTGCTTGATGGTCTATTGGTGGTTCTTTGGAGGGGGTCAAGGAGGGATCCAGGATTAGACAGTGAGACATACAAAACTCTGAGCCGAGGAATAGTGATCCTGCTGTCCAATTGATATATGGATTGTGTTTCTGTAGCCAGGGCATGCCCAGTACCATGGGGTAATGAGCTGACTTAATAATGTTGAATCGAATCCGCTCTTGGTGGTGGTTAATTGAAATCTGGATCTCTTTGGTCTGCAGGCTTATGGGCCCCAAAGTGAGGGGTCTTCCATCGATCGCTTCCACCGGCTGCATGATGCTTCATGTTTCGTATGGGATGTGGTTACTAAAAACCAAATCTTGATCAATGAATATTCCCATAGCCCCGCAGTCCACCAAGGCCAAAACAGGATAGGTCTTATTCCCGGAGGTTGATAGGAAGGCCTATAGTATCACTAGATTGTTTTGTCCAGGAGAGTTCAAGGATGGAATTGATGTGGAGCAAACATCTCTCTCCTGAAGCCCTGCTCCATCTAGGATCGGGAGTTGGCGTTTCCCGAACGCTGAGGAGGGGCCAGAGGGCATTCTCTAACCAAGTGTTTGTGTGAGGCACAAAACATGCACAACTCCGTATTAATCCTTCTCGTCCATTCTTGAGGGGATATGGGTCCACGGAAGGCTCCTATCTGCATGGGTTCCGGTTTGGTGACTGATCCAGGGTTTGTGTCAGATTTGGGGGTACTCTCAAAGGACACCTTCGGAGTGTTTCCCCTAGATTTTTTCTTCTCTGCCTTCCTTTCCTGGATGCGAAAGTCTATTTGCATGGCAAGGTCCATAAGAGCCTGGAATGAGTTCGGTTGGGCCACTCTGGCTAACTCATCTTTAATCTCCTCATTTAGTCTTCTCCTGAAAAGGGTAAAACTTGCCTCTGGAGACCAATCAGCTTCCTTGACCAATTGCTTGAAGCGGGTTACATACGTGAACACATCCTGGGATTCCTGCTGAAAGTCTAAGAGGCGTTCCTGGGCACTAAAGACCTGCTCAGGGAGATCAAACATGGTCTTTAGGGCCCGTATGAAACCATCGTAGTCATCTAGGAGAGCGTCGCCGGAGTTAACTAGGGGTGTAGCCCAGGTTAAAGCATTTCCGGAAAGGTGAGAGATTATGAACCTCACCTTAGCCCTGGGAGTGTAAAAGTAATAGGGCTTAAATGTAAAGTGAACCAAACATGAGTCCAGGAATCCACGAAGGGTTTTTGCCGACCCATCGTATTTGTCAACAATGCCGCCCAGTAACACACTTTCTTTTGCGGCTGAATCACAGGATAGAACAAATTGCTTGAGAGCAGCGTTTTCCGCCTTTAAATTCTGCACCTCGGTGCTTAATTCTTGCATACCTCGCATCAGGTCCTGGATGGCCGCTTCCATGTCGACTCCGAGTGCGGTCGGTAGGCATCTCAAACTGTCACGGAGTTCCCCCCTTCTCACCTGAGACCGATCCTTGCTGGACTCCGTGGGCGGTGTCTTCTTGCGGACAGACCTGGACTTGAATAAGGCTGAGTGAGTCTCTTCCGACTCCAGCGTGCGTTTAAGATTCCGGGATGCAGCAATCCAGGGATCCAGGAAACGAAGAAGATGTGCTAATGGCGCACAAGTCCAGGAAGCAAGAGGAAAAGGGAAAGGGGCAAGAAATGGAAGTAGAAAAGCTAGGAACCAGGAAAGCAATACTGCGAACTACGGAGCACACGTCTGATCGCTACTTGGCAATAGCATTGAGATGCGCAGAGCCGCGGGGGTGCGGTCTATTAGTAGAATACGTTACGTCCAACGTATAGACCCCGGAAGGCGTCTCACGCTGGACGGCCATTTTGGGAGTATCAGGGAATGCAAGCCCGTTGCGATAAGGACCAGGAAGACCAAAAGGGGCGCGTCCTGTGGGTCATGACAGCATGCCTCCTCCGAAAACCTGTTCCTCCAGGTTTGCCTGGGTGTATGAGGTGGTATCTTCTGAGCAGTCAAGGGGTATTCAGATTAGAAAGTGGTTCCCAAGTTCTTTCACTGGGGGGATATCCTTTCCATTCAACCAGATATTGAAGCTGACCCCGTTTATACCTGGAGTCGCATATCCAGTTGATTGTCCACCACCACAGGAGTGGGTCTGCAGGATTTCCGGGAGGATTGAACGTAAGGTTTTAATAAGGAGGTGTGAAAAACTGGGTGAATCTTTTTCCAGGATTCTGGTAACTTGAGCCGGTACGAGACTGGGTTTATAATTTCCTTGATGGAAAACGGACCATAATACCGGGGGGCCAATTTGTTTGGCCGTAGATGTTGGGGTATTAATTTCGAGGACAACCAGACTTGATCTCCAACTGAATAAGAAGACCCAGGTCTTCTTTTGGAATCCGCATATCTCTTGGTCTGTGTTCTGGCCTTCTCTAAGTGCTCTTTGGTCTCCTTATGTATGTTGATGAGTGTTTCAATCCAGGAGTCGACAGTAGGTACCGGTGTGGGTTGTGGAAGAACAGAGGGCAGAACTGATGGATGGAATCTTTGGCTGCAATAAAAGGGACTGGTCTCAACTGCTGAATGATCGGAATTGTTATAGGCAAATTCAGCCACCGGTATCAGGAGCGACCAGTCATCCTGAACCTTAGTAGCAAAACATCGAAGATATTGTTCCAGAGTCTGATTAGCACATTCTGTGGCCCCGTTGGTTTGAGGGTGATAACCTGATGAAAGAGCGCATTGGATTCCTAATATTTGACAGAGGTGTTTCCAGAATTGTGAGACGTATTGAGGTCCTCGATCGGAAATTATCTTGGAAGGAAGTCCATGAAGGTGGAATATGTGCTCCAGGAAGATTCCAGCCAGTTCAGATGAGGATGGTAGCTTATTGAGGGGTGTGAAATGAGCCATATGAGTGAGCAAGTCAATGGTGACCATGATGGTGGTATACCCTCTGGAAGGTGGTAATTCCACAATGAAGTCTGTAGCGATAAATTCCCATGGCCTTGTTGGCAGTGCGGGTTGTAGCAGAAGACCTGCCGGCCTCTTGTTGTCATGTTTATTCTGACTACAGATTGCACAGGCTCGAACATATAGTTGTACGTCAGTCTTCATTTTAGGCCACCAAAATTGTCTTTGTATGAGGTGGAGGGTGTTGGTGATGCCACGATGTCTGGAGTGAAGGGTATCATGACAGAGGTTTATTATTCTTTGTTGTAATTTTTGTGTAGGAATGAGCAGAGCGTTGTCCTTGAACAAATATCCTTCCTTGACTCTCAGGTTCCATTGATTCTTTCTTGAAATATCCTTCCAGAGTTCAGAGGATTGGGTTTGTACTCGGATTTCTTCCAGGAGGTTGACTGCTTGGGCTACAAAAATCCTGTGGGGAAACATCTAAGGATAGGCCTTATCTTCGGTAGTTTTGTAGTCAGGCCGTCAAGATAAGGCGTCAGCAATCAAGTTTTGTGATCCAGGAACATGAGTGATGTGGAACTGGTACTGGGCAAATCCGAAGGCCCAACGTGCCTGACGACTGTTCCAGCACTCTAATGACTGTAGAATTTGAAGATTTCGGTGGTCCGTGCGGGCCTGTACTGGATATCTTGCTCCCAGCAGTAGATGTTGCCACTCAGTGAAGGGTTGGCGGATGGCTAAAAGTTCTTTTTCCAGGATGGAATAGTGTGTCTCACTGGGAGTCAGGGTTTGTGAAAGGTAAGTAATGGGGTGTTCTAGTTTATCCTCAAATTCTTGCTTCAACACTGCTCCAATGGCGTAGTTAGAGGCATCCGTTTCCACAAGGAATGGTCGATCAATGTCGGGTTGGGCCAGAATGGGAGCTTGAGTAAATCTTGTCTTCAAGAGTTGGAATGCCTTATCTTGCGGAATAGACCAGACAAAGGGGGTGTCTTTCTTCAGGAGAGCAACAATCGGTTGAACAATCTCAGAGAAGGTGGGTATAAACTTCCGGTAGAAATTGGCAAGCCCCAGGAAGGATTGAACTTGTTTCACGGGCGTGGGAGCAGGCCAGGATAATATAGCCTTTACCTTTGAAGGGTCCATGCCAATTCCCTCTGGAGTAAGGATAAATCTTAGGTAATTAACAGAAGCAACGTGAAACAGACATTTCTCGGGTTTGGCCAAGAGATTATGTTCACGGAGTCGTTGTAGTACTGCCTTTACGTGCTCTTCATGCTTAACAAGGTCCTTGGAGTAGATCAAAATGTCATCCAGGTAGACAATGACGAAGAGGAATAGCATGTCTGAGAACACCCTGTCCATAAAACGATGAAAGACTGCTGGGGCATTAGCTTATCCAAAGGGCATGACCAGATATTCGAAGTGACCAAAGGGTGTTCTGAATGCTGTTTTCCATTCGTCTCCTTCCCGGATACGAATCAAATGATAGGTACCCCGGAGGTCCAGTTTCGTGAAAATCACAGCGCCTCTGACCACTTCGAGGATATCCGAGATTAAGTGTAAAGGGTACTGGTCCTTGAGGGTGCATTGATTTAATCCACGATAATCGAGGCAGGGTCTGAGTTCTTTAGTGTCCTTCTTAGGACCAAAGAACAATGAAGCTCCGGCTGGAGATTTGAAGGTCTTATGGTGCCATTCTCAAGGTTGGTATCCAAGTATTCTCGCAGGGCCTTTTTCTCAGGTTTGGAAAGGATGAGCATCCTGCCAAAAGCAATCACTGCTGAGGGATCCGTGTCTATGGCGCAGTCTTCAGGCCTATGAGGCGGTAAGGCCTGGACTATGGCAGTTGAGAACACATCAACAAATCCCTGATAGGCCTTAGGAACCTGCACAATATTGGAAACCATGAGAGGTGCTTGATGGTCTATTGGTGGTTCTTTGGAGGGGGTCAAGGAGGAATCCAGGATTAGACAGTGAGACATACAAAACTCTGAGCCGAGGAATAGTGATCCTGCTGTCCAATTGATATATGGATTGTGTTTCTGTAGCCAGGGCATGCCCAGTACCATGGGGTAATGAGCTGACTTAATAATGTCGAATCGAATCCGCTCTTGGTGGTGGTTAATTGAAATCTGGATCTCTTTGGTCTGCAGGTTTATGGGCCCCAAAGTGAGGGGTCTTCCATCGATCGCTTCCACAGGCTGCATGATGCTTCATGTTTCGTATGGGATGTGGTGACTAAAAACCAAATCTTGATCAATGAATATTCCCATAGCCCCGCAGTCCACCAAGGCCAAAACAGGATAGGTCTTATTCCCGGAGGTTGATAGGAAGGCCTGTAGTATCACTAGATTGTTTTGTCCAGGAGAGTTCAAGGATGGAATTGATGTGGAGCAAACTTCTCTCTCCTGAAGCCCTGCTCCATCTAGGATCAGGAGTTGGCGTTTCCCGAACGCCGAGGAGAGGCCAGAGGGCATTCTCTAACCAAGTGTTTGTGTGAGGCACAAAACATGCACAACTCCGTATTAATCCTTCTCGTCCATTCTTGAGGGGATATGGGTCCACGGAAGGCTCCTATCTGCATGGGTTCCGGTTTGGTGACTGATCCAGGGTTTGTGTCAGATTTGGGGGTACTCTCAAAGGACACCTTCGGAGGGTTTCCCCTAGATTTTTTCTTCTCTGCCTTCCTTTCCTGGATGCAAAAGTCTATTTGCATGGCAAGGTCCATAAGAGCCTGGAATGAGTTTGGTTGGGCCACTCTGGCTAACTCATCTTTAATCTCCTCATTTAGTCTTCTCCTGAAAAGGGTAAAACTTGCCTCCGGAGACCAATCAGCTTCCTTGACCAATTGCTTGAAGCGGGTTACATACGTGAACACATCCTGGGATCCCTGCTGAAAGTCTAAGAGGCGTTCCTGGGCACTAAAGACCTGCTCAGGGCAATCAAACATGGTCTTTAGGGCCCGTATGAAACCATCGTAGTCATCTAGGAGAGCGTCGCCAGAGTTAACTAGGGGTGTAGCCCAGGTTAAAGCATTTCCGGAAAGGTGAGAGATTATGAACCTCACCTTAGCCCTGGGAGTGGAAAAGTAATAGGGCTTAAATGTAAAGTGAACCAAACATGAGTCCAGGAATCCACGAAGGGTTTTTGCCGACCCATCGTATTTGTCAACAATGCCGCCCAGTAACACACTTTCTTTTGCGGCTGAATCATAGGATAGAACAAATTGCTTGAGAGCAGCGTTTTCCGCCTTTAAATTCTGCACCTTGGTGCTTAATTCTTGCATACCTCGCATCAGGTCCTGGACGGCCGCTTCCATGTCGACTCCGAGTGCGGTCGGTAGGCGTTTCAAACTGTCACGGAGTTCCCCCCTTCTCACCTGAGACCGATCCTTGCTGGACTCCGTGGGCAGTGTCTTCTTGCGGACAGACCTGGACTTGAATAAGGCTGAGTGAGTCTCTTCCGACTCCAGCGTTGGTTTAAGATTGCGGGATGCAGCAATCCAGGGATCCAGGAAACGAAGAAGATGTGCTAATGGCGCACAAGTCCAGGAAGCAAAAGGAAAAGGGAAAGGGGCAAGAAATGGAAGTAGAAAAGCTAGGAACCAGGAAAGCAATACTGCAAACTACGGAGCGCACGTCTGATCGCTACTTGGCAATAGCATTGAGATGCGCAGAGCCGCGGGGGTGCGGTCTATTAGTAGAATACGTTACGTCCAACGTATATACCGCAGAAGGCGTGTCACGCTGGACAGCCATGTTGGGAGTGTGTTTGAATAGGAGAGATTTGCAGTTCGCTGTGCTGGGTTGTGTTTCAGTGGAGGTGATAGAGAGGTGAGGTTTGTGCAGGATGGCTAGTCTGCCTCCTCTAGAAGGTCTGTTGTGGATGATGAGTGAGTAGTCAGGTGGGAATGCTTCAAGAGCGTATGCTTGAGCTCTTCTGAGAACCTGGTTTCGGTGATGAAGATAAGATCAGGGTTCTCGGTGGTTAGGAGATCAAGGATGCTGTGTTTGTTCTCAGCTACACAGCGGACATTGAAGAGGAGGGAGGTGACAATGTAAGAGGTAGAGGGGGCAGTGTTTACCTCAGTGTCTGGGATTGGCTGGGCGGGGATGGTTGAGGAAGTCATAGGGTTGGTGATGGTGGTGGGGAGAAAGTCGATTGGGAAGGGCAGTGTAATAGGACGGACAGAGGTGGTCAGGGGGATAATGTAGAGGGTGCGTAGATGGCCTTGGGTGGCTAGGGTCTAGGAAGAGAGGGTGTGCAGTGGCAGGTCTTCGACTCAGTAGTGGCATGGGATGGGCAGTTAGGGTGGTAACAAAAGATGCAGAGGTTTGAGGCATGGTGGTGAGAGGTAGTAGGTGGCACAGAGGATTCGGGCTAGATGTTGGTAGGAGATGGTGAACATGGGCTGGGAAAGGGATGAGTATGGGTGGTTGAAGGAGAGGGAAGAAGGGATGCTTTCTACAAGGAGGGGTGTTGGAGGCAGGAGTGATAGAGGGTGTGTGGAAGTGAGGATAGGAGAGCTGAGGTGGATCGAGAGGTGTAGGGTAGGTGAGGCATGCAGAGTTGAGGGTGCCGGTCATCGTCTACCTCTGAGTTGTGTGTGTTTGGGTGCTGAGGGATTGTGCAGTAGGGTGCAGGGTCAGTGGGAAAGGGGGTAGAGGTGATGGTTCAGAAAAGGGCAAGAAGCGCCATGCTCAGCGAAGGGAAGGGGGTTGCTGGGATAGGCCTTTTGGGGGTGGTCAGTGTGATGGAGATGGTGGTAGGTAGGTGGTCAATGCTTGCCGAGGGTGGAGTGGTCAACGAGAGGGAGGTGGAGGGAGAGTCGGACAGTGGAGGGGTTGTGCATAAGCTGTCGCAGCACTACTGGGATTCCTTTCTGTTGGTTGTGGTGAGAGTGTGGGAGAGGTCGAGAGTGTGTGTGAAAGAGGGTGTCTGTTTGGAGGGTACTTGGGGACAGGAGAGGCAGTTGGGTTGAGGGGAACCTCCCCTCGTGTGAAAGATGGGCTGAAGCCTATGTGTGGTGGTCTCTGGATTTGTAGCTGAGCGGGAGAGGTGTAGGGGTGCTGCGAGAGAGGTGCATGGTATGTTTCAGAAAGAAGGTGCAAGGGTTGAGCTGGTGGAGGGAATATGTTTTTTGGAGCGGTTGGATGATGGGAAGTGGGACGCTTTGGGAGAGAGAAGGCCTTCTGCATGGGGAAGTTGAGTGGGGAGGAGGGGGACAGGGAGAGAGTGTGCTGGGGTTGAAGAGAGTGGTGCAGGGATTCGTTTTTATGGACGTGCCAGAGTGCCCCACTGTTCTTAGACTTGGATGGTCAATGCTGAGAGGATGTGGGAGGCTGTAGGTTCTCAGTGAGGAGGGCGGGAAAGAGGGTTTGGAGTTTGGAGGAAATCCAGCAATGGTGGATGAGGGAGGTATGCAGTGGGCAACTCAAGGTGGGCCAGGGAGCTCCTCTAGTCAGCAAGTTGGAGGGTGTGCAGTGAGTGGTGGTGGTGATGGGTTGGTATGTGTGTGAGACCCGAATGGATGGCTCAGAGGTGATGTGGTTTTGGGGCCATTAAGTGGGTTTCGGATTGAGGGTGTGAGGGTGGAGGAAGTAGGTAGGGTGGGGTGTAAATGGGAATGTCGGAGAGCTCCATGTGTATGAAAGTGGGGAAGTGTGTGGTGAAAGGGGTTGTGTATGTGAGAGATTCTGGATGTGTGCGGTACTGGGTTCGGGAAAGAGCAAGCAATAGTGGTGAAATTCAGATTGGGGTGTGTTCTGGAGGGTCTGAGAGCTCCATGTTTATGTGAGTGGAAGGGCGTGGTGTGAGAGGCAGTATGTGTGTGCATGATTCTGGGTGAGTGTTGTAATGGGTATGAGAATGAGGGTGCAGAGGTGGGTGGTGTAGGGCAGTTGTGGTGCATTCTAGAGTGCTTGAAAGCTGCTCTTGTATGTGGGAGTGCGGTGTGTGTGGTGAGTGGCAGTGAGTGCATGAGTAAGTGTGGGTGAGTGCAGTAGTGATGTATGGGGAGTTGAGGGCTGGGGTATATAGGTAGTGCATGTGTCTCTCTTAAGAGTGTGCTGATCACCATGGTCGTGTAAGGGTGTGGCTGAAGGTGGGCGGGTTGGAGACACTGAGGGTTGCTTGGATTGAGATACTACTGTAGATGGGAGGGCTATATTTGATAGAGTCTGTCCGGTGCACGGAGATGCTTAGAGTTGAGGCAACAGTGGCTAGTTCATCTGGATTGAGGGAGAAGGGTTTTTAAATGAGGTACAACAGTAAATGCAGTGATGCCTAGATTTGGGACACCTGGATAGAGGGAGAAGGGCCTAAAAATGGATGCACACCAGTAAATCCTGTAACCCCTAAATTTGGGATACCTGGGCGTAAAATGGAGGCACACCAGTAAATGCAGTGACTCCTAGATTTAGCATACATGTATCTAAAATGGGGGTACAACAGTGAATGCAGTGAGAGCTAGAGTTGGGACACCCAAATAGAGGGAGAAGGGCCTAAAATCAGTGCACAACAGTAAATCCCGTAACCCCTAGATTTGAGATATGTGGACCTAAAATGGGAGAACAACAGTAAATACAGTAACACCTAGATTTGGGACAGATAGAGGGAGAAGGGCCTAAAATGGGCACACAACAGTAAATGAAGTAACGTCTAGATTTGGGACACCTTAAAAGAGGGTGAAGGACCTAAAATGGGGGCACAACAGTAAATGCAGTAACGCATAGATTTGGGATACCTTGACAGAGGGAGAAGAGCCTAAAATGGGTGCACAACCATAAATGCAGTAATGTCTAGATTTGTGACACCTGCATAGAGTGAGAAGCCCCTAAAATGGGTGCACAACAGTTAATCCTGTAACCCCCTAGTTTTGGGATACCTGCACTTAAAATGGGACCACAACAGTAAATACAGTAAGACCTAGATTTTGGACAGCTGGATAGAGGGAGAAGGGCATAAAATGGGAGAACAACAGTAAGTGCAGTAACGCCTCGATTTGTGACACCTCGATAGAGGGATAATCCCCTAAAATGGATGCACAACAGTAAATCCTAGATTTGGGATACCTGGACAAAAATGGGGGCACAACAGTAAATGCAGAAACACATAGAAATTATGGCTAACCAGAACAATTTGCCGAAATGAGTGATTTAGCCGAATAACACAATCTGGCAAGATGTGAGATATGGGCAACCAACACAATCTTGCTAAATGCATGATATGGCTGACTAACACAATATGGCGAGATGCAAGACATGGGTGACGAACGCAATATGGCGAGATATGGCTGACTAACACATTATGTCGAAATGCAAGATATGGCTGACTAACACAATATGGCAAGATGCAAGATATGGCTAACACAATATAGTTCAATGCGAGATATGAATGACTAACACAATATGGCGAGATGCAAGATATGGCTGACTAACACAATATGGCGAGATGCGAGAGATGGCTGACTAACACAATCTGGTTTAAATGTGAGATATGGCTGACTAACACAATCTGGCTAAATGCAAGATATGTCTGACTAACACAATCTGGCTTAATGTGAAATATGTCTGACTAACACAGTCTGGCGAGATGTGGGAAAATACTATACAAACTATGGGCTGTATGCATCAGACTACAAGATCATAGAGAATAAGTTTGGTTGGTCAGTTTAGTGGGGAGCAGTAATGGCTGCACTCTCTGCCCAAACCATACTTACCTTGTCAGTCAATGCTGGCTGATGGCTGCAGGCTCCACTGGCGAACATTGGCAATCACAATCTGGAGCTGCTTCTGCAGGAGCTGCCCTTTGCCTTGGGGCCCTTAGCTGCAGGGGGCTGCACAGGCATAGGGGCTGCCCTAGCAGGATGTGTAAAGAGGGTGTATTCATCCCATTGGGGGTGGTAGGCAGTTTGGGAGTCGGTAATTTGGATTTATGAGAAAGTTTGCATGCTGGGCAGGGGGTCTGCTACAAAGCGCTATGGAGCACTAACAATGTTTAAAAGGCTAATATTCTGAAAATAAGGGTTGCTATGGAAGACGCACACTTACCTAGGGCTTCCCTGGCAAAAGGGGCTGTGACGCAGGTTACAAGCTCCTGGACCCATGCTGCAACTAGATGCATGCGTTGGTGTCCAATCAGGGGGGGTAGTGGGTTGTCCAGGGGCGGGAATTCACATTTATGAGTAAGTTTGCAGGCTGGGCACTGGGCCTGCAACAAAAGTTCTACTGTGCGCTAACTATATTTAAAAGGCAAATTGAATGCAGAAAATATGGGTCGCTATGGAAGAGGAACACTCACCTTGGGGTTCCCTGGCAAATGGGGCTGTGGGGCAGACTATGAGCTCCTGAACCCATACTGCAACAAGATGCACATGTTGGTGTCCAATCAGGGCAGTCTAGGAGGCAGGAATTCAGATTTATGAGGAAGTTTGCAGACTGGTCACTGGGTCTGCTACAAAGTGCTGTAGAATGCTAACAATGTTTCAAAGGCAAATAAAATGATGGAAATATGTGTCGCTATGGAAGAGGCACACTCACCTTGTGCTTCCCTGGCCTATGCAGGGAGTGAGCCTGATCTTCTTAAGTTCCACAAACTCTTCAAGACCTTCCTCTTCTCCTCTTCCTTCTCCCTCCCTCCCTCCCTCTACCCTGCTAACCCATCCCTCTTCTCTTTCCCTCGCTCTCTCCTCATCCTTCACAACCTGCTGACTGGCTGTCTAGTGTACCGCAGAGTCTCACAGTTCCCTGGCACCTCGCCAGTCCTCTTTCGCACTTGCCTCAGGGCCCTATGCCCCACCCACACTCGCTGCACTGAGAAATAACCCTAGAGAGCCACACTTACACCAGTCTCCACCAACCGGGTGCACTTGGACCTCCCCCTCCATGTTATAATCTGTGCACTTGCATGATTTGTACGCTCCGTGCCGAAGATTGTCTGTCTGTCCTCCCTTGTCTCCACCCCTTAATTGCACGAGTATAATCTGCAGAATCGCCGTCAGGCCTCTTTGCAGTATCTCAAACTGTTAAATGTATTCTACACACTTACTCTGCCTGTGCAGACTATTATCCCCTCGGAATTCCAAGGGGTCTGAGATACTGTTGTTTTTCTCCCCCACGTGCCCATCCTCCTTGAGCGCTTAGAAAAATGTGCTTGTGTCTAGGTGCTTTATAAATAACAACACCATACCACACCATCCACAAACTGTATAAGATGCTTCCCCAAGGTGATGGGTTGTACCCCGATGCAGACAGGGCACTCATCGACTACTTCACACCAATGGTGAATGTAGATTATGAACACTTCTGGCTCAAGCAGGTGGCCCCGTATTGATGGATTCTTTACTAGTCTGTCTCAGCTGTCTGAGACCTGTGAGTTCCTTGATAAGGAGGTTGAGCTGCGGGGTCAAGTGATCTAGAGGCGTCACTTGAACAAATTGTGCTTGTATATACTAAAGGAGCCTGGGATCCTGCTCTTGAAGATCTTAGAGATGGGCAGGACTCATGAACTTGCTGAGGTCTGGTCTGTCCACATAAAGGTGGCCATGAAGGATCTGAAGATGCTCTAAACACACAAACCAAGAGCTCATCTGAAGGAAAGAAGGGGGACAGTGCGATGTCCCAGAGCCTGGGGAAGGAGGAGCCCAGGCATCATTGAGACTTCTGCAGAGGGGTGCTGCCGGAGGGTGTCAGGCATTGGCCAGGCAATACTGGAGGTGGCACCGGATGGGGCATTTCACAGTAAGATGCAGGGCCCCATGGCATTTGACAGCAGGTGCACGGTCACAACATCAATGGCGGAAATAGGTACGAGAACGCCCCAGCAATGGTAGCAGCTCTCTCACAACAAGAGTTAGGAGCAGAAGCGGCTGAGGGAGGGGAATCCTGATATAAGGTGAAAGTGGCTGCCCTGCTGGACTACGATATGGAGGACTTCTTCTTCCTCTGAGAAGATATGCGTGACCCTCCATCTGCCAGTTTGGATGATACCGCAGGAGAGCTGAGAAGAATGCAATGGCAAGGGGGTCACAAGGCAAGCAAAGAGGACGAACAAAAAATGATGGCTGGCTGCTCATGAACTGCCTGGTACTTTCCCGTCGATGTCGTTGTTGTTATGTTCATAATTTGTTACGCTTGACGAAGGATGTTGTGACCACACTTCGACACCGTTGGGTGCTGGTGTGGTGATGAAGGGGTCAGAAGTGATCACTGCACGTCATCTACAGGAGCATGCGTAATCACATGTGACTCAAGAAATATGGGTGAGCAGCTTCCTGCTCACCAGTTACTCAAAACCTCCCCTCTCGTCCATACTCCTAGTGTCACTGTGATTGATGTGTGGATGAGTGGCGTCCTGGCCTTACCAGTGCCCGTAACAACCAAGAGGGAGAGGGAGGGAGGAGTGGGGGAAGAGGAGCTGAGCACGTGTTTAAATGGCAAGGAGGACAGAAGGAGAGAAGACAAAGAGCAGAGAGAGGAATTGTAAAGTGAAGAGCACGAAGCAGGACCTCAAAAAGAGGAGGGTTCAAAGAGTGTGGTGGAGAATAGAAAGGGAGAAGCTCCTTGATGTTTGGGGGGTAGCACCACATTTAGGGCCAAAAACCTGCATATGGATTATGCCTCAGAACCTAAGGGTTCCAACACAAACATAAGATTCAGGATGTGGTGCCACGTTACCACAAAGAGAACAGATGAGTAGAATCCCGACAAACTCTACAGACGATCAATGAAAAGAGACCAGGAGGAATTCCCCCCACTTAAAACCTGAAAGACTGTGATTGGCCTTTCCCACTTGAGGGCAGAATTATAGAGGGAAAGAGGCAAGAACCGAGGACCAACGTCCTAAAAGGAAGCCTGTCTAGCTTGGTGTTTTGTTGCCAAACCAGCCAGTGACTTTAGTTAACCGAATTATGTTCCATTGTGCTAAAATAAACACCTTTGGACCTTCCACATTTGGCAAATATGTGGATGAGACCCACAGACTTGCAACATATGAAGCGTATTGTCCAGGAAATGTCATGCTGCTGCAATGGTTTAGTCTACAACCAGGTCTTATTTAGTAGACATGTCCTCCTTATTTTCTTCTCATACAGGAAAGTGACACAATGTTGTTTTTGTTTCCTCTAGATTCTGGTAGGATAACTTGTTATGTTACACTACGTACATTTCAATCAAAACAATGAGCAAGCAAAGCCATGCATTTGGTTTCATCAGTACTTAATACAGTTATAATTTCACGTTGCAAGCTCGGTTTAAATGTTCAATTACGAACGCATCCTAAAATGTACTTGAGGATGGCATGTGTTATATGTCTGATGAAACACGTTATGAGAGAAATGCCGCCTTCCTATTGGGTAACTGAGTGGATGCCTTTTATAACTGTGGCTAACTTGAAACTGCATTCCTTATTATATTCATCTATCAGTCTCAAAGGTTTGTTCTAACAAGATTTTATTGTGTATCTGATTTTATTTCTGCCAATGCAGATGGCTTACCCATACTTTGAAAGAAAAGGCTATTCATCATTCTATCAGAAGTATATGATTCGTGAGCCTTTAACGGTACACAAGCTGATACTCTCCTACCTGGAAGAAAAGGTAAGAAAGACAGAGTTGGGATGGACATTTTTTGTGAATTGTTAAAAAGATTTGATAAGAGAACTTTCTGCAATCTGTAGCAACATATTGCTATCATATGCCAGGATTCCAACCTCACTCATTGCATCCCTTAAACTGCCACCATTCTCCACCTGATCACACATATGTGTATACCACCAAAGTATCTACTTACAACACTTTGGGCCTCATTCCGACTTTGGAGGTAACCACGCCGGTATTTGCGTCTTGGCTGCCTCCAAAACCGTTCCGACTCCACCCTGGTGAATGGAGTAATTACCGGTCCATTCCAAGATTGGAGGGACCGGTAATTCCCCATTCACCAGGGCCCTTCCCCATTCCCATTTGAGCCCCCATAGGGCTCAACGGGAATGTGGAAGGTGCTAATAACGGTACCAATTGCTAACACTCGGTTCACAGTCTTTGGCGAAGCGTGTACATCCGGGGATTGAATCAGTTTATATGGATATATAGGGCCCACATTGATTAATTTTGTCACCTGACAAAGTCAATTAATTGAAGGAACGCTGAAATGTTGACACTGCCCTATTTCAGTTTCAATGTGTTTCAGGTGATATATTCTGTATTAGACTGGAAGATTTTTTTTATGTCAAAGGCAATACTATTCGTTATTTTTTATTGTTGATGTAACTGTGTTACTGTAATACGTGTTTTGTGTTTGAATAATGTGGAACTTAGGTGAATATTCACTTGTGCACTAATGTCTATGTACTGGTGTTGATTGGGAATTTAATAATTTTTTGTCAAGAAACTGAAATACTTGATGCATCATGAGATTTAATAAATTACAAAAGCAGGAATGAATGTGATGGTTTTGATATAGGATCGCATATAATAAATACATTTAGAGAGTATACATATAACTTAATACGTGAATAATGTATAGCAGCCAACAAGAACATGTTTAATGTGTTTCTTGATTAGACTAGACAGGAGAGATAGGCAAGAGAAGCATTTGCATAGTCGCGAGGGGAAAGACAAAACAAGGACAGAAATGAAGCAGTTATAAACAGAGAGGAGAGGAGTTAGTTGATAAGCCGGCGGCTGACCAGAATGGCAGCACAGTTGTCAAGATGGGAAAATATACGTGAAGAAATAAGATATTTGTCAGCACTAAATGAAAGAAAAATAATGTGCCTCAAATATATTATAGAGATGGAAATATCTGGTGCAGGCAGTGTTAGAAATGTGTGGCGCAAAAGAAAGATTTGAAAGAAGCACCAAGATTAAGTGTAGAAGAAGATAGAGGAAGTTGTGGAGGACACTAAGAAAGAAACGTAGGAAGAATAGAGGGAGGTATAGTGGGGGCAGGAACAGATAAGTCTTCGGTTTTAGGGGGTCAAGATGAAGAGAGTGTGTGGTCATCCAGGATTGGAAGATAAACAGGCTGGATGTAAGAGTAGAATGGATGGAATCTAAAAAAAGAAGAAAAGGTTGCACATTTATTTTGGGATAAAAGTCTGCTCACCTTGCATACTTCAATAAATAAATGCATTATTTTATTTTTCAAAGAGTGCATTATAAAAACATTTTCTTAGCCATTCTCTACATTATCTACACATTACAATGTTATAATTACATTAATCTATTTACAATATGTACAAATACATTCAATAACATATGTCAACAGTACATTTATTAAATATATGTTTACACTATTCATCATGAATATAACAATTCATCAGGGCTACAGCTTATTGATGAAGAAAAGGGCATATCATAATTTGCCTGCGTATAGCAATTCCCTGCAAGGGAAAATAAATTCCATCATTGCCTATCAACATTAATTCTTGAAAGCAAAGGTGTGCTGACCACAATTCCATACTTTGCTGTGTTAAACTTCCTGAAAAATCTGGGAATCATCAGCATAGAATGGCATGAGAGATTAAGGAAAGAAATGATAAAAGCTAAAGGAGTAGTATAAAGGGGACCTGTAGAGGGCCCAATAGAGGACCATGAGTGACTCTGATTTGGAAAGCGAGGGGAGAACATTGCTGGCCAGTGTAGGAAACAGTGTAACTGCAGTAAAAATGTTAAGAGTAAAACTCCTTAAAAACAGAACCCAGAAACCTAAAGAAGACAGAGAATAAAGAAGGCTATAGTAATCAACATTGTCAAAAGCAGTAGAGAGCTTGCAAAGAACAAAGGTTGAAGGAGAGTATTCTGAAATACTGGGATTAGTAACATGACTAAGAGCAGTTTCAGTAGAAAGAGATGGCTGGAAGCCAGATTGATGAAGTGGTAAAAGAGAATTGCGATTAAGTTAGGTTGAAATTTGAGAGTATACAACCTGCTGAAGTACTTTGCAAAGACATGTAAGAAGGGAAATAAAAGGACATTAGAAGGAAGAGAAATTTGAGTGAAGGTTTTTAAGAATAGGGATGGCAAAAGCAGGTTGAAACACAGATTTATTTTAGCAGTCAGTAGAGGTCTATTAAACAGAGAGGTTAGAACACTGATATGTGGAGATAAAAGCAAAATGATTAGAGAAAATGGGAAAATATCAGAAAGAGGTGCAATAAGATGAGCATGGGAAAGAAAATAGGCAGTGTCAGAGAGTGAGAGATGAAAAAAAGGAGGCCAGTGGAGAAGTGTCAGCAGCAGAGGATAACAGAGAATCCTCAGAATGAGAAGGAGCAGAAGGAAAGGGGGAGCACATAAGACATAAGAGTGACCTGTGAGGTAAAGTGGTACTGTGCTATTTTTTTTTAGATGCCTCACAAATCCTGCACTCAGCCCCTACTACCCAGGGAGGCAAGGAAGGTATCAACAACAAGTCTACTTGCAGAGTGCACATTCATCCCCAGTGGAGCATCAGAGCGCTATAGACTATTAGTACCCGGCGAGAGACAATCTGTATGCAACAAGCATTCTGATTGGCTCTCGCCACATCCCTACCCGACCGGGAATCCCTCCGTCGGGATCCGCGGCCTTTGTCCCCAGCGGGGGGCGTGGCACCCCGCAGCCAATGAGGAGGCTCGAAGCGGGGCCATTCCCGCTCCGAGCCTCCCCGCGGCTGAGAGGCTGCCTTCGCCCCCCACCGGGGACTCGGGTAAGTCTTTTTTTTTATTTTAAATTCCCTTCCCTCCCTTCCTCCCTCCCTCCCACCAGCCCCCCCCCCCAACTTACCTTGTTGGTCCTGCGTCCACGGCGGGGGACGAGGGAAGCCTCCAGCCGTGCGGAGACTCGAAGCGGGGCCATCCCCGCTCTGCACCTCCACACGGCTGGGGGCTTCCCTCGTCCCCAGCCGGGGACGCAGGTACGTTTTTTTTTTTTCCTCTTCCCCCGTCCCACTCCCGCCCTCCCAACCCCACTTACCTTCTTTTTGATCCTTTTTCGGGAGCAGACGCGCTGGGAACACTTGTGTTCCGCTCCCGATGGCTGCCATTTTTCTAAAAAAAAAAAGCTTTTAATGCCCCGGTCATGCAATTTTTGCGGGCCGGGGTACTAATAGCAATAGAACCCTCGCATCGGGGCCATTACCGACTCTGGTAATGCCCCCGACGCTCGGGTTCTATTGCTTAAATGATATATTTAATTTGTTTGATGAACCAGGGTGAGAAGCTTGGTCCGAAAAGACTTACAATAACACACTCACAGAGGACAGAAGAATTCCCCTGATTCCAGTACAATAGCAATAAAGGTGAAAACAACTAGTGAGCCAGTTAATAAGGGTGTATAAAATTAGGACAAATACCAGGGACAAAACAAACAGAAAATAAATGTGCGTGAGAAAACAGATGATGTACAAAGGTAACACTGATCTAATGGGGCAGGTGCTTCAAAGTAAAGAGGAGTACTAATTAAATATACACAATTACATAATTAAGCGTCACTGGAGGCAGTGGTGGGATCAGGACAGCAGGATGAGGGAGAGGGCAGGTGGAGCTCCCCCTTTTGTAAGTAAATGCAGTTTAAGTTATAGCTTTAAAGAGATCCACATTTGTACTGGATTTGATTGATACGGGCTGCAGGTTCCAGTGGAGGGGGCAATTAGGGCATAAGAGAAGAAGCAAGAGGAGGTAGAGAGAGTATGGGATGGTGATCTTAAATGCAGTGGAAGATTAAATGGAACGAGATGGTGAGTAAACTGTGATACAATCAGACAATTACTACAGATTAAGACAATTGAAAGCATTTGTAGGATAAGGAACTTGAAAAGGGAGTGGTTGTGCATGGAGAGCAAGCTAGCATGTTGGCGGTAGGTAGATGTGGTGGAGACATTGTAGATATTGTAGGTAGCAAAGCTGAGGAATTTGTCAAGAGAGAGTAAGGAAAAGGGAGGGAGGCCAGGAAGTGGGCTTGAGTCATAGTCAAGTTTGCTAAGATTAGAGTTTTTGCAGAATGGTTAGTAAGAAAAAAAATCTTTTTGAAATGTTTAGAAGCTTAATGTGAGCAGCAGAAGCAGTGGTAGCAGTGGTAGTGAATTGTTGCAGTTGTAGGATGCTATCAAACAGGGAACCCAAGATTGCAAGCCTTGCATGAGGGAGCAAGAAGGGTAGGTAGAAAGGAGATAGAAGAGGGAAGGGTAGGGATGGCTTTGGAATTGGGGAGAAAGATGACTTCCATTTTTTATGTGTTCAGCATGAGACAGTGGAGATCCATCAAGTGACAAATTGCAGTGAGACAGTTCATAATCTGTTCTGAGATGACTGGGGTGGAGGTGAGAAAGGATAACAATATTTTGAGTGCCACCAGCAAAAAAGATGTTGGTGAAAGTCAAAGGATGAGATAGGTCTTCCAAGGGCAGAAGTATAGAGGGTGAAGAGCAGAGGTCCAAGAAGGCCAACAGGGAGAGGGGTGGGTTCAGTTGTTTGTGATTTCCAAGAGATATTAAAGGATCGACCTTCCAGGTAGGAGGTGATGCAGGCAAGAGCAGATTTGTGAAAGCCAAGGTCCTGGAGAGTGAGAAGGAGAGCAACATGGTTGACAGGGACAAAAGCGGCCGAAAGGTACAAAAGAATGTTTACAGAAGTGGGTTTGAAGTCATGAGCATTAGAGAGAAAGTTGGAGACATGCAGGAGTGCAGTTTTGGTGGAGTGTCTACTACATAAGCCAGATTTAAGTGGATCTCCAAGACCATTATCTTCCTGGTAGTTAGTGATCCAGTCGAAGAATACCTGGGGAAAGCAGAAAAATTGGGCAATCATTTTCTGGGTTGTTTTGGGTCAGCAGAGGGTTGCAGATTTAAAAGAGGACCTGAGTCTTAAGGAGAGAGAGGGGTTAAAGAACACAGAGAGATATGGGCAAGCAATTGAGACTAAATCTTGGATCAATTCGAGAGCAAAAGGGTTGATAGCACCGCAAGATGACTTGGCACTGTGAAGGATGGGTGCCAATTCAATAGACGTCAGGGAGAAGTAGTGAAGCGTGTAAGGGGTAGAAGTGTTGGACAGGAGAAGGTTTGGGGAGAGAGAGTTAGGAGGGCTTTGAGAGTGTCACACATTTTAGAGATTTTAAGGGAAAGGTAGTGGGAAAAGTAATTTGTATAAAGGGGGAGGCGATGGATGTTGACTTGGAAGGTGTGAGCAAAGACTGGAGGCTAGAGGAAAGTTTGTGGTCGCTAGCTTTATTTCGACAGAAATGTCATAAAAGACACACATCAATAGAAGACAAACATAAAAATGTGCATCATAATGCAAGAGTTCAGATTTTGAAAATCACGCAGTTATCAAGGGATCTCCGGTGACATCTTTAAACATAAACACCATGCCCATTAACAAATGTGCAGTTGGCAAATACTGCAGGGCTGTCAGTTGAATTTAAACAAATCTTCATAGCCTTCTCTATAGTTCTGCAATCACGATTACAGAAAAGAGGTCTGAGAAAATGCCTCCTCAGTGGCAATGTAACTGGACAAAGCAATGCAAAATGTTTTAAATCCTCAAAGACGATGTTACACAGAGAGCACATCGACAAAACAGTATTCTGACAACTATATTTCAGTGAAGCTGTTGGTAATACACCTAGGTGAAATGTTATGTACAGTGCTCTTTCATATTTTGGGGTATCATAGTCCAAATAATCCTCTTAGCCTACCTTAGTTTTTATACCAATGTATCGTGCCAGAGGCACTGACTGAGCCAAGTGTTTTCTATAAAACATCTTGCAGTACTTTAGCAAGAGCGGCATCTTTGACAATAAATACCCTTTGATTGTGAAGTAATTGCATTCGGGTTGCTCCAGTATGGACCAAGATCCAGTTTCCTCAAACAATTCCTGACATGCACAAACCACTTCAGTGATGTGCCCCCTTGTTGTGCCAACACATCCACTAAAGCATCTCTATATTTAACAAGGTTTCCATTCGATCATAACCACACCAAGTATAAGACTGGGTGGATCCGGCAAATGGATGCTATCCCCTGCATGTCGGTCTCTAATAACAGTGGCACTGTCAGCGTGCTTCAGGCAACCCCAAGATGTTTTTCAGCAATGTATTTCCTACTGCTGACATTGAGTCAGTGTTCAGCAGTCTGCATTGCTCCACCATGTACATGGCAGCCTGTCTAGCCTGGGCTTTGTAGGTATCCAACGAGATCCACACTGCCCCATTACCTTGTTCAGCAGTATATCGTGCCAGGGCTCCGCTATACCATCCAAGGGTGATCATAGCCTTTTCAATCTGCTTTGTCCAACCACAGAATGCCATCACTCTAACCCCCAGATAGTCGTAATGTGATACCAGCTCAATTACGCCCTCATCCAGCACCAACCTAAACGTATCGCGGCTTTTCCGGGTACCTGTTTGAAAGATCATGGATTTAGTTTTAATAACTTTAAGAGATAATCAATTTTACAAAAGGCGTAAAAAAGGCGTATGCCTGCCAGCATAGGCGCATCAGTCTGGGCAGCAAGTAACTCTTTAATAACACCATTTATGAAGGTGCAAAACATTTTGGGGGCCAGAACGCACACTTGGTGGACCCACTTTTCAACATTAAAACTAACAGAGGTCCTGCCATCAACTCCCCTCCGGACCACAGCTGTGTTATGCATGTACAATCTCTGTATTGCATACACAAAGGCAAGAGGGACCCTCAGTACGGTGTTGAATGCAGTTCTCATATCCACAAAAACAGCATATACTTTGACCTTTCTGAGGACTGCATATTTATCAATAATCAACCGCCACTGGAGTCATTGATCTATTGTGCTCAACCCTTCACAAAAGCCTGCTTGCCGATGAACAATGATCACATTGATTGAAGCCCAGGCCTCCAAGTGAAACAATAAGGCCCTAACAAAAGTCTTACCCCCTGCATCTAACAGCGAGATTGGCTGGTAATTTGAGGGCTGGTCCCTTGAGCCTTTCTTGTGAATCGGCACTAGTTCTGCACAGGTCCAAGATGTGGGTACCATGTTTTGGCTCAGACATACATTAAAGAGTTTTGTTAGATACAGGACCAACACCACAGGCTCGAACAAATAAAAATCCACTGGTCCCCTGTCAGGGCCCGGGGCCTTTGCAGTGCTCTTTTGACCTGTTCACCTGATACCACCAGTGAGGTGTAATCATCCCTGCTAGCAGGTCTTGTGACCATACACTCTGAAGGAATGACAGTGTCACCAATACCATAGAGGCTGCTGTAGTAGTCCACCCAGGCTTGCTCTGCTATACATCCCTGCAAACTACTGGCTCCAGCTCTATGCCCTGTCCACATAAGGCCCTGAGAAGCCCTTAGAGTCTCCCCTACCAATTGCATTGAGCATGGTACTCCACTTGTTCTCATACCATGCACTCCCTTTGGACCTCAAGCACCTGGGGTATATACCTCTGGCCAACTTTAATCCTTGACCTTTGGGCAATGCTATGGATCTATCCTCAACAATTAATCTTCCCTTTGCCTGCCTGCACTCCTTATCATGCCATGGCGTTGTAGACTCAGTTACTGTATGAATTACTTTCGCGGGTTTTGAAAACTGAGACCCTACCTTAGCCATTATGCTATCATGCAGGGATACAAATGCAGGTGCATCAGCAGGATCTAACAAAGTGACCTCGTCCAGGGCAGGAAGAATATCCCTATATGCCATAGGCAGAATTTAATCAGCATTGAACTTGCCCCACCCGATATTACGCCTGCCGTGTCCATGTACCTCCACCAGAACTGCTCCATCCTCAGGGCTATCCGATACACCTGCCACAGACCCCCACATCTGCTCACTAGTTTCCATAACCAAAGGGTGGTGATCACTCTAAATTCTTTTATGGACTTGGAAGTTCCTCACTAAGTCCCATATATCCACATTTACAAGGATATAGTAGATCTTACTCTCCCCATTGGTACTTTCAAATGTTGATGCAGCTTGGACATCCCCGCAAATCGGCCATTGCAAGCCCTTAGGTTTACTGCCATAATCAAAATTGCCACTTCCTCTGCAATCTGATGCTGCCTACTGGAGTAAAATGCGTTAATTGGCCCTATTCCCCAGTGGTTATCCTCCTCATCCATGATATCCTTCAAGCCACATAAGGGTTCGAACTGGAGGTTAAGATCCCCCAATCCTAAAGTTTTAAGCACACCGGATCTGATTGATCTCCAACTCTGGACGTGATCAGCCTACAGGTGGACTAATTCAACGCCCCTTTTTCTGCAAGATCCTATTATAGAAATGTATTAGCAACACCTCTAGCTCATCCCTGAGTTTGAATAGTACTTCTAATAAATAGGGAGAGCCAGTGTCCACCACTCGCACCGATTTAAACAAAGCAGCATCCACCCATGTGACAAGCCCACCAATAGGGTGACCCCTCCCTCTTTTACGTGCTGGGATTGCGAAAGTAGCGTACTCCTGAATGTGGAGTGCCTCTAGTGCCCAAGTTTCCTGAAGGCAAAATACTGCATGGTTGTAAAGACTAGAGGGGTTTATCTGTACTCCTTCCCTCTATATGGCAGAGTAGAAACACAGAGCACCCCATCCAAGGTTCTCTATTGTGGTGGCAATGGATGAACAATCAAGGCTTAAGCTCCCAGGAGGTGATGGAGGCTGTTTCTTAAGTGCAGTGTGGTCCCCAAGACCCCACAGAGGAATGTCCACACACTATGTTATGTGCTAACACAGTTCTTTATATATAAATAAGGTTCAAGAATTATACATCAATTAATAAAACACTTTGTACTCTTGCTATTCTAATATGGCAAATATATACAATATCTATGTGGTACCACACTTAGCTATTGACTCCTTTAAAATGCATCAACTTCTGACAGTTATAATGGCATTCAAATCATACAGAAATGTGTGTCAGCATAGATCAGAGGAAGGAAGACAAGTTGGGTTAAACCATGGCAAAATGCTGCCCCCCTTTACCTAGAGGCAGTTTTTACTGAGGATCCCCCCACCTAAGCAACCTGTAACAAAGGGTATTAACAAGCCCAGTCCATTTATGTTTAAAGAGTCTTGTTTCCTGGTCAAACTGTTCAACTACTTCAATGTACCTGAGTTCGAAGAGTTTCTTCAACGGTTCGTTGACGGATCGCTCGAGAGTGGACTCCCTTTAAAGCAGGAGTCACAAGGCGTCGAGATTCCACAAAGAAATGTGAACACTTGCTTCAAGACGGCAGCTTCGACCTTCCCAGTGCTCTTCGATGATCAATCGTGGAAGTCCTGTGAAGATGAAGCCGGTGGTCCACCTCAGTGCAGAGAGTTTTGTGCCAGAAAAAAGACTGTGTGATGAACGTAGGCCCAGCAGCAGGCATCGAGATAGCTTTGGCGGTCGGGACTCAACCACAGGCTGGACTTCGGATCTTCACTGGTCAGCGTCTTTGTGGACTTCAGGTTTTGGGAAACCAACCAGTGGACTTTTCTCGGTCGTCAATTATCTCGACTTTCTCCCGCAGGACGAAGCGGTCACCGGTGATGGCAAGGGAGTCCTTCATTCAAAGTTTTTACACAAAGGTGGAACGTTGCGGCTCCAGTCGTCGGGCAGTATGGCGTCAAGCTGTCCCTACTTCTGGGCAACACGACTCGACTGGCCTCCAGCAGCTATGGAAATCCTCCAAAACCCAGTCGACGGCAATGGACTTTGACAGCCTCAATGTCCTGGTGCTTTACTTCAAGATTTATCAGTGTGCCCCATCGCCAGTCTATCGACAGGGGCCACAGGGGCCATCTTGCCTTCTATCAGGAATCCACTGATTCTTATGGCAGGGCCTGGGTATCTCAAAATGGAGGATACTCAGAGCACCTGTCAAATTCAGCATTGAGCTGCCACCAGCCCATACCGTGCTCTGTGGGCCACACACAGTTGCCCAAGAACATACACTAGGGGTACAAGGTTTTACCCCCACCCATGGGTGTCATAGGGGTATCCCAAGGGTCTCTGTTCACCACAAACAAAAAGAGGAAGAGCTGCACTGCCAGGAGTCCCAACTGAACTCCTGCGCAGAAAATAACACAGAACACACATAATATAAGGAGTACAGGAAAAGGTCATGGAGGCCCTGTCCCGCCAATGCATTTCCAGCATCACAATGGTCACAAATAAAGTCAAGCCAGCCATTATCCATCATATATTGACTTAGGCCTGCTGCATTCCATGAAAGGACCCGCATCACAGGCTCAGTCTCAACAATGAATATGCCTTGAATGGGCATAGGTGTATTCCGGTCTGCCACCAAGACTGGCTCCTTCCCTGGCAAAGGTGATACAAGAGAAAATGATTTCCTAGGGTGCCCGATTTGTCAAAACCCTTAGGGATGGCAACAGCCCCTACTCATCTGCAGGAGCCTATCTTGCACTAGAGTTCGGGGGATTCGGGCAGGATTCCATTCTCCCCTACTGAAAGACCCATGAGCACCTCTGGGTGCAGTTCCTGACTCTGGGAAGGCCTGATCACAATACCTACTCCAATGGGACCTGAAAGCATGGGACTAGGACTCTGGTGTCTCGCCTGCCTTATCTGGCTACTTGACCTCTCCAGTATTTCTTTTACATCCTGCCATATCGGTAATGACATTTTTATAAAAATTGCCAAGCCATTTGAAGGGAAGCGACTGTTGCCCCATTTCAAAGAAGCCTTGAGCCAGTGGAGTGTCCCTCAGCTGTATTCTAATAGCATCCACCTCCTTCGGCCCCCTGAATCTTTCACATGCTACAATATCACTACGTATTATTCAGTGACAACACCTCTTTGCTCTCAACAAGTGTGTGACCTTATTTGTGAGACCTTCACCATCCTTGTACTTATTATCCTCCTTTCTCGGAACATTCATTAAGAAAACATAATCTAGCCTGTCAATACCTCCCATCATGTGCCTGTGGGGGGCAGGGGGTGAATCCACTGGCCGTTCCAAGGGAGTAATACCCGTTCTTGGGTGATCAGCCATTGGTCCTGGCATCGGGCCTCTGTTCACCTGGCTAACTCATGTTGGGGGAGCCTATTAGAGGCACTTCCAATGATGTGTTCTGGTCTCCCCTGCTCTCCGCTCCCCTCATCTGCTACAACTGGCCCCTCTGACCCACCCTCAGATACAAGGGGAACATGTGGCTGGGGTGCCGAGATACGACCTGCCAATTTGTCAACCATACCAGACAATCTATTCAAATCTTTCTTTAACTCATCATTCTCCTTTCTTAATAACACTATAAATTCCAGGGCAATTTTACATCCCTCACATTCATGAGCCCCCACATTGCTCAGTCAACTACCCGCTGGCACAAGCCTTTCAGCCCCACCAGTGGAAAGGACAGATACTGGTACAGCTTGAGGCCCAACGTTTATAGCAGCAACAAGGGCATCACAAAGGGTCACCAGGGGCTCAAACCTGTTGCCACTAACCACCTGCAGGGGTAACTAATCACAATGAGTGCATCCTGCTCTTGACCCTGTGGCCCTTTCTGCCCCTCCTCCCCAAACCCTCCCATGCCTTGTGCAATTACTATTCCTTTGGCCTGGTTAACCAACACAGCAATACAATAGATCTTCCCTCATTTTGATGTGTGCCATTCTGGACTTCATACCCTGGTAGTATTTTACCCAAATCCGCCATGGCCATTAGGCTTGCCTTGTGGGTACCCATATTATCAATTGCTAATACCTGCATCTTGTCAATGCTGAGCTTTAACGTCAGGACCCTCTTCCCCCTACCAGCTGGGGGAACCGTCTCTTTATAAGCAAGTGTTATGGCGTCGTCATTACTTGGGGCAGAGCATTTAGATGCCACTCTTATCACCTGTCTGCCCTTTGGAAGGCCTACTTACTGTTTGGCAGAATTATATGCAGTACCCTTTGGGAACACCACAAACAATTAACACTACAAGTGACAGTACAAATTCACCTTTGGTACAAGCCTGTACTACACAGAAGAAGTAGTAGTAGTAGCTGAGCAGCCGGAGATATCTCAAGAGTAAGTTAGCAGTATCAAATAGTTACACAAAGGACAGCAATTACTATGATTCAGGCAAACACTGACTCAAGGTTTTCAAGTAAAAGACTATACATTTATTTCTCTCTTCAGTTCACTATTATAAGCAGTTTAAAAATCACACTCTTAATACACCACACCACTTCCCTTAAATTGCAGACAAGTTAAGCTCACAAAATGAAGTGGGAGCAAAATGGCACTCCAGCAATTTAAAAAGGGAGGGAAAGAAAAAGTTCATAGAAATTGAACCACACCAGGTAAGGTAAGTACTCGGGGCAATATAGCAAGATGAACTACAGTGATAAAATCAGATAGAAAAGGCTTAGGGCCAAAGTCAATAGGTCAAAAGTCTTTTGCTCAAGATCACACAGTTCATAGTAGTTTGCGGTAAAGTTTGTGCCACGGATTCTGGACGAGGTTGGTTGGCAAAAAAGTGTGTTCAAAGAAAAGAGAAGGACAAGCCCTCAGATTGGAGAAAGATTGCAAACACTTTCACCGCGGCAGAACGAAACGAACAACCGTATTTCCACATTACCTTAAAACAGAGAGGGAGCTGTAGCTTAGGCGGACGTTCCTGGCAATTCCTGCAGCTCACGGTTCCTGAAGCGACTATTAAACTGACATGAAGTAGGAAGCTGGAGGGACCTTCGTCGCCCAGGGAAGAAGCCAGCAGCAGAGAAAAACAGCAAATAAAAGGTGCGCTCCTTAAAACCCAAGCAGGGTCCGACCTTCCTATCCGGCCCACTGTAGCTCCGTACAGCGGATTTGACCAGAGGAGGGGTCCTGGCTTCTAGTTTGGGCAAACTGGTTGGTCCCACCAGCTCAAGGGAAGAAGTTTCCTGGAGGATCTTCTCTGTCGTCGGATTCTGAAGATTCGGACCTGCAGCAGGGCTTCACCGGGCGGTTCAGTCGTTGTAGGGGTCCTCTTCTGTCAGCTCCTCATTGGTTCTTCGTTCCAGTGCTGACTCTGCCTTTCCAGTCCCAGAGACCTGCTTTTTTATGCAGTTTTCCCCCATTCATACAGCCTGACTGTCAATCACAAAGCAGGGTGGCTGTCCTGGCAAGGACAGTCACCCAGCCAATCAAACAGGAGTGTGACTTGGGTTACCAAGGGAACCCATGGCAGGGGTCCTAAGACCCCTCCCTCACATCTTGCCTCCCCTTACTTTCAGGCACCTTAAGGAGGGCTTCTGTTTAGAAGCCCACAAAAAGATGGCGGACAAAGGAATCAACCTAGGTTTGGCGTGCAGAGTAAAACACGAGAAAGACTTTAACAAAAAGAAATGGCAAATCAACCCAGCCAGAACCAAAATAAAATGTATTTGGTCAAGTGGGTTTATGATTGAGGCTAATATAATAGCCTAAAACAATACCATGGTTATAGAAGATAACCGCGGTAGAAAAATTAGGGTAGTTACCACTGCCACCAGCCAAGTCTTGATGTAAAGGGAGCAAGAGAAACAGACAAAAAGGGATAAGAATTAACCCTTTCCAATACTCCATGTAAGATGGGGTGTACTGGGTCTGTGGTTAAAAAGACTACATAACTACATTAAGTTAATGGCAACTTTACATGTTTCTGGGAGATAGTAGTCACTCCCAGCAAAATGCAGTCAGTGGGAAGTCTAAAAGACAACCCTGTGTCACTGCACTGAAGGTGCTGTGTAACACACAAAATGAATGGTGCTCATGGAGTAGGTGAGGCGCCAGAGCTCAAGATCACACAAATGGTAAAAACACACACAGCAAAACACATGTAAGAGTGGGAAAAAAGGCTCACACAATAAATCCTAGAAATCCAGCAAAGCTGCTGAGGGACTCAGTAGGTAAGGGAAATTAGCCATTTGTGAGAATTCTCCCTAACACTTACTAAGTAAATTGTTTTTTGGGTGAATATTGTGTAGAAAACATGCAATCTCCTTGATCATCGCATTGGCCTCCTCAATGCGATCTATGCACTTCGTGGTGTGTTTCCTGTCATGAAATTGCGGTAAGAGGGGTGCCCATAGACATGGATATGTTCATATATGGGATCAGGGCACTTTCCATTATTTTGTTGTTATCTCTGGTACCACTCTGGCAAGTACCCTGATCCCATATATGAACATATCCATGTATATGGGAACCCCTCTTACCGCAATTTAGTTGGTCATGTCGCTAATCATCAGCATTGCCCTTACTGGGCACACTCCAGGGGTGGAGCACACTATCCCTTGCTCAGTAAATTAAATGGTCATGTTCAATTTACTTAGGAGGTCTCTTCGTGATATAGTAGAGGTGCTCACACCATTTTTCCTCCCACAGTTATGTCAAGATATTTTGTGTAAGGAACTTTTAAAATAGCCCCAGAGAAACCCTGTGTTTCCAAATGTTTTCCAGAGAGCGGGAACCGCCTTCCATGAGACACGATTTTTTGGCTCCAGAGTCCACCATAAAGATGAACTGTTTGTTGCCTATCTCTACCCCCACTAGTGGTTCCTGTTCTGCACATAGGGTGGCGGATAGGACTGGACATGCAAGTGCTTTCTGTGGGTGCCCATAGACATGGATATGTTCATATATGGGATCAGGGCACTTTCCATTATTTTGTTGTTATCTCTGGTACCACTCTGGCAAGTACCCTGATCCCATATATGAACATATCCATGTATATGGGAACCCCTCTTACCGCAATTTAGTTGGTCATGTCGCTAATCATCAGCATTGCCCTTACTGGGCACACTCCAGGGGTGGAGCACACTATCCCTTGCTCAGTAAATTAAATGGTCATGTTCAATTTACTTAGGAGGTCTCTTCATGATATAGTAGAGGTGCTCACACCATTTTTCCTCCCACAGTTATGTCAAGATATTTTGTGTAAGGAACTTTTAAAATAGCCCCAGAGAAACCCTGTGTTTCCAAATGTTTTCCAGAGAGCGGGAACCGCCTTCCATGAGACACGATTTTTTGGCTCCCGAGTCCACCATAAAGATGAACTGTTTGTTGCCTATCTCTACCCCCACTAGTGGTTCCTGTTCTGCACATAGGGTGGCGGATAGGACTGGACATGCAAGTGCTTTCTGTGGGCTGTCCTAATCTGCATATGTCTCTGTTCCTGGGACAGAGAATACATTATCCCCCACTACTGCTGCGCCGCGAAAAGGCGCTGGTGCGCCATTTGCAGATGTTGCAAAAATGTTAGTGTTGGCATTACCCACCGTGTTCTGTCTTGCCATTTGTTGCTGCATACCTCTTTGCTGTGGTTGTTGTGTTTGTTGCACTTGGGTTCCCTCTGCTGTTGCTCATTATAGTATTGTTAATTCTGCCCATTCCCTCCCATGGGTAACCCATATTGACTGCCTGGGTGTGGGTGACTGTACTGCTGCTTGTTTTCCATTGGGGGCTGCCCTTGGTAATAGGCCATTGGTCACATTCTGCATTCTCAGAAAAATGTTCCCACCTCCTGCAATTCCAACACGACCCTTGTGGTCCTCCCCTCATCACTGGCCCTTCAAATACTCTATTTCCCATTCCTCTGAATGCCCCTCTCGATCCTCGGTACCCACTTCGTCCTCTTGGGGGCCTTACTTGCCACTGGGGCCCTCCGTACTGCTCTTCTCTATCCCATTACTCCTGTCAGTTTGCAGCCCACTTTGCGGCCATCCTTGCTGGTGTATTTCCTACCCCTTCCTCTCCTTTCCCCTGTCTGTCAGTTGTTGTTGTGGCGTTCATTGCTGCGACCTTCACTAATTTATTTTGTACTAACTTTGCTTTGTGTGCCAACCTTCTCTGTACTATCTCTCTTTCTCTTTCTTTGATCCTCCTACAATGGTGCACAATTATGCTCTGAATCTCCGGTCAGCCTTTGGCTTCTATCCCAGCTATTTTGTCCAAGGCCTTCTGTACCTCCTTCGGGAGCCCTTTTTTAATTATAAAGTAGAGCAAGGCAGTGGATTGGTCCCACGCCTTGCCCGTTTCAGATCTCTACAGGTCTTGCACCCGAAGGATGAATTGCGTAGGCTCCTCCTCCTCTCCCATAGTGCATTGCATCACTAAGTGTAAATCTGGAGTGTCTGGAAAAGTCCTTTGCAATGCATCCCATACTTGTGCTCTAACGTTATTGAATGGGGACCCATCATGGCAATCACAATTCATTGTCACTACCGGGCACCCTGCCTTCACCCACACTGTGTCTGCTTGGTCACCCACTGCGGAGACCAGTAAACTTTATACATCCCCTATGGCTAACGGCACTCCTGCTGTGTTTTTCTCAAATGCAGTGGAGGGAGAAGTTTCAAAAGGTTCTTTTTGTCCATCTGTGCCCATGGGATGTAGTGTGGCCTACCTGCTCACCGTTTCATTCTTTGTTTTACTTACCAGCATGTTCCCTACCCTTTGTCTTACCTCCCTTGCTACCTTGGCGCGGCTCTTACATGCTCTTGGTCGAATGGGAATGGCAGTGGAGACCCCATTGCCGCCACCCCCTCCTCATACTCATCTAGGTCACTCCATACTTCCTCTAACTCCCCTTCTGACTCCCTTTCTGCTTTTTCGTCCCCTCTTTGGCTGCCTGGGGTCGTAGGTCTTATTATTCTTACGGGTTTACCATTTAGATGGAATAGGAATGCTCCTGATAGCCACTCTTGCTCCTGCCCTTTTGGTATTGGCACCGACGGCAGCGAGGATGGTGTACCTTCACCTGCGAAGGGGTGAGGTCAGCTGCTGTCAATGGTGGTACTTCCCCTCCTCCTGCTGTCTATCTAACTCCCCGGTTAGCCACGCTAAATTCACTGGAGGGGCACTAGTTGGCCCATATAACCCTCCTGTCTCATATGGTGGGGGTGCTGTGGCAGCTGTGGCAGCTGCTACTGGGCGGCTGGTGTGGTGGGTGCTGCAATGTACTGGGGCTCACTGTAGCCCTCTGCGGGCCTCGTCAATAGTGTATACATTCTAGTGAGGTCATTCTCTTTTGTTTTTACTGTGCATTCTTCCTCTATAGCACCCTCTCCTCCCTCCGGGACATTTTCTTTCTCGGTTACTGTGTCTTTACTTACCTCACCGCTAGGCACTACCTCTTTGAACATTCGCCATAAATCCAATGAATCCTTCTGTTCTACAATTGCTTTCCCCTGTTTTTCGCTAGCAGATGTGTTGACACTAGATCCAATACACGTTTCTTAAAGGACCTTCCTTCTGGACATGTAGGTGATACACCCTCTCATTTTATTTCCAACACCCACTGATCATGTTATTTCTGGATTTTATCTCTATACAAAGGGAGGTGTTGACAGATATGCGCTAATGGTGCAGTCCCTCCCATGATACCGTATTTCTTACTCTTACTTGTGTTCCCTTCTTTTTCTTTGGGTATATATACACTATGTCAATTACCAAGTGACCTCCTTCCTTTAACACCTCTGTTCAATCTTATTTCACCAGCACTATCAAACAATATCATAAGCTTGTTTACTAATACCCTTTTACAAAAATCACAACGTTTTTACCAACGTGAATCGCAAACTATTTCCCAACATTTCTCATCAGTCCTTATTTTGGTGCGTGCACAGATACATATATACTTACTGACAACCAACATGAAAAACGTCAACATATTGATGAAAAACTTTAGCACATTGAACATGTAACATATACTCGTTTTCTCCCTTACTCCCTTGTTTCAATTACTTTACGTTATTGTCCCTCACTCTTATTTTCTCAGTCACTCCCCACCTCTGAGCCCCCTTAGGCTACCTTTCCAAAGATTCTACTCACACAGAAAAAGTATATTCTAAATTGCTACTCTGAGTCTACTAAACATATGAGACTCCTACTTTTTTCTCTTTATCTCCACTTATTCCCTGCAGTGGTCAAGACAATGCAATGCGGCGTCGCTTTCTACCCCCCTTTGGAGCTAGGATCCCATACTCTTTTTTTATCTCTATTTCCACAACAACCTAATCGCATTATAAAGGATAGATAAAGGATAGATAAGATAAAAGCCTCAGTCCCATTCACACAGACCCTAACTATAACCTCAGTTTCTGTTTTTACCTTCCCCTATTTTATCTCTTTTACTTTGTTATATCCCTTTCCCAATTTTTCCTTCCGCCCCTGGGAGTCTCACAACCAGTACTCACGTGTTCAGTAGGGTGGTCTGAGAGCCACCGTTCAAGGTCTGTCCACAATCTGGTCCGCACCCCAACCAAGCCGTGACCTGCCTTGGCGAGCAGTTTTAGTTGGGTATTTGGAAAACGGGAACCAGTGGAACCTCTTGTTTGTGCGCGTGAACTGGTCAACCGCAGAGGCGATGGTTTTGCTGGGGGCGTCCCGGATCACTCCACAAGGCACAGGGCCTCGGGGCACCTGTCCCAATCACGTCGATGGGGTTACCAAATGTATAGGCTCACTCCCTGATTTAGCACATGCAATACCAACAAATGAGACACATCCCAATGGGGAATGAGACTAAGAGAACAGGCTGTGAGAGTTAAGTTTGTTTATATAAAATTGGCATCCAGAGAACTCTGCTGCCAGAGAGCTCTCTGGCAAACTTTACAATTACAAGACAATATAAAGTGAAACAGCGTCATAGATGACACAACTAACATAGGGTACTGGACCAGCGCACGATTAGATAGACAATACGAATAAATAGGTCCAAGGAGGCACTGCTTTGTCCGGATTGGTTGCCCAGTTGGCGGCGAGTGAACATCACATGGTCCTGCTGCCAGCGTCCAGGAGGGGTGAGGGTCAGGTCGCAATGTTCAGCGGAGCGTGGGAGAGCGGTCACCCCCACCCCCCTCTGATTGGCTGTCTGGCTGGTTCCCTTCTTACCTACTCGACGGCTGCTCCCCCTGCTCGCTTCTTTGTTCAGTGGAGCATGAGAGAGCGGTCACCGGTAGCCTTGAGGGAACTGCAGGCCAAGGAAGCCCTGCCTGGCCCTTGCGGGCCTCCGTGAGTGGATTTGTGTTTTAATTTGAATATTTGCTTCGCGCTCTGAGCGCGTTGTTGTGCCTGCTCCCCCCTCCCATTTCCTGGTCCTCCTCTCCCTTCCCGCCTCCCTTCCCGCCCACACCCCCCTCCCTTTCCTCTCCTCCCTCTGCCTATAACCACCCCCTCCTGGGCAGCCCTCTGCCGGGCAGCCCCCTGCGGCTAAGGGCCCCAAGGCCAAGGGCGACTCCTACAGTTGCGGCTCCCTGTGTGTCTGCAGGTGTCCGCAGGGGACGCTTGGCGCCGGTCCACCTTGGTTAGCTCCACCTGCTCCCTCTGCCCAACGCATTTAGACCTGTCACCTCCTTCGCATTGTGCCCTGTCTTCACTATGCCTTGCAAAATGTGGTAAACTAGGGCTCTTCTCCCCTCGCAGGATTTTCAAACTTAGGTGGCCTCTCCACTGGGTACCTGATATGCATTACTGTGTTCTGAATCTGTGGTAAACTAGGGTTTTTCTCCCCTCGCAGGATTTTCAAACTTAGGTGGCCTCTCCACTGGGTACCTGATATGCATTACTGTGTTCACTGTGTTCTGAATCTGTGGTTTACTAGGGTTTTTTCTCCCCTCGCAGGATTTTCAAACTTAGGTGGCCTCTCCACTGGGTACCTGATATGCATTACTGTGTTCTGAATCTGTGGTAAACTAGGGTTTTTTCTCCCCTTGCAGGATTTTCAAACTTAGGTGGCCTCTCCACTTGGTACCTGATATGCATTACTGTGTTCACTGTGTTCTGAATTTGTGGTAAACTAGGGCTTGCTGCTCTCTTCCTGCCCGCTCGTGCTTGTCCTACCCCCCTCCCTCCTATCCCATGGTGCTCTCTATCTCACCTATCTTTTCTAACTGCTTCTCCATTGACTATCCTGTTCTCCTCACTAAATCTGGTAGGAAAATGTTTAAAAAGGACATACTGGTCTCCAACCCAGGCCTCCCTATCGCTGACACCTACACCACTGCCTCCTCTAAGGAAACTCTCACTGACATCCTCTTTTTCGTGCCTTCACCTGACCTATGGACCCTTCATATGGTCTCTGTGCTCTCTCCTTTCTCCTCTTCTCCCATTAATGGTGGCACCCGCTGGGACGTCCTCTTGACCTCCTTCCACTCCTCTCAGGCCATCATTAATGTCTACGCTAATGGGACCGTCTTGGTCCAAGGCCCTCAGGCCAACCTTCACCTCTTTGATAGACGCTTCCTGCGCCTCATCAACTTCCTTTCCTCTCCTGCTGCCCCCCCTCCTCTGTCCTCCGCTACCTTGCCTCTACCCTCCCTTCCTGCCCCCTCCCGTGCTCCTTCTTCTCCTCTGCAGGGCGTACCTCTGATCTGTACCCCTCCCCGGAAGTCCTTCAAAGATGGCAACCTTCTCCACATTGCCACTCTTAACTCTCGCTCTGCTGTCAAATATTCCTCTGATATCTGCCGCCTTCTTGAGGAACTGGACCTTGACGTACTCGGTCTCACTGAGACATGGTTCACGGCCAGGTCTGTCACCAGCTTTGACACACTCCTACCTGACGGCTACAAGATCCTCTCCGTGCCCAGGCCCAACCGTGCTGGGGGGGTGTGGCCCTTATCTTCCCTGAGTGGATTCCTGCCACTGCTATTCCCACGCAGACCTACTCCTCTTTTGAATGTCTTGTCTGCCGACTCTCTCTCTCTCCTAGCCATTCCCTGTTGTCCAGTCAACTCGTCGAAAAAAAACTGGTCGACTGCAATTTGGTCGACGCAATTTGGTCGAAAACCAAATGGTCGAATTTTTTTTTTATTTATATATTTATTTTTCGGGTTTTCGTTTAGTTAAAAAAGGGGTTTTTAGAGAAAAAAAAGGGGTTGGGGGGGACCCCCCCAAAAAAAAAAAAAAAAAAGGGTTAAAATAAAAAAAACAATTTTGACCATTTGGTTTTCGACCAAATTGGTTCGACCATTTGTCTGGTCGACCAATTTTTCTCGACCAAATGTCTGGCAACCCCATTCCCTTACCGTGGCTACTATCTATCGGCCACCTGGTCAAATTTCCTCCTTCCTCTCCGAGAGGTCAGACCTCTCCTCCTCACTCCTGTCCTCAACCACTCAACTCCTCTTTCTTGGATACTTCAACATCCACCTGAATGCCTCCTGTCCCCCCTCTGGACTCTTTTGCGACCTCTGCAACTCTCTCTCACTCTCTATTCTCCCGTCTGGGCCAACCCATTCTGCTGGGCACACTCTTGATGCCCTGATCACTTTTGACATTCCCCTCTCTGTCCCTCTCTCCACTCCTCTCTCCTGGAGTGATCACTTTCTCCTCTCCTCCCACCTCACCCTCCCTACCCCACAGGCAAAGCCACCCTCATCACTGCCATCTTCCTTCTCGGTCATCCGACCTATGAAGCGTGTGTCAGCTGAGGCTTTCGCTGCCACCTTCTCGCCCCCTCGTCCCCCCTCGGCTGACTCCCACCCTGACACAGCCCTCTCCACTCTCTACTCTGCTATATCTGATTCTCTTGATATCCTTGCCCCTGTTATGAGAATCTGCCTGAAGCCCAAAGCCAAATGTAACTCCTGGTATGACTCGGATCTCGTCACCCTTAAACGCTTGTGCAGGGTGGCAGAGAGGAAATGGCGTGCTTCATGTTCATCCTCTGACAAACTGGCCTTTCGCCTGCTCCAAAGGCAATACCGGCTCTCCGTTCTCACCAAGAAGAGAGCCCTTATCCAAGCCCGCATCACTGCAGCATCTAACAATTCGACTGAACTCTTTAAAATCTGCAAGGAGCTGGCCAACCCTGCTGCAGTCTCTACCTCTCCTGTCCCCTCCCAGGCCCTCTGTACGGCACTGGCCTCTCAATTCATTTAAAAAACTCAGGACATCCTGTCCTCACTCTCCTCCCATCACCTCCTCCCCTCTATTCCCTGCCCATCCTCTGGCCCTTCTGCAGACACCCCTCCTCTCTCCTTCTCTGCCTTTCCCCTTTTTTCTGCTGATGAGGTTTCGAGACAAGTCCGATCTATGAAAGTCTCGTCAACACAGGTCCACCCCTGCTCCTCCAAAACTATTAAGGACCACATCGACTCCTTGGCTCCTCCCTTGCTGACTTCTGCAATCACTCCTTCGCCTCTGGAGTCTTCCCATCCCCTCTCAAGCACTCCCTTGTGCACCCCCTTCTTAAGAAACCCTCTTCCGACCCTTCCTGCCCAGCTAACTATCGCCCTATCTCTATCACTCCTTGCCTGGGCAAGCTCCTGGAGAAACTTGCCATCTCCCAGCTTAATCTCCATGCTGAATCTTTTGGTAGCCTTTATGACCATCAGTCTGGCTTCAGAGCTGCCAGAAGCACGGAAACTGCTCTCCTGAACATCCGTGAGGACCTGCTCTCGAACCTTGACTCTAACATTCCATGTGTTCTCATTTTGCTTGATCTCTCTTCTGCCTTTGATACTGTCACCCATACCATCCTGCTCAACCGTCTCCATGATAACCTGGGTATCACTGGTCAGGCTCTGGCTTGGCTGACCTCTTTCCTCTCAAATCCACCCTCCCAGGTCCAACTGGGGTCTTTCCTGTCTGACATCTTTTTCTCTACCTGTGGTGTCTCCAAGGGTTCTAACCTCTCTCCCTGGCTGTTCAACCTGTATCTGGCACTTCTCGCCCACCGCATCGCTGCTCTCTGCCCCAACTTTCAGTGCTATGCGGATGATACCCAGCTCATTTTCAGGCTACCCTCGGCCTCCTCTTCTCTGTTCCTCATCTCTGACTGTCTTTCTGCTATCCAGGAATGGTGTGCCGCCAACGACCTCTGCCTTAATGCCAGTAAGACCGAGATTCTTCTCTTCGGCACACCCACTCCCTCCTTCCCTGCAGCTCTCTGGCCGGCCTCTCTTGGCCCTCTTCCTGCTCCTACCTGCAAGGCAAAAAACCTCGGGGTCATCTTCGACTCCACACTCTCCTTCTCTCCTCACATTTCTGACGTTTCCAAGAAGTCACACTACCAGCTGCACCTCCTCAGAGGTATCCTTCCTTTCCTCTCCTTCCCCCAGAAGCTCACTGTCTCCAGAGCCCTGGTTCTCTCGAAGCTGGACTACTGTAACAGCCTCTATCTAAATCTGTCTGCCTCTACTCTCCGCCCTCTGCAACTCATCCAGAACAGGACTGCAAGACTTGTCCTTGGCCTCAAGCCCAGGGACTGTATCTCTCCAGGACTGAAATCGCTACACTGGCTCCCTGTGGCTGCAAGGATTAAGTTCAAAACCCTCTGCATTGTCCACAAGGCCTTCTGGGGCCTGGGGCCAAATTACCTTCAACTCTCCCTTCCTAAATATCTTCCTTCTCGAGCACTTCGCTCTTCCGCCTCCAACTCCCTCAGGGTCAGCCGCTTCTCCAAGCAACGAGTTGGGGGGAGATCTCTCTCCGCAGCAGGGGCCTCCCTCTGGAACAGCCTTCCTGCCTCCCTGACACTTGAGGAGAACCATCTCCGGTTCCGGAAGCACCTCAAAACCTTCCTCTTTGCTTCTGCTTTCTCTCTCCCTCTCCCCTGCTAAATCACTGAAACTGTACTGAATCAGCAACTGGGCCACTCACCAATCTCGGTCCTTGGCCCAGTCACTCTCCCCTGCACTGCCTTCCTGGCAACCCCTGCACTGCGGGACTGTCTCTGTATCCCTACAGCCCCCCTTCCCAGCACTTGTCTGCACTTATCTTGCACTTGCCACCAGCTGGCCCTTATTATTTATCTTGTTCATTACTAACCCTGTACTGCACTTTCCCCTCTCCCTTTCCCCCTTGCACTTTTCCCATCCCCCTACCCATGCACTTGCATGATCTGAATGACACCTGGCCTAGTAGGATCGTTGTCTGTCTCCCCTTGTTCCCCCCTCCCTGCCTCGTCGCGCCTTGAAACACTTGTGTATAGGCGCGTTACAAATGCCATATCATATCATATCAATGTGGTAGGGCGAGCCCTAACTATGCTAACGTGAGATACTACCATTAGACATGCACTAAATAATAGTCACTATAGTTCCTTTGAGTACATCATCATAGATCTATAAATCATGCACATATAATCACAGCATTATTCATTGGGACTTATATGAAGTATCAGGCTTAGGATCCTGGTCAGTAAGATAACATTGGCGGTGGGGTGGGTCCAGGTGCATCAAAAGAGGCTATGAGACATTCTGACATTTTTTAGTTCTAGGGTGCAATATACTGTGACAGAGGTCTGGTGTTAGTGGGGGGAACACTGGGGTGGGATTCACAGTGGGGTCGTGCGTCTGGTACATCAAGGGAACACTGTACAGGGACACTGGGTTGTAGTGGCAGTCATTTTCCAACAGTGGGGGTAAGAGGGCATGGGTAGGTTTGTGGAGATGGATGAGCTACAGGGCATGGTTTGAACCGGTTCACACATAGGACAATGATCTCAGAGGAAAAGTGAGATGTTACATTGGTGTATTTGTTGCAATTATCTCTGGCTCAGGCGTGAGAACGGAGATGCAAAGCTTTCAAGCACAGTGAGAAAAGGTGGGGGCCACGAGTGCGGTGTGCACGGTGCTGCAGAGGAGAGAGAAGCCTTTTCGTATTATTGCAGTTAGGCCTAGTCCAAAGATGGAGTCGAGGGTATACAAAATGGAAGCCAAGTGTCCCGCACAATAACCTCGCCTCTGCCACTGCCAATGAAACTGCTAGTGTGCATGCGAGCAAATGGAAGCGTCCCCCATTATTGTACGAGCAAGTGGTTTACATCATGCTGAATGTATGAGGGGGGCCTAAACGACCCCTCACTCCCACACAAGAGTGATAACTCAAAGATGCTGGATGCAATGAGTAAAACAAGCAAATTCCTTGAGTTCTATGTCCATAGAAATGTTATATATGTTTATTAACCTAGAATATTAACATATATCTTGCACCAGCAACTGAGAATGAAATTAAAGCACATCTATGCAATCACCGTACATCTTGTGTGTCTGCCTGTTCTGCATGTTTATGTTTCTGAGAGGAGACATTATCATCGTTAGTCTATTTCCTGTGACAGAGTCCTTTAGCTCTGGGCACCTATCAATATGCAGGCACAGGGCTATCTTCAAAAGATGCTCACACCTAAATGTAAATGCTCTACTTTGAATAAAGAACCACTTGGTTTCATTGTTGGGTGATACCTGCGGCATACATGCGGTTTGAGAGCTTGAAAGCAAGTTTGAATGAATTCCTAAGAATAATCAATGACCATTCTAGTGTCCCTCACTCTGATGTTCGGGCATCTCAGTTCGCACTGATCTGTCAATGCGAACATATTTGTAACATTTCTTTTTACATGTCTGTTTTGGCCCCTTTTTATTAAGCATTATTTGATTTCTGCACCCTTCAATGCCATATTACGGATGCTTTCCTCACACCTCTCTGGCAGATACAATTGGAGACGTGTGAGAACAGCTTTGAGGATTCCATGCACTAGTGCAAAGGTTCATACTTCCAAAGATCAATTTCACAATTGCAGCTACGGGCGATATCCCTACTGTACACATTGGACAGATTATTGAACACTAATGCAGCGTATGATGCATCATGTAGATTTGTAGAAATATCTACAATATGGCAACTTTATATGGTTGAGAATTGAACATGTTAAAATATGAGTCTATTCTGCTAAGAATATGCTCGGTAAGTGCCTTTAAATAACCTGCCTGCCCCTTTCCATACAAATCGGAACGGTACATTTTTTATTTTTGTATGCCAGAAGTACCTGCAATGATATCGTAGCTGCAGCACTTAGATCTGCTACTCTCCTCCTGTATGTGACACTGGGCAGGCCAGATTTGTGTGATGATCCCCTGCAGTTTATTGGTATTTTCAAAACTGTTTGTCCCAGCGATTTCCAAACCTGAGTTTGTGTAGTGAGCAATTGTCGGTAAGCAGCTGTCTGGATGGATTGGTGTGTAAAAAAAACCATAGGGGATGAAAAGCAAAAGTGTAGGGTTGTACAGATGTGAGAATTAACACGTGTGTGATAATGAGCAAGTGTGTGTTTGTGTGTGTGTGTGTGTGTGTGTGTGTGTGAGCAAAGCATGTGGAAGTGCAAGGATGCATGAAAGTGAATGTGCAAGAGAAAGGGCAGGGATGAGCGATGGTATGGAAGAGAGGGTGAGAGTGCAATGAGCTGTAAGGCTGGAAATGACGAGTGAGTGAATCGAGTTGGTGTGGAGAAAGGGGTCAGTACCGTAGACCTAGGGCAGTTGCTGATACTGAGTCAGCACATGTGCTGCTGTGCTTTTTGCCAGTTATTGCTGGACATGAGATGCTGTATCTTTTTCGACACGTAAGCAGACAGTGTGCTCTATTCTATGGCGCTGCCCTTGAAAGCAAAGGTATTTTGAGAACAATCCTGCACCTGTTTGAAATTCAACAAGACAGCTCTTTGGATTGAGTGCTAGCCGCAGAGATCTGCATACATCCTGCAGGTCACATGTTCTAGGCCCTGAATGCTGGCTAAGCCTTTCATCTTTCTAATCTTTGATTATGCCTATAAAACATGTTGTTAAAACGTCAGGTGACACATTAAGTATCCGAGTGGAATGGGATAGCAGTATAAAGTGAAGCCTACGGGGATAGCAGGGGTTAATTATTTTTTTTTATTGTGTGTGGCTGGATTAACCAGCCTTTACAATTTAATATCACTTACAATCACTATAACATTATTTCATTACATTAACATTTATTTAAATAGGAACATAAATAATCATTCTTCCTCATGTTAATCATGTACCAAAGTACAATTTATACAATAATTAAAAGTTCTGAAACAATCTATAAAATATGATCAATCTAATAGATAACATGCAAAAATGTAATAGTTGCTAAAAAAAATGGCTACCTTGCGTCCACTAAAAATGATAGACCAGACTGTCCCCTCATTCTAAGTCTGGGATGCTTGAAATAAGGTCCGGCACCCTTGTCTGGTCCAAAAGGATCAGATCATCTGCATAAAGCAACCATTGGCCTTACTCAATTCATTGCCAAGATCTGCTAGGAATAGATTAAGCAAAGCAGAGACCACAATGTACTCCTGCTTTAGTGCCCTAAAGGTGGAAATTGGTTGTGAAAGTTGGCCAGATCGATTTACTGAGCTTGCATATTAATTTGGGTATTTAAATTCCTAATAATAGCTACCAAATGTGGAGGACACTTCTGTCGCTGAAGTTTCAGCCATAATACATTGAGATCTATGCAATCAAAGGTCAATCTGAATTCTATAAAGGCAGTATATATCAGCTGCTCAGTTAACAGCTCTTTTTTTAAGAAAACCCAAAGCAAACGAGTTTAAAGAAGTGCCCATTCCGGCTATAAAGCCTGTTTGGAAACAAATAAAAACTAGAAGAGTCATTCACCTAAGCAATCAAATGCCTCAAACCCAATACTGCAAATATCTTCCCTGGAGCATCAAAAAGGGCGATCAGGCGATAGTTCTGAGGGTTCGTCCGATCGCCCTTCTTGAAAATTGGAATAAGGACCAGCCTCTTCCAAGAAGATGGAATACTTCTGGAGGTGAAAACCCTCCTAAACAAGGTCGCCAAGATTTCCCTCCAGGCCAGAATATAAGCCCTGAACATAGCATTCATCAAGCTGTCTGGACCTGGGGCTAGGGACTTGCTTGATCTTGAAATAAAGAAAAGTAGGTAGTACAAATCAAAAGGAGGGCCCAAATCGCCCTCATAATCTAAAACTGATAAATGGTCAACTAGCGGCAATTAAGCAACTTGTTCCATAAAATAAACTATCCAGGCCCCTTCCGCAATGGGACTGAGTTGCACAGCTAGCTGATATGAACTATCATATTTTAGCAGGACCCAGGTTTGATGAGAATTCTTTGAGGCTAAAGCTGTTAGCATATGCTCTGAATCATTCTTCATTCGAATATTTCCATGAGATCTGACAGTTATTAATCCTCAGTTTAAGTTGCTTGATTATTATATGTTTTACACAAACATCTTTAGCTGTTACATGCCTAATTTAAGATCTTAATTTTCTTCTATATCTTTGCACCTGAAGATCAAAAACATGTTTATGAGCAAATAATGGTTTATTAGATAGAGAATTGTTTGGGGCGAACAAGTTCAACACTTTAATATAAGCAACCGAAGTGCCGATGGCTTGGTAATTGCTCGAAGTAAAGATCTTCACTAAATGTTTATTAGTGTTTCTTCACTCCATCTAAACCATGGGTGCACAACATACGGCCCGCGGGCCAGTTGCGGCCCGCCATGCTCTTTTGTCCGGCCCGCGAGGCACAAAGACTTTCCTAATGGAGGCCGCCCTCCATTAGGAAAGTCTTTGTTGTCTTCCGGGCCGGACAAAACGCTGGCCGTCATTCGCTCAGCACACATGCACCACGTTGCTCCTACGAGCCACGTAGTGTGTGTGTGCTGACCCAATGGAGGGCCAGCACTACGGCTGGCGTGGTCCATAAGGCTTGATGCCGGAAGGCATTTCAGCCTTGGACCACGCCAGCCGTAGTACGATTCCAGCGTTCCTGCTTACCTGCCTTCCAGTTCCAGCACGTCTCCGGTAAGTGCTCTGTTTGTGTTTGTGTGTCGGGTCTGTTTTACTTTATGTTTGTGTGTGTATGTTGCTATAGGGGGGGGGGTCGGATGTGTATGAATGTTGGAATTTTAATGTATTTTGTGTGCATGTTGAGATGCGGGGGTGGGGGCGGGGTTGGATGTGTATGAATGTTGGAATTTTAATGTATTTTGTGTGCATGTTGAGATGCGGGGGTGGGTGGGGGGGTCGGATGTGTATGAATGTTGGAATTTTAATGTATTTTGTGTGCATGTTGAGATGCGGGGGTGGGGGTGTGTCGGATGTGTATGAATGTTGGAATTTTAATGTATTTTGTGTGCATGTTGAGATGCGGGGGTGGGGTGGGGGTCGGATGTGTATAAATGTTGGAATTTTAATGTATTTTGTGTGCATGTTGAGATGCGGGGGTGGGGTGGGGGTCGGATGTGTATAAATGTTGGAATTTTAATGTATTTTGTGTGCATGTTGAGATGCGGGGGTGGGGGGGTGTGTCGGATGTGTATGAATGTTGGAATGTTAATGTATTTTGAGTGCATGTTGAGATGCGGGGGTGGGGGGGTGTTGGATGTGTATGAATGTTTGTATTTGAATGTTTTTTGTGTGCTGAGTTGGAGGGGATGGGGGGTTCAGGTCTGTATGGGTGCATGTGTGTGAGCTGAGTTGGGGGGGATGGGGGGTTCAGGTCTGTATGGGTGCATGCTTGAGAATGTGTGTGCTGCGTTGGGGGCGGGGGGTTCGGGTCTGTATGGGTGCATGCTTGAGAGTGTGTTTGGGGTATAGTGTTTGGTTGGGTGTGAGGGGGCCATGGGGCATAGTGTTTGGTTTGGGTGAGGGGGCCATGGGGCATAGTGTTTGGTTGGGGGTGAGGGATAGGGGGCATAGTGTTTGCTTGGTGGGTGAGGGACAGGGGGCATAGTGTAAAGTTGGGGGTGGGAGCCATGGGGCATAGTGTTTGGTTGGGGGGTGAGGGACAGGGGGCATAGTGTTTGCTTGGTGGGTGAGGGACAGGGGGCATAGTGTTTGCTTGGTGGGTGAGGGACAGGGGGCATAGTGTTTGCTTGGGGGGTGAGGGACAGGGGGCATAGTGTTTGCTTGGGGGGTGAGGGACAGGGGGCATAGTGTTTGGTTGGGGGTGAGGGACAGGGGGCATAGTGTTTGCTTGGGGGGTGAGGGACAGGAGGCATAGTGTTTGGTTGGGGGTGAGGGACAGGGGGCATAGTGTTTGCTTGGTGGGTGAGGGACAGGGGGCATAGTGTTTGGTTGGGGGTGAGGGACAGGAGGCATAGTGTTTGGTTGGGGGGTGAGGGACAGGGGGCATAGTGTTTGCTTGGTGGGTGAGGGACAGGGGGCATAGTGTTTGCTTGGTGGGTGAGGGACAGGGGGCATAGTGTTTGCTTGGTGGGTGAGGGACAGGGGGCATAGTGTTTGCTTGGGGGGTGAGGGACAGAGGGCATAGTGTTTGGTTGGGGGTGAGGGACAGGGGGCATAGTGTTTGCTTGGGGGGTGAGGGACAGGAGGCATAGTGTTTGGTTGGGGGTGAGGGACAGGGGGCATAGTGTTTGCTTGGGGGTGAGGGACAGGGGGCATAGTGTTTGCTTGGGGGGTGAGGGACAGGGGGCATAGTGTTTGCTTGGGGGTGACAGGGCCATGGGGCATAGTGTTTGGTTGGGGGTGAGGGATAGGGGGCATAGTGTTTGCTTGGTGGGTGAGGGACAGGGGGCATAGTGTTTGGTTGGGGTGAGGGACAGGGGGCATAGTGTTTGCTTGGTGGGTGAGGGACAGGGGGCATAGTGTTTGCTTGGTGGGTGAGGGACAGGGGGCATAGTGTTTGCTTGGGGGGTGAGGGACAGAGGGCATAGTGTTTGGTTGGGGGTGAGGGACAGGGGGCATAGTGTTTGCTTGGGGGTGTGGGACAGGGGGCATAGTGTTTGCTTGGGGGGTGAGGGACAGGGGGGCATAGTGTTTGCTTGGGGGGTGAGGGATAGGGGGCATAGTGTTTGCATGCAATAACTAAATCGAAATAAATTCTAACAATGGAAAATGTGTAGTACAAAATGTAAGTTTGAAATGCAATAAAAATAGTTACCCCTCAAAAACATATTCTTTTTCCATGTGTTTAATACAAATTGGGGGTTGAAAAAGCCTCCTGACATGTCCCGCCTACCGCCCCGCCCACTTTTACTTTTCGGCCCACTATAGCCCTCATGTAAGGTACTTTCGGCCCTCTGTCAAAATCAGTTGTGCACCCCTGATCTAAACCGATTACTACCAGCATTAATAGTAACCTCAGACCAGAGAAAAGTAGTATTCGGAATCCTTAGAGGATAATGGAATTTTCCGGGAGTCAATACCATATCGTGATCGCTATTTGTCAGGGGGATTACCCATAATTAAGCTATATAAGAAAAGTTGTTCGATGTAACAAACAAATTATCTTATATAATGTACTGATCTCCTCGGTGCCATGTTGATAAGGGGGCATATCCCCTCTCATGTTCCCATTAGCCATAAGGAAACCTCTCTCCTGCATCAAGGTAGACCAATTTGTAGGTCTTGTTTGGGATCTACAAGTAGTTATTTGAGACTCTAGATCAAGCCTATTTCCATTTATACATTTGATATTTAAATCAACCACAATGATTGTGGCCGTAATACAAGGATCCAAAGAGCACCGGTCTAATTTATCAGCAACCAAATCTAGAAATATGTCTGCAGTGATACCACATGAGTTTCCAATATAGATCGAGAAAGCAAAGGTCCCTAGATCTTTAGTATGATTATTATCTCACACCAATTTCATCATTTCTACAAAAGGGTTTGTGGCCACCCATGCTTGTAACAAAAAGCCACAACCATTTTGTATCGCTATTAACAAACCACAAGAAGGGCAAACTCTTATACTGCTTGATGTACAAAACAAAATGAATGAATAGCCCTCCATTACAGGATTGTAGGTGAACCAGGTCTCTTGCAAAAGCATTATGTTCAAAGAGCCCAAGGGATTATCATTCTGCTGCAGTAACTGTTTATGTCCACGGGTATGCCAAGAACCTATTTTACAACATCCACAGATAGTCAATCACTGTAGTTAGTTATTTTCTTAACAATTAGCTAAAACCTCTGAAAGCCAAGACCAATCTTCACTCTCCTTGGACGCGTTAGGAACATATGCAAATTCTATCTATCTAGATTGCCCCTGGAAGGCTTGTGAGCAAGTAACCCTGCATGGTAAGAATTGATGTGTAACCAAGCTACTCTTATTAATCTTTGTTAGAGGCTTCTATGTCTGAAAAATAACTGCCCTGTCAACTTCAGATATATCATATCCTAGTGGGTGAAAAAGTGGAGAACAACTAGAATCACCTCACTAACCATACATGAAGGAATATGCAGAATGACTGTATCCAAAGCCCCATCACTTATACGTTCTATCGGAGCTATGTCTCTATATTGAATGGAGCGCATAGAAGGAATGGTATCAAACTGACTAAGTACATTTGAGCGATTTAGAATTATGGTATAATTCTAATTCACTAGACATTACAGTAATAAACAGTGGTGAATATGTTCTGTCACCGGAAAGGATCGAGAGGTTGACGTAAAAATCAACTGTTCAGATGTTGGGAAGGAAAGTCTTTACTTTTTTAATGGACCAGATTGGTTGCCCATTTCATAATCAACATCTCTGAAAGATTTAAAAAGGTGGTGTTTTTTCAATACAGGTTAACTAGCTTAGTGTATACAAATTTCTTCAGTATTAACCTGAGGATTTTGCAACAGCCATAGTCTTTTTTGTTCCATAGTGTAAAAAGGTGATCGCTGCGTCTCCTGTTATCAGACCGAGGAATTAACATAGCTTTATTTAATTAGATGGAATTTCAAGAAAAGGGCCCATATCTACAGGCAAACATTGAACTATTTGAGTTGTGATGGTGTCACAGTATTTGGAGAAGTTATTGTCTCTATAGAATATTTAGCAATCTCCAATAAGTCTCTAGATATTGATTCATCTCCATCCAGTTCCATGTGCAATGATTCTTGTATCGAACTCAAAAAACGATGTAGGGTTTTGGGTCTCAGCTGACTTGATCAAACAATTGGCCTTCTTGCTAGGGCGCAAATTTAAACACGTAGTGGAAATTGTTTGGAAATTAATGTTCCTTAAACATTTCTTGGATTGACTTGTAGATGGTTTATTAGTAGATTTTCGATTCTTAAATTTCTTTTTTCTTTTAATGAAATTGGAAATCCTGTTGTTCCTGTTAAAGAATTTAGAAAATACCTTTGGCGTCTCCTGAGGGTCACTTATAATTGGAGAAGAACACGTGAAAGGGCTTGCCACCCTCAATGAGTCTGATTATGTTAATATCTCAAGCTCTAATCGTGATCAAATTATTGCACCATTGCTTAGATTAAGCGTGCTTGGAGAAGATGCAACTTTACCACCTTGCAAAATAGTTTCCTTTCTTGGGAGAACTTCTAACACCAAAGATTTAATCTGTAGGCGGGATTGATCTTGTGGCAGTAGGCCGAGTCCTTTGTCTACTATCAGGTTACTCTCAATGCTGGTAACTTTGACATTTAGTAGAGATAATAAATCGTCTTGGTGAACGATTTTTGCATTTAAAGACTCATATAACTTGACCAAAGACATCATGGAAATGTTCATTGACGACATTGGCAATCCCATTGTAGGGGTAGGACCATGACGCATGCCAGAAGAGCATCAGGAAGTAGGTTGGATGATTGATACTGAGGTTTCAGACAAACTCTCCAAGGACTCTGCATATAAAATCGCTTTCGCAGATCGGTGGGGCTCATGTGGAAATTTCTCTTGGGACGTTGAGGAACCTGAGGCTGCCAACAATTCCCCTTAAGAAAATAAAAGACTTTGGTCCTCCTCCATGCACAATGGAACATTTTCTAATGAAGCATGTGTCACGAGCCCATTCGCCTCCTGAGGAACTACATCCACCACATCAACCTGTTTATGTTTATTCATCTGATCATCTCACCAAGCATTGATCGTCTTTGGCAAAATGTACCTGTGCCAAAAAGAAGGTACGTTCTTCATTGTCATGCAACACTCCTTCAGCAAAACATTTAGATTTTGCGGAAATGTTGCATTTGAAGCCTGTGATGTAATCTGTTCCATTGCCACGGCTCCTGCCAAAAGGGCAATATCCAGAATATCACTGGAAAAACAAACTTGCTCCGTTATTTGACCATTTGTTACGCGAGTTGTATCATGACTTAGCAACTGTTATGCTAATGGTGAGGCGTGTTTTGTATTAGAGGTAGCAGGTGGAGTTAGAAATAAGCATATTTCAGAAGGAAAATGCTGTGCGGTGTTGATGGTAATGTTTTGTCACTAAGAATAATTCACTGGGGCATGTTATTCCCCTTGGGTAAAAGTGCAGCCTTTGCTGAAGTAGATGCCACCGTCTCTGGCATCATGGATTTCAGTGTGTAGGCATATGACATCTTTCTCATTTGATCTTACCAGCCAACCAATTTAAAGTAATACTCAGATCAAATCAACAAAGACTCACAAGTTATTTACACTCCTCACAAAAGCTGGAGGTTACTGTATCGATTTCATAGCTGCCAGGCTGATGTTGCTCCTTTGTCGGCTTCGGCACCGAGCACAGTCAAACAGCCTAACAGCACCTACAGCAGCTTCTAAGACTTTGGAGGCTAGGCAAATATGTACACTTGAAAGTGCATGTGAGTGTGGGTGTCTCTTTCTAGAATGGCATTGCATGAACCTTGAATACTGAATCAGCTATAAGATTATGCCAGTGGGTGCACTTGATGCAGAGATGCAAATATTATCTGAGATACACAGGTTCAAAATTCAGCAAGTATGAGTGTGCTTTTTTCCTATTATTGAAAGTGCTAGCTTCATCTCTGTTTTGGTAACCCTCACCCGCGGTCACAATGATAGTTAAATTGGTTGATTTGTTTCCTCAATTGTTCCATGAACTTCAAATTCATTCAGAAGAACGCATCTTTTGTACATTGTCTCTGGTCCTTACAGTCACTGTGCTCTGCATGATCATCAATTCCAAAGGGGAGAAAGACAAGTGGGGAAGAATGAGTCTATAAATCCATTTGGGTCCACAACTCAAACTACTTGAACATTCCCTAGGTTTCAAGAAACATTTCATACAACACTAAAAGACATCATGGTGGTTTAACTAAAACTAAAATAATTGTATTGTGGGGAAAGGTTTTCTGATTTCTGCGCTCTGCCGCAAAAGGCAACTGTTCAAGAGTTTTGACTCATTCTAGCAAAGAGTTTGTGTAAATTATAATTTTGCATGCCAGGAAATAGTGCTGTCCCTACTTCTTCATCAATGCTTCATTCAGTTTTCGTGTTGTTGCGGGCAGAGTGCATCTTCTGGACTGCCCTATCTGTGTATTCAAAATGAGGATCACCTCTGGTTCCTTCATTTGTCTGCCTCATTGGACATTTCACCACACTATGACTTGACCAGAAACTGCTGCTTACGTACATGTGCACAGTTGGTAGGTACAATGTGTCCAAGCTGCATACCCTATGCATTTACATTACTTTGTGCACGCTGTTGGAGTGGGAACCATTCCACTCCGGTTCTTCCCACACTCCAACCCACCCCCACACTCTTCTGGGTCCAGTTATCATCTCAGTGCTAGTTTATTGCTTAGTCAAGGTCTGCAGTCATGTCTCAGAGCTCATTTCTATTACTGTCTTTTTGCATACACTGAAGGTGTATCCTCCAAACACCAGATAGGTTTTAATCTACTGTGAAAGAGGAAGCTCACTTTTACTGTCTTAACTCCCTAATTCTAAACTCTTATCTGGAGCACTGGGCCTAGGCAAATACTGTGTTCATTCTTGAACTGCATTAGTGCCGTCATTTCAAAATTCTCTCTCACTTTTAATTGCTACAAGGACCACTATCGTATCAGCAGATGTTCTACATTGCAGAGTCCTTACTTTTTCTTTTTGAAGTTCTGTAATGCTAGGGGAAAGGGTGACCATGAAGGAGTCACTTTACAAAATGCAGGCAATACATTGCATTCTACATGGTCTGAAATGAATCACTAGATATCCATGATTGGTCTGAGCAGACCCTCTGGAATGAATGAGTGATAGAGGGGAGCTTACTGTGAGCAGCATCTTTAAAAAAGAGTCTGCTGTTGTCCCTCCTGTGAAAGCTGTGGAGGATGTTGGGTTAATGTTTCCCAGTTTTCGAGGACAGTCCCATATTATAAAGACATGTTCTTGGGAACTGTACCAGGAATTTAGCTTTACACTGACACTGGACACATATATGCTTCTTGATAGTCAGACTAGGAGCATCCATGCTTTGAGCACAATAAATCAGTATTCCAGGTTTTTTATGCTGAGGTCCCCCCATTGAATAAAAATAATATTGCTGAAACCCGTAGATGCCATATCTGCTTATATCTTCTATTAAAAGCAGTCACCATATTCCCTTTTTGACAGGGATGTATCAAACCATGTTAAATGTATAGTGTTATAGTTCTCATATCAGGCAAGAGTAGTGATACCAAATAAATTAATTTTATTTTTATTTCCTGCACACACAGTATGATTTTACTAATGCAAGAACACTGCAAGGCATTACATTTATCAGCACTGGCTTTAAAACAGCAAACCGTGCAGTGGGTAAATGTAGGACTTAGCCCTTAGCCAGTTTCACTTGACTATTATTACTGTTATTATTATTATTATTATTTGTATTATTATTATTATTATTATTATTAATATTATTATGTTTGTATTTATTGAACATGGACCTAGATTCAGGAAACAAAACAATGCTTTACAATGATAGGTGGAAGAATACTGCAAAGGAAAGCAGAGAAAAAGGGAGCGGGGTGCTAACAACAGGTGAGGGCGGACAAATGGCAGCAAGGGGTTTACAAACAACCACGGCAGGAAACAGTGAGGAGCAGACCACCGAGTGTCAGGTAGGGTGGGAAGTGGAGGGTGTGTGAGGCACGAGTATTCCAAAGTAGAGTTATGCATGATTTTGATGTGTTGGAAAAGAAATTTAAGAGTAAAAGCACCTTCGTGAATATGAGTAAGAAAGAAAATGAAGCTATGAGGGATCTACTTTCCAATAACAAAATAGTGATCGGCAAAGCAGATAAGGGGGAGCAATTGACCTTCAAGACAGAGATGCATATATAAGAGAATGCAATAGACAACTCTTAGACTTCTAAAGAAGCAAAATTATTTTGATTAAGGACAAACCGCAGATTCCACAATTTTATACGCTCCCTAAAATACACAAGTCTATGCAGATTCCACCAGGGAGACCGATCATCTCAGGCATTAATCCTGTTCTGGAACTGTCCTGGAACCGCTTTCAAGGTTTGCAGACACGTTTTTGCAACCAATGGTACACCAAATGGCGTTTTTTGTACAGGACACAACACAAATGATACATAAATGCAAGGGGTGCCTTTTGATCCAGCAGTAGACATTCTTATTGGCCTTTATATGAGAATTCCTCAGAGAGCATCCCTTGAGATGTTAGAGGAAAAGCTACTCCAAGATCATATGTTATAAAACACCCCATCTCATTCATTTTGTGGTGTGCAGAAATAAGCCTAATGGAAAGTTATTTCGATTTTAATGGAGATTTCTATAAACAAGTCCATGGGACTGCCATGGGCACCACCTTGGCACCCAGTATAGACAATCTCTATAGAGAGGCTTTTGAATGCAGTAAGATAATGAGTGTACATAATCCGTATGCAAAAAAACATACGAACCTGGAGGCGGTATATTGATGATATTTTCATTATTTGGAACAGGACATCCACATATTTACAGGAGTTTTGCCTATGGATCAACAATCAAGATAGGTTTTTGAAATGTACTTCCAACCACAGTAATGAAGCACATAATTTCCTCGACATTACGATCACAGTTGACCCTCTATCAAAAACCCTCTTTGTGAAAACTTTCAATAAGTCAACAGACAAAAATTTGGTGCTGCATTACACCAGCTTTCATCCGAAACACGTGAGAGACAATCTCCCGTTGGGACAATTTCTTCGGTTGAAAAGGAACAGTAGGAGAAAAGAAGATTTCACAAGAGTGGCCCAAGAAATGAAAAAAACGGTTGTGCAAGAGAGGATATAACCGGATGAGGTCACCGGGAAAGCTCTGAAAAGGGCTAATAACCTTAGAGAGGCCCTTCTTGGAGATAAAGATTGGTCATTCAAATGTGAAAAGGACAAGAAGCTTGTATTTGTGAACACATTCAGTCATACCTCTAATGCAATCAAAAAGATCATCTCTAAGTATTGGAATATTCTAGAGAAAAGTTTTCAGCCGGTTCCTAGAGCTGTTATAGCATTTTGGAGAAGCAAAAACCTAAAAGATGACCTCACCCGAAACAATGTCAGTGCCAAGGTACAAAAACAGAGGACGTTGCCACAGCAATGGGGCAAGCCAGAAGTTGTTGGGCATTATCCGTGTGGAAAATGCACGTATTGTCAATTCAATGCTTGGAGTACAGAGATTTACATTGGTCTATCAACACGATGGAAGCAATAATGACATAGTAATTGCAATTCGTCCATGGTGGTGTCCGTGTAAAAAAATCTATATTGGTAAGACTGACAGAAAAGTTAAAAATAATGAATTGCACACAGAATGCACCATTATAACACACACAGAGTCCACAGTGCAGATGCAAACTCCCATGCGGAAACTGAGAGCGTTGACTGTAATAGGTGGCATTCCATTCACAGGGACAGGGATGTCACAGTACCCACAATAGGACAGCCCACAGACAGACCTGATGTGTTTGATCCTATCCGTCACACTCAATCCGGCAGAGGAACCACATATACGGGTGACCATAGGTGACAAGACATTTCTCTTTCTCATAGATATAGGAGCGATTAGATCTTGTATCAGGGAGGGAGGATACCCAATGTCAGGCATTGACATGAATGCACAGGGATTCTCTGTGGTGCCAGATTTGGTTCCTTTTACTGATGAATGATCACTTTCTGTAGGAGAGCATGACATGACCATGCCATTGTTATATTCCAGACAGACCAGACAACAGTAAATTTAATGGGTAGAGACATGATGAGAAGACTGAACATTACCATTTTGTTCACTGACAGAGGGATAGTATGCTCAACCCCAGGAATTCATTATATGAACGTGAGGTAACTCAACGAAGCTTATTGTGGGCAGAGGGGTGCCTGTGAACCTCAAACTGTTTTCATATGGAGCAGAATTGTTAATTGCATTGGCTTCCAGGGATACAGGGGAGGCTGTTACGGATACCCAATGAGTTCTTATTCAGACCAGAGATCCCCTTAGACGAGAAGTAAATTGAGGATGCCACAGTGAGAGATGAGGTGATAATATTACATGGGACAGATGACCCAATTGTGGAGGACAGTGATTGCAGTAGGGGAAGTTTACGACTGACATGACAGATGAGGAACTATTCCAAGACGATCAATCAGAAAACAAAGTGTGACACATTGGGTGGGAATACATTATAGAGAAGTGCCACAGAGGATGGTGATGTTGCAGAGGCAACCTCCACCATTCCTCGAGGAAGAAGGGAGGGTACCAAGGGTAATATGGACCACTAGTCCCTATGACGTGGGTTTGTTAAAAGGAATTGGAGCAGTTGAGATAAAGATCAATCCAGGAGCTATCGTACAGAGGGCAAGACAGTATCCCACATCAAGAGAAGCAGATGAAGGCATTTATGAAACAATCAATGCATTGGTGAAGCAAGGAACATTAGTACCATCAGAATCGCAGTGCAACATGTGGGCTACATTGACCCACTCAACAGAATTCTTCTCAATAACCAAGCTGCGCTTCTGCAGTCAACAGCAAAATGGCTGCGCTGGCTCTTTGAGGGCACCGTTGCATCAAAATGATGGCTGCACCATTTTGCCAAACACAAAATGCACGAGTGGGAACCGGGAGCCCACAGAGAAAGGTGCCAGTGTGTTGTGGGGTGCACCCAAAAGAAGCAAATCAAAGCAGCAAACTACTTTTATTAATAAGGCCTTGCCATGCCCATCCATATCTACATGGAGCTTCAGCAGAAGACAGCATGACCCCTGAATGACAGGCTCTGTCAAGCCAAACTTGGGAAAATAAAAGAAGCTTCATTTTCAGCCGCACAGGAAACGCTTTACTTTTTGAATTACAAAGTGTCTAAGACCAATAATTCAAAGAAAATCCAGCTCTATGGGCTGTGTCAATTTCAGTTCATCTGGGTTCAAACAAATTGCTGCCTACAAGAAACTAACTATGGCTGCAAAACAATATTGGGAAATCAGATGGAAAAACCGAATTTGAAAGGAAAATGCCAGCTTTCACCACGAGTCAAAATGGGCTTTTGCAAACCAAAGAAAAAAATGCTTGTTTTAAAAGTACAATGTTGAATAAAAACGTATCCTTGCCTAGTAATGTGAAAGGGGATTGTGCTGTGAAATATATATATGGGAGGTTTTATTCAGCAGGCTTTCTTCAGATTCAGGACAAAAATAAACAAGATAAAGAATTATAAGGCAGTGGCTAAATGGGGGGAAATAAAAGCTTAAAACAGGTTTCTGCTTGGAGGATGGTAGCAACAGAAGGCCCCCTCACAGTAGTGACCTAGAACACACGTGATAATTGCTACTTTTACATACTTTGGTCTGTGCTCAAGTCTCTTACAGTAGGATTACTGGGTCACGGATGTGCATTGTGGATAAGGGGCAAAAACCTTCAATTAAGCTGGGAAACCCCCATCGTCCCTCTGGGGGAGATGACAGTTGGTGGTAGCTGAAGAGAAAAAAAAAGGTCTAGTGAAGGACAAAGGCCAGCCCATTTGCAAAAGACAATGTTATTAATAAAACTTGTAAGACTTACATCTTTGCACAGGACTTTGCAAAAATGTAAAAAATTAACAGATTAAATGTGATTTTATGGGCTTTAATTTAAGTCGTTGTGGACCTCACTGCAATGTTGGGAACAGAAATGGCAAAGAATTGGATAGTCTGAGGAAAGTGTACCGGCCACCACTGTAAAATGTAATACTGATATGCCTAATAATAATCTATACACATGTAAAGTTATAGAATTTTAAGTAATATAATTCTCACTGAAAAGTGGGAAAAACTGGTAGAAGGCGAAACAAGGTCGTAAAACCGTGAGGATTGGACTGCTATGCTATACATAAAATATATAATCTGCCCATGTGATTTGTTAAAGTGCCACAACGGTACAAATGTGTAAATTATGTTATGACAAATTTTTGGCAAAAAGGACTATGGGAAAGCTTTTCACATCATAAAATGCAACCTCATCACTGAGACTCCTCCTCGAGGAGGCGATTAACTTAGGCTGATCTATCCAAGTCTTGGAGGTAGGCCTACCTCAGTTCTGTCCACCAATAATTCTGTGATGTCTCCCTGCTCTATATAAAGATTGGCTGACAGGACTTGCACACTCTTTCCTGAATTTCCTGCACCTGCGTTGCTGATCTTCCACATTGATCCTGCCTGATTCCAGAACCCACTGCAAATCCAAAGCATAGCTGATTCCAGATTCCACTGCAAGGCCAAAGCATTGCTGATCCTATCCCAAGCAAGGCCTCAATCAAGAGAATCCCACTAAAAAAATCCCATTAACCCATTAACTGTTGGGAAGCATCCTGAGACAAGCCTAGCTTTTTGCACGCTAACTGCATGCCCTCTGCAACCCTGCCATCCAGCTGTCCTTGACCAGACCTTTGCCCAGTTGTCTTTTGCCAGGAGAGTCTGCTATCCGGTGACCAGAATCTTTTGTGACCAGAACCCTGACTGTTCCAAAATCCCAATACTCAAGCGTGGACTGTGAGTATTTCTCCATCCCAGAGAAACACATATGGCCTCATTACAAGTGAGGCGGAACGGGTTAACGGGACCCGCTAAAGGAGGCGGACCCGTTAAACCCGTTCCGCCTCATTACAAGGTCCCCTCGCGGGACCCGGTAAGTAACGCCTGGTCAAACCAGGCCTGCTTACAGGGTCCCGCGAGGGGAAGAGGGAGCAAACAACGGGCCGCTCGTAATCAGCCCATTGTTTGCTCCCTCCCCCATTCCCATTCAGCCCTATGGGGGCTGAAATGGGAATGGGGAAGGTCCGGGCCCGGGTTCCTGGAGGGAGGAATTACCGGGCTCGCCAAACTCGGAATGGCCCGGTAATTCCCCATTCTGGGAACCCGGACCCGATTTTGGCAGCAGCCATGCCGCCAATAGCGGCATGGCTACCGCCAAAAACGTAATGAGGCCCATAGTCTCCCCATCATGACCCTTTTGTTTTCCACTCTCTAAGCAATCCTACCCATACCCTGGTAACTTGTTAAAACTGTTAGATTTCTCCATGCACCCTGTGCTTGACTTTCTAAGTGCCAGCGCCATCTCTTTATTAATTCTGTCTTGTGTAGATCATAAGCCCTTAGGCATATTTATATTCATCAAACTAATTTCCACATAAAGTTGAACGCTGGGGTGACAAGGTTGACGTCGCGAATCAACCTTGGATCTTACTGTGTCCCTCTTTAACAATATAGTGTTATTCTAGTTTAAGTGAAACCTGTCCTGTTTCTAAGCTGATTTTCTCTCTTCCACGGCTTTATTTTACCAAAAGCGAACATTCTTCTATCTTGCAAATCTCATCCAGTTCTGTAGCTAGAGACCTCCTTTCACCTCTATATTGTCCCTGTGATATACATCTATCCCCAGGCCAAAACCCACATTCCAATTCAGTTTTTTTGTACCTGTTTTAAATTTAAAACTGCAAACTAGAAAAAAACTTTTCCATGTGTGAATTAGGCTGCTCCAGGTTTTCCATTTCATCCTGTTTTGTGAACTGTATGATTTTGTGATACCTTACCTTATGGTTGATAGTGATGTAGCATCCCTAAAACTGTGATAAAACATATGCATATCATTATTAAACACACATAAAATTCATTATTTAACAAAATCTGAGTGTCATTTTAGGCTTTTGCAAAGGGTTTAAAATACATTAGTTTAGTTTAGAGATTGGTTGGCCATACACTATGCTTTTGGCCTCGAGTTCTGACAAAGGGGGACCTGATTAGCAGATTATCCCTTTAGAGAAGAAATCCCCGGCATGATTTTATGTACTAAAAATCAAAAAAGCCAGAGCTTTGCACCCTTGCCAGATGGCAATTGCTCACAATGGTAGATTTCTATAGTGTGTTCTTTTGGTAACCTAAGTAATTAGTCATCACCTCCATAAACTCAACCAATTATTTGCCAATCCTTCATTTTGCAATTTGTTGGGAACAATCCCACTTCCAAAATACCATTATACTAACTGCAAATGTCTCTTTCTCGATAGTGGCTTGGATATTTTCTGAACCCTATAGTACTTTAGAATAAAATGCTACAATAATAACTTTCTTAACATTTTGACACTGTGTTAAAACTGCACCCAGCCCATGGTAACAGGGATCCAGTGTGATTCTTAACACAGTGGGCCTCATTACACGGACGGCGGTAAGGGTTAACGGTCACCGTTAATGGCAACGGTGACCGTTAACCCTTACCGCCGTACTACGAGGTCCCTTTGCGGGTTGGAGGAATTAACGCCTGCTTGTTGCAGGCGTTAAAAACCAACCCGCTAAGGGACCTCGGAGCTAATTACGGCACCGCAAAATTGCGGTGCCGTAATTAGCGCCTTCCCCATTCCCATAGAGCCCTATGGGGCAGAAATGGGAATGGGGAAGGGCAATGGCGGAAGGGGGATTTACCGCCCCTCCAACCTTGGAATGGGGCGGTAAATCCCCTTTCCGCCAAGGCGGTGCCGGTAATTTACCGGCATGGTCCAGGGTGCTAATAGCACCCTGGATTACCGCCTTCCGTGTAATGAGGCCCACTGTTTAACCATTCATTATGTTTTTTCCTCAGACATCACTGTGATTAAAATATAATCTTCAAAATAAGACACTCCAGCATGCACCCAGATAGCTTTTGCTTAAGCCTTTGAAAAAAATGCCACAGCCGATGCCAGACCAAATGGCATAGAACAATATCTTAAATATCCCCAAAGGCAAGATAAAGGCATAAATGCCCTGAAATCTTAAGAAGACATATCAAGCAACTCTGGTGGTATGCAGACAATGGATTGAGTTTGGCGAAATATTTTGCAAGATTCATAAAATATTGCAATTCTGAAATGCTCAGTATAAGATAGCGATTCGCTTACATACAGCAATGACATGTTGACTGAGCTCATATTGCAAACCAGTGTCACCGTGAGTATGTCAATATTTTCTCCAGCAAGTGACCTTCATTTTGTATATTCATGCCACAATTCATATCTAAAATTCCTCACTAGGTTTTAAGATCCCCTTGATTGTGCCATATAGCTACAGGAGAATACGTGGGATTAGGGCACATAGTATAAATGTCAACAATATTTGTCCTTGTAGATTTTCTTGGGCAGTATCATATATGGATATCCTGAGTCAAATCATATGTCTGTTTTTCTCCCATTCTCATACATGACACACCTCAGCCCACAATTTTGCTTTCCACGTGCAGTCAACACAATTTCATTATGATTGCCCTCTGCACATAGAGGTATTCTTCCCTTTCTCACTTTCCCCCAGAAGCTCACTGTCTCCAGAGCTCTGGCCCTCTCTAGGCTGGGCTATTGCAACAGCCCCTTTCTAAATTTCCCTACCTCTACTCTTTGATTTTACAACTTATCCAAATAAGGACTGCAAGACTTGTCCTTGGCTTCAAGCCCAGGGATCGTATGTCTCCAGCTCTGAAATCTCTTCACTGGCTCCCCGTGGCTGCAAGAATCAACTTCAAGACCCTCTGAATTGTCCACAAGGCTTTCTGTGGCCTGGGACCAATCTACCTCCAACTTTCTCTTTCAAAACATCTTCATTCTTGAGCTCTCTGCTCATCCACCTCCAACTCTCTGAAGGTCAGACGCTTCTCCAAGCAGAGAGTTGGGGGAAGATCCACCTCCTCGGCTGGGGGCTCCCTCTGGAACAGCCTCCCTGCCTCTCTCAAACCTGAGCAGAACGACCTCCGGTTCCAGAAGCAACTCAAGACCTTCCTATTTGCTTCCACTTTCTCTCTTCCTCTCCCCTACTGATGAATCTGACTGCTCCGCGCACTGGTCACCTGGTCACCTCTCTGACCTTTGGACTAGCCTCCTGCATGTCCAGTTACCCTCCACTGCCTCTGGGCTCCCCAGCACGTAAGGGGCTATATCTGCAACACTACAGTCCCTTCTATCTGCACTTATGAGCCACCCCCTGGCTGCAGTTGTGAGTTAACTGCACTTCCCACTTCCCCTGACACTTCTCCCCTTCCCTCTTCCGCACACTTGCACAATTTGAATGACACAAGGCCTAGTAATATCATTTTTTGTCCTCCCTTTTTTTCCCCTCCTTGTCTTGTTGCGCCTAGAAACACTTGTGTACAGGCCCGTTATAAATGCCACATCATATCATATCATGTCATTGCATATCACATTCAGAATCTACCATTCTTTTTCTGCCTTTCTCTTCTCTTTTACATATTGGAGTAGCTTTTCCTTTCATAACACTGATTGCTTTCAACCGGAATCCGTTTAGAATGTGCACAATGATAACTACATCTGAGCTTGTAGCAAGAGGATGAGAATTGTTTTATCACAAACATTCTATTCTTTACCATAGATGCAAGTATTCCCACTCTTAGTTTTGTGAATTTGAATAAGGCAAGTGTTAGGTTTCCCCTCATTCAGTGTTTATCAACACATCACCACATAGCCCAGGGATTGTATCTCTCCAGCTCTGAAATCTCTTCACTGGCTCCCTGTGGCTGCAAGGATCAACTTCAAAACCCTTGGCATTGTCCACAAGGCTTTCTGTGGCCTGTGGCCGCTCTACCTCCAACTTTCTCTTCCAAAACATCTTCTTTCTCGAGCTCTCAGCTCATCCACCTCCAACTCTCTCAAGGTCAGACGCTTCTCCAAGCAGAAAGTTGGGGGAAGATCCATCTCCTCGGCTGGGGCCTCCCTCTGGAACAGCCCCTCCCTGCCTTCTCAAACCAGACCAGAACGACCTCCGGTTCCAGAAGCAACTCAAGACCTTCCTTTTTGCTTCCACTTTCTCTCTTCCTCTCCCCCGCTGATGAACCTGACTGCTCCGCACACTTGTCACCTGGTCACCCTCTGACCTTGGGACTAGCCTCCAGCATGTCCAGTTGCCCTCCACTGCCTCCGGCCTCCCCATCACTTAAGGGTCTGTATCTGCAACCCTACAGTCCCTTCTCTCTGAATTTATGAGCCACCCTCTGGCTGCACTTGTGAGTTAACTGTACTTCCCGCTTCGCCTCCCCCCTGACACTTCTCCCCTTCCCTCTTCCCTGCACTTGCACGATATGAATGACACAAGGCCTAGTAATATCGTTTTTGTCCTCGTTCTTTCCCCCTCCTTGTCTTGTTGCACCTAGAAACACTTGTGTACAGGCCCGTTATAAATGCCACATCATATCATATCATATCATATATCATATCATATCACATTCAAAATCTGCCATTCTTTCTCTGCCTTTCTCTTCTCTTTTACATATTGGAGAAGCGTTTCCTTTCATAACACTGATTGCTTTCAACCGGAATCCCTTTAGAATGTGCACAATGATAACTACATCTGCTCTTGTAGCAAGAGGATGAGAATTGTTTTATCATAAACATTCTATTCTTTAGCATAGATGCAAGTATTTCCTTTACAATGTTCTTGTTTTCTCCTCTCTTAGTTCTGTGAATTTGAAGCAGGGAAGTGTTAGGTTTCCCCTTGTTCGGTGTTTATCAACACATCACCACATAACCCAGGGATCGTATCTCTCCAGCTCTGAAATCTCTTCACTGGCTTCCCGTGGCTGCAAGGATCAACTTCAAATCCCTTGGCATTGTCCACAAGGCTTTCTGTGGCCGCTCTACCTCCAACTTTCTCTTCCAAAACATCTTCTTTCTCGAGCTCTCTGCTCATCCACCTCCAACTTTCTGAAGGTCAGACGCTTCTCCAAGCAGAGAGTTGGGGGATGATCTATCTCCTCAGCTGGGGCCTCCCTCTGGAACAGCTTCCCTGCCTCTCTCAAACTTGAGCAGAACGACCTCCGGTTCCAGAAACAACTCAAGACCTTCCTTTTGCTTCCATTTTCTCTCTTCCTCTCCCCTGCTGATGTACCTGACTGCTCTGCACACTTGTCACCTAGTCACCCTCTGACCTTGAGCCCAGGCTTCTGCATGTCCAGATGCCCTCCACTCCCTCCGGCCTCCCCATCACTTAAGGGTCTGTATCTGCAACCCTACAGTCCCTTCTCTCTGCACTTATGAGCCGACCTCTGGCTGCACTTGTGATTTAACTGCACTTCCCACTTCCCCTCCCCCCTGACACTTCTCCCCTTCCCTCTTCCCTGCACTTGCACGATTTGAATGACACAAGGCCTGGTAAGATTGTTTTTTGGCCTCCCTTTTTTCCCCCTCCTTGTGTTGTTGCGCCTAGAAACACTTGTGCACAGGCCTGTTATAAATGCCACATCATATCATATCATATCATATCATATCATATCATATCACAATTTAGAATCTACCATTCTTACTCTACCTTTCGCTTCTCTTTTACATATTAGAGAAGCATTTCCTTTTATAACACACTGATTGCTTTCAACCGGAATCACTTTAGAATACTAGCTACATCTGCGCTTGTAGCAAGAGGATGAGAATTGTTTTATCACAAGCATTCTTTTCTTTAGCGTAGATGCAAGTATTCCCTTTACAATGTTCTTGTTTTCTCCTCTCTTGGTTCTGTGAACTTGACACAGGGAAGTGTTAGGTTTCCCCTTATTCAGTGTTTATTAGCACATCACCACATAAACCTATGTTCTCCCAATTGAACACATCCAATAGAAATTTCTTTACATTTAGCAATGATCATAGCTTTGTACAAATTGTGATTGTGACTAGATGACCTTTGGCTTGCAGGAGTTCAGAGACGAGCCTAAAGTACACAGACAAGAGACATACTTCCTTTGCCTTTTGTGGCATGGGGCAAGTGACCTCTGAAGGTGCACTATGCAACTGGAGAGCAGGCACTGCAGATACTGTGGTCAGTAACAAACCAAACAGCAAAGTATAACAGTACACAAATGTATATCTTTAATTAAGCAAACCATATGCAAAAATAACTAAATAGAAAAAATTGCACAAAATACACACCTGCGGAAAGAATACAGAATAAGCAAAGATAGTAAGATGCAGCACTCTGGTCATGAATAAGGGGTAAAAGAGATATTAAAGCCAGAATGATCTTTAAAAGGATATGTTCTTGGGTGTAGAATGAGTAAAAGTGACCTAATTCATATCTAGGTCCAGAGAATGTGCCAACAGGGCAGTTAGCAGTCAATAATACCTTGGTGTGGTGCTTACCGATTCAACAGCATCGCACCAAGCCTTGAGCTTTTCTGCGATTGGTTCGAGCCAAGTTTGGGTTCAGCAAGTCGTGTTGATCCAAGTGTGAGCTATTATCATGCTGGGTCACATGTGGTGGCTCAGAGAGATTCCAAACTGGCATTTCAGCGATTCTGGTTGGAGCACTTCCCAGGATCGTTGCAGGGTTCTGTTAGTTTGATATGTGTGGCACCCTCTGAGTAGAGTCAGTGATTGATGCTCCCGTGGTCTGAGTAAAAGATCGGTGACCGTTCGAAGTGGTCATCCTGATGCTCGGTGTTCAGCTGGGTTGTGTCATTGTGTGGCACACTACGGAGGTGAACAAAAACATGATGAGCATGCAGAACAAAGTAAGGGGAAATTAAATCCATGGCATGCAGGATATCATACACATTATGCTAGAGGAGAGAGTTGAGGGGCAATAACATCAACACTGAAGGGTGTGTGACCTGGAGATCCAATGCACTAATTTGGAAGACAGGAATAGGGGAGATACCGGAAAAAGCAAAGGGCTCTTATGTGCTTAAATTCATGGAAACATGGATCCCTCAACTGCTGAACATCAAGTTCTCACCTTCCATAGAGATCCAGTGAGCACACTGAATTAGGATAAAGGAGTCAAAATAATAAGCCCAAGACCGATAGTAATATGTCTGCTGGGACATCAACAGTCTTGGCAGATCTTGCACGCAGCCAAGAAGACCCCTGTGATAATCCACTAAGGGCAGATGATATGTGTCTCGGCTGATTTCTCAAAAGAAACTATGTCCATGCATGAGATTCCTGGAGCTGAGACCACAGTTAATAGTGAAACAGCTGATATATAGTCTAGTACACCCGGTCAAGATGATAATCACGGATCAAGCTGGCATCACACATGAGTTCTTGGACCCAGAATAGATTCAAATGTTCCTAAACAGGCAATTCCCTGAGGATATGGATACAAATGAAAAATAAGAGAGCCCAAATACTCAAATACCTAACAAGACTCAAGTTAACATCTCTTACAAAGCAGACCTCACAACAAAAGAAGACCGCTGGAGCAGAGCCCACTGAGTATGCATTGTTCAAACTTAAACAAAAGCATTTTGAGAGAGGAGAAAATGCAGGGAGACAATTGGTGATGCACCTAAAACAGGGAGAGAACAGTACAAAAAGCCACACACTCGCCTGGCATCCAAGGGTGCACCATTGATGAGGAAGGATAGCGCAGGGGCAGCGCGTTTGTCTTGGAAGAAAGACAATGCAGCGCAAAAATTCTGATCCTGTGCTTAGAAAACACTCTTTGTTATTAAGAATGTTATAAAAGAATAATTATAATTATAATAATTATAGTAAATACAGTGCTAATTAGCACATTATATCTGTCATTGTAAGACATCAGAAGAAGACCCAGCAAATACATGAAAGCATAACTGATTTTTGGATCATCTGAGCTTCACAAAGGTTAGCATAGGAAAAAGCACCTGGCTGGGTCTGAATATCACAGATGGAGAAATCTGGGAGGCAATTGGCCTGTTGTGCTCTGGTTAAGATCTGGGTACAGACGAAATCACCCCAAATTGGACAAGATTTGCAAATCTAGAATCTTTCCTATCCTATCATCACTATTCCGATAGACAGGAGAGAGTCATCCCCTCAAAGCTGCATTAAATCAATCGGTCATAACACTCATCCGAAAGCCTGGGAAGCACCCCACCAGTTGGTCCAATTCTAGACCTATCTCCCTTATTGATGCCAACATGAAAATATTAGCCACGGTTCTAACCCATGGACTGGGAACAGTGATCCCCTCACTAATAATTAACGCACAGACAGGTTTCATACCAGAAAGTGTGGCCCAGGACAATGTATGCTTACTCTTACACACCATATGGAAATAACAGGGTAAACATGGTCCTGAATTTACCCTCTTGTTAGATGTAGATAAGGAGTATTTCTGGGTTGAGTGGCCGTACCTCATGGCCATAATAGATACATTTGGTTTGGGAAATTATTTAACTGCAAAGTCAAACTGCTAACCTTGAATCCAACCACACAAGTAACCAGCAACGAGAACACCACAGAAGCCTTCCCCATTCTATGAGGCATGAGTGCCCCATATCCCTGCTATTATTTCTCATTGCATTGGAACCCTTAGCAGCAGCAATTAGGTTGGACAGCACCATGTTGGGAATCCACACTCCACTGGGAGAGATTAAAGCATTGCTTTATGCAGATGATATGTTATTAATTTGGCACCCACAGACATCACCCTCATTATACGTTTTGGAGTGCAGGAAAAGAGACCGTAAAAGTGGCGGTAATTTCATGACAGACACTTTTCGTGGACCGCAAAACTACAAGTTTGCCAGTGGAGGTTACCTGATTTACCTCCAGTCAAAAGCTGGAGGTAAATCAGGTCCCCACCAGCAACAAACAGCCTGTATTTCCACTATACCAGTGGCAACAATTGGGACACACAGTCTTTCTCATTATCTTGAGAAGGTACAGTGAGTGTTGTGAACAGAGCCGGGTCCCAGGCCTGGGGGAAACGACTCCAACCAATCAGGGAGCCCAGATTCTGGGCTGGTGTGTAATGGGCAAGGTCCAATGTTAGTCCTGAGACTGGGCAACAATGTAATAGATTGTTTTTGTGGATGTCTCAGACAAGACCACCTAATATGGAAAGACCAGTTAGACCACTCATATAGGTGACTTTCAGAGGTAACACCACCCGAGCCACCCAATAGAATGGGCTTTTAGGTGTTTGGGGAGAGGCTAGGTTGTGACGCCATTATGTAATACAAACTCATGGCACAGGCTCAGGAGCTGTGATTGCTGGAGAATTCTGTTTTTCCTGTATGATCCCTGTCTGTGTGGAAAATAAAGGAAAGTTCTAACTTGCCCTTGGCTGAGTCCTCCGTCATTGCCGGGGGAGGGTTCATTGGGACCTGGGCACTCTGCTGAACAGTGACTTTGTAGCATGAACCCCGGTCCTCTGGGGTTTACTATGCTACCTCTTGCCCCAAACAAGACCTGGTGGTCCACAAATATTGGAGAGATTTCTAAATTCATCTAGGGTAACTCACAACCCAGAATCAACAAAGTTAAGTTACAGGTGGAAGGAAGGAATGCAGGTCTATGACTATCAAATATGGAGCTACATTTATAAGCTGCAAATATCATGCACATTTGGAGGCTAGGTACGAAACCACACTCCCCTCTCCATGCTGAGTGGTAAAAGCGTACTAAGACTCCCCGAGAAAAGATGTACAGCATTTAAATTAAGCACTCTGGTAGAGTTCGGCACCCAATTCCCCAAACTAAGGCACACACCTGGGAGAAACTACCCCAAATAATGAAAACCCACCTGCTCATTCACCACAAAGCCAATATATGGCACAATGATGCAATAAGGGGAATGGGATGTCCTATCTACTGGGCCACGCGGGCATACCTTGGTATAAAATAACTAAAAAAACATCCGCCATGAAGATATACAGATGATCGCCTTTGAAGATCTAGTATGGAGATGCATTCTTGCTTGCAAATTCCAGCTCATTTAGATGCTCATTACCAGTTGGGCTCTAAGCAGTCTGGCTTTCAGGGCTTTCACGGCACAGAGTCTGCTCTCCTGGACCTGAAAGCCAATCTGCTGTCAAATATGGATATGGGACATATTTCCCTGTTGCTCCTGTTAGATTTGTCAGCTGTGATTTCGATCTGGTGCATTTTAATGTACTTTTTAATAGAATTTGTTCAGAGGATTTTATGTCTGAGTCTGTAGCCTTTTGGATCTCATTTTTGTATCTAATAGAGAGGCAAGTGCTTTTAATGATGGTGTGTCAGCTGATCCTCTTACTCACCAGTGCGGTGCCCCTCATGGGTCGTGCCTCTCCCCCACCTTTTTTTAACATTTATTTAATGCCATTATTTGATTTATTGGTCGAAGAAGGTGTCCAGTATACCAATTATGCTGATGACACATACGTGCTAATTAAATTTTCTGGCAATTATGATGATGATGTGACCAGGATTAGCACTGTCTTTGATCTAATCTAGAGATGGATGGCTTATACTTACGTTGAATGTAATGAATCTAAGACCCAGCTGTTATTGGTTGGCTCTCAATAATAATAATTTAGCATTTATATAGCGCTACGAACCCTCAGGTATCTGAGCGCTGCTTATTATTACCCACGGTGTGTGGTGCTCATTTATCGACCTCGGAAGGATGAAAGGCTGAGTTTGGCCCCACTGGGATTCGAACCTTCGTCAGCAGGCTCTGCACAGATGTCAAAGCGAGCGCTCTACTCGCTGTGCCAGACTGAATACATTTTCTGGGTTATACGAAATGTTTACTATAGCAGTCTGTGAAATAAAGTTTCCACCCAAAGTTCAAACTCTAGGGGTTTACTTTGATTCTACTTTATCTATGAAGGATCATGTTAACTTTGGAGTTTCCTCCTCAGCATATTCTTTAAGATTTCTTTGCAAGATCTGGCTACTTATTTCTGAAGAAAATGCTACCACCCTAACAAGGGCCATAATAGGATCTATAATTGATTATTGAGGGATGTTTTGGTCGGCATTTTTGATTGCAACCTTTCCAGCCTCCAAGTAACTCAGAATCACACAGCCAGGGTGGTAGCAGGCTTTAAGCGATGGTATCATGTGACAGCAGCCAGGCGGTCTTTGCATAGGCTCCCTGTTAGGTAACACCATACATTTAGGCTGCTGACTATTACACTCAAGTGTATTTTTGGCAAGATCTCTGTGTACTTGAAGCAAAAATTGTGCATCAAACAGAACAGATGGGTTGTTCGATTAGGGAACAGCAATATGTTAGTGATGTCACGTATAAAGCATGATCGAGCAGATAAACGTTCCTTTGATTATCTTGCTCCCGAGCCCTGGAATGGTTTACCTGACACTTTACGATTTGAGATCTCTATTGAACGATTCAAGAAAAAGCTGAAATCCTTTATTTTTGCATACATTGTTCATCCTTATTGGACTTGGACAGTTGTTCCTATTGTCGGTCTTAATCTGTTTTTATTGTTTTATCTTGTTGTTGCATTCCTATTGCATATTTTTGGCAGTTTATTGTTCTTTGTTAGGGAGAATTCTCCAGAATGGCTAATTTCCCTTACTTACTGAGTCCCTCAGTAGCTTTGCTGGATTTCTAGGATTTATTTTTCTCACCTGGTAAGAGTGTGAGCCTTTTTTCCCACTCTTACATGTGTTTTGATGTGTGTGTTTAACATTTTTGTGTTCATAGACTGTGGAGCCTCACCTACTCCACAGGCATCATCTTTTTACTGTGAGTTACACAGCACCTTCAGTGCAGTGACACAGGGTTGTCTTTTAGACTTCCCAACTCAGACTCCATTTTCTGGGACTGACTACTGTCTCCCAGAACATATAAAATTGCCATTAACTTTATTAGCCTCTCTAAAACCACAGACCCATATAAACCCTATCTTACATAGAGTACTGGAAAGGGTTAATACTTATCCCTTTTTGTCTGTTTCTCTTGGAGCGTTGTTTCGCTTCCTTTTCATCAAGACTTGGCTGGTGGCAGTGGGAACTACCCTATTTTTCCAACCGCGGTTATCTTAAATAACCTCGGTATTGTTTTAGGCTATCTTGGTAGCCTAAAACTTAAACTCGCTTGACCTTATATGTTTTATTTCGGTTCCGGCTGGGTTTATTCGCCATTTCTTTTTGAAACTGTCTTTCTCGTGTTTTACTCTGCGCACCAATCCAGGTTTGATTCCTTTGTTCACCGTATTTTCCACGGGCTTCTACGCAGAAGCCCTACTTAGGCGCCTGTATGTCTGGGTGGGACAGGATGTGAGGGAGGGGTTTAGGACTGCCTGCACAGGGTCTACTTGGAGACCAATGTTGCACTCTGATCTGATTGGCTGTGGTGACTGTCCCGGCGGGACAGCCACCCTGCTGCATGATTGACAGCCAGACTGTGTGAATGGGGGAAAACTGCATAAAAAGCAGGTCTCTGGGTCTGGAAAGGCAGAGTCGCCACTGGAACAAAAGAACCGACGAGGAGCTGATGGAGGAGGACCCCTACCACGACTGAACTGCCCGGTGAAGCCCCGCTGCAGGTCTGAATCCTCGAACTCCTACGACAGAGAAGATTCTCCAGGAAACTTCTTCCCCTGAGCTGCCAAAACTGTAAGCCAGGACTCCCTCCTCTGGTTGAATTCGCTGTACAGAGCTACAGTGGGTGGGATAGCCAGTAAGGTCGGACCCTGCTTGGGTTTTAAGGAGCGCACCTTTTATTTGTTGCTTTGCTCTGCTGCTGGTTTCGTCCCTGGGCAGTGAAGGACCCTCCAGTCTTCCTACTTCATGTCAGTCTGACAGTCGCTTCAGGAACCGTGAGCCTGCAGGAACTGCCAGGAACGTCCGCCTCAGCTACAGCTTCTCCATTTAAAGGTACTGTGCAAATCCGGTTGCTCGTTTCGTTCAGCCGCAGTGAAAGTTTGTGAAATCTTTCTCCAATCTGAGGGCTTGTCCTTCTCTACTCTTTAAACTAACTTTTCTGCCAATCAACTTCATCCGGAACTCTTGGCAAAGACTTAACCGCGAACTACCCTGAGCTGTGTGATCTTGAGCAAAATACTTTTGTCCTATTGACTTTGGCCCTAAGCCTTTTTGATTTGATTCCATCCCTGTAGTTCGTCTTTCTAGATTGCCCTGCTTACTTACCTGTTGGTGCTGTTCAATTTCTGCCTAACTCTGTCTTTACCTCCCTTTTTAATTTCTGGAGTGCCGTTTTGCTCCCACTTCATTCTGAGCTTAACTTGTCTGGAACCTATTGGGAGTGGTGTGGTGTATTAAGAGTGTGATTTTTAAACTGCTTTACTTTAGTGAAATGTTATACAACTGATTTGTAAATAAATGTATATTCTTTTACTCAGAAACCTTGAGTCAGTGTTTGTTTGAATCATAGTAATTGCTGTCCTTTGTGTAACTGTTGATACTGCTCACTTGCTCTGGAGATAAGTCTAGCTGATCAGCCATCGCTACCACTTTTACAGTGTAGTTCAGGCTTGTACCAAAGGTGAATTTGTACTGTCACTTGTAGTCTTAATTGTGTGTGGTGTTCCCAAAGGGTACTGCATATAATTCTGCCTAACATTCTTATCTCGCTTGGTTTTATATTTACCTCTTTCTATTAGATTTGGTACCTGTTGGTCGTATCTGTTTTTCTTTTTATCATGGGCCTCATTACGAGCTCAGCGGTAACCCGCCAGTGGTACCGGCGGGAGGTCACCAACCTCATAACACTGCTCCCGCCGCCTGATATCCCGGTGCCAGCGGGACATTACAAGTCACAGTGGCCCAGGATGTCAGGAGGTGGGAAGTGTACGTCCCCATTCCCGTGAAGTTCCAACAGGACTCCACAGGAATGGGGACATGGAAGCACCAGCACCGTTGCTAACGGTGCCAGTGGTTCCATGAGCAACATGCCTGCAGGAGCCAGTACTCCCAGCAGGTCAGACCTGCCGGGAGATCCGGGCTCTGCAGCCATTCTAGTAGTCTGGCGGTCCGGAAAGGGTGCCAGTACATTGCTAATAGGCACCCTTATTTCCAGACCGCCAGACTTAGAATGAAGCCCACATGTATCTATTTGTCTACTTGCTTACAACATATGTTTACCTCCGGGCTCTACAAACACATACATAAATGAATCAACCTCAGAACAAACCAACCCTGTAAAAATATTTAGCTGAGCAGTTGCATTAATAGGGTGAAAGCACGGTCTGTGATAACCTCCCTGGCATCACCCCCACTGACAGAGAAGGCCCCCCCAAATCTGTCAGCAAGCTGCAGAATGCTAGCATCAGAATAACTCTCTGATAAGTATCACACAGAACTTCAGATGAAATGGGAGAGATACTAGCTATGTAATGTGAGGTATCATTTGTATGGTGTATAATTTCACCATTAGTATGGTCATAGCGCGCTGTATATTGAACGCCCTCGGGGGACTGGAGTCCAGTTATGGGAAAAATTCAAGGAAGTGCTAGAGTGCGTGAGTGCATATTAGGAAATATGATGATATAGGATAGCCACATCCATGCCAGCCCCCCATGTTGAGTTGGCATATGGATGGGTGGTGATAAGTAGTCTAAAGAGCGTATGTGAGCGTGGTAGATCCTTTATTTGTGCAGCAATCTATAAAAAATGTTGTCATGCACAGTAGCTGCATTCTTATGGCAGAGGTGTTGTGCAAAGTTTTTTGGAGTGGTTTATGATGGCATATGCATGCGGGTCTGCGGCCGTGCCTTCGGCTAGTTTCCCTATGCATGCAGTGTGAGAGGTTCAATGGATTGATTACATTCTAATTATGATCTAGATTTAATATAATGGCTACATTCTAAATCACATAGCTTAGTTCAGAGGACGCATTCTACATGTTCATAGATTCAAAATAAAAAGGCAACATTCAGCATTCTGCTAGATTCAATATCTGGCTAAATTCTACATTCTTCTAGATTCAAACATTAGCTAAATTTTTCATTAACCTAGATCCAGTAACGAGGAAGAATTATTCATTCGCCTAGATTCCATGTAATGGCTTAATTCTGCATTCACCTCAATTCAGACATGGCTGCATTCTGCATTAACCTGTATTGAACTCATGATATCATATGAAATGATATGTCATTCATAATGTGCCTTGTACACACGTGTTTCTAGGCGCAACAAGACAAGGGAGGTAAGACAGAGGGAGGACAGGACAACCGATCTTAATAGGCCTTGTGCTATTCAGATTGTACAAGTGTGACAACGTAAAGTGCAGGGGGAAGGGAGGGAAGGGAAGTCCAAAGGAGAGGGAAGTGCAATCAGGGTTTTAGGGGAAAGGTAAGCGATGAATCCAATGGTGTCATCACTTCTTTCCCAGTGGCGACCTATACCGATGAGACAAGGGGATGGCATCCGCTACATCAGGGTGGCTATATGCGAGAGCATCACATGGGGGAGGCAGCCACCAGGAGTGTGTCATGACATCATCGGATGAGATATCGTATCCCCCTTTTTCTTTTGATGATACCCCTGCCATTCCCCATGCAGTAATGGCATATTGTCACATCTCCCTTCACCACCTAGGAAAGGTACTGGATACTCGTTCATAGGATTTGTATACAGGTCTTTCAAATCTGACTCGTCTATAAAGACTCTTGAAACCACATTTCAAAACTCTGAATACAAGTCCCCAATAACTGACTTGTCTTTTGAGATCACTGCAAACATCTTTTCAGAATTTGCAAACAAGAAATTAGAAACTAACTATGATTTCCCTAAAAACAAAAGTATTGTGACTACAAATATGAGCAGAGTAGTGAAGTTTACTGGAAGCCAGGAGTGCACGCTGCACTCTATTTGCTAAATGAACAAATCTGATGCCAGCAGATTTAAACCAGCAGACCAGCTGACAGTCGCTTGAAGATGCTGGCTAGAGAACACTGCTTCTCTTGCTGCTGACCGAGGATCTGTGGGGCTGGAGCCATGTAAGTGGAGCAAACTGGCTCACTGACATGCAAGAAGGGAGTGAACTGCAGGAAGGAGTATGCTGCAAGAATGCCAGAAGCAAGCAGAAGGTTTGTGGGTATTTGCAGGTACTCAAAGACAGCCTCCACGTCACCAAAGCCCAGAGGGATGCGAATGTGCAGAAGCCACAGAAGACAGAGTAGCGAAGAAGCAAAGGCGATGAGAGGGAACAAAACCCTGAGTAACTACCGCCTGCTTGCCACGAGAGAATCAAGATATGCCAGCAAGAGCCGGTAAGTCCACCCGAGGGAAGAGGGGGCACTGGGGTGTATTGGCAGCCCTGCCAAACTCTATGCTTCTTGAAACACCATTCGGCTGTGTGGGCGCATTACAAATAAACAATAATCAAATAAATAAATAAAACACATCAATGAAGTATATGAGAGACATTGAACAAATGAACATTTCTATAAAACACAAAGCAGAATAAGAATAAAGGCAAGAGAGGACACTGGGGCATATTGGCAGCCCTGCTAAAAGCTAACAAATGTGAATTAAGTATATGAGAGAGAATGGGCAATTGAACATTTCTAAAAGAGGCAAAACAGAATAAGAATAAGAGATTGTGAAATTTTAGTGTGTATGCAGTCCAACCATGAGAGAGGCCATGGCAGGAGAGCATACCAGGTATATTAAAATTGCAAGAACACATATGAGATGATTGTAAGTGTATGAAAAACCTCCATGATAAAGGTCCTATGAGGAGAGTATACCAGGCAGATTAAAAGAGCAAGAATACATATTAGAAGGTTGTAAGGGTGTGCAGAGCCGCCACGAAAGAAGTCCTGGCAGGAGAGTATACCAGGCAGATGCAAGTCACAAGCATATTCATATGAGAATGCCCTGGCAGGAAAGCACACCAGGCATCATCGAGTTGAATAGTGTGTATTATACAGTATTCAAGGAAGTCCTGATAACGATAAATCAGTACTAGTAAATAGCAGCAGAAATATATTGAAGAAGAGAGAAAACCTGTCAGGAGAGTATAAAGGGAATCTTGACAACATATTGACTAAACAGATTTTTTTAGACCAGTTGTGTTGTTGAGCAAGTGATACTTTTTTAACATTCTTGAATATAAAACAAAGTGAAAAGAGTGAAGAGAAATCCAGGGGAAGGGAATCACATTCTGGAGCATGGCAATCTATCAGACTAAAAGCCAAGTTATTTTGTACACCAGTTGTGCTATTGATCAACAGAAGCTTATGGAACTGATATTGTTAAATATAAAACAGAGTGAAGAGAATATAGAGGAAGTGATTTACCATCTGGAACAATGAACTCAATCCTTATGGAACGTTTGTGTTGGATGTACGCATTTCCTTTATGAAAATGTGTACAATACTAAAGGCCAACAACAATACCCTTTTCACCTTAAAGTTAATGTTGTTAGAATGTGAGGGCCAGAATAGTACTTTGGACATGGGATGGTTTTGCTTTGGACATTCTGGCATTTTCCAACCCCCTTTTATTTTTATGGTCAAAATCATATGTCTCTGTGTCTCATTCCTGGTTCCTCACATATCCTAGAGGTATTGTTCTCTAGGGATGTTTCTTTATAGAGCGATGGACATGTGTTGGGGAAGGGAGATGATCATCCCAGGACCCCAAGCAGTTATGAATGAGGCAAAGGCGTGAAATGCACATTGGGGGCCTGGGAAGGATACAGGTGGGAGGAGTCTGACGGTAGGCTCTGTCATGCCTGAAAAAGTAGTGCATGTTGAGGGTTAGGGCACACGGAGAACCAGACATCATCTTAAGTAATAGCAGCCATATTGAAATCAATTACTACCACTATACTGCAGGCCTGGGCCTCACACACACTGACAAAAAATGTGAAATAGTTTGTCTAATGGGCACTTGGGAGGAAGGCCAGAGCTGCAGACATTCATAGAACATTCGTAGTCTTATGTTCCTAACATTTCATATCCAAAGAAGAATGGGCCCTGCAAAGCCATGAGGGGGTTGAGAGCTCCCTGCAAAGAGCGATCCCACGAGAACGAGGGCACGGGCCTCCACCTTTCCCCGTGCCAGCCCTAAGTAATAGGCCCAGCTGCCCCCATTCCAAGACTCCAGCTTTTCAAGGTACCAGTCTGCTCCAGACCACTGACCATAAAACTGATAATCCCCCAATCGATCAGAAAATATCAGAAAGCAGGGACAGGCTGTCTTCGCCATGGGCCACATGATTTGTGCTGCAAGGGGCAAAATAACAAACCCAAAACGAGGGTGAAATGCTTGGAAGGCCGCCAACATGTATGTAATCGTGCTAGGATGACCTCGAAGGGTCCGCTTAGCCCATGTCTGCACTACCAGGTGCATACTAGGTTAGAGATAGAGATAGAGATTGTATTGCTTTCTTCACCTAATGAGCAGGTAGCTGTAGCCTTCTGCCTGATGATGTAAAAGGAGGAACCCACATGGAAGAAGATGGACAGATCGGGTTGGGACCAATGGCCTGCTATCCCCTATGGAGCAGATAGCCTATGTATAGGGTCGTGCCAACCAGCTGCTGCTGTATGCTTTTTTATAGTTTTGCTTGTGTCGCTTTTGCCAGAACGTTCCGTGGCAGCAGAGCGCTTTGCTGGTGCATTTCTATTTTGTGGAAATAAATCTTGTTCTCCTTGCAAGAGGTGTGCTGGGCATTTTTCCCCAGTGGGGTGCATTTTTTCTGGTGTGAGTGTTGAGGGGTTTCTCTACATATGCCAGCCGTTCTATCAAACTGAGCTTCCCCTCTCAGTCCCTGTCCTTATAAAATTCAACAGGTTCCCAATCCTAGCCATGCTTAAGTGACTGATGTGACATGAATTACAATTTCTCTGGGGTGAAATCATAAAGTCTATGAAAAACATAATCAAACATCCATTGGAAACATAAAGCATTTAGAAGGGGCTTTGAACAATATTTACAGGTCTGTACTTTTTGACAGACTGTGATCACATTAACACACATTACATAGTTTGTTCAGCCTATCACACCTCCAAAGAAATGTTTGCGCATTTTTTAACAATGCAAGTGCCGGTAACAGCATTAGAGTTTGCCGGTATCCTGTTGGAATTACTGGCGGCATACTGGCAAACTTGTAATGAGGGTGAAACCCTTAAAAATTGTGCTGATTCAGCTGTCCTAAATGAAAGCTCAATGATGAATGCCAGTGAGCATGCATTCATAATAGTACATTACATAAGAGAACGAGAACGTTACAAACCATACCATTTGCATACAACATGGCAGAACATACATCTGTAAAAAGGATGTGTATCTGGCAATGGGGTAGAAGTTCTGGTTGTTTTTATTTGTATTTAAACATAAAATGATGCAGGTAGTTCTGTCTCAGAGAAGGTGGTCTGCTGACCAGAAATCCCTTTCCACAAACTCCATGCCATAAGCATAGTGCACTTCTACCCAGGGGTGGACTGGGAACTAAAAGAGGCCCTGGAAATAATTACTGGGGACCAAAAGAGGCCCTGGAAATTATGTTCAAAGTGGCCCCATATGACACATTTTCAACAAGCCCAATGCTTTTCCTATGAGAAAATGTGGAAATACCACACAAAAGAGGCCCAGGGTGTAGAGGCCCACCGGGAAATCTCCAGAGTTCCCTATAGGCCAGTCCACCCCTGCTTGTACCTGCTGAATGAGTAGAATGATCTGCTCTGCCTACTCTCTCAAGGTACAGAGCAGGTTCAGGGCACAGGCACCCTCTTGAAAGCTGCATTGACAGCAAGTTCACTGCAGCACAGACATGCACACCCGATATGCACCTTATTATAAGCTTGCTGTCATGTTGCAACATTCAACTTTAAACATAAACCTTGCCTGAGTATTTGAGCTGCTTCAAAATGCACAAACAGCACAGGGAGGCCTGTTTTGCCATCGCTGAACAGCCAAGAAGGTACGATTAACCCATACCTGCCGCCGGTCCATTTTGAACCGAAGAGACTGGTTCACATGTGCACAATGATCATTAAAGGCCATCAAGCCTCACTACGAGTTTGGCGGCAACCACCGGTGCTAATGAACTTGTAACACTGTTCCGCCCCCTGATATACCTGTGCCACTGTGACATTAAAAGTCCCAGCCGCCCGGGATATTAGGCGGCGGAAAGTGTAAGGCCCCATTCCAATAGGACTCCATAGGAGTGGGGACATTGAAGGACCGTGAAAACCATGCCTGCAGGGGCAAGTGCCCAGGGCAGGTAAGACCTGCCAGGTGCAACAGCCCCTGCAGGCATACTTGTAGTCTGGCGGTCCGGAAAGGGTGCTGGTATGCTGCTACTGGCACCCTAATTTCTGGACCGCCAGACTTATAATGAGGCTGATAACCTTTGAACATTGTGCCCATTGAATAGCATTTAGGTCTATATGCTCACCCAGAGTAATGCATGTTCTCCTTTGTCTGTTTTGTGTTAATGTTTGGGATCACTGTTGTTTTGTAGAGGTAGAAAGACTGAGTAGGAGGTTTTACTACCACTCATCCGTGCATTCCTGCATACCAGAAGTCATTTTGGCACAATCTGTCACTGAGATTCGTAAGTGGAATTCCTTCTTTTTTACTGATGTTCCATTAGCATCTAGAACTACTTTCCAGGCACATCCATAGTGAAGGCAGGTCATTCAATTTTAAGGAATACGGTTAGAAATGGCTTCAATTCTAAACAAGTGGACCTGAAAGAATTGTACATTCCCCTTTGGAAACCAATGTTTTTCAAAGAGAAGACAGAACTCGGCCAGGCTAAATGAGAGATGCGGGACACACAAAGCATGCACGTTCTATAAATAGCAGAATTGGTAAAGGGAGAGAGATAGAGGTTATTCTCTACTACAAGATAAGAGGAGTTCCTGTAGTACATAAAAAGCAACACTCCAGGTTACTGACAATGCCCTCCAGATTACAAAGGATGCTTCTACCTCCTGGTCCTATTAAATCTCACTGTTGTATTCAACAGCTAACCATTGGAATGGGATTCATTAGCACAGTCCTTACCTGGGTCTCTGGATGCTTATCTTATAGGCACAAATCAGTCCAAATGGGTCATTTCAAATCAGACCGCTACCCGAACTTATGAGGAAGCCAATAGGGCTCCAACCTCCCATTGTTAATCTTATATTTATACATGGGGCCACCAGGATCACTGTTCCCCAGGCAGGCATATCAGTGCACCATTATGAGGCGGAAACATAACTACATGTTAAAATGAAATGTGGACAAGTCATCTCAACACTCATAGACTGTGTTCCAACCATCCAAACCTGGCTACATATCATGCCATTAAAGGGACTCTCACCTTAACTGGCGATAGAAGCAGTTAGGATTAATCTTTGACAGTGATCAATACTTATGCCAATATATCGTGATGAAATCCCAAACTGCCTGGTACCACTCCGCTATTAAACCAAATGGATATTTTATAAATAATACACATGGCAAGATATAGGCAGAAGTGACCTGAAGTTAATTGAATTTATGGAGGGCTATGGTGTGTCCAGATTTAAGGTTGATGTTTAGACCACTGTACGTGTGGACCTTATTTTGAGCAACATTTAAGAGTTGTGTAACATGAGGAATGATTCTCAGTTTAACCTAACTAGTGCACCAAGAGGTGGGGACCATGACATAAAAAGGAATCTAATGGCTAGTAAGGAAAATAGCAATGAGATTAAATTGGACTAGCAGTGAAAGCCAGGTTGCATATACCCAAATTTGGTGTGGGTCATAAAGTAACTTGTGGGCCAAGCAAACCAATGAATCATGCTGTCTTGTGGGAGGGGGCTGTGATTTTAGGTTTGAGATTGACAGCACAGATTCTTGCAGCACTTCAATTTTCAGCATCCGTAAAGAAGCCCCCAAACCATTGATGACAATATCTTGGAATACCAGAGGGACATACACTACATGGTACAAAGTGATAGAATTGCCCTAAAGGGAGTACATTGATTGACACTATTTTTAGATGTTGATCTATCTATTTAATCTGCTTTGATTTTAATAGATTAATTGAATCAGCAACACAATATTATAAGGGACGGTCACTAGGGTGCCTTATTGTTGAGGTGATGAATGGCATTACGATTGAAAACAAATGTGATAGTGTCCAAACAGTTGGACAGGTTGTTGGGAAGAGGGTGCCTGTATTCGGACCATTAACAACTATGATTGTCCAGGAGTATCTAGAACACAGTCTATACTAAAAGTTTGACTGTACATCACCAACATGGTCCCACCCGACTGATCCCCCTTTTATTTCGGGAGACTTAAAGGCAAAATTCACACGTTTAGTGAAATAGATGAGGTTGGTATACTGAACTAAGAAAGGGCCATTGATGCACCAACAATGAGACAGGATCAACATATGGAGAAAAGGAGACTGTGCTTAGAAACAGTGGAATTTCTACACTTCAGAATGTTAAATGGAAGTGTTAGAGGAAACATGACACCTGAGTATGCGAGAGTGAATGGTTGGCAGCTAGTACAATTGATAGTATTTTTATGCTGGACAAAGAGTTTGCAAAAGTCAAGTCATTACTGATACAACATTGGCCTGAAAGAGACAATTTCCCGTGAGGTCTGTAATAAACCTAACCATTCACTCAATCACTGTAATTATTGTACCTGAATTTGATGAAGTCAGAAACAATGAGGCAGGAAACAAAATTGAATAAGCAATGTAAACATGAGGTAAATTGCTTTGAAGAATCCTGCCGATCCATCACTGAAACCCTACCTAAAGTCTCCTCCCAGATGACCATAGGATGGTAGACACTTCCTGATCCCAACCCTGGGAGTGCTGTACTGCGGGAGGATCACCTTGGTGGAGACAGGGCCCAGTGTAGTGAAGAGATTCCATGGGATGAGATACTGCATTTATCCTCTGACAGGAAGACTCTTACCACTGTGCCAGAAGAGGTTATGGCTTATTGTCATTTTAATGTCTCACAACCTCCTCTTAAATCGACAGTGGTGAACCCTAAGGTTGTAACACCAATTCATATTATACCAAAAGAAAGAATATTTGTGGTTCCTAAAATCAAATGCCCTCCTCAATTCCAGGGAAACTATACGGGATGGCGGAAATGTTGTCTTCTCTAAACCATCTTTCTCTAGTAAAGTTAATACCTACTAAGGGAATTCCATCTACCCTTAAAAGTACTCAAGAAACACATTTTAAGGAAACAACCTACATGTCCCAGATTCCTACGGGGACTCAGACGAGGAAGAGGACTGAAGAGGCATGTAGATGTAGTAGTTCGGCAATAAGGCCTAACAGTCATTGCAGGAGCCAGACAATTGAAACTAATGGCTAACACCTGAAACCGATTGCCAAACCAGGAAGGCATAAAAGGCTGCAGCAGGAGAGTACAGAAGTAAGGAGCTGGAGCAGGAGTTGGAAGGCTGCCAGTAGTAGTAGTAGAAGAGCATGAGGCTGGCAATTCACAAGGAAGTGTGATCACAGAAGGGAAGCATGAACATGGAGACAGCAGATTTCACCTGCAAGTTCTGAGAGGGTCCTGTGTTCTCAAAACCTGCATTGCTGCGGCTGCAACGAGGAAGATGTGCTAAGAGTGGAGTTTTCCCTGTGTGCGCCGGCCGAGTTGCTGTAATCGCAGAGCTGTGACCATGCTGAAGCCTGATGCCCACGGCAGAAGGCACGCCTAAGGGCTGAGGAGTAAAGGACACTCCCAAGTGATGTGGCCAAACTAGAGACACCTGTGCTGCAGAAGGGTGTGGGTTCTAAGTTTTCCAAAAGCAGTAGTAAAAGTCAAAGAAGTCAGGACAGTGAAGCAGCCCACAACCACAGTGATCCTGAAGCCGGTGAGTGAAGCTTGGCATTCAGGTTCACTCAGTAAGTATTTACTGTAACTGTATCCAGCTCTAAAATAACTTGCGTATACTTGAAAGCGAGTAAAAGTTGTTCATTGTTTTAAAATCCTTTCTAACAATGGAAATGTGGCATGCACACTAATAGTTAAAGAAGCAGTGTTCACGTAAGAAGAAAAGCACATTATTTTCATTGTTTCCACAGCACAACATAAAAGAAAAAACATTATACTGAAGCAAGGTTGGATGACATTGTCAGGTTCAAAGAAAATATAAAAATAGCTGACCTCCGTCCACCCCTCCTGAGACATTAAGCGTGATCCGCTTGACCCCACTTGTATAACGCAGTGCGCAAATAATACACTATATGATTATTGTGAACCCACAACCAGCCAACGTCTCCAATGTCAATGAAAATACACTAGTAGTGTGAAGGTGATCTTGTTTATTGAATCACCCCTTTGTGACACGCCTTTCGACCAGTCAGTCTTTCTCAAACCAGGGCTAGATTCATGGTTCATAAAACATATATTCAAAAATTATAACAAAAATCAAAAAACAATAATTGGTAATTATTCCAAAGGTGAAAATATACCATTTGATTAATAATAAAAAGCTTATTCTTTTCACTCCATAGTAAGAGTAATTATAAGAACGAAGGACTATCACATAAGAATAAGCAGTCGCGCTAATAGATATTGAGCTATGGCAATATGAATATTCAATTGGTTGGTTTAGAATTATCAATGTTCAACTGAATTTTGGCAGTGGGAATTCATTGATTTTGTATTAGCTCAGACTGGCCACACAAGGGTAAATGTACTGGAAGTTATTATCCCTGTTTAATATTATGGCTAATGGTGTAATTGGATTCACAGGATTAGGAGTGGACAAGCTGTACCAATTGGAGGGTTATAATTTAAGATATGTGTTAGCGAATGGTACTGGAGCTGCACATGTTTGTAAAATGGGAAAACATAAGGGTGCAACACAATTCAGTTTTTAACTGATACAAGGAACAATATGGCATGATGGGTTAGAACAATTGGAATCGGAGCATGGAGTACAATATTAACTATTGTATCGCTAGTGATATCCTATTGGACAGGTTTCACTTAACGTTTTTGGTTATTAACTTAAACGGCACCAGAGTGCACGGTTTGGGTGATTTAAGAGTGTACAGAATGCCTAACTCGGAATCGATTGCTAATTTGAACTTATTATATTTCTTTATATACTTTTCTTACCTGGTCATCCCCGCCCATTCCCCTCCCTGAATCTCCAACTTCTGTGTGCACAATCAAAAAACAATTTTTCTTATTAATCAAATTGTATATTTTCTGCTTTGGAATAATGTTCAATTATTGTTTCGATTTTTGTTATTATTTTTTTAATATATGTTTTATGAACCATGAATCCAGCCCTGGTCAGAGAAAGACCGACTGGTTGATACAAGTGTCATTGAATAAACAAGATCACCTTCACACTACTAGTATTCTAAATGTATTGTCATTGACTATGGCGGTGTTGGCGCTGTTTGTTGGTCAACAATAATCATATACATTATTAAATAAGGTTTGGGATACCTTAGTTTACCCTGACTGCAACAGCCAAGAATCAGCATGAAATAAAAGTGGTGAACGCAGAGTGGAGTCACAACTCCCAAACATTTGCAATCGAGAATAATACTCCCTGTGCAATATCTTGAGTTGTATTATCCTTATAAGAGCTGAAATACCAATTTCCCTAGGAAAGAGTAGGGCCTCCACCCAATCCTCTGGTTCCAATGGGCTGTGATCCCGCTCCCACTGTGTCTTAAGGTTAAGCAAGTCTTTTGCGGTGAAAGGCCTGGTAAAGGGTAAAAATAACCTTCTTACTCAGGCGTTCTGTGAGAAGATTTGCTTTATCAGTGAGCAGGCTGGCACGTCCCGAAGTGAGTGAAAATGAGTTGATAGGGTATGTTGGAGTTGCATTTGTCAGGCAGCTCAGGAAAATGGATCAGCACCCCCTCTCTCATGACATCCCCCACACGATACACCTCACATCTCTCCGAGACCCCTAGTCTACCTATCTTACCCAATTCGGGGACATGGGCATTATTCCATAGAGGCTGAGCAAGGGTAGACCTGTCCCCCACCCACAATACAATGGGAGTCCTTCCATATCTGCCTAGTGTGCTGCACCATGGGTGGGAGCAGTCTTTTCTTCTGGCCACTGTAAAGAATCTGGGGAGGAGGTAGTCCCGCCATCCATCCTCATTCATCCCTAACGTACAGCAGTGACACAGCCCCATGCAGCCAGTCATTTACAACTGCCAGTTGTCCAGACCAGTAGTAGCTGCAAATAGAGCTGCTTTCCGAGTAGTGTCAATGGAAGGGACCTCCAATGAGTGTCATCCCGCACAAACCTATCCATAATAGGGTGCAAATTGTGACGTACATATTCATTAGGGTCTGGACCCACCCACACCCCTAAATATTTAAAGCCTTCAATTGAGACCCGGTATGGACAGTTCTGGGTAAGATCATCCCCATCCACTGGAGGGGGAAGAAAATTGACTTATTCCAATTCATCTTCAGCCTGCTGGCCCCTTGAAATTCCTGAAAGGTATTTTTGACACGTGCACAGTTTTCCTGCAGCTTACTGAGGTAAACCAAGAGATTGTCTGCATATAGCGAGACTTTGTTCTCACCCCCATGTCTCCAACAGAAGCCTGACCAAGTCTGGTCAGTTCTCAGGTGATGGCTAGCTGCTCTATAGCCAGTGTAAATAGAATGGGGGAAAGAGGGCAACACTGTCTCGTCCCCTGCCCCAGCGGAAAAGCCCCAGAGGCCACCCCATTAACCCAAACCTCTGCAGTTGGGGATGCATATAATAGACATACCCACCCCAGGAAACTTTCCCCAAACCCAATGCGAGATAGCATCTCCCACAGGATCCTCCATTCCACCAAGTCTAAGGCCTTTTCTAGTTCCAAAGAGAAAAGCACCCATGGCTCTCCCAGCCATGGGTGCTGTGCACCTGAGATACAGCCATGAACAGCCTACAAATGTTCATCCTAGTTGATTTGTCAGGCATAAACCCGCATTGATCTGGAGGTGCCAAGGAAACAATAAATCTAGTGAGGCATTCCTCCAGCACCCACACCAAGATCTTAACTTCCCCTTTAATGAGGGAGATAGGCCTATAAGAGGCACAGGACTCTGTGAGTCTGCCCACCTTGGGAATGACAACAATGCAGGCTTTTCTGAGGTCTGGGGGTAGCATGCCAGTGGATTTAGGGTAAGTGAATAAGTTGTGTAAGTGTAGTAATGTTGTTTTTGCCAGCTTTTTCCTAACCTCAACTGGAAATCCTTTGGGTCCATGAGCCTTCCATGACCGAAGGTGCAATACCGCAGTCGCCACCGCCTACCCAGTAATATCTGCTTCCAGGTTGTCTCTCTGAGTGGGGGTAGGCATTGGCAGGGTGACATCGCCAAGAAGGGAAAAAAAAACACCTCATCCCCAGTCTGTCGGGAGCAGTAAAGCTCCTCATATGAAGGAGCCCTCCAGCCTTTTTTCCTTTTCAGATGGGGAACAGGTGCAAGTAGATCTTGGTCATCTGGTCAAAGCCCCGCGCACCTGGTGCCTTCCTGGTTGCGGCTCTTTTTCCCCAATTAGCAAGCCGCGCCGACCTGGTGCCTTCATGCTTGCCGCTCTTTTTCCCTACTTAAGGAGCCCTCCAGCCTCTTTTCCTTTGCAGATGGGGAGCAGGTGCAAGCGGATCTTGGTGACCTGGCCTAAGCCCCGCCCACCTGGTGCCTTCCTGGTTGCCACTCTTTTTCCCTACTTAAGGAGCACTCCAGCCTCTTTTCCTTTGCAGATGAGGAGCAGGTGCAAGTGAATCTTGGTCACCTGGCCTAAGCCCTGCCCACCTGGTACCTTCCTGGTTGCTGCTCTTTTTCCCCACTCAGCAAGCCCCGCCCACCTGGTGCCTTCCTGGTTGCTGCCCTTTTTCCCTACTTAGGGAGCCCTCCAGCCTCCTTTCCTTTGCAAATGGGGAGCAGGTGCAAGTGGATCTTGGTCACCTGGCGTAAGCTCCACCAACCTGGTGCTTTCCTGGTTGCCGCTCTTTTTCCCCACTTGCAAGCCCCACCCACTTGGTGCCTTCTTGGTTGCTGTTCTTTTTCCCTACTTAAGGAGCCCTCCAGCCGCTTTTCCTTTGCAGATGGGAGCAGGTGAAAGTGGATCTTGGTCACCTGGCCCAAACCCCGCCTACCTGGTGCCTTCCTGGTTGCAACTCGTTTTCCCCACTAAGCAAGCCCCGCCCACCTGGTGCCTTCTTGGTTGCTGCTCTTTTTCCCTACTTAAGAAGCCCTCCAGCCTCTTTTCCTTTGCAAATGGGGAGCAGGTGCAAGTGGATCTTGGTTATCTGGCCTAAACTCCGCACACCTGGTGCTTTCCTGGTTGCCGCTCTTTTTCCCCACTTAGCAAGCTCTGTCCACTTGGTGCCTTCTTAATTGCTGTTCTTTTTCCCTATTTAAGGAGCCCTCCAGCCTCTTTTCCTTTGTAGATAGGGAGCAGGTGCAAGTGGATCTAGGTCACCTGGCCTAGGAACCACCCACCTTCTTAGCCCTGCCTCTTCCTTCCTGCTCTTAACTTTTAGCTCAAGTGCGTCTCTCACCTGGGCGTACGAAGAAAAGCGCAGACAATGAAAATGACAATTCCTGCTTGGCCCTGTTCGGACCAGGAGGATCCATAGCATGCACTAACAAGTGTTTACTCCCTCTGTCCCTACAGGCCATCCCCACCCCTCTGTTTCCCCTGTGATGTTCCCTTGTGCTCCCCCTTCTCGCACACAGGTGTTGGCTGTTTTGCTTGATTCTTCTACACTGCTCCCCCTGAACCCCTTCCGGGTCTACTTCTGCAGGAGTCTGTCCTGATACATTCTGGTTTCACCATCACCGTCTTGTGGCCAATGCTGGATTTGACTTTTATGGACTTCATTGATTCACAGTGCGTCACCCTTTTGCATGGTGGCCCTCAATCATGCTGTTCCCATCTTCATCATGTGTCCAGGCTTGCAACATTATGTGTTACTACTGACTTCTACAATTGTATTCGCTCACCCTCTTGCTTCTCCACTCTTTTTGACTGCTTACCCTCTGTTCTCTCCTCCTCTCCCTTTCTCCCTTTTCCTATCTCCTCCCCTCCTGCACTTATTTTCTTCTATGCACTTACTCTTTCAGAATTGTTCCTGGACCTAGTATGATAGCAACCTCATCTGTCTCCTCTGCCCTCCCCTTACTTGTTTTTTTACTCCCCCCCCACCCCTCCAGCACTATCTGAAATGTTGTCAGGCAATAGTCGCTTGTTTTGTTCCTCCCCTCCCTTTCTGCACCCATCTCCCTCACCTTTTGTTTTCTCCGGCTCTACCAGAAATGTCCTCAGGCCTAGTACAGTAGTCGCCTGACTTTTTCCATTTCCTTCCAACTCTCCCGCTACCTTCCTCATCTATGCCTCAGCTCTTGCACTATCTGAAATGTTGTCAGGCCGTGTACAATAGTTAATTTCACATCCTTACTGTTCATGGCCTGTAAGAATGTCATTGTATTTTCCCTTGTTCCCTCCCTTGCCTTGAAGTGCTTTGAAACACATTTTGAATAGGTGCTATATAAATGAACTATCATATCAAATCATATCATTAAGTGGGAAACTCCTCTGCAATCCCTGAACCCTCCACATCTGTGTCCCTCCCAGATCTATTACCTCCCTCATATATATGTGTCCTTCCTCCCTCCTTTCCAGCCAGGCCAGCATTTTACAGGCCGGTCCCCTGACTCATAATTCTGGCTTCTTTTGAGCCAATGTGCTTTTTTGGCATCATCCAGTGTGGCATTCTGAATTTGCTCCTGTGCTCTGCAGAGCTGCTACCACCGATCTAGGGTACCGAGCTCCGAATAAGCCTCCTTAGACACCCTCTCCTGTTCCTCTCCCTCCCTCAACACCTGTCTATGATCCATTCTGTGAGCTGCAACTATGAGATCATCTTTCCTCATTGGACAGCCTTGTAACATTCCCATAACACATGCGGTCTGTGTGCCAACTTGGTGTTTATGTCAAAATATCCATTTGTCCTGGAAGCCACCCCATCCAAAAACTCGGGAAATCCTAGATAATAGCTGTTCACATGCCATGGGGGTTGTTCCTTCTTTTTACTTGTATCAAGCAACATAACCAAAGGAGAATGATCAAAGATGCCCCTAGCCAGGAAAGTAGCCGACCTAAGCCTATGCATGTCCCCCATCTAGAAAAAGAAATAATCCAACCTAAACAGTGAGCCATGCACCACCGATAAGAAGGAGAAGCCATCATTCAGTAGGTGCACTGTCCTCCAGGCATCCACCAAATCCATCGCAAGGGGGAATGTGTTCAGTTTTGTGGCAGTGCCATAGTGTACATATAATCTCATGCTGGGTCCATGATGTCATTGACGTCCCCCCCAGTACCCATCAATCCACCTGAATGCCCAACAGCGCTGTCTGGATTTCATTCAACAGGTCCAATGCCAGGGGTGAACAGGCACACACACACACACCACTCCCCAAAACTCTCCCTACAGTTCCCCAGTCACCAGCACAAATTGCCCTCCAGGAGTCGAAGGGGATCCTCTTATGCAGTAGTTTCAAAACACCCCTCGCCCTCTTGGAGAAGCCGGCTTGTAACGGCTTCTCCAAGAGAAGTAACAGTATGTATCAGTAGTTTGTATGCTTAAAGAAGCTGCATTCCGACCCAGCCCAATGTGTTTCGGTCAGGAGGACCATATCAGCTGAGTGCCGATTGAGAAATTGTACCACCAGTCATCTCTTAATACTGGACTCCAACACATTCACGTTCCATGTTAAAAAGGTTTGGCAACAAGACTAGTAGTTTATCCAAGGGGAACCCCTCCACATCGTGGTCTGGATAAGCAACGAAAAACAATCCCAAATTCCAATCCCTTCCTGTGCTCCAGTCATCAAACCAACTCCCCCATTCCCAGTGATCTCAACTAATAATCTGTAATGTCAATAAGAATCCCCACCCCATACTTCCCCCTAACTAGAAGCATCTGTTGCCCGAACCCCTTAGAACCCGAACATACAACAACCCTTGAAAACAAATTCAGGGTTACCTACAAGAGCCAGCTGAGAGCGCATAGAATCCCATCCTGGGATCACCATACATAGAATCCCAGCATACAAAAAAGAAACACATTAAAGGGATAGCTTGCTCAGAAATTCCATTGTCCCAAGCGATCGAGCATGTATTTTCGATCATACATCGATAGATCTGAAACCAATTTCCTATGCATCTAACCTTAGTTTTGCTCACTTTTATACAACAAAAAAAGCCTGTCTGGGTACTACCATCTTGTGGAAATCTTATCTGTTGATCCATCGCCCTACCAACTATATCACCCGCACCTCAAGCTGACATCACTTGTCATAACGATGTGCTCCACCTATGTTAATGCAGTTGGTGAGCAGAGTAGCCAATCGTACCCTGTCATCACCCACGGACAACATCATGTAATGCAGAAACCGGAACATAAACACACACATCTGCATAGTACACAAGACTTTTGATACTTTTCACAAAAAGGGTACGAAACGTATATTTTGAAGAAAACGGCAAAAATCGAATGGTAGCAAGTACTTTTATTTTTGTCAAACAGCTTATAATGAGATTCCCTTCAACAATCGATTAATCACAGTCTTTGTATTGTTCGCAGAAAGTTTTTTTTTTCATTCGACGTACATTGTGATACATTAGTGAGAAGCACCAAGTGGTTTCAGTTAAAAACGCAATACTTTCACATCTGCACGTTTTTGTCATGATGCCTACCCCCGGAGCACCAGGCCAGGCACAGCACCCCCGGGAGCAGGCATCATGCCCCCGGGTAAAAGCCCAGCGGCCCCTTATAGGGGCTCTTTGGACTCTGTCCTGGCTCCTGGCGCCTTTGGCGCCAGGCTCATGTTGGACATCAGTCCTGGCGCCATGGGCGCCAGGCTCATAAAGGAAGGTGTTTTGTGCACTTACCTGATAAAGACCATGCTGCAAGATTCAGGCCTCCCTGAGACCTGAAAGGGACTATTTTTTCATTGGGACTATTTTGCCACTCGGGCGTGGCCAGGGAAGGATACTTACCTGGAACTACTTTGGGGGCTATTTAAGCCATGCCCAGACAGTAGCTCACGCTTCGCGTTGTTCTGCATCCAAGCAGCTGAACGCTCACCGTGTCTGCTCCTGCATCTGGTCTCCAGCCACGCCCGCCTCGATCCTGGAAAACCTGTAAGGAAAGAAGAGAAGAGAAAGGTGAAAACCAAGAATTTTATTAAACTTCTTACCTGCATCCGGAACCTTCACGCCAGCGTTCCTGAGAAAAGACTTTCATTTAAAAGCACCGCGTTGCTCGCTGCAGCGCCGCGCTTCACTCACCTGTCCTCGGGAGTTCTTCTGGCTCCACCGCGACTGTCTGCACCGGTCGCCACATCTCTGCGCCTAGGGGAGAGAAGAAGAGACAAAAGGTGAGCAGAAGGAACATATGAGGAAAGCCTAATTTTCCGCCATAACACTTACCGTTCTTCTGTTGGTGGATCATTCCTCATTTCGGGTCGGCGCCGCTTCATTGGCAGGTACCGCACCCCGGCCCCTATGGGGAAAGGACAAAAGACATTACTGGAGGAATATAAAGACATTAAGAGTGATCGCCCCCATCGCTAACTCACCTGAGTTTACCATCGGCAATTCAATCCCTCAATGCATCGCCTTCATTCTGCACCTGAAATAAAGGACAGATCACAGGTTAGGAAGGCAACAGAAAAGGAGGCTCAACACTTGAACTTTTGTAATCTTCATACTTACGGCGTTCCGCTCGGAAAAGTCAAGTGGATTTTACCAGCGCCATTCTGAAAACCAGTGAAGTAACTGGACAAACACGCACCCCTGCACCAGAAGCAGGATGGAGAGTTCATCCTTTCAAACCATAAGGTGAGCTTCAACCTGGGATTTCCGAGGAAGTTGGAGAAGAACGAAGGGGGGGAGGGGGGAGCAAGCACACTATTCTACAGACTGTTAATCCCCTTTCTCATCTGCAGAAGGATATTCCTACGGGCCAGACAAGCAAGATTTGAGGGTCCTGTTCAGTCGGTGTTCCGAGTTCTGCGCATCACGCTCGAAGAGGCCACAGCCACCCAGACTAGACCAGCGCCTCCGTGGGAGTCAGGTGAGCGTTACAGAACGCGAAGACTTCCTACAAATTCCCACCCAGGCGCTATGGAAACTTCTGAGACTGATCAGTTGGCCCAACTACTGGGGGAATTACGGGCCGAAGTACACGCCGCTCGTCAAGAGACTAATGCTCTCAGGAGGGAAGTGATTGTATCAAAGGAAAGAACTGATGACCTGGCTAGACAGTTTTTGCAAGGTCAAGCTGGACACACTCCTCTACCCGGTTCCGGGGGGAACCCCGCTCCTGTGGTTCCCAGTAACCCTGTGCAGATTAATCTACCTGGAAACATGCCGCTGGCCTCACCCGAACGCCTTGCTGGGGACCCCAAACGATTTGCCGTATTCATGAATCAGTGTCGTTTGTACTTCCTAAGCAGACCTGGGGTCTTCCCTAATGACCAGACCAAGGTAGCCTTTGTATTGTCATATCTCAGCGGCTGTGCTGCCGATTGGTCAGTTCCACTGGTTACTCAAGATGACACGATTCTCTGTGATTTTCAAGGATTTCAAGCAAGCATGGAAAGGTTATTTGCTCTCAGGGGCAGGCTCTGGATGACAAACTCCTATCCCTGCGACAGGGCAATCAGGACCTCCTATCCTACATTGCAACCTTTAATAGACTAATTGTGGAAACTGGGTGGCCAGAGGATAAAAGAATCACGTTATTTTATCGAGGTCTACGCGGAGAACTTAAAGATGTCCTGGCCCAAGTTGTAAATCCGCCCCAAGAATGCACAGAATATATAGACTTAGTGGTCCAATTGGATCACAGACTTCAAAACAGAAAAGCAGATTGGTCCAAGTTTGAGACCCGCGTGTTGGTCAAGACCCACGCTAACCCCAAGGGTGCTGATGTCTCTGAGTCTATGCAAATCGGAGGGGTTAAAGGACCTTTAACTCAAAAAGAACTTGAAAGAAGACGGCAGATGCAATTATGTCTTTATTGTGGGTCCTCTGGACACTTTCTACGAGATTGCCCGGCAAAACCGCCCAAAAAGGTGGTAGGAGCCACTGATAAAAACCATGAAGACTCTGTTTCGGGAAACGACCACGCCAAACAAGCGTAGGGGTCTGCTTGCCGAGCTTGAAAACTAACTCTCAGACCTCGCATTTCATTGTGCCAATGGTCCTCATAGATCCGGAACAGCCTAAGCGGTTGCATGCAATAAAGGCATACATCGATAGTGGGGCTATAGGAAATTATGTGGATCGTGAATTGGTCTCTAGGATTAACCTCCCTCTGCGTCCTAAAACCAGCAAAGATGTCATCACCACAGTCGATGGAACCGAAATTGCCTCTGGACCGGTAACACATTCCACTGCTGAGGTGACACTTATAGGTCCGGACGGCCATCGGGAGGCAGTTGTGTTTGATGTAATCAAGGCTCCACAGTTTCAGGTTATTCTCGGAATCCCTTGGTTAGAGACACATAATCCTCAAATTGATTGGCGAGCGAAGAGAATAACCTTCCCGGATTGTGCACAAACCTGCTACCCAGAAAATCTGAAGATTAGTCTAGCGTCTGTAACCTCTGTCTCCATGCAACTACCTCCGGAATACCAAGACTTTCAGGACGTCTTCCAAAAGGAACAGGCCAACACGTTACCTCCCCACAGATCGTACGATTGCCAAATCGATCTGGTGCCCGGTGCACAACCCCCTTGTAGCAGGATTTATGCGCTTACTGAACCTGAGAATCTGCATTTGAGACAATATTTAGATCAATACCTAGCCAATGGTTTCATTCGCCCTTCAAAGTCTCCGGCATCCTCGGCTTTGTTCTTCGTGCCCAAAAAAGAAGGCGACCTTAGAACTTGTATCGACTACCCCGCATTGAACCAGATAACTGTTAAAAACCGTTACCCTCTGCCTCTGATCCCTGAACTCCTTGACCAGGTGAAGGATGCTTGCGTATACACCAAGTTAGATCTCCGGGGGGCTTATCATCTGGCGCGAGTAAAAGAAGGCGACGAATGGAAAACGGCCTTCCGTACAAAATATGGATTATTCGAATACCAGGTGATGCCTTTCGGGTTGTGCAGCGCGCCTGCTGCCTTCCAATTCTTCATGAACAATGTCCTTCGGAACTCATAGATGTTTGTGTTGTCGTATATATCGATGACATTCATGTGTACTCCTCTTCGGAATCTGACCACTGAAAGCATGTCAGGGCCGTCCTTGAGAAATTGCGCCAGCACAAACTGTTTGCAAAGCTGGAAAAGTGCGTTTTCCATACCACCGAGGTTGAGTTTCTTGGATTCATCCTGACACCTAAGGGGGTCCGAATGGACTCACGAAAAGTGGATGCCATCCCCAAATGGCCATCACCTAGTTCGGTGAAAGGTGTCCAAAGCATGCTTGGTTTTGCCAATTTGTATCGCAAATTTATCCCGGAATTTTCACGTGTGGTACAACCCATCACTGCACTCTTGCGGAAAAATAAATGCTTCGAATGGACCGAGGAAGCCGAACAGGCCTTTCAGGAATTGAAAGCTAAATTCACGTCCGCACCTATTTTGAAGCACCCGCGTCCCGATCTCCCATATATAGTCGAAACCGACGTGTCCAGCTTAGCCATGGGAGCTGTCCTGTCTCAGAGAGACCCTGAAACCAACCAACTGCACCCCGTAGCATTTTGGTCCAGAAAGTTCTCGCCGCCTGAGGTAAATTATGCAATCACTGACAAGGAATTATTAGCCATTAAGTCCGCCTTTAAGGCTTGGTGGCATTATCTTCTTGGCGCCAGGCATACCATCACCGTGATCACTGATCACCGAAACTTATAATATTTAAAAACTGCCAAGGCTCAATCGTCACGTCAGCTCCGATGGGCTTTGTTCTTTGCTGAGTTCGATTTTGTAATCACTTACCGCCACGGCTGTAAGACTGGCAAAGCGGACGCGCTATCTCGAATAGGAATGGGAGAAATAGACACAAACTCAGAACCTGTGCCAATAATTCCCGAACAAAGAATTTTGGGGATAACCTCTTTACAAACCCTTGAAGACATTCAAGCACGGGTAAAACAACTCCTGGACTCTACAGCCTTGCACGATTGGATACAAAGGGGGTCTTACTTTTCGGTCAACGATGGCCTACCTTACTTCCAAGGACGCTTATTTCTGCCAGAAAAGGAATTGCAAGAACTGGTTATTTCCCGTCATCATGATACCCTGATGGAAGGACATCCTGGCATTGCCAAAACTCAGGAAAAAATTAAATGACAATTCTTGTGGCCTTCCTGGCGAAAGGATATTAAATCTTTCATGATGTCCTGTGGAGTTTGCGTCCAAAACAAAGGCCAAAAGACAAAACCCGCCGGTCTTCTTCAGCCTTTAGACATTCCACCAGCACCTTGGCACACCTTGTCACTAGATTTTATCACGGATCTGCCCCCTTGTAATGGATACAATACTATTCTGTTTGTGGTGGATTTATTTTCCAAGATGGCCCATTCTATTCCGTTAAAAGGATTACCTTCAGCTTCTGTCCTAGCCAAGGAATTCCTCGAAAATATCATCCGTTTGCATGGATTCCCATCCATACTTGTCTCCGACCGGGGAAGCCAGTTTATTTCTCATTTTTGGAGAAAGTGTTGTCAACTGGCACAAATCGACGTAAGACTCTCAACCAGCCACCACCCACAGACCGATGGTCAGACGGAGAGAACGAACCAGACCCTTGAACAATACCTACTATGTATGTTGCACCAATCGGAGGTTAATTGGAAGGATATTTTATGGGTGGCCGAATATGCATACAATAACTCGGTACACTCTGGAACTGGACAAAGCCGCTTTTATACCCTATGTGGACATCACCCTCGTACTTCAGACCTGGACTCACCTCTGAGCCTTGAAATGCCCGCAGTGGACCATTTGCATTCCACGATAACTCAAGCCTTCAAGGATGCAACTGCACATTTGCAACAAGCGAAAGGGAAATACAAAAAGAATGCGGATCTGCATCGGAGTGAGGTGCCTCCATACCAAATAGGGGATCAAGTATGGTTGGCTACCAAACACTTATTGCTCAAGGGACCTCGAACTTTTAATCCAAGGTATTTGGGCCCTTACTCGATCAAAGCTATAATTAACCCAGTGGCAGTCAAGCTCGATCTACCAGCTAACATGCGGAGTCACCCCGTTTTTCGTGTGTCACTTTTGAAACCAGTGCGACCAGGAACCAGATTAATAAAGCCACCAGAACCAATCCAGATAGATGGGGAGCCTGAATTCGAGGTGAAGAACATTTTGGATTCTAAAATCTCAAAATCAAAACTTTTCTATCTAATTGATTGGAAAGGGTACGGGCCTCAGGAAAGGTCTTGGGAACCCAGCGACCACGTACATGCACCTCGGCTGGTAAAAAGGTTCCATCGGAATTTCCCAAACAAACCGAAACCTCCAGAGGGAATGACCTTGGGAGGGGCCTTGGGGGGGAGTGCTGTCATGAAGCCTACCCCCGGAGCACCAGGCCAGGCCCAGCACCCCCAGGAGCAGGCATCATGCCGCCGGGTAAAAACCCAGCGGCCCCTTATAGGGGCTCTTTGGACTCTGTCTTGGCGCCTTTGGCGCCAGGCTCATGTTGGACATCAGTCCTGGCGCCATGGGTGCCAGGCTCATAAACGAAGGTGTTTTGTGCACTTACCTGATGCAGACCATGCTGCAAGATTCAGGCCTCCCTGAGACCTGAAAGGGACTATTTTTTCATTGGGACTATTTTGCCACTTGGGCTTGGCCAGGGAAGGATACTTACCTGGAATTACTTTGGGGGCTATTTAAGCCACGCCCAGACAGTAGCTCACGCTTCGCGTTGTTCTGCATCCAAGCAGCTGAACGCTCACCGTGTCTGCTCCTGCATCTGGTCTCCAGCCACGCCAGCCTCGATCCTGGAAAACCTGTAAGGAAAGAAGAGAATGGTGAAAACCAAGAATTTTATCAAACTTCTTATCTGCATCCGGAACCTTCACGCCAGCGTTCCTGAGAAAAGACTTTCATTTAAAAGCACCGCGTTGCTCGCTGCAGCGCCGTACTTCACTCACCTGTCCTCGGGAGTTCTTCTGGCTCCACCGCGACTGTCTGCACGGGTCACCACATCTCTGTGCATACGGGAGAGAAGACGAGACAAAAGGTGAGCAGAAGGAACATATGAGGAAACCCTAATTTTCCGCCATAACACTTACCGGTCTTCTGTTGGTGGATCATTCCTCATTTCGGGTCGGCGCCGCTTCGTTGGCAGGTACCGCACCCCGGCCCCTATGGGGAAAGGAAAAAAGACATAACTGGAGGAATATAAAGACATTAAGAGGGATCGCCCCCATCGCTAACTCACCTGAGTTTACCATCAGCAATTCAATCCCTCAACGCATCGCCTTCATTCTGCACCTGAAATAAAGGACAGATCACAGGTTAGGAAGGCAACAGAAAAGGAGGCTCAACACTTGAACTTTTGTAATCGTCATACTTACGGCGTTCCGCTCGGAAAAGTCAAATGGATTTTGCCAGCGCCATTCTGAAAACCAGTGAAGTAACTGGACAAACACGCACCCCTGCACCAGAAGCAGGATGGAGAGTTCATCCTTTCAAACCATAAGGTGAGCTTCAACCGGGGATTTCGATGGAAGTTGGAGAAGAACGAAGGGGAGAAAGGGGGAGCAAGCACACTATTCTGCAGATTGTTAATCCCCTTTCTCATCTGCAGAAGGATATTCCTACGGGCCAGACAAGCAAGATTTGAGGGTCCTGTTTAGTCGGTGTTCCGAGTTCTGCGCATCACTCTCGAAGAGGCCACAGCAACCCAGACTAGACCAGCGCCTCTGTGGGAGTCAGGTGAGCGTTACAGTTTTCATAATCTATTGGCTGCCATGTTGCTCCTTGTTACTGCAACAGCAAAAGGACAGATAGGTGTCTGGTGATCGCCCCAGATAATGGTTATCACGGATGCACTGTTCACTACTATTGTCCAATTTCTATTGAAGAAGTCATCCACAGGAAGCATCGATCCGTGACATGCACATATTGGTATGATGTAACTGTAAAATCGAGAATAAAAAGCAATATGTAAGTACAAACTTCTTAATATAATATACACACTAAATAGATATGTAACTATGACTTCCAAATTATAATTAACATGTATAATGTCAATTCTTTGCGCTTACTTGAACATTCATCCATTACATCGTTAATCATATAGCATACAACACACTTGTCATCCTCACTTGCACAAATATTAATTAAAACTTTGCTTACATTGTGCTTTGAGTGTCCGCTCTCTCCGTCATGGGAGACCAACTGCTTCCGAAGACAGATTTCAGCAACAGAAACCTAACTTTGCTTTGCTGTTTCTGCTTTCAATATAGCGAATGTTGTCAATTTGTTGTGTATATTTACAACATTGTGTCCTTCAAGTGGTTAGTGTGGTGGATTGAAGGCCAAATAACAATGGGACCCTTTATCCGATGTTCACAGTGAGTTCAGTTCCTGAGGGTGCGCAGCCCACAAAAATAAACAATATTCATGGGAAGTTGTGCAGTGAAACACAATGAATTTCTGCATAGAAAAATATTTACTCCCATTCTAATGGTAACAACGTGGCTGGTGACACAACAATTACCAATTCTTTAACAAATGCGTCTCGTGAAAATAAGCCCCTGAACACTCACACCAGAAAAAATACAACCCATTAGAGAAGAAAGGCCCAAGTCGATCTTTTATGGATAACGTGTATAATCTCATGAGCAAATGAGAGCAACAGCAAAGAACTCTGCTCCTAAGAGCGTTCTGCAAAGAAAGGTACAAGCAGAAATGTATAAAGCAAAATATCATCATAAGTGATACAATACATATAGTAAACACCCGCACAACTGTTTGGATGGGCCCTATACAGGTGCAGCCTTTATCCATATGGGATGGCAGTTTATTGGCCCAGCCGACTATGTCTGTCTTCCATCATGTAGGCACAGCAGGACTCATCTTTTTCTCACATCGATGGTCAGAAAACAAATTAACTATACTCATGCCATACAGCTTGTTTATCACTAATACGGTGCACATGGCAGGCTCCAAAAACAGACACGCAGGAGGTTGCAGGGCACTCTAACCTTCACACACACATATTTCACTCACTCCCTCTGCGCCATCCGGCTCCAAGGTCTCCACCCTCCTTTTAAATTATAATGTATCCCTCGCAGCACCTGGAATACAAATCACATAATTGTCACTTAAATGACACACCCTGTCCACCTTCTTTGAACATTTCAGGACTTGTTACTTTGGGGTTAGTGGTCAAAGGGCACATGGTGTCATGGAATTCAGGAATCTTAGCGTTCAGTCAGTTATATAGGCTATAACTTGTGGTCACTCGGGAACGGTCACTCAGGAATGGCCTGGGTCATGGTTTGGCCAAAGTGAGATTACGTGTACACCATGCGCCAGCCTCTGATTGCGGTCTTGTGGGGCACATTCCCTTTGTGTGAAAGACACATCTTTGCCACACTTTCAAGGACAATGAATAAACAGTGCAGCAGGTGGGCATGCAAACTGTCCTCTTGAGAGCTCGGGCATGACTAGAGATTTCTGTAACCTCATGATTTTAGGCCTAATGCATGTACTGCCGCATTTCCCATGCACGCCTTGTCTTCTACCTAAGCATTTTAATATCTACGCAAAATAGGGATGCCGACCACACCTTGGGCCACACCATATGAATACACTATAATTGATTACTGCTGTATGTGAAGGCCTCCCTTTCATTGTCCTCCCTCCCCCTTGGCCCATCAGAGTGCCTCAAATGCATCTCGCCTTACTTTAAAACGCCTAGGGGTGGGAGACAGGGCTGCCTCCTTCCCAACACTAGTCCAAGTGCAGAGAGGCTCCTGTACGGCCATAGGGCAATGGTCGAAAAAAAAAATCAAAATAATACTGCGGGGCAGTTTTTTGTGAAAGTGTGGAAACTTTTTATGGAAAAAAATCAGAATTTAGATCACTGTAATTAATGCATGCTAGTGTGAGTTCCGTTTTGAAAGGCCTACTTGCCTTATGTGTATTACAGCAATCTTGCCTTATGTCTATTACAGCAATCATCTTCATTTCTGCATCAATTTGACTTTCATTTGATGAGTATTCTTAAGACATCTATACAACAAATAGTGTCACTAGGCGCCAAAGACAAAGCGGGTAGGGAAACAAGGGAGAGTAACTGAACTATATCAATCAATAAACAATAAACAAAACCATTTCTTGCCTTGTCACATTCATATCATGCAAGTGATGTTGGAAGTGAAGGAGAGAGGGAAAGTGGTGGGTTGAGGGTGGTGGACCAAGGTCTGGGCAAGTGCTGATGGGTAGCCAAGGGAGGAGGCTACTGGCTGAGTGCTTGTGCGGATGTGTCTCAAGGGGTGGATGTCCAACCGCCCAGAAGCAATGCAGGTGGGCCAGAGGGAAGTGCAGATGAGGGTGGGTGCAGGTGTCGACTGGGCAGCAGGCTTGGTAGCCTATAAGGCTCATGAAGGACCCTGCCGCCAATCACAGCTGCTGTCGGGAACCACCACAAGCCAGTGTAGGGATTTTAAAGCTGTAGAGATACAGTCCCTGTGCTCCAGACCAAGGATAAGTCTTGCAGCCTCATTATGGATTAGTTGAAGGGGGCAAAGGGGAGAAAGAGGCAGATTGTGTAAGAGGCTCTTGCGCTAGTCTAGCCAGTAAAGTATCCTAGTTCTGAAGACATGGACCTTATGTGGGAAAGTGAGGAAAGGAAAAATGCATTGAAGGAGGTGAAGTTGAAAGTGTGCCTTCTTGGAAAGGTACAAGATGTCAGGGGTGAATGAGAGAGAGTAGTCTTAGATCACCAAAACATTTTTGGCCTCACTAGTTTGTGAGGGTAGAGTGCCCAGGTAGGGTGGACAGAGGGCTGGATGGAAACTTGGTGCAGGGGTCCCATTCAGAAGGATCTCAGTCTTACTGGCATAAAGACAGAGATCATTGGCTGTGCACCAAACCTAAATTGCGGTCAGAGAATCTGGAACGAGAGAGGTGAAAGAGGAGGTAGTAGAGAGAAGCTTGAAGGAAAGCAGTATGTCATTAGCATAATACTGAAAATGAGGACAGAAAGAAGACACCAATTGTCACATAAATCCTTACCGCCTTACTACGAGGTCCCTTTGTGGGTTGGAGAATTTAACGCCTGCTTTTTGCAGGCGTTAAAAACCAACCCGCAAAGGGACCAGGGAGCTAATTACGGTACTGCAATTTGCGGTGCCGTAATTAGCACCTTCCCCATTCCCATTATGCCCTATGGGGCAAAAATGGGACTGGGGAAGGGCAATTGGGCAAGGGGGAATTACCGCCCCACCAACCTTGGAATAGGCGGTAATTCCCCTTTTTGATACATATATTAACATCTTTGTTAAATAGTCAATGTCAATTTGTATTATAAATTATACAACATCAAAAGCGGTAATGTAAGTTTATGTGCAAGTCATTTGGCCTCCATGTTGATGTTGGAATTGTCTTTGGCTTCCTCTATGGTAACGGTATGTAGTTCCATCGGTGTCACCTACGTAAAGACATACATGCTAATGGACACATTGAACAAAATGATCTATTTGTAAAAGACGCAATGGCCCTCATTACAACTCAGGCGTTAAGGGTTAACGCCACCGTTAACCCTTAACGCCTGATTCCCACCTTAACGCCTGCTTTTTGCAGGCGTTAAGTTCCATGGTGCTAAGGCACCTTGGTGCTAATTACGGCACCGTAATTTACGGTGCCGTAATTAGCGCCTTCCCCACTCCCATTATGCCCTATGGGGCAAAAATGGGAATGGGGAAGGGAAAATGGGAAATGGGGATTTACCGCCCCACTCACCTTGTAATGTGGCGGTAAATCCGCCATCCACCATGGTGTAAACGTAGTTTACACCATGGTGGTAAAGTTGGTGCACTTAGCACCTCAGTTGTAATGAGGGCCAATGTGCAATTTTCTAGAAGTCTCACATTTCACAAAACTATCACTGTATCCCTGAACTCAGTATAGTAATTTACATATATAATTATATAAAATGTTTGTTTCTGTGAGAACTACATCAGGGTTGTTTCCCTAATGCTGTGCAATTTGCCGACAGTATTTCAAATTTAAAAAGAATAATAATAATATAGTTCAATAATGTATCACTTGTCATACCTCTTCCTCCAAAACGTTTTCTGTACAAGAATAGTATGTTGCTGATGTTGGTGGATATTTACCTAGAAGCCTACATGCCACTTAGACAGATTTCTGGGTTGCACTTAAAAATAAATATTTTGTATAGTTGCATCTGAATGATTGTTATCAAAAAATAGCTTGAATGGTATGTGCGGTTGCTGTTGACTCCTGAATAGTGGTAGATGTACAGTCTCAGTCCTTTAATTGATGCATATATTAATTACAGTGTGAAATAAAAAATGTACATTAGTATTTTAAATTAGACCACATGAAAAGCGATAAAGTGAGCTTATGTTCAAGGCACTCGGCCTCACCACTTGGATATTTCACGTGTCTGTGGTAACGGTCTGTACTTCCGTCCGTGAGGTCTACTTAAAGACAGAGATGCTAATCAACACATTGGACCAAATGACCTATTTGTAAAAGACTCAATGTAAGTTTTTCGAGAAGGCTCACATTGCTCCGAACTTTTACTGTATTCATAAACAAAAGATAGACAAAGTCATCTACAGTTATAAATGCATAAACTAGAGTACATTGTGACACAAAGTAAACTTATGTAGTAAAATTTAAATTGAAGTATTTCATACAAAATCCAAATCCTTCATTATGTTACCTTTTCACAGACTAGTATATATTAGATGATCATTTGAAAAACATATTATTTAGAAAAAACATACAAAATAGTGCAATACATTAATAAAATCTGCCCACCACACTTCTCACCTGGTTCAGCGTGTGCTCAAATTCATTAGTAACTGCTTTGGGAAGTAATTTGTGAAGGAGTCTGGGGCGACCCTTTTTAGTGAACTTTCACTGTTTGTAAATATCTTCAGAGAAATTCATGTTGCAGGCGCGTAACTGATTGCCGCTCATGACAGCCAAGACATCATTGGCTCTGCTTCCAATTTAGGAGATTGGAAACGCGCAATTGGACAAACATTTTTTTACTGAATTAATATCCTGCGGAAAGACATACACGACTGTACTTCTACTTTTGGCATGGCTGACATTGGGGCAACTGAAAATGCTAGAAGCAGGCATTTTTGGATTGTCCTTATGATCAGTTAAAAAAATTTAATGTCAAAATAATGTGACACTGAGTACTACGGCAAACATGCATTGAAAACATTCACTAGGAAATATTACATTTGGAAGCAATACTCAGTAATGTTATGTGATATGAGGATATGATATGTCAATTGTAACGTGCCTGTACGCAAGTGTTTCTAGGAGACATAAGACAAGGGAAGACAAGACAAATGATTCTACTAGCCCGCATATCACTTGGATTGTGTAAGTGCGACAACAAGTGCGTGTGGAATGGGGGAGTGCAAGGGAAGGAGAGGATAGGGGAAAGTGGGATCAGAGCAGCATGGCTCTGGGTAAGTGAAGCAAGAGCAGAGCAGCTCTGGGTAAGTGCATGGAGGCAGGGGGATGTAGGGGTTACAGTTACGGCCCGTAAGTGCACGGTAGGCCCAGGGGCAGTGCAAGGAACACTGGTCATGGAGGGCCTCATACCCTTTGAGATTTTGATGGTAGCCTAGCAAGTAGGAGCAGCCAACAGGTAAATTAGCAAGGATGCATGAGAGAAAAGTCCCCAGGAATGATTGTGGGTGATGCAGAGGCTCTTCAGCTTGATTTTTGTAGTCACCCGGAGCCAGTGGAGACAATTCAGGGATGGAGAGATACAGTGCCTCGACCTGAGGCAAAGGATAAGTCCAGCAGCCCTTTTCTGAATTAGTTGAAGGGGGTGAAGAGTAGAGGTTGGCAGATTGGGAAAGAAGCTGTTGCAGCAGCACAGACTGCAGAGAACCAGGGCTCTTGAGACAGTGAACTTCTGGGGTAAAGTGAGAAAAGGTGGAAGACCTCTGAGGAGGTGCAGCTGGAAGTGGTCCTTCTTGACATGCACCATAATGTGAGGAGAGAAGGAGAGAGTTGATTCGAAGATGACACCTAGGTTTTTTGCATCACAGGAATGCAAAGGTAGAGAGTCCAAGGAGGGCAGGAAGAATGAGAGATGAAAAGCAGGAGCAGGGGTCCCAATGAGAAGGATCTCAGTCTTACTAGTAATAAGGCAAAGATCATTTGAGGTGCACCATCCCAAATCACAGATAGACACTAAGTAATGATAGAGGTAGGAGGGGAGGCTGAGGGGAGCCTGAAAGAGAGCTGAGCGTCATCCGCATAACACTGAATCTTAGAAGAGAAGGTATACATCAAGTGGGCCATGATCTAGTTAGAGAGTTAAAAGTACATAGGACGGTTAATAATGGCGTAGACATTTTATATATATCGAATTGAGAATAGGGTGTACATTGAGTATAAAGCAATAGACACGAAAGAAAACAATATTAAAAGTTGGCTAACTGTTAGTACGAAGAACAGATGAGACGATTCAGCAAGCAAGGAAAAAAAGTTGATAGATGGCAATATCCCTAGTCGATTTCAGAGATTTTTTCTTGGTAACTTCCACAGTGTTTATAAAGGCTCACAAAAGTGTGTGTGTGAGTGTGGGGCATGTTGGTTCACAGCCACCAGGCCTCTTTGCCAAACGTGGACCCACTCCATCCTGCCATTGAAGCCCCCTTAACAGCCCGAGGCCACAGATGTAATTTGCCATTGATGGCGGTGGGCGGATGGATGGATACATTTAGTATTTTATTTATTTGGAGCGCACCAAACCCTAAGGCACGCGGGCGTGTTTCATGCATAGTTACATCGAGATTAGTGAAATACAACAAGTACAATGAAAGTGCAGCAAGGGTACAGGCATATAGACAAGAAGAGAGAAAAACTTCTAATTCTGTTGCGCGAAGAGCCACAACTTTACATTTTTCCTGAATATATGGTAGGTGGGTTCTGATTTTAAAGTTATGGGAAGAGTGTTCCATATTTTAGCTGCTACCTCCTGCCTTCTCTAATTTGAACCTAGGGATCTTGAGGCTATGTGCCTGTGTGTATGTAGATGAGGGGAGCTCAATCGGCCTGGAAACAAGTCGAAGGACATATAGTTATGTGGATTTCAAGGACTGGGCCTTCAAAGGGGTGAATGGAGACACCAGGTCTTGGGAAGGCCATGTTGTCAATGGTCCCCTTGGCTAAGAGCCCTTTGAGGTGTACATTGTATTTAGCATATTGTGTGTTCCCACCCAGCCAGCCCCCTTGCAAGCGCACAGCCACAGGTGCGAACTGCCATTGATACCGGAGGGGAGATAGATGTGGATGGGGGGAGCGCAATAGGCCCGTAAACTAGTCAAAGGACACATAGATATGTGGATTGCAGGGACTGGGCCTTCCAAGGATGGATGTGGATAAGGGGAGCGCAAAAGGCCAGTAAACGTTTTGAAGTACACTGATCTTTCACAATCCTCTTATATTTTTGTACGTGGTGTGTAGTTACAAAGAAATTGCAAAAACTTTTCCTGTAGATTCTGTTTTTTATTGATTTTCATACGTTTTGTAAAGTGGGTTGCTATGACAAACTACAAATTGTACTACTGTGATCTAGGTGCAGTCTGCATACATTAGCAGTATTGTCCAGTCACTTGGGAATTCGTCACAAATGGCACGGACCTCACAGGCAGGTATCACACATTGAACGCGTAATCCCAGTCTTCCATGAATCCACACTATAAATACACGATAGGCCACAAGCCTGTAACACCTGTGAAAGAGATACAGAAATAGTTTACTTGAATGAACACAATAATTGCATGTATTTGTTTGAAATACCTTTTTAAATGTAAGGGAATTGTGGTGCTTTAAAAATGACATTTTCGTGGAAAGTACCAACGATGTTTGGGATATCAAGTGGGGATCAATTGAAAATTTGAACGCCCGTTCGATCAAAAACAGTTTGGGAGACGGTTGAACATTTTTTTTACTTCCAAGTTCAAGAAAGCTATTTGGGCGTTGATGGTAAAACTGAATATTAGGATTTGAGAGTAGAAAAAGACCAGATTTCAATGTAAAGAAAAATGCTTTCGTCACTGACCCATACAAGTTACAACGATATAGGTGAACAACATTTAGATATGCAATGGTGTCCACAATTACTGAAATGGAGATTTTTCCACAACTTTGTCAGAGCGCTACAACTTATCATACCTAAGCATACACTGGATTCCAACCAAAAGATAAAGAGTCAGCAGTGTATATACATGAACTTGTTTTTTTTTTCCTCACCCAATCTCAAGTTTTCAAGCGGCCATTCACAAGTACCTTCTTTTGTTGATATTTTCTCTTAGTTTCGCTTCTGTCCATTTAAAAAATGTGTCAACATTGAAGGTGTATGTGCAACGCATGTGTTATAGGTGCATGTGGTGGCTCACCCGACACCGACATCATCCACTCATGTTCCTCTCCTAAGCTTATGTATACTCCTAGGAGACTTCAATCTAGGCTTCAAAGACCCGGCCGACCAGAAGGCTGCCACCCTCACTGCAACCCTTGAAGAAATGAACCTTACCCAAATGGATTTCTCCTCAATGCACAACAAAGGATAGATCCTTGATTGGATACTCTCATGCAACGCACCTCTCCAAGATACCTCCATTGACACCCTCCCATGAACAGATCATTCACTAATCTACTTTACTCTAGCCACCATCACCAAAACTTCACCCACTACTTGGGACCCCGCTGCATCACCACTAGACACACACGCAAACTCACTGCTGAACAACTAGCCCATTCTATCCTGGCCTCACTCGAATGAGCGTTAGACGATGTAAACACTGAATTCATCCTAGCAGCTTACAACTCTGCACTGCTCATTGCACTAGATGAACTTGCTCCCCTCAAAACTACCTCCCACAAAAAAGCAATCCCCAGAACTGGTACAATGACTAACTAGCCTCCATCTGCAAACAAAAATGCACCCTCGAACATCTTTGGAGAAAAAAAACACCCCTCCTAACAAAGCTGCATTCCATCATCCAGCCTGCACCTACAAAACAGCCATCATTTCCACCATAGCAAATATCTAAAATACCAGAATCCCTGAAGCAAGCTCCATCATTAAAGACCTCTTCAAGATCCTAAGAGAGAGTTGGAAACCCCTGCCCCTCAACCGAAAGCTTCCCCAAAAATAAAGCATTGTGTTCACTTATCCAATCAGCCCTTGCTACCAAAACCAACAACCCTAGGGACAAAGCCATACTCACAAAAAACCCAATTTACCTCCCACACCACTAATCCCTGGGGATACCTCCACCCCTACCACCAACAACTCTCTATAATTTCATTCTTCCACCTTCCCTCCAGCTGAAATGCTCACCACCATCCAGCACTTGAAAGGCTCTATCTGCTATGGAGACATATGCCTGGCTCAAATTGTCAAAATATGTGCAGAAACCCTAGCTCCCACCATAGCCAATTCATTAACACCACCTTCAAATCCAAATATTTTCCCAAATCCATCAAAGAAGTCTGGGTCACACCACTCCTGAAGAAACCTACCCTAGACCCCACCACCACCAGCTACTGCCCGATCACTACAGTTCCTTACCTCCTCAAAATTTTGGATTGCACTGCCTACTCACAACTCCAAACCCACCTTGAAAACTATCACTTACTAGGTACCCGCCAACCAGGCTTTAGACCTAGACATAGCACTGAATCTGCACTCCTTGATCTAAAGATCCAGCATGACCACATCAGGGACAAGGGTGAGCTTGCCATCCTCCTCCTACTTGATCTCTCAACTGCATTTGATTTAGAGGATCATGCAGTTCTATGCCAACACCTAAACTCCCTTTTCAATTTCTCCCCTAAAGCTACCATATGGATGAAATCCTTCCTATCTGGATGATCCAAACCAGTATTCATGGGCACCGACATAGCTGATCCCATCCCTGTCTCTCATGGTGTCCCCCAAAGCTCCTGCCTTTCCCCCACCCTGTACAATACACCAAACTGCTCTTTGACCACCTGGATAGCCTCAATATAGCATACATCAACTTTGCCGATGACACTCAGGTCCTTCTCAAAATCACTGAAAAATATGATCTAGACTTCACCAATATCAACCGGATCTATAGCATCATTCAGGCATGGATGGCTACCCAGCATCTCTGCCTGAAGGATGATAAGATTGAGCTCCTTATTGTGGGCTCTCCTCACTGCCTAAAACTCCTCAGTTCTGATTTCACCTCCTTTTGCATCGACGGGAACATCATCCTAGTCTCCGCCCATGTCAAAACGCTGGGTGTTTACAATGACGCTGAACTCGACATGCAAAAACATGTCAAAGCAATTGCCTCATCTGCTGCCTACTCCACCAAACGTATTAATCTCAATAGAAAATTACTTACACCGAGCAACTGCCTCACTTTATCCAGGGCTATCATGGGCAGTAAATTGGGCTACTGTAACACCATTCTAGCAGGAACCTTAGCCAAAAACATCAACAAACTCCAACAGATACAAAACAATGCACTCAGAGCAGTCTTGGGACTGAAACGCTCCAACCATATTTCACTTATCAGACAAGAGGTTCATTGGCATCCCATAAAAGCATGCACCGAGTTCAAACTTCTCACTATCACATACTGTTGCCTACACAATACTGCCACCCTACCTCACCAACAGATCTCTAAAAAACAAAGCACTCGGAATCTGCACTCCTCCTCCTCATCTGCCCTGATCACCCCTAGATTCACTAGGAAGAGAGCTGGGGGCTCCTGCTTCACCACCATCGCCCCAGCCCTCTGGAACACCCTCACCCAGCATATCCAAGAAGAACCAACCTACTCCCTCTTCCGAAAGAAAGTCAGAACAACATTGTTTAACAAATACCTGTAACCAATCCCAGCTTTGTAACTAGCCTGTCACTATTATGACTTCCCATCTACTCTGTACCGCTGTATAAGCACTGTGATACCTCCAGGTGTGGGTGCTAAATATAAATGTAATAAATAAATAAATAGAATAAATGTGTTATAGTTGCATGTGTCCTAAGTGCGTGTGAGAGAGCTTTTTGTACATCTACATGTTATGTGTAGCATCGGTACGTGTATTAGGTGCCTGTGTTTTAACATGTGTCGTAGGAGTGTGTGTCTTTAGAGTGTGTCTCATACAATTGTGCAGTAAGTGTGTCTCGTAAATATTTGTGTATGTTATAGGGGAATGTGTAGTAGGGGCTTGTGTAGTAGGAGCGTATGTCATAGTAGCAGTTGTCATAGGAGCATGTGTTCTAGGTGCATGTGTCATAGGTGCATTTGTTGGAGGGGCATTTGCCTAGGTGCATGTGCCCTAGGTGCATGTCAGAGCATGTGCCATATATCCACATGATATGTGTGTAGGCACATATGTAGTAGGTGCTTGTGTCATAGAAACATGTATCATATGAGTGTGTGTTGTAGGAGTGTGCAGTAAATGTGTGTTTTAACATTGTGTGTGGTAGTAGCATCTGTCATAGAAGCATATGTCATAGGAGCATATGCTGTAAGGATAATGTGTCATGGGTGCATGGGAAAGCACATGTTGTATGTCCAAATGTTACCTGTAGTGGGTGCATGTGTAAAATCATACCTGACTTTGATGAGTTTCCAGATGTAATGTACACACTCTGAACTCATACTCCTGTGTACAGTTCCTGTGAAAAATGTGCATTTATTCAAGCACCTTAAAACTCACATCAATATCAACTGTGATTTGTCATTGATGGGAGTTTTTAGGATATGTTAATTGTGTAATATATGAACTGTTCATTTTAATGTATGAACTATAAAACTCATACTCTATGTACAGTTCATATGAAAGTCGATTTTCAAATAATTTTTCAGTGCACCAATTTCAGGTGAAATCTAGGAACCTGCAAAAACTTGTAAAAATCAAAGTGGCCAATTTGAGATATTTTGGCCCAAAACAATATATATTTTTTTCCATGGGAAAACCATAGGTTCAAAACATGATCAAAGAAAACATTTCTACAATAGATTATTGTTTGGCACAGCACATACTGGGTGGCCTAACATTGGGTGTTTTGATTAGTTGGCTTTCTATTGATCAACCTTGGACAATTGACAGGTTGCCAAGACATGAGCCAGACAGGCTTAAGGGGAGAGAGTTCCATGGACTGTGTTCTATTTAATTAAAGAAAATACTATCCCTTATTCCTAGGCCATGAGCCAGAGTAATCTCTTTGTATTCAACTGTTTGCTGCGTCTAGTTTCTGGGAATATGCATGAGGAGTGAGGCAGGTGTCCCATCTGTGTTTTTTGCTAATGAATAGACTCTGTTATTGAGTTATGGGTCACGTGTGATGAGACCACGTTTGGAATGATTATTTTGCCCTGCAATTACTGGGAGTTTAGCTAATATTGGTGCAAATGGTAAGGTTCCTTTTACCACTGGGGACACACTTGAGTTATTCTTCATAGACTCTTTGGCTTATTATTGTCCTCCACCTGGTTTATAAAGGCTAATTGTTCTTTTAATTACTTCAATAACATATGGCTTGTGTCCTGGGAATCGTTATATCATTCTTTCACTGCAACGTTCGCACCCTGCCTAAGTTCTCAGTACCCTTGGCTTGTGTTGCTAGCTACCATCTAAGCTGTGCACGAAACTGTATTTTTTTTTTATTTCAGCCTTATGAGTCTTCATGAATCCTTGAGGCCACTCATTTACTTAGGAGTGTGCTGCGGCTTCTATTTTGGAAAAGATGGCTGCCCATTACTGTTGCGTTTCTATGTTAGTGAGCCAAATTCGCGTATCGTTCCTATTGCATTTGGCTTATGCATTGCTTATGTTGGTATTCTTTATGTCTTTATAGATGACATTTTAATATTCTTCATATATAAATGCATATATTACCTAGTTTAGTTTAGTTTAGTTTATTATTTGTATAGCGCCGCCTGGCCCTGGGGCATCCAGGCGCTTGCGAAGAATACAACAAGATTAATACAACAGTACAATATGATAAAATATGGTCTTAGGGGACCAGTAACAGAGATTGAGGAAGTTGTCAATCAGTTTCAATTACAGATAGTTACATATATGGTATAGCATGGTCAAGGTGGATGAGAGCAATACATTTGGGACATTATCACGCAGTTAGAGGTAATGTGCAGACCGATTTACATATTTACAAATTTACAGTCTTGGTGCATGCTAGTAGTGTTCACATTCTTCATGTTGAGTGCACATTTGCTTCATGTCTAATGCATGCACATATGTTGTTTCTCTGTCCGTTTGTTTATTCTTGCCATCTTTAGCTTACATCGTGTCCATCTCCTGTTGTACCTGTCTGGAACATGGGCGGCATGGTTGCCGTAGTGACTAACATTTATCACCTATATGATATTGAGCTGGGGGAGGGGCAGTAGCTATGGATGACATGACCGTCTGCCTCCCAACAATGTGTATATTTTGACGACACAAACCATTGTAGTCTGTCTGATGACTGGCTGCTCACTATGAACAATCTTTAGAAAATGTTGCAAAGCCACACCACACCAAGTTTAGGAGAAGTAAGCAACATGACACTGAGTTTCCTGCACTCATCCACAAAACAGCTTTCTGATTAACATCTCCAGCATCTCCCTCATTTTTGTCTTACAGACCCACATGGAGAAACACAAAATATAGTGGGAAAAGGTGGTATACAGTAGGACTTCCATTGCATTAGAGAGGTCATGTAATTGCTTCTATGTACATGTGGTGCATGCATCTAGAGCATAACAGTCAAATCATATATTATCTGAATATCAGCATTTCCTACCGGGCTTTTACACTGTTTGGTTTAGGTGCCTTCAACTATATATCGGCCCATTACCACTGTCCCCTTCCTACTTAAAATCCTTGACAAAGCAGCCTACATGCAAGTCCAAAAATTCTTGGAAGACAACCAGCTTCTCGGCCTGCGGCAATCTGGATTCCGCCCACGACATGGCACAGAAACGGCTCTCCTGGACCTTAAGAATCAAATGGACGATCTAAGAGACACAGGTAAACCTGCGCTCCTTTTGCTCCTTGACTTATCCGCTGCCTTTGACCTAGTGGATCACAACACACTGCGCCACCATCTGGTAACTGCGGCCAACTTCTCCCCCAAAGCTTGAAAATTGGATTACCTCATTTCTCCAAGAAAGGGCCACGAGAGTCTTCTCCGACTCACCTCTGCCACCCCTAGCCACATTAAATGTGGGGTGCAGCAAGGCTCCTGCATTGCGCCCAGACTCTACAACCTCTTCACGAGGCCTTTGTTCAGCATTCTTGACTCCCTGCTCATCTCGTACACCAATTATGCGGATGACACGCAGGTGCTCATTGCACTCACTGGAGACTACGAGGCTGATGCCAAAACACTCACTACCATTTACTCCACTATCCAATCGTGGATGGCAGACAAGTGGCTCTGCCTCAATAGTGAAAAAACGGAACTTCTGCTCATAGGGTCACCCACTACACTCAGTAACCTTGGTGAACAGTACCTATCCTTCACTATTGATAACATCCCCATCAAGGTCTCCAATAATGTGAAGACACTCGGAGGAATCTACTTGGACTCCAACCTTACCATGGACAGGCAGGTTAACACCATTGTGTCCTCATTTGCCTATTACTCCAAAGTCATTAACACAGCCAGACCCTACCTCTCACGCCAGAACTGCCTCACAATTGCCAGGGCAATAATTGATTCAAGGCTTGATTACTGCAATGCCCTACTCCTAGGGACATCGTGCAAAAACTTAACCAAGCTCCAGCTTGTCCAAAATAATGCCCTTAGGGCAGCCACAGGAACCTCCAGGAAAGATCACATATCAGAAGTTAGAAGGCAGGTCCACTGGCGCCCTGTCAAAGAGAGGATTGTGTTCAAAACCTTGGCCATCACGCATAAGTGCCTCCATGAGCTTGCTCCTCCATACCTTGCTCAGCGAATCACAAAGCACACCGCCACCAGACCACACAGGAAGTGCTATTACATCATGATCGTCACGCCCAAAACCTGAAAAGCCCGCGCTGGAGGATCTAGCTTCCCACCCTGCCAGCAACCCACTGGAATGCACTTCCCTTTCACCTAAGAATGATAGACTCTCATCAAGCCTTCCGGAAAGCCATCAAAACCAAACTCTTTATCTAGTGACTTATTCTCTTCATGCAGGCTGTATACCTAACCACTGTTTATATGCTTCTGCCTGTAACCTTGTTTTTCTCTGTATCGCACACTGTCTATGCCTTCTGTAACTAAGAGACATCCGTAACCTTAATCAAAAGTTCTTACATATTCCTGTAACAGCGCCTTGATGCCCACGGGCTACAAGTGCGCTTAACAAATGCAAATAAATAAAATATATATTTCTGATGGTGATGTCTTATGGATCTTTGAATTTCAAAACGTGTATTTTGAGAAGCACAATACTGGTCTGTGGTGGACCTTATTACACAAACACAATTTGTTCTGAAATGTGGGCCCTTGCCACATACTCTCAGGAAGGTGATCATTACAAATTGTAAACAAATCATTGGACCATAAGCAATAGGATCTCAAATACAATAGTTGTGGTTAGTCTTTATCATGTTACCTGTCCTTTTATACAATGGTGTATGACAGAAAATATAATATTTATGCAACGGTGTACCAAGTGACATGATGGAGTATACATGACATGTTAGTACCGTAATTAATTTGAAAAAATAACACAAATCGTAATGAATGGAAAACAAGCAATTCATATAATAGATAATTTGTGAAGATGTTTTATTGAATAATTTTTACTTACAGAAAAATATTAATTGGAAAATAAATTGGGGTTTGTAAAAGATTAAATACATCTTAATTTGCCAGTATGTCAATAAATCCAGTGTATAGACCAGTATAACTAGGAAGCTCATCCCTTATGTCTGAACCATCAATGAAAAAATAGAATTTATTTAGTCAAATTAAGAGAACATACATTTTAGTTTTGCTTTTCTTTTTAAAATATATACTCTACTAGAACACAAAATGTACTTAACAACAAGGTTCAACAACAAATAGATATAAAAGATGAAATGTGAAATTCGAATTTGATTCCATAAAAATATTAGGTGGAAAGTGTCAAGGGTAATATATATTGTACAGCCAAGGAATGTTTTGATGGATTTTTGTGTGAACAAAATGTTAGTTTTGTAAGTAAGGCTTCATACACGGAAGCGAAATGTCCTGTTTCAGAGAGTAATACTAGAGTGTACAGTGTCTTATGAGGGTCATGCAGTAATGACACCATCGAGGTGACGGGCCGCTTGCTATGGTCTACTCGCTCTGTGGGAGAGAGAAGTAGTTTAAAACTGGCGGACTCTCAGCCCCTCCATGGAACCCTTCCACAAAGAATTTGGATAGGGAGCTGCTTTAAAATTATGTAAACGTAGCCTTTAATAGAACAGCAATTCTGGCTTTGTTCTCAGAATTGCCTAACCTAACTGTAATAAGTTCAAAAGATATTGACCAGGTTGAGTTTTGTAATCTGCTGTGTACAAGAGCAGTTGTTAGTCATGTGGGTTCCTCCTTGGTTGAAGAAGTCATTAGACGTGAGTTGCCATTGATAAGGGCCTTGTTTTTTGGGTTACAGATTTGGATGTGGCGCCAAAAGAGCTAGATAAAGCCTTATGCGAAGGCGAAATTGGTACTGATAGCAAGGGCCTTCAGATATATGTGTCAAATAGGGAGCAGGCGAATCGCATAGTTAACTTCTTAGCGCCTGTTCCAATTAAAAGTGTGACACAGTGTGATTGGTTTTGGCCTGTCCAATTAAAAGTGTGACACAGTGTGATTGGTTTTGGCTGTCGGAAGCTTTACTTTTAACCAAGAATCAATGAAAACACTCCAAGGGGCATTAGTCGACAGCACTCCCTTACGGATTCTATCATGAACTCAAGAGGCCACAGTGCACTTTTTAATAATATTGACCTTGTTAATGCGATCCGACAACATGACTTCATATGTATTCGGGAACATTGGCTTACGTCATCTCCCAGTCTGCAGGGTATTGTGTATGTTTTTAGAATGCCCAGAATGGGCCATTTGGGCAACCTATGGGAGGGTTATTATCCCTGTTCAAACTGTGAGGTGGAATTACCAACATTGAGATGCTATTATCGGTGAAAGGTTTCATGGCAATTGAATTCGTCATAAAAGAAAAAGGGTTGGATCTTACTATCTTGTTAATTAATATATATTGGCACTGAGGAGTCAAAACTTTAGATCAGATTCTAATGAAGTCATCAAATGTGTTGAATGTTGGTCAAGGAAAATTGGAACTGGTCATGTGGTTACCTTGGGTGACTTAAATTCGACCTGCCTGTTGCAGAAAGTGGACAATTGGGGAAAATATGTTTGCACCTTTGAACAAGCTATCTATGAAAAAGCAGCATAATGGGGTGAAGTGCTTTCATTGCATGTTTTCCTTGGATCTTTGCAAACTAAGGGCCTCATTACGACCCTGGCGCTCAAGTAATGAAGGATGCCGGTACGGGACCGGCACCCTTCATTACGTGAGGGCTGATTACGAGGTTCCCTTTGCGGGACCAGACGTCTGGTAAAACCAGACATCTTTTCCGGGTCCTGCGAGGGGAAGAGGGAGGTAATAACGGGCCATTCGTAATGTGCCCGTTATTACCTCCCTCCCCATTCCCATTGAGCCCTACGGGGGCTCAATGGGAATGGGGAATGGTTCCTTCAAGGAGGAATTACTGGGTCCTCCAATGTTGTTATGACCTGGTTATTCCTCATTGAAGGAAACCGGTAATGGAGCCGGGTTTGGAAGCAGCCATGGTGCTAATAGCAACATGGATGCCTCCAAACTCGTAATGAGGCCCTAAATGTCATGATACAGGGTGAAGTCCATGGCAATTGAATGTGGTCCAGGGGAAATGTAAAATCCACTCTGCATTACATATTTGAGCCCAATGGGGAATGGGGCAGTCCCGAATGGGCTCAATGGGGAATGGGGATTAACATTACCGCTGAACTCGTGATCCTGCACTATTAGCGCTGGGGAGTTCGGCGGTAGGGCTAATACCGCTGGTGGTAATACCGCCAGCGGTAACGCCCAAGTCATGATGAGGCCCTAATTCAGTAAATATAATGATTTACAGTTATTCATGGGGTACAGACCTTCTGAGTGGCTTTGTTATATATATTGAAAGAAAGAGGGTGTTAACGACAGGAGGCAGCTGGTACTGTATGCATGTGCAGGATCCAGCAGGTAGTCACGAGGCAGTCAGACATAGGTAGGTAGAAAACACTAGCATGACACAGATACAGGGCATCGTTAGCCCCACAGACGTTAGAAGAAACTAAACCAACTGTCATCCTTGGAACCTAGGGGTAGAACACTCCGACCAAGAATCTGCAGTCACACAAACACACACATTAATCCCAGCCATGCAGTCTTTCATCCATTCAGGTAGACAAGAAGTACAGGGTACAACAGATTGCTAAATGTATTGTAGTCCTGGAGCTTGCTCTAATGCTCAGAATTTAGAAGTACTTATTTGGAGTAATTGCAAATCTTGGTGCATTTGCCTGAACCAGACGCTGATGTATTATTGTTGTTTTCATCCACGGGCGATTCTGGTCACCACCCTTAGCCTAGCACACGTCTCAAATTACCCTACTGAATGCTCTGTGCCTAAAAGTAATCTTTGATACTATTCAATGCTTAGCCGCGTTTCCGACAGGAGTGGGTGGGTGGCACAGTGTTCTGAGGATAGCAAACAGAGGGTCTGTTTTGTAGCAGTTAGCGGAGCAGGTGCAGACGCTGTGGTCTCTAATCTCTCAGCAAATGCAGCCACAAGGAATGCAGGTTGCCCCTGTCGACTACCAAGAGATGTAATGACACAGATTGCAGAGCCAGATCGTTAAAGTAATGGTTCGGTCAAAAAATGTTATTGTCCCTACGGGTTGGCCATGTGTTTTTAAGCCTAAATCGCTCGATTTTAGATAAATTTCCTATGGACCTTACCCGAGTTTTCATCCATTAAACGCACGCGAAAACAGGCACCAGGACGCTGCCATTTTGTGATAATCCTATCACTTGCCCCATCGCCCTGGCTGACCTGCTTTTGCGGCACTCAATCATATCCCCCGCCCCTCAACCTAACATTATCAAAACATTCATATTCCCCGCCTCTCTCCGTGACGCGACTGTGCTGCGTAGGCAAACGCGCCCAGTCGTCTTCCACGCGACTTCACACAGAACCCAGAAACCAACACAGATCAACTCACAACACAGCGCGCCACAATTCGGAATATGAAATTGTACTTTAAAATCAAACAGCAATATGGTACATTTGGTAAAGTATATTTATTTGACATTAAATGTTTAGACAATATTCAGCAATTGGCATATTAAATCGGAATGGAATTTTTTTTCTTTTCTCTCGATCCGCAAATCCGTAAAAGTTTATTGTGAGTCACGCGCTGTTCCTTTATGGTACACTGGGTGTTGGTTTTCGTTAAAAGAATCACTTTGGATGCATGGTGAACCGCAAGGCTGTTCCATCAACTAGGCACTAGGCCACCGTAAAGGCCGATATGTTGCTTCTAGCCGCTAGTACCGCATAAGGGCATATGGCCCCTTGACGATCGTCCCAGAAGATGGTCAATGTAGTGCAGTTGTTTACAAGAAGTTGCAGCTGGCGGTTGAAAAATCCATCTGCCGGGGTCTGGAAGAGGTGGCAGTACGGTAGGATGTACCTGTTTAGAAAACATAAACATTGAAATTAGTCTCACCAGCTTATCTTTATTACTATTATTTATTTTATTTATTACGGCCGAGCTGAAACTATTTGCTTGCGAGGATAGTGCAATGGAGTATGTTCAGCTCTAAATGCAATGCGAAAACTAATGAAATAAATCGAGGGAAACAGACAAACTAATGATTTTTTTTACCATTGAACCACTGAGAAACAACTGTTTGTCTTCATGCGTGGTGAATGGGCACATGCATGCCCATGTGCCCGCTAGAAAGAGGATCCCACAAATGTTGTACTTGCTCTTCATTCATTCATTCATTCATTCATTCATTCATTCCGGTATAAAAGCGTCTAAAGAGTTACTGACATTATATTTGCCATTTCCATTGTATCTCTGCGTAATGCAGTTTGTAAATCCCACTGTGTTTGAGCCAACGATTTTTCATATACTGAACTAACATGAAACTCGGTCTAGTTTCAGAATTTTCAGCCTTATCGTCTCTTACGTTATTGCCCCCCTCCTTCAAATGAAGTCCTTTCTGCATGGTCCCTGTCTCTCAAGGTCAAAGAACAATAGAACCTTATACTGCCAGTGCGATTCGCGGGCCTCTTCAGCCCGCGAGCAAAAAATCAAAGCCGCTGACCTTCACTCTGCATGAGCTTACATTCTTACTTTGCAACATCCCGTCTAAAGCCATCTGTGAGAACTTGAATTTTCGACTCCATGTTTGTACTAGGCCTCAATGTGCAAATGCGAACTGGCTTCTCTCCCATCTGCAACGCCTCGCTTGGCGCGTTCTAAGGCCCCCAATTTTGTCCTCGTTGTCCGTGAGCTTTGCAGCCCTAGAGAACCATAACTATGGAGACATTGACTTTTTGGGGGAAGGTCAGGGAAAGTATAAAGTACCCGAGGAGTTGAGTTGAAAGTGATATTTATTGTTTATTTGTTTTATTATTTGCAATACGCAAGCCTCCCCTTGGTTAACAGTGCGCAGCATTTACATGAGATTGCGAAACTTAGTTACAGCAACAAAAATATATACATACACATATTCACAAGGTCAGCGATATGAGGTGAATAGCGAGAGAAGTCAAAGATGACACCCATGTTGTTCGCCATCCAGGATGGTGAATGGAGGGTTTAGGGTTAATATACTTTGTATGCACACTATACAATAACATTATTTTCAAAAAGACAATCAGATTACAATGATTTATTTAAACCGGGATTAGAACTTCTCAACGAGCTCTGCTTTGGGTGGACATGGCACAGTGGCAATGTTTGGTGGCAATGCATCAGTGCTCTGCACAGAAATGCTCAAATTTTCATTTCTGTGCTTCTCTAGTACACCAACAATAAGGCCTTTAACAAAGTCAAACTCCATTTCCTCATATACTGGTTTTACCCCCCATTTCTTAGTTCTTTTTCCAAAGGTTGTAGTGTTGCGAGGCATCCCTACATTTCCCGTAGTCCTAGACTGTTCACGGCCCACGTTCTCGTTATGGGCCAAGACCTGCTAGTAGAGTCCTATGTTTCATGCCCTGTAAGTTGAAATGCAATCGCTTTCGCCTGTACTTTAGGCACATATTGTGGAACACCTCCAATTCTCCTGTGTGACAGAATTCTGTCAGTCCCCTCAAATCTCTTGATAGAGTTTTATCGAAAACAATCTTCTGAATGGCTTTGTGTGTAGGTGAAGATGCAATCAACCACTTCTTCTTCTGTGCCTCCTTTGTGGACAAAGGGCCATGTTCACATTGGTTTTCTGTCCAGCGGTGAACGTTGGTACAGTGGTGCATCAGTGACCGCCATTTTTCAAGTAGGATTACCATTGACCCTTCACAAGTTTTAGAGCTCCACCAAAGATGGTTGCTGATAGACTGGGAGCAATGTGAAATACTTTCAAAACCTTTTTTTTCCCTGCAGCCGAGATTGTCTTATTGATTGATTTAGCAAGATGCCATACATCAAATTGATGTTTAATATGTGGGAACTGCTCTCTCATTGTCTTGGCAATTGAAACGTGTCTGTCTGTGGCTATGAGGTCGATGTGCATTCCCCTTGATTGTAGATATTGCAATGATTTTATAAATCCTAGTTTCTCCATGGCCACTGAGGATTTACATTGGGACTCCTGCACGACCACCGAACTCACAATTTTCTTACTATCCATGTCCTGAAAGTGGTAGGTGCAGTACTTGGCAGAAAATCCAGGGCTGTCGCACTGTCCATCGCCGGCTGACCTGCATCATTTCCCTTCGAATGTACTTGCTAGAGACAATTGTACAATTTTCCAAGCATCACTAATGGCCAGAAACAGATAATCATGTTGGTATTTGTAGTAAAGCATTTTAGAAATGAAATGGAGTCCCACAAACTGAAAGAAAGACTCTAACTTTCTAAAACTGGACCCCCTAAAAAGTGAGGCAGCTGCACAAAGTAGATTGCCTGCCGGCAGTTTCCCCAGCATCGGTTGTGCAGACCATGAGAACGCATGATTTAATCTACAGGCGGCATGTATTTTGACGTTACTGCCTTGTTTTTGACGAGCCACATGAATCAATGGCTCCCCACATACTTCCCCTCCAACTGAATGCCCACATTTCAGCGTACTTATAATATCCATCAAACAACTGTCAAATACTATGTATTTGCCCTCTTTCATTAGACTGTCATCCGGCGTGAAAGTTGTTTCGGACTGTGCCGTTGAGGACATATCAACATATTTGAAAGAAATATCGCTGATATCAAGTTCTGATGAGTCGTTGGGTGGTGCTGATGGTTCATTCTCTGTCATTTCAACATCTGTTACTTCAGCATTGATGGGAGAACACAACAATGTCAACAGCTTTTAGGGTGCCATGTTTTTGGTGGGTGTAGATTGTGTGAATTGATCTGCGTCTACTTCAGAGCTATCTTCAATACATTCAGTATCATCTTCTTTTGGTGGTGCAGTCGAACTGTAGCAATGGTCCAATACAACTTTACTGGATTCTCCAGACACATTCAATTCATGTTTTGGCCATTGGACATGAGCATCTCGAGTCTCAACACGCCGCGTCTGAATAAATAGTTCCTCCATAGTGTAAATGGTCTGGCAAGCAACGTCTCTCATTTGCTTCACTGTCTGTGCATGTATAGTTTGTACACCCACGGGTAACTAGAGGACAGATTGGAAAAGGGATGTTCATTTTAAACACAATATAAAGTATGGTACAATTGACAGGAAAAAACATGATATAGTCCCCAACACAAAACAATTCCTAAAATGATGAACTGTTTGTAACTAACCTTATTTTTGTTTCTTTTCTTTGCAACTTTCTTGATTCGAACTTCAACACGCTGTTGCTCCGATTCGTTTCTGCATGTCTTCCCTTCTTCTTGCGCTGCAACGACTATACTTTCTGGATCCGCATAGACAGCACAGAATGACGCTCCATCGACTCCCTGAAACATAGTACTTTCATTACTATGTATCATATTATTGAAAACATAAAACACACGTGAGGACGAACACACAGGTACATCTCAATAGCTAAACACGAATTAAACATTCTGTAGAACAATCAAATGACAAGTATTCGAGCTCTGATGATCTAGTTCGATGGAACTGTGAGTATCCATACCTCTGGCTCTGCATGGACTGCCATGAATGGTTGTATTGGAGAGGAGGCATCAGCAACTCCCTGAAACACAGTACTTTGCCTTAGTATGGTTTTCAATATTGGAAACATAACACACACTTGGGGTCGACGGCACAGGTACATATAAAGAGATAACCACAAATGATGCATTGTCTAAAAGAATCAAGGAATATCTAAATATGATCAGATTTCATCGACTTATTTCTCCGATTTATTTACATCTGCATCATCTAAATGGGATGTTGTTATTGTAGTGGAAGCTCCGTCGTCTCCCTGAAACACAGTACTTGCGTTAATAGGGAGGAAAGTATAGCAAATGGAATCACGTTATATGATGACGCTCGATGGAGCTGTCAGTATCCAGACCTCGTGTTGCCGAAGAATATGTAGGGATGTTGTAAATGTAGTGCGCACTTCCGAAAGCTGTTGCGCCGATTCGTATACGCAAGGTCCCGCTTGCACTTCCCCTGGAATTACTTGAATGTCAGGCTCCGCATCAACTGCAGGGGTTGATGCTCCATCAACTGCCTGAAAGATAGTACTTGCATTAGTAAGGATTACAATATTGAAAACATAACACACACTTGGGGTCGACCGCACAGGTACATATCAATGGCTAACCACGAATGAAACATTGTGTAGAACAATCAAACGACAAGTATTCCAGCTCTGATGATCTAGTTCGATGGAGCTGTCAGTATCCATACCTCGTGCTGCTGAAGAACATCTAGGGATATTGTCAATGTGGTGGACGCTTCAGCATCTCCCTGAAAGACAGTACTTGCATTACTATGGATAACACTAATCATAACTGAAAACAAACACCAGTGGACGATAACTAAGGTGTATATCAATTGGAAAGCACTAACCAAACATTTGGTAAAATAATTATACGATACAATAAAAATATTACTTGACATGCATAAAACAAGTCTGTAGCGGAATAGCCAAGTAAGATTACCTGATACGCGCTAGAAGTGGTTGATAACTGCGAGCACGTCACGGATGTAGAATGTTCTTGCTTCAGATTCAAGGGATAGTCAAGCAGTTGTAAAGGTAAATTATTGATTGATAATGAAATGCCAATATTAAAAATTGCCATGTAAGGAGACAGAATACTTGAGAGTAATGCTATTGAAAATCCGCAATATAGCACAGTTCCCTGTGCCCATATATAGATTTAATTTGTGGGTTATGAAATCGAAAAAGAATATATTGATAAATGTCATTATTCAAAAAGTTATACACTCATATCAATGTCAAAAGTATTACAAAGGACACAACACCTAAAATATCAATGAATCCATTCGGCTACCTACACACTACCGCAAGGCCTAAAGCTAAATCCGGACACTTGACTCACCAGTGGCGGAATGTGGACGAATAGAGTGGGAATAGTGTTCGCGAGCAATTTTCGTGTTGTTCGCCGTTTATTCTTCTTTGTTACCCAAGATGTTGTGTACATGTTCGAGGAAAGGTGCCGGCAGCAGATGCAGTATCGATCACCCCTCTTGTCCTCTAAGACTTGTTGGACTCTACTTTCCAGCTCATCCAGTGGATATCCGCAATGTTTGACCCATTCTCTTATTCGATCAACAGTTTTCGGGAATACATGCATTGTAGTGCCTTCAGATTTCGCATGGGTCTTCAAAGGGCAACCGCTAATCGAACAGGCAGGCATTGTTGAAAATTCTGAAAAGTAAATATCGACATTATTATACAATCTTGATGAATAAAAATGTGATACAAAAGTAAATGAACCATACAATGTTCAATGCAAGGTTTGTTTTGGTCGCAGGAACTATACCAGTTCATCATGTGCGGCTTAGTATTTGCATAAATTGCAGAAATGTATAAATGATGTGACTAAACTCTGAACATGTGAATCGTCCCTTGGATGTTCTGTCTTGCACGAGAAGGAAACATGCTTACATTATAGACTGGACCCCCGAAGGGTGCAATTCGATGACAATTGACACAGATGAAAATAAATAGATCTATTGATAGCATAACAATGGAAACTCAAGTTAATATCAATGAGACCAATGAACGTAGCACTATTGAGTACTCTACTCGCAAATAGATAGAAATTTAAAAATCAACAAAATATGACTACGATACATGGCCTTACCTTGACCAACAAACAGTTGGATTCAGCAAGCAGAGCAGTATGTTGCAGGAGAACAGGTAGATGGCCACAGGTAGCACACTGACGAGTTTGCTCGAAGCGGTCACAGAAGTTCGCGGATAGAACGATGGCGAGCAGATTAGCATAGATCTCAGTGGTTCTCAGGTAACACGTTCAGGAGTTGACTTGCAAAGCACAAAGATGTTCTCATGAGACATATCAAGTGGTTTATAAAGTATTACAAACAGGGGTGTGTTTGTGAATGAATGACGTGTGTATGTCGTGGTATTATGTGGTTTGCCGGGGGCCGGCCAGCATGAGGGGGGGTCCTGGCCGGACACATGGGGTCTGAGGAGGCCATGTGAGCGATGGGCCCTTGCCGTGGGATACCTTTTGAAGTGTACATGCTGTTTGACACCTTGGCCATTCGCGCCCCTGACAGCCCCCCATGGCAGCGCGCATCCACTGGCGCGAACCGCCTTTGATAGAGGGGGGTGGGATGGATGGGCCTGGGGCGTGCAGATAAGGCACAGGAAGACTGCTGAATGGAGATACACTTATGTGGATTGCAGGGGGGCGGCCTGCTTCAAGGGGGAGCCCTGCCTGGAGTCACGGAGTCTGAGGAGGCCATGTGAGCGATGGGCCCTTGGTGTGGGATACCTTTTGAAGTGTACATGCTGTTTGGCACGTTGGCCGTTCGCGCCCCCCATGGCAGCGCACACCCACTGGACTTGTTGTTATGGACTTTTGTTTTTGTTAAACTAACCACTTTTTTATACTTTATATAGTTATACTTTGCCTTTGATAGGGGAGTGGGGTGGATGGATGGATGGGCCGGTGGACGTGCAGACAAGGCACAGGAAGACTGCTGAATGGAGACACACTTGATTCATTTAAAAAATTGAAACAACCGTTGTTAAAATATATGTGGTGTTTTATTTTGTTTCTTTTTTTGATGGCACAAAAATACAAAACTTTACACATTGTACAGGTCAGGTTGCAGCACAGCGAGGGAAAATCCCCTGTACTGACCGCTGTCACTCGGGAAAGTTTCTCTTATGGCACGAACGGCACAGGCGGGTATTACTCTTCGAACGCGGTGTCCAGTCCTCCCGTGAAGCCACCATGTAAAGGAACGATAGGCCACCAGCCGGTACCACCTGTGAAAAATAATGATACAAACTGTTTTTAAATGACCAAGATAAGTTGATTAAACGTTTATTGTCAATGACAATTCTTGTAACTAATGGCATTCTGCTCGGATAAATGCTATCTAGACACTGCACACTATTGAACGACTTTCATGCGTTACAATGATATGTAGATGTAATTTTGGATATAGGAGACGACCATGAAATAGTAGTGGCATTACAAGCAGATTATAATTACTCGTTACTCGGATTACGAGGACGAACAGTTGCGCATAAGCACCATCATTATCCTCAAAATGGACCATGTGAGGCAGGCTGCCCTGAAGTCTGGCAGCTCGGTGATGCATTGCGGTTGTGGCTCGCCTTCCGAAATGTAGGCCACGCATCCCGAGTTTTCACAGCAGCAGCAGTTCTCCTCGGTTGGCATTAGCTCGCACCGATTGCATGTGCAACAGGTGGAAACACCGTCCATGCGACTAGGTCCAGTGTCTTCATCCGTTGATTCGTCCTGCCAACTGCCGTCCGAAGCCCCATTGTTTTTGTGTGTTTCCCTTTCCAGTAGTTTCCCTTTCCAGTAGTTCCTCCTCGGTATACTTGGGCTCATACATGTAGGGCATTATTGTAGCCATTGTGTGGTAAACAAACTAAAATAATTTATAGCGATGGTACAGGTGTTCACACGGGCTACAAGCGGCAAAAGTAGCTGACCAGAGCACAGAAAAAAGTCACAGAATACTCAAAGTAACACAGAGAGAGGAATGGAATCGAAAATGTGCTGCTGTGTGTTGTGAAACGGTCTGTTTATACTTATTGAGGAAAGAGGCCTCTTGCCATTTCCATGGCGACACGTCATTAGCTGAAGCGCAGCGATTGTTGACACGAGATGTGCTTTGGCATTGTGAAATGGGCGGTACACGTCTGCTGATGACAGGCTCAGAGGCGGAGGATATGATTTAGTGCCGCAAAAGCAGGTCAGCCAGGGCAATGGGGCAAGTGATAGGATTATCACAAAATGGCACTGCCCTGGTGCATGTTTTCGCATGCTTTTAATGGACATAAACTTTGCTAAGGTCCATAGGAAATGTTTCTAAAATCGAGCGATTTAGGCTTAAAAACACAAGGGCAATAAACATTTTTGACAGAACCATTCCTTTAAGGGCATTGAAGACCTAGATGTTTAATTTACTATGTCCTTTATTCTGTAACTGTTCTTTTGCTATTTTTGCCCTATTGCAGAGTATGGCAATCTTGCTCACCCCTCCTCCTGTTATCTTTCTTCTCAAGGGGAATCCATTTGGCCTGGCAGTGGATCTTGGCTGCGGCACTGGAGAAAGCACTCGTTTCTTGGCCCCTCATTTCCAGAAGGTGGTTGGGATTGACATTAGCGAGGCTCAGATCCGAGAAGCAGAGAGTGTCGGCACCTTCCACAATGTATCCTACGTGTAAGTTATGACTTCCCTTTGCAGAGTATATCAAGTAAGTTTATCAACAATAACTGGATGTGATTTAGAGAACGTAATCTCTCAATAATCTGTACCTGCAGGAAATAATATGTTGGCAAAAGTAAAAGTCAAATTTAAAAGGTGTCAATTAACACATGGGGTTTTAAATGGATACTAGCATAAACACTGGGATCCTAAAGAAAAGAAGAAGCTAAAGATATCTTCAGTAAATATGAGGAAATATGTAAAGAGGCTGAAATGACGTCAGACTTACCTGAAAGAAATTAGCAGTCTTATTTGAATGTTTTGTGTCTGTCTACTATCCAGGTTTAAGGAGAATATCAGAACTAACTACAGATATGTGTAAGCAGTTCTTCTGATGCTCTTTGCAAGAATTCACAAAAATACTAACCTTGCGGTACTTTGCGCTTTATCTTTTATTCTTCTGCTCACATTTGATTTTCCCTCTGCTGTGCACTCCTCTGCCCTTCCTCTTGGAAAACTGAAGGAAGGTGTGAAATGGGATCCAAAAGTTCTTCTGGACATTTTGTATAAAAGTGGCCCAATATACCAACAAACGAGCGAGTTCATTGAGTATCCCAAACCTTCTAAGAAGGGTTTAATATCGCCCATATTTCCCGCTCGTTGACGTTTACAGAAATCATTTATGGCTGAAGGCAAAGTCCAAAACTGGTAAGGTGAGAAAAATACTAATATCTTGAGCGTTTCCTCTGGTTTTTCCTTACCAAACAATCGAATCTATCCTGCAATCAAGGATTTTCTGCCACAATCCACGCCACTGCTCTGATTAGGATGATCTTTTTCTACTAATTATTTCAGCCAGATGAGGATTTAAATTTCACGTCAGTGGAGCTACTGACACACTGAATTGGGAAGCAGGACTATTGATAACAGAGGGCGCCCAAGGGCGGGTAAATGGAGCAAGGCATCAGTTGCTCTAGAAGGAAAATGAAATTAGAGTCTTTGTGGTGTTCTTGTTACCAAAGGACATTGCTTTACTCGGTGACATCTATTTGCTTCGCATATTTACATTCATAATCACCTTGAATAATGTGGCTTTCACTACAGTTTTAATCAATTCAAAGCAATTCTTCAGAACTTTAGGGTTAAAAGCTGTGGTTTGGTGCCAGTGACCTGATTCATCACAGACAGAAGAACAACTTGAGATGAGGAAAGAAAATCTAGCTAACTCTGGTGGCTAGTGAATTATTTGATTGGAGGGGGGCAAACATCCGCTGACTGATAGTAGCAATGGAGCCTGGACTGGCCAAGATGGGTTTAGGAGGCGGATCTCCCCCAACAAATGTTTTTAAATAATTGAGTAAAAGTGCATTTTACAGAACATGTTTCATCAGTTTTCATGCTGACTCTTTTCATACATGACCATGCTGGTACACTTATGTATGGCAATATTCCCACATACAACATACTCATGTTTGCCCATAATTCCAGTAACAATATTATAAGAAAACATGTGCATGTTGGTTCCACCAATGGATGCCAGTATTGCCATGTAAGAACATTCTCCAGTTACCTTGCTCATATTGCCAGTGAAAAAGGCATGCCACCGTAAGAAAACATGTCTATGTTTGCTGCACCAATGTGCATAAGAACACACATCATCTTGGCATTGCCCAAAATGCCAGTAAAACATACTATGCCACTGTACAAAAACACCCTTTCTGGCTGCCCCAATGTATCCTCCACAGCTCCTACATGCAAACACTTTTTTAAGATGACTTTGCTCATAATGGCAGTAAAGCATAATATGCCACTGTAGGAAAATGCCCATACTGGCTGCACTAATCGAGACCAGTGTTCCACATCAGTACATTCATTAAGTTGGCTTTGCATACAATGCCAGTAAAACATGTCATGCCACTATAAGAAAATGTCAATGCTGAATGCACTAATATGGGCCTCCTTGACCACCCCATGTAAGAATACTCATCAAGTTAGCCCATGATGTCAGTAAAATATGCAGTGGTGTACGAAATCATTCATACTGGTTGCTCCAATGCCACCCACCTGTGCCTAACTCCCTGGCCTGCAGGCGCACACACACACACTCATACCCATTCACAAATGCAGCAACGCATCCATCCATCTCTCTCATTCACATGCCAAACCCTACTGAACATTAACACTGCATTTTCATTCACTCATGCACACATTCACACAGCAATCTCATGTGCTTACCAATTTTGCCGGCAAGTGCATTTCAGTCCCATTGAATATATAGTAGCTCATTTGAAACAAGGGTTTGCTGTCATATTAAAAAATCTAGCAGCCCTTTTGGAAAGTTCCATACTATCCTGTTGGCAGTAAAGCTGTTCTGCTGATAAGTAATGATATTGATCCTCTACATGAATTGACGTTTTTCTCACCACTTACTTAGCCCCCTTTATAGTGCTCATAACTCTGCAATGTGAGCCAAATAAGAGCAACAACATCATTTACATTCCCAATAAAAAGTGTCTCAGCTTTACCCTGAAGACTGTTTATTTCACCACCGAAAAGTATCGCAGCCCTGTCAAGAAGTGGGAGGCAACGTTTCCTCAACTGGGATGTGATGTATAACTTCCACGCTAGACACATTTCGACAGCAGACGCATTAGCCCACCAAGCTGCATCACCACGACTGGAACCAGGAACCAGGACCTGTAACAAAGATATCTTCAGTCGATGTACTAACCATGTGAGTTATATCTCATAGCAGTACCGTGCCTGTGCAAGTTAATGAAGCAGTAACAGTCCCTAACTTACTGAAACGGCAAGGATAAATGGGTGTTTGATTGAGATCACTATTGGGCTAAAATCGTCCAAAAAGTAATATAACTTTCCACACTATCCGCCACCATGCATTATACCTGCCCCGGACAAAACTAGACTCTTAGAGCGTATGCTAATTCAGCCTTGGCCCTCTCTGCTGGGGCATTAAACAAGCGCAGATGCTGTGCCGTTTAGTGGTGTATTGAAAAGCTTGGCACTACAAGAAGGGTGAAAACGGTCAGATTAAAAACACAGTAGATGTACTGCAAAATCTCGCACTGCTACAGTAAGTGTATAGATGTTCTTCTAGGAATTGTCCTATGGTTCTCTGAAGTGTGTAAGGTGATTTTGAAAACGATATAAAACCAATACACTATGTCAAACCACATTTCCGTAAACATGTAAAGTAGCACAGCTTAAAACTATGGGAGGAGTAAGGCTAATTTGGGTCTGCTGCATTTCTAAACTGTAGAATGTAGATTAACCAAATTTTGCTGCAGCAGGTGCATTATCTCATTGAGCTAACAGTCCAGAACGTGCCCAGCGAATCCAAAGGCTAAACATAAATCCCTAGAGTAGGTGCTTTTGCATACATGTTTCCTGACAGGATGATTACCTGGGAAGGCTCTTTGGACAGTAATAGAACCAGTCACAGATTGGAAATACCTGAGGTGTGACTGGCTGTGCCCCAACTTCACTTGTGAGGTCTATTCTATATAGAAAGCACACTATGTATATACAGAGCAGTGCCTTTCAATCGGATCCGATGCATCTCTTCAAAATCGAGCCGCATTTGAGAATTCCAGAAGCATCTCAACACCCAGCTTAAACCGCACAATTGGCAACAAAAACAGCAATTGTATACATAAAAACGAATCCCTCCTGAAGAACCATGCCAAACTTAGCATGGGGAAACACGTGTAGAGGGTGATAGCTCAGAGGATGCTAGCTCAAACAGCTAGCAACAGAAGGGAATGGAAACAAAGGTTATTCTTTTCTATCTTGAAAGTAAAGAAATGTGAATGAAAATTATTCTTTAATGTTCTAACATTTGTAAATTAAAAAAAGAAAAACGTATAAAAAGGAATGAAGCAATTCTGAAAACTTTTTTTGAATGCAATCTAAATTTGGAGCGCAAAAGTGGAGTCTCGGTGGTTTCTTTTACTTTCAAGGGGTTGTAGTGTTGGGGGACTGCCAGTCACACTTGTCAGTGATAGAAGAGAACGAGGCCATGAAAGCTACAGCTTTGGCATCACTATGATGTTCGGTTCGACATTCAGTGACAGATTCCCAGACTGACTGTATACTCTGCCCAGGTTGGAGGTTGGTAAAAGATGGGGCATGATGATTCGATCTTGGGTGCGTTCGCTCTTGCACTCTTCTCTCTCTCTCTCTCTCTCTCTCTCTCTCTCTCTCTCTCTCTCTCTCTCTCTCTCTCTCTCTCTCTCTCTCTCTCTCTCTCTCTCTCTCTCTCTCTCTCTCTCTCTCTCTCTCTCTCTCTCTCTCTCTCTCTCTCTCTCTCTCTCTCTCTCTCTCTCTCTCTCTCTCTCTCTCTCTCTCTCTCTCTCTCTCTCTCTCTCTCTCTCTCCTTCCTACACAAACACACTCAGGTTCGGACTGGCCTGTAGGGCAGTAGGGCAGTCCCCGAAGTGCTGGGAAAACAGGCTGCTGTGGACCAACTTATTTTCTGTCGAAAGCAGGCCAGAGTGATGAGTTACTTCACTGTGCAATGCATGGTAAGAACATTGAATGGGCCTCATTACATGTTGTGCGGTAACCATGGCGCTATTAGCGCCATGGTTGCCGCCGTTATTTTAACGTGTCCGCCTTGGTGGATGGCGAAATTACCGGCCTACTCCAAGGTGAGCGGGGCCGGTAATTCCCCATTCACCAAGGCCCTTCCCCATTCCCATTTTTGCCCCCATAGGGCATAATGGGAATGGGGAAGGTGGTAATTACGGTACCGCAAATTGTGCTACCGTAATTAGCACCGAGGTCCCTTTGCGGCACCCTACTTTAACGGCTGGTAAAACCGTAAGGGGAACTCGTAGTAAGGCGGTAAGGGTTTACCGGTACCGGTGCCCTTACCGGTACCGGTAAACCCTTACCGCCTACCGTGTAATGAGGCCCAATGTCTTGACATAATTTGCCTACTTTCAGGAAATCAGTTTAAACCTTTATTTCAATATGATTCAGTGCTTACATATGTACATTCTGGTTCCGAGTTTGGTGTGTGGATTGTATATGCTCTTTCGGCACATTGGGGTAATTAGGTTTGCTTAACTACTCCACATGTGCATTATGAAAACACAGATCAAATCATAAAGCGTATGAATATATTCATATCAAAATGTAAATGCCACGCCAAACAATGAGTCTTCCAATGACCCTGAGACAGGGACATATTGAGCATACATCTAATAGGAGGGACCACTGCTGGACATGAACACAAGAACGAGAAGTCATGACCTTCCAGAGTTGGAGGAAAACACCTTGGCACCGCGAGGCACATGTGACATGAATAGCTTAACATCTGTATAATTATCTGGGGGACACAACACGAGAAAGCAGATAAGATGGTTGTTTCCCTGCCGAGCTTTGACAACTATAATGGCTAACTTATATTATACAATGACAAACTCTAGTAGCCAAAGCAGACTGACTATAGACTGGTTACATGCTTAATCACGAAACACAGCACAACAGTCGTGCAGAGGCAGGTACCGTCCTATAAAGTGCGTTTTCATAATTAAAAGCCTATTGCAGCAAAAGCTTGATTTAGAGATGAGAGTTCCCCAGACACTGCGCCCAAAAAGGGTGCCGAGACTGCACACTCAAGGCTAAATTTGCTAAGCTCCACAAATGTGTGGAATGTAAAGAAGCCCCCAAGATGAATTGTCGATACATGAAAAAAGTGGGGTACCGCAACAAACTCCAGTGTCTATGCATTCCTGCCCTCAGCAAAGATGGCCTGAAGGGGTCACTGACAACCAAAACAAAACATGTGAGTGGCGGTAGATGCTTACACTTGAATAGAGAGGGGACTGGTCAAATGATACAGAGCATCTTAGAGTGGTCTGCCCTTAGCAAAGATGGCCTGAGGGGTCACTGACAACCAAAAGAAAATATGTGAGTGGAGGTAGATGCTTACACTTGAATAGAGAGGGGACTGGTCAAATGATACAGAGCATCTTAGAGTGGTCTGCCCTTAGCAAAGATGGCCTAAGGGGTCACTGACAACCAAAAGCAAATATGTGACTGGAGGTAGATGCTTACACTTGAATAGAGAGGGGACTGGTCAAATGATACAGAGCATCTTAGAGCGGTGTGGAGACTGTCCAACAACAATTTCTAGCAGACAACATAGATCTTTAATTTTTCAATGACAAATGCTGGGGCTGAGAAAAAAGTCAAATTCAAATATAGAGGACTTCTTATGGAGCAATAGAAGGATTCCGCCAATTATTTTTGGCATTTCTATCTCTTAATTCTTTGGATTTCCGGAGTATGCAATTTTCTATTTAAAGCAAGGTGTTCTTAGTAGCACAGGAAACCACGATTTGCTTGTGGTTCGTACTGTACAAGTTAACACAGCAGCTTGTGGTAACATAGGCAGTCGGGTACTGTTCACCCCAAACCTGCAAGGTATATACAGTCGCACTGTAGCACACATTGGCGAAATAATTGAGACCAGACTAGCTCCTCGTCATGTGGCACAACAAGGCCGTAGTTTCTTCTTACACATATCACACCATTAATTCAAACCAAAACATTAATATCTTTAATACCTTTAATAACACCAGATGATCATCAGCACCTTTCTGTTTATTCTTCTTTCTCATCAGTAACACCCTTTTTCTTTTATCTCTTTATTTATTTACAGCCAGCTCTCTTTTTCTCCTTATCCATTCTTTTTCAAGCATACTTGGGTCCCTCTTCCCAAACAACCCTGCACGAAACACTTTGACAGCTGCCGCTGATGGGCTGCGGGGAGCGCCGTTATGCATCCATTCCACCAGTCCACGCTGGAAACTGATGAACACTGGGGGTGCACCTCCTTTTTTACCTTGCCGCCCTCTGCCGTGGTAGGCTAACAGGCAGCAATTTACTCTTGGCTCTCTTTACCCTCCATCAGGAGGTCAGTTTTGGCACTGCTCGATCGCTTGAGTGACCACCACTGCAGAAACGAGTTTTCGCCCCTTTGCTGCCCCCAATAGTGCTGAAATTGCTTATTATTAACAGCCTCGCCGTCTTAGGGCATCCTCCAGGTTCATCAAAAAGAGATCCAACCAATGTCTGACAGGTGAACCCCGTCCTTCTCATAATACCCAGGCACTCCTAGGTTTGTCAGCCTATGCCTGATTGTTGAGAAGCCAGCCCCCTGCAAAATGTTGCCATTGCCACGTTCAATTTCTTCCTTGACTTCTCCACCACGGAGTTTGAATAAGACCTTTTCCATGCAAACCTAGGAATCATCTCGGACCAAATCAACTCGCAAGCCCCCCGGTCCTTGCTCAGTGCCAACCGTGTGCAGCGCATTTAGTTCAACAATTGCCCTCTGCCCAGTTGGGCCAAGGCGTTCCTGCCTAAATAAATTATTATTATGTCAGGGGGAGCTTTCTCCTTGTCAATCTTCCCATCGTTCTCTCCAATTCATCCCATCTCATGCCTTCCTTACCAAACCAAAGAATGTTAGTCTTAATCAAGGCCCTCTTTCTTACAATTCTCCTGAGGTTCGTCCCATTCCTCTGATCTCACTATGAATGAGTAGCCAATCACCCATGTTACCTTTCTGCTACACATGGCATCCTCTAGCATATATACATCCATCATTGGCGTGTTCTACATCTTATTGGCCCTAATGTATTTTCTATAGGCCCCCGAATTCCATTGCCTGATCTCCCTAAAACCCTGAATGCTTGCACCTTCTCCTGCTGCCGTGGTGGCTGCTCCTATTCTCAAAGAGTGGGTGCCGTACTGCTTGAAGTCCCTACCCTTCTCCTCAACACCATGCCCATGACTGCCCGGAACTGAAGCACTGTTAGAGGCAGCCCATTAATGTGGACCAGCATGTTCCTTGCGCCACTGGGTCTAACGGGCAGCAAATTGCTTACCAGACATACCAGACAGCAGGGGCTATCTCTTATGCAGCACAGGCGGATCCATTGCCCTTTAGCTGCCCGATCCACCTTTGACTTCCACAGTAATATGGCCACCTCCTGCTCCTGCAATTCTACGTCAGCCTCCCTGAGGAATGCTTGGCCATCGCCTCCCTTGTTTGTCGCAGCAAGCTTGCTAAAGGCCCCAAAAAAACCTGAAGCTGAATGCTCTTCTGAAGCGTTTGGTCTCGTATTCGCCTTCGCATATGACTGTAGTCTTGCTCATGATACCTGCCAGATCCTCGAAAGTGATGGGGCGTCCCTGATCTGTCTCCCTGCCTTCAAGCCTCCCCCAGCTTTTCATGGATGCCCTTATAACCTCGCTCTTGGTGGGGTCTTTGACTCCTCTGGTCCTGCTGAAGAATGCCACTGCTGCTAAGGTAGTTGCTGTCTATGGCCTGCTCTTCTTAAACTTGCCTCCTTTATGAATTTTTCCACGTCCTGCACTACAATATTTCACTGTGCTTCATTATTGCCAGGAAGTTATCAAAATGCCCCTTGTAATGCTGCAACGTACCTGGGGCCAATGAATTCTCCACGCGTGTCATTAGAACATCTTCGCTATCCCCCAGAGCCACTCCGGCATTGCTGACATCCCCTCCTCTGCCCACGGTGCGAGCTGCCTGAATCTCTGCCATTGCAAATGAGACAAAAGTGTCAGATGTGCTGTTCTGCACATGTGGAATATGCCTCGTCCTAACCTCTGTGTTCATTCTCAGCCCATTAAGTGCAAAGAAACACTGCACGGCAAGCACCACCAGGCAATTTGCTGTGCCGCTATTCACTACCTGAACTACTGCTTGGTTATCACACCATAGTGTGATGTTCTTATTGGCCAACCTCTCCTGCCAGATGTAGAAGCTAAATGCAATGGGAAACAGCTCCCGCAACGTCATGTTGCCCATTAGCCTCTCCTCCTTCCATGCCCCTGGCCATACACTTGCGCACCAACTACCTGCCAGAAATGCTCCAAATCCCACATCTCCTGAATCATCTGTGACCAGCTCCATCTCTTCTCTAGACTGTCATGGATCCCTCCATACTGACAACCCATCGAAGGATTCCAGGAAACTTTCCCAGACGTAGAGGTGTCTCTTCAGTCCCCTCTCCAGGCGCACATGGTGATGTGCTTGTGCCAATCCCACAGTTTTTCAGGCAAGCCTTCTCGCAAATACCCTGCCAGCTGCGACTACCCTCACTTCAAAGTTGAGTTACCACATCAGTTTCAGCAGTTCTGCCAAGGTTGCTATCTCTTTCTTCCTAATGCCATGCACAGCCTTCTTAAACTGCTCTACCTTCTACACAGGTAGCCTGCAGAGACCCTCTATGGTATTGATTCTGATACCGAGGAATGTCAGGCTTGTTGTTGGCCTAACCATTTTATCTTTTGCCAGTGGGACTACTAAACGATCCGCCCATTTCTCAAATTCACTGAGCGCTTCCTCACATCCATCTTCACCTTTCTTCCCGAACAAACAAAAAATTGTCCAGCTAGTTTGCCACTTTTGCCCCTGAATATCTCCTCCTCACTGCTGACTCAATGAAGGTACTGAATAGCTTGAAGTAGTGGCACAAGATAGTAAAGCCCATAGGCATGCATTTGTCAAAGTAGAGCTTATCTTGAAATTGAAGCCCCAGCAACCTGAAACTTTCTGGATGGACTGGCAATAGTCGGAATTTGGACCCAATGTCCACTTGCGCTAAAAGAGCTCCTATGCCCACTTCCTTTACCACGTCAAGTGCCTCATCAAAAGACGTGTACCCCAATGAACACTGGTCTGGATCTAGACCACTGTTTATGGATGTTGCCTTAGGGTATGAGAGATGGTGAATTAATCTGCCCTTCTTTGGGACCATCCCTAGGGGGGAAACCACACATTCCTTGAATGGGGCAACTTTGAATGGCCGCTCTATCCTACCCAGCTTTATCGGCCTCTTAATTTTTTGGTTTGATGGCTGCTGATTTCAGGTTTTTGGAGATCGACCCACTAAAAACAATGTGACTTGGTATCTTGATCCCCTCTGAGAAACCTTTTAAGAGTGTCTCTGTTGCTATTCCGTCATGATATGTGTTCAGCAGGGGCCACAATGTCTCGAACTTGATCGGGGTTGCGGTTGTTTCCATCAACCTAGGTCCCCCCTTCGTTCTGCTTTTTATGCTCGATCTGCTTAGAGACCTGTTGTTCCTTAGTTCCACACCGGGCAGACGTGTGGTCTCTTCCGATTTGCTGCACACGTGCCTGAACTTACAGTTGGCTTCCCAAGGGCAATTACCCTTTTCAAATTTCCAGCAGGTGGTGTCTTTCCCTGATCTTAAACCCCTCAACGAGGCACCACCCCCACCCAAAGGGCTGCCTTTCTCTTTCGCTATTCTGATAACTCCTGCCCTTCCAGCTCGGCATGGGGTGGTAATTCCCACATTAGGGTCGAGAACTCTACTCAAATAAGAATGTCTTTAGGGACCACCGGAAGGCAGTTGGGATTTGCTTTTGTCTAATATTCACTGGAAATTAGTTCCAAATGTTTGCCGCACAGATTGGAAAGGAGCTGCCCAGTCCAGTCTTGTGTTTAAATCCTCCTTGTTTAACCGACGCCTGATCAGAAGAGCGAAGGAATCTGGCCGGGGCATAGCTTGATACTAGTGATTTAGATAAGCAGGTGCCTGGACATAATGCACCTGTGGACTAGCATAGCCGACTTGAAGTAGGTTTGTGCATGAACCAGGAGTCAGTGTAAATCTCTCCTGTGATTGGAGATATGCTCTCTCCTCAGTATTCCTTTAATGATGTGCACTGCATCATTCTGGATGGCCTGACATTTATGAAGAGATGACTTATTGGCTCTGGTCAACAGAGCATTACAATAGTCAAGTTGAGGTAAGATGGTAGCCCACGCTATTGTGACCAAGTTGTTCTTGGAGAGAACGGGCGGATGCTACATAAAAGACTAAGATGATAGGGACATGTCCTGGCCATTTGTGTAACTTGAGTCTCAGCTCTTAGTGTGGGCTCTAGATGCTAGTTATTTTAACCTTATTAAGGGCACGGATCTCATTGTTCAGAATCTTAAAGCTTTGATAATCTGGATGCCATTTAGATCTTGCTTGGCTAGATCTGAAAATCAAAGGTTGTGTTATGTTCCCGTTCAGACAGAGCCAATTGTTTGTCATCCATCATTCTGCCAGGTGATATTTATCTTCGACATTGGCCCTGTAGACTCGTAACTTCCACTAACCTCGAAGACAATTTGCGTGTCACCGGCATAGCTTGTAAAGAAAATCCCTTTATCCTCTAATAGTGTACAAAGAGGTTTGGTGTAAATATTAAAGAAGGTCGGAGACATGCATGCGCCCTGCAGGACGCCGCATCTGATGGGTTCTGGTGGAGATGAGGAGTCCCTCCAATAGAGGCTGGATTGGCGATGGGGACAGAAAAGATTTAACCCATGACATTGTGTCATCGCTGCAGTTATCCAATCCTCCGAAGGTGTTAATCAGGCTTTCGTGGTCTAAGAGATCATCCACCACTGATAGGTCGACTAAGATTCGGAGGCCAGTCTTCTCTTTGTTAAGGATGCTTAGCATGTGGGTTTGCAAGTCAATAAGGGCATCTAAACCCTGACTGTCGGATATGAAGGAGAATGTTAGAATCTATGAATAGTTGAAACTGGGAGGTGGTCACTTTGTCCAGAACCTTTAAGAAAAAGTTGGAATTAGTAATGGGCCGTAGGTTAGAGGCCAACTTAGGGTCCTGACTTTTTTTTTACCAGAGGGGTGACAGAAACAGACTTTATGGCCATGTGTATATGATTGTCTCAGAAGGATGCATTAGCCAGGGGGGTTAGAAATGGGTCAAATACTTTTTTATGCTCTAGAATAAGTTTTGGAGGAAGAATATTTCCTGGACAAGAAGCTGGATGCAGAGACTCAAGTGTTCTTTCCATGTCTGCAAGAGAAACGGGGGAGAAACTGAATTTGGGAAGACCCTCTTTTATGTGAAGAGGGTCATCCACATCAGTTCTAGCAGGAAAGGAAGCTAGGTCATTTTGTGTCTTATCATGTGCTTTTGCCACTTTGGAGGGAAGGCTGTTTGTACGTTAGTACAATCTTGCAGTGACAGTGAAAATGAAAGGGATAGAGAGTTGGGCAATTCCATTGATTTTATGATCTCGAACAACTTCCTTGAATTGTTTGGAGCGTCCTTTATTTATTTGTCTAAGAATTTCTTTTTTGTTGGGATGATGATGTTTAATAATGTTTTTCATGGTTTTTCCAGGCGATTTTATTAGCCTCTGAGGGATTTTTTCAGCCTTTTGATTCTAGTTTCCTTTTAGTCTTTTTTGTTTGAAAATGGGCATTTCTATCTAGTAGTTCTGCCATTAAGCTATTATAGGGGGATACCAAGTGCTCAGCCGTATCCATGTCAGAAATACTCGACATGATGCCTGTAAGGCACTCTTCCAAGTCAGATGACTTTGACTTTAGCTTTTTAATGTTACGACTGAAGATTTTTTTAGACAAGTTACTGATTTTAGGAAGGGGTTCTTGGAAATGAACTTGAAACTCCATCATATAATGGTCCGACCAGACTCAAGGGGAGGTAGAGCCCACCTGCACTGTTAGATTTCGTGCAGCCACCCAGTGCAAAATGTTGTTCTTGCCTGTGGTGGGTTCATTATTACAAACTTGGAAATCCATGGCCCTCATTAGGACCCTGGCGCTAAGTGTTTAACGGCGGCGTAAAAGGCTGCGGCGCCGTTAAACACTTAGCGCCTTACTACGAGGTCCCTTTGCGCAATTTGCGGTACCGTACTTAGCGCCTTCCCCAGTCCCATTGAGCCCTATGGGGCAAAAATGGGAATGGGGAAGGGCCAATGTTCAATGGGGAATTACCGCCCCGCCAACCTTGGAATGGGGTGGTAATTCCCCATTGAACATTGGCAGACTTGTCACGATACCGGCACCAACCATGGTGCTAATAGCGCCATGGTTTAGAGCCAGTATCGTGATGAGGCCCCATATCTTTAAAGGATCATTCCAGATCTAAAGCGTCTCTGTCCGCCTTATTTCCACGTCAGCCATTTAAGTCGCTGAGAAAGAGCGTGGAGCAGTTTGGGCCTAGATAATTGCTCATGATCTGGCATATCTCTTCATTAAAACCTGGCATATCCACATGGGAGCAGTAAATAAGAACAATATTAGTGCAAAAGTGATGCGAGAGGGTTATTTTCAAGCGCACTGTACGATTTTGCAGTCTTGGCAGGTGCAAAGGGTGGGGAAGAGTTTGAATTTACTTTTTGCAAAAATAGCGACACCGCCCCTGTGACCTAGTGTATGGTTCTTACAATTTATGGAATAGCACTCTGGAACTGCCAGTGCAATCATGGGGCCACTGGCCTCCGTGATCCAGGTTTCAGAGAGGAATAACATGTCCCGGTCTCTTTCAAGAATCAGGTCATGAATTTCAGTTGCATGCCTGTTGAATGACCTGGTGTTTAACAAGATCATTTTCAAGGCATTCATAGGTTTAGTTAGTAGATCACTTTTCCTCTGTTCTTCACTAGGAAAGGGGACCCTGGCCGGGAGGCTGTTGTTGGAGAGTTTTGCTTCACAGAGACCCATCCAGTTGCAACTAATGAACACCTTTGTAGTGGCGGCTACAATAGCTCGGATGTTTTGATCCAGGGTGGCTAGCGGGTTGACTGCTATCCAGCCGTGGCTATCTGGGTCAGGGTTGATGAGCTTGAAGTAAGTACTGGTGCATCAGGAATCAGCCAAGTGTCAGGGGCTGGGCCTGAGACCAAGCAAGACTGTGAGGATCACAGAACTGAGGCAGGATTACGTGGTGGCAAATTGATGGCAGGTGCTAGGTCCGGGGATGCAAGTGCTTTAGTCTGCAGACACCTATTTACAATGGCTAAGCGAATAGGCTTTTGAGCCAGGAGGAGCAAGTTGAGTTAATCAATATAACCCATGATGCACACAAAGTAAACTCAAGCACACAGTGTGCTCCTGCAGTAAAGAACAAATTGCTCAAGCTTAACAAAATGAAGTAGGTGTTTTGTGATGTATGCTTAATGTAGTGGAAACGGAACGCCAAGCAGCTCCCAGACTTACTTTGAAAGCAGCAAGACAGGGCAGGCGATTGGAAGCAACAAACGCAACGTCCAATGTCGGATGATGGCTAGCGAAGACCGGCCTGGACTCAGGTGTGCTGGCGCTGGTGCACCTGGTCACCTTATTGGTAGAGCACTGGGGCCGCTGGGAAAGGTAGTTTTTCCCACCCAGCGTTTTCAGGATGACACTTAAGTTTGAAATCTAGATGCTGCTTTACAAGCAAGGTTCTAGGTCCTGCATAGAGTGTAAAAGTACACACATGTGGCTGCTCTGATTCTCCTCAGTAGGTCCACCATCTCCTCCGCACTGTCCATTCTCTGTTGTCACTCCATTCCATCGGTGCCCTCAGCGCTCGTTTTCTTCACAACTTTCTGCTTTGCCTTATGTATTTATGTATTTATTTGTTTGGTGGGTGCTTCTCCTGGTGTTGGCCCCTACTTAGCCAGACCTTCAATTGTCATTGTTATTCCTCCTCATCTTCGGCATTTATCGCAAATTCTGCCTGCACCAGCAATGTGCCCACCTCCAAAAGTATTGGGACGAGGAAGCTCTTCCTATCATGCAATCCTTATTACTTTGTGCCAACCCAAAATGGTTGCTAAACTGCAGCCGCAAGATCTTCTGTGACAAAGGTGCCTGATTAGCTTCTGTGCTCTGCTGGGTAAAATTGAAACACTTACCCATGTTTCTCGGCAATGTGCCTCATGTCATCAGCACCTTGATCTGCTTCCCGATGTGCAGCACGCTCAGCGCAATGCAGCACCTTTGGTTCCAGGCTCGCTCGGGACTCGCCTGCAGTCTCCCGGTCCCACCGCACTGCTGCATGCAAATCAATCAGACCAGGGACAGAAAGGCACATCAAATGGGAATATACACCGGCCGACAGAAAGGTAGGCTTTGCTATCCATGCCCTGAGCAGGGTGCAGGCCGAGTACAATAGGGTAAAGTCTAATCAAATTGAAATGCGCAACAGCACAGCAAGAGGGGAAGGTTTGAAGCAGCATGCAAACTGCAGTTCCCAAGTCCTGTGCGACAAATCTTCTCCTGCTGCAGGGGGAGCGATTGTGTAAAGAGACCCCACCCCCTATGCAGGCATTATATAGAGGCCACCTTTTATGGCCCTATTTCCCCTTCCTGGGGAGTCACCAGTGTTAGGGAGAATTCTAATAAATGTGCTAATTCCCTTCACCTTAGAGACCCCCAGCAACTTTGCTGGATTTTGAGGACTTGATTTTTTTTACCTGGAGAGAGTGTAAGCCTTTTTTCCCACTCTCTCATGTATTTTGATATGTCTTTTACTCTTGTGTTCTTCGATTATGGGGTTTTAGATGGTTTATAGGGAAAACATCGAGAAAAAAAATGTCGAACAACAAAAATGTGGAAAAAAATGTCGAAAACAAAAATATCGAAAAAATATACATATAACAGAAAGAGTCAATATGTTGAAAAATAAATGTCGAAAATAAGTAGACAAAAAATAGTACTATACCAATATAAAATGTCATAAATAGTACCGTTTAATGGGGGGGGTTCCCCCCAACCCACCCTGAACCGACATCCCGCGGCCACCCACCATTCCCCCCCCTGCCCACGAACCACCATCACACCCCTCATATACAACAGAAAAGGGTAGAAAGGGTTAAGCACATAGGAGACAAACACGAGTAAAGAACCTTGCATAGGTACCAAGGAACGAATAACGGTTGTGAAAAACCGTCATTACTTGACAGAACCACACTTGAGATCGGACTGCAGGAACTTGAACAGAGTTTTTTCAGAATAATACAGGTAATAATAACATAACTAACATTTAACTAAACATTGATGTATCTTAACCATAAAAAAACGTGTGACAGGATTGATAAAACAGTTAATTTTCCACATTATAAACAATGGAGAACAAGGTGGAGTTTATCACCAAACAAAAAGGAGGAAAACAAATGATTTTGAATGGTTATATTTTCTATAAAGAAGCCGAGAAAAATGAACGCACTTATTGGAAGTGCGCAGAGTATGGAAAAACAAAATGCAACGCAAGAGCAATAACTGCAGCTACGAATGTAAAAACCAAAAATGAACACAACCATCTACCAGATCAAACTAACATCATAATTGAAAAAACAATTAATTAACTAAAACAAAAAGCAATAGAAAGTCAAGGAGAAGCGAGTGGGTCAGTGATTTCAAGTGTTTGTGATAAGTTAAAAATTCATATATCGGCACAATTACGAGGAGAAAAATTAATAAAACGTACAATAAACTGTACCAAACAATAAAAGGAAAATCTGCCACGGCACCAATGGTGTATTCAGGAATGGCAATACCATAAGTGTTTAAATTGACCGCAAATGGAGAAAGTTTCCATCATGCCACACTGGAAATAAACAATGAAAAAATAATAATTTTTTCGACCGCTGCCAACTTTGTACATCTCAGTCAGAGTCAACATTGGCAAAGCGACGCCACATTTTAAGTGTGCCCACAACCGTTTCAACAATTTTTCACAGTACATGGGACAATTAATAACAAAATCATACCACTTGTATATGTTTCAATGCCAAGAAAAAATGAGGAAACCTACAAAATCGTGTTTAGCAAAATTAAAGAGACTGCACCTGATTCCCATCCGAATACAATAATCATGGACTAACAAATCACACAAATTAAGGCATTTTCAACAGTATACAAAGAAAGAAGGGTACAAGGATGCTTTTTTCATTTTACACAGAACATATGGAGAAAATTACAAAAACTAGGGTTAAGCACGAAATATACAGAGGACAGTTCATACCAATACGACATAAAAAACTATTGCTTTGGCTTTTGTAAAAGAGGAACATGTTGTATATTTTTACGAACATTTGATTGAAAGTACATACTATAAGAATCATGAAGAGGAAAATTCAGACTTATTGGACTATATGGAGAAAACTTGGATAGGACAACTGACACGTAGTGGAACACGACGAAGGCCAAAATTCCTTGTAACATTATGGAATTGCTACCAAACAACATTAGAAAGTGAGCCACGTACCAACAATGCATTAGAAGGATGGCACAGCAGATTAAATAAAAATGTCAATATCAACAACCCAAATTTGTGGCATTTTTTAAGAGAATTACAAAATGAGGAACAGCACCAAGAATTTCGCATGTCTCAGACAATTTCATTAGCAAACCAAGAACCGAAAAGAAAAAAATACAGAGATTACGAACAAAAACTAGAACAAATAATATGAGAATTTGACAAGCACAATAAAGAAAACTTCCTCAATTCCATTGCATTTAATTTAAAATGTTTAAAAAAACTTACATTTCAGAAGCAGCTACGATCCAATGTGATTTATCCAAAAAAACCAAGCAGAAACTCCATAAATCCAAAGCTGCAGGACGTAATCCATGGAAAAATGCAAAGAAAAATCCAAGGAAAAATCCAAATATGAAACTGGAACAGTGCAATCCAGCACAGATGAAAAAGTGCAACTCCATATTAACCAGAAGAAAAAAAAACAGAAACCACGATGCACCGGAACAAAAACCATGAAAAATCCTTTAAATCCACGTATTCCAATGAAAAAACTCTGATAGGTCCAAAAAAATCCAGGAAAAAAAAGAAAATCCCAAAAATCCATGAACAGAGCAACGGAGACGCGAACGCTAAAGAAACAGTTTGGAAATGAACTTTAAAAATGGCGCCTATGTACACGTACGCACACGTAACGTACGTAAATAAACAAAACCAAATATGTCAAAAAAAGCATTGTGCACATAAGTAATACAATAACGCCATCTAATGGACGAAATATATAGTACATGTTCAACTTGCAAATAGCATGCTTTTTATTTAGTGTTAAATAAATATATATTTATTATTACATTAAAAGTTAAATAAAAAAGTATTTAAAGATAAAAATATAAAAAGTTAATATACATTGAAAAGTTAAATAAATAACTAAATATACATATGCTTACCTTGTACATTGCTTTTCTTTATATTTTTAAAAAACTGCAATTAATATCCTTACCTTATACAATGCATTTAATATTTTTGAAAAAATATAGAAACAAATTCGACATTTTATATTTTTGACATTTTTTTCAACTAAATATTTTCGACATTTTGGCATTCGAAAATATTGCATTCTAAAAAATGACTGCACACCGTTTTAGATAACTCCATAGGCATCATCTTTTCATGGGATAAACTACTGTTTCCCAGAGAATGTAAAGTTAAATTGACTTTACTAGTCTTTTTAAATTCCTAGACCCAGCACACACTATCTTACAATAGAGTGCACGAGGGGTTACATAGTATCCTCTATATCTAGAAACTCATGTAGCAGTCAAATGCTACCCTTTTTTATCGAAATGGCTGGTGGCAGTGGTTTTACAACAAACTACCATGATTTTTCCCGACCGTGAACACCGGTAGCTAAAAATCGCGGGAGCCATGTTTATCCAGGTGGTGGCTAAACCCCCTTTGTTTAAACAGGTCCCGGTCTTCCTTTTTTGCCATTTCTTTTTGGAAAGGTCCTTCTAGAGATTGTCTCTGCGTGCCAAACCAGGTTTGGTCCCTTTGTTTCTATGCCTTTGGCGGGCTTCAGGACTGAAGACCGCCTATGGCGCTTGAGTACCTGGGGTGGGAAGGAAATGAGGGAGGTGCCAGAAACACCCTGTGGTTAGTCTCCTAGGAGACCCACATGCACCTTGGCATGATTGGCTGGCTGACTGTCCGGCAAGGACAGCCACCCAGCTTGGTGAGTGGCAGCTAGGCTGGAATTAATGGAAGAAAACTGTTTAAAAGGCGAGTCTCTTGGCTTGGAAGGCAGAGTCGACCACTGGAACGAAAGAACCGAAGACGAGCTGGAAGAGGACGGCTGCTGCAACTATTGGACCGTTGGTTTGCCAGTGGAGCCCTGCTGCAGGTCCGAATTGCCAAGTTCATCTCGACAGAGAAGCCCTGCAAGGACGTCTTACTTCTTATTTTGAGTTGGTAGGACCAATCAACTCGTAAACCACCTGGACACCATTCTCGGAGCTGGTTGTATTTTCCTCAGAGTGCTGCTGGAAACCGAATAACCAGGGAGAAGGACACCAGCTTGTGTGCTTGAAGACAGCTACCGGAATCGAAGAATTGCCAGTTTGCCAGCTTTGTGACCAGTCCCCATGTAGTGCAGGAGTCCCCCGACGTCCTCCCTCTTGTCCACATGACTGGGGCTCAGGAACAGCAAGATCTGCAGGAACTGCCAGGAACAGAAGTGTTCAGCTGCATCTGTTTCTACAATATAAAGTACTGTGACAACCTGACCGAGAGAACTTACCTCTCACCGCGAAAGTTTGTAGAACTTTAGCAACTTGCAGGCCTAGTCAGCTTGTGACCTGACATATGAACCTTTCTTCCGTGAACTACTTCAGAGAACCGTGGCAAAGACTTTTCCGTTTAAATACCAGAACCGTTTTTACCTATACAAGACACTAGTCCATTAATTTTGGCCTACCTATTGCATTGAATCAACTCTTCTGGTGAACTCAAACTATTTGCACTGTTTAAGAGTAACTGTAATAGTCATTTTTATTAATGTATGCCTTTTTGCTCCTACTTCAAATGCACTGAATGCCATTTTTTCTCCTCCTTCAAAGTAGTGTAAATGTTTCAGAACCGGTTAGTGTGAAGTATTGTAGTATATTTTTGTGAGATATTGATTGCCTCCTTTTAGTGAATGTTTCCTAACTAACTATGTAATACATTAAGAAGTGTTTTACCAAGAAACCTTGAGTTTAAGTGTTTATCTGAATACGTGTGATTGTAGACTTCTGTGTAACGTCACTACAAGCTCATATTCCCTCTTGAGATAACCCTGGCTGCTCAGCTCGCTACCAAAAACTGTGTGGTACAGACTTATACCAAAGGTTGGTTTTGCTTACACCTGTAGTCCTAGTTGTGTGTAGTGGTACCAGAGGGTACTGCATTCAAACTTTGCCTAACAACCATCTTGGTGACCCCCTGCTTCCTGTGTCTTCCCCTTGCAGCAGAAGGACGGGGTCGGTGGGACTCTGTGGCTCATGTTACGCTTTGGTGCCCAAAGCCTCTTTTAGGCCGTGCCATGGGTAGAGTTTGATACAATCCCAATATTTTGCATCTGAAAAGCGTTGTTTGTTCATTTCTTGTCTCCTTTTTTAGGCTTGCCCCAGCAGAGAAGCTCCCATTTCAAGATCATTCTGTGGACATGGTTACTGCTTCAGCAGCTGCCCACTGGTTCAACACTGAGGAATTTCTAAGGGAAGTGGATCGCGTCCTCAAACCAGGCGGCTCCCTGGCTTTCTACTGCCCACTGCCACAATTTGATCTTTGTTATAAGGATTGCTCTCAAAGGCTAACAGATACCTTCGTAGCGGTGAGAAAATACAGTTTTCATTTTTATCGCTGCTAAGGCATTTGTGGCCCTGTGGACGCAATGATTCTTCTTTTAGGGGCAGAACTAAGATAATGATTGTCAGGATTGAAGTCTCGGCATCCCAAAATTTCAGCTTTTCAGGTTTTTAAAAGTAATGGTGAGGGAAATGATCTTGTATTAAATATGCAGCTTAGACACACATGATGAGATGCAAAGAAAGATGCTCCTTATGCCTAAGGTGTGTTTGAATGTGCAAATGTAGGATGAGCACATTCCAATGCCCAGGTTATTCGCTTTGTGCATTTGCTCATAGCGGAGGGTGTTTCTTTGCCTTGTCAAGTGCATTACGTGCTCATAAACGAGATGCACTTTAAAAAACACATAAAACCAAGACATCCTCCAGCTCCTGTTTGGAACAGCACAGGAGATGCGTGTTGCGTGACAGTGTCTGTCCTGTGCCTGTCAACATTTTCTTAAAGTGTGACAGCATCGGTATGAACCACTGCTTTTCCACTTGTATTTCTGTCCCTCGGATAGGAATAGAAATGCAGATTTCTTTTTCTCACATTTCAAAGTGACTGTACCTGTTAGGGCTTGTATCTGTGAAACGTGCTCCCAGTAACCAAATGGCTGCTGGGACCCGGTCAGGAATGCACTCCTGACAATAAGGTCTGCAAGGGAGCAGGCCAGCACATCCTATATGCTGCTGCCCTGCCCCCTGACATGCACAGGCCACTTTTGAGAGTAAGATGCCATGTGTACATTTCTGAAATTAACGCAAATTAAATTCATGTTTGGGAATATGCCTTACTGTGTCATAATGCAGGGAGATGGGTGGGAATAGAAATGGCGCTGTGACTAATAGGGTGCCTATTTAGCACCTGTTCATGAATGGTTGCTCCTGCCGTTCACACTTAATGCCATTCTTGATGTTGCATCTGTTCTAGCCCAATCTACAAGTGGAAAAATACAAGGCATTGCTCTGCTACACAAAGTTAGGATCTATAACTAAGTTGTACCCAGGCACATTGCTTATATTTGTACAGCAAAACACATCTAACACGTCGAACCCTAGCATGAATCACTAGGGCCAGGACCTGTAATGTGCCCAAGCCTACAAATTCACTTTTCTGAACCGTGTGTTGCAATCCCTTGGTTGTATTGTCTAACTAAAGACAACTTTAGCTCTCTGGGAGAGCTCTCGAAGATGCATATTAGAGAAGGGACCCTGCTGCCAGTCAGGTGCTCTGTGATGCATACTGGTGAAATCTATGTTATAGTAATGGAGGCAATGGTAGTGTGTACGCTAGGGAGAGGCTTTTCAGAGTTGCTTTTAAGTGCTAACTTTTGTCTCTGTGCTCACAATCTTGATGTTTTTTTTTTTTTTTTTTTACGTGAGCTGCATTACGTTGTCTTGCGCATCCCCCAGTCACTTGGCCCAAAAAACATCAACTAAGTTACTCAATCAAAAAAAAGGAAAAGTCCTCAATACACAGCTCTATGGCAAAGGCATCAACCCAGAGGAAAGGCGAAGAAAGTGAGTGAGCAGCCCGATGAAACACTTGTGTACAGGCGCGCTACACATGACTTATCATATAACATCAATGTGGACCTTTAATAAATATATACTTTCTGAGCCGGTAAGATCACTTCAAGGGGAATGCCATCTCCTCATTTACAAACTTCACAAAGCGCAAGAGGAATATTCACAAAGCACCACTGTTAAAATCCTCTCTGCACCAATCACATGCCTTGAGCTGAGGAGATGACACTGGCAATCGAATGTTAAAAGAGTTTATTTGAAAAGTTAGCAAAAATGTACATTTGAAAATGATTTAGCTTTTCTCCAATACTACTGATTAATTGCAAATGTGATAGTGTTGCATCTCATACCTGCCTTGTTCACTGCTTATTCCATGTCATTTACACATCTCTTACTGTTCAGACATGTCATTCCATGATGGCTGCCACATTACAAATACTAAGACAAGCACCCACTCCTTTTAATCTCTGGCTCGTATGAGCGTGTGGTCACTCGCCACCAGACTAAAGAAAGTACACTCAAGGGAGGAGCCCTGGTGACAATCTTTGCGTTTTCAGGCATGACCACTGCATCCTGCTGAAAGGCCTGCTTTATCGACTGCTAGAGCTGTGCTGAATGTTGCTTGAAAGGATTTGTTTTGTTTCCTTATGTCTATACATATTTATTTGCCTTCTCCTTTTATGCTGCATTACACTGCATTTTTTTGTTTCATTTGGGCCTTATGTGTTTCCACAAATAACATTTCTAAAAGGCATAAAAAAACCTTCCGTCCATCAGGCTGAACAGAAGCCATTTTACCCTTTCTAACATTCTGTCTATGTGTGTGAATAATAGATTACACATAGTGTAGCCTCATTAGAAACAGTTACTAGGTATGTAGGTCTCTGTAAGTAATCATGGCGAACTTTGCAGTGCATTTGGAGGTGCTGGTCGAACAGCTCAAAATGCTCTGCTCAGATCACTATAATTTAGCAATAATCCTTTGTTCTGCAGGCTTCACTATTAGCACCCGTAGGCAAACCCTCGAGGTGCTAGTAGCAAAAGAAAAAGAAAAAAACTGGCCTTGCTGCTTCGTTTGCAGCAGCGGCCGGGATTAGACAGGGTTGACGTGGAAATGCAAGGCAGAGCTCCACTCGGCATCCCTCTTCCATTTCCATGGCTTCAACAGAAAGTTGTGCTTGCCCGGGATCCCAGAAAAGGTAAGGAGCGAGGGATGAATTGGGGTGGCATTCTGTGCTGTGTGCTGCGGGTTCTCATTGCTCTCTCTCTGACCAGCTTAGTTAGGTAGAGGACATCTATTTGGATGTCATTGGAAGTCTCAGAAATAATTCTGGTTGTGGGGGTAGATCTGTAAGTGTACACCATATCCTGGTTCCACATGTTCCACTGAAGCCCTTCTTCTGCTTCTCTGTGCCACACTGATTATCACTGGAGCACTGAGCTGAGCATCATGCAAGAGGCATGTCCATGTGTTACCGGGAAGGGAGACATAGGTTCAAGGGGGGAGGCTTTATGGTGATCTCCTACTTTGACTCTTGATAGTCAACTTTTTACTTTGTTTTTATTTAATATGTACGTGTGTGTTCAAGTGTATGCGTGTGTGTGTATATGTGTGTGTGTGTAACGGTAGTATGAGGTGGGGTGTTGCGAGGGGTAGGTGGATATAGGGAAAGTCCCCCACACAAGTCGATTAACAAGAGGCAAAATAGAAGACCACAAATTAATTGTTGTTGATGACAACGCATAGGACCGGTGGGTGGGGTCACTGGAACGACGCACAAGTGAGGAATATGTTTAGGGGGATGGAATTAAAATAGCCTGACCAACTACTGTATGTACCATTTTATGCTGCATCTCTCTGTATCAGCACACTGGGTTTATGCCATCCTCACTTCCATTGACCCTCTCTGCCCGTTCACACACATGATCTCCCCCACATGGAGTCATAGCCGATTTAGAGAGGTGCCTTGTGTGGTCAAGCCCACCATTCTAATCACCACACTTGGCCTTTTTGAGCACCTCATTACCCCATTTAGCTAATTTACGTCCTTATACTGCATGGCTTATGACACTATACTCTTCCTTATGCTGCAACACTCCACAATGTGCATCCTCTCATTGCATCACTCTGTGGCTTTTTGCTTAACCCTATCTCTCTGATCTGTGTCTCTCTATGAAAATGCACATTCAGCTTTTCTTCACAGTAACACATACACGGATGTTAGGCAGAATCATATGCAATACCCTTTGGGAACACCACACACAATTAAGACTACAAGTGTAAGTACAATTTCACCTTTGGTACAAGCCTGTACTACACAGTAAAGTGGTAGTGATGGCTGAGCAGCCAGACTTATCTCAAGAGTAAAGTGAGCAGTACAAGAGTTTGCACAAAGGACAACAATTAGTATTGTTCAAACAAACACTGATTCAAGGTTTCTGAGAAAAACAATATACATTTATTTACACCATCATTTATAAAACAGTTCACTGTCATAAAGCAGCAGAAAATCACAGTCTTAATATACTACAACAACACCCAATCAATTCTGGACAAGTTAAGCTCAAAATGAAGTGTAAGCAAAATGGCACTCCAGCAATTTAAAAGAGAGAAAAGACAAGGTTATCCAAAATCAATAAGACCAACAAGTTATAGGCAGGGCAATCTAGAAAAGACTACTACAACTACGATTCAAGTCAATAGGTCTGGGCAAATGGTAATGATTCAGATTCTTTGCAGAGGATCACACAGTTCAAAGTAGTTAGCGGTTAAGTCTTTGCCAAGAGTTCAAAATGAAGTTGGTCGGAGGAAAAGTTATTTAAAGCAAATTCCCTGAGGCCGGATGAGCAGGAGCCCACCCCCTCCGCTCCTCATGCCAGCACAGGAGGTCTGAGGCACCGAAGGACTACTTCTAATGAAGTGCTGCTGCATGCTTACTCTAATGTAAGTTGAAATCAGACACATTGCCCCATCCCGTGTCCTAGAGATCATCTGCAATGAAGCATCCGTTCCAGCAACCCCTTAACCAGCTGAATCGATGCAAGCCGATTCCGAACACCGAAACAAAATGGCCGGCGTCATGATTGCCTAGCAACGAAGGCCGACGCTGGGAAGGCCACGATTGGCCGCTGCTGCTATTTCCTGGTGTGCAAAGCACCGGAAGGCGAGAGCCGGCTACACAACCAAGGGACCTATAAATATCACGAGCCTGCCAGCGCCCACATCCATTTTGATTCCCGGAGGCCGGATGGGCAGGAGCCCACCCCCTCCGCTCCTCATGCCAGCACCAGAGGTCCGAGGCACCGAAGGACTACTTCTAATGAAGTGTTGCAGCATGCTCACTCTAATGTAAGTTGAAATCAGACACATTGCCCCATCCTGTGTCCTAGAGATCATCTGCAACGAAGCATCCGTTCCAGCAACCCCTTAACTAGCTGAATCGATGCAAGCCGATTCCGAACACTGTAACAAAATGGCCGGCGTCCTGGTTGCCTAGCAACGAAGGCCGACGCTGGGAAGGCCACGATTGGCCGCTGCTGCTATTTCCTGGTGCGCAGAGCACCGGAAGGCGAGAGCCGGCTACACAACTAAGGCACACATAGTAAGGCACGAGCCTGTCTAAGCCGTCGGCTAGACACGCTGCCCGAACTGCCCCTCATCTTGTAAGTAAGTGAATGCTTACCTCTATACCTGCAATCTAACACTGTGAACGACGCACCTGTTATCCTGTTAACCCCAACCACTATCACTAAGAGCCCTGTGGCGCTACGCCCGCCCCCAACCCACTGACTCTCTCGAGACTCTACCCGCATCATACTCCGCCTCAGGCAGGTATTCCGCCTCGCGCACCATGGAAGTACAGTGTAAATCATGATATTGTTGTTGATTACAGTATTCAGCTCGCATAGCCTATGTGCACCCCTCTGCTCTCATATTGCTAGTAATCATGTGATCTTCGACTCGTTATGTTCCAGTGCCCCACCGCTCGTGCTGAAATATGCTTCCCTGCACCTACTGTGATTTGCAAATCTAGCTGTCCTAGTGCCCCACCGCATGTTACCTTGCATCCTCCTGCTAATGTGCGGCGTGCAACCTCAGCCTGCCATTTTCAGTTGTGTGTCGCATGGAGTTATTTAACTCCATTTGATAGGCTGGTGCATCATGGTCTCTAACAGTCCACATGGCTGCTATCAGACCACTCTAATTGTGTTGTGCCTTATGGTCGCTTACTGACCACTCTAAGTGTGTTGTGCCTTATGGTCGCTAACTGACCACTCTAATTGTGTTGTGCCTTACGGTCGCTATCAGATCACTTTAATTGTGTTGTGCCTTAGGGTCGCTATCAGACCACTTTAATTGTGTTGTGCCTTATGGTCGCTAACAGCCCACTCTAACTGTGTTGTGCCTTATGGTCGCTAACAGACTACCTTGAGTGTATTGCCCCTACGGTCGCTAACAGCCCACATAGTCACTATCAGACCATCTGCTCACCAACAGCCTAATAGCCACAGATTCGCCTATGTACACTCACAGTATCCTACTCACAAGATTACTGCCCACCCTTCTCCTCCTTATACGGTACTCTTGGGGGACCATACTCAACCACACCACAGCCCCCCTCCACTACCCACATCCATACCACACCATAACTATGCCCTCCCTCGCTCACCACACCAACCTTTACCTCAACAACCCAGCCCTTTGGATCCAACATTTTGTATCTAGACCTCTACCAAACATACCATGCTCTATCACCCTGAGAAATGCCAGACTTGGCTCTCGACTCACTCACGCCTCCCATCATTCGGCGCATCTTAACAAACTGCCACGGACCTGCACACCGTCCACACCTACGCCTAACCCTTCACCACTTCACTCTTACCTCCCTAACATGAGCAATATCAAGGATGCGTTAATCAATGCCAGATCACTCACGGCTCACGCCCTTGAAGTGGCTGACCTCATCCTCGACCTCGACTTCATAGCAATTACCGAAACCTGGCTTCACGCAGCCTCAGGCCCACTACTCTACCTAGCCATCCCTCGAGGTTATAACATTATCAGACATGACCGTAATTCTAATCAGTCCAAAGGTGGTGGCATTGCCATTATCCATAAAAATGCTCTAAACTTCCACCTCTCTTCCGCGCACCACTTTTCCGCTTTGGAAGCACTGACAGCTAAACTAGCCATTACCCCTAACCATTCTATCACCTTCCATCTACTTTACCGGCCACCTGGCCCGTTATCCACCTTCGCTGAGGACCTCTCTAACATCATCACTCTCAACACCAAAACCAATTCCCAAGCCACGATATTGGGGGATTTCAACCTAGGCCTTTCTGACCCCAAGGACACTGCTGCCATGACTATTGATAATATGCTTATGAATGCAGGATTCACACAGTTCATAAACCAACCTACCCACGCCAAGGGCAGAACCCTTGACTGGCTAGCCGCCCACAATTGTCCCATCAATATCACCTCCAACCAACAGTGTTCATGGACTGACCACAATTTAATTACGTTTAACATCCAGTCCAAACCGGTCAGCCCCCCTCCTAGCATTTCACCTGCTACGGCCACTCGTAATAAACGTGACATCACTCGCGACAGACTCATCCCACTCCTCCTCCCTGCTCTCAATGACCAGGCTCACACATGCTCCGACCCCACGGCACTGGTTGACACCTTTAACCGCGCTATGCAAAAAGCCTTAGACACCATCGCCCCATCTAAACTGAGAAAATCCAAACCTCGAGCCCACCTGAACTCCTGGTTCACACCCCAGCTTAGAACCTTGCGCAAAGAAAAACAAATTGCGGAATCACATTGGAAAAGCAACCACTCTCCAGCCAACAAATCGTGTCTACTCCTGGCCACCCTTAATTACAAGGAAGCCATAATCCAGGCAAAAAAGATAAACGCATCGAACAAGCCAAGTCCAACACCAAAGAATTGTTCAAAATCCTAAAAGAACTTGAAACTCCTGTTACTGCACCAGACAGCTGCACCAAAGATAGCACTTGGTGCACCAAAATCCAAGAGGCTCTCCTAGGCAAGATTGCCACTCTCCAAATTAAAATCAACAACAAACAAACCAGCCTACAATCCAACCCTCAACCTAACCTTATACCTACCCTAAACCACTCCATCCCAGATTCTCTGACTCCTTTTAGCTTCTCTCCACTCTCCATTTCTGAAGTGGAAAAGATCATCGCTAGCCTTAAACCATCCAACTGTCAAGGCGACCTTTGTCCTGCACCCATTATTAAGGAAGCAGCTCATGACCTAGCACCATTCATCACTACGTTCATCAACTCTTCCTTTAGTTCTGGGATTGTACCTGACAACCTAAAGGATGCGTGGGTCATCCCTCTCCTGAAAAAACCTACCTTGGACCCCAGCATACCCACAAACTACAGGCCAATCACTACTGTCCCATTTCTACTAAAAATCCTCGACCGAGCTGCTTATCTACAAATTCAAGGTTACCTTGAATCAAACAAACTTCTGGGACTTAGGCAATCAGGGTTTCGGCCACGCCACGGCACTGAAACTGCCCTTATCGATTTAAAAACTCAGATTGAAGATCTAAAAGACAAAGGCAAACTTGCGCTATTACTTCTTCTGGACCTCTCGGCGGCCTTTGATCTTGTCAATCATGAAATTCTTTGTCACCACCTCAAATCAGCGGCACACTTCTTAGACAAAGCTACAACCTGGATTAGTTCCTTCCTAGACAATAGATCAATGCGCGTGTTCTCTCCACTAGCAGCCGCCCCACCCGCATCTGTCTCTTGTGGCGTGCCTCAAGGGTCCTCTGTCTCACCCACATTGTATAACGTGTTCACTAAACCCCTTTTTCGATATTCTGGACTATCTGGGTGTCACTTATACCAATTACGCTGACGACACCCAGATACTAATCCCTATCACAGGTGACTACACTACTGACTCCCTCGCTATCAATGTCATCTACCAGGTCATCCAAGCGTGGATGGCTCAACACAGACTCTGTCTAAATGATGAAAAGACAGAGCTCCTCATTCTTGGTTCGCCACAAAAACTTACCAAACTTGACCCTGCATTTAAGTCCTTCACCATTAATGGGAATACTATCCTAACTGCCAAGGACACAAAAACCCTAAGGATCTACATTGACTCGACCTTATCCTTGACTAGACAAACCAATTCAGTCTCATCCGCAGCGGCTTATACTTGTAAGCTTATTACAGCCTGTTCCCCTTTCCTCTCTATAGCTAATTGTGTGACCCTGGCTAGGACCCTTGTACTATCAAAGGTTGATTACTGCAACGCCCTTTACCTAGGCACTAATCGCTGTAACTTAAATAAGTTACAAATTGTCCAAAACAATGCGATCAGAGCGGCCCTTAATATTCCCAGGCGCCAACACATAGCTGACACTAGACGTAACCTTCACTGGCTCTCAATACCACACCGAATTTCCTTGAAATCTCTGGCTCTTACCCATAAATGCCTTCACAACCATGCTCCCTCTTACCTGGCTAACAGATTTGACCTCCACAGCTCCACTAGACCACGCAGAATGGCCCAAGCCAACTGCCTTGCCATCCCACGATTCAATCTCCAGAGATCAGGTGGAACCAGCTTCCCCATCATGGCAGCCAAATTATGGAACTCACTCCCTAATGAGCTGAGAGCAGAACCTTCCTTTCTGAGATTCAAACACCATACCAAAGTTTGGCTGTCCTCCCAAGACATCTAACACTGGGCTTACTGCTTAACTTTACTTTGACGTACCCCTGTATATACATTCTCCTTGCCTTCTTATTGTTATTACATTGCTTGTAAACTTTGTAATATACCTGTAAACCTTGTAAGTACTGCCCTGCCTGCTTTCATCATGTTGTATCTAAGAGTTGCGCCCGGTTGCCCCTGGGCCTGGTGCGCTATAGAAATAAATAAAATACAAAAAAATACAAGAGAAGGACAAGCCTTCGAAGAGGTGAAAAATTTCCTGCACTTTCACTGTGGTTGGACGGATGAACGACCAAATTTGCACAGTACCTTTAAAGAAGAAGAATGCTGTAGCTGAGGAAGTTGTTCCTGGGAGTTCCTGCAGGCACACGGTTCCTGAAGCTTCCGTTGTGGGGACAAGAAGGAGGACGGCTGGAGAGTCCTGCACTGCCCAGGGAAGTAGCCAGCAGCGGAGCAAAACGACAAATAAAATGTGCCCCCCTTAAAACCCAAACTGGTTCTCTTCCCACTGGCTATCCGATCTACTACATCGATGCACAGCAAATTCGACAAGGATGAGGTCCGGTGTCTGGTGTTTGGCAAGCTGGTTGTTCCCACCAAGCTCAAGGGGAGAAGATTCCTTGCAGATCTCCTCTGTCGTCGAAGTTTCAGGCAATTCGAACCTGCAGCAAGGCTTCAACGGGTGTCCAGTAGTTGCAGCAGTCGTCTTCCTTCAGGTTCTCGTTGGTTCTCTCATTCCAGTGGCGACTCTGCCTTCCAGTCACAGAGACTGGCTTTTTATGCACCAAATCCCCCATTCACATGGCCTGGCTGTCAATCACACAGCAGGATGGCTGTCCTGGCAGGGCAGCCACCTAGCTAATCAAACAAGAGTGCGACTTGGGTCTCCAAGGAGACCCTGTGCAGGGAGCCTCAAACCCCTCCCTCACATCCTGCCCACCCAGAAACTCAGGCGCCTAAGGAGGGCTTCTGTGCAGAAGCCCGCCAAAGGACGGCAAACAAAGGAACCAAGCCTGGCACTAACAGCCCTCTTGAAATTGAGGCCTAGTGCTGCCTCAATGTTTACTGCGCCCAGCCCAGTCCCAGGGAACAGTGGGGTCTGCGCGTTTTTGGGTTCACAACCCAGGCAGCTATGTAGAAGGTCACTATACACGGGGTATACAACTCTCCATTGTTCTTATCTTTAGTGCATGTAACCCGGAAGGAATGTGCTCTGCAAAGCCGAGGGAAGGCACAGATCACCCCTTAGAGAATTATCCCATGGGTAGGTGGTCGAGGGCTTTAAGCCCTCACCATCCCAGAACTTGAGTTATCAAGGCCCAAGCATTTGATGACATCAGCAAGACCTGGCCCCTGGCCGTAGAACTGTCAGCAGATAAATTGATTAGGTTGATCAAAGGAAGGCAGTGGGTGACCTCAGCCTTTGATCCTGGTTATTTGTGCTGCGAGGTGCCAAGGGGGAGAGCTTCAAATCCATGCCCAGGTGGGAAGGGAAGGTGATTAAGCAAAGGGTTTACATCGTTTGAGAAATTATTGTGACCTCAGAGTATTCACTGCACTCATGTCCTCAGTACCCGGTGCATATCACTTGAGGAATTGGTGGGGTGACAAATTGTAAGTGTGTAGCCAATCACACCATCAACAGCCCAAGGTGAAGAGGAGTCAGCCCCACGTGGAAGAAGATGGACAGCAGCAGTCGGGACTAATGGCCTGGAATTGCTTATGGAGCAGGCTGCCTATGTATAGGGTCACACCAACCAGCTTCATGGATTTGTTACCTATGTAATCTACGTCACAAGTGATGGCATCTGTTTTTGAAACCTACTGTCTTGTTTGGATTTGGCAGTGTGCTCCGTGTTGGTAGAGTTTGTTGCTGTCACATGGTTTCATTGTTGTGCGATTAAACCTTGTTCTGCTTGCAGAAGGTGTGCTGGTCCTTTTTTCCTAACGGGTTGTATTTTCTCTCATGTGTGAATTGGAGGGCTCCCATTCACCTTGTAAGGCCTACACCCCTAAACAGAGTAAACAACTAAGGAGAGGGTAACCAACTACATACACAACCCTCACTCCCCGATGGCTGCCATATGCCTAGCTGCTAGCACAGAAACACTAACCAAACCACAACTAAGTTCTCCTCTGAAGTCCTGTCACACACTTCCACATCAACGGTAACCAGACCCAAATCCTAAGCTCTTACCTATGGAAAAGGTCTCCCAATTTTCTCTGACAAATCCACACTGGGTTTGGCAGAGAAATGCAGGTACATCTTATAATTTCCTCTAAACTGAGTGTTTCTACTGATGGCCACCCAACGTTTTCTCATTATTATATTGATCATAATAAACTTAGAGACTACCTACAAAATGTTAGAGTTAGACCTCTCAAGTTCATTAGCTTCCTTTCTTAAGTTGAAAGGAAAGGAGGGGGTTCCAACTATGTTTTATCACTTATTTGAGACCTAACCACATGTCAATAAAAAGCTTTTATCAACCAAATAGCTAAATGAGCAACCAGTCTAATAAAATGAAGCAAGGATTCATAGTGTGCTTGGGAGACCTACATTTCTAATTCAAATCTTACAATTCACTCTCATATGATAGCTTTCTTGACATTGAAGTTTGGGTTATATCAGATCTCCGAACCAGCAAACCCCCTTGCAATTACCCCCTAGCTGACTCAGTAGCTGCAGTTATTTCATCCCAGGTTTTAAAAGCATGCAATGAACATAGAAGATAGCTCAGCTTGTACTATGTGCAGAAATGTAACAAGACAAAACCTTATTATGTTTTATTTAATCTTGTGGCTTGGAATACTATTAAGTCATTAAACATTGTAGAAGGTTTGGAGTGTGGCCTTTCCACCTTAAATTTAGGCATTCATTTAAATAATATAACACACAAGTATGTAGGTAGGGTAAGCCATTTAGTGAATATAGCAGTATCAAGTAATCTGAGGGCTTTGAGATCGTCTGTAATTAATAAACCGCATACCTTATCAGAATTATATCAAAAACACTTACCACTCTTCGAAGCTTGTTCAGAAGATTTTACTACTAATCTTCCACTGCAATTCTGTGAGAGGTCGGTCACTGCTTCTCGTACACATGTATCTTAAACATTGGCCTTCAAGGTAAATGTTTATAACGGCAGGGCAATGTGGCTTAACAGTGAACACAGAAGAGCAGAAAGAATCATAGAGGAATTAAAATGTTTCAAAGGAATGTTGTAGCAGAACAAAAAGAGGTACAAAGGACTGGCTTCCAGAAAGCAGTCAAAATATTCTCATATTTTCCAAAATTTCCAAAAATCCTTCATACTGCAGCACAAACAAAACACTAATTGGACATTTGGCATATTGTAACCAAAGACACTAGCCCTGATCAGGATAACTTTGGGAACAACATCAGTTAAATGAACGGGATTGAACAATTCTAGACATTATATACGTTTGATAGATCACATGAGCCTATTAATAAACACACCACAATAGGGGTTGTTTGTTTGTCTAAAGGAAAGCTTAATTTGGGTGACATTTCTTTCGTTTTTAAATGCCAAGAGATACAAAAATCGTCAAAATCTGAACACAAAAGCAAAGACCCTGGCACACATAATAATTAGCCAGTGGATCTGTTTAAGAGTGACCCAGTTATTTGATTTCAGTTTTTGGCTACATGTTCCAACAAAATCAACACTATAGATGAGGCGCTGGTGAAACGGGACATACCTACAAAGGATCCTTGGCTAAAATCTATTCTAACATAATTTTTGTTTAGAGTATAGAAATGGGCAGAGGAACCGAATATATTGACAAAAGCCCAAGTAAGCTTCAGAAGAGGCATATCCATCACTGATCAATCTTTCAGATTTTACAAAAATTGTTTGACTTGCAGATGACTGACTCTCTGATTCGCTGCTCCTTTTGTGCTTTGTTAGTCCTATTACAGTTTCATATGTGGAAGCCCTTTGACGCCCATGGGATTAATCGCTCTACAAATAAATAAATACATAAATCTATTTAGCTTTTATTGATCTCCAAAAAGCCTTTGGGCCTCATTAAAAGTATGCTGGTCCGGCATAAACGTGCCAGTAATTCTGCTTACTGGCGCGTACCCAGATTGGCATACTCCAATTTTGCCTGTGGGTTGCCTGATTTACCTCCAGCTTAGAGCTGGGGATAAGTCGGACACCCCTCTGCCAAAAAACAGCGGTATTACTGGATCCCGGTATTTCCGGGATCCAGTAATTGTCATGACACCCACACGTACGACCCAGACCACTCCGCTTGATACCTGCTCCAGACGTTCTACGTGGGTTCGCTTCTCCAGAATTCACCACGCGCGGAGTTCCGCGCTGGGAAAACATCAATCAGGCTCCTGGCGATTGTGGCCCCGATGGCGATGGGGTGGATCAGGAAACGCTGTCACTACTTCCTGGTCACGCGCCATCCGATACCGGTCACGTGATACTACGAGATTTCACCCAACAAATCCTGTTGCCGCCTGCTGCTCCTCTGTATCACGTGACATGCCATGCCGCCCATGTGACCTGATGGAGATGCGGTCACATGATCCGGTCTCCGGCATAAAGGAACACTGATCACGAACTACACCACTTCTCAGCTGATCAACAGTGTTCGAGTGGCGTTTCGTTTTGCTTGGATCCCGTTCTTCTGGCTATTAGACCTTGAGTTTCTGGAATTGGACTGCTTTCGTTTTTTCCCTTGGATTTGTTGCTTAGAACTCTGTTTTCTTGGATTTTGACCTTGTGCTCCGTATTACCGGACTGCCTTCGCTTGTACCTCGGATTTGGTGTTTTAGAACTTTTGCCCCTCAGGATTTTGGATCTTTGGCTCACGGATTTAGGACTGCCTCTGGATACCGTTCTGCTTTTGTGGACTCTGTCCTTTGAACGCTGTGCGCTACATCAGGTGCTTCCATCAAGGGGAACCAGGCTACCCGCCCTCCTCTGGGTGTTCTACTATCCTCCACCACCTGTGGACTGCCCGCTCCCTCCTCACACTGCAACATTGGTAGGTGCTGTTCTTACTCCCTTCCTACTATTGCCCTTCATGATTATTGACCTTGTATTCACGATTTCCTAACCTGCTTCCCTTGCAGCTATCTGATACCCGCGCTCCTGCCTCTTGTGCACCTGTGGTCTCAATAACTGGTTAGGGAGCATTCTTTTGTTTCTCCCTGACCGGTGCTTGGGGACGGAGGTGTCCATAGACATCGCAGTAATCTCGGCGTGACAGACTGAGAAGCCTTTCTGCCTTGGTTATGGATACCGCTGCCGGGAACCAGGTGGCTGCTTTGGTCCAAGCCATCACAGTCCTTAGAGCAGACATGTCAGCCGCTACAGCCGCCATCCATCAGCGGCTGGACACGATACAGAGCGAATGTCATGCGCTTCCCCCTGACCCTGAGTTTGGGGATGCCCCCCCAGGGGGCCCCACCTGTTCCTGCTCCAAACCCTACGCCTGTTTATGTCCCAACTCCTTTTCCCTTGGCCCCTCCCGAGAAGTTTCAGGGCGATCCCCGGAAGTTCCGAACCTTCATAAATCAGTGTAAGCTCCACTTCCTGTGCTGCCCACAGGCCTTCCCAGACTCCACTACGAAGGCAGCATTTACACTTTCACACTTGGGGGGAATAGCTGCCGCCTGGGCCAACCCATCACTTGAGACCAATAGTCCTGTGCTATATGATTTCGACCTATTGATCACGGAAATGACCAGGGTTTTTGATACCAGGCATAAAGCACAGGCTCAGGACTTAGAACTCCTTGAATTGAGCCAGGGTAAGACAACACTGGTCGACTATATTACCCGTTTCAACCAGCTGTCGGTAGAGACAGCATGGCCAGAAAACAAAAAGGCTGTGGTGTTTTATCGTGGTCTCAATGATGCTATGAAAGATGCATTAGTGGTAATACCATCCTTACCAGACCAGTACCCCGAACTCGTGGATTTATCCCTGCAAGTGGATGCCCGAAGGGCCGAGAGAAGACACGAGACCGGGAAGTCTGTGCCCTTCTCAGCCAGCCTGCCAACCAACAATGCTCAGGGCGGACCTATGCAGATAGGTGGTATTCGCAGTCCTATTACAGCCTCAGAAAGAGAGCGACGTAGGTCCTCCAATGCATGTTTCTACTGCGGCCTGAATGGCCACTATGTCAGAGAATGCCCCCGACGCCCCAAACCTAAGTCATCGGTTTTTCAGAGAGCCCGTCCCTAAATGAGGGGGATCAGACGGGTTCACCTTCTCTCCCCTCCTCAGAAACAGTCTCAGGACTCGTCGGTCCCTCGCATATTCAGGCCCTTCGGATTTCTGTAGACAGCACTCATCACCAAGTACGCTTAGCCATCGACTCTGGGGCTACGAGTAACTATGTAGACATAACATTGGCCGCTTCTCTCAATCTTCCTCTATTAAACAAGCGGCGACCGGAACCTGTGCAAGCTGTTGATGGGTCTTCACTCATATCAGGTCCAATAAAACAACAAACCGCACCTTTGACTCTAGTCATTCAGGAAACACATAGAGAAACCCTTTAATTTGACCTAATTACTACCCCACAATTTGGGCTCATACTGGGTCTCCCATGGCTAAGAACTCATAATCCTGTCATTGACTGGACATATGGTAAATTGTTTTTCGAGTCCGACTATTGCCAAAATCACTGCCTGGTGACCACTGATCCGGGGACCTCTCCTTCGCAGGTATTAGGTGCATTGGCCCATCTCCAGCTTAATGACGAGCAAGCTATGGATTGCGAACCTCAAGGCCCTGTCGTGGGGGCCACTGTTTCTGGTATTCCTATAGAGTACCAGGATTATCTTGACGTCTTTGATAAAAGACGAGCTGAACATCTCCCGCCACACCGGTCGTATGACTGCCCCATCGACCTCATTCCAGATGCTGTCATACCTTGCGGTCGAATATATTCCTTATCCCCTACGGAATACCAGGCCCTGAAACAATACCTGCACACCGCCCTGAGGATCGGGCACATTCGCCAATCCCAGTCTCCCGCTGCGAGTCCCATCTTTTTTGTACCCAAAAGGGAAGGCGACTTATGCCCGTGTGTGGACTATCGTCGCCTTAACCAAATCACTATAAAGAATCGATACCCTCTTATTACTCCACTTCTGGACAACCTAACTCATGCAGTCATTTTTTCCAAGCTTGACCTCAGGGGTACCTACAATCTGGTACAAATAAAACAAGGGGATGAATGGAAAACGGCCTTTTGTACCAGACATGTGTTGTTTGAATACACCGTCATGCCCTTTGGTCTCTGTAATGCCCCCGCGATGTTTCAGAGATTCATAAATGACATTTTCCAAGATATTATGGATGCATACATCATAGTATATCTAGATGACATCCTAATCTATTCTTCATCCACCGCAACTCATGTAACCCATGTCAAAGAAGTACTCCACAGGCTCAGAACCAATGCCCTGTTTGACAAACCCGAGAAATGTTTGTTTCATGTCACAGAGGTGGAATTCTTAGGGTTCCACATTACTTACAAGGGTCTCGTAATGACTTCAGCTAAAGTCGATGCTGTTCTGAAGTGGCCAGTACCTACCACAGTCAAAGCCTTACAATCATTTCTTGGGTTTGCAAACTTTTATAGGAGATTCATTGCAGGATTTTCCTCCATCGCAGCCCCCCTGACTAGCCTTACTAGTCCACAGGAACCCTACATATGGACTCAGTTACAAGACAAGGCATTCGAGACAATGAAAGCTGCCTTTACATCTGCCCCTATCTTGCAACATCCAAACCCTGACCTACCTTTTGTGGTGGAAGCAGACGCTTCCTCTTTCGCTTTGGGAGCAGTCCTGTCCCAGAATTGTCCTGCTACGGGATTGCTGCACCCTGTTGCTTATCACTCACGTAAATTCACTGCTACTGAACAACACTATACTGTCACCGAAAAAGAGCTTTTAGCAGTCAAAGATGCATTCCAGGTATGGAGACACCATTTATTAGGGGCCAAACACCAGATCACAGTGTATTCTGACCACCGTAATTTACAGGACCTAGCGACCCTTAATGTGTGAACAGTCGGCAAGTCCGCTGGCATTTGTTCTTCTCTTCCTTCAATTTCATACGGCAACGTTCCGGTACAGGTCACAGCAAGGCGGATGCCTTGTCGCGTTTGCCGGGTGGTGTATCCCTTCCTGTTTTTCCTGAGACTCTGCTTGACAAACATGTGATCTGTCTTTGTACCCTTCCTGTCGACCTTCTTGAATCCATCCGCCAGTGGGTACTCCTTCATGACCATGACACCAACGAATGGGACTTAACGTTCCATGAAGGATTACCTTTCATGCAGGACAGGTTGTACCTTTCCACTCGGGACACCCGTATTCAGGCACTTGAGTGGTCACACGATGCTCCAATTAACGGACACCCTGGGCAGAAAAGAACTCTTGCATTGTTGCACAGATGGTGTTGGTGGCCTACCATGCGCAGAGATGTAACCACCTATGTCTTGAACTGTTCCATCTGTGCTCAATGTAAAAACAGGAAGGGACGCCCCTTAGGACTGCTACAACCTTTACCCATTCCTCCGCGTCCCTGGCATACGGTTACCATGGATTTCATCACTGACTTACCGAAAATCCAAGGCCATGATACGATATGGCTGGTGGTAGACACATTCACCAAGATGGCGCGGTTCATTCCTTGCACCGGTATCCCTACCGCCCCGACACTAGCCAGGTTGTTTTTTCGATCCATTTTCTGTCTTTTTGGGTTGCCCTCTGTTATAGTGTCCGATAGAGGTTTGCAATTCACCTCCCGATTCTGGCGCACCCTCACCAGACTTTTGGGCATAGATGCCAGGTACTCATCCTCTTATCTCACAGTTCCTAAAGCGACTCTCGGACTGACATGAAGTACGAAGTCTGGACGGTCCTGCACTGCCCAGGGAAGAAACCAGCAACAGAGCAAAGCAACAAATAAAAGGTGCGCTCTTTAAAACCCAAGCAGGGTCCGACCCTCCTGGCTATCTGGTTCACTGTAGCTCTGTACAGCAAACTCGACCAGAGGAGGGAGTCCTGGCTTGTAGTTCTGGTGAACTGGTTGGTCCCACCAGCTCAGGGCAAGAAGATTCCTGGTAGATCTTCTCTGCTGTTGGAGCTTGAAGATTCGGACCTGCAGAAGAGCTTCACCGGGCGGTTCAGTCATTGTAGGGGTCCTCTTCTGTCAGCTCCTCGTTGTTCTTTCGTTCCAGTGGCGACTCTGCCTTTCCAATCACAGAGACCTCCTTTTTATGCAGTTTTCCCCCATTCACACAGCCTGGCTGTCAATCACACAGCAGGGTGGATGTCCTGGTGGGACAGTCACCTATCCAATCAAACAGGAGTGTGACTTGGGTTACCAAGGGAACCCATAGCAGGGGTCATAAAACCCCTCCCTCGCATCCTGCCTACCCAGACTTTCAGGCGCCTAAGGATGGCTTCTGTGTAGAAGCCCACAACAAGATGGTGAACAAAGGAACCAAACCTGGTTTGGTGTGCGGAGTAAAACATGAGAAAGACTTTTACAAAAAGAAATTGTGACTAAACCTAGCCGGATCTGTATAAAAACGTATATGGTTTCGCGGGTTTAAGTTTGAGGCTACCATGATAGCATAAAAGAATACCAGGGTTATTTAAGATAACCGTGGTAGGAAAAATAGGGTAGTTACCACTGCCACCAGCCATGTCTTGATGAAAAGGGAGTGAAACAATGCTCCAGGAGAAACAGAAAAAAAGGACAAGCATTAACCCTTTCCAGTAGTCTATTTAAGATAGTTTGTACTGGGTCTGTGGATTTAAAAGACTAATAAAGTTGTAATGGCAACTTTACATGTTCTGGGAGACAGTAGTCAGTCCCAGAAATGGAGTCTGAGTTGGGAAGTCTAAAAAACAAACCTGTTTCACTGCACTGAAGGTGCTGTGTAACACACAGTAAAAAGATGATGCTGAACACATACAGCAAAACACATGTAAGAGTGGGAAAAAAGGCTCACACTCTTACCAGGTGAAAACATTAAATCCTATAAATCCAGCAAAGCTGCTGAGGGACTCAGTAGGTAAGGGAAATTAGCCATTCAGGAGAATTCTCCCTAACACTGCCTAACACAAAAATCTATCTCTCATAAACTTCTATACCACATTTTCATTTCTTTACTCTTCTATACCCCTATCCACGTGCAGTCCTCACATCCAATCCAACAACCTTCACACTCATTGCATTCCAAATGACTAACACAGATTAGCACACAAATACACACGTCCTCATCCCTTTTCATTTACACCCACACAAACCTCATACCTTTGCGCTAAATCACACAATTACAGCAATCACTGTTTTTCTCAACACATCATAATATTCCTACTTATTCAATCACACCATTAGTGTTCAACACATTCTACTATGAATACTTTATTACCTATTCCCCATCACATACATATACATATGTTATACAAAACCACCTGATTTCAATCTCATATTTATCCAAGCCCATCACACATGTACAGCCTCTTACACCTACAACCTTCCCAACCACACCTATCATTCCACTACACAATCGCACACCACTCTATTAATCTGTAGAATAACAACCACACACCCATGCATTCTACAATTTTGAAACACAAACTTTCTTTTTTCCAAACAGACAGAACAGAATGCCTACTAAACCAACTCTGTAAAAAACAAAGAAAACATAGATCAGATGAAAATAAGAACAAGTCATATAGTCATCCAGCTCAAAAACAACATAGCCACAGTAAAACATGACAGAAAATCTATTTAACAAAGAAATGTCCACCCAATCTTATAAAGTAAGCCAAAAAGCCACAATCTATCCTTAAAACTACCGTAGAAGACTAATCCTCAAAGCTCTAATTGACATTGCATTTCGTGTTTCTACTAAAGAAAACATTGTTTATATTAATTTTAAACAAGAATAAAACCACTAACTAAATGAATCAATTAATTACAAAGAATACTTCTAAACATGCTCAATGCCAATAAAGATACCTTTTCAAACTTTTATGAAGGTGAATGGATTCACACAAGCAGCACAGAACCATATTTCAATGAAGACGCTTACAAACAAGAACAAAAAAAACAATGGCCATAGACAATAACAGGCGAGGCTATGAAGTGATAGGAAACAACATTATGGCAAAAGAAAGCCTTTTAGAAGAAACTTCTCCAACAAACCATCATCCAAATGTTCCTTTTGTCCACACAAACCATTCAGTGTACAAATGGATATGTAGCTCCATATATAATGTGCACCAACAATCCTTCAAATCTTTACAACAATTCCTCAAGCACTATGTGAAATTAAAAGACAAAAGTTGAATGAAAGCTTTACAAACCAATGACTCCTGCCCAGTACGAGGACTTTCATTAGCATGCATTTCTGGAACTGCTTGCAAAAGCACCTTCTGCCACATTAAAATTTTAGAACAACACCATTCCGCTATACGAAACCTTTTGCCTAGACTGTACTATGCAAAAAGTCCTGCTCTAGAACTGCAAAATGTAAATTATATTCTCCTAGATGGAACAAGGAATGAACTTCAAGAAATAGAACACATCCAAAGTACATTTTGTGGAACTGAAGCTGACTTAGAAAATTCAGCAACTTTAGAAAACATTACTGAAAACCTCACAAACACCAACCTCCTTACAAACACATTAAAAAAGAAAAGCACATTTTGAAAACACATCTGCTGAAACATCAGACAAAGTGTGTGTATGTTGTCACAGAACCTTTCATGAAAGAGCACAAAAATAGTAGATACGGCCTGCAAAATAGAGGACAATGAGGAATCCCAATGGTTCTAATTAGCTTGATATCTAATAGCAGAAACAAATACAAAATAATTGACTCTTTAATAGTTTGCACATACTTCAATGCATAGCTTGACAACAACCAAATGCCATCATGTCCTATCACTAATAACTTAGAAATCTTCCCACTTCCAAAAGCTCTCCAACAACGTAACTTGTATGAGAGCATAATAATCCAAACAGTACACCCATTTCACGCTATAATGCGCCTTTAACCGAAAACTGACAAATTGCCTCCATCCAAGTTACTAGAAGGAATTTGTGGCAAAGTATTATATTTGCCATTAGATCTCAAAGAAAATGTAGAAATTCTAGGAAAACGATGGCCAATATATCAATCTTTTATTGTACTAGTGAAAGCTGGCATTCCCCTCATTTACAATGAAATAATAAAATAAGAGACACTAATGGACACACCTCAGAAGGGAATGAGACCAGGACCAATTGCGAGTGAGGTAAACGACAAGACTTTATATAAAGTTAAAATACGGCACGCAGAGGACTCTGCTACTACGAGAGCCCTCTGCCCAAACAACAGAAAAAAACACATAATATTAAAAAAAAACCATCATCCACAGTAAGTAGTGCTCATTGGGCAGAGGGGACTGGACGTTATGCTTTGTGTAGGGGTGTTGCTTCAGAATTGGTCGGCTTTGGATTGTAGCTTCTTAGAGCTTGCAGGTCAGCTGGGCTCATCTGGGAGGGGTGCAGGGACAGGTGATGCCCGCGTCACTGTATTTCTTACTATCTAAATCATTGCCCTTTTGGGCGCACACATTTTAGTATTATACATAAAATTCAATGCACAATATATACATCATCTAAGCATTTGACCTGAGCCACCCTGAGTGAGAGTACATTGGCCCAGGTGCCTTATCTAACACAGCATTTCAAAAACACGTTAATCGAGCATCTCTTAGAATCTAATGTGGGTGTTTTACTCTTTGTTAGTACAAGAAAAATATATGGCCGCATGGGATTAGTGACATAGGTGTGAACCGGAGTGGCACATGGGCTGGGGGCATGCAACTGTTATATAAAAGAAGTGTGGAGTTAGGGGGCTTGTGGTCTATATTTCCTTAGAACGGGTCTGCTAGTGCAGAGGCAGTTTTGTGGAGATAGATGTTTTTATGTGTCATTCAATGGCTACCTCACACTGGCCAGTGGTGCTCTGTCAACCGCAGAATGAGCATATCATGTGCATATCATGTGCATCATTAGGAATGAATGGGGGCCTGGGAGACCCTTCCTCCCTTACACTAGTTAATGGTATACCAACAAAAGACAAACAATGTTGGCAACAACTAGTGACTTAAACAAAGTTAGACAAGCCCTACAAATCTACAATATTGGCAACAACTAGTGACTTAAACACAGTTAGACAAGCCCTACAATATCTCAAAGAAAACAATGAATACTAGCAAGATATAAACATTGTGGAAAACATTAGAGAAACCACAACAATAATTGAAGATTCACCACAAACTGGCCAATTTGAACGTGTAGATCCTGTTACTGCAGTCAACAATTTAGACCAGTATACAATTCACCCACTACATTCCAAATACACCATAGAAGATGAATTACAAACATGAAATGTGCTAAGACAAATGATCCCCAATGAGCACATAGGAGAAAAGTGTATAAGCATGTTGTTTTCCCCTACTCTCTCCTATAGGAAAATGAGGAAGATATGATGAAAGATCCACACATATTAGTGCATCTGAATATCACTCTTTACAAATGTATTCTGAACACCCAAGATTCAGACAAAATGTAGAATACATTTTCCACCTCCTGTTCGAAAGTGAACTAGCAACTCCATGTTATGTAGTTGCACACAGATTAAAAACAGGCTCTAATTAATTAAACATGTCCGCTAACTAACTGCTTCAAAAGTTAAAAGACTATGATTACGTTTTGACGTCAACTATCAAAAATGTCTTGGCAAACATGCATGGTACATACAAATACTGGTTCTGATATCGCACTGAGGTACATTGTATGCTATGGAACCTGGGCCCACCCATATGGTTTGTTGCTTTAAGTTGTGCAGAATATGCATGGGAGGACGTGCATGCCTTCTTATGCACTGCAAACCAAAAAGAAGAGGCAATAGATATAACAACACTGGGAGAACTCTGTTCGCTTGATCCTGTCAATGTATCAAGGTACTTTCACCATCGCTTCATTGCCATGCTGCCCTTCATTTGCAATAAAACTACTACTCCACTCGCAGAAGTAGAACGCTTCTCTTGGAGAAAAGAACACCAATTCAGATGAGCACCACACATCCAGATGCTTTTGTGGATCAATGATGCTCCCAGATTTGGCCATGACAGTGAGGCCACTGTTTTATAATTTATTGAAAAATACATTACCTGTGACATCCCTTCAGAAACCAGATATACTGACCTGCGCACACAAATCTAATGCTTCCAAAAACATAGGTGTGGCAAATACTGCTGACGTTGATATACAAGCAAAGTTAAATACTATACCAAATGTCACTTTGGCTTCCCTAGACCAGTTTGCACAAAAGGACAAATAAATAGCTTGAAGTCTTCTGTTAGACACAGTGTAAAAGGAAATCCCCATAAAGTATACAACATTAAAAGGGAAGAAGCATCCAAGTACATCAATTATTACAATGTAATCATTGCCCTCTTGTGGAATGCAAATTTAGGCATATAATACATTGCAGGCAATTCACCTGCAGTTGCAAGACATGTCACAGCCTATCTTACCAAAGCTGAGAAGACAGAGCTAAAAGACCTCTGGGATGACATGTCATCTGACAAATCACAAGAATTGGGCCTCATTGAGGGTCTGGCAGTAACCGTGCCCGTAAGACCGGCAGGTTGCCACTCGACCCGTAATGAATTACCAACGCCTGACTTCCCGATGCCACCGGGCTATTCCGAGTCTCGCGGGCAGGAAATCAGTTGTAGTGTCCTGGTCCGGAAACAGCTGTGCCGGTAGACTTACCGGCACTGTTGTTTCCGGCCGGCACACTCATAATGAGGTCCCAGTACTTATTTCTGGCCGAATTCAATTCAAATTAAAGCACTATAACAAGTGTTAATTTTTAACAATAGAAAGAAATCTTGGACAGTGAACACCAACAAAAGGAAGAGATTGAACTTCTACTATTTATTTATTTATTTTTTATTTCTTCCATTTATAAAGCACACTAAGCAAGGGGGCAACAAGGCACAGTTACAACCAGTTACACATATGAAAAAAGAGATCAAAGGGACAAGAGTACAGTGTTCGGACCAAGTTTATGCATTCCACCATGTGTGGTTATGGAAATAGCCAGGTTTTTAGTGATCTCCTGAATACCCAGTAGGATTTCTCCACTCTCAAGGAAGGGAGAAACTGAGTTCCATTGTTTTTGTGCAAAGGTAGGGTAGCTAGCGCCATCCACTTTAGTATGTTTGAATTTTGGATGCAGTAGTTTTTTGCTGTGGGGTTCTCTGCGGGGTCTTCACGACTGGTCTCTGATGATTTCTTGGGTGAAAAAGGGAGGGGGCACAGTCGGATAGACATCTGTGCATGATGGATGGTGATTTGAAAATAATGCACTCACTGATTAGGAGCCACTGGATATTTTTCCAGGAAACAGAGATATGTTTGCGTCTTGGGATATTCAGTGCAGCTCGAATGGCATTGTTTTATATCACCTGTAGCACTGCAATGCTGCAGCAGGAAGTGCCCACAAATAGAGCATTGCAGTATTTCAACCTTGATCCTATGATTAACCAGGCAATACTGAGACAGCTGTCCTGTGAGAAGAAGGGTCTGGCATCATTAATCAGCTTAGTTGTGTATGCCGAGGAGGAGGCAATGGCATTCACTTGCCGTGTGAGTGAGAGACTAGAGTCAAGTTATATGCCAAGGGTTTTCGCTGAATATGAAACAGGGATTTGGATACCATGTGATGAGTGGCCATCCATGCCTGTATTATGGAGTTAACATTGTTTAGTGCTTGGGTGTCTTCAAGGTAGTTGCCAGACAGGGCTAGGAGGACTTGAGTAGCATTGGCAGTTTGTGTAAGAGATGCCAATGGGGTCGAGTAGATCATCGAGGGGTCTTGTGAATATGTTGTAGAGTATTGGGGACACACAAGAGTCTTGGGGGACTCTGCAAGGACTAGGGGAAAGTGGGGCACTGTAACATAGCATTCTGGGTAGGGCCCTATCACTGGGGTAAACATAGTGCAGCGATACAGATGGATTACATGACTGACTTTAATTGGATGCCTGTGATCACCTTTAGTGGTTGGCTCATCCCCACGCGATGTGCTAGCCTGAATGGTGTAATTACTGGGGGCATGGGGTGACTGGGAGGCAGTGCAGGTGAGCGGAAGGAAGCGAGAAAGGGTCAGGGGGCAAGGTTATAGCAGAAACCTCTAGGTATTATAGCCTTACGTTTCTGGTGATGGCCACTGCAGAGGCTTCTTGATAGGAGGGGTGAGTCCAGTGGTCCTTACCATTGAGGATCAGGCAGATGGTAACAGGGGTTGGGGGTGGTGAAAGGAGCTCCTTCCAGTCCACTCAGCCTGGACAGGCACATACATACAGCCTTGGAGTCCGGCTTCGAGAACAGCTGGCTCCACCTTCTGGCTCCGCTGATTGGTGCAGTTTTCATCATGGTTAGGCCAGTTCAAATCTGTCTTGTTTGTGGGTACTGTTCCTGCTTCAGTGGAGCCCAGGAAGGGCTTCTTTTCTCTTAATCCTCACAGCATCAGCCATCTTTGGCTGTATTAGTCCTGCATTGGATTCTATGAGCCTCGGTGCACAATGCAAGTCCATCTGAGTTCTTGCAGACTGTGCGAGCAGATCCTCTACATTTCTTGTGCTGGGTGCTACTAGATAAAGACACTCCTGAAGGCAGTCAACCTTTTCTTATAGGAAGTCAAGAATAATTTGGAGAACCACTCATTCAAAATTAAGCAGAAATAGCCATGATTGTGTTGGAAAATACCATCTATCGATCGAAACAATATGAAGAACACTTGTCAGTGCTCAAATAACAGCTAAATGATGAAGAACTCACCATTTTCTAGAAGTCACTGAAGAAACAGAACATGTTTTAAACATGAAACTAAAACGTGTAGCTGTAAAAATTATAAACCTCTGCTTCTGTATGTAAATGGTGAAGCTGGTTCTGGCAAAGTGTTTTCAATTGAAATAATTGGAAAATGTCTACAAGACTTAACAAACAAATGTTCAGCTGTTGTAACAGCCCCCACAGGTCTAGCTGCCCACACTATAGGAGGTGTAACTTTACACTGACTACTTATCCTCCGAATAGAACAGCAAAACAAATAAGAATACTGCAAATTTTCAGCAGACGTTGCTACTGAAGTATGCACAATTCGGAACAAATGAAAGTCCTCCTGATTGATGAAGTAAGCATGCTTTACACCCTCATGCTCCGAATACAAGACGTTTTAAAAACTGACTATGAAGAACTTTTTGGAGGAAATGTGTCAGTCTGCAGACCTATGCTAACATTTTAAAAAGCATTCTAACTGGTCTGCTCACAAACGATGCAAAATCCATCTTAAAACCTAGACTAACCCATGAGCTATATAGAGAAAAGACATCTGCCCCTGATGCATCATTGAATAATTGTTTTTATTTTTATTTATTTGATTTAATTGCATTTGCAATTTTTACAAAAAAGAAAAGAAAACCATGAACAGTGTAGGGTAAAACCCTACACTAAAACCTCCTTCATAGTTCATATTTCCAAAGGTTCACACACTGAATTCCACGTTTGCAGTGCTTTCTATTCCTGGAGTATAGTGGTCGATTGGGTCTGAGGATAAACGTTTCTGATGAACAGGACCACCGCAATGACCCATGATGTTTTCTGTCCGCTCATCAGGGCCATCCATCTGTGTTCATCATCCCAAGTTTGAAGAGTATAAAAGAGGGGAGACAGAAACTGATTTCGTGGTTTAGATAGCCCAGGGCATCCAATCACTACATGTTTGATGGTCTCCACTGTGGTTATGCTCCTGCAAAATCTGCAGCTGTTTGTCTGGCTTAGCCCCCTGATTGCAAGTATTTCATTTTTTGGAATTAAATTAAAACGTAATCTCATGAACATAGTCCTGAAAAGCCATTTGGGGAATTTTAGCAGGTATGGCCGAAGCTCGTTGAGTTTTTACGGAATCTGCGGGACGTCTTTAACCGATCTTGAAGTGTTAGCTTTATCCAAGGTCTTAATCCAGTCAAGAAGAAACCGTTTTTTCTTAACATTCATCGGGTTAGCAATTAGATCTTCTTCGAAACAACCAAGGTCCTTCAGGAGGGTCTCAATGTTGTTTACCCAGTTGGCCAGTCTCGGAGATAGTTCCTTCTTTATTTCACTGTTAATGATCTTCAGAACCAACAGACAGTTTGAGATAATTATTTTCCTGAATAGTGCTAGCCTTTTCCAGTCGACGGTTGCATGGAGTGATACAAAAGATAGTTCTCTCCGGATCACATCGATTTGAGTTGAGTTAGGAAGGTTTAAGATCGTTTTCCACACGGTGGCTTCAAGTTTTCCCCAAATCCCTAGGGGAATTTCCAGGATGCCTTCCACTCCATACGTTAGTGAAGGAACAATTTTCCCCTTAGGGCTGCCATTAATGAGAAACAACCAAATTTGTTGTACATGAGCTTCGCTTGACTTGCGAGCAGTTTAGCCTTTACTAGTAGGTCTTCAAGTAGGGGAGTCTCTACTAAGCTGTTATTTGTAGTGATACCCAAATATTTAAAAGTTTTAACTTTTTCTATTGGGCTTGATTCTACCATCCATTTTAAAGGCTCTTTCCTGTGGTTTCCTCATTGGAAGCTCATTATTTTTGTTTTTAGTTGATTTATCTCCAGGTGGTTCTGGGTAGTATATCTATATAGGCTGTCTAGCTGTATTTGTAGGCCTATTTTGGTTTGGTCGATCAACATCAAGTCATCTGCGTATACCAGACGTGTCACTTTCACCCCTCCGATTGATGGGGGAAAGCACTCAATGTAGGCTCTCAATGCAGGCTCAAATTGTTTGATGTCCACGGTAAAGAAGTTATAGATGCGGGTGCCAATCGGACACCCCTGTTTAACCTCTCGTTGGGTTGCAATAGGAGAAGATAGGAGCCCTGCACCGTTTAACAAGACTTTAATCTGGGTTCCAGTGTGAAGTGCTTTCAAGGGGCCCATTATTTCCTCAGGGCATCCTCGGATGTCCAGCTTGGACCACAGGAGTTTGCGGTCAACTTTGTCAAAAGCTTGGGCAAGGTCCACCAATGCTACGAAGATCTGGCCTTTGCTTGAGTGGGACTTGTCTTTCATGATCCTCAGGAGCATGATGTTTACGGCTGTACCCACCATTTTGACAAAACCAGTCTGGAATGGATCGATTGCGTTGACTCAAAATGTCCAGGCTGTAAATTTCTCCAACAAAAGCGTCCCGAAGATTTTGCCTATAACATCTAACAATGCTATAGGTCTATAGTTCTTCGGGGTTGATCTATCACCTTTTTTGTGGATAGGGACAATTGTTGCGAGTTTCCATGAGTCTGGTATTGTCCTCTCTTTGGAAATATCACTGAAAAGTGCTCGTATGAAGAGGGACCATTCATGGGGATGTTCCATCAGCATTACTTTGGTTAGTCCATCAGGGCCGGGGGTCCTTGATCTATTTAGTTTCCTTATCTTCTCCAAGATGACTGTACAATCGTAATTGCAAGCCCATGTTGAGGCAAACTCTCTCTTTGGCCTGACCGGTGGAGACTGCGTCGGTTCTGCATAAAGGATGGAGAAATGCTTTTTCCAGGATTGCTCACTCACAGCATTCAGTTGAATGTCTATATTGGATGCCAATGGAGTTTTTATTAAGGCCCAAAAGTGTTTAGCTTTTTTTCTATGGAGGACTCTTAGCATTTGCTATGCATCATGTTGCAATAGGTTATGTCTGTGTGTTATTATTGCCCAAGATTTGTATTTCTTTGTGGCTATAGCAGCCTTAGATTTTAGGTCCCGATTATTGGACTTTGCTGCTTGGCGCTTTAAGCGTATCACCGCCTTTCGTTTCTCCAACAAGATGTGATTGTAAATATGACTCCTCAGGTTTTTGTTATTGTAGCCAGAGATCTTCTACTGAAAGGAACCAACAGTGGTCTATAGTCCGTTGATTTTACCAATCCGTTGCCTGACACTCTTCCGATGATGTAGTTCTTTGTGACTGAAGTCATGTCTTTTGATTTCAGTCGTAGTCTGGTCCCTGCGTTGTTTGTTTCGACTTCCGCCCTCATTGTGGAAGCCCAAGTAAGGGTTTCATGTTTAAAGGTCACTTCCAGGAGATTATGATCACTTTTAGCTGTTCTTATAACGTCATAAGCTTTAATAAGGTGTAACAGATCAGTAGATACATAGATGTGATCCAAGGCAGCTGCTTGTTCTTCGCGTTCCCATGTTGGAACGTTAATCGTATCTTTGGTTACATCCTTTTTTAACTGCGAAGGTCTCTGTCCTTCATCATTCTTGACCATTTGTTGCCCCTTCGAAGCGCAGATATATTTTGTTTTTTAATCTTGTTGTTCCACTTTGAGGTCCCACAGATCGCATTTAGATCTCCGCAGATTAATGTGTGGGCGATCACATGGTTTGAGAATGCGTCATCTAGAGTTGTAGAGACTAACTCAATAAATGTATCATCTGATGTTGCTTGCGAGTTCCAATAACATGTTAATATCAGCATGTGACCTTGTTTGTTTACCTCAGTCGGCTTTCGACTTCCCGGCCAATCGACAAGAATTGCCTGACAAAATAAATTCTGCTGCAAGGTTATGAAATGCTTTATCCCCAGTCCAGATCTTAAGGCTGTCAGGAGCCCAGAATAAGGGCGCCCTTTAACCCCTTTAGCTACTGGAGCTATAATCACTTCATAACCGTCCATGATTGGAGAGTTCGTTAGCCATCTTTCTTGTAAACATAATACATCATAGTCACCCAGGTTGACATCACTTGGGGTTGTAAGATGGGAGAATCCTCTAGTGTTCCAGCAAGCCACTTTCAGGGGTTTATCTTTGCAACTTTGATGCGTTGGAGGCGACTCTGTGAACTCTTTGGTCTTAGAAGAAGTTTCCTTGACCACTTTTTACGGAAGCCTCGGTGGCTATTCTTTCTGTTTGCGAAGAGCTTCTTGAATCCAAGCCCAGTCCTCAACCATCTGCTCTTTAGTTTTCTGACCCGGCATCTCCTCTACCGTCATGGGGTTGTCCCTTTTGTTCTCAGAACTCAATGTGATTTTTAGAGCCTTTCGTGGTCCGACTGGCTTCCTTCCTTCACCCAGTGGGTCTAGGTATGCAGGGTCTTCCAAAAATGTTTGCACATGAATTCCATTGATGTGACGTAGTGACGGCTCTTTATTTAATCGAATAGCCTTCTAAGCCTCAGTCGATGAGATTATTTTTATCTTCTGGACAACGGACTTAAATTTAAAACAGGTTTTTTTTTAAACGGGGCAAAGATGCTTTCATGTATTAGCAAATCTTTTTTTCTGTCACATGCGATTTTGACAAAGATATGGGGTGTTTTGTTTACATATTGCTAACGTTAGTAGGACATTAATGTAATAGCACATTTGGACATGCTCTCCCTACTTTATTTTGCCACTGACTTCTATTGGTTCTTTCCTATTCTGAATTTAATTAATATTACGGTTTTTGACACAGAACATTAGATCATAATATCGGAACTAATCACTTTTTCATTAAACAACACCCCACCAGAAATATGAGCATGGGATTGTACCCATAATTTGAAAGCGTGATCAATAAGGCTAAGAATTGATCAACTAACCCTACACTGGGTAAATTCATGGCAACACTACGGTATAATCTGGAATACTTTACCTGAAAAGGGATTATGACAGTATACTTACCATTTTTTTCTTTTTCTCTTTCTCCCTTGTTGTTTTTTGATTCTCTTGTCTCCATCCTTCTCTCTGACCTCTCCCTCTGCAACACTGGTTTTTTTATTGAATTTTTATTTCACATATGTTCACCGACTTTACATTGATGTATTGTATATTTACAATTTGCTTTGATTGCTAATTTTCCTACCCTATGCATCCATCCCCAAACCGTATCTCTCTGTCTGTGGTGATTTTAACACATTGTTATGGATACATTCTACATGTATTTTTCCTTTCTGTGATTCTATAATGGTTTTCAATGGACGCCTACTTGTTTTTACACTTTTTGTTGTTGCTTGGGCTGGGTGCATTCTGTGAATTAATATATTGGTCTAATGATGTTAATTTCACCAATTGATGAACATAGTGAATTATAATAACACAAGAGCCCTGATTTGAGAAAGGCCAAGGAAGGCCGAAACACGTTTTATCTAAAGGGCAATTCAATAAAACATGTACTGACAATACTTGGCGCAGAATCCTGGATCTTTATTTTTGTGTTTTGCGTACGTTTATTATAATTGAATTTGTCATTGTAAGATCTAGACGAGGGGTGTTGTGTGGACTCTTCTCTTGGGACACCATGTCTAGTGTCTTTGCTGAGCCTTTCTCGATTATAAGACAGTTTGTGAATTTTCCAAGCAAAGTTTGATTTGTAGGGAGTAGTTTGGGCATCTCTGGTCCTTCTAGAGTCATGGTCCTTCGTTTTAAGCTCTTGTTCTTTGATGCCGGTGTTTCAGGGCCAATGTTGCTCGAGGAGGGGAGAAGGAGATCTTATTTTGTCTGTTCATCTCCGTCTCTGCTCTGATAATGTTAAAAAGGTCTCAGAGCCAAATTCGACTGGGCTTCTTAAGTCAGTCGCTGGCAAGTTCAAATTTGCTGAGGGGCACTGCTCACGAGATACTGCTGCATCAGGGGCTCTGGATTCTGTTGCCCAGTCCTCAGTTGGGTGTTGCGATAACTCTAGAAGATCGGTGAGGGTTTCAGAGGACTCACTGGGATGCCTGGTAGGATTGTACAGGTCTATGTTCACTATAGGGGAGCCCATGGTGACCTTTCGAACACTCGACGGGACTTTCACCTTCGATGTTTTCAGGTTGTCGTCTTTACCTTAGGGCTTAGGGTCTGCCCCTGTGTTGACCCGTCCTACTGTGAGAGTCTCCTCACTATGAATGTTGTTGCAGTCGACAGGAGATTCTGTTGGTCTTGAGTTACGTTTCTCGAAGATCCAGTAATCCTTGTTACTGCTTCCTTTGTTACAGACTTCGATTGTAAATTTCCTGGGGGGTTCTGGGAGGACCTGGATCTTTCCCAGGCCCACAGGTTTCAAGAGAACACAGCCATTGGCGGGTCTTTTTACAATTTGTTAATTGTTTTGGGAACCTCACCATTCAACTCTGTTGTTTGCCTCTCTGGACCCTTCAAAACTTTTGCAGGGGGAGACGTTTGCATTGATCTCTGATGAGTATCTCTGGTGAGGTCGATTTGGGTGGGCAGAGCTGTTAACAGAAGACCATTGTTGGAGCCCAAACCCATTTCATATTCCCTTGTTGTTTGACAGCCCTTTTCCAGATGAACACTACTTGGTTCTTGACCTCGGGCTGACAGGTTCTCCTTAGCAGTAATGAAGCCTTCTAAGAGGATTAACTTTGTATGCATCATAGCAATAAGAGTTGTGTGTCATTTATTGTTTCATATGGTTTTGAGAAGGGCGCCAATGAGATGGTGACAGTGGACATGATGGAAAGCAGGTCAGGTTTTCTGGGGGTGTTATTCACACTTAAATCCCGGGGGCCCTCAGTTCTTCTGTCCCCCAAGTTCATAGGCGAGGCACCCAGTTCGTTGCAATCTGAATGAGAGGAGGTTCGAGGCGGAGGATTAAATGTTCTACTATTCCTTCTCGGGGTAGTTGGAAGCTGGGCTCAAAAGGAGGTTTGAGAGCAGAGGCTCATGTCCCCACGCTTCTCGTATGCTGAGGATCTTACTTCTGAAAGTCTCCTTCCGAGATCTAGAGGCTGGGATGGAGTCTGAACCTTCGGTGGTAAAAGTCTTTGTTCAGCTACTGTTTGCATTGGGGTTGAAGTACCAATTTGCATCAAACTTACCACTTCAGGTGGTTTATTGTGTGTTTTTTAGGCTCCGACTTTGCCACCTCTAAATTCAGAGTGTGGGTCCGAGGACTCCACATAGCTAAAGTTTGAGATTCAGCTGGAGGGTTACTTCCTGAGATTCCTGGTTGCTCAGACTCAGGCGGAGTAGCTTATAACTCATCATTCAGGACAGGTTCAGTTCCCTCAAGTAATTCTGCATCAAAGAGTTCATGTGCTGATTCTACAGTTATTTCGTCCCCAATCAATTTCTGTTTTAGGAATTAATTCTTCAAACTTTCAGAAAACAAAGTGCCTTTACCTTTGATTCTTCTGTCGACACGTTTATGGAGCTTAGATGCAGTTGTAATGCTGCTGGCTGATTTTAAAGGCTCACCTTGTTTTCCTTTATCAATAGTCTTTAGGGGATTTTCTAGTGATCGCTGCAACCTTTTTTGGGTGATTTTAAAGGTTTTTTTTTTCCCTGGATTCCCTTTTGTTGGGGTTTTTGTCTAGAATTCCTTTCTCCTTTGCGGAGTAATTGTCTTGTCCCCGGTTTGGAAACACCTGAAGCCACACAGGAAGGTTGAGGGGTCTGTAATGAGTTAGAGCCCGGTGGTTCCAAGACCTCTTTTCCTACAACAGGGCATGGGGGCCGATCCCTATTCAAATCCCACGGGCACTCCCCAGCTACCTCACTGATCGTTGAGGCCAAGTTGAGGCTCTTAGTTTCTCGCACTGGGGGCACTCTTCCCGGCAGAGAACTAAGTTGTTACCTGGCCCCTGTGATTGGCACAGTAATCTTTTTCACCCATTTGGGTGCACCTGGAGGCGGGAGCCGACACTTGCATCAAAGACCCTCATCTAAGGCCCTATCTGTGCCTGTTGGGGACTTGCTTACTTCTTTCAAATACATGGATTATGCTGGGCATTACATCCTAGCGCCCCTGGACTGTGGCATCCCTTCTGCCATCACGTGACTGCTGACTGTTGCTCAGTGGCCTGTTTCATCTCTCCTGGACTCCACCCTCCTCCCTCCAAGCATTTAATTTCCCTATCTCTGTTATCTGATGTTCCCTTATAGGGACAATCTACGTCTTAAATATATTCCTTCCTTTTGGAGCTCCTATCACACTGCTCACATTTCTGTACTGCTGTGCTATATTTAGGTGTGCTTTCTTCTTGCTTTGATTGTGACTCTTAGTTTAAAAATCAAATTGAGGTGTGCTTTCTTCTTGCTTTGATTGTGGCTGTCAGTCTAACAATCAAATTTAGGTGTGCTTTCTTCTTGCTTTGATTGTGATTGTAAGTCTAAAAATTTAATTTAGGTGTGCTTTCATCATACATTTGTCTAGTTCTGCTAGTTAAAATCCTACTTACTCCCTCGCTCTCTGTTTTATTTCTGATCCTTGCTCCTTGTATCCACCCACCTTTATCTCCCACTGTTTCTTCCCATTCCTAATGTGTTTCCTTGTTCCTATTCCAATTGTGTTTCCTTGTTCCCTTACCTATCGTGTTTTCATGTTTGCCTGTGCCCTCCTGTTAACTCCCTCCCGTGTGCCTCAGCTGCTCAGCCTGGTTAAGTGTAGCATGCTCTGTGCCCCCTCATTATTGCACTCTCTATCTCTTCTATCTTCTCCACCTGTTTCTCTATCTTCTACCCTTCACCGCTCCAAGTCAGACAGGAAGAAACTTAAGGAGGACACAGATGGTTCCAACCCAGACCTTTCTATCACTGACACCTACGTCAGTGCTTCTGCCAGAGAGACTCTCACTGACATTCTCTTCGTCGTTCCTTCCCCTGACCTATGGACTCTTCATATGGTTGTTCTGCTCTCTCCCTACTCCGCCTCCAACATCAATGGTGGTAGCCATTGGGAGGTCCTTCTTGACTGCTCCTCAACCTCCAGTGTCATCATTAATGTCTATCGTAATGGTACTGTCTTGGTACAAGGGCCTCAACCCAACCTCCTTCTTTTTGATAGGCTACTCTCTCGACTTATCAACTTTTCAGCTCTGGTCCGACGCATACGGCTGGCCACACCTTGGATGCTCACATCTCCACAGGCATCTGACTCTCTATCCCTCTCACTACTCCACTCTCATGGACTGACCACTCTATTCTTTCCTCTCACTTGAAGCATTCATCTCCTTCAACACAAGCACACCCTGCATTGCCTCCCACGTGAAAGGTCTTCTGACCCAAGAAAAAAGTGTCAGTCGCTGCCTTTGCCTCCACCTACTCCCCTCCTCATACTCCTATGGCTGATTCCCTCCCTGACAGAGCCCTCTCTAACGTTCACCTTTCTAGCTCCAATACTCTCGACATCCTTGCCCCTGTCATGAGGGTCCGACTGAAGCCTCCTAAAAAGTGCAACATTTGGTACGACTCTGGTTTGACTAACCTTAAACACAAGTGCAAGGCAGCAAAATGGAAATGGGGATCTTCAGGTGCACCCTTTTATAAACTGGCTTGCCACCTTCTTCAAATGCAATGTAGACTCTGCATCCAGGTCAAGAAAAGAGTCCATATTCAAGCCTGCATCTCTGCGTCATCCAACAACACAGATCTGACCAACCCTACAGCAGCCGCATCCTCTATTTCACCCACCCACGGGGCTCTGGCACCACACTTCATCACCAAAACACAGGGCTTTCTGTCCTCTCTCTCCTCTGTACCCACTCATGCACCATCATCTCCCGGACCCCTTTTGGCCATGCCACTATGCCCCGTCTTCTCTCCTCCCACTCCCCTGTCACACCTGAGGAGGTCTCTAGACAAGTCCGGTCTATGAACGCCTCTTCCAAACAGATGGACCCTTGTCCCTCCAAAACCATCAAGGACAACGTTGACTCTCTAGCTCCAGCCTTGGCAGACCTCTGCAACCTCTCTTTCGCCATTGGAGTTTTCCCCACTTCTCTCAAGCATTCTCCTATGCATCTATTACGAAAAACTATCGCCCGATCTCCATCACTCCTTTCCTGGGCAAACTCCTGAAGAAGTTGTTATGTCTCAGCTTACCCTCCAAACCGAATCTGTTGGTTGTCTCCATGACCATCAGTCTGGCTTTAGAGCATCCAGAGTCATGGAAACTGTTCTTCTGAACACCCATGAAGACCTGCTTGCAAACCTTGACTCAAACTCCTCATTATCCTTGACCTCTCCTCTGCTTTTGATACAGTAAACCACAGCATCCATCACAAATCAAGACCTACTGTGGCTTGCGTCCTTTCTCTCTGGCCGTCCTCTCCAGGTAGAACCTGGGTCCTTTCTCTCAGGTATCACTCTATCTACTTGTGGTGTCCCCCAGGGATCTAATCTATCCCCCTGGATTTTGAACATCTACATGGCACCTTTGGTCCACATGATCTCTGCCTTCACCTCCAACTTTCAATGTTATGCGGATGACACAAAGCTCTCTTTCAGGCTACCCTCTTCAAGCCCTACTGTGGCTTGCGTCCTTTCTCTCTGGCTGTCCTCTCCAGGTAGAACCTGGGTCCTTTCTCTCAGGTATCACTCTATCTACTTGTGGTGTCCCCCAGGGATCTAATCTATCCCCCTGGATTTTGAACATCTACATGGCACCTTTGGTCCACATGATCTCTGCCTTCACCTCCAACTTTCAATGTTATGCGGATGACACACAGCTCTCTTTCAGGCTACCCTCTGCCTCTTCTTCCTCCTCACTCATTCCAGACTGTCTGTCCGCAATTCACTCCTGGTGTGCTGCCAATGATCTCTGCCTTAATGCCAGCAAGACAGAGGTCATCCTCATTGAGACACCCGCTCCTACTTTCCCACTCTCACTCTGGCCAGCCTATCTAGGTCCTGCGCCCCCACCCACCAGTGAGGCAACAAATATGAGGTTCATTTTTGACTCTAATCTCTCCTTCTCTTCTCACATCTCGGACATGTCAGAAAAATCTCACTGCCAGCTGCACCTCCTCAGAGGTATTCCACCTTTTCTCACTTTCCCCCAGAGGGTCACTGTATCCAGGGCCCTGGCCCTCTCTAGAATGGACTACTGCAACAGTCTCTTTCTCAATCTTCCTACTTCTTCTCTCTGACCTCTTCAACTTATCCAGAACAGAACCACAAGACTTATCCTTCGCCTCAAGCCCAGGAACTGCATCTCTCCAGTGCTGAAATCTCTCCATTGGCTCCCGGCTGCTGCAAGGATCAAGTTCAAGTCCCTCTGCATAGTCCACAAGGCTTTCTGGGGCCGGGTCCCCCACTATCTACAACACTCTCTTCCCCAATACTCTCCTTCTAGAGCCCTCTGCTCGGCCTCCTCCAACTCTCTCCGGATGAGCCATATTTTTTCAAACAGAGATTTGGGGGTAGATCCTTATCCTCTACAGGTGCCTCCCTCTGGAACAGCCTTCCTGCCTCTCTCTGCCTTCAACCTGACCTCCTTAAGTTCCAAAACCTCCTCAAGTCCGTTCTTTTCTCTTCCTCTTTCTCACTCCCTCTCCCCTGTTAACCTCGGCTCTACTCACTCCCTACCCTCCTTTTTTCTCTTCCCCAACCAGCTCAGCTCGCTGACTGGTTGCCTGGTGCACCTCCAGAGCCCTACAGGTCCCAGGCACTCCCCCAATTCCTACACTTGCCTCCGGGCCTCTGCACTTTGCTAGGAACTTCTGCATTATGCTCCATGAGAGGGCAACTACTCTGCACTTAACCCTGTCACCTGCTGGACTGGGCACACGTGTCTCCCTCCCCACCCCCGTGCTTCCTGTCTCTGCACACTTGCACGACCTTAAATGTACTAGGCCTAGCAAGTATGTCTGTCTGGTCCTCCCTCTATCTCCCCTCCGTAGCCAGGCCTAGAACTGTAGTTTATTGTACTGTATGTTCCTTTCCCTCTCCCCACTTGTCCCTCAACTCTTTGTCATGCACTTACACTATTAATATACCTCTGGCATTGTATGCTAGTTACTGTTGTTAGATCATTCGGAATCTTCAAGGCCTAAGAACGGAGACTGTAATCCCTGGTTCCCTTCCAGCCTTGAAGCACTTTGAAGCACTTCACTTATATATACATTCTTTATAAATACACAATTACAATTACTCCAAAACATAGGTTACCAGCAATTCTAACAAATGCCTACCTAATATTCTTGCAGCCCAAATTTACTCACCAAAGTACAGTACCACACACAGTTAGAATATGCCAACGGGTATCTAACTACTTTAAGTATACCCTTCATTAAAATACACTTGAAATTTTCCATCACAGTTATTCTTGCAGTATACATCCATACTACTACAATACTACATGTACAATGCAATACAGTTAGAATACGCCAATGGGTATCTCTCTAATTCAAACATAGCCTTAATTACAACATACATTCTACTCTCCTCTCACCTGAAGCTCCCTGTCGCCCAGGCTAAGCCCATCCCAGCACTGCTACCTACCTTCTCGGTCATTCGGCCCATGAATCGTGTGTCAAGGGATGCCTTTGCTGCTACTTTCTCTGCTCCTATACCTGTGACTGACTCACACACTGACACAGCCCTCTCTAACCTGCACCTTTCTAGCTCTAACACCCTTGACATACTTGCCCCTGTCATGAGAATCAGTCTGAAGCCTAACTCCAAGTGCTACTCTTGGTATGACTCCGACCTCGCCATCCTGAAACACAACAGTAGGGTGGCTGAGAGGAAGTCGAGGGCTTGGGCGCATCCTCTGACAAACTGGCCTGCCACCTGCTCCAAAGGCAATACAGGCTCTCTGTCTTGTCCAAGAAGAGAGCCCACATCAAAGCCAGCCTCTCTGCGCCCATAACAACATGGCCAAACTCTTTAAAAGCTACAACGGGTTGGCCAATCCCTCTGCAGTCTTCACCTCTCCTTTTCCCTCCCAGGCCCTCTATATGGCTCTGGCTTCTCACTTCATCACTAAAACTCAGAACATCCTGTCCTCTCTCTCCTCTTGCTCTATCTCTCTCAGCCCCCCTCTGGCAGCCTCTCTCTCTTCTCCTCCTTTCTCATCTTTCTCTCCGAATACACCTGACAATGTTTCTAGACTAGTCCGATCTATGAAAGTGTCATCCAAACAGGTCCTCTCCTGCTCCTCCAGAAGCATCAAGGACCACATTGACACCTCGCTCCAACCTTGACCTATTTCTGCAATCACTCTTTTGCCACTGGAACTTTCCCATCTCTCACTCCCTTGTGCAGCCCCTCCTTAAAAAGCCTTCTGCCGATCCTGCCTGTCCAACAAACTATTGCCCGATCTCTATCACTCCTTTCCTGGGCAAACTTCTGGAAAAGCTGGCCATCTCCCAGCTTACTCTCCACAATTAATCTGTTGGTTCTCTCCATGTCCCCTATCTGGCTTAAGATTAGCCAGAGGCATGGAAACTTCTCTCCTGAATACCCATGAAGATGTGCTCACTAATCTCGATTCAAGCCTTTCTTCTGTCCTCATCCTCCTTGACCTTTCTTCTGCTTTTGACATAGTCAATCACGCTATCCTTATCAATCGACTCAACCTGGGCATCACGGATCAAGCCCTGCAGTGGTTGACCTCCTTCCTCCTGGATTGACTCTCCCAGGTTCAGCTTGGTTCCTTAATCGCCACCACCTCTTTCTCCACATGTGGTGTTTCCCAGGGCTCTAACCTTTCACCCTGGCTCTTCAACGTCTACTTGGCCCCTTTGACCCACCTTATCTCTACCTTCTCCTCTAATTATCAGTGTTATGCAGACAACACTCAGCTCTCCTTCAGGCTCCCTTCAGCTTCCTCTACTCCCTCCTCTCCTCCCTCGCTCATTCCTGACTGTCTGATTCCGGATTGGTGCGCATCTAACAATCTTGGCCTTAATGCAAGTAAGACTGACATCCTTCTTATTCAGACACATGTTCCCACTTTCCCGCTCTTACTCTTGCCACCCTCCTTGGGCTCTCTTCCTTTGCCTTCCTGTGAGGCAAAAAAACCTCTGTGTCATCTTTGACTCCACTCTCTCCTTCTCCTCACATCATGGACATTGCCAAGAAGGCCCACTACCACCTGCACCTTCTCAGAGGCATTCTTCCTTTTCACACCCCCAGAGGCTCACTGTCTCCAGAGCCCTATTTCTCTCTAGGTTGGACTACTGCAACAGCCTCTTTTTCAATTGCCTTTGTCTACTCTCCGCTGTTTGCAAGTAATCCAGAACAGGACTGTGAGACTTGTCCTTGGTCTCAAGCCCAGGGACCGTATCTCTAGAGCCCTGAATTCTCTCCATTGTCTTGCTACAAAGATCAAGTTCAAGACCCTCTTCATCATCCACAAGGCATTTGGGCCCAGGCCGGTACTACATTCTCTTCCAAAACACCCTTCTTCTCGATCCCTTTGCTCAGCCACCTCTAACTCTCTGAGCGTCAGACGCTTCTACAGGCAGAGACTGGGGAGTAGACCTTTCTCCTCTGAAGGTGCCTCCCTCTGGAATGCCCTCTCTGCCCCTCTCAAACTTGATCTGGAAAACCTGAAGTTCTGGAAGCATATCAACACCTTCCATTTCACCTGTGCTTTCTCTCGCTCTCTCTCCCCTGCTGATCTACCTGTCTGTTGTGCTGACTGGTTGCCTAGCTACCCTTAGAGTGTCACTGGGCACCAGGCGCCTTTATGACCAGTCTACCCTGCACTGCCTCTGGGCCTAGCACACTTAGGGGCTGTAACTGTAACCCGACAGTCCCCTGCCTCCTCACACTTACCCAGAGCCAAGCTGCCCTGGCTGTGTTTACTCAGAGAAATGCTGCTCTGATTGCATCACCCCTTCCCTCTCTGAGGCACTTACCCTTTCACCCTTCACTTTGCATTATCGCACTTGCACGATCTGAATGAAGCAAGGCCTAGTAAGATTGTTTGTTTTGTCCTCCAACTGTCTTACCTCCCGTGTCCTGTCGCACCTAGAAACACTTGTGTACAGGCGCGTTATAAATGACTTATATCATATCATGCTTGCAAAACACATATACAATACTACAATAGTACTTTAAAAATCCAATACAGTTAGAATATGCCAACAGGTATCTAACTACTTTAACCATGCCCTTCACTACAATACACTTCAAGCATTCTATCACACTTACGCTCACATAATATATCCATGCTACCACACACATGTATTCTGAAACATGTAGATTCATTAAAACCATGCAAATGTCAAGAACTGCATGTAAATACAGTATGGTTTTTTATTCCACCATGGATTGTTTTTCCCAATGACCCACTGATTAGTCCATGTTAATAAAACAACAGTGCACCACATACTAATGTTGTACCAAACATAGTACATACAATGTACTATTTATGAGAGTCAAAAAAGCAGAACTATATGTGAAATGATACGCAATTAACGGTTTTTAACTATCTTGTTTAACACATTATACTGTTTCTTATTCACAGAAAAAGAACCAGAGATTTTAGCCTTACCATACCTTACCTTATGCGACTAAGTATCCATAACAAGCATTATGTTTTTTTCTTCACAAATAAACAACAGATTCCATAAGGACTATCCTCAATTGTATTACAATCATAAATACCATATACACTTCAATTATGTCATTCCACCTATTACAAATACTGTATACTGCCCCTACAGTACATACAATTACTGTACACATATTACTATGGCCGTGACAAGTTGCCAGATTCTTGAGGGCATGGGCCACTGGCCACAACCACAATAGACTTAAATCATATAGTAAGTACATACAATACACCTTCAAACAACAAGACTCATCCATAACCCTCCCCGATCCAATGACGTCAGCGGACAAATGTTCATGTTTGTGAACAAGAAAATTGACCGTGGTCTCAATGACACCTGCAAAGATTCTTTTCACCTACACAAACTACTCCACCGTTTCCAGTCACTCTTTCGGCCACAAAATAACCCCAAATGTATTTTCCAGTCATTTTTGCTCACTGCGCTGTCCATGGACCAAGGCCGCGGTCTGCAGATCCATTATGGCGAGCGTTTAAAAAATGATGACACACCTCACCTTTTTCAAGATCCAATCAGTGTGCGTGGTTGATATCCACAAACACCAAGCCACCCCCTGATTGGTCCAGAGGCATCCAGGGACACCGAACCAGGAAGTAAGTCCACGGACCAGAAGCAGATATCACTAATTTTATTGTACCTACTTTTTGGCATTTTTAAAAAAACTACTGGACGGATTTGCACCGAATTTGCAAAAGCACAATTTATGGACCAATCCCAGGTTTGCTGAAAATCCATCCAGCAGTTTGGGCTGTTGGCATGAGCAATAATTTGTTTTCTTTATGTCTACGAGGATTTCAAAGTTTTGGGACCCCCTCATAACTTTGCTCCCCAGGACAAAACAGCACCAATATTCACAAAACTTTCTGAAGTGGCCATATACTATATTTGCAAAGTTTGGTGAAGATTCTTCGAATGGTGCCAGCGTTGTAAGCCACCCAAAAAGTGCTCTTTCTATGAGTTGAGCAATGTAACCATAGCTACACGGCCGCTACTGCTACATTCCCTGGCCCTTCCCCTTGGGCCCCCCCCAGCATTTACCTAGCCCCTGGGCTTTCTTCCCCTCCAACACCCTGCATTTTCATGCCCCCTCCCCTGACCATCATCAACCTCCCTTCACCATTCCCTTCCCCCTTGCATGCTCTTCTTGTTACTGCACTTGCACGATATATCATAAGGCCTAGTAGGACTGTTACTGTTTTTTATCTCCCCTTTTTTGTCTTGTATAGTGCGCCTTATAAATAATCAATAAATAAATATATATATATATATATATATATATATATATATATATATATATATATATATATATTCGAGGAAAACACTTTAGTTGCAGGGACATTAAGGTGAGAACTTAACACAACAAAACCCCTGAAATTCAGCTAACACCACCTTAATTTCGTGCCAACTGTTCCACAGTCTATGACCACAATGATGACATCACAGATCACATCCCTTATGAAATCACTATTTACATGTTGTATGAGAACACTGATGACATTACAAATCACACCACTGATGCCATCACTGGTGACAGCACTAATTGCATTAAATAAACCGATTACATCAATAATGGAATTAGACATAACATCATTTATAAACTTTGATTACCTTAATAATAATTTAGGCCATGGACTTGGCCACGACAAAGGCTGTGGTCACTGTGAGCACCAAAGGCCATAGTTAGTCGTTTGTTAGTGTTTAAAAATACCAATGTGCTTGGTTAAAAGCCATGCAAAGTAGACCATCAGTGTTTTAAAATGTACAGTGGGCAAAACTGATAATTTAGCCCTAAAAACAACAGTTTTTGGTAGATAAGGAAAAAGGCGGTAGGAACTGCTAAGGGAATAACACTAGGATAAATATATATAACAAAACAATTGACACTAAAATATGCCTAGCGTTGGCAATTGGCCATATGCACAAAGCGTCTAGGGTACCACCTTCCACCTCAGTCAAGCTGTGATAGGTTTTGTATCACAGTATAGTTAGAAAGATCAGGAGATGCGTGACCCATCCGCATGCTGCCTTTTTGTCGGCTGGTAAGCCAGAGCTGCAACAACTTTATTGTTTCCTGATTCTGTCGGTGCATTTGTCCTGATATTAATGCCCAACCTTACCTATTGCTTTACATCGATCGGCTCACTATAGGCCCAAGGTCCACTAAATTTGAATTTGCCGCCTCTATCTACAAGATGCAATCAATTGAAAATGGCCACCGCATGCCACTTCTACATTTCTAAGCAACACTCCCAGCCTGCTCCGATTGGCCAGGAAATCTTATTTTGCCCACTCCACGCTGCCGCCAGTGGAAGCTGGCCTCACAGTTGAAGGCCCACAGTATCAGGCCAGAACCTGTCTGTGCCTGTCCGTCCCAGCGGACCACAGGGCACATTACTCTGCTCATTGTCATCTCTCTTCCTTGACCGTGAGTTGCCCTACCCCTGGTTATCCACCTTTCCCCCACCTTGCAACACTACGATCCTCAACGTCACCACTGACCACGCTGCTGCTGATCTCATCCGATACTTCAGTAAGAAAGACAATCTGCTTTGATTTATATGTTGGTGTAATACAAAATTACTGTAAACCGGTACTTACCAATATGCACAGCTCACTTACATTCCTTGTCATTAGTCACATTGCCAGTACAAACTGACTTATCATGCCTGTTGCTAACTCATTTACGCATGACTCACACTACGTTTCAATGTGCATTAATGTTTCTCAAGCTCTTGTGCTATTCACTCGATGCATTGTATAGTTGCTAGTCATTTTATTTAGATAAATCACTCAGCTCTAGCCTATATAGTATACTGGCCGCTGTACTCTGCTAAATATATTGCTAGTTTCAATCAGCATATTGCTTTATCTACTATCTGACTTATCATATGCATTATGCCTAGCACCACACTCATTCTCAAACTACTAGTTATAGTTCCTAATACGTGGCATTACACCTAGCCTAGCCTAAGTTTGCCCACTCATGAATCTACTTGTATATATTATCTCAAGCATTCTAAACACATGTACCCCTTTATTACAGCCGACAATGTCATCACTCAACACAGTCTCCATTACTAATGTTAAAAGTAATGACATACAGGTACATATCACAGCCTCCGACACTCCATGCAGAATACCTAGTCGCTCCTTATCTATGTCCCCATGACTACCTTCCTCAGACAGCATTTGCCCTACCACTTTTCTACCCTTCTTCCACCTACATGCAACCAACCCAATTCACCCTTCCTTAACAGTGTCAAGCCATTCTCCACCACTCACACCAACCCAATGGATAAAACTCTTTGCTACCAGACCTACTCCTAACCATCCTTGCCCAACTACAATCAGGAACTCCAGACTTGGTTTTAGATTCATGAGAGCAAGCCTTCAACCAACCAATGGCAGAATCAATACCAATAAGAAATGAACGCCCACAAACTTAAAAGCAACTAAACTGAACAGAAAAGTCTCTAACATTCCATCTCCTCAAACAAACACTACTACTACAAATAACTCAGATAGCACTACCTAGTCCATCAAAGGAGCGCTCATAAACACCAGATCCTTGCCAGCTCACGCACTTGATATAGCAGACCTTATAAACAAGAACAACCTCGACTTCTTAGCTTTAATAGAGACCTGGCCTCATGCTGCTGCAGGGCCAGCACTCTCACTCGCCATACCAGATAAGTACACCATCATCAGACAATAATGAGAATCATCCAAAGGCAGTGGCGTTGCTGTCATAGCAAAAACCTCACTGGGCATTGGGTCTTTACCTAGCCAAACTTTCCCTACAGGGGAATTACTATTGATTAAGTTACCCATCACCGCATCACAAACTACGACAATTCACCTGCTATACACACCGCCCGGACCACCAGGACCACTTTCTTCCTTTAAGGATGACCTCACCACACTTCTCACAGCAAACACCAAACTAAGGTCCCGAATTATGCTATTAGGAGACCTCAACCTAGGACTGCACAACCCCAAAGACAACCATGCTTTAGCTGTCGCCAACACACTATCTCACACTAACCACGATGAAGGGAGAACACTAGATTGGATCGCAGATATTAATTGCAATACCAATATCCTTTCCAACTCTCCCTACGCATGGTCTGATCACCATATTATCCTATTTACCATACAGGACAGCAACCATCTTAAAGACTGCAACCCACTTGCACCTCCTACTCTTACTAGAAACAACCACAGCATAACAAGAGAGAAATGACTCCCCTTGTTACAGCCCATCCTTAACTACCTATCCACAACAATGACCCTTCCTTTTCTAGTAGATGTGTACAACAATACACTACTTGACGCCATCAACTTAATAGCACCTCTGAAAATGCGGACAGCCAAACCCTGCTCACACCTAAATACTTTTTTTACCCTGCACCTTAGAACCCTGCGCAATAACTAAAGAACTGCTGAAACAATATGGAAAAGCCTTCCCACTACACTTAACAAAGATAAATTCATAGAAGCCTCCCATATCTACAAAGCGACCATCCACCAATCCAAAGGTGACTCCTACAATAATAGAACCATGAAAGCAAAATCAAGCACTAAAGAATTATTCAATATCCTTAGAGAGCTGGAATCTCCTATACCTCCACCTGAGACTTGTACGAAAGATAGCGGATGATGCACCAATATACAGAAAGCGCTACTAGACAAAATGGAGCTCCTCCAAGCCAAATTTGAATTTTAAAAAATGTGCCTTGCCGTTGACTCTTCCCAATACTTACCATCCTCAGTAGCACCTGAGGCCCACAATCTGTTCAAATTCTTACCTCTCTCATCCAAGGACGTTGAGGACAGCAACATTGAAACCATCTAGATGCCAGGGGGACACTTGCCCTGCAATTATCATTAAAGACTCAGTGAGGGATCGTGCACCCTTTATCAGCACAATAATCAATGCCTCATTTGAAACCAGCATAGTCCCTACTAACCTGAAGGACGCCTCGGTCCTTCCTTTACTGAAGAAACCTACGCTTTACCCAAACATCCCTACTAATTATAGACCAATTGCCACAGTTTCGTTCTTTCTAAAAATTCTTAACAGGGCAGCTTACCTTCAGATCCAGGAACATCTGGTACGCAACAACCTTCAGGGCCTCTGACAATCAGGCTTTAGATCCAGACACGGCACAAGACAGCCTTGATAGATCTAAAAACACAAATGGTCCTCATCAAAGATAAAGGCAACCTAGCCCTCCTAGTTTTACTAGAACTATTGGCTGCCTTTGACTTAGTTAATCATAAAGTCTTATGCAACCACCTTGGGTCTGTAGCCCATTTCTCTGACAACGCAACAGTCTGGATCCAGTCACTCCTGAATAATAGAACCACAAGAGTGTTCGCACCTACAGCATCGGCCGAGCCAGCCCCAGTCACATGCGGAGTGCCCCAGGGCTCCTGCGTCTCCCCGAAGCTTTACAATATTTTCATGAAGCCCCTATTTGATGGCTTAGGACCATTTGGGTGTCCCCTACACAAACTATGTGGATGGCACCCAAATTCCCATCCCTATTACTGGAGACTATCACACTGACTCAAAATTACTGAATGACATTTACCTAATCATGCAAGCTTGGATGGCTAAACATGGAATGTGTCTTAATGATGAAAAGACAGAACTACTCCTAATAGGTTCCCAAACTAGGCTCAACAGATTAGACAAACAGTTCAACTCATTTAATATTGATGGGAATAACATTAAGGTATCTAAGGAAGTGAAAACGCTAGGCATATACCTGGGCTCCTCATTAACTTTGACAGGACAGGTCAATATGACTGCTTCGGCCATTGCCTACACCTGTAAATGCACCACTATAGCTAGAGCATTGATCCTTTCCAAACTAGACTATTGCAATGCACTTTACCTAGGAACTAACCAACACAACCTAAAAAAGTTACAGATTCTACAAAATAACACGCTTAGATCCTCTGTGAACATACCCAGATCTCACCATATTTCGGAACTAAGAAGCAATGCTCAATGGCTATAAATCCATCAAAGAATTGCATTTAAAATTGTATCACTTACTTACAAATGCCTCTCTAACCAAGCACCTACATACTTGAGTGACAAATTCTCACACAACCTCTCTGACCGGCCAACTAGATCCGCACAACAACACTGTTTGAAGATCACCAGGTTGAAGCTTCAGAAGGCAGGGGGCAGTAGCTTCCCGGTTTTAGCAGCTGAAATGTGGAACACATTGCCAGTTACCCTCAGATCAGAACCATTTTACACAAAGTTCAGGAATAATGCAAACATATGGGTCACCATGCAAGAAACTTAATAACTTGTACATCTCATGACCATGCTTATCCCTTTACCCATTTATGACGCACTTTGTTCAATCCTGTATTCAATTCTTGTACCCAATTCCTGTATTGTCTCAACTGTATGCAAATATGTACCATATGTAACTGTAAGAAATGCGCCGAGATACCTAAAGGTTTGGTGCGCTATATAAATAAACAAAATACAAATACAAATACAAAATAGATGGAATGAGGTTGGGTGTTAGTTGGTGGAAAATAGCTAGTAATTGTGTTGGAAATATGTGGCACACATGATAAATACTGCTGTGCTGATCTTACTCCATATGCTTTGACCTTATGTTTCACATAAGCCTTCCCATATAATTCATCCACTTTCATCCCAGTGAACGCGGACAAGATGTTGAATTAACGTGGATGTTTCCAAGTTTTGCGACGGCTTATGTGAAGGTCCACTCCGCAAAAGCTTACAACAGAAATTGCACATAACCTCTGCAATCTACTTTTTGCTGTGTTGGTCCTTTACGTGGAAATATTTCCGAATTCATTTTTTGGCACATTGCTTCTTCCGTAGTGGTAAAACTCAAGCCACCCACACAACCTCATTTTCACTGCCGGTCATACTCATTTTGAAATGCAGCACCGTGGAGGAAAAATAAATACTGTATATATGCACAGCACAAAAAGGACTCTGCCACTTAAAATCAAAAACGTAGAAAATAAAACATGAACATGCTAAAATAACAAAAATTGACAAAACACCAGAAAAAGGACAAAGGTATAGGAAGAAGAAAGGTAATCAATGAATGGATAATTCAAGCTACTGCCTTTAAAAAGTTGCTGAAGGCTTACAAATAAGTTCACCCACCAAAATACAAAAAGCAATGTCAGTAAAAAGGAAAAAAACGATTGGGAGATGAATATAACTGCGGTTACATGATATAGAGAACTGTAACGCTCACCTGACTCCCACGGAGGCGCTGGCCTGGTTCGCGCTGCTGTGACCTCTTCTAAGGTGATGCGCAGGGTTCGGAAGACGGACTGGACCGGGCCCCAAATCTGGCTTGTCTGGCTCGCAGAAGTATCCTTCTGTAGGCGAAAATAGGGGATTAACTGTCTGCGGGGTAATGCAATCGGCCTCCCACTTTCCCCTCTCACCCTCCTCGAAACCCTTCTGTGATTCCTCGTAGCATCTCACCTTAGGGTCTGGAAGGACGAGCTCTCCATCCTGCTTCTGATGCAGGGGCGCGTTGGTATCCAGTTACTTCACTGGATTTTCGGATTGGTGAGAACCAAACTTGCTTGGCTTCCAGGTAAGTTTTTTGATAAGAGGTTCCCCTTGTGTCCATGCATTAATGTACTAATGCTAGTGTCTTTTTCCCCATAGGGGCTGGGGTACGGAATGCCGGGGAACAGGCACCGACCCGAGATGAGAGGTGAAATCCTTGTAGAAATCAGGTAAGTCTTTAATGAGTGTTTTTTGGTAATGTCTTTTCATTCGCTCATTAACGCTGATGTCTTTTTTTCCCCTTAGGGGCCGGGGTCCGGAAATGCCAGGATGCGGCGCGGACCCGAAATGAAGAGGGAATGAATCAACAGGTAAGTCTTAACATGGAGATTTTGCTTTCCTTATTCCCTTCTCTCTCTCACCTTTTGTTCTGGACTTTTTCTCCCCAGGCGCTGGGGCGTGACTGCGAATCCGGATGATCGCTGCAGAACATGGAGGCGCCCTGTAAAGGTGAGTGGAATGCGGTGCTGCAGCGATCGACGCGATGAGCTTTTAAATAAAAGTCTTCCTTTTCAGGATTGTCGGCGATATGTCTCCGGGACGCGGATTTAGCAGGTTAGGACTTTTCCTTCCTCTGTTCTCTTCTTCTCTTCCTTTGCAGGTGATCCAGGATGCTGGCAGGCGTGGCAGAAGTCAGGATGCAGGAGCAGACACGGTGAGCGTCCAGCTTCTAGATGCAGAACAACGCGAAGCACGTGTGGCTGTTCGGGAGGGGTTTAAATAGCCTTGGAAGAAGTTCCAGGTATGTATCCTTCCTCCAATCAGGTATGTATCCTTCCCCGACCACGTCCGGATGGTAAATTAGTCCCACAGGTAAAGTAGTTCCTTTCAGGCCTCAAGGAGGCCGGGATCCTGCAGCATGGTCTGCATCAGGTAAGTGCACCCAAGCACTTCCATAATGAGCCTGGCGCCTGTGGCGCCAGTACTGATGTCTTTTATGAACCTGGCGCCATAGGCGCCAAGACACTGTCCAAAGGGCCCCTATATGGGGTTGCTGGGTCCTTCCTTGGGGACTGGATGTCCGCTTTCGGGGACACAGGGCTTGAACCGGCTCCCCGGGAGCGGGCATCATGACAAGAACAAGAATGTGTTTTCAGTACACATGGGTACACTCAAGCACAATGACTTGTTAGCACCTAAATTATTGACCAATCGCCTGAATCAACAAGAAGACACGCCTGTACCACCTAGCTGTAGCCGCATTGAGGAAAGGCTCAATCACTTTGACTTCACGCCTATTTTTAACATGCAATCAGATCATGTAACAGTTTTGCTTTTCCACTGTATCTTGAATGTTTTAACTCTTCTAATGTTGTCCAAGTAGACAGTTTAAAGTACAATTGGTACCCAACAAGGGATAATCAGATTTTAACAAACAGCCCTCACTGTGTTCTTAGCAGCCTGACAAGGGACCAGTCACTTATACGTGCCTTGGCGTTCATTCTCTGAGTGGCTGCCATGGAAAGAGAGAAGGGACTACATGTACTCCCTTCTCCCTTTCCATGGCGGCTATTTTCTTTGTTTTTTTTTCCATCTTTTTAATAGTTGCCATGGAAAGAGAGAAGAAACTATATCAAGTCCTATCGAAAGGGTGAATGGACTTCATATCCCTTTCCATGGCAGACCACTTTTGTTTTTCAGTTGCGAAATGCTGGAATATCTTGCAACTGAAAAAAGACACTATTAGTACCCCAGGATATAAAGTGGAAGTCGACTTCCAGCAGATTCATTGCATCAGAAATAAAATATCCTGCAAACACCTTTCGCTCATCCAAGTGGTATTGCTGGAGATATGAGCAGCACATCTGTAGACACTTCATGAAAGCCCTCCTCTCTGAACCTCTGTGGCATTTCTAGTAACTCTTTGAATGGAGTGCTCCAGTGCTGCAGTTCTTTCAAGACTCTAGGCCACACTATAGGGTTTCCGGCAAAACCTGCCAGTATGCAGCAAGTTACCGGCAACCCCATAACACCATTTCCACTGCCTGATTTCCCGATGCCACCTGTATGGCAGGCAGTGTAAATGGTACATCCCAATTCCTGTGGAGTCCCATAGGACTTCATGGGAATGGGGTCACTGAAGCACTGGCACTGTTGCTTTAGTGAAAACAGTGCTGGTAGAGGCCCGAACTCCAAACATATCAGCCCTGCCGAGAGTTCTGTGCCCCTACCAACAAACTCTTGGTTTGTCAGTCCAGAAAGGGTGCCAGTGTGTTCCTACCGGATGTGTTGGGACCAATTACAAAGATACTATCAGAAGGAAAATGGATGCGGACACTCGTATCCATGCCTGGACGTCAGAATGGAAGCCACCAACAAAAATAGCTTTTGTTTGTTAACTCAACCTCAAGCATACACAAGTCTGGTACAGTTACACTGCCTTTGTATAAATCATCATGCTCCAATAGAAACGCCAATGCATTTTTCACGTTTCCGATATCTATGAGCCGTTGCCGAATAAAGGCTATATTAGTACCCCAGGATAAACATGGATGAAAACCTCTAGCAGATGCATTGCATCATAAATAAAATATCCTGAGAAGGCCTCTCGCTCATGCAAGTGGTAATGCTGGAGATAGAAGCAGCACATCTGTAAGCACTTCATGAAGATCCTCCTCGCTGAACCTCTCTAGCATTTCTGATAACTCTTCAAAGTGAGTGCTCAGGTGCTGCAGTTCTTTCAAAACTCTAGGCCTCATTACAGGATTTCCAGTAAAATCAACCAGTAGGCGGCGAGTTACCGGCAACCCTGTAACACTGTTTCCACTACCTCACTTCCCGGGATATTATGGCAGACGGCAGAAACGGTAAATCCTCATTCCCATGGAGTCCCATCATGGGAATGTAGTCGCTGAAGCACCAGCACTGTTTGAAGGCTCTTGCTCTTCTTAGCAGCACCTTTAATGGATGGAGGTTGATTCTGCACAGCCACCGCTCACAGATACAGTAAAAATATAACACTACACATAAGCCTAAAAAGGCCGCCGCCCAGTATGGGCCAGACCATCTTGTTCAATTTCCAATATGCATCATCCACATCATCCCAGGGCAATAACAGCAAATCATTTAAATAATTCATATTCCAAAGCTGTCTGGTGGAACATTAGAGGACCCATGTCATAGGGGGTCACTACGACCCTGGCGCAAAGGGCTTAACGGCGCCGTAAAAGGCTGCGGCGCCGTTAACCCCTTAGCGCCTAATTACGAGGTCCCTTTGCAGCTCCTGAGCTTAACGGCTGGTCTGGACCAGCCATTAAAGTAGGGACCCGCAAAGGGACCTTGAAGGTAATTACGGTACCGCAATTTGCAGTACCGTAATTACCTCCTTCCCCATTCCCATTGAGCCCTATGGGGCAAAAATGGGAATGGGGAAGGGCCAATGGTGCAATGGGGAATTACCGCCCGCCAACCTTGGAATGGGGTGGTAATTCCCCATTGCACCATGGCGGACTCTTTACAATACCGGCAGCATTAGTGTTGTAATGAGGATAGTGTTTTCTTGCACAATGTTGGACATATTCAAATGTCCAATTGGTGATGAAAATATAAAATAACAAAAATGACAACTCTAAAAAGACAATGCCAAAGAAAAATTAAGTAACCTCTCTGAACCTCTCTAGCATTTCTAATAACTCTTCAAATAGAGTGTTTTGGTGCTGCAGTTGTTTGAAGACTATGGGCCTCATTACACGGTAGGCGGTGGACCAAGGTGCTATTAGCACCTTGGTCCATGCTGGTAAAATACCGGCACTGCCTTGGAGGAAAGGGGAATTACCGCCCTATTCCAAGGTTGGCGGGGCGGTAATTCCCCCTTCCCCCATTGCCCTTCCCCATTCCCATTTTTGCCCCATAGGGCATAATGGGAATGGGGAAGGTGCTAATTACGGTACCGCAAATTGCGGTACCGTAATTAGCACCTTGGTCCCTTTGCGGGTTGGTTTTTAACGCCTGCTAAAAAGCAGGCGTTAAAGTACCAACCCGCAAAGTGACCTCATAGTAAGGCGGTAATGGTTAACGGTCACCGGTACCATTACCGGTGACCGTTAACCCTTACCGCCTTCCGTGTAATGAGGCCCTATGACTGTTGCTGGCAGCACGTTTAATGGGCGGAGGTTTATCCTGCACAACCATTACTCAAGATATAAGACCACATATAAGCCAAAAAACACTGCAGCCCAAATAAAATCAGTATTCAGGTACTAACCAGTCCCAATACTTATTGAAACCACCTCCAAAAGCTACCCATTAGAGGCATAGATCACAGTTCTCCAGCATGGGGTCTGGCATGGATTCACATGCTCATGAGTATTCCCCGTCATCAGGCTTGGAATCCTCGATACAAAGAAAAAACTGTTTCAGTATCTCAACTTAACAATAACATCCCTTTAACAATGTTTTTTCACTGAATTTGATAAGTTTTTAGTAGCGCAACTTAACCAGAATGTCCCTTTAACAACGTTTTTTCACTGAATTTGATAGGTTTTTAGTAGCGCAACTTAACCATAACGTCACTTTAACAAAGTTTTTTCACTGAATTTTATAGGTTTTTATCAGGATACCCTTAATTTGTATAGATGTACCATACAACATACAGAACCCCCTGTCCCCATGCTGATAGCCTCAGGGTCCCCGGACCATGCAACTGTTCACTGACATCAGGTAGCATCCAAACTGCTCAAAAGGTCAGGGGTTCTCTTACATTGTTGTACCATGCAGCAAAGACACTGAACGTACAAAGAGCACAACATACGTGAATTACAATGAAAAATACAGTAGGTCTACAAAACAGGGTACTTATGAAAGGAACAGAACAGATGCATAGGGTATGCACCATAATGCACCATAATGGAATGCACCAAAAAGAAAAATAATGTATGCCTCCAACAATATTACCTCAGAGCTGCTTTACATAGAAAGAAGGAACTGTTTCGGAATGACTGCTATACTGAGAGCAGAACTGCACTATTACGTGGTAAGTACAGTACATTTTTTCCTATAATTGCAGAGTTTGTTCAGTGTACAATAGTAGAAAAAATGATTTTTCTTTTTTTACTCAGAAATGGCAAGAACCCTAGAATGGTTGGAAGAGAATTTCCCTCATGACGAAATGAGTGAAGATAGTAACTCCATTGGTACACAACACAGTCAGAATGCTAAGACAGTTAATACACATTGGGCCTCATTACAAGGTTGGAGGTAGCCTTGCTGGTAAGAGCAGCAAGGCTACCTCCATACCAGCCAGACCTGTTAAGTGCCCTTTCGTGTGTGCCGGTGCTGGTAGATCCCCATTCCCATTGAGCCCCATAGGGCTCAATGGGAATGGGGATTCCTGTAGCACTGGCACCGTTCATAACGGTGCCGGTGCTACAGGCATGCTGTGCTCGCGGGTGCCTGTTCATTCCGCCTGGGCAGACCTGGGGGAATGAAAGGCACCCGCGGCACAACTCGGAGTTTGCTGGTCTGGATGCAACGGTACCGGTAAGCTTACCGGTACCGTTGTGTCCAGACTGGCAACCTTGTAATGAGGACCATTGCTTCACATATACCTGACAGATATGTTTTCTTTAACAGTACACGCTGGAAATTAAGAAAATGTGCCAGAAGCAGCAGCTCTTCCACAAGGGCATACGTGCAAAGAAAATGAAACAGACTCTGAAAATAAAAAACTAGACAGCATGGATGTAAAAATGTTGCAATTGCTGAACAATTGTGCCAGCTTAAAAGATTTTGTACAAGGACATATTATGGAAAAAATAAAATACTGCTGCCCCACCAGCAGCTGTACTCCTTCCCCCTTTCCCAGCCAACCATCCCCACAAAATACCTGCAAAGAGAGACGTTACAATGAGATCTCAATCCCTTCTTCCCGTGATGCCTAACCTGTACAAAACCCCAATTCCCCACTATATGTCTCAATTTCTGCTACCCCTTCCATTTCCTAATTTTGTCTATTTATATGTGTAAATAAAGTTTTATATGTATCTTTGTTCTGTGTGTGTGTGTTCTCCTTTTTTAAAAGCCTGTTAACACTATGCGGAGCACGCAACTGTCCGGCCTGTTCGTAATCAAAATAGAGGTGTCCTACGGACATCACATGGAGGTGCTCGTAAGAAACCAGGCCTGTCCATATGTCCGCAAAGTGGACATACCTTTAATTAGTTCGGGTAGCCCACACCTGTCCGGCGCACACCTAGGCGCATGCATTTCTCATCCCCTGGGCCCTGCAAACACCACCCCTGTCCGGCATGTGTGAAAAAAGTGGTGACGTATCTTCATTATTTCAAGGAGCCTACCCATGTCCGGTGGACACCTGGTGACATGCGCATCACACCTCCTCAGTCCTGCGAACAGCGCATCTGTTCGGAAACGTCCACTGCATGTGTGTCGCACTTTTGATTCGTTCTGGGATGGCAACCCTGTCCGTAGAAAACATATGCACATGTGTACGACATATCCCATGCAATAGGTGTCCTGCGGACAGCCGTCCCTTTGGTGAATGTCCACGACATTACCATGTGACCACACCCACACTCAACGTCGGCCCCCCCGGACATAAAAAACCAGCCTTTTTGGGCAATCCAAGGTATTTTACTACTCCCTTAAAGTTGTCCCAGACTATGCCCCTGGTGATCTCGACACTTTTCAGAACTTTTGGGCCCGCATTGGTGTTCGAAGCGCTCCCCAGCACCCTTATAAAAGGCCACACCCAAGAGCTGCTACTCATTCTGTTTATGTCTGTCCAAAACAGAGCAGTGGTCAAGATTGTTCCTTGCTGCTCCAATTTCTTTTTGCTCAATTCAACTGTGCTGTACTACTTTTGAAGCTGTGCTTTAGTAATGGCAACCATGGCTGCTGCTACTGCCTCTGCCTCAGCATCACCCGCACCCTCACCACCACCACCACCTTTCCAAGAGCCTGGGGAGGGGACAGGTGTGGTGATGTAGAGAAATATCATGAAGAGAACAATGATAAGGTACAGGAAGTCCCCACTGCCTGTAGCAAGCATGAGTTTTGGGTGTGGAGGCTATTTACCACTGTTGGAGATGTGCCCAAACCTAGTGCAAGCAAGGTGCAATGCAGTGAATGCGAGATGGTGCTCAGCAATGGCAAACCAGGCTTGTACAGCTACGGCACCACCTCCATATGGCGACACCTGAGGTTGAACCACAAGGCAGCAGTTCGGAGGGTCGTACCCTTCAAACAAGGCAGTAGGTTGAGTTCCTCTGCAGTATCCTCCGTATCTACCCCTGCCACCACAAGGAACACTCCTGTGGGGCAGCAGATTCCTGAACCAGCCTTGCAGGCAATACACACCGCAGCAGACCCTTACCTTTCGAGGTTCACAGTATTGTGCATGTATTGCGATGCGGTACTCTGCAGGAGGGAACAATTTTGCACTTCTTTTGAGGCTATGGTCTAGGAGCATGAGAAAAACTGCCAACTACCTAAGTGAGGCCCACTCAACATCCTCCTCTCTCTACCTGCCCTTTCTTATCCGTGTGGTTGGTGCACCTACCCTACCCTCCCTTCCTTTCCTTTCCTTGTGTATCATGTATAAAAAAACAAAAGAAATACAAAACAACAGAAACCTTTCACATTTTAAAAATAGAATTGAAAATGAAATTTTACAGGCCCCTGAGCCGCCTGTGATGTCCATGGACAGCGCGGTAGTCTGCAGACCTCTAATGTGAGGCGGTGCGACCATCAAAAACATTGCACTCTTTTCCGGGACAAAGTGGTGGCTCTGAAAATAGCCTTTTAGTGGTGTTTGTTTGTAGAAGGGTTGAAGTGGCCAGCACCTACTGGAAAAATGATTGCTATACTTGCAAAAAGGACTGCAATGCATTTTGGATATTTCACAGAAAAAGATGATTGTCAACATCAGTACGATGGACTCGATCTCTGTAAAAACTTTTCGTGCTACAAAACGTAATATTATATTGTGGAAGGAGGACATGCCAACATCTCTCAAAAAGGCGCAAACAGCCTTGTTGACATTGCGCCTCACCTTCTCCATTTGCCGACCAAATGAAGAAGAACGCAGCCACATCTGTCTTTGTGCAATCCAAGAAAAAATTACTCGAGAGTTTGGAAACATGTCCATGACTAGCCCAAGTGCCTCCTTCATTGCAAACTTCCGAGAAATTTCAGTAACATGTCCTAAACTGTTCCCTCCACAATGAATAATAAAAATGTCTGGATGATGGAGCGTAACCAAAGTGGCACAAAGAGGGACCATATTCAGCCACTTCATTCCACCTACTCCATACCAGTGGACATCCACATGATGGAATCCAACATGTGAAGCCACTCCAGAGTGCTCTGCATGCACTTCCAACCAATACATCGAGTAGTCCCCCAAAACCATTCACTCTGCCTCCTGAATGACACAGCCATAACCATAGCCATTTGTTCTCGTCTCAGCAAACAGCCCTTTTGCCACACTCTCTCCTTGCACACCACACCCAGGAAACCTTATTGACCAATCCCCAGGCCTCCACAATACGATTTCCATTTCTGCCATCCTCAAAAGTCCCAGATGTGTCATGTGCGATCCGCGAACTACCACAGGGTTTGCAGATAAATCGACCAATTCAAGGGGGTGAGATGAGAATTTTTACCCAGGGTAAGAGATTTTTCCTATAGTGGTGGCCTTTTTTCTGGGTTCTTTTCTCTTCTTTTCCTCCTTACTGCCTTACATCAACCTCTGCAAAGCATCCTTTAGATTCTCAAAGAAACAAGCATTTCCAAGTAAGGACAACAAAATGTCATTTCCAGTAAAGTAGTCCACACTAAAGGAATTAATGTTTTCATTGGAGAAATCAGACATATCAGCAATTCCCAAAACCTCATCCATGCCGCTATTAACAAGGTATCTTGCAACATTTTGCTGAGGATTGAAGACATTGGGATCGTTCCATTGTGCTCTTGGTATTATTTGAGAAAAAACCCACCTTTGCATTAGGGAAAAACCCACCATTAAGTCTTCCACAAAAAACTTCAGTACATTAAACAAACTTGGGGCACTGATGTAGCCCAAATGCTCTCCTCCACAGTGCACCACCAAAACATCAGGACTACCAAAAGTAGTCATGTTTCTACAATCAGCAAACAGTACGTGCAAATTGTGTCCAGGCATACTGTACCATAAAGCCTCCACGCCTTAAAAACCAAGATCTGCAGAAAACCCACTTGCCTTTGAATAGCTCTCCAGATCACATACAAATGAATCTCCCACTATCCATAAAGTAAATGCAGCCATCTTGACTGCACAACCAACACAGCAATGACACAAAGGGCCTCTTTACACGGTATGCGGTAAGGGTTTACCGGTGCCGATAAGGGCACCGGTACCGGAAAACCCTTACCGCCTTACTACGAGGTCCCTTTGCCGGACCCAACCTCAATGGCTGGTTTTACCAGCCATTAAGGAACGGGCCCGTAAAGGGACCTTGGTGCTAATTACGGTACCGTAATTTGCGGTACCGTAATTACCTCCTTCCCCATTCCCATTGAGCCCTATGGGGGCACAAATGGGAATGGGGAAGTTCCTTGGTGAATGGGGAATTACCGGCCCCGCTCACCTTGGAGTAGGCCGGTAATTCCGCCATCCACCAAGGCGGACACGGTAAAATACCGGCGGGAACCATGGCACTAATAGCGCCATGGTTACCGCATACCGTGTAATGAGGCCCAAAGTATTACCATCCCTTCCTATTAAGCACGCCCTGAACACCTGATTGGATAATCCCCATAGTACACTCCCATTAAGAGTAGCTTTTTTTTGGCTATTTTGTTTTGTAGGGTTATTACTTTGTTGGAAAGTGCCTGTTGAATGTCTGAACACCAAGTTTTATCTTTGGTGCAGGTGTCGGAATAGGGATCAGGGACTCTAATTCCTTAAGGATGGTGAACAGTTCCCTCATGCTAGAATTAGCCTTGGAAATGTGCTCATTGTATGAGTTACGCTTGGCCAGGTAGATTTCCTTTTTGTACTGAGATGAGATTTCTATTAATTTTGTTCTATTGTCAGCTGAAGGGAGTGATCTCCATGCATTTTCGCAGCTATGCTTCAGTTGTCGTAGATCCTTTAATTGGGGGGAGAACCACTTATTTAAGTGAGCTTTGGGTTTACTTGGCCTAAGTTTCATTGGGGCAATGTTGTCGAGTGTGGTTAACATAATGTTATTGTACTCCTCAACAAGCGTTTCTGGATCTAGATGATCGGCCAACTGGTTGAGTGTGGGTAGGATGGCAGGGATCACTTTATCCACTGTGATACTCTTTTTGTTCCTAGTTAGGCATAGCTGGGCTGTCATAGGGGCTGTGGGGAGTTGTATGGAGGTGGAAAGTTCAAAGGACAGGAGGAAATGGCCCATCCATAATTGTGGGGAGATAGTTATGATATTGGTGGTGCCGTTGTAGTCCGCCACCCAATCAAGGATTCTCCCTTTTGTGTGTGTAGGTACAGTGACTTTTTGGGTGAAGCCAAGTTCGGCAAGAGTACTGGCGATAGATGTCGCATGTTTATCTAGAGGATCGTTGAAATCTAGGTTGAAGTCCCCAAGGAGAAGTATTGAGAAGAGATTTTTAGTTTCTGAGAAAGTAAAGTGTTCATATCCTCTTCGAATGCTCCAATGGGGCCAGGGGGTCTGTAGATAAGGTGGATAGTGAGGGTCTCGGAATTAGATAGGGGAAGTTTAACTGTAAGCACTTCACATGAGTCGGTCACTAGGGGAGGTGTGATTCTCATAACTAGGCTGGATCTTGCGATGATGGCAATACCTCTGCCACGCATCTTGACCCTATCCTGTCTCAAAATGGTATAGCCGTCAGGGATTGCTAATGAGAGTAGGGGTCCTGCTGCTTCATGCAGCCAGGACTCTGTAATAGCAAGAAAGTCCAGGTCGTCAGCCATTATGAGGTCAGAGATATCAATGGCATGAGCATTCAATGATCTGGCATTTATTAGCGCTGCTTTGAGGGGGTTGCCATTACTGTAGTATGAGTGCATATAGGTTTAGTTTTTGAAATAAGGGATCTCAACCATGTAGTATTGTGGGTGTTGTTTTTGTCCTTCTGATTATTTGTTTTTCTCTAGACTGTGTGTAGGGATCTTGTAAGAGGTTCATAAAGTCTAGTTAGTCTCGATCTGAGTCTTACGTTTTTACAGGCTATGCTACAAGGATTACTTTGAGGTAGGCTTGTTAAACTCAGTGTAGGGTGATCCATATTGCGTGAAGTATCTAAAGGTCTTTTAGTTAGATTTAGTGGGCTCGTTCTTTAGCTGTTGGGTGGCTAGCAAGACATGATAAGTGGGTGACAAGCATTATAGTTATAATGGCACTAAGGCTATTGATTATACTGCGCATGATGTACTATAACTAGGATGATGCCTTTGACTAGATAGGACACACAGTATTCACTAGTGTGGTTAATGCACAGAGAGTTCAGTAGTGCTATTAATACAAATGGGCTAATTCCGTTTATCTCTGTAGAGCACACAGGGCATTTAGTTGCTAGTGCAATTAATACAGGTATGCTAGTTCCAATTATGGCACACAGTAGTCACTGATGTAATTGATACAAATAGGCTAGTTCAATTTCTCTAGATAGGGCACATAAAGCAATTAGTCACTGGTGCAATTAATACAGGTAGGCTAGTTCCAATTATCTGGGTAGGGCAGACATGGCACGCAGTGCACACAGTAGTCACTGATGTAATTTATACAAATAGGATAGTTACATTTCTCTAGACAGGGCACATAAGGCAATTAGTCACTGGTGCAATTAATACAGGTAGGCTAGTTCCAATAATCTGGGTAGGGCACACATGTCACACAGGGCACACAGTAGTCACTGATGTAATTAGTACAGCTAGGCTAGTTCCATGTCTCTAGATAGGGCACATAAAGCAATTAGTCACTGGTGCAATTAATACAGGTAGGCTAGTTCCAATTATCTGGGTAGGGCACACATGGCACGCAGTGCACACAGTAGTCACTGATGTAATTTATACAAATAGGATAGTTACATTTCTCTAGACAGGGCACATAAGGCAATTAGTCACTGGTGCAATTAATACAGGTAGGCTAGTTCCAATAATCTGGGTAGGGCACACATGTCACACAGGGCACACAGTAGTCGCTGATGTAATTAGTACAGCTAGGCTAGTTCCATGTCTCTAGATAGGGCGCATAAGGCAATTAGTCACTGGTGCAATTAATACAGGTAGGCTAGTTACAAATTTCTGGGTAGGGCACACATGGCACACAGGGAACACAGTAGTCACTGATGTAATTAGTACAGATAGGCTAGTTCCATTTTGAATGCCAGTCAGAAGTTATGGTAGGACACACATAGACACAGTCTGTAGCCAGGCATGTAACAGTAGATATTCCGATGACGCAAAAATGCTCTATAACAAGCAAGATAGTGTAGTATTATATAAGGGGCATTGGGATATGAGTGGTATCAGGAGTGATGGAGATATTCCAAGTACATGAGCATCATTACAGTGTTCCCAATGCTTAGTTGATAAGAGATGCGGTATGTGGTATGACAGAATGTACTTTAAACACTCAGAGTACAGGTCTCCTGTGACTCCAAAGCACCTCCAGCAAAATATTTTGTAAAACTATCCAAGATTTCTGCTTCCAGATTCATCCGCCTCTCGATCCATCAACACAATCTACAGGTATGAATATTTTGTGAATAATACATTTGCAACTCTATTATAAATGCCTGTGAATAGGGTACCTGCCACTTACCCTGCATAAACTACTCAAAAAGCATACTGTCATTTGTCCCATCACCTATCATCAAGTGGCATTTCAAATGCTATGTGCTTAGAAAGTTTTCATTAACCCATATTACCCATTGCCATCTGCAAACTGTTATTCTCTTCTTTCCTTCTGTCATTTTTTATAACAACTTCCCCCACTAACACTCCTATAAAATTCCTAAAATGCACATAGAAAAGGAAAACTGAATGTATCTTACCAAACCATAGCAAGTACATAGATTGCATGCATATCAACAGGGTGCCCGCCACTTACCTTGCATAGCTCACAGAATGCACCATTACTTAAAAAGCAAAAAAAATTATGTGCACATTGAGAACAGTGCCATTTAAAATTTGGATAAATAAATCAAACACTAAAAATGATGGAATTCCACACACAAAAACATTCTCCTTCCTAATATGTACATCTTTCTGAACCTTTTCCTCACCTTACAATAACTTCCACTAATCCATTCCAAACTGAATAGTCCTACAGTAACACACACACTTGGTAAAGTGCACCTCACACAGCACACTTATACACAAACCACTGACCCCTTACCAAAATTGCTGATGCTCCCAAGTGCCCATTTGTATACAAAGCTATCCAATTTCACACAAACACTAACTCTTCCTGCCAAGACATCCTCCTACAATTTTAAATAATGTATTCTCCAAATGCAATCACTATGCCATTAACAAACATATGTTCTTACTTCCTTCAGTTGCAGTGAACTACTTTCTTCTCAAAGCCAGCGGCATCTGAAGTGGAAAATACAACCTAGAAGAACACCACCACCACAGAGCCATATTTCAATGAAGAATCATACCAACACGAGCACACAAACCAAATTGCCATACATAACATTGGGCAAGCGTCACGCTACTTACCTGAAGGCCAGGATTCTCTGCGCCTGTTCACCCTACCCCTTCTTGGCGGATCTACCCACGCTTCTGCGTCTGGGGATCCACCTTTCAGAGGGTGTTGAGGGTCCGTGTTGGCATGCCTCTGCGCATGCACGGATGACCGCGTTCGCGTTTCCGCACATGCGCAGTAGACTGGGCCCTCGCCACTTTAAAGGCTTGCTCTCCAATCCTTCTTCCGGGCTCATCAGCACCTGGCAACGAGACGGCTTGTGTCTCAAGCCTCTCGGGTGCTGACGGCCCATAAAGGGAGCGGAGATTGGGACCAAATCGCGTCTCAATGCGGTTTGTTCCGGATCGTGCTGCTCGCTCCGCTCGGTGTTCCAAGCCTTCTGTTCCTGTTCCTCTTCCTGGTCCTGTGTCCTCATCCATTGCCTGGTGTTCTCTGCCCCTTGGTCCTGCTCCTTCCACTTGTTGTGGGCTCTCCCTGGGCAAACTCATCCTCCTTACCTGGGGCTCCTTCCCCTGGGCTGCCCTCCTTCCCTGCCATTTTGGTTCTTCTGTCCCTGGGCTGGCTTCCCTTGGTCTGCCTGTTGGTCTCGCCCTGTGGTTCCCCTTTCTGCCAGTAGCCGGTTTCCAGTAGCCTGTGTCAGTTTCCATATCCTCCTGCCTGTGTTACTTCCCCTGCTCAGTACTGAACTTTCCTGGACTCTTGATTGTGTGCCTTAGTCTGGTCTGCCATTATCCCCCCAGCTACCTACTTGCCTGCATCAGCCATCTCCTCGCCTGCTACCTTCTGGTCAGAATTGGATCATCAGTCATTCTCAGCATCTGTTTCATTACTTTGTGGACTTGCTCCTCCAACACTTCATCTTCTGGTATCTTCATCAAGTGGAAAACTGCAGTACACACGCCTCTCCTGCCAGTGCTTGCATTGTCCTGACGTCACGAAAATCAGGAGAGAGCGCACCATGACGTTGGGAGTCGGTCCATCTTCCACCCAGTACCTATCTTGGGTTGAGGAAAGGCCGGTACCCCGTGTCATACGCTCATCTGGAAACAGTTGTCAGTCTGGCTGCTACTTCAAGACCTTCAACCAAACCAACAGGTACGCAGCACTCTTGTGATACTTGCCTTAACAGCAAGGGTATGAAACGGTAGACAATAACATAATGGAAGAATAAATACTGTTTTCAAAAATATCCCCATCAAACTTAGCATCAACTCTCCATTCCACCGAACCAATACGCCCCATCTACAAATGACCATGCACATCAAAGTGTAATGTATGCCAAAACTCTATCAAATCTTTGCAGCAGTTCCTCAATCACTATTTGAAAGCCAACCACAAAAGAAAAATGAAAATACTACAAACTATGGACGCCTGTCCAGTGTGTAAATACACAGGATTTTGAGGACATTCATTAGCCTGCATTTTTGGACCTTCTTGCAAAAGCACCTTCTACCATATCAAAACGTTAGCAACACACTTTTTAATGTAATAAATCTCGTTCACAAACTGTACTATGCAAAAAGTCTTGCTTTAGCACTGCAGTATTTAAATACCATTCTGCTACATGGTACAGCCAAAGAACTGCTCGAACAAATATACCACATCCAAAGCAAATATTTTGGAACTGAAGAGCACTTACAAAATCCAGTAACTTCAGAAAACCGTAGCGACAAACTTGCAGATGTCAACTTTCTATTACACACATTCGAAAATGAAATAGCCAAGTTTAAAGCACATCTGCTGAAGTACCAAACCAAATATGTGTGTGTTGTCGCAGAATCTTTTACACAAAGAGCACAAAAACTATAGATATAATGCACAAAATCGAAGACAATGAGGAATCCCAATGGTTCCAATTAGCTCTCTACCTAATAGTAGAAAACAAATATGAAATTACTAACCCTTCAATACTGTGCACATACTGCACTGCAAAACATGACTATAACCAAATGCCTTCATGGGCTATCAGTAATTATTTTGAAATATTCCCACTGCCAAAGCCACTCCACTTAATTTGTATGAGACCATTATAATCCAAACAGTACACCAATTTCAAGCAATAATACAACTCCAACCAAAAACTGCAAAATTGCTTCCCACTAAATTATTGAAAGGCATTCATGGCAAAGTAGTTTATTTAAGAAAAGAGAATTGGTTGGGAGGCACTACCAACAATAGCTAAAGTTTACTATAGGTAAATTTGCCCAAAGGTTCTTAGGAACTCTGTGTCATTCAAGTACATAATATTTCAGGTGCAGCAGGGAGAAGCTCGAGGCTACTCGAGATTCAAAATACTGAAGAACAAGACATGCACCGGCCGGTAATCCTGTGTTGCACTCCTCGTGGGAACTAGTCCCAAGTAGTAATTCTGCCTTGCAGAGACTAAAGACTCCCTCGCGGGAATATTTGTTCGACAAGGCTCAGTTTTCACCAGTCTTTAGAATGGTGTGATTGGCTTGATCTAATGTTCAAATAGTCAACCGGGTACATTCGGCCCTGTCTAGCTGTGAGTCTCCAACCAAGAATGAATCCGGCTGAGAACAAACAGGTGTAAGGCAGACCCGATTGGTATTACATCATATCGCCAGCAGATTTGATAAACAGATTTAATTTACACCACACCAATACCTCAGATGTGTGTAAAAGAACTAATTTAATTCACAGATTTAGTTCATACAAGTCAGTTTGTAATACAAAAACAAAGGACAGCATTTCAATTGAGCTAAAGAATGCTCTAAAACAAACCGTGTGCGGTAAAGTACAAAAGTAAAGTACACTTCATCTCAGTATAACATGATAGAGTAATTCATATACATGACAGTTGTCAAATTTGTATTTCACTGCTTCTGAGCCTTTACATCCACACTGCTCAGAAGTTTTATGAAAGACACTCCTATTGAGTAATCAGTGCCAACGCGTTTCGGATTATTTGAAATCCATCTTTCCATCCAGGGCAGGACGTGTTTTAGTTTCAACAAAATTCGATAGTGATTCCTACAAAGTATAAGGATACACTCATTAGATTTATATAAAGTTTGGAGGAACTCGATAGGTAACTCTCCAAAATGGAGATAGACTGACATGCTTTCCTTGGTAAGCAGAGATAATTCATGGCCACCTGTATGATGTAAGTGACATAGCAAAACAGTTTGAGTATTAGATCAAGGGTGCAGAGTCAAACTCTAAAGTGCTGTTAATTTAATTCATCATGACTCACCTGGTCAAAAGAACCAAATGTCTCGCCGGGTGCAATGGCTCTATCGGGCTGTGGCTCCGACAATGCGCAACTATAGGTTTGGAGAAAAAGGAAAGGGGGGTGATATTAGATTGTATGCTCTCAAGCCAGATAGGCTGTAATCAACGTAAGCTTCCGAGTGGGCTGTTGGCCCCTATTCTCGGATCAGTGCTAATTGCATAATTCAACGATTGTGATCAGTAGTCGCCTGCATTTACTTGAAACTTACTTGGAAGGGAATTGCCCACGGGACGCCGAACGAAGCCGCCCGTCACAAGGATGTGCTGCACTGCTCTCCCAAGCAAAGTAGGTTGCCATGGGAGCAGCAACGCACGCGCGTCCCCGCGTGGGGCGCCATCTTCGTATGGGACATCGTATCATGGGCGCGATCGTAATACGTAAAACAATCGTGTCTATATTAGATCCTTTAATAAGGCTCGACTAGGTCATCTATTCTCAAACGATCACGTTGGTCCAACCACACACTGTGTGTAGCGAGTAAACTCCTAAGGCATATACTGAGGGCAGACGCGGTGCTGCGCATGCGTGCCATAGCTACTGTTGCTAGGGACGCGCACGGAGCATGCGCCGCGTTGCCATTCTCGTGTAGTGTATCCACATCCCTTCCCAGATCAACATGCCAGTGAGACTGGCTTAATAACTAATAACACCATCCAGTATAATGAGTCAATTCGGTCAGGTACGCCGGGTCTAGTAAAATAACTCGGAGAGGAGGTATACCTGGATTAAAAGTTGTGGGGGGAGGGGCAACATCGCAGTCAAAGACTGCTTAGTGCCCCTACCCCCGCTTGATTACAGAAGAGTGACAGTCTTCACAGGTGGGTCGATGCTCAGGCACCCGCCTGCATCGTAACCTCATAGACTGTCAAACAAGTTGTCAACTGGTTGTCAACAATAATCAGGATGGTTATTTTCGTAAAACTATACTCTCCATTGCACCTTGAGTGATTTACTTTGTAGCATTCAGTATTCAAATCTGCTAGAGGATTCAACTGGTCACCCTGCCGGTTGTGCCGTTCACCTTCTTGAATGAGTGATACAATTGCTGAAGACTCATATTACATTGCTATGCCACAGGTCCATCATATTAAAGAGTTATTCAATGAAACTCCTGGTACCGACCAGTTCACAATCTGCAGGACCACAGCCAGAATCAAAACATTGAGTAGTATGTGTAGGGGTCAAAATGAAAGCCTTGCATACTTATTGTTGATTAGATGAAAATTCATAGTAGTACGCACTCTTGTCCAGATGTATGATATCTCAACAAACTGTTAACTAGGCATTACTCAGTTAAAAACACTATTAAAAGCACAAGTACTGGATCAACATGGAATGCATTAGAGAAAACAGATTAGATCCAATTCACAATTCATGCCCCTTGGGCTGAGGCAATCCAAAAGGTCAATCCAACTAATCTCCCTCTGGAGTAGTCTCTTTTGTACATCTCCCCCTCTCGGACCCAGTTTGACACTACTATCTTAACGAAATTGAAGGAGGTTGAATTTGTTAGCACAAGGGATACCCTCTTTACTATGGATGTGACCTCTCTCTACACCAACATCGTACATGCGGTTGGACTAGAAGCAGTGGAATGACTACTTCCAAGGAGCAATAACTGCCAAGGCGACAGATTATTTGTGTTGACACTTCTCAAATTGGTGCTGATGAACAACTTCTTTCGATTTAAAGACAAATTCCAGGGACCAGCATGGGGGCTGCTATGGCCCCAGCATACACGAACACATATATGTACTATCTGGAAGAAGAACACATTCTGACTTCAGCAAGGTGGTTACGTCATCTGACCATCTATATAAGATATATCGATGATGTGTTCGGCATCTGGTCAGGCCCAGATGATGAATTGAAGGAATTTTTTACTATGATGAATGCTATGCACCCGAGGATTAAATTCACTACCCAGACGAGTAAAACATTGATCAATTTTTTGGATGTTGAACTTTATGTCAAAGAAAACCGTCTGGAGACAGGAATTTTCACCAAAACTACTGATAGAAACAGCCTTTTACTGGATACAAGTTTCCATCCTCGAAGGACGATTGACAGCGTTCCTCTGAGCCAGTTCCTACGCTACCAGAGGAATATCTCAGAGAGCACAGAATATCAGAGACAGTCAGCTTCACTACGTCAAAAATTTAGAGAGAGAGGATATAATCCCACAAAACTATCACACATTGAGGAGAAAGTGGCGACTATTGAAAGGGATACCCTTCTCACACCCAAGAACACCAAGAAATATGAGTCCATGGTGTATGTCACCAGATACTCAGCACAGAGCAAGAAGATCTGGAGTATTATTCAAAGAAACTGGCCAATGTTGCAAATGGAACCACGGACACAACCACTCTTTCAAGATCTTCTGATTTTTGCTTACAGAAACAGCAATGCTTTACGAAACAGCTGAGTTAGAGCAGATCTGCCTACTACTCTGAGTGTACAGCCTAAGCACAAGGGCACTCAACCTTGTCATAACTGTCAACATTGCAGCAACATCATGCCAGGCAATATAATCTCGCACCCACACACATGCAAACCCATTATACTCAAACATTCATGCACCTGTGATTCTACAAATGTTGTCTATGCTGTAACGCTCACCTGACTCCCACGGGGGCGCTGGCCTGGTTCGCGCTGCTGTGACCTCGTCTAAGGCGATGCGCAGGGTTCGGAAGACGGATTGGACCGGGCCCCAGATCTGGCTTGTCTGACTCGCAGAAGTATCCTTCTGTAGGTGAGAATAGGGGGTTAACTGTCTGCGGGGTAATGCAATCGGCCTCCCACTTCCCCCTCTCACCCTCCTCAAACCCTTCTGTGCTTCCCCGTAGCGTCTCACCTTAGGGTCTGGAAGGACGAGCTCTCCATCCTGCTTCTGATGCAGGGGCGCGTTGGTATCCAGTTACGTCACTGGATTTTCAGATGGGTGAGAACCAAACTTGCTTGGATTCCAGGTAAGTTTTTCTATAAGTGGTTCCCCTTGTGTCCATGCATTAATGTTCTAATGCTAGTGTCTTTTTCCTCATAGGGGCCGGGGTACGGAATGCCGGGGAACAGGCACCGACCCGAGGTGAGCGGTGAAATCCTTGAGGAAATCAGGTAAGTCTTTAATGAGTGTTTTGGTAATGTCTTTTCATTCACTCATTAATGCTGATGTCTTTTTCCCCTTAGGGGCCGGGGTCCGAAAATGCCTGGATGCGGCGCGGACCCGAAATGAAAAGGGAATGACTCAACAGGTAAGTCTTGACATGGAGTTTTAGCTTCCCTTTTCCCTTCTTTCTCTCACCTTTGTTCTTGTCTTTTCTCCCTAGGCGCGGGGGCGCGACTGCGAATCCGGATGGTCGCTGCTGAACATGGAGGCGCCCTGTAAAGGTGAGTAGAAAGCAGCGCTGCAGCGATCGATGCGATGTGCTTTTTAAAAATAAATGTCTTCCTTTTCAGGATTGTCGGTGAAATGTCTCTGGGATGCAGATTTATCAGGTGAGGCCTTTTCCTTCTTCTGTTCTCTTGTTCCCTTCCTTTGCAGGTGATTCAGGATGCTGGCAGGTGTGGCAGAAGTCAAGATGCAGGAGCAGAAACGGTGAGCGTCCAGCTGCTAGATGCAGAACAACGCGAAGCACGTGTGGCTGATCGGGTGTGGTTTAAATAGCCTTGGAAGAAGTTCCTAGAATGTGTCTTTCCTCCAATCAGGTATGTATCCTTCCCCGACCACGCCCGGGTGGTAAATGAGTCCCACAGGTAAAGTAGTTCCTTTCAGGCCTCAAGGAGGCTGGGGTTCTGCAGCATGGTCTGCATCAGGTAAGTGCACCAAAACACTTTCATAATGAGCCTGGCGCCTATGGCGCCAGGACTGACGTTTTCTATGAGCCTGGCGCCATAGGCGCCAGGACGCTGTCCAAAGGGCCCCTATAGGGGGTTGCTGGGACCTTCCCCGGGGACTTGATGTCTGCTTTCGGGGACGCAGGGCCTGAGCCGGCTCCCCGGGAGCGGGCATCGTGACAGCACTCCCCCCCAAGGCCCCTCCCAAGGTTGTTCCCTCCGGGGGTTTTGGTTTTTTTGGGAAGAGTCGGTGGAATTTCCTGACTAATCGAGGTGCATGCACATGGTCACTGGGTTCCCACGACCTCTCCTGAGGTCCGTACCCCTTCCAATCAATTAGGTAGAAAAGCTTTGACCTAAACATTTTTGAATCTAAAATGTTCTTCACTTCGAATTTGGGTTCCCCATCTATTTGAATAGGTTCTGGAGGTTTGAGTAGTCGGTTTCCGGGGACCACTGGTTTCAGAAGCGACACATGAAAAACAGGGTGAATTCGCATATTAGCTGGTAAATCAAGTTTAACCGCTACTGGGTTAATTATTGCCGTAATAGAATAAGGTCCCAGATATTTTGGGTTAAAAGTTTGAGGCCCTTTGAGCTGTAAATGTCTGGTAGCTAACCACACTTGATCCCCAATCTGATACGGAGGTGCTTCACTCCGATGTAGGTCAGCATTCTCCTTGTATTTTCTCTTGGCTTGTTGCAAATGCGTGGTTGCCTCTTTGAAGGCTCGGGTAATGGTAGAATGCAGATGTTCTACTGAGGGCACTCCGAGGTTCTGAGGTGAGTCGAGGTTTGAGGTTCGAGGGTGATGTCCAAACAAGGTATAAAAAGGACTATGGCCAGTTCCAGAGTGTACCGAATTATTATATGCGTATTCGGCTATCCAAAGAATTTCTTTCCAGTTGCTTTCAGATTGCTGTAACATACACCGTAAGTACTGCTCAAGGGTCTGATTTGTCCTCTCGGTCTGACCATCGGTCTGAGGGTGGTGACTGGTCGATAATCTTACGTCGATTTGTGCCATTTGACAACATTTGTGCCAGAAGTGGGAAATGAATTGGCTTCCCTGGTCAGAGATTAGTATAGATGGGAATCCATGTAGCCGAACAATATTTTCGAGGAATTCTTTGGCTAGGACAGGAAGGTAAACCTTTCAAAGGAATGAAGTGGGCCATTTTGGAAAACAAATCCACAATTACCAGAATGGTATTGTATCCCGAACAAGGAGGCAAGTCCGTAATAAAATCCATTGATAGGGTGTGCCAGGGTGCTGGCGGTATGTCTAGAGGTTGAAGGAGACCGGCTGGTCTTTTCTTTTGACCTTTATTTTGGGTGCAAACACCACAGGACATCACAAAAGATTTAACATCATTTCGCCAAGAGGGCCACCAGAATTGTCGTTTCACCTTTTCCATTGTCTTGGCAATACCGGGGTGTCCCTCTATTAATGTATCATGATAACCTGAAATAACTAGTTCGTGTAAATCCTGTAGGACTGTAGGGTCCAGGAGTTGTTTCACTCTGACTTGAATGTCTTCAAGCGTCTGTAACGAAGTCATGCCTAGAATTCTCTGTTTGGGAATTATTGGTACTGGTTCTGAGTTTGTGTCAGATTCTCCCATTCCAATTCGGGATAAGGCGTCTGCTTTGCCGTTCTTGCAGCCAGGTCGATAGGTAATTACGAAATCAAATTCAGCGAAAAACAAAGCCCATCGGAGCTGCCGTGATGACTGAGCCTTGGCGGTTTTCAAATACTGTAAATTCCGGTGATCAGTGATCACCGTGATGGTATGTCGAGCGCCAAGCAGGTAATGCCGCCAGGCTTTAAAAGGGAACTTTACGGCTAACAGTTCTTTGTCAGTGATTGCGTAATTAATCTCTGGTGCCGCAAATTTTCTGGACCAAAATGCTACGGGATGCAGTTGGTTGGTTTCAGGATCTCTTTGAGACAGAACTGCTCCCATGGCTAGGCTGGATGCGTCAGTTTCGACGACATACGGGAGATCTGGACGTGGGTGTTTCAATATAGCTGCGGAGGTAAACTTAGCTTTTAAATCCTGGAAGGCCTGCTCGGCTTCTTCAGACCATTCAAAACGTTTATTTTTCCTCAAGAGTGCAGTAATGGGTTGTACTATGCGTGAAAATCCCGGGATAAACCTGCGATAGAAATTGGCAAAGCCGAGCATGCTTTGAACCCCTTTTACAGAGCTAGGTGATGGCCATTTGAGGATGGCATCCACTTTTCTTGAGTCCATTCGGACTCCTTTGAGTGTCAAGATGAAACCGAGAAACTCAACTTCTGTGGTATGGAAAACACATTTCTCCAGTTTAGCAAATAGTTTGTGTTGGCACAGTTTTTCCAGAACTGCCCTAACGTGTTTTCTGTGATCAGATTCCGAAGAGGAGTACACTAGAATGTCATCGATATAGACGACAACACAAACATCGATGAGTTCCCGAAGGACATCATTCATGAAGAATTGGAAGGCAGCAGGCGCATTGCACAACCCGAAAGGCATTACCTGGTATTCGAATAATCCATATTTTGTACGGAAGGCTGTTTTCCATTTGTCGCCTTCTTTTACTCGCACCAGATGATATGCCCCCCGGAGATCTAACTTGGTGTATATGCAAGCGTCCTTCACCTGGTCAAGGAGTTCAGGAATCAGAGGCAGAGGATAACGGTTTTTAACCGTTATCTGGTTCAATGTGCAGTAATCGATACAAGTTCTAAGGTTGCCTTCTTTTTTAGGCACGAAGAACAAAGCCGAGGATGCCGGGGAATTTGACGGGCGAATAAAACCATTGGTGAGGTATTGATCCAAATATTGTCTCAAATGCAGGTTCTCAGGTTCGGTAAGGGCATAAATCCTGCTACAAGGGGGTTGTGCACCGGGCACCAGATCGATTTGGCAATCGTACGATCGGTGAGGAGGTAACGTGTTGGCCTGTTCCTTTTGGAAGACGTCCTGAAAGTCCTGGTATTCCGGAGGTAATTGCATGGAGGCAGAGGTTACAGATGCTAGATTAATCTTTAGGTTTTCTGGGTAGCATGTTTGTGCACAATCCGGGAAGGTTATTCTCTTAGCTCGCCAATCAATTCGAGGATTATGTGTCTCTAACCAAGGAATTCCAAGAATAACCTGAAACTGTGGAGCCTTGATTTCATCAAACACAACTGCCTCCCGATGGCCGTCAGGACCAATAAGAGTCACCCCAGTAGTGGAATGTGTTACCGGTCCAGAAGATATTTTAGTTCCATCGACTGTGGTGATGACATCTTTGCTGGTTTTAGGACGGAGAGGGAGGTTAATCCTAGAGGCCAATTCACGATCCACATAGTTTCCAATAGCCCCACTATCGATGTATGCCTTTATTGCATGCAACCGCTTAGGCTTTTCTGGATCTACGAGAACCATTGGCACAATGAAATGCGAGGTCTGAGAGTTAGTTTTCAAGCTCGGCAAGCGGACCCCTACGCTTGTCGGGCTGAGTCGTTTCCCGAAACAGAGTCTTCATGGTTTTTATCAGCGACTCCTACCACTTTTCGGGGCGGTTTTGCCGGGCAATCTCGTAGAAAGTGTCCAGAGTTCCCACAATAAAGACATAATTTTAACTGCCGCCTCCATTCACGTTCCTTTTGAGTTAAGGGTTCTTTAACCGCTCCAATTTGCATAGGCTCAGAGACATCAACTCCCTTGGAGTTAGCGTGGGTCTTGACCAACAGCCGGGTCTCAAACCTGGACCGATCTGTTTTTCTGTTTTGAAGTATGTGATCCAATTGGACCACTAAGTCTATATATTCTGTGCATTCTTGGGGCGGATTTATAACTTGGGCCGAGACATCTTTAAGTTCTCCGCGTAGACCTCGATAAAATAACGTGACTCTTTTATCCTCTGGCCATCCCGTTTCCACAATTAGTCTATTAAAGGTTGCAATATAGGATAGGAGGTCCTGATTGCCCTGTCGCAGGGATAGAAGTTCGTCATCCAGACCCTGCCCCTGAGAGTGTCGAGCAAATAACCTTTCCATGCTTGCTTGAAATCCTTGAAAATCACGGAGAATCGGGTCATCTTGAGTAACCAGTGGAACTGACCAATCAGCAGCGCAGCCGCTGAGATATGACAATACAAAGGCTACTTTGGTCTGATCATTAGGGAAGGCCCCAAGTCTGCATAGGAAGTGCAAACGACACTGATTCATGAATACGGCGAATCGTTTGGGGTCCCCAGCAAAGCGTTCAGGTGGGGCCAGCGGCATGTTTCCAGGTAGATTAATCTGCACAGGGTTACTGGGAACCACAGGAGCGGGGTTCCCCCCGTAACAGGGTAGAGGAGTTTGTCTAGCTTGACCTTGCAAAAGCTGTCTGGCCAGGTCATCAGTTCTTTCCTTTGATATTATTAATTCCCTATTGAGGGCATTAGTCTCTTGACGAGCGGCATGTACTTCGGCCCGTAATGCCCCCAGTAATAGGGCCAACTGATCAGTCTCAGAAGTTTCCATAGCGCCTGGGTGGGAATTTGCAGGAAGGCTTCGCGTTCTGTAACGCTCACCTGACTCCCACGGGGGCGCTGGCCTGGTTCGCGCTGCTGTGACCTTGTCTAAGGCGATGCGCAGGGTTCGGAAGACGTATTGGACCGGGCCCCAGATCTGGCTTGTCTGACTCGCAGAAGTATCCTTCTGTAGGTGAGAATAGGGGGTTAACTGTCTGCGGGGTAATGCAATCGGCCTCCCACTTCCCCCTCTCACCCTCCTCAAACCCTTCTGTGCTTCCCCATAGCGTCTCACCTTAGGGTCTGGAAGGACGAGCTCTCCATCCTGCTTCTGATGCAGGGGCGCGTTGGTATCCAGTTACGTCACTGGATTTTCGGATGGGTGAGAACCAAACTTGCTTGGCTTCCAGGTAAGTTTTTCTATAAGTGGTTCCCCTTGTGTCCATGCATTAATGTTCTAATGCTAGTGTCTTTTTCCCCATAAGGGCCGGGGTACGGAATGCCGGGGAACAGGCACCAACCCGAGGTGAGCAGTGAAATCCTTGAGGAAATCAGGTAAGTCTTTAATGAGTGTTTTGGTAATGTCTTTTCATTCACTCATTAACGCTGATGTCTTTTTCCCCTTAGGGGCCGGGGTTCGAAAATGCCTGGATGCGGCGCGGACCCGAAATGAAAAGGGAATGACCCAACAGGTAAGTCTTGACATGGAGTTTTAGCTTCCCTTTTCCCTTCTTTCTCTCACCTTTGTTCTTGTCTTTTTCTCCCTAGGCGCGGGGGCGCGACTGCGAATCCGGATGGTCGCTGCTGAACATGGAGGCGCCCTGTAAAGGTGAGTAGAAAGCGGCGCTGCAGCGATCGATGCGATGTGCTTTTTAAAAATAAATGTCTTCCTTTTCAGGATTGTAGGTGAAATGTCTCTGGGATGCAGATTTAGCAGGTGAGGCCTTTTCCTTCTTCTGTTCTCTTGTTCCCTTCCTTTTCAGGTGATTCAGGATGCTGGCAGGTGTGGCAGAAGTCAAGATGCAGGAGCAGAAACGGTGAGCGTCCAGCTGCTAGATGCAGAACAACGCGAAGCACGTGTGGCTGATCGGGTGTGGTTTAAATAGCCTTGGAAGAAGTTCCTAGAATGTGTCCTTCCTCCAATCAGGTATGTATCCTTCCCCGACCACGCCCGGGTGGTAAATGAGTCCCACAGGTAAAGTAGTTCCTTTCAGGCCTCAAGGAGGCCGGGGTTCTGCAGCATGGTCTGCATCAGGTAAGTGCACCCAAACACTTTCATAATGAGCCTGGCGCCTATGGCGCCAGGACTGACGTTTTCTATGAGCCTGGCGCCATAGGCGCCAGGACGCTGTCCAAAGGGCCCCTATAAGGGGTTGCTGGGACCTTCCCCGGGGACTTGATGTCCGCTTTCGGGGACGCAGGGCCTGAGCCGGCTCCCCGGGAGCGGGCATCGTGACATACGCCCTGAAGTGCCCCTGTGGTTATTATTACATGGGGATCACCACAAGAAAGGTAAAATTGTGCTGGACTGAGCATAAGTCCAACATCCGGACCAAAAACTTGAGATCACCTGTGGCAACGCACTTTGTGTAAGCGAGACATTCTATTGCCCAATTGAAGTGTATGATTTTAGAACAAGTCAAACTGGGTCCGAGAGGGGGAGATGTACAAAAGAGACTACTCCAGAGGGAGATTAGTTGGATTGACCTTTTGGATTGCCTCAGCCCAAGAAGCATGAATTGTGAATTTGATCTAATGTGTTTTCTCTAATGCATTCCATGTTGATCCAGTACTTGTGCTTTTAATAGTGTTTTTAACTGAGTAATGCCTACTTAACAGTTTGTTGAGATATCATACATCTGGACAAGAGTGCGTACTACTATGAATTTTCATCTAAGCAACAATAAGTATGCAGGGCTTTCATTTTGACCCCTACACATACAACTCAATGTTTTGATTCTGGCTGTGGTCCTGCAGATTGTGAACTGGTCGGTACCAGGAGCTTCTTGAATAACTCTTTAACATGATGGACCTGTGGTCTGGCAATGTAATATGAGTCTTCAGCAACTGTATCACTCATTCAAGAAGGTGAACGGCACAACCGGCAGGGTGACCAGTTGAATCCTCTAGCAGATTCGAATACTGATTGCTACAAAGTATATCACTCAAGGTGCAATGGAGAGTATAGTTTTACGAAAATAACCATCCTGATTATTGTTGACAACCAGTTGACAACTTGTTTGACAGTCTATGAGGGTACGATGCAGGTGGGTGCCTGAGAATCTACCCACCTGTGAAGACTGTCACTCTTCTGTAATCAAGCGGGAGTAGGGGCACTAAGCAGTCTTTGACTTGCGATTTTGCCCCTCCCCCCGCCACTCTTAATCCAGGTATACCTCCTCCCGAGTTATTTAACTAGACCTGGCGTACCTGACCGAATTGACTCATTATACTGGATGGTGTTATTAGTTATTAAGCCAGTCTCACTGGCACATTGATCTGGGAAGGGATGTGGATACACTACACGAGAAAGGCAACGCGGCGCATGCTCCGTGCACATCCCTAGCAACAGTAGCTATGGCACGCACGCTCAGCACCGCGTCTATCCTCAGTATATGCCTTAGGAGTTTAGTCACTACACACAGTGTGTGGGTGGACCAACGTGATCGTTGAGAATAGACGACCTAGTCGAGCCTTATTAAAGGATCTAATATAGACACGATTGTTTTACGTATTACGATCGTGCCCATGATACAATGTCCCATACGAAGATGGAGCCCCGCGTGGGGACGCTCATGCGCGGCTGCTCCCATGGCAACCTACTTTGCTTGGGAGAGCAGTGCAGCACGTCCTTGTGATGGGTGGCTTCGTTAGGCGTCCCGTGGGCAATTCTCTTCCAAGTAAGTTTCAAGTAAATGCAGGTGATTACTGATCACAATCGTTGAATTATGCAATTAGCAATGATCCTAGAATAGGGGCCAACAGCCCACTCCGAAGCTTACGTTGATTACAGCCTATCTGGCTTGAGAGCATACGATCTAATATCACCCACTTTCCTTTTTCTCCAAACCTCCAGTTGCGCATTGTCGGAGCCACAGCCCGATACAGCCATTGCACCCGGCGAGACATTTGGTTCTTTTGACCGGGTGAGTCATGATGAATTATAGTAACAGCACTTTAGAGTTTGACTCTGCACCCTTGATCTAATACTCTCAAACTGTTTTGCTATGTCACTTAGATCATACAGGTGGCCATGAATTATCTCTGCTTACCAAAGAAAGCAGGTCAGTCTATTTCCATTTTGGAGAGTTACCTATCAAGTTCCTCCAAACTTTATATTAATCTAATGAGTGTATCCTTATTATTTGTAGGAATCCATATCGAATTTTGTTGAAACTAAAACACGTTCTGCCCTAAAGATGGATTTCCATTAATCCGAAACGCATTGGCACTGATTACTCAATAGGAGTGTTTTTAGAAAAACTTCTGAGCAGAGTGAATGTAAAGCCTCAGAAGCAGTGAAATACAAATTTGACAACTGGCATGTATATGAATTACTCTATCATGTTATACTGTAGTGTACTTTACTTTTGTACTTTACTGCACACAGTTTGTTTTAGAGCATTCTTTTTGCTCAATTGAAATGCTGTCCTTTGTTTTTGTATTACAAACTGACTTGCATGAACTAAATCTTTGAATTAAATTAGTTCTTTTACACACATCTAAGGTATTGGTGTGGTGTAAATTAAATTTGTTTATCAAATCTGCTGGCAATATGATGTAATAACAATCGGGTCTGCCTTACACCTGTTTGTTCTCAGCCGGATTCATTCTTGGTTGGAGACTCACAGCTAGACAGGGCCGAATGTACCCGGTTGACTATTTGAACGTTATATCAAAGCAATCACACCATTTTGAAGACTGGTCAAAAATGAGCCTTGTCGAACAAATATTCCCGCGGCAGAATTACTACTTGGGACTAGTTCCCGCGAGGAGTGCAGCATAGGGTTACCTGCCGGCAACAGTCAGTGCATGTCTTGTTCTAAAGTAGTTTATTTTCTTTGCCATTAGATCTCAAAGAAAATGTAAACACTCTATGAGTGCAACGGCCAATAGAACAATCTTTGATTATCCTGGTGAATGGTGTACCTACAAAAGACAAAATAAATTGGCAGCAACTAATAGACGTAAACAAAGTTAGCGAAGCCCTGCAATATCTTAAAGACAACAATGAATACTACAAAGAAATAAACATTAAAGATAACCTGAGAGAAATGGCAGAAATAATTCAGTTCTCCTCAACAACTGGCCAATTTGAACTTCTAGATCCTACTGCAGCCTCCAATATTTTAGACCATTATACAATTCACCCACTGCACTCAAAGAACACCATAGAGGATGCACTGGAAACATATCAAATGCGGCAAGCCAAAGGATCACCTATCAGTATATGGGAAAAAAGTGTAGAAGCACAAGTCTTTCCTCTACTCTTTCCTCTTTCCTCTACTTTTTCCTACTGAAAACGGTGGAAGGTACGATGAAAAATGCACACAAATAACAGCATCAGAATACCACTCTTTACGAATGTATTCTGAAGACCCTAGATTCAGAGAAAACGTGGAATACATATTCCACCTCCTCTTTGAAAGTGAACTAGCAGCTCAATGTTATGGAATTGCACACACATTGGAAACAGGTTCCAATTTTCAAAACATGCCTGCTACGCAGCTACTTCAAAAGGTGAAAGAGAAAGATGAAGTATTACAGTCAAGTATTACAAATCTCTTGGCAAACATGTGTGGTATGAAAGAATACTGTTCCTATGGCAGACAGATGTACGGTGTATGCTATGCAACCTTGGACCGCCCACATGGTTTGTCACTTTAAGTTGTGCAGAGTGTGCATGGGAAGACTTGCACACTTTCCTACGCATAGCAAACCAAAACAAAGCAGGTTTAAACATGAAAACACCAGGAGAACTCTGCGCTCTGGATCCTGTAAATGTATCAAGGTACTTTCATCCTCACACTATTGTCATGCTGCACTTCATTTGTAATAAAACAGTGCCTCCCCTTGGAGAAGTGGAACACTTCTTTTGGAGAAAAGAATATCAAGCAAGAGGAGAACCACACTTCCACATGATTTTGTGTATTAAACATGCTCCTAACTTTAGTCAGGAGAGTGGTGCATCTGTTTTACAGTTCATTCACAAGTATGTCACTTGAGAAATCCCTTCAGAAAGTACACATAGCTACCTACATGCCCACATTTTGCAGTTTCAAAGACATAAGTGTGACAAGTATTGTCGGCGCAAATATCAAAACAAAGGCAAATACTACACCAAATGCTTCTTTGGTTTCCCTAGACCAGTTTCAACAACAGGACAAGTAAACAGCTTCATATCATCGGTTAGACACAGCGTGAAAGGCAATTCTCCTAAGAACACATACTGCATAAAAGGAACCGAAGCATCAAAGTACATCAATGATTACAATGCAATCATTGCCCTCTTATGGAATGCAAACATAGATGTGCAGTACATTGCAGACAATTCCACTGCAGTTTCACAAAATGTCAAAGCCTACTTAACCAAAGCAGAGAAAACAGAGCTGAATGACATCTGGGATGACATATCATCAGACAAAACACTGTCACAGAAATTGTACAGCTTTGGCATGAAAGTGCTCTCACATAGAGAATGTGGCTGCTATGAAGCCGCAGAATGTTTAACCGGCACCACCTTATATGGAAAATCTGAAAACATAGTCTGGATAAGCCTTGGTGCTGCTGCATCCAGAAAAAGAGTTGTCAAATCGTACCAAGACATAGAAACAAAATCCCAAAATGATCCCAACAGCCAGGATATTTTGAAAAACAACTTATTGGACACATACTACCCAAACAGGAGTACTGCTGTAGAAACCATATGCATATACCACAAAGCCCAACACTTCTCATACAAAAATAACATTGGACTACTGTGCTGGAATGGTGTGATTCATACAAGAAGATACAAACAAAGTTCTAATGTACTTACTATAAGTACTGGAAAGCAAAAACAAACCTATACATGAAATCTTCCAGATTTCATACATGTGGAAACATATATGCACTCTCTACAACCATATGATGCAGGAACAAGTCATTAACAAGCGCTTTGTCTATGTAGCTATACCTAACTGTGAATCCATTCCATTTCAGCAACTCGTACAAAATGCAAACCATAGCATATTATGTACTATTTGCAATTCCGATAATCGTTCCACCTTACAGATACAATCACATAGCCAATACGTAATAGTAAAGCTTTTAAGATACAATGCAGATGGAACCAAAAACAACTGTAAGCTTACTAGCTTCACACACAGACAATTATCACTTGGCAACAAAACCTTTACAACAGTAGCCATAATCTACCACACATGTGACACAACTGGTGCAAGACACTATACTGCATACATTAAAAACAATGAGCAGGGTTTGAATTCAATGATACTTGCATTACTCTAAAGCAGAGATTACCAGCAAATCTTGCAAATGCCTACTTAATATTCTTGAAACCAAATGTACTCACTGATCTATAAAATTAGAATAACCTACTCCCCAACACCCACCAGTACTTCAATAATTGCAAAAAATACCTTCTACTCTGTGCGATTGGAACAACTTACCATAGAGCAACTATCCAACAAATACACCTGTCTTCCTGCTATACAATTTTTTCCCCAATGACCCAATGATTACAGTCCCAAAAACAATAAGTGTAGAAAATACACACTATTATTGTTTCCTATGAGGGTTTCAAACTGTCCTCAGTCACCTCTGAAACCACCAACTACTAGAATAAGGCAACAACTGCCTAACAATGCCCACACCAATGCAAGAAATATGCAAAAAAGTACACCCATAGTACTGCAACAGCACTTCACAATATTGAAAAATGTAAATGTTCCAACAAGAATGCATGGGCTTCTAAACATAGCCTGCAAAAATGAGAAACTGTAAACAGTTAGAATATGCCAACTGGTTTCAAACTACTTATTTATTTATTTATTTATTTATTTGCATTTATAAAGCGCACAGAACTGCCCTGGGGCATCGTGGCGCTGTTACAGCAGACTTAGTCATGAACACAAGCATAGGAATGTGTTTACAGATGTAAACCGAGTTACCGAGTACATTTCACATTGGTAATAAACATTGAGCTTAGAGGTTATGCTATGCTGTGGTTACAATGCAAGCATGAGAGTGCATGTGGAAGACTTTAGCGGAATAGGAGGGTTTTGAGGTTTTTACGGAAGGTATGGTATGATTTTTCGTTCCTTAGTGAGGTAGGTAAGGAGTTCCAGTTTTTAGGTGCGAGGTGTTGGAAGCTGGTTCCTCCCGCCCTGGATCTTTGAAACGTGGGGACATCAATCATGTTGGTGCGGTGAGCTCTGGTGGGTCTGATGGAGGCTTTCGGTGTGATTCTTTCTGCGAGATAGGGTGGGGCATCCAGGGATAGGCATCTATGTGTGATGGTCATGGCTTTGAAAAGTATGCGTTCCTTCACGGGTAGCCAGTGGGCATCTTTCCTTGCTTGCGAGATGTGTTCTCTTTTTGGAATGGACAGTGCTGCCCGGAGCGCATTGTTTTGCGTGATTTGGAGTTTTTTTAGGTTGTGGGCGGAGGTGCCTAGGAACAGGGCATTACAGTAGTCTAGTTTTGTACCTATAGTGGCTCTGGCGATGGACAGGCAGTTTTTGGCGGAGAGAAAAGGCTTGACAGCATTTATCATCTTGGTGGTAAGTGCCGAGGAAGAGGCTATGGCGTTGACCTGGCGAGACATAGATAGTGAGGCATCTAGGTGAACGCCTAAGGTTTTAACAGTCTTGGAGACTGAGATGGTGGAGTTGTCGATGTTGAAGGATTTGTATTGGGGGGGGAGTTTGTTGAGAATTTCATTGGTCCCTACTATGAGGATTTCGGTTTTGTCCCCGTTTAGGCAGAGGCCGTTGGCCGCCATCCAGGTTTGGATGGCTGTGTAGATTTTGGTTAATGCTGTCGCATCTACAACCATAATACTTCAATATTACTTGCAGCATTCAAACTGCTGAACTCAACCTTCAACAACTACAGTGCTACAACCATACCCTCATCAACTTCCAAACTATCAACAGTTAGAAATACACCAACAGGTATATAACTCCCTCCGCAATCCTGCAATATCACAGTGCAATGCCACAATACTTACAAAACATCAACAACAACCAAATGCATAAAGAAATACTGCTGAAAAGAGGAAACAGATAAACAGTTAGAATACACCAACTGGTATCTAACTGAAACCATATTACCACCACTTCCAATAGACAAATCATACACCATTTCAATTCCTCCTACTTCAACAGTGTACCTTAAATGTTGTTGTAACTAGTGCACACGTTGCTAAAACGGACTGTGCAACATAACAACAAATGAACGTAGAAGGATTTTTAAAATCCTGCATGGATTTTATTTTTTCACCGACTCAATGATTATGCAAAGAAACACAGGAACTGCACACATTGCACAGTACACTTGTTTACAGCATGGTACTTATGAAGTTCTAATTATGAGGGTCCACAAAGTATACAAATGTCTGCAATGCAATAGAACTACAAAATGACAAAGTACCTACCCTAAAATGTTATGTTTTCTTTTATCATAGAGAATGAAACAACAATTACTCCTACATTTCCACATACCATGCACAAAAACTGCATAGGACCTCAACAATACAAACAGTAAATATAACATTATTGGTGTCATACGTCTTCGTAATCTCCAAATTGCAATCTGTACACATTTCTGAAATCCACATACCAGTATCAGAATGTTGAATGCATAGGCATATTATGCTGTGGTGCTTGTACCCATGGCCTATACTCTTGAGTGCATACCCTATGGTCTACGGCTTCCAGCCATGCACTCAATACTCTAGACCCTGGCCACAACCACCACAGCATAATACAGCCATGCATGCAAACATCTACCCACTTACCACAAACCACAAAGAAAACACAGCCACCTAAACCCTATCCACTTCAGTTCACATAATATTGCAGCACTACCAGCCAACGGACAAACTCTTTGATACATGGCTCTGCACCCAAGACTTTAATAACTGCCTGCGACCAATACATCATAATACAGTAAGCTACCGACTAATCTGCCCAGTGGCCACAACCCAAACACAAAATGCATCCATATCTCCTACTTAACTGTACTATATTCTGTAAGATTTGCCTCCTCGCATGCCAGTGCCATAGTTTAGCCCATTACTTGATCTTTCCTCTTATGTAGGCCATTTAACTGGAATGGGTAGAAGACACAATGGACTAGACCACGTGGTGCAGGACTCGGGCAAGCATATTTTAAAGTCTGCTCTACCGTTTAAAGTTTTAAACTTCTGCTTTAATCTTTTAATATCTAATGGAAACACTATTTGAAAACCATGCCCCACTTCTAATCTTTTTAAAAGTTTTAAAGTAATTCCTTAGGTTTGGTGGAGGGGGGGCCCAAAAATGTCCACTCCAAGGAACCCAAAAGTGCTTAACATGGCCCTGCCACCCACGTATGCTCAGCCAGCTGACACACACAGTCTGTGACACACAGTGTCCAAACATGCACCGTTGATTTGTAAGACACTGTACATAACAGTATTACATAGGGCTTAATTGTACAATAGTTTTTTTTCGCTCATTTGTCTATTCATTGCACATGTGTAAGGGATGATCATCTCTCCATGTAGATAATGCTAAGGTCTATGTAACTACGCTACTTACATTGCAAAATACACAATAATATCCTAACAGTGTCCCGCCGCAATGCCTTTTTTGCTGCATACTTTCCAGAAATCAAAACCTAAAGTGTCTGCCTTTGAACAGGACAAATGCTTATTGGCCCTCATTACGACCCTGGCGGAAATCGAAAAACGATGGCGGAAATGCAATACCGCCATCGAATAGCGCTCGGTGCGACTATGACCCGTCACCGTAAAGTACGATGCCATTAGCGACACCGTAGTGAACGCCAACGCTAACTGCACCAAGTACGCGCGCGCGCGCCATGCCAAACCGTAATTAGCACCATGGCGCAAGGGTACGCGAATTCCGACCCTAGCGGACATGTACTTAACGCCATCAAGCACGGCGGAAAGTACCATTCCGCCATGGTGAGAAGTACGGCATCGCGAATCAACCGTAAACGGCCCCACTGAGTGCCTGTACACCGCTCCCTGGCCACATAGTACAACTCCCCATAGGTGCAACGAAGTCACAATGCAACCAGTGAAATGTACAAGTCACCCATGCATGCCAACGAACAAAAGAATCACAAGAGGGGCCAATGGGAGCTGCAGGGCACAGATGGCACGAATACAGAAGCTATACCAATGGACATGACCCCAGTCTCCCACCAAGAAACGCACGCAAACACAGGCACCTGTGACCAGCAATATTCCGATAATCACATCATTCCACCAATCCACCTGGCTGACCGGCATCTGTTACACAAAACCTAATCCCCCGCCCCTGAGCATGACATCATCCAAACAGTCATATTGGCAGCCCTCACCCCTGACCTCACTGGGCTTCGTAGGCAAACGCGCCCAGCACAGTACCACGCAACTATACTCCGAAGCTGGAACCCAATGCAGATCTCCTCACAATACATCGCTCCCCAAATAGGAATATGCCACATCACTTGCAAAGAAGAACGCTACACGGCCCATATCAGAATAGAAATTTAATGCACAACAAATTCACCAAGCCCATACAGCCATTAGGCCATGAACTCCAAAACACATTTCACCATTGTGGGCTGCATCTGCAATAAATGACCAGCTACTTCTTGTGTGACGCCCTGTTCCTTCATGGTACACAGGGGCTACATTCTCGTACGAAAAGGCAATATGGAAGCGCCTAGAACCGCAGGGCCGTCCCAATAGGGAGGCACTAGTCCAGCTGAAAGGCCGCATGTTGCTCCGAGCCACTAGTACTGCGTAAGGGCATGTGGCCCATTGGCGATCGTCCCATAAGATCGTAATGCTGCTCCACTGATTAACACGAAGCAGCAGGTGTCGGGAGTAAAACCCATCTGCAGGAGTGGCATACAGATGGCAGTGGCAAAAGGGGAGGAGATACCTGTCAACCAAAAGAAAAGAAAAAGAAAAGAATGGCCATCAGAACTACATTCAAACAACTCACTTCAATGATCACACTAGATCCACAGCCATATGCATGCTAGCCCACTCCAAAGGATCATCACCACCCCAAAACCACTTGCGACTCATAACTATCCATATCGAGGTGAAAACACCATCACAAACGAGTGTACCTGTGCATGCGTCTGTGAAAACAGAATCCATCAGATGGGATTGGTAACGTGCATGGACACAAGTGTCTGAAGGCGCGTCGAGACAGGGAGGGCTCAACAAGGCCAGATAGACGATGGTCCCACTATGGCAGCCCTGCATCACATAGCGCAGGGGAGGCGGACAGATTCCAAGACGCCCTGTACATGGCAAACACCGTATCAAATCATCTTCCCATGCATCCATTCATCATTCCCTCATCCCGTAATGATAACGCCTGTTTCCATACTCACATAACATGTGAGAATTCCATTGAGTCTGTGCGTTATGCAGCCTGCAAAATCCACTGTGCCCCAGCCCGTAATTCCAGTGTTGTGAAGTAACATGTATTTGGGAACGTCCGGCCTCATCATCCACTTCGCTATTGCGCATCCCAAACTATTAATATCAATCATTGCATCCTCGCCATGGCCCCTGTCCCAAGGACACTGAACAATAGAACGTTATATTTGCAGTCAGACCTGTGGGCATCTCCTCGCCGCTAGCTGAAGACCGAAAGGGCCGCCCTTCGAATTCCTCATTTGCAACATCACGTCGAAAAGGCATCTGTGGCCGCTTGAAATCACAAATTAATCCATCTAGTGCGGCTGTGTGTGAAAATGGCAAATGCCTTCACTCACAAATGGGAGGCCCCGCCCGTCGGTGAACCTCGGTACAGTGATGCATGAGGGTCCACCGTTACTCGAGTACTACGTTCCACTGACCCTTCACAAGTCTGTTTGCGACTGCAAAGAATGCATGTGAAACAATGGGACCATAGCCGAATGAACATATCAACCAATGTTACACGGCCATCGGGTACTAATACATGATTGTAATAGCAAGATGCCATTCCTCGAATTGCAGCGTTGTGTGCGGGACGTGCTCGCCCAAAGGGGGGAGCAGCTTGCACAGGTGGAATGAATCACCACAGGTGGAGGCCATACAGCCTGGAAACACATAAATTGCACGCCCAGTCTCCTCCCATAACCACTCCGAAATGCTACCGGCAGGACTCGCGATGTTGGCCCTGGGGGACCTGATAGCACTGCAAGTACTCCAACTCCAAGAAGAAGACGAACACCAACTACAACCGGCCGCACGGAGGAGACGCAGGAGGAGGAGGAGGGCAAGGCAGGGCCAGCAAGGGCTGCCAGCACAGCCACTACCACCACGCAGGCAGCCCGCAATCCCACGCCTCCGAGAACATCCGTTCAACCTCACTGATGAGCAGATCCACACCCTCTACCGTTTGGACCGGGACACCATAGCCGCCATTGTGGACATGACACAGGCTGACCTTGTCAGCATGATAGATAGCCCAACCGCCATCCCACCCCTACTGAAGGTGGTGTCTGTACTCCACTTCCTGGCCACAGGCACCTACCAGCACACAGTCGGACAGTTGCATGGCATTTCTCAGCCACTGTTCTCACGGACACTATTGCAAGTGCTCGATGCCCTCCTGCAGCACGCAGACGACTACATCTCTCTACCACGCTAGGAGCAGGAAATTACCAACACAAAAGTGGGATTCCATGCACTTGGCGGCATACCGGGTTGCATTGGTGCCATCGACTGCACCCATGTGGAATTGGTCGTCCCACATGCCATGGAGGCCCAGTACCGCAACCGAAAACAATTTCATTCACTGAATGTACAAATGGTGTGTGACTCCAACAGGATCATTACACATTGTTGTGCCCGATTCCCTGGATCAACCCATGATTCTATGGTCTTGAGGAACTCTACAATACCACGCTACATGGAGCGACACGCAGGGAACAGATCCTGGCTACTCGGTGAGTCTCATTTCATGCATGATGATGTGGGGTATGTGATGCGGCAATGACCTGGCAGGAAGGGGGGGGGGTGCGTACGTAGCAATGGCATTCCACATAATTCGTTTATCGTCCACATACAGGTGATGCCGGATATCCACTGAAGAGATGGCTCCTCACACCAGTCCGGAACCCACGGGACCAGCATGAGGAGGACTACAACCATGCCCACTCACGTACCCGTGTAGTCATTGAACAGGCATTCGGCCTACTGAAGACTCGTTTCCGGTGCCTCAGCAGGTCTGGCGGGGCACTCCTGTACCGCCATGAGAAGGTTGCAAAGATGGTGATGGCATGTGTCATGCTCCACAACATGTGCGTACGTAGAAATGTGCCCATGCCCCCTGACGCAGAACTGCAAGCACCTGAAGATGGTCATGATGAGGGTGGGGATGTGGCAGCACCTCAAGGAGTCTGCGAGGCACAGGAGGGCCGTGAAATTCGTCAGCATCTCATAGATGCATGCTTCTAGCACTCACGCCTGGTGGCTGATACATGGACACGGGACTCGTGGCACTGTGTGTGTCTGGTACATGCACAATATGGACTGTACGCCTATGATGGCCTAGTACACAAAGATCATTGTCCACACATCTCATTGTTTGATCGTGCATTGTTTATGGCATATGTGATATCATGTTGAACACCCTATCGACCCGCCACCCAAGTGAGCCCAACACACCCCCTCCACCCTCCTATCTCCCCCCCGAACACCAGTGTCCAAAGATGCTCATTGTTAGTGGGCAGTCGCTATTGCAAGCCCCCTCTGCGGGTATCAGGGGCACCCCTGCCTGTGGAGCGCAGGTTCCTCCCAGATCTACGTTGGGGGCTGCCCTGGACGGAACTTGCAACGGATGATGTCTCTGCCTGCTCACGTCCATGCATGTCCCTAAGGGTTTGTGAGAGCTCAGTAAGCACCCGAGCACTGCGGCAAGTTCGGCACATACGTCTTTGGACGTCGCATGCAGTTCCCCCCTCAGGCTCTCGGTGCTTCTCTCCATTTGGACTCTCAGGCTCTCGGTGCTACTCTCCATTTGGACTCTCAGGCTCTCGGTGCTACTCTCCATTTGGACTCTCAGGCTCTCGGTGCTACTCTCCATTTGTGCCCTAAGTGTCTCAGTTGATGTTTCTATGTCTGCCTTAGTGCCCCCACATCCATCGGCATGGTCCTTGAGGAGCGTGGCCAGTTGCTGCTGTTGCACGATTAACTGGTCGAGGGACTGTTGCCTCTGCTGGGCCATGGCCATTTGCGGTGGTGTCACAGAGGGGCTGTTCGCCTCATGTTGCCCTGCCACAGGGCTTGTGGGGGATGGCCAGTCGTCGTCTTGTGGGTGCCCCTGCGTGGTATCCTCATGGTGTACGGGATGGAACAGACAGGGGGATTGGGACAGGTCATGGATGGATCTGACTTCGACATCCCCGTCTTCTGTGTCGGAGCATGCTGCCATTAATGGGGTGTCACCTATGGTGCTGCTGCCACCAGAGGCAGTACCTTCTGTGGCATCCATTGGGGGGACCTGTGGTGGTGCTGTTGTGGGCATGCTGGCTGCTGGGGTGCCTGTTGATGTTCCCTCCTGTGTGCTGCCACTTGATATGTGCTGCTGCCGTGTCTTGATGCGTGCAGCTGAGGTGGAGGGTCTTTGGCCGTCGGTCTTGGCCCTCTTTGCAGGTGTGCTGGTAGGGGTGTCCTGGAGCTCGTCGTTTGGATCGGACCCTGTGGTGGAGTAAAGGAGGGCGAGCGTTATTAATGGGTCTGTGGGAATTGGAATGGCAATGTATCACATGCATTGGGGTGGTACCTGAGGGTGATTTGGGTCGGGGCCTTGGAGGTGCTTTCATTTGTGTGTGGAGTGAGGGTGCAGTTGTTTGGCAGCCTGCAGTTAGGGTGTGCCTGCTGCACGTGTAGTGGGTGTTTTTGGGGTTTTTACTTATTTATGTATTTATTGTGTGTTTTAAAGTGCGCTATCAGGCCAATGTGTGTGGACGTTCTCCTGGCCATGTGTTGCTGTTGCGCTATGTGGACACATGTGAGTCACATGATTGGACATTGTGGATTTGGCATGGTTTTATTTGGGCCACCTACCTGATTCTCCGGATGTCTGCACTCCTTTCTCCATCCCTCCGACTCCCTCTATGCTCTCCATTCCAATGGTGGAGGCACAGATTTCTTCCCAGGGGGTCAACTTGATGGGTGATTCCGACCCTCCCCCGGTGGCTGTGGCAATGTTGCGGTTGGCAGAAAGTATACTACGGACGCGTATCCGCAGGTCGTCCCACCGCTTCCTGCATTGCTGTGGGTTGCGGGGTGCGGTCCCCACCGCACTTACCCGCTGTGCCACCAGGGCCCATATGGCCTTCTTGTTCGCAAGTGCCGTCCTGGTCATTTGCGTGGAGAAGACGGCGGCGGCATTCTCCTGGAGGGTCTCTGTGAGTACGGTGAGTTCCTCACGGGAGAAGTGGACCTGCCGCTTGCGGTCGCACGCTTTCTTCGCTACTTTTCCCATTTTTCTTGGTTTCACTAGGTGGATGACGGGTTGGGATGTGTCTCAGGGTGGTGTTTTTAGTGGTTGTGTGTATTTAGTGGTTTTATAGGTGTACGGGGTGTTGTTTCCCGTTCCGGGCCCATGTTTTTACTTCCGTTTCCGTATATTTACGGTGGCCGTACTTTCCGGTTGGCGCTCACTGCGGTGTCCGCTATGATGGGTGGCGGTATTGCACCTAGGGCGCCGTACGGCGGCGGTGTGGGCCGTTTTGGGGTCATTTCCGCCATCGCGGACTTTGCACTTCCGCCATGGCGTGGTGCTCGTGCCCGATGGGTCGGAATGGGCCGCACTTTGCTCCATCGTGCAATGGCGGAAACGCTATTTACGCTGTGGCGGTCCGGTCAGTCACTTTCCGCAAGGGTCGTAATGAGGGCCATTGTAATTTATCCTCAAATGCATCAATTGCTCAAAGGACATACATTCTGCGAAATAGAAAATAAAGAAAAGATAACGAGCGGACAGAGTGATTTCCGGTGGAAACAATCTAACCATGGAATTTCTAGCAATTGTGTAAATTGAAGTTTACATAACATTTTTATTGGGATTATAAATGACTATGATAGAGTGCTGTATGCATAATTATTAATGGACGGTGGTGTAAACATTGTCCGTGTGCACTGTGCTCGGTTTTCGAACAGAAATCTTGCATCCTTTGTTACAATGACATCTCTCTGGGGTTCAAGCTGAATGATTGCTATGATTGTTCTTCGTTTTATCCATGTGGTTCTCCATCCTATTCGGAGCTCTACCTAATTCACAGCGCTCAAATTGTATGCAACTCGTGGTCTAAACAGTACGCCTTGTTTTCATTTGTGTGTTAAAGATTGACTGTGTTGTTTCTTTGATTAGGTTTCGAACACTTATGAGTTATACTCTAATTTATTATATTAAAATAAAGACCGGCTACTTAAATATTTTGTTATTTTGTTTTGTCTGCAGATACTTTCTAATGTACTGTCCGTGTCACAGCTTCCAAAACCCAACAGACGTTTTCTGGAACCAATAGTTCAGGATTACCATAAACAGTGTTTTTTCACTCACTGTTATCTGGGACGATCGATATGGCCCTATATGTCCATTTGCATTTCCGGCAATAATGAGCAACATGTCAGCATTCATGATGTAAGAAGCCATAGAAACAAGAACTTTCACCTTTCAAAATGCAAAAAAGACTTGTGTTCTTGAACACGGACCACCAAGGACCATTTGTATTTATTTTATTTATAAAGCGCACAAGGCACAATGGCAACCGGGCACGTCACTTAGGTTACAGACATGTTACACAGAACAAGGAAAGCAGTACAGTAAAACAAGGGCATTTTTTTTTTTAGGCATATATACAAAATACAGATCAGAGGCATTACTTGCATATTTACACCAGAGTTAGGGCATGGGGAGGAGAGGCGATCAGAGTCAGGACTGATAGCCAGGCTTTAACTTTACTCTTGAAAGCCGCGAACGAGGGTTCCGCTCTGAGAAGGGTAGGTAGCGAGTTCCATAGTTTAGCTGCCACGACTGGGAAGCTACACTCACCTGATCTCTGAAGGTTGAAGCGTGGTATGGACATGCAATTGGTTTGGGCACTTCTGAGAGGTCTATTGGTACTGTGGATGTTAAATCTGCTGGCCAGATAACTCGGTGCTTGGTTAGCAAGGCTTTTATGAGTTAGAGCTAGAGTTTTAAGTGAGACTCTTTGAGATACTGATAGCCAGCGGATACTCAGTCTAGTGTTCGAAATATGGTGGTTCCTAGGGATGTTGAGTGCTGCTCTAATAGCGTTATTTTGGATGACTTGTAACTTGTTGATGTTGCATTGGTTGGTGCCAAGTAGAGGGCATTACAATAATCAATTTTGGACATAGCCAAGGTCCAAGCTAAGGTGGTGCAGTTGGTTGGTGAGAAGAAAGTACGACATACTGTAATGTGCTTGTATGTATAAGCTGCAGCAGATGATACTGTGTTAGTTTGTCTGGTGTGAGAGAGTGTGGAATCGATATAGATGCCAAGCATTTTTATATCCTTAGTGACCTTGATAGTGTTTCCATCAATGATGAAAGATTTAAACGATGGGTCAAGTTTGGTAAGTCTTTGGTGAGAGCCTAGGATGCGGAGCTCAGCTTTTTTGTCATCCAAACATAGCTCATGTCGCGCCACCCAGGTCTGGATGACTTGGTAGATGGAGTTGACGGCAAGAGTATCAGTTTTGTGATTGCCTGTAATAGGGATGAGTATCTGGGTGTCATATACATAATTAGTATAGATGACACCCAGACAATCCAGGATGTCGATTAGAGGCTTTGTAAACACATTGTAAAGTGTAGAGGAAACACACGATCCTTGTGGTACTCCACAGGTGACTGGCGATGGTTCAGCAGTTGTAATAGGAGAGAAGACCATCAAGGATCTATTGTCCAAGAATGATGTGATCCAGGCCATCATTGAATTGGTTTGATACTTTGCCATACGGCAAGACAAGGACACAAACGTACAAAAACATTGTCAGCTCCAAGTTACCCACAAAATTAAAAATTGTTTGTTTCATGGAGCTTACACATTCTTGTGAACATTCTTTGAAAAATAAAAGCACTTGCAACATTGCACACTACTGTTGATGTATTATTGAAAAATTCACTTACAAAATGCAATTTATGGCAAGACAGAGAAGGTATGCTCTGTGTGAGCAGGTCTGTTTTATCTTGTGTTTATCTTTCTATTTGCGCAGGGTTGGGTGATGACGTGGCACATTGGGCTATGCTGGCCACGAAGTTATGAAAATAGCTGGAGCAGATTGTTGGCACAACTGATGTCAGCTTCGGGGGCGAGTGTTTTGATTTATTGCCACGCCCTCACTTAAGCTTAGGGTGATCAATCCATGCATAAGATTAACACAAGGTGGCCGTGCCCAACATGTTCTTTTCACATATGTAAAAGTGAGGAAAACTAAGGTAAAATGCATAGGAAAAATGTTTACGATCGATCAACGTATAGTTATAACAACTTGCCCAAACAACCTGTACAATAAAATTGCACTCTCTACATATATTTGTCAAATCCATATGACAGTATCACAATGTTTGCATGTATGACTGTATTATATTGCTGTGGTTGTGGCCAGGGCCTACACTCTTTGGTACATAGCCTACGGTCTACAGCCTCCTGCCATGCTCCCAAGAGTCTAGGCCCTGGCCACAACCACTGCAACAAAATACAGCCATGCGTGCAAACATCTGCCCAGTTACCACAACACACATACATAACACAGCCACCAACGGCGCTATCCACTTCAGTTCACATACTATTATAGTGCTTCCAAACAATGCACAAACTCTTCAATATATGGCCTCTGCACCCAAGACTCTATTAACTGCCTGCAACCAATACATTATAACACAGTAAACTACCAAGAATCTGCCCATTAGCCACAACCCAAACACATAAACCATCCACCTAAAGCCCTGTCCTCTTCTGTACACATAGTAAGTATTCCAACTCTTCACCCAGTGGGCACACTCCTGGACTGTTGACTCCATCACCCCCAGCCATGCACCCAACACTGTAGTATCTGGTCACAATCACCACAACATTACACACCCATGCACCCAGAAATCTGTACACTGATCACAAACCATCCACATATGCCAACAAACTGAAACCCTGCCCACTTCTATACACATAGCATTCCAATACGTACAAGCAGTCACCACACTCTTCGCTCCAATAACCCAGCCACCTAAACCCCTGTACACTTTTCTAGACATACTATAAACCCTCTTTCTGATCTACAAAAATTGCACTCTGTACACATATTTGTTGAATCCATATACCAGTATCACAATGTTTGCATGCTTGACTGTATTATGTTGCAGTGGTTGTTACCAGGGCGTAGACTCTTGGGTGCATGGTCTACGGCCTCTGGCAATGCACCCAAGAGTCTAGGCCCTGGCCACAACCACTGCAACAAAATACAGCCATACATGCAAGCATCTGCCCAGTTACCACATCCCACAAATATAACACAGCCACCTGCGGCCCTACCCACTTCGGTTCACATATTATTATAGTACTTCCAACCAATGCACAACCTCTTCAATAGATGGCCTCTGCACCCAAGACTCTATTAACTGCCCGCAACCAATACATCATAATACAGTAAACTACCCAAGAATCTGCCCAGTGGCCACAACCCAAACACATCCACCATCCACCTAAAGCCCTGTCCACTTCTGTACACATAGTATTCCAACGCTTCACCCAGTGGGCACACTCCTGCACTGTTCACTCCATTACCTCCAGCCATGCACCTTCACTGTAGAAGCTGGTCACGATCACCACAACATAACACACCCATGCACCCAACAATCTATACACTGGTCACAAACCACACACATAAGCCAACATCCTGAAACCCTGTCCACTTCTATACACATAGTATTCCAATACATACAAGCAGTCACCACACTCTTCACTCTAATAAACCATAAACCAGCCACCTAAGCCCCTGTATGCTTTTCTAGACATACTATACACCCTCAACAATACAAAAGTAAGTATACCATTTTTGGTATCTTACTTCTTTGTAACCTTCACATTGCAATCTTGTCAGATATTTGTGCATTCCATACACCACTATCACAATGTTGACAACATGGCTATATTATGCTGTGGTGGTTGTGGCCAGGGCCTAAACTCTTGGGTGCATGTCCTACAGTTTACGGCCTCCAGCCATGCACCCAACAATCTGCGCACTGCCCACAACCCACACAAATAAACCAGCCACCCGTGTCCCTATCCACTTCTGTACACATACTATTGCAGTACTTGCAGTACTTGCAGCCAATTGGCAGAATCTTGGGTCCAATAAACCAGCTGCCTGAAGCCCTGTCCACTTCTGTACACATACTATTGCAGTACTTGCAACCAGTGGGCAGACTCTTGGGTGCATGGCCTGTCGCCATGCACCCAAGAATTGAGGGGCTTACCACATACAACACAGCATAATACACTCTTTACAAACATCCTCATAACATCTGCAATCCTCTCCCCTTCCCTAATTAAGCCTGCCTGCAGTCACCACAGAAGCTGCTCGCCTGAGGAGCTACCCGCAAACTACCATAGTATTCACGGACACCACGCACACACCACCACCTTCTTCCACCTAAACAAATACAGAATATGAACCATTTTTCACTCCCCCACCTTTTCCAGCCCCTCTTCCCACCACCAAATGCCTCAAAGCATGTTTTTGAGCACCTTTCGCCACAGCACTATCCTCGGATACAACATGGCGGGCGTTTCCGAAAATGTTGATGCATATCACGCTTCCCCACAACCAATCAGCGGGCATGTCGTATGTCTGCAGAAATCATGCCACCCTCCGGGCCAATCGGAGTTCTGCCCATGGAGTGAACAGGGAAATGGGACCACATAGCAGAGCGAGATATTACTCATTATTTGGGACCTACATTTTAGTTGTTTTTTGAAAATATGACTGGATGGATTTTGCCACAAATTTGGTGAAAATCCATGCAGCGGTTTGGGCTGTACGCGTGTGCAAAATCCTTCTCCATTCAGTCTATGGAAAAAAATGCGTCCCCCCTATAACTTTGCCCCCCTTGACAAAACCTCACCAAACTTGCCATGCATGGAACAGAGCTGTTGGTGTGGAAGAATGGCTGGAGAGTGTGGGTGAGTGAGAGATGGGTCAATTTGTTTAGGTGGGAAAAGGCTGTGATGTGATTGCGGTGTCCGCAGGCATTGCGGCTGTTCGCGGACATACCAACCATTGAGTGCACTAGTGGGTATTTTATTATGCTCTGATGTATTGGTTCTGGGTAGTTAGTTGCGTATTGGGTGGAGAGGGCATGCATTGTAGAGTTTGTGCACTGTATTAGTATGTCAAGTTAAGTGGATTGGGTTTGAGGTGGTTGTGTTATGTTTTTGGGCTGTGTTCAGCTGGCAGGTGTTTGCTTGCATGGGTGTGCTATGCTGCAGTGGTTGTGGCCAGGGCCTTCTGCCATACACCCAAGACTCTAGGCCCTGGCCACAATCACCGTAGCATAACACACCCATGCAAGCAAACATTTTGACTGTGGTATGTGGGCTGCATAGGGGGTATGTTTTCAAAGGTTTGTGTACTGTCCAGTAGTGTAATAGTATTTATCAGACAGTGGACATGGTGTGTGTGGTAGTTGGTTTGTTGGACTATGTTCAGAATGTTGGTACCTAAGACTCTAGGCATTTTGGGTTGTAGTTAGTGGTCAGGTGTTGGCTTGTATGGGTGTGTTATGTACCAGTGGTTGCAACTCCAATGATTGTATACTTACTGTTTGCTTTGTTGAGGCTGTATGCAGTGTTTTGTCCACACCATACACCCAAGACTGTAGGCACTGGTCACAACCATCGCAGCATGAGACACCTATGCACGCAAATATTTTGGGTTGTGGTGAGTGGTCAAGTGTTTGCTTTCATGGGTGTGTTATGTTGGAGTGTTTGTGACTCCAATCATTGTATACTTACTGTTTGCTTTGTTGAGGTTGTATGCAGTTTTTACATGGTATGGGAAATTGGAGCAGACATTGTTTTTCCATTCTCTGTGATAAAAGTAAAGATCACGTTAGTTAAAATAGTTTGTAATGAGTTATTACATAGCATAGCAGACATTTCTGTAAGTTGTTGAGCCTCATAGTTAGTAATTTACATGCTCTATGCTTCAAACCAGTGTACTGTGCAATTTGCCCAATTCCTGTGTTTGTTTGTAAAATCATTGGATCTGTGGGAAAAAAAAAATCCATGTAGGATTAAAAAAACCTTTCTACGTTATGGTACAATATTTTTCGGTAGTTTATTTCAGTAAGAGGAATTGAATAGGTTTATGGTTTTTGGTTTTATAGTACTATATTTTTGGTGGTTGATTTCAGTAGGAGGAATTGAATAGGTGTGTTTTTTGGTTTGGAAGTGGTGGTACTATTGTTGTAATTAGATACCAGTTGGCATATTCTAATGGTTTATTTGTTTATTTCTTGTTGCATTTTAGCAGTATTTATTTATCTGTTTGGTTGTTGCAGAATTTTGGGGCAGTTAGATACCTGTTGGCGTATTCTAACTCTTTATTTCTCGTTGCATTTTAGCAGTATTCATTTATCTGTTTGGTTGTTGCAGAATTTTGAGGCAGTTAGATACCTGTTGGCGAATTCTAACTGTTGATAGTTTTGAAGTTGTTAAGAGTATTTTTATACGTAATAAGTGCTGTAGGGTTTCCTTAGAAGAATGTATATTGCATTTGTCTGGTTGTAGTTAGATATTTGTTGGCATATTCTGCTTATAGTTTTTCACTGTTAGATAGCTGTTGCCTTATTCTATTAGTTTATGGATTTAAAGATTGTTGGGGACATTTTGTAGATGTTTATACTCAGATTAGTGAATACATTTTGGTTTTAAGAATATTAAATAAGCATTTACAAGATTTGCTGGTAATCTTTATTTTAGAGTAATGGAAGTATCATGACATTCAAACCATCCACATTTCTTTTTTATGTATGCATTGCAGTGACCTGCATTGGTTGTGGCTCCTGCGTGGTAGATTATGCCTACTGTTGTGAAGGTTTTCTTACCAAGTGATACTTGTCCATGTGTGAATCCAGTCAGCTTGCAGTTGTTTTTGGTACCATCTGCATTGTAACGTAAAAGCATTACTATTACATATTCACTATGTGACTGTATTTGTAAAGTGGAACGATTATCAGAATTGCAAGTAGTACATAATCTGCCATGGTTTGCATTTTGTAGAAGTTGCTGAAATGAAATGTATTTGCAGTTAGGTATGAATACATACACAAAGTGTTCATTAGGATTTGTTCCTGTGCCATATGGTTGCAGAGAGTGCATGTATGTTTCCATATGTAGGAAATCTGGAAGATTTAATTTATAGGTATGTTTTTGTTTTCAAGTACTTGTAGTAAGTACATTAGAAATTATTGTGGATCTTCTTGTGTGTTTATATTGAATCTGACCATTACAGCACAGTAATCCAATTGCTGCCTTATTCCAGAAACACTTAAGTGTTTGTCAGGATTGTTGGTTGCATTTCCGTGAAGGACTAACATTTGCAAACATAATTGGTCTGTCCCTTTTAAGTAAATGTGTTCAATAATTGGTGGCAATTGGAATAGAATATTGATTGCTACATTTGGATTGCAATTTACATCAGTTGTATTTGTACATTTGAATGGACCAGGGAGTTCTGTGTCAAAGACATTTGTTGGAAGTGTGTGTTTCTTCTTTGAAGAGGTAGTTGGTTTTGTTTGTGCAGTAGATCCTTGTTTGGTTGTGGTCATTGATGAAGTTGATGAAGTATTAGCTTCTTTTAATTTCTTTGGAGGTATGGTTGTTAGATCCTATATAATTTGAGTCTGAACTAGTTTTCTTTTACAAACTTTTGCTTTTTGAGGAACAGAATAGATTTTGAGATGGGGTGCTTAGAGTGTGCGTAGTTTATTGTATTCTAGAATGCAAGGAATATCAGTGTTTACTTTACTTGCATCAAAGTTGACTAGAAATAGTCCTTCAAATGTACATAGGCGTGATAGTGCTACATAGCTCATGCCTTCTTTAAACACTTTGCTTGCAATATCTATCAATGCTTGACCTAGGGTAAGACCTTGTGATTTATGAATGGTGACTGTGTATGCTAGAGAGAAAATTGTTCCCCTGTGTACATACATGTCTTAGAAAAGAATGAATCGAGCTTTTGAGCGTCCTATCCTTTTAACCTCTGATAGTTTGTCAAAGTGAATATTGACAAACTGAATGTTGTTTTCACGTGGGTATGTTTAAAAGCCAACAACTGTACCAAGTGCTCCATTAACTATTCCTTGCTCCACGTCAAGGTTACGTTTGAGCATTACTCTACAGTGTAAAGATATTTTTTATATTTTCTCTAAACCAGCTGTGTTAGAGATAGTGTTCTAAGGTATTTAGTCATGCTGTGGCTTGTTCACACATGGGTAGTGTTATACTGTGCACGTCCAGTTTGTCTGTGGACCAAATTTGAACTATTGGTTGCATTTCTTATTTCAACATTGTGTCATTGAATTGTGCACAGCTTGCAAGAGTTGGTATCAAAGGCATACAGTTTACTTTTTGTGTGCTAATTGTTCCATGACATCAGTAGCACATGAGTTATGGCCGTATAGGTCATGGATGCGTCTGGTATTCAAGCTATGCTGTGCTTCTTTAGATAGAACACCAATCCGAATACTTTTCATAATGTTGGCATAGGCGAGGTCTGCAGACTGATGCATGTTTTCAGTTAATTGTTTGTATTGTAAATGTTACCAAAATTTGACATTTCCTATGCTGCCAAGAGTTTTATGGCATAGTTTGTGCGATAAGGTTTTAAAAATAGGTTCACCTTTAACTTGTGTTAATTGAAGAAGATCTCTAAAAACAATAGTGTGTTTTCCTCCAAAGAGCTCTTCGTAGTCTGTTTTGAGGACATCTTATAATCTGAGTTGAATCAAAGCCAACATTAGGTTGGAGACCATGCTCACCTCATCTATTGGCAGCATTTTCTTTTGTTTCAAAACTCTGTGTATTTCCATTGCATCTTCTGGAGAAAGTTTGTAGTTAGTCTAATTTGTTTTGGTGTTCTACTGGAAGAAGTAGTAATCGGTGTAAAGTGACACTGCCTATGTTGTAGGCAGGTAAACATGTGGGGGCAGTTAGAACAGCTGGCAGTTTGTTGTTTGCCAATTGTTGGAGGAACTTGCTGATCATTTTTATTGAGAATGTTTTACCTGTACCAGCTTGATCACTCACATATAGCAGTATAGGTTTGTAGTCTTGGCAGGTACATGTTTTAGTTTCGGGCTGCATACCATGTTCAATTTGTTTTGTTATTTCTAGGAAAATGCTACCCTGTTCATTGTTTAATTCTGATTTGAGTATAGCAAAGTCTTCTGTAGACTCTTCATACTGGTACATGGTGTTTTCTACTTCAGACATCGCTAATTCAGCCTCATTTGCTATGAGTGGTTGTCCAAGTGGTTCTTGGCTTCCTGTTAAAGAAGGTTGACTGCTGTCAGGAGCGTCTATATTTAGTTGTCCTTGGAGTTCTTCTTCTTGTTGCTGTTCATTGGCTAACATTGTTTTGTTCTGCAAAATGTTTATATCTGTTATAGTGCTTGCATTTGCTTTGAAAGCATCTTCATCGAGACATGCATAACTAATAAATCTTCTTCTTTTCTCCATGGTTTAAAAAGTTGTAGTAGAGACATTAAATACAGTTCTTTATGTTGATGAGTTTTTAATGACAATTTCATATTATTAATTACGCTTTGTTTGGTAAGTTTTACTAGGCTGCCTTCACACTTTTCGACTTTGTATCTACCTTTCTTCTCATCTGGTTTAATATTATTTTTTATATGCAGTTTTGGGCTACGTGTTATAGACACATGGTTTCCAAAGTGGTACTCTTGTTTGGGTAGTATATGTCTAGAAAATTGTTTTTCAAAATGTCTTGGCTGTTGGGATAATTTGTGGCTATTGTTTCGATGTCTTCATATCATTTGAGAACTCTTTTTATGGATTAAGCAGGACCAAGGCTTAGCCATACTATGTTTTTAGATTTTCCATACAAGGCAGTGCTGGTTAAACATTCTGAGGCTACGTAGCAGCCACATTCTCTACAGGAGAGCATTTTTATGCCTAAACTCTACAATTTCTGTGACAGTGTTTTGTCAGATAATATGTCGTCCAAGAGGTCTTTGAGCTCTGTTTTTCTGCTTTGGTTAAGTAGGCTGTGACATATCGTGCAACTGCAGTGGAATTGTCTGCAATGTATTGCGCATCTATATTTGCATTCCATGGGAGGGCAATGATTGCATTGTAATCATTGATGTACTTTGATCCTTCTGTTCTTTTTATGCAGTATGTGTTCTTAGGTGATTTACCTTTGACTTTATGTCTAACTGAAGACATGAAGTTGTTCACTAGACCTGTTGTTGTCTAGGAAAACCAAAGCAGCATTTGGTGTGGTATTTCCCTTTGTTTTAATATTTGTGCCGACAATACTTCCCACACTTGTGTCTTTGAAATTGTAAATGTAGTTGTGCATGTAGTTCACTATGTGTAATTTGTGAAGGGATTTCACAAGTGACATATTTCTGAATGAACTGCAAAACAGTGGCATCAAAGTCCTGCCCAAATTTAGGAGCATATTTAATCCACAAAACATGTGGATGTGTGGTGCTCCTCTGGCTTGGTATTCTTTTCTCCAAAAGAAGTATTGCACTTCTCCGAGGGGAGGCACTGTTTTATTAAAAAAGAAGCGTGGCATGGCAATAAAGCAATGATAGAAATATCTTGATACATTTACAGGATCTGGAGAGCAGAGTTATCCTGGTGTTTTTATATCTATATTTGTTTTGTTTTTGTTTGCTATGCGTAGGAAATCGTGCAAATCTTCCCATGCATATTCTGCACAACTTAATGTCACAAACCATGTGGGTGGGCCAAGGTTTCTTATGATACACTAAACTTCTGCGTGTCATCGGAACCAGTATTCTTTTGGACCATGCACATTTCTAAAATGTTTGTAATGCTCAACGGTAAAACTTCATCTTTTTCTTGCACTTTTTGTAGTAATTGCGTAGATTTTGAACATTTGTACCATATTTCAATGTGTGTGCAACTCTGCACCATAGAGTTGCTAGTTCACTTTCAAAGAGAAGGTGGAATATGTATTCCACGTTTTGTCTGAATCTGGGGTCTTCAGAATACATTTGTAAAGAGCGGTATTCTGATGCTGTTATTTGTGTGGGTCTTTCATCGTACCTTCCTCCTTTTCCAGTTGGAAAGAGTAGATGGAAGGCTTGTGCATCTACACTTATTTCCCATATGTTGATTGGAGATCCTTTGGCTTGCCGCATTTGGTAAGTTTCCAGTGCATCATCTATGGGTCTTTAGAGTGTGATGGGTGAATTGTATAATAGTCTAAAATATTGGATTTTGTCGTAGGATCTAGAAGATGAAATTGGCTAGTTTCTGATGAGTCTTGAATTATTTTGGTGGTTTCCCTCAGGTTTTCTTCGATGTCTATTTCTTTGTCGTATTCATTGTTGTCTTTTAGATATTTCACTAGTTGCTGCCAATTTTTTTTTGTCTTTTGTAGGTACGCCATTTACTAGGATAATCATAGATTGATCTATTGGCCGTTGCACTCGCGGAGTGTGTATATTTTCTTTGAGATCTAATGGCAAATAAACTACTTTGACACACATGGCTTTTAGTAATTCAGAGGGAGGTAGTTTTGCTGTTTTTGGTTGAAGGCATATTATTATTTGAAAAGGGTGCACTGTTTGAATTATAATGCTCTCATACAAGTTAAGTTGTTGCATTGGTTTTGGTAGTGGGAATAATTCCAATTTATTAGTGATAGCACATGAAGGCATTTGGTTGTTGTGAAATTTTGCAGTGCAGTATCTGCAAAGTATTGAGGGGTTAGTAATTTCACATTTGTTTTCTGCTATAAGATAGAGAGCCAATTGGAACCACTTTGAACCTTCATTGTCTTCTATTTTGTACATTATGTCTACAGTGTATGTACTATCTATATAAAATGCCCTGCTGCAACACACACACACACACATGGTTTAGTAATTCAGCAGATGTGCTTTTAAACATTTGTATTTCTTTTTTGTATGTGTGTAGAAGAGGGTTGCCATCTGTAAGGTTGTTGCTAGCCTGTTCTAAAGATATTGGATTTTGTAAGTGGCTTTCACTTCCAACATATTTTTCTCTGGATGTGCTCTATTTCTCCGAGTAGCTCTTTGGCTGTACCATGTAGAAGAAATGTTATGTAAATTGGCCAGTCCTAAAACAGGACTTTTGGCATAGTACAGATTATGAAGGAGATTTCTTACAGTTGAATGGTGTGTTCCTATCATTTTGATATGGTGGAAGGTGCTTTTGCAAATATGCCCAGAAATGCAGAGTAATTAATGCTCGTGTAGTCCTGTGTATTTGCACACTAAACAGGAGTCCATAGTTTGTAATAGTTTTATTTTCAATTTGTCTTTGCCTTTCACATACTGATTGAGGAACTGGCATAAATATTTGAAAGATTTTTTGCCTATGTTACCCATTGATGTGCACAGCCATTTGTAGGCTGGACGTATTGCTTCAGTGGTCTGGAGAGTGGATGCTTAGTTTGCTGGAGATATTTGTGTGAGCAGCATTTCTTGTTCCATGATGGTATTATTAACCTTTGCATACCCTTGTCCACTGCTATGTATGGCAATTGGGTTTGTTTGCTTTTGTTTGTATGCTTCTTCATTGAAATACGGTTCTGTGCTGGTGGTGTGACTCCACTCAACTGCACAGATGTTTGCGAAGCTATCTTTGTTGATATTCCATTTGTTGAGAAGTCCTTGTTGTAGTTTAGTAGTTCGTTTTTTTAGTGATTTAATTCTGTTTAAAACTAATATAAATAATTTCCTGTTGACAAGGATTGCACTGTCTATGAGGGCTTGCAGGATTAGTTTTCTGTGTTAGGTTTTAAGGGTTTAGCATGATTTCTCTCCTGTTTTTAAAAGGTTCTGAAGGACTCTGTGGCAGAATATTTTTTGTAAAATAATTTTTTTAGTATGCTTACTTGTGGCTAAATTAAGATTTATATGTGCATTGTTAGCACTAGTGGTAGCTGCAGTCTTTTCAACAACTGACTGTTTAGTTTTACATTTTGAAAGAGGATTCAAAGTTTCTTTACTGCAAGCTGCTTTAGTTTCGCTTAGTGACTCTATTAGCTGTTTTGTTTGACTTTTTTGTATAAATTCTGCTAGAGGCGGATGCCTATTTCGTTCACATTTATTTTGATTTGCTCTATTTTTGCTTTTCTTTCTACAGAGTTGCTTTTTGGTAGGTATTCTTTGGTGTCTGCTGGAGAAAAAAAGAAAGTCTGGGTTGGGACGTTGTGCAATGAATCTGTGCATTGTGCATGAGTGTCTGAGTATGATGGTAGGCATGTATGTAGAGATGGGTGATTGTTGAATGGGCTATTATTTCAGGTTGGGAAGGCTATTCTCGTATGTGTGGGTTCCTATGCTGGTGTTGAGATAACAATACAAAGTGTGCACCTGTTGAGGTGCAATTAGTAATACTGAATTTAATGCTGTAGGGTTGATACACTTGTTTGTTCTACAATACTAGAATTTTACAGTGTTTGAGTAACAGTTAGAACATTATGACAGTATTTCACTTACTTTGTTGGATGCAAAGAGTAGGTTTCTTATGGTTTCTGTCTTGTACTTCAGACGCTGCTGGTTTTCAGGAGTGTGGTCTTCATTGCAATTTTGAAAGAAGGATGTTAGTACACATGTTTGTTAATGTCACAGTAATTTCACTTTAAGTATAGATTTGTTACATTTGAAAAAGGGATTCTTCTAGGAAGAGGTACTGCATGTGTTAAATTGCATAGCTTTGCATATGAATGGGGATTTTGGTGCATCAGCTTCATTGCTAAGGGGGTTAGTGGAGTATTTATAGGTGTGTCCTATGAGGTATATTTTTGAAAGTATGTGTTGCTGTTGCACTGTTTAGTGTGGTAATAGATTAGTGGAAGTTGTAGTAGGGTGAGAAAAAAAGCTTGAAAAAATATACATATTGAAAGGGAGAATGTTTTTGTGTGTGTAATTCCTTCGTTTTTTTGTCTGCATAGATCTTTCCTTCATGAGTGCTGGAAACCTTTCAGTTTATTGACTTTGTTATCCACATTCCTATTAGCACTGTTCTGAATGTACACTTGTATGTGTTTGCTTTTGCAAGTATTGCAAATGTCAGGCATTCTGTTTAGATAAATACATATTATGTACTTGCAATGCTTTTGTAAGATAAAAGCTGGTCTCCTGTTTTGTGTTCATTCCAGAAATTTATGATAGTGTTTTAAGGGGTAGGTGATTGTGAAAATGACAGAAGGAAATAAGAGAATTATAGGTTGGGCATTGCAATGAGTAATATGGGTAAGTTAAAATGTGGAAAATAGACAGATTTGTAAGTGAACTTGATTATAGGAGATAGGAGAAATTAGTATGCTTTTATTGCAGATTACGCAGGGTGAATGGCAGGTACTCTGGTCACATGCATGTATAAATGAGTTGCAAGTTTACTGTGAGCAAAATATTCATACCTGTAGTTTGTATTGATGTATGTATATGTAGTTGAATCTGGAAGGAGAAATCTTGAAGAGTTTTACAGTAGTTTTAGCTGTAGGTACTTTGCAATCAACTGGCACTTGTAGTCAGAGTGATGAACAGGTCACCTGAAGTGCTGAATTGTGATGACAGAGTTAGATGTAGAGTTATTGGATGTGATTGGTGGATGTTTGTGTGACTCCTTATGTGTATCCAATGAGAGAGTGGTGCAGACAGTGATGTGGAAAGGGAAAAAGGGCTGCCCCTGTGTCACTATGTACGCAGACAGTGCGGCTGTTCACGGACAGGGCGTGCCACATCTGGGGTTTCTCAGCAAATCCAGCATAGAAAAGGGACTGTGGGGATTAGCCAATCAGGTGTTGAAGTTGTTCTTTGCAGGATGAGAGGCTGTGGGTCTAGTGAAGATGGCAGAGGTGAAGAAAGTGGGGGTGTTGGTTGTTGGAGATCTATTTGTAAATGGTTTGGAGTAGTATGCTATGTATAAACATAAGGCTGCCAGTTTTGAAGGAGTCGAGGTTTTCTGGTCAACTGTGCCTGGTTCCAATATGCAGGCAATGGTTGGAGCTCGTAAGAGTTTCTGCATGTTGAACAGTCCAGATGTAGAGGTACTGCATTGGGGTGCTGCCCAATTGGGATACATCCGTGCTCCTAGTTTGTTGAGTGCTCTCGAAAACTTGTTTCAGGCAGTAATGGTGGTTGTTCCAAATGCCAAGTTGATTTGTTCTGAAATATTACCTAAGGTAGCATGGTAGAATGGTAATGTTTTTTGTCTCCAGCAAAATGGCGCACAGTGTTTGGTGAACAGAGGGATGTCTGCTTTCTTGTTTAGAAGTGGGATGTTGTCTTGTAACAATGACAATACTGATTTCGTTAATGGTGACTATTTCAAAGCAGATGGCATTTCTTTATTCATATTGGGAAATGCTATGTTTTTTTTTCAAAATATAAGGAATGCTTTACAGAGGATAATGTGAAGACCTCAGGAAGTAAATAAATGAAAAAAAAAATTAAATGAAAGGTGTTTTTTTAAAAACACTTTCAAAAAAACAAAAAAAGGCTCTTTTCAGAGCAACCATCAAAGGGAAAGTGGGGTACACTATTTAAAATTTAATTCCCCACTCTCAGATTTCATGATCTGTCCACGGACACTGCAGCTGCTTGCGCAGCGCACGTGTTACATACGGGTATTTTGAGGCTGAGAGGCATGCAAATGAGACTGTGCATGCCAAGGGATAGGTCAATAAGGTTTACTGGGCATGATGTGTAAGGAGAGACTTTGGCAGAAAGTCTGTTTCCTGAGAGCAGAGCAGATAGCTATGCCTGTGTCTTTCAGAAGGCAGATTGTCTTCATTTTGGGTGACTCGTGGATAAATTGGTTGGAGGTGCATGCAGATCGCTGTGGAGTGGCTGCAGATCTTGTATTCCCTCATGTGATTGTGCATTGGCATGGAGTGCACGGAATTAAGTGGTTAGATTTGGTTCCTCTTTGTGCCACTTTGATGATACACTGTCATCCAGACATTATTATTATTCATTGTGGAGGGAAGAGTTTAGGACATGTCTCTGGAATTTCATTGCAATTTGCAATCAAAGAAAGTCTTGGGAAAGTCATGGACATGTTTCCAAACTCCCAAGTAATTTTCTCTCATATTGCACAGAGACAAATGTGGCTTCGTTCTTCTTCATTTGGTCCACAAATGGAGAAAGCGAGACGCAATGTCCACAGACGTCTAAAAATGCACAGGGCCCTGCAACATTTCATTGGCACTTGTATTTTTAAACTGGGAAAGGCGGCTCTGAAAAAAGCCTTTTTTTGTTTTTTGTTGTTTTTTTTTTTTTTTTTTAACAAGACACACAAGGAAAGGAAGGGAAGGGAGGGTAAGGAAGGGGCACAAACCAAGGGGATAAGAAAGGGCAGGTGGAGAGAGGAAGATGTTGGGCGAGCCTCACTTGGGAAGGGGGCACTTTTTCTCATGCTCCCAGACCGAAGCCTTGAAAGCACTCCAAAATTGTTCCCCACTGCAGACTACTGCATCGCAGTACATACACAATACAGTGACCCTCAAAAGATTAGGGTCTTCTGCAGCGCATATGGCCTTTGAGGCTGGTTCAGGGATCCGCTGCCCCACAGGAGTGTTTCTTGTGGTGACAGGAGCAGAAACTGAGCTTGCTGTAGAGGAACTCAACCTAAAACTTTTATCATCGGGGACGACCCTCCGAATTGCTCCTGTGTGGCATGATGTTAGGTGTCGCTGCATGGAGGTAGTCCCGTAACTGTACAAACCTGGTTTGACACGATTTAAATCCATCTGGCACTCAGTGCAGCATACCTTGTGTGCACAAACTTTGGGTAACCCTCCAACAGTAAACTGCCTCCACACCCAAGATCCAGGGGGGCTGCGAGTAGTAGGGACTTCCACTACCTCAACCTCGTCATCCTCTTCATCACTCTCTGCATCTACATGCCTGTTCCCCTCTCAAGTCCCTTGGGAAGATGGTGGTGGTGGAGGGGGTGGGGGTGGTGCTGAAGCCGAGGCAGTTGCAGCAGGAGCAGCCTGCAATGCCATCCGGAAGGTTATCAAGAACCAGGAACAGCATGAACACAACAGCAACCTGCACCAATTGTCCTGTTGAGCTATTCGGAATAGCTGTGAAGACAGGAATGACAGCCGATGCCAGTGAATGCCAAAGAGAAGCAGTGCTCTGTCTTGGAAATCCAAAAGCAGAATGAGAAACAGCTCTGGCATGTGACCTTTCATAGGGGTGCTGGGGAGCGCTCTGCAGTCAGCAGCACCATCCGTGGACAATTCGAACATGAAAAAGGGCTCAAAAGGTTCCACAAAGTATCTAGATCATTAGGGACATGGTCTGGGACATGTGTAAGGGTGAGGTTTCACAGTAAAAACCTTGGACTGCTCAAAAAGCACTTTTTTAGTGTCCGGGTGCCCGGACTGTGTCCGCGGACAAGGACCCGCGCTAAGCATGGGTACGGTCACATGATGACGTTGCGGACACGTTCACGAATCGGACAGCTGTCCATAGGACACCGAATTCATGGTGTCAGTTGTACGCATGCACATGGGTGTTCTACGGACAGTGTTTGGGTCCCCGAACTAATTAAAAGTATGACACATGTGCGGTGGATAGTTACGGACAGGCGCAATGTTCGTGGGACCCAAGGGTGTGATGCGCATGTGCGCAAATGTGCACCAGACAGGGTTTGGGTGCCCAAACTAATTAAAGCTGCATCACAACTTTGCGGACATGCAGACAGGTTATGTGATCTACGGAAACATCCACTTTCATTGCAGACAATAGGAACGGGGGGTTGATCTTAGGACACCCCATTTTGATTAAATACGGACAGGTGGACAGATTATGTTTCCTACAGACACCTCCATTTTGATTGCGGACAGTGCGAACAGACATAGGGCCTCATTACACGGTATACGGTAACCATGGCGCTATTAGCGCCATGGTTGCCGCCGGTATTTTACCGTGTCCACCTTGGTGGATGGCAGAATTACCGCCCTACTCCAAGGTGAGCAGGGGCGGTAATTCCCCATTCACCAAGGCACTTCCCCATTCCCATTTTCGCCCCCATAGGGCTCAATGGAAATGGGAAAGGAGCTAATTACGGTACCGCAAATTGCGGTACCATAATTAGCACCAAGGTCCCTTTGCAGGCCCATTCCTTAATGGCTGATAAAACCAGCTGTTGAGGTTGGGTCCCGCAAAGGAACCTCGTAGTAAGGCGGTAAGGGTTTACCGGTACCGGTGCCCTTATCGGTACCGGTAAACCCTTACCGCATTCTGTGTAATGAGGCCCATAGTGTCCTTAGTACACCCCCATTTTGGTTAATTGCAGACATCCCAGAGAGCCGCGCCATCCGCGGACAACCGAAAAGCTTTTTAAAAAAAACACAGAGAAATATAGGAACAGTATACATAATATTTAATTATTGTACGAAAATATAGAAATTATGAAAGAGAGGGAAAAGCAGAAATTGAGACATATACAGGGGAATTAGGGTTTTCTACATGTTGGTTGGTAGCGGATGAAGGGATCAAGGTCTCATCATAACGTTTTTGGTGATGGGGATTTTTTGGGGGTGGTTGACTGGGACATGGAGAAGGGGTACAGGTGCACGTGGGACAGTGATATTGAATTTTTTCCATGATATGGTTTTCTACAAAGTTCTTCAAAATTATGAAATTGGTTATTAATTGGTCCATTTTTTGTTCTAAATGATGTAGATGATTTTCCTCAGTGTCTGTTTGTTGTTCCATTAGTACAGGATGTACTGTTTCAGTATTATTTTTATTTTCTGTATATTCTGTTAAAGAAAAGAAAATGTGTTAGGTACATATAAAATAATGTGTATTAATTGGCTTATTTTAAAAACTGCAGAGTCTACCATTAGTATCACTGTTTTCACTCATTTCATCCCGGGGAACATTTTCTTCAAGCCACTCCAGAGTGCTAGCCATTTCTGTGTAAAAAAAAGATAAATTATGTTTTGGTGTATCCTACTAAAGAAAGTTTATAACTATAGGAATTAATGTAGTGTACTTACCAGATTGTTTTTTTAGTTTTTCTGTTACTGCTTTGTAGGTGTGCTGTTGATATTTGCTATGCAGTTTCTGTGAGGTAATTCTGCTGGATGAATGTGTTATTTTTTTTTTAATGTTCCATTATGTTTCATATGATATGTAATTGTACTGTTGGTGTCTTACATATACAGTTTGTACTTCTTATTTATTTTTTAATGTCATTTATTTATATACTGCTCTTTGAACATGTTTAGTGTGTTTGTTGTATGATACAACAATGTAAGATACCCCCTGAGCTTTTGGACAGTGTTGCTGTTGATCGAGTCCGTCCACGGACATTCGCATGGTCCGCGGACATTGTTTGTTTGTTTAATTATACTGCGTGACAAACCCTGAGGTAGCTGGGCACCAGAGACTTAGAGTAGGTTACAACATAATATAGGCATACAAGATAATAACAATAAGTGCAAGTGACCGGGTTACATAGTGGTCAAGGGCAGGCAACAGTCGAAATACAATAGTGAGGACAAGGGTTGGTGTGTCAGACAGCGGGAAAATTCTTGTTGGCAAGCCAGGACTTCGTTTCTACTCTGAAGGTCCAGAAAGAAGGTTCAGCTCTAAGGTTCACAGGTATAGCATTCCATTGTTTGGCAGCTAGGACCAGGAAGCTGGAGCTGTGAGCTTGTTTTAGGGAGAATTTGGGGATGGCTAGACAGTGAAAATACAATATTCTAGTTGGTGTAGCTGATATGTGTTTGTTAAATTTCTCTGCCAGGTACTTAGGGGTGTCATGAGAGAGGCATTTGTGGACGATGACGAGTGATCTAAAGGTAATTCTATCTCGAACCGGGAGCCAGTGGCCAGTTTGTCTGAAGCTGGAGATGTCAGAGTGGTGCAGGATACTCAGAGCGGCTCTAAGGGCATTATTCTGCAGCACCTGCAATTTGGTCAAGTTGCGTTCTGTGGTGCCAAGGAATAGCGTATTGCAGTAATCAATTTTTGATAGCACAAACACTCTGGCTAGTGTTATGCAGCTGGACGGCAAGAGGAAGGCTTTGCAGGCATTGATAAGCTTATTTGTGTATGCCGTGGAGGAGGCAGTGGCGACTAGTTGTTTTGTGAGCGAGAGGGTAGAATCCAAATAAACACCTAGGGTTTTGATTTCTTTGGCTACTGTGATTAGGTTACATCTATGTTGATAGAAGCGTAACAGGGGTCCAGCTTGTTTAGCCATGGTTGGGAGCCGACGACAAGGAGCTCAGTTTTCTTGTTGTTAAGGCAGAAGTCATGTTCTGCCATCCAGGCTTGGATCTCCGGGTAGAGGTTGTTAATCTGTATGGAATCCTCTTCATATCGACCTGATAAGGTAATGAGAACCTGGGTATTGTCAGCATAATTTGTGTTTGTGACACCCAAGTTATCTAGACGGTCGAACAATAGCTTAGTGAAGATATTGTATAGGGTTGGCGAGACGCATGTGCCTTGAGGAACGCCACAAAGGATAGGGATAGGTTGGGTTGAAGCACCCGGCGTAAAGACCTGGGTGGTTCGGTTGGTGAGGAAGGATTGGACCCAGGCGGTCGCCTGACTGGAGAATGCAGTTGAAGCCGTCACATGTTCTGTGAGGATCTGGTGTTCAATGAGGTTGAAAGCTGCTGAGAGGTCAAGCAGCAGGAGAATGGCTAGCTTGCCCTTGTCCTTCGTCTCATCCATCTGGATTTTTAGGTCCAGAAGTGCAGTCTCAGTTCCATGCCTTGGCCTAAAGCCCAATTGTCTGAGTCCTAGAAGGTTGTTTTCTTCCAGGTGCTTCTGGATTTGCAAGTAGGCCACTAAGTTTAAGATCTTTAGGATGTAGGGGACAGTTGTGATTGGCATGTAATTAGTGGGGTTGTTAGGGTCAAGGTTTTTTTTTTGTTTTTAGGAGGGGCATGACCCATGCCTCCTTGAGGCTTCTAGGGACAGAGCTTGTTTTGAAAGAGGCGTTGATTAGTGCAGTTATGAATGGGGACAGTTCTTAGGCGCCTTCCTGAATGATGAAGGCTGGGCAGGAGTCCCCTTGGCATTTGCAGGGCTTGAGGCCTATGATGATGCTTTCCACTTCTTTGGTTGTGATAAGGTTGAAGGAGAAGGGAGGGTAGCTGGGAGTTTAAGGGGTGGATGTTAGAGAAGAGTTTGTTTCTTTGGCAGGGCTGGTCTTTTTCTGTTCTATTTTGGATTGTAGCATGGAAACTTTGTCTGCCAGAGCTTTTTGTATTCTCTCACACCAGTCTGTGTCTTTCACGCACGTTTCTGTAGGTGTGGAGGGGGACTCGAGTTCCCTAAGGATAATGAAGAGCTCTTTTGTTCTCGATTTGGCATTGTCAATTCTGTTGTGATACGTCTCTTTTTTAGCTCTGAGGATGAGGTTTTGTAGGAGAAGGCTACTACCGTGAGTAGTGCTTTGTTGGGCGGGTTAGGTGTTTTTCTCCATGTGGCATACGCCACCCATTTAGCGTTCCTAAGGATTTTAAGCTTAGGAGTGAACCATTTGTTTAGGTGGGCTGCCGGTTTGGCTTTAATAAGTTTGATGGGAGCAATAATGTCAACGGCTGAATCAAGTGTTTTGTTATAGAGATCTGCAAGTTTATCCACGTCTAGGTTGGCATAATTTGTCGGGGCGAGGATATTGTGGATTAGAGGGTGGAGGCTTTGCAGAGTGATATTGCAGTTATTCCTGGCAAGGGTTTGTAAGATGGTCACTGGTAAGGTGCTCGGCTGCACCTTCCCTTGGATGTAGAAGGTGATGATGTGGTGGTCTGACCAGGCGGTAGGTTCATTAGTGAGGATGGAGGTGGAGCAGTTGTGGTCCACCAACAAATCAAAGGTTCTACCTTTGTTATGTTACATCACAGCCACTAGCATGGGGCAGGGGGTTCAGTATGTAATATGGTATATCTATATACACTAAGGGTATTCTAGTAAAAACCTATCAATTCATGATATCTATATCTATATTCAGTAAAAAAACTTTGTTAAAGGGACATTATGGTTAAGTTGCGCTACTAAAAACCTATGTAATTCAGTAAAAAAATGGTATTAAAGGGATGTTATTGTTCCAAGTAAAACCGAAAAGCCCCTGAAATTTGCCAGTTATGTTCAGCTAAGCAACCATAACTCGCGCCACCAGAGTGCACTGCTAAGACCAACACCCAGGACATCAAAGATGACATCACAAATGTCATTGATGACATCACTGATGACATCACATATCTGGGCCACTTTTGTTTGTTGACATATATAGGCCAGGTGGTTTTGTTCACTACCAGTCAGAATGATAAAATTGAAAAAGGTGCTATATATCTAGACGTTAACCTTGTTATATGTTCTTTGAGTATTTTCCTTAGGGTTTGGTCTCAGATCATGGTGCACATACATGGGGAAATGAGCAGGCCTCCAACACACAATTCATTTGTATACATGAAGATAAACTTTAATGTCATTAACATTTTCTGATGATGCAGTTTCTTTCTTCTTTACTTTAGTTTCCCTGCATGTGCCTCTGACTTGTATGCATTGTGGTTCTTCATATGTATTGTTTGTACCAGCACAAGTGCTGTAAGTCTTGAATTGTTAGCTAGTTATTACATGTTAACATTACACAAAACTCTGATACGGTAGCATTCATTATTGTACTATCCAAAATTCCAAGATTATAAATCGTGTACTTCTATTGCATGCTGCAGTCATTGCCTATGTTTATATATGATTAGGTTTCTGTATTAACGACAACATTCTAATACAATGATATTAGATGAGTCCCGATCACCCCTGATATCTTGTTACCAACAATATAAACACATCTCCTTGTAGGGACTTTTCATCAAAATATATTTCACATGTGATGTCATCAGTGATGCCATCAATGACATTTGTGATGCCATCTTTGATGTCCTGGGTGTTAGTCTTAGCAGTGCACGGTGGTGGCGCGAGTTATGGTTGCTTAGTTTACCATAACTGACGAATTTCAGGAGTTTTTCGGTTTTACTTGGAACCATAGCGTCCCTTTAACAAAGTTTTTTTTTACTGAATTTCATAGGTTTTTAGTAGCGCAACTTAACCATAGCGTCACTTTAACAATGTTTTTTTTTACTGAATTTAATAGGTTTTTAGTAGCGCACTTAACCATAATGTCTACGAACATCTGACTTCATTGCACACCTTCCGGAGAATGCCACATGACCATATGTTTGTGCACAGCATGATGACTTGTCCGAGAACCCATACGCACTTCTCAATAACATATGTGCCTCATGGGCAGTTTGGAACTACATTTTATACTGATGTAGGAACTTGCAACTTCAACATTTCCCTTGCACAGCTCCAACACCTATTCATACTCATCCATTAACAATCTAGTACACAGTACATACTTTTGGCAAAACGGCTATTTACGCTAAAATGACATCCGCCAACGCGATCACTCCTCCCCAAGAGACACCACCACTGCTGTAATCAAGCAGCATGAGAAACACTGCCCCCTAGGCTGGCCAACGCTTTGATAGTCTGTCGCGGGACAATTGGCCACAAGGCGGTGATGACGTCACGTCATTCACGTTTGGGCCGCCTCTTTTTGAAACATTTTTTTGTTAATGGCTCTTAATATCCTGGCTTAATTTAAATACAAATGCTTTGTCCTTGGGAGGTGATGGTCACGTTTTTTAACTGCAAACATAACCATCACGACCCCAGGAACAAAGCATTAGCATTTGAATTAAGGCCGGTGTCCGAGCGTTACAGCTCGACCTGTAGACTCAAAAGGAGTCAGGCCTGCAGAGGCGCCCAGAGAAAGAAAGCAGCAGGCGGCAGCACCGTGCTGAGCAGATGGCCATTTCAGTCTGCAGAGTGGCTGTGCTGGAGGCAGGTTGTCCGACGCAAGTCGGTACAACCTACGTCTCGCACAGCCACTTTGCTAACCGCGGGACGGAGTCCCTAATTGCGGGACAATCCCGCGAAATTGGGTACCCTTGGCCACCACAATACCCCCTACCTTAGAAATAACACACACACAATATTTCCCCCTTTTCCATATGCCCCTCCATATTAGTGTTTCGTGCTTATTCCCTCATTTCCATTTCCGTCCATACTTTTCGTGCTTAGTTCTCCTGCCAAAAAAAAATCCATCCAAAAACAAAATAAATGTTCCTTTAGGAACCACCTTTCACAGTTAAAAAAATAGAAGTAAAAAAAATGCATAGACTCCATCTACTTTGTATTTCTCAGTAAAATACATAGACGCAATAAGATTTTCCAACATTTCCATTTGCATTCTTTGTTATGGTTATGTGAATATTGTAGCGTTTATGCGCCGTTCCAGGGACTGGAACAGTGGCTAATGGCCCAGTAGCCCTAGTAATCAGCCCAAGTGAAACGAGGGTGGATAACGAGGTCTCTGGACCATTACCCTCCATTTCAGCCCCTAAAATGGGGTATGAATGCATTAACAGCCTAGGTTTCCAAAGCGGTAATCCGTGCTACTAAAAAATAGTATTTCTCATCCTATATTGGGACGCGGCGTCCCGGTTTAGGAATAAAATCCTTTTCCAAGATGGCCACCATGGAAAGGGAAAGTTCCAGTTCCATACAGGGCCCATCTTCCCTTTCCATGGCAACCTCCAAAATGTAAAAAAAAAATCCTCTAACCATTTTAACATAAGCACATTTTACTTCCCTTTCAAATCTATCCTAATTGCGAATAACTTTACGACAAAGCCAGTTCCAGGTGGACATGACCACTTGAATACTATGTTTTGTCCCTTCTGCTCATGGCCAGTAGCCACATTGTCTGGATCTTAACCTTATACCATGACCCTGACATTCGGGCCACTGCCCATGACTACAGCCTACCCCCCAGGCACTAAAAAAACATGCTTCTTGATCCTTGACAATGAGCCTTACGCAAATTTGCTGTAAATCCATCCACGTTTTATTGTTTCAAAACTGTCAAAATAATACACAAAGAAATCGTCAAATAAGCTGTGTACTAAATTCCGACAAACTTTGTAAACTCATTTGAAATTACGCCTGAAATATTCCAACCATCATCATCACCCCTCACCTCCCCAAACATGATTGCATTAGTTTCACAAGTGCAATTCTCTCAAAATATTATTGTCCCGAGGGTTTGACCATGTATTTTTGTACATATGTTCATTTATCGCAAACATTTCGACATCATCTTACCGCATTTGTCCTCTTTGAGAAACGTACGAAATCTGGCAACAGGGCATGTCCATCTTGTGCTATTGTTAACCATTGCTGCATCGTCCTAAGGTAAACTGGCCGGACGTCATTAAATCATATGCCCCGCCCCTGACCCTCACATAACCAACACTAGTGATAATGAACAACTTTCTCTGCGACGTTCCTCTTCAGCGTAGCCAAATGTGTCCATAACCACCTACGTGAAGTGACGCAGAACCCAAAAATCAACACACAGCGAGTAACAACATACCACTTCACAATTCAAATTATTAAACCGCTCTTTAAAAGAAAACAATAACAGTATACAACTTGTAAAGTTCTTTTATTTCACAATAAACTCTCTGAGAAAATCTGACTGTTCCCATATTCTATCAAATTGCAAATTTGTTTCTTCGCTCGTGATCGAAAAAGTTAATTGTGAGACACACGTTCTTCTTTTTACATACACAAAGTATTTGTTTTTGATGAAGGAACCGCTTGGGTCCCAAAGTGAATTCCAGGACGTCTGCATCAACTTACTCTTAGACCACCATAAAAGATGTTATGTTACTCCTAATCGCTAGTGCAGCGTACGGACACATGGGTCCTGGGCGATCGTCCCAAAAAACAGTCATAGTAATCCACCCGTTCACGAGTACGTGCACCTGATGAATGAAGAACCCATCAGTTGGCATCTGGAATCCATGACAATCGCAGTAAGGCAGCATGTATCTATTTGGAAAACATAACAGAAAATATGTATCAATACCAGACCTTTATTACACTTTATTGCAATATATGTATTATTTTCTTAATGCAGCTTAGAGTCTAAACTAACGATTAGCACACACATCAAACAATCTCAAAAAATACAAAAAGAACCTAGATAGTGATACACAATTCCATATAGGCATACATGACATTTTAAAGAAATATAAGGGTTGAACCTGGGTGAATCTAGTTATAGTCGACAAACGCCTACATTCTGCACTTCCCATAACCACATAAAAAAGACAAGCACACAGAAAAGTAGTACTTGAGTTACATTGCCAAAATTAATTTTCAGAGAATAATAGGTTAAAGCTTGTTCCGGTATACAGTCATCAAAAACAAACTTACATAATATTCACTGTATCCATTGTATTTGTGAAAATCAGTCAGTAATGCTCAATCTGCTTGCATCAAAGAATCTTCATGAACTGAATTCACATGTTCCGTACACACTTTTGGAATGCATAACCTTATCAAATGTTCTTTAATACAAACCTCCTCTCACTGACTCTTCACGAACAAATCCCTTTCTTTCAAGGCCAAAAAACAATTGACCCTTCTACTTTCTGTCCCATGCCTGGGCTGGCTTAGCTCGCAACCAAAAAATGAAAGTTGCTGACCTTCACTCAGAATCTAAATACATTCTCACTTTGCAACAACACGGCTCAACGCACCCATGAGAACTCGTATTGGCATACACGTGCACAGCCGCTGTTTTCATCAAACATTCCAGGTGGCTGCCTCAGATGCCAAGTTCTACGGGGCACCAATGTGACTCCAATATTATTTTACATACATTGTAACACAGACACATTACTACTTCACCGGTCGTTTATTCACAATATATTGAGGAAAAACTCCAAATAGGGTGGCCAACTTTGTCACATCCCTTTGCGGGACAAAAGGTGGTGATGATGTCATGGCGTCATTCACCTGGGAGAATAAATGCATTGCATCCGAAGCTACTGACATGACCGGCCTGCAAGCATGTCACGTCAGTAGCTGCGATTGCAATGCAATACAATAGGACTCAGATTAGCTGCCACTTGCCAGCCACTGTTATTCCCATTCGCGGGATAGGTATGTATATGACCCCCTCCCCGCTCGGCCCCAACCCCCAGCATGACTAATTGTGACTCCTAACTTACTCTGTTAGATCACAAATAGTGCTCGAACAGAGCAAGTCGGGACAACCCACGTCCCGCAGAGCCACTCGGCAAACTGCCCAACACAGGCGCCAAAACTACAGGACAGTTGCTCACCTTACCTCCAAATATGCTGTATGACTTTTGTGACAAAAAAACACCACTTTTTTGCTTCTTGCTGCCACATCCCATCCCATCCTCATCAACCCTCTCCTCCCCAGACAGTATTTGATAAGTTTAACAAGTGGAATGTTGTGGTTTTCTATATGTTTTTGCAGCGATGTCTGCGGACACCAAAACACGGATCAAGATGGCGGGCGCATCGGAACAATCTGACGCACTTGACCTCCTTCATCATCCAATGAGCAAACGCGTCACATGTCTGCAGACATGACACACCCGATTACCCAATCGGTGACCTGCAGACGGAGCGAACAGGGAAGTGTGTCCGCGGGGCAGACATAGATATCACTAATTTTTTTAGACCTACTTTTTAATTGTTTAAAAAAAAACTACTGGACGGATTTTCACCAAATGTACAAAAGCACTCTTTTGGGATCAAACCGCGGCTCCAGCTGCAAATTTTGTGAAAATCCGTCCAGCGGTTTGATCTGTAGCCATGCATAAAGTTTTTCCCCCATTCAGTCTATGGGAAAAAATAAGTTTTTGGACCCCCCCTAAAACTTTACCCCCCCTGGACCAAACCTCACCAAACTTAGCAAAAATATTCAGGGTGGACCATATACTTTTTTTGCAAAGTTTGGTGAGGATTCCTCCAGAGGAAGCAGAGTTATAAGCCGCCCAAAAAGTGCTCTTCCTATGGAAACAGCAACTTAACCATAACTACATGGTCACTACCATGGCCATGTAATTCAGTGAAAAAAATGTGTTTAAGGGATGGTATGCGCTACTAAAAACATATGAAATTCAGTGAAAACATTGTTAAAAGGACATTATGGTTACAAGTAAAATCTAAAAACCCCTGAAATTCGCCAGTTGTGATAAGCTAAGCAACCACAACTCGCACCACCACCGTGCACTGCTAATACTAACACCCAGGACATCAAAGATGACATCACAAATATCATTGATGACATCACTGATGACATCACATGTGCATTTACTTTTCATACAAGGGTTTGTAAATGTAATGTTGGCAAAAGAGTATCAGGGATTATCGGGAGATGTGTAATAAACTACATACTTCATTATGCAATGTAGTGTTCTAAAGAACATTCCATTGCAGTGTTCTTTCTAGTACAGGAACCTACTCATACAGAAATGTAGGTATTGGCTGCAGCATACACCATAGAGGTGCAATAGTTGTAATTTTCCAAAGCTATATAATAAAACGGTGAATGTTTCCGTATCAGTTTTTTCCGTACTGTGAAACATATACTAAGTAGCTAATAATGCATCACTTACTACATATTTCTACTAATACACCCAAAACATAAATAGACTACAATGCATACAAATATGGGGCTTATATATGGAGAGTAAAGTAAGCAAACAAGAGGCAGTATCATTAGCAACTGTGTATAATCTACATGATTGTATTCACGCACAAAAATGATTGCTGTGTTTTAGGCCTGCTTCTTCCCCTATATATGTACATCATAAGATGCGATTAAATTCTAAGGAAAGTAGTGTAAGAACATGTGAGATTAGCAACATCTATAAATGTAATACCTTTTGAATGTTAAGTTTCTGACTGTCAGTAAATAAAACCACCTGGCCTAGATATGGCAGTGAACAAAAAAGAAGGGGCTAGACATGTGATGTCATCAGTAATATCATCAATCAATTATATTTGTATAATATATATATATATATATATATATGTCAAACGCCTGTGATAACAGCCATGTACTTATTGTATTGTAGTATGAATGTATTAGGCAAGTAGAATTGTGATGGCATATTTGAAGTGTATTATCATGAAGAGAATGTTTAAAGTAGTTAGATGCCCATTGGCGTTTTCTAACTATGTATTGTACTATACTTTAGGGAGTATATTTGGGTTGAAGGCATATTAAGGAGGCATTTGTTAGATTTGCTGGTAACCTATATTTTGGAGTAACATAAGTATTGCTACATTTACGCCAATTTTTTGACATATGTAACATAGTGGCCTGAAGTGGTTGTGGCACCAGTGTGGTAGATTATGCCTACCATTGTGAAGGGTTTCTTTCCAAGAGATACTAGGCCATGTGCAAAGCTATTGAGCTTATAATTATTTTTGTTACCATCTGCATTGTACCTTAGAAGTATTAGTATGACACATTCAGCCATGTGATTTTATTTGTATGCTGGAACAATTGTCTGAATTGCAAAAAGGGCATAATATGTCATGATTTACATTCTTCAGAAACTGGTGCAATTGAATGAATTAATAATTTGGTATGGATATGTAAACAAATTGTTCATTAGGGATGTGCTATTGCAAAATATGCAGAGAGTGCATGTATATTTCCACTTGTATGAAATCTGCAAGATGTCATTCATAGGGATGTTTTTGGTTTCCGGTACGTGTGGTAAATACATTAGGAATTCTTGTGGTCTTCCTTTGTGTTTATTGTGAATTTTACCATTACTGTACAATAGTCCAATTTTTGCCTTATAGCTGAGACACTGTAAGGGATTATAAGGCCAAGCATTTGCAAACAAAACTGGTCTGAGCCGTTTAAGTTAATGTTGTGTACAATTGGTGGCAATTTGAAGAGAAGATTGATTGCTACATTTGCAGAGCAATTTACTCCAGTTGTGTTGCTGAATTCAAATGGACCAGAGAGTTGTGCCTCTGAATCTTGTGATGGGCCTGCAGTTGTTTTTTGGGGGGAGACATTTGTCTCTTTGACTTCGGATGGACATGCAGTTGTTTTTGGACTAGACAGTTTTGTGGTTGTATTATTTGATGGAGTAGCATTTGTTCTTTGTTTTTTTGGTGGTTTCTGTTTGTGATAGGTTTTTTTTAAAGTTTTTCTTTTTTGAGGGACAGGGTGGTTATCTAGATTGGGAGTGTACAGCGCATGTAGCCTCTTGTATTCCAGGATGCATGGAATGTTTGCATTGATGTTGTTATCATCAAAGTTAACTAGGAATATACCATTGAGTGTACAGAGATGTGAAAGTCCTACATAAATCATCCCATCTTTGAAGATTGTACTGCCAATGTCAATCAATGCGTGATCTAGAGTTAGACCTTGCGATTTGTGAATAGTGACAGCATATGCACAAGATAAAGATAATTGTTCTCTCTGTACATACATGTCTTTGAAAAGAAGGAAACATGCAATTTTGCAGTATATTCTTTAAACTTCTGCAAGTTTGTGAAATTGGGTGTTGGCAAATTGAATTTTGTTGTCATGCGGATGTGTTTGGAATCCAACAACTGTACCAATTGCTCCATTGACTAAACCTTGTTCTACGTCAAGGTTAAGTTTAAAAAATACCCTGCAGTTTAGACACAGAGTTCATAGTTTTTCTAATCCAGCTATGTTGGAGATACATTTAGCTAAGCTCTTTAGTCATGCTGTTGCTTGTTGACACATAGGGAGTGTCATGCCATGCACTTCTGGTTTGTCTGTGGTGCTGATATGCACTATGGCTTGCATTTCTTTTTTCAACATTGTATCATTGCATTTACTACAGCTTTCAAGGATTAGCATTAAGGGCATGCATTTTATATTTTGTTGAGTTAATTGTTCCATGATATCAAGGACAGATGTCTTTTGACCATATAGCTCAGGCATTGGTCTCCTTTCTAAGATGGATTTTGCATCTTTAGTAAGCAGACCAGTTCTAATGCATTTTAAAATATAAGCATAGGTGAGATCTGCAGACTGATGTATGTTTTGAGTTAGTTCTCTGTAGAGAAAATGTTGCCAGAGATTTACATTTACAATGCTCCCAAGTGTATTACAGCATTGTTTGTGTCCTATTGTTTTGAAAATAGATTGACCTTTTACTGGTGTTAACTGTACAATGTCTCTGAAAACAATACTGTGTTTTCCTCCAAACAGTTATTCGCAGTCAGTTTGTATGACTTCTTCCATTCTCAGATGATTTAAAGTTAACATGAGAATGGAAACCATACTTCATCAATCAGGATGTCTTTCATAATTCTGCATACGTCAGTAGAAGCTTCTGCTAATAATTTGTATTCTAATTTGTTTTGTTGTTCTACTTGGAGGAACAGTAGTCAGTGTAAAGTTCCACCTTCTATGTTATAGGCAGCTAGACCTGCGGGTGCTGTTGCAACTGCTGAAAGGTTGTTGTTTGTTAAGTTTTGCAGAAATGTGTTGATTATTTTAATTAAGAAGATGTCCCCAGAACCAGCTCACTGCTTACATAGAGGAACAGAGGTTTATAATTTATATAGCTAAAAGTTTTAGTGTCATGTTTAAAATCATGTTCATTTTCATTAGTAACTTCTAGATAAATGGTGAGTTGTTCATCATTTAGCTGTGATTTGAGCACTGAATGTCTTCTTACGATTTTTTAACCCTGGTAAATGGTGTTTGTTACCTCAGCCATGGCTATTTCGGCTTCATTTAGAGTAAGTGGTTCTCCAAGTGGTTAAAAGAGAAGGTTGACTGCCTTCAGGAGTGTCTTTATTGCATAGAGGTTCAATTTCTTCCTCTTGTTGGCGTACATTGTCCAACATTTGTTTGCATTGTTAACATTTTACATTTGCTATATTGCTTTCATTTGCATTGAAGCAGCATCAAATTAGTCATGGTCACCTAATAATTCCTCTTCTTTTCTCCATGGTTTAAAAGTTGTAGTATGGCCATGTAATAAAGGGCCTCATCACGAGTTGGGTGGTACACCCTAAAAGTGTCCTTAACGGAATTAGATGCGTCAATACTGCTCTGCCCGATCAGGAGCCTGCAGACAGACCACCAATTGCAAAACAGCCAGCGCAATTACAGTCGTTTCAATTGCAGCCAGCGCTATTTAAGCTGGTGGTATTTGCGCCAGCACCATGGAACACAATCAATGTGCCGGAAAATGGTGCTAATACCACCAAAAACACAGCACAATTAGTAGATAGAGGTAAATGAACACAGGTGGCACAAATGAAGCCACAGGTGATCCCACTCCACTCTTAGGGCTACTAAATGCACACACCTTTCCCAAACACAGTTAGCCACAACATGCGGCCACTAGCTATTGCGAGATGCGATATGCAGCTTCTCATGCTGCGCCTGTAAGCACAGAGGCAGAACAACCAGCCCAGGGCACAGGGAGTGCAGGGGAGGATGGGGTGGAGAGGCCAGGCAAGGTGCATACCAATCCCCAGGGTCAGGCCCTCACCCTGGACCCTCACAGCCAGTTGATCACCCAGTAATATCTCAACAGACAGACCAAATGTGAGCTGTTCACCAGAATCCAGAACTACATAGGGAGCAAGATCAACATCCGGACAGCTGTGCCCCACTGCTAAAGCTAGTGTCCTTCCTGCAGTTCCTCAGAACCGGCATCTTCCAGCACTCTGTAGCCATCATGCACGGCATGGCACAGCCAACATTTTGTGCAGTGTTGGCCCAGGTGCAGGATGCACTTCTGCGGCATGTATCACACCACATCTCATGCTCAACACCCCTGCACAGGTGCATGCCATGAAGGCTCAGTTCTATGCTGTTGCCCAAATGCATAAAGTGATCACAGCCCTGGACTGTACGCATGATGTTTTGGTGGCCCTGCATCCCCACGAAGCAGTGACCTGGAACAGTAAGCACTACCACCTTATGAATGTGCAGGTGACCTGTGATCCCATCCTGTATATCACCCACTGCTATGCTTGTTTCCCTGGTTCAACCCACAACCCCTTGGTCCTACAGTAAACTGCCTGCCACAGAGTCCAACTGACATGGGTAGTGGGTGAGTGAAACTGTCAGTACTCAAGCGCTGCAATGTACCTGACCACATGGGGGTGTAAAACACCACAAAGCATGGCATATCAAGTGAATGCTAAAGGCAGAGCTGACCACTTCCCACACCAATATCACAGTACAGACCAGGGAACATGCACTTGTCAGACATAGCTGGACCATGAAGCAGATGCAAACTCCAAACACACACAAGTCTGTACCACAAGGCAACATGAATAATCCAAACCAATGTCAAATAAAGTGCCACATTGCATCACACAACATCAACCTGCCAGTACCACAGCCAATTACCCTTGTACATTCAGTCCACAATGCAGACCCGCTGCCCTCAGAAGCCTAGTGAGGGCAGTCAGGAAACCCAACAGCCAATATGCACAAGAGCAATACACTGCCCACAAGACAGCCCCCATGTCCTCATTGGCATGGCACCGACAGACACATGATATAACATCCGCTGCAAGGGAACAGGGTGCATGTGAAGTAAATACAATGCATGATGCCAGGGACACAACATAGTAAAGATACATACCACACAATTAAGGCCCATTTGCATGAACATGATGACCATTACCCTGATGCTGTGAAACCCCACCCCAACACAATTCAATGTGACTCATGGCTATGCCTCTCTACATGCAGGTTACTCTGGATACCTGGAGCTGCCCTGGCTCATGACACCTGTGTGTGATCCACAAACACCACAGGATATTGCCTACCACGATGCTCACAGCCGAGGCTTACCGATGTATGGATAGAGCACACCTTTGGCCTCCTGAAAGCCCATGTTCGGTGCCTGGACCTTACAGGAGAGGCCCTGATGTACACACCAGAAAAGGTGGGGAAAATAGTGCTTGTGTGTGTCATGCTGCACAAGATCTGCCTCGATCTGAATGTCCCTCTACCTCCTGATGTGGACAACCCACCCCTAGAAGATGATTATGCAGTGCCAGTGGCGTCTGTATGCATTGCCAGAGATGACATCAGGGATGGCCAACTGGCTCGCTAGGGACAAATAAATCATGCTTTCTTCGACACTGACATGGCACATGGCATACACCACTGTGTGACACCACTTAAATTAATAAACACCACCATGACACAATGATGAATGTCCTTGCATTGATCAAGTTCAACTATTTTATTGTAATTTGTTGCACTAACATCCCCCGTCCCCTTCCCAGCACCAACACCCCCCATCACTATCCACCTCACCCCTCCCACAGGCAACACCCCACCACACTATCCCCCTCCTCTCACAAGCAAGACCCACACACACTACCCCCCCCCCACCACCAACACACCAGAAAGGTCACTGGGGGCAAAATGTGTGTCAATGTCACTTCTATGGCCTCTTCGCCTCGGGGCATCCCCAAGTGATTTTGACTCCAAATGGCGCTTAGATCGGTGCCTGGGTGGGCTGGGCTGTGACCCCTCAGTGAGTGTGGCCGAGCTTGAGCCCCCGGATGTGCTGCAGAGTGAGTTCTGTGCTCTATTGAAGCGACTCTGCAAAGGCTGAAATCCCCTCTTTCAGCTTCCTTACTCGTTGGCCATACACAGACAGGGTGGCAGTACTGCCAGCTGCTTTTGCTCGGTTCCCAGGTGGCTCCTAGTAGGCAATTGTGTATGGCCTGGAGGTGCTCTGAATGTGTGTGGCCAATGGCCTCCATCTTCCACTGGCACATCTCCATTTTGCCCAGCCTCTGGAGGATGGATTGGCTCAGTGGTATGTGGTAAATGTGAGGGGGTCTCTGCAGAGGGTTAGGGCTGAAGGCTGGTGACCCATAGGTGGGGATGTATATGTTCGGCTTGGGTTTCTGGACATGCTGCAGGGAGGGCTATCAGGGGTGTGTGTCCCTCATCACCATGTGGCACTTGGCATGTGTCCTCTTGGGTGTCAACAGAGGCCCTGTCAGAAGGTGTGTCTTCATTGTCAATTACTGCAGCTGCCGTAGTGGGTGCAATGATTGTGGAGGTTGTCCTGGTTGCCACAGTGCCTGCACTGCCACCTGCAGGCTTGGCCTTGCTGGGTCCAGGTGTGGCATTGCGGTACTTGCACCTTGGGGTGGCAGCCCTTGGGGTGTGGTGGTGGTGGTTCTTGAGGGCATGTAGCTGCCACTTCCTGATGGGCCTGCTTCCTCAGCCTCCTCAGATGCTTTGGGATATGTGTGAGTTCCTGTAGGGGACATAGGAAATGTTGTCAGGAATGATTTCATGTGTGATGGCATGCAAACACATATGCTATGGTACAGAATGGCACCACAAACATTTGGGCAGATGGGCATGGTTGCTCAACAGACTTTGCATGTGGGCACATCTTGGTGGGAATGATTGCAGCCATGTGTGTGGCACATGGCCAAGTGGCCCTTGGCCTGTGTGCGGATAAGGCAGAATATCCATGCAGGGACAGCTGAGGTATTGCATGAATGCCTGCGGTCCTGCAGGGTCACGCATCTTGTGGCATTCTTTCATGGTCAGGTGATGGCATACATGCACAACCTTGGTTATGCCTGCACATGGGAAGGTTGTATGTGTTCATGCCCCCACATCCCCTCCCCCGGTGATGCACACCTTGTGGGAATGGGTGTGGTCGCTTTGTCTATGACACATCTATGACATCGTCCCCCTTTTCTCCTTCTCACCCCACTCTCTCCACCCTCACCCCCATTCCATCTTCTCCTCTCCCTCCTGCTATACTCGCTCCTCCTGATGCCTAGTCCTATTCATTATTTTCCCCCACATTCTTCTACTCATCCTCCTTCCTTTTTTCATCGCCCTAACCTTCTTTACCCCCCCACTGCCAACCAATCTGCCCTCATAAACACTGCTCTCTGGAACGCCAGATCCATCTGTAACAAGACCGCTGCTACCCTTGATCTCTTTTCTTCCGCCTCAATCTTCATTTCCTCTGTCTAACTGAGACATGGATTCCACCTCAAAAAACCTCTGTCCCTGCTTCCTTAACAACCTCGTCTTCATCTTTCAACCATACCCCTCGTGCCTCCGGATGAGGTGGCGGCGTAGGTCTCACATTCCACCCGAAATTCACTTCCTCCTCTTCTTCTCCAACTCTCCCATCTTTCTCTACTTTTGAATTCCTCTACAAGTCCTTCTCTTCTCCCTACTCTATTTCCTTCCTGATCATCTATCGACCCCCTGGTCCTCTCTCCTCTTTCCTGGATGATCTGGATCACCTCCTCTCACTTATTTCTCCACCTACCTCTCCTTTAGTGGTACTTGGAGACTTTAACATCCATCTGCCTTCTCCCCCACAACCTTCTCCTCTCCTCTCCATCCTTGACTCCTACCTCCTCTCCCTCCTCCCTTCGCCCTCTACTCACTCCTCTGGCTCTACTATTGATCTCATCTTCTCCTCCTCCCACTCCTCCTCCCCTGTCTCCTCTCTCCCTGTCTATCTCTCTGATCATGCTCTACTCTCTTTCTCCCTTTCTCCTCTATCTACACCTACTACCACTAATCCTTCTCCCCCTATATACTCGCGTTGTGACCTCCGAGACTTCGACGCTACCCTCTTCTTTGACACCTGCTCTTATTCTCTTCCATCTCACCAAGACTTTGCATTACTGTCTCCCGATGATGCTCTCTCTGCCCTCTCATCCTCTATCTCCACTACTATTGACCAACTTTACCCCCTTTCTCTCTTTCGCCCTACACGCAAGCCTTCTCAACCTTGGCTTACCCCCCATCTCCGCTCCATGCGACGCCTCCTCAGGCGGTTAGAGAGACTCTGGCTCAAAACTCCCTCGCTTTCTAATCGAACCTCTTACTTTTCTTATCACGCTCTTTACAACTCCTGTCTTGCAACCACTAAGTCCTCTTACTACTCTAACCTCCTCCAGTCTCAAGCATCTCATCCTCTGTGAATTTTTCAAACTCTTACCCGTCTTCTCACTCCTGCTACTCCTAATCCTTCATCCAATTCCACGCTCTCTCCCTCTGATTTTGTGAACTTCTTCTTCTCCAAAATAATCTCACGTCGCCAAAAAATCAACTCCCTCTCTTACCCCCTCTCCTCTCCTCCCCCCTCTCCTCCCTCTTCCGATATGTCTGTATTCTAACCCGTCTCTACGTCGGATGTCTCCTCCCTCCTGTCCAAAGCTCACCCCACATCCGCTCCCTCTGACCCTCTCCCCTCTGTTCTCATCCCCAAAATCTACCCTCTTCTTATCCCATACCTTACCACTTTCTTTAACTCCTGCCTCTCATCTTCTACTTTTCCCTCAGCCTTCAAACATGCAACGATTATTCCTATCCTAAAAAAACCCTCGGCTGACCCACTCCTTACCTCTAACTACAGACCTATCTCCCTTCTACCTTTCCTTTCTAAACTCCTTGAGCGTCTCGCTTATTCTCAACTCTCTTCCTTTGTCTCCTCCTCCTCTCTCCTTCCTCCCTTTCAATCTGGCTTCCGACCTAAACATTCCACTGAAACAGCTCTCACTTCCATCCTCAACTCTCTCCTCTCTGCTCGGCATGCCAAGCAATCATTCATCCTTATTCTCCTTGACCTCTCTGCCACCTTTGACACTGTTGATCACCCACTCCTCCTACACACTCTCTCCTCCTTTGGTTTCAAGGGCCCTGTTCTGAATTGGCTATCTTCCTACCTTTCTTCTCGTTCCTTTACCGTCTCATGGAGGGGTCAGACCTCTTCTTCCTTCCCTCTACCATACGGCATTCCACAAGGCTCTGTACTTGGTCCTTTCCTCTTCTCTCTTTATACCACACTTATCGCCCCTGTTATCTCTTCCTTTGACGTCTCCCATCACTTTTATGCTGATGATACTCAACTCTTTCTCTCTTTCTCCTCCTTCACACCTGACCTCCATCTCAAACTCTCCTCCTGTCTCACAACTATCAATAACTAGATGTCCTCACGCTTCCTCTCTCTTAACACCGATAAGACAGAAGTCCTTTTCTTCCCTTCTAACTCACTTCCTCCTCCCTCTCCTCCCCCATTCATCCACTTTCCCCCCTCCAACCTCCCTATCTCCTCCCTTGCTCGTAATCTAGGCGTTATATTTGACTCCTCTCTCTCCTTCTCACAACACATTTCACTTACCTCTCGCTCCTGCCGCTACCATCTATACAACATTTGCAAAATCCGTCCTTCCCTCACATTCCATGCGACCAAACTCCTTATCTCCTCTCTCATCTTTTCCCGGCTATTCTACTGCTCCCCTTTATTCTTTGGACTTCCTGCATCCCAGCTTACCCCCCTTAAATCCATTTACCACTCTGCCGTTCGTACTCTTTTTCTCCTTACCTCTCGTGATTCCATCTCCTCCTCGCTCTCTCATCTTCTTTGGCTACCTTTCCACTTTCAGTTAAAATTCTGTTTTCTCTGCCTCATTTTTAAATCCTTACATTGTCTAGCTCCTCCTTATCTCTCCTCCCTTCTCACCTTTTACTCCCCCTCACGCTCTCTTCGTTCTGCTGACCGTTTCCTCCTCACTGTTCCTCCTTCCCCTTGTGCTTCTTCCAGGTTCCGCTCCTTCCAAATCCTCGCTCCTCTTCACTGAAACGCACTCCCTCTCTCAATCCACTCTTCCAATACTCTTCCATCATTTTGCACGTCCCTTAAATCCCTTCTCCTCCACTCTCCTCTTTGAAGATCTGTTTATTCTCTCATCCCCCTCTCTCCCTCTTCTAACTCCTTAACCCCCACTCCCTTCTCATTCTCCCACCTTCCTATTCTTCACTTGTTTTATCCTTCTCTGTTCCCCTCACCAATCCTACTTCCTCTCCACTTCCCCTTCTCCACAATTAATTGCTTTTTGCACTGTTTTTGCTGTCAAATGATTCATCATGTAATTTTGCTCACATTGTTCTTTGTTTATTGTTTATTGTTATTCACTGTACGAGTTGTTCCACTGTTCAGCACCTTGGTATAAAGCGCTCTATAAATAAACAAATCAATCAATCAATCAATCAATAGCTCTATTGGATGCTGCTGTGCAGTAGCAGTGTTGTGCCTCGATATGTTGTATTTGGCTTGCTGCACCCATATCAGTATAGGGGGACATCACTTCATGGAGCTTATCTGCAATGTCAACATGGGGCAGGCTAAATGGACCCGCAACATGTTGGGGTGACTGCTGCATGGTTCCGTGGCTACTCACGCACCACAATCCTGCTGGAACGGGGTACACCAGCAGGGGTGTGGTGTGCATTGCACTTGGATTGGTTGCTTGCCACCCATTCACACTGCATTACCACTCAGGTGTGCACTTGGTGCCCTGTCCCCTGGCTTCTGTGGAGGCTGATGTGGCACCCTGTCACTTCACCCTAATTGGCCAGCCTAGCTGCTGGGTCTGCTGGCATGTGTCCTTGTCCACTACGGCGTCTTGTGCTAGGCTGACATTTATACATGGTCATTTGTTGTGTGGAGGAGGGGTTGTCTCACCTCCTGCCTCCTTGCTGCTGGCACCTACTCTGCTCCAGTAACTCCCTCGATGCCCTCCATGTCGAGGATGGTACTGCATTTCTCCTCCCATAGCATCAGGACTAATGGCTCGAGGATACCGCCTCCATTTGCCATGGGCTCCTGTAGGTGTTGGGAGAGGAGTCCCTGCACCCTGACCCTGAGGATGTTCCACCTCTTCCGGCAGTCCTCTGTATCACAGCGGACTCTGGCCACCTCAGCCACCTTCTGGCTGATGGCAAGCCAGATGTCAGTCGGGGCGCAAGGCACGCAGGGAGGAAGAGTGGTTTCCAAAAAGTTCTGAAAACTGGACTTTAGAAACAAGTACCCAAATTCTGGGATTTGGATATCAGGAGGTATACTAAAAGTGGTTTTCTTGGTGAACGCAACTGTCGGTGAAGCGAGAGCTCCTGTGGCACAATTACGAAGCTGAGTAGGAGGAAAGAACTGTTTGACGTCAGTGTTCGTGCGGTGGCGGTCTTGGTCTCCATGCTTACCATCATAAAATATAGCGTGGGGAAGAACGCTGTATTTTCCTTTTGGTAACACGGGTATGGACAATACACTGTGAGTGGATAGAAGCAGCTCATTTTCCAACATTGAGTGCTTGGTCTCACGCATGCGTCTTTGACTATTTAAATAAAGGAGAAACACTTCATTTTTTACGGAGTTGAGTGACCCCACAAATGAGTCAATAAATGGAGAGCCAGAACATATAGAAAGCAAGGGAAAACAACAACTGTTTGTGGCAAAGAGCCATCACATCATCATATGAACTGTGTTTTTGCACATTTGTAGTGCAGTGTCATCATGGCAAAAATACCAGGACCAGCAATATTTCTTCCCATGGATATGGTGAACCAAGAATCAAATGGAAGGAATGGAAAGAAGATTTTCTGAAGTTCACCATGCCTGTATATGATCCAAACTATTCAGTGGCCAGGAACGATACCTTGTTATTTCACTGTCTTGGGCATTGTGGACAAGAAGTGTTGAAAAGGAAGCCTGATCCACCACAAGAAGAAGGACAGATATTGAATGTGTTTGATGTCAGCATCTTAGAACTAGACAAACATTTTGAAGTCAAAGGGCCTCATTACAACCCAGGCGATAAGTTCCCTTCTTTACAACCATGGTGTAAACTCTGTTTACACCATGGTGGATGGCGGATTTACTGCCCCATTCCAAGGTGAGTGGGGCGGTAAATCCCCATTCCCCATTTACCCTTCCCCATTCCCATTTTTGCCCCATAGGGCATAATGGAAGTGGGGAAGGCGCTAATTACGGCACCGTAAATTACGGTGCCGTAATTAGCACCAAGGCGGGTTAGCGCCTTGCATTTTAACGCCTGCTAAAAGCAGGCGTTAAAATGGTAATCAAGCGTTAAGGGTTAACGGCGCCGACGGCACCGTTAAACCCTTAACGCCTGGGTTGTAATGAGGCCCAAAGAGAACAGGATTTTAGCAAGATATAAATTTGCCACTAGAGAACAGAGAAAGGGCGAGACAATAGAAGAGTTTCTAACAGCTTTGAGGGAGCTGGCTGTAAAGTGCCAATTCAAACTCTGCTGCAAGGAAGAACATTTGAAAGATCAGCTCATGATAAAGTGCACAGAGGATAAGATACGAGAGGATCTGTGGAAGGAGAAAGACCCAGACCTGGCTAGAGCATTCGAAATAGCGAGGAAGTTCGACATACCTCCACCTGCATCAAAGAATTAGTCAAAGAAGGGAACATCATCTAAAATGACAAAACGAGTCCAGAAGTAGTGGAGACTAGTTTTGTCAGGTCTGAAAAGAATAACAACAAGACTGCAAGGAGGGTGATAACCCTCAACAACAGGATTGCTGAGGAATTCAGTTTTCGTGGAAGAGGGAGAACATTTCAAGCATAAAACAGAGGAGGAACATCAGGTTTTCAAGTATACCGTGGAATTTCTTGTGGCCACAATCTGAGAGGGGGGAGTGGATGTTACAGATGTGGAAACACCAATCATTTTGCCAGAGACATTGACTGCATGGCCAGGTTTATAGAATGTAAATGATTTAGTAGAAGGAGATATATTTCTAGATGTTGAAGTTTTTGGAGTTGCAAAATAAGAAGCTTCGTAGTTGAGGGTGAGGAGGATGATGTTGAGGTTTGTGAAAGGTTCAACATCTTACAAGTGATTGATGCTGTCTCTGCAGTGAATGAAGTCAAGGTCAAGAAGCCTAGAGCCATTATTGGAATAAAATGTTGTTAGACAGTGGGGCAGATTACACGTTGACAAGTAAGAGTTCTTGGCAAGATAATTTGAAAAGCTGCACATTGAAAGAGGTTAAAGTCAAAGCCAATGCTTATGGTGAAAACCCCATTGTTATTATTGGAGCACTTGATGCTGAAGTGAGCTTCAGAAGAAAGATGGTTAAATCCAAAGAATGTGTTACAGATGTAGGTGGAAACCTACTGCCATGGACATATCAAGTGACTTTTGGTATAAAGTTGGATCCCAATTGCGATGAACAAGTGTATAATTAATAGTGAACAGATTAAACAGAGTGACAATAATGAAATAGAGAAGTGGATACCTAAGGTTTTTCACAATCGGGTTGGATGTTTGAACAAGTTTGTTCATAAAACAAAGCTTAAGAGGAATGTAATTCCCTTTGCTGCCAAATTTTGTCCTCTACCATTAGCATGTAAAAAGGAAGTTAAAAAGGAAATTGAGAGAATCTTAAAGGAATGGGTCATTGAAAAAGCAGAAGTTTCAGAGTGAGTTAGTACCATTGCTATTGTTAAGAAGCCAAATGGATCAATGTGTTTGTGTATAGATCTCAAGAATGATGAGATGATCACTGATCATAATGGTTCCAATATATCCTCTTTATTAGATCTATGCCCTTCTTATGACTATGTGAAAATACATCCTTCTTTGTATGACATCCTCACATTCATAATGCATGTGGGAGTGTTCAAGTGTGTCAGGATGCCTTTTGGCCTTATTTTTGCAGCCAGTGTTTCCAACATGCCATGCACAGTATTTTAGGAAGCCAGTGGTTTCAAACGATGATGTAGAAACATTAGGTGATGAAAGGATCAGTGACATGTTTGTTGTTCAGGAATCTCTTTAGGAGGATGAGTGGTTGGCAGCAAATGGGGAAGATGCTGACTACCAGGAGGCTATGAGGAGGATGTTACTGAAGTGGAGGTGTAACATTGAAGGGGATGAAAGAGAAAAGCTCAGAGAATATCAGAGAGTCAAAGATAAGCTGTGTGTCATAGACAATATGTTGGGTACAGCGACGGGTGGTGCCTGAAGGTATGCATGAGAAGGTTGTGGATCTTGGTCATAGGTCCCACATGAGAATCAGTAGGATGAAAGTACTTATCAGAATGGATTTCTGTTGGTCAGGGATGGACTCATGTATTGAAACAAGGATAAAAGACAACAAGCAATGCATAGATAGCGACCAAGTGTTGGGAATGAGAGTGCCTCCTATGGTGATACAAGATAGTCTGAGGATGGTGTGGGACATCATTGACATTGATTTGTTAGGACCCTTAAACTTTCGTAGCACGCGGGATGTGTTTGTCATAGTTGGGATGGATTTGCTCACACAGTGGCCAGAGGTTGGTATAATTAAAGACATCAATTTTAAGAATGTAATTGCATTACTTGAAACAATATTTTGGAAGGAAGGATGGCCTGCAGCAATTGTATCAAACTATGGTCCACAAATTGTTTTGGGTGAATTTCATAGTTGGTTGGTCAGGACGAAGGTCAAACACAAGAGGACAGCGCTTTACCACCCAAAAAGCAATGGGTGTGTAAATGATTTGGATGGAATACGCATGGCAGTGCATTTTGGTAGAGATTGGAGGAAGGAGAGTATTTCAGTATAGGAACACTCCCCATCCAGTGAATGGTGTCACTGCCTTTGAGCTGATGCATGGTCGGAAGCCTTACACCCATTGATACCTTGATGGATAGGATGTGCAAAAACTGTGGGCGTGGATATCCAGTCTGTGAAAGAAAAGATGAGACATAGGGGTGAGCAGAGCAAAAGGTGGTATGACGGGAGACAAGGTTGTAGTTTGAAAAGTGTCAAGAAGGGGGACGAGGTAAAGATAAAACTCCCAAGGTGGACCAGGAAGACAGATAATAAATTATCTGAAACCAGGACAGTGTTAGATGATCACGGTAATACAGTCTGGCTGGAGCGGGGAGAAATTTGGAACAAAGAACGTGTAGTGAAAATATAACCTGTGTAAATTTCCCTGAACAGTAGGGAAGGAGGTGTGATGTAATTTGTAAATAGTTTGTACTGTACATAGTTCATGTTCACCAGTGCTCCTGTGACCCTACACCCATTCCACATGCAACACTGCCCTTAGTGACAATAACAATGTAGTTGCTTGAGAATGTTATAAGAAGACCTGTGGCAGTTGAGCGACTGGCCAGTGGAGAGAGCTGCAGTCTGACATTAGCTCCTGAATAACGCTTCATTTAATTACCTGATCGCCTGGATCATCTGTTGAATATACTACTTAGCTTGCCATAACAGGAGAATTTCTGGAGGTTTTCGATTTTACTTGTAACCATAACGTCCCTTTTACAACGTTTTTCACAGACCATATATATATATATATATATATATATATATATACACACACACATTTGACCTGAGAACACCACTTTTAATCAGAAGCAAATAAACGTATACTATGAAGTATTTGCTTGAACCATCTTAAACCCCAAGCAAGAGCAGTTAGCTGCCAAACATTTTCGAATGCATTATGTGTACTGACTGCTTCTTCTGACTTGTCTTTGCATGTATATTTATTTAAGCATGCACATTTTATGTGCATACAATGCAATCAACCTTCTTCCCTTCAGTCCCACTACCACAGTGATGAAAGTGTTTAGAGCATAATCCACAAAGTTTCTAACCGATGGATGTGTTGCACAAGATTCCGATAGATTAGCCTGCCCATTGGAGGATGCTCCAAAACAGACTTTTTCAGATCACAGCAGCGGGTGTGGTTTGCCACCATTGTGGGGTTTCATCTCCCCCGAATCCCACATGGGACACACCTTCACCTCCACCCGGCCTCCTCCTGGAATCCACCCTCCCCCCCCCCCATGTGCAGTGGTGCGATTTGTCTTTTCCAGTTTTTCTGTCTGCACGCCCCCATTGTGGCTTGCCCCAAAAACTCAGTCTCTGACCCTCTTCTCACCCCCACCCAACAGGATGACCATACCCTCCCTGACTCCTTTCAGTTGCCCATCCGACTTTTAAAGCCCCTGACTCCCTACCCCAAAATCCATTTACCTGCCCCTGAATACCTTGTTCCGTTCGGCTGTGTGCTATGCCAGCCCTTCTCCTTTCACGGTACAGTGTACTTTGGGCAGGCCCTATTAGAGGTGGTCCAGGAAATGCAGTCTAAGAGTGTATTCCGATGGCCAATATCCTTGCTACAATTACATATGTGGAGTGAACTAGGTAAGTATAGACCAGTCCGTCCACAACGTGTTCAGCATGTGCACATGACATCAATTTGAATGTACCTGGAATGGGTTGCACCAAGGTTTTTGAGCTCTTCAAGTTCTGAATACATGTTTTGTTTGAATTGCCTAAGTTAATTCTCATAGTTGAGTGGCAGGTGTACAATGATTGAGGCTTACTTTCAAAATAATATGAGTTGTTTGCTTCTCAGGTGTATGCACATTGTGTTAGAAGAAGTAGACTGAACCTCATTTTAGCAAGAAAAAGTCGTACATAGTCTGTGGTGAACAGAATTCATCACTATCAGAGAAGACATGGGGAGAATGACCAACGACAATGACTGCCCATTAACCCCTGTGAGCATGTTGTATGAATGCAAGACGGAGGCAGTGTACGATAACTTACATTTCAGTCGGGTGTGAACAATTTTCTAAATGCAGCCCCTTTAAATTAAGTACATTAAAGAAAAGGTCATGAAAGCTTAACTTTGGATGATCTACCAGAGATAAAACCCCCCTGTTTAGACACTCACAATCCGAATTAATTGAAAGCTGCCCTGAAGAATGCTTAGATGCAGGATTAAGCCACTGGATTTAAATATATTTAGAGCACATTTGAGTCCAACATATATGTTTCTTGATAAGGAGAATGTATGTGTCATACCACCCAGAGACTGAAGAGACAGAAGGCATTTGGGGGATAATTAAGGTTTGAGGCTGAAGTTGCTGCTTTGTCTGTGAGCTTCGCAAACTCTGGCTCATGGCCATGGAGAAGTGGCTGAGCAATGGTATAATGTGAATTTGTTACTTTATATCTCTCTGCAGGCTTTTGACTTCCTCTTTGCCGAATACGGCGGTAAAATAGCTGAACTAGTGAAGGATGAATACAAACACATATTTGATAGTGTGCCTTTTGAAGACAAAACACGGTAAGAAAACACACTTTATACTTCTTTTAATAATACAGGTATGATAGGAAGCAACATTGCAGAAGTAGTGACATTCACATACGATACTCCTGGCTACCAGGAGGAGTGTATTGTGATCCATAACCCTGGTAGTTCTTTATTTCAGTTTATTATGCTGTAGCAATCCTTAAGCGCTTGAATGGTTGAGCGATGACAACAGTCCATTGAGAATACTTTGAAAGGAGGAGGGAAAAAAGGAAACGGTACAAGTGAGAGGGAAATGTGTAACATGATGGTACTCTATGCAGTGTCTTTTTATAGTGCCTCTAGCAAGCGTAGGTCACTTTATGAGGGTTCAGTTGTTAAAGAAGGGGGTGGGAAGGGAGAACAATAACATGTGGTGTTAGGTGCCTTCAAAATGCTTATGCCACCTGTATACTACTTCATAAAGCTAGCCAGGAACATGACATTGGTAAGGAATTTAAAGCTTTAAGGGTGATTCAAAAACTGTCCACACACGAATTCCTTTTAAAAATTACAATGAAATGACAACTGACTTGTGTCACATATGGACTCAAATACACACCAACTCTCGAAGAATGTTCAAGGGTTATTATTTAAATGTTTGAAAAGGGTCTCATTAAGGATCATCCCCCTTTCTCTTGTCTCGCATGGGCTTTGACCTCGCTAGTGCAGATGTCCCTAAATCCAAGTTGGTAACTTGAGATCCGTAGCTCCTGTCATCTGGCTGGATAGTGATGAGTGCGTAAGGTCAAACTCCTTATCCCAATGTCTCAGTGGATGCTCACTTGGGGTTCCACAACGACAATGGCCTTAAGCAGCTGTGCCTTCCAACCACCCAGGTATCACTTGTTTAACTTTCACACTCTTGTACTCTTCACTCTGATGTTATTTCCTTCCTTTTCCTCTCTCCTACTTTCCTTCCTTTTCCTCCTCTCATTCTCCCTTTTCTGTGATGTTCTCCCCCTCGCTCTGTTTCTGTGATGTGTGTCCTTCTCACGCCTACTTCTACTAATTCTCTCTGCTCTTCACTACTTTACACTCTCATCTCTACTACTCTACACTGTCCACTACTCTCCACTACCACTATTCTCCAGTACGTGTGACTCCCCTCTTCAGTACTCCATTTCTCTCCACAGTACTCTGCATTCCCTGCTCCACTGCATACCATCCCTTCTCCTCTCACAATCACCCTTCTTTCACTCTATAATGTACCCATTCACACTCACTGTCACATACCCTTAGACATAAACCTAACCTCTGTCACTCTCTTCACTCACCATACACTCACTCACACATCCAAGTACCACTGTCTCTCACCAACCAATACCTCACCTTGCACACACGCTCTGTGATTTTACTACACACTTTGCTGCACCATCCTTCCTCCACCTTGTCTGCCATTGTGCCGTCTACTCCCTAGACCTCACTTGAACAACCCACACTCCCCTTGTCTTCATGTGTCCCTTTATTCTCCACCTTGCCCTCCCATTGGCCCTTCCGCTGGGCTGGTCTTCTGGGCCAATTTCTGCATTGCTTTACCTTGTGGAGCTGGTAACAGCAGTGGGAAAACATAAATTACCCCTTAAGCTCTTCCCCCTTTGTGAACAAGTGTCTGCCTGTGTCTTGCAATGGTGGGCCACTATATGGGAAGTCAATTTTAGAGTTTGTTCTTGATGCATGATGAGCGTCCTGACTGCCCTTTTTCTTCAAGGATCTCTCCACTTGCAGTATGTTAGTCACCACCTCTCCCGCCAGTGGATTTCCTGCGCCGCTCATTACCACAAGGGTTTCTGTTTATTGTGATTCTAAAAAACAAAGTGAGAAAACACTGGTTAATATCTGAGAAGGTAGGTATGGGGTGATAGAAAGTGGTACTCATTTAACAGGCCCATGTGGATGGGTCAATGACTGGGGGCCTCCCAACTTCCTCAACCCAACTCTGGCACAGCGTAAAAATATGCATGGGTCCAACCCTTTGAGAGTGCGCTATGACCACTTAAAGTCACTAGAGCGGCAAGCTTGGTCACAAATTATACAAGGTCTGCCCATAAAGACCTGCGACAAGTGAAACAAAAGGTAGATTGGTACTGGCGAATCGCGATTTGCCTCTGTAATAATGGTTGTACAAAAATATTATAAAGACAAATCAGTCTTGTCAAGTCTTCATCTGCTAATGATTTATTCACAAAGATCAGCCGACAAGTGTTTCGACCTAAGTCTTCCTCAAGGCTGATACAGTAACCATAGAACCGTGAACAAATAATGCAAATGGTTTTAGACGTGTATATACAAATGTAACAAATGTTGTTAACACACAAAGTGAAAATGAAAGTAAAGAAAATACATATTTGTTACAAAGCAAAATTATAAAAACAAGATGTTATTACGTAAAACAGAAGGTTACATGCCCATTATCATGTAACAAGTGAAGGGGTATGCAGCAGCAGGAAGAAGAGGCAAGAGCAATATGCCATAGTTGTTCACATATGAATTATTACAGATTATGCTCTGGCAGTGGATATGTGATACACCCCATTCTGTCATGACCACTTAGTCAAATCCCTCTGTGAATTAGTCTAGTGTTGGTTACTTTTAGTTCATGCATGGCATCTGTGAGTATATGGTAAGTATCAAGATTAAGATGTTAATGTCTGTTGTCATTCGAAGTATCTCATAACATCGCTAGTGTTGAACAAATCTGTCATCTGTGCCTGTTTGGCCGTTCACCATATTAAAACCTGGAGCCCAAATGAGTGCCATTGTGTAAAAAGAATAATTCAGACTCACCCTTTATATCGAAGGCTAGTTATGTGGATCCTGGCATATAAAGAAAAATAAAAGATATATAGATGACTCCCTGCGGAGCCCCTAATGTGTGTGACATTACCCGGTGAGTAAATCAGCTTGCTGTCTTACCAGTATATGGAATGTTGGCTAAGTAGATAGAGTCATTGAAATTGTTTTTGCAAGTTCCTTGTGGTGCAGGGTTAAATCCAAAATTGGATCCCTCTCTCCTCATTGGTACCTGAATATGACCAAAGATAACCTCTGGCACAGGACTGGCTCTGGTGCAGGATTTGACCTGGCAAATGCACAGGTTGGTCCTGCCTCAGGTTGAGAGTGCTTCGAAATCCCCCCTTCACAGGGTCAGCTCTCTGATACACCTGCAGAAATGCAGTGATTAGTATTGGTTTCTAAATGTCTACTCATTCCCACACTACTAGAACAGCTGTGGTCTTCATAATTATGGTGAAACAGGCACAACAGTCTACTGACATGGATCAGGGTTGAAAGCCTGAGATCCACATTTTCGAGGGAGAAAAGACCAAAGATAATGTTTCTGAAATATCCTTCTGTCTTTTCTCCCCTGAACATTTCCAACTTGGCCCCCGGCACCCCACCCACACCTCCACCCCCCTACTTACCTTGCAGCCGCTGACTCGCAGTGTCCCTGCATTGCCTGTTCCCTTTCACTTCAGTGATCGGGACTGGCACTGCAGGGTCCTTTCCTTTTTGTTTTGGGATGGCTGCAGGGACACCCCCGTGCACAATATAGTGAGCAAAGGTGCAGAGGACACACCCACAGCCCACAGCACTGAATGCGTGATCTGGTCAAACTTTTCAGCTGATCAGAATTTCCGACCAGCCAAAATTCGGCCAAATCAAGCATACAGTCATTTATAATCGGTCATTTTGGACGTTTCCCACTGACATACTGTCAGTGTTTCTGATGTTGCCCGGATTGTTCTTTGACTTTAGCAGGCTGCTATAGGCTCAGTACTTGCTGGATTCCAACCGCTTGCCATCAGTGTAAAAGAAAAAGGTACAGCAAGTATGTTAATATGTGCACAATCACATCACTGAAGGACACCTGGCGAACTGGAGGATGGGACAACCACCTGTAAAGTGGGCAGGTGCAGGAGCTTAATTCTGCTTTTTCAATAGACACTAGTTATAACGTGGAAGATGATTGGCCAATAGAACCGAAAAACACTCATAGCAAGCCATCACCAAAAATGAAATTGAATATGCAGAGTGAATTGTTTTCTAGTTCAGCCATTTAACAAACTATACAATAAGGGTTCTATTAAAGTAAAGCATAAAACATTCCTGCTATGTTGTGAAGTACGAACAGTACACAGAAGGAGACTAAATCATGACTCCCAGGTTCAGGCAGCGAGTGGGTAGTCTAGTAAAACTGGCAAAGATCAAAACCTGTACATTCACCCACTACCCATGTCAACGTCTCCTAGGCAACCAATCCTGATTTGTGACCTGGCGAATCAAGCACTATAATCTCTGCATCAGTCACAATGCCTGCCACTCCTCTATATAATCACACTACCTTAAAAAGTTTGATTTTCTTTGGATTGTGTGGATTTAGAATTGAGCAATCATAAGCACTACAAAATGTGTTGCTGGGCAATAAGCTCAAGAAACAAAAATGGCGCATTTTGGTTTGTATGTGACTGTGGATCTAATTTACTAAAGAAGCACTAGGTCCTTTCTAACAACTTTGCACGAGAAAGAACATTGCACGGACGTAAAGAATCGCTGGGATTCGATTCATAGAATCAAAAGTGCAAAGAAAACTGCAGCGCAAAGAATAATGAGTTGTGCCCAGAATGCCCACAACATGCCCCATGGCAAGCAAAAATCAGCAGTGTGAAACATGGCAAGCAAAAATGTGCGCTGTGAAACAACCTTTGCACTAGGCCCATGTAAAAAAGTAATCAAGGATTATTTACAAGTACTAACCTTTAAATCCACTCATCTCCTGCGACTCACAAATCCTCATCCCAGTACCCCTGCGAAACTGTGCCCCAACCCCCTAACTCAAAGCAGCACCTCCAAACCCTTACGAAACTGTGCATGGTCCCCTAACTCAAAGCAGCACCCGCGAACCCCTGAGAAAGTGTGCCTCATCCCCCAAACTCAAAGCAGCACCCGCGAACTCCAGAGAAACTGCGCATCATCCCTGTAGCTCAAAGCAGCATCTGTAAACCCCAGAGAAACTGCGCCTCGTCCTACTCACTCAAAGTGGCACCTGAGATCCCTGGAGAAACTGTGTCTGGTCCCCCTAACTTAAAGCAGAACCCCTAGTCTGCCACCCTCCCAGTGCCCCACTGACCACTGCCCCAACCTCCAAACCCAAGGCAACACCCTCTAGTCCACCCTCCTCCCAGTACCCCACTGACCACTGCCCCTACCCCAAACCCCAGGCAGCACCCTCTAGTCCACCCTCCTCTGAGTCCCCACTGAGCACTACCCCAACCTCCAAACCCAAGGCAGCACCGCTAATCCACACTTCTCCAAGTACCCCACTAACCACTGCCCCAACCGCTAAACCCAAGGCAGCACCTGCTAGTCTTCCCTCATCCCAGTACCCCACTGACCATGTCCCCAACCTCAAAACCCAAGGCAGCACCTGCTAGTCCACCCTCCTTCCAGTACCCCACTGTCCATTGCCCCAACCTCCAAACCGAAGGCAGCACTTGCTAGTCTGCTCTCCTCCCAGAACCCCACTGCCCCAACCCCAACCCAAGGGAGCACCAGCTAGTCCACCCTCCTCCCAGTAACACACTGCCCCAAACCACAAACTAAGGTAGCACCCGCTAGTCCGCCCTCCTCCCAGTACCCCACGGACCACTGCTCCAGCCTCCAAACCTAGGGCAACACCCACTAGTCTGCCCTCCTCCCAGTAACCCATGCCCCAACCCCCCACAATCCCAGGCATCACCTGCTAGTCCGCCCTCCTCCCAGTACCCCACTGACCACTGCACCACCCACAAAACCCAAGGCAGCACCAGCTAGAAAATCCTCCTCCCAGTACCTCACTGCCCCAACCCTGCAACCCAAGGCAGTACCGGCTTGTCCGCCCTCCTCCCAGTACCCCACATACCACTGCCCCAACCTCCAAACCCAAAGGAACACCCACTAGTCCACCCTCCTCCCAGTCCAATGTGTATCACCAACCTAATGCAACTCCTCTGGCCTGCCTCCTCGGTGAAGTACACCTGCAGGTATCCTCCTGCAACATGAATGCCTGGGTGCCATGCTGTTGCACCCAGGATCATAGCGTCATCCAGTGCTCCCTGTTGGAACACACTCAGCTGCACATCAACAGGACACTTTACTGTTGCACAAGCTACACTTTGGCCACTCGAAGTACATGTGACATAGTGCACAAGTGATGATTGTTGCCCACTGATCCACAGTGAGGGCACACACCCCTCCTCAACACCCACACTTCAATATAGACATACCTGTGAATGAAGTGTGGGCACATCCACACTGACAAGCAAATGCCAAAGGAACAGCTAAACATCAGTGGACCAAAAAAGAAAAAAACTCAACATACAATCAACTGAACCTCCAGTAGCAAATGGACAGTGGTGAATGAGCTGTCACCAGATACAACAAACATCTAAACCATGTGGAACATGTGACAAGACACATGAATAAGTCAGTAGCCAGCTCCAATGAGAGATGCCAAACACCATCATGAACCATTTTACCCATTACCAAAAGCATCCCTGGATTGACACCAAAAGTCACTCAACCAACAATAACACACCAAAACCAAACATGGAATGGCAAAAGAGAGCTAGCCCTTGTAACTTCCAGTCATTTTGTCTGTCCAAGTTAATGAATAGAATGCCACCATGTCTCACATCACTAAACACCCATGAACCTATTAACCAATCGAGTACAAAGTCAACCACTGCAAAGCACGAAAGTAGGCAAGCAACAGATGCGCATGACAAAGCTGTCAAACACGTGGATCTTGAAGCATCTAACCTCCCCAAATCTACAGTAGATCACCCATGTTCATCAAACATGGATGCAACATCTATCACTCACACAGAGAATGCACACATGTCCCCCAGCAACCATCAAAGTAACAACATGGCACACACAGTGAAGCCCTAACCCACATGAAAGCCATAGGACATACTCACTTGGAGGACATGGCCAAACAAAATCTGAACATGGACAAAGAGACAGCAAGCAGTGTACTAGAAGCGTGATAAAATATGTACAAAAAACTGGGAAGGGAAACATTGTCCATGGGACAAAAAAACATAAGAGCAAAATGAAACCTACTCCTACAGACTATTAACAACCGGCAGCGGGCTAGTCCAATGTGATGTTGGACAATGCCCCGACCAAGCTCGATCCCCTCTATCTCTGCCACCTGCAGGTGGGCCTCCATTGTTGCCTGGAGGGCTTGCAGAGTGTCCCTCATCAGACACTCTATCTCCTGTGCTGTCTGCAAAATTCCCTCAAGATAGCACTTTGCCTCCTTGCCATCCTCTCCTCCTCGGCCATGGCCCTGGCTATTGCTGCATCACATCACACGCCCTCTGCCTGTCCACCTCCTATTGCCTCACTTAGGCCACATGGGTGGACTACCAGAGCCCACAGGTGCTGATGTGCCTCCTGCCTCACTTGCGCAAAGTCTGTGCTTGTTTGCCTCAACCAATGGGCAGTGCTCTGCAGAATTTTCATCCTTACTGTCAACATCTGCTGCTGCCTGGCAAGGTACTACCTTGCGTGTGCTGCAAAGGTACTCCCTATGACTGGATGACAGTTGTTGTCCGGAGAGTACGGCACCTGCAAAACCCTCAACTGCCTGCTGTCCCTCCAATGCCTGCTTATCTGCGGGCTCCGGGTCAGGCTCAGCAATCACCTCCTCTGCCATCATATGGACTTCCACCTCAATCAGGGAAACAGGCACATCCAGACTGAATGATGGTGGCACTGGTGGACATAAGGCTGTGGTGGTAGATGGTAGTTGGCAAGGAAGCCTAACTAGAGGATGACTGGGGCAAAGATGAGGAGGAGGAGGGGGCCATTGCAGTAGCCAGCCCAAAGAGACAACCGAAAAGTAGTGCACCTGCAAAGTGGGTGGGACCAAGACTGATCTGCATATTGTATTTCCCTTTCTGTAATGGCGTAGCAGGTGAAGAACGATGGTCTGGATGGTTGAACAGAGCAATGCCATAGTTTAAGATTCATTCTAAACCTTCCAGCCATAACCTCTTTGTTTTTGCACCTACAAAGTGTGCCATGTGGGCCCATGAGGATGTTGTACACGCACCTCACAAGATGCCTGCACAACTTCACGCATCAAAGCCTGCTGCCTAAAGACACCCTTCATCAGGGTCAGCAAAACATCCTGGATGGCCACTTCTGCCAGCATCACTGCCATGGTTTGGGTGGAGTCAACATGGAAGGTGGTTAGTGCTGCAGCAGATGGCCCAGGGACAGGAAGTTGTGCCAACCCCTCCACGGTAGACTGCACATCCTCACGTCTCAGGGCCAGGGGTGCAGCCTGCAAACCCCCCTCAGTGCCCCAACATGACCCTGTGGGCTTGGCTGCAATGGCCTCCTCCTCTTACACCTCCATAACCCTGATGCCTCCAGAGGGGCATCCATCCTTTTGGGCCCCTATGTGTCGATGGCACCAACCTGTCCCACCACTGCTGTGGTGTCCCCCACAACGATCAAATCCTGGGACTCACCATCAGCAGCTTTGCCCAGTCTTGACGTAGACAGTCAACATTGACAATGCATGTGTGGCATACACAATAGTAACAGTAGCATGAAATAAGCACAAGTCAACCAGCAAGTGCCCCAAACACACATGCGCATGCCCTGCAGTCAGTATGAATACACAGGAACACACCAGGGTACCGTGATTCCACAGGAGAACAGGGACAACAATGTATATCAACAAACATTCTCCTGGATCCAACGAGTATGTTCAAATATTGAAATGTGTTTCTGCAAACACCTCTTACTCTATGTGTAGCAGCAAAATAACATTGTCAATATGTCTGGAAGGCACACAAACTAAGACTTCACCCCACTAGACCGCAGTGTTTGAAAATAAATAAATCAGTTAAATGAGAATTATGCAACATAAAACCACTTTCAATGATAACATGAAGTTGTAAAATAGATCTTATTCATTCATAGATAAAATGCATACAAACATATGTGTGTGTGCTATGACAAACAACAATACATGACATGGAAACGTCAATTTGTCAAACAATTACATGTACATTTCATAAAACCATACAATTATACATAATGCAATATTAGTTTAGTTCACCACAGACCTATAGTCCACACCACATCCTTAGGGTAGCAGACACCACTGGGCTCTCTAATAAGATGTGCCCCAAACTGTTGTTAGTATTTGCAACTAAGCAAAAAGTAATAAGACCAACTAGATGCCTAATACGTGCACAGCTTTGTGTCTATTGGTACTGACCTATTGTGATAATAGATCCATCCAGCCACTAGGGCCAACACTAGTTCTAGTTTTGACTATCCAAAACAGTCTTCCTCAGGCCAAAGAAACAGGAGTCTGAATGCTTCACTCTGCAACCAAGTCGCCCTCCAACTCAGGCACTCTGTTCTACGCGGGTATACCAACTGTAAAACATAAACGTGCAAACACTAATCAGTATGAATACAGTCACACAAGTGTAGGGAAAATGATGAGTGACAATTACGAGACATGCACATGTGAACCCAGCACATTGATGTGTGGCCACATACACATGGCAACAAATCATTCCACATCACAAGACCAATGCTGCAGTACCCGAAGTGCACCGTTCAGGCAGGGCAGTGGGAAGTGCACCTGGGCACGTGTTTCAGTAGCACCACAGCATGGCTCACAATATCACCTCACCCGCTCGCATTGACATACATCGCCGATGACGTTTTATTATTTGACTGCACTCCCATTGGGTAACAACGTTTATTGAATGCCTTTGCGTTGTTTGTGGAGTGGGATTCTCTGAAAGTAAATTCAATTCAAATACAGGTCCTCCGATGCTCAAAAGGTGGGAGTGCCTCCAAATACGTGTGACATATTGGCAGTGACCCAGTAGATGAAATAAATTATATGATCTATTTAGGTATCTTGGTGACGTCGAAACCAAATATTGGGAAGTACCACGCTTGGCTTAAAGATAGAGCCTCAGCCTTGGCCAATGGGATTCAAGGGGTAGACTCCAGATTTGGGAAATATTCCATCAAACCAGCACTTCCATACTATTTGGGGAAAATGATTCCTAAACTATTTTATGCCATGGAATGCTATGCTCTACGAGTATTGGAGTCCTTCCCGCAGCTTCTGGCATTAATATGGAGACAGTTACTTAAGTTGCTAAATTCATTACAATTGATATTGTCTTTTACGATCTAGGAATTGTTTCTCTCAAAGCACGAGCATTTTGGAAAATGTTGTCGCTTCTACGCAAAATGTAATGCCCTGTGATAGACTGTTTGTTGATCTACGAGATATTTTACAAAAAAATGAAACTATGTGGCTAAAAGAAATGTATAACTTCTGTAACAATCTTTGGAAAGAAATTGGGAGCTCTACCAAAGAACTGTTTGAGCGTCCAGATTCTACTAAGCATCTTCTTTATACCTTTGACTTGATCTGTACTATTGAGATGTCCATTGCTTTTCCTCACTTTACCATTTAAAAAATTAGCATAAACAATTGGCATTCTCGCCCCTTTTCTTTCTTTGTGTCCTGACATAAGTATATGCTCCTTGTTTTGGAGATTCTGATGGGGTTTGATACCAACTTAACATACATTGGTCCAATATAGAATTATAAAGGAGGATTAGGCGACTTGTCGGTTCTGTACATGCAGGATGTTGTAGAAACTATTGAACATCTGATATCATAGTGTCCTGCCACTCAGGCGCAATGCTTGAATCACTTAAGGAGCGTCTGTGGATTATTTTCTATGATGCAAGGTGACTTGATTTGGGCCGCCTGTCTAGTCGGTTGCTCCAATAATAGATTAATTGCAGCTACGAATTTTATTATGGCTTTGCACCTTTCCTAATCCTTTTAAACAGTGATAATCTGATGGATGATTTGTGATGAAATATGCGTTTTTATTAACTGATTTGAGTATTGATCTTAATAATGAAATACTGTTTATTGCATGTCTTTTAAATTTAAATGTGTATGTTTAAGGTTTTTTATTAACCAACAACAATAAAAAAAAGAAAAATTACAATATATTACCAGAATCTACAAATATCGATGAAGGGCACAGCAGAAATGTATTTCATCGATACTCACATTAATTATTATACATCATAGTATTGCATCTTTAACACAGCAAAAAGGCTCACTGTCAAAACGATTACAATGTAAAAAGTGTATTTAATTTTTCTACAGCAATTCAAAACTTGATTTTTCAAGAATATGTATATTTAAAAAATACCAGTGATACTTATAAATGTACGTAGAAGCATATTGCGATTATAGAATGATTTATATATGAAATATTATGAATACCTCATCCTTTTCCCATGCAACCAGAATTTTCGCACCCTCTGGTGGTTCAGCCATGTGACTGTAAAACCTAACAGTTCATTTTGCGACTTCTCTTTGGAAACATGTTTCACCTCCGAGACCAATCCTTCCTCCTTCCCAGGGGAATTGGTAGCCTCATGACATAAAATACCATGACATCAGTCACTTGGGGACCAGTTGCTTTGGTTTTATGTGCTCTGTATTTCTTTGGTTTTATACACAAAACTATTTGGCGACATCAAGGGTACATGTTCCCTAGTCTTTCATGATTTTAAGTGTTTCCCTCCTTATTCACCGAAAGACCTCTTTCCTTCTACTGCCTTGTTTTCCCCAAATATCTACAACATAGTCATTGCATTGCTTGGTACCTGCTGTTTCATTCTAAGTGATCATTCTCTGCTACGGGCCAGTGTGCACACAGTCTGACCATGTCCTTCTGACTGCACCTCAGCTTTACATTATTTTCACCAGCATGTGTCCTGCACCTTGCAAAGTTTAGACTAATGGTAAAAATACTACTTGTTATAATGTCCATTGCTCAAGGTATGGGAAATGGTTGGGCTCTGTGTTCTTAGCGGATCCCCGCACAGCCTCTCACACACCCTTCAAGGACTCTGAACGGTTTTATGTGATTATCCCGAATATTAAAGAGCACACTCAAAAAGGCACATTTATTTCGGCTGATTTTGTGCGGCCTTTAATATTCGAAATACAATTCCTCACCCCACCCTTTGAAATCGGCTTTTCACCCCTGAACCACCTTCTACCTCTGCCCCACCCCAACCCTGCCTCACACATGAACCTTTTATCCAGCCTGCGCCTCACATACAAATACACACAAACTCACACACACACAGACACACTCCTTCTCCCTAGTCCCTACACCACCACAAACACTGTCCCTTTTCATACACACACGCACGCAGGCATGCAAACACACACTTACCTGAAACCCATCTTCCCCGACCATCATGGCCTGCCTGTCAGCTGCTGCCTGCACTCGTGTGGAGCAGGGGTGTGACAGGTAAGATTTATAAAGACCGCTCTGAGTGTTCTCAGGGCGGTCTTTCTAAATTGGTCTTTTTCCTTTTTACTTAATAGCCTCTGACCTTGCCTGTGCAGCGTCTGCGATGAGATGAAGTGAAGTGTATTTTTCTATCGAAAGTCTGGAGGCCCATTGTATCCCAGTATCTTCACGACACACAATGCTGCATCTATCATGTGGCTTATTCCACACAAACACAAAATTCAGCAAATAGCTACTGGTGTTGCTAACACACATTTCTATACATTCCCTAATACACTCTCCATCTACTGCCTATAACACCATATTAGAAGCCTTTCAAGTACATGAGATAACAAGTGCTACTCCCTCTGCATATGAGTCTGTCCTACTTCTAATGCACTGCTACATACTAATCACCAACTCCATTATTCTTCATTGCGTGCACTCCCAATGTGGTCTCTTAAAGTAGAACAATATTGTGATGCTGGAAATGCCTTTTGGAGAGACAGGGCCTCCTAGTCCTTGTCCTCCATCTTCTCTGTGTGTGTTTTCTGTATATATTCTGCCACTGAGGTCCAACTTGGACCTCTGGCATTGCAGCTCTCCATTCTTCCTTTGGGTGAACAATGTACCCCTTATGTGCATTGTTGGGCAGCTGTGTGTTGCCCACAGAACAGGCTATGTGCTGGTGGCATCTACTTACTGACTTGACAGTGGCTTTAAGTGTCCTCCATTTTTGGGACACCCATGCCCTGCCATAGGAATGGAATGCAAGATAGCTACTGTAGCCTCTTGGTTTCTATTGCCTTTACACTTTGTTTCCCAAAGTCCTGGGTAGCCTTGACTCTGTCCCTTTCTCCCTGACTGGCTGTTGTGTGGAAATAACATACATGGTTCTGGGGCTGCATTCTGTCAGACTCACTGGAACCTTCCCATGGGCTGTGCATTGTGGGTATACCCTTTGGGTGGGGCATCTATGAATGGAGTCTGAAGTCAACTCACATTCTGTGTTGTGGGTGTCTCGTATTGGTGTGTGTGACATAATGCCTGCGCCAACCCTGACTGAGACTGGAGTGAATGCAGTGTAGTGTGCTGAAATCTGGGTGCTTATGTCAATCCACATGATGTGTTATGGTTGTCTGGTTTGGGTGAATGGCCTGAATGCCTGTGAGCCTGATTGGCTGCTTGCCTGCATGAATGCACTCATGAATGATTGGCTGACTGAGCCTGGCTCAGCCTGAGTATATGGGGAACACATTTGTATAACTAGGGAAATCGCACTCACCAATTTGTTCTGAAGCTGAATCTTGAAACTGACGCTGTTCTGAAGTTGAAAGCTTAAGCTTGTATCCTGGGTGCAGTCGGAGGAAGGGGCTGCAGCTGCATTTCTTCAAGGAATCTGAAGACAGCTGAACAAACACAAGGACAGAACCAAGAGAGGACCTGGACAGGTGACCTCTTCCTGACCTGATGAGGGACCATCGTGCACCTGCTACTCTTCATCAGAAGTACCCTGGAAGCCAGTTCTGTGTGCCTGGCATCTAGAGATGGGGCCTTTGTGAGTCCATAAGAGGACTGTTTCTACATCTTGATCCGAAGAAGTCCAGTCATGTCATCCAGGTTACGGAGGAGTGTTTGTGACTGCTGGAAGCCATGTTGCTGTCTACCGTTCAGAAGAGGGGGTATTCTGCCATAGTGCTGCTTGACACCCAGATCTGCGAAAGTTCCACATGATCAAAGAATCCTTCAAGGGACATCCTTGCCACGACAGCTGACCACTTTTTCCTGCTGAAGAGAATCCCAGTTTGCTGTGTGCAGAGGAAGTTCTGGCAGGTGGTTTCACACCGACAAAATCAGAAAAAGATGTCCTGGTGGTCCAGCCTTGGTTAGGGTCCATAGTCCAGTCCAGTGGGCGAGTCCAGGTCACCAGAAGCCATTCAAATTTCTGCGCTGCAGCTGCAGCACTGAAGATCCAAAAGTCAGTAAACCATGAAATCCGGAAACCCGACACCTACTTCTGCCAATGCACCCGTTGCCACCGAAAGGCATCCAAGGTCCCCATGCGTCTTATCTTCTTCAGCCAGGCATTTCGGAGTCAACAGCAAGTTTTACCTTCATGGGCCCTCCACAGCAGGAGTAACAACCTTCCAACAGAGAACACCGCGAAGACCAAAAGTGCTGCCTTTCTGACACTGTCTGGTTCCTCCTCTTATCTTGGCCTCGAGATCCCAGTGACTCCTTCTTGCAAAGGAGCTCCATCCTTCAGAGATCCTGTTGAGTAAAGCAAGAAACTCCACCACTTCGCCTGCCAAGGACCAAGGCTTCTGTGATGAGGAAGAGCGCCTTCCAGCCTCACAAATCATCCAGGGGTCCCGGATTCATCGTGGATCCTGTTCTACTGTGGCATCTAAGTTACTTTGGGGTGGTGGAACCTATAAAAAGAATAGCAAAGGATTATTGGACTCATTTGGATTGAGCTGTAATAGATGAGATCAAGTACAACCTAACTTTTTTGTTAGAGGTTGTCCAGGTGGGGGGATCCTCACTCAGTATCACTATTTAAGTCTAATGTAATTGTACTGCCTATGTTCTTGAACTAACCTGCCTTTCTTCCTTAATCTATGCAGGCACCCCTTGCTTAGTAATGCAAATGCTTTTTAAAGACTGTCAGCAGTTGGTGGATTTTTCGATGACTCCAAGTATTATGATGTACCACATACAATGTATATCATATTTCCATTATTTGAATAGAATTGCCAAAGTACAAAGTGTTATTATTTATATGTATATATTTTACTGAACCCACAGCCTACCTCTTTAATTCAAAGGATTAATTTTTCCCCCGTCCTGACCTGATCCTTGGTACCTGACCTTGTTCATACTATGTTGGTTTGTTTTCTGTCTTGTTTTCTGTTTGCACACAGAAGCCTTTGGGTGCCTTTCACTATATAAGAAATTAAATAATAACAATACAAATAATAATGATAACCTTATTTTTTATAAAGAAGCTCTGTTATCACCTAACATAGTGTTTGGACGTTCCTTTGTGACATACCATGGTTTATACAGAGTCCTTGGTGATTGGGAAGCTCTGCCTACGAGCTCCCCTGTGTGTCCCTGCAAGGGGTTAACTTTTTCAGCCCGGCGAAGGAGGAGGCGGGCCTTCAGGCACGAAAACCCTCGGAAGCGCGGAGCGCGCGGAGTCCGCAGAGTCCTTGGTGATTGGGAAGCTCTGCCTACGAGCTCCCCTGTGTGTCCCTGCAAGGGGTTAACTTTTTCAGCCCGGCGAAGGAGGAGGCGGGCCTTCAGGCACGAAAACCCTCGGAAGCGCGGAGCGCGCGGAGTCCGCAGAGTCCTTGGTGATTGGGAAGCTCTGCCTACGAGCTCCCCTGTGTGTCCCTGCAAGGGGTTAACTTTTTCAGCCCGGCGAAGGAGGAGGCGGGCCTTCAGGCACGAAAACCCTCGGAAGCGCGGAGCGCGCGGAGTCCGCAGAGTCCTTGGTGATTGGGAAGCTCTGCCTACGAGCTCCCCTGTGTGTCCCTGCAAGGGGTTAACTTTTTCAGCCCGGCGAAGGAGGAGGCGGGCCTTCAGGCACGAAAACCCTCGGAAGCGCGGAGCGCGCGGAGTCCGCAGAGTCCTTGGTGTCCTTTGTGGCACTCTGTGGGGGAAGCAGTCTACTTTTGCTGTCGGTGCTGCTTTGGTCTGTTTTGCCGACCTCAGCCCTCTGCTCACGGTTTTATTCTAACCTGTATGCACGCAAGGTATGGTGTCTGCCGCAGGTGTCTGCCGTTAATTTTGTGTCGTTATTTGTCCATTATCTAAGGTTTGCTGGAGGGGCGGGGGGGGAGAGACGGACTACGGCAGCTCCTTGAGCTGTCGGGCGTTCCCCGCCCTCCAGCTCCTGTGACTTTTGTCTAGTGCACCTGTGAGCTTCCCGGACCTTGGACCGGCTCTATAACCCCTGCCTTTGCATTCACAAGCTTTGTTTACATTTATTTATATATATTTTTGGAAACTTTATTTATTTCTGACTCTGTTTCTGTCTTGGAGAAGGAAGGAGGAAGAAAAAGTTGGGCCATAACCTCCTGCTATTGACTGCCATTGACTCATGTAAGGGTGGTCCTCACTTACCCCTATCCCGATCCGTGTATGGTTCTCTTACTACCCACCGCCCTTATACTTATTAATTGTGAACCTCCGTGCTCTAGTTAGCCTGATTTTAATTTTTATTTCATGGTTTTAATGTCTGTATAATATTTGATGTATTTAACCCATTTTACATTCACATATATATATATATACATATTTTATATGGGGCTCTTTATTAGAGCGTAATTTTCTTTTAATATTATATAGTATTATATAGTATTTAGTGCTTAATTTTGTAGAGAGTGAGAGGGGGCTGCGAGATTTTCTTTTTTCTCTCCCCCTCATCTCCTACCGTTACTCTACTTTTGGCTTATACAGGCTTGACCGGTTTTCTTTGTTTCCCGCCTAATTTTACCCATTTAAGTATCTAATATTTCTAATTTATGGGGAAGAGAAAAGCTGGAGAGGGAGGGGTTGGGGCCGGTGCTGGGGTGATCAGTAAAAGGGCGAAAAAACTCAAAAATGTCGCTTTTACCCATACCACCAAACCCCCTAAAGCAGTAACTAAAGCTAAAACCCTTCCGAAAGTTGGTGTAACACCATCCCAGAGATCGTTGGACTTCTATATGGATGCCATGGCAAATAAAATAGTTAACTGTATGAATGCGGTTGAACCTGCCTCTAGAGAGGTTGTCCCCCGGGGTGAGGGATTGGGTTTGGCGGATATGCAGGGACAGGGGATTGTAGATAGGGGTGTTGTGTTTAGGGGGGATGCGCCTGTCTTTGGTGTGGTGACGCCTCCTCATTTACTGTCGCAACCGACGCACCCCGTGGAGGGGGCATCCAGTACTAATGGTAGGATTTTGGCGGAAAGGGAATCTGGGTTACTAGACTGTTCTGCCGCCAGCGAGAGCGACAAAGAATGGTTGGAGGCCTTACTGGAGGAGAAGCTTAAGCCATTACAGTTGATGTTAAAATCTTTAAAGGGGCTTAAAGAGGGGGTTTTGACCACCTTGGCTATTATGGATGACTCCATTAGGGCAATATCTCTTAAATTGTCTGACCTGGCCGTTATTGTTGAGGAAAGGGGCCTAGAGGACTGGCGGTGTAAGTGTCCACCAACCGCCTCCTTACCTAGGAAAACCGCTTCTAATGGTAAGAAAGATATACCTCTGCAAGGGTGCAGTCAGGAGGTGGTGATTATTGAAGATCAGGACGATATTCCAGGGGCCAACAAGAAATTAAATGGGCCTGTGAGGGATAGGGTGAGTGACGAACTTGGAAAAACAGAAAGTGAAAAGGGGTCGGGGAGTGGGTCAGGGACCAATACAATCCTGAACCTACCCCCGGAAGCGGTCCCCTTTGTGGGGATCATTACTGGTCTGCCCGGGTTGCCAACTGGAAGTTTTGAATCCACTCTTTCCCTGATTAATAAGGCCTCGCACTGGGTCAACTCGAATCTGATGGGACCTAAGATCAACCCCAAAATGATTCGTATGGCCAGGCGTGTGGGATGGGTGGGAAATAGACCTAAGAATCTAAGGGGAGACTGTGTGGTAATCACCTTTTCTGACGCTCAGATCACGGATTATCTTTTGAATACCAACCTAGCCCGGGGCCTTAAACCTAATGGTACTAAACTGTCCAGTAAATTACTCCCTCTGGATTATTTCTATATCCCTGGCGGGGGAAGGAAGTTGTCGACCCTAATATCAGGTAGCAGGCAAGTTGGAGGTTTTGGAAATCCTAATATTAGCCTGGATAGTTTGTTACCGATTAATAGCCCCCTGGTCGGCTGGAGTACAACCGTATCCAATAAGGGTCAGCCTAAAGCCCCGGCAGAAAACGTTCCGACACCCTTGCCTCTGGAAAACCATTTCGAGATCTTGACGTCCTGTGAGGATGTGGATTGACAAGAGGCTGTAACCGAGGCTGGGGCAATGGTGTCGACCCCTCCAGTATCCCATAGGAGTCTGGCCACAGATAATCTGCAATTGCGCCTGCTTTCTTGGAACATAGCAGGCGCAACGAGGAAATTAAAGCTGGGCCCAGTGATGGAACTTCTTCAAGCTAACTCTATAGTCCTACTTCAAGAAACTTGGGCCCTAGAACCCCCACACTTAGATGGTTTTATTTCGTTTGATATCCCAGCCAACAAAAAACCGAGAGGTAGACTCTTTGGTGGTTTGTGCATTTTGATTAAGGGTGCTCTGGAATGTGGGATTGAGTTGATCCCAACAGGGCTGGATTTTTTGCAGGTTGCATCTCTAACAACTAGGTTGGGGAAGGTAATCTGCATCATCAATTTTTATAATAGCCCTCATTTTTCTGATTTGGAGAGACTGTCCAAGGTCAAAAGGTTCATTGAGAACCTCTTGTCCAAGGAAGGCAGGAAGTTCACCTCCTGCATCTGGGGTGGGGATTTCAATCTAAAAATGGGTGGGGGCCTGGACCTGGGTGCTCTTGACCCCCTTGAGGATCTGGTAGAGAACATCCCGCCTAGGTGTATGAGAGATGTGAGAGTTTGCCCAAAGGGTCTTCAGTTTAACTCCTGGCTGTTGGAATGGGGGTTTCGTATTGTTAATGGCCGAAAGGCCCCAGACATCCCAGGGGAAGGAACGTTTAAGAACCACCAAGGCTGTTCAACTATTGATTACTTTTGCATTTCGGTAAACCTCTGGGAATGTGTTGTGAGTTTTGAGGTGCAGGCGGATACTCATAGTGACCATTTGCCCATCTGTCTTACGCTAAAGGGTTTGTTGGGGGAACGGGAATCTCTGGCCATAGCCCCTAGCCCGCGGCTGGGGGTACTCTCAGGTTCCAGAAGAATCAAATGGGGTACCATCTTAGAGGAGGGGCTACACCATTTTTCCTTAAGGGAGAATAACTCGCTTGTGCTGGATATATTGGGCAATCATCAATCTGCACATATAATTGTAGAGAAATTTGTAGAATTATTGGCTGCATTAACTTCAAAATTCTCTAAAACTATTAAGTCCAATGGGAAAGTATTAAAGAGAGGATGGTTTGATGAGGCCTGCAGAAATGCAAAGAAATCGCTGATGAGAACCCTTAAGGACTCAACTAGTTCTAGATCGAAGATTGCACAAGACAGGAAAACCTACCAACAGGAGTTAAAGAGAAGGAAAATGGAGATAGAACAGGGAGCCTGGGAAGGTTTTTTGAATGCCGCCATGAAGAGGGACCAGAAGGCTTTTTGGGCATTTGTAAAAAGTGGTCCGGAGGGATGTTGGTCCAACGTGGGGAGTGGCACCCATGTGGAAGAAGGGGCATGGTTGGCGCACTTTGGTAGCCTATTTGGATCTGAACAATCAGAGGTCGAGTCAGACTTTAGTGGCCCATGTCTGACGTTTGAAGTGGAGGAGATTGCTAAGGCAATCAGGCTTCAAGCACACAACCGCGCCCCTGGGCCAGATATGATACCCTCAGATTTGTTCCAGGACGAAGTTGATTTGTGGGCCCCACTTCTGACTGTGGCATTTAATGCTTGTTTAAAATCGAGGAAATATCCTTCCTCGTGGAAGAGGGCAATAATATTCCCTATTTTTAAAAAGGGAGACATGTCTAGCCCCGGTGCATATAGGCCAATTTCCCTACTAGATTCATCGTTTAAAATTTTTGGGAGAATACTGCTGGCCCGTATAGAATCCTGGCTCGGGGCACAGTCAGTTCTTTCTGACATTCAATTTGGGTTCCGTCCAGGAGTGGGCACTACAGAACAGAGTCTTAATTTGTATTTGCTGGTGGCTAATTCTGTGTTTTGTAGGGGCGAGGCTGTCTATCTAGCTTTTATGGACCTAAGCACCGCCTTTGATAAAGTAGATAGAGCTAAGCTCTGGGCAGTGCTTGGGTCCTTAGGGTGCCCTGGGGAAATCTTACAGGCTTTGGTTGACCTCCATACAAATAATGAGGCCTGTGTACGCAGTGGCTCTGGGGGGCACTGCACGGCATGCTTTCAGGTGGGGTGTGGTGTGAGGCAGGGTTGTGTACTGGCCCCCATCTGCTTCTGCCTCTACATTAATGGCCTTTCACAGGACCTGATTGGAGTATTGGCCGATTTTCTAGTTTTGGGAGGAAGGGGGTTTCCAGTACTGGCCTATGCTGATGACACTGTCCTTCTCGCAAGAACACCTAGGGCCCTACAGATACTGATTAATGCTTATTCAAGGTTCATGGATAATCTGGGCTTAAAAATTAATTCTAAGAAATCTGCAGTAATGGCGTGCGTTGGTAGAAAACGTCCTGTGCCCATGAAACCCATGCTATGTGCAGATGAAATTATTCCCAGAGTTAGGACTTTTGATTACCTTGGTTTACGTTTTTCGGAGGCCTTAAATGGTAAAGACCACGTGGCCAAACAATCTGTTAAGATGAGCCAACAGATAGGTGGAATCTTTAGATTTATGTCGAAGTGTAGGGGCCGGCCTTTGGATGTGATCCTTAAGATCTATGGTACCCAAACTGTGGCTTCCACTCTGTATGGCGCAGCTATCTGGGGCTTCCAGAATACAGTGGAAATACAGAGTAAGGAGAGTAAATTTTTTAAAAACCTGCTTGGGCTCCCGTCCAGTGTATCTGGAATAGCCGTCCATAGGGAGTTGGGTGTGGAGTTTTGGGAAGATCAGTGGGCGTTGGCCCCTCTTTTATTTTGGGTCAGGCTGTGGGCTAATGAGCATGCTTCCTTGTGCCATACTATTATTCGTACTGTGTTGGGTAAATGTGGCTGGAAAAAAATTCCATGGCTAGCGTATGTTTTTTCAATTTTGGGTGAAGCCAATTTAGGCGCCCTTTTTCCGCCTGACACTATTTTGACCAAAAGTGAGGGGTCTGTTTACAAAGCCTTGCTGGGTGAACTCATAGCAAGCAAAAGAACTTTGCTAGAGCGTGGCCATAGTAATGGTGAATTTCACTCAAGCATTAGCTGCCTAACGGGAATCCAACCTTACTTGCTTTGGAGTACGTTAAAAAAGGACAGGTGGCTGATTACGAGGGCACGGTTCGATTGCCTTCGGTTGCAAGGCAACACCTATAAATGGAAGGGTTTTCCCGACTCAGCGGGTTGCCCGGTTTGTGGACATGGTAGAGAGGATCTCTCTCATTTGTTATTCTTCTGCATAGGGTATGCAGGTATACGTAAAGTGTCCCTGATTCCTGCCCTTAAGAAGTCGATGATCCGCACACACAGGGCTGCTCTTGTGTTTCTCTTGAGCGCCGAATCAGTTCACACCGCTTGGGCTCTTTTGACGTTCCTGAAAAGAGCGATGTATTTTAGAAATCGTATTGTGAAACTGCAAGGTGGTGAGGGCCCGTAAGAAAACTTTATAGCACTCGTAATGGGTCAAAGCATTTGGTATTGTCTTCTAAATGAATCATTACTAAAACATCTCTTAATGTAGTTCATGACGAGGCAAGCGTCTGATTGCCAAATGTATTTGTATGCTGCCTTCGGTAATGTTTTTTAACTCTATTTTTTTTTCTGGAAGTGTAATTTTAAGATTTTGTAACTTGAATTAGTGTAATAATTGTGTTTATTTGTCGTTTAATGGTTGCTTTATACAACCAAATAAACTTGTTTGACTGTTTGACTGACTTGTAAGGGCTTGGGGACTCACTATACTTAAGAACCAGCTTGCATTACCTCCTGAGGGCTCAAGACTTGGTTGCTTGTCCAAGCTGTCATATAGATAACCTTGGATGGGGTGCCTTGTGCCTCTGCCTCAACATTATAGAGGGCAGAAGTACAGATACCCACCTGCAGTCTTTACAAATACTCTGTGTTGCTGCCCTGTTTTTCTTCATTGAGGGCTCTCAGAAATCCATCTTCAATTTTTGCAGTAAAACGTGGCATTAATGTGTTGCACAATAACAAGGTGGCTGCCACCCTAACAGACCCATATTCTATTCTACAAGGACTTTAACTTGTACTTTCATTCATGTTTGGGGCATTGGACTTACATCTTAACTTTCTCCCCTTTCGTTACTTCCATAACAAATCCCCTAATTGCTTCTCGGTCTTTCTATTCTTATTCCCCGACCCAATCATATTCATCCTGCGGTACCCAGATCCTGCTCACATTTTGTAAGTCAACTCTCCCTCTTTCATATTCCCACGGACCACACCCTAGGAAATTGCAATCTCCATCTGCTGTGAGATCTATATAGCATTTGAGATAGTTCTCTGGATCAGGAGGTGGTGAACAAAAACTACCTGTGGGACCAATCGGTTGTTCAATCCTTACTTTTTCGGGCTTCTTATCTTGGTCCCATTCATCTGTTTGGGTTTGCTCATGTATATGAGAAGTGGCATTATTTGTTCTGACTGCAAGTAATCTTATTTTATTCCCACAGGACACACAGGAGGAATGCCAGAGATATAGCAGACCTTATACTACTCGGACAATTGGACTTCTTAGCCATCACTGAGTCCTTGCTCCACACAGCCACAGCCCCTGCCCTTATGCTAGCCATAACGGAAGATTACACAATATTCAGAGCCAACAGAACTGAGTCTAGAGGCAGAGGAGACACCATCATTGCCAAAACCTACTTAAACATGAGACTTGCCCCATCAGACAAATCTAACTCCTGCAAAAGTCTAATAGCATTAACTGCCCACTGCCAATTCCCAAACCCTTACCATTCACCTACTTTACAGACCCCCCGGCCCTCTAGGATAATTTGAGGAGGACCTATTTACCACCCTCACCAACAACCTAAAAAATACAACTCGGAGCCTTCTCCTAGGTGACTTCAAACTAGGATTTAAAGACCCCAAAGACCCTCAGGCCGCACTTATTGCTAACACCATATCAGAGTTAGGATTCTCTCAAAAAGTGACCCTTCACACCCACAACAACGGGAGGACCCTTGACTGGGTGGCGAACTATAACTGCTCAGCCTCCATCACAGCCATTTCCCCCCAGCCCTGGTCTGACCACCATCTCTTTACTTTCTCTCTCGAGGCTTTAACCCTGACCCCCCTCAAAAACTAGCTAGCCCCAGCCATCCCCACTAGAACTAAAAAAAGCACCACACCTGAAAATCTTATTCCTCTCATTCTCCTAACCCTGAACTCACTCACAGAATCTACCGACCCCCATACCCTCGTAGATTAATACAACAAAAGAATGGGATCAGCACTAGACTCCATTGCTCTGCTGAAACTTAGAAAAAGCAAACCTAAAAGACATCTGAATACATGGTTCTCCCCTTACCTGAAATTACTCAGACTCGAAAAACGTAAATGCGAACAGGTATGGAGACAATCACCCTCAGATAACAATAAGAAATACCTCAACAAAAATTACCGCCCACTACAAAAAAGAAATTATACTGGCCATGCAAGACTCCTACAATTTGAGAATATCGCAAGCTAACTCCAGCATAAAAGAATTGTTTACTATCCTCAAAGAGTTGGAAACCCTCATCCAAGTCCCGGACACTTGTGTGAAAGACAAACAATGGTGCACTAGCATTCAAAATGCCCTCTCCAATAAAGTAGCAGGCCTACAGTTCAAAATTACTAACAAAAAAGAATCCCTCTTCCGTACCGCTCATACAGCCAACACCAACTCTTCTATACTAAAACCTACACCTAAACCCCCCCATTGCTTCAGTTTCTCTAAAGTATCCACATTAGAGGTTGAAAAAGTCATTCTCACCCTTAAACCGTCCAACTACCAGGGTGACCCATGCCCCTCACAAATCATGAAAGATGCTGCCCGAGACCTCTCACCCTTCATCTCCAAGCTCATCAACTCCTCCTTTTCCACAGGCACTATCCCTAGCAACCTCAAAGAGTCTTGGGGACTCCCTCTACTCAAAAAGACTTCTCTGGACCCCTCTATACCCACGAACTACAGACCCGTCACCACCGTCCCCTTCCTGATTAAAATACTAGACAAGATAGCCTACCTTCAAATACAACACCTCACTTCTCGCAAGAGGCAATTGGCTGAATTCAATCTTTCCTCAATAACAGGTCCATGAGTGTCTTCTCAACCTCAGCATCTGCTGACCCCATCCTCATCACCTGTGGGGTCCCCCACGGTTCATGTGTCTCCCCCACTCTGTACAACATGTTCACAAAGCCTCTTTTCGATGATCTTGATGGTCTTGATATCACCTACACCAATTATGCCGATGATACCCAGATCCTCATTCTGCTGACGGGAGATTACGACAAGGATTTGCCCTTGGTGAACAGAGTGTACCTCATCATCCAGGCATGTATGGCATGGTCTATGCCTGGATGATGACAAGACTGAGCTCATCATCCTTGGCACCACCCTCAATTTAAACAAACTTGGTCATAACTACTTAAGCTTTATTATAGTTGGTAACTATATTAATGTAACCAAAGAAGTTAAAATGCTAGGCTTCTACCTAGATGCCACCCTTTCCTTCAATAAACAGGTCAGTTCCATGGCGTCCGCTACAGCCTACACTTGTAAATGAATTAGAGTGGCGAAACCCTTCCTCTCGACCCATAGCTGCACTACCCTTGCCAGAGCCCTAATTCTGTGAAAATTAGATTATTGTAATGCCCTATATGTTGGTGCCAACAAATATATTACAAACAGAATCCAGATTTTGTAGAATAACGCTCTCAGGGCAGAACTGAGCATCTCCAATAAAGAACATATTTCCAACATTAGGGGAGCCAACGACTGGCTCACCACAACTGACAAAATCATGCTGAAAGTAGCCTCACTCACACACAAGTGCCTCAATAACGCAGCCCCTCACTACCTCGTAGACAGATTCAAGAGATACTCCCCCAACCAATCTACTAGAACCACAAATTCTAACCTCCTCAGAGTCCCCAGATTTAAACGCTCCAAAACCGGAGGTAACAGTTTCTAAGTGAAAGCTGTCCAACATTAGAACTCCCTTCCACCCACCTTAAGGATAGCCCAAACTTACCCTCACTTCAGGCGTAACTACATTAATTGGATAAAGGAAAACGACCACTAACCTAACACTGTTTGCTCCTTCCACCTATGTACATTTTGTAAATGGCTGTTAGTGCACTCACACTCGCCTTGTACTTGTACCTTGTACTACCTCTTCTGTATATGCATGTAATTATAGTACAGCAACAGTAACAAAGCTGAAAATATCATTGTTGCTTTTGCGCCCTGATACCCTTGGGTCTGGCGTGCATTACAAATGAATAAACAAAAAAACAAAGAAGCAGGCAATTATTATCTGATATGAACAGCAGATCAATAGTAGGAAAACAAGGACAGGAAAAGCTGTTGTGCACATGATGGTTAGCTACGTTGGAATCCACAAAATCAGTTCATCTAACCAGTCTTTTTCCCTGGCAATTCCTCCTTCTTTCCCCATGTTATTTCTCAAGTTGTGCAGTGCTTAAATGACAGCATTTAGGGAGCCATTTGTGATATCATTCGATGAGATGTAGGTGCAACATGTGGTGACAATCTTCTTGCAGACTCGTCCTTCCATTGCCATGAGATCTAGCAAGAAGTGGTTCTGTAGTTTCACAACCTGAGGCACCCTTAGTTCTTCTGGCACAGCTTTGAGGCCATGCTCAGTTGCATTTGCATCCACTTAGCATTAGGGGCTGCCTGCACACCAGGGGCCAAAAAGCACACAAAGAATGTCTCTCTTTTCATGAACCATCTCTACTTGGTGGGTACTTACTTTAGGGCACCTTTCCAGTGACCTCTTTTTTCATAGGGGGGTGTGGGGAGTTGGATGTGGCTGGGGGCGTTTATTAAGGACAGAAAGGTTATCCTCGAGAATCAGCAATACTGGTGAGTGCAATATGACCAAAGAGCAAACACCTCTCCACAATGATGGCAGGTGGAAATACACCATGTCTCCACATTACAAAACCATGTCTATTAAAGTGGCAATTCCATCATGTGAGGCTGGCATAAAAAGTTCTAGTACAGTTGATGTTCTGTCCCACTAGTATAGATCATTTTCCTCTGAAACTAAATGAAGATCAAGTGAGTTTCTGTGCCTTAACAGGCTGTTCATGCTGCTGCTAACTGATTAACCTTTTGACATGAGAATACCAAATACCTTTGTATTGTTTATTTGTATTAATTATTATATCTTCTGTATAGCCCATCAGTCCCTCTCCCTCTGACTTGAACACAGCTTGCCCCTTCACCCACTTGTGGTTCCTGAAATGTGCTCCCTCAATATGCATTTATGGTCCGATAGTACAACTGATATAATTTTGTGCATTTTCCCCTTTACATTCAGATTTGTCAACTTCTTCCAGCATTACCTGAACCATGTTCCCCTTGAATTGCCCTTGGGCCAGATGTTCAAAACATTGTGCCTCTAAGGGTGACACTTACTAGGGTAAGAATAATCTGGGCGCACCAACTGCATGCATAATTAACTGCATATGTAACATGAGTCATGATATTGAGTCCTACTCACTTCTTTCATACGTTTGTACCATATAATACTTCCTACAGAATGGTATTGTACTATAATATTGGTATATATACTTCCTTGAATTTGAACGTCTTTTTTTTTGCCTGGTCACAAGGTCAGTATTATTTGCTGACATACTAGCTTCATTAGTCATATTCCTCCCCCATGTTTCCGCCCCCATATCCATAATCTTCATCTTAAAGAAAAAGAGACATAGACAGATAAACAAACAGCAAATCCCTATAAACAATTTCTCAATATTTTTACTATTCTCTATTCATGCGTCTAAAATTTGTGAAGACAAATATAGTCCTGTTCGCCCAAAAGGGTGCATTAGCTGTGAACATTTTCCCTTAATGTCAGTTCTAATCAGCTTTGAGTATTTGTGCTTTTCTCAATGTGTGCTTCTTGCTGAGGAGGGGAATTGGTGCTGGTGTTCCAGTGGGCATCGGTTAAGTGCACCCACATTTGCCGTCCTTGTAGTTTCAATGCGTTGAAGGGGTGAAGATAACCACATGAGGTCCATAAAATGTGGGTTGATCAGACTTCTTGTTATAAGTCTGGACGAAAACTCATTCCCCTGGGCAGAGAGCTGTAGTGGCTGAAGTGATGCTGAGTTGTTGAGTGCGGGTGACCTGTAGGTGCACTTGTGATTTTACCTGATTGAATATAATTCTTGCACATGTTGTCAAATCCCTAGGGTACCCACCAAACTCCTCCCTGAAATCCTTAGAACTTTTATGAGCGTCTGACACTGTTCAAGCAGGATTGACCGGCATATGCATCTGCCGACCTGTAACCACCTCGAGAGGTGGTGGTCCTTGCTTGGCTGATTGTGAAAACTGAACCGTGCCAGAGGCAAGCAATACATCCAATTCTTTTTCAATGAATGACAGATTTTTGCAAGTCTACTCTTCAGGAGACCATTTAGTCTCTCCACAAGTCTGTTGGCTTGGGGTGATATGCAGTGCACAGTGTGTGTCTTACACCCAATAATTTGGTGATCTCTCTAAAGAGCTCATTTGCAAAATGAGGGCCATTGTTGGATCTCAGGAATTCACAGATGCCCCATCTTGGTAATTCTTCTCTGATCAAAGATTTAGCAGCAGATTTTGCATCAGCTTGTACGCATGGGCCAGACTCAAGCCAATGAGAGAATCAGCAGATGACAAAATCATATGTCTCGGGAGAATAGCTCAAGGGCAACATGCTCGTTTTGGAAGCAAGATGGCGCGGAGCAACACATGTTCGAACCCCGGGTCCATGCTTAAAAATATCTGGGCATTAAGTGCTTTATAAATAACCAATTATATATATTATATATAATGAAAGATACTGCACCTGTTAATCATGTCAACAAAATCAACTTGGCATTCCTTGAAGGACTCTGAAGTGTGGGGAAATGTTGCTTTCAGAGTTCTTAAGGTATGGCCGGTGTTGAACAGATAACACATTGTACTGTTGGCCAAGAATGTATAGACCTGTTCTTCTGACAAGTTGGGGATGAACCAGACCTCGATAATATCTGAAACAATATGCTGCTTAGAGGTATGGGTGGTGTAATGCAGTTGTTCCAGGGCGATGGTCAGTAATTCCAAAGGCATAACTACTTTACCTGTAGCGCTCTGTCTCCATACTAGATCATTGGGTGACAGTGTGTACTATCTCTTGACTTAGAGGGCCTTCTATTGCTCTGGGGCACGTTCCTGCAACTCTATGAACATTGTCATGGACAGTGAGCTGAAAGATTCTGATGACTGCTCTTGTTGTAGGGCAATGACAGGGGTTGTGTTGTACTAACTGCTCCATTGACTAAACATTGTTCTATGTCAAGGTTACGTTTTAGAATTACTCTGCAGTTTAGACACAGAGATAATACTTTTTCTAAACCAGCTGTGTTGGAGATACATTTTCCTAAGCTATTTAGTCATGCACTTCTAGTTTATCTGTGGAGGTGATATTCACTATGCATTGCATTTCTTTATTCAACATTGTATCATTGAATTGGGTAGAGCTTACAAGCATTTGCATTAAGCACATGCATTTTAGATTTTGCTGAGTTAATTGTTCAATGACAACTGTGGCAGATGTCTTTTGTCCATACAGCTCATGTATGGCTCTAGTGTTTTAAGATGGATTTTGCATCTTTAGTAAGCAGACCCGTTCTAATGATTTTTAAAATGTTAGCATAGGTTAGATCTGCAGACTGATGCATGTTTTGAGTGAGTTTTCTGTAGTGAAAATGCTGCCAGAGATTTACATTCCCAATGCTGCCGAGTGTATTATGGCATTGTTCATGTCCTAATGTTTTGAAAATGGGTTGACTCTTTACTGGTGTTTTCCTGCAAATAGTTTTTTGTAGTGGGTTTTTAGGAATTCTTGCATTCTGAAATGAAATAAAAATAGCATGAGGTTGGAAACCATGTTTACTTCATCAACCAGGAGGACATTCATTTGGTGCAGAATTCTACCTACTTCAGTAGCAGCTTCTGCTGAACTTTTTTAGTATTTCAATTTGTTTTGGTGTTCTACTGGGAGGAGATGTAGTCAGAGTAAAGTTACACCTCCGATGTTGTAGGCAGCTAGAACTCTTGGGGCTGTTAGAACAGCCGAAAGGTTGTAATTTGTTTACCCTTGAAGAAATGTCCTGATTAAAAAGGTTTTTCAAGAAACAACTTACCCATTTAGATACAAGAGCAGAGGTTTATAATTTTTTACAGCTACAAGTTTTAGTTTCATGTTTAAGTTCATGTTATGATATGATATGATGTGGCATTTATAACATGCCTATACACAAGTGTTTCTAGGTGCAACAAGACAAGGAGTGGGAAACAAGAGAGGACACAATAGTGATCTTACTAGGCATTGTGTCATTCAGATCGTGCAAGTGTAGGGAAGAGGAAGGGGTGCAGTGCCAGGGGAGAGGGGAAGGGGAAAGTGCAGTTAACTCACTAGTGCAGCCAGCGGGTGTCTCATAAGTGCAGAGAGAAGGGACTGTAGGGTTGCAGATACAGACCCATACATGCTGGACAGCCCAGAGGCAGTGCAAGGGCAACTGGACATGCAGGAGCCTGGGCCCAAGTTCAGAGGATGACCAGGTGACCAGTGTGCAGAGTAGTCTGGTGCATCAGCAGGGGAGAGGAAGAGAGAAAGCGGTAAGTGAAAAAGAAGACCTTGATTTGCTTGCGGAACTGGAGGTGGTTCTGTAACAAGTATGCGAGAGGCAGGGAGGCTGTTCGAGAGGGAGGCCCCAGCCAACGAACAAGGAAGCAAATGGGAAACAGGGAGGAGGAGCCGGCACACACACGCTGCGGTGCGAGAATACAACTTTTACAAATGCACAACTTATTGTGCCATGGAGCATCTGTCATAACCCCAGCACCGGTGGGGATGGCCTGTCGGGAAAAAAGGAGAAAACACATGTTGGTGCATGCTTACATGCTGTATGAACAGGGGTTCGGGCCTTGGGTCCTCCTGGTCTGAACAGGCCCAAAACAGGAATTGGACTTTTCTTCATCTGCCCTTCACTTCAGGCACCCGGATGAGATATGCCCTTGATCTAAGAGTTAAGAGCAGAAAGTAAGAGGCAGGGCTAAGAAGGTGGGTGGTGCTTAGGCCAGGTGACCTAGATCCACTTGCACCTGCTTCCCATCTGCAAAGGAAAAGAGGCTGGAGGGCTGCTTAAGTAGGGAAAAAGAGCGGCAACCATGAAGCAACCATGTGGGCGGGGTTTAGTCCAGGTTACCTAAATCCACGTCCTCCTGCTCCCCATCTGCAAAGAAAAAGAGGCTGGAGGGCTGCTTAAGTATGGAAAAAGAGCAGCAACCCGAAAAGCATCAGGTGGGCAGGGCTTAGGCCAGGTGATCTAGATCCACAAGCATCTGCTCCCCATCTGCAAAGGGAAAGAGGCTGGAGGGCTGCTTAAGTAGGGAAAAGAGCGGCAACCAGGAAGGAACCATGTGGGCGGGGTTTAGTCCATGTGACCTAAATCCATGTCCACCTTCTCCCCATCTGCAAAGAAAAAGAGGCTGGAGGGCTGCTTAAGTAGGGAAAAAGAGCAGCAAACAGGAAGGCACCAGGTGGGCGGGGCATAGGCCAGGTGACCTTGATCCAATTGCACCTGCTCCCCATCTGCAAAGGAAAAGAGGCCGGTGGGCTGCTTAAATAGGGAAAAGGAGCTGCAACCAGGAAGGCACTAGGTGGGTGGGGCGTAGGCCAGGTGACCTAGATCCACTTCGACCTGCTCCTCATCTGCAAAGTAAAAGTGGCTGGAGGGCTGCTTAGGTAGGGAAAAAGAGCGGCAACCAGGAAGGCACCATGTGGGTGGGGCCTAGGCCAGGTGACTTAGATCCAGTTGAACCGGCTCCCCACCTGCAAAGGAAAGAGGCTGGAGGGCTGCTTAAGTAGTGAAAAAGAGTGGCAACCAGGAAGGCACCAGGTGGGCGGGGCGTAGACCAGTTGACCTAGATCCACTTGCACCTGTTTCCCATCCCAATGTTCAATTTATTCAGTGACTGCTAGGTAAATGGAGAGTTGCTCATCATTTACCTGTGACTTTAGCAATGACAATTGGTTCTCCAATTTGTTCTTATCTTACTGTATGAGAAGGGTGACTGCCTTCATGAGTGTCTTCATCTAGTACAGTTTCAAAAGTCCAAAGTTTCAAAAGTTGCAGTAGGGCCATGTAATAAAGTTCTCTGTTGTGGAGATTTAAACAATAACTTTACATGATTAATTAGGCTGGGTGTGCTATGTTTTACTAGGCTTCCTTTACAAGTTGAGACTGAATATTTGCCTGGTATAATATTGTTTTTGTAGTAGTAGTGTTGAGCTATGTCATATGGGCAAATCTTTTCCAAAGCTGTACTTCTGTTTGGATAGTATGGGCCTCATTATAAGTCAGGCGGACTGGGTTAATGGGGTCCGCTAATGGGTGTGGACCCGTTATTCCCATTCAGCCTGATTACGAGGTCCCCTCGCGGGACCCGGTAAGGAAAGCCTGGTCAAACCAGGTGCTCTTACCGGGTCCCGCGAGGGGACCAGGGAGATAACAACGAGCCGGCCGTAATCGGCCCGTTGTTAGCTCCCTCTCCCATTCCCATTGAGGCCTATGGGGGCTCAAATGGGAATGGGGAAGGTCTGGGCCCGGGTTCCTGGAGGGAGGAATTACCGGGCCCTCCGAACTCGGAATGGCCCAGTAATTCCCCATTCAGGGAACCCGGACCTGGTTTTGGCGGCAGCCATGCCGCCAGTTGCGGCATGGCTACTGCCAAAGCCGTAATGTGGCCCTATGTGTCAATTAAATTGTTTTTTTAAAGTGTCCTGGTTTTTGGCATCATTTGTGGCTATTGTTTCTATCTCTTGGTTGGATTTTAGTACTTTTTTTCATGATGAAGCTGGACCTAGGTTTAGCCAGACAACAATTTCATATTTCTCATTTAAGAGCCTATCTGTTAAACGATCTGCTGCTTCTTAGGACCTGCATTCTCTATGTGACAGCATTTATATACCAAAGCTTTAAATTTTTTATGACAGGGTTTTTTCAGATGAAATGTCACCCCGAATGTCTTTTAGCTCATTCTTCTCAGCTTTGGTGAGATAGGCTGTGTAATATCTGGCAACTGCAGTGGAATTGTCTGCAATGTATTGAATGTCTGTATTTGCATTCCACAAGAATGCAATGATCATATTGTAATCATTGATGTACTTGGATGACTCCTCTCTTTCAATGCTGTATGTGTTTTTAGAGATTTTCCCTTGTACACTATTTCTAACAGAAGACATAAAGCTATTTACTTGTTATTTGGTGGAAACTGGTCTGGGGAAGCCAAAGCAACATTTGGTATAGTATTTACCTTTGCTTTTAAATCGACATTGGCAGTATTTGCCATACTTATGGTTGGGAAGCTTAAGATTTGTGTACGTATGTCACTATGTGTGGTTTCTGAAGGACTGTCACAGGTAATGTATTTTTGAATAAATTGTAAAACAGTGGCATCACTGTTATGGCCAAATTAGGGAGCATCTTTTATCCACAAACACATGTGAATGTGTGGTGCTCCTCTGGATGATATTCTTTTCTCCAAAAGAAGTGTTCTACTTATCAGAGTGGAGGGTTAGTTTTATTGCAGAAGTAGTGCAGCATGGCAATGAAGCGATGGTGAAAGTATCTTGAAACATTGACAGGGTCAAGATATCTATTCCATCTTTATTTTGGTTTGCAGTGCGCATTAATTAATGCATGTCATCCCATGCATATTCTGCACAACTTAAAGTAACAAACCATTTGGGTCGGCATAGGTTCCTTAGCATAGAATGTTCATCAGCGTGACGTCGGACCCAGTATTCTTTTGTAGCACACGTTAGCCAACAGATTTGTGATACTTGACAGCAAAACATCATCTTTGTCTGTTATATTTTAAAGCAATTGGGTAGCTGACATGATTAAGAAATGAGTGCTTGTTTGTAATGTTTGTGCAACTCCACAACATAGAGTTGCTTGTTCACCTTCGAAGAGGAGGTGGAAAATGTATTCTACATTTTGTCTGAATCGTGGGTCTTTGGAATACATTTGTAAAAAATGATATTCTGATGCATTAAATTGTGTGGCTCTTTAATCATAGCTTCCTCCTTTTCCTGTAGTCCTGTAGGAAAGAGTACAGGAAAAGAACATGAATATAAAATCCTATGTTAATAACAATGATGTGAGATGTTGTGACAATTTTTATTTTAACCAAATACAAAAAAAGAACATGCTTGTATACTTTTCTCCCATATGTTCAGTGGAGATCCTTTGGCTTGGACACATTTGATATGTTGCTAATGCATCTTCTATGATCCCCTTGGAATATGGTGGGTGAATTGAAAACTAGTCTAAAATGTTGACTGAAGTGACAGGATCCAGACATTCAAATTGGCCAGTTTGTGGTGAATCTTCAATTATTTGGGTGGTTTATCTTAAGATTTCTTCTATGTTTAAATGTTTGTAGTATTCATTGTTTTCTTTAATATAGTACTTGTCTAACTTTGTTTCGGTCAACTGGTTGTTCCCAAATATTTTAGTCATTTGTTGGTACACCATGTTAGGGAGAATTCTCATAAATGGCTGATTTCCCTTACCTAATGAGTCCCTAGGTTTCTAGGATTTCTTTTTTTTACCTGGTAGGAGTGTGGGTCTTTTTCCCACTCTTACATGTGTTTTTCTGTGTGTGTTTTTACTTTGTGGTGATCTTGGGCACTGGAGCTTCACCTACTCCATGGCCTCATATTTTTCAAGTGTTACACAGCACCTTCACTGCAGTGACACAGGGTTGTCTTTTAGACTTCCCACTGACTCCATTTTCTGGGGCTGACTACTGTCCCCCAGAAAAGGTAAAGTTGCCATTAACTTTATTTTAGTCACTTTAAACCACAGACCCAGTACACCCCATCTTACATGGAGTATTGGAAAGGGTTAATTCTTATCCCTTTTTGTCTGTGTCTCTTGGAGCATTGCTTCACTCCCTTTACATCAAGACTTGGCTGGTGGCAGTGGTAACTAGCCTCACTCTTCTACCGTGGTTATCTTATATAAACATGCTATTGTTTTAGGCTATTATATTAGCCTCAAACATAAATCCGCTTGACCAAATACATTTTATTTTGGCTGTGGCTGGGTTTATTCACCATTTCTTTTTGTTAAAGTCTTTCTCGTGTTTTACTCTTCGCGCCAAACCAGGGATGATTCCTTTGTTCGCCATCTTTTTGCGGGCTTCTGCACAGAAGGCCACCTTAAGGCGCCTGAAAGAAAGTCTGTGTAGGCAGAATGTGAGGGAGTGATCTTCGGACCCCTGCCATGGGTTCCCTTGGTAACCCAAGTCACACTCCTGTTTGATTGGCTGAGGGGACTGTCCTTGCCAGGACAGCCACCCTGCTGTGTGATTGAGAGCCAGGCTGTATGAATGGGGGAAAACTGCATAAAAAGCAGGTCTCTGGGACTGGAAAGGCAGAGTCGCCACTGGAACGAATGAGCCAACAAGGAGCTGATGGAAGAGGACCCCCACAACGGCTGAACCGCCCGGTGAAGCCCTGCTACAGGTCCGAATCTTCAGAATCTGACAACAGAGAAGATCCTCCAGGAAACTTTTCCCCTGAGCTGATGGGACCAACCAGTTTGCCCAAACTGCAAGCCAGGAGCCCTCCTCTGGTCGAATTCGCTGTACAGAGCTAAGTGGGCCGGATAGCCAGGAAGGTCGGACCCTGCTTGGGTTTTATGGAGCGCACCTTTATTCGTTGCTTTGCTCTGCTGCTGGTTTCCTCCCTGGGTATTGCAGGACCCTCCAGTCTTCCTACTTCTTATCAGTCCGACAGTCGCTTCGGGAACCGTGAGCCTGCAGGAACTACCAGGAACGTCTGCCTCAGCTACAGATTCCTCTCCGTTTTAAGGTACTGTGCAAATCCAGTTGTTCGTTTCCTTCACCCGCGGTGAAAGTTTTTGAAATCTTTCTCCAATCCGAGGGCTTGTCCTTCTCTTCTCTTTGAACTAACATTTCTATCAACCAACCTCGTCCGGAATCCGTGCCACAAACTTTACTGCAAACTACCCTGAACTGTGTGATCTTGAGCAAAATACTTTTGACCCATTGACTTTGGCCCTAAGCCTTTTCTACCTGATCCTATCACTGAAGTTCCTCTTGTTCAATTGCCCTGAGTACTTACCAGTTGGAGTGATTTCATTTCTATTTAACTTTTTGTCTTTCCCTCCCTTTTAAATTGCTGGAGTGCCATTTTGCTTCCACTTCATTTTGTGAGCTTAACTTGTCTGGAATTTAAAGGAAGCGGTGTGGTGTATTAAGAGTGTTATTTTTAGACTGCTTATAATAGTGTAATGTTATAGAACTGAAGAGTCAAATAAATGTATATGCTTTTACTTGAAAACCTTGAGTCAGTGTTTGACTGAATCATAGTAATTGCTGTCCTTCGTATAACTTTCTGATACTGCTCACTTACTCTTGAGATAAGTCTGGCTGCTCAGCCATCGCTACCACTTTAACTGTTCAGTACAGGCTTGTACCAAAGGTGAATTTGTACTGTCACTTGTGGTCTTAGGCATACCTTTCTAGTCTACCTCTTCCTCTGTACTTGTTCCATTCTTTCTCTCTGCGGTTTGACTTTCTGCCTCCTTACCTCCGGCGTTTCTCTCCCCATCATCACAAGGTTACATTCCTTGACCACGCTGGAAGTTGTGTGGTCCAGCTGACTTCCTACTCCTGTGATATTCCTCTGTTTGTTGGTTCTGCCCTTCTCCTTCAAGAAGATTCCGCTATCATTTACAAAGAGGAAGAGGATTCCTCACCTCATCAAACCAATGTTGTCAATCTCCAATATTTACAACTTTCCAGACCAAGAAGGACAGGCTACAGATTTTACTGTCACGTTCTGCCAAAGAGCTCTACATGGTTTTTTCCGCCTTAAAGGCATCTTCCATGGACCTTTTGGGAGCTTGCTCCTTAGGGTTCCCCCTGACCTAGATATCTCCATGGGTCACAGTGGCCTCTGAGGGAGCTCACCCCTATTTACACCAGAAGAAGGGGAAGAGGCCTAAAGAAACTAAGAAGACCAGGAGAAAGAAGAACTCGGAGACCCACGAAAGTACCATTGAAGACTCGGGTGAGGAGGGGGAGCGCAGAGGATCTTCAAGCCCTGACATAGAGTTTCTACATTTTATTTAAGAGCTAATGGCAAATATATTACTTTGCCACAAATGCCTTTGAATAATTCAGATGGAGATAATTTGGCAGTTTTGAGTTGATATGGGTGTACTGTTTGAATTATGATGCTCTCATAAAAGGTAAGTTGTTGGAGACGTTTCGGAAGTAGGAAGATTTCTAAGTTATTAATGATAGCCAGAGATGGCATTTAGTTATTGTCAAGCTTTGTATTGCAGTATGTGCAAGTTATTTTGTATTTTATTTCTGCTGTTAGATATAAAGCTAATTGAAAGCATTGGGATTCCTCATTGTCCTGTATTTTGTAGGCCCATAACTGCTATTTTCGTACTCTTTTTATAAATATTCCGGCCAGAGATCACCCCTATTTACACCAAAAGAAGGAGAAGAGGCCTAAAGAAACTAAGAAGACCAGGAGAAAGAAGAACTCTGAGACCCACGAAAGTACCATTGAAGACTCAAGTCAGGAGGGGGAGCGGGGTGGACCTTCGAGCCCTGACAGTATACAACACAACTGGAATTCATGGCTTCCTTGGAACTTCACCAGGAGCTGGTTAATGCCATCCAGGTGATCCGTGTAGAGGTGCAGAATCTCAAGGCTGAAAACGTAGATTTACGACAGCAGGTAGCTCTTCCAGAGGACACTTGAGGTGACCTTCCTCCACTTCCATTCCCTTTTGGGAAGTACGATGATAACCCAAAGCTACTTAAGGAGTTCCTAGATGCCTGTCAAGTGTATTTTCCCTTTTGTTCACAAGCTTACGAGACGGACAGGTCCAAGGTGGGTTTTTTGGTGGCTAATCTAGTTGGTAATGCACGTGCTTGGGCAACTCCTCTGGTAACTTACACTGATCCATTTCTGACCAACTATTTTCAGTTCGTACCGAAATTTAAGAGCCAGTTTGATCGTCCTGAAGTGCAGTTCTCATTCTTTAGAAGCCATGGTCGATGTCCGTCAAGGAACCCAAGATGTCCAGATGTTTGTCTCACAATTCCAAAGATTATCTTCTCAATTGTGATGGCCTGACTCAGCAGACTGTTTCGCAGGGGTCTACATGAAGACATCAAAGATGAACTAGCACGAATACCCCGTCCGACCACTTTCCAAGAGCTAGCTATGGCTGCCTTACAGATAGAATTCAGGCTGAATGAGAGGTGACAGGAAAGAAGAAGAGGATGCTACTACCTCGCGTTACCCTCCTTACCTCAAGTCCAAAGAGACCGATGAACACCAGGCAAGCCAATGCAGATAGGAGGTACTAGAGGACCTTTATCACCTGAGGAGAGGAAGAGAAGACAAGAGAAGGGTCTGTGTGCCTACTGTGGTTCAGCTAAACATCAGCTTTGTTCTTGTCCTGAGATTCCACTCCGGCGTCAGGGAAACGCTCAACCCAGTTCCTATGCAGGGGAAGTAACGGGGATGAGCGCTCAGCCCCCTGCAACAATACTCAGTCAATAGAGGAAGGTGAAGATAGCCGTATCATGGTTTTTTCAATTTATTTTGGGGCATCTCCGGCTCCAGCTCTCAAGACCTTAGCCATGTTGGACTGTGGTGCGGCCGAAAACTTTGTTGACATCTCTTGGTCTAAGGAGAACAAGATTCCACTTCAGGAGAAGAAGAAGCCCATTACGGTGGAAGGGGTGGATGGAACACCTTTGTCCTCAGGACCCATTGTGTTGGAAACGCTTCCCGTTCAGGTGGTTCTGGGAGACCACACAGAGAGTCTAGTCTTCAATGCCATAGGAGCTGCCCACTTCCCAGTCATACTGTAAATCCCGTGGTTAAGTCAACCCCAAGATTGACTGGAAGGCTAATACTCTGCGCTTTGCATCTACCTATTGCAATCAGAACTGCCTAGGTTACTCTGGATCTTCTCCCCAGTTTAGTGAACAGGTTGATGTCCTTAAGAAGACTGTCTAATCAGTGCCTATCCATTACCAGGCCTACTCCGAAGTCTTTGAATACAGGCTTCCCCATCTTCTACCACCTCATCGACCTGAAGACTGCTGTATCGATCTCCAGGAGGACACAGAAATCCCATTTGGAAGGATGTACCCCCTGTCTATCCCTGAGAAAGAAGCTCTCAAAGAATATCTTAAGGCCAACCTCCAGAATGGCCTCATCAGGGAATCCAAGTCCCCCGGAGGGGCATCCTTGTTTTCGTCTCCAAGAAGTGTTCCTCTGAGCTAACACCTTGTATTGACTACAGAAGACTCAACCAACTAAAGATCAGGGATTGTTACCCTATGCTCCTTATTAGGGACATTCTGGAGGCTGTACAGGTGTCAAACTTCTTCACCAAGTTGGACTTCCAAAGCGCGTACCATCTGCTATGAATCAAGAAGGGGGATGAATGGAAGAATGCCTTTAGGACACCATTAGGACTGTTCGAATACCAAGTAATGCCATTCGGGCTAGTCAACACCCCAGCTGTCTTACAGAGATTCATAGACAAGATCTTTGCAGACCTGTTATTCCTGTCTGTGGTTGTCTACCTTGATGACATTTTCATCTTCTCTTCCTCACTGGTTGAACATTGCAGACAGGTCAAGGAGGTTCTGCAACGACTACACAAGCACCATTTGTATGTCAAACCCGAGAAGTGTATTTTTGAGGCTTCTACGGTAGCTTACTTGGGATTCATTCTTACCCCAGAAGGAGTCAAGATGGACCTGGAAAAGGTGAAGGCCATTCTTGACTGGAAACAACCAACTACTAGCAAGGAGGTGCAGAAGTTCTTGGGCCTAGCTAACTTTTATAGGCGCTACGTACCAAACTTCTCTGAAATAGGTCTGCCTATCACAGCTTTACTCAAGAAGGGTGTGGTGTTTGCATTCTCCTCTGTGGCACAAGCAGCATTTCAGAAGCTGAAGACCTTGCTTATCACTGCTCCGGTGCTGCTTCAACCTGATCAAACACAACCTTTCATCGTCAAAGCATCTGCTTCCAGGGGAGCTCTAGGTGCTGTTCTCATCCAAGAAAAGGATGGTGTTGAACATCCCATTGCCTATTACTCTCGCACGCTGACTCCCAGTGAAAGGAACTATTATGTCATGGAGAAGGAGCTTTTGGCGATTTGGCTGGCTTGCGAGGAGTGGCGGCACTTGCTCCAGGGAGCAGCTCATCCTTTTTTGTTCCGATCAGACCATTGTAATCTATTGGTGTTACAACAGATGGAATGTAGGAACTCAAGGCATGCCAGGGTGGCTTACTATTTTTCCCATTTTGATTTTAACATCATAACATCATAACATTCCAGGCTCCAAAAATGTGGTAGCAGACGCCCTGTCTCGGAGTCTGGGGGAATACCCAGGCACGTATACAGGTAATTAACCTTTGTTACACATCAAGAAGTGCTTGGCTCTGGTTGCCCCATTTCTCCAGGAGGTACAGATCGCCACCAAGAAATGTAAAGGGGATACCCTTCCTCATGACTTGAAGCTCCAGAAGGGCGGATTGCTGTTCCATAAGCAGGCCATCTACTTACCTTCTCTTTGTCTACAGACTCTAGCATTGAACTGGTGCCATGACTCTCAGATGTCTGGCCACAAGAGTCAGAAGGGCACTTTGGACTTACTCTCTAGGAGATTTCGGTGGCCTTCAATGAGCCGGGATGTTGAGAACTATGTCAGGACCTGTCGTATCTGGGCTTTGAACAAGGTGTCCTGACAGAGACCAATTTGACTCCTTCAACAGCGATGTTTGCCTTCCAGACCTTTGGAACAGGTATCCATGGATTTCATCATTGATTTACCCTCTTCCAGGAATTGTATGGCTATAATGGTGACAGTGGATTCATACAGTAAATTGGCACACTTCTCAGCTCTCCAGTGTGTACCTCCTGCTCCTGAAACCCCCACAGTCGTTCTCCGGGACATGGTGAGGTTACATAGTCTTCCCCAAACGATTATTTCTGATCGTGGAACCCAATTTACATCCAAATTACATCCAAATTTTTGGGCCTCTCTCTGTGAACAGATGGGTATTCACAGAGCCTTATCGTTTGGGTACCATCCTCAGATAACGGACCGACAGAATGCCTGCATGCCAATTTGGAGCATTTCTCCGCTGTTTTTATAACGTTGAACAGGATGACTGGGCAGAATATCTTCCCATGGCAGAATTTGCCTATAACAATACCAGAGACACTGCCATCAACATGAGTGCTTTTTTTTGTACCTATGGATACGATCCCCAACATCTACCCTGGGGTGGCTTCACAACGACCAATTCCCCAGCTGTGGATGACCTTCTCACCAACTCAGACTTGTTCACAAGAAGGCCTTGGGATCCCTTGAGGAGAGCCAGAGGACCTACAAGGCAATGGCATATTGTGACAGGAGACCCAATCCACATTGGAAGGCAGGCACTTTGGTGTGGCTGTCCACTACATTTTTGCCTCGTTGGGTGCACTGCGGGAAGTTTTCTCCCCGCTATATTGGGCCTTTCCCTGTTTCCTCCAAGATTAATCCTGTAGCTTTCAGGTTAAAACTGCCTTGTCATTTGAGGAGAGTGCATCCGGTGTTTCACACTTCTCTTCTCAAGCCATATGTGGTTGACCCGTACAAGCGGAAGCTCCCTTTACACAGGACGGCGGTGCCTCAGGATCCAGAGGAATATGAGGTCTCTAGACTTGTTGATTCATGGTACAGGTGCTGGGTTCTGCAATACCTTGTTCATTGGAAGGCTTATATGCCTTCCGAAAGAACATGGGAGCCTACCAGGCACTTCCATGCACCGAGATTGGTTCAGCGTTTTCATAGATTGTATCCAGCCAAGCCAGGTGGGGATCCGATGAGGAGGAGGCATACTGTCATGCTCCGGCTGTGGAAGTGCTGGAGCCGGTGGAGACTGTGAGACATGTTCACCAGACCGCATCTTGCCGTCTAGTCTTCCCCCAAGATGGCCGCTGCTGCTATTAATGCGGTCATTTCCGGGTGCTCTGTGAGTTGTATCTGTCTTTGGACTTCTACGCTCTGCCAGTACTCCGTTCTGTAGTACCAGCATTAATTCTCCTCTGTTTTGACTTTTCACTTCTCTCTCTGTCTGAGCCCTTTGTTCACTTGTCAGTTCTGCCTGTCTGCTGTTGTTCCTTTTCTCTTGCTTATAGGGTTGTATCTTTCTGTTATCCCTTTGTCTTTTACTTTCGCTTTCTGTTTTTTTCTGTCACTTTCCTCTGTGCTCCCACGGAGTTGCTTTCCCCTTTACCCTTTCTTACCTTTTTACTTCCTTTTCCATTCTTTGAACCGCCACCTTGTATTCAGTGTTGAGGGCTTCCGACAGAGCGCTCCGATATGTTCCTTTTCTGCTCTGTCTTTTTCTTGGTACTGTCGCCTTGATTTCGGTGTCAAGGGTTGTTGACATCACACTCCAGTACGTTCTATTTCTGCTCTGTTTTTATTTCTCCTTTGCTACCGCCGCCTCTTGGGGGAACTTATTTCTCTCTATCTGTCATTTTTCAGCTTTTGGGCTTACTGCGGATTCTTACCTTCTTTCTCTCCTTTCTGGCTTCTTTGTTTCGTACTACTTAGGCGTACCTTTCTAGTCTACGTCTCTCTCCAGACGTGTTCTGCCTTGTCTCTCTGTGGTTTGACTTTCTGCCTCCTTACTGTAAAGACTGGAGGGGGGTGTCTGTTCTTCCGCTCTCTATATGGTAGAGGAGAGGCACAGAGGACCCAAGCCAAGTTTCTCTATTATTGGTACGTGGTCGAACAATCAAAGCTTGGCTTCTCGGGAGGTGATGCAGGCTGGTTCTTAAGTACAGTGTAGTCCCCAAGCCCCCACAAAGGAATGTCCACACACTTTATTAGTTAAAACAAAGTCTTTATATAATTAATATTCAAGGTTATGTACACTATCACAATAACTCACTTTGTGCTTTAGTTAATCTATAATGGTAAATATATACAGTTCTAAAGTGGTACCACAAGTATTATCAGATCTCATTAAAGTGCATCAACTATACTATCAAAATGTCACACAGATCAATAACAAGGAAACCGGCAATAGAAATAGGAAGGAAAGCAAGATGGTTGAAACAATAGGCAGAATACTGGCCTCTACCGTTAAGCACAGTGCTGTGTGGAGATCCCCCCCACCTGGGCAACCTGTAAGATAAAGATATAGAACAAGCCCAGTCCATATATTGTTATATGAGTCTTATTTCCCTCTACAATAGTTCTACAGCCCCAATGTACCTGGAATTGTAGCGTTCGTCGACGGGAAATCGACGGCCCTTCTTGAATGCCCTCCCTTTAAGGCAGGAGTCACGGGTCCTCGAACGTCCGACGGAGAACAGGGTGAACTACGGCGGTGAAGTGGCAGCTTCGTTCCTAGCGATGCTCGTCGACGATGGAGCGTTGGCGTCCTGCAAGGAAGTGGCGTGCGGGGCACCTCAGTGATGATAGTTCTGGACCTCAAAGAGATGATGATGAACTGTGGCCCAGCAAGGGCGTTGAGTCGTCGGCATCTCTGTGGTCTTTGGTTGGCGGGTAACCCACCGGTGGATGCTCCTTGGAGTCGACCGTCAGGCCTTCTCCAGCAGGAGACAGCGCCGACGATGCGGACGAGAGCGTCCTTGGATCAAATGAAGTTCTTAGGCAAACAGGACCACGGCGGCTCCTGCCGGCGATGGCAGTTGTCAACAGTGGCGGACAACAGTCGGGGTGCTTCTCCTTGGGATTCCGCAGCAGTCCCCGTCTCAGGTCGGCAGCCTGTCGAAGGTCTGTCTACAAGGGAGCTTTGGCAAAGATCAGCTGGTGCACGATGGTCACTCGTAGCTCGGAAAGAGCCCGCCTTACCAGGTCCTCTCTGGGTCAGTCCTTGGAGGCACAGCAGCTTCAGATTGTGAAGGAGAGCAACAGCAATTCTTCTCGTTCAACCAGGCTTCAAGGTCAAGCTTCAGTTACTCCAGTTACTCGTCGTAGTGGACCTCAGCTTCTGAACCCGGTTCCTAGCAGTGAGAGGTCTCCAGATATACTGTTGATCTCCCATTCATTCCGCTGGGTCATACTCAAGCATCCAATCACGACTAAGGGCATTCATGCAGGCAGGCAGCCAATCAGGCACACGTTACATTCAGGCCATTCACTTCTCTCCAGACACTCACAACAAGTTATGTGTATTGGGACAAGTACCCAGCCATTCAACGCTCCACACTGCATTCATACCCATTTCGGGGAGGGCTGTCTCAGTCATTGTGTCAAACACCAGATACTAGACACTCACAACACAGAATGCGTGTTCGTCACATACTCCATTCACCCAGGTCCCGGCTCCAGCCAGTCTGGTCAGCACTTCCCCACATTACCATATATGGAACTTCCACCCAACAGCCAGTCAGGGGGAAGGGACAGATTCAGGGCTTCCCGGGACTTTGGGAAGATCAAGGTAACAGGCGATGGAAGGCAAGAGGCCACGGGGGCCATTTTGTTTCCATCAGGAATCTACCCATTCCAATGACAGGGCCTGGACATCCCAAAATGCAGGACGCTCAGGGCACCAGTCAATTCAGCACGTAGCTGCCACCAGCCCATACCCTGCTCTGTGGGCCACCCACAGGTGCCCAAAAACATACACTAGGGGCACAGGATTGCACGCTTACCCATGGATGCCATAAGGGTATCGCATGGGTCTGTTCACCAAAACCAAAGGAGAGAGCTGCACCGCCAGGAGTCCCACATGAACTCCTGCGCAGAAAACACGACAGAACACATGATAAAAAGCAGTAAAGGACAATGACACGGAGGCCCTGCCCCTCAAATGCATTTCCAGCATCACACTTAACTCCGACGTTTCTCTCCCCATCCTCACAAGGTTACATTCTTTGACTACGCTGGAAGTTGTGTGGTCCAGCTGACTTCCTACTCCTGTGATCAAACCAGTGTCGTCAATCTCCAATATCTACAACTTTCCAGACCAAGAAGGACAGGCTAGAGATTCTACTGTCACATTCTGCCAAAGAGCTCTACAGGGTTTTTTTTCGCCTTAAAGGCTTCTTCCCTGGACTTTTTGGGAGCTTGCTACTTGGTGTTCCCCCTGACCTAGATATCTCCACGGGTCACGGTGGCCTCCGAGGGAGCTTGCCCCTATTTACACCAGAAGAAGGAGAAGAAGCCTAAAGAAACTAAGAAGACCAGGAGAAAGAAGAACTCGGAGACCCACGAAAGTACCATTAAGACTCGGGTGTGGAGGGGGAGCGCAGAGGATCTTCAAGCCCTGACATAGTGTTTCTACATTTTATTTAGGAGCTAATGGCAAATATATTACTTTGCCACGAATGCCTTTGAGTAATTCAGATGGAGATAATTTGGCAGTTTTGAGTTGATATGGGTGTACTGTTTGAATTATGGTGCTCTCATAAAAGGTAAGTTGTTGGAGATGTTTCGGAAGTAGGAAGATTTCTAAGTTATTAATGATAGCCAGAGAGATGGCATTTAGTTATTGTCAAGCTTTGTATTGCAGTATGTGCAAGTTATTTTGTATTTTAATTCTGCTGTTAGATATAAAGCTAATTGAAAGCATTGGGATTCCTCATTGTCCTGCATTTTGTCGGCCCATATCTGCTATTTTTGTACTCTTTTTATAAATGTTCCAGCCAGAGACCACAGAGTCAACGGCCCATTGGAGCCCACGGCAAAACCCTGGGGAGCTCCACTCCACTCCACTCCCCTCCGCGAGCCAGGATTTGATCAATAGAGTAGGAGCTATCGGGGGAGGGGAGGCAGCGTAGACCATACCACCACTCAATGTACCTCAGTGTACAACTATGTTATTGAAGGAAAGCTTCCATATGTTTGTAAGGGCATTTATTGATTCCATTATCAAAAGAACAGTCATGTTACTTTACAGGACAGGGCAGCTGTATCGCATCATAATCCTTCTATAGCGGGCGGGGAGGGCAGGCTGAGACACTACAACTTGCATCATCTAAGTGGACATGCATAAATTATGTGCAGGAAAGGCAGTGAACTTTCAAAAAGTTATTTTTAAAAGATAACGTTTTTATGTGTTTTGAAACTTCAAAAGATCTCCAATTGTTTTGCAGATCAAGTGGTTAGTGGTACAAAAGTTTAATTGCTTTGACTGTTCGTGATCTGCCATATACTCTTGTTTTGCATGCGCAAGCCGCAAACATGAAATATATATAGGAAGATTGAAATGGGTGACCAGATGTATAGCATTTCAGGCGTTTCTTTAGATAAATGGGGAATTTCCGTATAGAGCTTTGTGGGCAATTGTAAGCAATTTAAAAGGTAGTCTAGATTTTATAGGAAGCCAGTGAAGAGTTTTGAGAGTTGGAGAAATGTGGGCATGTTTAGGTAGGTTCATGACTATCAGAGCCGCAGTGTTGTAAAGTAACTGTAAGGAAAGTATAGATGATCTGGCACTTCCTGCAAAAAGGGCACTGCAATAATCAAATGTTTCTCCCCCAATGGCTCCAGCAATAGCTGTACAGTGGTGCTCCAATAATAAAGGTCTTGGGCATCATTACGACCCAGGCGGTAACCATGGCGCTATTAGCCGGTACCTTACCGATTCCGCCATGGTGAATGGCGGAATTACCACCCCATTCCAAGGTTCGCAGGGCGTTAATTCCCCATTCACCATTGGCCCTTCCCCATTCCCATTTGTGCCCCCTTAGGGCTCAATGGAAATGGGGAAGGCGGTAATTACGGTACCGAAAATTGCGGTACCGTAATTACCTCGAAGGTCCCTTTGCGGGTCACGTCCTTAACGGCTGGTAAAACCAGCCTTTAAGGGAAGATCCGCAAAAGCACCTCAGAATTCGGGGGGTAATGGATTACCAGCACCAGTGCCCTTACCGGTAATCCCTTACCACCAGGGTCGTAATGAGGCCCCTCATCTGAGTACATATTAGGTGTGCTGACACTCGTGATCTCTGTTGCGTCTTTCTTTATTTAGACTGGTATGACCATGTATCAGCTGTGAAGTCTCAGTAATCATGACTAGTGCTGACAGTCTCCTCTGCCATTGGAGCCAACAAATGATCCATGCCACGTGTGTCCGACCATCGATTTTCGACATGGCAGTACTGCGCTGCACATTCTTCATATGTCATGCACATGTTGTCATCATGCCACGGGCAGTGCAGCAACTAGTTAATGTAGATTTGGGGGGAGGGAGGGCAGAGTGAAATCCTGGGAGCTCAAAGGACTCACTAGTATATTGATCACTGCCAGGAACAAGAAAAACACAGCCTTCACAATCCAAGCTCACACCAATACACTCTGCTATCCCATGGCAGATGGTTAAGTTGCCTGGGAGAGAAGATTCAAATTATGTTGGCTCAAAGAGCTCACCACCCTATAGTCAACACCATAAACAGTCTTGAAAAATCAAGCCTGCACCAAAACACGCCGCTTCAATGTGACAGCTAGTTAATATAACTGAGGAGGGCGGAGTCAAATCCTGGAAGCCCAAAAGGGTTTACATGACCGTCACTCACTGCCAACAGCAAAGTCTACACAACCTTCACAATTCAAGTCCACACTAAAACATGCAGCTTCATCGGACAGCTGCTTAATGTATCCTGGGGGAGGAGTCAAATTCCAGCAGCTCAAAGTTCTCACCAGCCCAACAATCATGTGCAGCTTGCACAATTCATTTCACCACCAAGACCAATTTCTATAGCTTGTACCTGAGAATGCTTGTGGGTCTAGGTCGCATTCCATCATACACACTAATTCAAGTGGCATAAGGATGTGAACTAGCTTTTCCCAGTAGCAATTTTCATAACCAGTACTTCCACCTCCTAGCTCTGGCTCTCCAGTGACTATCCCTTATATACGCAGCCTCTTTTCTAGTGTGCCCCACTTTCTGGAGAGCCCTGTGCCTCTTTATGGTTTTACTGATGAAGGTGACTATCACTATTTACCCTGTTTGGTTATGTCCAGTCTTTCCTCCTTCCTGGTCTTGAGACTGGTTTCGTCCTGTTTTCCTTGCTTTCTCAGATGTCCCCTGACTATTTGTATACCTCCCCTAGTGTCCTTAATCCTTATTTCCCTGTTGGTAATTGGATTTGTGGTTTCTGAGGGCTCAACAGGCCCATCCGTCTTTTCAATGTCAGGCGGAGTGCTAATGGAGGTGCCAAAAATCCACTAGGCAGTCCTGTCCGTGAGGACTCCTGTGGGAATGGTAAATCGAAAAGAAATTGCAGAATTCAAAAGGGAAAAAAATACATGTTTTGCATAAGCATGTGCAGGGGCAGAACAGGACTCTGCCTGAAGGTGATGCTGAGCTTGATAAATCAGTGAGTGCGACATATCCTAGGGAAATAGTACTAAGGACCCAGTCTCTCCACAGGCTGAATGTGTAGTTGTGGGTTACATGTTGACCAGTAGGCCTTAATGATCCATTACTATCATAAGGAGCTGGGGCAGTGCACAGGCTCTGGGGAATCCCACCTTAACACCTGCAGGTAGCTTTTAACATATCAGGAGGGCAGTCCTGGCCCCTATACCATACCCGAGCCAGAAGCGGGCAACACATTTGACATTGTGACAGCTACCAGGTCTGTGGTTATGAATTTTGTGCACGAATATAAAAGCTTAAACGAAGTACAGAAGGTCACTGCTTGCCAGGTGCCATCTCCAGAAAGGGCGTTAATCTATTAAAGGCCTATACTGCAGGACAATACATAATGCTACATGTTGAGTTTGGCTAAACATGTTTGCATGGTTATAGCAGCTATGCCTCTAATACCATGCTGTGCGTCTAGAAAGGCGATGCTCTTGGATTCCTTTGAGGGATATTTATAATGGAGAGAAACAAATATATGTGCGAAACGTGGCTTACCATAATGCATGGTATTGTATTGTGGTAATGGGTACATCATGTGTCGGCTGATATTTGAAACGTTAATGAGAAATACTCTAGCCAATGTTCTGAGTACAAGATCAAAGTCATACACTGGAACCAGTCGTGAAGGTGACATAGCAATCATGCTATTGCGTTCCAATTGGGTCTTAAGAAATCCAGGGGGTTTGCTGGAAGGCCCATATTGTTGTCCCAGGAGGATAGTGCCTGGGTCCGCGCTTAGAAAACGCTGGGTATTAAGCACGTGCAACTAAGAGGCACATTCCTGTGACCGCGCCTCAATGCCCCCGGGCTGAGTGAGGGCTTTCAAAATGCAAATAAATAAATAAATATATTCATGTCATTCACATAATCTAGGGAATAGACCGTAAGTGTGGACTTAGTGTGCAGGCTAGGAATGGAAAAATATATAACATTATCGGGGAGGGTAATTCCTCAGCTGACTAACTTAAGAAACCTGTGGGGTGAGAGCCAATTTACTGACCTTGTCTGCACATGGTTTTACAACTGCTGTGGCTAATCATCATCATATGTTGCTTTATTCAGCATTATACCCTCAGCACGAAATGACAGAAATACAAATAAGAAGAAAACAATAATAAAAAAACAGCATATACCATAATAACATGTTAAAAGATCAGCACTTAACATGTTAAAAATGAGAATTAAAAGGGATAAAGCCTAGAAAGTCAAGCAGTGCGCAATTGCTTAAATAAATAATTCCTTCGTAACCAGGCTCGATGGTGAATTTTGACACAAAATATACATCAATAACAGATACATACAGTAATGTGTGGGTCCCAGGTGACTGTCCGCGGACTACCAAGTCAAAAATAGGCCTTGGAAAGTTGTAAAAAGTTGCAAGATCAACTAAGTTTCAGTCTAAAAACTCAGCAAGGGCAAACTGCGGTTATGGACATTATTCATAGACACGCCATCACGCCGCACGGGTGTGATCACATGATGGCATCTAAGGGTGTCTGCGGCCCTGACCGCTGTCCGTGGACACCCATCGATCAGGAGATGCAGAGTGCATGCGCATGGATACCCACGGCTGGGCGTGCTGTCTCAGGACTAATTAAAAGTGCATCATGCGAAAATGGACATGCCTGGACACGCTGCGCTGTCCACAGACACCCCTATTTTGTTAGCACACACCCAAAACAGTCGTATAGTCTGCTGACTATTAATTTTACAATATCCAAACAGATAAATCAATACCACTAAAATGTATCAAAAAATAGACAGTTAGAATACGCCCACTGGTATCTAACTGCTCCAAAATTTTACAATATCCAAACAAATAAATGATATGTTACTGCTCCAAAAAACTGCAACAAGCCAATATATACAGCATTAGCCAGAAACAAGTGAACACTGAAAACAAACAAACTGTAGCATAACAGAAAAAGTTTTTTTTTTAATCCAACATGGATTTTTTTTCTCCCACAGACCCAATGATTTTAGCAACAAACACAGAAACTGAGCAAATTGCACACTACTCTGGTTTGCAATGTACTAAATATGAGGGTAAAAAAAAAGATGTTGACTATTCAATGTAATAAGTCATTGCAAAATACCAATACTAACATGCTCTTTTCTTTTATCACAGATATGAAAAAGAAATACATATACTCCAGTTACTAAACCAAACAGTAAGTATATTATAATAAGTACAACCATCAGAGCATATCACACCCATAGTGGCTTACAACTTTATTCCTTATAAATTTGTTTTTGATCCCAAAGTTATAAGCCACTATGAGTGTGATATACTGCGGTGGTTGTGGCCAGGGCATAGTGTCTTGGGTGCATGGCCAAATGGCCATGCACCCACGACTCTATGCCCTGGCCACAACCACTGCAGCATATCACACCCATAGAGTCAAACATTTCAACTATGGCCTATGGGAACTTTTAATGTCCGCGGACATAAAGAGTGTTCTTAGAGCACTTTCAACTTGCCAGTGAACAATACGGACACCGTCCTGAGGACACCCCCATTTTGTTTATTTACGAACATTTCAGGACACCGCGAGTGTTCTTAGAACACATTCAACTTGTCATCGAACAATACGGACAGCGTCCTCAGAACACCCCCATTTTGTTAATTTACGAACATTTAACGGACACCACAAGTGTTCTTAGAACACTTTCAACTTGCCAGCAAACAATACGGACAGCGTCCTCAGAACCCCCCCATTTTGTTAATTTACGGACATTTAACGGACACCACGAGTGTTCTTAGAACACTTTCAACTTGCCAAAGAACAATACGGACAGCGTCCTCAGAACACCCCCATTTTGTTAATTTACGAACATTTCAGGTCACCGCAGTTAGATACCAATTGGCATATTCTAACTGTCTATTTTTTGCTCTAATTTAGTGGTATTCATTTATCTGATTAGTTGTTGTAGAATCTTTGGGCAGTTAGATAGGTTTTGGAATATTCTAACAGTTTATATTTTTTTACTACAAGTTTATTTAAGGTTTAAGTACAGTTTAGTTATTAAATTTTGGTTTTAAGAACATTAAATAAGCGTTTGAAAGATTTGCTGGTAATCTCTGCTTTAGAGTAATGGTACTATCATTACATTCAAACCATCCACATTTCTTTTTTATATATGCAATGTAGTGCCCTGAATTGGTTGTGGCTCCTGCGTGGTAGATTATACCTATTGTTGTGAAGGTTTTCTTACCAAGTGATACTTGACCATGTGTGAATCCAGTCAGCTTGCACTTGTTTTTGGTACCATCTGCATTATAACGTAGAAGCATTAGTATTACGTATTTACTATGTGTTTGTATTAGTAAAGTGGAACGATTATCCGAATTGCAGGTAGTACATAATCTACGATGGTTTGCATTTTGTACAAGATGCTGAAATGGAATGGATTCACAATTAGGTATTGATATATATATGAAGCGTTCATTGGGGATATGTTCTTGTGTCACATTGTTGCAGAGTGTGCATGTATGTTTTCACATGTATGAAATCTAAAAGATTTCATTTATAGGCATGTTTTTATTTTCCAGTACTTGTAGTAAGTACATTAGACATTCTTGTGGATCTTCCTATGAGTTTATAGTGAATTTAACCATTCCAGCACAGTAGTCCAATTGTTGTCTTATTCCATAAACACTATACGTGTTATCAGGATTGTTTGTTGCATTTCTGTGAAGTACTAACATTTGCATACACAATTGGTCTGTACTGTGTAAGTAAATGTTGTCAACAATTGGTGGCAATTGAAATAGAATATTCATTGCTACATTTGCGTAGCAACTTACTCCAACTATATTTGAGAGTTTAAATGGACCAGGTAGTTCTGTATCTGATTGATTTTTTTTTAGTTTGTCTTCCTTCTTTGATGAAGTACCTGGTTTACTTTCCCTAATGGGTTCTTTTATGTTTGTGGTACTTGATGAAGTTTTAGTTTCTTTTACTCTCTTTGGAGGATTTTCAGTGACATCCTGTTGCATTTCTGTTTGATTTAGTTTTCTTTTACAACGTTTTACTTTTTGTGGTACAGAATATGTGTTTAGATGGGTGGTGTATAGTGAGCTAAGTCTATTGTATTCCAAAATGCAAGGAAGATCAGCGTTTACTTTACTTGCATCAAAGTTGATTAGAAATAGACTGTCAAGTGTACTTAAGCATGACAGTGCTAAGTAGCTCATGCCTTCTTTAAAGTCTGTGTTACCAATGTCTATCATTGCTTTGTCTAGGGTAAGACCTTGTGATTTATGAATGGTGACTGCGTATGCAAAAGTTAGATAAAATTGTTCTCTGCGTACATACATGTCTTTGAAGAGAAGGAATCAAGCTGTTGAGCGTCCTATCCTTTTCACTTCTGAAAGTTTGTCAAAGAGAATATTGACAAACTGAATTTTGTTGTCACATGGGTATGCTTGAAAGCCAACAACTGTACCCAATGCTCCATTAACTAGTCCTTGGTCCACGTCAAGGTTACGTTTAAGCATTACTCTGCAATTTAAGGAACATTTTAATATTTTTTCCAAGCCTGCTGTGTTTGAGATTGATTTTTCTAAACTATTTAGTCTTGTTGTGGCTTGGTCACACATGGGTAGTGTCATACCATGTGCATCTAGTTTGTCTGTGGCGCTAATTTCCATTATTGGTTGCATTTCTTTACTTAACATTATTTCATTGAATTTGAAACAGCTTGTAAGAGTTGGCATCAAGGCCATACAATTGACATTTTTGTGGGCTAATTGTTCCATAACATCTGTAGCACATGCATTATCACCATAAAGTGCATGAATGTGTAGGGTTTTCATTATTGGTTCTGCTTCTTTAGAAAGTATACCAACTCTGATACTTTTTAAGATGTTGGCATAAGTGAGATCTGCAGATTGCCACATGTTTTCTGTTAATTCTCTGTATGTATTGGAAATGTTGACAAAGGTTGACATTTCCAATGCAGCCAACAGTTTTATGGCAGAGTTTGTGTACTAATGTTTTAAAAATAGGCTCACCTTTTACTGGTGTCAATTGAAGATCTCCGAAAACAATAATGTGTTTTCCTGCAAAGAGCTCTTCATAGTTTGTTTTGAGTACTTCTTGTAATCTGAGGTGAATCAAAGCCAACATTAGGTTGGACACCATGCTCACTTCGTAGTTCCATTGCAGCTTCTGTAGAAAGTTTGAAATAGTCTAATTTGTTTTGGTGTTTTACTGGCAGGAGTAGAAATCGGTGTAAACTGACACCACCTATGTTGTAGGCAGCTAAACCTGTGGGGCCAGTGACAACAGCTGACAGTTTGTTGTTTGTCAATTGTTGAAGGAACTTACTGATGATTTTGATTAGGAATGTTTTGCCAGAACCAGCTTCACCACTGACGTACAGTAGTATAGGTTTGTAATTTTGACAGGTGCATTCTTTGTTTTCGTGTTGTACACCATGTGCAATTTCTTTTGTTACTTCTTGTAAAATGCTACGTTGCTCATTGTTTAGTTTTGATTGTCGTATAGTTAAGTCTTCTTTAGCTTTATGCTGACACATGGTGTTTTCTACTTCTATCATAGCTAATTCTGCCTCATTTGTTATTAGTGGTTCTCCCAGTGGTCTTGGCTTCCTGTTACAGAAGGTTGACTACTGTCAGGGGTCTCCTTATCTAGTTGGGCTTGGAGTTCTTCTTCGTGTTGCTGTTCATTGTGCAACATTGTTTTGTACTGTGTAAAGTTTACCTCAGTTATAGTGCTTTCATTTGCTTTGAAAGCGTCTTCATATGAGTCATAGTTATCTCGTATTTCTTCTTCTGTTCTCCATGGTTTAAAGAGTTGTAGCAGGGACATGTAGTATACTTCTTTATGTTGAGGAGTCTTTAATGAAAATTTGATATGCGTAGGAAATCATGTAAATCTTCCCATGCATATTCTGCACAACTTAATGTAACAAACCAAGTGGGTGGGACAAGGTTTCTGATCATACAACGTACATCTCCATGACGTTGAAACCAGTACTCTTTAGTACCACGCATATTTGCTAATAGATTTGTAATATTTGATTGTAAAATCTCATCTTTTTGTTGAACTTTTTGTAATAATTGTATAACTGTCATATTTTGAAAGTGTGATCCTGATTTTAATATGTGTGCAACTCCGTAACATAAAGTTGCTAGTTCACTTTCAAAGAGTAGGTGGAATATGTATTCCACATTTTGTCTAAATCTGGGATCTTCAGAATACATCTGTAATGAGCGGTATTCTAATGCTGATATTTGAATAGGTCTATCATCGTACCTTCCTCCTTTGCCAGTAGGAAAGAGTAGAGGAAAAGCATGGGCTTCTATACTTTTTCCCATATGCTGATTGGTGATCCTTTTGTTTGATGCATTTGGTACGTTTACAGTGCATCTTCTATGCTGTCATTAGAGTGCAATGGATGAATTTTATAATGGTCTAAAGTATTTGATATTGTAGCAGGATCTAGGAGCTCAAAGTGAACAGCTTCTTGTGTCTCTTGAATGATTTCAGTTGTATCCTTCATGTTTTCTTCAATATTAATTTCTTTGTAATATTCATTATTCTCTTTAAGATATTGCAAGGCTTCTTTAACTTTATGTAAATCTACCAGTTTTTTTGTCTTTTTTAGGTACTCCATTTACTAAGATAATTAAAGATTGCTGCATTGGAAGTTGCACTCCTAGAGTGTGTACATTTTCTTTTAGATCTAATGGTAAATACACTACTTTTCCACAAATACCTTTCAATAATTCAGAGGGAGGTAATTTTGCAGTTTTTGGTTGAAGGCGTATTATTGCTTTAAATGGATGCACTGTTCGAATGATGATGCTCTCATATAAATTAAGTTGTTGAAGGGGTTTTGGTAGTGGATATAATTCCAAATTATTTGTGATAGCACGTGAAGGAGTTTGGTTGTTGTCAAGTTTTGTAGTGCAGTAACTGCAAAGTATTAAGGGGTCAGTTATTTCGTATTTGTTTTCTGCTATAAGGTAGAGAGCTAATTAAAACCATTTATAATCTTCATTGTCTTCTATTTTGTATGATAGGTCTACAGTTTTTATGTTACTTTTATAAAAAAGTTCTGTGGCAGCATACACACACATGGTTTGGTACTTCAGCTGATGTATTTTTAAATTTTAGTATTTCTTTTTTGTATGTGTGCAGGAAAAGGTTGCCATGTGTGGAATTGTTACTAATTTGGATTACAGCTATTTCATTCTGTAAGTGGCTTTCACTTCCAAAATATTTTTTTCTGGATATAGTCGATTTCTTCAAGTAGGTCTTTTCCTGTACCATGTAGAAGAAGTTATTTAAATTGGCTAGTGCTAAAGCAGGACTTTTAGCATAGTACAGTTTATAAACTAGATTTCTTATAGCTGAATGATGTGTTGATATCCTTTTAATATCATGGAAGGTGGTTTTGCAAGTAGGTCCTGTAATGCAGGCCAATGAATGTCCTTGTAGTCCTGTGTACTTGCGTACTGGTCAGGTATCCATATTTTGCAGTAGTTTAATTTTGATTTTGTCTTTGCTTTTCACATATTGATTGAGGAATTGGCGTAAAGACTTGAAAACATTTTTGGGAATGTTACACATTGACGTGCATGGCCATTTGTACACTAGACATTCTGATTCAGTTGAATGGAGGGGTCATTCTAAGTTTCCAGGGCATATTTTTGTAAGGAGTACTTCTTGCTCCATTATGGTATTATTAACTTTTTCATAACCTCAACCTCTGCTATGTATGGCAATTGTATTTGTTTGCTTTTGTTTGTATGCTTCTTCATTAAGGTATGGTTCTGTGCTTGTAGTGTGACTCCATTCACCTCCGCAGATACTTAAGAAGTTCTTTCTGTTGACATTTCGTTTATTGAGAAGTCTTTTTTGTAATTTAGTTATTAGTTTTGTTAGTGGTTTCATTTTGTTTAACACTAAAATAAATAACTTTCTTTTGAGAAGAAGTGCACTCTCTGTCAGTGCTTCTTAGATTAATTTCCTACAATAGATTTTAAGGGTTGAACCTGGTTTCTCTCCTGTTTTTATAAGATTTTGAAGGACTTTGTGACGGAACATTTTGGCTAAAATACTTTTCTTGGTATGCTTACTTTGCACTATATCAAGATTTTCTGTTAATTGTTTTCTGGTTTGTTTTACATTTTGATAGAGGAGGCAAAGGTTTTTGTACTTGAAACTTCTTTTGTTTCACTAAATGACTGTATTAGCTGTTTTGCTTCAACTTTTGTTTACAGATTCTGCTAGAGATGGATGCTTATGTTGGACAATTTTATTTTCATTTTCTCTACTTCTGCGTTGCTTTCTACAGACTTGATTTTTGGTAGGCAGTCTTTAGGGTCTCTTGAAAAAAATAAAGAAGGTATGGGTTGGGGTGTTCTGCAATGTATGTGTGCTGTGTGCATGAGTGTTTGAGTAAGATGATAAAGATGTGTGCAATGGTGTGTGATTGTGCATTGGGGAACTACAACTAGTAGGGATGGGTATTCTTGAATTAATGTGTTTCTAAACTTCGGTTCAGATTACAGAAAAAAGTAAGCTAGTGGTATGGAGAAGTACAAATAGTAAATCTAATCCTGTTATCAAACTTCTAGTGGCTGAGTTGGGTAATTTGTGTGTCGAAAAATATGAATTAGTGGACCATTCTGGCTGTAAATCGCTGTTTAAGAAATGGGGATTTTTGGACAGAATGGTACAGAATCTCTATTTTTAGGCACAGAAATAGCATGAATTAATCTTACAGTTTGTTTGAGTAATAATAGAAATATTATGGTGGTATTCAACTTACTTTTTTTTCTAAAATGAGCAGGTTACTCCTTAGTTGTTCTTTGTACTTCAAAATCAGCTGCTTCTTTTCAGAAGAATGGACTTCACTGCAATTGTAAAAGAAATATATTAGTAATTTTGTTTGTATATACCACTGTTTTTAATTTAGACATTGATTTTTTTAATTGACATCCTCAGTGCCTTCCTCAAAACCATTAAAACTATCTTATTCACATAAGATACGTTGCACCAGTTGAATACAAATCATATGTTGTTAATGAATAAACTGTATTGCAATGACTGTAGCAAACAAAATATCTTTGGTATGCCTTGTGGAGTTCATAATGTACCACTGAATACCACTATTCCTGTAACTAAGCTTTTGCAAGTAATAGTGCCTCAATGGCATGGGCTGCTTGTCCTATATAAATTAAGTAATTAAATAAATAAAACAAATAAAAAAATGTTTATGTAATTGTACAAGTGTTGTTGAGATTTGAACATAGAGTGTGCATGCAATTTTGTTTGACTATATGTAGTCTATATATTTTATTTCAAAAATGTTAGTTCAACATGATTTTAGTGTGTGTGTGTGTGTGTATAAAGAAATGAAATAGTATAAAGGTTTGTAAGTGACAGTTGATTTTAGGAGATTGAAAAAAGACAGTAGATTCATTTTACAGATTATACAAGCTAAAAGTGAGTTAATCTGTTTCTATGAAAGTAGAGCATTTGTTCATGTACTTTACAGAAAATATGCATACCTTTAGTTTGTGTTCATGCATATGGATATGCGTGGAGCTGCAAGTAGAATTCTTGGAGACTTGTACAGTATTTCTTGTAGAAGGTGCCTGCTAATGAAATTACACTTGTACTCAGAGAGATTCACAGTACATTTGCGGTGCTGATCTATGATGATTCAGTTAGATGTAGAGGTCTTGGATGTGATTGGTGATAGTCATGTGACTTCTTAGCTACATCCAATCATGGAATGGCACAGAGAGGGAAGTGGAAATCGTAGAAGGGCTGTCCATGTTACGATATGGCGGTAGTTCGCGGACATCTGGTGTTACATCCAGGGATTTTTGGGTTGGGAAGCCATGCAAATGAGAATGAGCATAGAAAGGGATTGGTCAGGAAGGTTTAGTGGGTGTGTTGTGCCATGAGAGAGTTTCTCAGATACTCTTTTTGCTGAGAGAAGAACAGATAGCTATGGCTGTGTGTTTCAGAAAACAGATTGTTTGGATTTTGGGAGTCTTGTGGATACATTGGTTGAAGGTGCATGCAGAAACCTGTGGAGTAGCTGTAGATCTTGAATTCCCATATGTGGAAGTACACTGACATGGAGTATGTGGAATGAAGCGGTTGGACTTGTTACCTCTCTGTGCTACTTTGGAGACAGAGCAACATCCAGACATAATTATAATTCATTGTGGAGGGAACAGTTTAGGACATGTGTCTGGAATTTCTTTGCAATTTGCAATGAAAGAAGAACTTGGGAAGGTCATGGACATGTTTCAAAATTCTCAAGTACATTTTTCACGGATTGCGCAGAGACAAATGTGGCTTTGTTCTTCTTCATTTGGTCCACAAATGGAGAAAGCAAAGCGCAATGTCAATAAGGCTGTTTGTACCTTTCTAAGAGATTTTGGCATGTCCTCTTTTCACAATGAAAATATTATGTTTTGTAGTACATACATTTTTCGCAGAGATGGAGTAATCAGATTTTTCTAAGAAACATACAAAATGCATTGCAACCTTTTTTAGAATTGCAGCATCCATTTTGAAGTAGGTGTTGAGTATTTTTAATTTTTCAAACACAAACACCACCCAAAGGCTCTTTTCAGAGCCACCACTCCCTCCCAGAGAAAATTGCAATGGTTAGGATAGGGCAGCACCCCAGAATTTTAGATGTCCGCGGACTGTCCGCAGACTTCTAAAAAATACAAAGGGCCTTGCTTCATTTATTTTCACTTCTATTTTTTAACTATTAAAGACGGCCTGATTTTTGTTGTTTTATATTTTTTTTTGTTTTTTATACACGACACACTAGGAGAGGAGGGGAAAGGAGGGTAAAGGGGGGACACCAACCACAGGGATAAGAAAGGGCGAGCAGAGAGAGGAAGATGTATAGTGGGTTTTATTTGGGTAGTGAGCAGATCTTCTCGTGCTCTGAGACGATAGTCTCAAAAGCACTTCGAAGTCGCTCCCCCCTGCAGAGTACTGCGTCGCAGTACATACACACAACTGTGACCCTCGAAAGGTTAGGGTCATCAGCATTGCGTATGGCCTGTGAGGCAGCCTGAGGAAGACGCTGTCCCACAGGAGTGTTCCTTGTGGTGACAGGATCATAAACTGAGGATGAAGTAAAGGAAATCAACCTGCTACGCTCCTCACAAGGTACAACCTTGCGAAATGCCCCAGTGTGGAATGACTTGAGGTGTCGCTTCATGGTGGTGGTCCCAAAGCTATACGAACCATGCCTCCCACAACTGAGTACCATTTTGCACTCATTGCAGGTGACTCGGTTCGCACGAGCCTTAGGACCATTCCCATGAATGGTAAATAACCACAACACCCAAGACTCATGCCGAGCGCGGGTAGAGGGATTTCCACTACCTCATTCTCGTCATCCTCTTCTTCCTCCTCTGCATCCTCACTCCTGTTCCCCTCTTCAGGCCCTTCGGGAGGTGGTGGTGGTAGGGGGGGTGGGGGAGTGCTGAAGCAGGTGCAGCACCAGGTGGCAGTAGTGCAGCCATGGATGCCATCTTGATGAAGATATCAATCTGCAAGTGGCAGGAAAAATCGCTGTGCTCTGAAGAATAGCCAGAAACACAATGAGAATAAGCTCTAGGGCGTGGTCTTTTATAGGGGTACGTGTATGCGGTTCGCAGACATGCGCGCTGTCCGCAGACACATCGAACACAAAAAAAGGTTCAAAAAGTTTCAAAAAGTATGTAGAAACTCATGATTAGTATCTGGGACTTGTTCTGTGGTGAGTTTTTATTGAAAAATATTGTGGATTACTTGAAAATGTACTTTTAAATTGTTCGGGGACATGAACAGTGTCTGCATTTTAGAACACGCGATCAGCGTGGGCGCGGTCACATGATCGCTTCGCGAACATGTCCGCGAAGGGAGCGGCTATCCGCAGTACACCAAACGCACGGACATTGGTTTGCGCATGTGCTTTGATGTTCTACGAACAATATTCGGGTCTTTAAGTAATTGAAAGTGCGTCACACGTCAAACAAACAGTTACGAACAGGCGTTTGTTCTTAGAACAGTTTCAACTTGGTAGCGAACAGTACGGACAGGTATAATGATCTTCAGGACACCTCCATGTTTGTTTATTTACACACATTTCAGGACACCGCGTGTGTACTTAGAACAGTTTCAACTTGGTAGCGAACAGTACGGACAGGTATAGTGTTCTTCAGGACACCTCCATTTTCGTTTATTTACGAACACTTCAGGACACCGCGTGTGTTCTTAGAACAGTTTCAACTTGCTAGCGAACAGTACGGACAGGGATAGTGTTCTTCACAACACCTCCATTTTTGTTTGTTTACGAACATTTCAGGACACTGCGTGTGTTCTTAGAACAGTTTCAACTTGGTAGTGAACAGTACGTACAGGTATAGTCTTCTTCAGGATCATCCATTTTTGTTTATTTACGAACATTTCAGAACACCCACGCTGTCCACAGACCCCTAAATTGTTTTTTTAAAAAAATGAAATTAATTACAACGCAATATAAAATGTTTACTTTATTTAACATATATTAACAATTTATGACAGAGAAGGTGAGGCAGAAACGGAAACAAAAACAGGAGAATTAGGGGTTTCAACAGGATTTGTATCAGGTGAAGAAGGGATGGAAGTTTCATCAAAATGTTTTGGGTCATGGAGAGTGTTTGGGCATAATTGACTGGGATATGGTGAGGGGGGACAAGTACATGTGGGACAATGGTATGACGTTTTTGGTTTAAAATGATCTTCAACAAAAGTTTTCAAATTATTAAAATTGCTCAGCAATAAATCCATGTTTTCTTTTATGCTGTGAAGAGTGTTATCCATGACAGCTTCTTCAGAGGTATTTTCTATTTTGGTATGCTCTGTACAAAAAATATATATATGTTAAATGTATATAAAATAATAATAATGAAATGGTTTATATTGTAAAGTATCTACCATTAGTTTCACTATCTTCTGACATTTCCTCATGTGGGAAATGCTCCTCTAGCCATTCCAGAGTACTAGACATTTCTGTGAGAAAAAAAAGATAATATCATTTTTTTAATATAATACAGAAAATGTATAAATACATGAGTAAAATGCGGTACACTTACTATTTCAGGTAAGGTATGTTCTGACTACTCTGTAGGTCTGCTCTTGCTCTTAATTGTGGAGTGTCTGTGAGGTAATTATATTGGAAGCCTATTTATCTTCTTTTGGTATATTCCATTTTACAACATATTGTATTTAAATGAATGGTTAGTGTGTTACATATATGGGTTACACTTTTTATGTATTACTACATATAATGTGTATGTGTGCTGGTTTGTGAAGTTGTAAAATGTTCATATGTTATGATATAACAATCAAACATTCCCCCCCAGAGTTTTTAGGTAGTGGTACTGTTGTCCGAACATGTCCGCAGACATTAAAAGAGTTTGCGGACATCAAACTCAATAGAGAATGTTCAGTATGTTCAATTTGACATGTTGATAAAATCAGAGTTATTATTATTAAGTTGTGCTACTAAAAACCTATGAAATTCAATGAAAAAACTTTGTTAAAGGGACGTTATGGTTAAGTTGCGCTAATAAAAACCTATGAAATTCTGTGAAAAAACTTTGTTAAAGGGACGTTATGGTTCCAAGTAAAACCGAAAACCCCTGAAATTCGCCAGTTATGGTAAGCTAAGCAACCATAACTCATGCCACCACCGTGCACTGCTAAGACTAACACCCACGACATTAAAGATGACATCACAAATGTCATTGATGACATCACTGATGACATCACATGTCTGGCTCCCTCTTTTTTCCTTTACTGACATATCTAGGCCACATGGTTTTCTTCAGTAACAGTCGGGAACTAAAAATTGTAAACGTACTATATTTCTAGACTTATCCTTCAAGTATGTTATTATAGTAATTCTCTTAGGGTCCAGTCATATCATATGAAACATATACATAGGGGAAGACACAAGCTTGAAAGACAGCACTCCTTTCTGTGCATGAAGATAATCAGAAGAGTTATCAGCACTTTCTGATAGTTCTGTTGTTTTTTTATTACTGTACTTTCCCTGTATATGCTCATATTTGTATACAGTGTACTCGCATTACTTTCCTTAGGGTCCAGTCACATCATGTGATACATATACATAGGGTAAATAGCAGCTTTCAAACAGAGCAATCATTTATTAGCATAAAGATAATCAGTTAGGTTATGAATTATTTCTGCTACTACTTCTGCTTTTTTGCTTACTTCACTTTCCCTGTATATACCCATATCTGTATGTGTTCTTGTCTCTTTGTGTTTTGTTTGTAATAATGCAATTATGTAATACATGGGTTTTATTAGCTACTTATTACATATTTCACAGTACACACAACTCTAATAAGAAAATAGTTATCATTTCATTATTCAACATATCAACATTATGAATATTGTACCTTCATCAGATATGCTGCACATAATGCCTATGTTTCTGCATGAGTAGGTTAGTATACTGGATAGAACTTCATAATAGACTGCTATTTATATCAATGACATGTATTCCAATGATTCTTGACAGTTTTTTTCTCAACATTATAATAAGAATCCCTTGTACACACATTTCATGAAAAGTTAATACACATGTGATGTCATCAATGATGTCATCAATGATATTTGTGATGTCATCTTTGATGTCGTGGGTGTTAGTCTTAGCAGTGCACGGTGGTGGCGAGAGTTGTGGTTGCTTAGTTTAGCATAACTGGCGAATTTCAGGGGTTTTTCGGTTTTACTTGGAACCATAACGTCCCTTTAACAATGTTTTTTCACTGAATTTCATAGGTTTTTAGTAGCGCAACTTAACCATAACGTCCCTTTAACAAAGTTTTTTCACTGAATTTCATAGGTTTTTAGTAGGTTTTTAGTAGCGTGACTTAACCATAACGTCCCTTTAACAAAGTTTCTTCACTGAATATATATATGTATATATATTACACAGCCACAGTAGTGGCTGTGTAGTTATGTTAAGTTGCTGTTTCCATAGGAAGAGCACTTTTTGGATGGCTTATAACTCCGCTCCCCCTTTTCCCATAGACTGAATGGGGGAAAAACTTTGCGCACACCTACAGGCCAAACCGATGGACGGATTTTCACCAAGGGGGCAGGGGCTTGGTCCCGAAAGCGTGCTTTTGTAAATTTGGTGACAATCCATCCAGTAGTTTCCTTTAAAATGACCAAAAAATATGTCTCAAAAATTTTGTGACATCTATGTCCGCTCCGCGGTCACACTTCCCTGTTCGCTCCGCGGAAAAGAAATCGATTGGCTAAGCCGTAGCTTCATGTCCACGAACATGTGGTGCTTTCACTGATTGGTTGTGGAATTCTTCGCTGCCCCCGCCATCTTTTGTTCATGTCTTGGTGTGCGCGGACATCGCCGGTAAGACATACAAAACAAGACACCAATGTACTTGCTATACTTATGAAAAACTGTTTCCCAAGGTGAGCTTTAATTAGGCTGGGATGGGATGTGGCAGCAGAAACTCAAAAAGTGGTGTTTTCTTGGCACCAAAGTCATACGGTAATGTGGAAGTTGGTGCTCAATGTACGGCGACCAATTACTGCGTTTGTGTTACAATGTATTTAGAATAATGTAGTCAGACTAACGTCCTACGTTTTGAAATCTGAGGCCACCACCAGGACTGTTTGATGGAAACAGCGGTTCTGGTGGAGTATGGGAGTAGCGGTTCTCATGATTGGATTCTCATATGTTGTTGCAAAGTGAGAATGTATTTGCCTTCTGAGTAAAGGTCACTTGATTTGCTTTTTTGGTTGTGAGCTCAGTAGGCCCACGCATCCGAGTGAATCCATAAGGGGCAATTGTTTTTTGACCTTGAGCGAAAGGGAAACTTCAGAAGCAATGCAAGGAATGAAAGCTTGGAAAACATACCATTTGAAAAGGTTATGTTGTAAAAACGTTTGTAAGAAACATGAAATATCAGTTCACGAAGATTCTTTGGTGCAAATACTTTGCTGTCTGACTTGGCCAAAAACAATGGAGGCAGTAAACATCATGTAAGTTTAATTTTGACAACTCTACACCGAACCGCGTTTTAATTTTATATTACTGAAACACTAATTGTGACAATATAACTGAAGTATTATCTTTCTCCGCAGTTGTAATTTTCCTCCAATAACAGAGAGTGCAGATTCTCCGCATTTGCAGGCTATTACTAGAGTCACCCTTGTTGACCGTTAATATTTCTTCTTTGAAATGTTATGCTTGCCCACATTGCTATGTGTATCACTTTGCACATTCTTTTGGTCTTGATTAAAATCACGAGATGTAATTTTTTCTTGCTTGTCCATTCATTTTGGCTTCATAACTGAATTACCATCTCACTGTGTAGTTGCCATTTTTTTAAACCTTACGGCGAGTGCTGATTCTCGGCGTTTGTAGGCTGTCACTATATTTACCCATGGTCAACGCTAATATTTCCTTAAAATGTCATGTTTGACCACTTCGATTTGTGTACTACTTTCCACAATTTTTGTGTCTTTTTTGAAATTTTTTGCTAAAGGTTGGGTATTGACAAATATTTTCTCTTACATTTTCCAGCTAGCTACATCTTACCGTACTGTGCGTGCCATGGTTTCCAGATGCCGGGTGACGGCTTCTTTGGACGCCAGATGCAACTGCTCGTGACCGGCTGCCTGTCTATTACAATATTGTGGGATGACAGGCCAGGCCCCCCTTTGTCCCTATGCTGAACTAGCGATTAGGAGTAACATAACATCATTTATGGTGGAAATCACTGTGCAAACAAAGCAGGTGCTTTAACAAAAATGCATACTTTGTGTATGGGAAAATAACTACATCTGCCTCACCATGAACATTTTCAATGACACCATTAGAACCATTGTTACAATTTAATTGAAAATGAGATTAGTCCCTGACAGTTATTTGTTAAATAAAACTACTTTACAAATTCTAAAATGTTAACGTTTTCTTTTAAAATCCAGTGTATCATTTCAAGTTGTAAGGTACTACGTTGTACGTCGCTGTATGTTTATTTACAGGTTATGCTTCACGGCACATACTTTTGCTTTTTGCAGGCTGCCATGGAAAGCAAAGAGGGGCCATGTATGGAACAACCGCCTTCCCTTTCTATGCTGGCCATCTTGAAAAAGGATTTTGTTTTGTAATCGCTGTCTGTTTATTTACAGATTCTGCGTCACGGCACGTACTTTTGCTTTTTGCAGGCTGCCATGGAAAGCGAAGAGTGGCCATGAATTGAACAACCACCTTCCCTTTCTATGGTGGCCATCTTGAAAAAGGATTTTGTTTTGTAATCCGGCCCCCCCCGCAGGCGGGCCGGATTATAACCAGAAATCATATTTTTCAGTAGCACACGTTATTGCTTTGCAAATCTACACTATTACTGGCAAATGTTATTGCATCCATGTCCTTTACTGAGAAATATAAAGTACATGGAGTGTATGCGATTTAAAAAAAATATATATAATTACACTGTGAAAGGTGGTTCTTAACAGAACATTTACTTTGTTAACGGATGGCTTTCTTTTTTGGTAGGACAGCTAATAAGGCAATTTGCGAACGGAAATGATGAAAGACGCACCAAACAGTAATATGGGGGGCAGGTGGACGGCACGAAAATATTGTGCGTTTGTTATTTGTAAGGTAGGGGCAGTGTTTGTCATGCTCCTTCATTACAGCAGTGCTGCTTTTTCTTGGGGAGGAGGGATGGCCTCAGCTGATGTCATTTTCAGATAACTAGAACTTATGCTAAAAGTATGTAATGTGTACTACATTGTTAATGGCTAACTACCAATACGTGTTGGCGCTGTGCAAGGGAAATGTTGCAGGTGGACGTTCCTACATCAATATAAAATCTGTTTCTACACTGTCCACGAGGCATACATCTTACTGTTAAGTGTTTACCGATTCTCGGACACGTCACCATGCTGTACACCAGCATATTGTCATGTGGTATTCTCCGCAAGGTGTGTAAATAAGTCAGAAGTTACTTTACATTATGGTTACAAATGCCACTACTATAAACCGATGATCTTCAGCAAAAAAACTTTGTTAAAGGGACGTTATGGTTAAGTTGCCCTACTAAAAACCCGTAAAATTCACTAAAAAAAACTTTGTTAAGGGGATGTTATGGTTAAGTTGCACTACTAAAAACCTATTGCTAACGGAACGTTATGGTTCAAAGTGGCCGAAGGCCATGTACCCAAGAACAAAGTTATAAGCACTGGAGTTATAAGCCACTGCACACCCATACATTGCAATATCTATGGACACACAGCTAAGAGTGTAGCCTCTGGCCACATCCACTGTAGCATACCACACCTATAGATACACCCGTACTATTGCACATCACTCAGGTGGTTGTGGGAAGGGCCTGCAGTCTTGGGTGCATGGCCAAAGGCCATGCACCCAAGAACACAGTTATAACCTCTGAAGTTATAAGCCAACATGGGTTTTATATAGTGCAGTGGTTGTGGGCAGGACGTAGACTTTTGGGTGCATGGCTGCAGGCTGTCCACCATACACCCAAGCGTGTAGACCCTGCCCACAACCACTGTAGCATATCACACTCATACATCACACCCATACAATCGATTATGTATCTGGTAGGTGTGGGCAGGGCCTAGAGTCCTGGGTACAAATTGACTACATGCTACAGTTACAATGTTTCATTCTATGGGTGTGCTACTGATTTATAAGCAACCATGGGTGTAATATGCTGCGGTGGTTGTGGCCAGGGCCTAGAGTCTTGGGTGCATGGCCGTAGGCCGTAGGCCTTAGGCCATACATCCAAGATTGTAGGCCCACCGCAGCATGTCACAGCAATGGATACACCTGTAGTATTCATTATCGATCAGATGGTTGTGGGGAGTTTGTAGAGTCTTGGGTGCATGGTCGGAGGCCATGCACCCAAGAACAAAGTTATAAGCACTGGAGTTGTAAGCCACTTCACACCCATACATTGAAATATGTATGGACATACACCTAAGACTTTAGGCCCTAGCCACAACCACTGCCGCATATCACAGATATATCACAGCCATACATGCACCCATAGTATTGAACATCACTCAGGTGGCTGTGGGGAGGGCCGCCTGCAGTCATGGGTGCATGGCTGAAGACCATGCACCCAACAGCACAAGCCACAATGGGTGCGATATGGGTGTGATATGGTGTGGTAGTTGTGGTCAGTACGTAGATTAAGCTACTATGGAATTTATATACTGCATACCCATACATTGAAAAATCTATGGCTTTAAACCCAAGACTGTAGCCTGTGGCCACAACTACTGCAGCATATTACAGGTATAGCTACACTCGTACTATCATACATCATTCAGGTGGTTGCTGGGAGGGCGTAGCATTTTGAGTGCATGGCCGAAGGCCATGCTCCCAAACCCAAATTCATACGTAGTGAAGTTAGAAGCCACAATGCGTGTGATATGCTGTGGTGGTTCTGGCCAGGACCCAGAGTTTTGGGTGCATGGCCAAAGACCATGCACCCAATACTGAAGTCATAAGCAGTGAGATTATAAGTGAACATGGGTGTGCTGTGGTGCGGTGGTTGTGTGCACGACCTAGCGTCTTAGGTGCATGGCTGCAGACCATGTACACAAGAGTAAACTTATAAGTAGTGAAATTACAAGCACCATGGTTGTGATATGCTGCCATGGTTGTGGGTAGGACCTATAGTCTTGGTTGCTTGGCCGTAGGGTGTAGGTGGTAGGTTATACATCCAAGATGCTAGGCCCAGCCTACAGCCACTGCACCATGTTACTGCCATAGATTAGACGTGTAGATTCGAATATGTATGACGTGACTGTAATTATACTTACGGTTTACTTTGTTCAGAATCCATATTCAATTTCTTACTTGACTTAAGTACTTGGCGGAAATATCCTTTTTTAATTTCTGTGATAAAAGAAAAGAGCATGTTAGTGTTTGTATTTTATGAAGACTTATTACATTTTATAATAGAAAGTTTAGCTTTTTTTTAACCCTCATATTTAGTTTACAAATCAGTGTACTATGCATTTTGCTCAGTTTCTGTGTTTGTTTTTCAAATCCTTGCGTCTGGGGGAAAAAAAATTGTTGTCGGATTAAAAAAAAAAATATTTGCTATGCGCTATTTCTTTTTTTTCTTTGAGTGTTTCCTTGTTCTTTCTGATTAATGTTATGTCTGTTGCATTGTTGTAGATTTTTACGAACAGTTAGCTACCTGTTGGCGTATTCTAACTGTGCATTTGTTGTTACGGATATTCATTTATCTGTGTGGTTGTTATACACTCTTGGCCAGTTAGATACCTGTTGGCGTATACTAACTGTTTATAGTCTTTTACTTGATTTTTTGGTAATGTTGAAGTACACATTAATTATTAAATTATGGCTTTAAGAAGATTCAGTATGCATTTGTAAGATTAGCTGGCAATCTCTGCTTTAGAGTAATGGTGCTATCATTACATTCAAACCATTCAAATCTTTTTTTAATGTAGGCAGTGTAGTAACCTACATTGGTTGTAGCTCCTGCGTGGTAGATTATACCTATTGTTGTAAAGGTTTTCTTTCCAAGTGACACTTGACCGTGTGTGAATCCAGTCAGCTTGCAGTTGTTTTTGGTACCATCTGCATTATAACATAGAAGCATAAGTATTATGTAGTTACTATGTGTTTGTATCAGTAAGGTGGAGAGATTGTCTGAATTGCACATAGTATATAATCTGCCATGGTGTGCATTCTGTACAAGTTGCTGAAATGGAATGGATTCACAATTAGGTATGGATACATACACAAATCGCTCATTTGAGATTTGTTCCTGTATCACATTGTTAGAGAGAGTGCATGTATGTTTCCACATGTATGAAATCTGGAAGATTTCATTTATAGGTATGTTTTTGTTTTCCAGTACTTGTAGTAAGTACATTAGACATTCTTGTGGATATTCTTGTGAGTTTATATATAGTGAATCTCACCATTCCAGCACAGTAGTCCAATTCTTGTCTTATTCCGTGAACACTGTACGTGTTGTCAGGATTGTTTGTTGCGTTTCTATGAAGGACTAACATTTGCAAACACAATTGGTCTGTACTGTGTAAGTAAATATTATTAACAATTGGTGGCAATTGAAATAGAATATGCATTGCTACATTTGCATAGCAACTTACACCAGTTTAATTTGCAAATTTGAATGGACCAGCTAGTTCTGTCTCTGAGTGCTTTTTTCTGAGTTTTTGTTCCTTCTTTGAAGAAGTTTCTGATTTACTTTCCCTAATAGGTTCTTCTTTGCTTGTGGCAATTGATGAAGTTTTAGCTTCTTTTGTTTTCTTTGAAGGATTTGCCATCGGCTTGTGTTGCATTTCTGTTTGAATTAGTTTTCTTTTACCACGTTTTACTTTTTCTCTAACATGATATTGTTTCAGATGGGGGGTTTACAGTGAACGCAGTCTATTGTATTCTAACATGCAAGGAATATCAGCGTTCAGTTTAGTTGCATCAAAGTTGATTAGAAATAGACCGTCAAGTGTACGTAAGCGTGATAGTGCTACATAGCTCATGCCCTCTTTAAAAATTGTGTTTCCTATATCTATCAATGCTTTGTCTAGGGTAAGAGCTTGGGATTTATGAATGGTGACTGCATATGCAAGAGTTAGAGAAAATTGTTCTCTACGTACATACATGTCTTTGAAGAGAAGGAATCGAGCAGTTGAGCGCCCTATCCTTTTTACTTCTGAAAGTTTGTCAAAGTGAATATTGACAAACTGAATGTTGTTGTCACGTGGGTATGTTTGAAAGCCAACAACTGTACCCAGTGCCCCATTAACTAGCCCTTGATCCACGTCAAGGTTACGTTTAAGCATTATTTTTTCCAACACAGCTGTGTTGAAGATTGAATTTTCTAAGGTATTTAGTCGTGTTGTGGCTTGCTCACACATGGGTAGTGGCATACTATGTACGTCTAGTTTGTCTGTGGCGCAAATTTCTATTATTGGTTGCATTTCTTTTTTTAACATTGTTTCATTGAATTTGAAACAGCTTGCAAGAGTTGGCATTAAGGCCATACAATTGACATTTTTGTGCCCTAATTGTTCCATTACATCAGTAGCACATGCATTATCGCCATAAAGTGCATGAATGTGCTGGTTTTTCAATATTGCTTGTGCTTCTTGAGATGGTACACCAACTCTAATACTTTTTAAAATGTTGGCATAAGTGAGATCTGCAGATTGCCACATGTTTTCTGTTAATTCTCTGTATTGGAAATGTTGCTAAAGGTTGACATTTCCTATGCTGCCAACAGTTTTACAGCAGAGTTTGTGTCCTAAGGTTTTAAAAATAGGTTCACCTTTCACTGGTGTCAATTGTAGAAGATCTCCAAAAACAATAATGTGTTTCCCTGCAAAGAGTTCTTCGTACGTTGTTTTAAGTACTTCTTGGATTCTGAGGTGAATCAAAGCCAACATTAGGTTGAAGACCATGCTCACTTCATCTATTAGTAGCATTTTCATATGTTTTAATACTATGTGTTATTCCATTGCAGCTTCTGCATAAAGTTTGTAATAGTCTAATTTGTTTTGGTGTTCTACTGGAAGGAGTAGTAATCGGTGTAAAGTGACAGCGCCTATGTTGTAGGCAGCTAAACCTGTGGGGGCAGTTACAACAGTTGACAGTTTGTTGTTTGTGAATTGTTGAAGGAACTTGCTGATGATTTTGATTAAGAATGTTTTTCCTGACCCAGCTTCACCACTGACGTACGGCAGTATAGGTTTGTAATTTTGGCAGGTACATTCTTTATTTTCGTGTTGTACACCATGTGCAATTTGTTTTGTTACTTCTTCAAAAATGGTGCGCTGATCTTTGTTAAGTTTTGCTTGTAGTACAGTTAAGTCGTCTATATCTTCTTCATAGTGACACATGGTGTTTTCCACTTCTGTCATAGCTAATTCTGCCTCATTTGCTATTAGTGGCTGTCCTAGTGGTTCTTGGCTTCCTGTTATAGAAGGTTGACTACTGTCGGAAGTGTCCTTATCTAGTTGAGCCTGAAGCTCTTCTTCGTGTTGCTGTTCATTGTGCAACATTGTTTTGTACTGTGTAAAGTTCACATCGGTGATAGCGCTTTCATTTGCTTTGCAAACATCTTCACAGCAGTCATAGCTATCTAGTATCTCTTCCTCTTTTCTCCATGGTTTAAAAAGTTGAAGCAGAGACATGTAATATAGTTCTTTTTGTTGAGGAGTTTTTAATGACAATTTGACATGATTAATTAAGTTTCGTTTGGTAAATTTCACTAAGCTGCCTTCACAATCTGTCACTCTATATCTACCTTTGCTTTCATTGGGTTTTATATTATTTTTGTATGCAAAGTTTTGAGCTATGAGGTATAGGCACATGCTTTCCAAAGTGCTACTCCTGTTCAGATAGTGTCACAAGTCTAGGCGGAGAGTACAGGGCAGAGGCTATCTTTCACAGTATGCAAGTAGAGAGATTCTGGAGACAATGGTAGAATATAACAGATTAAAGGTACATACCAAGCTGTTAGTTGAAACAGGTATTCACAGGAACTGCAGGAGCAGGCTGTAAACAAAGAGACAGAGAAAAGGCAAAGACAAGCAAGTATGCTGGGCGACTTGGATTGATCAGAAATAAGGGTGTACTGGAATATGATAAGGGGTCTCAAGGGATTAAGGAAAGCCTTTGGGATAGGTACCAGCAGATTATTCTTAACAACAGTCATACAGCAACGTCATGACTTAGGCGTGCCGAGGAAACGGTTTTACTCAGTGCAAGGGTAAAACTGAGGCAGGTACGACTTCAACGGACTAGGTGAAGGCAACAGAAGTCTTCCCTTATCTGATCTGAACGGAGACCAACCCAGGTTCACACTGTTAAACGGATTCACCTGGAGACACCACAGTGGACCAAGATGTATACAAGTAGAACGCAGTGTTGAAAGAAATAACCAGGTACAGGACAGGATAGGATATCAGAAGTTGGAACAGGCAGGAAGCAAGGCAAGGAGCCCAGAGGAACAGGCCAGAAGGCAGAGGAGTGTGGCAAGGCTGCCAGGCAGGGAAGCCCAGAGGAGAAGGGCAGAAGGCAGCGGAGTGTGGAAAAGCTGCCAAGCAGGGAAGACCAGAGGAGAAGGGCAGAAGGCAGCGAGTGCGGCAAAGCTGTCAGACGGGAGCCCAGAGGAACAGGGCAGAAGGTAGTGGAGTGTGGTAGAGCCGTCAAGCAGGAGACCAGAGGAGCATGGCGGAAGGCAACGGAGTGCAGCAGCGCCGTGAGGTGAGAGCCCACAGGAGCAGGGCAGAAGGTACAGGTGGGAGCCCAAAGGAGCAGGGCGTAAGGCAGCGGAGTGTGGCAGAGCCGCCAGGTGGGAGCCTAGAGGAGCAGGGCTGAAGGCAGTGGAGTGCGGCAGAGCCATCAGGTGGGAGCCCATAGGAGCAGGGCGGAAGGCAGAAGAGTGTGGCAGAGCCGCCAGGTGGGAGCCCAGAGGAGCAGGGCGGAAGGCAGCGGAGTGCAGCAGAGCCATCAGGTGGGAGCCCAGAGGAGCACGGCAGAAGGCAGCAGAGTGTGGCAGAGCCGCCAGGTAGGAGCCCAGAGGAGCAGGGCGGGAGATAGCTGAGTGCGGCAGTGCCATCAGGTGGGAGCCCAGAGCAGCAGGGCGGAAGGCAGCAGAGTGTGGCAGAGCCACCAGGTGGGAGCCCAGAGGAGCAGGGCAGAAGGCTGCAGCAGACTGGAGAGGGAGCTGCAAGCATCAACAGCAACAGGAATCAAAAGACCAAAAGAGGATTTCCAGGAGAGGTCAAAAACTGGTAACAGGAGCACCAGCACGAACTCCCAGAGAAAGCAACTGCTTCTGTTCAAAGTGAGTTTATAAAGGCCCTCCCAGCCAGCAGGCAAGCAGGATGGAGCTGATTGCAAACTCTGGCAGCTGTGTTCAATTAAGCCCAGCCCTGGCTTCAGTAGCCTGCAGCAGTAGCAGCAGTGGTTTCTAATCAAGTGCTTTCCAGCTCTCTGCAGCCTAGCCTGCAGTAGCTTGGAACAGGTGAATGCAAGCAGGCCCTCTGCAGCTCTAAGTAGCTTGCTTTAAACAAATATATTTAGTATGCCTCCTCCAGCCCTCTGCCTTTTGGAGAGCATACATGTCCCAGAATGCATCTGCTGGTTTAACCAAAAAGCTGGATTAGTACATGTAATTAGATACTTCAAAAACTGCAGTGGTAAAACAAGGAAATAAAGTCATAGAAGCATGTAGCGGTGCTGGGTGTCAGGTGAGTAGGATTGTGACAGATAGTATGTGTCCAGTAAATTGTTTTTTAAAATGTCTAGGCTGTTGGGATCATTTCTGGTAATTGTTTCTATGTCCTCATATGATTTCAGAACTATTTTTCTAGATTTAGCAGGACCAAGGCTTAGCCATATTATGTTGTCAGATTTTCCATACAAAGCAGTACCGGTTAAACGATCTGCCGCTTCATAGGCACCACATTCTCTATGAGAGAGCATTTTTATGCCTAGGCTGTACAATTTCTGAGATAGTGTTTTTTCTGATGATAGGTCATTCCAGAGGTCTTGAAGCTCTGTTTTTTCTGCTTTTGTTAAGTAGGGTGTAACATATCGTGCAACTGCAGTGGAATTGTCTGCAATGTACTGCACATCTATGTTTGCATTCCATAAGAAGGCAATGATTGTATTGTAATCATTGATATATTTTGATTCTTCTGTTCTTTTTATGTAATACGTGTTCTTAGGTGCTTTACCTTTAACACTATGTCGAACTGAAGACATGAAGTTGTTCACTTCACCTGTTTCTGTAACTGGTCTAGGGAAACCAAAGCGGCATTTGGTGTAGTATTTCCCTTTGCTTTTGTATTTGCGACAATATTTGCCACATTTGTGTCTTCGAAATTGTAAAATCTGTCCATGCAGGTCACTATGTGTCCGTTGTGAAGGGATTTCACAAGTGACATATTTTTGGATGAACTGCAAAACAGTGGATTCAATTTAGATGCACCTTTGATCCATAAAAGCATGTGAATATGTGGTGCTCCTCTCGCTTGGTATTCTTTTCTCCAAAAGAAGTGTTTGTACTTCTCCGAGGGGAGGAACAGTTTTATTGCAAATAAAGTGTAGCATAGCTATGAAAACAATGATGGAAATATCTTGACAGATTAACTGGATCTAGAGAGCAAAGTTCTCCAGGTGTTAGTATATCTATGTTGGTTTTGTTGTTGTTTGATATGCAAAGGAACTCATGTAAATCTTCCCATGCATATTCTGCACAACTTAGTGCAACAAACCAAGTTGGTGGTCCAAGGTTTCTGATCATACAACGTACATCTCTGTGCCGTCGGAACCAGTATTCTTTTGTACCGCGCAAGTTTGCAAACAAATTTGTTATACTTGATTGTAAAACCTCATCTTTTTCTTATACTTTTTGTATTAATTGCGTAGCTGACATATTTTGAAAGTGGGTTCCAGATTTCAAAATGTGTGCAACTCCGTAACATAGGGTTGCTAGTTCACTTTCAAAGAGTAGGTGGAATATGTATTCCACATTTTGTCTAAATCTGGGATCTTGCCAATACATTTCTAATGAGCGGTATTCTGATGCCGTAATCTGACTGGGTCTATCATCAAATCTTCCGCCTTTGCCAGTAGGAAATAGCAGTGGAAAAGCGTGTGCTTCTATACTTTTTTCCCATATGCTCATTGGTGACCCTTTGGTTTGTCGCATTTGGTAAGTTTCTAGTGCATCATCTATGCTTTCATTGGAATGCAATGGATGAATTGTGTAATGGTCCAAAAGAGTGGATACTGCAGCAGGATCCAGAAGTTCAAATTGACCAGTTTCTGATGACTCTTGAATTATTTCAGTTGTTTCCCTTAAGCTTTCTTCAATATTTATTTCTTTGTAGTATTCATTATTGTCTTTCAGATATTGTAAGGCTTGTCTAACTTTATGTCAGTCCACCAGTTGTTGCCAAAATTTTTTGTCTTTTGTTGGTACACCATTTACCAAGACAATTAAAGAATGCTCTATTGGACGTTGCACTCCTAGAGTGTGTACATTTTCTGTTAGATCTAATGGCAAATAAACTACTTTGCCACAAATGCCTTTCACCAATTCAGAGGGAGGTAATGTTGCTGTTTTTGGTTGAAGGCGTATAATTGCTTGAAATGGGTGACCTGTTTGAATTATGATGCTCTCATACAAATTGAGTTGTTGCAAGGGTTTTGGTAGTTGGAACAATTCCAAATTATTTGTGATAGCACGTGAAGGAGTTTGGTTGTTGTCCAGTTTTGTAGTGCAGTAATTGCAACATATTAGGGATTCACTTATTTGGTATTTGTTCTCTGCTAAAAGGTACAGAGCTAATTCAAACCATTTGGAATCTTCATTGTCTTCTATTTTGTATGTTATGTCTATATTTTTTGTGCTCCTTTTGTAAAACGTTCTGCGGCAACACACACACACATGGTTTGGTATTTCAGCCGATGCACTTTTAAATTTTAGTATTTCTTTTTTGTATGTGTGTAATAGAAGGTTGCTATGTGCAGAATTGTTGCTAGGCTGTTCTAAAACTATTGCATTTTGTAAGTGGCTTTCACTTCCAAAATATTTTCTCAGGATATGCTCGATTTCCTCTTGTAGGTATTTGGGTGTATCATACAGAAGAATGTTATTTAAATTGGCTAATTCTAAAGCTGGACTTTTAGATTTCCTACATTTGAATGATGTGTTGATATCCTTTTGATATCATGGAAGGTGCTTTTGAAAATAGGTCCTGAAATGCAGGCTAATGAATGTCCTTGTAGTCCTGTGTATTTGCGCCCTGCACAGATATCCATATTTTGCAGCACTTTCATTTTAATTTTGTCTTTACCTTTCACATACTGATTGAGAAATTGATGTAAAGAATTGAAAGATTTGTTAGGAATGTCACACATTGACGTGCACAGCCATTTGTATACTGGACGGTCTGGTTCAGTCTCAAATCGAGAAGTAATTCTGAGTTTTCAGGGGATACTTTTGTAAGCAATGTTTCTTGTTCCATGATGGTATTATTGATTTTTTCATACCCTCGTCCACTGCTATGGATGGCAATTGTGTTTGTTTGATTTTGTTTATATGCTTCTTCATTAAAATATGGTTCTTTGGTTGTTGTGTGACTCCATTCACCTCCACAAATATGTAAGAAGTTATTTTTGTTGACATTCTGTTTATTGATAAGTTTCTTTTGTAGTTTAGTACTTAGTTTTGTTAGTGGTTTCATCCTATTTAATACTAATATAAACAACTTTCTTTTGAGAAGGATTGCACTGTCCATGAGAGCTTGTAGGATTATTTTTTTACGGTAGGTTTTAAGGGTTGAGGATGATTTCGGTCCTCTTCTTATTAGATTCTGAAGGACTCTGTGGTGAAACATTTTTGCTAAAATACTTTTTTTACTATGGATTCTTGTTACTATATCAGGATTAATAGGAGCACTGTTAGCAGTACTGGTAGCCAATTTTTTGTGAAGCGTTTTGTGTTTTGTGGCACATTTTCATGGAGGGGGTAAAGTTTCAGTAGTTGAAGCTTCCTTTGTTTCGCTAAACGACTGTATTAGCTGTTTTGTTCCAACATTCTCTACAAACTCTGCTACAGATGGATGCTTACTTTGGACACTTTCCTTTTCATTTGCTCTATTTCTGCGTTCCTTTCTACGGACTTGCTATTTTGTAAGCATTCTTTGGGGTCTGTTGAAAAAAGAAGGCATGGTCTGGTCTGTTGTACAATGTATGTGTGCTGTGTGCATGCGTGCATGTGTTTGATGGGGAAGCTCTTTGTGTTGGTGTGTGAATGTGCATTGGGCTGTTACAATGATTTGGGAAGGCTATTTTCCTGTTTCTACACTACTACAATGTGCTTCATATGAGAGTACAAAGTGAGCAGGTGGTGAGGAGAAGCATTAATAGTAAACGTAATGGTATAACATTTAAACAGCTATTTGTTTTCTAGTACTAACATTGTAAGCCTTCTGTATGTTATTTGAGTTCCAAAAACACAGGGATTTGGGAGCCATTCTGCCTGCTATTCTTTGTTTAATAAATGGGGATTTGTGGGTAGAATGCTTAAGAAATCAATGTTTGTTTTTGGGCGGAATTTAAATAAATAACACACACAGTCTCTTTGAGGAACAGTAAGAATATAAAGGTATACTGTATTTACTTTTTTTTGCAAAATGACCAGGCTTCATCAGATATGTCATTTGCAGTGTAGATGCTGTTGATTTTCAGAAGAGTCGTCTTCACTGCGATTGTAAAAAGAAGAAGTTAGTAACTTTGTGTGTTTAAAGCGGTGATCTTACTTAACACGTTAATTTTGCATCTTTTGTTGCAGTATTCTCCTTTGATATCTCAACACAGTGCATGTGTGCATTTCACTTCACTATGTGCTGCCTTTGTATGTTATTTGCAGTATGTTAGTTGAACGCGATTCGCAAATGAGTACAATTTTTAGTTTATGAAAATGCTTTGTTTTTTTAAGTTGTGTTGTCCATAGCAGAGAGGTTTGTAAGTGATAGGTCATTATAGTAAATGGGAAAAATTTCACTACTTGCATATTATAAGTAGGAATCCAAAAAATCGGGAGACCCTCAGAGGGAGATGTCACCACAGCAATCAGGAGCGTTTATTTTTCTCATACGATCGAATTGGAAGTAGCATTAATGTAGGCGGTACACAGTAAAAAATTGTGACATTTTCTAATGGAAAAACGAGTTTCGCTCTAAATAGGGAGGGTTGTTACGTATGTATAGGTTATGGGGGAGACAGTAAGAAGTAGTGCGGTTTGTCAATGAAAAATTGGAAGTCTTGCACTTAAAGTGGGAGCGTTGGTATGCATTGGCTATGCGATGTAGTGGCATTAGTTTGTTTAAATGAAATCATAAGGGTTGCACATGTTCTCTGGTTAAAATATGCATACCTGTACTTTATACTCATGCATGTGCACATGCATGGAGCTGTACATAGAAATACGCGATACTTGCACAGTAGTTTTTGAAGTAGGTGCTTTGCAATGATATGCGACTTGCATTCAGAGTGATCAACAGTACATTTGAAGTGCAAAACTTTGATGACGGAGTTAGATGTTGAGATGTTGAATGTGATTGGTGGATGGTTGTGTGACTGCTTAGCTGTGTCCAATGAGGGAATGGATTTGCGAGTGATGTGGAAAGGGTAGAAGGACTGGCTAAGAGTTACGTGCCGCACGTAGACAACGCTTGTCCGCGGGTAGAGCGTGTCACATACAGGGTTCTACAGCAAATCCAGCATGGAAAGGGGACTGTAGGCATCAGCCAATCAGATGTTCACATTGCTCTTTTGTGTCGAAAGATGGTGCATATACTGAAGATGGCAGAGGTGGAGAGAGTCAGGGTTTTGGTGCTTGGCAATATTTTTGTCCATGGTTTACAGCACTATTCTGAAAGTAGGCATATGGCACACAATTTCGATGTGAGAGGAGTGGAGGTGGTGTGGAGCACTGAGACTGATCTCAATGTTGCAGCAATTCTCCAAGTTTGCAGAGACATGCTTAGGATGACCACTCCCCATGTGGTACTTTTGCACTATGGTGCTTGCCATTTGGGCTACGTGAGTTCACGTACTTTGTTGGAAGTGATTTTTTCTGGGTTACTCCCTAGAGGAAAATGGGACAACAGTTCTGTTTTCTGTCCTGATCAAAGTATTGGGAGGTGTAACATCAATCGCGGCATGCATGCTTTCATGTTACGTGCTGGTATGTTTTTCTGCAGCCCCGAGAACATTGTTCCCAGTAATGTGGCTTATTTTGAAGCAGATGGTGTTGCGTTATCTTCTTCGGGAAATGTCATGTTCTTTTGGAATGTAAGGCTTGCTTTGGAGAAGGTTCTGTAATGATTGTAGGAGTAAAGTAAGAAGAAAAAATATTTTAAAAAAACCAAATAACAGGTGTCTGTAAGGCATCTGCCCAAAACAAAAAAAAAATAAACAGCTCTTTTCAGAGCCCACCTTAAAGGGGAAAAGGGGAATAATATTTAAATGTACAGTCGTCACGCTCTGATCTTCTACGTGTCCGCAGACATGGCGGTACTTTGCAGGCAGCGCGTCACCAGGGATTCTGGGGTGGAGACTCATGCAAATGAGAATGTGTGAAGGTAGGGATTGGTCAGTAAAGTTCAGTGGGTGTGTTCTGAATGGAGAAATTTTGTGAGAATGTCTTTTCACTGACAGGCAACCAGACAGCCATGGCTCTGTGTGCTCGAAAACAGATTATATGGATTTTGGGAGACTCATGGATACATTGGTTGAAGGTGCATGCAGAAAGTTGCGGTCTATCTGCAGATCTTGGATTTCCTCATGTGGAAGTGCACTGACATGGCGTGTGTGGAATGAGGTGGCTGGACTTGGTACCTCTCTGTTCTACTTTACAGACAGAGCTTCATCCAGATATAATTATCATTCATTGCGGAGGAAACAGTTTAGGCCATGTCTCTGGAATTTCTTTGTAATTTGCAATTATGAAATGACTTGCGAAGGTCATGGACATATTTCCAAATTGCCAAATAGTTTTTTCCCATATTGCAGAAAGACAAATATGGCTGCGTTCTTCTGCATTTGGTCCACAAATGGAGAAAGGGAGGCACAATGTTAATAAGGCTGTTTGTGCCTTTCTAAGAGATGTTGGCATGTCCTCATTCCACAATGAAAACATTTTGTTTCGCAGCACTTTCATTTTTCGCAGAGATGGAGTCCATCTCACATATGCTGGCAATCAGATTTTTCTTCGCAATGTACGAAATGCATTGCAACCTTTTTTGGATTCATAGTCACCTATTTGGCAATCCGTTTTTTGCAATCTACAGTTTTTGAAACACACAAAACACCATCGAAAGGCTCTTTTCAGAGCCACCACTTACTCCCAGCGAAAAGTGCATTGGTTTTGGTCCGCTCGCACCCTCTATTTTTGTGCGTCCTACGACTGTCCGCTGGCTTTTTGAAAAATGCGCAGAGGCCTACAACGGTCACTTGATAGTTTTATTGTTAAACTGAGAAAGGCGGCTCTGAAAAGAGCCTTTTTTGTAATTTTTGTTGTTTTCCAGTTTATTGCTTTTGAACACATGACACACTAGGAGAGGAGGGCAAAGGAGGGTAAGGAAGGGACACCAACCATGGGGATGAGAAAGGGCAGGTGCAGAGAGAAAGATGTAGGGTGGGTGGGCTTTACTTAGGTAGGGAGCAGTTCTTCTGGTGCTCCGTGACCGTAGCCTCAAAAGCACTTTGAAGAATCTCCCCCCTGCAGAGTACTGCTTTGCAGTACACACACAATATTGTGACCCTCAAAAGGTAAGGGTCAACAGCATCGCAAATGGCTTGTGAGGCAGCTGGAGGGATGCGCTTCCCCACAGGAGTGGTGAGAGGATCGGACACATAGGATGCTGTGGAGGAACTTAATCTAGTACGTTCTTCACATGGCACCACCTTGCGAATGTCCGCACTGTGGAACGAAGTTAGGTGTCGCTTCATGGTTGTCGTACCAAAGCTGTACGTACCAGGTCTCCCGCGACTCAGCACCAACTTGCACTGGCTACACCTGACCTGGTTCGCACGTGCTTTTGGTACGTTCCCATAAACGGTAAACAACCGCCACACCCACGACTCCCGGCGAGTGCTTGTAGTGTGCAGTTCCTCCACCTCATTCTCTTCTTCCTCTTCTTCCTCGCTCTACATCCTCACCTGTATTTCCCTCTGCAGGCCCTTGGGGAGGTCGTGGCAGTGGAGGGTTTGGGGGTGGTGCTGAGGCTAATGAAGCAACACTAGCCATGGATACCATAAGGATTAGTTGGCTAATGTTCACTACAGCAGTACAGGCAGCACAACTCAATCTGCTATAGCCAGAAACACAATGAAGATGAGCTTGGGGGTGTGGCCATTTATAGGGGTTGAGGGGTGCAGCTTGTGACCATATTGATCACTCAAAAACGTTGCAATAATTCTAAACAATACATTCAAAGGTAGGGCAATTGTATGGGACATGTGAAATGGTGATTGTATACTGGAAAATAATTTCCCATGTTTGTATAAGTTCTTTTGAAATGTTGCGGAAGCAGACAAACTGCGCAAATTAGTCCACACGCTCAGCGTGGGTGCGGTCACATGATGACGTCCTGAACACATCCGCGAGGGAAATTGGTGCCCGCTGGACAGCAAATGCAGAGTAACGGACGTGCGCATGTGCGCAGGTGTTCTACGGACTGTGTTCGGGTCCTGAAACTAATTAAAAGTGTGACACAAGTGACACAGACAGTTACAGACAGGCGCGATGTTCGCAGTACTTATGGGTGTAGTGCGCATGTGCGCACATGATCTGCTGGCTGTACGGCCAGATACAGTGTCCTTAGGACACCTACATTTTGTTTGACTACGGACATGCCGGCCTCCGTGCCTGCTCTACGGACAGTTCCATCTTGACTGCGAACGTACGGACAGGTATAGTGTCCTTAGGACACTCCCATTTTGTTCATTTACAGACATCCCTGACACCTGGTGTGTTCTAAGAACATGTTTTATGTCATTTGTGAGCAGTACACAGAGGTATAATGTCCTTAGGGCATCCCATTCTGTTCATTTACGCAGAACTTGAACAGATGGTGCATTCTAAGATCAGTTCCATCTTGGTTGCCACTGGTACGTGTAGGTGTATTGCCATTACAACATCCATACTCTATTGCTTACGGCTAGCTCGAACAGGCGCGCTGTCCACAGACATTTTTACTCTTTTTAAAAAAAATGTTTTGCCTCAAACCCTACCACTACAACTAACATAGAAAAAACTTTTATCTCACACACACACACACACATCAATCAAGAGAAATACAGGGGGAAGCAGATACTGAAACAAATATAGGGGAATTAGGGTTTAATACAGGCTGGTTGTGAGGGGCTGATTTGTGAGGGGATGAAGGGATGAATGTTTCATCAAAACGTTTATTTTCTTCTTGAAGGTTTGGGGATGGTTCACTAGGAAATGGAGAAGGTGGGCAGGTACAGGTGGGACAGTGATATCATATTTTTTCTCTCACATATTCCTCCACAAATTGCCTTAAACTGTTAAAATTGTCATTTAGTATGTCCATTTTCACTTCTATCCTTTTCAGCCTGTCTTCCTCTGTGTTGTTTGTTGGCTTTTCTTCTTTTTTACCTGGTCTGTTAAAAATAAATATATATATGTTAATACTGACCATTAATTTGCTTATGCAGAGCAGTGTGTACCATTATTATCGCTGTCTTCAGACATTTCCCCAATCGGAAAATTCTCCTCCAGCCTCTCCAAAGTATTGCACATTTCTGTGTAAAAACAACAGAAACACATTATTTTTTCTGCCCCTCATACAAAAAAAAGTACACACACATGTAAGAAAAATGAAGTTAACTTACTATTTTGTTGTAATTTGTCTTCGTTGTACTGTGTGCGTCTACTGTCGCTCCTGGCTGCACAGTTTCTGTGAGGTAATTACATTGGAGGCATACCTTTTTTGTATGGTATAATCCATTTCATTTTACATGGTCATTAAATTAATGGTTATTGTTTCAGACGTTTAGGTACAACTATTTATTTATTAGTACTTATAATGTCTTTAGGTGTCCTTTTTCAAAGTTGTGCATTTTTCATATAACACAATAGTACAATTTCAGATACCCCCTGACTGTTTGGGTACTGATGACTCGTCCGCGCCCGTCCGCAGACAGGCGCTCAGTCCGTGACTTTCAAATATCATTAGCGAGGGGGTTCAGTATGTTCTATGTTACATGTATATAAAGTAAGGAAATTATACTACATATCTCCCAAAATCACATGATGAAAGTGTCTATTCAGTAAAAAAACTTTATTAACAAGATGTTATGATTAAGTTCCCCTTCTAAAAACCTGTGAAATTCAGTAAAACAAAAACTTTGTTAAAGGGACGTTATGGTTAAGTTGCCCTACTAAAAACCTGTGCAATTCACTAAAAAAAACTTTACAAACATGCCATTATGGTTCAAAGTAAAACCAAAAAACCCCTGAAATTCGCCAATTATGGTAGGCTAAGCAACCATACCTGCCCGTCCCACTGTGCACCGCTAACACTAACACCTAGGACATGAAAAATAGCATCACAAATGTCATTGACAACATCACTGATAATATCACTTGTGTAGCCCCTTTGTTTTTGTTCACTGTAATATATATATATATATATTCAGCAAAAAAACTTTTTTAAAGGGATGTTATGGTTCAAAGTAAAACCGAAAATCCCTTGACATTCGCTCGTTATGGTAAGCTAAGCAACCATAACTCGTCCCACCTACATGCATTGCTAAGACTTTTTGCCATTTTGATGAACTCCTGCTTTCTGTCCCACGTTAGAAATTGTGTTTTCGGCTCCAGCAGAGCAAAATGAATTTTGTACTGTGTCAATGTAGATAAGCATGTTGAAGCTGCTAAAGTGGATTGTTTGTCCTGCACTAAGGAAACCTTGGAGCTAAACAAGAGCTGCACTAATCAGTAATTTAGATGCCATCTGTACAGTGTCTTCCCGGTTCAAATAGCCAAGTAGAATGATGAATAGCTGAACATGTGCTTTTGCAGAAATCTTTGTTTTGCTCCTTGAAACTAAGCTGACTTTAAACTTAAGAACAAATGGTAGACAAACATATGTAAATGAAATAAGGACTGTTACCTTTGTGCCTCATATTTGGAAAACATATGAAGTGTTTAACAGAAAACAACCACCTATTCAAAGAATGTTTTAACATGTATTAGTTATGTGGAAAGGCTATGTACCCTAGGTAAATGTGTAACACGAAGAGGGGCTGGACGATGTGTCCGGGATTGTGAGAAAATGTATAAATACTGTTGTTTTTGAGATGTCCAGCACTCTCTCATCTCACGGTGTCTGCTTCCACACATGGCAGGGTGTTGCCAGCCAGCTGCTCTGCTAAAATAAAGTGTATGTGTACCTTAGTACTCGTGACTGGCGTATTTCTATTATGTGGTATTAAACCTCAATATTCTTTTAATCTTTCATGCTATTGTAGTTATGATTTGGTTTTCTTTTAGGAGTAATTATTTATATAAGTAGTAATGTTATATGGTTGAGGCATATAAAGGGTGTATCTGATGGGATGGGTGCATGCACATGGGAGAGTATCTTTTTTAGGAAAATACAATACGAGCTGGAAGTTCTAAAAAATTAATTTATTGATGTGCTGGAGACACAGGTGACCAACACTGTTACATGGAACGGGTCACACAGAGTAAAAAGGAGTGTATAGAGAGGTTTTGTTGTTTAATCAAATAAGTTCTCCCAAGATCAAATATACCCTACCATGTTCAAATGTATCTGTGATTACTACTGCAAGTAAATGTGTTTTCTGAGCAAACAAATATGTTTGCGGAATCCTGGGAATATTGATGCATGGAGACTGTTGGAAAACTCCAGGTTTTGAAAGAAACAGATAACTCATATTAAAATGTGTGTGTTTGGCTACATTGTGTTTCTATCTATGTAGTAATTGATTGTGAACAAAGGTTTCAGTTTCCACCATGACATCTTGGACGCATAACGACCACATTCAAGTATTTAATTGAACCTGGAAAAAGTAATCCCACGATTGGAGGCAGAGTTTGACAGCCTGTGATATCACCTTTTTTACAGAGTTACTAAGATACTACGGAAAAGTACCATGTCCGTTGTGAAATTGCTTGGCTTCGTAGAGTCAGTTTACTTGTTCCAACTGTTCCTCTCAACCGATTCAGCAGCAGCAGTGGAATTCCTTCAAAACCTGAAAGACAGGTAAACGAATAAGAACTCTATCAAATTGAGTATAGGTCTGTAATCTGAAAACGTAATGCTTGAAACAGCAATGTTTTAAAAATGAAATCTAATAATGAGAGTCCTAAAATACAATAGTTGTGTACTTTGCATTGCTATGCCCTTTCTGCTTAAAAATATAAGTTTCAAAATGTGGAATTTCTTGGAGCATTTTATTAGGTTATTCTATGATATGCACTCCTCTAGACATCCACTTCCATACATCTATCCTATCCTCTCATTCAGGTTCCCCACCGTGTAGTCACATGTTATTATTTTACAACATAAAGGGGATGTTAGCCCACTTTTTTTGAAGACCTTATCTCCTCCTTTTCCCCAAACTGTGCCCTTCTTCACTTTTTAAAATGAGTGTTGCTTTTGATATTAGAATTAGTAGGCACCTCTTCATTTTGCACAGCAACCAATGAACTCTTCCTCCAGATTAACATTAATGGATGAAAAATTCTTTCGAACGGGTTCCTCACTTTTGGGCTTCAAATCTTTGTGTTTTTAAAAGTTTATACAAACTATAAACTTTCAAACTATTTTTTCAATTTTAAGACCAGATACCAAACAACAATAATGCTTAAGACATGCACATTGCTGAGTCCTTTTTTAGGATACACTCCTTTATTGAGGCACTTGTTTCTGTTCTCATTTTTTCTTTTAGCTACCTTTTTCTTTGGATGAGGGGCATTATTCCATCTTTGTGTGAAGATTTCACTATGTTCTTATGTCATATTTTTAATTCAATATTCCGCTGCTTCCCTTACTTGATTGTGATATGTTCTTCTCCTTTTAAGCAAAAGGCATTAGTCATCAAAGGTGGGAATGTGTGCATTCAGTGGCGTTTTCATTTTAGCTGCAGTCTCACTACATGAATTCAAATATATGTTTTCATCTGCTTCGCAATTAAGGTCCCGATTCATGGAAAAGTGTGCATAGATCCTGCAAAGACTGCATGCCGAGAACGATTCTTCACAAGCCTGCGTGCATACATTTTTGTGCATGCTCTGCGTATTCTTGGAATCGACACACAAAGTAACCTTATCCTCAAGTCGCAGCTGGAACACTCCAACATGCCCCTACGCAAAGCAAAATCAGAAACTTACACCTACCTTTGCGTGCTCCTCAGGGGCAAACACATGCACCCTTGTAACACTGTGTGGGGTCCCTCACAAACAAGCCAGCACCCCAACGACACTGCGTGGTGTTCCCAGTAACTGTTACCAGCACCCCAACAACATGCCACATTGGGTCCCTACTCCCGCTTTCCCTCTCTCAATCTGGCTGCCCTCCTTGGGCTCTCTACTCCCGCCTTGGTGTCATCTTCGTCTGCACTCTCTCCTTCTCTTCTCACATCACGGACCTTGCCAAAAAGGCCCACTTCCAGCTACCTCCTCAGAGGTATTCTACCTTTTCTCACCTTCCCCCAGAAGCTCATTGTTTCCAGAGCCCTGGTTCTCTCCAGGCTGGATTACTGCAACAGTCTTTCTCAATATGCCCACCTCTACTCTTCGCCCCCTGCAACTAATCCAGAATAGGACTGCAAGACTTATCCTTGGCCTCAAGCCAAGGGACCATATCTCTCCAGCCCCGAAATCTCTCCACTGGCTTCTGGTGGCAGCAAGGATCAAGTTCAAGACCCTTTGCATCATCCAAAAGACTTTCTGGGGCAGGGGCCTGCACTACATCATACTCTCTCTTCAGAAATACATACCTCCTAGAGCCCTTCACTCAACTACCTCCAACTCTCTGAGGGTCAGACAATTCTCCAGGCAGAGAGTGGATGGTAGCTCTCTCTCTTCTGCAGGTGCCTCCCTTTGGAACGGCCTCCCTGCCTCTCTCAGACTTGAGCCGGAACACCTGATGGAAGCAGCCCAAGACCCTCCTTTCCTCCTCTGCCTTGTCTCTCTTGCTTCATTGCGAACTTACCTGCCCTGACTGCTTTCTTGGTATCCCCAGAGTCTCACTGGGTGACCAGTCCTCTTCCTTGCATTGCCTCCTAACCTTACACGCACTTGGGGCTGTAACTGAAACCCCTACAGCATCCCTGCATCCCTGCCTACTTGCACTTACCCACAGCCATGCTGCCCTGGCTGCACTTACTCAGGGCTTTGCTGCACCGATCACACCTCCCCCTAACCTCTCCCTTGCACTTCCCCCGCTCTGCTCCCACTGCACTTCTCGCTGTCACATGTGCATGATCCGAATGAACAAGGCCAAAGATGTATTGTTTGTCCTGTCTTCCCTAAATCTTCACTCCCTTGTCTTGTGGCGCCAAGAAACACTTGTGTATAGACTCGTTTTAAATGAAATATCATGTCATATATATTATCATATCATGCATACCATTTTCTGTAAATCGAGTTAAACTCTGTTAAAACTGCATGCAACCCCCCCATAAACTGCACCTGCACCCTGCTACTCTGCACATGTGCACCCCTAAGTACGATTGGAACCCTGACTGCGTGCACGCACCCCTGAATCTAACATCCAGTCTTACCTCTGCGCAGTGATTTTTATGCACAAGTGTCTGTACATCTGCCTTCAGGTCGTGGATAGATTGGGAGCTTTGTGTGGGCATTTCCCTGACGGGAGGTTGCGTGGTCACATCCATGAACTTTCTTGGTTGTGCGCGTTTGCAGCCTTGCAATGGACTGCCCACGGGCTGTCCCTTGTAACGCCCACACTTTCCATTGTTCTTCCTCATTTCGTGTGTTCTACCTCCAATTCTGGTCTCTGCGGAGGCCACGCCCATGCTCTGTGTGGTGTCTTGCGCAAGGCACACAGCTGCTCACAGAGAAGTGCTGAGCCTGCTCAACGTCCCTGCAGAGTATGAAAAAGTCCCAAAGAGTCGATTTGATGAATTGACACAGGGGTTGCATGCACGATTTGGCCCAGAAAGTCCCTATTTACCTCCTAATATATTCCATAAATCAGGCCATAAATGTCACTCCTCGTTTTGTAGATGAGACCCAGCATTTGGCTGAAACATTATTTTCCCCACCCCAAACCTTTTTCCATCTTCTTGGGCACATATACTTCTTCTCCCGTGTAACCAAGGGCTGAGACTCAGTGGGCCAGGTACCACCTCAAGCCAGTGTATGTTGAGTCATGGACAGTATGGGGAGAATTAGCTGGTACTTTGCCCTGGTTTCTGACACATGCTAGAGGGCAGCCCCTGTCAAGGGAGAGAGGGATTAAGGGTTAGCAGCCGAACAGAGCAGTGTCAGGCCTAGAACTACACCAGAGCTGGTGGGGTGAGTTGAGGGGGACTCTATCCCTGGCTCTGTTGTAGACTCTGGCAATGGCTGCATGTTCTCTGAACTAATGCCTAACAGCATTTGTCATGGCCAAGTCTCTATCTTCTTTTACAGGTGGTTCCCAAGACTACAGCTACTTGAATGCACCAGACTCTGCAGACTCCTTAGAGGGATAATGGTTCCTGACCAGCAGTACTGCACAAGGAACAACGACAAGTTCCAAAATGTACCTGGGCCCTTCAAAGAAGACCTGATCTGTGCAGGAGGAATGCCTTTTTACCCAAATGAAAATAGAATAGGATTCCCTATTTAAGAGCCAACTGGGAGGACAAACACCCACAAGAGACTGCCCAGGGATGCTACATGGGAGAAGCAGCAGCAGGACTGGGATGAGCACAGACTGACACAGCCCTAATGGAGACCAGGAAGCCCTCCATAAGCTTTTGCACACATACCCTACATGATCCAGGTGGAAACTAGAGAACAAATGACAACAGTGACCAAATAAATTGCTTGGAGGAAATGGACACTGAAAAGGAAGCTGGGTTAAAGGTCCTTATGAAGACTTCCTGGGGAAAATCTAGATCACAAGGGGAGGAGATGGCAGGATTTCGAATAAGCTTAGACAGAGATAGGTTTAGGGGAGCAGCTGACTCTGGAGTGCAATGGGAGCCCAGGGAACCTTGTAGGCAGGACGGGGAGGGCTACACAAATCCACCAGTGTCAGTCTGTAATGAGAGTTGTCTGGCCTGGCATCAAAACTGAAGCAGCCAAGGTTGGTTATCTATTCTTCAGCACAGTGAATGTGCAAAGGATGGATCATTCCTTATTAAGGTGCAAAGAAAGAACACCAAGAGTGTCAAGTTTTATTCATTTAAGTCATTTAAATCCTGCAGAATGGATCAAAATCACGGTGTCCTGTCACATGAGCCGAGGACGGAAATAGAGTTGAGCTTGGAGTCCTAGAACGATAGTGAGAGCCTGTATTCCCATATATTCCCACAGACAAGGATACTTTGCAAGGCCAAGTTCAAAGACAATCTGTATAGCAGAAGGCATGGTTGATAAGAGATGGTGGCTAATTGGGTGGGGAGGTAAAGTCAAGTCCACCTTCTGGCACCTGTGTTGGAACTTATGTGCTGCTAAGAGAACTGAATGTTCCAGACATGGCACGAGAGTGCAAACCAATTGTAGAGTGCCATATAACGAAGGGGTTTGAGAACCAATGATAAACCGTGTCCTTAATAGTGTCGAATATGACATGTTTTAGTGGTAGGCATAAATTGTCCACCTGACAGCAGGGCAGCCAATCACAATCCTACTCCCTTTTGAAGGTATACTTAGATATTCCCCTTGAATCAATTGTAATTGCTTGTAGGTTTATTTTATTTTCCACGTTGCTTGACGTCACTTCTCACATATTTTTATTATAAAGTCTATGTTTTATGAGAAATACGTCAAGAGCTGAGCGAACATCCGTTGATGTCCATTGTAACCTCCATGTTTTAGATAATTGTTAATAAAACAGCAACCTTTGACATCTTCCGGAGTTGGTTTGATTATTTGGACTCAGAGTTATTCTGTAAACCCATCCATTGCATGCATGTTACTAAAGAACCATAAGGTCACTACATCACCGAGTAGGCCTCTGAGGGATTCAGGTAGATAAGGCAATGGCCTTATGGGCTATCAAGTCAAATCAAGAATACTTTATTTTGGCAGTTAACCATACACACTGCACATAGCATATAATTAATAAAAGCAACCTCATATACATATATAACCAAGACATAAAAGAGCATGCATTTGAAAATCATTAATATGTCAACCCGACAGGTATATTGATAAAATAAATTGGACTTTAATTGAGATTTTTTATGAGACAATCAGAGTTCTGTCACGCGCCAAGAGGGAAATTATATACTTCCCGTTAAGCACCAGACAGCAGAATATTTTCGTTATTACATTGATTAAGCAATAAACCCAGAGCTTTGGGGGGGAAAGGGTGGCATTACCGCTTCAGATAACACCCCAGGGACCCATAGTTACAGACCTAAGTGATTTGATGGCCTTATCGCAGGCTCTGGGGCAATACCTTAAGCGGTAATGCACCCCCAGCGATGTGCTTATTGCTATTAGTACTGCAGGCCATTTGAACAGGGTACTCATAGAAGTTGTGAAACGCTGTCAGTGTTTCACAACTGAAATTAAGAAGAAGAATACAATTTGTGAGATGTTACGTCTCCTGCCAGCATCATGGACGCATACGACAATTAGGTATGTACTGAGCATGTCTTTGTTACTAAATCTGCAAGGAGGGTCCGGCAGGAGGAGGTAGGGACCAAAAGCTGGTTTGACATGGAATAAAGGGTTGCAAAGGACAGGCTATTGAAGTATCTAAAGATTGCAGAGCCAGTTGATAAGCATTATTTGAGATCCTCGAGAGCACACTATACATTTATTGACCAGAGGAAGAAGTCTGCCTATGACTAGAACCTATGGGGAGACCTGCAGTTTGCCTCAGTTTGGGTTATTCCATTGGCTTTTGGATATTAGTAAATGGGAAGGATTTTAATTCCCCAGAACCTCTCAGGTTAGCCATTTCAATATTTCAGTGTGGATGCCGGTTATGAAGAAGAAATACGGTGGGTAAGCGTGGAATGCGGCACCTCTAGATGTTTCCACGCTAACCTGGAGTGTCTTTTCCCTCTTGCAGATGGATGAGAAGTTCCGGAGACAGAGTTCCCCCAGACCAGCTGGGATTCAGGTAAGCGTTTGAAGTTCGTACAGTCTTTAAAAATAAGCGAAGATTTGCTGAATGCTTGCTAATGCCTTTTTTCTGTTCTTTTCCCTTTTCCTTAGGAAGCGTTGTGCCGGGATGGGAATGACACCGCTGAAGATGCCCGCAGAACAGAAGGAGCGATGAATGATGGGCAGAAGCGCCACAAGGTAAAGCTGTTCCTAACGGTGTTCTTGTTCTTGCAGGAGCTGAGCACAGAATAAAGATGCAAGCCTACTGGAGACCGATCCGAACACGGTGAGTGTCACTTTACAGGTGCAGAAATTCAAAGCATGTTTCTCAGCCTGGGCGTGGCTTAAATAGTCTCTGGGTATCCCAGGTGTCTCTGGGCTGTACCACACCGAAAAGACTAGACTGACTGCACATGCAGTTCTGGGAACCAAAATATGTGGGGGCATCCATCTTGTCCCCATCAATGCACTACAAGTCTAATCCCCAATGTTATCCTATGTGAGTGAGTGAGTCTGGTGCCACAAGCGCCAAGTGTGACTCCAAGTGGGTCTTTGCAGGGATGGAGAGGCTCTTGAGGGCCATGTAGGTGATTGTGGCCTGGCTCCAGCCTGACATCTTGGAGGGCTGGGGACATGAGGGGCAGGAATCATGACAGCGTGACATCTTTTACGGCCAAATGGAAGCCTTTCACTGACTCTATGTGTGCATCCTGAGTTGCCACTGAGGAATCAATAATGCATTTTATGCTTTTTTGTGTTGGCTACAAAGATTTGAGTTATCTTTATTTAGACTGCGAAATGTGAGGTCTGTACAAACTGCACTTGAGCTTTGTACGAATTCCAAAGACTTGGACGCTGTATTCTTTCCATCAAAGTTCTTGCACCAGGCCTGGTTGAGAAGATCTAACATGATTTGAGTCGGTGTAACCTGCCCAATTACCTGCCAGTGCTTTGAACCCTAAAATGTACGCTCTTGTCATCTGTCAATTAACATACATTTTGTAGCCAGATATCTGACTGGTTGGTTTTAATCATTTGGTGCTTTGTTTTACTGTTTTGTTAGATGTTTTATTAGATGTAGCATTGAGTTTACACCTGATATCAATTTGGATGTATGGTTTTTATCTTGCTTTTAGGTCTCAATTTTTAAGATGTGAAATTAAATTTTTTGAATTGTTTTGTTGCTTTTTTAGCTTAAACTGCCCAATAAAGATGTGTTTCATCATATCATCATCATATAGTATCATTACTGGCATGATGTGCAAAGCAAAAATGAACATGTTATTATATGATAATACTGTCATATACTGGTGCCACTATTATGGACATATATGGCACAGCCAGCATGCAGATATTTGTATACTGGCATATTGTGTGGGTAAAAGCTTCGTGAAAATACATTGTGAAATGCTCCAGTGGAATATTAGTGAGTTGCATCTATTGGATGTTTGGACTGGAATTACCCCCCAAAACCAATTGTAAACTGTCTTGCTTTTCACCCATATTCTCACAGAAAGTGTGCTATACAATGCACAGTTTTAACACATTATTCAAAACATTTTCTAGGGGGAAGGTGGGGAAGGATAGGACGAGGGAGAGCTCCTCTCCCACCAAACGTTGTTTTGTTGGATCGGATGTCCTCGTTACGCTCCGTCTCTCTGGTATATTTGTCAGACATCTTTATTTCCCTTCAATTAAATAAATAGTTCAGGTGCCACTGAATGAGTGTCTGGTGGGTGAATGGCCATGAATGTGCGCATGCATGGCTGGGGCCCAGGCAAGGGGGATTGGAACATGGATGGTTTCTTACACCTTTTACTGCGGTTTTTGGACAAAGTCAACATGATTAATGTTATTACTTGAAGGAGAATCAGCGATGGTTTTATAGCACAATGAGGCAGGCAGACTGGACATTTTCTTTCTATTGCATGGCATTGTTAACTCACATAAGGCGAAAGTGCAAATTGATGTATGTCCTTACATGGGTAGGATGGGAGCACTTGTGGAGTAACCAAGTAAATGAGTAAAAGATCTTTTACTGTGGCATTGCATGTTTTACTGTTTACTGGTGTTAAGGGCAAACTGAACATGATGCGTGTTCTTACACGGTGGGTGGAGGTATTTGTGCAATCATTATGATAAAAAAAACTATGGATTGTGCAAACAGTGGGAGTGTTTTCCAGAATTTTTCCAGTGACTGAGATTGCTCATCTGCGCAGGTGGAGTCATACACGCCCTTGTATACAGTGCTTGTCACCAAGAGAGAAGGACTCTGCGCAAGCCTATGTGCAGAAAGAAAAATGCGCACCCTGCTTATTCATGGAATTGACAGCGCAAAGTAACCGTATTCGCAAGTCGCCACCGGAACGTCCACCGACAAGCCCATACGCAAAGCATGAACAGCTACCTTTGCATGCTCGCCTGGGTGCAAATACAAACACCCTTCAAACAGTGCGAGTGGGTCCCCCGTAAGCATGTCTGCGACTCAGGTACCCTGCGCAGGGTCCCCCCTAACTGTATCCGGCACCCCGAAAACCTGCGTATAAAAAATGGTAACTCTGCAATAACTCGGGCAGTCTGAATGTGAACCCACATAAAACGGTCCTGCACCCCGCTACACTGCTTACACGCAGAGCACCCCTTAGTTACATCGGAACCCTGGTTGAGTACACACGTCCTGAAATCCGACATTCATTCCCACCTGAGCGTTGAAAATCCGATGCGCAAGTGTACTTATGGCTGCCTTCGGGTGGTGGATCGTATGGAAGACTTGTGTGCCCATATCCAAGCCGAGACGTTGCGTGATCGTGTCCATGAATATGTTTCGTGCCACACAATAGTGGGCGTGGCATGGACTGCCTGCAGGCCGTCACTCAGAATGCCCACTTTTTTGCAAGTTCTTCCCCATTTTTGGTTTCCCGCTCCTTTCCCAGCCTTCTGCGCAGGCCACGCCCATGCTCTGCTCGGAGTTTTGCGCAAGGCCCTCGATAACTTGCAGAGATGTGCCGAGCCAACGTGTAAATTCCTACACGTACAGGGAAAGTACTGCGCATTCAGTTCCATGAATCGACAAAGACCGATTTGCGCACACTTATGTGTGCAAGTACCATCTTTTCTGACCAGGAATCGGGCCCTTAGTGTTTATCTGCAGAGAACCGATAGGAAACCTTAAAAGCATCTACCAATAAAACTGGATCAAAGAATAATTTGAACTCATTGCAAGAAAATATATTGGGAGTATTAAATTGGGTAGTTCAGAACAGAGCCAAAAGAGATGCAGTAAACAATTGAAATTGGTCCATCAGCATTTGGAACACACGTGGATTTACACATTTGTTAGACAAGGACGGTTCTTTGAAATTACTACTTTAACAGGATATATTTCTTTTGCAGGAATGCCAGTTACTCTCAGAGCTAAGCATATACAGCTATCAAAAATTCCCAAAAATGGCTGAAAAGAGATCCAGAGGGCACCCTTATAGAGCCTCATTATTGGCGTAAGAAACTGTATACAGGCCACAATAATTAGTACGAAGAGATATAGCCCCTATGTGTTGGAGTTTGCTTCTCGAAATGACGTATGCAGACGATTTAGCCATATGTGATCATACCTTCTCCGGCCTTAAAAGATCTCTGAATGTGGAGCAGAATTATGCAGAGGATCATGGTCTAAAAATAAACTATGGCAACACCAAACTAAGGCATTTTGTCAACAAACCCACACTCAACTCGAGGATGGAGCTAGTAGGAAGGCATATTGAGTATGTGGACCGACTTAAATATCTGGGCTGCGAATTAACAAAATGAGGCGACTATGAGGCAGTAATTACAGACAGAAACCACAAAACACTTGCCTCTACTTTGATGATGGCAAAGAGCATTAAAGAAGTCTCAGTTTGTAGTTTGCACAGAATGTTAGCTCTCTTTAAACAGAGTTTATAGAACTATTGTGAATGGGCTCGAAGCTCTGTGTGTAGATGATCTATCTTGGAAAAATGTAATAGAGAGAACATTTTGGAGTATTAGTACCCGGTGAGAGACAATCAGATTGTTACCCAATGCAGAATCCCTCGAATCTTCTAATTCCTGCATATCCCCAGTGAGGAGTGTGGCAGCCCCTTAGCAAATGAGGAGGCTCAGAACGGGATAATCCCCTGCTCTGAGCCACCATGCGGCTGGAGGGTGCCATCCTCCCCCGCTGGGGATTCGGGTAAGTGTTTTCTCCCTCCCTCCTCACCCACCCCCTCCAAACAATCCCCTCCCCGCCCTCGCAATCACACTTACCTTCTTTCTGGTCCTTTTCCGAGAGCAAATGTGCTGCGAAGACTTCTGTCACCAGCGTGTCCACTCCCGAAGGCCACCGTGGAAAGGGAAAACGGACTCCGTTTTCCCTTCCCTGCTGGCCATTTCTTTTTTACAAAGCTATAACAACCCCAGTCTTGTGGGCCGGGGTACTAATAACAATAAGCCCCGAGCCGCGGGGGCATTACCGAGTCAGGTAATGCCCCAGGGCCTTTGTTAAGGTCCTCGCTTCGCTCGGCCTGTAACTATGGACCCAGAGCTTTACGTGACTCGGTAATGCCCCCGCGGCTCGGGGCTTGTTGCTTAAGTATACTTTCCCTGGGTCCCAGCGTTCCTATAGAATTAATCATATTAGAAATGGGCCTCACTTCATTAACAACTATGGTATTGAAAAGGCAGTGTCTATTGTATATTAAATCTTGAACTTCCCGCTTTGTCCATTGTTAAAAATGTCGGGGAAAGAAAGTGGCACCCACATTGGGTGTACATTTACCTCCTTAGTGGCTAAGACCTTTGAGGAAATAGATTGGAGGCCCGATTGCAACAAAGATTATTTCAGACTGAAAAATAATTATTCATCACAATTGGAATACTGGGATTGGATAATGAATTATGCACATATGGCAACGCTAAGCAGCTATCATTTTATGATCACAGACCTAGTACACAAATACAAAGGCCCTTAAACCTATTTGGGGATTAGTCCCTCTGCCACTTTACGCTGATTCCTGCTACTTCTTAGGCTGAACAAACTTCTGGTCCTGGAGTCTGTAGGTCCAGAACTGAATATTGCCATGGAAGATAGAATATGTTGGCATTGTGGTATTATGGGGAAAAGGGAATCTGCTCGCCATGTACTCACTGAATGCCATTCGGTTTCTGGGACCATACGTAGCAAAAGCAGATACCATAAAAAGTGATTATTTCTGACGTTACTGCCTAAACACTGATAACAAAAAACTCCAAATTGCACTTTATCATGTGTGGAATGGAGTGCCACTGGGAAACTTAATAGACCAGAGGTGGCTGAAACATTGGTCTACTTTGTAAACTCATTTTATTGGTATTGTTTGTTTTATTCAATAGATTTGATGGTATGTAAAAGAATGTTGTGAGTTATTGTACAATTTTATTTTAGACATGTTGTATGTGGAAATTAATTTGAATGATTTAAAATGATTTGTTTTCTTAAAGTTAAAAATGAATATGTAAAACATTGTTATGAACTGAACACATAAAATAAAAATAATAATTAAGTTGATAAAATTAACTTGGTAAAATGGTTTTTCATTTGGTAGCTGGCATGGGACCAAAGCCATGGCCTGTATGATACTCATTTCTGATCTCAAGAGGCTTTGCTGGATGGTGACCTTCATGTTTCCGAAACCATTTTCTATATGTGATGCTCCCTTGTTGAAAGCATCCCCTATTGGATATAATCCTTGAGGTAGCCCCCTATCAACGGTAGATTTTTTAATTTTCTCTATACCATGCATGCACACCAGATTTCCCTAAATCTCTTATTGGTTTCTCTTCAGTAGCTGATGCAGCTAGGTCTCTAGGGAATGGATCGTTCACGACAGGCATAGTCCCTGACCTGAATTCTACAAAAACCTACTAAAAATAGAAGTCTCGACCAGCTAATACTGAGCCATCATTTACTCTAGAGATTTGGACAAATGAATAGTTAAAGCAACTTACTCCCAACTCAAGAGATTCACAGAAGAACATGATATCCTTGATGATTCAGTTCTACTCAACATTTGGAAAATTCTCAAAGTAAATGAAGGCAAAGACAGTGCACACAGCTTGATCCTTCTCCATCTATCAGCTGCCTGCAACGTAGTTAACCTCAACATTCTACAAGGCCGCTGTTTTGAGTCCAGAAGTAGAGACATTGCACTTTGCTACAGATGGTACAAGAATCACTTTCACTCAAAGTGACAGTTCAGGGGTTTTTAGGGCAACCCTCCCTTTCGTATTTTTGCATTTCCTCCCTAGCCCAGGCATCCTTAACCGCAAGGTTAGTGCTAGCGATTGTTTTTACCCTGAGTATGCTAAACAGTACATGGGCTGTGGTGAAAACATAAAGTGACTGGGCATTATCACTCTAAATTCCCTCCTAAGTTTCCCTTCTCTATTCAGTTGTGGGAGATCAAATGGGGTTTGGGAAAGTGCCTTCCAGACACCCTGTATGATCCATGCTCACTCTCTCCTTTCCCTGCTGTCCTCCCCCTCTTTAATCCACTGTTCCTTCTGCCTTTTCTCTCGTCTCTCTACTGTCACGCGAATGTTGAACATGTCTCTAAATCACGACCCAACCTTAGAGGTTACCACTCCCTCTTACTTAATACTACTATTCCACCTCTGCAATGCAACTACTACTCCCTCCCCCACTCTACTCCTGCCTCTTCCACACTACTACTCCTTCCTCCCACTGCTACTCCCTCTTCCATACTCCTACTCCCTCCTCTACACTACTGCTATCTGTTACACACTTTTACTCCTCCTCCTGCTACTCAACCACCCTGCTTTAACTCAGTACAATTCACTTCACAGTCACTCCTTGCCCCAACATTTTAACCATACTTGCACACACACACTCACACAGCAGTACTGCTTTCAATCTGTAGCCAATACCTCACCTTCTCCAATAATCTCCTCCACATTCCTCCTCACTCCTGCTGGTCTCTTGGTCATCATCCACCTCTGATCTCACCTGAATCACCCACAGTTCTTGTTCCTCCCTTATATTTACCTCTCCCTACTGGGATTGGTCCTATTCCCCTGGCCAATCCTGTCTTTCCCACTTAGGTTAGTGCCATGTTGCCTAAAGCTAGACAAAGCTGGTTAAGTCCTGTCCATTTTCGTTGGAACGGCAATGATGGCCTAGGAAGTCCAGTGCCCCTGTTCATGTCAGAGGGTCCTATTCAGAGAGCCCAGACAGTACGTCTTAAGTTGGGGAAGGGTTGTTCTTTTCTTATAAGTCCCTGCTGGCCTCAGGAAGACATTGGCTGCTTGGTCCACTTCTGTCCTCGCTCAATGGCAATGTGCTGCTATTCTTCCAGGTGCACTCATATGTGGTAACTTCGCTCCTCTCTGTCTGCTGGTTGTGTTCTCCCGGGATGTTACCACTGCAGACTGAGAAACTGCTGGTTGGTTGTCGGATTCCTAATTCTTTGCTGCAGTTTTGGGGCGCTCAATTTATGTGTTCCACTGGTGGCTTTCTATCAGTCTGTCATTGGCTTCTGTGAAAGATAGAGAACGTCTAGCAAACATTTTGTCTAAGAGGATAGGCATGAGTTACAGGTGAACTGCAGAAAAACATACTGGCACAAGGGGGGACAAGAACTGGGGCCCTCTCAACCACGGGTTAGATCTTGATCTGTATTTTGCCCTAAACCGCCAACCTCCAGTGGAGAAGGAATTGCATCCTCCTTGACAAAGCCAGGTTGCTGGGCTTGTCACAATTTTATTAGATTATGTCTTTCCAAAGGAGTTGCCCTAGTGTATCTGCATCCACGTTGTCCATTCTGATTCCAAAAGTTGTCTATTTGTAGTCCCTCAAGTTTCCTCATTTTCCTCTTGTCTCTTAAACCATTACCACTCTCATCATCCCTTATTCCTAAAATAATCTTTCCTGCTAAAGAAATACGCAAATGACCCCAAAATTATCCTAAAGCTCGCCAAAAGGTTAATTCCCCCTTTCAACATCTCAGAATGCATTCAAAAATAGACATCCCCATGGCACTCGGCCATCTAATAGAGATGTACTATAATATCACTGAGGATGTCTCAATATTGTATGGGCATACTAGCACATGGCATATGTGTGGCAGAGATGCATTGTGAGAGCTCGAAGGGTGCCTCACTATGGATATAATGTTACATGCTGGAGGTGTGGATAGTGACGCACTGTGAGAGATCTGAGGGCAGCTCAGCATTTTCTTTGCCCTGTCTTAATACCCATGGATGCTATACCATAAGGAACATTGTATAGGCACATTTTGGTTACTTGGATTGTGACTGACATAGTAAGAATATCAACATGTATTTGTGTATGTGCATGTGAGCATTTGTATGTGTCTATACAAAGGTATGGATAGACAAAATGAGCTCTTACAGGCAGCATTCTACAACCTAGAACCCAGCTTAAACAGTAGCCTAGGCATTTACAGAATAACTGATCCTATTCACACAAATGCCATTTAGCTGACTTTTCAGGGACCTACAAGCTTCTTCTTTATTGCATATGGGTATGTGTGTATCGGTCTTACACTGGGCAGGGGAGACTACTAGAGGGTTTACAGGCAGCATCCCAAAACCCTAGACCCAGTTTATAAAACTGCTCAGACACTTACAAATTCGCTGATCCAATGCACACAAATGTGTTGCTCAATTTTCAGGGAGCATTTTCAGGGAGCATTTTCAGGGAGCAGCGTGTCTGTTTGTGTTGTACATCCACCGTTTACATTTCTCAACTAGCAACATGCATGTCTTGATAGCAAGGCAACGCTGAGCAGCACAGATGTGCTACCTGACCCCGCGCTTAGAGGCTGGACTCCGGCATGAAGCACGATATAAAAGCCCAATGAATGTTCGTTTTTTTTTAGTTTAGTAGGAGCCAGGCAGATGGCAATGTACCATTGCTTTTCTGGTCACAGAGGGCACACACAGCAGCTGCCCAGTTTAGGAGCGAGTGAGCAGTATGTCCTGCTGTCTTCTTTGACACTTTCCTGAGACATATTACAAACTTGCAAGGTGCTAATTTTTAGAAGGAAATGTGTATATCACATAACAAAACACTGTTTACCATTTTTTCAGCACAGAACCCCAACTCTGAAACCACCCCCTCTATAAATTAAGTTATAGACCAATATTCAGACCAACCCCATTGATTCCCCTGTCCCTTCATGCTCTAAAAATGTAGTTATGTTAATGCATTGTATTAGCACAATCAGTGTAAAATGTGTGCTTATTGCATACATCTTATGCAATGCTTAGCAGAATGAGGACTGCTACAACAATGTTTGAGAACTGCCTATTCTCTTCCACAGAGCTTGATCTATTTTGAAACCCAAAATCCTTTGAACAATTATAGCGACTTTTGGTTTCATTTCAACATGACTAAATACATTTAATAAATAGTTAATCATCAATTTCTTTATTTCGGCCATCGCGCCATATTAGTACATCATGACACATACAAATCAAAGACAAAAACAAAGTATACAAATCCCCGCCTACCACAATGGTTTGTCCCCAGGGAGTCTGCCCCCAGCCCTTGTCCCCATGGGGGCTGTTGTTGCGCCCATGAGCAAAGGCCATCACTGGGTGGTTGTGACAAGTGCGTCCATAACTCACCTGGGTGAGCTCTAACTTCGACCGTAGTATTAACAGGGGTGTAAAGCCCAGTATGCTTCTTCCAATACTTTGCTCCCTGAAGTCAGTTTGTACATACGCCAGGGGACCACTCCGGTGGTGATAGTGCATGGTACAAATGCCCTTTAACATTAACATTAACATAGTCATAAGGTGCTTTCACCCTGATAGGGCAACCTGGTGCGCTTTAAGATTGTTTCTCTTGCTACAAATAAGCAGTCCCAGACAGCCGAATCCAATGAATGCACTTGTTCACAAGGGCCTCCCTGGGTTCATGAAGTTTGGAGGGAAGTTTGGGGACCCGGTATAATTACATTGACCCTCCCCTGGCAGTGACTGTTGACTGACTTCAGTTTGCAGTGCAATTCATTGGACCATGATCCGCTCCACTTGTTGACTCTCTCATGGGCACTTTGGGCCTAAGGTCACCTTCAGTCCGAGTGGTGACCCTAAGAGCAGAAAGCTGCTGGATCAGTTGAGAGGTCTGCTTTTGTGTACCTATGGTGTGGTTATGCCCCCTTGGTGTTATATTAGCCAAAAGCACTGCATTAGTCAAGGCACTCCCAGTTCTCAGGCGCTCATTACACTCGATCGACAGGCGCTCACTACACTTGATCGAGAGCTGCTCACTGCGCTCGCTTCTGTGCCACGGCCAAGCGAGAATGGGGTTTACTGTGATACCACAATGAGTAGTATTAGCAACTGTCATTGGCATAAGGACATTTGGCAAGGCGATTCAATACCCCCTTGTACTCTCCTGAGTGGTTAAAACCTCCCCCTTGGGTCCTCCATACACTTGTTGTTCCAGGAGCAGCAGAAGCACGTTTTGTATGGGCGCCAGTTCAAACAACATAAAACCACATTTACAAACATGGGCCCCTGAGCCATCCACCCCGTCCTAATAAATGTTGGGCCCTTGTGTTGTTCCAAAATGAGGAGGGTAACCCGGACATACGTGTGGTGGGGGAAGTTGGCACCAGAATGTAAGCCACCATTGCCCGCTGTAAGTTGAACCAACGTCGGCACATCCACAGGCCCCATGTTGCTCTTTTTGCAGGACCCCCCCTCTCCCCCGCCATGCCCCTCTCTCCCACAAAACATTGAGTTAATTGTGTCCCATTCTTGTCAGGGTACCTTGGGTCCTTGTAACTGTCAAGAGTGTGTTAGAATCCACCCCCATGCTTGTTGCTACAGATGTCAGGGAATGGGTGCTGATAGTTTCGAAGTTAATCAGTGGGGGCTGGCTAAGGGTCCAGACAGGGTGTGTCGATGCTGTCGTTTTGGGCATAGGGGTTACTTGTATGTTTACCGCAGTGTCATTTGCATGGGGTTTTGGGTTTCCCATGCCAGCAGGTGGACATGATCTATCACAAGCCAGAGGGGTTATGGGCTTCTGCTCCCCCCAAGCAAAAGATGGCTGTCAGCAGCCATGGCAGAATCCTTCATGTCCTGGGGCCTCATTACGACCCGGGCAGTAAGGGATTACTGGTACCGGTAAGGGCACCGGTACCGGTAATCCCTTACCACTCTACTACGAGTTCCCTTTGCGGGTCTTCCCTTATGCCTGGTTTTACCAGGCGTTAAGGACAGGACCCGCAAAGAGACCTTAGAGCTAATAACGGTACCGCAATTTGCGGTACCGTATTAGCGCCTTCCCCATTCCCATTGAGCCCTAAGGGGGCTCAATGGGAATGGGGAAGGGCCCTGGTGAATGGGGAATTACCGCCCCAGCCAACCTTGGAATGGGGCGGTAATAGCTCCATTCACCAGGGAGGAGTCGGTGGGGTTTTGGAGGCAGCCATGGCGCTAATAGCGCCATAGTTACCTCCAACCTCGTAACGACCCCCCCCTGGTGTATGTGGCTTCAGGTGGCATCGGTATCCTTTCCGTTGGGCTTATTGGTCCTGAGCACTTACTCCATGGCATTACTCACAGGGGTCAAGACTTACCGGGACATTTGTGGAACCTAAAAACTGACGGATCTCACTAATAAGAGCCCATCTATTTTTGCTCCTACTAGCGGGCGGTAGGAATTCTCCTATTGAGTGTTAGAATTTTCCTTTTTGGTGAGAGCGGGGGCAAGAGTGGAGGCATAAAAGTAATTTTGGTTTCTGGGTCGGGTAACCCACAACCTGGGATCGTGCTGATGCCACAGTATTACATCAACATACAGTATGGTGCCCCCCCCCCTCCCCTGCCTGCCAGCTCACCTCCTCAGGCGTTGCAGCAGAAATCTGGGGTCTTTGCCATGTCCCTCCTCTCCTCCACACTTCCATTTATCCAACTATCGAACTGCTGTCCCTCAGTTATCCCGGGGTTCACCACATTGTAAGATCCTCGCAGCCTCTGCTTCGGTTAAAGTCAGTTGGGGTTGGGGCCTCCACCCCCAGATGCCGAATTCCCTGCGCGATTCCAAACACCTGCCTGTGCCCTTTCCCCTGCAGGGGGAGGCCAGGTTACTTATCCAGCAGGGAGCCTGACCACCAGACAGCTTCAGTGTGGGGCTCCTGCGACATCCAGCAGCAGCAGCGGGAGTCGGACAGCAGACACTCACTTGCGTCCTTTCCCTTGCGGGCTTCACCTTAAAGTGGGGTGGCAGGTTACTTATACAGCAGAGGATGTGACCACCAGGCAGCTCGCGTGTGGGGCTCCTGTGATATCCAGCAACAGCGGGAGCAGGACGCCAAACACCCGCCTGCACCCTTTGCCCTGCAGTTCACAATGCACATATAGAATTTATTTTCATGTAACTCTATTAAAGTAGTTTCACTGTGCAACTCATACAGTCACCCTGATTTATGGGGTAATTCATAGATTTCAGCGCAGAGGCAGCGCAGGCGAGCAGTGCAGAGAGGGATCATGCGCCAGCGTGCGCCAGCCATGTGTGCTAAACAGTAATCTGGCACACCGCGTATTCATGGAATTCCCAAGGCAAAAAGAGCCCTGGCGCAGAGAACATCCTGCAGCACCAGTTACGCCCCCAAGAACGCCCCTCGCGCAAGGAAAAGCCTTCAAAATCCCCAATCCAGCGCAAAGGGCAGCGCTAACTCTGGTCTAGCTAACAGGGCCGCTACACAGCAAACGGGGAGCGGGGAATGTGCATTCCTGGGGTGCGCTGGAATTATCACACGCGGCAGGGCCTGCGCGAGCGAGGTACGTGTATTTGGGGTGTATGCGTTGAGTTTCACGCGCGGTAGGCCCTGTGCGAGCAGGCTATATGTATTTGGGGGGTTCGCGGGGAGTTTCACATGCGGTAGGCCCTGTGTGAGCGGGGCACGTGTATAACTGGGGTTTGCGGGGAGTTGCACACGCGGTAGGCCCTGTGCGAGCAGGGTACGTGTATTACTGGGGTTTGCGGGGAGTTGCACACGCGATAGGCCTTGGCCGAGCGGGGCACGTGTATTACTGGGGTTCGCGGGGAGTTGCACATGCGGTAGGTCCTGTGCGAGCGGGGTACATGTATGACAGTGGTTCGCGTGCAGTTTCACTCGCAGTAGGCCCTGTGTGAGCGGGGCACTTGTATTACTGGGGTTTGCGTGCAGTTTCACATGCGGTGGGCCCTGTGTGAGCGGGCACGTGTATTACTGGGGTTCGCGGGGAGTTGCACACGCGGTAGGCCCTGTGCGAGCGGGGTACGTGTATAACTGGGGTTTGCGGCGAGTTTCACACGCGGTAGGCCCTGTGTGAGCGGGCATGTGTATTACTGGGGTTCGCAGGGAGTTGCACATGCGGTAGGCCATGTGCGAGCAGGGTACGTGTATTACTGGGGTTCGCGGGGAGTTGCACACGCGATAGGCCTTGGCCGAGCGGGGCACGTGTATTGCTGGGGTTCGTGGGGAGTTGCACACGCGGTAGGGCCTGTGCGAGCGGGGTACCTGTATGACGGTGGTTCGCGTGCAGTTTCACAAGCGGTAGGCCCTGTGCGAGCGGGCACGTGTATTATTGGGGTTCGCGGGGAGTTGCACACGCGGTAGGCCCTGTGCGAGCGGGGTACGTGTATAACTGGGGTTTGCGGGGAGTTTCACACGCAGTAGGCCCTGTGTGAGCGGGCATGTGTATTACTGGGGTTCGCAGGGAGTTGCACACACGGTAGGCCATGTGCGAGCAGGGTACGTGTATTACTGGGGTTCGCGGGGAGTTGCACACGCGATAGGCCATGGCCGAGCGGGGCACGTGTATTGCTGGGGTTCGTGGGGAGTTGCACACGCGGTAGGGCCTGTGCGAGCGGGGTACCTGTATGACGGTGGTTCGCGTGCAGTTTCACAAGCGGTAGGCCCTGTGTGAGCAGGGCACGTGTATTACTGGGGTTCCCGTGCAGTTTCACAAGCGGTAGGCCCTGTGCGAGCGGGGTACGTGTATGACGGTGGTTCACGTGCAGTTTCACACGCGGGTGGCCCTGTACAGGCGGGGTACGTGTATCAAGGGGGTTAGTGGGGAGTTTCACACGCGGTAGGCCGTGTGCGAGCAGGCTATGTGTATTTGGGGGGTTCGCAGGGAGTTTCACACGCGGAAGGCCCTGTGTGAGCGGGGCACGTGTATTACTGGGGTTCGCGTGCAGTTTCACACGCGGTAGGCCCTGTGCGAGCGGGGTACGTGTATGACAGTGGTTTGCGTGCAGTTTTACATGCCGTAGGCCCTGTGCGGGCGGAGTACGTGTATCACTGGGGTTCGTGGGGAGTTTAACACATGGTAGGCCCTGTGCGAGCAGGCTACGTGTACTTGGGGGCTTCGCAGGGAGTTTCACACGCGGTAGGCCCTGTGTGAGAGGGGCACGTGTATGACGGTGGTTCGCATGCAGTTTCACATGCGGTAGGCCCTGTGCGGGTGTGGTATGTGGATTTCGGGGGTGCACGGGTAGTCCCACATGTGAATTCGCAGTGTGGGTCCTCCCAGGAGTGCCCTCTACCCCCTCCACGGCCCCTGCAGGCAGCTCACACCACAGGGGACTACCCTGCACCCCTGGTCATGTCCTGCAGGCAGCCCATCCACTAGTGATCACCAACTCATGTCCCCCTGCACCCCCACCCCCCAGCATTGAGGGGCACCTGCCAGCAGGCCCCCACTCATGTCCCCTGCCAGCAGGCCCCCACTCCTGTTCCACTCATGTCCCCCTGCACCCCCACCCCCCAGCAGTGAGGGGCACCTGCCAGCAGGCCCCCACTCATGTCCCCCTGCACCCTCACCCCCCAGCAGTGAGGGGCACCTGCCAGCAGGCCCCCACTCATGTTCCCCTCCACCCCCAGCCCCCAGCAGTGAGGGGCACCTGCCAGCAGGCCCCCACTCAATTTCCCCCTGCACCCCCACCCCCCTGCAGTGAGGGGCACCTGCCAGCAGGCCCCCACTCATGTCCCACTCATGTCCCCCTGCACCCCCATACCCCAGCAGTGAGGGGCACCTGTCAGCAGGCCCCCACTCATGTCCCCCCCTACATGACATGAAGATGCACAATCATGGCCCACTTCCACACCAAAATACCACAGCACACCACCCCATTCTTGAGACGCAATGATTTCCCAATCCACCCCACACTGACATGCCTATCTCAAGACACAAACCAAAAGTCAACTATGTACATCAACACATGTCCATCACACACACACACTGATTGGGATTGATTGCGTAAACCCACATTTTCACATGCATGAAGCCAATGAGCAAATCACACACATGGGAGTAAAATATAAAAATGTATTATGGACAAAAATAAAGCCATGAAATGAAAGCATAAAAAATAGCAAACATGAAATGAAAAGCATGTCCAAAAGATGAGTAAATGAAAAGCATAACCAATCCAAAGAAATCCAAAGGAAAAATAGTCCAAAATCTCCCTCCACCAAAGCAAATCCAAAGGAAACGTAAAAAGAAAAATCCATGAATCCATGTTGAAATCCAAAGAAAAAGTTCAAATTAACCAATTGTCCAACTATGTACAATCCATTGACAACGGTCCATGAGCCCAACGAAAGAAATGAAACCTACCTAAGAAAAAATACTATATACAAATGTGTGGGGCATAGTCCAATCACCCCAAATCAAAGGAAAACAAAAATGAAACCTAACACTAAAAACTATTTACAATGGCAGCGGGCTAGTCCGACAGCTCACTTATCGATGTCCCGGGCCAGGGCATCATTGAACTCCCGCTCAATGTCCGGGAGGCGGTCCTCTTCCATGGCCCCGAGGGTTCGCAGGGATGATGACATGTTTACCTCCAACTCCCTGCGAATTGCCTTGAGGCAATCAGCCCGCCTCAGTGCCCTCCGCATGGAGTTCTCCGCCCTGACCATTGTGAGCCGTGACTCTTCTGCCCGCTGCCACTACGCATCTATGGCGTGGCCCAACCGCTGCCACACGGAAGACACTTGTAATCCTGGGTCCTCCTGCCCTCTGGCTGATGCCTGCCCCTCCGATGTCGATGGCCCCGAGCCATCATGGCTCCCACCTTGTTGCTGCTGCTGCTGTGCCTGTTCCCCTGCTCTTTCTGCCTGCACGTCCTCCTCTGGCTGGGGTGCAGTTGTCGTGGTGGCCACCCCTGCTGGACGTCCGACTCCTGACTGTGGCAGGGATGTGTCCTCCACCAGCCTGGCCGCTGGGTCAGAGGCAGCTCCACAGGGTTCCCAGGTGATACATGGGTGGAAAGATGGCATGGAGGACGACTGGCGCGTAGGGGGTTCAGGTGAGGAGGGGGTCGCAAGAAGGTCCAGCACACGGAGGAATCCAGCACTGGTGACACGTCCCAGTAGGTCAACGCGGTCAAAGAGGCATCCGAGATGACGTGCAGTGTCTTCACGAAAACACTGCAGGTCACCTCGCATGCCCCGTTGACGCAACGCTATCCCAGCCAGGACAGGCTCAACCCGGTCCCGGATAGCCACTTCCGCAGGTAGAGTAAGGCCAGTTGTTGTGCGCTCATCCCCTCCCTGAAAACGGGTCTGGACGTAGGCATCCCTGCTGGTGCCGGAGGATGCAGTCACAGGATTAGGGACAGGATTACACACAGGCACCTCCGCGGCGGCCTGTGCTGCCTCCTGTCCCTGCACTGCACCACTAGCACCAGTGGAATCCCCACCTCCAGACCCCGTGCGTGTCCCTTCCACGGCCTCCTCCTCCTCCACCAAACCCCCCACCAACCTGGATGACTCCGTGCCATCTTCCTCTGTCGGACCCTGTGGGGTCTCAGCTGCCCCTTCTGCTGCCGAGGAGTCCACTTCCAACCTCCGCCTCTTGGACCTACCCTCGGCAGCTGCGGCATGGGAAGCGGCACCAGACTCCTCACTCCCCGACGAGATGACAACACAGGAGGGGAGCTGGGCCTTGCGTCTCCGGCTGGTGGTGCGATCCCTGCCGGTTTGCTCCACAGCACCCTCTCCACCCTCTTCATCAGTAGACGCTGCAGACAGGGAGAGATAGAACAAAGGCATCAGGGCACTGTACAATGGACTGATACACACATGACAGTAGTCCATGAGTGGCAGTGGCAAACTTCAGACATGGCATCACACTCCCCAACACACATGTCATTTCAACTCACACACCTGAGCAAATCAACAGGAATGTTGCACCAGGCAGCACCATCCATACACAAACAACAGCATGAGCAGCCGAAGGTGAGCCTGACGTCACATGCAACACGGGGTGTGCAGAACACATGCACACACGTCACCAGAACTACATGCATGTGTACATCTCCACAAACTGTTGCAGTGATGACATCCCCATCCATGTCACATCTGGCATTCTGCCTTCTACATGTCAGTGTCACATACATCCATGTAGCATCACAGTTGCACACTTGTCACATACACACACATGCACATTTTACACAGTGCAGATACATGCAGCAGGAACCACCATCCATGTGTGACACCACAACCATGCCAACAGACATTCACAGAAATTCTAACATGTGTGCTCCCACACCTGCATTTAGCCAGCATGCTTACCAACACAAACACCATTGATGTGTCTCACACATGAGAGGACTCACATGTGTCAGCCTCACACCCCTGTACATACACATCCATACATGGCCCTACAAAAACACATGTGCAGCATGCACACCACTGTCACACCACAACACGCACAGCGTCCAATCACTATGCATGTACACTTACCGCTCGACTCCAGACGGGTCTGCCTCTCAAGAACCTGGATGTGGAGTGCTGGGCGTATGCGTTCCAGGACCCTCATTTGGTGGTCTGACAGCTGGCCCCGGCGCCTCTTGGCATCCGCTGCCTTCAAGAGGCGCTGGGCCTCGTCGAGGGTCCTGGACCTGAAGTCCTCCCAGCGCTTCTTGACATGTTTGAACTTGCGGACTGCCACCCCCTCCTCGTTGATGGCAGTCACGATGTCCATCCAGATCCTCGTCCGTCCTTCATAGTCGGCGCGCCAACTTCCAAAGAGCGCATCATACTGCCCCAGGACTTGCTCCACCAGGACACCAACTTCCCTGGCACTGAAGCTGGTGGCCCTCTGCCTCTCTGGCTGGGGGTTGCCAGTGGTGTCAGATGGAGTTGTGCCCGACATGGCAACCCCAGAGGTGTGGGTGGGCAACTGGGTCCTGGGGCTGGGCTGTGGAACGATGGTATCCCAGTCGGGAGTCTTCGGTTCCAGCAGGGGTGGTCACAGCAACTGCACCCCTGGCTGACGTGCAGGCATCAAATAGCAGGGCACGGGGGCAGCAGGCAGTCAGGCAGCAGCAGATGGTAGGTTGGAGCGTGCTCGGGGCTCTGGGGGCAGGAAAATGGCCTTCGGGGCAGGAGCGTGGTCTTCCGTGTGTTTACGCGTGGCCAGCTTGATACAGAGTGATTTGGCACGTGAAAAAAGTGCACGTCAGCGTGAAATCCGAGGAAAGGCCCTAAGCACGTAAGCGCATCTGTGACGTTACGCGCGTGCATAGTGAATCAGCACGTGAAGACACAGCACGTATGCAAATTCATTGGGCCAAAGCCCCTTTAGCGCGTAAGCACATCAGTGACGTTACGCGCAAGGGCGTTTCCCTCCACACGGGTGCATGTTCTTCGTACACGTGCAAAAACTGCACGTCCGAGTGTCAGCTTGTGTGATTGGACGAAAGGGCCTTAGCGCCTACGCACGTAAGTGACATTGTACGTGTGGGCCAGTTTAAAAGGTACGTGTAGGACGCCATACTTGTACGTGCTTTTCGTGGAGAGCGAGTGGGTGAATTTTGTACTTCTTGTCGGTTGACACGCTATTACTTCACAGCGTTTCAAGGCGTACTCCCTGTTACCTCTGACAGCGTTCAATATTTTTGTTGTGCCTGTTTCCTCAAACCGCGTTCAATTCTTCTTTTGTACTGTTTCCTCAGACAGCATACAAATCTTCTTTTGGCGGGGGTGTTGCCAACGCGCACACGCGCTTCTTTTTCACTTTCTTTTTCCAGGCATACAGTGAGTCGTGCACGTATTTACCAACTGTGCTTGCCCCATGTGTCGCGTACCCCTTCAGAAGTCATTGCGGGCTGCGTGTATTACGCGTACGCTTATTTTCGTGTTTCTGGGTGCCACAGCATAGTGCGGGTTCATTTTTCCACGCACGTGGTCTACGAGGGATTGCGTGCACATTCATTTTTGTTTTCGGGGTGCCTTTGCGTTGCGTGACCCGTCATCTTCCCCCAGGGGTCACAGTCAGCCTTGCTAGAGCACTAGGGTACGAATTCCATCTAGTACCCTACCCCTTTCACCCCCAATTGCCCAGGACAATAGTTTACTGCTACTCCCATACGCACAACAACATCAGTGCCATGGTTGGGAGACGACCAAGCGGTAAGGGAGGCAAAGGTGGCTGACCTTCAAAAGGTGGGCGTGGAGGGCGCAGTAGGGGACGTGGCCGGGATTTGCAGGGTGACCCTAGACCCCCATGTGTGGAGGACCAATCAGGGACACCCATGCCCCACCCCCCCATGGTTGTGGGAAACGTAGCTGACACCATCCCAGCTCAGCCCTTGTTGGACCGGCCCATTGTGGCACCTGAACCGGCACAGGAAGACTCCCAGGCTGACTTCCAGGTCAGCAAGTCTAAGCCACGTGTGGCGGTGCAAGTTGGTGTCACCAGGCCACGTGGATCTGGGGCAGCAATGTCATCTACTGCCCCAAGTAGGCAGGGTGGGGAGGCTGCAGGGGCAGCTGCAGCTCTATCCACCCCATCTCTGAGTCTCCCAGCCGGGACAGTGTCGGTCCAGGTCCATCAAACCGACGTTGCCCCTGCCAATGTCACCCTGCAGCCAATGCCTGCACCAAGACCTATGGTCATTGTGCCTTCGCACACTCCTAGTACACAGTCCACCGGCCCTTCTGCCCCTACTGACCAGAGCGGTGTAAGCCACTCAGGATCCGCACCACCTTTGAAAAAGAAGAAAAAGGGTGCTCTGGCACTACAGGCTGAGACCCCAGACACGGCTACACACTCTGGCACGTCAAGGAAGCCTAGCTTTAATGACGCCGAACTTGATGCACTTGTGGCCTATGTGTCGGCACATAGCCGCGAAATGGTGGTGACTGCAGGGTGCAAGACCACACCTGGTCAATGTAGGGCACACTGGCAGACCATTGCGGACCACATTAGTGCCCTTGGATTTGTGAGGCGCACAGCTGATGATTGCTACAAGCGGTGGAATGACCTGAAACGCAGAGCAAAGAACAAGCTGGCCTCAAATCATGCCTCTACTCTGGTGACTGGCAGTGGGTCTCCACCAGAGGACAACCAACTCACTGAACATGAGTCTGTTGCTGGAACCTTCGTCACAGAGGAACATATCGAAGGCGTGGGAGACCTACCTGATTACGACGCATTATCCGGTGAGTGCCCATGCATGTGTGTGTAATCCATGTGTATGTTTTTGGGTGACAGGTTCTGATTGAGTGCCAGGTGAGGGTGTGTACTCCAGAGTGGTATGGGTCACCCACGTGCTTCCTCAAATGCTTCCTCAAATACATTCACGTGCTTTGGATTTGGGTATGACAGTTTCCCTTCTGCCCACAGTAGCCAATTAGCATCACATTACTGCAGTTGCCCTTGAACTGTCATCTTGCAACAACATTGTTCAGATTTTTTCAGTGTTCATTCAGGCTGATTGTTTCAAATCTCCCATTTTTGCAAGGCATTTTCAGCCCTAATGCCACATATGTGACATGCTTCTGTCATTGATTACACCACAAATTGGGCCACATTTGTTACCTGGTTATGTGAATAATTAGACCATTCAGGCTGATAGAGTAATGTCCTACTCACATTTATTTTTAGGGCCTGTTTGCATGTGGAACATGATAGTTGTTTCCTGTCATGTTAAAGTGACCAACCATTGATGTGTACATCTGCCTACAATCACAATTAGGATTTTTCATCTTATCATGTCCATCTCACATGGATAGGTGACAGTACTCATTCACTGACATATCGCTGTAGTTGTCTAATGTACCATGGCTATGCTACATGCCATCTGTGTGCTGGCATGTGTCATGTATATGTGTTGGACATGCCACTCACAGGCTAATGTGTGATGCCAGTGCTACCCACCATGCAGCAAGTGTGTTGCTTTTCATCTTGGTGTCCTCAGTGTCTGCTTTTTGCCTCCCCTTCCAACTCATTGACAGTGCATGCATGCCAGGGTTGTAGTCACGTGGGACATGTGTAAATCATGTACAGGATCTCTGTCTTGTCAGGCCTATGTGTGTGCTATGGTGCTCATGCCTGTTTCCATTTGTTGTATTTCATGTTTTTGAAGGTGATGACGCACTTGATGCTGGTGAGGTTGAGGAGATGGTGCAGACTCAGGAGGGATCCCAGCCACGACCAGGCACCAGTGGAGGACGTGGTGTGGTGGTTTGTGAAAACTCTTTGTCACTGCAGACCATACTGTCCAGGGGTGTCTCTGGGTGTGTAAAGACCGGTGGGGGGTCTGTACTTCCTCTCTCTATATGGTAGAGGAGAGGCACAGAGGACCCCAGCCAAGATTCTCAATTATGGTAGCTATGGGCGAGCAATCAAGGCCTAGCTTCTCAGGAGGTGATGCAGGCTGGTTCTTAAGTACAGTGTATCCCCCAAGCCCCCACAAAGGAATGTCCACACACTGTTTTACTGAAAACACAGTCTTTATATAGTTAATATTCAAAGGTTATGTACACTTATCACAATAACGCACTTTGTGCTCAGGAAAATCAATAATGGTAAATATCTACAATTCTAAAGTGGTACCACTAATATTAGACCTCATTAAAGTGTATTCACAGTACTGTTAAAATAGCACACAGACCAATAAGAAGGAAACCAGCAATAGAGAGAGGAGAGATAACAGATGGTTGAAACAATAGGCAGAAGACTGGCCCTTGCTACTGGACACAGTTCTGTGTGGAGATCCCCCCACCTGGGCAACCTGTAAAATAAAGGGATATAACACAAGCCCAGTCCATATATTGTTCAATAGTCTTATTCTCTCCTACAATGTTTTTACCCCCCCAATGTACCTGGTGGAGTCGAGTTCTTCGAAGAGGCGTCGACAGATCCTTCTTGAATGACCCCCTTTAAAGCAGGAGTCACGGATCGTCGAGAGGCGTCGAGAAACTCGGTGTTCGGTGTCGGGGAATCGACGGCCCTTCTTGAATGCCTCCCCTTTCAAGCGGGAGACACGGGGCGTCGAACGTCCGACAACAAACAAGGTAGAACGGCGTCGATGAGGCGGCAGGCTTCGATCCGAGCGGTGCTCGTCGGCGTCGAGACGTCGGCGTCCTGCGAGGAAGAGGCGTGCGGGGCACCTCGGCGACACTAGTTCTGGACCGCAAAGATTGTGAATGACGGTGGCCCAGCAAGGGCGTCGAGTCGCTCGAGTCTTTGGGGTCGTGAGGTGGCGGGAAACCCACCGGCGGATTCTCCTCGGCGCGTTGGTCGTCCTCGACTTTCTCCGGCAGGACAAAAGCGGTCGACGGTGCGGACGAGGGAGTCCTTCGAGTCAAATGTTCTTAGGCAAGGAGCGGACGGCTCCGGTCGTCGGCGGCACGGCGTCAAGTGGTTCCCACGGCTGGGCAACACAACTTCGACGGGCCTCCAGCGGTTGCACAGACCTGCGAACCCTGGTCGACGGCAATGGACTTCAACAGCGTCGATGTCCGGGTGCTTTACTTCGGTCTCCTCGGCAGTCCCCTTCTCCGGTCGGCAGCCTTTCGATGGTCTGGCGTCCAGGGAGCTTCGGCGAAGATTCAGCGGTGCTCGATGGTCCCTCGGAGCACGGGAAGAGGGCGCCTTACCAGGTCCTCTCTCGGGTCAGTCCTCGACGATTTCGACAACCTTCAGTTCCGTCGAAGCAAATGCCACAGCAAGTCTTCTTCTTCCAGCTGGACGTCGAGGATCAGCAAATCCAGTTACTCTTGAGTGGAGACTCAGCTTCTGAATGCTTCTGAACAATTTCCAGTGGTGAGAGGTCCCCAGATATACTATTCTGTCTCTCATCCACACTGCTGGCACACACACAGCAGCCAATCACACAGAAGGGCATTCATGCAGTCAGTCAGCCAATCAGGCACACAGTGCATTCAGGCCACACTCCTCCCTTTCAGACACTCACAACAAGGAATGTGGATTGGGACAAGTACCCAGCCATTCAACACTACACACTGCATTCAGGCCAGTTTCGGGCAGGGCTGTCTCAGTCTTTGTCTCACATGCCAGAAACCAGACAACCACAACAAGAAGTGTATATTGGTCACACACTCCATTCACCCAGGTCCCACCCACAGGAGGTACCCACAACATACAGTCAAAGGGAAGGCTCCAGTTAGTCTAGCTGGGCCTTCACAACAACACCATATATGGAACTTCCACCCAACATCCAGTCAGGGGGAAGGGACAGAGTCAGGGCTTCCCAGGACTTTGGGAAAAACAAGACAACAAGCAATAGAAAGCAAGAGGCCACAGGGGCCATCTTGTTTTCCATCAGGAATCAACTGATCCCAATGGCAGGGCCTGGGTATCCCAAAATGGAGGACACCCAGAGCACCTGTCAAGTTTAGCATGGAGCCGCCACCAGCCCATACCCTGCTCTGTGGGCCACCCACAGGTGCCCAAAAACATACACTAGGGGCACAGGGTTGTACCCCTACCCATGGGTGCCATAAGGGTATCCCATGGGTCTGTTCACCAAACCAAAAGAGAGCTGCACTGCCAGGAGTCCCTCATGGACTCCTGGGCAGAAACCATGACAGAACACACGGTAAAAACAGAAAAAGGACAAGGATTCAGAGGCCCTGTCCCTCAGATGCATTTCCGGCATCACAGTCTGCACCTCCCCAGACCTCTATTCAGGTGCTGAATCGGATGATGAGACTTATGTGCTGTCGCAGGTGAGTGCTTCTGGCAGGGATTCTGTTCTGTCCAACCCACCTGCACCAGGGGTAGAACCCTCTATGGGGATGTCAGTGTTGGTAGGTCCGCCTTTGGCGGTTACGGATGCAGGGTCACACTCCACAACATCTGATCCTGTTCCTGGGCCAGCAGATCAGAGGGGGAATGCAGTCCTGCAGCCTCAGGCAGTGCCAGCACAGCAAGGTGCAGATCGCCTTGCCCCCAAACAGGTGTGGTGCCCGACGACGCAGTGGCCGTGCGCCACCAGGCAATACTGTATGGGAAAACTCCATGTACGGTATGGCAACCCAACAAGCAGCATCAGTTGATATGATGGCTCAGGCAATGGAGAGGGTGGCCACTTCCATTATCCCCCCTGAAAGGCAGATGGAGCAACAACAGCAGGCAACAGACTCCATTTGCCAATCACACAGGGAAGACATGTTGGCGTCCAACAGGGACCGACGGGCGGCACTGAGGACTCGGCGCGAAGCCATATCAATAGAGTCACAGGGCCACAGGGAAGCCCTGAGGGTAGAACTCCATAAAGTCAGGGAGACTCTGCTTGAACTTGAGGCTTCCCGTATTTTTAGGGCAGAACAGCAGCTGGGCAGCTCACACGTTCGCTCTCAGCTGAGCTGCAGGCAACCCTTGAGGAGATCCGGGCATCACGTGAGGCCATGCGTGCAGAAATGCAGGCAACCCGTGAGGTGCTGCATGGGGATCTCCGCACAATCATCCTCCAGAATCAGACCTTCCGGCGGGTTGCAACGTTGTGCAGGACACATGCTGCCACTATGATCCTTCACACTACTGGGGGCGCGTATAGCAGCTGCCCACCAGAGCGGTCAAGTGAGTGAAAGCGTGACTTGAGCACTCCGAATGTGCGCTCCACTATGCCTCGGGTTGCAATATGGGCTGTGTTGTATCTTACCTCGGGTGGTGTGGTGGGGTTCTGAATTGGCGTCATCATGTGGGTGCTCAGAGGGTAGGCACTGTCCCCTGGGGAGGTGATGATGGGTATCATTAGTGGGGTTGTGACATTACTCAGTATCTGACATGCATGCATGTGCAGCGCCATTTATACTCACCAAGCAGCCATGTATCGCCATGCCGCCCAGCTTCTAGGTCCCGGTTTAGGGTTGACATTCTGTAAATGAAACTGTCATGGGTGAGCCCTGGATAGTTGGCATATACTGAGGTGATGATTCCCTTGGCATCACATACTACCTGCACATTGATGGAATGCCAGTGCTTGCGGTTTCTATAGATGTGCTCAGTTGCCCTGGGAGGACGTAGAGCCACATGGGTGCAATCAATGGCACCTAGCACTTTGGGGAAGTGTGCCACCCTGTAAAAATCCTGGACGGCAGCCTGCCTTTCTGCAGGTGTTCTGGGCAGGTATATGTGCCTGCGGACTGATGGGAGTTCAGTCATGATGGCCAACACCTGGTGCAGGCAGCGTGACTGCGTGGCCTGTGACACCCCCCCACTATGGCACTTGTCCGCTGAAATGAACCAGTGGCCAAGAAGTGCAGTACATTGAGCACCTTTTCCAAGGGGCTCAGTGCTTGGGAGCACAGGGTGGATGATGTGAGGTCATCCTCCCACTCACTCACCAGGTCGAGTATTATGTGAGGTGGAAACCTGTACCTCCCATACACCTGGTCATCAGGCATCCCAAAAATGCTGGGCCTGGGTGTAAAAATTCTGGCCCTGACTATCCTCCTCCTCCTGCGGTGTCCCACAACCACTGCTGCGAGGAACGGTATATTCTTCGTAGCATCTGAGCTTGTTTGTTGTTTGCGCGCACTTTTATGCTGCGCCGGTCCGCGTACGCCTGCTTCCTGCTGGCGTACGTGTTTCCGGATTAGCGCGTCTTTTTTGGCTCACGCGTTTGCCCTGTTCGATTCCATGAATATGTGTTGTAGCCGCGTTTGATAACGTGTGCGCCCGCGTGCGCCACGCAGAATTTTAGCGCACATCCCATTATTTACACGCGCACAGACTTCCATGAATTGATGTGCGCGGGTTTCCCTGCGATTTTCGCACTTGCGCTGCGAATCGCACGCTTTCGCGGAAAATTTCAGCGCACAATAATTCCATGAATCGGCCTGTTTGTGTCCTTCAAAAATGTGTTCCTGCACTACTCAACAGTATAACTTGGTCTGTTCTCCAATGTTTCTGTGTGCTGTATGCTTTGTAAGTGGTTATTTGTTTGAATGAAATACTCCAGTATTGTTGACAGAGGTACAAGGAAATGTCTGCTTCTGTAAGCAATATTTCCTGGGCCTGTGCTTTTCTGGGGTGGATATGTCTAATTTTAGTTCTCGTGGTCCCTCATGGTTAAACATAGTTTTAATTTTAAAACATAAATTGTTTACAATCCCCAGACAAAATGAACAATAAGTAAACAAACATGCCGAACATGAAATGTTCATGCCCATCCTTGATTATTCATGGTTAGCCAAACTCTTCACAATCATGGAAAACCGTGATTGGACATGGTACCATAAACATAATGGGCCTCATTACAAGTTTGGCGGCAGCCTTGCCGGTAAAACCGGCAGGCTGCCGCCAAACTTGAAAATTTTTCCGGCCCCTGGCAATAGGGAAATGCAGGGCCATTACAACCCTGGCAGACCCTGTATTTCCCCATTGCCAGGGGCCGGAAACTTTTACTCCCCATTCCCATTGAGCCTGATAGGGCTCAATGGGAATGGGGAGGCCGGTAGCACCGGCACCATTCACAATGGTGCCGGTGCTACCGGCAGTGTCTGCTCGCGGGTGCCGGTACTCCGGCAAACGCGAGCAGAACTCGTAGTTTGCCGGTCCAGTAACAACAGTACTGGCAAGCTTACCGGTACCGTTGTTACCAGACCGGCAAACTTGTAATGAGGCCCAATGATTCCATGGTTTCCCATGGTCTGTTCCTGATCTTTGGTTATAAGTCGTTAAACATGGTTAAAATGATGGCAAAATACGCTTTTTCCATGAACTTATACACAGGGTTTCCTTGCTGCATAAAGTAATTCATATTGGAATCAGCTATATACCACCATTGAAATCAGGAGTAGAAAAAACAAGGTTATCAAATAAAATGGATTTACTAGACTTGCTGATGAAGAATAGAGATAGAGCGAGGAGGCCGGTAAGGGGTTAACGGCGCCGGTAAAGGTGCTGGTGCCGTTAACCCTGTACCCCCCTATTACGAGGTCCCCTAGCGGGACCCGCTCTGGAGGTCTGCCAGACGTCCTTTGCGGGTCCCGTGAGGGAACAAGCATGTTAACAACGGGCCCGTTATTAACGGGCCTGTTGTTAGCATCATCCCCGTTCTGATTGAGCCCTATGGGGCTCAAATGGGAATGGGGATTATATTTACTGGGTCCATGGAATGGGCAATTACCGGGTCCGCCAAGGTCGGCATGACCCGGTAATTGCCCATTCCATGGACCCGGTAAAAATTCATTACCGGCGGCAGCCGTGCCCTTAATAAAGGCACGGCTACCGCCAGGGTCCTAATGAGGCCCCAAGACACAAAGACTCTGCGCTGGAAATCATTATCAGAAATCTTTCCACAAGGAAATCTCAAATAATTCACAGGTTGGTGCATGCTTTTCGCTATTAAAAACAGAATGCTAATAATTTTAAATTGAAAGGTGGAGCCAACAAGCATTAACAGTACTTTGTTTTCGAACGATTAAGGCGCATATTAGATTATGTGGTGGTCTCTGTGGAATATTGGAGATGGTGTAGCAAGCCAACTATCCAACCACAACCATTTTCCCCAGCAGATAAAAGTGGTCTTGCCTCAGTTTAAAAGAAAGACATGACGGCTTAGGAGGGAAAAGAAGTTCTTCCTCTGAATGCACAGGTGAAACAAAGCCTCCGTGGAGAAGATCAGGCAAAAGTACAAATGATGTATTTGTTATTCAGTGTGATACAGTTACTAAAAACAATGTCATACAACATAAAGTCAACGGAATAAAAATAAACATTTTAAAAACTTGGTTACATGCTTTCATGTTTAAGATAAAATTACATACAACAATAGCATTCATAAACATGTCTTACTCTTTAAAAGGTTTAGATCATACTTCATACGTCAAGTAAAACCGTCAATACACATAAGAAAAGCTCCTTTTCCATAAACAGCCTAAAGTGATTTGCATGTAAACTTACATAATTATTTGTAATAACACTGCTAGATGGACCATGCTCAGATAATTAAAGTGCAAGTGCAATAGGTCTCACTAGTTATATGCGTTCACCTAAAATGTCAAAAATCTCTTGTAGGAATGACACCAATGCCAAAGAAATGGACAGTTGATTCGTATGCATACATCAGGCCCAGAACTGTTCTCTTAATAGGACTTTGCCTGAATAAACTAGGGAACTGGCCAATCCTTTTGCAGTTTCTACCTCTCCTGTTCCCTCCCAGGCCCTCTGTACGGCTCTGGCTTCTTACTTCTCTGCTAAAATGCTGGGTATCCTTTTCTCTATCTCCTCTTCCTCTCCCCCTTCATCTCTCGGCCCCCCTTTGGCCATCTCTCCCCCTACTCCTCCTTTCTCCTCTTTCTCTCTGACAACGCCTGACAAGATTTCTAGACAAGTCCAATCTATGAAAGTGTTGTCCAAACAGGTGCTCCCCTGCTCCTCCAGAACTACCAAGGACTATATTGACACCCTCTCTCCATCCTTGGCCAATTTCTATAATCACTCATTCTTTTGCCACTGGAACCTTCCCCTCTCCCCTTAAGCACTCCCTTGTGCACCCCCTCCTCAATAAACTTCTGAGCCTACCTGCCCGGTAAACTATGACCCAATCTCACCCCTTTCCTGGGCAAACTCTTGAAAGAGCTGCCCATCTCCTAGCCTACTCTACATGCTGAATCTGTTGATTGTCTCCATGACCATCAGTCTGGCTTCAGAGCTGCCTGAGGCAAGGAAACTGCTCTCCTGAAAACCTGCGAAGATCTGCTCTCTAACGTTGATTCCAGTACTCCTTCTGTCCTCATCCTCCTTGATCTTTCCTCTGCTTTCGACATGGTCAACCACGACATCCTGATCAAACAAACAAACAAACAAAAAATCGACTCTGTGAGAACCTGGGCATCATGAATCAGGCCCTAAAGTGGTTGACCTCCTCTCTCTTGGACCAATCCCTCCCAGGACCAACTTTGTCCCTTTCTCTCTGCCATCTCTATCTATACCTGTGGCATTCCCCAGGGCTCTATACTCTCACCCTGGTTTTTCAACCTCTACTTTGCTCCTTTGGACCACCTGATATCTTCCTTCTCCTCTAACTTTCAGTGTTATGCGGATGACACTCAGCTTTCCTTTAGGCTCCCCTAAGCCTCCTCTCCTCTCTCGCTCTTTACTGTCTATCTGCGATTCAGGATTAATGCGCCTCCAATGATCTCTGCCTTAATGCCAGTAAGACAGAGATCTTTCTCATTGGGACCGTGCCCCTGCTTTTCCTCTTTCACTCGGTCTGCCCGCCTTGGGCCCTCTTCCCTCGCCTTCCTGCGAGGCAAAAAATCCTTGGTGTCATGTTTGACTCCACTCTCTCTTTCTCTCCTCACATCTCGGACATCGCCAAGAAGTCCCACTACCAGCTTGACCTCCTCAAAGGGACTCTTCCATTTCTCAATTTCCCCGAGAAGCTCAATGTATCCAGAGCCCTTGCTTTCTCTAGGTTGGACTACTGCAACAGCCTCTTCAACAATGTGCCTTCCTCTACTCTCCATCCTCTGCAACTAATCCAGATCAGGACCCCAAGACTTATCCTTGGCCTCAAGCCCAGGGACCATATCTTTCCAGCCCTGAAATCTCTCCACTGGCTCCCTGTGGCTGCAAAGATTAAGTTCAAGACCCTTTGCATTGTCCACAAGGCTTTCTGGGACTGGGGCCCGCATTACATCCAACCCTATGTTCAAGATACCTTACTTCTTAAGCTCTTCGGTCAGCTTCCTCCAACTCTCTAAAGATTAAATGCTTCTCCAAGCAGAAAGTGGATGTAGATCTCTCTCCTCTGCAGGTGCCTCCCTCTGGAATGGCCTCCATCCCCTCTCAAACTTGAGCCGGACCACCTGAAGTTTCCAAAAGCAGCTCAATATTTTCCTCTTCCTCTGCTTTCTCTCTCTCCCTCCGCTGCTGACCTACCTGGCGTACCTTTCTGATGTGCCATCTAGTTGCTTGGCTACCCTCAGAGTCTCACAGGGTACCAGGCTCTTTCTTGATCAGTCACCCTTGCACTGCCTCCGGGCCAACCACGCACTTAGGGTCTGTAACTGTAACCCTATTGTCCCTTGTTCTCCTTGTACTACCCAGAGCTGCGCTGCCCTAGCTGCACTCATTCAGAGCATTGCTGCCCTGCTTTCCCCTATCCGCTCCCTTGCACTGCCCCCTTCCTTTCCCCATTCACTTCTCGTTCTCGCACTTGCACGATCTGAATGACGCAAGGCCTAGTAAGATCGGTTGACTTGTCCTCCCTCTGTGTCTCTCCCTTGTCTTGTCGTGCCTAGAAACACTTGTGTCCAGGTGCGTTATAAATGGCTTTTCATATCATTCCTCTAGGTCTTCACTCTCGATTACCACATGTTTTAAATTTTCTTGTATACTTCTTTGACAAAGTCTACATGTTTTCTTTGACTATACAAACGTCCTAATTGGGCCGATATATTCCAAGGTGTTCAAAACACTAACAGGCCGATTCATGGAATTAATGTGCGCCGAAAATTTCGGCGCAAGTGTGCGAAAACGTGCGATTCGCAGTGAAAGAGCGAAAATCGCAGTGCAAGTGTGAAAATTGCAGGGAAACCAGCGCACATCGATTCATGGAAGTCCATGCGCGAGAAAAATATTGGATGTGCGATGAAAAAGTGCGCTGCGCACACCGGCGCACATGTCATCTAACGGTGTGCGCCACGGCCACAGCGAAATCGCACATAGCGCGGCGCACATAACAAAAGTAGGCAGAACACGGGGCGTGACACGCGGAATGGGGAACAACTCGTGAAAATATGGGTGTCACGGGGAAGTACAGAAGGCAAGTGCACAGAACGCCCATACGCTCGCCCACAACACGTATTCATGGAATCGAATAGGGCAAACCAGCGCACGGGCAAAGACGTGCACAGGCCCATACACGTCCGCCACACGAAAGCAGGCGGTAGCGTCCCTGCGCATGAAAAAAATGTGTGCCAAAATAGGCGCTAACAAAAAACACGTATACACAGCTCTGATGAAAGTCCCATACTGTGGACCTCTAGGTCAAATGACGTGCAAAGGGGTACGCGACAAACACGGACACCCGCTCTGTGAATAATAGCATGTGCGTGTATTTCGTGGGTGCGTGGGAAGTTTTACACGCGATGGGGCCTGGGGGAGCGGGGTACGTGTATTTCAGGGGCTCGCGGGAAGTTTAACACGAGATCGGGCCTGGGGGAGCGGGGTACGTATATTTCAGGGGCTCGCGGGAAGTTTAACACGCAATCAGGCCTGGGGGAGTGGGGTACGTGTATTTCAGGGGCTCACGGGTGGCTTTACACGCGATTGGGTCTGGGAGAGCGGGGTACGTGTATTTCAGGGGCTCGCGGGAAGTTTTACACGCGATTGGCCTGGGTATGTGTATTTCAGGGGTGCGCGCAAAGTTTTACACGCGATTGGCCTGGGTACGTGTATTTCAGGGGTGCGCAAGAAGTTTTACACGCGATTGGCCTGGGGGAGCGGGTACGTGTATTTCAGGGGCTCGCGGGTGGTTTTACGCGCGATCGGGCCTGGGGGAGCGGGGTACGTGTTTTTCAGGGACTCGCGGGTGGTTTTACATGCGATCGGGCCTGGGGGAGCGGGGTACGTGTATTTCAGGGGTGCGCAGGCGTTTTCACACGCGTTCGGGCCTGGTGGAGGGGGTACATGTAATTTCAGGGGCTGGCGGAGCAGGGTACCATTCACCGTCTGCCTTGCGTGTAGAAGAACGCGTAGCCAACACCCACCAGTAATAGCGTGTGAACCCCAATGCCTGCAAAACACACGCACCGCACCCCACGAAAAGCACGTACAGAGCAATGGAAATCCACGTGGGATCTTCAAGCCCTGCCAGGGCAACGCCCGTGCGCGATACGTCACAGACGCACTTACGCGCTGAGGGCCTTTCGTCCAATGGAATCGCGTATGCGTGCTGACGTGCTTACGTGCTAAGGGCCTTTCCTCGAATTACATGCTGACGTGCAGAATTTTCACGTGCCAAATCACCCGTATCAAGCTGGCCACGCGTAAGCACACAGAAGACCACGCTCCTGCCCAAAAGGCCGAATTAATGCCTCCCAGAGCCCCGAGCAGCCTCCCACGAGCCATCTGCTGCTGCCTGCCTGCCTGCCTGCCTGCCTGCCTGCTGCCACCGTGCCCTGCCATTTGGTGCCTGCACATCAGCCATCTTCAGGGGTCCAGTTGTTGTGTCCACCCCTGCTGGAACAGAAGACTCCCGACTGGGATACCATCGCTCCACAGCCCAGCCCCAGGACCCAGTTGCCCACCCACGCCTGCCTCGGGGGTCGCCATGTCGGGGCAAACACCATCCGAGACCACTGGCGACCCCCAGCCAGAGGGGCAGAGGGCCACCAGCTTCAGTCAGAAGGAAGTTGGTGTCCTGGTGGAGCATGTCCTGGGGCATTATGATGCCCTCTTCGGATCATCACGCGCCGACAAGGAAGGACGGGACAGGATCTGGACAGACATCGTGACTGCCATCAACGCGGAGGCGGTGGCAGTCCAACTATTCCATCATGTCAAGAAGCGCTGGGAGGACTTCAGGTCCAGGACCCTCAACAAGGCCCGGCGCCTCTTGAAGGCAGCGGATGCTAAGGGGCGCCGGGGCCACTTGTCGGAAGATCAGATGAGGGTCCTGGAACGCATATCCCCAGCGCTCCACGTCCAGGTCCTTGAGAGGCAGACCCGTCTGGAGTCGAGCAGTAAGTGGCCAAGCATTTCTGTGTGAGACAGGGCATGTTGCAGTGTGCTGGTTGTATGATACTTGCCTGTATGTGTGACATAGGCAATGTACGTGTGTGTGTGTGCAGGGACATCATGGTCATGCATGTGAGACCAGTAATGTGTGAAGCACACGGTTGGTGTATGTGTTTAAATGCTACATGGGGAGCCCAAAGCGGAATGGACACATGAAAGCATGCCAGTCTCTGTTCCTGGACATGGGTGGGGGTGAGGGATGGGTGATGATGCCATGTACATGTATGGTGTCCATGTCTGTGTGTCTGACCTGCGTGTCTGTGACTTGTCAATGTCATGGATGCATGACACATGTCTGTGTCAATGTTCTGATTCACTGATGCAGCCTAGCTATCGTTGCATCCACTGTGTCTGGGGTGTACGAGTCCAGATGGATGAAAGTACAGTGAAGCGTGTGAATGTGATAGGCATGACCCATGATGCATGTGAGTTCAAAAACAACATTGTATGTTTCAAGAGTCCCTTAGACATGTTTGCTTATGTCCATAGCATGCGCCATGCCTGTTACTGCATGTGTTTTGCCTGCACTGACCCATGTGTTGTGGAGGGACATGATGGAAGTGATCTTTGACAGTGCCACTCATCTGCTATTGCTTCCTGTCTAGGGGACCATTGTACAGTACCCTGATGCTTGTGTTCTATGTCTCCCTCTACACAGCGCAAAGTGAAGAAGAGGGCGGAGACAGCGCTGTGGAGCAAAGCGGCGGGGATGCCCCCATGGCTGCAGCGGAAGGGGCGGGTGAGCCCCCACAGGGGCTTGCAACGGCGGAAGACGGTGTGGAGCCATCCAGGTTGGTGGTTTCCACAGAGGAGGAGGAGGCCGCTACTGAGCCGCACATGGGGCCTGGTGGGGGCATCCCTGCTGGTGCAAGTGGTGCAGTCCAGGGCAGGGGCAGGAGGCAGCACAGGTCGCCGTGGAGGTGCCTGTGCATGTCACTGTCCCTGACACTGTGACTGCACCACCATGCACCAGCAGGGATGCCCCATCCCAGGCCCGTCCGCAGGTAGGGGGGATGTCCATGTCATCTGACTCCCCTCCACCTGCAGACGAGGGGACCCCTGGCCGTATGGAGAAGGTCCTGATTGGTGTTGCGTTGCGCACGGGTGTCATTCGTGATGAGGGCGTGCTTCCCGGGGGGAGCACGCACGTCATCACGAAGAGCACCATGCCAACGTGGCCCAGTTGGGAGCGGTCGTGGTCGGGGGTCTCGAACATTTCTTGGGCACTCTGGCGACCCTCTCCTCCTCTGTGGAAGCTATGCACCAGTCGTTCTCCATGCCGTCTTCCGACCCAGATGCCACCACGGCCCCCTGTGGACCTGCCCCGACCAATGCAGCCACCTCGGTGGGGATCCCATCCCTACCACAGTCGGTAGTCGGAGGTCCAGCAGGGGTGGACACACCAGCAACTGGACCCCAGCAGATGGAGGATGTGACGGCATCATCGGGCAGGGCACGTGCACGACGGCGTCGGTGGATTCCATCAGCCTGGATGCCATCGTGCTGGCACAGGCAGTTGCGTCGGAGGCAGCGACAGCTTCGACGTGGGAGGCATCATGGCTCGGGGCCATCAACATCAGGGGTGCAGGCATCGGCCGGAGGGCAGGAGAACCCTGGAATGTGAGTGGCTTCCGTGTGGGAGCGGTTGGGCCAGCAGATAGGTGCAGAGCGGCAGCGGGCAGAGGAGGAACGGCTCACAATGGTCAGGGTGGAGAACTCCATGCGGAGGGCACTGAGGCGGGCTGAGTGCCTCAAGGGTCTTCGCAGGGAGTTGGAGCTGGACACTGCATTATCCCTGCGAGACCTCGGGGCCAGGGAACATGCCCGCCTCCAAGCCATTGAACAGGAGTTCGATGATGCCCTGGCCCATGACAACAACCAGTGAGCCGTCGGACTAGCCCGCTGCCCTTGTAAATAGTTATGTAGTTAGTGTTAGGTTTCCTTTGCTTTTTTATTTATTTTGGACCTTTTGGACAATGGAGCACATTTTTGTATATAGTTTTTTTATTAGGTAGTATTTTTAGATAGGTTTGATTTCTTCAGTTGGGATCATGGACCCTGGATTGTTTATCTGTATATAGTTGACTGTTGGATTTTAGTTTTTTTTTTTGGATTTACCCATGGAGCAATGGTTTTCGGTTTTGTTTTTCCCTTGGATTTACTTTTTTGAACTTTGACTTTGGACACCTTTCCTTTGGATTATGATTTGTGGTTTTTCATTATTTTACAGACATGCTGCTTTTGGTTTTTGATTCCCATTGTCGTTTGTTTATTTTTAATTCCATTTATGTTGCTTTTAATACATTTTTTTCATCAAACTTCAATGTGTAGTATCATCTCATTGGTTTCATGCATATCATGATATGGGTTTTGACATTCACTTACACACATTGTGTGTATGTGAGGGACATGTGTTCATTTACATACTTGCTATTGGGGTTGTATCATCTAATTGGCATTTCTAAGTGGGTGGATGCAATACTTGGGTGGGTGTTTGGCATGTGGAGGCTGCCCATAAGGGCCAGGGATCTAGATTGTGATGACGTGTTGGCTGGGGGACATGTGTCAGGGCCTGCTGGCAGGTGCCCCGCAATGCTGGGGGTGGGGGTGCAGGGGGACATGAGTGGGACATGAGTGGGGGCCTGCTGGCAGGTGCCCTGCAATGCTGTGGGGTGGGGGTGCAGGGGGACATGAGTGGGACATGAGTGGGGGCCTGCTGGCAGGTGCCCCGCAATGTTGGGGCGTGGGGGTGCAAGGAGACATGAGTTGGTGATCAGTAGTGCAAGGAGACATGTGCCTTTGCTGGGGGGCATGCCCATGTTGAGTGGGCTGCCTGCGGGACATGACCAGGGATCCAGGGTAGTCCCCTGTGGTGTGGGCTGCCTGCAGGGGCCGTGGAGCGTGTACAGGGAACACCTGGGAAGACCCACACTGCCAAATCACATATAGGACTCCCCGGCACCCCCGAAATACACGTATCCTGCTGAAATCGCGTGTGAAACTTCCCGCGCACCCCAGTAATACACGTACCCTGCTGAAATCGCATGTGAAACTTCTCGCGCACCCCTGAAATACACAGACCCAGGGCAATCGCGTGTGAAAACACCCGTGCACCCCTGAAATACATGTACCCAGGCAAATCGCGTGTGAAAACACCCGCGCACCCCTGAAATACACGTACCCAGGCCAGTTGCATGTGAAAACACACGCACACCCCTGAAATACACGTACCCAGCCCAGTCGCGTGTGAAAACACACGCGCACCCCTGAAATACATGTACCCAGGCCAATCACGTGTAGAACTTCCCGCGCACCCATGGAATACACGTACACTGCTCCCCCAGGCCCGATCGCGTGTGAAGATTCCCGCGCACCCCTTAAATACACATACCCAGTCCAATCGCATGTGAAACTTCCCGCGCACCCCTGGAATACACGTACACCGCTCCCCCAGGCCCGATCGTGTGTAAGACTTCCCGCACACCCCTGAAATACACGTATCCAGGCCAATCGCGTGTGAAAACACCCGTGCACCCCTGAAATACACATACCCAGGCCAATCGCGTGTAGAACTTCCCGCGCACCCCTGGAATACACGTACACCGCTCCGCCAGGCCTAATCGCGTGTAAAACTTCCCGCGCACCCCTGAAATACACGTACCCAGCCCAATTGCGTGTAACACTTCCCGCGCACCCCTGAAATACACGTACCCAGGCCAATCGCGTCTGTAACTTCACGCAAACCCCAGTTATACACATACCCGCTCGCACAGGCCCTTTCGCATGTGGAAGTTACTGCGAAACCCGTAATACACGTTCCCCGCTTACCGTTTGCTGTTTGGCAGTCCGGTAAACTGGTTTTGGGTTGTCGAAGACCTTTGCGCTGGATTGGGGATTTTGATGCCTTTTCCTTGCGCAAGGGCGTTCTTGGGGGCGTAACTGGCGCTGCTGCAGGGTCGCTGCGCCACTCTGCGCCATGGCTGGTTTTGGAGGCTAAAATCCATGAATACGCTGTGCGCTGAAATGGATTTTATCGCACGCGGCTGGCGCAGTCTATCGCACGGGAACACTGTGCGCCAGCCGCCTGTGCCACTTTTGTGCGAATTTCCAAGAATTACCCTGTAAATCTGAACGATAACAGCCAATTCCTATACACAAGACACAGAAACCTTTTCAAATAGGCCATTGACTCCATTCATATAGGAGGATATTAATTGTATTATATTAACCGGGTGTATTTGCTCATTATAGCCTCATGTTCAATAATATCCCACTGCTTTATTTTTTGTTTCACCTGATTGTAGTTTTCAACTAGGTTACTATCACTAACATTAACAACTCTAAGATGGTTTTCGCATGATCTAATGAAGGCTTGAATTCTCGGCTCCCTATTTTTACTTAACATGTCCCACAATTTCCTGTATAGGTTATTAAGCTTACCTGGTGATGAGCTTATTTTGTAATTTACATTTAGTTTGTTCCATATAACAGTGGACCTTAATGTTCTCCGCCCAAATTATAGGTAACAAGGGAGGCAACTGTTGGACTGATTGCCAAACGTTCCTCTCTAGCCTTGGTAGCCATTTTCAATTTTCCATTTCAATTATTTCTAGGCCATATAGTATTGCAGGCATAGCTTTCACTTTATAGTATTCTTACAGTGGCTGCATGGTGTACTTGCAATACTCCCCCAATATAATCTTCATTTTGGCTGTGGAAACCTCCTCTTTTGCTGTTAATGTACTTATGTATTCAGTATACTTATTGCCAAGACTAACTTTGTATACAAACCCTATACTAAAAAAAATCACAATAGAATACTAATAGTTTTTTTATTCCATTATTTAGATCATGTAAAATGTGCATAATATCCAAGTACTATTTAACCATATAATAAATAAAATGTACATCATTGCCTCCCACAAAAACCTTCCTCAAAACCACAAGTTCATTAAAAATCCTATGATTCCCATACACTCTTCCATATTGAGTACGTAATTTTACCAAACTTGCACAACTAGTCAGCAAATGCTGAATAGATTCCACCAGGGTTTCTCAACACCATCTGCATAATTGTTCACTTTGCGGTATCGCATTGTTGCTCCTATAATTTCAAGCGAGTTAGCAATGTTAAACTTAATCCTGAGATATTGACATTAGTCACTATTTTAACCAATACATTCTCTTTGTCCTTGGCTGACAATACATTTTTCTCAGATTTCTTAAGGGAAGTCTCAGAGAGGCCTAACGAGCTAGAGCCTAGGAGTGGGCATCAAACGGAACACATGGAATACATCGTGCCACGACAACCAGTACACCCACAATCTTGTCTTGTCTATTAAGTGGAATAAACCTGAGCAGTAATTTTATCTTCATCTATCTCCACTAGTTTGGCATAACACATGATATATTTTATATCACAATTCTTGGCAGCCCCATCAGTTTGAATTCCAAGCGTATAAAACCCAAAGGCAATGTCTTCGGCAATCTAATCAGCGATCTTAAAATCTTGCCCTCCGACATTTCCAACACATTATGATATTTATAAACCCATATCTATGCACCTTACAGCAGGCCAGAGACAATTATTTCCCATACATTAGTAAGTCTGCTCTAACAGAGAACTCTTGTTTTCCAATTAATTTACTAATAGCTTGAACCTGTTGCATGGTTTTCTCCTTCACATAATCCAAGTGATTGTCCCATGTAAGCTTCTCATCCACAAGCACCCCTAAATATTTATAAGAGGACACTTGCTCTAACATTTTCAAAATAAGCTTCCACTTGAATTTATGAGAAGACATAAATCCAGCTACAAAGGCCATCACTTTAGTTTTTTCAGTATTTATAATTAGTCCATTATACCGTGCAAATTGACCCAATGCCATAAACTGAGTTTCCAAACCCTTTGGAGTGTGGTCCAGAATTAGCAGGTCATCCCTGTGACCCAACCACTCCCATTTTAAACTTCCGTATTTGATCTGACAAGCTTACGCAGAACATATAACGCTATCAAGGTCAGCCAGCTGGAGGTTGAATAGGGTTGGTGTGATCCCTTCCTCACACCTCTCTTAGTAGGAATCGTCTCTGTAGCTTGTCCTAGGCCATCACCTGTGCTCTCACCCTAGAGTGAGAATATAGCAGCAAAATCATAGGCAGCAGCCAAGGAGGGAACATTCCATGCCACCAGTTTACCAAACAATCAGTTCCTGACAATGATCTCAAAAGCAGTGGAGAAATCTATAAAAGCACAATATACAGGCGAGTCCCACCTAAACTATGACTATTCCACTAATGTCACCAGCGTGATTAAGTTATGCACCATGCTAGTCCATTTCCAAAACCCTGTTGGATTTGGGGGCAAAAAGTTTTTTCTCATCTATCCACTGTTTCAATTCATCTAGAAAGACAGGGGAAAAGATTTTGGGCTGGGATGTCTAACATACCCAATAAACGATAGTTCCCCGGGTCTTTCCAACTACCCTTTTTGCAAACGGGCAAAATATTGCTATCCTTCCATGAAGTAGGTACCACCCCTACTTTAACAATATAATCCAACAGCAGCCTAAATGCTATAGCCCATTTCATCGGATTTTGCTTTATATGACCATTGCAAGACCCATCAGGCCCTGCTGCCCTAGAGGAGATCACGCTAGCCACTACCTTTACAAGACCAGCTGTGTCCATCTTGCAATTCCAATACCCAGATTAGTGTGGCTGCAAGGTCTCAGTTTCCAGATCACCACCAAGTGTTTACTCGACAAAGGATACCCAATGCTTCCCAAGGACGCTAATAATAGGTACACTCCTCTTCTTTGACCCATTAATTAGGAACCATAGCCCTTTCATATCCTTCTGCCTAACTGTCCAAGCCATTTGTCTCTAAACATCATTCACTTTTTCTTGTCTATAAAGTCTAAGCCAGTTCTTATATTCCCTTTTGACTTTTTTAAAGTCATCCACAATGTTAAAATAATCCTGGTCAAAATATGAAAGATTGGGGGTACTTTTGATATAATGCCTCATTAGACTTTTGGCAGTCTAGATTTCATCATCAAATCTGCAGTTTTTCCTTATCTTTCTATTTCAGGGTTCTTCGCGACATGCTGTTCTCACCCACACCATTCACATAAAAAAATGTAAAAAAAAATGATATCACACATCTTTTTTTTTATTTTTTATTTTATATGATTTATTACAAACCTTTAAAATGTAATTACATCATCAAATCCAATCAACATAACATACAAAATGTCCATTCAACAGATTGTTGCATTTCTGCTCCACAGTTTTTTAGGCCATTTACTTAGGCAATCTCCTTTTCAAAGTTATTTAATTTCCTTTCCAAGATGTCTATATAGAAAGTAGGGGCAAAAGTTAGTTTTCTTTCTGTCTCATCAAACAAAATTTACCACCAATCATCAGCATTTAAAAAAGGTCTTTTTGTAATCAAATCTCCCAGACATCTTGTTTGTTCCTTTCTGAGGGCTATGCATAACAGAGTAAGATGTTTTAAAGTCTCCTCACATAGCCCACAGAATCTACAGATCTTTGTAATGTTTTTATTTTTCTGCCATAAGCCTTTTCGCTCTTGTGTCTTAAATAGGTTCAATTTAAATTTAAAGTACAAATCTCGTCGCCTAGATTCTGGAAATAATTTTAGGAATTTCTTGTATGCTCGTTTTCCGTGTGGTACATTTGCCATCAGTTTGTGAGTTCTTCTTTTATCTTCTGTAGCGATCCAGTCACTTCTCCATAGGTATTCTTTCACCAAGTTTGGGTTAGTGTGTAAAGTTTCAAGATCAGTGTCAAGATTCTTCAAAATATCACACATCATGTCAGATCACGTCACACTCATTCTCGACTTCAGAAACATCCAAAATCTCAATGAATTGCTTCAAAGCTGTATTAGCTTGATGATTAGCACAATCCAAGTTTTTAGAGTTCCATTTAATCCAATTATTACCATTAGAAACCTGGATATCACCACACATTACATGTTTCCCATCATAAATTCTATATTCATCAATACGCAAAGTGGCATATGGCCACTTTCTTATTTATATAAGATCCCCATATCTTTTACAAGCCTCAAAGCAGCTTGGAAAACAAAGATATAATCAATGATACTTACACTCTTACCACAGATTCCAGTTTAAGATTTGTGTTCATCCCCCCTACAGTGACCATTTAACATAATGTAATTACTTAAGTATAGGGCCTAGTTGGAGAGCTCTCTACTCCTAGGTGACGATATGATATTATTGGTAAAACAATGCAATACATCCAAAATGTTCTAATTAAAGTCACCAGCCACCACTATAGGGGCACTATACCCCATTGCAGCTAGTAGTCTCAACATCATTCTTAAGTTGGTCTCATGATGGACAGCATTAGGCGGGTCAAATACATTTATTACAACAAGTACATTATCATTTTTCCCCAATGGAAACCTCTCCCACTATTGGGTTTCAGAGAGCCTTTAGAGTGTTGTTAATATTCCAGGGATGTCACACCAATATAAGCACGCCCACCTTTAGGTCTTCCTTTGTGGCCATAGTGTCCACCAATTGAATAGTGGAATGACCATCCAGCTCCATCAGTGCGACCAACCATGTTTCCTGTAACACTAATATCCCAAATAAATCCATGTTTTCAAACAAACCCCCCTTGTTTGAGAGGTGAGAAAAACCTCTTGTGTTTCAAGATACCAATAAAGCTAATCCGTCAGGGTTTCTTCACAAAATGGGTCCGGAACACCTTAGGGAGCCATTGCTAGTATCCACCCTACTTTCTGGCTCTTATAGTGTCACCAAGTGCATCATATCTACAGAGCATTGGAGAACTACGAAATCTGTTTCTGTTCTCAAATTGCTTCTGGGTCTCTATTTTCCTTCCCCTCTCTTGGAACCCAACCCTGGAGACTGGAAACCAGACATTGTATATAATATTTGTGGATTTAAGGCCATGTTTGATAGTGTACATCGGTTAGACTCTGGGAGAAGCTTAATAAAGGGGATTGTCCTCCATGGCTCATTAATATACTGAAGGGCCTACACCAATATACAAAGGTGGCGGTAAGGCTCACAGATAATACCATGGTCACGGATATGGTAGAGCTACAGAAAGGCAGGAAACAGGCTTGTACTCTGGCTCCGACTTTGTATAACCTCTATATGTCGGATCTGCTGCATTGGTTAAACCCAGAGGTAGGGTGCTGTCCAAGTTTAGGGGGTCACCCTTTGCCATGTTTACTTTACGCAGATGGTCTTATCCTCCTAAACCACATTTTCTGGGGGTAAAGGCCATGTTCACGGCATTATGTAACTATGCGACACAGAATAAATTAACTATAAACATGGGGAAGACCAAAGTCTTCATAGTGTTTGAAGAACAATTCAAAATCCCTACCTTTAGTTGTTCACTTGAAAATATACAATATGTGGACTCTTACCCATACCTGGGCCTGGACATAAGTAGTAACAAAACATATTTGCAAATAGTGGAGGCAAAAAAGATTAAAGCTGAAGGATGACCCAGCTAATTTTAAAATGTGCTAGGGGCACAGCCGGGTTCTCCTTGGAGGGTATAATAATGCTTTACAAGCAAAGTTTTTGCCCTATGGTGCTCTATGGACTGGAGGCCCTAGCAATGGCTGATTTAACATGGTTAGATACAGTGGAGGGTAGTTCTTGGAAACAAGTGTTGGGGTTCAAGGCCTCGGCATCCATTCAGTACATCAGACTTGAATTTTATTTCATCTGATATCATTTAAAGGGGAACTATTGAGAAAAGGTGGCCTATTATACATGAAAATCCACGCAAATCCCAGATGTCAATTACTTAGGCTATCCGCGGCCCCAGGACATGGAAAAGATAGTTTGTGAAATTTGGTTAATAACTTCTTTTGCCTTGTGGGATGGCATCCTGATTTCACAAGGGGCTCATCCTACGAAACTCTGAAAAGGGTTTTTTTCAAGAAAAGTCAAGCAATGGGACTGGGTTGCCAATTACACTCACGTGGAGGCCTTGCGTAGTCACGTATTTATGGCAGGGGTCGTGTATAGCTATTTGCAGCCTAAACTATACCTCAGACAATGTCCAGGTGTGAAGGTGCGTTCATTTAGACTGAGGTTGAGGACAAATCAGTTGCAAATACTAACATTAACAGGTCTGCAGCTGGGTCTCCTACAAAAAGATAGACATTGTCAAATGTGTAAGATCCCCGAACATCATGAGACCACAAAGCATATTCTTACAGAATGCACAACATTGGGCTCCAAATATATCATATTGCTAGGCGCTTTTCTATATAATTGTGAATCCAGTAAGAGTGACGATTTCTGTCCTTATTGTCTGAATACGGATAACCAAAAGGTGCATATTGCTATGCATCAGTTGTGGGCAATAATTAAAAAACGCCTAGATAGCTTTGTTAGGGGAATCAGCTAGACAGTCATTGGGCCTCATTCCGGGTTTGGAGCTAACCATGGAGTAATTAGCTCCATGGTTGCCTCCGAAACCGTCCCAAACCCGGCATGGTGAATGGAGTAATTACCGGTCCATTCCAGGGTTGGAGGGACCAGTAATTCCCCATTCACCTTTTGACCTTCCCCATTCCCATTTCTGCCCCATAGGGCTCAATGGGAATGGGGAAGGAGGTAATTACGGCACCGTAAATTACGGTACCGTAATTACCTCCGAGGTACCTTTGCGGGTCCCGTACTTAACTCCTGCTAAAAGCAGGAGGTAAGGAAGGACCCGCAAAGGGAACTCGGAATACGGAGGTAAGGGATTACCGGCATCGGCACCCTTACCGGTGCCGGTAATCCCTTACCTCCAACCTCATAATGACCCCCATTGTTATACAATACATTTTGATAGAGATGTGTTTTTAAATGAGGTATTAACATTTTTAATCTTGTTGATAAATTGTTGTTGATGATGTGATTTTAGATTTGAGAGTGCTTTTAAAGACTGAAAATGACTGTTATAAAATGTTTTAAATGATCGATTTTTGTAAGGTTTCTATGAAACTAAACAAATAAAGGATAATAATAATAATAATAATAATAATAATAATAATAATCTTTTAGACCAATAATAATTTTGGATGCGGATAGTATGATCACTTGTAAATGTATCTTAATATAACTACAAGATTTCTAAAGGAGAATAAGGTTATCCCCACACTACAAGCTGGAGTTCAGATGGGCCGTGCAATGGTGGCTTTAAATCATAAAAATTCAAAGATTGCAATCTTCACAGGGTCTGCCTGTTGAAACAAGCTACTAATTGTAGGCTGAGGGAGTTTTACACAGAGCCTAGTTATAGGTACCATGGCATTGCTTTTTTATAGAGTGGGTCCTGGGTGTCACCGTCAAACAATCTCGAAAGAAAAACCAAAAATATAAAGCAGTGTAAGCATGAAACATGTCCCACAGGGGTTGTCTATGATGCAAATGTCGAATCCACTATGATAAACGGAATAGAGGTTTGGGATATGAAACGTATACAGGCACAAATACCACCAAAATGGGTAAACTGGAATCATCACAAGCCTACCAGCATCGAGACTGGGAAGGTTAGTAAGGGAGTGGCTGAGAGCAGAGTATGTTGTTGAGTTGATTAGTATGTTGGGTGTGACCCACTTAATTACATCAGCTGCACTGGTAAATTGCAGGTACTTGAAGAAGGAATCAGTGATTGTTTCCTAGAATAGGCCTGAATCTCAGGAATGTATCTATTTAAGTTTGGTTAAACCAATTAAGAACCAGTGACAGATGTTACAATCGGGAACACTTCCATTTGTAAACTGACAGAATGCAATTGTGGTTGCAGCAAATGGATATCAGACCCCAATTTTTTCTAGTGTGTAACTGTAACAGAATCTGATCTGAAAGGGGAGGCTAGCCTGAGCTTTTGTTTGATTTATAACATAAAATGGTTCTAATAATGCTATCTCTAACATGGAGATCTGCTAAGGAGACCTCTCTTTGATACTACCAGGTGAAAAATATATTGCAACCATGCATCTCTACAAGTAAAATCTATTGACACCTACCACAGCTGCTCTGTTGTTTGGGGACATTGCAGTAACAGAGTAACATGTGCATTCCAGCAGACAGATGCTGTAACCCTAAATTCCAGCATCGGGGTCTACCCTCCTTAACCGTGGGCACCCCTTATCTAAATTCTATATAATTGGGCACCCCCAGGTCCTGGTAGCAGTTTGATATGATATGATATGATATGGCATTTATAACGCGCCTATACACAAGGGTTTCAAGACGCGACTCGGCAAGGGAGGGGGAACAGAGGGAAGACAGAGACAGCGATCCAACTGGGCCAAGTATCATTCAGATCACGCAAGTGCAGGGGAAGGGGGAAGAGGAAAAGTGTCGAGTGGGAGGGGGTGGGGACAGTGCTGTACATGGGGTAATAGAATAAATAAAACAAGTAGGGCCAACTGGTGGCAAGTGCAAGGGTAAGTGCAGACATCAGGTGTCAAGAGCTGGTTGGGGACTGTAGGGACACAGAAAAACAGTCCCCAAGTGCGAGGGTTGCCAGGGAAGCAGTGCAGGTGTGTAACTGGCGGTGGAGGGTACCTGGGCCTGTGATCAGAGGGTGGCCAGGTAACCAGTACAGTTTCAGCCAGGAATTCAGCAGGGGAGAGGAGGTGAGAAAGCAGAAGCAAAGGGGAAGGTTTTGAGGTTCTTCCAGAATAGGAGATGGTTCTCCTCAAGTTTAAGGGAGTCAGGGAGGCTTTTCCAGAGGGAGGCCCCAGCTTAAGAAAGAGATCTACCACCAACTTGTTGCTTGGAGAAGCGACTGACCCTGAGGGAGTTGGAGGCGGATGAGCAAAGCGCACGAGAAGGAAGATATTTAGGAAGAGAGAGTTGAAGGTATTGATTATATGACAGACTTGGATTATATGTTTGATAATAAATACATATAATCCATATCTGGTTTGACATGGTGCCTCCTGTGAATATACAATTATACTGGCTAATACCTGTCAGTGTAATTTTATTGTTTCATGGCTTCTCGGTTGCATGTCATATTTTTCGCTTTTTGCAGGTCGTCTAACAAAAAGACAGATTTTATTCTGCTGATTTTAGGCAGCCTGCAAAAAGCAAAAATATCCCTTTGTCTTGCCGCCTCATCCCCATCCTTTCTGCCTGTATGACTTCTAAATTGGGGGTTCCACCCCCCCTAAATTCCCCTTACTCATCCGCTGCAGTCTCCTTCCCCACCCTGGCATCCCATTCCCAAAAACACACACAAATATGCACCATGCAACACACACATAAACACACACAGACACACACAGCAACACTTACCTGTTCTCTCGTACCTGTCAGCCCCTGCGTGCGCTCATGTGCTGCAGGGGCATGACAGATCGATTTAGAAAGACTGCCCTGTGCGTCTTTCTAAATCGATCTTCTTTGAATTCGGGCTACAGAGCTATATATATATTAGTTGTCTGAGATAGTTTTTTGCCCAAAGCTAATCATTTCGACCCAGCAGTGGCTGCTTTTTCAATCCATTTTGAGCCACTGAGCAGCTGACTCAACCATTGCTGATTCTTCAGCCAACTCAGGCCAAGGACCACACCTCATTGCTGGATCGCTTTGAACTGGCTTGACCACCTGAACATTAACTTGAACCATTGGGAGCACCTGACTTGACCATCTAAATTGTTTTCAAACCATTGGCAAGTGCCAGGAACCCATGCTCTATGCATAATAGCCACCCAAGAGTTCCCTGTTATGCCTAGGTGTGTATTCCCTGTGTTTTCCCTTATATTGGCGAGTCCATAGTATTTTTATTAATAGTATCTATTGTCAGCTTAATTAAAGAGACCTATTCAGTTTTTTTTATGTTTTTATTTTAGTACCTCAGTACTATTGTTGTTTGCACTACTTATGTGCTATCTCACATCCAAACTGGAGATTATAGCCTGCTCTCAGCCCATGTTTCTACAGGGGGCTCCTGTTTTTTATTTATTTATTTAATATGCATACAACAATAAAAGTTTTACATATATAAGCACATAAAATCATGAACATTTTCATCTTAAAATCTACACATGATATCTACTCTGATTTACAACATAAAAATATCTTTTGATAACTCTTGTAAAATCTCTAGAATCATCACAAAATGTTTCATCAGATAAAAAATTTAATTAAAGTTATTCCCACCAAATGTCACAAATCTTACAATTATACATTGAGTTCTCATAAGCCATAAAAAAATTCACTACAGAGTTTGTCAATACTTTCACACTCACATATTATGTGGTATGCTGATTCTAGGATATTTACTCTGCAGAGTCTCCAGAGCTCTGAATACCAACTTTGGGCCCAAGTATTTCCATGACATCACTAATATTACATTTAAACATCAAATACCAACAGATAGTGGAACAATCAGGGTATGCCAATTGATATTTAGGTTTAAACTCTCTCACAGCTAAGTGATCTATAAATACTCCTCTATTGGACTTGGTTGCCAGATTGACTATTCTTTTCCTTTGCTCTCGATATATCAGTTTTTTCAATTTACGTTTTATCTGAGCAGTAGAGTATAACAACCAACCAAATGTCTCAATGTTAATCCATTTATGGTAGGCCAGTCTCCATCTATGTATCATTACAAGATCAGTTTTATTGTCGACCACGCCATATTGCTCCATTAGCTTCACCATAAAGGTTCTATTGGATCATCAAATCAATTTAACGTATATCATAGCTGTCAAAAATTGCACTCTACTACTTACACTGGTTACCTCACACTCTAAAAGAATATATTCATAGGGGAGAGTTTTAGGCATCCGCATCAACAACCTCTGCAGTTTTGCCTTGCCTTATTTCTACAAGGGGCTCCTGTTGTGTTAGGCCTGCTCCACCTTTATGATTGGGATCACTGCTGGTTTAGTAGTAGTGTGGGTATGAGTAACGTTTTCATCTAATACTTATCTCTATACTACTGCTCAGCAACAATGATTTCTTCCCCGTAAACATCAGAGGTAAAGGGAGTGGTGTTTGAAGCAAATACTAATTAAAAAAAAGGGATGCTAACTGCAGCATGTGCATTGCTATATGTGCTTCAGGGGGGACTACCCAGTGTTGACTCTGCAGTCACAAATTGACATTGTGAGCTGTCACAAAGTGAACATGGAAGAAGGACATCCCTGGTACACAACTCTCTCAACAGCTCATTGTTTAGGATTTTCTTAGGGGTTCAATTGAAATGAAATATGGGAGGCAAGATCACAAAATCACACTGAGTAGGATTGTGGTTTGTTCATCAAGGGGTGCTACATGTTCCCATTCTTCGGGATTAGTTTCAAGGTGACTTAAAGTATCAATATCTCTGGGTGAAGATCAAAAAGGTCAAAAGAAAGTTCAGCAGTTCCTTCGCAAGCCTTGTAGCGCCAAGTGGCGTGACATGCCTGACTAGATGTGGGGAATATGTACTGTGTTGAATCCGATGATGTCATCAATCATTTCCCGGTGGTGAACTCCTCCCATGTGTCCAGGGTACGGCAGCCACTACCTGATCCTGATGCTGAGGGCTGCTATATGAGGGAGGATCACATGGGGAGACAACCCCTGGGGAGGTGTCATGGCACCATTGTTTGTGACATGTTATCCCCCTTTTTCATCTGAGGCTAAACCTTCTGTCATGAATGCAATAATGGCATAGTGCCATGCCTCTCCCCTTCCACCTACCACAAATGCTGAAAACCTTTTGTCAAGACCCATAGGCCAATCTTCAATATCTCACATGGCTTGTATAAGTGCTGGAAACTCCGTCACAGACACCACATACCAATCTCCATGTAAACCGCTAAGGTGACAGGAACAGTCTCGAGAACAGAGGACGGAAAGCTGGTCCAGGCGGAAGACATGTTGTGGGAAAACCAAAAGTTATCAGAGGACTCCTGGGAGTTTCACAGATGTCAGGAGGCAGTGTTTCATTTACCTGAGTCCCCTATGATGCAAACAAGCACAGCTGAAGCCAGGAGGAGCAGGAACACCAAGGGAAAACAGTTGTGAGACAGAAAGCAGCAAAAGACCTTTACCAGCTGGCCAAAATAGCAACAAGGAATGCCTTCAAGAACCGGTGAATCCATCCTTGGGCAGAGGGAACACCGGAGTATTTTAGCAGCCACACTGAATTCAAATAATTGGGACTAATGGAACCGAGAGAGAAAGAGAGAAAGAGTATTTTGTAAAACCCAAAAGAAAGGATAAGAGAACACCTAGCAAAAAGAGAAAGTCAACCAGGAAGGATGGACTTTCAAAGTGGCCAATGCAGGCACTATATGTATATGAAAAACCTCAACAAGGCAACATATATTAAGCAGAATATATTTACCAACAAGGCAAACATACAGGACTTTCCAGTCTGGAAGTGTGAGCAAGATCCTAATGGTAGAAAACCCTGGCAGTAGAGTATACCAGGCAGTTCCACGTGTGTGTTCACCAAAAGGCCTTTGCTGGAGAGTATACCAGGCAGCAGCAAGTGTGTGACGGAAGTCCTGGTAGAGAAATATACCAGCCAATTACAGGCTGAATATCATACAGAAGTTGAGGAAAAGTCCCGAAAAGCAAGCATCAGGAATAGCCAAAAGGCAGTGTGAATCCAGAGAATAGGGAGTTGAAACCTGACTGGAGAGTACACCAGGTATCCTCACAAGAGAAAAACAAAAATATCAAACAGTTTGCAAATCCACTTTTGTTATTGAAGAGAAATATTCGGAACTCTCACCAGTGAATAAACAAGACTGAGAGGAAGAATCCATGGGAAGGGAAACTTGTTGGCAGAATTAACAGTAGTACCTTTTGGGAACACTACACACAATTAAGACTACAGGTGCAAGCACAATCTCACCTTTGGTACAAGCCTGTACTACACAGTTATGGGGTGGCAGTGGCTGAGCAGCCAGATTTATATCACGAGTAATGTGAGAAGTACAAGAGGTTACACAAAGGACTTGCAATCACAGTAGTTCAAACAAACACTATTCAAGGTTTCCTAGTAAAAGAATATACATTTTTTTACACAATCATTTGGAAAACATTCCACTAGTAGGAAAGCAGCTCAATATCACACTCTAATACAATACAGTACACAACCAATAAGCTTCTGAACAAGTTAAGCTCCCCTGAAGTGGGAGCAAAATGGCACTTCAGTTACTTGCAAAAGGGGTAGAAAGACATGGTTAAAGGTATGTAAAGCACAATTACTTTCATAGGCAGGGCATAAAGTTTCAGTTCACTACAACCAGCAATTCAATTCAATAGGCCTGGGCCAAAGTCAATGGTTTCAGAGTCTTGTATAAGATAGCACAGTTCTGGTAGTAAACGGTTAAGTCTTTGCCAATGTTCGAGGAAGTAGTTTGCCAGAAATAGAGTTATATGTCGGGTTAGGAGCGAACAAGGCCCCAAAGTTGGGAAAGTGGTTTTAAAACTCCATAGCCAAAGAACACACAAGAAAAACACACATCAAAATACATGAAAGAGTGGGAAAAAAGGCTCACAATCTTTCCGGGTAAAAATCCTAGAAATCCTGCAAAGTTGCTGGGGGTCTCAAAAGGTAAGGAAAAGTAGCACATTCTTGAGAATTCTGCCTAACACTCATTCCCCCAGACTAAGGGACAGGAGGATTGAATCCACTCCTGGATAAATCTCCTTACTCCAGTTGGTCAAACATCCTGGAGAGACCATCAGCATTTTGGTAGTGACACCCAGACCTGTGTTCAATGGAAAACTCAAACCCTTGCAGGCTGACTGACCATCTTAGTAATTTAGGGTTTTCCCCTTTTATTTGCATCAACCATCTCAAGCTTGTCCACCAGTTCATCTGTCCGTGGTAAAGGATGGGCATCAGTCTTTGTGACTGTATTAAGAGCTCTATAGTCCACACATAATCTCAACTCCTTTGATCTTGCCTTTGGGACTAGTACAACTGGACTAGACCATGGACTTGTAGATGGCTCTATTACCCCGAGTTCAAGCATCTTGTTGACCTCTTCCGTTATGTGGGATCTTACATGATCTGACATCCTCTAACCTCTGCTTTTAACACGTAAACAGTCACCAGTGAGAATATTATGCTGGCCCCAAGGGGTCAAGTCTGGTAATAGTGAAAACAGGGAGGCAAACTGATTTAACAGAAACCTGCACTCCTCCTGTTGTTCCACTGTCAGATTAGAAGAGAGATTGACTCCTTCTATCTTCTCATCTAAAGGCTGGCCTCTGAGTAGGTCAGGTAGAGGTTCACTCTCCTCCTCCTCTTGAGCTGAAGCTAGAAGCAAAGCTCCTACTTCTGGTCTTGAGATATAAGCTTTTAGAGGGTTGGTGTGAAAGACTCTAGGAGCCTGCTTAGGGTTGCCTAAATCCACCAGATAGTTGACCTCCCCAAGTTTGCCCACAACCTTGAAGGGTTCTATTCACTTGTCCTGTAAGGCCCTCTGCCTTGTAGGGACCATAACAAGAACTTGCTGGTCTTGAGTCAACTTGACCATGTTGGCCTTCTGGTCATGCCAATGCTTCACCAGAGCCTGACCTGCTTTCAAGTTATCCGATGCTTCTGCCATCATGTGTGACATTCTCCTCCGGAGACCTATCACATACTCAGTGACTCTCACTGGCTTGGGGGAAGGAACACTCTCCAACCCCTCCTTAATCTGGGCCAAGGGGCCTCTAACTGGATGGCCACAGAGAAGCTCAAAGGGACTAAATCCAACTCCCTCCTGAGGGACTTCTCTATAAGCAAATAGAAGGCATGGCAGTAGAAGGTCCCACTTTCTTCTAAGGGGTATTTCTAAAGCACCTTACATGCTCTTCATTGTACGTTAAACCTCTCTACCAATCAATTTGTCTGTGGATGGTAGGGAGTTGAGAACTTGTAAGTCACTCCACAGTTCTTCCACATGGCCTGCATCTAGTGGGGCATACAATTGGATCCCCTGTCAGAGATGACTTCCTTAGAAAAACCTACCCTGGTAAAAATACCAAGTAGGGCCTTAGCAACAGCCTGAGCTGTAACAGTCCTTATAGGTATTGCTTCAGGATACCTAGTAGCATGGTCTACTACAACCAGGATAAACCTGTTGCCTGAAGAAGTTGGAGGGTTTAAGGGACCAACAATGTCGATTCCTACCCTCTCAAAAGGGACTCCCAGCACTGGGAGAGGCACCAAGGGTGCCACATTCTTGGCACCAATCCAATCCAAGCTCCTACAGAATGTATCTACTTCAGACCCCAACTTAGGCCAGTAGAAATACAGAGAAAGCCTTTCCTTAGTCTTCTTGAAACTCAAGTGACCAGCCAAAGGAATTTCATAGGCTAACTGTAGGAACTGTTGTCTGCTTTCCAGAGGCACTACAAGTCTTCTGTAGTCCCCATGAATAGACTCAGTAGGTTCACTGTAGAAGAGGCCATCCCCCCAGTGTAACCTATGCTTCCCTGGCTCTTTCCCTTCCAGCTGGGAAGCTGCCTGTTGGCGAAGACCTTCAAGAGTAGGACACTCTCTTTGCCCTCTGTTGAAGTGTGCCCTGCACGGTCCACATTCTACCAGTAAAGACTGCAGCTCAGGATGGTCTGCAGGATCCAGTTCTCCAACAGGAGCAAGATCCTCTTCCAGCTCTGATTCCTCAGCAGCTGATTCAACCACACTAGGTGGTTCCTCACACTCATGCTCTGCTGGTGGAGGAGTCACAGCTGTGACTTTGGACAGTCCTCTTGGGGATGTCCATGTTGGTTGCACAGGAGTGCTGGCTGGCTTCTTCCTTGAGACAACCGGACTCTCCCAGGTACTTCACTCTGCACACTTAGAGGTATCTTGACAGTCATGTCATTGCACTGGATGAGAGGTGGTAACTGTGGAAGCATTTGGACAGGGCATCCAGCAAGCTTAGTGAGGTATTTGGTTGCCTTATTAACATCCTCTAACTTGAAAGAAGATTTATCAACTACAGTAATGCTGGCCCCAGTGTCTCTGATGGTAGGTGTCTCCTGACCATTCACAAGAACACTGTCTTTGTAATACTCTTTAGTATTGTCTGGACTGGAATTGTAGACATCTAAGTTCTGTTGTTCCCATAGACGCAGGGATATTAAATAAACAATAGCCGAGACTTCCGTGGGTTCCTCAGCCAGTAGGTGAAAGTTTCCACTTGCCATTTGAATTTCTTCCTCCGGGAAGAAGGCTAAGGAGACAGTGTGTACCCCTGAAGGTTTAACCTTACATATGGGATCCCCTTTCAAATGGTCAGTTGCCCCATAAGCATAACATTTTCCAAATGTCTTTATGAATGGGAGTCTGGCCTGACCTACCTCTGGTTTAGCACCAGGGTTACACTACACCTGATTTGGTTTCCCTTGTGGCTTACCCGTGTTATGTTTGGGGCCCTCTTTTGGATTGGAGGTATTAGAATTTGCTTTGTTATCTTTCTTGTGCTGCTTTCCCTCATCCTTCTTCTGAATTGCCCTGGAATCTTTGTGAGTAGCCCTGTTGGCAACCCACAAGTCAGCAGCCCTTGCTAACTTCTTTGGATCAATTTCCTTAGAGTCATCCAAGTGCTGTCTCAGCTCAGGAGAGCAGGCATCATAGATAGGCTCCAACATAAACAGATTTCTCATACCTTCATAAGTGTTAACTCTGTAACCCTTAACCCAACAATGTAAGTTTTGTAAGTTATTCAAACATTCACTCACCCATGTAGCCAAGGGGTACCATCATGCTTTTTGAGGGTTCTAAAGCTCTTAAGATACTGGGAAGGAGTTTTCCCAAATCTAGCTATCAAAGCTAGTTTCACACTTTCATACTCCATAATGTCCACTTCTCCCATCTCCATTACAACATCAGATGCAACTGGGGGTAGCCTAGAAAAGAGCCAATGAATCAGCTGATTCCCTTTAATGTTCTGAATCCCATGTTTATATTCAAAAGTTGCCAAGCAATCCAAATTATCAAGCTTAACCTCATACATACTTACTGCATCATTGGGCATGCAAGGACTCTTAGGACTGGAAGACCTAGAAGAATCTGCGAGAGAATCATTCTCAAGAGACAACTTTTTCATTTCAAGTGCATGATTCAAATCCATTTCTCTGAGCTTAAGTTCTTGATGTTTACTTTCAGTTTGGGCTTGGATTCGTTTGAATTCTAACTCAAGTCTCATCCTCTCAAGAGAGACAAACTCTGGATTCATCATTGGACCTTGTAGGGCCCATGTGACAAAAGGTTGAGGCCTAAGAGCAGGTAGAGGTAAAGTGAAGCCTACATCTTGGGACTCCTCTTCCTCATCTAACTCATCAATAACATTTGAGTGTGACTCTGAAACATTATCATCCTCATCATCATTTTCCCATTTTCATCAGAAGTAGGTACAGCAGACCTATGTCTTTGGCTTTGACAGTCTAACAACTTTTCTATCAGTTCATTTTTCTTGCATTTAACAGTGAGGTTCCTAGCTTTACACATTTCTCTCAGCTGATCAACTGTTAAAATGACTATGGTGTCCGGTCTGTAGATATCCATATCAGGCATGATAAAACAATTGCTTCTCTAGTGGTGCTTAGCCTTGGGAGGGTTATTTGAACAAAGGTAAGAGCAACACAAACTGTAACAACTATACTTGATCCTCACCACTGTACACCAGTGTTAGGCAGAATTACATGCAGTACCCTTTGGGAACACTACACACAATTAAGACTACAAGCGTAAGCACAATTTCACCTTTGGTACAAGCCTGTACAACACAGTTATGTGGTAGCAGTGGCTGAGCAGCCAGACTTATCTCAAGAGTAATGTGAGCAGTACACGGGGTTACAAAAAGGACTTGCAATCACAGTAGTTCAAACAAACACTATTCAAGGTTTCTTGGTAAAAGAATATACATTTATTTACACAGTCATTTGGAAAACATTCCACTAGTAGGAAAGCATCTCACTATCACACTCTAATACACTGCAGTACACTTACTACAAAGCTTGCTAGGAAAAACAACAACAGCCAAACATGGTTTACCCTAGAGCTCCACTCTCTGAAGAAGGAAAAACGGTCCTTGGAAAGGAAATGGTCCATAGATAAATCTGAGGTCAGCAAAAATGAATGGAAAAGCAAAGACAAGGAATATAGGGACAAGATTAAGACAGCTAAGGCTGAATTCTTCAACTCTAAAATAGAGCAGGCAGACAACAAGACCAGCAAACTCTTCAATATTCTGAAGAGTATTGAAAAACCCGCGTCCCTCACTCCTCCTTTTATGCCCACAGAGACAGATTGTAATACGGTCCTAAATGCTTTTCAAGCCAAAACGGAAAAAGCCAGACAATATATTATTAAGGCTAGATCCTCCGTTAAACAGGATTTGCGACTCACACAAATGGAGGCAACTGTCAGAGAACAGCATTTCAAATTTGACCCCATTTCAGAGGCAGATATGCTAGAAGTGCTGAATAATATGAATCCTACTACTTCTGTAGAAAACATCCTACCTCCTAGCATTATCCTCCAACATAATGACATTTTTGCTCCTGTCCTTCGGAGAATAGTGAATGCATTTTTCCAAGAGGGCACAGTTCCTAGCTATCTGAAGAAAGTCACTATTATTCTGCTTGTAAAAAAAGCTGTCTTGGATCCTAAGGATCCAGCTAACCTTCGCCCAATAACTAACTCGAATTTCATACTCAAACTCCTAGACAAGGTCGCAACACAGCAACTTCAATACTTTGTGGAGAACCAGGAAGTTTTGCACCAGCAACAGTCAGGATTTAGGGAGTCTCACAGCACAGAGACAGCCATGCTGGACCTGCAGAATCAGATGCTGAGTTTGCTTGATAAGAACTAGTTAGGGATGTTAATGCTCCTTGATCTAAGTGCCGCTTTCGACCTAGTGGACCATCATCTACTCATCAAGGCACTTAGAGAAAACGTGGGATGCTCCGAAGGAGCCCTGGACTGGCTTTTGTCATTTCTGTCTAACCTCCAAGCTAGAGTCCACTGGGGTAACAGCTTTTCTGATCCCTGTGACATCCTATTTGGAGTTCCCCAAGGGGCCAGTTTATCTCCCATGCTATTTAATATATATATGCTCACTTTGTGCAGCCTATTGGTGGAAGCAGGTGTGTCGTTCACGAATTACGCGGACGATACCCAACTCATATTGGAACTGGGGGGCAGACATCACGCCATTGATAGCGAACTGATCGCCAGGATTTACAAGACAATAGATGACTGGATGCAGGCAAACTGGATGTGCCTGAATGACTCAAAAACCGAACTGATGCTGTTTGGTTCCAGCCACCAACTGGCAAATTTGGGGCCTGAGTACAATTCTTTTCAAATTAAAAATGCCACCATCCCGGTGGCCCCTAAAGTGAAAACACTGGGTATGATGGTCAACTCTGCGGTCGGTTCCCATGCCCAGACCAGCTACCTGCAAATAAATATGGCGTATTACCTGAGATTAATGACAGCTATCAAGCCGTTCCTTAACGAAGGTAATATGGCCACGATAGCCAGAGCCATTATTCTATCACGGCTTGACTATGGGAACGCTTTGTTGTTGGGGGCCTCTTCCAAGGACTTATCTAGCTGCCAAGTGTTCCAGAATAATGCGGTCAGGCTTGTCAAGAACCTAAAGAGGAAAGATCATACCACGGCAGATAGACTTTCACTGCACTGGCTCAGGGTAGAGGAGCGTATCAAGTTCAAGGCCCTCTGCTTGGTGCACAAGTGCCTTTACGGCTCTGCTCCGGTTTATTTGAAAAAGAGCCTAGTGCCCTATATACCGAGGAGAAGTCTACGCTCTGAGGGAAAATGTCTGCTGTCTGTCCCTATCTTCAAGCTGAAATCTGGTTTGGGTAGATCATTCCTGGTGATGGCCCCCAAATTATGGAACAGCATGCCGGAAGTGCTGAGGTCAGAGGTAAACCACCTTACCTTCAGGAAGCACTTGAAGACATACCTCTTCAGATGAAGAGGCTGGGGAAAGCAATGTTTTGAGGTCCCTAATAGGCCGCAGTGTTCGTTACTTTATGTCTGTCTTGTTATTGCTGTATTGTAAGTTCAAGCGCCCTGATGCCCGCGGGCTACCGGCGCTATACAAAATAAAATACATACATACATACATACACAACCAATACGCTTCTGAACAAATTAAGCTCCCCTGAAGTGGGAGCAAAATGACACTTCAGTTACTTTCAAAAGTGGTAGAAAGACAAGGTTAAAATAATTTAAAGCACAATTACTTTCATAGGCAGGGCAAATAGTTTCAGTTCACTACAACCAGCAATTCAATTCAATAGGCTTTGGCCAAAGTCAATGGTTCAGAGTCTTGGATAGGATAGCACAGTTCTGGTAGTAAACGGTTAAGTCTTTGCCAATTTGTTGGAGGAAGTAGTTTGCAAGAAAAAAAGTTATATGGTGGGTAAGGAGTGAACAAGCCCCCAAAGTTGGGAAAGTTTCACAAACTTTCACCGCGGCAGAAAATATTTCCCTACCGCGTTTGCACAGTACCTTAAGGATGAAGAAAAGCTATAGCTGAGGCCATTGTTCCTGGCAGTTCCTGCAGATCTCGCTGTTCCTGAGCTTCAGTCGTGGGGACAAGAAGGAGGACGTCGGGAGGTTCCTGCACTGCCCAGGGAAGAGGCCACAAGCTTGACTAGATGTTGTGTTTAAGTTGTGAGTGCCTTAAAGACCACAAACTGGTATCCTTCTCACTAGCTATCCGGTTTTCAACAGCACTCTGAAGAAAATTCAACCAGTAGGGAGACGGTGTCCAGATGACTTACGAGTTGGTTGTTCCCACCAGCTCAAGGAAAGAAGTCGTCCTTGAAAGAGCTTCTCTGTCGATGGAGTTTCAGGCAATTCGGACCTGAAGCAGGGCTTCACCGGGCAAACCATCGGTCCAGGAGTTGCAGCAGTCGTCTTCCTTCAGCTCGTCCTCAGTTTTTTCATTCCAGTGGTCGACTCTGCCTTTCAGCCCTGGAGACTCGCCTTTAAACAGTTTTCTCCCATTCATTCCCGCCTAGCTGTCACTCACCCAGCAGGGTGGTTGTCCTTGCCGGACAGTCAGCCGGCCAATCACATCAGAGTGCATTCAGGTCTCCTAGGAGACTAAGCACAGGGAGTTTCGGCACCTCCCTCACATCCTGTCCACCCCAGACTCTCAGGCGCCAGAGGAGGGCTTCAGCACTGAAGCCCGCCAAAGGGCATCGAACAAAGGGACCAAACCTGGTTTGGCTTGCAGAGTTAAACACAAGAAGGACCTTTCCTAAAAGAAACGGCAAAAAAAGATGACCAGAGTCTGTTTTTACAGAGGGGTTATGGGCACCATATTGAAAAACATGGCTGACCCGATTTTTAGCTACCGGTGTTCGCGGTCGGGAAAAATCATGGTAGTTTGTTCTAAAACCACTGCCCCCAGCCATTACAAGGGGGAAGGGTAACATTTGACTGTTACATGAGTGTTTAACACAGGGGATGCTAAGCAACCCCTCCAGCACTCTATAGGAAGATAGTGAGTGCTGGGTCATGAATTTAAAAGGACTAGTAAAGTCAATTTAACTTTACATGCTCTGGGAGACAGTAGTAAGTCCCAGAGAAGGTATTTAAACCTTGGGAAGTCTCAAAGACATCCCTGTGCCACTGCACTGAGGGTGCTGTGTGACACACAAGAAAAAGATGATGCCTATGCAGTGGTTTTAAAACTCCATAGCCAAAGAACACACAAGAAAAACACACTTCAAAATACATGAAAGAGTGGGAAAAAAGACAGCGAGGCATTTTCCCACCCCCTTTTCATTTAGTAAGTCTTTTGACAAAACTATGTGTAACTTAAGTCCACGTTTGATTTCTGACTCATCACAGTACGTAGAATGGCAGACAGAAAACAAAAGAATACAAAGAAACATTTCTCTCACATTTCTCTTTGCATGTTCTCTGGATTCTCCTGGTTACTCACAGTCTTTGGGAGAAATGTATCCCTCTTGAACATCCTGCTTTATTGGTTGTGTTTAGGTGGATTCAGTATAAAGGGAGACCTCCTTCCATGCTCTCTATTGTGGAGTGATGTTTTCTCACTGGATCGCTGCCAAAATGCTATGTATGATCCAGTCTCTCTTTAAGGCCCATGGATGTAGGCTGAAAGGGGGGTACTCCCAAACTTCCCATAGCTTTTCCACAGATATCTCACCACTTCCCTCTCCAGGCCCCTTTACTCTCTGGTGTATGCACCCAGCACTCATAGTGAGGCCTAAAAAATGTAGAGTTCTCATGGCTTTTCACGAGTTGCAGCCTGCCTGAGCCCCCTTCCCTCAGTGGCTGAATCTGTAACAGCAACAGCAACATGATGACATAGAGGAGTTTACAACAAGCAAGTAGCAGCAACTGTAGGCAGTAACTTCTCTAACAGAGCATTTTCTGTCTGTCACAGGTCCTCATAGGACATATTTCCTAGGTTAATCCTCGTTTCTTCCTTCTTTACTCATAAGATTTTTAAAAAAGGATGTTGTTCCCCAAAACAAACCTAGCATTATAAAACCATGTTTTTTGTTGGATATGTAACAGCCAATTATCTGATTAAAATGTTCAAAAACATTTAAAAATCATAAGTAGGGGTGAGCAGCAAGTGCTCTGCAGAAGGTAAATGCTGGATAGGTACTGCCTCCTTCCACAGTCACACATGATGAATGTGTGCCTTACATGCAGACCTACATCCAACCAGTGTATGGCACGTGCCAATCCTTGGTGGCCAAACACTGACAATGTGGATAGGACGCTACAACTTGCCAGTGACCACCTCATTAGTATGTGCCTTCCCTTCCTTTCCCTTCCCTACCATTCCCTTCAAATTCTGTGTCTTAATTTACCGACATCCTTCCGTCCTTCTTTCTTATCCCTTTATCCTCTCTCTCCACCTATTTTCTCCATTTATTTTACCCCTTTCCCTTTCATCCTCTAGCTGTTTTTATCCATTGGTGGGTAGGTGCATCACTTGCCTCTCTAGGCCACATGTGACCTGCGCTATCCTAACGTGGTACAGCAAGTAAAGTTCTCTTTACAACAACCAAGGGGGGCTATGGAAGGGGGGCAGCACCAGAACAATAGTGTGCTTATGCACCTCTTAGAGGAACGTGCAAATCACAATCTCAAATTAAGATAGCTCAGTGTTTTCATATGATATACGTTATACATCATTAGTCCTGGCCCTTCTTCAGGGTGTTTTTTTTTAGCAGTGCGTGATCGAGGTCATGCCACACCCTTGTTATCAAGGTCATGCCAAAACCCTGATTATCAAGATCATGCCATCTTCTAATATCAAGATCGCACCCCTCTGCCTCCACAAGGCTGTTGTAGCCGGGAAATAGGTAAGCGCCACCTGGCCAATCAGCATCCGTGGTAGAAGACACATCCGGGCAAAGAGGAATAATCTGATAAGTGGGGAGAGGTGGAGGATTAGCCAAACCGACCAATCAGCAGCTAGGATATGCCTGGGCATGTTGAAGAAAAGAAGAGAATGCGCATTGCCATTTTTATGGGAGTATCAAACATCAAAACTGTTCAAATATGTTTAAGGCAAACTGAAAGCCGTACCCCAATGAAGGTTTTAACAGTTTTTATTTGTTAAAAAGAATACAAAAATATACTGAACCAGGCATTTAATGTACACGGGTGGATGAATAATGAAAACATACCACTGTCTAAAACCATAAGCAACCATCAATGTTCATCACACTTTATCACCTGTGGTTGACCACTTTCACATGGAAATATTTATTAAAAAGTTGTATTGACACAGAGTGAAAGATATATTCAAGGGGTGAAAATTCTAATTTGATATTTTATCAGAGTAGATTTTCAGAAGGTTCAGGGGTATTGTGTTGATCTTTCTTTATTATACACAATATGGTATTACATTTATAAATGAGAGAGATCATATGTGGTCATCATTTTGTTTATTCCAACTGAGCAAATATCTTTACAGAGAAAACAATATGCTAATGTACAGGTTGTAGGTCAAAGGATAGAAAAAAAAGGATTGAATGACAAAAGTGTCGAATCAAAAATGACCAAAAACCAAGGGGTCGAATTATTATATATTTTTTTTATTTGGGGGGGTCCCCCCAAACCCTCATTTTGTGGTAAAAAAACACTTTTTTTACAAAAACAGAAACCCAAAAAACAAATATATAAAAAAAAAAATTCTACCCTTTCGTTTTCAGTCAAATTGACTCTACCCTTTTGCATTCGACCCTTTTGTTTTCTAAACTTTAACTGGACTCCTAATGTACATATACAAATCAGGATACATGGTGAAAACACGTTTTTTGTATTACAGCCGCCAATAAAGATCTTTCTTTATTACACACTGCGCTTGCGCTCCATCATGATACACATTTTATTTTTATTTTTTGTATTTTGTTGTTTAAAGCACTGACGTAGTCCAACAGTAGCAGAGCGCTGTACAGAGTGTGGGTAGTCAGCATTAGGGCTGGCATCTATTAAAAGGAACGAGGTAGTGGGTCTGTTCTTTAATATCTGCTTCCATTGGAATGAGTCCTTGGGCAGGTGTTTTTGAAAATGCCATGTTTCGAGAGATTTGTTAAACTGGAGAATTGTGGGGGGATTCCGAGCAGCCACAAGGATCTAGTTCCAGAGGGTGGGTGATTGATTTGCTGCACGAGGAGTGTGTGCTACCAGATATGTGTAGTTTAGCCATCAGGTATGTTTCTGTGCTTCGCCTTGAGCACACTAATGATTTAGTTATACCTCTACCATGCAACACGCTGTCATGTCAGTGCAGACCAACAGTAGTCACGAATTGGATGAAGGCGAGTGACAGTCTTGTCTCTTTAGTGAGCCTCAGCAGTTTCCAGCGCCTTAATAAGAAACGCAGAGCGTTACAAGACTTTGAAGAATTCTGGTTTCTTAATTTGAACAGAATAAATCGTTTATCAATGGTATACCTGTGATTAACACAATTATTAAAGGACTTTCAAACAGACACTGCCTGAAATTGGCCATAATGATTTTGAACATTACGTTTGAGTGGAGGTAATTTGAACACTCCTCTTTTCAAAAAACGACTTTCTAAGCCAATTTTAGATGCAAGTAGTGTTTCAATCAAACTCAAAACCTATTCCTGGGTAATGTAAGTGATTTCAAACCGGCACTTCACCTAAGTCAATGCCTAGCGTGTAATGCACAACTGAAATCCTTATTTATTTATTTGTGTCTAAAAGTTCTTTTATTCTGAACGATGTACCACTTACATTATGCCCCTCTCTGGGAAACAATCCCCCCCCCCCAAAAGTCACACTGAACCAGGAGTCAGGCTGGTTTGCAAAGTTAAAATATTTAATTATATATTCACAATATAATCACACCATTTTTAATGGGGATACAATAATCACCAATGGGGTGATATCACATTACGCAATCTCTTTAATCACAAGGAGTAATAATGAACAAAAACAATGCAGCACAGCAATGATACTTTTGTGAGTGTGTGTTCAAATCAAATAGCAATTTGGTTACTCTTTCCCCCTGCACACCCCTGAACCCCCCAATATGCAATGTAGAGAGGAGGAGAGTGAACAGGTTTCAGGAATGCAGAATTCAGACAAAGGTCAATCCCAATTTCCCCCCCAGCAAACACAAGAGAGAAACAGAATTGATTGGCAAACTGTCAAAATGGTTTTATAGTTATCTGAGAATGGAATGGGTAAAACACTAAATATGGGCTAAAGAGCTGAAATTGTTTTATATTGTAATGGGAGCCGCTTTATCTGGTTGCAGACAAACACTAGCAATGATTTGACACTAAGAAGCAATGTGCAAACTGAAAATTGAGGTCGGGTGCAATCAAAAGCTGTTTTACACGTTATAGAAATGTTCTAAAACAAAATTTGTGGTAAACTTTTCCATGCACGCTAATCGCGATTGCGGCAAAACTATAGGGATATGAGATGCCATTCTACAGAAAGCTGTGGATGTTAGCTACAAGCAGAAGTTGAAATTGTGTTTCTAGCATGAAATTTGCAGAACTTATGAACGTTTTAGTGGAGGTCGTTTTTCTGAGATAGGTGCAAGAATGAGAAAACAGGGATGCGCTTTCAAAAGACAAACAGGATGTCTTTACGCTAGGGAATGACTATGAAGAAGCAAATACCACACAGAATTGCAGCCACTAGACCAGGGCACCTCTGGATCAGGTTTTTGCTGCTGAGGAGCTTGTCTTCTTCAGATTAAATATATCAGCGCGAATATATGTTTAACAATACTAGTACAGAAGGAAGATAGTAGGGATAAGATAAAGAGTTCAGGCAATTCAAAATATTTCTAACAATGCAGTTCTGAATATAAGAGAGGATGGATCTGAGGTAGGGATTAGTATGGACAATACATAGGCTAGTGACAGTCCTATACTATGGATACTCACTTTATAGGTTTGAACAGAACCGTCAGGAATTCTGGTCTGTCAGGATCAGGGATTTTGCTCAAAAATTCTGCTGGGCACACCGGACTGGGACAGGCTGCTGGGCACACCGGACTGGACTGGGTCGGCAATGGCTCTGGTCACAGCTATCTGGTCACGGCTGTCTTGTCACAGCACGGCACAACTGGATTGGGTCTTTGGATTCTGGTAATAATTCTTTAGCAGGAAAGCAGTTACAGCACAGCCCGGCTGTTCTTTGGTTCCCCTAAGAGGTCTGGGGTAAATTCTGGTTTCTGGAATTTTAAGGCCAAGCTGAGAATGGTTCAGCTATAGAATGGGCCTTTCTGCTTGCCACGTTTCTGGAGTCTGGAGCAAGGAAGATGGCTGGTCTTCTCGCAGGGTGCTCCGCCAGCATTCGGTTGGTGGGTGAATATGTGTGTCTTTCTCAGTCCTCAGCTGTCGCCTTTTATGCATTTGATAAGGGGGTGTGTATGCTGGCTTATCCTAAGCGTACCCCTAGGCTGGCTATTGGCTAGAATCTCCCCTCTCCCTTGATTGGAGGAGAAAACAGGGTGTCACCATGATGATGTGGTTTTATGAGTCAGAGAATCCTCCCCTTGCCTTTTGAACCTAAAATCTACTTTTAGTACTATACACATTTACATGTGTGCAATCTTTGTAACAATAACATATATAAATCACATATTTTGTGCAGCAGGTGCTCTTCCAAGCCCCGTCACTGTAGGATCTTGGGTCTCCTTTTTACAGAAATGTGCCCTTTTTGGCCGGAACACAATATCAAGTTTATCCAAAAATGTGTACAACTGTATGCATTGTATCTGGGCATAAGTGTGTGAAGTTTCATGCTTTTGACATAATTACATTTGGTATAAAACCACAATTTCTACAGTTATTTCCCAGAACATAGCACAGAGTTCTGGCTCCTCTTAAAATGTGCAGCCAAAAATTAGGTTCAGAAGTCCGGGGTTTACATATTTTTTTTTTACAATTGTATACAGTAAATTATCAGTCTTTTTAGAAATATGCTTTTTGTCTATTGTGAATCAACAAAAGGTTGTCTGTCCCCTCCTCCTTCTCCTTCTTGCAGCTCAGAAGCAATCTCAGTCCCCTTCCTTCTGGCAGAGGCCATTTACGATCCTTCCTGATTAGCATCTCCTTACCTTGGAGGAAGCCCATTGTGCTCTTCCCACAGCAGCCCAAGTTCTCCTTCCCTCTTAATTATCACCTGGGTGTGAGTTCCTGGTCTAGAGAGCAGAAGGGAGGTGCCTGGCCCTGTGGGGGAAGTTGTTCTACTGGTTTTGGCTTGGAGTCAGGCTTAATTTAAATGTCATTTGTTACATTTTTTCTTGGTTTAAATAAACTTGTAATTTTAAAACAAGCAGCTAGAACACTGATTTCAGACTCTAAACCATGAAGTTTAAATAGTTACAACCTATGTTACACTTGATAACAGGTCACTTAGATTTCAGACATTAGATTTCAATGGTACAAGTTTACAGTTTTAATGCAGGCTTTTGAAACAGTCATTCAGGCAGCCGCTGGTACTGCGCCCAGATTTTGACAGATCCCACAGGCAGGCAAACTTGTGCTGTGGGTGTTTTGATGACCAATTCAGCTTTCCAGGATATTGCAATTTCACAATGATTTCTTCAATTCAGTAAAATGTGACACCCAGCAAGAATATTGGATGTTTGTGGTTGTTTTGTACCGCCATTTTGTATTTTCAGCAACCAAGAAAAGATTTAAAACAAGATTCTGGATTCCTATCAGCAACACTGCTTTTCATGCAGTCTCCATTTTTACTTATTGGGCAGCCCAGTGACATGTTTCAGGAGTGTGCTCTCTTTTCCACCACTGACAACTTGCATGGTAGATTTGGCAGCCATCTTTTCGTGTTGTAAGGCGCGATTTCCATAGGTTTTGATGCGCATAGCCCAGTGACATGTTTCAGGAGTGTGCTCTCTGTTCCACCACTGACAACATGCATGGCACATTTGGCAGTCATCTTTTCGTGTTGTAAGGCGCGATTTCCATAGGTTTTGGCGCGCATAGGGGTTTTGCGGCCATTTTGATAATTCTGGCACCATCAGTACACAGTGATGCCGCAGGGCAGAGCATAAGTGGGTTAATACATCCCACAGTTACAAAGATTTTCTGGGACTCATAGTGCGGATTGCGAGAGCTAATAGGGTGGCTGGCATTTACAGACATCTAAATACGTTGTGAATCATTGTGATATTTCACGTTTTGATGCCACTATTAAGGTGTATTTTTGATCACGAGTGGCAGTCCTTAGAGAGTGATGGTCCTCAGAGAGCTAGCACTGTTCATATGCTCCATCGTGGGAAACATGACTACTTATTTATTCTTATTATTTTAGTGTTTAAAGCGCAGAGCCAGCTCGAGAGCAGCAGAGCGCTGCACACATTGTGGATAGCCAGCTTTTACACTGGCATCTTTTAATAATAGCGCACACTGGTGTGGTTTCCAAACTAAAGATGGTTACTGTATAGCGCCCACCTGCCACCACGCCACAGGACATCACAATAGAATCCACTCCAACAATGACATTTCACGCAGCGCTGTAGGATAAAAAAGACCTTATACAAAACAATGAGCACGCTTTTACAGCATGAGCCCTATTTTTTTTAAAAAATAGGGGCTTCTTGGTAAAGGACTAGATACAGAGAGAAACACAGAGAGGGTACCAACAAGCTACCTTTCTATATCCTCACCGGAGGTAACACAACTGGGTCTCACACCAAAACCATGTATTCACGGACCATCAATCTTTTAGCAAATATAAAGAGATGGCAGGCTCAATTTTAACAAAAATATCTCATATATTTATTATATTTTGTAATAAAACAGACCATTTGGTCACATTTGCAAAACTCATTATACATAAAAAACACAAATAAAAGAGACAATTGTCACACAAGGATAATGGGGATTGTTTAGCAAAATAGGAACAGGCTAATTCAAAGTCACCCATGTGTTACTAACATCACAAATTTTTGTTATAAAGCATTATTTGAATGAACAAAAGATCCAAATTGCAGATCAATTTTCTCTTTTATTTGTGTTTTTTATGTATGAGTTTTGCAAATGTGACCAAATGGTCTGTTTTATTACAAAATATAATAAATATATGAGATAGTTTTGTTAAAATTGAGCCTGCCATCTCTTTATATTTGCTAAAAGATCGATGGTTTTGGTGTGAGACCCAGTTGTGTTACCTCCAGTGAGGATATCGAAAGGTAGCTTGTTGGTGCCCTCTCTGTGTTTCTCTCTGGATAAAAAAAGACCTTAAATACTATTCTAAACGGATGATGGGACATCCATGTAATATAGAAAATACATATATCAGAATAGTCAAAGTATAAGGCATTACGCATTTGTGGAATAGCCAAATGTATGGGGAAAAATAGAGGGGTAGAGGAAGCAAGAGACACGAGAATGGAGATAAGGAGAGAAGAGAAAGAGATGGCGAACGGGTGTGGTTCTGGTGATGAAAGTGTGAGTGGGGAGGAGGAAGGGGATGTGTTCGTTAGGAAAGAGAGGTAAGAGTGGAGATGGAGGAGAGAAGCTATAGGGAGAGGAGGAAAGGTACGGTATTGGTGAGGAAAGAGTGAGGGGATTAGAGCGGAAGGAGAGAAGAGTAGAGAATAAATAGGTGGTGTTAGTGAGGAAATAGGGTATCATTCAGAGGTAAAGGGAGAATAGAGAGGAGGAAAGGAGAGTGGGCATGGTATAGGTGAGGTAAAAGGGATTTAAGAGAGACAGGAGAGAGAAGAGGACAGAGGATATCTTAAAGAAAGCAAACTGCACATTTTTTTTTACAAATCATTAAAAAGGACAACACGCTCTGGGCAATGATGGTCCCTGCGGCTGCATACAAAAAGAAAGCTAGCTAAAAAAGTTAGGACTACAAGACAATGATGAAGTGCCCTTATTAGCACACTGCTTTGGATTCATGGTGTAGAAATGGTCACTGTGATTTCTAGTATCAAAGAAATAACCCTCTATTGGATGGTCTTCTTATGCACTTCTGACTAGGGCACACAATGTATGCCAACCAATCATCAACATGTACTGTTACTTATTAAAAGAGCCCCAACCATCCTCGTTGACTGTCTCATTGAATACGCTTGATAAACAGAGGTTAGGTCAACGCAGTGTCCAAAATGCATGAACTCACAAGAAGGACAACACATTAGATTTGAATTTAGCTTGCTCAAAACCAACGAGCCAAATATTCCCCGTCCTCCATCAGTATCATGATGATTATATTAGCTTGTTTACACAAGCCTTGGTAGGAAACAAACAGGATACAGAAACGTCTTTGTATGTCTTATTGAATAAACTTTATAAACAGAGGTTAGGTCAGAGCAGTGTTCAAAAATAATTTCAAAAACATAAGAGTTGAAAAGGTTAAGGTTGTCTCACAGTACCTCCTTGTGGTTATTGCAAGCAATGGAATGAAACAGACTTCGAATTATTAATGCTACCTTTTAAAACATTTTAGGTTGTCTCACACCGCCACCTTGTGGCTATTGCAAACAATGGAAAAAAACAGAATTAGTAAAGCTAATTCGTGAAGTATTTTTAGGTTGTCTCACAGGGCAACCTGCTGGTTATTGCAAGCAAACGTATGAAATTGACTTATGTTTTTTAAAGCTGCATTTGAAAGTACATTTTTAGGTTATCCCGCAGTGCCACCATGTGACTATGGCAAGCAAAGGAATAACACAGACTTTGGGGCTCATTACAAGTTTGCTGGTAACCCGTCAGTGATTCCGGGGTTGCCGACAAATCCACCTTACCGATACTGGTGCCCGATATCTTGATATCACTGGGATATTATGGGTGCTGGCAACAACAGTAAGTTCCCATTCCATGGAGTTGCATAGGACCCCATGTAATGGGAACTGCTGAATCACTGACACTGTTGTGAACACTGCTGGTGATTCAGACATTTCTCTGCCAGTAGGGTCGTGAACTCCCAGCAGGTCAGGCCTGCCGGTTGTTCACTGCCCCCACCGGCAAACTCAGAGTGAACTGGTCTGTTATTAATGCCAGTGCTGGTAGTAGCAGCATTTTTTCTGACATTTTTACTGAACTGACTCATCCGGAATGAACTCCTTTGTGTTAAAGATTGAATATTTTAAACCAGTATATCCTCTAAATGGCAAAAAATGAAAATAATACATGCAGCCTGTTAGGAAGCAAGAAAATAAGCATTGGCGGGGAGCCCGTTCACAATAACACCCTACTACAAACTACAAATGGCATAAACGGATACAAATAAAGATATAGGGCCTCATCCTGAATTCGGTGGAGCGGTAAAATGCATCAGTAATGATAATACCGATGCATTTACCGCTCCGCCCAATCCCGAGTTCAGCGGAAAGTGGGAATTGTACCTCCAGCTTTTTCCTAGAGGTAAAAATCGCCCATTTCTGCCTTTTTTCAGTGCTATTAGCGTGGCACTACTTACGCTGATGCTAATAGCACCAAGAAGGCCCCTTTGGGTTCCATGGACCCAGTAGAAATTGGGGTTTACCTCCCAACCGCAACTCGGGATCTGACACTAATTGCACCGGAATGAGTTGCAGTAACACTAATAGCATTGGGCGTTATCCCGGCACAATTACCGCCAGGATACCACCCAATTCAGGATAGGACCCTAGCCAATAGACATGTTTTAGGTACAATGCACAGATCCTAAACATGTGCAATTTATTTATTTATTTATGGTTTTTGCAAGGCAGTGCAGAATTGACAAACCACATATGCGTGCTGTTGCTTTTTGTGCCTCGTTCTTATTGATTGTCTCTTGGGCTGTTTACTTTGAAGTAAGTGTACCATATGTGTATGTGTATATATGTTTGGGATACTTTCCATTAGTATCCACTGGCAGGCATAGTGAAGAAAGAAGATGACATGCATTCCACTGGATGTCTCCAGCGGCTGTCGGACTTGTCATGTGTTGTATATTAGAATATGTCCATTTCTTTTTAGACATGCTTGAATGGTGCCTCTGTAGTATTCAGGGGGCAGTCTGTAACTACCCCAAACGACAAGTGGTGTCATCCTGAAAAACTCCTAACCAGTGTTCACCATGCTTTGTATAAGGGTCAGTGTTGATGACAAGCGCTTTAGGTGTTTGTCCTATAAGCCTATGTGGTTTTTGTAAGAGGCAAAAACACCTACAAAGTGATTTTTCACATATTTGTCATTTTGTAAGAAGTGCGATATGTTCAGCCTGTCCATCCTCTTACAAATGATCAACCATCACCTGACGTTCACAATTGACTTCAATAATGTTAGAATGCATGGAAAATACCACCATGGTAGTAGTGGCAGGTAAGGGTTGCTGAAAATAGACTTGTATTCATGCAAGGCGTTTGCTGACCAACGAATATTGATCTCTGAATTCCATATCAGGAATTAAAACTATGGAAAAAATGTGTATCCATTTTCAAATTGTTTATGATTTAGAGCTATACGGCCGCCTTTAGGACGTTTTCCAGTTAACCCCACTCAATTCTTGTACTCCATTACGCTGGTGTAGGTTTCAAAACTAGGCATCAATGCTTTCCTAGGTATCATTCTTCCAACATGATAGAAGGTCATGCATAGTAGATTCATGTGCTTGAAGTTAAAAGGTTTAGCGCTGTAGGACCATGAGAGAGCCACATTGCACACAACGCCTGTTACTTCTAGTTTTGGTAACTGTCCTATCTACAGGTTATCCTGGCTGATGACGTGACTACCTCGTGGAATGTTGATAATTTTTACAGTTACTTTATCAACATGGTATTTGGGGAAGGAAATGTGTAAGGCTTCTGAGTGTACCAAATGCACACTGGGTACATTTGTGAGCTCTCCAAAAGCAGACTCATCAATAGAACTTTTAGTTTATAGGCCTCTTCTTCTGTTCATCAAGCTACATAAAAATGGCATTAATTGTGAGTTTTAGGTCCAATCCGTTAATTATAAGTTTCTCCTGAAAAAACAGACCTGCGTGTACGTGGCCTATCAGATGAAACCTATGGCTTTTGGCCACTTATGGAGCCCATTTAATAAAACCTTTGTTCTCTCCATCCAAAGCAGTAGAATTATGAAATCCAGGTGTATCTGTCAGGAATGGCACTCTGTCAAGAGTGGCACAGGGCACCCCGGTAGGGTTTGGGTGGCTGTGTTGAAGTAAGGTAGCAGGTAAGCACAAACAGCATGAAGTTCAACAAGAAAGAAGAGTAGGAAACTGTAGCTGTGAGCCAAAGGGGGCAAAAGATACAAAGGTACAAACAAACTAGATTCCCTCTTGGGGGGTATGCTGAAATGGGAAAGAGTGTTCCACGAACCTTAGGAAACTCCAGCCTTCTGCACAGATTGCTATAACAGAGGCCCAAGCTGTATGCTCATGGCTGGGAACAACAGCAGTGGGTGTCTGTAACACTGAAAACGCGACAAGGGAAGGGGCAGAGGTTGCCTGCCGGAAACCAACAGGCAAGTTCTGTACAAAGGGATTACATAAGACACATGAGAAGACAAGAACAGATATATCCAGCGAAAAGGAAGTCAATGAGCAATCTAGCAGAAGGAAATGAAGGAAAGGCAGTTAGACTGAAGCAGATAACCTAAGGTGGAGTACAGAGGACTCAAGGAAGAGAACAAGGGAGCAGCAGTCAGGAAAACAGAAGGGCTGCAAGTAGGAAGCAGGTCTGCAGTCAAGAGTGGCACTAGGTGCAGGCAAACTGTAGTGGACTGCGGCGGACTGCAGTAGACAGCAAGGCAGGGAGTCCAGAGGAACTTGACACAGAGAGATTAGTAGTAGGCGACAGACAGAGAGCCCAAAAGAATAGGGCCGCGAGGTAGGGAGCCCAGAGGAGCAGGGCTGTAGGCAGCTAAGTGTAAAACAGGCTGTAAGGTAGAGGAGTGTAGCAAGCCCCAAGGCAAGGAGCCCAGAGGACAAGGACTGTAGGCAGCCGGAATGAGGCAGGCTGCAGGGCAGGGAGCCCTGAGGACAAGGACTGCAGGCAGTCGGAGTGAGGCAGGCTGCAAGGCAGGGGGCCCAGAAGACAAGGGCTGTAGGCAGCGGAGTGAAGCAGGCTGCAAGGCAGGGAGCCAAGATGAGCAGGGCAGCAAGGAGTGAGCCCAGAGGAGCAGGGCCGTAGACTGTAGAGGGCTGCAGAGGACTGTAGTAGGCTGCAAGGCAGGGAGCCCAGAGGAGCAGGGCAGCAAGGAGTGAGCCCAGAGGAGCAGGGCCGCTGACTGTAGAGGGCTGCAGAGGACTGTAGTAGGCTGCAAGGCAGGAAGCCCAGAGTACAAGGGCTGTTGGTAGAAGGCAGCGGAGCGTGATCGGCTGCAAGGCAGGGTGCCCGGAAAGGGCACTGGGTCAAAACAGGATAATGCAGCAACAGGAACAGCATACAAAGTAAAGGGTCAAGGCAAACAGGAGCGGGGAGATCTCAAGATGCAAGACACTGTGCTCCTGCAGGCAGCTGCTTATATACAGCCCTGCCCTGTTCTGAGGCAGGCTAACTGACAGCACCTGGAGCAGCACACCTGAAGACAATTTGCCTCCTCCCTCTCTGGTCCTGAGCAGGTGGAAGCAGCACGGGCCGCTAGGACTTCTGGGGATTGTGGTCCCAATAACGATGAATGAGTATAGCCAGGAATTGAGGACTGTAGCAAGGTGCATTATGGTAAGTGTAGTTAGTTGAATAAAATAAGAAAGAACCAAAGTCGAGCAAATGGAAATTAAAGACCAAGGCATGAATAGGAGTCGTTCAAAGAGTATTAGGAGGATAAATGAGTACCAAGTAGTCCATGCTAGTTGCCAATGCGGGCGCCAGCGGCGCGGCCATGACAGTATCCGTGTCGAAGAACCCTGCTGTATGCGGAGTACTTAAAGCATCATTGTTATGGTTGAGTAGCAGTTTGATATAGGCCCTGTATATGTAACAATTGCTAGATTGGGATATCAAGCGATCTCAATTGTCACATCCCCTTGATAAATAGTCAAGCAAAGGCTTAGCGTCCCGGCTCCACCCTGGCATCAGCAATGATATTTGATCCATTGGCATTAGAGATCTACACAGTAAGTGTCACAGGCTCTTGTTTAGATCCAAGTAAAGCAAGGATGCAGCTATAGAGAACGCCAAGGTGCCACTGTCCATAAGGGCTGCTAGCGGTGAGACTTCCACAAGGTAGCTGCTTTCTACACCGGTTTGGGTGGGAGGTATTTGGAAAACATCAAATTCCAACTTGCCTCATTCCGTAGACATACAACATACAAAGCCCGGTTTAGAACATATTCTTTAGCCACCTTCCTCTAAATTTGAAGACTATGGGATGGGCCTTTTTTCACCTTCTTTTATAAGGTGTAGGAGGTCCAGATGTGTAGTTTTTATTTTTTTTATTTATTTTTTTTTACCTGTTTTATGCACATACACTACTCCAGATCTCTGCAGAGGAATCCGCTGCAGTGATGTCTGTTGCAGATGTGTCCTATTATATTTATGATCGTACAGTGCCCCTGATACTGAGCCCATCACATCAGTAGCAATGTTCATAGCAGCAGTGATGAGATGAGACTTAACCATCTGTAATCCTCTCTTTAAAAAAGGTATTACTCTTTTGCTTGAGCTTCTAAATATGCCACCCAATCCCTCACGTTGCATGACAGGGGCCAAATGGACCGAGGTGTGCTTTGACCCGCTTAGGTCATGTAATAATCTATATCCTCTCGGGGGGATAGCTCAGGGACAACGTGCTCGCCTTGGAAGCAAGACAACGTGGAGCGTCACAGGTTCTGTCCCGGGGTCTGCGCTCACAAATCTCTGGATATTAAGCACATTATAAATAACCAATTATAATTATAAATGGCAGGATTAGCATAGTTTTTCATCACCACCATGACTAATAGACGAAGATCTTACGAGGATGAAGAGGTGGCCTTGCAATTACATTCCCAAACTTAAATAGGATGGGAGGTGCCTCATCATCCATTATCACAATATTACTAGTGTTAAAATGTTCTTTACACACTGGCATATAGTCTCTTTTCATATATTGAATATTCACTATCAAATTGTTCAAATGTTTGATTGGCATGTGTCTGAGCAGAGGTGTGCCTCTGATTTTCTACAATGTCATGGTTTAGAAACCAAGTATAGAAAACACAGTGTTGATATCTGCCTGGGTATTGTCTAATGGCTTTATGTTGTCTATGTAGTGTACTGTTCCTAAAACCCTGAGTAACTTTCTGTTTCAATTCAATTTAGTATCTAGATTGGGGCTTAAAAGACTTTTTTTCCCCTTCTTTCTTTTTTCCTCTTTTCTCCGCCCTCTGAACAGTAGCGAAAAATTAATAAATCTTTCTTCGTTCTGCTCTCATTTTGAACTGTAGAGGGGTTAATTGGTTGCCATGGACTTTATTTGTACATATTCAATATTAATAGTTTGGTTTTTATGCTGTTTTATTATATACTCAGCAGCAAGTGTTATGTGATTTGATATGTGAACAATAAAGACATGCTATTTTTATACTATCCTTGACCTGGCCTATACCCTCATTGGGTTCCTTTACTGATGGTTAAAATTCTCGCTTGATTATTCTAGTGGTTTGTCCCGCGTGACTCACTTCCTCTTTTCGGCTCTCTTTTTTTTTGCATAAGCATGCAGAACCAATTACAGATCGTTATGGACCTCGTTGTTTGAAAGTGTCCTGTTGATGACGGTTATGACATCCCTTACGCTCTCATAATACCCACGATGGAATGAATCAAGTAGTATCGACATAGGAATTTCAAGACTGATTGTGAGCTCAACTTCGGTCCTCATTAAAGTATTCCATGTTCTAGGTTATTGAATCTCAGTGAGGGCCACTGCCCTTTTAAATCTACTGGTTTGGCTGTTTTTACAGTGTAATTAGCGACATAGTAGTCTGAAAAACTGTCTGGGGATGGGTTGAATGGTGATATAGAAAGATGCATTTTCTATTTTCCTACCCTACTCCTAGCAAGCTAAGCCTTTATATTCTTTAGTAAGCAAGCCAGATTACAGCTATTAAAGTTTGTGTTGCAATTGTTCAATTTAACCCGATATTCATTCTTGGAACTGCTACACCTCGTTGCTACAATCTTTTCAACAAGATATACTCTTTTGGGATCGCTCCCTATTTTCTGCAATTCGTCTGTATAAAAAAAATCTTCAACTGCCTTATTGTTATAGTCTTTAAGGTGGTAGACGGCTACACCTTCCTTCACATTAGTCTTATCTATTATAAACTGATCCATGATATATGTTTCCCTTGGTAAATACACCTCTCAATTTGGAGATCTTCAAATGGTCCAACTTTTTAAATAACATTTTTTTCCGTCATAATCCTTGATGCATAAAGGTTTTGTCACACAATCAACACATTATTGTCAGTCACGTTCTAAGAAGCCATTTTGATAGACCTGTGGTACTTAGTCTTATGTGACTTTATAAACATCTGCAGTACTCTATCCACGATCATCTGCAGTTCATAGCTACACCTCTGGTTTAAGTATTCAATACTACATTGGGGATCTGGAGCGCATCTCAATGTCCTGCTTGTAGTTTTACTATAACAGGGTGCAGCTCCCTCCTCATTTGTGAGCATCTTGCTGCTGATCCGGGTAATGATGACCGTAACACTCCTTTACCACTGCAGCAGTTATGCTTGAACAGTCATTTTCTCTGACGTTTTTCATACCTCTTTCAATTTCTAACAGATCTTCCGCAAATTGACAATCCTTTCACACACTGGCCAACTTTGTGCAGAGCTTTTTCTCTATGTTTTGACCAACTCAGACATAAGAAGCTCACAGCCATCTATCTCTGTTTATGTAGCTTTTTAAATATTCTGCTGAAGAAAAGGAAATGCTACCAACCTTATAATTCAAAAGGGAACACTAGTAAACACATGTATTAATGGATTATTCCATACCAACAGCTCCACAACATCACAATCTTTGTGATCCATCATTTCCCCATCCTCTGTGTCGCCACCATCAAAGGGTTCTGCAAAGATGTGTTTATCGTTCCTCATATCATCATAGTTCTCACTATCATTCTCAACATCTTTCACACACACCATCCACGTGGAAAGGGTTTTGGGGGCTAGCCTGAGAAACCTCTACCTCTGCTTCACTGGTTGAATCAATGGACGATATTGTTTAGCAGTTTCTGCCATACTGTCACTAGCATTATCATCCAAATCTACAAGACTCAGGCTATAGGCTTCACTCTTTTCTTCTGGGATTTCTTTAATCTCAGTCAATCATCCTTGCCTTATGTATGACAAGACTGTCTGCTTGTGGATTAATACAGCAGTGGAGCTGTGGAGAAACACTTGCTTTTCCATCTATCCCCAGCTCTATTTTGCCCGTGGCCCATGCCCATACTTCTCCGGGCTCCATGCGGTGTCATGAATGCCATGCCAATAAACACAGAAAAGTGTAACTATTGGAAATCAATCACAACTCTTTTCGAATTTATGGAAGACTGAGCTTCCTGTACCTCCAAAAGAAAGTTACAAGATTGCACTCCAGTAGTGTTTCATCTTATAAGAATGAATCAAAAGGCAAGATGAAAGACAGAAGTCATATAATTTCAATACATATTAATCATAACCAATTATATTTATTTACATCAGTATACACATATTGAAAACATTTAATCAAAAATATATCAACAAAGACATTCAATGAAAATAGGTAAGAATACAACCAAATTAACTAAATGTACAAAATAATTAACAGGTACATAAAGACATACAGAGACAATTCATAATACTTTGAACATTGCAGCCATTCAATGACTGTCTCATCTAGACCAAGAGCCATCCACCCAAACAATGAATATAAGGGGAAGATGATAGGCAGCTGATATGCATCTACTGCTGGGTAACATAGACCAACTATCTAATCGAAATCAGAGCTTTGGAAAATAGGGTCAATGGCGTACCATCATGACATGTAGCAGAGCATGTGCCTGACACGTGCGCAACACTACATCCCCAATTGTTATTGACAATGTTCTACTGAACAGACCGTTCAGGTACATGTTTCATTCTTCTGTGTCTGCCCATTGCAGTAGAATATAGGTTTCTCTCTTATCCTCCTATTTATTATCTTTATCATCGCTTGATCCTTCTTAGCATTAATGCTCAGCTTCTTTCCTCTTCAGTCGGTCAGCTGTATTGTTCTTCTACTTCAGGCTGAGAGTTGCTGTAAATGTTGGTCGCAAGTTCCTATTTTCAGGTTTGACTTGTTTGCTTCTTTTATATATTGGTATCCTGGCCTTGTTCCACTTTTTGCCACCTTCGATCATCATCGTTTCACCATGTGCACTAGTGACAGTCACTGGTCTACTGTATTTTGAAGAGGTTTTCTGAATTTCTGACATGTTTATTGTTTGGTTGTTGTTCCTGGGATGTGCTCCAGCAGGAATCCATGTTGCTTTTCATCCTCTCATTAATATGAAAGGGGTGACCCTGGTGCTGGAATTCATTGTTGCATTGTGAGCTGATATTGTTCTCTGTGCAGTATCTTGGCAGTTACCACCACAAACTTGACCCTGATGGATTGCTTCTTTGATCATACGATTTGCTCTTTCAATCTGTCCATTTCCTCTTGACTGATAAGGGCTACACAGATGTGTTTTATGTTGTTTCATTTAAAGACGTTCATTATTTCACCTAAGACAAATTGAACTCCATGATCTGAGACTAATTCTCCCAGTTAGCCTTCTGTCCCAAAAACATTTAGAGTGCTTGCATGGTCATCTCAGAGGTTATTTCTTGATGAATTCGACCTCAATCCATTTGGAGGTGTAGTTGACCAATAAAAATGCATACTTTTGCTCTGTAGGCATATGATTCATTAGGCAGATGAAGTATTTGCCTATCTAAAGCAAGTGTTGTCCTGTCATTTCAACAGTTTGCAAGGGTGGTGTACAAGTCGTGAGGCCCTTGTCGCCTTCCTTGCACACTGAGTAAAACGCATTGTGATTCTCCAATTTACTGTCCATGACTGGCCACCAATAATGTTCTCTCAAGCTATTTTGGACAATGTACAGCCTAAATGACCTGCTAGAGCCAAGGACAGTAATGTGTTAGTGAGTTGCTGGTGGTATCAATTTGTCAGTTATGCATATTAGTCCTTCTTACTCAGCAATTTCTGTTAGGATCTTGCTATACAGACAATATATAAGTGGAACATTCTTTTCTGATGGCCATCGTTACTTGGTTAACTGTGCTAATTGATGAAGAGTGTAATCTCCTTTCTTCTCTTGTAGCAATTTACTCACTGAGATGCTGTGTGCCATTTGCTTTTCCACATCTTGAACACCCATTCATCACCAGGCATATGGGGTAATGAAGTTCTGTACAGGCAGCAAGATTGTGAATGTTTCAAGCCAGCCTCGCTAGTCATCGTAACTTGTCCCTCTAGGCATCAATAAGTGGATGGGAGGCTTGTGGCCCGTGCATATATTGTTACTCCTATGTTTATGCAAACATCTACCTTTTAATGCCAGAGTCATTTTGTTAAGAATCTGTAAGACCAGACCCCCTCTTGCAATCTCTCGACTTATCAGGAAAATGAAACTGGCAGGACGTGAAAGCAAGACTGCTGTAGTGGTGGGCTGCATCACAGATGACGTTCGTATTCACGACATCCCCAAGCTCAAGGTGTGTGCCCTTAAAGTCACTGCTGGTCCCCGTGACCACATCCTGAAGGCTGGAGGACAAATCATGACATTTGATCAGTTGGCTATGGCCTCGCCGAAAGGGCAGAACACAGTTTTGCTCTCTGGTCCTCGTAAGGGTCGCCTTTGGAAGGGCACTGGGTACTCCACACAGCCACACTAAGCCCTACATCCAGTCTAAAGGTAGAAAGTTTGAACGTGCCAGAGATCGCAGAGCTAGCAGAGGATACAAGAACTAACATTGCTGTCTTCACTTTGTGTATAATAAAAACAAGGTCCACCAAAAAAAAAAAAAAAGAATCTGTAAGACCTCGGGATGCAAATCTGTGGAATGTATTCACCCACTTTTGCTCTGCTATGCTGCATCACTCTGTTATGATGGTGCCAGAAACAGCAAAAATGGCTGCAAAACTCTTGCACGGCCAAAACCCCTGAAAATCGCACTTTTCAATGCACAGAAAGATGGCTGCCCAATCTGTCACACATGTTGTCAGTGGTAGAACAGAGCTCTCATTGCTGAAAGGTGTCACTGGGCCCCACAACAATTGAAAGTGGAGTGCAGAAGGAAAAAGCAGTGCTTTGCTAAATGAAGAAGGAAGGTCTTTCCCCCCAGCAGGAAATCACGCAGAGGTATCATTACAGGGTAGGAAAGAACCTGGTCTACAGAGGCAAAGGGAACAATGACAAGGTCGAGCTCAGAAAATTTGAAGTGTGAAGACAATCGTAGATGGCCTCTGCAAGGAACAAACAGGGGGGGATGGCTCCTGGGCTTCCAGGGAGAGACCAAGGGGTGGGGCCAAACAACCATTTGTTGCTTAACATGGCCAAAGTACATATTTTAAAAAGACTGATAACTTACTATTTAAAATTGTGAAAAATATAAAAATAACAAAGTTGTTAAGGTAATTTCTGGATGTATGGGTGAAGAGGTGCCAGAACTGTGTGACATGTTCTGGACAGCTATGGCAAGAAATGTGATTTTACGCAAAATGTATTTCCACTAGAACTGTGAAACTTTATACACTTATTCCCATGTTACACATGCACACTTGTAGAAATTTGTTTAAAAACTGGACATTGTGTTCATAATGAAAAGGGCACAATTCTGTCAAAAGCGGCGGAGACAAGATCTCACAGGTACGCAGTTTTGAAGAATAGCTGCTATGTAAAATATGCAAGCTATATATGTGATTTGTATAGAGGTTGCACATGTGTAAACATGAATTGTGCCAAAAGTAGATTGTGTGTTCCAGGGACTAGGGGTGGATTCTGAGCTTCATAAAATTGCACCATAAAGATGACACTCCGTTTCTCTCCTTCTATCAAGGAAGAGAGTAGACTCTGACCCAATCACCTTTCAAAGGGGCAAGCTTAGGTTAAACCCGGCCCACACACCCTCTTTATGATGTAGTTTCATAGAGACAGCTCACCACACATAAGGACAGACAGATTCACTCACTATCCTGATGCTGGTGGAGCACCCTGCTGCTGAACTCTACATCTTCCTTGCTCCAGACTCCAGAAACTTGGCAAAGAAAAAAGGCCTATTGCATAGCTGAACCATTCTCAGCTAGGCCTCAAATTCCAGAACATAACCCCACAAGCCTAAGGGGAAGCAACATAATACAGCCGGGTTGTGCTGTTACTGCTTGCCTGCTGAGAATAAATATCCTCACAACCCAGAAGGGCAGATCCAGTCCAGTCCTGTGCCGTGCGGTGACCTGAGCGCCTTGCTGACCCGATACAGTCCTGTGCCGTGCTGTGACCAGAACGCATTGCTGGCCCTGCCCAGTCTGATGAGCCCAGCCGTCTTTCCTGAACCAGATCCAATCCCCTGACCAGAATTGACGGTTCCATCTAAAAATGTATCCAGTGAGTATAAATAGGAAGAATTGTGTCACTAGCATATGTACTTTGCATAGTCTTATCCCTATCTTAGACCCATCCTATCTTGTATTCAGAAACTGTAATGTTAGGAGTATCTTTGCATTGTCTGAAACCTCTCTCCAAACCATCCTATCTTTCCTCCAGGACTAGTATTGTTAGAACTATCTTTGCGCTGATCCTTTTCTCATCTGAAGAAGGCGAGTTTCCTTAGCAGGCAGTCACCCTGATCAAGTGACTGTGTTCCTGTGTGGTACTCATTTTGTCCACAGTCATCCTCTAGTGTAACAAACCCATTTGTCATTTTAAAAGTGCATTCCTGTTTTCCATTCTTGCGCCTATCTCGAAAAAAACAACCTCTACTAAAACGTCTATAACTCCCTCCGTTTTTGTGTTAGAAACAAAATTTCAACTCCTTCTTGTAGCTAACATTCATATCTATCCACCACATTCCATCCCGTTATCGCGGATATTACGCAGTGAAAGGTTTGCCGCAAATGTTCGTTTTGGGAAGTGTTTACACATGTAAAACAGCTTTTAATTGCTTCCGACTTGAATTTTAAGATTTCAAATGATTTATTGGGATTAAATCATTGTTTGTGTTTGTGTGCAACCATCCAAAGTGGCTCACATAAGAATTTAACAACAATTTCAGCAATTTTGAGCATATTAGGTGTTTTTGCCCATTCCATTCTAAAGATAACTTTACAAGCCATTTTGACAGCTTGACAGTCAATTCCTTTTTCTCTTGTGTGTGAAAAGGGAAAAGTGGGATTGATATTCTATTTGATTTCTACCATTCCTGAATACCTGCTTTCTCCTCCTATCTCTTTACATTGCCTATTGGAGGTTGAGGGGTGTTCAGGGGGAACCTATAACTACAGTGCTATCTGATCTGAACCCACACAAAAGTATTATTTTCTGTGCTGAATTGTTTTGCTCACTACGTACTCCTTGTGTATTAAAGAGATTATTGAGTGTTACATCACCCCATTGGTAATTGTTGTGTACATATTAAAACCCATTGGGCCTCATTCCGAGTACGGCGCTAACCAATGGCGCTATTAACGCCTTGGTTGACGCCGTACCCGGACCGGAAGCGCCTTGGTGGATGGCGGAATTACCGCCCCATTCCAAGGTTGGCGGGGCGGTAATTCCCCAATCCCCATTTACCCTTCCCCATTCCCATTCCTGCCCCATAGGGCATAATGGGAGTGGGGAAGGCGTTAATTACGCCACCGTAAATTACGGTGGCGTAATTAAAATCAAGGTCCCTTAGCGCCATGGTTTTTAACACCTGCTAAAAGCAGGTGTTAAAACCTCCATGGCGCAAAGGGAACTCGGAGTATGGCGGTAAGGGATTACCGCCACCGCTCTCGTTAGCAGTGGCCGCTATCCCTTACCGCCATACTCGGAATGAGGCCCATTGTGATTACATTTTAAATACACAAATAAATATTTACCTTTGCAAACCAGCCTGATTTCTGGTTCAGTGTGACCAGCGGGGTTCCAGGAGAAGGGCGTGATACGAGTGGTATATCGTTCAGAATAAAGAACTTTTAGACAAAAATAAATAAGGATTTCAGTTGTGCACTACATGCTAGGCGTTAACTTGGGTGTGTGCCGGATTGAAATCACTTACAGCTTGGGGGCTCGTTGCGAGATCCTGAATTAGACATACTACTTGTGACAATCTAGCACAGCGTGCTAACTGACAGGGTACATACACCTTGTTGGGCTACCATACTGTGCTACACTGTAAAAGCATGTCACAAATCTCCGGTTTGTCTGCAATGTCTAGGTCACTTCCCAAATCGGTATCTTCCCCCTCCTCCTCACCTGAAGAAAGGACCTTCTTAATCTTCTCCTTTCTTTCTTTGCCGTAGGTCCTCTTTTTTATTAGATATGGTCTACCGCAAAACGACGCCACAATGGTTTCCGAAAAGTACCGGAAACCAGCGGCCCCGGATCCGCGATAACCGGAGGGGAAAAAACCAGGTGGGCAAAAAACCTTGAGACTCCTTGATGCCAGAGGATGGAGTCCCGTTAACCTTCAGCGGAAGAGGTTGGTCTTCGAGTATCCACGAGAACCGGGTAGCAGGTGCAGACTTCACCACAATGGAATCGAAGTTGTCTGCAGGCGAGGCGGACCAATGAAAGAGAAGGAATGAGGTCCAAGCATCCAGAGAGAAGCCTAAGGTAAGTACCGAGGGAGAGGAAGGCAGAATGACAGGAGAATGCCGGAATCCATAAACAAAACGGAAACAGAGAGCCAGAGAGAAGCGAGACGGGAGCCAAAGAAAGAAGGACCGTCCGCCTGAGGGGAACGGATGAGAGAAACAGAAGGAACGAGAGGGACGAGCAGGAGCCCAAGGCAGGACAGGGGGGCTCAACAGAGCCAAGAGAAAGCAGTAGCGTATTAACCAGCAGTGAGGAGCTAAGTTGCAACGCAAGTTGCTCGAGGAGTGAGAGCCCTGATAACCCTGGCGGTGGCCATCTTGAGAAGACTAGCGCGCAGCCAGGCTTTGCGGCTGTAATGTGGCGGAACATTTCAATGGCGGCCGAGCCTCCATCGAAACCAATGCCTCGTGAAAAAGGGGTGCATGACAGTATGCCCCCCCCAATGCGGGCAAAGCCTGGCTTACCAGGATGAGCCTGAAAGAACGACTTCACCAGGCGTGGAGCATGTACATCAGAGCTGGCGTCCCAAGAATCTTCAGAAGAAGGATAGCCCTTCCAGGACAACAGGAATTCCAATCTCGCTCGGCGATAACGAGAGTCCCTGATCTTCTCAACCTCATATACCTCCTTCTCCGAAAGTCCCGCTCCAGGGGGGCAAACCAGAGAGGAGGCGGGTACCTTGTCCTGAGCCAAATGTAGCAAAGAAGAATGGAACACCGGATGAACCCTTTTTAAACTCTCAGGCAACTTGAGGCGAAAGGACTCCGGATTAATCCTGGAGATCACGGTATAAAGACCCACAAATCTGGGAGATAATTTGGTCGGGTGGACCCATCTGGATAAGTGCTTGGTCGACAACCAAACTCGTGAACCCACTTCGATCGAAGGTCCATCAGTGCGTTTCTGATCGGCATACCGCTTGTAGTGACTGCGAGCCTGAGTCAAAGCTTCCTTGACAGTGCGATGAGCTGCCACTATTTGTTGTAGTCGATCATTGATGGTAGGGCAGGCTGTATCGGATGCCGAGACAGGTAAGATGGTCCTAGGATGTAGCCCGAACGTACAAAAGAAAGGACTTAGACCCGTGGCAGAATGAGTAGCATTATTATAGGCAAACTCAGCTGTGGGTAGTAATTCATACCAGTTGTCCTGGGTATAGTTGAAGTAGCAACGAAGATATTGCTCAAATGTCCCGTTCAATCTCTCCGTCTGTCCATTCGTCTGTGGGTGGAAACCTGAGGACAATGCCCTTTCAATACCCAGTCTCTGACACAAGGCGGTCCAAAACTTTGAGGTGAACTGACTACCCCGATCAGAGATGATTTTCAAGGGTAATCGTGCAAGCGAAATATCTCACGCACGAACACTTTGGCCATCTGAGAGGCCGATGGTAATCCTGGGAACGGGGAGAAATGAGCCAATTTGGTAGACGAGGCCACCGTAACCATGATACAAGTGTGTTCCCGTGAAGCGGGAAGGTCTACAATGAAGTCTGTGGAGATCTGTTCCCAGGGGGTCTTGGGCAAAGGAATTTGTTCCAAAAGGCCAATGGGCTTTAGATTTCGATTCTTACAGCGGGCACACTGGATGCATTCTTGAATGTATTTCTTAATGTCAGAGGACATGTTGGGCCAAAAGAACGACCTCCGAACCAGTTCCTCTGTGGTCTTCCTTCCCCTATGTCCCGCGGTTACATGATCGTGACACCAAGACATGACCTTGTGCTGTAAATCGAGTTGTGGCACAAACAGTTTTTTGTTGACAAAACATAACCCTTCTTTCATTTCCATCTGATAGCGGGGTGAAGAAAAATCAGGTAGGGAAACTCGGGCTGTGGCCGACTTGACTTGCGAGAGGAAGGAGGCGGCGGAGGCAATTAACACCTGTTGAGGAAACAGTCTTTCCTTGTTGAGAATGGAAGAATCAGTGGCTGTATAGCGACGGGACAGGGCATCGGCGATGATATTCTGACTGCCTGGTATGTACGTTATCTCAAAGTCATATTGGGCAAAGAAGTACGCCCATCTTGCCTGGCGAGAATTGGCGCATTCCATGTTCTGCAAAGCCTTGAGATTTTTATGATCCGTCCTGATGAGAAATGGCTTACCCCCACCCTGCAGTAGATGTCTCCACTCTTCACATGCAAGCTTGATAGCCAACAACTCCCTCTCAATAACCGAGTAATTCCTTTGGCTAACGGTGAGAGTTTTAGAGAGATATGCAATGGGGTGTTCTTCTCCTTTGCTCTCTTGCAGGAGCTCAGCTCCCACTGCAGAGGCCGAGGCGTCAGCTTCCAAAATAAACCTTTTGGTTTGGTCGGGCTGGATGAGAACAGGAGCCGAACAAAAACTTCCCTTTAATCTTTGGAATACCGCTTCCGCCTTCACGGTCCAGGAGAAGTGTTGGTTCTCTTTCTTAAGAAGAGAAGTTAAGGGAACCACACTAGAAGAGAAGTTTCGGATGAATTTCCGGTAATAGTTGGTAAATCCCAGGAATCTCTGAACCTCCTTTATGTTAGTGGGAGATGGCCAATCCATAATGGCTGAAACTTTCTTGGGATCCATACTGATGCCATATTGGGATAGAATAAACCCCAAATAGGGGATCGAAGAGGTCTGAAACTCGCATTTACTGGGTTTCACAAGTAGTTGGTTTTTCTGAAGTCGATCAAGTACCTCGTGGAGATGAACTGAATGATCTTGTAGTGATTTGGAGAAGACCAAGATGTCATCTAAATAGATGATCACTGAGTGAAACAGCAAATCCGAGAAAGTGCGATCCATAAATCTCTGGACCACAGCGGGGGCATTCACCAACCCGAAAGGCATTACCTTGTACTCATATAGACCGTAGGGTGTCCTAAATGCGGTCTTCCACTCATCCCCTGACTTGATGCGCAGGAGATGGTACGCACTTCGCAGATCAAGTTTTGAAAATATGGTAGCCCCTCTTACTGCTTCCAGGATGTCGGATATGAGTGGCATGGGATACCGGTCCCGAATTGTCACTTCGTGGGACCCCGGTAATCTATGCAGGGCCAAAGTTCTGTGGAATCCCTTTTGGCTATAAAAAATAGAGAGGCCCATGCAGGAGATTTCGAGGGTTGAATCAGGCCGTTCTTTAGATTGGCGTCCAAGTATTCCCGAAGTACTATCTTCTCTCTGGCTGAAAGGGAAAACATTCTGCCAAATGGTACTAAAGCTTCTGGGATCAGATCTATGGTGCAGTCCTCTGGGCGGTGGGGAGGCAGATCGTGTTCCGTCTTTTCCAGGAAGACTTGGTGATACCTTTGGAATTGAGGTGGAATCAAATGGATCGTCCGGGATTGCAAATCCGCTGACTGTATCGCTGCTGTCTGGTAATGGAAGGATTCCAGACAGAATTGGTGGCAACGCGTGGAAAGGAAGCTGAGAGAGTTCTTGGTCCAGTCAATCGTAGGGTTATGAAGACGCATCCAAGGTATGCCCAAAATAATGGGAAAGTGAGCAGCCCTGATGATCTTAAAAGAGATCTTCTCCTTATGATGTTGAATGGTAACCTGGAGGGGTTCTGTGGAGTGAGTAATCGGACCGGAGCATAGTGGGGTACCATCAACCCCTTCCACCTTCATGTTTTCTTTGTTGGGTAGACGACTGATGCCCATTCTTTCAGCCCACATAGTGTCTACAAAATTCCCCGCAGCCACACAATCAATCAGGGCGATGGTTTCCACAGATCGCTCTCTCCAGGACAACTCTAGGGTAAGTACCATCAGGCGTGTGTCTTCTGTCTGACTGGAGGGTGTTAGCGAGAGAGATACGTAGGGACTTTCTGAGACTCCTCGAACCATAGTTCCCCCTAGGTTCGAGGCGGTCCGTTTCCCGAACGCCTGGGTGGGACATCAGGAAATTCTGCAAGATATGTGTAGACGATCCGCAGTACATGCAGAGACCGGCTTCTCGGCGTCTCTTCCGCTCCTCTGGAGTTAGCGGAGACCTCATGGAACCGATCTGCATGGGTTCCTCCTTTACGTTGGTTCCGGAAGAAGGTGCCGGAGTCTGAGAGGGGTTTGAGAGACCTAATGAACCTCTTCCCTTCTTCTTCTCTTGTCTGCGTTCATTAATGCGGTGTTCAATCTGCAGAGTAACAGACACAAGTTCTGAGAAAGAGACCGGGTGGGGAACCCGGGCCAATTCATCCTTCAGTTCCTCTTTAAGACCCCTGCAGAAGAGAGTGAATTTGGCTTGTTCAGACCAGGTGGATTCTATGGCCAATCGTTTGAATCTGGTAATGTAGGTCAAGAGGTCCATCTGACCTTGGTTTACTTCTAACATCTCTTCTCTCGCCATGTATTTTGTTTCTGGCCTTTCAAAGGTTTGCTTAAGTTGAGTGAGAAAGTCATCCCAATCTCGTAAGACTGGATCATCTGTAGTAACTAGGGGGTTGGCCCATGCCAATGCATTACCTGTGAGGTTGGAAATTACATAGCCCACCTTGCTAAAACCAGTAGCAAAGGTGTTGGGACGGAAGGCAAAGTGCACATTGCAGGCTTCAATAAATTCCTTAAGAGCCTTCGGCGTACCATCGAATTTCCCTGAAGCCAATGGCAGGGTTGGTAGGTCAGAGTTACGTGGCTCCCTATTAGCCACCAATTGACAGAGTACATTGTTCTCAATCTTTAAATTCTGCACTTCCTGATTCAGGTTCCGAACTTCTACATTCAGAGATTGGACTGCAGCGACCAATTCCTGGATTTGCTCGGGGGTCGCCATACTGGTGTGTGTTGGGTGTTGCAAACTGTCACAAATCTCCGGTTTGTCTGCAATGTCTAGGTCACTTCCCAAATCGGTATCTTACCCCTCCTCCTCACCTGAAGAAAGGACCTTCTTAATCTTCTTCTTTCTTTCTTTGCCGTAGGTCCTCTTTTTTATTAGATATGGTCTACTGCAAAATGAAGCCACAATGGTTTCCGAAAAGTACCGGAAACCAGCGACCCCGGATCCACGATAACCGGAGGGGAAAAAACCAGGTAGGCAAAAAACCCCGAGACTCCTTGATGCCAGAGGATGGAGTCCCGATAACTTTCAGCGGAAGAGGTTGGTCTTCGAGTATCCACGAGAACCGGGTAGTAGGTGCGGACTTCACCGCAATGGAATCGAAGTTGTCTGCAGGCGAGGCGGACCAATGAAAGAGAAGGAATGAGGTCCGAGCTTCCAGAGAGAAGCCTAAGGTAAGTACCGAGGGAGAGGAAGGCAGAATGACAGGAGAATGCCGCAATCCGTAAACAAAACAGAAACAGAGAGCCAGAGAGAACCCAGACGAGAGCCAAAGAAAGAAGGACCGTCCGCCTGAGGGGAACGGATGAGAGAAACAGAAGGAACGAGAGGGATGGGCAGGAGCCCAAGGCAAGACAGGGGGGCTCAACAGAGCCAAGAAAAAGCACTAGCGTATTAACCAGCAGTGAGGAGCTAAGTTGCAACACGAGTTGCTCGAGGAGTGAGAGCCCTGATAACCCTGGCGGCGGCCATCTTAAGAAGACTAGCGCGCAGCCAGGCGTTGCGGCTGTAATGTGGCGGAACATTTCAATGGCGGCCGAGCCTCCATCGAAACCAATGCCTCGTGAAAAAGGGGCGCATGACAAAACACCCTTCAATAGAAATACTTAAAGGAGTTAGGACTGTTTTGCAAAAGTAAAGTAATCCTGAGATAAGTCAGAAGGAAATTCATATTTACGGAATGGCGACCCTAGTGGAAATCAATATTGCAAGGGAGCACCGACTGTACAAATTGTTTGTCAGGGGTGAATGGGTAGAGCAGGATGAGAAAGTCTGGCTGCAGGAAATCAAACAACAAGTCACTGCCATAGAATTAGATATGTGGCAGGACCAGGGTCAATTACACCAGGCACTTAGTGAATTGTATATGGCCCCAAAAGTAAAAGAAGAGCAATGTAAAATTGCCAAAATAGCGGCTTACCTGTACCTCCACATTGGAGTAATACAGGAAAAATATGTCGAAAGCCTAGATCTGGCAAAGAGGCAAGTACAATCCCTAGAGAAAACCCAAACTGATCTGGACTCTGCAGAGCAAAGGCTACAAAAGATCCAAGAAGCATAGAGAGAAACCAGACAGCACCTGACAAAAGTAAAGGTTGATCTGGATCTTCTGCAGCAGGAGAAAGCAGAGCAAGATACCAAAATACTGACACTGCAAAAAGAGTGTCAAGAAAGGTTGGATTCTCTAAAAGAGAGCCTGCGCAGGGCAGATGGTTGCCCTAGAAAATGAGATTGATTAACTAATAGAGGAAAATAATAAATTAATAGTGAAGGATCTCCACACTCAAACATATTTTGATGAGGAGCGCCAGAAATGATATGCCATTAGAAAACAAAGGGACGACCTGGCTGCACAGAAGGGCACTCTAACTCAGGAAAGGGACGCCTTAGGCCAGGAAGTCAGCCATTTAAAAACTAAGTTAGAAGAAAATCACATGGCCCTTCAGGGACAGGGTGAACTCAAAATGGACTATGAAAAGCTGTTAGAGCATACCAGGAGGGTGGAAGATGCTCTGGCAAAGAATAATCAGGCCAGTAAGGACCAAACTCAGGAGGTGCGTCTCCTGCAGCAAGAATTGTCTGTAAAAAGAATGACAGGCTCCATAGACAGATAGCCATGCAGGGACAACTCATAGAGACCAGTAAGGCCTTAATAGAGGAACAAAAGGGTCAGATTCTTGCATGTTATCAGGGAGTAGGGGCTGAAAGAAATGAGGTCAGATGGGAGAGGGAAACCCCTGAGCATAACCTCAGGAACCTTGGTATCAGGTACTTTAATCCCTTCAATTCCATGGACTCTGCCACCCCCATGTCCACTGGCTCATATGAACCAAGGGTGACGGGGATGGTAGATTTCAACACAATAGGAAATATGGGGCTAATAGGTCAGCGCCTCCCAGAAATGGATGGGCGGGCAACTATGTACAGGTTCCCAAGTGCTAGGGCCATCTTCTCTGATTGGGGAGACTCCAGTGAGGGGAGAATCAGAGAACTGGATCCTCTGAAATATCACATACCTAGGGATCAGTCAGTGAAATTTGGTGGGGGATTCCATGAGACTAGGCCCGCTAAGAGCATACTAAAAACCTCTTCCCAGCTAGGACAGTGGGGGTAGGGAGGTAATCAACCAATCCTGGGAGCAAGGAAGAGTCAGAAGACTCATCTGACCGCCCCAGGTCACAAGAGACTAGGCCCCCACATTCTGCCAGCCATTCCTAAGCTCACAGAATCCGGGAGAGTCTAGAAGAACAGACAGCCACCTCTGGCAGCAGTGCGTCTGAGTCAGAGGATGAGTGGCCAGGGTGACCAGAAATAAAAAGGCTAACAAAGTTAAGAGAGCTTTACTCAAGGATCCCCTAAAGCAATAAAAGCTATTAGGAGCGTCATCACGCCCTACCACAAAAATTCCAAATAATTGGTTTGGGAGCACCCTGAATTATTTGAGCAGATGATGGAGACTTTCCACCTGAAGGACAGCCAAAGCTGTATTCAGTATGTAAAGTGGACATTTTCACTGAGTACTCCAGCTTCTTTGCGGGGCTGGAGGATCAGAACCATTCCAGATGGTCCACCTATAGGGCGGCCATCCTGAAACATTTTTCTATTCATAGAAACCCCCAAGAGGCCCTCAATGCAGCCTACAACCTACAATGTGTGGAAGACCAGGCCCCACAATAATTTGTCCAGGAATTGAAACGCGTCTTTGTGCAGACCACTAGAAGGATGCGCACTGACAGTAAGGAATTTGTGAACACCTTCTTTCATGCTATCCCTAAATACATTATGACCCAGCTAGTGAGGGACTTTCATGAGAAAAGATCACTAGACTAGGTCATTGAACAAGCAGCGTGCATCTACAAAGTGCAGAAGCCACTAGAAATTAAAAATATTATCAAAAGCCCCAAACCAACTAGCACCCCTGCTTCTGCTAAGGAGGCGGAGGTGAAGGTTGCCCCCATTTTAGATCTGGAGATGGGGGGACCTAAAAAACTTCCCATAAAGAATCCAACCAACCCCAGACCCAGAAGGCCCTGGGCCAATCCCAAACAGGGAGTCAGGGAGGTAACCCCACAAATGGGACCACTCACTCCCCTGACTACATCAGCCCATGCTACAAGGGCAACAGACCAATCCTGGGCTATGTGTGGACTCCCCCAGCCCAAGGGGGGGCCTATTAGGGCCCAAGGGCAAAATCCAGCAGTGGTGGCTTGACACGTTGTGCTGCAATTGAGTCTTTCTGACAATATACCCCTCAAGAGTACAAAAGGACAAATTGAGGTGAGTATTGCCCGAAAATATTGGTACAACCTGGTAACCAGACAGCTGGCTGCAAGAGAAATTGATCAAGTATTAACATATGACTCAAGACAAGGAAATATCTAAGCAAGGTGATGAGCAGATACTCACAAGCAAGAAAGGTAGACTGGGACTGACAAGTTCCAAGCTAAATTGGTGAGTATCCTGAAACAAGAGAGGTGACTATTACCATGAGTACAGGATACTAAGATAAAGAAAGAACCAGACAGTAGTGTGCTTACCAATAAGTGGTCTGAATGGATTATGAAGATGAAATTGTTGTACTGGAGTAGTAGTCCTGGGAACACAATGTCTTGTTTCCTATTCCCGCCGGCACGAGGACGCCTAAAAAGTCTTTGATCCTTGCGCCGATGCGCTAATGTCCTTGAAGTTCCTTAGAGTCTTTGAGCTGTAAAGTAAGAGCGGGAAGAAGTGACGATTGCTGGAGTTGAAGCAGTCCAGTAGCCATTCTATTTTGGCAATCGACAGGTAAGACGTGAGGAATGAGATGAATGCAGTCCGTGGACGTTCCGATGCGGTCTGTGGATGTTCCGGCTTGTCAATAAGCAGGTAAGACGTGTAAGGATGAGGCGAATGCAGTCTGTGGATGTTCCGAGGTTGGCAACAAGCATGTAAAATATGAGGGATGAGACGAATGTAGCGGGTGGACGTTCCGGGTTTGGCAGCAATCAGGGAAAACATACAAGGATGAGGCGAATGCAGTCCGTGGAGGTTCCGGGTTTGGCAGCAAGCAGGTAAGACGTACAAGGATGAGGCGAATGCAGTCCGTGAACGTTCCGGTTTTGGCAGCAAGCAGGTAAGACATGCAAGGATGAGGCTAATGCAGTCTGTGGACGTTCTGAGGTTGGCAACAAGCAGGTAAGACGTGAGGGATGAGACAAATGCAGTCTGTGGATGTTCCGGGTTTGGTAGTAAGCAGGTAAAATGTACAAAAATGAGGCGAATGCAGTCTGTGGACGTTCCGGGTTTGGCAGCAAGCAGGTAAGACGTACAAGGATGAGGCGAATGCAGTCCATGGACGTTCCGGTTTTGGCAGCAAGCAGGTAAGGCGTGCAGGGATGAAGTGAAGGCAGTCCGTGGATATTCCGAGTCAGCAACAGATAAAGTAAGCAAAAGACAAGAACGAAGCAAGGGAGGTCACAAAGCAGACCAGGAGTTTGAAGAGCTTGAAGACAGGCTAACAAGATGCGTAGCTTTGAAAATTACAAATTCAGAAGCGGCTCGGTGTGCGGAGCTTAAATACAGATCAGCTGACGGCACGCACAACGCGCCGCCATAGGCATGAACACCTACGTGAATGCAAAGGGTGCCAGCGTCTCCAAGGCAACACATAGCGTTCTCTGAAGGGACGCACAAACAATGATGCACCAGAGTTCCAAGGTGAACGTAAACTGTTATATCTACTGGAGATTCAGGAATGTTTCTTCCTGTGTGGGACCGATCTATGATCAGACAAAGGGGAATCCAATGGAACCTTGACAGGACCCAACCAGATAGCTGGCAAACCAGGAAACTTCCCTCCTCACTTTCCCCAGGAGGGCAGTAATCCCCCAAATGCCGGACCAAACTTCTTTCCCCGGTACCCGCCAAACTTCAACCCCAAAAACAACCCATCCTTCTTTCCCCATTTTCCTGAGCCCAGACAGCCCCATCCGGGAAAGGGGAGGCCAAGGTTGGAGGGTTACCCAAACTATCCTAACCAGGGGTATTATGCGAGAAGGGATAGTTACCCTTCCCATGATCAACCAAGGGTGGAACAAAGGACCCCGTACCAACCAGAGCGGGTGTCACAACTGGAGCGCCAGGTCCAGAACATGGCACAGGATCTGGGTTGCATGCTGAGGGCCCAACAGAACCCTCAGATGAGCGTGGCGGCTCAGAACTCCTCAAATCCAGGGTCTGGTGCTCCAGAACAATGACGGGGGAAGAACCCAGACAACCCACAGGTTCCCAGGGAGGAGGCACAAGGGGAACGGGGGTGTAAAGCCTTAGAGGAAGCTCCCTTCCCCACTTGTAAAAAGCCCCTGGAAACCCAGGAACTGGAACCAAAATCTCCTGCCCCCGAAAGTCTGCAACTGAAGGAACAGAGGGGGGGGGTAGGAGAAATAAAGAGCCTAAAAGGGCAATTTTGTGGAGGAGGTGCAATTCTTCCAGTTTGAAGGAGAGGGGTACTCAGAGGATTCTGGGAAAAGGATCTTCTCCTTCAGGGATGGGGGAACTCCTCCCAAAGAAATTTGGGTCCCAAAGTATCCCAATCCAGACTGGGTAGATGTGGGGACCGAGTTACAACCGCCCATCATCAAACCCCAGAATGACCAGCACGAAAATCCCCTTGTTCAAACCCATTCTGGTGACTACTTCCAAAAGGGGGGGAGGGGCAGCCCAGAATCAGAACCAGGGGAGCCCAAAACTTCCCCCATATCTAGCTGTCCCCTTTTTCTTACAGGTTCCCAAGATCCCAAACAAAATCCTGCCCAAATCACCTCTCGTTAAAATCCAAAGCAAAGAAACTAACCCACCAATTGGCCATAAATGTGCATTATCTTTGCCCCCATGAGGAAAAGGATGGAAGATTTTATGCCTCGGTCCAAATACTGGGGCAATGTAACATTTTGGCCCTGGTGGACACTGGATCCCAAGCCACCCTTCTGTCAAAAAGGGCCTTTGATCAGCTGAATTCGGGAAGGGGGGAGAAATACCAAATTCCTCTCACCCCTCTTCCTGGACAACTTCAGAACTTCGATGGGAAGGAAAGTCCTGTCGAGGGGACTGCGGATTTGGATATTAAAATTGGGTGACACAAGGTGAAGCATCCGGTCATAGTTGTGACTCCAGATGGCACACCATGTTTACTAGGGAATGATATCCTGCGTAGATTGTCTCCCCTCATAGATTGTGTAAACAAGGCCCTCTGGTCCCAGACCAACTGACCAATAAAATTATAACAGAGTGTCAACCATGTTAGTTTAAATGGCACATGCCACATGGTTGAACAAAAACCTGACCAAGTTGAATTCCACTTCCAGAATAACCAAATACCAGACGTGACAGTAATTCCAGTAGGACAACAAACTGGTGATGGGGAGTCCTCTCTATATCTGCAAATCAACCTTCTCCCAGTCTAAGGTGGCATTCCACACTGGAAGGAAACACATTCTATACAAATTCACAATCAGAAAATCCCATTCCTATAGTCCAAAAAAATAAGAAATCAGCTCAAAGCTTGGCTGATATTCAGAAAATTGGAGAACAGCTGTTCATCCCTATTCAGTTAAATGAGGGGAAGGACTCTGTTCTCGCCCCAGTATGTGTGAACAACAGTAAGAGCTTCATCAGCGAGGCCATGTTCCGCAAACTCCCAAAAGATCCAGCCATTCCCACATTTAAACTGTTAGACAAATGGGAAATGGACCTGGAAACACCCAATTCCAAACATATCCTGCCTAGCAGGTGTATGCTCAAAATGTCAATAGGCAACAAGAGCATAGTCCATAATTGTTGGGTCGTGCGAGAACGACCCTGCTGCATTTTATTTAGGCAGTGACATTCTCAATCGCTTTGCCATTAGTTTGGACCTAATAAACTTCAATGCTTGGTCCCGATTAGCGGGTAATCCCATGGACTTTGATGACCCAGAGAAAGCATTTCAGTCAGCTCAACTGCTGCCATGTGAGTTGAAATTCAGATTGGAGAGGAAGTCACCATCCCAGAACGGACCGACAATTCTCACTGGAAGTAAAAATTAAAAGAGGACAGAAACGGAAAAATCCTGACGCCTATGTCCATCTCAATGCTCATTTCCAAAAGCAAGGGTTGGGGGTAAACCCAACACCACTAGTCAATATAGAACACCATTCCATTAGAGGTGGATAACAGCGACCTAAAGAGTATCACTCTGGGTGCAGGCACCATTATTGGAATGGCGGTTGATGACCAGCATTTTCCCATAGATTTAGGTAATAAACTGTTAGGACCAATCGCCAAGGACTGTTTTGACAGTGATAGCGACGATGACCTAACACCAGACAGGATCTTCACCCGGCATGGGGGGAATTTCCTGGTGTACTCTTCCTGCCCTTATGGTTAGGAAGATGTGACCTGTGACTTCAGGAGGGATGAGGTGATCTTTCAAGTCCACCAAAACTGCCTTCCTTCCCCACCTGAAGCCATCAGTTCAAATCAGCACTTTGACCAGGGACTTCTCCACCCAGCTGGTGGAGGCTGCTGAGATAGCTAAACCAGAAGTCTTTCCAGGATTCAGGCAGATGGTTGAAGAGAGAGTCAACCTAGCTGATGCCTGCAAGACTCTGGAGCAAAAGCAAAAATTGAAACAAGTTTTCTTAGATTTTCAAGATCTCTTTGCGGTGGACTCATATGACTCTGGTTGAACCGACATCCACACAACAACAATTCCCACGGATCCTGGCATGACTCCAGTGTTTGTGAAGCAATATTGCTTGCCTCTCGCATCAATGGAGTCCCTTACTGAAATAATTAAGAACCTTGAGTCCCGTGGGATAATTCGTCCCGTCCACAGTACCTTCAACAATCCGGTCCTGGGAATTTTGAAACAAACGGCCAGTGGAGGCTCTGTGTTGACCTAAGGGAGCTCAACAAACGGGTCCACACTTCCCGATGGCCTCTTCCCTACATTGACCAAGGGCTGGCCTAGATCCAGGGGTCACAGGTATTCACTGCCATTGACGTGACCAATGGGTACTGGACCGTACCTGTCAGTAGGGAGGACAAACAAAAGCTGGCCTTTACCTTCGGGGGGCAGCAGTACACTTGGAACCAGACTCCCTTCGGATACATCAACTCCGGCAATGAATTTAACATCTTTCTACATAAGGCCATGCCGTCTTGGGTGAAAGGGGTAACCTGGCCTATGTTGATGATGTGCTAGTCAAAAGCTCAAATGTGGAGATACACATAACGGAGATCCGTTATGTCCTGACACAGTTGAGGGCTGCCAGAGCAAAACTCTCATTCCACAAGGCACAGTGATGCAGAACCTGTGTCAATTTCTTGGGGCATGAGATAACTCCTCAAGGTCTCTGTCCCCAGGAATAGAAAGTAGAAGCCCTCCAGAAAATAAAAGACCCCACAACTCTGTGGGAACTAAGGAGCCTCCTTGGACTAACATGTTACAGCAGAAAGTTCATTGAGGATTACGCAGAGATCACAAGACCCCTGATCCATCTTTTGAAGGGGGGTCAAGTGGGAGTGGGGTCCAGAACAAGCTGAGGCAGTAAGACAACTCAAAAGAAGCCTCTCACAAGCACATTGCCTAGCTCACCCTGTCCAAAACAAGGAGTTCTTCTTGGAGACAGGTTTCTCAAATACATACTTAACTGCAGTATTAAATCAAAAGCATGACAAGGTCAATAAAGTAATCTCCTATGCGAGTAAGACTTTATCCTCTGTAGAGGAAAAATTCAACGATTGTGAGAAGGTGTGGGCATTGAAGAAATACCGCTGTTTATCCAGGGGGAACTCATCATAGGGGAGACTCCACACCAACCTTTGCAATATCTTCAAAGTGACAGAGTCCGGGACGGAAATGTGAGTAATTGCCAAATTACTTCCTGGATTCTGTCAATGCAAGGCTTTCCTGTGGAGGTCAGATATGGCCAAAACAAAAAGAGTCCCCTCGCTCAAGGTCTGGCTGACTTGCATGATTGTGCCAGAGAAAACTGTCTCAAGGACGAAAGTCTTAAAATCAAGGACAACATGGAGGCATACCTTAATTCCCCACACAAAGTCTATGAAGAAGACCAGTGTGAGGGAATGCCCAATGTCTATGTGGATGGGTGTTCCTACCATGTTGACAACAATGGGGAAAAGGAACTTGTGGCCGGTGTAGGGAATGCACGGGTGAATGATGCCCCAGAACCCTCCGCTGGGTACAAAATCGGTCGCTGAAGTAGTCAAGTGGCAGAGCTGATGGCTGTGCATCAAGCCATCCTCACTACTGTCCAACTCCACGAACTGGTCACAATCACTGATTCAGATTATGTACGGAACGGGTTTGTGTAGCACCTGGTTAACTGGAAAACCAGAGGCATGCTATGTGCTAATAATAAACCATTAAAACATGGGAAATTAATACAAAATATTGATGATCTGGTCACCTCGAATGGGATGACCATCTACTGGAAAAAGATCAAGGGTCATTCTAAGGTAGAGGGACCAGACAAAACTGGAAATGATCCAGCTGATCAGCTGGCAAAAACCAGAGCCATCCAAGGGGATCTACTTGAGATTATTGAGTCCCTGTTGGGGGAAATCCAAGTCACTGCTATCACTAGGTCCCAGACAAATTCTCACAATGAGCTCACAAATGCACAATGGAGTAAGGAGACCCCAGATGCTGATTTGATTACGGCTCAAAAAGGGGATCCAATAATTGGTTATTTTTATCAACACATTGAGGACGCTGAGAACATTCCCCTGACAGATACTGATTACATTGGGAAAGAGGACCTCAGAGTGTTGATGAAATGTTCCGAATCCAAGACAGTTTGTTGGTGAGGAGATCCATAGCTGGCCACGACCAGTGGGTGGTCCCTACCTCATTCCAAAGCCTGATGCTAAGTCACGGCCATGATGCGGCCATAGCCAGTCATCGGAGGTTTAATACGACATTAGAAACCTTTCTACAGGTTGCATACTGGCCACACATGGGGCAGGACCTCGACCAATACTTGAAGGGGTGTCTTGTGTGTGCACAATTTCAGCAAACACCACTCACACACTGTGCTCCCCTCCAAAAGAGGGGGATGACACTGCCTTGGCCAGATTTACAAGTCGATTTTATCGGGCCCGTGATTCGTTCCTCTAGGGGGAACAAGTACATGTTGACCGTAACATGCCTGTTCACTAAGTGGGTGGAATGTCTCCCGGCAACAAATTGCAAGGCAGAAAAATCAGCTGCCCTGATGATCAACCACATCTTCTCGCGTTTTGGACTACCCCAAAGGATTTAGTCAGACCGAGGTAGCCACTTCACTAGCGAAGTGATGACAAAGATATGGGATATACTTGGGGTAAAAAGGAAACTACACATTGCCTACTGGCAGTCCTCTAGTGGTGGAGTTGAGAGATACAACAAAACTATTGTGAGCAAAAGTTTGTGGCAGATTCTGGGCCAAGTTGGGACATTCTATTACACCTTGTCCTGATGGCCATCAGATCTACCCCTTCTTCTGCAACAAAAATGTCTCCATTTGAGCTGATGACTGGACGAAGGATGATGCTACCCCAGCGTCTGCTCTACAGAACCCAAGAGCAGACATTGATAAATTCCTCCACAAATAATGAGTATGTTGAGAATCTGAGAAAACACCTTCAACATGCTTTTGCCTATGCTCACCGGAATCTAGAAAGATCTGCAGACGGTATGAAGACCCACTATGATCTTAAGACAACTAAACGAATACCAAGTAGGAGACGGGGTCTACTTGTACAATTTCCAAAGGAAACAAGCAAAAGAGAGCAAATTCCTCCCAAGTTGGCGGGTTCCCTTTGAAATTGTGGACAGAATCTCAACAGTCGCCTACAGAATCCGCATCCCCAAGGGCAGTTTGGCAGAAGGTGAAGATAAGTGGGTCCACATAAACCAGCTGAAGAGTTGCAATCCCAGGCATACTTTGCGGCAAATAGAGGAGCCAACCGGAAACCCAGAGTGGGAAATTCTGGCAACCTAGAAGAATCCACCTGTTAAAACCATTAGTAAATACAGGTGGGGAATATTGTAATTTATATTCAATGTATGAATCCGCCCCACTACACCCTCGGGAGTAGTAGTGGGGACATTTCCATAACCATGCTCTGTTCTGTCTCCTAGCATTGGAACTAAGAAATTCTAATTTCCAAGGAGGACCACTCGGGGACCGGGAGGAAAGACCCAAGGAGCCCAGAGTGCCATTCAATACCCCAACCAGAACCAGCAAGACTCCTGATCAGAACCGGCGAGGAGAGCAGGTTGCTCCAGTACTGACTGGAGAAGCAGCTGACTTTCTCCACATGGACCAAAGAAAAAAGAACATCCCAATCTCCCGACTTCCCATTGACGGGCGGTCAAACTCAAGTCGGGAGGGGGCGCTCTGTGGGATGTATTGACCCACTTTTGCCCTGCTATGTGTCATTACTCTGTTATGATGGTGCCAGAAACAGCAAAAATGGCCGCAAAAACCCTTGTGCATGCCAAAACCCTTGAAAATCGCACTTTTCAACGCACAAAAAGATGGATGCCCAATCTGCCACACATGCTGTCATTGGTAGAACAGAGCTCTCATTACCGAAAGTGTCACTGGGCCCCACAACAATTGAAAGTGGAGTGCAGAAGGAAAAAGCAGTGCTTTGCTGAATGAAACTCCAAATCTTGCTTTCAACCACCTTTTCTTTGTTGCTGAAACTTCAGAATGTCGGTACAGAACACCTTTCAAATATTCAAAATTCTTGCTGACTGCTACAATTCACTTAATTTAAGAAATCATTGTGAACTTACAATGTCCTGAAAGGCTGAGAGCATAAAGAGATTTCCACAGCAAAAGTGGCCTGCCTGTGGATCTGTCAAAAATCTCTGTGCAGCAGAGGGCTGCTGTGATGACAGCTGTCAGGGGCCAGCCTGATTAAACCTTAACATGTATAAACTGAAAATCAAATGTTTGCAATCTACGAGGCCTGTTACTGATAGTGACCCATATTGTAACTGTTTTGATCTCATGGTTTAAAATCTTGAATGAGAATTCTAGCTGCATTTGATACAACAAGTTGTTTTGTGCTAAGGAAAAGTCAACAGAGTTAACAAACTGGAATAGCAGGTTTTTCTCACAGAAGGAAGGTCTTTCCCCCCAGCAGGAAATCACGCAGAGGCGTTAATTACAGGGTAGAAAAGAACCTGGTCTACAGAGGCAAAAGGGACAATGACAAGCTCCAGCTCAGGAAATTTGAAGTGTGAAGACAGTCGTAAATGGCCTCTGCAATGAACAAACATGGGGGATGGCTCCTGGGCTTCCAGGGAGAGACGAAGGGGTGGAGCCAAACAACGATTTGTTGCTTAACATGGACAAAGAACATATTTTAAAAGACTGATAACTTACTATTTAAAATTGATAAAAAATATAAAAATAACAGAGTTGTTAAGGTAATTTCCAGATGTATGGGTGAAGAGGTGCCAGAACTGTGTGACATGTTCTGGACAGCAATGGCAAGAAATGTGATTTTACGCAAAAAATGCATTTCTGCTAGAACTGTGAAACTTTATATACTTATTACCATGTTACACATTGTAAAGACTGGTAGGGGGTGTCTGTACTTCCACTCTCTAAATGATAGAGGAGAGGCACAGAGGACCCCAGCCAAGATTCTCTATTGTGGTAGCAATGGACGAGCAATCAAGGCCAGCTTCTCAGGAGGTGATGCAGGCTGGTTCTTAAGTACAGTGTAGTCCCTGAACCCCCACAAAGGAATGTCCACACACTGTATTACTGAAAACACAGTCTTTACATAATTAATATTCAAAGGTATGTACACGATCACAATAACGCACTTTGTACTCGGAAGTCAATAATGATAAATATATACAATTCTAAAGTGGTACCACCAATGTTATCAAATCTCATTAAAGTGCATCAACTGTACAGTTAAAATGTCACACAGATTAATAACGAGGAAACCAGCAATAGAGATAGGCAGGAACGTAAGATGGTTGAAACAATAGGCAGAATGCTGGCCCCGTACCCTAGACAGGGTTCTGTGTGGAGATCCCCCCACCTGGGCAACCTGTAAAATAAGATATATTGCACAAGCCCAGTCCATATGTTCAATAGTCTCACTTCTTCCTATTGAGGCTTTACCCCCCCAATGTACCAGGTGGAGTAGAGTTCTCAGACGATGCGTCGACCGATCCTTCTTGAGTGCCTCCCTTTCAGGCGGGAGCCACGGATCGTCGAGAGTGTCGGGGAACTTGGCGTTCGGTGTCGGGGAATCGACGGCCCTTCTTGAGTGCCCTCCCTTTAAGGCAGGAGTCACGGGTCGTCGAACGTCCGGCGGTGAACAGGGTGAACTATGGCAGGAAAGTGGCAGCTTCGTTCCTAGCGGTGCTCCTCGATGACAGAGCGTTGGCGCCCTGCAAGGAAGAGGCGTGTGGGGCACCTCGGTGACGATAGTTCTGGACCGCAAAGAGATGATGAAGAACTGTGGCCCAGCAAGGGCGTCGAGTCGTTGGCGTCTCTGTGGTCCTTAGGTGGCGGGAAACCCATCGGTGGATGCTCCTCGGCGTGTCGACGGTTGGGCCTTCTCCAGCGGGAGACAAGCGGATGACGATGCAGACGAGCGCGTCCGATGATCGGTGACGGCGGTCATCGACAGTGTCGGACAACAGTCCGGGTGCTTCTCCTTGGAGTTCCGCAGCAGTCCCCGTATCGGGTCGGCAGCCTGTCGAAGGTCTGTCTACCAGGGAGCGTTGGCAAACATCAGCTGTGCACGATGGTCCCTCGTAGCTCGGGAAGAGGGCGCCTTACTAGGTCCTCTCTGGGTCAGTCCTTGGAAACACAGCAGCCTTCAGATTGCGAGGGAGAGCCACAGCACTCCTTCTCGTCCAGCGGGGGTTTCAAGGTCAAGCGTCAGTTACTCCAGTTACTCATCGTAGTGGACTTCAGCTTCTGAACACGATTCCTAGCAGTGAGAGATCCCCAGATATACTGTTGATCTCCCATTCATTCCGCTGGGTCACACTCAAGCATCCAATCACGACTACGGGCATTCATGCAGGCAGGCAGCCAATCAGGCACACGAGGTATTCAGGCCATTCACTTCTCTCCAGACACTCACAACAAGTTATGTGTATTGGGACAAGTACCGAGCCATTCAACACTCCAAGCTGCATTCATACCGGTTTCGGGCAGGGTTGTCTCAATCATTGTGTCAACCACCAGATACTAGACACCCACAACACAGAATGCATATTCGTCACACACTCTATTCACCCAGGTCCCACCCACAGGAGGTACCCACAACATACATCACCGGGAAGGCTCCAGCTAGTCTGGCCGGGCCTTCACAACAACACCATATACGGCATTTCCACCCAACCGCCAGTCAGGGGGAAGGGACAGAGTCAGGGCTTCCCAGGACTTTGGGAAAACAAGGTAATGGGTAATAGAAAGCAAGAGGCCACCGGGGCCATCTTGTTTTCCATCAGGAATCAAATGATCCCAATGGCAGGGCCGGGGTATCCCAAAATGGAGGATACGCCGCGCACCTGTCACATTCAGCATGGAGCTGCCACCAGCCCATACCCTGCTCTGTGGGCCACCCACAGGTGCCCAAAAACATACACCAGGGGCACAGGGTTGTACCCCCACCCATGGGTGCCATAAGGGTATCCCACAGGTCCCTTCACCAAACCAAAAGAAAGAGAGCTGCACCGCCAGGAGTCCCACATGAACTCATGCGCGGAAAACACGACAGAACACACGATAAAAAGCAATAAAGGACAAGGATACGGAGGCCCTGTCCCTCTGATGCATTTCCAGCATCACAGTCGCCCCCCCCCCCAGACTGAGGTGGAGGGTGCCTAATCTACCACGGGATAGACACCCTCATCCAGACGGTCAACATACCTTCTGTAACAGCCGTCTGCATTATCGTGACTCTTCCCTGGTCTGTGCTCTATGGTGAAGTCTAGCCCTTGCAGGCTAATGGACCACCTGAGCAATTTCGGGTTCTCACCCTTCATCTGCATAAGCCACTTCAGGGGCTTATGATCTGTTTGGACCTTGAAGGTTGACCCCGTAAGGTAGGGCCTAAAACGCCTAAGACTCCAAACTATACTAAAACATTCCTTTTCACCAGTAGCCCACCTAAGTTCTCTACCCTTGAATTGTCTACTGATGAATATGATAGGATGTTCTCTCCCTTTGTCATCTAACTGGGACAAGACAGCTCCAATTCCGGTGTCGCAGGCATCCGTCTGGACGATAAAGGGTCGGCTGTAGTCAGGTGAACACAACACAGGTGCCCGACACAGACTTTCTTTCAAGCCATCAAAGGCCCTGAGACAGTCTTCAGTCCAATTAAACTTCCTAGCCTGCTTGGGTGAAGTCAGAGCTGGCAGTGGTGCAGCTATGGTTCCATAGTCTGCCATGAAATTGTGATAGTACCCGGTGAGGCCCAAAAAGGCTCTCACCTGGGTTTGAGTAGTGGGAATCTCCCAGTCCTGTACATCCTGGACCATACTGGGGAGAGGTTGGATTTGACCCCCTCCTACCTCATGACCAAGATACGTGACTTTCCCCTGAGCTATCTGGCACTTGGTGGCCTTGATAGAGAGGTTAGCCCTTTTTAAGGCCTGCAACACTCTATCCAGATGTGTCAAGTGCTCTTCCCAATTGGAACTGTAGACGGCAATGTCGTCTAAATAAGCCACACAAAAGGCTTCCAGCCCACTGAGAGCATGATTGACCAATCTCTGGAAGGTGGCAGGGGCATTCTTTAACCCAAAAGGCATGACCCTAAACTGGTAGAGTCCCTCTGGTGTTGAGAACGCCCTCTTTTCCTTGGCATGGTCCGTCAGATCTATTTGCCAATAGCCTGAGGTGAGGTCAAAGGTGCTCACAAATTTGGCAGCACCTATGGTGTTCACAAGCTCATCAGCCCTGGGCAATGGGTGCGCATCAGTTTTGGTGACAGCATTGACTCCTCGGTAGTCCACACAGAACCTCCAATCCTTGGTACCTGCCTGGGAACTTGCCTTGGGGACAAGGACTATGGGACTGGACCATGGACTGGTTGAGAGTTCAATAACACCCAGATCCAACATCTTGGCGACCTCAGCCTGGATGTGGTTCTTAACCGTATCTGACATTCGGTATCTCCTGCTCTTGACAGTCACGCTGTCACCAGTGTCAATCTCGTGCTTACACCACGGTGTAAGGCCTGGCGTCAGCGAAAACAGAGAGGCATACTGCTGGAGCAAAGCCCGGCAGGCCCTCTGCTGCTCGGTTGTCAAATCTGGAGAGAGCTGCACTCCCTCCACTGAGCCATCCTGAGGGTTGCTATGCAGCAAATCAGGAAGGGGCTCACTCTCATCCTCTTCTTGCTCTGAAGCTAGCAAGAGACATGAGACTTCTGCTCGCCGGTGGAAAGGCTTGAGTCTATTGACATGGAATACCTGAGGGGCTACCCCTGGGACTCCCATGTCAACCAGATAGTTGACCTCGCCCATCTTGGAGACTATCTAGAAGGGTCCAGTCCATTTATCTGCCAATGCCAGAGGCTTGGTAGACTCCATCACGAGGACCTCCTGTCCCGGAGTCCAATCCACTTGCGATGCTTTTTTTCGTGCCAGTATTTGTTCAATTCCTGACTGGCCTTGAGATTCGCTGTTGCTTGACCCATCAACTGTGTCATCCTCCGTTGGAGGCCTAACACATAGGCCCCACTTGCTGGGTGGGACCGGGAGGGGTGGCTTCCAAACCTTCTCTGATCAAGGCAAGGGGCCCCCTCACGGGATGTCCAAAGAGTAACTCAGAGGGGCTGAAACCAACACCCTCTTGAGGTACCTCTCTGTAAGCAAACAGCAGGCATGGCAGGAGGAGATCCCATTTCCTCCTTAGGGGCTCTTCCAAAGCACCTAGCATGCCCTTGAGAGTTTTATTAAATCTCTCAACCAGACCATTGGTCTGGGGGTGGTGAGAAGTGGAGAACTTGTAGGTTACCCCGCACACTTTCCACATGGTTTTCATGTAACTAGACATGAAGTTGGATCCTCGGTCAGAGACAACCTCCTTGGGGAATCCAACACAGGTGAAAATGCCCAGGAGGGCCCGGGCAACCACCTTGGCAGTAACAGTCCGAAGGGGTGTAGCCTCAGGGTACCTGGTGGCATGATCTACCAAAACCAGGATGAACTGATGTCCACCTGACGTGGGAGGGTCAAGGGGACCGACGATGTCGATGCCCCCCCTCTCAAACGGTGTGCCAACCACTGGCAATGGCTGAAGTGGGGCAATGACACTGCCTCCAGTCTTGCCAGACAACTGACAAGTTGGGCAGGTCCTGCAGTGGGACTCCACTTCTACTCCCATTTGAGGCCAGTAGAAATGGGCAGAGAGCCTCTGCTTAGTCTTCTTGGTACCAAGATGACCAGCCAAGGGCACCTCATGTGCCAACAGCAGTAGGAAGGGCCGGAAAACCTGGGGTACCACCAACCTCTTGAGGGCAACAGGATCAGGCTTAGTGGGCTCAATAACAATGAGCTTACCCTCCCAATAAATCCGGAAATTCCTAGGCACTTCTCCTTGTGCCTAAGATAGGGCCTGTTTCCTCAGACCACTCTCTCTGTCCTTTACAGAGGTCTGCCCGGGAGGGTCCCCCTTCAGATAACAAGCATTGAAGATTGGGATGATCCTCTGGGTTGAGAACCTCTCCCACAGGAGAGTCTTCTGGCTCTTCTCCCACAGGAGTTGAGACAGGGTTTACCACTGGACCCTGCCCGTCTGGAGCATGGATCCCAATGGGTGCTGTAGGAACAGCAGGAAGAGAAGGTGCTCCCTCCACAGAGGTGGCCTTCTTGCTCTTCCTTCGTCGTTCCTTAGGCCACGCCTTTGGCTTGGGTACCTGACTCACAGCCAGACCCGATGGCACCTGTGATCTAGTGACCGCAGCAGCAGCAGTCATATGAAGACCATCCGCGATCATTCCCAACTCGACTAGATCGTTACCTAACAGAATGTTAGCAGGGACGTTGTCCTGAACCAGGACAGGAAGCTTTACTGTCTTGTCTCCAATTACGAGTGTGACTCGGGCTACAGGCGATAATTTGGGAGCCCCACCAGCTAACCTGGTGGTTCTCAGAGGAGCATCTACATAGTCCTCTGGCTTGAGCAGGGTCCTGTCCACCACTGTCATGCTTGCCTCAGTGTCTCTCAAACCAGTAGAAGGCTGGCCATTCAGGAGGACACTTCTCAAAAATCTACGGGAGTTCTGTGGGATAGTCGCCAGCACTTCTGCGTACTGGTCCCAGGCCCCAAGGGACACTAATGAAATGTCTACGGGAGCACCAAAAGTGATTCCTGTAGAGGAGGGGAGGACAGTGGCCTCCACCTCAGACATGGGGTAAGGGTAGGTCAGGCTGACAGCCTGTACTCTGAGTGCCTTACCTTTACACTTGGAGTCACCCCTTTTGTGATCCAGAGCCCCACAGTCCCAACAAGTGCCGGGAGTGCGGGGTACAGTACTGGAACCACCGGGAGCCTGCTTTGCAGCAGGTGGACCACTACTTATTCCCACCCACAGGTGACTTATCCCCACTAGATTGTTGGGTCTTAGGAGAGGAGGGTTTAGGTTCATTCGACTGTGACTGCTTTTGGGACTCCTCAGCTTTCTGAGAGGCCCCTTTTTCTTTGTCCTTGTCCTTCCCACTAGAGTCCTTAGGGGACAACCGGTGGGAGACCCACTTGTCAGCCAACCTAGCCAGCTTAAAGGGATCCAAAATGTTCTGGTCATCAACATACTGACGCAGCTCCGGTGAACAGGCTTCAGAAAAATGCTCAAAAAACAATAGGTGGGACAATTCAACAAAAGTTTTCACCTTGTAACCATCAATCCACCCCATCATATTCATGTGCGCAGCACTCACCTAGTCAACCCAAGACACATTCTCTCTTTTCTTAAAATCCCTGAACCTTTTAAGGTATTGGGTAGGCGTCTTGCCAAACTTGGCAATCAAAGCAGATTTCATACACTCATACTGACCCCTTTCTACCACACTCAGCTTCAGAATACAGTCATATCCAGTTTGAGGCACTGTGCTTAGCAAACACTTAGCCCAATCTCTTTTGTCAACATCATGAATTTCACACGCCATTTCAAATGCTTTAATCCATTGGAGGATATCAGAACCCTCTGAAAACACACCAACCAAATCCTACATAAATTTAGTTGCTGGGGACCTAACACTCTCACTGTGTTTCGCTGAAGTCTCCACTCGAGCTTTCTCTAGCTGGATTCTCTGACATTCAGTGTCCTTGTCTTTGAGTTCAAGATCCCTATTCTTGAGTTCAAGATCCCTATTCTTGAGCTCCACTTGTTGCGCCAGCTCCTCTTTCTTAAGCTCTGCATCTATTTCCAACTTGCGATATTCAAAGGCCAATTTCATCCTTAATAACTCAAGTTCCAAGGTATTGCTGGGGTTCAGAACAGAGGCAGCAGGAATGGCGGCATTCCCAGAAACAGATTCAGTAGAAACCCCAAGGGCAGAGTCCTCATTGGTTGCATTCCCCCCCTCATCAAGAGTTTCACCATCGGTCTGGTAGTCCACCAGAGCAGCTATCAGCTCGGCCCTAGACTTATCCACAAAGTCTAACTCCCTGGCTTCACAAGCACTCTGGGGAGTCTCTAAGCTCATCTGAGTCAATTTACCATTCGCAATAGACTCCATTGCTTGTAATGCAGTTATTTTGTACACACCCAAACCTTAATCTAATAAAGTGCAGATATTTTGTAAGTGGCACAGTTATACACTGATTCTTAAAACCATAAGCATCCCACCTCTGCCACCAGTGTAAAGACTGGTAGGGGGTGTCTGTACTTCCGCTCTCTATATGGTAGAGGAGAGGCACAGAGGACCCCAGCCAAGATTCTCTATTGTGGTAGCAATGGACGAGCAATCAAGGCCTAGCTTCTCAGGAGGTGATGCAGGCTGGTTCTTAAGTACAGTGTAGTCCCCAAACCCCCACAAAGGAATGTCCACACACTGTATTACTGAAAACACAGTCTTTATATAATTAATATTCAAAGGTATGTACACGATCACAATAACGCACTTTGTACTCGGAAGTCAATAATGATAAATATATACAATTCTAAAGTGGTACCACCAATGTTATTAAATCTCATTAAAGTGCATCAACTGTACAATTAAAATGTCACAGATTAATAACGAGGAAACCAGCAATAGAGATAGGCAGGAACGTAAGATGGTTGAAACAATAGGCACAATGCTGGCCCTGTACCCTAGACCCGGTTCTGTGTGGAGATCCCCCCACCTGGGCACCTGTAAAATAAGATATATCGCACAAGGCCAGTCCATATGTTCAATAGTCTCACTTCTTCCTATTGAGGCTTTACCCCCCAATGTACCTGGTGGAGTAGAGTTCTCAGACGATGCGTCGACCGATCCTTCTTGAGTGCCTCCCTTTCAGGCGGGAGCCACGGATCATTGAGAGGTGTCGGGGAACTTGGCGTTCGGTGTCAGGGAATCGACGGCCCTTCTTGAGTGCCCTCCCTTTAAGGCAGGAGTCACGGGTCGTCGAACGTCAATGGTGAACAGGGTGAACTACGGCAGGGAAGTGGCAGCTTCGTTTATAGCGGTGTTCGTCGACGACAGAGCGTTGGCGTCCTGCAAGGAAGAGGCATGCGGGGCACCTCGTGGCGATAGTTCTGGACCGCAAAACGATGATGAAGAACTGTGGCCCAGAATTGGCGTCGAGTCGTCGTTGTCTCTGTGGTCTTTAGGTGGTGGGAAACCCACCGGTGGATGCTCCTCGGTGCGTCAATGGTCGGGCCTTCTCCAGTGGGAGACAAGCGGATGACAATGCAGACGAGAGCGTCCGATGATCAATTAAAGTTCTTAGGCAAACGGGAGCACGGCGGCTCCGGTCGGCGATGGCGGTGGTCGACAGTGGCGGACAACAGTCCGGGTGCTTCTCCTTGGAGTTCCGCAGCAGTCCCCGTATCGGATCGGCAGCCTGTCGAAGGTCTGTCTACCAGGGAGCGTTGGCAAAGATCAGCTGTGCACGATGGTCCCTCGTAGCTCGGGAAGAGGGCGCCTTACTAGGTCCTCTCTGGGTCAGTCCTTGGAAACACAGCAGCCTTCAGATTGCGAGGGAGGGCCACAGCACTCCTTCTCGTCCAGCGGGGATTTCAAGGTCAAGCGTCAGTTACTCCAGTTACTCGTCGTAGTGGACTTCAGCTTCTGAACACGATTCCTAGCAGTGAGAGGTCCCCAGATATAATGTTGATCTCCCATTCATTCCGCTGGGTCACGCTCAAGCATCCAATCACGACTACGGGCATTCATGCAGGCAGACAGCCAATCAGGCACACAAGGTATTCAGGCCATTCACTTCTCTCCAGACACTCACAACAAGTTATGTGTATTGGGAAAAGTACCAAGCCATTCAACACTCCAAGCTGCATTCATTCCGGTTTCGGGCAGGGTTGTCTCAGTCATTGTGTCAACCACCAGATACTAGACACCCACAACACAGAATGCATATTCGTCACAGACTCTATTCACCCAGGTCCCACCCACAGGAGGTACCCACAACATACATCACCAGGAAGGCTCCAGATAGTCTGGCCGGGCCTTCACAACAACACCATATACGGCATTTCCACCCAACAGCCAATCATGGGAAAGGGACAGAGTCAGGGCTTCCCAGGACTTTGGGAAAACAAGGTAATGGGTAATAGAAAGCAAGAGGGCACCGGGGCCATCAGGAATCAACTGATCCCAATGGCAGGGCCGGGGTATCCCAAAATGGAGGATATGCCGCGCACCTGTCACATTCAGCATGGAGCTGCCACCAGCCCATACCCTGCTCTGCGGGCCACCCACAGGTGCCCAAAAACATACAATAAGGGCACAGGGTTCTACCCCCACCCATGGGTGCCATAAGGATATCCCACAGGTCCGTTCACCAAAACAAAAGAAAGAGAGCTGCACCGCCAGGAGTCCCACATGAACTCCTGTGCAGAAAACACAACAGAACACACGATAAAAAGCAGTAAAGGACAAGGATACGGAGGCCCTGTCCCTCCGATGCATTTCCAGCATCACACACAGGCACACTTGTAGAAATTTGCTTAAAAATTGGACATTGTGTTCATAATGAAAAGGGACAAATTCTGTGAAAAGCGGAGACAAGATCCCACAGCTACGGGGTTTTGAGGAATAGCTGCTATGTAAAAAATGCAAGCTGTATACGTGATTTGTATAGAGGTTGCACATGTGTAAATATGTATTGTGCCAAAAGTAGATTTTGTGTTCCAGGGGCGAGGGGTGGATTCTCAGCCTCATAAAATTGCACCATAAAGATGACACTCCGTTTCTCTTCTATCAAGGCAGAGCGTAGACTCTGACCCAATCACCTTTCAAAGGGGCAAGCTTAGGCTAAACCGGCCCACACACCCCCTTTATGATGTAATTTTATAGATAAATAGAGACAGCTCACCACACATAAGAACAGACAGATTCACTCACTATCCTGATGCTGGCGGAGCACCCTTCTGCTGAACTCTACATCTTCCTTGCTCCATACTCCAGAAACAAAGAAAAAAGGCCTATTGCATAGCTGAACCTTTCTCTGCTAGTCCTCAAATTCCAGAACAGAACCCCACAAGCCTAAGGGGAAGCTTCATAATACAGCCGGGCTGTGCTGTTACCGCTTGCCTGCTGAGAATAAATATCCTCAGAACCCAGAAGGGCAGATCCAGTCCAGTCCTGTGCGGTGACCAGAGCACCTTGCTGACCCTGTACAGTCCTGTGCCATGCTGTGACAAGAGCGCATTGCTGACCCTGCCCAGTCCGATGAGCCCAGCCGTCTCTCCTAAACCAGATTGAATCCCCTGGCCAGAATTGACAGTTCCATTTAAAAATGTATCCAGTGAGTATAAATAGGAAGAATTGTGTCACTAGCATATGTACTTTGCATAGTCGTATACCTTTCTTAGACCCATCCTATCTTGTATTCAGAACCTGTATTGTTAGGAGTATCTTTGCATTGTCTGAAACCTCTCTCCAAACCATCCTATCTTTCCTCCAGAACTAGTATTGTTAGAACTATCTTTGCGCTGATCCTTTTCTCATCTGAAGAAGGCAAGTTTCCTTGGCAGGCGGTCACCCTGATCAAGTGACTGTGTTCCTGTGTGGTATTCGTTTTGGTCATAGTCATCCTCTAGTGTAAGAAACCCATTTCTCATTTTAAAAGTGCATTCCTGTTTTCCACTCTTGCGTCTATCTCGAAAAAACAACCTCTTCTAAAACGCCTGTAACTCCCTCTGTTTTTGTGATAGAAACAACATTTTAACTCCTGCTTGTAGCTAAGATTCATATCTATCCATCGCACCTGAACGTGCACTCCAAATCAATGCGATTCTCCCGCAGTGAAAAGTTTGTCACAAATGTTCGTTTTGGGAAATTTTTTACACGTGTAAAGCAGCTTTTAATTGCTTCCGACTTGAATTTTAAGATTTCAAATGTTTTCTTGGGATTAAATCATTGCTTGTGTTTGTCTGCAACTATCCAAAGTGGCTCCCATAAGAATTTGTAACAATTTCAGCAACTTTGACAATATTAGGTGTTTTTGCCCATTCCATTCTAAAGATAACTTTCAAAGCCATTTTGACAGTTTGACAGTCAATTCCGTTTTCTCGTGTTTGAAAAGGGGAACGTGGGATTGATAGTCTATTTGATTTCTACCATTACTGAATACCTGCTCTCTCCTCCTATCTCTTTACATTGCCTATTGGGGTTTGAGGGTTGTGCAGGGGGAACCTATAACCACAGTGCTATCTGATCTGAACCCACACAAAAGTATTATTTTCTGTGCTGAATTGTTTTGCTCACTACGCACTCCTTGTGTATTAAAGAGATTATTGAGTGTTACATTACCCCATTGGTAATTGTTGTGTACCTATTAAAACCCATTGCGATTAATTTCTAAATACAAAAATAAATATTTACCTTCGCAAACCAGCCTGATTCCTGGTTCAGTGTGACCGGGGGGGGGCGTTCCAGGAGAAGGGTGTGATAAGAGTGGTATATCGTTCAGAATAAAGAACTTTTAGACAAAAATAAATAAGGATTTCAGTTGTGCACTACATGTTAGGTGTTGACTTGGGTGTGTGCTGGATTGAAATCACTTACAAATGCAATGACCAAATGTCCAACTTTCTCTTTTTGTATCATGGTGGCTCATATGCCATAGGCACTGTCATCTGTTGTGACAAATGTGTGCTTATCCGGTACAAATGGGCACAGTGTGGTAGCACTAAGGATACATGACTGTATTATGGCAAATGCATTGGACATGCCTTTGTCCCTCATAAGGTGCCTTTCATTTCAGTATGGCTCTCATTTGGTCAGTCTTAGTAGACAGGGCCTCCATGAACTTCGCATAGTACTCCAACAAGCCCATGAATGAGTATAACTGTTCCTGATTGGTCCATTTAGGAGCATTCTTGATAGACTTTAAGACGAATCCCTGCAGCTATATTGTGTCAATAGATATTCAAGCAGGTGTTTTTTGAATGCCTACAATATTGGCGCTTTATGCATAGGTTATAACATTTAGGAGAATTCCTATGTTCTGTGGAATCCTAGAACAATGAGATATGAAGTGCACTCGTCATAGGTTTATGCCATTAGGTCTTTATTATCACCGTGGATGCTGACACGTGTTTCAACAACTCAAGGGTCTTTATCAAGGCGGTGTTCATCATCCATCATACATTGTTTGTTCACATATTGATGAAATGTCATAACCAAACACAAGTGTGACAGATGCAGAGTGATTTTGTGAAAAGTGTATGAAGTGACATGTGCATAACTTAAAAAAAGAGGGATGGGTTTTTTGTGACATTTGTTCATTATGAGCACAATTGTATCAGCACATTACCAACATGCAGTATATTCAGTACTGATCTTTGGGTGATTGGCGTATGAGTTGCATACACGTTAAAATAATACACATTGTAAAGCACAAGAGACATACTAACACCAGAGAAGGAAAGGAATAAGAGATTGTGTAGCCGTAATTTGCCGGCAGGTGCTGTTACATGCAGCGATACATGTATGCGGCTCGCCGAAGCCAAATTTTGGTCATTTGCACAACAGAATGTAAATGTGCAGGGCAACAAGGGGCATGTATGTGGCCATTTGTCCTGCATGTTTGCACTCTGTCGTGCAAATGGGTAGATGCTGCCTGCGATGCGAGCATGGCAGGCATCCTTTACAATCGATCCCTACGGAGTCTGCCAACTCTATGCAGGTGCATAAAGCAGGTGGGCTGCAAAGAGATCGCAAGCATTTGCCACGGCATGACAATGCATGCTGGTACAAATGCCTGGGAATTGGTATGGTGGAGAGGAAGGGAGTTGGTGGAAACGCAAGTTGCATTGCACCCGCCAGACCACCATACAATGATTGAAAATAGGATGTGATGTGAACGGAAGGCGTAAACGCCTTATACAAGGTTTTTACGACTTCCATTTCCATTACGCACCAGAGTAGTTTGCAGATACAGCGAGTAGTTTGCAGATATAGCCATATTGCAGAGGGCAGCTGAGCAGTCATGTAGTCATATGTGATTGAATGCTGCTCTGCCCTCCTCACAATTGGGGCCAAGCGAATTGCTCATGCTGGGTCTAAATGTTGGACGTAAGTGGGACCTGACAAAAGAGCACGGAATAGGATTCCATGTGTATTTGAGGAACTGTGTGAAAAGCAGATGTGGGAGAAAATGCGTGGGTCAAAAGGATAGTGTCTGAGCCCACAGAATGTTTCACCCTATTTGAGATTAATTTAGAAATGGATGGATACACTGCACAACCTGTGAATGACACATGTACTATTGCCTTGACTTTTGCTATCTTCTCTGTTTAGCACAAGTGTCCTTTACAGAATCTTGAAAATGCTAACAGCTTTTTGAGTGGCCAAAGGGAAAGAAAGAATAGGAAAAGCAATATAAAGAAATTAAACAAATCCAGTGCAAACAAAACATAATGATATGATGTGTTCTGATGTTCTTGCTAGCTATATGTATTAGATGGCTCAGTACCTGTAGAGCCTGCGCATGTGTGCCGGGCGATAAAATGACAAGACATGTCAGTCCACTCTGTTCAAGCTTGTGAAGGACTGTCTTGAGAGTGGTGTGATGTGATTCTTTGTCATGGCCATATACCAGGATATCATCTCGGAAGAAGGCTGCATGGGGTATGTCTTTGAGAAGATTTGCAACCAGTCTTTGAAAGACAGCTGCTTCTGAAGAAAGACCTAAAGGCATTTGTGTATATTGGAAGAGGCCTTCCAGTGTAATGAATGCTGTGAGAAGCTTTGAGTCAGGATGCAGACGAATTTGATTGTAGGCATTTTTAAGATCAGGTATTATGTTCCGCACGGGGTATGAGTCTGAGACAATGTTCACGTTTAGGCTGCAAAGATCAACAGATATTTCCATTTTCGAGCTCCCTTGAACCTTTGTGAGCACAATTGGACTTAGCCATTCCTTTGCCTCTACCGGCTCTATGACGCCTTGCATAAGAAGTGTGTCAAGTGATTGCTTGAGTACCTTGCGTCTGTCTGAGAACCTATACCTCTTACTTTGTTTCATTGGCACAGCGTTAGTTCACAAGACAGGAATGTGGACATAGTGTTTCAGCATTTCGAGTCCTTCTCAAAATGTGGATCGCTGAGCATCAAGTACGCTGACAAGTGATCAGTGTTGAAAAGTGAACACTTGCTTGGGAGAATGCTTCTCTAATTTAATCTCCAGGAGTCTCTGATCGCCATAACCAAGGACAGCCAGATCTTTTTCAGATACAAATACTTTGATCAAAGCAGTGTATTTCTTAAAGGAGTCTGTGCTTCTCCTATACCTTATTAATCCGATGTGGCCTATGCAGGCTCCTGGGTTTATGGCTGGTGCATGAAGGTGTCCTATGCATCATGGAAACAGTTTGAAGTCTGATTCTTTGGGTAGGATTGCATAGTCGGAGCTGAAATCTTTAGATCATAGAATGGTTTCTTGCATGCATTCACCTTGCATTGTAGGAGTCCTTTCTCGGTCCAGTTTGGTCTTCCCCTTACTGTGCAGACCCCCTCCTTCACTTGGCTTACCTCTTTAATGCAAGTGAGTGATCATTTTACTGTCTCGGTAATGGTGATCACTTGTGGAGTGGGATCTCCACTCATCCATAATGGTTCTTGGGCTTTCACATGTAGACAGTGCACTAAGAGCTGATTGGCATTAGTCCACAATGTGCCCATGCGCATGAGTTCTCTAAGTGCAGTGACACATTATTCTATTGACTCTGATGTCAATTGCAACTTGGTGTAAAATTTCAGACACTCAAGATTTATATTTATAACTTTCCTGAACCTTTATTCTAACCAGAGCAGACTGTTTTTTTTTTTTTGCTACCTCGGATAGGGCGAACAATCTTCTGCCTTCATTCCCCAATGCATTTCTTAAGAGAGCAAACGTCCTCTGAGGTGCAAATTCAATTCAATTGAATGCTGCCTCTAGATATGCGTGAAATGGGGACTTACATTGGCTCCATGAAATAATCGCCTCACCTGGTGTTTGAAGGAACGTGGATGGTGGAGAGACTCACTGCATGTTGCCCCATTGTGAATTTGCGTTACTTCTTTTTCTTCTCCCTCTTTATTTCTCCTCAGATGTCAGCTCTGTGGGGAGTTAGCAATTCACCATCCCTTCCTCCTTGCTATTGAAATGATACATTGTGACTAAAATAAGTAAATAAGTCGAAAGACTGCTCAATGGATATATACAATAGTTTATTTGTTTACTGCTGTTCATACGCTGACATACAGCGTGTGGATTAATATAGCAGTGTAGCTGTGGGGAGACAAGTGTTTCTCCATCTATCCACTTTCATTATGCCTGCAGGCCACGGCCGTGCTGCCTCGCGCTCATGAGCAATTTCCTGTTATGACTGCAGAGGAGCGCAGGGTGACGTGGGCGTGGCATTCCCAGGGGCCAGGGTGTACCAAGCATTATTGGGCTAGGTTCAGGCACTCCTAATAGGGGTACAGCCCATATAATCAGACCATTCAAACTACCGATAACATAACAGGGGCACAGTGCGTAGGAAGGAATGCAATGGAAGTTAGACACTGGGTTTCATCCCTTTTCTCTTGGACTAGAACATCTACCTATAGGGCAGGTGTTAGCATGGTTATCTGAGGTCATTTATAAGCAATCAATCCCTTTCCAGACTCTTGATTAAAGCCTTATAAATATGGTACGTAATCATTTCCAGAAGCGGTTTATTCTGGTATATTTTTGGCAGAGTGAAAAGGGAAGTTGTGCAACTATGAAGATCAGAAACACACTTGTGTTTGCAAACTGGCAGTGGGTGCACCAGCAGACAGTAGGCGTCAGAGGAAGGCCTCTGGCAGGCGCATACGTGAGAATGGTGTCACTGGATGTGGTGTGGTTGGATGTCAAGCTGAAGACCATAAGACCATGAGTTGGTGTTTGTGGCAGGAGATAGTAGGTTCATTGAAATAGCATGTGGCCGCATCAGGGCATTCGATGACGCCTTCTGTGTGTGCGAGGCATTGCTCAAAGTAAGGGCTTGGCACTGCTCTTTCATTTGAGAGGTGTGGCCCATGACTGGAATTACAGAGGTGCACATTATTTCCCCGGCTGTAATTCTGGCAGCAAGGAGTCATGACGTGCAGAGATACATGTAGGCGGCTTCCGCGGTGCGTCGCCGCCATACAAATGGCCCGTGATGTGAATGGAAGGCGCAAAAGTCTTAAACAAGGACTTTTCAACTTCCATTTCCAGAGGAGTTTGCAGATACAGATACAGATATAGCCATAATGCAGATGGCAGCTGAGCAGTCATGAAGTCACATGTTAATGAATGCTACTCTGACCTGCTAACAATTGGGGCCAAGCAAATTGCTGATGCTGGCTCTAAATGTTGGATGCAAGTGGGACCTGACAAAAGAGCAGGGAATAGGAGTTTGAAGAACTATGTCAAAAGGAGATGTGGAGGGAGATGTGTAGGTCAGAAGGATCGTCCACAGTATGTCTCTCCCCATTTAAGAATAATTTAGTAATTGATAGATAAACTGGCCAACATGTGAATAGCACATGCACTTTTGCCATTACTTTGATATGTACTCTCTTTAGCACACAAGTCCTTTACATCATCTTGAAAATGCTAACCTTTTAAACGTTTTTGGAGTGGCTAAGAATAAGAAACACAATATAAAGAAATTAAACAAATCGTGTGGGAAAAAAATGTCAATGATCTGATGTGTTTGTATGTTCTTGTAAGCAAAATGCACCTGTTGAACTTCAGCATGTGGGCCTAGCGATACTATGACAAGACATGTCAGAGCAATGCGCTTTATTCATTCTGTCACTGGAGAGCAGATGGGTAGTCTCTTTTTTCCTCACTCATGGAAACTGAGAAGAACTGGTGGTGTCTTGACCCTTACAAGAGAGAAAGTATCATTCAAAGTGTTAAGCCAAGGTGCCCCACGTCTCTGTATAGCACAGACCTGTTTTATCATGTAAGCTGCACATCTACAGCCGGCCTAGCTAAACAGGGCTTAATACAAGCTCTCAAAACATCTACACGAGGGTGTAAGGTGGAAGACACCACCGATATCATGTCAGTCTGTATTTCCAGGATGGAAAGTTAATATTGTTGGGTCACTTTGCACTTATTCCACTATCATAGCGGCCCTAAACGTTGGGAGATCATGCATTTATATAAAACATGGACTTTTCATCCCTGTTGATTGAAACATGCTTTTGATCAATTTCTTCAACATTTTCTTGGGAGGGCGGGGAATCTGCTTCTTTCATTGTTGAATTTGTGGGATCCTGCCAAAGCCATCCCCGCCCCCTTTTTATCCCATAGCCCTTAAAGACCCATATTTGTCCAAGTAATTACTTTGTAGTAAATTACAACAAAGTAATTACTGTCAATGAATGAAAGGGATACCCTGCAATGGGGATGCGCCAGGAAAACTAGTGTTCTTGGTGCCGGCGAGAGACAAGAGAGCATCAGGTAACTGGGGAAGGGGTGATGAGTGATTAGAAATGTGGAAAGGGGGACGGAAGGTTGGGGAAGGGCATGCAGGGGCACACTTAACTGAGTCCTGGCAGGGAAGATGGCCGCCACTCGCTTCCAAGGAGGCTCGGAGTCTACTGATTGGTTGGGAAGGTGCCACCCCCGCCACCGGGTACTAACCTCACATCACCCTCTGTATGCCTAGATTGATCACTCTTCACAGCTGACAGAGAATCTGTCCAAACCCAGAAAAATTCTGAACTATAACTTTACCTCTCTATTCTTTCAGGATACTGAATATCATGGGAACGTCTTCTGCTGGCACAGAGTTGGAATTCAGCAACTACTACTGCTGTGTGTTGGCCTGCAAGTCACCCAAATAAAAGGACGGATCTTACAAGCACACGTTAAGGGATCCCCATTGATTGTATGTGTATGTCCTGTTTAATGTTAATCAAAAGCTGCACTGTACATTGAACATACGCTAAACTTTCTACTGAATATCTGTTTATGCTGTCATTTTGTCATTTTGGTACTTCAGCATGGGTTAAACACAATTTTAACGGGCACTATATAGATCTGTTGCAAAATAACATACCCTGCACTGGGTGTTGCAAATAAAAATTCTGTTGCTAAAGTACTTTTCTGTTTTTTTTTACTCAAGTCCTAAATACAATGTTGCACAGTGTGGTAATAGATTGCACAGTGCGTCATTCTTCCACTTTCATGTGTGCTTTCTGCTTCTTTTCTTCCATCTTTTCACTAGATTACAGGCAATGTGAACTTACATGTCTATACATTTAAATTATCATTGATGGAGCTAATGAATCAACTAGAACCAAGTTCATCATATCTCCGTACACATCCAAAGGTGGGTGGGATGCATGTGGGAGTGTGTAGAACAGTGTTGGAAACGTGTGAGTGTACAGTACTCTGGCGGGAGGGGGGGGGGGGGGGGGGAGAGAGAGAGAGAGAGAGAGAGAGAGAGAGAGAGAGAGAGAGAGAGAGAGAGAGAGAGAGAGAGAGAGAGAGAGAGAGAGAGAGAGAGAGAGAGAGAGAGAGAGAGAGAGAGAGAGAGAGAGAGAGAGAGAGAGAGAGAGAGAGAGAGAGAGAGAGAGAGAGAGAGAGAGAGAGAGAGAGAGAGAGAGAGAATGTGTGTGTGTTTGTTTGTGTGTGTGAATGTGCACGCGTGCAACCCGTATATATCTATCTCTTTATATACTCAGTAAAAATAACCTCAGTTAAGGTGAACATTTAGCACAACCAGGCAAAGCCCCCTTAACTACTCGCCCCATGTTGTGCAGTGTATGACCACAATGATGACATCAAAGATCACATCACTGACGACATCACCAATTACATCATATATGACATCCCTGATTACATCACTGGCGGGAAGCTAGAGATAACCACATTTATTTGTAGTGCATTGCCAATATAACTGCAATTATGAGAAAATGCATTTGCTTTAAAAAAAAAGAGGCAGTTCAAAAAATTAGATGAATAGAAAAAACATTGGAATTTTGCAGCTACAGTGAGGTGGAGAGTAATGGGTGTGGCCTAAGGGTAGTGCTACTGGGTTACTTTAAGGAACCAAATGGTGCAATATGGAATGTGAACATGGCTAGTGGGCCCCAATGAACCTGTTTGGGCAGCAAGTCAAGGGGCCACGGCGAAAGGCTGTGTCCACTGGCATGGGCGAAGGCTATGGATAGTGTGCCCAAAAGAAAACTAGTGGTGTGGCCACAGCAGAAGGCCTTGGCTAGTGGGCCTGTTTAGGAAACCTATTGAAGCATTATGTAGAGTGGCCACGGACAAAGGCCATAGCTAGTGGCAATAGATGAAAACTAATGGGACAACATGTAAAGGGGCCACGGTTGAAGCCGGGTTCAATAGTCATGGGCAAAGGCCACGGCTAGTGAGTAAGAAAGAAAGGTAGAGTTTTAAAATATACATTGGGTGGGCCAAAGGCCCTGGCTAGTGGGCCCGAAAGACATGTATGGTGTCCACAGACGAAGGCCATGGCTAGTGGATGGTAAAAAAACGCTGGTATAACAAAACCCTTGAAATTCACAAAAGAAAACTTAGTTAAGGTGCACATAAATTGCACAGATTTAACGCAACAAAACCCTTGAGATTCAGCAGATGTGGGCAGTCATGACGAGCTTAACTCGCTGCGCTCCCGTTGATGTCTACCATAATGCCATGTCCCCATAATGCCATTTTGTATGTCATTGTGAATACCTTTTTTTATATATGCATGTGTTCATAGGCTTTGCAAAGGGAATGTGCCAAGATAAGCTGGTCATGACTGCCCACATCTGCTGAATCTCAAGGGTTTTGTTGCGTTAAATCTGTGCAATTTATTGTGCACCTTAACTAAGGTTTTTCCAGTGAATGATGTTGCCACTACCCCCACTCTCTATATTCCCACCTACCCAATCCCCACACTATCTACCCCCACCCACCCAGCCTGCACCCTCTACCACCACCCAAACCTTCTCCCCACCCTCTCTACCCCTACCCACCATACTCCCACTCTCTCCACAACCCGTGTTCTCTCTACCCCCACCCACCAACTCTACAGTAGCCTCTCTACTACCACCCACCTTACCCCCACCTACTCTACCCCCAACCAATCCTACCCCACTCTCTCTACCCTATCCACCCACCCTACCCCCTCCATTTACACCCACCCACACCTCCCCCACTCTTTCTTCACCTACCTACCCTACCCACACTCTAACTACCCCCAATCACCCACCCTACACTACCCCGACTCTCTCTATCCCCACCCACCCAACATACCCCACTTTGTCTACCCTATACCCCCACTAACACTAACCTCACTCTACTCCCACCACTCTAACCCTAACATCTCTATCCATACCCCCACTCTACCCAACTCTCTCAATCACGACCCACCCACCCTAACACCACTCTGTCTACCACCACACACCCACCATACCACTGTCCTCTCTACCACCATCCACCCTACCCAACTCTCTCTATACCCATCAACCCTACCTCCACTCTTTCTACTCCCACCCACCCAATCTCCACCCTCTGTACCATCACTCACCCAATCCCCACTACCTCTACCACAAGCTACCCTACCCACACCCTCAACCACCACCCACCCTAAACACACCCTCTCTACCCCCACCCACCATACATCCACTCTCTCCACAACCCCCATTCTTTCTACCCCCAACCCACCCACTCTAAGTCCACCCAATCCTACCCCGCTCTCTCTACCCTATCCAACCACCCTACCCCCATTCACTTCACACCCACCCACACCTCCCCCACTCTTTCTACCCCTACCCACCAACCCCCATTCTAACTACCCCCAATCACTCACCCTACCCTCACTCTCTCTAACCCCATCCAACATACCCCCACTCTTGCTACCCTGCGCACCCACCCTACTCCTGCTCTCTGCACCCCCACCAACACTACCCTCACTATACTCCCACCCACCCTAACCCAGTGTCTCTATCCATACCCACCCACCCTACCTGCACCCTCTCTACTGTTACCCACCCAACCCGCACTCTCTATACCCCAACACACACCCACTCTACCCACACCCACCCAACCTACCCCCACTCTCTCTACCCCCACTAACTCACCATACCCCCACTCTCTATCCCTATCCAGCCACCCTATCCCCAATTTCTCTACTGTATCCCTACTTTCTCTACTCCCACCAACCCACCCTACACCCTTTCTTGACCCCCACCCACCCACCTTGCCCTCACTCTCTCTAGCACCACTCACCCACCGTATCTCATTCTCTCTACCCCGACCCACCCACCCTACCCCCACTCTCTCTACCCCCACCCACCCTACCCCCACTCTCTTTATCCCCACCCACCCACCCACCCTACCCCCCCTCTCTATACCCAGGGCAACCAACCCTACCCCCAATTTCTCTACACCAACCAACCCACCCTTCCCCATTCGATCTACCTCCACCCGCCCTACCCCACTCTCTCTACACCCACCCACCCTACCTCCACTCTCTCTGACCACACCAACCCAACCTACCCCCACTCTCTCTACCCCACCCTCCCGACACCCACTCTCTCTACCCCCACCCATCCAACACCCACTCTCTCTACACTGACCAACCAACCCTACCACCAATTTCTCAACTCCAACCAGCCACCCTACCCCCATTCTCTCTACCCCCATTCTCTATACCTCCACTCTCTACACCCAACATTCACTCTCTCTAACCCCATCCACCCTACCACCATTGTCTCTACCCCACCCACCTACATCAAATCTTTCTACCCCCAACCACCCGCACACCCACCATATTTGAATGCATTTATTTATTTATTGGATACTTGTAAGGTGCCTGTACAACAAATGGTGATTCAAGGTGCCACATGACAAACATGGGGCTTGGGGGGTAACAAGGAAGAAATAACATTAACAGTCCTACTAGGACATGTGACAATCTGATTGTGCAAGTGCAGTAACAAGAAGTGTGAGGGGGGAGTACCAGTCTGCACAAATGCAAAGTGTTATGGTGGTAAGGGAACTGCAGGGTAAAGAGGAAGGAGTGCAAGTGAAGGGGGAGCAGAGGAGCAGGGGTTAGGGGTAAGAGGGCCACAGGTGGTAGGCGAGTGCTGAGGAGAGGCCTGGAGGGCAAGTGCCAGTGGTTGTATCGGGTGCACGGGGTGAGGGTCCCCATGCTAAAGAGGGTGTGTGGACTGGGCAGTAGGTGCCTTGTACCCTATAGACTCCGAGGGAACCAGGCAGCCAGTCACTGTGGTAGACAGGGGTATTAGCAAGGGAGGGGGAGAGGGAAGGAAGAAGAGGAGGGGAGGGTATTGAGAAGCTTCCGGAACTTAAGGAGATCCGGCTCAAGCCTGGGAGGGGCAGGTAGACCATTCCAGAGGGAGATTCTTGCACGGGAGAGATATCTACCCCCAACTCTCTGCTTAGAGAACTGTCTGATCTGCAGAGAGTTGGAGATAGAAGAATGTAGGGCTCTAGCAGGGGGGTATCTAGGGAGAGAGATTTGAATCTATTGGGGTCCCAGGCCCCAGAAAGCCTTGTGGATGATGCAGAGGGTCTTGAACTTTATCCTAGCAGCAACCGTGAGCCATTGGAGAGATTTTAGGACTGGGGAGATGTGGTCACCGGGCTTGAGGCCAAGGATATGTCTTTCATTCCAATTCTGGATTAGTTGAAGGGGGTGAAGAGAGGAAAGGAAGATTGAGGAAGAGACTGTTGCAGTAGTCCATCCTAGAGGGGCCCACAGCTGTAGAGACATTGAGTTTCTGATGGAAGGTGAGGAAAGGGAGAATACCTCTGTGGAGGAGCGTCTGATAGTGGGACTTCAAGGCAAGGTCCAAGATGTGAAGAGAGAAAGAAAGAGAGAAGTACAAGATGAAACCAAGGTTTTTTGGCTCACAAGAAGATGAGGGGAGGGGGACCCATAGAGAGCAAGCAGACCTTAGGCAGGAAGGAGGGAGCTGGGGTCCCAATGAGAAGGATCTCAGTTTTACTGTCATTAAGGCAGCGATCATTGGCAGCACACCATGCCTGGATAGCAGTCAGACAGTTGGGGATGAGAGAGGAGGAGGAGGAGGCAGTAGAGGGAAGCTTGAAGGAGAGGTGCATGTCATCTGCATAACCATGGAAGTGAGGAGAGAAGGAGGAGAACAAGTGGGCCAGAGGAGGGGCGTGGTAAATGTTGAAGAGCCAAGGTGAGAGGATAGAGTCTTGAGTGACTCTGCAGGTGGGGAGTGTGATGCGGGAGAGAAAAGAGCCCACCAGGACCTGGGAAAGGTCGGTCAGAGAGGAATGAGGTCAACTAGTCCAGTCCTAGGCCCATGATGCCAAGGGTGTCACAGAGATGATCTGTCAGGGTGACATGTTTGACCACGTTGAAGCCAGAGGAAAGATCCAGCAGGATAAAAACAGATGGATAGTTGGAGTCTAGATTTAAGAGCAAGTTATCAGGCTGGTCAGAAGAGCAGTTTCTATGCCTCTGGCTACTCTAAAGTCAGACTGGTGGTCTTGGAGACAACCAACAGATTCAGTGTGTTGGATCAGTTGGGGGATTACCAGCTTCTCAAGGAGTTTGCCCAGGAAGGGGTTAGTGGAAATAGGGCAGAAGTTAGACAACCCGTCCGGGCAGAAGGGGTCAGCAGAGGACATTTTCAGTAGAGAATGCACAAGGGAGTGTTTGAGGGGTACCAGGAAAGAGCCAGTGGCAAAGGAGTGATTACAGGAATTGGCCAAGGCTGGCACAAGGGAGGCAATGTTGTCCTTGATAGTTCTGGAGGAGTTGGGAGACCCTGTTTGGAGGAGACTTTCATAGAGAGGACCTGTCTAGAGACCTCATCCGGTGCTATGGGTGAGAAAGAAGAGAGTAGGAGAGATGGGTAGAGGGGGGCAAGGGAGTCCTGAGAGCCCGAGTGGGGATGAGGGAGGGGAGAAGAGGAGCGTGAGGGCAGGATGTCCTGAGTTTTAATTAATAAGTGAGAGGACAGTGAAGCACAGAGGGTCAGTGATGGCAGGGGAGAAGTGGTGACTGCAGTGGGATTGGTGAGTTCCTTACAGATTTTAAACAGTTTGTCCATGCTGTGAGTGGCCCCAGATATGCAGGCTTGGCTATGGGCCCTTTTCTTCAAGTGAATGGAGAGTCTGAATTGCCTTTGGAGCAGGCGGCAGGCCAGTCTGTCACAGGATATGCCTGTTGCACTTGTGTTTCAGAGAGGCTACGTCAGAGTCATACCAGGTTTTGGGCTTGTAAACAAGCCTCATGCAGATCCTCATAACAGGGGCAATGATATCCAGGGTGTTGGTGATAGAGAGGTGGAGATTAGCAAGGGCAGAGTCAGTGTGGGAGTCCGTGGCAGGGGCGGAGGGGAAATGAAAGTTGCAGCAAAAGCAGCAACTGGCACTTGCTTAATCTGTCGAATGACGGAGGAGACTGGCAGTGCAGGCAGAGGCTTGCATGGGGGACCTAAGTAATTCTGGCAGGACCACAGGAGAACATGGTCAGACCAGGAGAGAGGTGTAGTGAGAGGGTTGGAGATGGGGATGTCTGCTGAGATTAGAGCATCCATGGTATTGCCGGTTGAGTGCATTGAACTGGAGGGATGAATGGTAAGGGAAAGAAAGTCACAGCGCCTGCAGAAGAGTCTGAGTCAGGAGAGTCAAGGTGAATATTGAAGTCTCTGAGGAGGAGAAGCTTGGAAGTGGAGGCAAGAAAAGAAGATGTGAGGTTATACCACTATGAGAGGAAGAGGGAGACTGGACCAGGAGTCATGTAGATGGTGACGAGAGTCAATAAGAGGGTTGGAGAAATACCAAGCCTGCAGATGAGGCATTCGGAGGAAGATTATGTCTGAGTGGGAATGCAGGGACCAATTCAGGGAAGATCAAGGCCACTCTGCCCCCAGACCGGTTAGGCCTGGGCTTAGAAAGTATCTTGTAGCCCTCACAGAGGAGTGCATCAAAAGCGTGACAGATCTGGCATTGAACCACGTCTTAGTGAGAGAGAGAATGTCAAGGCCAAAGTCTTCAAAAAGGAAACATATATCAGAGAAGTATTTAACAGCTGAGCGAGAGGTGAGGGTACCTAGGTGAAGTTGTGTTCCACCTTTGAAGATCTTCCGAGGAGGGGTATAGAGATGTGGTACACCCATTGGTGGTAGAGAAGGGGCAAGAGGGGTGGCAGAGAGAGGAGTGGCGGGAGAAGGAAAGAAATGTATGTGAGACAGAAGATGCCTATCAAGAAGGAAGAGGTTGGACTGAGAGCCCTGGGCTATGACAGGGATTTGGGTTGGAAGAATGTGGCTGAAATGTTTGAGGGAGAAAAGACTGAAAATAACTTTCGGTCTTCTCTCCCCTGAACATTTCAGATGTTGCCCTTGCCCCCACCCCCTACTTACCTTGTGGCAGCACACTCCGCTGTGTGCCGCCAACTTGCTGTGTGCCTGCAATGCCTGTTCTCTTTCACTTCCGTGATCGGGAACCGTCGCCGCAGAGTACTAACCTTTATTATTATTTTTTTTAACTTTTTATGGGAACGGCTGCAGGGGAAACCCTGCAATCCCCAATCGCAGTATAGTGAACAAGGGTGCAGGGGCATGGAGGATTTAGTCAAACTTTTCAGCCATAAGTCTCCCATTTGGGATTTACGGTCTTTTAGACGTTTCCCTATGACAGTACCATTCTGATAGACATTTATGATGCACCTAGAGGATGAGTAGCATGCCGAGAATTCTTCCCATCAGGTGTCACCATTATTGGGCGATGAAGAGAAAGGGCAGAGGACAGATATCATGTGGGGAGTCCATAGGTCCAGAGAACTCACCAGGCAGCCCAACAGCAAGACAGGTGCAGATGAATCAGGTGCACAATGTCACACAGGTCACCGAAGGAGTATTTTACTGCTCCAGAAACAATGGAGGAATCAAGGGAGGCTTCTCAGGTGGGATGAACCCTTTTCCGGAATACAAGGAAAGTGCATTATGGCAAGGCTCCATGAGGAATCAGTGATGCACGTAGCGCTCCACAAGGCTGATCTTGCCAACACACTCCTTTCCCAACATGACCACCTTTGCATCTATGCGGTGCACAGTAATTTCAACAGCTCTGCCAGGTTAGGCCTGTGCACTCTGCTCACTTGCTTCACAACAGCAGAGACCAAATGCCTTGCACAGTGAGGCAAAGGCTAGTTAAGAGACCAGGGTACAACCAGTCACTCCAGAACAGGCGGTCACAAGTCCAACCGGCCAACTTCACCTCAGCAATGCATATCCTCCTTAAACCATAACACAGAAGTCATATCCACTTCTGATGTCCAGTTCTCTGCTCTCCAATATGGCTGCCACTCCTACCCTTAATGGCACTTTCCTTGTGTCAGGCTATGCCTTATCTGTGCCTGCTGCATGGCTCCAAAACAACAATCTGGGTAGATTCTCTTCACAGGGCTGCCCTTGCCTCCATAGAAACTTAGCAGGGCTCCCACACCTCCTTTGCCGCTCCCCCAGGAAGTTCCATCATCACTGCATCAAGCGCAATCCAGCCTGATCTGGCCCACGTCCTCATGCTCAGCCGTACCAGTGGGGCTCTGGCACGGCGACTTGGACCAGAGGTTCTGCAGGGCACTGCCACAGCACTTTGGCAGTGCTCGTCGTTATTCCCTCATCGGACCAGGTGTGGCGGCAGGTCTCAGTCATCGCCCGCTATCTTTTTCACCTCAATCAGGGTCATGCAGCCAGCTGATGATGACACTGATCCGACCATCTGCCAAAGATGCAATTTCACACTGGGTGCTGCGGCTGGGCCCAGTGGTTCTGCAGGGCACTGCCACAGCACCAAGGAAATGTGTGTCTTGATTCCCCCACCAGACCAAGTGCAGTGGCTAGTCACAATCATTGCCTGCCATCTTGATAACCTCGAGGGGGGTCCTCAGCCAGACGATGATGAAAGGGATCCGACCATCAGCCAGAGATGCATTCACACCAGGTGAATCTTGAATGATTCCGGGGCTCACTCCTCCATTCACAAGCCAGAGTAACTGCTCCAAAAGGGGAAATACCAGAGATGAGTTGGGCTCTGACAGGGGAGATCAGGGATAAGATGACCATTTTCCTTGGGTCCTTGAGTTTACTATAGGAAGACGGAACAGGGTTTTTTAGAACAGTGTCATGTAACGCTATCATAGGCTCTCTCTGTCACTCCTACCGATTTTCTAGTTTTCCTTTAAGAAAGTTGCAGGATTCTACTATGTCTGTGCATGTGAGCTGGGGCCAATCCCACTAATAACAGTCAAGGTATCCTTTCCTGACTGCTGTGACCCTACCTCCACTGTCTCTACCCCACCCACCTTACCTCCATGCACTCTACACCCCCCCTGCCATACCCCAAACTCTACCCCAACCCACCTATCCACCCTACCCACAATCTCTCTGCACTCACACACACACACCACCCCCACCATCTCAATCCCCGCCCATTCTAACTGCACCTTCTCTACCCCACCCACCCTACCCACACTCTCTCTAATCGTAATTTCTGAGAGACCCAGTTTGCTTATCTGCTGTGCATGGAAGATAAGGTGGCTTAGGTTTCATCAGTCGCGAGACATCACTTCAGCAAAAGTTTTTTCACTGGATTTTCAATGAATTTCACTGGCTTTGTTGCTCTAAATGATTTACCTTAGCTATCTCTTAACTAAGTTTTTTCACTGAATTTCAAGAGTTTTTTTTATGGTTGTATACTAATTGACCTTTTCACAATTGACCTCGGGAGAATTGACCGAATTTAGAAGGTCAATTAGGACATATATGCGGGGGGAAACCCCCCTCACCCAATCCAAAAAACCCTGCAACCCCCCACCCAATCCCCTTATATTATTTATAATCCAAAACCAGCCCAATACATATATAAAATAACTAAAATAATATAAAGGTCAATTGTGCAGAAGGTCAATTAGGACCACTATAATTTGGTCAATTGTGCAAAAGGTCAATTTGGCTAATACTTTTTTTTATGCATTATCTCCCTACACTTGTAATGCTAAATGTGTTTCTTCTGATAGCTTAACTGAGATAATATGCACTGTTTTCAATTTGTGCTATTGAGCTTTGCTCCTTGGGTTTCTGCCCATTGGGGGTCAGTAGGCCACTGCCTGTGGCTATGGCCATGGCCATTTTGTAGAGAGAATTGCAACCTGCTATATCCCGTACTTATTTTGACACCCAACTAGGACGTTTAAGAGGCACAGGTGTATGGAAAAGGAAGGGGTAATGGGAAGAGGACGAGGACCTCGGATGTGGAAGAGGGGCTAAGATAAGGAAAAGGGACTGTGATGAGAACGAGGGACTGTGATGTGAAAGATGTATAAGGACTGCGATGAGTTACAGAAAGTGAGACAAGGAAGAAGCACTGGGATGAAGAATAGGGACAGGTAATTGGAATAGCTACTGTGATAAGGAAGAGGTAGTGTGACAAGGAAAAGAGGCTGTGATGGGAAACAGGGATTGGGATGGGGAATAGAGACGGTGATGAGGAAGAGAGACTGAAACAAAGAAGAGGGACTGAAACAATGAAGACGGGCAGGAACATGCAAGGTGTAAAGGGTGAGTGGCAAGTAAGAGGAAGAGAGACTGACTAGAAAGATGAAAACAATCTGTGATAAAGGAGATGGATTCTGGGGTAAGGATAATGAAGGACTTCAATGAAGATGAGTGAAGTTGGTGTAATGGTAATGAGGGATTGAGAAGAGGATGAAGGATGCCATTATAGTATAATGAGGGCCCATGATAAGAATGCATTATGCTGGGGACAGGGTAATGAGGGATTCTTAGGAGGAAGAGAGATGTCAAGTAAATTAGAGAAAGTTACAAGGATAAGAGGTTTTTGTGTAATGAGAGACTCTGTTCAGGATGCCAGATGCTGGGATAAGGGAAATGATGGATGAGGACAATGGATGCATTGGCAATTATGAACAGTGAAAAGGAATGCCAATTTAGGATTAATGAGGGAGGATTGGGATTACTAGGGAATTGAGGAACCATGACAAGGATGGAGATTGATGGGGGACGGATAATGAAGAACTTTGATGAGGAGACATCATGCTGGCTAGGGGTAATGAGCGCCTGTTTAGGGGTGGAAGATGATGCGATAATAAGGGACTATGGTGAGAAGTGGTGATGCAGAGGTAATGTGGGACTGTGAGAAGGAATGAGATATGGTGGTAATGAAGGACTGTGATTATGATGAGGGATGCAGCGGTAAGGAGGGACTATGATAAAGATGGGAGATGCAGTGAAAATGAGGGATTATGATGAGGATGAGGAATGTGTGTAGTAATAAGGGGGTGTGACAAGGATGGGGAATACTGTTATAAGGATGACGTGTGATGAAAATGACGGTTGCAATGGGGTAATGAGGGAATGTGATAGTATGATGGATGTTGGGATATTGAGGGGTTGTGAAGAGGATTAGGGATGCAAGAGCAAAAAGGCACTGCAACAAAGATGAGGAATGCAGGGGTAATTAGGGACTGTGACAAAGATGAGGGTCGCAGAGTTAAAAAGAGACTGTGATGGATCAAGTGGTAATAGGAATCTGATGAGGATGCGGGATGCTGTGGTAATTGAGGACTGTGACACGGATAAGGGATGTGCTGTTAATGAGGGACTGTGATGAGGATAACTGTGCAGGGGTAACAAGGGGTTGTAACAAGGATGATGGTTGTAATGGGTAAAACGTGATAGTCATGAGTTCGAGGGCTATGGTGATACTGAAGAACTGTGAATAAGATGAGGGATATGTAAGAAACCAGAAGGTGTTTCACCCACTAGTCCCTGAGGATCTGTAATCCAGGTGGCCAGGACACAGACATTGCTTTTGTATCCGGTTACTGGGGGTGGACCAGTGCGGGAGGTTCACCTGGGTGATGGGTCTTCATGGAGTGGAAGTGGGACTCTGGATGGTCAGACACGGTATCCCCTTCCCTGTAACACCTTTACCCCATCCTACCTGGTAGTTTTTTTTTCTTTTATAGATTGGCAGAAATGGGCAGGGGCGGCTCACATGGTCGAGCTGAAGCATGGAACTGTCTCAGGCACCAATGAAAAAGTGGCCCTCAGTTGTAAATGGATATTCATTCCTTAAATCACAGACTGTTTGAATAGTACCCAAGAGGGTGCTTTGTGTTAAAATGTAAGTAAATTGTGATATTTAAAGAATATTTATTCAGCAACAATGGTCGAAATTACTAACTGCAAAGTGAAGTGAACTGCAAAGTGAAGCAACTCATCAAACTGGCCCACAATGGCTAAAAAGGTGGCCCATTTTCCCTGGCCACAATAGCATTTTGCATTTTTGGGTACAGGCATTGCCCTATTGGCCAGTCCGAGCCTGGCGGCTCATCCATAATGACGAGGGGGCGCCCACCCAGTGGCCCCCTCCCCCGTTATGGAGGAGCTAAGGAGCCAGCCCAGTGAAACAATGAACACTCCCCCAGCTGCTTTTTCTAGCTGAGGGAGTGCTCCTGGGCAAGCTGAAACACTATTTCCCTTTGATCGTTCAGTTCAGTTCCCCAGCCGCACATGCCCACTGAACCATGCAAGGCTGGGAATTTGCTTCACCAGCATTGCAGAGGTCATTGGAAATGCTGGCTGGGGCACTGCATGTCTGTATGCACGAAGGGGCGCTCCTGTGCCTCCTCGCACATACGGACAGAGCAGCCTGAAGCAGGGCATTTCAGCACCCACATGCAGGCCAATGCAGAAGGTACGTTTATGTTCATTTTTTTTTTATTTAAACACGTGTATGGATGCGTGTATGCTTTTGTTATGAGTGAGTGTATGGTGATGGATGCTTGTGTGAATGATAGAGTGATTGCTGTATGAATGTGTGTGTGTGTGTGTTAGATTCTTTTGGTCCGTTGAGATAAATTTGGCAAGTGGTGGATAGAGGGGGAAGGAGGGTTGTACAACAAAGGCATTTTAAAAATGCCTAAATGCCTTTGTTGCCCAATCCCGCTACCCACCTGCCAAAATCAGCTCTATTTCTGAGGCGCTGTGGACCCCAGGGGACAGGGACGGTATTTTTTTTACTGGATTTCTATCATGGATGTCCATTCAAAAATACCATAATTTCCCCCTTGGCACCCCAGCACCTTGCATTCACACATAATCATGTTGATTGTGTTAGGCCCAGTGGGACCCAGGGGACAGGGATGGTATCTTTTTACTGGACATCTACTATAGATGTCCAGTAAAAAAATGTCATACCTGCCCCCTGGGCCTCCTAGCACCAATTGCATACTGTTTGATATTTACCCCTTTTCTATAAGGTATGCTCTACAATGCAACATTTTAACCCATTATTTAAAGACAAATTCATGGGGGGAAAACCCCTCTGAGCATCCCTTGATTGGTTCGGGCTCCCTCACAAATTTATCATATCTCCTTTTGACATCGACCTGGGAACATAGCTAGGCTGATGTGGTTGGACCAATCTGTGAGCAGTTTCTTGTCCTTTAGGTCTGGGGTCTAGTATATTTCTTTGTTGCTTTCGCATGACCTCACTACCACATCTCAAGCTTGGGAACTGGTTTGTCCCTCTTGTCTTAGCTACCCATCACGTGGCATTTAGCTTTTCACTCCAGAAAGTTAAAATTGAGATGTGTTTATGCTTTCTTGCAAAGGTTTGGCTGATATTTACCACTACGTGAGTGAGGTTGTTCATCCTTGTGAGGTGGCTAACTAGTTTCGAGGCCTTGTACTGTGTGCTCAGTGTAGTGTAAAGGGTTACAGTCATTCCTTATTATTGTTAGTATGTTTTATATTTCCCTAATTAATGTTAAATGAAGCTGTTTCACTATGGCACAGGGTTATGTTCAGCTATAGTTTGAATTTGCTATGATGCACTAAAACGTGGCTTCTTGTGCTTTGCTGGGCCTGCACAAGGGAATCTCTTTTGGTTGTGTGTGTGTGGCTGCTGGCTTCCATGCCGTATGCTCATTTTACAAGGACTTTTGCAGCTTGTACATTTGTGCACATTTAGGGCCCTGGATGAACTCTCCAATGCGGTTGCAATCCCCATATTCCCATACTCTCCAACATTCCCCCCTTTTATCCCTTGGGGGATGAATCTTTCTCTAAATGCTCTTTAATATTCTTCTTCCTCCTGTTGCGTCATAAACATTCATGGGTATATATATTTTGTGTATATCTCTTAATTCTCCCCTGCACATGGCATAATTTGAGGGGGTGCATCGTAATTAACTGGGTGGCCAGTCTGATTTGATGTTAATGTAACACTCAAGATATTCTTGTGTATCAGGGGGTGGTGACCAAAGGGCATCTTCTGTGCAACACTGTTTGTTTGTTGGATACCTGTTTGTTTCTCCTACCTGTGGTTGCTCATCCGACAGATTTCACACAACAAGTTATTATTATTTGGTAAATACACAGTGTATTATTAAAATAACAAGGATAGGAAACAGTACTCAGCAAACATTAACTAGCCACTGAGGCACCCACAATGTTAGAACTGTTAGCCAATTTGCATCCTTGACAATTCCACCTGCTCCCTCCATGCACATTGTCAACTTGGTTATCTGTTTGATGGCAAGGGTTAAAGATCCATTGTTGTCATAATTGCACCCTGTTTTCCTACAGATCCTGTCCTCCATTGCTGTGAGTAGGTCGAGCACCATCTGGTTCTGAGTGCACAGAGCTCTTCACATGTTGCATTGAGTCCATTGTCAGTAGCATTAGGAAATCGCCATCAAATTCCAACTAATCATTAGAAGCCATTTCAAATTAGTAGCAGTCTGTGTTCCTTGAGCTAACAATGAGGAAAAGAATACGTCAATCTTTGAAAATAAACAGTATTGCGTGGGGACCTTCTTCAATTGTACATGCTTTTCAGGTATGATCATGACAGGAGCATGCAATGTTACCAGCGAACAGAGGCCACTCTAAGAAGGTGGTAGGTAAAAGTAAGCCTTAGTCCCACGCTGCCATAGGAAATCCATGATGGCAGATGTGCTTTCACTTAGCGTTGGATTCATGTAAGTCCTGTTGCAATTACTGCTGGTGCCAACGGGCACACTCCCTTAGCCCCTGAAACAGAATGAAGATCAAGTGAGTTTCTGTACTTTTACAGGTTGATCTTGTTGATGCAGACTTGTCAGCTTATTCACACACAATGCCCACACATTTCTACAGCGTTCTTCTGTTTGCATTTCTTCTTCTTATGCAAATCCCATTAGTCCTCAACATTGAACACAGCCTGCCCATTTACCTATTTCGTTTGCTAGAATTTTGCACCTTCTATAATGAACATGCAATTTTGCTGGATATTGTACTGTATCATATCTTCCTATCTATTCACACTTGTATCGCAAGGCAGTCATATACATGCTGGGATCCGAGGGTGGTAGATCGTTGCCATGGTTCATTCACATAAAAAAATACTTCATGAAACTAAATTTAGACAAACTCTGGCACAACCCCCTGGGCATTACGAAAGGTCTTGCAGAAAAGTTAAAGTGTGCCTCACAGGAGATAGCTGAAGCAGATTTGATTAATGCATGTAGTAGGCTGCCAATGGAGTATTCCTTACAGGCCAGTAAGCTGTATTTGGGGTTTGAAAAATATCTAGATATGGTTAATCCCCCTTATGCACGCAATCTGTACATGAAATTCAGGTTAGGTCAACTGAACCTAGCATAGAGTGTGTATAGGCGCGTTATAAATGACATATCATAACATATCGTACAAGCAAATGGGACCCAATTGGAAATGATCTATGCCCGGTGTGTGCTTAAGCCACTTTCTGTTTTTTTTTGTCATGGATAACGCATGGCCAGGAATTAGTACCAAAAGAATATTTGCAATGTGCATGCATACGTCAGACAAGCAAAGCCCTATTACTATTTAGGCATTGTAACTACATAAATATAGTTTACTTGTGGCAAATTACATCCACCAGGCATGGTTTATAAGAGTGAGAACACTGAAAGCTGGGGTGAATGTGAGTTAAAGCTGTGTTCAAGCTTGGTGAGCTCATAACCCCTCAGTATAATGGGGTTCTTACACCAGAAATGCAACCCATGTCCATTGCCTTAAGAAAAAACTTTTTCCAATTTCCTGGTCAATTTTACTTACAAATTTGAGGAACAGCTATGGGTGCAGCATTTGCCCCTCACCTGGCAACACTATTTATGACACATTTTGAGGAACAAGTTATCCTGTCTGATGTTAATCAATACAAACCACAGATTAAGAAGAGGCATTGGTACATCTGGGAAGGCAGCCAAAAATCACTGAGGGACTTTTTGCAATACATTAATGACTTTCATCCAACAATACAGTTTACAATGGAATATGATCAACAATGCATTAACTTTTTGGACTTGACCATGAATGGCAAACTCTGTCACCTGGCATGCACTTTGTACAAAAAGATGACAGACTGCAACATCACACTACATTTCTCGAGTTTGCATCCCAGGTCCCTTAAAGAAAATGTACCTTACAGTCAGTTCCTCAGATTAAGGCACAACTGTACCTCGATAGCTGACTATTATTTCCATGCTAATAAACTGAGCTGTGACCTGAAAGGAAGGGTATACCCCAAAATATTGGTGACGCATGCACTCAAAAGAGCTAGATTTACACCCAGAGAGAGTCTACTTGAATCAAAGGAGAAAAACAACCAACAGGACAGGGTGACATGTGTTACCACCTATAGTACCCAATCTTATGCAATCAAGAAAGACTTGAAGAAATATTGGCCCATGATCTCAACTTGCTAACCTTACACACAAACACCTCTGTTCACTTTCAAGCGTGCAAACAACCTTAAAGACCATCTGGTTCACTCTCAAACTAAACAGACAAGATTGAGCATTAGCAACTGGGACTTACGACCAATTGTGGGACACTTTCCATGCAGCAATTGTCGGGCCTGTAAATTCACGGCCAATGCCCTTAACATTCAAATTGAGAATAAAAGATGGGACCTGCATTTCATGTCAAACTATAAGACCAGCAAAGTAATATACTGTATTGAATGTCCTTGTGGACTTTAATACGTTGGCCAAACTAAACGACAAATACATATTAGGATCAATGAACACAGGTCCAGGATACAGTGCAGGAACCACACTGCACCTTTGGTCACACATTTTTTAGAAATCCAGCATTCTCCTGATGACTTCAAGTGGTGGGTCCTGGAAGTAGTGAGAAACACACCTGATCCCCAAAGAAGCCTCAACAATAAGGAAGCTAGGTGAATACATAACCTACACACATTGCAGAGGACAAAAGGACTTAATGAAGCAACTCCAGTTTTCTTCTGAGTTCTGAGTATGTGTTTCCCCCGTATTCGCATTAGGCAAAACTCATTTGTAGATATGGTAAATAGTGTAAGGCGTGCGTGGTAACTGTTTATTATTACTATGGGTTTACTCCTGTTTAGTTATAAGGCCTATAATAAATGTATTTTTGATATACACTTGTCTAAGAGTATTCTGTGGAGTTTTACTGTCTGTGCTCATTGTGGGCTTCCGATCACTCTCACCCTTCCTGAGACTTAGGGCCTCATTCCGAGGTGGGCGGTAAGGGATACCGGCACCTGTAAGGAGACTGCAGTGCCGGTAATACCTTACCGCCCAATTCTGAGGTCCCTTAGCGGGAACCGTAAAGGACATGTGGTCGGACCACACGTTCTTTACGGGTCCTGCTAAGGGACCAGGGCTCTAATTACGGGCCTGCTATTAGCATGCCCGTAATTAGCACCTTCCCCATTCCCATTGAGCCCTATGTGGGCTCAATGGGAATGGGGGAATGGTTGGGTGAATGAGGACTTACCGGGTCCGCACAGGTCGGAATGTCCTGGTAAGTCCTCATTCACCCAGACCGGACACGGACCCTGGTTTGGAAGCAGCCATGGCGCAGAAAGCCCCATGGCTACCTCCAAACTCGGAATGAGGCCCTTAGTCTTGACCACCTGCCAAGCTACAGTAGTTGGTCTGGTTTATCTTGAAGGTTTCACTAAACTAGGGTGGCCCCCCTAAACTTTTGCCCTCTAGGTTAGAGTTTAGAAATCCATCTTAACAAATTGGTGGCAGCGGTGATATAAGATCGGAGGTACCCGGTTTTGTACACTGGTGAAATACACAGGTTACACTTAAACAAGAAACACAATGAACTTAGTTAATTTGACTATAAGCCGTATAGCATGGAAGCAAATGCAAATATAACTTTAAGTGGTTCCAAATCTGAAAAGCTAAAAAAGATCTGTGCAGAAAGAGGCTTGTCAGCCTCTGGCACAAAAGCTTAAATGATCCACAAGATCATGGAATGGCAGGAAAGCCATATTACAGCTTTTCCCTCTTATGGCAGTGCAGGAGGTGCTGGGGCCGATCCCAGTAACAGTGCTGAAAGGACTGTGCTGGAAATACACTGTACACACAAGGAAAATCTATATGTAAATGAAAAATGAAAAGAATTACCACTAAACCTTCACCAAGTGAATTGTGTGCCAAAAATGCTCCAAAAGCACATCACAACAATCCCACTGAAACACAAATTGAAAAAGACACGACTATACATAACCCACATAGATACTTCAAATAAAATGTGTATAGAATCAATCTCAAATTCTAAAACAAATAGCACGGCTGCTACAAAATAGTGAAGTCCACTAGCCCAACTTGTTTCTGTTCTCTATATATTGTAGAAAATTCTTCAGGGAAGATGACATAAAATATTAATTTTTTCATGACACTGAATGCCAATAGTCTGTGTGGTAAACTTCTCAATATTCTGCAACATAAAAGTAAAATGTATACTTATTATATTTAAAAAAATGTTTTTAAGCTAGAAGGATATTGGGCGATAAATCTTCCACATATGTATTAATTCATATTGTTCTTGTGTTTCTCACCAAAATAAATCTGAGGAGCTTATTCACCATAATTTGCATCAGAAGAGGTAAGTTATCACAAATATCACATTATGCAGTTCTTCAGAGTAGATCCAGTACTTATGCAGTCCAGCGCTACGAAGTGGGGAGCCTTGTGCTCAAAAGTACAGCAGTGCATTAACAAAGTGCAGTCATGCGTAAAAGCAAAACGGTTTCTCTTCAGAGAGCTTTAGTACCTCAGGAAGGGACTTGCGGTGATGAAGCACAGTGTCCTATTATTCAAGGAGAGTCCACCCTTGCAGGTAGAGCAACATTTGAGTTTTGGGATTAGCTAGGGAGCGCAGGCTAGCCCAGCTAAGGTGAGTAGCTTTTCATGTATTCTCGGGTTTATAGTCATAAAACCGAAAACAAAAATCCCGAATACAATAATCTCGAATCCAAAATCTCGAAAAAAAAAAAGTCGAATTTTTTTTAAATGACGTTTTTTGTTCGAAATGGGGGGGTTCCCCCCCCAACCCCCCTTTTTTCTATTTTTTTTTTATTTTAACCCATTTTTTTTACTTACCTGACCCCAAAAAAGCATATAATTAAATAAATAAAAAATTCGATTTTTTTTTTTTCGGGATTTTGGATTCGAGATTATTGTATTTCGAGATTTTTTTTTCGGTCTTTTGACCGACCACCGTATTCTCGTGCGTAAAGAACAACGGTGGTGCCAGGGGGCCACCTGTAAGAGATGCACGTACTCACCGACCCTCAACATAGTCAGGGCCAATCTTTGCCAGTCCAGTCCAAGTCGCTTGTAGGTTTAACCCCTGCAGTTACATGTCATTTCAGGATCTCAGCGGCTGTGGGACGGGTCGATCATCTGTGGTGGGACAGTAGCCTTTTCTCAGCTCTTGTTGAAGGAAGGAAGAGAGTTCCTGTGCAGCACATCCCAGGGCACATGGGGGCAGGTATGCAAGGCACCTACAATGACCATCACCACGGCATGATGACACAGGGACCACAAATGCTTGTGATGTGGCACACTCTCATAAACCGTGACCCAGAGAAGTTATGACAATGAGTTTTGCCAGGAAAGGGCCCAGGATCACAAGTTAGAGATTCCCAAAGTCTGGAGTCTCGGGAAGGCAGCGTTCCTAGATGACACCCAAGGTTTTAGCTGGTCAGTACGCCGGATGGCCCAGCAACACTTCCAAAGAGGCTCTTTTCGAGGGCAGTCTGGAGGTGACGCAAGTAGTTGGTTCAGCTACTCCAACAGGTCAAAGCGCCCTTGAGAGCCTGCTGTGTTCAATACTAAAGCAGGGGTATGACGGGACAACAGTGGTGTCAAACCATCCAGCACGTCATCTGTGGTTCCACATGTCTGCTCTTTAAATTCAAGATACTTGACTCCTTCTGTAGTGCAGTGTGAAATTCAGTTGATCGACCTGGAATGGATGCAGAGCCCCTTCTCTTATCAAAGATTCATTTTGTGCTCAAATCTGGGATAGCAAATAGTGAGGAAGGAAATCACATATTTGATGAGCATCATTCAGGGGGTACCAGTGTGTGGTATTACCTCATGCAAGACATTAGTAGGGCACAAGTAAATTAATCATGCTTTATATGTGTGCTTAACCCGCATGCGGTTGGCAACCCCAGACTGTTCTTATCGCAGGAAGTGCCGATTTTAGAGGCACAGTGCTTAGCACATTTAATAACTTGCAGGATACAGGGGAATTCCAGGGACTAAAAGTTTTAATAAACATGGAAACTGTGTTCAATGCTAAGGAACTAATGGTATTTACAGAAGAAGTAATGCAAACAGATGAAAGCTGTAGAAATGTGTGGGCATTGTGTTTTAATAAGCTGACAAGTCTGCATCAACAAGATCAACTTGTAAAAGTGCAGAAACTCACTCGTTCTTCGTTCTGTTTCATGGGCTAAGGGCTTAGGGAGTGTGCCCATTGGCAACAGTAATTGCAACCGGACTTGCATGATTCCAACGCTAAATGAAAGCACATCCGCCATCATGAATTTCCTATGGCAGCGTGGGACTAAGGCTTACTTTTACCTAGCACCCTCCTGGAGTGGCCTCTGTTTGCTGGTAACTTTGCATGCTCCTGTCATGATAATACATGAAAAGCATGTACAATTGCCCAAAGGATGATCCCAGTCCCCTGAGCAGCCCCCAACAGTTATAGGACACATGAACTCACCTAGGGTGCAAAGAAAGAAACGTTTGGGATATTTTCCAGAGGAATCCAATGAAGACTTGAAAAAGGTGCCTACGCAGTACCGTTTATTCTCAAAGACTGACGTATTATTTTCCTCATTGTTATCTTAAGGAATACAGACTGCTACCAATTCGAAATGGCTTCAAATCATTAGTTGGAACTTGATGGAGCTTTCCTAATGCTACTGACAATGGACTCAATGCAATACGTGAAGAGTTCTGTGCACTCAGAACCAGATGGTGCTCGACCTACTCACAGCAATGAAGGACAGGGTCTGTAAGAAAATAGGGTGCAATTATGCCAACAATGGATCTTTAACCCTTGTCATCAAACAGATAACCAAGTTGACAATGGACATGGAGGAAGCAGGAGGAATTGCCAAGGATGCATATTGGCTAACAGTTCTAACATTGTGGGTCCTCAGTGGCTAGTTAATTTTTGCCGAGTACTGTTTCCTATCCTTGTTCTTTTAATAATACTCGGTGTATTTACCAAATAATAGTAACTTGTTGGGTGTCCCATGGTAATAAAAGTATCCTTTTTGCAGTTATGACAGGTAGTGCCACTATGCATTGTAACCTGTCAGATGAGCAACCACAGGTAGGAGAAACAAACAGGTACCCAACAAACAAACAGTGTTGCCCAGAAGATGCCCTTTGGTCACCACCCATCTGATCCAGCAGATTATCTTGAGTGTTACATAAACATCAAATCGGCCAACCCGTTAATTGAGATGCACCCCTTCGGATTGTGCCATATACAGTGGAGAATTAAGAGATATATGTATACCCAGGAATGTTTATGACTGGCAACAGGAAGAATAAGAATATTAGAGAGCATTTAGAGAAAGATTTATCCCCTAAGCGATGAACGGGGGGTGTTGGAGAGTATGGAAATATGGGGATTACAATAGCATTGGAGAGTTCATCCAGGGCCCTAAACGTGCACAAATGTAAAAGCTGCGAAAGTCCTTGTAAAATGAGCATACAGCATGGAAGCCAGCAGCCACACAAACACAGCCAGAAGAGATTCCCTTGCGCAGGCCCAGCAAAGCACAAGCAGCCACGTTTTAGTGAATCATAGCAAGTTCAAACTATAGCTGAACAAAACCCTGTGCCACAGTGAAACAGCTTTGTTTAACATTAATTAGGGAAATATAAAATGTACTAACAATAATAAGGAATGACAGTAACCCTTTACACTACACTGATCACACAGTACATGTAGGCCTCAAAACTAGTTAGCCACCTCACAAGGATGAACATCCTCACTCACGCAGCTGAAAATATCAGCCAAACCTTTGCAAGAAAGCATAAACACATCTCAATTGGAACTTTCTGGAGCAAATAGCTAAATGCCACGCAGTGTGCAGCTAAGACAAGGGAGATAAACCAGTTCCCAAGCTTGAGATGTGGTAGTGTGGTCATGAGAAAGCAACAAAGAAATATATTAGACCCCAGAGCTAAAGGACAAGAAACTACACACAGATTGGTCCAACCACATCAGCCTAGCTAAGTTCCCAGGCCTATGTCCAAAGGAGATATAACAATTTGTGTTTCTGAGCAGTATGTCAAAATGTAATACAATGAAGGCCAAAAGCCTGTGTGAGCAGAGCAATAACTAGTTGAAGACATGTCTGTTAAGACAGAGTGAATAAGGCATAACACTGCCCTCTTCAGGATAAATCACACTAATAAGGCTCCATTTTTTAAGGAAGAAGTCATGCAGAATGCCATTACACATGAAGTAGAATTGATTAGGAATACTTGATTTGTTTTCCAGAAGCTCACACATAAACCTTACCACATGGACATAATTGATATAAAGACACCTTCATGAAGTCACAAATTATATTGATACGCACACATATAAGTATGTAAATACATTACATCAGCCCTGTATAACTGAGGATGTCCTGAGTGGTGCCCTATCTAGGATCCCAAATTGCCAAATTGTTAATCTGAAGTGTATCTCTTGCTACACTAGGGGGAATATACAGTTATTTACGAACCCGGAGACAGTATCAATGTTGAAAAAACATCATTGTATTTTCATACAAGAAACAAGGCTTTTGACGGATACATTTGTAGCTGGATTTGAAATTATATCTCAATAAGCAAAGCAAAGTAAGGGAGGAAGGCCTTCTGCATGCATATTTATCGCACTTAAATAAAATGTGGGTCTCTCAACACATGTGATCTCCAGTCTCCCACTGGGGATTTTGGCTGTTAAAGTGTCTTCTGTGGAGGGGACTGTGGTCATTCTTCTGATTAATATATATTGGCATATTGGGCTGGCCCCGTTGGAGGTCTTTTTAGGAAAAATTGTTGAGTTGGTCACAGATTGGAAATGCTCTACTTCACATGGTAAAGTAATTATAGCCGGGGACTGCAATTCAGACTGTCAAATCCCTTTGGATGTGGACTACCAAGATCTGGGCGAAGAACTGCTTGGACAGTTTGACAGGGGGCAGAAATCAAAATGGGGAAACATGTGGAATCTCTCCCTTGATTCTGTTGGTTTGGTGTGCCTAAATGGAGTGCTAGATCCGATCATTCCCACCCTACCAACTTGGCAGAGGTCCTATTTTTTTCTACTATTGATTATTGTTTTGCTGATGAAGTACTCACCAGAATGAGTCACAGTATTACTGTTACCCCCAATATGTGGAGTGACCATAGTACCCTGAAAGTTGAGTTCTCTCTGCCTTTTAATAAAACTCTTAAGGGGGTACAACTAATTTGAAAATCCTTGGACAAGACAGAGGAATTAGATGGTCATCGCATAATATTAACGTTCTAATGGTGAACTAATGAATATCTTGTATATTACTTCCTATTTATGGAACAGGTAGTCTTTAATGCTCAGTAGTTTGACTCATTCTTGAGCTATCTGCTGCAAAGGGGTCAATATGGTCTAAGAAGCAGGGTCCAGAAGAAAAAGCACTTACATACCTATGATGAAAGTATTGCCAAGGAAAAATCACTAAAGCTCTGTAGGATAAGAGAGATACGTACCTCTGATTTGGAATACTTGGTAAAGACCTTGATGATCAAAAGTATCAAACAGAAATACAAGAATTTCTGCTACTCCACAAAGGCAGCTATGATACAAAAAGATGCACAACTGATGCTTGGCACCTTGGTTAAAATATATTTGAGGGCTTTCTGCGAATTGATCAACCAACAAGACATTCCGTTGATGGTGAGACAATTGAATGGAGTATCAGAGACCCAGAGGGTCTGTTTATTCTCAGAGCTATATGGGGACTGTCCAAATGGTGGCCAAAAAAAAGGAAGAGTGGACAGTGGACAAACAACATTGTGGGATCCTGGAATTGAATACTCGGAAGTACTGAAATTAATTAAAAAGGCTAATAACTCCCGTGCTGCTGGCACAAATGGTCTAACTAGCAACACCTTCAAAGCAATGTCAGCAGTACAGCAGTACAGGCTCAAATCCTCATAATGTTGTTTAGAAACACTTTAAAGAGTGACTCTATACCTACCAGCTGGCAAATGGCACATATAGTGCCAATCTTTAATAATAATTTGGCACTTATATAGCGCTACGAACCCTCAGGTATCTGAGCTGCTTATTATTACCCACGGCGTGTGGTGCTCATTTATCGACCTCGGAAGGATGAAAGGCTGAGTTTGGCCCCGCCGGGATTCGAATGGATGTCAAAGAGAGCGCTCTACTCGCTGTGCCACTTGACCGGCTCGTTAAAGTGGGGTGAACAGAATATAGTGAAAAACTACAGACCCATAGCACTAATAGATGCTGACTGTAAACTATTTGTGTTATTTTGCTATCGCCATTCAATGATTGGATAGCAAGCTCACATGTACTAAATAAATACCAGGCTGGTTTTAGAGTAGGTTACTCAATAAATCTTAATGGCCTGGTGATGAGAGCCCAAAGGCAGGGCTTGTAAGTGCACAACTGGGAGACATGAGGATATTGTGGTTGGCATATGCCAATTAATTTTTACTTTTCGATCTTAATAGGGTGGGTCTACAACGATTGATCAACAAATTTGTTGAATTTGCAGAGATTAATGGACTGATGATCAATGATGGAAAGACCCGTATTTTGGTCATTTTCGAAAGGAGAGTGGGTGAAAAAACTGTGCTGGTCCATAGGAGCTCAACGAATTGAGAGGGCACAAAGTATTTTAAACTTGGGCTTTCTAATAATGGCTCAACCATCTGACGCTGGGCTTTGGGCTTTCCAGGTTGGTTCTTAAATACAGTATAGTACTCAAGCCCCCACAGAGGAATGTCCACACACTATGTTAGTCATAACACAGTTCTTTATATAAATAAGGTTCAGAATCTAAACACACACCATAGCACACTTTGTGCTCAGGCAATACTATAATGATAAATATGTACAATATCTATGTGGTACCACAAGTCACTCTTCACGCCTTTAAAATTCACCAACTGCTGACAGTTGCAATGACATACAAGTCTAAAAGCAATGTGAACCAACTCCAGACATAGGAGGGAACATGTGATTAAACAATTGGCAGAATACTTTGTCCCTACCAAAAACACAATTCTGTGTGAGTATCCCCCTACTGGGCAAAGTGTAAATAAAGTATACTGACAAGCCCAGTCCATATGATGTTTAGCAGAGTCTTGTTCCCATCTAAAAATGTTCTACTACCCCAATGTGCCTGGTTTAGAAGAGTTTGTTGACGGGTCATCGGCGGATCTTTCTTGAGTGACCTCCATTTAAGGCAGGAGACACGGATCATCAAGATCCCTTGAAGAAAAGGTGAACAAGGTTGTCGAGACAGCAGCTTCTGTCTTTGCGGTGCTCGTTGATGATCGGTCATGGACATCCTGTGAAGATGCGGCATGCGGTGCACCGCGATGATGATTGTTCATTGCTGCAAAGAGTCAATGAAGAACGTAGGTCCAGCAAGGGCGTCAAGTCATCAGCGTTGGGAAGTGTCGATCGGGACTTGACCATGGCTAGCTTTCAGATCTTCGTCAGCGTCTTTGTGGACTTCAGGTGGTGGGAAAACCACTGGCGGATTCTCCTCAGTTCGTTGGCGTCCTTGACTTTCTCCGGCGGGACAAAGCAGTCGATGATGATGAGCAATTGAGTCCTTGATTCAAAGTGTTCTTAGGCAATGGAGCTTTGCGTATCCTGTCGATGATGGTCGTCAATGGTGATGGACCTCAATGTACTTCACTTCAGATTCCTCTGTGGCCCCGTCTCCGGTCGACAGTCTTCGAAGGCTGACTTCCAGGGAGCCTTGGTGAAGGTTAGCTGGTACACAATGGTCCCTCATAGCTAGGGAAGAGGTCTCCTAGCCACGTCCTCTCTTGGAACAGTTCCTTGAAGGCACAGCATCTTTCAGACTGCGTCAAAGGGAAACAGCAGTAAACCTTCTTCTGCTTCAAGAATAAGCATCACGTTTCGACTTCAGCTTCTGAACAATTCCAGTAAGTGAGAGGTCCCCATATATACTGTTCTGTCTCTCATTCACACTGCTGAGTCAGGCTCAGGCAGCCAATCATTCAGAAGGGCATTCAGCAGGCAGGCAGCCAATCAGGCTCAAAGTGCATTCAGTCCATTCTTCTCCATCCAGACACTCATAACAAGGATGTGGATTGGGACAAGCACCCAGCCATTCAGCACTCCACACTGCATTCATACTAGTTCCGGGCAGGGCTGTCTCATTCATTGTGCCACACACTGGAAAAGAGACACCCATAACATGAAATGTATATTGGTTGCACACTCCATTCACGCAGGTTCCACCCCAAGAGTGTACCCACAACATACAGTCATTGGGAAGGCTCCAGCCAGTTTGGCCTTCCCCACAATACATATATATCACTGGGAGTGAGGTCCTGTTTCCACCCTCCTGGCCATCTGTTGTTCTCCTGCACATGTGGAGTTTGTGCCTGGCTGCTGACCATTCCATTAGGTAGGTGCACTTTCTGTGCATTACTGCACCTCCTGGGGAATTATTGAACCTGAAAAATCGAAATTTGGAAAAAAAAAGAAGAAAAAGAAAAATAGAGAAAATTTGCATAATATTGTTGGAAAGGACTGTTTTATTTGGCATTTTCATCGTGCAGCCATTTTTTGAGCTTTTTAATACCTGGAGCTGTTTTGCTATTTTGAAAGCACTAGTTTTTTCCTCCTATTGCTGCTTATTTGACTGTTTTTGGCCCTTCCAAGATGGCCGTCATGGTTTTCTTTGTTGTGTAGACAGGCTGTGCTGAATCACCTCTCCCTGTGCTGCACTCCCATTGGTTGCTGAGTGTTTTCTTCCATCCAATCAGGGACCGGCAGGCTTCAGCCGGCCCTCTCAGCAAGGCCCACTGGCTGGAACTGGTTTCTTTCATCTGCTTCTCACTGGGAGTGAGGTCCTATTTCCACCCTCCTGGCCATCTGTTTTTCCTCCTATTGCTGCTTATTTGACTGTTTTTGGCCCTTCCAAGATGGCAGCCATGGTTTTCTTTGTTGTGTAGAGAGGCTGTGCTGAATCACCTTTCCCTGTGCTGCACTCCCATTGGTTGCTGAGTGTTTGCTTCCATCCAATCAGGGACCGGCAGGCTTCAGCTGGCCCTCTCAGCAAAGGCACACTTCCAGGCCCCTGTCTGCTCCCTGTCGGCTTCCAGAATGCTAATTGGGGTCCTCCCTGCACCTTAAGCACAAAGATGCGGCCACCTCTCTCCTCTAAGAAATCCGGACTGCCTTCACTTTGCCACCTCCAGAACTATGGGTTAGTTCCCTCCTTATGGACTCACTTCTACTGCCTTTGACTATCACTGTTCTTTCTGCTTGTTGCTTCCATGTTGTCATCTTGCTGTGCAGTGCTTCCTAAACCCTTTGCCAACATCTGATTCCAAGATTGAAAAAGTCAAATCTTGCTGTTTTTGCTTTGCTCTTAAAAGTCAAATCTTGCTGTTTTTGCTTTGCTCTTAAAAGTCGAATCTTGCTGTTTCTGCTTTGTGCTAAAAAGTCAAATCTTGCTGTTTTTGCTTTGCTCTTAAAAGTCAAATCTTGCTGTTTTTGCTTTGCTCTTAAAAGTCAAATCTTGCTGTTTCTGTTTTGTGCTAAAAAGTCAAATCTTGCTGTTTTTGCTTTGCTCTTAAAAGTCAAATCTTGCCGTTTCTGCTTTGCTCTTAAAAGTCAAATCTTGCTGTTTTTGCCTTGTTCTTAAAAGTCATATCTTGCTGCCCAGTGCGAAATTCTCTGTATTTTGCTTGCATACTCTTTCTTCTCTGTAACTTGCCAGCCCAGTGACCTCACCACTCTCTTTTGTCTCATACCTACCTGCCTTAGCCCCCCCAGTATCTCCATCCTCTCCTTACTTCCACCCCAATGGCGCTTTCTGTTTCTCCTATCTTCTCCAACTGTTTCTCCATTAACTATCCTTCCCTTCTCACTAAGTCTGGTAGGAAGAAGTTCAGAAAGGATATCTTGGCTTCTAATCCTGGTCTTCTTATCGCTGAAACCTACTCCAATGCTTCCACCAGACAGACCCTTACCGACATCCTCTTTGTCGTTCCTTCGCCAGATCTATGGACTCCTCATATGGTCTCTGTGCTCTGCCCTATCTCCTCCTCTCCCATTAATGGTGGCACTCGCTTGGAAGTTCTCATGGCTTCCTTCGACTCCTCTAAAGTCATCATTAATGTCTACCTAAATGGCACTGTCATGGTCCAAGGCCCTCAGGCCAATCTCCTCCTCTTTGATAGGCGCTTCCCTCGCCTCATCAATTTCCTCTCATCTCCTGCTGTCTCCTCCTCTCCCCCCTTGGCTACCTTGCTCTCTCTCTTCTCCTCCTCCTCCTCCTCCTCTGCCCCTCCTAGGGCTCTTTCTCCTCTGCAGGGCGTACCTCTAATCTGTACCCCTCCCCGGAAGGTCTTTAAGGCTGGCAACCTTCTTCATATTGCCACTCTCAACTCTCGCTCTGCCGTCAAACACTCCTCTGACATCTGCCACCTCCTTGAAGAACTAGACCTTGATGTCCTTGGTCTTACTGAGACATGGTTCACGGCCAGCTCTGTTACGAGCTTTGACACTCTCCTCCCTGATGGCTACAAGATCCTCTCAGCACCCAGATCCTCCCGGTCCGGTGGGGGGGGGTAGCCCTGATCTTTCCTAAGTGGATTCCTGCCTCTATCATTCCCACTCAGACCTACTTCTCTTTTGAATGCCTTGTCTGTAGGCTTTCTCTCTCGCCTGCCCATTCTCCTACTGTGGTTACCATCTACCGGCCTCCTGGTCAAATCACCTCATTTCTCTCTGAGTGGGCAGACATCTCCTCCTCCCTTCTGGCCTCTACCACTCAACTCCTCCTCCTCGGTGACCTAAATATACATTTAGACTCTCCTTGATCCTCCTCTGTACTCTTCCGTGACCTCCTGCGACTCCCTCTCCCTGTCCATCCTCCCCTCTGGCCCGACTCACTCTGCAGGGCACACATTCGATGTCTTGATATCCTCTGACCTCCCTCTCCCCATCCCTGTGACCACTCCTCTCTCCTGGAGCGATCACTCCCTCCTCTCATCTCATCTCTCCCTCTCTTCCCCCCAAGCGAAGCCTACCCCAACACTGCCACCTACCTTCTCGGACATCCGGCCCATGAAGCGTGTGTCAGTTGAGGCTTTTGCCGCCACTTTCTCTCCCCCCCCTCCACCTTTGGCTGTCTCTCATCCTGATACAGCCCTGTCTCTGCTCTACTCTTCAATTTCTGATACGCTTGATGTTCTTGCCCCTGTCATGAGGATCCGTTTGAAGTCTAAAGCCAAGTGCAATTCCTGGTATGACTCTGACGTAGCTACACTTAAACGTAAGTGTAGGGCAGCTGAGAGGAAATGGAGGACTTCCTGTTCATCCTCTGACAAACTGGCCTGTCACCTGGTACAAAGGCAATACCGACTCTCTGTCCTCACCAAGAAGAGAGTACACATTCAAGCTCGTGTCTCTGCGGCATCTAACAACTCGGCCGAACTCTTTAAAATCTGCAAGGAGCTGGCCAACCCTGCTGCAGTCTCTACCCCTCCTGTTGCCTCCCAGGCTCTTTGCAATGTCCTTGCCTCTCACTTAATTTCAAAAACCCAGGACATCCTGTCCACCCTCTCCACCCACACTCCTCCTCTTCCCTCTCCATCTGTGCTTGCTGACCCTCCTTTAGCCACCCTCCCACCATCCTTCTCGTCCTTTCCTCTTTTCACCCCTGACAAGGTTGCTAAACAAGTCTGATCTATGAAAGCCTCTTCAAAACAGGTTCATCCCTGTTCCTCTAAAACCATCAAGGACCACATTGACACCCTCGCTCCGGCCCTTGCTGATTTTTGCAACCACTCCTTTGCCTCTGGATCCTTCCCCTCCCCTTTGAAGCACTCCTTTGTGCATCCTCTTCTCAAGAAACCCACAGCTGATCCTTCTTGTCCAGCTAACTATCGCCCAATTTCCATTACTCCCTTTCTTGGCAAACTCCTGGAAAAGTTGGCCATCTCTCAGCTTAACCTTCATTCCAATTCTGTTGGCTGTCTCCATGACCACCAGTCTGGCTTCAGAGCTGCCAGAAGCACGGAAACTGCTCTCCTAAACATCCGTGAAGATCTGCTCACCAACCTTGACTCTAACATTCCCTCTGTCCTCATCCTCCTCGATCTCTCTTCTGCCTTCGACATGGTCAACCATACCACGTTGCTCAACCGTCTCTGTGAAAACCTGCGTATCACTGATCAGGCTCTGGCCGACTTCTTTCCTCTCAGATCGACCCTCCAAGGTCCAACTTGATTCCTTCCTTTCATCTATCTTCCTCTCTACCTATGGTGTTCCCCAGGGGTCTAACCTCTTGCCCTGGCTTTTCAACCAATACCTGGCAACTCTCACCCACTGCATTGCCATTTTCTGCAAAATTTCCAGTGCTACGCTGACGACACTCAACTCATTTTCAGGCTGCCCTCTGCCACCTCCTCTCCCTCTCTCATCTCTGATTGCCTAACTGCCATTCAAGATTGGTATGCCGCCAATGATCTTTGTCTGAATGCCAGCAAGACGGAGATCCTCTTCATTGGCACACCTTCACCATCCTTTCCCCTCACTCTCTGGCCGGCCTCCCTTGGCCCTCCTCCTACCCCCACCTGCGAGGCTAAGAACCTCGGGCTCATCTTTGACTCCACCCTTTCCTTCTCTGCCCACATCTCTGAGGTCTCTAAAAAGTCATATTTTCGACTGCACCTCCTAAGAGGTACACTGCCTTTCCTCTCCTTCCCCCAGAAGCTCATGGTATCTCAAGCTCTGGTTCTCTCTAGCTTGGACTATTGTAACAGCCTATTTCTATATCTACCTGCCTCTACTCTCCGCCCTCTGCAACTAATCCAGAACAGGACTGCGAGACTTGTCCTTGGCCTCAAGCCCTGGGATTGTATCTCTCCAGCTCTGAAATCTCTTCACTGGCTCCCAGTGGATGCAAGGATTACATTCAAAACCCTCTGCATTGTCCACAAGGCTTTCTGGGGCCTGGGTCCAAAATCCCTTCAGCTATCCCTCTGAAAATACCTCCCCTCTCAAGCTCTTCGCTCCTCTACCTCCAACTCACTCAGGCTCAGTCATTTTTCTAAGAAACGAGCTGGGGGTAGATCTCTGTCTTCAGCTGGGGCCTCCCTCTGGAACAGCCTCCCTGCCACTCTTAAACTTGAGGAGAACCATATCCGGTTCCGGAAGCACCCCAATACCTTCCTCTTTTCTTCTGCCTTCGTTCCCCCTCTCCCCTGGTGATCTGTTCTCTCTTGGCACCGTGCACCTGGCCACCCTCTGTGTTTTGGGCCCAGGTACCTGCTCATCCTGTCACCCTCCCGCACTGCCTCCGGGCCACCCCTTGCACTGGGGTCTGTATCTGTACCTATACAGTACCCCCTTTTTCTTCCTGCACTTATCGGACCTACCCTGTCTGCTGCCTTAAACCTAGCACTTGCAAAATGCTGGCTGCATTACCACTGTTTGTTGCCTTTATTATTTATTTATTGTTATTTATCTGTTTCTCCTCTGCTTCGCACTTTCCACCTCTTCCCCATACCATGCACTTTTCCCCTCCCCCCTCTCCCATGCACTTTCGCGTTCTCAATGTCACTGGGCCTAGTAAGATCGCTGTTTTGTTCTCCCCTGTTCCCCTCCCTTGCCTTGTCGCGTTCTAAACACTTGTGTACGAGCGCGATAGAAATAAAATATCTATCAATCAATCAATATATGGAACTTCCACCCAACAACCAATCAGGGGAAGGGACCGAGTCAGGGCCATCTTGTCTCCTATCAGGAATCAACTGATTCCAATTGCAGGACCTGGATATCCCAAAATGGAGGATATTCGGAGCACCTGTCAATTTCAGCATGGAGCTGAAACCAGCACATACCCTGCTCTGTGGGCCACACACAAGTTCCCAAAAACATACAGTAGAGGTACAGGATTGTTCCCCCACCCATGGGTGTCATAAGCGTATCCCAAGGGTCTGTTCACCAAGACCCAAAAGAGGAAGTGCTGCACTGCCAGGAGTTCCACATGGACTCCTGTGCAGAAAATAAGACAGTACACACATGATAAAAGGATTAAAGTACAAGGACATGGAGGACTTGTCCCTCCAATGCTTTTCCAGCATCACAGTCACCACCCCCAGACTGAGATTAGGGTGGTCTAATCTCCCACGAGATTGACCACCTCATCCAGATGGTCAACATACCTTCTGGAAAGGCCATCAGCATTATCATGACACTTCCTTGGTGTATGTGTAATGGTGAAGTCTAGCCCTTGCAGGCTAATGGACCACCTGAGCAGTTCTGGGTTTTCACAAAAGGCCTCCAGCCCACTGAGTGCATGGATGACTAATCTTTGGAAGTTGGCAGGGGCGTTTTTCAACCCAAAAGGCATGACTCTAAACTGGTAGAGCCCCTCAGGTGTTGAGAATGCAGTCTTTTCCTTGGCATGGTCCATCAGAGCTATTTGCTAATAGTCTGAGGTAAGGTCAAAGGTGCTCACAAATTTGGCAGCACCTATGGTGTTCACAAGCTCATCAGCCCTGGGCAATGGGTGTGTGTCAATTTTGGTAACGTCACTGACCCCTCTGTAGTCCACACAGAACCGTCAATCATTGGTACCTGCCTGGGAACTTGCCTTAGGGACAAGGACCACTGGACTGGACCAGGGACTGGTTTATGGTTCAATAACACCCAGATCCAACATCCTGGAGTCCTCGGCCTGGATGTGGTTATTAACCCTTTCTGACAATCGTTGCACCTGCTTTTGACAGGTACACTGTCACCAGTGTCAATTTCATACCTGCACCATGGAGTGAGGCCTGGTGTCAGTGAGAACAGACGGGCATACTGTCGGAACAAACCCTGCAGGCCCTCTGCTGCTCTGGTGTCAGATCTGGAGAGAGATGCACTCCCTCCACTGAGCCATCCTGAGGGCTGCTATGCAGCAAATAAGGAAGGGGCTCACTCTCATCCTCCTCTTTCTCTGAAGCTAGCAAGAGACATGACTTCTGCTCGCCTATGAAAAGGCTTGAGCCTGTTGACGTGGGATAAAGGAGGGGCTACCCCAGGGACTCCTATGTCAACCAGATAGTTGACTTTTCCCATCTTGGTGATGATCCTGAAGGGTCCAGACCACCTATCTGCCCTCTAGGCTTGGTAGGCTCCATCAAAAGGATCTCCTGTCCTGGATACTAATCCAGTTGTGATGTTTTAAGGTCATGCCAGAATTTGCTCAACTCCTGGCTTGCCTTAAGGTTCGCTGTCTCCTAGCCCATCATCTGTGCCATCCTCTGCGAAAGGCCTAACACATAGTCCCCCACTTGCTTGGCAGGACCTGGAGGGGTGGCTTCCAAACCTTCTCTGATCAAGGCAAGGGGCCCCCTCACGGGATGTCAAAAGAGCAACTCAAAGGTGCTGAAACCAACACCCTCTTCAGGTACTTCTCTGTAAGCAAACAGCAGGCATTGCAGGAGGAAATCCCACTTCCTCCCTAGGGGCTCTTGCAGAGCACCGAGCATGCCCTCGAGAGTTTTATTAAATCTCTCAACCAGACCATTAGTCTGGAAATGGTAGGAGGTAGATAACTTGTAGGTTACTATTCAAACTCTTTCCACATCACTTTCATGTAACTCGACATGAAGTTGGATCCTCTGTCTGAGACCACCTCTTTAGGGAATCCAACTCTTGTGAAAATGCCCAGGAGAGCCTTGGCAACTACCTTGGCTGTAATAGTCTGAAGGGGTATAGCCTCAGGGTACCTGGTGGCATGATCAACCAAGACCAGGATGAAACGATGTCCCCCTGAAGTGGGAGGGTCAAGGGGACCGACAATGTCAATGCCCACATACTCAAATGGTGTGCTAACCACTGGCAACAGCTGCAGTGGGGCAATGACACTGACAAGTGGGGCAGGTCCTGCAGTGGGACTCCACTTCTACTCCCATCCGGGGCCAGTAGAAATGTGCAGAGAGCCTCTGCTTAGTCTTCTTGGTCCCAAGATGACCAGCTAAGGGCACCTCATGCGCCAACTGAAGTAGGAAGTGCCTGTAAATCTGGGGTACCACCAACCTCTTGAGGACACCAGGTTCAGGTGTAGTGGGTTCACTACAAAGGAGCTCACCCTCCCAATAAATCCGAAAGACCTAGGCACTTCACCTTGTGCCATGGCCAGGACCTGTTTCCTCAGACCCTCGAGAGAGTGGAACTCTCTCTGACCCTTGCAGAAGTCCCACCTAGAAGGCCCCCCTTCAGCCAGCAAGCATTGAAGGTTGGGGTGATCCTCTGGTTTGAGCACCTCTCCCGCAGGAGGCTCTTCTGGCTCTTCTCCCTCAGGAGTTGAGTCTCGGGTTACCACTGGATCCAGCCTGTCTGGAACCTGAATCCCAGTGGGTGCTGCTGAAGGAGCAGGAAGTGAAGGTGCCACCTTTGCAGAGGTGGCCTTCTTGCTCTTTCTTCTTGCCTTGGGTTTCCCCGTCGGCTTGGGTACCTCACTCACAGTCATACCCAGTGTTACCTGTGACCTAGTGACTCCAGCAGCAGTCAAGGGGAGACCATCAGAGATCAACCCTAACTGCATTAGATCATTCTCTAACAAAATGTTAGCAGGTACATTGGCTTGAACCAGGACAGGAAGCTTTGCTGTCTTGTCCGCAATTGTGATGATGACTAGGGCTACAGGAGATAATTTTGGAGGCCCACCAGCTAACCTGGTAGTTCTCAGAGGAACACCTACATAGTCCTCTGGAATGAGCAGGGGCCTGTACACCACTGGTATGCTTGCCCCAGTGCCTCTCAAGCCAGTAGAAGGCTGGCCATTCAGAAGTACACTTCTCAATAATCGGCGGGTGGTCTGTGGAATTGTAGCCAGTACTTCTGCGTACTGGTCTTAGGCCCCAAAGGACACTAGTGAAATATCTACAGGAGCACCAAATGTGATTCCTGCAGAGGAGGGGAGGACAGTGGCCTCCACCCAAAGCATGAAGCAAGGGTAGGTCAGGCTGACAGCCTGGACTCCACGTGCCTTACCTTTACACTTGGGGTCACCTTTCTTGAGGTCCAGAGCCCCACAGTCCCAACAAGTGCCAGGAATGTAGGGAATGGTACTGGACCCACTGGGAGCCTGCTTTACAGCAGGAGGACCACTACTCTTACTCCCACCCACATAGGGTTAATCCCCACTAGATTTTTCGGTGTTAGGAGAGGATGTTTAGATTTTCCCGAATGTGACTGCTTTTGGGACTCCTCAGACTTCTGAGACGCCCCCTTTTCTTTGTCCTTGTCCTTCCCATTGGGTTCCTTAGTGGACACCAGTGGGAGACCCACTTGTCAGCTAGCCTGGCCAGCTTAAAGGGATCGAAAATGTTCTGGTCAGCAACATATTGATGCAGCTCTGGTGAGCAGGCTTCAGAAGAAATCTCAGAACACAAAAGGTGGGACAATTCAACAAACATGTTCACCTTTTAACCATCTTTCCAGCCCATTGTGTTCATATGTGCAGCAATCTTATATTCCCTGAACCGTTTAAGGTATTGGGTAGGTGTCTTGCCAAACTTGGCAATCATAGCAGATCTCATGCACTCATAGTGACCCATTTCTTTCACACTCAGTTTGAGAATACAGTCATAACCAGTTTTGAGGCGCTCTACTTAACAAACACTTATCCCAATCTCTGTTATCAACATCATGGACTCCACAAGCCATTTTAAATGCTTCAATCCACTGGAGGATATCAGAACCCTCCACATACACACCAACCAAATCTTTCATAAACCTGGTGGCAGGGAACCTAACACTCTAAACTGGTTTGGCTGAAGTCTCCACTCTAGCTGGATTCTCTGACATTCAGTGTCCTTGTCTTTGAGTACAAGGTCCCTATTCTTGAGTATCACTTGCTGTGCCAACTCCTCTTTCTTAAATTCAGCCTCATTTTCCAACTTTCCATATTCAAAGGCCAATTTCATCCTCAATAATTTAAGTTCCAAGGTATCCCCTGAAGAAACATTGCTGGGTTTGGAATAGAGGCAGCAGGAGTGGTGGCATTCCCAGAAACAGATTCAATAACAACCCCAGGGGTAGGATCCTCAATGGTTTCATCCCCCACTCCATCAGGAGATTCACAATCAGTCTGGTGGTCCACCAGGGCAGCTATCATCTCAGCCTTAGACTTATCTTCAAAGTCTACCTTCCTGGCTTCACAAGCACTCCGAAGAGCGTCTAAGCTCATCCTAGTCCATATACCATTTTCAATAGATTCCATTGCTTGGAATGCAGTTATCTAGTACACAACTAAACATCAAATTCACACAGTGTGGATATTTTGTAAGTGGCAAGGTTACACACTGATTCTTAAAACCATAAGCATCCCACCACTGCCACCAATGTAAAGACTGGAGGGGGTTATCTGTACTCCTGCTCTCTATATGGCAGAGTAGAAGCACAGAGCACCCCAGCCAAGATTCTCTATATGGTAACGTTGGGCAAGCAATCAAGGCGTAAGCTCTCTGGAGGTGATGCATGTTGGTTCTTAAGTACAGTATAGTTCTCAAGCCCCAACAAAGGAATGTCCACACACTATGTTAGTGATAACAAAGTTCTTTATATAAATAAGGTTCAGAATATATACACACACTAACACACTTTGTGCTCAGGCAATGCTATAAAAATAAATATGTACAATATCTATGTGGTACCACAATTCACTCCTGACTCCTTTAAAATGCATCAACTGCTGACGGTTGCAATGACATACAAGTCTAATGGCAATGTGAACCAACTCCAGACATAGGAGGGAAACAAGTGATTAAACAATTGGCAGAATACTACCCAAGATACAGTTCTGTTTGAGGATCCCGCCACCTGGGCAACCTGTAAATAAAGTATACTGACAAGCCCAGTCCATTTGTTGTTTATCAGAGTCTTGTTCCCTTCTAAAAATGTTCTACTACCCCAATGTACCTGGTTTAGCAGAGTTTGTCGATGGGTGGTCGGCGGATCCTTCTTGAGTGACTTCCCTTTAAGGCAGGAGACACGGATCGTCAAGATCCCTTGAAGAAAAGGTGAACAAGGTTGTCAAGACTGCAGCTTCTATCCTTGCGGTTCTCGTCGATGATCGGTCATGGACATCCTGTGAAGATGAGGCATGCGGTGCACCTCAATGACGATTGTTCATTGCTGCAAAGAGTCAATGAAGAACGTAGGTCCAGCAAGGGTGTCAAGTCCGATGCTGGGCAGTGTCGATCGGGACTTGACCTTGGCTGGCTTTCGGATCTTCGTCAGCGTCTTTGTGGACTTCAGGCGGCGGGAAAACCACTGGCGGATTCTCCTCAGTTCGTTGGCGTCCTTGACTTTCTCCGGCGGGACAAAGCATTCGTTGGTGGTGAGCAAGGGACTCCTTGATTCAAAGTGTTCTTAGGCAATGGAGCTTTGCGTATCCGGTCGACAATGATGGTCGTCGATGGCGATGGACTTCAATGTCCGGGTACTTCACTTCAGATTCCTCGGCAGTCCCCGTCTCCGGTCAACAGTTTTTCGAAGGCTGACTTCAAGGGAGCCTTGGTGAAGGTTAACTGGTGCACAATGGACCATTGTGGCTCGGCAAGAGGTCTCCTAGCCAGGTCCTCTCTTGGATCAGTTCCTTGAAGGCACGGCAGCTTTCCGATTGCATCCAAGGGAAACAGCAGTAAACCTTCTTCCTCCGCCTCGGCTTCAAGAATAAGCATCATGTTTCGACTTCAGCTTCTGAACAATTCCAGTGAATGAGAGGTCCCCAGATATACTGTACTGTCTCTCATTCACACTGCTTAGCCAGGCTGAGGCAGCCAATCATTCAGAAAGGCATTCAGCAGGTAGGCAGCCAATCAAGCTCACAGTGCATTCAGGCCATTCTTCTCCATCCAGACACTCACAACAAGGAATGTGGATTGGGACAAGCACCCAGCCATTTAGCACTGAACGCTCCATTCATACCAGTTTTGGGCAGGGCTGTCTCATTCATTGTGTCACACACTAGAAACCAGACACCCATAACATGAAATGTATATTGGTCACACACTCCATTCACCCAGGTCCCACCTCAAGTTTGTACACACAACATACAGTCATTGGGAAGGCTCCAGCCAGTCTGGCATGGACTAACCCACAATACCATATATGGAACTTCCACCCAACAGCCAGTCAGGGGAAGGGACAGAGTCAGGGCTTCCGAGGACTTTGGGAAAACAAGGTAACAGACAATAGAAAGCAAGAGGCCACAGGGGCCATCTTGTCTCCTATTAGGAATCAACTGAATCCAATGGCATGGCCTGGATATCTCAAAATGGTGGATACTCAGAGCACCTGTCAATTTCAGCATGGAGTTGCCACACACAGGTGTCCAAAAACATACACTAGAGGTACAAGGTTGTACCCCCACCCATGGGTGCCATAAGGGTATCCCAAGGGTCTGTTCACCAAGACCAAAAATAGGAAGAGCTGCTCTGCCAGGAGTCCCACATGGACTCCTATACAGAAAATAACACAGGACACACATGATAAAAGGAGTACAAGAAAAGGACATGGAGGCCCTACCCCTCCAATGCATTTCCAGCGCCACAGGCACACTGCGAATAAATTCAGTGATTGGCACATGGAGTAAATCCCAAACTCACAACTCACAGTATATGGCATCTATCACAGATAGCTTCAAGAATTCAAGGTTTTGGTTTTCTAAGTCATCTTTCACTATATTTCACTGAGTATAGACCACAGGAAGGCCAGACTATTGGGAATCCCTGGTCTACACCTCACCCTCTCATGGGATCCCTTCAACCTAACCCTATTCACCAAGTGGTCAAAAGGCAAGGCTAGTGATAGTTAGCTCTTACTATCTGGTTTTGTACTGAACTACTACAGAAGGCCTTAACAGACTAGCCTTATCTTTCTTACTACCTCAAGGGTTTTCCAAGGAATCCTTTCTCTACAAATGCCACATAATATGGTGACTTCTCTACATCTCTCACTCATTCTTCTCTCCCCTCAGATATTTCTCACTCTCCTCCCTTTTCTCTCTTGCCTACTTCTCTCTCCTGTTTTCAAAGCTTTCCTTCCACATCTGTCTCTCTCTCTCTTTCATGACCTTTTTACTCTCTCTTTTACTTCCTCACTCTCTGTTTCACTGTCACTATCCAAAGTCTGTCCTCACACTCCCCTCACTCCCTTATATCTCCCTCTCCCTCTCTCACCTTCTCTCTCTCTCTCTCTACTACCACTTGCTCTGGCCCCAATCTCAAAACAACCACCCCTCTTTCTCACTATTGGTACCGCTTTCTCACACACACAATACCTTACCTGCATCGTTCTCCATTATCTAACAATTTCGCAGCACTCTGTTCATTTTCTAAGTGCAGGGCTGCCTACTTCTCTTCCCCCTCCCCCTTTCCATTTGTCGCTACTAAGACCTGACCGCTCTGGCCAATATATTCCTAAACTTTCCCCAGGGGCTTGTAACACTGGCAAAAAAATGTAAAAATCCATACTGGACCCTACCCTCTTTTTGACTCCCTAGCCTGCAGCTCATGCAAGGTGGTGTTCTTGCCGGTAGTCCGGTTGGTGCAGAGGGTGCAAGACTTTTGTTAGGAAATCCTGTTTGCTTGTGCATGTGCTCTGTTACTAAAAATCTTGACTCTGTAGATTTTAGTTATGTAAGCAATACGAAATATTTCTTGGAATACAAAAGACTAGAAGGCATGGTGTGACAGACAGTGGTACAAACATATTCAGCATACCAGGAACATTCAGGGGGTTTAGAGGCAGGGGCCCTCCAACTCCCTCACCCTGACTTGGGGGTAGGATCAGATCTGGCATATGCCCTGGTAAGCTGCCTAACCCAGGTTGGGAGAGGTCCCCATTCCACCCTGGCAGGAACAAACTCCAGGCCCTGTCACATACCTCCAACTCTTTTTCTAAATCCCCCGTTTCCCTTTTCTATCTACATTTTCCTCTCCGGATTGTCAGGATTGTAAAAATCTCAACTATTGCCTGACATATGAAAATATGAACACTTACTCCAATAATGTGGACATCACAACAACTGGTATTTTGGTAGAACTTTCGAGCATACCAATTACTCTTTTGGATTGGGGATAATCCAATCCATTGCCACATTTAGATAGAATTGTGAATATTTGCCATTGCCACATTTAGATAGATTTGTGGTTGTTAGCCATTCCCACATTTAGATCGAATTTTGAATAAAGCAACCTCAAACAAGTAAATGAAATCCGGAACAATGGGCTCATAACAATAAAACCTCCACTCCAGACACTCACCTCTCCTATCACTATGCTCAATCTCTACTCTACACCAACACACAATAGAGCGCAGCTACACCCCTCAATCAATTTCGGCCTAGCTGCTCACAGACAAACAATACTCCATGAACACCTCAACATCTAGCTAGAACGCAGCTATACCCACGAAAATCGGCTTAGCTGCACACATAAGCGTCCTACACAGTCCTAACACAGCCCAAATCCAGTCCAACCTCCAAACTACCCCCATTCGACTGATCTCAATACCACCACACCTAATGTTAGGATGCATCTGCCATCAGCCAATCGCATCGGCTGCACCCATATTGGGCCTCATTACGACCCTGCTGGTCCGGAAAGAAGGGTGGCATTAAAACCGCTGCCACCGTTCTATCCGGACCGGCTGATTCAGAGTCCTGCAGGCAGGAGGTGTCACTCCCGCCAGGTCTGTCCTGGCAGGATTAACACCACGCGCCTGCAGGCGGACATGGAAACACTGGCTTTGTCATAGATGGAACCAGTGTTTCCATGGTCCCCATCCCCATGGAGTCCTATTTACAGAATTATGCCTCGAGAATTACCGGGTCACCAGGGTTGTAATGTCCCGGTGATTCCAGCAATCACAGAGGCGAAATGGTATTACGGGTCCGGCAGCAGCTTGCCGGTTTTTCCAGCACAGCTACCGCCGGACTCGTAATGAGGCCCATTGAGTGCACCCAAGCACCCTATGATACTCGTCTGACCAGGACTATGGTCCCCGAGGGCGTTCAACCCACAAGATCTTTGAGGTCAAACCAATGATATATAGAGTGCTATATAAATGCCAAATAACATAACATAACATAGAGGTTGAAATCCTCATGGACAAGGAGGATCTGGGAAAGAGGTCCAAAAACAACTTCTCCCAGTTTTTCCAGAAGGGTTTTGCACCGACTCCCCAAAGGGTGTATATTGAGGCCTCTCTACATCCAGAAATAGGTCTGGTGAATACGCCAGGAAGGCTAACTGTTTCTTTGGACTTCTGTCAGGTTTTTCAAAGGCATTCGTGTTGGTGTTCAGGTGTGAGGAGCCTCATTTCAATGGGTTACTCTCTCTTCAGTTCTGGACAGAATCATACGATTTGTCTGGAATTTCTCGGGTAATGCAACACGCTTCTCTTTTCATTTGGGGTGGTGGCCATGGTCCATTATGGTCTTCCTGAATTAAGGATTACTTTTCTCTTCCCAATAGGAGTTGGTATGGAACCAAACCTTCCCTGACAAAACTCCCCTCTCTAGCTCGGATCATGGGTTTACTTTCACAGGCTTGCTTCAACCCTATGGGTGGTTCCCTTAATGCAAGGCTCTCTGGTATGCATTAGAGGTTTGTATAGCTTCTTCAAGTGGGGGTTCATGCAGTTGATATACAAGCCTCATGAGGTATACGTCAAGGAGTTGATGAATTCTTCTAGGATCAATATCTCCTTTCCTCATAGGTCCTCTGACCAAGTCATTTTTTTAACATGTCCCTCACTTGGTAGGCTAGTTGCCTTGGTGTTTCCCCTTGTTCGTTCTTGGCTAGATCAATCTAAGCCTAGTTAAAAAAAAACATTAAAAAAAAAAAAAGAACTATCTAAGCCTCAACTTATAATGATCTTAATCCTGCCCCATCCTTTCCAAAATTCCTCTTTTCAGGACTACAGAGAGTGTACTTCCTTCAGGGTTTAGTGCTTATAGGGTTTGTTGGGCTTCTCCTGAAAGAAGGGGGGCTATATATCTGGCCCAATGATCCTTTTGCCATCCAGCGCTCACAGCCAATCTCTCAAAATTCACCAAAAAGGCAGATCAATCCTCTCCATCCTTTAACTTTTGAAATGTGGGAGGAATCCTGGATTGACTTTGTCTGTCTTGTAGGGTCCCTTGTAGTGCAGTTAGTGTCTCCTGGTTTGTCGCTGTATAGCAAGTTGGACTTTTGCTAGGGTCCTTGGCAAATCCTCCTTGGTGTTGGAGGAGTGCTTAAGGTTTATGGTTCCTGGGTCTTTTTCTTGCTCTTCTTGGGGTTTTGTCTCTTCTCATCACTGAGACTGGTACCCCTGCACTCCTGGAGTTTCAGTGTATCTGTGTTAGCTGTTAGCCCTCTGCCATTGACATTGGCGCTTTATTTGTCTTGTGTTCTTGAAAGCCTTGCAAATCTTCTCCTGTTGGTTTCCGCCCGGATTCTGGATTGTCCTACATATGCTAAATTGGTAGGAGTACCTTCCGACTCCAAAGATTTCCAGAAGTCGCCTGACATTTTGGATGATATGCCCATGCTGAGGAATTCTAGTTTTTTTTCCCAGCTCAAAGATTTCTTCAACTATGGGCTCAGTAGCTGTGGTCACCCTTCCGTCTCCCTCCTCCAGCTCTAGTCTGCTTCTGTATCGGGACGTGAACGATAACATGATGGCGCAACTTGTCACACATGGCTCCAATAATTCAAGGATTTGTTTGTGGATTTCATAAATTGTATTGTCCGTGTTCACAGTTCATCTCAGGATGGACTACAGGGATGCCTGACTAATCGGAGCACCTGACCTACCACTTTACCTCCTGAGGCCTCCATCCACCATAGCGTAGGCTTCTTTATTCCCCAGTTGGTCATGTGGAAAGGGCAGGATAAGCTCTTGCATACCTGCTGGCATGCCACCTAACCATTTTTGGGAGGGGTCCCCATTCTACTGAGGGGGTCAAGCCTCTGACCTTGTCACATTGAATGCCATGCTATGTAATTACTGTGAGGAGTGTCAATGCTGAAGGCTGTACGCCATACATAGATCCTTCCACTGATCATAGAGACCGTGTGGTTAAAAGTCATGTCCCATGCCCATTTCACAATCCTCTGGGGTAAGGAATTGATACTTCAACTAGGGCCTGGGCACTGACCAAGCCCCAGACCTGATGAGCACATGGCATGAAATCAGGCCATTATCTTTGGAAACTAGAGCACTGTGCCATGGACATGGGCATGTTATTTTCAGATTGCTGTGTAATAATTTCTGGCTTTTATACAGTACTTCATGATGGATTTCTCCCCTTTCTATGTTCTATGATAATAGCTATTATCATGTTCAATAATAATTCATTTATCGAGCTTGGAAGGAAGGGTGAAAGACTATGTCGGTCCAGTTTGGGTTTTGATTGATAATGCACAGACTTGCCCCTGTCAGCAGCAAGCAAGTAAATCATGAGTTATTCTCAATTTTGAGTTGGATGGACTTGCTTTCAATTAAGGATTACATAATTAGGTCCATTTGTAGTGACCCTAAATGGACAATACAAACTGTGTAGACCACCATTTATAGGTTTGACAGTAGTGCATGCATAATACCTCATAGAGCAAATGGAGTGCAATAGGATCCAAAATTGAGAAATCCTTTGGGATTCACATGACTCTGAATCATGCAGACCCTTCAATTTCCTGCATTTCTACCTCATACAGTAATGGTAATGAGTTTAGCAGTATTAAAAGGGTAATACTGGCAAATTTGTAATACGGCCAACAGTGTGTATGGTTCCCAAGTAAAGTTTAATATGTGCTCTTTGCCTAATCAAATTGTGTGTTCTATCCACCTAGTAAGACTGGTGGATGTCAATGCTCATCTGTGTTTCATTTATGTATGTATTTCCGAGAGAGAGAGAGAGAGAGAGAGAGAGAGAGAGAGAGAGAGAGAGAGAGAGAGAGAGAGAGAGAGAGAGAGAGAGAGAGAGAGAGAGAGAGAGAGAGAGAGAGAGAGAGTGTGTGTGTGTGTGTGTGTGTGTGTATGCACAATTTGTGAGGTATCGAAAATTCCTAGGAATGTTTTTTTCCATTTCAGTTTATTTTTCATATGTTCTGCTTCTGTTGTTACATACATGTCTTGTTTTCTGCATGTTGCACAAATGCCCTACTTGTGAGATAATAACCTGCATCTATGCTTTATATTTGCACTAGCTTTGGCTGCCTTAAGGTGAGTAACTTTCACAATGGCAACTATTCTACCCTTATTTTTATGCCATAACACCTAGCAACTTCCTACCTGCCTCACAGACCTATGCTCCCCCCAGTTAATCTGCACCTAGACACCTCCACCACTGAACCTCCGCTATCACCTGCAGAATGGATCACCCGCTTCCCCACACCACCAACACCTCTGATTCCATACCACATCTATATGAGAAACGCAAGATTAGGTTCACGCTTCCGCTATAGAAGCATGGCTCTCGGGGCACTTGCCCCACACAATCCCAGTGAGCCCTTTATACCACAAACCTTTATCCCTCCCCGTACCAACTGGTCCACATAGCAACACTAGCCCTGCCAAGCTTCACAAACCCCCTCAAGGAGCCTCAGTCATGGATAGCCCTCCTTTCAAGGGTGCTCTTATCACTGCACGTCCCTAGTGGCACACACCCCTGATATTGCTGACCTGATCACATTCAACCATCTGGACTTCCTCGCTGTCACAGAAACCTGGTTACACCCAAATGCTGGCCCCTCCTTATCTCTCGCCATCCCTGAGAACTACACAATTATCCGTGCAGACAGAGATACTGGGAAAGGGAGTGGAGTGGCTTTAATAGCAAAATCCCACTTGAACCTCAGAGAATTCCCAAATCCAGGACTACCCTCAGCAGAACTCATATCAGTCCAACTTTCTCTCTCCGACACACACACTATCCTACTCCACCTCATCTATCGACCCCCAGGTGCCATATCCTCCTTTGAGGAAGACATTACCCACCTACCAACATTAAATACCTGACAAGGCTTACAAATCATTTTACTGGGCAACCTTAATTTAGGTCTTCGTGACCCCAACAATGCTAGTGCATCTGTGCTGGATGACACCATCACACAACTAGGCTTCACTCAACACATCAACGAGCCCACCCATTCCAAAGGCAGAACATTGGATTGGCTGGCCGAATCCAATTCTGACATCTCTCCACTTAACATTACACCCTGTGCCTGGACATATCGTCATTGTACTACCTTCACTATACTTAAAGGCTCTCACCATAGTACACCCACCACTACAGTACCACAAGCCCTATCTAGGAACAAGCGTAATATAACCCTAGAAAACCTGCAACCACTACTACAGCATATAACTAACCTTCAGCCCAACACCAACTCAGACCCATTCACATTGGTTGACCTTTACAATGTCACCCTGGAACAAGCCCTAAACCAAATTGCTCTACTAAAACTGAGAAAGGCTAAACCGGCCGCCCATCTAAACAAATGGTTTTCTGCACAACTTAAAGCACTACGCAACATCAAAAGAATGTTAGAAGCTTGTTGGAGAAAAGCCCCTTCTGTCCCCACCAAGGAAAGATTCACAATTGCAGCGGCCACATACAAAGCAGCCATTGCCAACACAAAAAAGGAGATATTTAATACCAGAACCCAGAGTGCTAAAACTGGTACAAAAGAGCTTTTCTCTATCTTAAGAGAACTGGAATCCCCAGCGCTGCTTACTGACGACTGTATTAAGGTCAAAGCCTGGTGTGTCAACATCCAGCAAGCCCTATCAGACAAGATAGCACTCCTGCAAGCTAAGATAGAGTCTAAAAAGACTAGCCTCACTCCTAAAGCCCGCTGTCATGGCTCTGGCCCCAGCCCCTAGTACTCAGGGCCAATGGGCCACCACACAATGTCCCTGCATGGCCTCAAGGGCGCAATCATCTCCTCCAAGACTCTCCTGGAGTCAGTCCTGGCGCCTTTGGCACCAGGCTCATAAGGCAGAAGAAGGAACTGGAGCTCCCAATAGGAAAGGGACAACATGGCTGCCCCCACATGGTTCAGTTCAGAACTGAACCATGCGGTCTAGCATCTAGCATCTAGGGTGTGGTCAGGTCTGAAGGCGCCTGGGATACCTGGAACATCGTACGGCTCCATAGGTTCCTGTCAGTACTGATCACGGATCGGGGTACCCAATTTGTATCCAACTTGTGGAGGAAATGTTGTTCAATGGCACAAATCGACATCAGCCTATCCACCAGCCACCATCCTCAAAGGGATGGCCAAACGCAAAGGACGAACCAGACGCTCGAACAATACTTGCGCTGCATGCTCCACCAAGTGGAAGGGAATTGGAAAGACTTGTTGTGGATTGACGAGTATTCCTATAACAACTCTCTGCACAGCAGCACGGGACAGACTCCATTTCATATTGTGTACGGCAGACACCCACGCACATCCGAACTGGAAATTCTTACGACTCTGGAGATATCAGCTATCAAAACTCTACACGCCACCATTTCTCAGGCCTTCACAAAAGCCATGGAACACTTGCGTCAGGCCAAGGTTCGCAAAAGAAATACGCTGATCTGCATCGTGAAAAGGCCCCCAACTACCAAATAGGAGACAGAGTGTGGCTAGCATCTAAGCATGTACCTCTAAAAGGGACCCAGACATTCCACCCACGACATCTTGGGCCTTTTACCATAGAATCCATCATAAACCCGGTTGCAGTGAAATTAACCCTGCCAACCAACATGCATATCCACCCTGTGTTCCATGTGTCCCTCTTGAAACCAGTTAAGCCGGAAACGCGAGTAACCACACCACCCAAACCTATAATCATCCATGGAGAACCGGAATTCGAAGTCAAGGACATCTTAGATTCAAAATACATCAGAGCAAAACTATACTACCTAGTAGACTGGAAGGGATATGGCCCACAGGACAGAACATGGGAGCCTATCAATTACATCCATGCTCCACGTTTAATATAACGTTTCCATCGTGAGTACCCCACCAAACCAATGCCAGACAGAAGAACCACTTTGAGAGGGACGTTGGGGGGCAGTGCTGTCATGGCTATGGCCCCAGGCCCTAGTACTCGGGGCCAATGGGCCACCACGCAATGTCCCTGCATGGCCTCAAGGGCCCAATCATCTCCTCCAAGACTCTCCTGGAGTCAGTCCTAGTGTATTTGGCGTCAGGCTCATGAGGCAGAAGAAGCAACTGGAGCTCCTAATAGGAAAGGGACAACATGGATGCCCCCACATGGTTCAGTTCAGAACTGAACCATGCAGTCTAGCATCTAGGGTGTGGTCAGGCCTGAAGGCACCTGGGTCACTTGGGGACCCGAGCTGCAACACACACTTCGCGTTGCTCTGCACTCGCAGCGTGACGTTCACCGTGACCTGTCTCCAGCACTCCTGGCCTGCACCTGCAAGGAAGAGAAGAAGAACACCATTATTCTCCTGTCGTCTGCTCCAGTGTCATCTCAGAAGCTCATCCTTGTTTCAAAGCCACACCCTGTAGGAGGAAAAAGAAAGACAATATTAGTAAGCGTTCACATTCCTCATTCGAGCATCATTCGGAAGCATGCTTACCTGAACAGAACTCCCTGCCGATTTATTCTGCGCCGGCCTTCATCAACCTGCAAGAAAAAGGCAAGGCGGGTGACTCCCATACTTACCCGACGGCTGTCCGAGCAACATCTACTCTTCTCTTAGCATCCACCCGGCCGCGCATCATCCAAAGACACCTTGGCAGCCTGCAAGAGAAAAATACAAGGTTAGCAAACAGTAAAACGCATTTAGCGCCGCGCTCTGCTCTTTCACTTACCATCTCGAGCGCTGCCCTACCATCCAGCTCGACGTCTTCATCATACTTTCTGCACCTAAGAGAGAAGGAGGACATTAATAAGGGCAATTACCTTTACGGACAAATAATTAAGAACACTAGACTTACCTGAAGAAATGGAGTCGCAGCAGGTCTGGACTCTCGAGCCCGCGCCAGTGATGCAACTCGGCAGCGAAGTGCCCCATTCACGACGCACCCCTTCAACGGAATCGCAGGTCAGAGAGCGCATTGCACCAAAGTTCAAGGCGAAGAAACCACAAAGTGGTTGTTGGGGGTCACAATGGAGGTGGGCCCAAAGAGACAGAGATTGTGGGCTGAACCTGAACTCCTGTATTCCAGACTAGGTCCTCGGCAGAACGAGAACCCGGGGGAGCCGAGTCCAGATCGGGACCGGTCCAGCCAAGTCAGGTGGCATCCCTGTTGATACCAGGTGAGTGTTACAGAACGCGAAGCCTCACAACAATAATCCACCCGGGCGCCCAGCATGGAAACCTCGGAAACCGACCAGTTAGCTCAAATACTGGGGCAATTACGCATGGAGGTGCATTCAGCCAGACAGGAAACCAACGCCCTGCAGAGAGAACTAATAGTGGCCAAAGAACGTACAGACAACCTAAGTAGACAACTCCTTCAATCACAGGCCGGACAAGCCCCGTTGCCTGGAACCATCCCATCGATGCCAACCCCATCGAGTAACCCATTGCAAATCACCCTCCCTGGAGCAGTTCTGTTAGCTCCACCGGAGCGTTTCTCGGGGGACCCTATGAAGTACGCGACCTTCATGAATCAGTGTCTCCTCCATTTTCTTTGTAGACCTGGGGCATTCCCTAATGACCAGTCACAAGTGGTCTTTGTATTGTCTTATCTGAGTGGTAGCGCTGCAGATTGGTCCGTGCCTTTTATTAGCTGGGATGACCCACTGCTATGCGATTTTTGGGCCTTTCAACAGGAGTTGGAAAAGCTCTTCGCCAGTCGCTCTCATGGACACGCCTTGGACAATGAACTCTTGTCCCTCCGCCAAGGAAACCAAGACCTATTGACATACATAGCGACTTTCAACAGTGTGGCTGAAGCAGAGTGGCCAGAGGACAAAAGGTCCACGCTATTCCATCGGGGGATAAGAGGGGAGCTAAAGGATGTACTTGCCCAAGTAGTAGACCCACCCAAGGACTGTGCCGAGTTTATTAACCTGGTGGTTCAACTTAACTATAGACTAAAAGATTGAAGAATGGATCGAAGTAGACCAGACGCACGCCCCATGTTCGTGCGCTCCAAGGACCACGTTCAGCGCGGTACAGAAAGTTCAGCAGAACCAATGCAACTAGGAGGGGTAAGACCCCCTTTAACCAAAGCAGAAAAGGACAAGAGGAGGAAACAGCAGTTATGCTTATACTGCGGAAAGGTGGGTCACTTTCTCAAAGAGTACCCGGTAAAGCCACCAAGAAGGACCATAGGAGCTACAGATAAGGAAAAACCAAGTGAGGAGTCAGAAAACTACCAAGCCCGGAAAATGTAGGGGTCCATTTGTCGAGCGAAGAAACCCAACTACAGACCTCCCATTTTGCCTTGCTGTGATCCTAATCAACCACCAAAAGCCGTCAAGGATGCATTCGGTAGATGCGTATATCGATAGCGGAGCCGTGGGGAATTACATGGACCAGGACCTTGCAGAAAAGATGGGGCTCACACTCTGCCCTAAGCCCACCACTGAGACTGTAACCACCTTAGATGGCACTGAAATTGCCTCTGGCCCTGTGTCTGAATGTACCACTGTTCTGACCCTCTTATGCCAGGACGGCCATTGGGAGTCAATCGCTTTTGATCTTATCAAGGCACCTCTGTTCCGATTGATCCTAGGGATGTTGTGGCTGGTCGCACACAATCCAAGAATCGACTGGCGTACTCGAGAACTGTTTTTTTCCCAGGATTGTACACGCACCTGCTATTATAAGGGGAGAAAGACAACGAAAATTGGCTCGTCCGTCCAGGAAGGGGTGGCAAGTGCCTTAGGTGTGGTTGGTATCCTGCCAAGCCAATATCAGGACTTTCAGGACGTGCTCCAAAAAGACCAAGCAAATACCTTGCCACCCCACAAACCTTACGATTGCCAGATCGACTTGTTACCTGGTGCACAGATCCCTTGTGGTCGAATCTACGCGCTTACCGAACTGGAGATTCAAAACTTGATGTCGTACTTGGAACAATATCTGGCCAACGGTTTCATCCGCCCCTCAAAGTCACCTGCAGCGTCCCCCTTATTCTTCGTGCCGAAGAAGGAAGGAGATTTGAGGACTTGCATTGACTACTGCACGTTGAACCAAGTCACTGTTAAGAATCGTTACCCCTTACCCCTGATCCCAGAATTATTAGACCAAGTCAAAGATGCCCAAATCTACACAAAGCTGGACCTTAGAGGGGCCTACCACCTCGTTCGCATTAAAAAGGGGGACGAATGGAAAACAGCGTTTCGCACCAAATACGGCTTATATGAATACCAGGTGATGCCATTTGGCCTTTGCAACGCCCCTGCTGCATTTCAGTATTTTATTAATAATGGGCCTCATTACGAGTCCGGCGGTAACCGAGGTGGTAAAACCGCCTGCTTACCGCCAGACTCGTATTACCATTCCGCCTCCGTGATTCCCGGAATTACCGGGGCATTACAACCCCAGTTTTCCGGGAATCACGGAGGCGGAATGGTGTTAATCCTCATTCCCATTGAGTCCTATAGGACTCAATGGGAATGGGGATCATAGAAACACCAGCAGCACCTCGTAATGCTGCCAGTGTTTCCTCGTCCGCCTGCAGGCGGGCGGTGTTAAACCCGCCAGGTTTCCTGCAGGAGTCGAGATCAGACGGGCCAGAAACAAGTTATTTCCGGACCGCCTGATTTGTAATGAGGCCCACTGTCTTGAGAGAACTGATCGATGTCTGCGCCCTAGTCTATATAGACAACATCCTTGTATATTCGGCCTCAAAACAGGATCACGTCAAGCATGTGCGTCCGTCCTTACCAAGCTTCGCCAACATCATCTTTACGCCAAAAATGCTTGTTTCACGTTACTGAAGTGCAGTTCCTGGGGTTTATCCTCACTCCAAAGGGAATCCAAATGGATGTGCACAAGGTCGATGCCATTCTAAATTGGCCAGCCCCAAGTTCATTCAAAGGAGTCCAGAGCATGTTAGGCTTTGCAAACCTTGTCATGATGCCTACCCCCGGGGACCCAGACCAAGTCCAGCAACCCCAGAAGTAGACATCACGTTACCCCAAGCAAGCCCAACAACCCCTGCTAGGGGGACCCTGCTATGGCGCCAGGCTCATATGCAGGGTCATTCCTGGCGCCATAGGCGCCAGGCTCATAGATTAAAACTTACCTGATGCAGACCATGCTGCAAGAGCTCCAAGTCAAAAGAGGCTTGGAAGGGACTATTTTACCTAGGGACTATTTTTTTTTACTCGGGTGGGGCTGGGGAGGAATACTTACCTGGGACTACTTTGGAGGCTATTTAAACCACGCCCGAAGAGCAGCACACGCTTCGCGTTATTCTGCATTCAGCAGCGTAACGCTCACCGTGCCTGCAAGTCTGCATCCAGTCTTCTGCCACGCCCGCCTCGAGTTTGGAGCTCCTAGAAAAAGGGAGAAAGAAGGAGAAAAGGTTAGAACAAGAGCAATACCTTTGATCCTTACCTGAATTCCCGATCCATCGCGCCTTCGAGCTGGAAGAAAGAAGTTATTTTATGCGCGTCGCCTCGCCTGCTGCAGCGCCATGCTGAACTCACCGGCCTTCGCAGCATCTTCACATTCCACCGCATCCTCCTGCATGTTCCCGCCGCACTCCGGCACCTAAGGAGAAGACAAGAACAGCAAGGTGAGCCAAGGGAATACACAGAGGAATATCCCCCATAGACTTACCTGATTTTACCATTGGGGGTACTATTCCTCTTCACGGGTCGGCGCAGCTTCCACTGCATCCTAGCCGAACCCCGGCCCCTAAAGGGAAACAAAAGGACAGCAAGGTGAAACAAAGGGACTAACAAGGGGAACCCTCCTCACCACAAAAGACTTACCTGATTTTACTGCCGGTGGCATTATTCCCCGAGACTTCATACTTTCTCTCAGCGCCTGAATAAGGGAGAAAGCAACAGATTACATATGGACATCATTTTATCGAACTATGTTGGATAATACAAATCCTTACCTGAATATTACCGGTTGCCACGAGGAACTCTTCAGTAGGGTCAAGCTGCAACCTGAAAGGAATCGGACAAGAGTGAAAGTCAGGCATTTGAACTCTTACGAACTACATACTTACGGCATCTTGCCGGGAATATCGGAGTCAATATTGTTCTGGAACTCACCAATTCCTTTGAGCCAGTGAAGCAACTGGTTATCTACGCGCCCCTGCGCTCAATGCAGGATGGAGAGCTCATCTTTTCAAACCATCAGGTGAGACTATAAGAGCGGACATCAAAAGTGATCAGTGGGGAGAAAAGCGGGGTGGGGGGATTTACACTCAACTCCACGGGTGGTTAATTCCCTTTCTCCATTTGTAGAAGAATATTCCTACGGGCCAAGCAAACGAAGCCAGGTGGGCCAATCCAGTCTGTCATCTCGGCCCTATGCGTCACATTGGTGGAGACCGCAGCTGTCCAGTCCAGATCGACGTCTCTGTGGGAGCCAGGTGAGCGTAACAGAAGAACAAGTTACTTTCTTACCTGGTAACGTTCTTTCGATGGGATGGTCCGACGACTTATTCCATATCTATGACATGTAATCACCACAGCTGTGCTGCTTCGGAAACTTTTCCGGCGTCTGCGTCCTGCGTCGATGACGTCGATGCGCCGACGTCGAGGACCTCCTCCGACGTCCGACGTCATCCGATGTGATAAGTAGGACGCACGACGCCCGTAGCCTCAGTTGTAGTTTTTTCCCCCAGAACGTGTGACATAAGTCAACTGCCAGTCAGACACAAAGCCTTGCGGAACGCAAGCTGCAATCGCAAAAGAAATTCTGCAGCGGGCAGGGCGGGAGCGATATGGAATACGTCGTCGGACCATCCCATCGAAAGAACGTTACCAGGTAAGAAAGTAACTTGTTCTTCGAGGGGATTGGGTCCTCCGACGTATTCCATATCTATGACAGACTCCCAAAGCAGTACCAAAACAAGGAGGAGGGAAAGAATTTAGAAACAAATTTACAATAGCCAATCAAATAGCAGAGCAAAGGACCGCCTTGCCAAAGGCCAGATCCTGCCCTCTGATGGAATCGAGGGAATAATGCCGTACAAATGTATGTACTGAAGCCCAGGTGGCTGCATCACAGATGTTGCGAATAGGAACACCCCTCTGCAGCGCAGTAGACGCAGCCACACCCCTGGTAGAATGGGCCCGCAAGCCAGCCGGTGGGTCCTTACCCGCCAAGCAGTAACACTCCGAGATGGCCAAAATAATCCAGCGGGACAAAGTCTGTTTCGTCACAGCTTGCCCCAAACGCTTTCCAGCGTAACCAATAAAGAGTTGATCGTCCACTCTGACCCGGGACATGCGTGAAACATAAAAGCTTAAAGCTCTCCTAGGATCAAGCCTATGGAGCCTCTCCTCTTCCTTACCAGGATGCGGAGGAGGATAGAATGCCGGAAGAACAACCTTCTGGGCCAAATGAAATTCCGTCACTACCTTCGGAAGAAAAGAAGGACGAACTCGAAGGACAACCCTGTCCTTGTGGAAAACAGTGAAGGGTGGCTTAACTGAAAGTGCCTGTAACTCACTCACTCTGCGAGCGGAAGTAACCGCAACTAAAAACACAGTTTTCAGAGTTAACAGCCTCAAAGGGCAAGAATGTAAAGGCTCAAACGGAGCACCCATAAGAAACCTAAGAACAAGGTTTAAATCCCAACCGGGCACCAGGAAAGGTGACGGAGGGAACACATTAGTGAGCCCTTTTAGAAACTGTGAAATTAAAGGGATCTTAAAGTAAGAACACTCATCAGACGAGCGCTTAAAGATGGACAGCGCCGCCAGGTAACCTTTAATGGTACCCACTTGCAAGCCCCTGTGGGCCAAAGAAAGCAAAAAGGACAGAACCATGGGGATGCCACATGCAAAAGGATCCACATTCTGAACCCTGCACCAGTCGCAGAACTTACGCCAACGGCAACGGTGCAGAGACTTAGTCGCCGGCCTTCGGGCTGAAAGCAACACCTCCATCACGTCTTCAGGGAGGTCCCAATCCTTATACCTCAACCTTTCAGAAGCCAAGCGTGAAGGTTGAGGGATCCGACCTCTGGATGGAGAACCTGACCCCCCTCCCGTGAGAGCAGATCGTCTCGGTAGGGAAGACGACGTGGAGGGCAGATGGACAAGTCGAGAAGGTCCGGGTACCACGTCCTCCGAGCCCACGCCGGAGCAATGAGGATCATCCGGGAACCGAACTTCCGTAACCTCCGCAGCACTTGCGGGATGACGGGGACTGGAGGAAACGCGTACAGCAGCGGGAATGACCACTCCACTACGAACGCGTCTCCTAAGGCTCCTTTTGGAGGAAATTCCCGCGAGCAAAACCTTTCGCACTTCCGGTTGACACTGGAGGCGAAGAGATCCACTTGAGGGGTCCCCCAAAGGGCGAAGATCTCCAGGAGAATCTCCTGAGCCAACTCCCACTCGTGAGAGATCGCGCTCTGCCTGCTCAGAGCGTCCGCCGTCACGTTTTCGACTCTGGCCAGATGAACTGCCGAGATCGAAACTTCCTGCTGGATGGCCCAGAACTCGAGCTGCATCGCCTCCCTGCACAGAGGAAGTGACCCTGCCCCCCCCTTTTTGTTGAGGTAGTGCATGGCCACTGTGTTGTCCGTCAGGATCAGGACACTCTTTCCTCTCACAGTCGGCAGAAAAGCCTTCAGGGCTAGCCTGACGGCCCTCAGCTCCAACAGATTGATATGGAGTCTGGACTCCGACGGAGACCAACGACCGCTGACTGTCAGCCCGTTGGCATGAGCTCCCCATCCCGTGAGGGATGCATCCGTCACGATCGTCACCTCCGGCCAGGGAAGCCAAAATGGAGCCCCCTTCATCAAGTTGCCTTCGACGGCCCACCACAGAAGGTCCCGGGCGACCGAGGGCGGCACCTGAATCGGGTCCGACATCCTGCCGGAGGACTGTGACAATTGCGTCTTGAGTGCCCACTGCAAAGATCTCATTCGCAGGCGAGCCTCTGGCACCAGAAGAATGCAGGATGCCAAGAGGCCGAGCAACCTCAAGAACTCGAACGCTGGGAGCGTCTGGGCATGCTGAAACTTGTGCACCATCTGCTGAATGTGAAGAGCCCTCACCTGGGGAGGAAAACACTGCCTCAGGGAAGTGTCGAGCACTGCTCCGATGTACTGGAGCCTCTGTGTTGGCGTCAAATGGGACTTCTTTAAATTGAGGGAGAAGCCCAGCCTGTGAAGGGAGTGGCAGGTGACGGACAGATGATCCAGGACTTGCTCGGGAGAGCTCCCCCTGATCAACCAATCGTCCAGGTAGGGGTAGACGTGAATCCCCCCTTGCCTGAGATGCGCTGCCACCACCACCATGAGCTTGGTGAAAACCCTCGGGGCGGAGGTCAATCCGAACGGCAGGACCCGAAACTGAAAGTGCGAGTCGCCAACCGCGAACCTCAGGTGCTTCTTGTGCTTGGGATGGATCGGCACATGGAAGTAAGCATCCTTGAGGTCGAGTGACACCAACCAGTCCTGAAGCTGAAGGGCCTGGAGGACTTGAGAGAGAGTAACCATCTTGAACTTGTCCTTCCTGAGGAGTTTGTTCAAACCGCGCAAGTCCATGATGGGTCTCAATCCCCCGTCTTTCTTGGAAATCAAAAAATAAGGGGAATACCATCCCTTGTTCCTCTCCGCTACAGGCACCAGTTCTATAGCGCCTTTCTCCAGCAGGGCTTGAATTTCCTGCGCAAGGAGCGGATCCGGACACTTCAAAGAGAGGTTCCCCGGTGGATTGTCGTGAGGCCTGTGCCGAAAGGGAAGACAGTAGCCGTGGGCTATGATCTCCAGAACCCACACATCCGAAGTAATGGCTTGCCACTCTACAAGATGCTGCGCCAGCCTTCCCCCAACCGGCGAACCATGGGACATGGCCTCAACTGAGTAGGAGCGGCTGCGGCGTTACCTGAGGGCAAAGAGGCAACTGCCCGAGCGGCCTTGGCACCACGGGTACCCTGCTGCCACCTCTGGTACCCCTGCGTTGGCCTCTTTGACTGCCAGCTCCTCTCGCTTTACTGAAGGACGAGTAATAGCGAAAGGAACCACCCCTCCACTGCTGTCCCCTAAGACGAAAAGGCGGAGGTTGGCGAACTGCAGCGCCCAACGACTTCGCTGCAGCTTTTGAGGTCTGCAACCTCTCAAGGCTCTCGTCAGCCTTGCTGCCAAAAAGGTGTTCACCGTCAAAGGGCATGTTGAGGAGCCGGGACTGCACATCAGGAGCAAACCCCAACTTCCGCAACCACGCAAACCTGCGTATCACGGTGCTCGCCGCCATGGACCTACTGACGCATTCAGCCAAGTCCAGACCCGACTGAATGGACTCACACATGGCATCCTTACCATCCTGGACCATAGCAAGGAAACCATCCCGCTCATCCCCTTCGGGAATATGCTCAGCCGCTAACGCAACACAGTTCCACAGAGTGTGCGTGAAACGTGACAAGGCACAAATGGAGTTGGCCGCCTGAAGCGCCATACCACCAGAAGAAAACACTTTCTTCGCCCAGCCATCAAAACGCTTGTCGTCCCTATCAGGAGGGATGGTAGGGTACGACGCCTGCTTCGCCGGGGCCGTGGCCGCCTGCACCACCAAACTTTCCGGAGTGGGGTGCCTGGTCAAGTAGCAGGGGTCGCTACTGGCTGGACGGTATTTACGCGACAAGGACTTGCCCACCGCCGGGAGACTCTCCGGAGCAGTCCAAGCCGCCGCCACCTTTCTCTGTAAAGCCACATGGAACGGCAGTACCGGGTCAGTTGGGGGACCAACATCAAGGATGTCCGTCAGGTCATCCTGCACAAACTCCCCTGGGGGAGCAGACCATCCCAGATACTCAGAAACCCTAGCCATAGGGCGCCGGTACGAGGAATCGGCATGGGAGCCAGGCTCAGGCCTACAAAATTCCACCTCCGGAGAGGTGTCCAGTCCACTGGCATCATGCAGAGACTGCCTCAAATCGTCAAACTGACTATGGCCCGAGACAATGTCATCTGGCACCTGACGAGGAACCAGGCCATCAGAATCCTCATCCGCCTCTGAAATATATTCCAGGCGGCGAAAAGAAGGCACCCGAGAGTGCTTGCTCTTAGCCAGAGCCTTCCTAGGGGGTACACCCGAGACACGGGGCACCTCCGACACGAAAGGCGTCGATGGCGTCGAGCGAATCGGCGCCGACATCGAGAAAACCGGCAACGGCGCCGAGAGGGTGGGCGTCGATGTCGAGGAAATCGGCGTCGACGTCAGATGCAGCGGCTCCAGTATCGGCGGCGTCGACACAGCCCTCGAAGCCGGAGCCCCGAGCGTGTCCCTCGACGACCTGATCGTCGACGGCTTCGACGACTTCCTCGGAGCCGGAGCCTCGAGAAAGCCTGTCGACGCCCTCGACGCCTCAGACGTCGACGTCTTCCTCGAAGACATCACAGGTGCACACGGTCTCGATCGCGTCGAGGACCGAGACCTGGAACGGGTACGGCGAGAACGAGCCTCCTTGTCCGAACGGGACCTCTCCCGTGACTCGTGCCGACCACTCTTGCGAGCGGTGGCTCTCGACCTCTCACGGCCGACCCCACTCGGGGGCGCGGACGGTTGAGTACCCTGCGACTCAAGAATCGCCAACATCTTCTTCCCGAAGGAAGCCCATTCCTCCGGCGTCGCACGGCTGGTGGGGTAACCGACGTGCCGGGCAGAGTCCTCTGAAGGGGACCTGGAAAGCGACCGGTGTCGGCGCTTCCGAGAATGCCTCGAAGAGGCTGAGGAGTGGCGAGACCGACTCCTAGAAGAAGACCGACGAGACTTCCGACGATGACGCGGAGAGTCACCCCTCGAATCATCCGTCGAAAGCCCCGCCGACTTCGACTTCCGGGGCTTGGACACCCGACCTACCGACAATTTCTTCTTACGTTTGCGTAAGGCCTTGGACGTGAGCGACTGGCAGTCGATACAGTCATCCGTGTCGTGGGCCTCCCCGAGGCACCAGAGGCAGGCGTCGTGCGAGTCAGTCACCGACATCTTGGACCCACACTCCCCGCACTTCTTAAAGCCCGGACGCGGGGTTGAAGACGAAGTGGAAGACATCGCCGAAGGAAATTCACAAACGAACAGGTTCGAAGAACCAGAAAGAACAGAACTCCAAAGAGTCGAGGCTTAGAATCGAGAAACACGAAGCAACACGTTCGCGGAAAAAACGGAACTGAGGCTACGGGCGTCGTGCGTCCTACTTATCACATCGGATGACGTCGGAGGAGGTCCTCGACGTCGGCGCATCGACGTCATCGACGCAGGACGCAGACGCCGGAAAAGTTTCCGAAGCAGCACAGCTGTGGTGATTACATGTCATAGATATGGAATACGTCGGAGGACCCAATCCCCTCGAACGCAAAGCCTAACTACAAATTCCCACCCGGGCATTATGGATACCTCAGAGACTGACCAATTGGCCCAACTACTAGGGGAACTGAGGGCTGAAGTGCATTCCGCCCGTCAAGAAACCAATGCCCTTAAGAGAGAACTGATTTTGTCAAAGGAGCGAACTCATGACCTTGCTAGGCACCTATTGCAAGGCCAGGCTGGACAAGCACCCCTACCTGGTTCTGGGGGAAATCCAGCTCCTGTGTTATCGAGTAACCCTGTGCAAATAAACCTACCAGGAAATATTCCATTAGCTCCACCCGAACGCTTTGCTGGAGATCCCAAAAGGTTTGCCGTGTTTATGAACCAATGCTGCTTGCACTTTTTATGCAGACCTAAAGCCTTCCCCAACGATCAAGCCAAGGTAGCCTTTGTATTGTCATATCTCAGCGGCAGTGCAGCTGATTGGTCAATTCCACTAGTTACTCAGGATGACCCAATTCTTCGGGATTTTCAGGGCTTTCAAACGAGCATGGAAAGACTATTTGCCCGGCACTCCCAAGGACATACCCTGGATAAACTTTTGTCCCTACGACAGGGTAACCAGGACCTTCTATCTTACATCGCGACCTTTAATAGGTTGATAGTGGAAACTGGATGGCCTGAGGTAAAACGAATCACGTTATTTCATCAAGGGCTTCGAGGAGAACTCAAGGATGTCTTGGCTCAAGTCGTGAACCCACCTCAAGACTGCGCTGAATATATAGACTTAGTGGTCCAGTTAGATCACAGACTTGAGAACAGAAAGGCTGGTCGAGCCAAGTTTGAGAACAGGGTGTTGGTCAAAACCCACGCTAACCCCAAAGAAGCAGATGCTTCAGAACCCATGCAAATCGGAGGGGTTAAAGGACCCTTAACCCAGAAGGAAAGAGAAAGGAGTCGGCAAATGCAATTGTGTCTATATTGTGGAATTTCTGGGCATTTTCTACGGGATTGCCCTGTAAAACCACCCAAGAAGGTGGTAGGAGCTGCTGATAAAAGCCATATGGAGTCAGACTCGGGAAACAACCACGCCCGACAAGCGTAGAGGTCCGCTTGCCGAGCTTGAAGAAGGATACTCAGACCTCGCATTTCATCATACCAATGGTCCTCGTAGATCCAGGGCAGCCATCGCGTATGCACGCAGTAAGGGCATACATTGATAGCGGGGCCATAGGAAACTATGTGGACTACGAATTGGCTTCCAGGATGAATCTGCCTCTCTGCCGAAAAACCACCTCAGAAGTCATCACCACAGTTCGATGGAACTGAAATTGCCTCTGGGCCTGTAACTCATTCCACCGCAGAGATGACATTATTGGGTCCGGATGGGCATCGAGAGATTTGATCTAATCAAGGCCCCACAGTTCCAAATAATACTGGGGATACCTTGGTTGGAAACACATAATCCTTGTATTGATTGGCGAAAGAAGAGAATAACCTTTCCGGATTGTGCGCAAACTTGTTACCCAAAGAAAAGTCTGAGCGCAGGCCTGGCCACAGTAACCACAGCAGTCATGCAACTACCTCCTGAATACCAAGAATTCCAGGATGTCTTCCAAAAAGAACAGGCAAACACCTTACCTCCTCACAGATCGTACGATTGCCAAATCGATCTCATACCCGGTGCAAAACCCCCTTGTAGCAGGATCTATGCCCTTACGGAACCTGAGAACCTTCACCTACGACAATACTTAGACCAGTACCTTGCCAATGGCTTTATTCGCCCATCTAAGTCCCCTGCATCTTCAGCTTTGTTCTTCGTGCCCAAAAAGGAAGGTGACCTCAGAACATGCATAGACTACCGCGCATTGAACCAGATAACTGTTAAGAACCGATACCCATTGCCTCTGATCCCTGAACTACTAGACCAAGTGAAGGACGCTTGCATATACACTAAATTAGATCTCCGGGGGGCATACCATCTGGTACGTGTAAAAGAGGGCGACGAATGGAAGACTGCTTTCTGCACTAAGTATGGGTTATTCAAATACCAGGTGATGCCTTTCGGGTTGTGCAATGCACCTGCAGCCTTCCAATACTTCATGAACGATGTCCTTCGTGAACTCATTGACGTTTGTGTTGTCGTATATATCGATGATATTCTAGTATACTCCTCTTCAGAATCTGACCATGTGAAGCACGTCCGAGCAGTTCTTGAGAAATTGCGCCAGCACAAACTATGTGCAAAACTGGAAAAATGCGTTTTTCATGCCACAGAAGTTGAATTCCTTGGGTTTATCGTGACCCCAAAGGGAGTCCGAATGGACTCACGAAAGGTGGACGCAATCCTTAAGTGGCCATCACCAAGTTCAGTTAAAGGAGTACAAAGTATGCTTTGCCAATTTCTACCGCAGATTCATCCTGGATTTTTCACATGTTGTACATCCCATCACAGCACTCTTGAGAAAAAATAAACGCTTTATGTGGACTGAAGAAGCTGAAAATGCCTTCCAAGAGCTGAAAGCGAAATTCACGTTTGAACCTGTATTAAAGCACCCGCGCCCTGAACTTCCATACATAGTGGAAACTGATGCATCCATTCTAGCCATGGAGCTGTCCTGTCTCAAAAGGACCCTGAAACTGGCCAGCTTCACCCAGTAGCATTTTGGTCCAGAAAGTTCTTGGCACCCGAGTTAAACTATGCGGTTACCGATAAGGAGTTATTAGCCATTAAATCCACCTTCAAGGCTTGGCGGCACTATCTTCTCGGTGCCAGGCATACCATTACTGTGATCACCGATCACCGGAACTTACAGTATTTAAAGACATCCAAGGCCCAATCGTCACGTCAACTCTGATGGGCATTGTTCTTTGCCTGAGTTCGATTTTGTGATAACCTATCGACCAGGTTGTAAGAATGGTAAAGCAGACGCCTTATCCCGAATAGGGATGGGAGAGGCAGAAGTGAACCCAGAACCAGTACCTATAATTCCCGAACAAAGGATTCTTGGCATGACTACTCTACAGACACTAGAGGACATTCAGGTAAAGATCCAGCCACTCTTTGAACCTACAGCCTTGCAGGACTGGGTAAAGAAAGGCCCGGGTACTCTGTCACCAATTATCTGCCTTATTACCAAGGGCGGCTATTTCTGCCACACAAGGAACTACAAGAGCTAGTCATTTCCCGTAATCATGATACCCTAATGGAGGGGCACCCAGGTATTGCAAAAACTGAAGCTAAAATTAAAAGACAATTCTGGTGGCCCACCTGGTGAAAGGATATTAAATCATTTGTGTTGTCTTGTGGCATTTGCGCCCAAAACAAAAGTCAAAAGAAAAAACCAGCTGGACTCTTACAACCTTTAGACATTCCGCCTACACCATGGCACACCTTATCGTTAGACTTTATTACTGATCTACCCCCAGGCAATGGATTTAACACCATTCTAGTTATTGTGGATCTTTTTTCCAAGATGGCCCACTTTATTCCTTTAAAGGGATTACCTTCTGCTTCAATCCTGGCCAAGGAGTTCCTCGAAAACATTGTTCGCATACGCAGATTTCCGTCCGTATTGGTCTCTGACCGGGGCAGTCAATTCATTTCACATTTTTGGAAAAAATGCTGTCAATTGGCGCAAATCGATGTGAGGTTATCGACCAGTCACCACCCCCAGACCGATGGTCAAACGGAGAGGACCAACCAGACTCTCGAACAATACCTGCGTTGTATGTTACATCAGACGGAGAGTAATTGGAAAGACTTTCTTTGGATCGCCGAATATCCATACAATAATTCAGTACACTCTGGAACTGGACAAAGCCCCTTTTATACCTTATATGGGCACCATCCTCGAACCTCAGACCTTGACTCACCCCAACACTTAGAAATGCCCGCAGTGGACCATCTGCACTCTACGATTACACAAGCTATTTGAATGCAGTCCTGGCGCCTATGGCACCAGGCTCATATAGAGAGTCAGTCCTGGCGCCATAGGCGCCAGGCTCATAGATTTCAACTTACCTGATGCAGACCAGGCTGCAAACTTACCTGATGCACACCATGCTACAAGAGCTCCAAGTCAAAAGAGGCTTGGAAGGGACTATTTTACCTAGGGACTATTTTTTTTTACTTGGGTGGGGCTGGGGAGGAATACTTACCTGGGACTACTTTGGTGGCTATTTAAACCATGCCCGAAGAGCAGCACACGCTTCGCGTTATTCTGCATCCAGCAGCGTAACGCTCACCGAGCCTGCAAGTCTGCATCCAGTCTTCTGCCACGCCCTCCTCGAGTTTGGAGCTCCTAGAAAAAGGGAGAAAGAAGGAGAAAAGGTTAGAACAAGAGCAATACCTTTGATCCTTACCTGAATTTTCGATCCATCGCTCCTTCGAGCTGGAAGAAAGAAGTTATTTTATGCGCGTCGCCTCGCCTGCTGCAGCGCGGCGCTGAACTCACCAGCCTTCGCAGCATCTTCACATTCCACCGCATCCTCCTCCTAAGGAGAAGACAAGAACAGCAAGGTGAGCCAAGGGAATACACAGAGGAATACCCCCCATAGACTTACCTGATTTTACCACCGTGGGTCCTATTCCTCTTCACGGGTCGGCGCAGCTTCCACTGCATCCTAGCCGAACCCCGCCCCTAAAGGGAAACAAAAGAACAGCAAGGTGAAACAAAGGGACTAACAAGGGGAACCCTCCTCACCACAAAAGACTTACCTGATTTTACCGCCAGAGGCATTATTCCCTGAGACTTCATACTTTCTCTCAGCGCCTGAATAAGGGAGAAAGCAACAGATTACATATGGACATTATTTTATCGAACTGTGTTGGATAATACAAATCCTTACCAGAATATTACCGGTTGCCACGAGGAACTCTTCAGTAGGGTCAAGCTGCAACCTGCAAGGAATCGGACAAGAGTGAAAGTCAGGCATTTGAACTCTTACGAACTACATACTTACGGCGTCTTGCCGGGAATATCGGAGTCAATATTGTTCTGGAACTCACCAATTCCTTCGAGCCAGTGAAGCAACTGGTTATCTACGCGCCCCTGCGCTCAATGCAGGATGGAGAGCTCATCTTTTCAAACCATCAGGTGAGACTATAAGAGGGGACATCAAAGGTGATCAGTGGGGAGAACAGCGGGGTGGGGGGATTTACACTCAACTCCACGGTGGGTTAATTCCCTTTCTCCATTTGCAGAAGAATATTCCTACGGGCCAAGAAAACGAAGCTAGGTGGGCCAATCCAGTCCATCATCTCGGCCCTACGCATCACATTGGTGCAGACAGCAGCTGTCCAGTCCAGATCGACGCCTCTGTGGGAGCCAGGTGAGCGTAACAACCTTTACCGCCGATTCATCCTGGGATTCTCTCAAATAGTACATCCAATCACATTGTTACTAAGGAAGTGTAACAAGAAATTCCAGTGGATGGAGGAGCCTGAACAAGCCTTTCAAGAACTCAAGGTGAGATTCACTTCTGCTCCGATCTTACGGCACCCCCGCCCAGATCTTCCAAATGTGGTAGAGACGGATGCCTCCAGTATGGCCATGGGAGCCGTTCTATCGCAAGGGCACCAGAACACTGGCCAGCTACATCCAGTAGCCTTCTGGTCGCGTACGTTCTCACCGCCTGAGCTCAATTATGCCATCACAGATAAGGAGCTCCTGGCCATCAAATCAACATTCAAGGCCTGGCGACAATATCTGCTAGTGGCCAGGTACAATATGACCGTGATAACCGACCATCGGAATTTACAATACTTGAAGAGTGCGAAGGCTCAATCCTCTCGACAACTACGCTGGGCCCTTTTTTTGTGGAGTACGACTACGTAATCACGTTTCGACCTGGAGTCAAAAATGGTAAATCTGATGCCCTATCGCGTATAGGTACAGACAAACTGGTGTACCACAAACCCTGATCCAGTGGCCATCATCCCAAGTGATAAACTCCTAGGCATTACAACCACCATGACCCAAGACGAATTGCTGCAGAGAATCAAACAAACAATGGGGGTCATTACGAGGTATGTGGTAAGGGATTACCGGCACCGGTAAGGACACCAGTGGCTGTAATCCCTTACCACCCTATTCCGAGGTCCCTTAGCAGGTCCATCCATAACCTCTGGTTTTACAAGGTGTTATGGAAGGGACCCGTTAAGGGACTTTAGAGCTAATAACGGTACCGCAAATTGCGGTACCGTTATTAGCTCCATCCCCATTCATATTGAGCCCTATGGGGGCTCAAATGGGAATGGGGAATGGTTCTCGGAATGGGGACTTACCGGGTCCTCCAAGGTCGGAATGACCCGGTAAATCCCTATTCCGGGAACAAGGACCCGGAATGCGGTAAGGGGGTAGCCATGGTGCTAATAGTGCCATGGCTACCTCCTACCTCGTAATGACCCCCAATGACTCCTGAAGTATTACGAGAATGGATTTCACGAGGAGAACACTATACAATTAAAGACCAACTTCCATACTACAGGAATCGTTTGTTTTTACCCAAGAAAGCGCTTCAAGAACAGGTCATCTCGGGATATCATGGGCCTCATTACGACCCTGGCGGATGGACCATGGTGCTAATAGCACCATGGTCCATGCCGGTAACTCTCTGACTCCGCCATGGCGGAATGGGGAATTACCACCCCATTCCGAGGTTGGCGGAGTGGTAATTCCCCCTTCCGCCATGGCCCTTCCCCATTTTTGCCCCATAGGGCATAATGGGAATGGGGAAGGCGCTAAGTACGGTGCCGCAAATTGCGTTACCGTACTTAGCACCAAGGTCCCTTTGCGGAATGGTTTTTAACGCCTGCAAAAAGCAGGCGTTAAAATCACCATCCCGCAAAGGGACCTTGTAATCAGGCGTTAAGGGTCGGCGCCGTTTACGGCGCCGTAAAACCCTTAACGCCTGACTCGTAATGAGGCCCCATGACTCCCTCATGGGCGGCCACCCTGGAATTGCCAAAACTCTGGCCAACGTGAAGCGGAGCTACTGGTGGCCGACGTGGCACAAGGACGTCATTCAGTTCATCATCTCTTGTGGTATTTGTGCACAAAATAAGTCATCAAAACAGAAACCAGCTGGGCTCCTGAGACCATTGGACATTCCACCGGCTCCATGGCATTCCTTATCTCTCGACTTTATCACCGACCTTCTTTTTTAACATTTTTTTGGTAGTAAAAATTAATTTACACCTTTACAAAAATGTATCACATAACATATCTAAACACTTTTCATATCCAAGTTAAAATAATGATTGTATAAAACAAAATACAATACAGAGTTATACATGACAACATAACATAAACAAGTAGTACAATCCTCAACAATTCATCACACAATTGATCACAATACAATTTAAACCTCACAACATAGTACAATCAAATAATACACTCCTCAAAAATCCATCACACAATTAATCACAATATAATTTGAAATCAAAATTTCAATTTCAATTTCATTTCAATTTCTGATGCCACTTCACTAAATTTGTCAGATGAACTATCACATCACCTCGAAAGAGACACCCAGTTCAAATACGTTCCCAAATATTACTAAATCTTAATGGGTGCCATAATCAAATCAAAATACTGAATACAGTTAAAATCATACCAAGGTTCATCCATATGGAACAAAAATTGTGTCACCTTCATGATAACAGTCGCCACAGTGCCAACCACACTATATGCGGTGGCCTATATGCTATTTGGACACCTACTTCTCATATAAATCCTTCGCAGGGAACAAGGTATCGTTTAATATCAAAAGATCGCCCTCAATCATGTTCACAAGTCTCACAGTTGCCAAAATTATTGGGGTACACTGGCCCCACATACAGCGCAGCCAAATCATGTTACGCTCTAGACAAGACTTGGACTCTAAAAAGGCTCCTAAGCAGAGGAGTCTTTGTTGCTCAAAATGGACACAATACATAAAAAGATGTTCAAGAGTTTCAGACTCCTCAATGCTGGAACAAAACCTACAGTGCTCCCAAATTCCCATCTCTTTGTACCCTGACCAGTTCCTAATGCGAGATCCCGTCTGGATAAGATCCAGACGGAATCTCATATAGGTCCTTCTAGCATTCGTATCGGGAAAACATAAAATATAGGGCAGACGTGGAGAAAGGGCATGTCTAAATTTGACGTATGTGCAAAATGATGAATAACCTGTAATTCGGTCCGAATTTCAGGCCCATGCATTCCTATAGAACCTTGTTTTAGCTTTCCCCGGAGAGTCGATCAGGTCCTGCTGCGACATGTTCAAAGTACTCAAGATTACAGGCATGCGTTTCTTAAATTCCAAGATAGATGCCGGATATTCCTCTTGAAGCATTGACCTAAAATCCTCATATAGGCAGTTTGCTGGTGGGAAGAGCATTTTGCTGTATGTATTAACCATGCGCCAGTCATATTTGTCCGCCAAGGGATATAAGCCCAATTCATGTAACAAAATGGCGTTAGGCAGATACCAAGGGAGACCTAAAACCCTTTTCCAGATTTTACCCTGCAGTACATTCAGTAAAGGACCCAAATTCAACAGACAGGCATCCAAACTGTACAGTAGGATGGAATCTACTTTCATAATGTATAAGTGTAGCAGGGGCATGAGCGAATACCTACAGTACCTGGAGAAAATAATTCTCATCTGGGCAGACATATGGTTCAGCTTGGTGGTTAATACTGTTCACCACTTCCCGAGAGACATGTCGTTTGATATATGGTAACCCAAATAAGTAATCTCTTCCATGATGACAATAGGTTTGAGATTTACGACATACTTGAACCTCAAGGGTTTCTTCTTCGTCGTAAAGGCTATGATGTGGGATTTAGCTGAGTTGATAGTCAAATTATTGAGCACACAGTATTCTTAAAAGATGTTTAATTTGTTCTGTAGCCCAAAGGGTACCTTATCAAACAGAATGACATCATCGGCAAATGCCAACCAGTTCAAGCGCAACTTGCCCAGAGTAACCGGAAACATATTTTTTCCCTCCCATATTTTCTCAATATCTGACAGGTATAGATTGAAAAGTACCGTGGCCAAATTGCAACCCTGCTTCACTCCGATTCCCGTTGCGATACTGTCGGATAGCAGGCCCTCAGAGTTAATTCGAACCCTATATGATGTGTTTTGAGGAAGTGCTGCAATTATCGCTACCAGCTTAGATGGCATGCCACAGGACAACATCTTCCGCCAAAGGCAGTTACGCAAGACGCTGTTGAAAGCAGCCGATAGATCGAGAGATGCCATATATCCTGTTCCATTAGCCTGATTGCGAGATGCTGACAATAAAAGGGCGAGAATCGATGCATTGAGCTGCGTGCCCATGTCCCTACGAAAGCCCACCTGTGCTTTGGAAAGAATTCCAGCTGCCGTAACGTAAGTCTCCAATTCACACAGAACTAGAGGTGCAATAATTTTTGCTGCAGTGTCTATTATGGCAATTGCCCTGAAATTTACCGGGTCATTAAGAGCGCCTTTTTTGTGAATGGGAATTACTATTGCCATAAGCAAAGAGGCGGGTATTTTGCCCGTTCGATATATTAGCTGGTATCGAGGTAGTAGATATCTAGCCCAAAAATGGGGGTCATCCTTGAGTACACAAGGTGGCAGTCCATCGGGACCTGCCGCTTTTGAGAACTTCAATTGTGCGATTGCCCAAATTATGTCACTAAGTTCCCAAGGGCAAACGTTCGGAAACTTCAAATGCAAGTTAACCGACTCCAGCCTTCTATGTGCTGCCGGCAGGTCATATTTTTGTGTGAAAAAATGCTGCCATTCAGGACCACATATAGTCACGATCATACGCTTGTCCATGTTTCCTGTGGGGTTTCTTAGTATAGACCACAATTCCCTGGTGTTTCTCTTGCAAAGATGTTGAATCATCTGTTGGTTTGCAAAGTTGTGAGCAGCGTGACGCAGTTATTTCAATTTTGACTTGTAACATGCCACAATGGAATTTTTTTGTATTTTATAGGCCACTTAGCTAATAAGGAGGTGTCTAGCCTTCCGAAGCTTGCTGTTTTTATGGGTTTTTAAAGTGGCGACCTCTGCCAGGTATTTGTGTGCAACTTTTGGTGAGTTATTACCAAGACGTTCCTTAGATAGGCTCACAAGATGCCTGTGGAACATCGTCAAATTTAGTTCGTTAATTTTCTCCACATTACCCACGGTTGGATGGTCATCATTTGACACCAACAGGTCCCTATTTACAAGGAACACCATTTTCCGGCAAATGCTGGGGTGCCATCTGACAGCCAAAGCATGCCTGTCACTTTCCACCAATACCGCAGGCACTGAGGTTTCATACGCGTCAACCCCAATATGTAAACTCGTGTGCAGCATTCGGTGGTCGCTCAAACCCACATTCAAGATGGAAATCAGGTCGAGCAGTCTTGAGCATACCCCCAATGCAAGCACATAGTTGATTAGAGACGAGGAGTTTCCGTGCTGCCAGGAGGCCTTAATACTGTGGGTCACAAATGTGATTGGGTAAATACCCCACGATTCAAAAAACGCAACCCACAGTTTGCCTCTGCTAAGGGCCTATTGAGAATATAGATGGGAGTGATAGACCAACGGATTATTGCCCTCTATACCCAAGCAAGAGTTCAAGTCTCCACCAAATAAGATTTCATGATTGGGGAAAAGCAACAAAGCCTTCTCCAAAATCTGATTTAGTTCCGCTAAGACTGAGTCCAAGGGGACAGCACTAGAATTCCAGTAGAGGGACAAGAGGAGGAGTGCATGTAACTTGCTGCCTGTGGTCATCATTTCCACCAGTATGCATGTATCCGACTTGTCCACTAATAGAGAGGACACCATCAAACTATTTTTGATCAGAATGGCGATACCACCACATGGACGACCCGACTGGTGCCGTCGCGCGGGAGCGCTAAATGAAATGTAACCATCTAACGCGATATCATGAAGCGCCATCGTTTCCTGCAACAATAAAATATCAGGTCTAAGATGAAGCTCGACCTGTTCATGCCAGGCCTTGAGATGTCCCACGCCACAGCAGTTCCAAGATGCAACGGCAATCCCCGACAGTTATAAGTTCGAGGTTTCAAGTTTCATAGAGGCCGCTACGTTAATCAGGGGCTCCAACCATGATAGACCACTTAGCGCCTTCGTCAGCGAGGCCAATTGTTGTGTTAATTCTTTTGCGTGGGACTCATATGGAGCCGATGGCAGGCCTCCAGCCGATTCTTTGGGTGCCGGTAAGACTAAGTCTAAAAATGACCATGCACTCTCCATATCTGGAAATAGGCAGGGCAAGAGACCCAGTGTTTCAAAATCATCTGTGAAGTCCAAGATCAATTTGGTTATTATCTGTGATTGGACTCTGCACAGCACTCTTTGGTGGTTATGGGGTGCTAATTTTACCCAATCCAGGTCCTTGGTTGCCAGATTTCTTAATGAAGGGATCTGGAAAAATGAGTTCATCAAAAAGGACCTGTTAATCCATGCCAAGCCATTTATATCCGGGTTACTTACCCAACCAAGTATTTGTTTCATGTCCATTGGAGTCTCCGAAAAGGACAACATATCCTGGGGGGGTTCCACTAAGGGAACCCTCCCCGTTATTTCATCCTCGCATGGGGCATTTCTTGCCTGGGCCGAGGAAGCAAGCGGTTCCAAAGCCCTTGCTTAATTCTCCTCATGCGCTGCCTTAGCCAAAGAACCGACTTCCTGTGCCACCAAATCATTGTAACGACCCTCACAGTTAGATACAATAGGCAGAGAAGCAATGCCCTTTTTTAGAGATATTGCACAATCCGCTTCTTCCTGGGGCCGAACAGCCATTTTTTTACTTTCTATTATTGGAAAAAAGCTGTGGAGCTGAGATTTAGATTTGGCAATGGGAGTCCTGGAGGAATTTAAGGACGACACCCGCACATTGCCACTTTTCAATGCCTTAATCTGAAGATGTTTTTTGCTTTCCTCGTTCAAGTCCAGGAGATCTAATGCTAGATCATCCGAACTCACACCAAATTTGCCACTTGCTGTTGGCGTAGTTTCCAGAGGAGGGTGCAAGCGATTTTCCAACGTGCCTTTTTTTGCCACTTTCTTCTGACTAGATTTGGCAAGATTTAGGTGTTTTTGGGCTCTTAGGAAGGACTTCTTCGCGTTGCGAGAAATAAAGTGCCTTCCCTCTTTATCTGTACTGCACACATCTGGCTCACTTGCCAACGGAGGAACTGGAAGCTCTAAAATGGTCTGGGCATCAATAATATCCGTCAATGCGGAGGGGCATTTGACCAACCCTGCTAGCGGACTGCGTTCCTCCACAGAGCTCTGTGGAGACGGGAGGATGAGATTTCGTGACCATATTAAAGAGTAATTGTTCTACCTGAAGCAGCCGGTCATGGTGGAGTTTGGTTACTTCCAAGAGGTCTATGTCCTCATTACTGCTGTGTACAGTACCCTCCCTATTTACTCCTTGCAACACATGCGAGTACAGTCTTTGTGGCAAGTAGGTGTGGGAAGACCCATTTTCCGTTTGGGTGCCTTGAGACCGTGAGGCAAAAGCACAAGGAGCTGGTGCTGCAGCGACAGCAAAACTAGCCATCATTTTTTCAAATTGGGAAAAGTCAAATGCTTTTGATTGCTCCTCAGCCAGTATGAAACCTTCCAATTTGGTGATTTTGTCTTTCATGAAGGCTAGGGAGCCCTGCATTTCCCTTATAGAACATTGAGTTAATTCGTGGCCTTTATCAAGAAGGTTGAGTATTCGCGAAATAACTGGGAAGTTGAAGGGTTCATTCGGAAAAGTATCAGAGGGAGAATCCTCTGGCGTCGATGAGGACCTTGCGTTCCCTTTTGGGGAAACAAGGCCAACATCATCATTCCTCAGTGTAAAAGCCTCCAATTCATGGGGCAAAAGAGCCCCAATTGTATGTGCAAAACCAGCATGGGGATTCACGTGACCCGAAGGCATTCCCCCTCCCATTCCCAAGGAAGAGATACCTGGGAGATCCCTTCCAGATTCACTAGGATCTTTAAAACTAGATTCATCGGGAAGGTGGAAGTGTACTTGTTCTCGAAAGGGAAAGGACCTAGAGGCAGGTGAAGAAGGGCCAAGAGAGAGCCTCACGTGTTTTCCTAATTCACTCATGATCGTTGGGGCGAGCATAGATGCATCACATACATGGGCAGATCCTTCCTGTGCATGCATTAAAATACAGTTGTTATCATGCACATGGGAAGATTGACAATCCACCTGTCCATCAATCTCATTAGCTTCTTGGACAGTAAAAGTGGGTTGGATCTGGCCCAGAGACCCTACCTTTGTCAGAGCGACTGTGTCAGATACCAACCCCACCACTGGGGTAGAATCAGGTGCTCCTTCTTGAACTGGAGGCACAGATACCTCCGCTGTCAATATTGACAGTGATAATAATAACGATTTTTTGTTAGAAGTTAGCGTGGTAGGGTGGTGTTAAACTGTTAGTTCCCTGAGTTCTTACCAGGGACCTTGGGAGGGTTGCCTGTCTTGTTGCCACTTCTCAGAGCGCGGCTCATGATCTACTTCTAGTTTACAAGTGGTATCAGATGAAATTTTCACCCACTCAAAGATGGACTCCCACCCACCCAGGTTAACTAAACTGTATAAACTAACACAGGCTGGGCGATGATCGTCGCCCTCCAAAGTAAACTACCACAGACTCTTTTGCAGAATTCCACAACCATGCCCCGGTGAATCCACTCCTAATGTTAAGGGAATACCAGATATTAGAAATTCGACACAGTGAGACCCGACTTCAACAAACGCGGGGGTTCAGTAAGAATCAAAGGCTCAATGCCCCCCAGTTTCCTTTTCACACAATGATCAAAAGAGCATATATAGTCAAACACTTGCAAAACACTAAATCAGAGACTCATAATGCTCATTCTCACAACAGGGTATAACTCAGAGAGTGAAGTGCTGTGTTTGTGTTCACAAATTCAAAGGTAGAAGGGGCAAAAAGGGTCACAGCGACCTCCTAAGGGCCACGTACAAATCAAATGCTCCATCGTTCAAGCCCCTTAGACTTACGAGAGGCGCCCACTCTTGTCAGGTTCAAAGGCCTAAAGCCCGCAGTCACCTGGCAGAAGGGAACACTCGATGACTCCAAATGATATATCACACAGCAGTTTCTGACACTACAATGTGCGCTTTTCCCGCACACCGAGGGTTCAAAGGCACATGGCCCACAGTCACCCTCTGGCTGGAAAAAGAATCAAACGCTGAAGGGTTAATATTCTAACCACGCATTTCCATTGCGTATACTCAGACTAAACCTTTAAGTGAGGTACAAGAAAGGGTTCAAAGGCCTAGTGCCCGCAGTCACCCTGTGTGAAGAGCCTCCAAAATAATGTTAAATCCACACACAGGGGTTCAAAGGCTCAGCGGCCACAGTCACCCTCTGTGTTCGGAAGGATCAAGCGCTTTCGGAATATTATTGCAAGCACATTGTGTCAAGAAACCAGCTTCGGGGGGGGGCATAGGGGGATAGCTTAGTGTCCCAATGTGCTGGACGTGCGAGAGCGAGAGCGCCCACTACTCAGCTTCTCCCAACACCGGACAACATGAAGTCACAAAGCGTGTCTGCCTCAAAGCGCCCACCGAGCTAAAAGAACTTTCGGTGCCAGTATACTTGAGGGTGTCAATACCTTTCCCGGACAAGCTTCATGAGACACAAATCAACATCCGCACCCAAACACACTTTACATGCAAGTTGACTTTTCCGCTCAGAAATAGCAGTTGAGCATACAAATAGGTTCCCACTTAGGCCATTAATCGCATCACCAGTACGTAGTGGCTCAGTCGCTCGAGACACAGAAACGGTTCAGCTGACAATGTCTTTGAGATGCCACTAGTCACAGCAGCGCATAAGATAATTGAGTGCAGTGTTCATGGAGATAGTCAAATATAAAGCTGCCAAAGTACAAAACTCAGGTTTCCAAGTTGATGACGGTGATTGTCTTACCAATGCTCCCGGAGGGGCTCCACAGCACCACTACACCACCAAACACTAAACACACTGCTGGCACACTGCACCGTGCTCCGCGCATGCGCAGTGTGTTTGTAGAACGCTGGCCCGGATTAGTGAAAATAGAAGAGGACTATGTAGTGTGGTGGTCCAAAGTTCAATTATTCCAGGGATAACACAGAGGCCAGCAGCAAGGACGTTTCCCACCAGCAACACTAAACACACTGCTGGCACACCGCGCCGCGCTCCACGCATGCGCAGTGTGTTTGTAGAACGCTGGCCCGGATTAGTGAAAATAGAAAGAGGACAACGTAGTGTAATGGTTCAAAGTTCCATTATTCCAGGGATAACACGGAGGACAGCAGCAAGGTCCTTTCCCACCAGCAACACTAAACACACTGCTGGCACACCGCCACCGACCTTCCCTCTTGTCAAGGATATAATACCATCCTAGTGGTCGTAGACCCATTCTCTAAAATGGCCCATTTCTTGTCATTTAAAGGACTCCCAAATGCATCCAGCCTGGTTAAGACATTCCTAGAACACATCGTACGGCTCCATGGGTTCCCGTCAGTACTGATCTCGGATCGGGGTACCCAATTTGTATCCAACTTCTGGAGAAAATGTTGTTCAATTGCACAAATCGACATCAGGCTTTCCACCAGCCACCATCCCCAAATGGATGGCCAAACGGAAAGGACAAACCAGATGCTTGAACAATACTTGCGCTGCATGCTCCACCAAGTGGAAGGGAATTGGAAAGACTTGTTGTGGATCGCCGAGTATGCCTATAACAACTCTCTGCACAGCAGCACAGACAGACTCCATTTCATATTGTGTACAGCAGACACCCACGCACATCCAAAGTGGAAATTCCTACGACTCTGGAGATGCCAGCTATCAAAACTCTACATGCCACCATTTCTCAGGCCTTCACAAAAGCCATGGAACACTTGAGTCAGGCCAAGGTTTGCCAAAAGAAATACGCTGATCTGCATCGTGAAAAGGCCCCAAACTACCAAATAGGAGACAGAATGTGGCTAGCATCTAAGCATGTACCTCTAAAAGGGACCCAGACATTCTGCCCATATCATCTTGGGCCTTTTACCATAGAATCCATCATAAACCTGGCTGCAGTTAAATTAACCCTGCCAACCAACATGCATATCCACCCTGTGTTCCATGTGTCCCTCTTGAAACCAGTTCAGCCGGAAACGCGAGTAACCACACCACCCGAACCTATAATCGTCCATGGAGAACCGGAATTCGAAGTCAAGGACATCTTAGATTCAAAATACGTCCGAGCAAAACTATACTACCTAGTAGACTGGAAGGGATATGGCCTACAGGACAGAACATGGGAGCCTAGTAATTAAATCCATGCTCCACGTTTAATACGACATTTCCATCGTGAGTACCCCACCAAAGCAGGGCCAGACAGAAGAATCACTTTGAGAGGGGCCTTGGGGGGAGTGCTGTCATGGCTATGGCCCCAGGCCCTCGTACTCGGGGCCAATGGGCCACCACGCAATCTCCCTGCATGGCTTCAAGGGCCCAATCATCTACTCCAAGACTCTCCTGGAGTCAGTCCTGGCACCTTTGGTGCCAGGCTCATAAGGCAGAAGAAGGAACTGGAGCTCCTAATAGGAAAGGGACAACATGGCTGCCCCCACATGGTTCAGTTCAGAACTGAACCATGCAGTCTAGCATCTAGGGTGTGGTCAGGCCTGAAGGCACCTGGGATACCTGGGGACTATTTAAGCCACGCCTGAGCTGCAGCACACATTTCACGTTGCTCTGCACTCACCGCATCACATTCACTGCAACCTGTCTCCGGCACTCCTGGCCTGCACCTGCAAGGAAGAGAAGAATAACACCATTATTCATCCTTACCTGCTAGTCAATCCAGCTCCTGTCATTCGCTCCAGTGTCCTCTCGGAAGCTCATACTTGTTTCAAAGCCGCACCCTGTAGGAGGAAAAAGAAAGACAATATTAATAAGCGTTCGCATTCCTCATTCGAGCATCATTCGGAAGCATGCTCAGGCTTACCGATTTATTCCGCGCCGGCCTTCATCAACCTGCAAGAAAAAGGCAAGGCGGGTAACTCTCATACTTACCCGATGGCTGTCTGGGCAACATCTACTCTTCTCTCAGCATCCGCCTGGCCGCGCATCATCCAAAAACACCTCGGCAGCCTGCAAGAGAAAAATACAAGGTTAGCAAACAGTAAAACGCATTTAGCGCCGCGCTCTGCTCTTTCACTTACCATCTCGAGCGCTGCCCTACCATCCAGCTCGACGTCTTCATCATACTTTCTGCACCTAAGAGAGAAGGAGGACATTAAAAAGGGTAATTACCTTTACGGACAAATAATTACGAACAATAGACTTACCTGAAGAAATGGAGTCGCAGCAGGTCTGGGCTCTCGAGCCCACACCAGTGAAGCAACTCGGCAGCGAAATGCCCCATTCACGACGCACCCCTGCACAGAATCGCAGGACGGAGAGCACATCTTACCAAAATTCAAGGTGAGGAAACCACAAATGGGTTGTTGGGGGTCACAAGGGAGGTGGGCCCAAAGAGACAGAGATTGTGGGCTAAACCTGAACTCCTGTATTCCAGACTAGGTCCTCGGAAGAACGAGAACCCGGGTGAGGCAAGTCCAGATTGTGAGCGAACCAGCCAAGTCAGGTGGTGTCCCTGTGGATACCAGGTGAGTGTTACACCCACTCACGCAATGCACCCTGCTCTCATCTGCCCTGTTGACCTCCCTTCCACTTCTCTGCAGTCACTGCGGAAGAAGTGATAAACATAATTGTGAGCCTCAAACCTTCTAATTGTCAAGGAGACTTATGTCTGGCGGCAGTTATCAAGGATGGTGCTAAATAACTAGCATCCTTTATCACTGCCTCTATTAACTCCTCCTTTAAGAACTCCTCAGTCCCTAATAACCTCAAAGCCTGGGTAATGCCACTACTCAAAAAACCCAACCTAGACCCCAACATACTGACTAACTACAGACCCATTACAACTTTCCCATTTCTCCTGAAGATACTAGATAGAGTGGCATATCTCCAAATTCAACAACACTTGGAAAATAACAACCTTCTAGGTCTGCGACAATCCGGCTTTAGAATCAGGCATGGGACTGAAACAGCCCTCCTGGACCTAAAAATCCAAATGGCCAAAACCAAAGACAAGGGCTACCTGGCCATCTTGCTCTTGTCGGATTTGTCTGCAGCCTTCGATCTGGTTGACCATCCAATCCTGACCAAACACCTCTCTACGGCTGCTGCATTCTCACCGAATGCCTGCAACTGGATCAATCCTTCCTTTCCAATAGGACAACTAGGTTCTTCACACCCTCAGCTGCGGTTGACCCAGTCCCTATCAAATTTAGATTCCCAAATGGGTCCTGTGTTTCTCCCATGCTTTCCAATATCTTTACTAAGCTCCTCTTTGATCGTCTTGATTATCTGGGTGTCACGTACACGAACTACGCGGACGACACCCAGGTCCTCATTACCCTCTCCGGCTGCTATGATAAGGATACTGTAAAACTTAACAAAATGTACCTAGAAATCCAGGCTAGGATGGCTACACATATCCTTTGCCCAAATGACGACAAGACGTAACTGCTGATCGTCGGCACTGAAGCCCATCTCAACAAACTTGACCCCCGTTACCCCTCATTCATCATTGATGGTAACATCATTAAAGTCGCTGAAGAGGTCAAAACCCTTGGCGTCTACCTCGACACCACTCTCTCACTCAAAAAGCAAATAAAATCGACAGCTTCCACTACAGCCTACACTAATGAACTTATCAATGCTTGCAAACCCTTTCTGTCCACTAACATTTGCCTCACCCTAGCGAGGGCATTGATTCTGTTCAAATTGGGCTACTGTAACACTCTATTCCTGGGTTCCACTAACCACAATCTGAACAGATTTCAGGTTCTCCAAAACAACGCCCTGAGATGCACCCTAAACCTACCACGTACTACCCACATCTCCACCATCAGTAATGACATACGTACCCTCGTCATCACCCACAAATGCCTATCCTTGACAGCTCCCCAATACCTAACTGACACATTTTCAAGACATTTTTCCACCTAACCTACCAGAGCCCCTTATTTACACTGCCTGAACATACCCAAGTTCAACCTGAAAACAGCCGGTGGATCAAGCTTCCCAGTGCTAGCAGCAAAGTGTTGGGACTCGCTCCCCACAGACATTAGAGCAGAACCATGCTTTTGGTCTTTTAGAGCCAAAGTGAAGGACGTGCTCTTCACCCAGCAACCCTAATCTTTTACTTCTCCTATTTGCATTTCGGCAGCTGGACTAAGATTTGCCTGCCTATGCCAATTACGGTATGCGTAATACTTCAATGCCTAGTGCTATGACCACTTTCTAACCTGATCTTAACAATGTATTTCATATTTTATATTTTATTATTGCTGTAACCAGTAGTTACTCAACCTGCGTTCTGTATCTGTAACTGTTCTGTTTCTGTAACTATCTGTAACCTTTGCTCCATGTTCAATGCACCCAGATACCTCAGGGTTAGGTTGTGCTATACAAATAAATAAACAAAACTGAACTAAACTACACCATCTTCCTATTTTTAGGTGAGTGCTGACACTCTCACACATTTTTCATTTCATTCTTTGTGAATTTGTTCACCCCATTTATTGGAACCTGATGTGTTTAACATTTGAGGACAACTGGACAACATGGATAGCATAAGAGTTGAATCACGCATAAATTGTTCAGCAGTAAATGCTGGTATATGGGTGGTACTAAAATGATGGATATACATGGGTAAAGGACAGAAGAAGCAGGTGAACACACCACCAGAATGTATATGCACTCATGTCTTGTACACCAACTACAATAGTGCTACATGAGAGTTTCTTCATGTCCGGCACCTGTTAATGTAATATGATCGACACACTCAGATCCTTAGTTGAGGGTACTTTTAACATGGAAACACTAGTGGCTTTAAGATATGCTTTGGCGACATGGAAGGGGAAAGTGAGTCCAAGAAAGAGTGGGGGGGGGGGCGTATGCCACATGGAGACAATAACTGGCCAGAAGCAGAATGTATACATAATTAATGGACTGAAGGACTCTAGTGAGTAATTAAAAGGGTGGTTATCATTCTTAATGAGTGAATTAGTGATATGGGTAGATCATCTACTTTGATATGTCCTCAAATCAGAGATGAGAAGCAGGAAGAAGATGTGTGTTAGGGAGAATTTTGATTTCTTGTGCCAATTCCCCTGAACCTGAGAGACCCACAGTACTTTTGCTAGACTTCTGGGATTGTTGGATTGTTTGCTTTATTCTCCTGAGTGAGTGGGGCTTTTTACCACTCACTCATTCTTTTTGCTCTGATATGGGAGCCCTATTTCCTGCCAATGTCATCATTCTTTGTTACTTTTAATGGAGTTATGCTCCCCTCCATTTTTTCACCACAGACATCTGCAATAAATTGTTGCAGCACACAGCACCCTATGTGCAGTGTTGCTGGGGAGTCCCTGAGGCTTCCCTTCCTATTTCTGTATTACTTTTTTCCTGAGAACTACTGTTCTGTAGGATTGGAAGATGCTTTCATCTTACTTACCTGTCTTTTTATGGGATCATCATACCCCACCTACCTACAGTACCAGACAAACCTAAATGGCTGGTGGCAGGGGATACCTTTTTACCATGTTTGTGTTAGTTACTCAAAGGCTGTTTCCACAGCTGCAGTACAGCACCCATGGGTGACCATTTCCCCCAAAATGGCCCTATTCGTCTTTTATTGCCGTTTTGATTTGTATGTTCCTTGTTGGCCCTTCTACCAGTCCCAGTGGGGGTGGGTCCTCTTTGAATTTTGTCTTTGGCAAAATCCATTTGTAAAACCCACCAAGGCTCCAGTGTGCCTGATGAGGCAGGAAGTGAGGGAGGAGCCCAAACTTCCCTGGCCTTTGTCTTAGGCCATGCCTGGCTGGAACCAGTTTTAACTGGGTGGCTGGATGTCCTGCAAGGACAACCAACCCCTGGGTGATTAACAGTTCCCGAGAACTGAATGAATGGGTTCCTGCATAAAAGGCAAGGCTTTTGGGACAGAAGGTTTAGTCGACCACTGGAACTGAAGCTCCAAAGAATAAGAGGACCAGATACACATGCAGCACCTCCATTAACAGCAGAATCCTGCTGAAGTACTGCTGTTGTCCTGACAGGAAAGCTCTACCAAGGATGACTTCCTCCTCTGGACTGCTGGGCATAACCAGCCTCAAGACACTCTTCAATTTCAGACATGCTCCAACATCCTGCGACCGTCCTGGGTGGCAGAATTCCAATACCCGGGGTACCTCAACCACCTTGCATTGCCTTGCCATAGACGAATCTCGCTGGAACTTCGGTGACATCCGTCTGGACCTCCACAATAATAAATTCTCTCCTCAGAGTCCCTTCAGCAGAGTGCAGGACAGAGAAAAGCAAAAGATTCCAACCTGAAGGGAACATTAGATACTGAAGTTGAGAAAAAGGCGCCAAATTCATCAACCGATGCAGGAGTACAAATCATTATTTGCTGGAGAGCCCTCTCTTGACTACTGCTGCAGGAGCCCATCCAGGTCACCCCTTTTGTCGCGACGACCAAGGACTAGGAGACCGGGTTGGCAGCCATGTATCCAAAAGGCATCCATCTGCATCAGCATTTTCACTCTCAAGGTACTGTGGGGCTCTTACTAACCTTACCTGAAGCCGTTTGTGTTGTCCCTTTGCTTTTGGAGCACTGTTTCTACTGTTTGGGTGTTCATCCATGTTCAGTTGCCCAGGCCCAACAGCCTTGGACCCTCCAGGGAGGCTTATTCTAAGCCACTGAACCTTTAAAAATACCTACTTACATGTTACTTGGCTGTGCTATTGACTTAGGCATTGCTGGTTTCCTAACAGTAAATCCTCTGAACCTCTTGGTTTGGGCATTGGCTGTTTCCCTCTAAAAACCTGACCTGAAGGACTCCTTTCTTGTTAGGAAAAACACTGCCTAAACCTTATAAGAGTTGCTACTAGTATTGCTTACTTGTGATTGTTGCTTTTTATATTTATATAAACTTGAACAATGCAGATTTAATTTAAAATAAGTACTGCGTTTGTGGATAAGAAAGATATATGACAATTTCCTCACCCGCTTTATTCTTCATTACTATCCTTACTATCCTAAATGTTCAGTTGCCCAGGCCCAACAGCCTTGGACCCTCCAGGGAGGCTTATTCTAAGCCACTGAACCTTTAAAAATACCTACTTACATGTTACTTGGCTGTGCTATTGACTTAGGCATTGCTGGTTTCCTAACAGTAAATCCTCTGAACCTCTTGGTTTGGGCATTGGCTGTTTCCCTCTAAAAACCTGACCTGAAGGACTCCTTTCTTGTTAGGAAAAACACTGCCTAAACCTTATAAGAGTTGCTACTAGTATTGCTTACTTGTGATTGTTGCTTTTTATATTTATATAAACTTGAACAATGCAGATTTAATTTAAAATAAGTACTGCGTTTGTGGATAAGAAAGATATATGACAATTTCCTCACCCGCTTTATTCTTCATTACTATCCTTACTATCCTAAATGTACGTTTGATTTGGCTAGTTGATAGAATATTCCTTTGGTTTAGTTTGAGGAATTTCTACTACTGTACACTTACTTCATTTTTAGGGTCTACTATTCATTGTGAATTATCTCCTGCTCAATTGGAGGGCCATCTGCATTTTGGTACTGATATCTATACAGGTGAAACAGTGCACTATTAATTAGGAATCTTTGTTATTCTTATGTAAATGTCACATGATACCTATATAGAATTTTACATCTCTCGTGCCATGTAGTTGGATTGTAAATGGTGTTTTAGATTGATTAATTTATTTTATTCTATTGTTTTTTTTATAACACGCTTAATACCTCTGTTGGGTTTCTAAATGCGGATATGGGATTCAAACCTCTGTTACTCTGCGTGGTCTTGCTTCAAAGACCAGCACGTTGCCCTTGTTGAGTCAGCTGAATTCAGACACATCAATCATACTTATATTTAACTATTGGTAAGGCTCTTTGAATAACTTGTGATGGGTGTTTTGTGCACTAGTGGTGTTATGGGATAGAGGGTCTTGATCTTGAATTAATTGAAGAACACATTGAAGGTGATCATCTCATTCTTTGGTCTTAATTATAGTATCCTATGTTTGGTGGTGTATTTAGTTTTTTTTATCACCATTATCATTATCATCTTTTTGGGGAAGGGTCCTAATGTTACAGATGTCACCTTTGTGAGCTCTGTGAGGTACATTTTGGATCGATCCATTCTTTTCTTTATGGGTGCATCCCACACCACTTGTGTTGTGAATCCACTACTTGATCAGATGTGCTATTGTTTTAACTTACCGTTAGCTAATCTAAAGTTATTTATTTTCCTTTTCCTTACATGTTTGTCTTGTGTGTATAATTGTTTGGTGTGTATATTTTCTACCAAAATGCAAATTGTCATGTTGGGGGCTTTGACAACCCCTTTTTTCAAATACGATCTCATGACTTGTAACATGTCAACAACTTCTTCCTATTGGTGTCATTTTCTTTTGGCTTATTTTCTGTTTTTTAAAATTGTTTTCATGGACTAAAACAGACCTGATGAAGACCATAGTTGGTCGAAACACGTGTTGGCTGTTTTTTTTTTCTCCAACAAATTAAAAAGAAGAAATGATCTGTACTTATTGAGTTGATTGTGACTTCTTGAAAAATATCTGTTCATAATTCAATTGTAGTAACCTTTGATGTCTTACATTGAACTGTGCGCATTGAGGTCTAAACTCCTGTTCTTCCGGTTTATCGACTGACGACTGGGGCGTGGCGCCACATCCCATTTAGACACTCTGCAGCACTCCGAAGACTCCATATGTGGCCATCTCATGAGGTCAAGAGGGCTAGAGCCCTTCTCCCTCTGTTGCTGGAGCAACCTACCCAAGCTGCCTGCTCACCGCCACAATGCCAACTGTTCCAGTATTTACAACAGAATCCTCAGATTCCACTTGCTGAGGCCCCTCTGCATGTGATTGCAGCCTGATCTGCTGCTTTTGTTTGAATCTGCATCTTCTGGCCACCTACACCGTGTTTATTCTTCATTTTTGACTGCATCAATGCCTGACCACAAAATGGCTGGCGCAACGCAGCCCCAGAACGAGGCTGTTACCGGTTCCGGGCGCCTCTTATCACCAATCCCCGCCACCGGCAGGTGGAAGCCGGCCCACGGAACAAGGCCAAGGAAAAAGGCTGTTTGCCACGAAAGACTCCATTTGTGGCCATCTCGTGAGGTTGATAGGGCTGGAACCCTTCTCCCTCTGTTGCCAGAGCAACCTACCCAAGCTGCCTGCTCAATGCCACAACGCCACCTGTTCCACGATTGCTCAGTATTATAGTGGAAGCAACCATATAGCCAGTGAAACCATGAGTGAGGCTTTTATGAAGATCATACCCTGAGAAGGAAATCACTCTGAAGAGCTGACAATTTTCAAAGGTTTAGGGATTGGCAATTCTGAGAGGTTAGGCAATACAAGATTAAATGAGATGCCTGAAAGAAGTGGAAGCGACACGGTCATGAACTTGTGAGTCCTTTATTTTACGGAGCTCCCCGGAGCCCCGAACAGCTGCTCAGCTCCGATTCGTTTTTTAACCTTCCAACCGTCTCCCGTGGTCACGCGGCTCTGGCTCCGAACACTGACAGAGAGCGCGCGTGACCACCGCGAGCCGAGACTAATACAGGCAATTCCCTACACATCTTCCCCCTTATAATAGAACACAAAAATGTTAACCACAACAAAGAAGGAACAGTCAGCAAAATAACTAATGTAACTGATCAACCTAAAGACATAGATAATACGATCACTTCAGATAAGAATAAAATGTTACTAAACTTACATTTACATTATACCTTACATGGAATGAGATCAAGGTATTTCAAGTTTCATAATCCCTCATCCACACAGGCTTTGATCTAGTCCTATGCGAACATTCTTCATTAGCTCTCGCATCAGTATCAATTTTCCTTTCGACATTTTTTCCGTCTACCGCACCTTCTTTCATCTCCTTTCCTAATGTACTGTAACCAACCTTCCCACTCCTTCCCTCCCTTTCTCATCTGACTTACTGACATTCACATCACCTACTCTTGCCAACCTTCCTTTTGACCAAACTTTACCTCCCTCCAAAATAACCACATTACTTCTTACCGCACATATCTTCTTCGGTCCCAGGAACTTACTTTCCACACATTTATTTACCAGCCTGGGATTCTTAACATACACCTTCTCCCCAACTTTCCATTCCTGTTCTTTCACCCTCATCCTGTCATCAAGCAATTCCTTATTTCTCTCCTGACTCAACGTAATAAGCTTCATAATGTGATCCCGATCAACATTCACCACCTTGGCCATTCCCAGCCATCCTGGACAGAGCCTTGTTCCAGGTTCCCTACCTTTCAGTGATACAAAGGGAGATACAACCGTCACGGAGTGTGGCGTGGTGACATAATTCCACGTTAGTAACCTTAATACCTCCCTTCATGGTTGTCCCGAATTCATGGCCATCTGCAGACCCCCTTTTATGTACCTATTGACTCTTTCAACAAGACCATTCGCCTTAGGATTATACAACGCAGTCCTCGTGTGTTTTATGCTATAACCTGCAAGAAATGTCTTCATTGCCTCAGATACAAATTGTACCCCATTATCAGACACAATTTCAATAGGCACCCCTTCTTTAAGGAACAGTCTCTCTAAAAAACAAATCAACTCCTTAGCCATAACCTCTTTCACTGCTTCCCATTCAAACCATTTAGAATGAAAATCCACTACAACAAATAAAAACTTCTGGCCATCTCCCAGGCCTGCTACAGGACCCATAATATCCACCGCCAATTTCCACCATGGCTGGTCTGGCACCACATTAGGTATCAAAGGGGCCTCCCTTACTACTCTGCACTTGTCACTCGTTTGACAGGTCATACAATCTTTGACAAACCTTTCAGCACATCTATCGATTCCCGGCCACCAATAATTTTGCCTCAATTTTCTTTTCATAGAAGCCTCTCCCGGATGACCCTGATGAGCCAAACTAACCAGCACCGACCTGAGAGACTGCGGAGGAACAACACACCTTCCTCTTCTTAGCCTGTCTTCACACAGATTCAACTCATCCCTTATCTCCCACCAAGTATTGAATTTACTATCCAAATCTCCTTTTGCAGGCCATCCCTTCACAGTCCAGCCCTTTATAAGACTAAGATCCTCATCAATATCTTCTTCCCGTGTCCACTCAACCTTGCTAACTGCATTCAGTATTTCTGCCGCAACCGACTCCTCCTCTGCCTCTCTGTCTTCTGCAAGGCCACCACTTATCGGCAACCTGGACAGACAGTCCGCCACCACATTTCTCTTTCCCGGTAGATAGCTCACATCAAAGTTAAAATTTTGGAGCCCCAAACCCCACCTGCTAATCCTTGGGGAACCTAACGCCCATTTTCCACTCTCAAAAAGTTGAACCATGGGCTTGTGATCCGACCTAACCACAAATCTTCTTCCCCACAAGAAATACTTGAAATGGCTCACTGCCCAGAACATAGCCAAGGTTTCCCTTTCAATAACAGAATATTTGCACTCTGCACCTCTCAACGTCCTAGACGCAAACGCAATAACTCTTTCCGTATTGTCCCTGTCATACTGCACCAATGTTGCTCCCAGCCCAAGCATGCTCGCATCGACCACCAAAACAATTTTATCCTTAGGATCAAACCTTCCTATGGATGGTGCCTCACTCACCGCTTGCTTGATACACTCAAAAGCCACATCACACTCTGCTGACCATTCAAATTTTGCACCTTTCTTGAGCAACATTCTGAGAGGAATAGACACTTTTACAAAATCCTTCACATATTTATGGTAATATTCGGCCAAACCTAGGAATGATTTCACTTGTTCCTTACTCTCTGGTACCGGTGCAACCTTTACTGCTTCCACCAAATTTCTCTTAGGCCTCACACCCTTTTCATCTATCTCATGACCAAGAAATTCTACCCTGTGCACCCCAATCTTGCACTTGCTCCTTTTCACCATTAATCCTGCCTCACTCGATCTGTCTAACACCTTTCTCAACACTGCCTCATGTTCTTCGGTGGAATTCGCATATATCAGAACATCATCTTGGAATACAATAATGTTCTTCACTCCGCACAGCACCGTCTCCATCACCCTTTGGAATACAGCTGCCGCCGAGGCGAGCCCAAACGGCATCCTGCAATATCTAAATGTACCAAACACTGCAATGATTGCCGTCAAATGTTGACAATCCTCCTTCAGTGGAACCTGATGATATGCTTGAGAAAGATCAATGACTGAAAATATTTTAGCATTGTTTAAGACGGATAACTTATCACCAATTATCGGCAGGGCATGTCTATCAATCAAGATATTTCTGTTCAAGTCTCGCAAGTCTACACACAGTCTGATATCTCCATTTGCCTTAGCTGCTATTACCACCGGTGACAGCGATCTCAGAGCTTTCACTTTTCTCAATTATTCCTCTTTGCAGTAGTGATTCCACTTCTACTTTTAACTTTTCATTCAGTTCATGAGGCACTGGCCTCACCTTGTGCACTTTTGGAGTGGCTCCTGCCTTCAGCTGAATCTGATGTTCAAATCCCTTCAGCACTCCTAGTCCATCTTGGAACACTTTAGGGTACTCCTTCTCCCACCTATCCTTCAGCTCAGCCACATCTATAGGTCTTTCCGCATTCGCTTGGATTCTGATACCCAACTTCCACTGTTCACCCCATCCCAGGAGTGTCGAACCTTCTTCCTTTATAGTCATTCGAAGCCTGGAACATGCCCAAAATTTCAATCCTCACATTCCCATACGCATAAGGTTCGATCTTGTGTTCCTTCAGTTGCTTCACATCTCCCTGCATGCGACCTAAAAATGTTACTTTCGACATCAAAGTCCACGGCGAACAACTGTCCACCTTCATTGTTATTGCCTTCCCGTTGACTATGAACACATCTAAAGGTGCACCACCTTTATTAGATACCTCCGACACTTCAGTATATGCTTTGTCTGGCTGCTGATCCCCACTGTACAATCTTCTTCTTGCTCGGGCACCCTACCTCCTTCTTCAATGTTCTGCACCACTCCTGACTCACAGCAAACTTTCGCAAAATGACCCTTTTTCTTGCATTTCAGACAAGATATGTTTCTGGCTGGACAAAACATGCTAGTTGAAATGTGGCGGTTACTTCCACACTTGTGGCATCTTATCTCCTTGTTGGGAACTCCTTTACGAAATCCCCTCACCACAGCCACTTCTCCCTCCGACTTTTCTCCCTTCATATTAGTCATATATTTCTGGGTCTGTTCCATGCTTCTTGCCGTGTCAATAGCTACTTCCAGTGATGCGTCTTTGGACAATAGTCTCTCTTGTATCTTTACATTATTAGTACATCGCACCAACTGATCCCTTATGAGAGAGTCTGTGAGCAGTCCAAATTCACACGTGTGACTAAGGGACCTCAACGCTGCCACAAAGTTCTCCACTGGCTCCTGTGGACCTTGTGTCCTTTGGAAGAACATATGCCTCTCAAAAGTTATGTTCTTCTTGGCTTCAAAGTGTATCTCCAACTTTCTTTCCGCCATGGAATGTTGATCCACCTCTCCTTGGCCCAGCTGTGGAGGATCAGGCAACCCATCATACACACTTCTGCCTTCAGTTCCCAAATTGTGAAGTAAAATTGCTTCCTTTCTAGCTGATGCAAACTTATCCCCACCAATGGCAATCAGGTACGTGTCAAACAGCCTCTTCCACCTGTCCCACCTTATTGGTGGAGCGCCGGGTTCAGCCAGAAACGGTGGTGGGGGCGACATACTAGCTGCAGCCATCTTTATGTGTGTCTTGGTGCTCTAATTTCACTAAATGTCACAAAGTTCACACCTGGATAATCTTATGTCTCTTATCGTATTCACGTCTTTACGTCCACTAGTCTTCCAGTGCTTAAACTGCACTGTGGCAATTTTTTTTATCTGATGCCAGTTTAATAACCATATACTTGTTTCCCAACAAAATCTTTTGTGCTGCCGCCTCTTTGTCTTGCCACAGTCTCAATGTCTCCCTGGAGACGCTCCCACACTGTAATGGCCAAGTATTGGCCTTGTCCTCCTTTTCTGAGGAGCCTCCCCCTCCGGTTGTGCCCAACCTCCCTTCTCCCTGCTCCTCACCTCCCTATCCAATGAGCCAGGGTGGGCGGCACCAACCAGGAAGAGCTGTTTTCTTCGTACAGCCACTCGGAGTAGCAGAGGTGGGAAGACTTTTCCCCTTCAGCACCACGCTTTCCGGCGCCACCGAGACAACCTCTGCAGCCCCCCTGTTCCACACGGCTCCTCACACGGTTTCAGAGGCCCAACCTCCACGCCTCTGACGGCGGCGCACCTTCCTTCGTGGCCGTATGGGAGACGTCACCAGGCTCCGCGGCGAGCTCCGTGTGTGCTTCCTCGTCGCCACTTGAAAGAAGTGGAAGCGACACGGACATGAACTCCTGAGTCCTTTATTTTACGGAGCTCCCAGGAGCCCCGAACAGCTGCTCAGCTCCGATTAGTTTTTCGCCTTCCAACCGTCTCCCGTGGTCACGCGGCTCTCGCTCCGAACACTGACAGATAGCGCGCGTGACCACCGCGAGCCGAGAGTAATACAGGCAATTCCCTCCAATGCCCAGGATCACACATTGCTTAAGAGGTGAAGCTGGGATTTGTGCCAACTCTGCAATTTCTGCATTTGAACACTTACTTTTCCAGCTCTTACCACTGACTTGTAAAGTACACAAATCACATTTCCAGACCTGACAATATTTAAAACCAAGATATTACAGAAGGGTGTTACGCAAAATGGGAATGATTTACCGATCGATGTGATTTAACAGATTTAATCTAGGTATGTCTTTTGTACTTTTTAAGCTTTGAAATACTTCCAAAACAATTGGCTTGTGAAATTGTCATTCATGAACATGTAAAAAAACTTTGACTTTTATACAAAAAGCAAAATGTTTTTTGTGTCAAACGAGCAGACCTTAAAATATGCTTGCCCAAGGCCCACAACGTCTGGTCCGCTCTCTCCTGTCTACCACCCCTTCCACTCAAATTACATACAGAAGAAGAAATATGAAGTAATGAGCTAAACGATGCCACCAGCATGCAAGAAGGAAAACCTCACAGAAGACAGCACAGTAATGCAAGAAATATATGATTTGACCAGGATCACTGTATTGTCTGCTGGCAAAGCCAGGATACAAGCATGAACACTTTGGTTCCACAGTCTTGTATTCACCTCTTGGACTAATAGTTTATGCTCATCTTTGGAGGGGATTGCCTAGCTTTTAGAACGCCCCATCTGAACAAACCAATTTCTAGACCTTCACCATATGAATGGCATGTTAGTTTTTATATCAACCACTATCTGGTGCAGGAACATTGCTTATAATAGCAATTCTTATGCTGCAAAACCAAGTACATATGCAGGTAGGTTTATAAACTTCAGACATCGGAAAGCTTCAGCCAGCCTTGCTGGAGTGCTCTTCTAATCTTTCATATGAACGCATATCTCTGCAATGAGTGCGTAACACACTGTGCTAACTTCTGAACCCTTGTGGCACTCAATGTATCAGTATGGATTTCAACTTTGGCTATTGCACATAATCAACACAATTCCCACAATAATGAAAGAATGCCACAGAAGCTGTGCCATATGGAACACACAAACTATGTATTCCACAGTGAACACAGAACGCATTACATGATTAATTGATCAAGGCAGAATGTACTTGTTAAAACAGGCAGGCAATAGGTTTAGCACTTCAGCAGCATGCCATAAAATCTCCTGGCGTGTGCTATTTAAGTCTGGTAAATGATGGAATCTTACTTTAGATCAGGCAGCCTTGTGGGGGCCCCCTCCATGGTGGGCGCCGAGGGCAAGTGCCCCTTTTGCCCTCCCATAAAGTCTCTGCCGACCTCCACCTTCGAAAATGATATTTCACACTTATTATCTACAAGCACCAAAACTAAATCACAGGTTATTTATCTTGGGAGACTTTAACTTAGGTTTCAAAGACACTAAAGACCCCAAAGCTCGTGCCCTCAAGGACACAATCACCGAACTAGGATTTACACACCGCATAAATAAACCTACTCATAATAAAGGCAGAACCCTAGATTGGTTAGCTTAAATTGCAACATCGATATCCTATCCAACACTCCATGTGCCTGGACTGACCACCACCTAATCCTATTCAGTATAAAAGAATCCTCGCCTCCCAAACTACAAAATCAAGCACCAGCCATGATGACCAGAAATAAGCGTAATTTAACCACTGAGAAAATAATTCCACTACATCAACCTATCATCAACCCAACCATGACTCTCTCAGATCCTACGGCCGTAGTTGACCTGTACAATCATACTATCCTCAAGGCCATCAATACACTGGCTCCACTTAAACTACGCAAATCTAAACCACGCGCACACCTCAACACCTGGTACACCCCACACCTCAAGTCGCTCAGGAAATTGAAAAGAATTTATGAGGCACTGTGAAAAAGTACCACATCGTCAGCCAATAAGGACAATTTCACTGCAGCTTCCATCAACTACAAGGAAGCCATTGTCCAAGCAAAAAAAGATAACTATGACAGTGTAACCACGGCTAAGTCCAGTACTAAGGAACTCTTTAACATTCTGAAAGAGTTAGAATCACCTGCCACACTTTCTGATACCTGCACCAAAGATATACTGTGGTGCACTAACATCCAGGATGCACTCCAAGACAAAATTACTATGCTCCAAAACAAAATAGAAACACCTTCTCCCACTAGGAACCTACAGCCTCAATTTAACTTCACACCCCTCTCTATCAAAGAGGTTGAGACCATCATCATGAAACTTAAACCATCAAACTGTCAGGGAGACACATGTCCTGCTCCTCTTATAAGGAGTCCGTGAAGGAACTGGCCCCTTTCATCACCTCTTTCATTAATGCTTCATTCAAATCCAGCAAAGTACCTAATATTTGAAAGACGCTTGGGTACTCCCGCTTCTAAATAAAACGTCCTTAGACTCTAACAATCCATCAAACTATAGACCCATTACGAAGTTACCTTTTCTGTTGAAAATCTTGGACCGAGCGACCTATCTGCAGAAACAGCAATATCTTGAATCTAATAACCTGCTAGGCCTTGGACAATCAGGATTCAGACCCAAACATGGGACTGAAACCGCGTTGATCAGCCTCAAGACTCAAATCCAGATCTTGAAAGACAAAGAAAAACTGGCCCTGCCTCTACTACTCGATTTATCAGCGGCATTTGATCTGGTGAACCATAAAATTCTATGTAAACACCTTACATCTGCTGTGCATTTCTCAGACCAAGTGAACGCCTGGATCCGGTCCTTCCTCAACAACCAATCCATGAGGTTCTTTGCGCCCTCAGCCTCTGCGGTACCTACTCCAGTTACCTGTGTGTCTCCTACTCTCTATAATGTGTTCAGCAAGCCACTTTATGATGATCTTGACTATCTGGGTGTCACTTACACTAATTATTCGGATGACACCCAGATACTCAACCCTATCACTGGTGATTACACTATAGACAGCAAAACTCTCAATGACATTTACCTCATTAAACAAGCCTTGATGGCGAAGCATGGGCTCTGTCTTAACAACGATAAAACAGAGCTGCTCCTCCTAGTATCACCAGCCAACTTGAACAAACTGGATGTGCTATTCACCTCCTTTAATATTGACAGTAATATAATTAAAGTCTCCAATGTTGGGAAAACTTTAGGAATCTACATAGGTTCTGCATTAACCTTAATAAAACAAACTAATGCCATGGCTTCATCCTCCGCTTACACATGTAAGCTCATCACTGCTTGCCAACCCCTCTTGACAATGCCTAACTGCATCACATTAGCAAGAGCCCTCGTCCTTTTGAAGCTTGACTATTGTAATGCTCTCTATCTAGGCCCCTCACAACAGAACCTTAATAAAATGCAAGTTATGCAAAACAATGCCATTAGAGCATCCTTGAATATCTCAAGGAAACAACACATTTCGGAAACTAGACACACACTGAACTGGCTTAACATTTAGCAAAGAATTGCACTGAAAACACTGTGCCTTACCCATAAGTGCTTATCCAACCAGGCTCTCAATTACTTGTCCAATAGTATCGCCCGCCACACTACAAACCTTCCTACCAGAACAGCCCAGACACACAGCGTCAATATCCCACGCTTCAAGCAACAAAGAGCAGGTGGGGTCAGCTTCCGTCCTCGCTGCAAAGACATGGAACATTCTCCCTATTTCACTAAGAGAGGAACCCTCTTACCTATTCAGGAAAAAGGTCAAGGTATGGCTCCATGAGCAAGACCTAATTTTGATCGTATACCCACGACCTTCCATGTATACATGCATGTAAATTCCTATGTCTGATGTATATATGTAACTCTTATGTATCATACTGCTATATTCCATGTTTTGCACTTGATTGGAACTTGTAAGCATAGCGAACAGGTGCCCTACAGGCTTGGCACGCTCTACAAATAAATAAACGAAACTAAACTTTGCTTACATTGGTCTCAGACAGAACAACTCGAACTTCGGCAAAGTACCTTATGCTTGTCGGCAAATCCTATAAAATCTTAATTCTTTTTGCTGGTTAGGGCTAGATCACGCTGTATCAGTGCGATGAGGAATGCAGGTTAGGTTTTGTCACACCCTCATCCCCCACACTTGCATACAACCCCCACACAGAATCACAACCTCTTAGTTATATAAAAGCGCCCATGTAATCGTACACCTACACACCAACTATGTTTGCATGTGCACTTCATACATTATATCCTGTCCGCACTAAAATACTTTGCATCAGTCAAAGGTATAGATTGTATAGGGCAACCAACACCTAGTTCGTTGAATAATTAGATTAGCAGTTAAGCAAGCGACTTTAATAGATAAATGCTTGTCCAACAGAAGTCTTCTTTTCAGACACAAAAGCGCCGCATAAACACATGAATTCTTTCCAAGGTCTGCAGTGTGATGTCTTGCTGTGTAGCTTTATTCGTGTTTTGTCACTTTTTAACACTGCGTCGGTTAGTAAATGCCTGCCGAGTTCTGCATACGTGCATTTTGAAGTTGATAAAACAATACATTATCTTTCGACTTTTCTCTGATAGTGGTGTGTGTGGCGTGTATGTGTTCGTGTGGCGTGCATCGTAACAAAAGACACGAAGGTGGGGGTTAAAGTTGGCAACACGGCTCTGGCAGCTCACGCTTTACGTTTGTCCTGTCACATTCGGAAAACTCTCTTGTGCAAGGGAACCACCACCACGCCAATCATATTTAACTTAAACCTTGTCCAAATATGAAAGCAACTTGGAGAAAGCTCCACAACTGCGCTATTTAGACTTGACGGGATTCCCGCCCAAAGTTACGTCTGCATTTTTATTTTTGTTTTAATTTTCCGGCCTTAGAAGTCATGTTTCTGTTAGGGCACTGCCTCTTTCCGTCCAAACGATACTTTTATTTTTGTTCATGGATTAAATATTCCTCTTACTTGCTTCTTTGTTGCCAGGGATACCGGGTATCTACCATCCCAAACTCAAGTCTTTTTATGAGAAGGCCCTATTAACTTTCCCCCAAAATAAGGCCCCTACACCAGGGACGTCATTGCACGAAAATGCCTGGGGTAGCGGAAGTGTCATCACACGAACCTTAACTTCTGATGACATCATAGGAAGTGATGTCATTTGACCCCACCCCAAAGTAACATCACTGGAAGCGATGGAACACGACCTTTCACCCCTCGACAAAACAGGAAGTGGCATCACAGCATTGTTTCTAAGTACACTGCAAATAATATGGTTACATATCACTAAAGTGATATACATTTCATGCAAGAATGGCTCACCATATGTATTGTTAGTGCGTATAGGCCCATAATACCAAATCACTGTGCATGCAAGCAGATGTCCAAGGCCAAACGATAATGATGTGTTATTATATAGCACTTGCGCTTAAGCACTGCACTGAATCTGCAACTGGGCCACTCGCCGTTCTCGGTCCTTGGCCCTGCCACTCTCCCCTGCACTGCCTCCCTGGCACTCCCTGCACTACGGGACTGTGTCTGTATCCCACAGCCCCCCCATCCAGCACTTATCTGCACTTAACTCGCACTGCCACTAGTTGGCCCTTGTTTTTTTTCTCCCTGTATGCTATTAACCCTGTAATGCACTTTCCCCTCTCACCCCCACCCCCCTGCGATCTGAATGACACCTGGCCTAGTAGGATCGTTGTCTGTCTCCCCTTGTTTCCCTCCCTTGCCTCGTCGCGCCTTGAAACACTTGTGTATAGGCGCGTCACAAATGTCATGTCATATATCATATCATATCATACCTCAGAGTACAATTTGAAAAAACTACAGGTGCTGCAGAATAATGCCCCCAGAGCGGCTCTGAGTATCCTGATGCCCTCACTCATCTTCAGCTTCAGTCAAGATGACCATTTGCTCCGTGTACGAGACAGAATTACACTTAGATCTCTCGTCATCGTCCACAAAGGCCTCTCTAATGGCGCCTCCAAATACTTGGCAGACAAGTTCAACACACTTCAACCAGACCAACCAGCACATTGTACTCTCACTGCCTATCCATCCCCAAATTCTCCCTAAAAAAAGCAGGCGACTCCAGCTTCCCGGTCTTAGACACCAAACAATGGAACGCTATACCTCTGAACCTTAGAGCAGAACGATCCTTTTGGACCTTCAGAGCAAGAACAAAGTCCTGGCTCGCCAAAAAGAACTCTACCATTATCTGACACACTAATCAATGCACTTTTATCCTGTGTCTGCCTCTCGACCACCATGTAACCCAGTCAACTGAACTTACTCTTATCATCTTGTATGTCTATATTCTGTTGTAACCTGCTCTAAGTCTCTGGTGCCCAGTTACCCCAGGGTTCGGTGTGTGGTATAAATAAAGAAACTAGAGAGATATCAATAGTGATTATGGGGAAGAAAATGAAGAGGTCCTAAACAATGATGGATATGTCCTTTCAGAATGAGGATGCCATAGTACATCTTAGTTGCAAAGTAGCCATATTACCGCAACTTGAAGAGGTTACAATATTAGTATCCACCTGTCGAGGTAGGGGTGGGTTTGGCTCTACTAGAACCACCACTGAAATTCCTATAGAAGAACGGGATACTACTTTACCTAGAGATTAACTCCTAGTTAATGACATGTCACACCACATGGTTCGCATGTATACAGTGCAACTACAGGAATCTCTGGGACGACGTTAACCAGGTGATTCCTTAGGTATCTGGCAAACACCACCAAGACCAGAATTGTATAAACATATGGGGTTTATTAAACTAGTACAACCCAGGGATATGTCAGATGACCTCCCGTGATCATATCTCCAATGCCCCATTACAACTTATACCCATAATAGAGATGCCCTTCTCTTGCATTTCAATGGATATTGCAGGACCCCTTCACCTTTTCAGAAAAGGTAACAACTATATCCTTGTGATACTTGACGATTTCATCAGGCACCTAGAGACATTTCCCTTGTGATCCAATATCTAACAACCAATATTAAATCAAATGTTGCCCAATTTTACGAGGGTGTGGCTTACTGTGGAAATACTTATTCATCTAGCATCACCTTCATTTTTAGGGTGAAGGGAAAGAACTACTTGGTAACAAGAACTTAAGAAAATCCTTGTATAACCCGCAGACAGATGATTTAGTAGAGCTCTTTAAAAACAATCTCAAATGTCAAGGATTGAGATAGTCTGCTAACATGGGCCCTCCTTGCTGTAAGTAACACCTTAAATAGTTTGCCCAATTTGAGCTATTATATAAAGCCCTTAGACGTTTTAGATATGCTCACAAAGAGCTGTGAAATGCATGAAGAACACAGTGAGAATTTAGCTCAATTCACCCAAGCCACCCATGCTTGTATGGCCTTGATTCAGGACTTAGTTTCCACCCATCTGTCCAAAACTAAAAAAAAGCAACAGGCCACATAAAGTTAACATTCTCACCTATTATAATTTAAGATGGGAGATCAAGACCTACTGTCATTAACCACATGAGATAATAACTGACTGTTCCTGCACTATCGCCATAGGCAACCAAGCTACACCTCACTGAGGAGGCACAACAAGGCCGAAACATGTCTGGGGCTGCTTGTGTTTCTGTGCAGAGGGGACCTGGCCTAGCAGTTTGGGCTGGACTGCTACCATTGGTGGCAGTACCGTACTGATTTGCATATGTCTGGACCCCTTTTGCAATGGCGCAGGCGGGCTAAAAACGGTGGTGTGGAAGGTTGCCCAGAGCAACGCCAGTGGTACAAATTCATTCAAAACCTTCCACCCATCACTTTTGTGGTCACAGTTTGTCTCACTATGTGAGAGAGGGTATGCCCAGACGTGGGTCCCTTGCTCGCTGCGCCATAGGGAACTAAGCTGCACCTCACTGAGGCGGCCCAACAAGGCCGAAACATTTCTGGGGTTGCTTATGTTTCCGTGGCAGAGGGGACCTGGCCTAGCAGTTCGGGCTGGGCTGCTACCATTGGTGGCAGTACCAGACTGATTTGCATATGGCTGGACCCCTTTTGCAATGGCGCAGATGGGCTAAAAAACAGTGGTGTGGAAGGTTGCCCAGAGCAATGCCAGTGGTACAGATTCATTCAAAACCTTCCACCCATCACTTTTGTGGTCACCTACACTATCTAGGGACATGCTAATGTGTATGAATAATGGTTTTAAGTGTCTTCCTGACCTCTTAGCTCCACAAAATAAACAATATCTGCAAGATCTTCTGGTTCCCCAATTATATTTCCATCGGTCTCTTGCATACCTGTTCCCCTAACAGAGCGTATCCTGGAATTATAATAAAGACAAGGAAATCCTAGACAGGAGAGATATGTGGAGGTGATACATCCTCACTGCTACCCCGAAACTAGGGAGAGAAAATCTGCACATTCAGAAGTGTGGGCTTGACAGGAAGATGGCAGAAGAGCGAACTGTGGTACAGATGCACCCTGAATGCCAGCCCCCCTAATACAAAGGGGACTTTGAAAGATTCCCAAGGAGAACACTAAGAAGGGTGGTCAAAGCCTAAAAGCAGCTGGAGAAAGCCAGATTATGTAATACTAGCTGGTTAGGTATGTGATATCAGGTTATATTACATGATTTTGCATCATTGTCTAATGTTCATGCGGTTTGAAGCAGGAAGTTAGCACCTGAATAAATACAAGAGCGGCCCTCAGTTTAACAAAATAGTCATAACAACCGAGGTAGACCTGTGTCTATTTCTACTTAAAATTTGTGTTCAGCCCTGCACTAATAGGACAAGGTAACTGCAGGACAGGTTGAGAATGCTATACCAGGCTGAATTATATAGAATTATTGACCTGTGACATATTTGAAATATCTTCTTGAACATTTTTACCACCACAAGAACTCTTCCTTCATCTATCCACTCCCCTAAGAAGAGGCTTTGTGACTTTTAGCCCCATACATCATATAGATTGGACTTATAAAGTTATGGCATGATTCTTGTGAACTGATTTCATTCTAATGCATCACTGCCTACCTTCTTTTAGTTGAATAAGTTACTGTATGTGTTCCCACAAGCCTAAAGGTGACTGTATATATGTTTGATAATTGCGTCTTGTGCAATAGTACTACCTGCTTGATTCATTTTTCTATTGTGCTTTTGGGCCTATAAATCTAGTATTTGTTTGTACTTCCGTGTCCACATTGAATTATTGTGTACTTCACTGTGTGGCTCATTGTGGACCCCTGATCCCACTCACGTTCTCCTGCGACTAGGCCTTGAACACTCTCCATATTTACTTTGATTGTGTTTGGCTAACCACTCAAGAGTTCCCCTGTTCAGTAAAACTAGGGTGGCCCCCTGAAATCAGTCCACCAGGCCAGATTCTAGATATCCATCTTTACAGCTTTAGGGAGGAGAGGTTTTCGAGCAGGAGCTTTGATCCAGTTTTCCCCACCAGATCTGGGGAAAAGAGTGCAGCTATGGTTTGCTTCTAGTCTTCTTTGTAGAGGCAGAACTTTGCTGCCTGATTCTTGAGGGCTTCAAGGGGTTTCTTTCTGAATGAACCCACACTATCCCAGATTGGCTTCTGCGTATGCAGTCGGAATTTGTTTCAGGTTGACTACAGCTCAGTCCTTTGAAACTGGCATCTAGTGGCCCAAGATGGTCACTTCCTCTCACACACGGACAGGGGATGGTCTTGTGAACACACAATTTGAGACAAACAGACCATCTCCATTTTTGGCGAAATGGAGGAAGGGGCCAAAAAGGTCACAGCAAGGTGAAATGGATTCTACCATGTGGAAACATTTTACAGGGGCGAAAAGGCCACTACCAGCGCAGCAACATGACTCGGACGCAGGGTTTAATTTGCCAGGCTCTGCAAGTTATTTAGCTCCTGGTTGGTATGATTAAACGCCTGCTAATGCCACTATGGGCCTCATCACGAGTTTAGCAGTAACCCTTAAATGCAGCGGTAGCGCTATTACCGTCGCATTTAAGGGTCCGCCAAATTACAGGTTTGGCAGATTTCCCCCTAGCTCTGAGCTGGGGGGAAATCTGCCGAAATTTCGCGCTATTACCTCCGGCAGGAAATCCGCCGGCGGTAAGAGCGCAAAAATTCCCCATTGAGCCCAATGGGGAATGGGGAATTCCCAAATGGGCTCAGTGGGGAATGGGCAATACCTGTTCCGCCAAACCCATGACCCCACGCTATTAGCGCCAGGGCGGTTGGCGGTAGGGCTATTAACGCCGGCACTAATAGCACCGGCGTTACCGCCCAACTCGTGATGAGGCCCTATGAATTGTTTCCTGGCGCTGCAGTCGGCAACTACAGTTTATCAAGAGTGTAGCACAATTGCATGTTTCTGCCAAAAAATGGCAGCAGAGCAGGCACAAATGCATAGTGTTGATGGGAGAGTGTTGAGTGTCCAAATTAACTTTTTTTTGTTATTAAGACGTAGCATTAAACCTAACAAAACGGCAAATTAACAAACTAGGCAGATTTGTGGCACAGTCTAACCATTGACATGCAAAGCCGACTTAAAAGGACTGTCATATTACCAGGGAAAGTCATGTGTTGGATAGCAAGGGTCGCCCTGAGGTCTTTTTCGATACCTCCCTTGCTATCCCTACATTTTCTTTTTAAATAACTTTTTTTTAAAAAATATTTGTTTTCAAAAACTGAACCTCTTGGGCTGTGGCCAGTGCCATGTAGCTCTTTGTTTCTGGAGTGGCTGGGTTTCTTGTTCAGGCCTCTTAAATAACATGGAGTTCCACATTTGTAACACTTTGAGCAGTGACCCTAAATAAGGAACAATGGGAATAACAAATCATTTGTCTTTCTGTAATTCTATAGAATAATTAGTCTGCTCTTAAACACCTCAAATTCACAATGCAGACAACAACTTCCAAAAAACATTTAGAATAGAATAAGCATCCATTTCGGACTATTTATTTTGCTTTTCACAAGTCACACTTATAGCATGTTTTTTTCTGCCATTGTCTTCATTGCGATCATCACAAGACATCCCATCTCGGTGCCCTCGGTCTTGTGTACAGTGTAGAAATGTTTGACCAAAGAACATAAAGTAACCCTTGATTTCATTGTGCCACAATTAATACTTTGTTGTAATGTGTCAATGTTTCCGAGCTGCATGGCGTACTATTCAGGATGTTTGGTTGCATGTATGAGGTAACGAGTGCCCAGAGTAGGGGATGCCGTGTGAGAGCGCTGCTTTCCCTGTAATAGTCAACATTATTTAATACACAGTTATGAACCCTCCTAATGGTATTTATTTTGCCAACCTCTGAAGCCTAAATAGTAGATCCACGTAGGCTTATGCAGGCAACATTGCACAAGACCTGCAGATGAACTGGCCTGCTGTTAAATCTCAGATACCAGTTTAATGGTATCAACTACAGAATGCAATTTGCTTTCTGACTTTGAGAACATTTAGACATGTAATTGCTCATTTTACTGTAAGCCGGTAGGACAGCTATAGCCAGTAAGATAGCTCCGTGGGTTGAGAGCTCACTTCTGCAATGTGTGTGTGATCTGCAGGCTGCAGGTTCGAATTCTGGTAAGGCCAACTCAGCCTTAATTCCTTCTGAGGTTGATAAATGAATAACAACACAGGCTGAGTGATATTGCATGTATATTTGTTCTATATAAAGCTCTTAAGTATAAGTGCTGTATAAATAACACATCATTATCATTTGGCCATGGACATCTGCTTGCATTCACAGTAATTTTGTAATATGGGCCTATACACACTGATATTAACGATACGTATGGTTATCCATTTTTGCATGAAACGTATATCACATTAAAATTATATTGTAACCATATTTTTCGTAGTGTACTTAGAAACAATGCTCTGTGATGCCACTTCTTTTTTTGTTAAGCGGTGGAAGGTTGTGTTCTATGCTTCCTGTGATGTCACTTTGGAGTGGGGTCAAATGACACCACTTCCTGTGATGTCACCAGAGGTATGACACAAAGAGGAATGTTAATCAAGCTACACGCATTGGCTAACTGCAGCAAATCCATTCCACTCCGGAGTTTGAACGTACCTTGAAATGGAAGTGAGCAAGGTAGATTTAGTTTCAATATAGGCAAAGGCAGATCATACAAAGTGAACACCTGGGGGATCTTGTTTTCTTCCACTGCATCTCCTATCTGTCCACACAGGCATGCATTCAGATGAGCCCCAAGTGTACCTCATTATAGATATCTATACATAAAATCAGTATCTTAAGTTTTCAATTAAACACTGCTCTATTGCACACCAAAATAGCACTCCGACCACTCTTCATAATGGGATAGTTGAACATCATGTCCATCAACGAAATAAAACATGCAGGTATCGTTTCCATCTCATGGATTGTTTGCATTGGTAATGGTGTCCCATGTGCTTTTGTAAATGGGGATTAGGCAGCTAAACATTTACCTTTCCAAAAGCTTCATGAAGTTGAATGAACAAACGTCCTGGCACAGTTTGTGTGATCTGACTAGCACATAAGTGTGCCAGGAGGGGGGTGGCAGTGTGCTTTTCCCTGCATACATTAATAGATGTCTGTAAATGTGCCAAGAAACGATTTGATAAGGGGGTAAAGACACTTACCCCATTTGCCCACATACCCCACACCCCCACGCCCTGCTCTGGCCACCCCAACCCCTCCCCTGCTTCCACCATTCTCGCCACCCCCCTTCTCCTACAATAACACACCTGCAATATTTGCAAGTGCAGAACTTCCAGCTCACCATTCATCTCCAACAACACACAAGCCGACCCCCACTGTTTACAGAAACACCCTGGAAATTGAACCTGCTCTCTTGCATTCTCATCAACTCCTGGTCGTTCTCTAAAAACAAATGTAATATCTTTGACATGATCTCAGATGAAAACCAAGACATCTTCTTCATCACAGAGAACTTGTTTGCAGACTATGAACCCATTGCACAAAACACTTCTTCCCCTCCCTGGATACAACCAGTTGTTCGGAACAGACCTAGAAGTAGAGGGGGGCTAGCCATCCTACACAAACATGAGATACTTGTCCTGCACAAGGACTCCTTCATCTGCAGCACAGATTATGAATCCCGCTTGTAAAATTCCAACTCTCCCCTGCTACCTCCCACAGCTTTCTACTCACATACAGACCCCCTTACTACAATTGGAACTTTGCAGACTCTCTCAGTGAAACACTATCAACAACCTTCAACCACCATCCTGTACTCACCATACTAGGAGATTTCAATATCTGGTTTGATTCCCGTTCAAACAATATGACCTGCACCCTCACAGATAACCTAAAAGCGCTCAACCTGACACAATTAATTTCACTGCCCACTCATACAGCAGGCCACACCCTTGATGAAGAATTTGGTGCCACAAACATCATATCCAATCTCCCTCCTGCCCCCTAATTTAGACAGATCACTCCGCAATCTTCTTCTCCTTGCCAACCTCTCTTCCCATCGCTCCCAGGTCCCAGGTCCCCGTCCTGCCATTACCAACCTCTGTACCCCTCAGCCCACTATGTAATAAAGTCACCATGACCCTGGATCTAGCCAATTCCCTCCTCAACTCACTCCTAGTACCCTCTTTCCAGAAAGGCCCTCTCTCCATCAAACTCTTTGATCACGGCCTCTCCAGCATCCTCACTGCCATCACCCCAACAGAAGGTGCCCTTCGGAGATCATGCCCCACCCCCTGATAAGGGCCTACCGGTCACAAAGTAGAAAAGCAAAAAAAAACTTCTATGGGAATAGAATCCTGAATTCTCGCAACCCAAGCAAGGAAATGCACAGAATCAACTCTGAATACAAGTCGACTAGCTGCTCACCCCCTTACCTTCCAATCCTTATGCAATGCCTTGTCTGAAAATGTTTACAGCATCGCCATTGATAGATATAGTGCCATCCTCTCTAAAATAGCAATGCTGCATCTGCCCCCTCCCTGCTCTCCACTCGTCCCCTGTCCACATTCCCTCCCAATGCGAGCCTTCTCCTCTTTCTCCCCATCTCACACAAGGAGCTTCTCATGCTCCTAGCACAAAGCCACCCTTCAGGCTCTCCTGGAGACCCATGCCTGCCACACCCTCCCACGAATAATTTGTTCACACAACATCCTGTGCTACAACTACTCTGATGACACTTAACTAATTCTAAAACTCTTGAACTCATAACTCAACTGTCGACCTGACCTTGCCTTTTACCTCCTCGACATAGAGCTCTGGATGAACACAAACCACCTCTTGCTAAACCCCCCCAAAACCGAAATCATGGTATGTGGCAACACCGAACTTCTTCCACACCCACTTCCCTGGCCATCTGCCATGAGAAATTCACTGACCCCCTCTAATTCAGTAAAAAATCTTGGATGCACCCTAGACTCCGACCTAACACTCTCGCGCCAAGTCAACAATGTCTCAAAGTCCTGCCACTACCACCTTAAAACTCTTAGACACATTTTTCCATACCTCTCCTTTCCCAACAGACTCTGCGGTCCAATCAATTGTTGTATCAAGACTGGACTGCGCTATCCCCCTCTGCCTCAGAATCCATGCATACCAACTGGCTAAACTACAAAGAGCACAAAACGGCGCAGCCAAACTGCTACTAGCGCTTGGCCCGAGAGACCACATCTTCCCAGCCCTTAAAACTCTGCACTGGCTTCCGGTTGCCTGAAGGGTGAGCTTCAAAACCCTATGCATTTCTCACCAGGCACTGCATAACACCGGACCTCAATATGTACAAGACAAACTAAAACCCTACCAGCCAGCACGTACTCTAAGATCAAGCTCAGCCGGCCTCCTAGTCATACCAAAAACAAACTCAGTCAGGTTAGGTGGATCGTCTTTCTCAGCTTTGGCCCCTACACTGTGGAACGCACTCCCACCCCACACCCGACTCACGGAAGACCTCATGTCTTTCCGCAAATTACTGAAAACTTGGCTCTTCCCCTAAAACTGACCCCGAACTCTAACTAACTCAAACTGGATAATGCTAAATCATAAATTGCAATATAGCATCATGATCCGAGCGAGAGATCGAAAACGAATAATCTCTATTGGTTGACTAAAAAGGACTAACAAATTAAAATGAATTAAAAAAAGGGTGAACGAAGGAAGTGGAGCAGGTTGAAGTCGGTGAAGTGAATGAAGCGCGTAGAGCAGATGAGTGCGTAGAGCGGATGAGTGCGTTGAGCGGATGAGTGCGCAGAGCGGATGAGTACGCAGAGCGGATGAATCGTGAAGAGCAGATGAAACGCGTAATAAGGGTGAATGAAAGAAGTGGAACTGGTGAAGTGGGTGAAGCTCAGAGCGGCGGAGTGTGCAGAGTGGATGAGTGCGCAGAGCTGATGAGTGCGCATAGCGGATAAATAGCGTAGAGCGGATGAAATGCGTAATAAGGGTGAACGAACAAAGTGGAGCTGATGAAGTCGGTGAAGTGGATGAAGCACGCAGAGCGGATGAGTGCGCAGAGCAGATGAGTCTCATAGAGCGGAGGAAATGCGTAGAGCGGAGGAAACGCGTATAGCGGAGGAAACACGTAGAGCGGATGAAATGCGAAGAGCGGATGAAATTTGTAGAGGGGATGGTTGTGCAGAGTAAACAAATGCGTAAAGCAGATGAGTGCGTAGTGTGGATGATTGCACAAAGCGGATGAACGGATGAAGCGTGAATAGCCGATGAGTGCTATGAATCGCGCAGAGCAGATGAATCGTGCAGAGTGGATGAATGCATTGAGCGGATGAATCGCGTAGAGCAGATGAATCACGTGGAGCGGATGAGTGCATAGAGTGAATGAGTGCATTGAGCGGATGAGTCTGTTGAGCAGATGAGTGCGTTGAGCGTGTTGAGCGGATGAGCGCGCATAGCGGATGAATGCGTAGAGCGAATGAGTGCATTGAGCAGATGAGTGCGCAGAGCGGATAAACGGATGAGTGCGTAGAGCGGATGAGTGCGTAGAGTGGATGAGTCCGTAGGGCAGATGAGTGCATGGGGCAGATGAGTGCGTAGAGCGGATGAGTGCGTAGAGCGGATGAGTGGGTTGAGCAGATGAACGCGTTGCACCGATGAGTGCATAGAGCGGATAAACGGATGAAGCGCATAGAGCTGATGAGTGCGTAGAGCGGATGAACGCGTAGAGTGGATGAGTGCATAGGGCAGATGAGTGCATAGGGCGGATGAGTGCATAGAGCAGATAAAACGCATAATAAGGGTGAATGAAAGAAGTGAAGCTGATGAAGTCAGCAAAGTGGATGAAGCGCATAGAGCGGATGAGTGCGTTGAGCGGATGAGTGCGCAGAGTGGATGAATCGCGTAGGGCGAATGAAACGCGTAGTGAGGGTGAACTAATGAAGTGAAGCTGATGAAGTCGGTGAAGTGGATGAAGCGCGTAGAGCGGATGAGTATGTTGAGCAGATGAGTGCGCAGAGCAGATGAGTGCACTGAGCGGATGAGTGCACAGAGCGAATGAAACGCATAGAGTGGATGAAACGCATAGAGCGGATTAGTGCGCAGAGTGGATGAGTGCGTTGAGCAGATGAGAGCACAGAGTGGATGAATGATGAAGTGCGTAGAACCAATGAGTGCGTAGAGCAGATGAGTGCGCAGAGCGGATGAATCGCATGTAGTGGATGAATCACGTATAGCAGATGAATCGCGTAAAACGGATGAATGCGTTGAGCAGATGAGTGCACAGAGCGGATGAATCGCGTAGAGCGGATGACTGCGTTCAGCGGATGAGTGTGTTCAGCGGATGAGTGCGTTCAGCGGATGAGTGGGTTGAGCAGATGATTAGGTTGAGTGGATGAGTAGGTTTAGCGGATAAATGCGCTGAGCGGATGAGTGCGCGGAGCGGATGAGTGCGCAGAGCGGAAGATTGCACAGAGCGGATGAGTGCTCAGAGCGGATGAGGGCACAGGGCGGATGAACGGATGAAGCGCGTAGAGCAGATGAGTGCGTAGAGCAGATGAGTGCGCAGAGCAGATGAGTGCTCAGAGTGGATGAGGGCACAGAACAGATGAACGGATGAAGCGCGTAGATCAGATGAGTGCATAGAGCGGATGAGTGCCTAGAGCGGATGAGTGGATTGAGCAGATGAATGGCTTGAGTGGATGAGTGGCTTGAACAGATAAGTGGCTTGAGCAGATAAGTGCGTAGAGTGGATGAGTGGGTTGAGCAGATGAACGCGTTGCACCGATGAGTGCGTAGAGCGGATAAACGGATGAAGCGCATAGAGCTGATGAGTGCGTAGAGCGGATGAACGCGTAGAGTGGATGAGTGCATAGGGCAGATGAGTGCATAGGGCGGATGAGTGCATAGAGCAGATAAAACGCATAATAAGGGTGAATGAAAGAAGTGAAGCTGATGAAGTCAGCAAAGTGGATGAAGCGCATAGAGCGGATGAGTGCGTTGAGCGGATGAGTGCGCAGAGTGGATGAATCGCGTAGGGCGAATGAAACGCGTAGTGAGGGTGAACTAATGAAGTGAAGCTGATGAAGTCGGTGAAGTGGATGAAGCGCGTAGAGCGGATGAGTATGTTGAGCAGATGAGTGCGCAGAGCAGATGAGTGCACTGAGCGGATGAGTGCACAGAGCGAATGAAACGCATAGAGTGGATGAAACGCATAGAGCGGATTAGTGCGCAGAGTGGATGAGTGCGTTGAGCAGATGAGAGCGTAGAGTGGATGAATGATGAAGTGCGTAGAACCAATGAGTGCGTAGAGCAGATGAGTGCGCAGAGCGGATGAATCGCATGTAGTGGATGAATCACGTATAGCAGATGAATCGCGTAAAACGGATGAATGCGTTGAGCAGATGAGTGCACAGAGCGGATGAATCGCATAGAGCGGATGAATCGCGTAGAGCGGATGAATCGCGTAGAGCGGATGACTGCGTTCAGCGGATGAGTGGGTTGAGCGGATGAGTGGGTTGAGCGGATGAGTGGGTTGAGCAGATGAGTAGGTTGAGTGGATGAGTAGGTTTAGCGGATAAATGCGCTGAGCGGATGAGTGCGCGGAGCGGATGAGTGCGCAGAGCGGATGAGTGCGCAGAGCGGAAGATTGCACAGAGCGGATGAGTGCTCAGAGCGGATGAGTGCTCAGAGCGGATGAGGGCACAGGGCGGATGAACGGATGAAACGCGTAGAGCAGATGAGTGCGTAGAGCAGATGAGTGCGCAGAGCAGATGAGTGGATTGAGCAGATGAATGGCTTGAGTGGATGAGTGGCTTGAACAGATAAGTGGCTTGAGCAGATAAGTGCGCAGAGCGGATGAGTGCACAGAGCAGATGAGGGCGCAGAGTGGATGAACGGATGAAGCACGTAGAGCAGATGAGTGCATAGAGCGGATGAGTGCATAGAGCGGATGAGTGCGTAGAGGAGATGAGTGGCTTGAGCGGATGAGTGGCTTGAGCGGATGAGTGCGCAGAGTAGATAAGTGCATTGAGCAGATCCATCTGAGTGGATGAGTGTGCAGTGTGGATGAGTGCACAGAGTGGATGAGTGCGCAGAGTGGATGAGTGCAAAGAGCAGATGGGTGCGCAGAGTGGATGGGTGCACAGAGCGGATGAGTGCGTAGGGCGGATGAATGCGTAGTTAGTGGTGTAGATATAGATTATGGTGCGGATTAGGGTGTGAGTGGATAACTGAGTGGAGCGGACGTATGATGTTGAGCAGATCTAGAGTGTGGAGCGGATGTAGAGCCTTATGGTGCTGAGCAGATGTAGAGTTTTGAGCGAACCTAGGGTATTGAGCAGATGTAATGTACGGTGGTGTTGAGCCGATGTGAAGCGGATGTATGGTATGGTGCGGCTATGGAGCGGTTGTAGAGTGCGGAGCGGGTGTAGAATGAGGAGCAAAGATCGGGCGTAAAATGCAGAGCAGCGAGCAGGTGTGGAGTGGGTGTAGAGTGCGTAGCAGGTGTAGAGTGCGGAGCGGGTGTTGGGTGCGGTTCAAATGGATGATGTATGTGGATGGAAGTGGGTGGTAGGAACGGAGGAAGTAGCTGGAAGAACGGATGATGTTTTTGGAGTATACTGGTAAAGTACAAGGAAGGGACGGGTGAAGTATGTGGACAAAATAGTTAAAATATATCGAATAGAACGACTGAAGTATGTGGATGAAATGGGTGAAGTGGATGGATAAAATGAAAAATATGGTTAAAAGGGAGGAAGTATGAAATTCAGAAAAGGGGAAGTATGTGAGTGGAACGGATGGACTAGCTAGAATGGATGAATCTGGGTCAAACAGATGAACTTAGTTGAACGGATGGATTGGGTAGAACGGATAGACTGGGTGGAACGGATGAACTGGGTAGAACGGATGAACTGGGTGGAACGGATGCACTGGGTGGAACGGATGAACTGGGTGGAATGGATGAACTGGGTGGAACGGATGTACTGGGTGGAACGGATGGACTGGGTGGAACGGATGAACTGGATGGAACGGATGAACTGGATGGAACGGATGACCCAGGTGGAACAGATGAACTGGGTGGAATAGGTGAACAGGGTGGAACGGACAAACTGGTTGGAATGGATGAACTGGGTGGAATGGACAAACTGGTTGGAACAGATGAACTGGGTGGAACCGATGAAGTATATAGATCGAAAAGGTGAAGTATGTGGATGGAACGCATGAAGTATGGGGATGGTACGCGTGAAGCATGTGGGTGGAATGGATGAAGCATGCGGTTGGAACAGGTGAAGCATATGGATGGAAAGCATGAAGTATGTGGATGAAATGGATGAAGTGTGTGGATGGAACGCGTAAAGTATGGGGATGAAACGGATGAAGCATGTGGTTGGAACGGGTGAAGCATGTGGATGGAAAGAGTGAAATATGTGGTTGAAACGGGTGAAATATGTGGATGAAACGGGTGAAATATGTGGATGAAACGAGTGAAATACGTGGAAGGAACGGGTGAAACATGTAGATGGAATGGGCGGAACAGATGGAAGAAATGGGTGAAATATGTGGATAGAATGAGCAAAGTAGGTGGATGGAACGGGTGAACTGATGTAGAATAGGTGAAATGAGTGGAACAGGTGGAATGGTAGATCAGATGAAGTAGGTGGATGGAACCGGTAAAGTGGGTGAAACGGGTGAAGTGGATAGAACATGTAAAAAGGGTATAATCAGTTAAGTGGACGGAACGAGTGAAGAGAACGTATGTGGATCGATGATGCATGGAGAAAGGTTAATACGAGATAGAACGAATAAAATCAGCAGTGCATAAATGGTTAGAGTGCATAAAATGGTTGAAGTCCGTGGAACAGACTGGAGCGTTTGTAACGGACTAGAATGCGTGGAAAGAAGTGGAGTGCATGGAACGGATGCGAGTACACAGAACAGTCGCAAGTGCATGGAACGGACTGGAAAGCATGGAACGGATTGAAGTGCATGAAATGGATCGGAGTGCATGGAATGGATAGGAACGCATAGAATAACGTGACTTACATGGAATGGATGGAGTGCATGGAACTATTGGAGTGGGCTCGGTCTCAAGCAGCTAACGTAAACCAGCATATATACATCTTCACGCTTACTCTCTCCTTTACACCACCACTCAAATAGAACACAGTGATACTTTGACACCATTCGGTATAGCTGTTCTCATACCATCATTTGCCTCATACTCCCGATCACCCTAACTAAACACTGCTGGTTACATACACTCCAGCCTAGGCGTTTCTCCTCAGGCCTAATGCTGCCAAACCGGTCTGGATAATAACCTGCCAGAACGAACACATACTCCTGATCTCTCAGCCTCCACACCTACAGCTAAGAAGCAGCTATCACACGATTGTCACACCAGCTGCACACATATCCGGTGCTCACACGCACCTTTGACTCTCTAAATTCTCTCTACTGACCTGAACTTCGGTTCCCGAGGGCGTTCAACCTACCAGCGCCTTGAGACCATACCAATGGTACATAAGGTGCTATACAAATGCAAAGTAACATAACATAACTTAACACTCCTCAAAAACATCCTTACATTAACCTGCGCAGGCAACATTCCACGGTCAATCCTTAACCAATCCTTAACATCGGGAATCTTCCTGGAAGGCTTCAAAACCTCGTACATCAAACCTTGTCTAAAAAAAACACGCTCGACCCACTCGTTCCTCAGAACTACTGGCCCATTTCCAACATCTGCTTCATTGCCAAACTCCTGGACTGCACAGCATACAAGCAGCTCTGCCATTTCACAGAAGCCAACAACCTTCTTGACCCAGCCCAATCAGGCTCCAGGTCCCTCTGAGGAGCCAAGTCCTCCCTGATGTCTGTTTGGGATGGCCTAAAAAGAACAGTGGATGCAGAAGGATGCGCAATGCTCATCCTTCTTGACCTCTCGGCCTCCTTTGATGCCATTGACTACACCATACTCCTAGACAGGCTACACTCCGTAGGAATCAAGGACACCACTCTCACATGAATCTCCTCCTTTATCTCAAATTGCTTGCAAATCATGCTCCTCCCCCTTTCACCTCCACCTTTTGCCCAGTGCCATAAGGGGTTCAGCAGGGAGCATCCCCATCTCCCCTACCCTTCAATATCTATCTCAGCCCCCTCGCTGCACTCATTCCCTCCCACAACCTCATCTGTTATAACTACACAGATGACACTCAGATCATCCACAAAATCCTCAAATCACCAGGTGTCACCCATCTGGATCTCTCATCATGCCTCTCTGATATTGACCACTGGATGACAACCAAGCACTCCTCAAATCTAGATAAACAGAAATCCAAGTATGCAGTAAGTTCACTCTCCTTCCCCAACCTATCCCCTGGCCTCACTCTCTAAGCCCTCCCCCTCCAACCCAACAACGTTCGGTCTATGTATGCTCTGAATACTTTGCACTTTGGGACTATGTATGCTCTGATTTCTTTGTACTTTTGGTCTATGAATGTTCTGATTTCTTTGTACTGTTGTACAGCTCACATTCCTACTCCTAAGATAAGTCTGGCTGCTCTGAAATTCTACCAACCAAGGGCAGTGTAGGCCTACATTAAATGTTGGGCCTTAAAACCAAGGGATAAGTGTTGTAGAGTCCAATCCCAATTGGACTGCAGAAAAACGTACCTAACAATAGGCAGTATAAAGAAACCACTGAAGACATTAATTCCTTTACTTATATGCACACTGCGACTCCAGTAGACCAAGTGGATGTGTCGCCGCCCCAGCCACAGTGATTGTACAGGTACCTACTCTGCCATCCAACATGTATTGACACTGACTGTGATGATGCAGCCATAGCCAAGTACTTCAGGTGCTTTTTCACAAATATAAGGGGGCGGGAGGCACAGCTCCCAGATTCATACAGATACCCATTCACCTTCCTCTTACACCACGCCCATGATGAGTGGAGATATGCCACATGGGTTAGATGATGAAGTACTTCAATCACCACTCAGTAAGATGCAAGGGGCACCTGCTCACTGTTCATATTCCTTGGACCCCTGCATTTTTTCATTATCATACTCAGCAGTTTATTGAAGAGATGTGTACTGCAATTCAGTGCTGTAGTCCTGCCTGGGGTGATATGAATCAGCTAATGAGGGCAATTATGACTCCAGATGATATATATAGGCTTACACAACATGCAAGCTTGCTTGTGGCAGATCCAGTTACTGGTGACACTCTAAACTAGGTCAGAAATAGAGTTGTAACTGCTATCCCACATGTGTGACACCAGAAAAACTGGTTTGGGTAAGATAAGAAATTGCAAGCAAAATAAGGGATATTTATAAAGCTATGGTGAGCTTGTGGGTGAAAAATCACTGGCCATGGCAAAAGGCCATGGTCAGTGGCTTGGTAGCATTTTAAATGGCTTAGGCCTATTTGTATTAAAAAGTATAGAAAGTGGGCATGGCCAAAGGCTGTGGTTACTGGCCCTGGCTGAAGGACAGAGCTAGTGGTCAGAAAGTAGTTTAAAACATACAGTGGGCATTATGGCATGGCTGAAGTCTCTGGACACTGGCCATGGCCAAAATGCCATGGCTAGTGACCTGTTATTTAAAATATACAGTGGGCATGGCCGAAGTCTGTGGCCAGTGGCCAATGCTGAAGGCCATGGCTTTTTGCTCATTAGTGTTTTCAAATAAACAGTTGGCACGAGCGAAGGCAATGGCTAGTGGGCCATTAATAATTTAAAATATACAGTGGCCATGGCCAAAGGTCATGGCCAGTGGCGCCACGGCTTAACTCAGCACATTCCTTTTGCAAAGCCCAAGAGCACATATATATTATAAGAGAAAGGATTCACAATGCCATACAAAATGCCACTATGGGGGTTATGGCATCATAGGGGAGATCAACGGGAATGCAACGAGTTATGCCAGTCCTGAGTTTCCCAATGCTTTGAATTTCACGTTTTGTTACGTTTTTGTTTACTCACCTTAACTGCACTTTAATATATATTTTAAAGGGCCTCTGGTAGTGGCCCAGTAGTTATGGGTAAGTTGCTCAACCCACAGGAACAGCACTTGTTGGGCGGCTTATAACTTCGCGCCCCTGAGCAAATCCTCACAAACCTTTGCAAAAAAAGTATATGGATTCTGCAAAGTTTGGTAAGGTTTCGTCAAGGCAGGACAAAGTTATAGGTGGGTTCCAAAATGTGTGATTTTTCCCATAGACGCAATGGAAATATCTTTTGCTGACGCCTACAGCCCAAACTGCTGGACGGATTTTCACTAAATGTGAGGCTGGAATGATGGCTTGGTCCTGAAAGCGTGATTTTGGAAATGTGAGGTTAATCCGTCCAGAAGGTTTTTTAAAACGGCCAAAAAGTAGGTAAAAAGAAATTAGTGATATCTGTGTTCGGTCCGCAGACAGGCCTCTGATTGGCACAGAGGGCTACGCGATGTCCATGGACATCTGACACACCCGCTGATCTTATGGTAAAAAGGGTGAGGTGCGTCATGTTGGGGGAAACACACACCATGTTGGATTCACAGACAGCGGCCGTTGTCCGTGAACATCGCTGTGAAAACATATTTAAAAACACAGCATTGCACTTGTCAAACTAATGAAACAATCTCTGGGGCAATGAGGGGTGATGAGGTTGGAATCGATATGGCCATAAAAAGCCAAACAAATTGGTGTTTTTCTTCTCCGATGTCCATGAAGAGTCCGGGGCAGTCTTGTGGTGTTCATGGACATCTCAGATGTTGGGGGGCATCTATGCTTATTTCTGCATTATGGGGTTGGTGAAAATCAGTTTTTGGATGGCCTATAACTTTGGTGCCACTCAATCAAACTGCATGTCATTTTAGAATGTCATTCTAGACTTGATTCAGAATGGTTTTGCAAAGAGTAGGGTGGATTTGTCAAGAAGGAACAAAGTTAGAAGGGGCATCCCAAAATATTGTAAAGGCTTATAAAAGTGGTGTCATTTGAAGAATTGGCACAAAACATTGCAAAAAGACTGTAGATCTAGATATGAATGTTAACCACGAATGAAGATGTGGTTAAAGGACCAAGGGCTGTGCGCTATGCCCACTTTAAACAAGTGAAAATGGGCCGAGCTGCATCGCCAATGTCACAAAGTGGGTGCCCCCATAAGCACCTACAGATTATAAAACAGTAGTTTAAGTGTAACAGGTGAGTCGTGCTCGTGCCCTAATATCAGTTCAAATGAATAAATAATCGTAATCCGTATGATTCTAAAGGAAATCAGCCAACATGTGTTTCGGCAATCGTCATTTTCAAGGCAGTCGTCCTCAGTAAAATGCCCAATTGGAATGCTAAAATGTTGTTTGTTATCGTCACAAGTCAGATCGTAATAAGATTAGCTAGGGCTCGTTGATGTACAGGGATTGAGCCCTAGCTAATCTTATCACGATCTGACTCTCATGAATGCCTAACAGCACCACAGCATTATTATACACTGCCAGAGTGTTAATTTAGGATTTTTGAATCTGCAACTTACTTAAGCATCTTATATGCGCATTCAGAAACATCCATACTTTGGGAACGTACACTGCATTTGTGACGAAAACAAACAACATTTTACCATTCCAATTGGGCATTTTACTGAGGACGACTGCCTTGAACACGACGATTGTCGAAACACGTGTTGGCTGATGTTAGGGCACAAGTGTAACTCGCCTGTTATACATCAACTACTGCTAGATATGAATGTTGTTGCAAAGTTTGGTGGGATATTATTAAGAGGGGCAAAATTAGAGGGGGGGTCTCAACATTTTCATATGTATTATAACTTTGTTGCCGTTTGATGAATGTAGACATGAATTTTCAAAAAGTTTGCAGACCCAACCTTGAATGTTCGTGCAAAGTCTGAATTGATTTTATCAAGTGGGGGCTAAGTTATATGGCTATTTTATGTACGTATATTTTGACATCTTTGAAAAAATAAAACATGGGCGGATTTGTGGCAAACTCGTGAAAGGAACATTGGCAAGGATCTGAAGCATGATTTTGCAAATGTGTCCGTCATTTATTGTTTGAAAAGTGTCATAATGTAGATACAAAAAATAGCAATATACCTTTGCTGACTAAGGTATAGCCTGTGGCCATGGACAGTGGGCAGATTGTCTGACGCAGACAAGGGACCAGAAATGGGGCTTAAGTGGGCATGGCCCCCAGGTACCTGCTCTGTGATACATTTTTTTTTAAAAATGTGATAAGTTTGAAAAGCAAAATAATGTGCTCATGGGTACAGGTTGAAGTGCTGGTGAGATTGAAGCAAGTATGCACAAGGAAGGTCAGCAAGAAATGGAAAGCATGGTTTTGCAACTATGTCCTGTTTTTTTTTTAAGTGTAAACTGTAGGTACGCAACACAGTGATATAAAATTAGTGTCTGGGCAATGGGCCTGCCCATCAGGCATGCGGCATAGACGAAGTGGTAGGTTTGAATGGGAACAAATGTTCTGCTTGCGGTTACTGCCTTAAGTGGTGGACTAGACTACAAAAAACTTGCATGTAGAGCATTAGCAAGGACCTGAAAACATGTTTTGGGAAATATGTCTTGTGTTTTATTTTTCGAAAGTGTAAGAATGTAAGTAGAAAATCTAGTGACATACATTTGGTGTCTGGGTAGTGGGCCGGGTCCTCGGCAAATGCAAATGTGTTCTCTGATTTGTTCATTGGGGAATGTGGCATTACCGAAGCCTATGCCCTATCGATTTGGAGACTGGCCATGGTTGTAAGCCATGAGCACTGGCCATTGGTTACAGTATTAGTGTACACTGAGCTAGGGTGCAGAGTAGGTGCAGTGAATAATAGGGGTGGTTTGATTCGGCTGGGGTCATGATGGAGCCTTATGCCGTAGGCGATTGAATGATGATTTCCATCCCCCGCATGCGCTGTTGATAATGATAAACATAAGAATGTGTTGCAAAAAATATGTTACTTAAAGGAGGTTTATAGTTCTTTCATATATATGAAAAGAGGAATTATTAATAACTTATATATAGCGATACAACACCATGAAACATGTTCACTGATGAAAACCTATTAAATTGACAGAAAAAACATTCTTAAAGGGATGTCAAGGTAAAGATTCATCCCACCCGTGGGACTCCTCTGCTCCAGTTGTTACCAAGTGGCATCCACCTTGGAATACCTTGGCATTTCCCTCCTGGGTTCTCATGAGCATTTGCTCATCCGTACTGCCCGTTTTATTTATGCACTTCTCTCACTGCACAATGCATATGTGCATTTATAGGAGGATTGTGTATAATTTATTTGTATAAGTAAGGGAAATGTAGATGCAAAAAATGTGTAAAAGATTGCTAAGTGCCAGTTGGTGTGTGGAAGCTTAATATGTTAATAGGATTATATGTGCAGTTTCTGGAAGTGATTGGTGGATGGATGGGCTGCCCTGTGCGATGGTGTGCCATCCGGGTATTTGACTGATCTACGGCATGGAAAGGGAACTGTGGAAACCGAGGATAGTTATAAAGGTCCGTGGATTATGGTCCTTATTGTATGCTAGAGAAAAGTATTTGGGGCAGAAAATTGTTTCTTTTGTTTAATTTTGTATTCTCTAATATACACTTGTACATTAGCACTGTGTGCGGGGGAGCCAGCCAGTCAGGTGGGTAGGAACGTAGACTTGAACACTGGTACAAGCCCACATTCCAAGCCACCTGATGGCCATCTGTCCCTGCAATCATTTTCCTCCCCACCCACCACCCCCCTACTTACTTTATTTCAGTGGCGGCAGGAACCGCTGCAGCATTTGCTCCTTCTTTTTGCACTCCTACAGACCGCCATGGAAAGGGAAAGGGGGCTCTGTATGGAGCTCTGCCTTCAATTTCGATGGTGGCCATATTAAAAAAGGATTTTCCTTCCTACAGCGGGATGCCACGCGCATCCCAATGTAGGAAGCAAAATACTTTTTTTAGCACTCTCGGTTACAGCGTTGGCTACCCCGGGTGCTAATATGCTTCATCCCCTGTTGCAGGGGCTGGAACGAGGATAATGGTCAGGAGCCCTCGTTATCCAACCTCACTTTGCGTGGGCCAATATTTTGGGCTGCCAGGACGTTATATCCCATTTCGGTCCCTTGAATGGGGGATAAACGTTACATTATTCCCATTAGCATAACATTAAATGCTAATAGAAATGTTGGAAAATCTTGTTGAGTCTATTGACTTTACTGAGAAATGCAAAGTAGATGGAGTCTATAAAATTATCTATAAGAGTCCCGAGGAGAGTCCCAGTCTACCCCAGTCATTGGGACGTGAGAGGAGCTGCAGCGACTTCTGCTTTTTCTGTTTTTTTTTTTTTTTGGCTCACTTCACATTTAACTTTTGGTTCTCGCTCGGTTGACTCCACCTTAAAAGATGTACGCGTGCACAGAGCGCTGCGCGGAGTCCCGAGGAGAGTCCCAGTCTACCCCAGTCCACCCCGGGAATCATAGACAATGGGCAACGGGTTACTGTGTTGACGACCTGCGGCTGTGCTATGATGGATCCACAGACACGGCTGAAACAATGGAATCAGCTCGAACTTCAGCGCCAAGGCATGTCGCATAATCCATCATTCAACACGGAAATGGATTTGCATAAAAGTGCCGTGGTCTCTGCTGAGGTAAGCGAAGATGTGTGTGCCTTTGTCTCTCACTGCCAGTGCCAGCACACTCTGCAAAATCATTCCCAAAGTGTTTCACCTCGTGCTCTTGAGCCTTCATCATTGGCGTCATTGGCAAATGCCTCAGCAGCAGTACATGGGACTTCGAGCGAGGTAGAAAGCAAGTCCATAAAGACGCCATCCTCTGATGTACCTGAAACGCAGCCGTATGATTCAGAAAATCTTCTGACAGCTGACGCATGAGGTACTGCGGTAGTTCACGATACAAATGGGGAACGCTCACGTCTCCTAACATGAAAATGCTGGACCTTGTTTATAGAGGTACTGGACATTAATGTTATTGAGGTGAACATGTCCTCGTTTCAATCGCCGTTTGATGTGACTGACACTGAATTGTTGCAAATTGACATTTCATCAGATTTCGTCACTCAAACCAATTTTGTCCCCCCGATCAAACAGTATAGATCTGAAACAACTACATGAAGTACATTACACCGATATTGCATTCTCAGCAAATAAAGGCTCTTCTATTTCAGCGTCAACTAAACTAGGATTTGATGCATGTGATGCACGTGTAGCTAAAAGTGCCAGCTCACACACGGAAGTCACAAAAGTAATTTCTCCCCCCTTTATCGACATTCCTGATGCAAGAAAACGAAGGCCGCTTACTGAGGCGGGGCCATGCCCTCAGGCAGAACTCAACTCAGGCAGCTAGAGTCAGCATCAGAAGCAGGCAGTAGGGTCCCAGGTCGAAGCGATTGAAAACTCACAGAGGTTCCAAGTTTCGACGCCGACGTCTGCACAGCTGACAAAATGGCCAATGTACGTGCCTTCACCCCACAGATCACATGAAATAGATTTTGTTGGGAGAGACGCACGTCTGACTGAGCGCCTTACTGCTGATTTTCATTTAATTAAAGAAAAACTGATCAACAGCTTTGCCAAAACATCTGTGGACGAGTCTTCAATGCCATGCAATCGTGCATCAAAGGAAGATGATCGCCATATGCTGCCTATTTTATCTACTTCGGCTACTCCAATGAGTCATTCTCAAAGTCTGGAGCAAGGCAGTTCTCCCAATAGCAAACAAATTACCTTATCAGACAAGCCAACACATTCTTCAGAGGTTCATTTGTCTGGACACGCCAGAAAGAATATGGTGGTTACCATATTGGCAGAGTCCCTGACAGAAATTAAAACATGTCATTTCCCTTTAGCGACACACTTGCAAGAACGTTTGCAACACACATCTTCCTCGGAGATGACCCATGATCCAAACATCAAAACAAACTTACTGGTGGCTGCAGGGATACAAATCCACAATAATGTGCTAGCAGGAACATCAGTGGCACTTATTCCTTTTGTAAAGCTGTATGATTCCCTAAATGACTCATTAAAAGATCAATGAGAACAACTAAACAATTTAATCTCAAAATTGGAAAATATGGAGCTAACAAATGTCGCCCTACAAAAAAGACTAGAAAGAGAAGCTGAAATTTCTGCCCAATGGCAATACCGTTTAGGTGACTTGGCAGCTAGACAACATGAGGATAATTCTTCCCTCATGAATGCGATACTCGAATGCATGAAATGGCTTCGGCACAATGAACACAAGAAATCTAACTCTAATTCTCTACATCCACCATGGCTGATGCTGGCTCCCAGAATTTAGAGAATTTGCAAGTCTCACAAGTACTTCTTATTCCACCAAACATAACGATGACTGAGTCTCGACAACAAATTGCTCAGGGGATGAGTCCAGAGATCTTAAGAGACAAAGAACAGATCAGTAGTGCTGTTTCCAATCTTGGAGCGAATGGTCTGAATTTGATTCCAAAAGGAAAAACTGTGGACTGTAACAGGTCAAACATCCCTGTGGCATCACAAGACTCTCACCTTCCGGTCCAGGTAAATCAGGCCAATGCTTTAAAGGCAGTTTCTAGTAATATAAAGCAATTGACTTTTGGAATTTTTGCCGGTACTGCTAAAACACTATCTTCTACAAACATATTAAAATCATATTCAAAGTCAAAAATTACAACACCTGACCCAACTAAGATTGTTAAAAAGGTACGAAAAAAGAGCTCTGCAAATATGTGAAGCAATTTGTCAGAAATTTTTCAACACCACAAAAACTCAGCCTCTTTGACCTAAAACAAGAGAAGAAAAAATCTTGTGATCAAGCTGCTGTAAATGTAAACCCAATTGAAGATGCAGCCAGCAGAGATCACCAATTTAAACTCCAAAAACAAAACCCCAATTAGCGGGCTCGGTTGGAGTCGGAGGAATCAACAAGTGACACACCTGATCGCTCTCTGGAGATATGTGAATTCTCTACTTACTCTATTGATTCAGAGCTTACAAAAAGCTTAGAAGATTCTCCAAAAATCTAACAAAAAGCCTCCAACAAACATGATGCAAGACCGAATCTGGGTCTAGGCAATGATGCACGCTCAATTAAGGTACTAGTCGCTACCAAGCAGAAGGCCGGCGTTCTGGAAGCAGTGTCTGTGAACAACGCTAAACCATCCTTTAAGGCAGGTGCATCAACCTCTCAAAGTTCAGCTGCGAAGGTGACCACAAAATCATCAATGTATATTAATCCTAAAATGACGTCTGCTCAATTTAATAATCATAATACATTAAAACCAATATCATCCCTAAGGCGACCAGAAGAACAAAGCTGGCCTGGAAGATCTGGGTGGAAAATGTATTTCCAGACGACAAGGAAGTTAACCTCAATAGAAGAAACGTGATGAGGTTACTACATAACATACATTCACTACGCACAATCACTTCAGATGATACAGCGATTGTTGAATACATCTCTGAAGATTCTGCTGATAAAGTGTTCCTACATATAAGGTCAATAGCAGTGGAAAAAACACTGTTAGCTGCAAAGGAGGAGATTTTATCATTTGGCTTCGATATTCAGGTTGAGAGGGGTCAGATTAAACCATTGGATGATCTATTATCGCAGGCTAATGGAATGAAATCATCCAATGAATCACGACATGAGGCACTAAGACATCAATTTAATTTAAAATCGCCAAGGTCACCAACTGAATTTCGATGTAGAGACAAAGATATGAACACCAAGAGGCCTGGTCATCACACGACACTCGAGCATTACTAGTGTCACCTATTGGAGAAGAATTATGTGGGATAATTAAATAGAACACTACAGGTTCCATCATCTGTTCCAAGATGTCCCACTGCCTTTGTTTAATAACTTTCCAATCTGCCTACAGGAAACCTGGCTGCGGGAGATGCCAATAAAATCTAGCTATACCATTTTGCTAAACAGGGCCGGTAAAAATCACTGGGGAAGTCCTTTCTCCAGTCTCCTAACAATGATGAACAATTCCTATGGGTGGGCAGTAAAGCAAACCTTCAATCCAAACATTTTAGTTCAAGGGACACTATTGAACTTGACAATTTCACATAACTATCAAATTAAACATCTATTATTGATAAACACATATTGGAATTCGGCTATGATTTCGACAGCCCATTTAATTTAAGCAGTGATCTCTATAATTGACCCTTGTCTGACTTCTTGTCTAGAACTTGTAATAATAATCTACAGAGATCTAAATGTTTCCTGGCTTGATTCACAGCAAACAAGATCCTCTAATGCCAAAATAGTGACCTCAAGAGGAGACATGTGGATGCAGGCCTTGAAAACAAGAAACTGCAAGATGTTAAATAGATCAATTAAAGTTGAAATCCCTGCCGGTATCACCTGGCAAAGAGATCAAAGCCAGAAAACGTTGGACTATATTTGCATGTCCTCATCTTCTTGGTCAAAAATTGACAGCCTAAAAATTCACAAGACGTCTAATAGTGATCATCATCTACTAGAACTAATCTGGTCATTGCAACAGGTAGTTAACTCGAAGGAGTACATCTGGCCAGTGGAAATAAGTCAAGGGGGTAACAGACTGAGCATTAATGAGTGACATATAAGATCTCTGAGACAAAGGTTAAAACAGAGCTCAAGTTCAAAATCCTCAAGAATAAACCACTAACCTTTTCTCATCCAATTTTGCACTGAAAAGCCCACCATAAGGTTCCAGTCACAACCAAAGTAATATGTCTTTAGTGACCAAGTAAGCCTAGAGAAAAAAAAATGACTAACAATATCAGACTCTTAAAAAAGACAAGTTGTAAACACGATATTTCTCTAACCATAAAGAAATGCAAAATGAAATATCATAATTGGCTCAAATCTTTTAAGATAATAAGAGACCAAGAATGTGCAGAATTTATTCTGGACTTGATTGACCAACACAATTCCAGAGAAATTTGGAAAATTCTGAATAGAAATTCAAGTCAAGAGGCAAGACTGGCAAATGGGATCTCTATGTCAGCATGAGAAAATCATTTTAAAAGTGTATTTAATCAGACTTAGTGATTCCAGTCATTACGGAGTCCTGGGATGTCTGTGAAACCCATGAGAATATTGTAACAATGATTTAACAACTAAAGAATTCTGAGGCTGCAGGTCCCGATGGACTGACCAACATAATGCTAAAGGCGAAAAAAGAAGTATGGACTGAATTTATTGTGGAGCTCTTTTCTCTCATATTCATCTCAAAGGAAATTTCCGACTTCTTGGAAATCTGCAGTAATTATTCCCATATTCAAAAAAGGCAGTAGGGAGGATCCTATAAATTATCGCCCTATTGGATATAATTGGATATAATAGGTAAGATCTTTGCCACTTGTTTACAACGCAAAATTACTGACTGGGCCACCAACATCGGCCTCATGGACTGCCGTCAAAATGGTTTCACCAAAGAAGTTGGTACTGAAGTAAACTTACTAATTGTTACTCTTTTGAAACTTGAAGCCATGAACCATTTATGGATTTCATAGACATGAGACAAGCTTTTGATACCATCAATCACACAAAACTTTTGAAAAAGTTATCAGCATGGTCTTGTCCGCTACCTCTACTTCATCCGTTGATGGCTCTACACAACGAAACATCAATCAGAGTGCGCATCGATGGGAGTGGTCAATTGACAAATGAAGTAATAACAACAAATGGTGTAAAACAAGGCTGCCCTTTGGCAGCTTTACTGTTTAAGCTTTACATCTCTGACATCTCTGATGCACTGAACAGTGTTCATTGTTCCCATCAAAGCTAAATGGCCAACAGATCAGCTGGGCCCTCTATGCTGATGACATCGTGTTATTCGATCAAACCGAGATTGGGCTACATCAACTACTGTCCAAATTAGTCTCTTATTTACAAGCTAATGATCTTGCAATCAGCGCTTGTAAATCCAAAATTATAGCATTTGGTACAAAGCACCAAACCATTGGCAAATCCTTTAAATGAACTGCAGCGGGTGAAACAAATGAGTCTGTTTCAGTTGTCCAACATTTGGGAGTGCAAATCAACAAATCCATCAGAGAATGGGACTGGGTAGTAAATCTGAAACATTGCGTGGCAACATTTACCATGCAAAGTCAAAGGTTGCACTTTGAATATGGCAAATTCACTCTTTCCCCAATAAGGTCTTTCTATCTGCAGAAAGTCATTCCAGGTTAAACATGGGGCAGAGGCTGGTTTGAATATTGACAATCGAATTTGGGCAACACTACAGGGCCACTTTTGGAGAAGGGTGTTGAGATTACTGTCAGGTACTTCTATTGTAGCAATTAGATACCAATTAGGCTTAGAGCCTTTATATGGGATCATTCAATGGAAATCAATTGCGGTTTTACGTGAAATGTACTTAACTAAGGTTGCTGCTCCTTACAGAATATTCAAATCAACAGACGTTAATCTCCACTCTGGAATTCTGTTGACTTGAGCTAATAAAATCAGGAAGATCATAGAAGTAGTCGATATATCTTGGGATATGGTAATGGACACACCTCAAGCTGCCAAAAAGAAGCTACGGCAGTGGAACTGAATAAAGAATAATGAAATCCGTGATTCCATGTCAACTTCCCTCTTTACAGGTGCATGTAATAGTTTGGACAAACTACCAAAATATCTTGAAAGATTCCCATCAAGACGTCATTGTAATAAGTTCTTGATAATTCACTTGAACGTATATAACATAAAAGAAATTATGTGGATGAAACACAACAAAGATACTATGGACAATTTATGTAGATGCGGCACAAAGTCTGCAGAACCTTTAAAACATCTGATCACTGAGTGTGGTGAATTATCCTCTTATCATTCGTCCTTTTTAAGCAGATTTATAACAGCCTGGGAACATATTGAGAAGTGGTGGTTTACCTTATTGTCTGGAAATAAGCCCCCACTAATTTGTGCAGTGATTGACTATCTTGAAAAGATTTTGGGCCATGAACCACCTTCAGGAAAATGAACTAAGTAGTTCAAGAGAGTCGAAAAGAATTTGGGTGTTTCATTCTCTGGTAGAAGTGTAAGAAGCAGATGTAATTTGTGTGTAATTAAAGTTTTGCAATAAAACTAATTGTTACAATAATATATATATATATATATATATATATATATATATATATATATATATATATATATGTTTTGTAACTTTGAAAGGTGGTTCCCAAAGGATCCACTTTTTGTTGTTTTTTATTTTTTTGTGGAGAGGTCATAAAGTAAGGTGGTGAGCGAAATGAGGGAAGAGGCGACAAGCAGTAATATGGAGGGACAGGGGACAGTGGAAGATGTTAACTGTGTGTTACAGCTAAGATAGGGGCAGTGTTTCTCGTGCTGCTTGATTACAGCTTCAAAAGCACTTCGAAACTGCTCCCCCCTGCAGAGTGGTGTGTTGCATTATATACAGAATAATGTTGTCTTCGAAAGATATGGATCACAGCCTCTTTTATCACTTGCTATGTAACTGGTGCGATTGTATGTCCCACAGAAGTAGGCTGTGTGGTTACAGTATAGATTGAGGAAGGTGAGGTGGAGTAAGACAGCCTAGTACTTGCTAAGAAAAAAACAACATTTCTGACAGCATTGCAGTGGTTGGATTTGGTGTGATGGCGTATGGAGGTGGTACCGTAGGAGTATTGTCCAGGTAGTCTGCGATTGAGTACAACTCGGCACCTAGTGCATTTCACTTTGGTAGCTTTAGCCCTTGGTATATTCCCAACAGTGGTAAAGAACTGCCACACCCATAATTCCCTCTGGGTGCTAGAGATAGGCACTTCCTCTACCTCTTCTTTTTGTGCTGCAGTTGTTTTGTTGTGTAGGTCCTCCAGCTGGTCGTGGTGGTGGCACTTGGAGAGGAGGATTGGCAATAGCTGATGCCATGTTTAAGATAATTACAGTTTAGCTAATATTCTTCCAAGTATGTGCTCTGTGCTAGATTCCTAATGGATAATGGGTAAGAATAGGTGTAGGAGCTGTGCATGTCATCTTTGATGTCCTTGGTGTTAGTCTTAGCAGTGCACGGGGGTGGTGCGAGTTATGATTGCTTAGTTTACCATAACTGGCAAATTTCTTGAGTTTTTTTGGTTTTACTTGTAACCATAATGTCCCTTTAAAAAAAAAAAATGTTCACTGAATTTCATGGGTTTTTGTTAGTGCAACTTAACCATAATGTCCCTTTAACAAAGTTTTTTCAGTGAATATCATGGGTTTTTGCAAGTGCAACTTAACCATAATGTCCCTTTAACAAAGTTTTATCTGGGAATTTCAAAAGGTATTTGCTATTGCACCTTTACTCTGCTACAAGTCCCTTATATTCTACTCCCTCCCCCAGTCGCGGAAAACCTGGATTGTATTCCTATGGGACTACTTCCGCGGGGCACCACACCCAATCAGCCCATCGGAGTGCTCTGAGACAGGCAATACCTTTCTCAGTTAAGAGCAGGTTGACTTCATCTGCCCCATCATCTTCATCTGCTCCTGTCACCACAAAGGGTACTGCTTTGGGGCAGAGCATCCCAGTGGCGGCTTCACAGATCATACAGAATGCTGTTTACCCTTACGTTTTCAAGGGTCACAGTGGTATGTATGTATTGTTAAGCACCAATCTGTAGGGGGAGCAGTTTCAGAGTGCTTTCAAGGGGGCGGCAAAGGAGCATAAGAAAGACTGCCACCTACCTGATTAAGGCCCTCTCAACATCCTCATCTCTCTGCCTGCCAAAAAAGACGCGCAAATCCGGAAACACGTACGCAAGCTCAGACGCTACGATGAATATACCGTTCCTCGTAGCAGTGGTCGTGGGATACCGCAGCAGGAGGAGGAGGAGGATAGTCAGGGCCAGAATTTTTACACCCAGAACCAGCCTTTTTGGGTTGCCTGATGACCAGGTGTATGGGAGGTACAGGTTTCCACCTCACATAATACTGGACCTGGTGAGTGAGTGGGAGGATGACCTCACACCACCCACCCTGTGCTCCCAACCACTCAGCCCCTTGGAAAAGGTGCTCAATGTACTGCACTTCTTGGCTACTGGGTCATTTCAGTGGACAAGTGCCATATTTCGGGGGGTGTGACAGGCCACGCAGTCACGCTGCCTACACCAGGTCTTGACCATCATGACTGCACGCCCCTCAGTCCGCAGGCACATATACCTGCCCAGAACACCTGCAGAAAGGCAGGCTGTTGTTCAGGATTTTTACGGGGTGGCACACTTCCCCAAAGTGCTAGGTGCCATTGATTGCACCCATGTGGCTCTACGTCCTCCCAGGGCATCAGAGCACATCTATAGAAACCGCAAGCACTGGCATTCCATCAACGTGCAGGTAGTATGTGATGCCAAGGGAATCACCACCTCAGTATATGCCAACTATCCAGGGTCCACCCATGACAGTTTTAGCTAGAGAATGTCAACCCTAAACCGGGACCTAGAAGCTGGGCGGCATGGCGATACATGGCTGCTTGGTGAGTATAAATGCCGCTGTACATGCATGCATGTCAGATACTGAGTAATGTCACAACCCCACTAATGATACCCATCATCACCTCCCCAGGGGACAGTGCCTACCCTCTGAGCACCCACATGATGACGCCAATTTGGAACCCCACTACACTACCTGAGGTAAGATACACACAGCCCATATTGCAACCCGTGGCATAGTGGAGCGCACATTCGTAGTGCTCAAGTCACGCTTTCGCTCCCTTGACCGTTCTGGTGAGTAGCTGCTATACGCTCCCCCAGTAGTGTGCAGGATCATAGTGGCAGCACGTGTCCTGCACAACGTTGCAACACGCCAAGGCCTGCCAGTGGACATGGTGGTGCCCCCACATCCCCAACCACATCGTGTGCATCCCTACCTGCCCAAAGACAACCAATGCGGTGTCATTAAAAGACATACATTCATGCTGCATGAATGACTACCCCCTAGCAAAATACAACATGGAAATAGCGCCATGTCACCCAACCCCTCCCCATCTCTGCCACCCAACACACCATGGCATGTCATGCAATGTGAAAGCAAACAAAGCAATGCACAAGACCTAACACAAGTGTCACAAAGTGCACTGTCCCAAATGGAAACAGCCCACAGACAATATGCTCCCAGTAATGAATAACAAACAGCACACATGACCAAATACTTACCACCAACACAATACATCAACACAGCATGAAACATTGCAAAAACATGATAGTACAAAGTCAAAGTAGTGGTAGTCTTACAACCTGAATAAGCCAGCACATCGGCCCCTTCCAAATGCAGAGTGTTGCTGCCACGCAAATGTGTCAGTGTACTGCATACAACATGAACTCCATCTGCAAAGGAGACGGCCTTGTGAAGACATGAAGAAGGTACCTGCAAATTTTGAGGAAGACATGGATGCACAAGCACATATCAATACACCATGCAGTGTTCAATACAACAACAATACCCACTAGGGATGTCCACACAGTATTGACTACAGACTGCCCACACAGCTCATGGGAGCCCAATGTCACTGTGTAAGTCACTGTCACTTGGTCACACCCTTTGCAAGTCCATGGAAACGGGAAGCAGGAGGGGTGTGTGTGTGTCACAAACCCAAACATCTAACCCAAACTCAGGACAAGCCTGCATGTGCCCAGCCAGAATACACAGTGGATGCCCACGGGAGCCACACAAGGCAACACACTGGGGGGAGAGGGGGGCAACCAGGAGGTTCGAGGACAGGGTGCACACCAACACCCACCTGCGTGGATGTTGGGAAAAAAAATACCCCCAGGGGCTCATGGCCTGCAGGGCTATGCCATTGTGGGAGAACTGCTGTCGGTTTCTTCACCCTCTGCTGCTGCATCAGGAGCTGCTGGTGCAATGGGAGGCAGCCCACGCAAAGCCCTGGTATGGTCCCCCATGGCAGCAAGCATGCGGGTCTGGAAGGTCTGATTCTGGAGGATGATAGTGCAAGATCCCCATCCAGCACCTCATGGGTTGCCTGCATTTCTGCACACATGGCCTCACGTGATGCCCGGATCTCCTCATGGGTTGCCTGCAGCTCAGCTGAGAGCGAACATGTGAGCTGGTCCGGTTGCTGTTCTGCCCTAAAATTTCGGGAAGCCTCAAGTTCAAGCAGAGTCTCCCTGAGGTTATGGAGTTCGACCCTCAGGGCTTCCCTGTGGCCCTAGGACTCTATTGATATTGCTTCGCGCAAAGTCTCCAGTGCCGCCCGTCCGTCCCTGTTGGACGCCAACATTTCTTCCCTGTGTGATTGGCAAATGGAGTCTGTTGCCTGCTGTTGAGGCTCCATCTGCCTTTCAGGGGGGATAATGGAAGTGGCCACCCTCTCCATTGCCTGAGCCATCATTTCAACTGATGCTGTCTGTTGGGTTGCCATACCGTACATGGAGTTTCCCATACAGTATTGCCTGGTGACGCACGGCCACCGCGTCGGCGGGCACCACACCTGTTTGGGGCAAGGCGATCTGCACCTTGCTGTGCTGGCACTGCCTGAGGCTGCAGGACTGCATTCCCCCTCTGATCTGCTGGCCCAGGAACAGGATCAGATGTTGTGGAGTGTGCCCCTGCATCCGTAACCGCTAAAGGCGGACCTAATAACGCTGACATCCCCATAGAGGGTTCTACCCCTGGTGCAGGTGGGTTGGACAGAACAGAATCCCTGCCGGAAGCACTCACCTGCGACAGCACATAAGTCTCATCATCCGATTCAGCACCTGAATAGAGGTCTGGGGAGGTGCACCCAGAGGCACCCCTGGACAGTATGGTCTGAGTGTAACAAAGGGTTTTCACCCACCACCACACCACGTCCTCCACTGGTACTCAGTCGTGGCTGAGATCCCTCTGGGTCTGCACCATCTCCTCAACCTCACCAGCATCAAGTGCGTCATCACCTACAAAAACATGAAATACAACAAATGCAAACAGGCATGAGCACCATAGCACACACATAGGCCTGACAAGACAGAGATCCTGTACATGATTTACACATGTCGCACATGACTATAACCCTGGCATGCATGCACTGTCAATGTGTTGGAAGGGGAGGGAAAAAGCAGACACTGAGGACACCAAGATGGAAAAGCAACACACTTGCAACATGGTGGGTAAAACTGGCATCACACATTAGCCTGTGAGTGGCATGTCCAATTCACATACATGACACATGCCAGCACACAGATGGCATGTAGCATAGCCATGGTACAATAGACAACTACAGCGATATGTCAGTGAATGAGTACTGTCAAACATCCACGTGAGATGGACATGATGAGATGAAAAATGCTAGTGTAGCAAAAGATGCATGTGCCACACACTGAAACACATCCAGTGTACAATAATACAGTGATTGTAGGCAGATGTACACATCAATGTTTGGTCACTTTAACATGACAGCAAACAACTATCATGTTCCACATTCAAACAGGCCCAAAAATTAATGTGAGCAGGCCAATACTCAATCAGCCTGAATGGTCTAATCATTCAAATAACAAGGCAACAAATGTGGGCCAATGTGGGGTGTAATCAATGACAGAAGCATGTCACATATGTGGCTTTAGGGCTGAAAAATGTGTAGCAAAAATGGGAGAATTGAAACAATCAGCCAGAATGAACACTGAAAAAATCTGAACAATGTTGTTGCAAGATGACAGGTCAAGGGCAACTGCAGTAATGTGGCGCTAATTGGCTACTGTGGGCAGAAGGGATACTGTCATACCCAAATCTAAGCCATGTGAATGTACTGGAGGAAGCACATGGGTGACCCATACCACTCTGGAGTACACACCCTCACCTGGCACTCAATCAGAACCCGTCACCCAAACAACATACACATGGATTACACACACATGCATGGGCACTCACCAGACAATGCGTCGTAATCAGGTAGGTCTCCCACGCCTTGGATCTGCTCCTCTGTGACAAAGGTTCCAGCAACAGACTCATGTTCAGTGAGTTGGTTGTCCTCTGGTGGAGACCCACTGCCAGTCACCAGAGTAGAGGCTCTTTGTGTAGCTGAGCGTGGGAGAGCGGTCGCCGGTGGCCCAGAGGGAACTGCAGGCCTGGAAGCCCTGCCTCGGCATCCGTGAGTAGATTGTGTTTTGTTTTTAAAAAAAAAGAAAAGTTTCATCTGCGCTCGTAGCGCGTTGTTGTGCCTGCTCTCCCCCTCCCCTCCCACTTCCTGGTTCTCCTCTCCCTCCCGCCTCCCTGCCCGCCCACCCCCCCTCTGATTGGCTTCTGCCTGCCTCCCTTCTGGGCTACTCGACACCCGCTCCCCCTGCTCGCTTCTTTGTGTAGCTGAGCGTGGGAGAGCGGTCGACGGTGGCCCCGAGGGAACTGCAGGCCTGGAAGCCCTGCCTCGGCATCCGTGAGTAGATTGTGTTTTGTTTTTAAAAAAAAAGAAAAGTTTCATCTGCGCTCGTAGCGCGTTGTTGTGCCTGCTCTCCCCCTCCCCTCCCACTTCCTGGTTCTCCTCTCCCTCCCGCCTCCCTGCCCGCCCACCCCCCCCTCTGCTTGGCTTCTGCCTGCCTCCCTTCTGGGCTACTCGACGCCCGCTCCCCCTGCCCGCTTCTTTGTGTAGCTGAGCGTGGGAGAGCGGTCGCCGGTGGCCCTGAGTGAACTGCAGGCCTGGAAGACCTGCCTTGGCATCCGTGAGTAGATTGTGTTTTGTTTTTTTAAAAAAAGAAAAGTTTCATCTGTGCTCGTAGCGCGTTGTTGTGCCTGCTCTCCCCCTCCCCTCTCACTTCCTGGTTCTCCTCTCCCTCCCGCCTCCCTGCCCGCCCACACCCCCCCTCCCCTTCCTCTCCTCCCTCTTCCTATTAGTACACCCTTTGGGGCAGCCCTCTGCCCGGCAGCCCCTTGCGGCTAAGGGCCCCAAGGCCAAGGGCGACTCCTTCAGTTGCGGTTCCCTGTGTGTCAGCAGGTGTCCGCAGGGGACGCAAGGCGCCTGTACTTTGCCATTTCCACCTTCGCGCGGCCCACCCCACCTACACCTGGTCACTTCCTTCGCATGGTGTCTTCACCTCACTGTGTTCCACAGTTGAGGTAAACTTGGTTTTTTTCTCCCCTCGCAGGATTGTCTAACTTAGATGGCCTCTGTACCTAATACTCATTTACTGTTCTGAAATGTGGTAAACTTGGGTTTTTTCTCCCCTCGCAGGATTCTCTAACTTAGGTGGCCTCTGTACCTAATACTCATTCACTGTTCTGAAATGTGGTAAACTTGGGTTTTTTCTCCCCTCGCAGGATTCTCTAACTTAGGTGGCCTCTGTATCTAATACTCATTCACTGTTCTGAAATGTGGTAAACTTGGGCTTGCCGCTCACGTCCTGCCTTCGTGCTTCTCGTATCGTCTGTCTTCCCGCCCCCACACTCCCTCCTACTCCATGGTGCTCTCTATATCGCCTATCTTCTCTAACTGCTTCTCTATTGACTATCCTGCTCTCCTCACTAAATCTGGTAGGAAAAAGTTTAAAAAGGACATCCTGGTCTCCAACCCAGGCCTCCCTATCGCTGACACCTACACTAGTGCCTGCTCTAAGGAAACTCTCACTGACATCCTCTTTTTCGTGCCTTCACCTGACCTATGGACCCTTCATATGGTCTCTGTGCTCTCTCCTTTTTCCTCTTCTCCCATTAATGGTGGCACCCGTTGGGATGTCCTCTTGGCCCCCTTCCGCTCCTCTAAGGCCATCATTAATGTCTACGCTAATGGGACCGTCTTGGTCCAAGGCCCTCAGGCCAACCTTCACCTCTTTGATAGACGCTTCCCTCACCTCATCAACTTCCGTTCCTCCCCTGCTGTCCCCCCCCTGTCTTCGGCTACCTTGCCTCTACCCTCCCTCCCTGCCCCCTCTCGCACTCCCACTTCACCTCCTTCTTCTACACCTCCGCAGGGCGTACCTCTGATCTGTACCCCTCCCCGGAAGTCCTTCAAGGATGGCAACCTTCTCCACTTTGCCACTCTTAACTCTCGCTCTGCCATCAAGCATTCCTCCGATATCTGTCGCCTTCTTGAGGAACTGGACCTTGACGTCCTCGGTCTCACTGAGACATGGTTCACAGCCAGCTCTGTCACAAGCTTTGACACACTCCTACCTGAATGTTACAAGATCCTCTCTGTGCCCAGGCCCAACCGTGCAGGGGGGGTGTTGCCCTTATCTTCCCTGAGTGGATTCCTGCCACTGTCACTCCTACGCAGACCTACTCCTCTTTTGAATGTCTTGTCTGCCGACTCTCTCTCTCTCTCCTAGCCATTCCCTTACCGTGGCTACTATCTATCGGCCACCTGGTCAAATTTCCTCCTTCCTCTCTGAGTGGGCTGACCTCTCCTCCTCACTCCTGTCCTCTACCACTCAACTCCACTTTCTTGGTGACTTCAACATCCACCTAGATGCCTCCTGTCCCCCCACTGGACTCTTTCGTGACCTCTGCGACTCTCTCTCACTCTCTATTCTCCCGTCTGGGCCTACTCATTCTGCAGGGCACACTCTTGATGCTCTGATCTCTTCTGACCTTCCCCTCTCTGTCCCTCTCTCCACTCCTCTCTCCTGGAGTGATCACTTTCTCCTATCCTCCCACCTCACCCTCCCTACCCCACAGGCAAAGCCACCCTCATCATTTCCACCCACCTTCTCGGTCATCCGACCCATGAAGCGCGTGTCAGTTGCGGCTTTCGCTGCCACCTTCTCGCCCCTCCCTCCCCCTTCGGCTGACTCCCACCCTGACACAGCCCTCTCCTTGCTCCACTCTGCTATATCTGATACTCTTGATATCCTTGCCCCTGTCATGAAAATCCGCCTGAAGCCCAAAGCCAAATGTAACTCCTGGTATGATTCGGATCTCGTCACCCTAAAACGCAAGTGCAGGGTGGCAGAGAGGAAATGGCGTGCTTCATGTTCATCCTCTGACAAACTGGCCTGCCGCCTGCTCCAAAGGCAATACCGTCTCTCTGTTCTCACCAAGAAGAGAGCCCTTATCCAAGCCCGCATCTCTGCGGCATCTAACAACTCGGCTGAACTCTTTTAAAATCTGCAAGGAGCTTGCCAACCCTGCTGCAGTCTCTACCTCTCCTGTCCCCTCCCAGGCCCTCTGCACTGCACTGGCCTCCCACTTCATCTCTAAAACTCAGGACATCCTGTCCTCACTCTCCTCCTATCACCTCCCCCCCTCTCTTCCCTGCTCTTCCTCTGGCCCTTCTGCAGCCACCCCTCCTCCCTCCTTCTCTGCCTTTCCCCTTTTTTCTGCTGACGAGGTTTCCAGTCAAGTCCGATCTATGAAAGTCTCGTCTAAACAGATTCACCCCTGTTCCTCCAAAACTATCAAGGACCACATCGACTCCCTGGCTCCTGCCCTGGCTGACTTTTGCAACCACTCCTTCGCCTCTGGAGTCTTCCCATCCCCCCTCAAGCACTCCCTTGTGCACCCTCTCCTTAAGAAACCCTCTGCCGACCCCTCCTGTCCGGCTAACTATCGCCCAATCTCCATCACTCCCTTCCTGGGCAAGCTCCTGGAGAAACTGGCCATCTCCCAGCTTAACCTCCATGCTGAAGCTGTTGATAGTCTCCATGACCATCAATCTGGCTTCAGAGCGGCCAGAAGCACAGAAACTGCTCTCCTGAACATCCGTGAGGACCTGCTCTTGAACCTCGACTCTAACACTCCGTGTGTTCTCATTCTGCTCGATCTCTCTTCTGCCTTTGACACTGTCAACCATGCCATCCTGCTCAACCGTCTCCGTGATAACCTGGGTATCACTGGTCAGGCTCTGGCGTGGCTGACCTCTTTCCTTTCCAATCGACCCTCCCAGGTCCAACTTGGGTCCTTCCTCTCTGACATCTTTTTCTCCACCTGTGGCGTTCCCCAGGGATCTAATCTCTCTCCCTGGCTGTTCAACCAGTATCTGGCACTCCTTGCCCACCGCATCGCCGCCCTCTGCCCCAACTTTCAGTGCTATGCGGACGATACCCAGCTCATTTTCAGGCTACCCTCGGCCTCCTCCTCTCCCTCCCTCATCTCTGACTGTCTGTCTGCTATCCAGGAATGGTGTGCTGCCAATGACCTCTGCCTTAATGCTAGTAAGACTGAGATCCTACTCATCGGCACACCCACTCCCTCCTTCCCTGCAGCTCTCTGGCCGGCCTCCCTTGGCCCCCTTCCTGCTCCTACCTGCAAGGCAAAAAACCTCGGGGTCATCTTCGACTCCACACTCTCCCTCTCTCCTTATATATCTGACGTCTCTAAGAAGTCACATTACCAGCTGCACCTCCTCAGAGGTATTCTTCCCTTCCTCTCCTTCCCCCAGAAGCTCACTGTCTCCCGAGCCCTGGTTCTCTCGAAGCTGGACTACTGTAACAGCCTCTATCTTAATCTGCCTGCCTCCACTCCCCGCCCTCTGCAACTCATCCAGAACAGAACTGCGAGACTTGTCCTTGGCCTCAAGCCCAGGGACCGTATCTCTCCAGGACTGAAATCTCTACACTGGCTCCCAGTGGCTGCGAGGATTAAGTTCCAAACCCTCTGCATTGTCCACAAGGCATTCTGGGGCCTGGGGCCTAAATACCTTAAACTCTCTCTTCCTAAATATCTTCCTTCCCGAGCCCTACGCTCATCCGTCTCCAACTCCCTCAGGGTCAGCACTTCTCGAAGCAACGAGCTGGGGGTAGATCTCTCTCCGTGGCAGGGGCCTCCCTCTGGAACAGCCTTCCTGCCTCCCTGAAACTTGAGGAGAACTATCTCCGGTTCCGGAAGCACCTCAAAACCTTCCTCATCACTTCTGCTTTCTCTCTCCCTCTCCCCTGCTAAATTCTTCACCAATACTGCACTGATTCTGCAACTGGGCCACTCTCACCGACCTCGGTCCTGGGCCCAGTCACTCTTCACTTGCACTGTCTCCCTGGCAACCCCTGCACTGCGGGACTGTCTCTGTATCACTACAGCCCCCCCCCAGCACTTGTCTGCACTTACCTTGCACTTGCCACCAGCTGGCCCTATTTATTTATTATTTTATTTCTATTCTACTTATTTGTACTGCACTCCCCCCCCACTCCCCCTTCCCCTTACACTTTTTCCCTACCCCCTACCCCTGCACTTGCGCGGTCTGAATGACACCTGGCCTAGTAGGATCGTTGTCTGTCTTCCCCTTGTTCCCCCCTCCCTGCCTCGTCGCGCCTTGAAACACTTGTGTATAGGCGCGTTACAAATGCCTTATCATATCATATCATATCATGATTTGAGGCCAGCTTGTTCTTTGCTCTGCGTTTCAGGTAATTCCACCGCTTGTAGCAATCATCAGCTGTGCGCCTCACAAAATCCAAGGGCACTAATGTGGTCCACGATGGTCTGCCAGTGTGCCCTACGTTGACCAGGTCTGGTCTTGCACCCTGCAGTCACCACCATTTTGCGGCTATGTTCCGACACATAGGCCACAAGTGCATCAAGTTCGGCGTCATTAAAGCTAGGCTTCCTCGACGTGCCGGAGTGTGTAGCTGTGTCTGGGGTTTCAGCCTGTAGTGCCAGAGCACCCTTCTTCTTCTTTTTCAAAGGTGGTGTGGATCCTGAGTGGCTTACGCCGCTCTGGTCAGTAGGGGGAGAAGCGCCGGTGGACTGTGTACTAGGAGTGTGCGAAGGCACAATGACCATAGGTCTTGGTGCAGGCTTTGGCTGCAGGGTGATGTTGGGAGGGGCAACGTCGGTCTGATGGACCTGGACCGACACTGTCCCGGCTGGGAGACTCAGAGCTGGGGTGGATAGAGCTGCAGCTGCCCCTGCAGCCTTCCCACCCTGCCTACTTGGGGCAGCAGATGACATTGCTGCCCCAGATCCACTTGGCCTGGTGACAATAACTTGCACCGCCACACGTGGCTTAAACTTGCTGACCTGGAAGTCAGCCTGGGAGTCTTCCTGTGCCGGTTCAGGTGCCACAATGGGCAGGTCCAACAAGGGCTGAGCTGGGATGGTGTCAGCTACATTTCCCACAACCATGGGGGTTGGGGCATGGGTGTCCCTGATTGGTCCTCCACACATGGGGGTCTAGGGGCACCCTGAAAATCCTGGCCACGTCCCTTACTGCGCCCACCACGGCCACCTTTTGAAGGTCGTCCACCTTTGCCTCCCTTACCGCTTGGTCACCTCCCAACCATGGCACTGATGTTGTTGTGTGTATGGGAGTAGCAGTAAACTATTGTCCTGGGCAATTGGGGGTGAAGGGGGTAGGGTACTAGATGGAATTCGTACCCTAGTGCTCTAGCAAAGCTGTCTGTGACCCCTGGGGGAAGATGACGGGTCACGCAACGCACAGGCACCCCCCGAAAACAAAAATGAACGTCCACGCAACCCCTCGTAGACCACGTGCGTGGAAAAATGAACCTGCACTACGCTGTGGCACCCAGAAACACAAAAATAAGCTTATGCGTAATACACGCAGCCGACAATGACCTCTGAAGGGGTACGCAACACACGGGGCAAGCACAGTTGGTAAATACGTGTGTGACTCACCGTATGCCTGGAAAAAGAACGTAAAAAAGACGTGCGTGTGCGCGTTGGCAACACCCCCGCCAAAAGATGAATTGTACGCTGTCTGAGGAAACAGGACAAAAGAAGAAGCAAATGCTGTTTGAGGAAACAGGGCCAACCAAAAAAATTGAACGCTGTCAGAGGTAACAGGGATCACGAACTTGAAACGCTGTGAAGTAATCGTGTGTGAACCAACAAGAAGTACAAAATTCACCCACTCACTCTCCACGTAAAGCACGTACAAGTAAATGGCGTCCTACACGTACCTTTTAAACCGGCCCACACGTACAACGTCACTTACCCGTGTACACGCTAAGGCCCTTTCCTCCAATTACACGAGCTGACACTCGGACGTGCAGTTTTTGCACGTGTACGATGAACATGCACCTGTGTTGAGGGAAAGGCCCTTGTGCAACACGTTACAGTCGCGCTTACGCACTAAAGGGTCTTTGGTCCAATGAATTTGCATATGTGCGGTGTATTCACATGCTGATTCACTATGCACCCGTGTTAGGGAGAATTCTCTGTTTAGGCTGAATTTCCTAACCTAGTGAGACCCCCAGCAGCTTTGCTGGATTTCTGGAGTTTGTTTTTGTCCATCCTGCCAAGAGTGAGACTCTTTTTCTCCCACTCTTGGACATGAATGTGTAATTCCTTTGGATGTCAATGTGTTCGATGGGCTATGGGGTCTTTTACTCCATAGGGTCTCATATGTTTTGCTATGTGTGTTACACCGCACCCTCTGTGCCGTAACACTAGCGGACCTCCATCATAGACTCCATACCCAGGGACTGACTACTGTCTCCCCGGGCATGTAAAGTCACCATTGGCTTCACTAGACCTAAATTTACTAACAGAACTAGTACAAACCATCCTATTGTGGACGTACTAAGTAGGGGTAATTCGATTACTCCTGGGTCTGTTATTCGAGGGGGCACTGTCCCGTCCCCCCTCGTCGAGTTTTGGCTGGTGGCAGTGGAAACTACTTGTTATATTCGACCCCGAATATAACCCTATAGGATTCTTCCCATTGTTGGAGATTAATACTTTTTCTCGTTAATCTCTAACATACCACCGGTTTACTTATCTTAAATAAGTCTATCGGGTGGTATTTCTGCCAGAACTCGGTTTTTAAAATGGCGTCTGTGTTCGTCTCTGTGACTCCTAACCCAAAGGTTGAGCCCTTTGTTCCACTTTTGGCGGGCCTCTACAGAGGCCCTCCAAGGTGGTGCCATTCTGTCTGGGTACCACGGGGGTGTGGGAGGGGGTTTAGGCTACCTGAACTGAGTTGCCTTGCCAACTCCAGTCACACTTTGGTGTGATTGGCCCAAGTGGTGAGCCACCCCGCTCACCACTTAGCGTGTTTTGATTGACACCTAGGCTGAATGAATGGGGGTTTTCTGCATAAAAGCAGGGCTTTTGGGACTGGATCTTCAGAAGTCGCCACAGGACCTAAGAATCCGACGAGGGTAAAGCTGAGCTGACCTGCAACGACGACATCTCCGGTGGAGCCCTGCTGAACCGACTCACCACTTCCCGACGACAGAGGAGATCTCCCTGCCGGAGAGTCTCTTCCCCTGACTGGTGGGAACAACCAGTCCCCTTTTGCTTTTTCTTCGCTCCAGGACGCAGTGGTCGAATTGCCCGTGCAGAGCACCTCGGCAACCGGATAGCCACTACCCCTGTACCGCGACCTAAAGGTGGTGCCTTGTGACGGAGCACTCCGCGGCTGGTCTCTTCCCTGGTGGGGCACCGATGTTCAACTTTCCTTCGACGACGAGATCATCTCTTCTCTTGGCAAAGACCCGACATGCATCCACCACCAGGAACAACTGCCCCCGCCGGAGCTGTCTCTCCACAAACAAGGTACCGTGTCCGCCTGGCTTCCCTTTTTGCCAGATAGAGTGAGGTGTCTTAATCCTCGCCTCTCCATTGGGTCGCCTCCAAGCTTTCTTAACTTTCTGTTCTGAACTGGTCCAATCTTTCCATAACAATTTGCGATAAAGACTCGAAGCGCATTTCCACTGAGACACTTTTTGGGACATATCGCCTTGCCTCTCTCCGAGTGGGCCTGGCCTCTGAACTTTGTGATCTGCAGTAGACCCTGCCTTACTTGTCTTGCATTTGTTCGTAAAAGTGTTGGTGCCGAGTGATTTCTTAAACTTGCCTTTTTCTCTCCCGTCCTAACGAATACTAGAGTTCCATTTAGGTTAAAGCATACACCTCTGTCTACAAATAAGTGATGCCATTGAACCTAGACTTGTCGAACTATTGTTAGGGGGATTGATCTTTTTCTTATAGTACTTGTGATTGAAGTTGTTTGCCGTATTAGTGCCAGAGTGTTTTCCATAGATGTGTTGTTATAAATAAATACCTTTATATCTTTACACCAAAGCCTTGTTCCGTGTTTGCTTGTTCTACTGTGTGGATTGCCCTATTTTGTATACTCCACATACTGTCTAACTCTTCTTGAGGGAAGTCTGACTGCTCAGCCACAGCTACCAAGTGAATCTGTGTGGTACAGACTGCTACCAAGTGGGTTTACTACCAAACACCTGTAGTCCTAAATCTTTTGCAGTGGTCCCAGAGGGAACTGCACAGGTTTCCGCCTAACAACCCGTCACGAGGGAAACACCTGCATGCGTAACGTCACAGACTCGCGTAGGCCCTTTCCTTGGATTACACGCATTCACACGCGGACGTGCAGTTTTTTCTCGCACGCTGAACCACTATGCCCACGTCACGAGGGAAACACCCGCGCACGTAACGTCACAGATGTGCTTACGCGCTAAGGGCCTTTCCTCAAGATTTTCACGTGCCAAATCACTCCGTATCAAGCTGGCCACGCAACAACACACGGAAGACCATGCTACTGTCCAGAAGGCCGAATTACTGCCCCCCAGATCCCCAAGCACGCTCCCACCTGTCATCTGCTGCTGCCTGCCTGCTGGCCAAGTGCCCTGCTATTTGGTGCCTGCACGTCAGCCAGGGTTCCAGTTGCTGTGTCCACCCCTGCTGGAACAGAAGACTCCCGACAGGGATACCATCACTCCACAGCCCAGCCCCAGGACCCAGTTGCCCACCCAGGCCTGCCTCGGGGGTCGTCATGTCGGGGCAAACACCATCTGAAACCACTGGCGACCCCCAGCCAGAGAGGCAGAGGGCCACCAGCTTCAGTGTGAAGGAAGTTGGTGTCCTGGTGGAGTTTGTCCTGGGGCATTTTGATGCCCTCTTCGGAACATCACGCGCCAAGGAAGGACGGGAGAGGATCTGGGACGACGTAGTGGTTGCATCAACGCAGAGGGGGTGGCAACCCGTGACATCAAGCACGTCAAGAAGCGCTGGGAGGACTTCAGGTCCAGGACCCTCTACAAGGCCCAGTACCTCACGGAGGGGGGCCGGGTCAGCATGAGTGACATCCAGATGAGGGTCCTGGAACGCGTATGCCCAGAGCTCCACGCTCAGATCCTTCGGAGGAAGACCCGTCTGGAGTTGAACGGTAAGTGGCCAAGCATTGGTGTGTGAGACAGGGCATGTTGCAGTGTGCTGGTAGTCTGATACTTGCCTGTATGTGTGACATAGGCCATGTATGGATGTGTGTGTGCAGGGACATCATGGTCATGCATGTGAGACCAGTAATGTGTGAACCACATGGTTGGTTCATGTGTTACAATGCAACATGGGGAGCTGTACGCCAAATGCACACATGAAAGCATGCCAGTCTCTGTTTTTCGACATGGAGGGGGTGTGAAGGATGGGTGCTGCTGTCATGTACATGTATGGTGCACATGTTTGTGTGTCTGAGAAGTGTGTGTGTGACTTTGAAACGCCATGGATGCATGACACATGTCCGTGATGATGTGTAGATTCACTCATGCAGTGCGGTCACTGTTGTATGCACTGTGTCTATCCACTATGTTTGTGGTGTACAAGCCATGATGCATGACCCTCTGGTGATGTGTGTGCATGGGATCAGTGTGAACCATGATGCATGTGAGTTTGAAGGCAACATTTTCGTTAATAGAGGCCCTTTTACATGGATGCTGATATTGATTGCAGGCACCGTGCATGTTTCTGCATGTGTGTTGTGTGCATTCACCCATGTGTTGTGGAGGGGCAGGATGGAAGTGACGTTTGACACTGCCACTCATGTGTTATTGATTCCTGTCTAGGGGAATGTTGTACTGTACCCTGATGCGTGTGTTCTATGTCTCCCTCTACGCAGCGTCAAGTGAAGAAGAGGGCGGAGACGGCACTGTGGAGCCAAGCGGTGGGGATGCCTCCACCGGGCGGCGACGCAAGGCCCAGCCACCCTCCCAGGACTTGCCATCATCCGGGAGCGAGGGGGCTGGTGCTGCGTCTGCCACTACAGCTGTGGCGGAAGGGCCGGGTGAGCCCCCACAGGGGCTTGCAATGGCGGAAGACGGTGCGGAGACATCCAGTTTGGTGATCTCCACAGAGGAGGAGGAGCCCGCTACTGAGCCGCACATGGGGCCTGGTGGGGGTAGTACCACTGGTGCAAGGGGTGCAGTCCAGGGCCAGGATCAGGAGGCAGCACAGGTTACCACGGAGGGGCCTGTGCATGTCGCTGTCCTTGACCCTGTGACTGCACCACCATGCACCAGCAGGGATGCCCCGTCCCAGGCCCATCCACAGGTAGGGGAGAGTGCCATTTCATCTGCCTCTCCACTACCTGCGGACGAGGGGTCCCATGAACGTATGGGCTCCTTCCTAATTGGTGTCGTGTTGCGCACGCGTGACATTTGTGATGACGTGCGTTCTTCCTGGGTGGAGAACGCATGCCATCACGAATAGCAGCGTCGCAACGTGGCACTGTTGGGAGGGGCCCTGGTCGGTGGGTTCCTACATGTGACGCGCACTCTGGTGGACCTCTCCTCCTCTGTGGAGACTATGCGCCAGTCGTTCTCCCTGCCCTCTTCCGGCCCAGATTCCACCAGGGCCCCCTATGGACCTGGCCTGACCAACAAAGCCAGCTTGGTGGAGATCCCATCCCTGCCACAGTCGGGAGTCGGCGGTCCAGCAGGGGTGGACACCACAACTGGAGACCAGCTGATGGAGGATGTGCAGGCATCATCGGACAGGGCACATGGACAGCAGCAGGAGCAGGCTCTAGGTGGGAGCAATGATGGCTCGGGGCCATCGACATCAGGGGGGCAGGCATCGGCCAGAGGGCAGGAGGACCCTGGATTGGTTGTGTCTTCCGTGTAGCTGCGGTTGGGCCAGCATATAGGTGCGGAGCGGCAGTGGGCAGAAGAGGCGCGGCTCACCATGGTCAGGGCAGAGTTCTCCACACATCGGGCGTTGAGGCGGGCAGAGTGCCTCGAGGCGACTCACAGGGAGTTGGAACAGGCCATGAGTGCCTCCCTGCGAGACCTCGCAGCCAGGACAGAGGCCCGCCTCCAGCAAATAGACATGGAGTTCGATGATGCCCTGGCCGACAACATCACTGAGTGAGCTGCAGGACTTGCCCGCCGCCATTGTAAATAGTTTATAGTGTTAGGTTTCCTTTTCTATTTTTTTTATTTTGGGGCTTTTGGACTATGCCCCACACTTTTGTACATAGTTTCTTTGTTAGGTAGGTTATTAGATAGGGTTCATTTATTTCGTTGGGCTCATGGACCCTTGAAAATTGGATTGTACATAGTTGGACGTTGGATTTATTTGGACATTTTAATTTCATTTCACCATGGATCAATGGATTTACCTTTTTGCATTTCATTTGGATTTGGTTTGGTGGACAGAGAGTTTTGGCCATTTTTCTTTTGGATTACTTGGGATTTTTTGAGGAATTTTATTTTTTTTATTTGGACATGCATATCATTTCATATTTGCCATTATTTTATGCTTTAATTACTTTACATTGATTTTCATGTTAATACATTTTGATGTTTTACTTCAATGTGTGGGATTCGCTCATTGGGTTCATGCATGTCGACATGTGGTTTTACTCAATGGCAATCAGTGTGTGTGTGTGTGTGACGGACATGTGTTGATGTACATAGTTGACTTTTGGTTTGTGTCATGAGATGGGCATGTCACTGCTGGGTGGGTGAGTGGGTGGGGGGCATGAGTGGAAGATGAGTGGGGGCCTGCTGACAGGTGCCCCTCATTGCTGGGGGGTGGGGGTGCTGTGGGATATGAGTGGGACATGAGTGGGGGCCTGCTGGCAGGTGCCCCTCACTGCTCGGGGGTGGGGGCGCTGGGGGACATGAGTGGGGGCCTGTTGGCTGGTGCCCCTCACTGCTGGGGGTTGAGGGTAATGGGGGACATGAGTGGGACATGAGTGGGGGCCTGCTGGCAGGTGCCCCTCACTGCTGAGGGGTGGGGGTGTTGGGGGACATGAGTGGGGGCCTGCTGGCAGGTGCCCCTCACTGCATGGGGGTGGGGATGCTGGGGGACATGAGTGGGGGCCTGTTGGCAGGTGCCCCTCACTGCTGGGGGGTGGGGGGTGGGGGTGCTGGGGGACATGCGTGGGACATGAGCGGGGGCCTGCTGGCAGGGACCCCTCACTGCTGGGGGGTGGGGGTGCTGGGGGACATGAGTGGGACATGAGTGGGGGCCTGCTGGCGGGTGTCCCTCACTGCTGGGGGGTGGGGGTGCTGGGGGACATGAGTGGGACATGAGTTGGGGCCTGCTGGCGGGTGCCCCTCACTGCTGGGGGGTGGGGGTGCTGGGGGAAAGGAGTGGGGGCCTGCTGGCAGGTGCCCCTCACTGCTGGGGGTTGGGGGTACTGGGGGAAATGAGTGGGGGCCTGCTGGCAGGTGCCCCTCACTGCTGGGGCGGTGGGGGCGCTGGGGGACATGAGTGGGACATGAGTGGGGGCCTGCTGGAAGGTGCCCCTCACTGCTGGGGGTGGGGGTGCTGGGGGACATGAGGGGGGGCCTGTTGACAGGTGCCCCTCATTGCTGGGGGTGGGGGTGCTGGGGGACATGAGTGGGACATGAGTGGGGGCCTGCTGGCAGGTGCCCTTCACTGCTGGGGGGTGGGGGTGCTGGGGGACATGAGTGGGACATGAGTGGGGGCCTGCTGGCAGGTGCCCCTCACTGCCGGGGGGTGGGGGTGCTGGGGGACATGAGTGGGACATGAGTGGGGGCCTGCTGGCAGGTGCCCCTCAATACTGGGGGTGGGGGTGCTGGGCGATATTAGTGGGACATGAGTGGGGGCCTGCTGGCAGGTGCCCCTCACTGCTGGAGGGTGGGGGTGCTGGGGGACATGAGTTGGTGATCACTAGTGCAAGGTGACATGTGGCCTGGCTGGGGGCATGCCCATGGTGGATGGACTGCCTGCGGGACATGACCAGGGTTGCTGGGTAGTCCCCTGTGGTGTGGGTTGCCTGCAGGGTCCGTGGAGGGGGTAAAGGGCACACCTGTGAGAACCGACACTGCCAATTGACGTGTGGGACTCCCCGCGCACCCCCCCTGGATTCATGTTCCCCGCTCTGACAGCGAAAGCACGTGTGGAACTTCCCCCGTACCGCGTTATACACGTCCCCTGCTCACACAGACCCAATCGTGTTTGAAACTTCACGCGCACCCCAGTAATGCACGTACCCCGCTCGCACTGGGCCAATCGCATGTGAAACTTCATGCGCACCCCAGTAATACACGTACCCTGCTCGCACAGGCCCAATCGCGTTTGAAACTTCCCACGCACCCCAGTAATCCACGTACCCTGCACGCACAGGGCCAATCGCATGTGAAACTTCCAGTGCACCCCAGTAATACACGTACCCCGCTCGCACAGGCCCAATCGTGTGTGAAACTTCCCGTGCACCCCAGTAATAAACGTACCCCGTACGCACAGGGCCAAACGCGTGTGAAACTTCACACGCACCCCCCTAATCCACGTACCCCGCACGCACAGGGCCAATCGCGTGTTAAACTTCCCACGCACCCCAGTAATACACGTACCCCGCTCGCACAGGCCCAATCGCGCGTGAAACTTCCCGCGCACCCCAGTAATCAACGTAGCCCACACGCACAGGGCCTGCCATGTGTGACACTTCCCGTGCACTCCCCAAATCCACGTACCCCGCATGCACAGGGCCAATCACGTGTGAAACTTTCCGCGCACCCCAGTAATACACGCACCCCGCTCGCACAGGCCCAATCGCGTGTGAGACTACCTGTGCAGTGGGGTACGTGTATTCGAAGGGGTGCGCGGGGAGTTTTACAAGCGTTTTCGTGGTTGTGGGTCTGTGCGCCATGTACAGGATTTGTGCGCTGTACATTGCGCATGGGGAGGGGTTGGGGGCGTAACTGGCGCTGCTGCAGGGTCGCTGCGCCACTCTGCGCCACGGCTGGTTTTGGATGTTAAAATCCATGAAAACGCCATGTGCGGAAATGGATTTTAGCGCATGCGGCTGGCGCAGAAAGTCGCACGCCCACACTGTGCGCCAGCCGCGTGCGCCACTTGTGAGCTGAATTCTATGAATTAACCCCTTAGTGTCAGATGTACTCCGTATTATGGTCCATACTGACTTGCTGTCATGTTTGCAGATCCTTCGTATGGGATTGCAGTTCAAATTGTTCACTTGGTAATTCGCAAGAATACCAATTTATTTTTCTAACTTTGAAGGATACGTATTTTCAATTGAATATACTGCTCCATATCACAGCTATGTTTTATGATATAGCGAAGATCTTTATTTGTCTTACTTTTAAGCACATGGGTCTCTTGGTCACAGTATAGAGGTGGAGCAATTGGTTTATTATTCCATCTCTCATGGATTGTTTTTATCCCATTGGCAACAATCTCATCTATTATATATTTGTTTCCATGTATACGGGCCATTTTTGACATTTGATTTAAGTCCTTTCTTACTAACTCCGTTATTTTAGAGCATAGAAATGGGTTCCATCTCAACAAGATAAGTGGTCGATCCATTTCGATCAGAGGGAATAATAAATTGTCTTTATGATAAGCCGAAAGACATTCCTATTTTAAACTCTATAGGAGCATGATCGCCTATCGTTATCGGATAAATCAAAACAGGGTCCAGCTCTTTTGTCAAAGTGTTAGACACTGCGAAAAAATCAATCACTGATCTCAAGTCACCACGACTCCATGTAAATTTAGGTGAAGCTTCATTGCATTGAACGAAGGAGATATCCCATCTTTCAAAGAATACAGTCCACTTTTTACCTCTGTTAAAGGCTATTTTCCTATTTCCTTCAAGATTGGAGCTTGTTTCTCCGATCCCTGGTAAACACATTGCACTAAAATCGCCTCCAATTAGAATTCTACACATAGGCATTGATATTGAGATATTCTCTAGATATTTGTCTAAGTCATCGAACAAGTCTTCCATGAGAACTTTCAATGGATTCCATTAAAATGTAATAGCTATTATCATTTCCGTCATGTTCTGACCCATCATCATTGAAACTGCAAGCACATTGGGTGATCTATGTAAAATGTCAGGTTTACACTTGATGTGATTACCGATCGCTATTACAAGTCCACCCAGTGGCCGTCCTTCTAGGCACCTAGTTGCAGGACTACAATAGGTCTCAAAACCTTCCAGGTTTACTGGCTGTACACTCATAGTTTCTTGCAAAAGAATGATATCACAGTTCAGATTGCTGGAGTTGGCCGCCCACCACCTTTTTAGCATCAGATGCCCACATGAGTTCCATGATACCACATTCAATCCGAACTGACCCTCATGATAGGCCGAGGGTTTACCTGATGTCATATTTTAGATTGAACGCAATAACGGTTCCACCCATTCTAGTTCTTGGTTACCTGCTGCAAGAGTTAGTAAGTCAGACATTGTAACGCTCACCTGGTTCCCACGGGGGCGCTGGTCTAGTCTGGATTGCTGTGGCCTCTTCTAGCGTGATCCGCAGGACCCGGAACACCGATTGGACAGGACCTCCAAATCGTGTTTGCCTGGCCCGTAGGAATATGCTTCTGCAGATGAGAAAGGGGATTAACAGTCTGCAGAATAGTGTGCTAGCTCCCCACTTTCCCCCTTCGTTCCTCTCTAACTTCCTCCAAACCCCGGTTTAAGCTCACCTTATGGTTTGGAAGGATGAACTCTCCATCCTGCTTCTTGTGCAGGGGCGCGCGTTCGTCCAGTTAATTCACTGGTTTTCAGAATGGCGCTGGCAAAATCCACTTGACTTTCCTGAGCGATGCGCCGTAAGTATGAAAGTTCAAAGTTCAAGTGAGGCCCCCTTTATGTTGTCTTTCTAACCTGTGATCTGTCCTTTATTTCAGGTGCAGAATGAAGGCGATGCGTCGAGGGGTTAAACTGCTGAGGTGAGTAGTGATGAGGACGATCCCTCTAAATGTCCTTATCATTCCCCAGAAATGTCTCTTGTCCTTTCCCCATAGGGGCCGGGTACGGTACCTGCCAACGGGGCGGCGCCGACCCGAAATGTGGAAGAAAAGCCGGTAAGTATTATGGCTGTTAATCAGGCTTTCCTTCTGTGTTCCTTCTGCTCACCTTTTGTTTCTTCCTCTCTCCCCTAGGTGCAGAGATGTGGCGTCCGATGCTGACAGCCGCGATGGAGCCGGGAGATGTCTCGAGGACAGGTGAGTGAAGCGTGGCGCTGCAGCGAGCAACGAGATGCTTTTAAATGGAAGTGTTTCTTCAGGGATGCTGGCGAGAAGATTCCGGATGCAGGTAAGAAGTTTGAAATAGTCCTTGGTTTTCACCTTTCTCTTCTCTTCCTTCCTTGCAGGTCTTCCAGGTTGGAGGAAAAAATAGTCCCTATGAAAAAATAGTCCCTTTCAGGTCTCGGGGAGGCCTGAAGCGTGCAGCATGGTCTGCATCAGGTAAGTGCACAAAACACCTCCCTTTATGAGCCTGGCGCCTATGGCGCCAGGACTGATGTCCAACATGAGCCTGGCGCCAAAGGCGCCAGGACTGAGTCCAAAGAGCCCCTATAAGGGGCCGCTGGGCTTTTACCCGAGGGAATGATGCCTGCTTCCAGGGGTGCTGGGCCTGGCCTGGTGCTCCGGGGGTAGGCATCATGACAGCACTCCCCCCCCAAGGCCCCTCCCAAGGTCATTCCTTCAGCCACCCATAAAATGTCCTTCCAATTACCCTCCGATTGGTGCAACATACATCGTAGATATTGTTCAAGGGTCTGGTTTGTTCTCTCCGTCTGACCATCGGTCTGTGGGTGGTGGCTGGTCGAGAGTCTTACGTCGATTTGTGCCAGTTGACAACACTTTTTCCAAAAATGAGAAATAAACTGGCTTCCCCGATCGGAGACTAGTATGGACGGGAATCCATGCAAACGGATGATATTTTCGAGGAATTCCTTGGCAAGAACAAAGGCTGAAGGTAATCCTTTCAACGGAATAAAGTGGGCCATTTTGGAAAATAAATCCACCACGACCAGAATAGTATTGTAACCATTACAAGAGGGCAGGTCCGTGATAAAATATAGTGACAGGGTGTGCCAAGGTGCTGGTGGAATGTCTAAGGGCTGAAGAAGACCGGCGGGTCTTGTCTTTTGACCTTTGTTTTGGGCACAAACTCCACAGGACATCACGAAAGATTTAATATCCTTTCGCCAGGAAGGCCACCAGAATTGTCGTTTAACCTTTTCCTCTGTTTTGGCAATGCCAGGATGTCCTTCCATCAGGGTATCATGATGACGGGAAATAACCAGTTCTTGCAATTCCTTTTCTGGCAAAAATAAGCGTCCTTGGAAGTAAGGTAAGCCATCCTTGACTGAAAAGTTAGACCCCCTTTTGATCCAATCCTGCAAGGCTGAAGAGTCCAGGAATTGTTTCACTCGTGCTTGAATGTCTTCAAGGGTTTGTAAAGTGGTTATCCCCAAAATTCTTTGTTCGGGAATTATCGGCAGAGGTTCTGAGTTTGTGTCTATTTCTTCCATTCCAATTCGGGATAGAGCGTCCGCCTTACCATTCTTATAGCCGGGGCGGTAGGTGATTACAAAATCGAACTCAGCAAAGAACAAAGCCCATCGGAGCTGTCGAGACGATTGAGCCTTGGCAGTTTTTAAATATTGTAAATTTCGGTGATCAGTGATCACGGTGATGGTATGCCGGGCGCCGAGGAGATAATGCCGCCAAGCCTTAAAGGCGGACTTAATGGCTAATAGTTCCTTATCGGTGATCGCATAATTTATCTCCGGCGGCGAGAACTTTCTGGACCAAAATGCTACGGGGTGCAGTTGGTTGGTTTCAGGGTCTCTCTGAGACAGCACAGCTCCCATGGCTAAGCTGGACGCGTCGGTTTCGACTATATATGGGAGATCGGGACGCAGGTGCTTCAAAATAGGTGCGGACGTGAACTTAGCTTTCAACTCCTGAAAGGCCTGTTCGGCTTCCTCGGTCCATTCAAAACGTTTATTTTTTCGCAAGAGTGCAGTGATGGGTTGCACCACACGTGAAAACTCCGGGATAAACCTGCGATAAAAGTTGGCAAAACCAAGCATGCTTTGGACACCTTTCACCGAACTAGGTGATGGCCATTTGAGGATGGCATCCACTTTCCGTGAATCCATTCGGACCCCTTTAGGTGTCAGGATGAATCCGAGAAACTCAACCTCGGTGGTATGGAAAACACATTTTTCCAGCTTGGCAAACAGTTTGTGCTGGCGCAGTTTCTCTAGGACAGCCCTGACATGCTTTCTGTGATCAGATTCCGAAGAGGAGTACACAAGAATGTCATCGATATACACGACAACACAGACATCGATGAGTTCCCGAAGGACATCGTTCATGAAGAATTGGAAGGCTGCAGGCGCGTTGCACAACCCGAAAGGCATCACCTGGTATTCGAATAGTCCATATTTTGTACGGAAGGCCGTTTTCCATTCGTCGCCTTCTTTTACTCGTACCAGATGATAAGCCCCCCGGAGATCTAACTTGGTGTATACGCAAGCGTCCTTCACCTGGTCAAGGAGTTCAGGGATCAGAGGCAGAGGGTAACGATTTTTAACAGTTATCTGGTTCAATGCGCGGTAATCGATACAAGTTCTAAGGTCGCCTTCTTTTTTAGGCACGAAGAACAAAGCTGATGATGCCGGGGACTTTGACGGGCGAATGAAACCATTGGCGAGGTATTGATCTAAATATTGTCTCAAATGCAGATTCTCTGGTTCAGTAAGTGCGTAAATCCTGCTACAAGGGGGTTGTGCACCGGGCACCAGATCGATTTGGCAATCGTACGATCTGTGGGGAGGTAACTAGTTGGCCTGTTCCTTTTGGAAGACGTCCTGAAAGTCTTGGTACTCTGGAGGTAGTTGCACGGGGACAGAGGTTACTGATGCTAGATTAATCTTTGGATTTTCTGGGTAGCAGGTTTGTGCACAATCCGTGAAGGTTATTCTCTTCGCTCGCCAATCAATTCGAGGATTATGTGTCTCTAACCAAGGGATTCCGAGAATAAGCTGAAACTGTGGAGCCTTGATTACATCAAACACAACTGCCTCCCGATGGCCATCCGGACCTACAAGTGTCACCTCAGCTGTGGAATGTGTTACCGGTCCAGAGGCAACTTCGGTTCCATCTACTGTGGTGATGACATCTTTGCTGGTTTTAGGACGCAGAGGGAGGTTTATCCTAGAGACCAATTCTCGATCCACATAGTTTCCTATAGCCCCGCTATCGATGTATGCCTTTATAGCATGCAACCATTTAGGCTGTTCCGGATCTACGAGGACCATTGGCACAATGAAATGCAAGGTCTGAGAGTTAGTTTTCAAGCTCGGCAAGCGGACCCCTACGCTTGCCGGGCGTGGTCGTTTCCCGATACAGAGTTTCCATGGATTTTATCAGCGGCTCCTACCACCTTCTTGGGCGGCTTAACCGGGCAATCTCGTAGAAAGTGTCCAGAGTACCCACAATAAAGGCATAATTGCATCTGTCGTCTTCTTTCCCGTTCTTTTTGAGTTAGGGGTCCTTTAACCCCTCCGATTTGCATAGGCTCCGAGCCATCAGCCCCCTTGGGGTTAGCGTGGGTCTTGGCCAACACCCGGGTTTCAAACTTGGACCGATCTGCTTTTCTGTTTTGCAGCCTGTGATCCAATTGGACCACTAAGTCTATATATTCAGTGCATTCTTGGGGCGGATTTACAACTTGTGCCAGGACATCTTTAAGTTCTCCGCGTAGACCTCGATAGAATAACGTGATTCTTTTATCCTCTGGCCAACCAGTTTCCACAATTAGTCTATTGAAGGTTGCAATGTAGGATAGAAGGTCTTGATTGCCCTGTCGCAGAGATAGAAGTTCGTCATCCAGAGCCTGTCCCTGGGAGTGTCGAGCAAATAACCTTTCCATGCTTGTTTGAAATCCTTGAAAATCACGAAGAATCGGGTCATCTTGAGTTACCAGTGGGACTGACCAATCGGCAGCACAGCCGCTGAGATATGACAACACAAAGGCTACCTTGGTCTCATCATTAGGGAAGGCCCCAGGTCTGCATAGGAAGTGCAAACGACACTGATTCATGAATACGGCGAATCGTTTGGGGTCCCCAGCAAAGCGTTCAGGTGGAGCCAGCGGCATGTTTCCAGGTAGATTAATCTGCACCGGGTTACTGGAAACCACAGGAGCGGGGTTCCCCCCGGAACCGGGTAAAGGAGTTTGTCCAGCTTGACCTTGCAAAAGCTGTCTAGCTAGGTCATCAGCTCTATCCTTTATTACAATCACTTCCCTCCTGAGGGCACTAGTCTCTTGACGAGCGGCGTGTACTTCGGCCCGTAATTCCCCCAGTAATTGGGCCAACTGGTCAGTTTCAGAAGTTTCCATAGCGCCTGGGTGGGAATTTGTAGGAAGGCTTCGTGTTCTGTAACGCTCACCTGGTTCCCACGGGGGCGCTGGTCTAGTCTGGATTGCTGTGGCCTCTTCTAGCGTGATGCGCAGGACCCGGAACACCGATTGGACAGGACCTCCAAATCGTGCTTGCCTGGCCCGTAGGAATATCCTTCTGCAGATGAGAAAGGGGATTAACAGTCTGCAGAATAGTGTGCTAGCTCCCCCCTTTCCCCCTTCGTTCCTCTCTAATTTCCTCCAAACCCCGGTTTAAGCTCACCTTATGGTTTGGAAGGATGAACTCTCCATCCTGCTTCTGGTGCAGGGGCGCGCGTTCGTCCAGTTACTTCACTGGTTTTCAGAATGGCGCTGGCAAAATCCACTTGACTTTCCTGAGCGATGCGCCGTAAGTATGAAAGTTCAAAGTTCAAGTGAGGCCCCCTTTATGTTGTCTTTCTAACCTGTGATCTGTCCTTTATTTCAGGTGCAGAATGAAGGCGATGCGTCGAGGGGTTAAACTGCTGAGGTGAGTAGTGATGAGGACGATCCCTCTAAATGTCCTTATCATTCCCCAGAAATGTCTCTTGTCCTTTCCCCATAGGGGCCGGGTACGGTACCTGCCAACGGGGCGGCGCCGACCCGAAATGTGGAAGAAAAGCCAGTAAGTATTATGGCTGTTAATCAGGCTTTCCTTCTGTGTTCCTTCTGCTCACCTTTTGTTTCTTCCTCTCTCCCCTAGGTGCAGAGATGTGGTGTCCGATGCTGACAGCCGCGATGGAGCCGGGAGATGTCTCGAGGACAGGTGAGTGAAGCGTGGCGCTGCAGCGAGCAACGGAATGCTTTTAAATGGAAGTCTTTCTTCAGGGATGCTGGCGAGAAGATTCCGGATGCAGGTAAGAAGTTTGAAATAGTCCTTGGTTTTCACCTTTCTCTTCTCTTCCTTCCTTGCAGGTCTTCCAGGTTCGAGGCGGGCGTGGCTGGAGTCCAGGAGCAGGAGCAGACACGGTGAGCGTTAAACTGCAGGAAGCAGAACAACGCGAAGCATGAGCTGCTGTCTGGGCGTGGCTTAAATAGCCTCCAAAGAAGTCCCAGGTATGTATCCTTCCCCAACTAGGTATGTATCCTTCCCTGGCCACGCCCGAGTGAAAAAATAGTCCCTATGAAAAAATAGTCGATTTCAGGTCTCGGGGAGGCCTGAAGCGTGCAGCATGGTCTGCATCAGGTAAGTGCACAAAACACCTCCCTTTATGAGCCTGGCGCCTATGGCGCCAGGACTGATGTCCAACATGAGCCTGGCGCCAAAGGCGCCAGGACTGAGTCCAAAGAGCCCCTATAAGGGGCCGCTGGGCTTTTACCCGAGGGAATGATGCCTGCTTCCAGGGGTGCTGGGCCTGGCCTGGTGCTCCGGGGGTAGGCATCATGACAGCACTCCCCCCCAAGGCCCTCCCAAGGTCATTCCTTCTGGAGGTTTCGGTTCGTTTGGGAAATTCCGATGGAACCTTTTTACCAGCCGAGGTGCATGTACGTGATCACTGGGTTCCCAAGACCTTTCCTGAGGCCCATACCCTTTCCAATCAATTAGATAGAAAAGTTTTGATTTTGAGATCTTAGAATCCAAAATGTTCTTCACCTCGAATTCAGGCTCCCCATCTATCTGAATCGGTTCTGGTGGCTTTGTTAATCTGGTTCCTGTGTGCACTGGTTTCAAAAGTGACACATGAAAAACGGGGTGAATCCGCATGTTAGCTGGTAGATCGAGCTTGACTGCCACTGGGTTGATTATAGCTTTGATCGAGTAAGGGCCTAAATACCTTGGATTAAAAGTTCGAGGCCCCTTGAGTGATAGGTGTTTGGTAGCCAACCATACTTGATCCCCCTATTTGGTATGGAAGCGCCTCTCTTCGATGCAGATCCGCATTCTTTTTGTATTTCCCTTTCGCATGTTGCAAATGTGCAGTTGCATCCTTGAGGGCTTGAGTAATCGTAGAATGCAAATGGTCCACTGCGGGCAATTCAAGGCTCAGAGGTGAGTCCAAGTCTGAAGTACGAGGGTGATGTCCATATAGGGTATAAAAGGGGCTCTGACCAGTTCCAGAGTGTATCGAGTTATTGTATGCATATTCAGCCACCCATAAAATGTCCTTCCAATTACCCTCCGATTGGTGCAACATACATCGTAGATATTGTTCAAGGGTCTGGTTCGTTCTCTCCGTCTGACCATCGGTCTGTGGGTGTGGGTGGTGGCTGGTCGAGAGTCTTACGTCGATTTGTGCCAGTTGACAACACTTTTTCCAAAAATGAGAAATAAACTGGCTTCCCCGATCGGAGACTAGTATGGACGGGAATCCATGCAAACGGATGATATTTTCGAGGAATTCCTTGGCAAGAACAAAGGCTGAAGGTAATCCTTTCAAAGGAATAAAGTGGGCCATTTTGGAAAATAAATCCACCACGACCAGAATAGTATTGTAACCATTACAAGAGGGCAGGTCCGTGATAAAATCTAGTGACAGGGTGTGCCAAGGTGCTGGTGGAATGTCTAAGGGCTGAAGAAGACCGGCGGGTCTTGTCTTTTGACCTTTGTTTTGGGCACAAACTCCACAGGACATCACGAAAGATTTAATATCCTTTCGCCAGGAAGGCCACCAGAATTGTCGTTTAACCTTTTCCTGTTTTGGCAATGCCAGGATGTCCTTCCATCAGGGTATCATGATGACGGGAAATAACCAGTTCTTGCAATTCCTTTTCTGGCAAAAATAAGCGTCCTTGGAAGTAAGGTAAGCCATCCTTGACTGAAAAGTTAGACCCCCTTTTGATCCAATCCTGCAAGGCTGAAGAGTCCAGGAATTGTTTCACTCGTGCTTGAATGTCTTCAAGGGTTTGTAAAGTGGTTATCCCCAAAATTCTTTGTTCGGGAATTATCGGCACAGGTTCTGAGTTTGTGTCTATTTCTTCCATTCCAATTCGGGATAGAGCGTCCGCCTTACCATTCTTATAGCCGGGGCGGTAGGTGATTACAAAATCGAACTCAGCAAAGAACAAAGCCCATCGGAGCTGTCGAGACGATTGAGCCTTGGCAGTTTTTAAATATTGTAAATTTCGGTGATCAGTGATCACGGTGATGGTATGCCGGGCGCCGAGGAGATAATGCCGCCAAGCCTTAAAGGCGGACTTAATGGCTAATAGTTCCTTATCGGTGATCGCATAATTTATCTCCGGCGGCGAGAACTTTCCGGACCAAAATGCTACGGGGTGCAGTTGGTTGGTTTCAGGGTCTCTCTGAGACAGCACAGCTCCCATGGCTAAGCTGGACGCGTCGGTTTCGACTATATATGGGAGATCGGGACGCGGGTGCTTCAAAATAGGTGCGGACGTGAACTTAGCTTTCAACTCCTGAAAGGCCTGTTCGGCTTCCTCGGTCCATTCAAAACGTTTATTTTTTCGCAAGAGTGCAGTGATGGGTTGCACCACACGTGAAAACTCCGGGATAAACATGCGATAAAAGTTGGCAAAACCAAGCATGCTTTGGACACCTTTCACCGAACTAGGTGATGGCCATTTGAGGATGGCATCCACTTTCCGTGAATCCATTCGGACCCCTTTAGGTGTCAGGATGAATCCGAGAAACTCAACCTCGGTGGTATGGAAAACACATTTTTCCAGCTTGGCAAACAGTTTGTGCTGGCGCAGTTTCTCTAGGACGGCCCTGACATGCTTTCTGTGATCAGATTCCGAAGAAGAGTACACAAGAATGTCATCGATATACACGACAACACAGACATCGATGAGTTCCCGAAGGACATCGTTCATGAAGAATTGGAAGGCTGCAGGCGCGTTGCACAACCCGAAAGGCATCACCTGGTATTCGAATAGTCCATATTTTGTACGGAAGGCCGTTTTCCATTCGTCGCCTTCTTTTACTCGTACCAGATGATAAGCCCCCCGGAGATCTAACTTGGTGTATACGCAAGCGTCCTTCACCTGGTCAAGGAGTTCAGGGATCAGAGGCAGAGGGTAACGATTTTTAACAGTTATCTGGTTCAATGCGCGGTAATCGATACAAGTTCTAAGGTCGCCTTCTTTTTTAGGCACGAAGAACAAAGCTGATGATGCCGGGGACTTTGACTGGCGAATGAAACCATTGGCAAGGTATTGATCTAAATATTGTCTCAAATGCAGATTCTCTGGTTCAGTAAGTGTGTAAATCCTGCTACAAGGGGGTTGTGCACCGGGCACCAGATCGATTTGGCAATCGTACGCCTGTTCCTTTTGGAAGACGTCCTGAAAGTCTTGGTACTCTGGAGGTAGTTGCACGGGGACAGAGGTTACTGATGCTAGATTAATCTTTGGATTTTCTGGGTAGCAGGTTTGTGCACAATCCGGGAAGGTTATTCTCTTCGCTCACCAATCAATTTGAGGATTATGTGTCTCTAACCAAGGGATTCCGAGAATAAGCTGAAACTGTGGAGCCTTGATTACATCAAACACAACTGCCTCCCGATGGCCATCCGGACCTACAAGTGTCACCTCAGCTGTGGAATGTGTTACCGGTCCAGAGGCAATTTCGGTTCCATCTACTGTGGTGATGACATCTTTGCTGGTTTTAGGACGCAGAGGGAGGTTTATCCTAGAGACCAATTCTCGATCCACATAGTTTCCTATAGCCCCGCTATCTATGTATGCCTTTATAGCATGCAACCATTTAGGCTGTTCCGGATCTACGAGGACCATTGGCACAATGAAATGCAAGGTCTGAGAGTTAGTTTTTAAGCTCGGCAAGCGGACCCCTACGCTTGCCGGGCGTGGTCGTTTCCCGATACAGAGTTTCCATGGATTTTATCAGCGGCTCCTACCACCTTCTTGGGCGGCTTAACCGGGCAATCTCGTAGAAAGTGTCCAGAGGACCCACAATAAAGGCATAATTGCATCTGTCGTCTTCTTTCCCGTTCTTTTTGAGTTAGGGGTCCTTTAACCCCTCCGATTTGCATAGGCTTCGAGCCATCAGCCCCCTTGGGGTTAGCGTGGGTCTTGGCCAACACCCGGGTTTCAAACTTGGACCGATCTGCTTTTCTGTTTTGCAGCCTGTGATCCAATTGGACCACTAAGTCTATATATTCAGTGCATTCTTGGGGCGGATTTACAACTTGTGCCAGGACATCTTTAAGTTCTCCGCGTAGACCTCGATAGAATAACGTGATTCTTTTATCCTCTGGCCAACCAGTTTCCACAATTAGTCTATTGAAGGTTGCAATGTAGGATAGAAGGTCTTGATTGCCCTGTCGCAGAGGTAGAAGTTCGTCATCCAGAGCCTGTCCCTGGGAGTGTCGAGCAAATAACCTTTCCATGCTTGTTTGAAATCCTTGAAAATCACGAAGAATCGGGTCATCTTGAGTTACCAGTGGGACTGACCAATCGGCAGCACAGCCGCTGAGATATGACAACACAAAGGCTACCTTGGTCTGATCATTAGGGAAGGCCCCAGGTCTGCATAGGAAGTGCAAACGACACTGATTCATGAATACGGCGAATCGTTTGGGGTGCCCAGCAAAGCGTTCAGGTGGAGCCAGCGGCATGTTTCCAGGTAGATTAATCTGCACCGGGTTACTGGAAACCACAGGAGCGGGGTTCCCCCCGGAACCGGGTAAAGGAGTTTGTCCAGCTTGACCTTGCAAAAGCTGTCTAGCCAGGTCATCAGCTCTATCCTTTATTACAATCACTTCCCTCCTGAGGGCACTAGTCTCTTGACGAGCGGCGTGTACTTCGGCCCGTAATTCCCCCAGTAATTGGGCCAACTGGTCAGTTTCAGAAGTTTCCATAGCGCCTGGGTGGGAATTTGTAGGAAGGCTTCGCGTTCTGTAACGCTCACCTGGTTCCCACGGGGGCGCTGGTCTAGTCTGGATTGCTGTGGCCTCTTCTAGCGTGATGCGCAGGACCCGGAACACCGATTGGACAGGACCTCCAAATCGTGCTTGCCTGGCCCGTAGGAATATCCTTCTGCAGATGAGAAAGGGGATTAACAGTCTGCAGAATAGTGTGCTAGCTCCCCCCTTTCCCCCTTCGTTCCTCTCTAACTTCCTCCAAACCCCGGTTTAAGCTCACCTTATGGTTTGGAAGGATGAACTCTCCATCCTGCTTCTGGTGCAGGGGCGCGCGTTCGTCCAGTTACTTCACTGGTTTTCAGAATGGCGCTGGCAAAATCCACTTGACTTTCCTGAGCGATGCGCCGTAAGTATGAAAGTTCAAAGTTCAAGTGAGGCCCCCTTTATGTTGTCTTTCTAACCTGTGATCTGTCCTTTATTTCAGGTGCAGAATGAAGGCGATGCGTCGAGGGGTTAAACTGCTGAGGTGAGTAGTGATGAGGATGATCCCTCTAAATGTCCTTATCATTCCCCAGAAATGTCTCTTGTCCTTTCCCCATAGGGGCCGGGGTACGGTACCTGTCAACGGGGCAGCGCCGACCCGAAATATGGAAGAAAAGCCGGTAAGTATTATGGCTGTTAATCAGGCTTTCCTTCTGTGTTCCTTCTGCTCACCTTTTGTTTCTTCCTCTCTTCCCTAGGTGCAGAGATGTGGCGTCCGATGCTGACAGCCGCGATGGAGCCGGGAGCTGTCTCGAGGACAGGTGAGTGAAGCGTGGCGCTGCAGCAAGCAACGCGATGCTTTTAAATGGAAGTCTTTCTTCAGGGATGCTGGCGAGAAGATTCCGGATGCAGGTAAGAAGTTTGAAATAGTCCTTGGTTTTCACCTTTCTCTTCTCTTCCTTCCTTGCAGGTCTTCCAGGTTCGAGGCGGGCGTGGCTGGAGTCCAGGAGCAGGAGCAGACACGGTGAGCGTTAAGCTGCAGGAAGCAGAACAACGCGAAGCATGAGCTGCTGTCTGGGCGTGGCTTAAATAGCCTCCAAAAAAGTCCCAGGTATGTATCCTTCCCCAACTAGGTATGTATCCTTCCCTGGCCACGCCCGAGTGAAAAAATAGTCCCTATGAAAAAATAGTCCCTTTCAGGTCTCAGGGAGGCCTGAAGCGTGCAGCATGGTCTGCATCAGGTAAGTGCACAAAACACCTCCCTTTATGCGCCTATGGCGCCAGGACTGATGTCCAACATGAGCCTGGCGCCAAAGGCGCCAGGACTGAGTCCAAAGAGCCCCTATAAGGGGCCGCTGGGCTTTTACCCGAGGGCATGATGCCTGCTTCCAGGGGTGCTGGGCCTGGCCTGGTGCTCCGGGGGTAGGCATCATGACAGACATACATTTTTGTTGGGCTTCTCCTGACTTATTTGCTTCAAATTCGTTCTTTTTTATCGGTTTATAAAGAAACTCATGTGCTTCTGTTTCAAATTGAAATGTTTGTAAGATGAAGCCCAACTCTTTTAGGTCTGTTCTGAAGATCCAGATGTGTTTTAGAACATTTGCATTTGATACATAGCATAACAGTCAGTAGTTATTTTCTTGCGCTAAGGCAATCCTATCAAAGTCATTACTCTTAAGAATTTGCAGGGTAGGAATGTTGGTTATTAAGTTCATAAACTATGTCCGATTAATTCTTTGACCATGCAGAACCTCAGGGGCACCCCCCCAAACCAATTATGTGAAACTCCTTAGTGGTGTTGAATATTTCACCTTGGGTATTCGACACCGCTGCTGCCTGAGAATGTATTACTTTAATGGGTGTGTTTGTTTGTTTGTTTATTTTGTAGTGCGCGCCTAACCCAGGGGTAGAGGGCGCAAAGGAACAAGAGGATTGTAAAGCTTAGGTTACAGGAGCACAATAGATGGAGTCCAGCAGAGGTTAAATTGTTGGACAGCATCAAGAACAATGAAAGCCAAATGGCCAATAATAATTACAGGAGATATACAGTATTTACAGGTCTAAACGTGGACCATCAGTGAATGTACAAGTTGTACACAATTTGCAGTGATTAAGTATGGTGCGGTAGGAGAGCGTTAGGTGTCGTGTTCCTTGAGCCAGAAGATGGTATTAGATCTGAATTGGAGGTAAGATCTTCCCTGATGGATGGTGGTAGGGAATTCCAGAATTGTGCTGCTTTCACGGGGAAGCTGTTCCCTCCAGACATAGTGCGTTTGAACCTTGGCACCAGAAGGAGGTTAGAGTTGACCTTTCTGGAGGGGCGACAGGATACTGGTCTGGAGAACCTCGTTATTAGGTATTGAGGGGCAGCTTGGTGGAGGCATTTGTGAGTCAGAGAGACTGACTTGAGGAATATTTTGTCTTTAGTGGAAAGCCAATTGACAGATCTTCTAGTCTCTGAGATGTGGGCTTTTTTCGGGAGGCTTAGTGCAGTTCTTAAAGCATTGTTTTGTAGAATTTGAATTTTGTTTGTGATATATTTGTTGCTGCCTACATATAGCGCATTACAATAGTCCAACTTGGACAGGATCAAAGATCTGGCTAAGGTGATGCATTTGGTGGGTGAAAGGAATGGTTTGGCTGCTCTGATAAGTTTGCATGTATAAGAAGTGGCGGAGGCCATAGCATTAACTTGTTTTTTGAAGGTAAGTGTGGAGTCTAAATAGAATCCGAGAGTTTTGACCTCCTTGGCTACGGTAATGATGTTGTTGTCAATTACAAAGGAGGAGTAGTTGTGGCCTAGTTTATTAAGGTTGGATGTGCTATAAGCACTGAGGCCGGTAGTTCTACGAATTTTGCCATCCCATTCACTTTCATTGTAGGATGTAAACAGCTAATCATAGGTAGGGTACCATTAGCTTCCAAGGTACACCATTTTCCGCCCTCAGAGTTCACTGCATTTTCGGATTGCTGAACAATCAAGGCGGCGCCTCCCTCATATTATTAGTGGGGATCATAGTGCTCATCTGCTCATTTTTGACCATGATTTGGAATTCATGATCGGGCCTGAAGAAGTATTTGGCTATTCTCGTTCATGTAAAGGCTGAAATTGAGCTAATGCCGTTCCAGAGTGCAATTGAGGCACATCAATTGGGGTGGGGTCAGGTAACTGGCTCCTTGCGTCATCAGTGGCCTTGTGTTTCTCTGGTGCAGGTAAATGCCTACATTTACCAGATCCATTAATTATAACATGGTTGCTCTCAAAGGGAGGATGAACTATAAGTTTCATTTCCTGTGGACGAGAGCAAATTTCAGCATAGGAGAGACTATTGACTAAATTCACCCTTGTCTGAGAATTTATGTCCATTTCTAATGATGGATGCTTCACTTTGGCACCCTCTACAGTTATCTTGTTAGCTATTGGAATCCCAATGGTGCTGAGTGCACTCTTAATCTGCCTAACCCCCACGTTAGGAAAGTAACTCAGCATATTATTTTGTGGTTTATCATCCTCATTTGTACGTGTGGGAACACGTCCTATCGTTGCCTTTTTAGTTCTCGCATTTCCTGTAGTGTCCAAGTTACTAGGCAATTCTAGCATCTCAGTTTGTTTGCTTCTCTTCATTTTGGTGATGGGGAAAATAGACTCGGATACAGAAGTCTTACAGGGTAGAAGTAACTCACGGCTTTCTTCCGTTAGTTGATCTACATCAATAATGTCATCATCAGGTGGGGATATTCGCAGAACCATTGGCACCTATTCTCTATGATTAATAGTTCAGGCTGTTGATGGCTCTTCCCCTTCCTTGACAAAGAGCTCCCTTCCCCGGGATTTAGCCTCTTCCCTGCGTTTTTCGGCACGTTTGATTGCTTTAAGATGTCATTTTTTGAACCTGCGTGATAGGAAGCCTTTTTTCCCTTTAGGTTCTGATCCTGGATTCTCTTCGAGATTAGATTCTTCTATGATTTTTTATCAGTTCAGAAGGACTATCAGGAGAGGCTTCCTCCAGAGTTTGCGTGGAATCAATAGACGCAGATAATCCTGGAGTCAGGCTATTTCTTATTTGCCTGATATTTTTTATGGTCTCAATATACTTTTGGAGGCTTTCTAATGGGGAGATGGTAGTCGTTGAAATATTGTCCACCATCTCATCTTCTATTATCAGCGTTTGAGTATATTTCGTCATTTTTTTATCATCACGTTTTCTTTCCTTCATTATCCCATCTACATACTTCATGCAATTCTGATGGCAAAATGCTGCATTTGGAGTTTCTTTTGCCATCACAAAGCCTTCCAATCTATTGAGTTTCAGAAGAAGGCCATTCGACACTGCTTTTAATTCCCTTAGTTCCAAGTGCGTAAGGTCATGACCCTTGTCTAATAGATCCTGAATTCTAATTATCACTGGGAAAGAATAGGGACTTGGTGGTGTGAGTTTTTGGTCTAAGATTTCTTCCCTATGATCAGTCTGTGGGTCCGCAAGTTGAGTCTTTGAGAGATTACTCTCATTCCCTTGAATGGGTATTTTAGGGATATCCCACTTCAAATCATGAATCCTGTTTTCTGGGTGTATTGGGTTAGGGACCATCTCTTTAAAGAGATTCACGTCCCCACCTCTTATGGGTGTAAATGATGTTGGTGCATAATGGACATTGCACTGAACCAAAGGTGTTAATGCATTAATGGAGTTACTGATGCGCTTGTTCAGTTCCATAATAGACTCTACATCTATTTCAGATAGGGAGCTTTCACCCGCATTAGAGCTTCCATCTGAAATAGGTGCAGTGTGTATTCCTGCAGAAGGAATTCCTGCCGTTCCGGAGTAATTAGGGATCACAGTTTGTTTTTCAATATTCAGCAGGATAGTTCTTTCAGAAGTATAACAAGATTGATTATGTAAATTAGGGGAAGTGGTATAATCTGTTACAGGGCCATTACACGAATCGCTGTTTGATTCAGAAGTATTGATCCTCAAATTGGTCTCCGGATAAGCAGCATTTCCCGGACATACCAAAGCATCGACATTAATTACATTGAGTAGCCAATTCATTTAAACGCCTGCTTCGCAACCCTGATGCCATGCCTCCGTGAGTATGCACACTTTTCAATATCAGGAGCATTGGTAAGTCTTCTACTGAAGTCCCCCAGGCTAATGTTCGAGTATAAGTTGACACAATACAAACAATATTGTTAGGAATAAGACACTGCTCACTGCTCACCGCTCACCCCTCAGCCTAACAGCCCAACAGCCAATGCACTTTCGATGACACATTGTGATGCGCACGCGATGCACATTCACAGCTTTTTTCAAGCTAGTTCTGGGAAACAAGTGGCCGTGGCTGGGCGGGGGAGCGAGTGATTGACGTTCATGCAAGCCAATACAATCAATGAGACTAAGGAAGAGAAGAAAAAACAGAAAAGAGGTCAGTCTCTCTTGATCCTCGACCTATCCAAGGACAGTTAGGTCAGTTAGAGCAAAGTTAGTAGGCAAGTCAGTAGGTCAGTTAGAGCAAAGGTAGTAGGCGAGTATAAACATTAACTCGGTTCACTTCATTTACTTGAATTGGGAGTTCACAAGTGGAATCTATACTGCGCGGCAGTTCAAACTTCTTGCCGACTCAACCGCAGAGTAGGCGAGAAAAAATGACAAAGTATACGATGAGGAGCACTCCAGCCCAACAGCCCGTACACTTTCAATGACACTTTGCCCCTTTTAATGCCAGGCAACGTCAAAAGACCCGGATGTGGCACATGCTGTTCGTGGAATACCACAGTGTCCACGGACAGATCATCCAATTGGAGGGGATGGGGAGGGAAATTAAACACAATGTAAGTTATTTAATCTTTAGTGTTGACTCTGAAAATAACTTTTTTTGTGGGGGGGGTTGTTAACAAACACCTTTTTTTTTGCTTTAATATTTTATTTTTCTACAGGAACCTCTTCAGTGCATTCCTAAAATTGTAAAGGAAAATTGTATTTCCGACATCTGCGAAGTGAACTCCAACTGGACAAAAAGAATTCACACTTTGAGAATTAATATTATTTTTCTCAAAATATGAGATTCCGGCAACATACAAAAAAGCAGATATACCTTTATTGACAATCTGCCTTGATTGTTCAATTTGAGGACTGAAAATGTTTGTTGGACATCTCCATGTGTGTTGCAGTTTATTTTCGAAAACATGTGAGCAGCAGGAAACAGTTGCATTAGGTTTTTAAAAAAATCTTTCAGCACAACTTACAAAGACACTGGAGTTACAAACCCCAAACGGTCCCCTCCACAATGGGCAATCACAATATCTGCACTTTTTAAAGTGAGCCATACTTTCATAGAATGAAAGCAAGCTTGCCCAGTTTGAGCCAAAAACTGCATACCAGGAAACTTCCACTTCTGTCAATCAAATATTTCCAAGGATGCCATGATTCTCAACATATACCTTCAATGACAGAATTAAAGAGTCCCCAAAAATCCACACAGTCTGCCTTCTCAAACACATTGTCATAGCCATTTTCACTGATCTCACAACTTTTGCAAATAAAACTCCTACTACACTTTCTTCCTGTACACCACACCCAGCAAATCTGATTGGCTACTCCGCACAGTCTCCTTTCCGTGCCAGGCATCCACAAAAGACCCGGAAGTGGCACTGCCATCCATGGACTACCACACTGTCTGCAGACCCGCTAACCACGTCCACTACCCTTCCCACTTCCATGTTCTCAACACTCCCTCATTGGCTGCTACCAAAGAGTCACACATCCATCCACCAATCACTTCCAAAACCTCTACACCTAACTCTGTCAGCTCACTTCAACACTTCAGATGTACATATCTCCTGTTAATGAAAGACACCTACACTAACAACTACTGTGCAACTGCCCAAAATGTCTATGTCCAGATTCAACAAGATCTGCATCTAACAAAACATAGTACAGGTATGCTTATATTTTTTTAAAAGAAGTTTTCTTGAACTCTTTCACAAATATAAATACATATATAGAGGGTTCCTGCTACTTACTCTGTGATAAGTTTCTCATAAGCATATTCTCTTTTTAACCACTCTAGCAAATACCATGTAGTGCAGCATTCCTCACCTGCTCACATGAAGCAGCAAACAATTAAAATGTTTGGCATTTCAAAATGATTATTTTTACAAGCATTTTGAAGAAAGTAAGAAAATGCATATGTGCATGTACAGCAGCACTGTGTCACTTTTCCACTTTTTCCTTAAAATAAGGGAAAACCAAGTAAAATAGATCTGCAGACCATTTTAAAGTGGCACTTAGTGTCTCATAGCTTACTAGCACATGCATACAGCCCAACATCCCACATTACAATGTATATACATGCTTCTTAAATCTTTCTTTTTTCCTTTGCATTCTGTCAATTCCAATTGACTTTGCCCATTATAAAAGTAAAACTACAAGTTCCAGAATGCAAAGAAAAAATATGTATGTATATCAAATAAACATATGAAATGCTGTGCTTTTCAAAAGATATTATTGTAACCCTTTTTAAGAAAGTTCAAAAATGCATATCTGCATGTCCACCAGTACTGTGTCACTTTTTCATAAAAGAAAGTTAAAGCAAAAGAAAAATAATGTGTACACCATTTGTAATTGGCACTTAGTGTGTGCCAGTTTAATATATTTACAGTACATGTATACTTCCTAACATTACCCATTCCAATCTTTAACTGATGATGTAGTCCTCCATTTTTCTCTACATTCTGTGACTTGTATTCCAATCTTCACAATGGTAAAACTGCAACTACAAGTCCCATAATGCAAACAAAATCTCTGTGACTCCATAAACACCTATAGATTAGAATGCAGGATGTTGGCAAGTATGCATATGCGTCTAACACGTTCAACTTATATATACCAACTACCATTTAAAATTGTACTAAAACTCTTTTCCATGAACTTGTCCTTGTTTTCACAAAATGTAACAGAGCTTCTGCAAATGCACATACACATTTCTTAAATTTCATGAAAACGCTCCTGAAAGCAATGTTTAACCGTCCACCAATTTGATTAACTTTTTCCCTTCCACTCCTCCGTCCATTGTAAATGTGAACCTTGCTGCCTAACAGTACTTCACCATTACCACATATCCCCACTAACCTTATTTTACAATTACAGGAAAGGAACACATCACTGCAATCAACAAATGAAAAACCAATACCCTTCCCATCCAACAATTAAGTACATTAATATACCAGGTATATGTTTGTAATTATAGCAGCACAGTTTCACTATATATATTACCCCAGACTACTCTTTTAAAACCAACATTTCTTTCACTCTACCCATTACATTCCATCATTCACACTTCTACTATTACCATATACACACCACCATTGCAAAACCTACTATCTTTCTCAAAACAGCACAATCACTGAACAGATTCCATCACACCACCACTGTCTTCCTCACTAACCCAACACCATCACACCTCTGTACACTCATATTCTCACAACCTTTCCAACCACACCTAATATACCACCTCACAATCAAACAGCACTCTATTCATCTCTACAATCACACCCAAACACCCATGCACCATACATGCATATATATTGCACAACCTTTCTATACAAGCTTTCTCTTTTCCCAACAGACACAACAAAATGTCTACTGAACAGCAACTCTGTAGAAAATAAATAAAAAGTAGAGCAGATAAGACTAAAAGTACACCGCATAGTCACCCACCTCTAAAACAATTTATAGAAAACATTAAAACAAAAAAGCTAGTAACATCACTCAATAAAAATAAACCAACCATGACCAAAAAAGGTAATGACCCTCTTGGAAAAACACTAAGTAAAACACTATGTACAAAGAAAAGCAGACCTACTAACAAACCCAATCCTCTATCTGCCAGTGTTAACGTAGTCACAGAAAAGCAATCTCAAAAACATTATGTTACAAAAAATGTTCCACCATAGAGTTCTTCACAATCTTAAGAAAGCATCTGAAAAATCATGATCTACCCTTAAAAACTACTGCAGGAGACTAATCTTGCAAACTCTAATTGACATTGCTTTTCTACCGAAGAGAACATTGTTTATATTGATTTTAAAAAGAATAAAACCACTAACTAAATGAATCAATAGATTACAAAAAGTACTAAACATGCACAGTCTCAATATAGAAGCCTTTTCAAACTTCTGTGATTGAATGGATTCAAGCACACAGCAGGGAACCATACTTCAATGAAGAAGCTTATAAACAAGAACAACAAAAATCTATTGACATAGACAATACTGGTTGAGGGTATGAAATGGTGGAACAAACTATTATGGCAAAAGAAACCCTTATAGAAAAAAAATCCCCAAAAACCTTGAACCAAATGCTCCTTTTACCCAAACAAACCGTTCAGTGTACAAACAGACATGCAGCTCAATGTGTAATATACATCACCAATCCTTTAAATCTTTATGACTATTCCTAAATCACTATGTGAAACTAAAGGTCAAAAGTAAAATAAAAACTTTACAAGCCATAGACTCCTGTCCAGTGTGCAGCCACACTGGTCTGCAAGGTCATTCATTAGCCTGTATTTCAGGAACTGCTTGTAAAAGCACTTTCCACCCTATCAAAATGTTAGCAACACACAATTCTACTAAACTGAATCTTGTAAACATTATCCTACATGGAACAGCCAAAGTAGTCCTTGAAGAAATAGAGCACATCCAACGACAACACTTTGCAACTAAAGGTGACTTAGAAAAATGTGTACCTTCAGAAAACATTTTCAAAACACATCTGCTGAAATAGCAGACCAATTATGTGTCTGTAGCCGCAGGCATTTTTATAAAAAGAGCACAAAAATAGTAGATCTAGTCTACAAAATAGAAGTCAATGAAGAATCCCAATGGTACCAATTAGCTTTATATCTAACATCAGAAGCTAAATACAAAATGTCTAACCCCTCAATAGTGTGCACATACTGCAACTCAAAGCTTGATAATAACCAAATGCTATCGCTAATAACTGAGAAAATTGATATTTCCGAATGTTCTCCAAAAGCTTACCTTGTACGAAATCATTTTAATACAAACAGTGCACTCATTTCAATCTTAATACACCTTCAAATAAATGAGCCAAATTACCTCCATCCAAGCTACTAAACGGTATTGGTGGCAAAGTAGTATATTTACCATTGGATCTAAAAGAACATGTTCAAACTCTATGACTATAACAGCCAATAGATCAATCTTTGATTGTACTCGTTAATGGTGTGCTAACAAAAGACAACACAATTTGGCAACAACTAGGCAACAAAGTTGGACAAACCCTATAATATCTAAAAGAAAGCAATGATTACTACAAAGATATAAACATAGAGGAAAACCTAAGAGAAACCACCCACATTATTCAAGAGTCAACAGAAACGGGCCACTTTCAATGTTTAGATCCTGTTACAGCAGCCAACATTTTAGACCAGTGTAGCATTCAGCCACTACACTCCCAAGACACAATTGATGATGCATTAGAAACATATCAAATGCATCAAGCTAAAGGATCCCCAATGAGCATACAGGAAAAAAAAGTATAGAAGCACATTCTTTTCCCCTACGCTTTCCAACAGGAAAAGGAGAACTATATGATGAAAGGTCCAAAAAAATTAGTGCATCAGAATATCGCTCTTTACGAATGTATTCTGAAGACCCCAGATTCAGGCAAAATGTGGAATACATTTTCCACCTCCTCTTCGAAAGTAAACTAGCAACTCTACGTTAAGAAGTTGCACACACACTAAAAACAGGCCCTAACATTTTAAACATATCCGCTATGTATAGCTGAATACTGGTTATGATGTCACGCTGATGTACATTGCTTGCGAAGGAACCTAAGCCCTCCCACATGGTTTGTTACTTTCAGTTGTGCAGAGTATGCATGGGATGACTTGCACAACTTTTTATGCACTTCAAACCAAAATAAAGATGGAACAGACATACAAATAAAAGGAGAACTCTGTTCTCTTGAACCTGTAAATGTATCAAGGTACTTTCACCATTGCTTCATAGCCATGCTGCATTTATCTGCAATAAAACTACCCCTCCACTCAGAGAAGTGCAACACTTATTTTGGAGAAAAGAATATCAATCCAGAGGAGCACCACACATCTACATGCTTTTGTAGATAAAAGATGCTCCAAAATTTGGCCATGATTCTGATGCCACTGTTTTACAGTTTATTGAAAAATACATTACCTGTAACATCCCTTCTGAAGCCACAGATAGTGAACTACATACACACGTGTTACGGATCCAAAAACAAAAATGTGGCAAATATTGCTGATGTAGATATACAAAAAAAGGGAAATACTATACCAAATGTAGCTTTGCCTTCCCTAGACCAGTTTGCAAAAAAGGACAAGTAAATAGCTTGATATCTTCTGTTAGACACAGCGTAAAAGGCAAATCCCCTAATAATACATACGACATTAAAAGGGATGAAGCATTCAAGTACATCAATGATTACAATGCAATCATTGACCTCTTGTGGAATGCAAACATAGACATACAATACATTGCAGACAATTCCACTACAGTTGTAAGATATGGCGCAGCCTATCTCACCAAGCTGATAAAACAGTGCCAAATGACCTCTGGGATTACATATCATCTGACAAAACACTATCACAGAAATTGTACAGCTTCGGTATATACAAGCTTTCCTATAGAGAATGCAGGTTTTACGAAGCTGCAGGTCGTTTAACAGGTACAGCCGTATATGGCAAATTTGAGCACATTGTCTGGCTGAACCTTGGACCAGCCTCAATCTGAAAAACAGTACTAAAATCCTACCATGAGATAGAATATATTGCCACAAATGATCCTAACAGCCAGCACATTTTGAAAAATAATTCACTTGACACATACTACCCAAACAGAAGTACTGATGGAAAACATGTGACTGTATGACATTGCCCAAAACTACACCTACAAAAACAAATGTCATACAAAACGAGACAGCTGGCAAATATTCATTTTCAACTTGTGAGGGAAGCCTAATGAAAATAACTATACCCAGTCTAATTAACCATGTAAAGTTATCATTTAAAACTCCACAACATAGAGAACTATATTACATGGCCCTAATCCAACTTTTAAAACCTTGCAGAAAAGAAAAATAACTTTTAGATGGCTACACCTCATTTAAAGCTGCATTTAAAGCAAATGAAAGCAGAATATCAAATGACAATATCAAACAATACAAACAAATGTTGGACAATGAATGCCAACAAAAGCAAGAAATTGAAGCTCAACTAGACAAAGACACTCCTGAGGGCAATCAACCTTCCCTTACAAGAAGCCAAGACCCACTTGTAGAACCATTCATTCTAAATGACGCAGAAATAGCCATAACTGAGGTAGAAAATACCATGTATCAATATCAACAATTCGAGGAAGACTTGTCAGTTCTGGAATCTCAGGTAAAGGAAGAACAACTCACCATTTAAATAGAAGTCATTCAAGAATTTCAGCATGGTTTTAAAATTGAAACTAAAACCTGTACCTGTAAACCTCATAAACCTCTACTCCGGTATGTAAGTGGTGAAGCTGGTTCAGGCAAAACATTCTTAATTAAAATGATCAGCACATTTGTACAAAACTTAACAAACAACAACCTTTTGGCTAAAGTAACAGCCCCCACAGGTTTAGCGGCTTACAACATAGGTGGTGTCACTTTACACTGACTACTTCTCATCCCTGTAGAACACCAAAACAAATTAGAATACTACAAATTGACAGCAGAAGCTGCTACTGAGGTACGCAGAATTCTAAAAACAAACGAAAGTGCTTCCGATAGATGACGTAAGAATGGTGTCCAATCTCATGTTGGCTTTCATTCATCTCAGAATGTAAGAAGTCCTAAAAACGAAAGAAATACTGAGGTTTTCAGAGCCGTACCTAGGGTACGTGGACCTCAAGCTCTTGGGAGGCCCTAACTCCTCCCAGTGTCCCAAAGAAGCTGAGGTACACACAAGGAGCAAAGGTCACTGCTGTTTTATTATAGCAAGGATCAAACACTTGGAGCAATCCAGTCCAGGCACATCTTGCCGATTTTGGGCTCGCAGGCCATTTTTGTGCACCCGTGACGTCATAATCGATGTCACTCAGCAAGTTCTATCCCCGAACCTACCGTCACTCAGGTCACTCAGGCTCCCTGAGTGGTAGGTCCACTATAGGAACATATACAGGCCGATTCATGGAATAAATGTGCACCGAAAATCTCCACGCAAGCGTGCGAAAGCGTGCGAATCGCAGTGCAAGTGCGAAAATCGCAGTGCAAGAGTGCAAAATCTGCACATATCGATTCATGGAAGTCCGTGCATGTGTAAATTCTGGGATGTGTGCTAAAATTCTGGGGTGGCACACTTCCCCAAAGTGCTAGGTGCCATTGATTGAACCCATGTGGCTCTACGTCCTCCCAGGGCAACGGAGCACATCTATAGAAACCGCAAGCACTGGCATTCCATCAACGTGCAGGTAGTATGTGATGCCAAGGGAATCATCACCTCATTATATGCCAACTATCCAGGGTCCACCCATGGCAGTTTCATCTACAGAATGTCAACCATAGACCGGGACCTAGAAGCTGGGCGGCATGGCGATACATGGCTGCTTGGTGAGTATAAATGCTGCTGCACATAATGTGACATTATATAATGAGTAATGTCACAACCCCACTCATGATACCCATCATCACCTCCCCAGGGGACAGTGCCTACCCTCTGAGCACCCACATGATGACGCCAATTCGGAACCCCACCACACCACCCGAGGTAAGATACAACACAGCTCATATTGCAACCCGGGGCATAGTGGAACGCACATTCGGAGTGCTCAAGTCACGCTTTCGCTCCCTTGACCGCTCTGGTGGACAGCTGCTATACGCGCCCCCAGTAGTGTGCAGGATCATACTGGCAGTATGTGTCCTGCACAATGTTGCAACCCGCCGGGGCCTGCCGGTGGACATGGTGGTGCCCCCACATCCCCAACCACATGCACTGCTGCTGCACATGGGAGGGGAAAGGGCATGTGGTGAGGCAGCCCGTACACAGCTGGTGGCTAATTACTTCACCTAAAATCACACCCCTGTGGAGTGCACACAGCCCTGGCACATACCAGCTGACAATCAATGATGATGACATAAGGTACAGTCAACTGTCACAACCATACCAGCCTGAGATTGGTCACCTGGAAGTGTTACATTGTGTGCATCCCTACCTGCCGAAAGACAACCAATGCTGTGTCACAAAAAGACACACATTTATGATGCCTGAATGACTACCCCCTTGCAAAGTACAACATGAAAATAGCACCATGTCACCCAACCCCTCCCCATCTCCGCCACTCAACACACCATGGCATCACATGCAATGTGAAAGCAAACAAAGGAATGCACAACACATGACACAAGTGTCACAAAGTGCACTGTCCCAAATGGAAAGAGGCCACAGACAATATGCTCCCAGTAATCAATAACAAACAGCACATATGACCAAATACTTACCAGACCAAATACTTACCAGCAACACAATACAGCAACACAGCATGAAACATTGCCAAAATATGACAGAACAAACTCAAAGTAGTGCAAGTCTTACAACCTGAATAATCCAGCACATCCACCCCTACCAGCTGCAGAGTGTTGCTGTCAGGCAAATGTGTCAGTGTACTGCATACAACATGAACTGCATCTGCAAAGGAGACGGCCTTGTGAAGACATGAAGAAGGTACCTGCGAATAAGGAGAAAGACATGGATGCACAAGCACATATCAATACACCATGCAGTGTTCAATCCAAAAACAATTCCCACTAGGGATGTCCACACAGTTATGACTACAGACTGCCCACAGAGCTCATGGGAGACCAATGTCACTGTGTAAGTCACTGTCACTTGGTCACACCCTTTGCAAGCCCATGGAAACGGGAAGCAGGCGGGGTGTGTGTGTCACAAACCCAAGCATCTAACCCAAACACAGGACAAGCCTGCATGTGCCCAGCCGGAATACACAGTGGATGCCCACGGGAGCCACAGAAGGCAACACACTGTAAAAAACAAAAAAATGAAAAATGGCCATGTGGGGGTGGGGGTGCACCCAGGAGGTTTGAGGACAGGGTGCACACCAACAGCCACCTGCGTGGATATTGCGGAAAAAAAATACCTCCATGGGCTCATGGCCTGCACGGCTACGCTAGTGTGGGAGGAGTGCTGCTGTCGCTCTCATCACCCTCTGCTGCTGCATCAGGAGGTGCTGGTGCTATGGGAGGCAGCCCACGGAAAGCCCTGGTATGGTCCTCCATGGCATCAAGCATGCGGGTGTGGAAGGTCTCGTTCTGGAGGATGATAGTACGGAGATCCCCATGCAGCACCTGATGGGTTGCCTGCATATCTGCACGCTTGGCCTCCCGTGATGCCCGGATCTCCTCTCGAGTTGCCTGCAGCTCAGCTGAGAGCGAACATGTGAGCTGCTCCAGCTGCTGTTCTGACCTTACATTTTGGGAAGCCTCAAATTCACCCAGAGTCTCCCTGAGGTTATGGAGTTCTACCCTCAGGGCTTCCCTGTGGCCCTGTGACTCTATAGATATGGCTTTGCGCAGAGTCTCCAGTGCCGCCCGTCGGTCCCTGTTGGACACCAACATGTCTTCCCTGTGTGATTGGCAAATGGAGTCTGTTGCCTGCTGTTGTTGCTCCATCTGCTTTTCAGGGGGGAGAATGGAAGTGGCCACCCTCTCCATTGCCTGAGCCATCATTTCAACTGATGCTCCCTGTTGGGTTGCAATACTGTAAATGGAGTTTTCCCATACAGTATTACCTGGTGGCGTACGGCCACCGCGTTGGTGGGCACCACACCTGTTCGGGGCAAGGTGATCTGTACCTTGCTGTGCTGTCACTGCCTGAGGCTGCAGGACGGCATTCCCCCTCTGATCTGCTGTCTCAGGAACAGGATCAGATGTTGTGGAGTGTGACCTTGCATCCGTAACCGCCAAAGACGGACTTACCAACACTGACATCCCCATAGAGGGTTCTACCCCTGGTGCAGGTGGGTTGGACAGAACAGAATCCCTGCCAGAAACACTCACCTGCGACAGCACGTAAGTCTCATCATCCGATTCAGCACCTGAATAGAGGTCTGGGGAGGTGCACCCAGAGACACCCCTGGACAGTATGGTCTGCAGTAAGATTGGGTTTTCACCCACCACCACACCACGTCCCCGACTGGTGCCCGGTGGTGCATGAGATTCCTCCTGGGTCTGCACCATCTCCTCAACCTCAACAGCATTAAGTGCGTCATCACCTGCAAAAACATGAAAGACAAAAAATGGAAACAGGCATTAAGACCATAGCACACACATAGGCCTGACAAGCCAGAGATCCAGTACATGATTTACACATGTCCCACATGACTATAACCCTGGCATGCATGCACAGTCAATGAGTTGGAAGGGGAGGCAAAAAGCAGACACTGAGGACACCAAGATGGAAAAGCAACACATTTGCTGCATGCTGGGTAGCACTGGCATCACACATTAGCCTGTGAGTGGCATGTCCAATACACATACATGACACATGCCAGCACACAGATGGCATGTAGCATAGCCATGGTACATTTGACAAGTACAGCCATATGTCAGTGAATGAGTACTGTCACCCATCCATGTGAGATGGACATGATGAGATTAAAAATGCTAAATAGTGTGACAAAATACGCATGTGCCACACACTGCAACACATCCAGTGTACAATAATACAGTGATGGCAGGCAGATGTACACATCAATGGTTGGTCACTTCAACACGACAGGAAACAACTATCATGTTCCACATTCAAACAGGCCTCAAAAATTAATGTGAGCAGGCCAATACTCAATCAGCCTGAATGATCTAATCATTCACATAACAAGGTAAAAAATGTGGGCCAATGTGGGGTGTAATCAATTACAGAAGCATGTCACATATGTGGCATTAGGGCTGATAAATGCGTTGCAAAAATGGGAGACTTAAAACAATCAGCCTGAATGAACCCTGAAAAAATCTGAACAATGTTGTTGCAAGATGACAGTTCAAGGGCAACTGCAGTAATATAACTCTAATTGGCTACGGTGGGCAGAAGGGATACTGTCATATCCAAATTCAAGGCCGGTGAATGTTTTGGAGGCAGCAAATGGGTGACCCATACCACTCAGGAGTACACACCCTCACCTGGCACTCAATCAGAACCCGTCACCCAAACAACATACACATGGATTACACACACATGCATGGGCATTCACCGGACAACGCGTCGTAATCTGGTAGGTCTCCCACACCTTGGATCTGTTCCTCTGTGACGAAGGTTCCAGCAACAGACTCATATTCAGTGAGTTGGTTGTCATCTGGTGGAGACCCACCGCCAGTCACCAGAGTAGAGGCATGATTTGAGGCCAGCTTGTTCTTTGCTCTGCGTTTCAGGTCATTCCACCGCTTGTAGCAATCATCAGCTGTGCGCCTCACAAATCCAAGGGCACTAATGATGTCCGCGATGGTCTGCCAGTGTGCCTAACGTTGACCAGGTGTGGTCTTGCACCTTGCAGTCACCACGATTTCGCGGCTATGTGCTGAGACATAGGCCACAAGTGCATCAAGTTCGGCGTCATTAAAGCTAGGCTTCTTGATGTGCTGGAGTGTGTAGCCGTGTCTGGGGTCTCAGCCTGTAGTGCCAGAGCACCTTTCTTCTTCTTTTTCAAAGGTGGTGCGGATCCTGAGCCGCTTAAGCCTCTCTGGTCAGTGGGGGCAGAAGCGCCGGTGGACTGGGTACTAGGAGTGTGCGAATGCGCAATAACCATAGGTCTTGGTGCAGGCATTGGCTGCAGGGTGATGTTGGCAGGGCCAATGTCAGTTTGATGGAGCTGGACCGACACTGTCCTGGTTGGAAGACTCAGAGCTGTGGTGGATAGAGCTGCAGCTGCCCCTGCAGCCTCCCCATCCTGCCTACTTGGGGCAGCAGATGACATTGCTGCCCCAGATCCACGTGGCCTGGTGACAGCAACTTGCACCGCCACACGTGGCTTGGACTTGCTGACCTGGAAGTCAGCCTGGGAGTCATCCTGTGCCGGTTCAGGTGCCAAAATGGGATGGTCCAACAAGGGCTGAGCTGGGATGGTGTCAGCTACATTTCCCACAACCGGGGGGGGGGGGCATGGGTGTCTCTGATTGGTCCTCCACACACGGGGGTCTAGGGGCACCCTGCAAATCCTGGCCAAGTCCCCTACCGCACCCACCACGCCCACCTTTTGGAGGTCGGCCCCCTTTGCCTCCCTTACCGCTTGGTCGCCTCCCAACCATGGCACTGATGTTGTTGTGCGTATGGGATTAGCAGTAAACAATTGTCCTGGGCATTTGGGGGTGAAAGTGGTAGGGTACTAGATGGAATTCATACCCTAGTGCTCTAGTAAGGATGTCTTTGACCCCTGGGGTAGGATGACGGGTCACGCAATGCACAGACACCCCAAAAAAAAATGAATGTGCACGCAACCACTCATAGACCACGTGCGTGGAAAAATGAACCCGCACTACGCTGTGGCACCCAGAAACACAAAAATAAGCGTACGCGTAATACACGCAGCCTACACTGATCTCTGAAGGGGTACGCGACACACGGGGCAAGCACAGTTGGTAAATACGTGCGCGTCTCACCATCTGCCTGGAAAAAGAACATGAAAAAGATGCGCATGTGCACGTTGGCAACACCCCCGCCAAAAGAAGAATTGTACGCTGTCTGAGGAAACAGGACAAAAGAAGAAGTGAACGCTGTTAGAGGAAACAGGCCAAAATAAGAATTGAACGCTGTCAGAGGTAACAGGGAGTACGAACTTTAACCGTTGTGAAGTAATCGCGTGTGAACCGACTAGAAGTACAAAATTCACCCACTCACTCTCCACGAAACGCACGTTCAAGAAAATGGCGTCCTACATGTACCTTTTCAACCGGCCCACACGTACAACGTCACTTACGCGTGTATGCGCTAAGGCCCTTTCCTCCAATTACACGAGCGGACACTCGGACGTGCAGTTTTTGCACGTGTACAATGGACATGCACCCGTGTTGAGGGAAATGCCCTTGCGCATCACGTCACAGACGCGCTTACACGCTAAAGGGCCTTTGGTCCAATGAATTTGCGTACGTGCTGTGTCTTCATGTGCTGATTCACTATGCACCCGTCACGAGGGAAACCACCACGTGCGTAACATCACAGATGCGCTTACGCGCTAAGGGCCTTTCCTCGAATTACACGCTGACATGCCAAATCACTCCCTATCAAGCTGGCCACGCGACAACACACGGAAGACCACGCTCCTGCCCAGAAGGCCGAATTACTGCCCCCAAGAGCCCCGAGCATGCTCCCACCTACCATCTGCTGCTGCCTACCTGCCTGCTGCCCACATGCCCTGCTATTTGCTGCCTGCACGTCAGCCAGGGGTGCAGTTGCTGTGACCACACCTGCTGGAACCGAAGACTCCCGACTGGGATACCATCGCTCCAAAGCCCAGCCCCAGGACCCAATTGTCCCACCCACACCTGCCTCTGGGGTTGCCATGTCAGGCACAACACCATCTGGCACCACTGGCAACCCCCAGCCAGAGAGGCAGAGTGCCACCAGCTTCAGTGCCAGGGAAGTTGGTGTCCTGGTGGAGCAAGTCCTGGGGCAGTATGATGCCCTCTTTGGAAGTTTGCGTGCCGACAATGAAGGACGGACCAGGATCTAGATGGACATCATGACTGCCATTAAACATGTCCGGAAGCGCTGGGAGGACTTCAGGTCCAGGACCCTCGACAAGGCCCAGCGCCTCTTTAAGGCAGCGGATGCCAAGGGGCGCCAGGGTCAGCTGTCAGACCACTAAATGAGGGTCCTGGAACGCATACGCCCAGTGCTCCACGTCCAGGTCCTTGAGAGACAGATCCATCTGGAGTCGAGTGGTAAGTGTACATGCATACTGATTGGACACTGTGCGTTTTGTGGTGTGCCAGTAATGTGCAGGTTATACATGTGTTTTTGTAGGGCCATGTGTATGTACAGGGGCGTGAGGCTGACACATGTGAGTCCTCTCATGTGTGAGACACATGGATGGTGTATGTGTTGGTAAGCATGCAGGCCAAAAGCAGGTGTGGGAGCACACAAGTTTGCATTGCTGTGTATGTACGTTGGCATGGTTGTGGTGTCACACATGGATGGTGGTTCCAGCTGCATGTATCTGCACTGTGTGCATGTGTGTGTTTTTGACAAGTGTGCAACTGTGATGCAACTTGGATGCATGTGGCACTGACATGTAGAAGGCTGAATGCCAGATGTGACATGGATGGCAATCTCATCACTGTGAAAGTTGGTGGACATGTACACATGCATGTAAGTGTGTTGGTGGGTGTGCATGTGTTGTGCACTCCCCGTGTTTCATGTGACGTCAGGCTCACCTTCGGATGCTGATGCTGTTGTATGTGTATGGATGGTGCTGCCTGGTGCAATATTGCTGTGGAATTGCTCATGTGTGTGAGTAGAAATGACATGTGTGTTAGGGAGTGAGATGCTATGTCTGAAGTTTGACACTGCCACACATGTACAACTTTCATGTGTGTATCAGTCCATTGTACAGTGCCCTGATGCCTGTGTTCTATCTCTCCCTGTCTGCAGCGTCAACTGATGAAGAGGGCAGAGCAAAGCGGCAGGGATCGCACCACCAGCCGGAGACGCAAGGCCAGGCTCCCCTCTCAGATTGTCATCTCTACGGGGAGGGAGGAGTCTGGTGCCGCATCCCAAGCCGCAGCTGCCGAGGGTAGGTCCAAGAGGCGGAGGTTGGAGATGGACTCCTCGGAGCAGAAGGGGCAGCTGAGACCCCACAGGGTCCGACGGAGGAAGATGGCATGGAGTCATCCAGGTTGGTGGGGGGTTTGGAGGAGGAGGAGGCCATGGAAGGGACACACACGGTGTCTGGAGGTGGGGATTCCACTGGTGCTAGTGGTGCAGTGCAGGGGCAGGGACAAGGCAGCACAGGCCGCCGCGGAGGTGTCTGTGTGTAATCCTGTCCCTGATCCTGTGACTGCATCATCCGGCACCAGCATGGATGTCTACGTCCAGACCCATTTTCCGGGAGGGGATGGGCGCACAACAACTGGCCTTCCTCTCCCTGCGGACGTGGCTATCCGGGACCAGGTTGAGCCTGTCCTGGCTGGGATAGCGTTGCGTCAATGGGGAATGCGAGGTGAACTGCAGTGTTTTCGTGAAGACACTGCACATCATCTCGGATGCCTCTTTGACCGCGTTGACCTATTGGGACGGGTCACCAGTGCTGGATTCCTCCATGTGCTGGACCTTCTTGCGACCCCCTCCTCACCTGAACCCCCTACATGCCAGTTGTCCTCCATGCCATCTTCCCACCCATGTATCACCTGGGTACCCTGTGGAGCTGCCTCTGACCCAGCGGCCAGGCTGGTGGAGGACACATCCCTGCCACAGTCGGGAGTCAAACGTCCAGCAGGGGTGGCCACCACGACAACTGCACCCCAGCCAGAGGAGGACATGCAGGCAGCAAGAGCCAGGGCGCAGGCACAGGCACAGCATCAGTAGCAACATGGTGGGAGCAATGATGGCTCGGGGCCTTCAACATCGGAGGGGCAGGCATCGGCCAGAGGGCAGGAGGACCCAGGATTACAAGTGTCTTCCATGTGGCAGTGGTTGGGCCACGCCATAGATGTGGAGCGGCAGCAGGCGGAAAAGGCACGGCTCACAATGGTCAGGGTGGAGAACTCCATGCGGAGGGCACTGAGGCGGGCCGAGTGCCTCGAGGCAATTCGCAGGGAGTTGGAGGTCAACATGTCATCGTCCCTGCGAACCCTCAGAGCCATCGAAGAGGACCGCCTCCAGGACATTGAGCGGGAGTTTGATGATGCCCTGGCCCGGGACATCAAAAAGTGAGCCGTCGGACTAGCCTGCTGCCATTGTAAATAGTTAGTTAGTTAGTTAGTGTTAGGTTTCATTTTTGTTTTCATTTTTTTTTTGGGGCGCTTGGACAATACCCCACATTTTTGTATATAGTTCTTCATTAGTTAGTGTATTTTTGTAGGGTTCATTTGGACAGTTGGGCTCATGGACCCAGGATTTCATAAATAGTTGGAGTGTGGATTTGTCGACATTTTCTTTTTTGATTTTTCCATGGAGCAATGGATTTTACTTTTTTATTTCTGTTTGGATTTGCTTTTTTGGAGGGAGACTTTGGAGACATTTTTGATTTCATATATTTTGGATTCTGATTTCCTTTTTGTATAATTATGTGACATTCTGCATTGTTTTTCCTTATGTCCATTAATTGGTGTTTAAATTTGTTTCTCCAAATTTTTTGTTCAATACATTTTTTCCCGTACTTCAATGTGTGGTATTCTCTCATTGGTTTCATGCATGTCACGATGTGGCTTTTCACATTCACTGGCACCCATTGTGTGTCTGTGTGACGGACATGTGTTGATGTACATACAGGCCATTTGGGATGTTTCATGTAATGGCCATTTCAATGTGGGGTGTATGTTATGCTTGGTTGGTTATTTGGGCAGGGGTGGCGTGCGGTGGGATTTGGGTGGCCATGAGGGCCATGATTGTGGGTCATGTTGACGTGTTGGGGGGAGGACATGAGTGGGGGCCTGCTGGCAGGTGCCCTTCACTGCTGGGTGGGTGTGTGGGTGGGGGGATATGAGTGGGGGCCTGCTGGCAGGTGCCCTTCACTGCTGGGGGGGTGGGTGGATGGATGGGGAGACATGAGTGGGGGCCTGCTGGCAGGTGCCCTTCACTGCCGGGTGGGTGGGGGGATATGAGTAGAGGCCTGCTGGCAGGTGCACTTCACTGCTTGGTGGGTGGGTGGGGGGACATCAGTGGGGGCCTGCTGGCAGGTGCCCTTAACTGCTGGGTGGGTGGGGGGACATGAGTAGAGACCTGCTGGCAGGTGCCCTTCACTGCTGGGTGGGTGGGTGTTTGGGGGGACATGAGTGGGGGCCTGCTGGCAGGTGCCCTTCACTTCTGGGTGGGTGGGGGGACATGAGTAGGGGCCTGCTGGCAGGTGCCCCTCACTTCTGGGTGGGTGTGGGGACATGAGTGGGGGCCTGCTGGCAGGTACCCTTCACTACTGGGTGGGTGGGGGACATGAGTGGGGGCCTGCTGGCAGGAGCCCTTCACTGCTGGGTGGGTGAGTGGGTTGGGGACATGAGTCAGTGCTCACTTGTGCGTGGTGACATGTGGGCTGGCTGGGGAGCTTTGCCAGGGTGGATGGGCTGCCTGTGGGGCATGGCCAGGGGTGCAGTGTGTTCCTGCAGGCCCTGGTGAGGGGTGGGAGGGCGCACCTGGGAGGACACACACTGCCAATTCGTTTGGGCACCCCAGAAATATACGTGCCCCACTCGCACAGGGCGTACCACGTGTGAAACTCCCCACGAAACCCAGAAATACACGTGCCCTGCTCGCACAGGGCCTACCGCGTGTGAAACTCCCCGCGAACCCCAGACATACACGTACCCTGCTCGCACAGGGCCTACTGCGTGTGACGCTTCCCGCGAACCCCAGTAATACACGTACCCCGCTCGCACAGGGCCTACCGCGTGTGAAACTCCCCAAGAACCCCAGTAATACACATGCCCCGCTCGCCCAAGGCCTATCACGTGTGAAACTTCCCGCGAACCCCAGTAATACACGTACCCCTCTCGCACAGGGCCTACTGCGTGTGATGCTTCCCGCGAACCCCAGTAATGCATGTACCCCACTCGTACAGGGCCTACCGCGTGTGAAACTCCCTGTGAACCCCAGTAATACACATGCCCCGCTCGCCCAAGGCCTATCGCGTGTGAAACTTCCCACGAACCCCACTAATACACATACCCCTCTTGCACAGGGCCTACCCCATGTGAAACTCCCCACCAACCCTAGTAATACACGTACCCCGCTCGCACTAGGCCTCTCGCATGTGAAACTTCCTGCGAATGAGCGGGGTATGTGTATTCCGAGGGGTGAGTGGGGAGTTTTACACGCGATTGGCCTAGCACAAGCAGGGTACGTGTATTCTGAGGGGAGCACAGGGAGTTTTACACGCGATTGGCCGAGCGCAAGCGGGGTACGTGTATTCCGAGGGGTGCGCGGGGAGTTTTACACAAGTTTTCATGGTTGGGGGGGCTGTATGCTGGTCCACTGGCCTGTGTGCCATGTACTGGATTTGTGCACTGTTCATGGTGCACGGGGTGGGGTTGGGGGCCCCGGGAGAATGACGGTGCCAGCACAGAACGAGGGTCCCATGACCTGCAAGACCCCCACCATACACTGTGGGAGCCTGTGGCCCCCCGCTACACCCAACTCCGGTGCCAATCCGACACCCCTGAGCCGAATTCTATGGGCCTGAAAGTTCCCGCGGCTCCTCCCCCGCGGCTCGGCGCGGTGCACTGGAGGAGGCCGCAGCTGCCGTGCATACGCGGCCTCGGTTGGAGTGGGGAAGCCACGGGCGAGGAGGAGGCGGCGCCGCACGGAGGAAGAACCCGAGGCCGTACACGCGCAGCGCATCAGGGCTTCCCGTCCCAGCCCTAGATAGAGGGCACGGTTCTGGCAGAGCGCGACTGACACAGCCCAATGCAGGAGAGGCCTGAATCAGAGAGGGCCTACGGCCCACGGAACGGCAATGCTGCCGGGGGGCCGACGCCGGCCGTGTCCCAGAGTGATCCTGGGACCCCGGAGCCAAGTGAAAAGAGAGGGCCACCGGCCCACAGGGCAGCAACATCATGCGGGAGCACGCCCCGACCTCCCCTTTTCCGATCCCACCGGGCGGCAACCGAGGGTGATCCTGGGACCCCGGAGCCGAGTAAAAAAGAGCAGTGTCGGGGCCCTGGAAATTGGATGCCCGCCCCCTCTCCACATTGAGCGGACCTACAGGCCACCAGGAGGCCACCGTCGCACAGCGACCCGTGGGGTCCGAGAACCTGGGGACCGACGCGGGAGCGCGCCCCCCCAATACGCACCCCTCCCCCACGATCACTAGAGGGGGGCATCCAGGAGCACTTGTGATCCAGAGCCCCCTAGCCGCAAAACCACCACCACAGGGGGAACTGACAGGTCCGAACAGGCCAGACACGCACTGGGACGACCACGGAAAACACGCTACCCCGCCGGCTCACCAATAGCAGGTGGCCAAAACAAGCCTCCCATGAGTTGGAAAGAAAACCTGTCGAAATACCAATTTGTGGCCAGCGAGAACGTCATGGTGACCGGGGGCCCCTCCACCCCACCCCCAGACCTGGGTGCTATCCAGAATAATATTCAGATGATTCTGGGGGAGATCCGCGGGATAAGGACGGACATGGGAGCCAAATTGGCGGACCTCACGACTAAAGTCACCACCTTGGTAGATCGAATGGAGGGAGTCGAAAACAATCAGCTCTCCACTACTCTCCTTGAGACCCAAATGGAAATCAGATTCCGGGACATGGAAAGACGCGAAGAGGAACTCTGGCTCAAGGTGGACGATATGGAGCACATGGAGAGAAGGAATAACCTGCGTATTTTTGGTTTAGTGGAGGCCGAGGGAGAAACCATACAAGGCCTTGAGGGCAAAGTACATGACATCGTAAGGATTGTCTTGGGGGCGGACGCTGAAGGTGCGATTCAGTTTGACAGGGTCCATCGGGCAGGAGGAAGGGGCAGAGGCCCGCGTTCGGTCCTGGCCCGGCTACACTATTACAAAGAAAAAGCTAAAATTCTGGAGAAAGCGAGGAACCTTGGCAATATTCAGTACGGTGACTCCAGGGTGTCCATCTTTCTGGACCTGTCGGCTCTCACCCTGTCAATGAGAAGGAAATGTGGAAACCTCACAAGATGGCTTCAGGGAAAGGGGGTGCGATACCGCTGGGGACACCCCTTCTGTTTGGAATTTGAATGGCTGGGGGAGAAACATCGCCTGGTATCTGAGGAAGACATTCAAAGAGCCACGGACGACCTGGTCGGCGACCAGGCAGGCCACTCAAGCGGCCAAGATGGAAGAGCCCGGGACCCCCCGAAGGGCACCGACAGACTGGTACAGCTTAGCGGCAAATCTAAAGTCAAGGGGGCCCGGAAATTTCAGAAAACCAGGCACCCGTCAACGAACTCCGAGGATCACCCGAAGCCATAACAGCACCACCCTTCCAGAGGTCGAGGAAATCCTATGATGAGCATCGATCCCAGGATCTGGCAGTAAGGGGTCCTGAGGCCCGGGGGGCCACACCTGGGCACCGCGTTGGTGCGACATGCGGCCCACTGGTGTGGAGGGCGGGCAGAACTTTATTAAATGTTAGCTGTTTTGTTGTGGTGACCCACGTAGAAAGTCTGAGTTTGGAGTTTACAGGCTGAAGCGGGGGTTCACGGTTCCAGAATTCCACCTCGGTCATTTGCACCGAGGATTTGGTGGGGTAGACCTATATTGATTCCAAGACTTGAGATTCCCTAATACAAAAAATCCTGGGGCTGGGGTTAGAGTCCTTGGTGGTTCATTGACCAACCCCGACACTTGTTGGGGGACGTGGATGAACGCCCTACATTACAAGGGAAAGGGGGGTGGGGGGAGGGGGCAGAAGGGGAGGCTTGGGCTGGGTGGGTGGGGGTGGAATGATTAGCGAAAGAGATGGGGAGGAAGGGGGGGGAAACCAGTTCAAATCACAGATACTTGCTTGGCTGCGGGCTCTGAAACACAGATGTTACGAGGGGTTCAAGGTGCACAACTGTAACGCTCACCTGATTCCCGTAGAGGCGCCGGTCTTGACTGGGCGTATACCGTATCTTCAAAGGTGATGTGTAACACACGGCTGGCTCTTTGGGCTGGACCTCTGTGCACTGTATGTCTGACTCGAAGGGTAAGAGGTCTGCAGATAGAAAATATGGGATTAATGAACTGGGTTATTGAATGTCTCTCTCTTCTTCCCTTTCTCTTCTCCTGTAGAACCCCAAAGGTTAACGCTCTCACCTTAGGTAAGTGAACGCCGTGCTCTCCATCTGCCTCGGGGCAGGGTGCTGTAACCAGTTTCTTCACTAGATAAGGGGAGCAGGCCTCTTGACTTCAGAGGACTGCTGTCCGTCGTTTACTGCACGACCGGTAAGTTTCGAGTAATTCTAATGTCTTTAAAAGTCTTTAGTAATGATGTCTCTTGTTTTGCAGGGTTCCGGCGATGGCGGATGACGAGCTGAAGTGAGTTGAAGATGGAGCCCGTGTGATGAATAGAAGCGCCTGGAAGCACGTAAGTAAGCGCTTGTTGCCTGCTTCACGATGCGCTCTAACTGTCTTTTTATTTTGCAGGTACAAGTTCGGAGCGGCTGCAGGGTGCCGGAATACCCACTGGGTTAGATGTGGAAAGGAGTAATGGCACGTGAGTATTAAAGTTCCCCAATGTCTTTAAACGCACCTTGTTTTGTCTTTCAGATGCGGGATGCAGCGCCGAAGGCCTCCGGAGCGTGCGAAGAGTTGGTAAGCTTTTGTCTTTCAGATACCGGAATGCAGTGCGAAGACCTCCGGAGCGCACGAAGAGTAGGTAAGCCTTTGTCTTTCAGATGCCGGAATGCAGCGCGAGGCGTTGGTGACAGCCGATGGACCAGGTAAGGGAAGCGCTGTCACTGAAGACCGTAATGCTAACCTGTTCTTTCTTGTCTTTATAGGTGTTGCTGAAGACTGGATTCAGGATGGTAAGCCTTTTCCCTTAGGCCCAGGATCAGATGCAGAAGACACGGTGAGCGTTCTGCTGCAGAGGATGCAGAATAACGCAAAGCAAGATTCATCCATCGGGTGTGGTTTAAATAGCCTCCTGTAGTGCTTAGGTGTCTCCTTCCACAGCCACGCCTAGGTGAGAAAAGAGTTCCTGCTTTCCAGAAGAGTTCCAGTGTTCTGAACCTAGGGAGTGGCTCCTGCCCCGCCCAACAGGAAAAGTAGTTCCAAACAGAAGAGGATCAGAGGCTCAACTGGCAGGCAAGTAAGCAGCATGGTCTGCTGCAGGTAAGTCCACCCAAGCATTATGAGCCCGGCGCTTCCAGCGCTGGGACTGGGCATATTTATGAGCCTGGTGCCACTGGCGCCAGGACTGGGTCCAAAAGGTCCCAATTGGGACTGGTTGGCACTCGGAACCTGGGTTATGGATCTGCTTCCAAGGGAGTTGGGAAAACCCTGACCTTTTGGAAGCAGAGATCATGACAGTACCCCCCCTCAAGGCCCCTCCCAAACCGGGCTTCTCCGGGGGTTTTGGCTTGTCAGGAAATGTTCGGTGAAATCTTTTGATTAGGCGAGGAGCGTGGACATATTCAGCAGGTTCCCAGGATCTCTCTTGGGGGCCGTAGCCTTTCCAGTCAATTAGGTAAAATAGTTTAGATTTGGAGATCTTGGAGTCCAGAATGCTTTTGACTTCAAACTCGAGTTCTCCATCAACTAGGATAGGTTTTGGAGATTTAGTTAGTCGGGTTTGAGGTTGCACGGGTTTTAATAGAGAGACGTGGAAGACCGGATGTATCTTCATGTGCGGGGGCAAGTCCAACTTGACCGCTACTGGGGTTACTATGGTAGTGATGGAATAGGGACCAAGGTATCTTGGGTTGAATGTGCGTGGCCCTTTTAGAGGTAGATATTTGGTGGATAACCAGACTTGATCCCCTACTTGATATTGAGGGGCTTCCTTTCGATGTTGATCTGCTCCTTTCTTGTATTGTTCTTTAGCTCTTTGAAGGTGAGAAAGAGCTTCCTTAAAGGCTTGGGTGATTGTAGAATGCAGGTAGTCTACTGCTGGATCTTGGAGGGGATCCAACTCCGAGGTTCGAGGGTGACTGCCATATAAAAGAAAAAACGGGTTTTCCCTGTTCCCGAATGGACAGAGTTATTGTAGGCATATTCGGCTATCCAAAGGATGTCTTTCCAAGTTTTTTCAGTTTGTTGCAGCATGCAGCGTAAATACTGTTCCAGAGTTTGATTGGTCCTCTCGGTTTGTCCGTCGGTCTGAGGGTGGTGACTGGTCGATAGTCTCACATCAATTTGAGCCGACCGACAGCAACTTCGCCAAAAATGAGAAATAAATTGACTACCTCGATCCGAAATTAGAACCGAAGGAAAACCGTGCAGTCGGACGATGTTTTCGAGAAATTCTCGGGCCAGAGTTGCTGCTGTTGGCAAGCCTTTGAGCGGAATGAAATGCGCCATCTTGGAGAATAAGTCCACGGTTACTAGAATCGTATTCTATCCGGAGCATGGAGGTAGATCGGTGATGAAGTCCATAGAAAGCGTATGCCAAGGGCGAGGTGGGATGTCAATAGGGCGTAAGAGGCCTGCTGGCCTTTCCTTTTGACTCTTGTTTTGGGCGCATACTCCACAGGACATTATAAAGTCTCTGATATCTTTTTTCCAAGACGGCCACCAGAAGTAGCGCTTGATCTTTTCTGAGGTCTTGGCCATACCGGGATGTCCTTCCATTAAAGAATCGTGATAACAAGAGATTACTTTTTTCTGTAAATCTGTGCTGGGCAGGTATAATCGTTCTTGGAAATACAATAAGTTGTCCTTTACTGCAAAGTCCTTTCCCTGCAGATGCCAATTCTGTATGTCTGCTGGAGTTACAAGTTGCCTGGCTTTATCCTTAACTTCCTCTATGGATTGCGTGGCGATTACACCCAGAATTCTTTGTTCGGGAATGATTGCTACAGGTTTAGGGTTGATCAAGTGTTCTTCCACTCCCATCCGAGAAAGGGCATCAGCTTTACCGTTTTTTGTACCAGGTCGATAGGTAATTATGAAGTCAAACTCGGCAAAGAATAATGCCCAACGGAGTTGTCTAGAGGATTGGGCTTTTGCGGTTTTCAAATATTGCAGGTTTCGGTGATCCGTAATCACAGTAACGGTGTGTCGGGCCCCCAGCAGATAATGCCGCCAAGCCTTAAAGGCAGACTTGATAGCCAGAAGTTCCTTGTCAGTAATCGTGTAATTGATTTCAGGAGGCGAGAATTTGAGGGACCAAAATGCCACGGGATGCAACTGATTGGTTACCGGGTCCTTTTGTGATAGAACTGCCCCCATGGCAAGGCTTGAAGCATCAGTTTCCACGATGTAGGGGAGTTCGGGGCGAGGGTGTTTTAAGATTGGTGCAGAGATAAATTTAGTCTTCAAATCCTGGAAAGCTTGTTCCGCCTCGGTAGACCATTCAAAACGTTTGTTTTTCTTTAACAAGGCAGTGATGGGCTGGACTATTCGAGAAAATTCGGGGATTAACCTGCGGTAAAAGTTAGCGAAGCCTAACATGCTTTGCACACCTTTTACGGAGGATGGTGATGGCCATTTGAGAACTGCATCGACCTTCTTTGAATCCATACGCACTCCGCTAGGTGATAATATGAATCCCAAGAATTCAACTTTAGTCACGTTGAAAACACATTTTTCCAACTTAGCGAAAAGTTTGTGTTGACGCGATCTTTCGAGGACCATTTTCACGTGTTTCTGATGTTCAGATTCCGATGAAGAATAAACGAGGATGTCGTCAATGTAAACAACAACACACACATCTATGAGCTCTCTGAGGAAATCGTTCATAAAATATTGAAAGGCGGCCTGGGCATTGCAAAGTCCGAAGGGCATGACCTGATATTCAAATAGCCCATATTTGGTGCGGAAGGCCGTCTTCCATTCATCGCCCTCTTTTACTCGTACCAAGTGGTAGGCTCCTCTAAGATCCAGCTTTGTATATATGCATGCTTTTCTGATTTGGTCCAGGAGTTCAGGGATCAAAGGTAACGGATATCTATTCTTGACGGTGATCTGGTTCAGGGAGCGATAATCTATACAAGTTCTAAGGTCTCCTTCCTTTTTTGGAACGAAGAACAAAGCTGAAGAAGCAGGGGACTTGGAAGGACGAATAAACCCATTTGCCAGGTATTGATCCAGGTATTGTCGAAGGTGAAGGTTCTCAGGCTCGGTGAGGGCATAAATTCTACTACAAGGAGGAGTAGATCCAGGTATCAGGTCTATCTGGCAGTCATAAGACCTATGAGGAGGTAGAGAGTTAGCCTGATCCTTCCGGAAAACATTTTTTTTTTTAAATATATTTTTATTTTATATATAAACCAAACAACAATACAACAGAACATAAATAAACACATTTAACAACAAAAGCACTGCAATCCCCATCCCTCCCCCCTATGAGCCTGTATGGTGTCCGCCATCGGTATCCGCTGTGAACGGAGGGGCGCCATCGCTCTCAGATTCCATTGGAGCCAACCCCGTTCCAAACAGTTCGGCTATCATCAATTTCCATGCCGCGAGGGAGCACATTTCCTCCTCCTCCCCGCAATACTGGTATCCCGCCACACCGCTGTCTCGGCCTCCGCCCATTTTCGGAGATCCCTCCACCAGACCTCCACTCTTGGCTTATGGCACTCCTTCCATGCCATTGCAATCCTACGCTTAGCAAGCACATAAGCCAGATCTTTCAATTTCTCCACATGTCTGAGTTTACGCGCTCTGGGATATCCCCCCAGCAAGCAGGCCCAGGCTGAATCCACTTTGAGCGTGATACCCTTCCCTGCCAGTTTCTGCGCCACTTCACCCCAGTAGCCCGCAATTACTGGGCACGCCCAGAACATGTGTATCATGTCTGCATTCTCCTCGTCACACTTGGGGCACGCCTGGCGTCCAACGTCCCGAAATTTGGATATTCTCAGGGGGGTCATGTATGCCCTGTGCGTTATATAAAGCTGTATTTGCTTAAACCTGGCATTCCTCGATACTTTTTTATGATACCCCAAGGCACGCTCCCACAACCCATCTTCCATCGGGGCCCCCATCTCCATTTCCCATTCCAGTCTCAAGTGCACTAAATCACTTCCAACCTTTGTCATCAACATCTCATACAACCTAGAGACCTCATGCCCGCCCTCCGATGTGTCGTATAGTATCTCCACCGTGGCGTCCGGTTCATCGGCCAGGGTAGTTTCAGGCCACCTACTCCGGATCTCCTGCACTATCCTGTGATATGTCACATATTGACCCCTGTGCAATCCCGACCCTGCCTCCAGTTCTTCGAACTCCATGATGGTCCCATCCTGCCAAATATCTCCCATGGTGACCAACCCCACTGACTCCCAGTATGTCCGGATGATTGCTCTGAGCTGCCCGTCTCCCTTCGCCAGTGCGACCGTTGGTAACTGCGGCACACACGGCAAAGGATTACCCATCATCCGGCAGGCCCGTCTCCACACGTTCCGTCCCAAAGCTAGCATTCTAGGCCGCTCCTTCACGCATGCATTAGTCACCCAGATCACCTCTCGCAGATAAAAAGGGGAACAATCCCTCCCAAACAGCCTGTGTTCAGGGGTCTCGTCATCAGAGAGCCACCTGGACACATATTGCAGCTGCGCTGCCACATAATATGCCTCAAAGTTCGGCAGTTTAACTCCGCCCTTCTCGTAGAAGTTCTGCAGCTTCCACAGTGCGACTCTGTTACGCGTGCCGTGCCACAGGAATTCCCTGCAAACACTATGTAGCCTCACAAAAAACTTCTTAGGAATCATGTAAGGGATGTTGTTAAAATAATGCAAAAGCCTAGGCAGTACCACCATTTTAAGCATAGCTCACCGGCCCATCATCGCTAATGGCAATCTTTCCCAGAACCTCATGCATTTCTCGATCTTCCCCACAGCAAGTTCAGTGTTGTGCTTGTGCTCTTCCTCAGTCGTGTGATATACGTCAATTCCCAAGTATCGGAAGGAGCTCGTCGCCCACGGGATCTGCAACACTGGCAACCTCTCCACCGGGGTCCCCACATAGCCTCCCAGCGGAAATAAAGTGGATTTCTGGGGGTTTACCGCTATACCGGACAACCAGGCATACCTCCCCATCACCTCTAAGACATACTGCAAATTTTCTTCTGGATATCTTAGGTATAGCAGCATATCATCCGCATACAGGGATATAAGGTGACACTCTCCTCCTACATCGATGCCGACCGGGTCATATTGCTGCCGGAGGTAAATTGCCAAGGGTTCTAGGGCCAGGATATACAACATTGGGGACCAGGGACACCCCTGCCTAGTGCCTCTGCCCAACTGCCACCTCTCTGACACCACTGCACCCGTGCGGACCCTGGCCAGTGGTGCACTGTATAGCATCTCGGCCCACCTAACGTAACCTGGTCCCATCCCATACCATCTCAGAGCCGCCAGCAGCCAAGGCCACCGAACAGAGTCGAACGCTTTAACCGCGTCCAATGCCACTATCGCCATTTCGCCGTCATCACTACAACCCCATTCGACCACCCTGTGGAGGCGTCTGTGGTTGTGAGTAATGTTCCTGTTTGGGACATAGCCCGTCTGATCAGGGTGGATCAACTTGCTGATCACTCTACGCATTCTAGTAGCCAGGACAGCTGTCAGGATCTTGCTGTCCTGGTTCAGCATCGACAGGGGCCTGTAGGAGCCACAATCGTGTCCCGGTTTATTTGGCTTGGGGAGCGGTATTATAATCGCCTCCCTGAGTGACTCCGGCAGCCGTCCCACCTCGTACGCTTCGTTGAGCATTTCCAGCATGGGCGGGAGCACTTCCTCCGCATATACTTTATAAAATTCACTGGGGAACCCATCCGCCCCTGGGGCCTTGCTAGTGGGCAACTGCCTCACAATCTCCTTCAACTCTTCCAGGGTGATCGGAGCATCCAGCTCCTCTCGCTCCTCGTCGCTGACCCTGGGCAAGCCTACATCTTCCAGCACTTCGTCTATCTCCTCCTGGCTGCCCCCCTCACAATCTTCGTATAAGACCTTATAGTATTCCACGAATGCCCTGTTTACGCCTTCTTGGGTGTCCACCTCCTCACCCTTTTCATTGATTACCAATCTGATCGGGGATCGTGGGGTCTCGCTCTTGTACAGCCAAGCTAGGAGTTGGCCCGTTTTATCTCCCCCCGCATGCAGTCTCTCATTATACTTTCTATAGTTCAGATTACAGAGCCTGTCCCAATGTTCCGCACACTTCTGTTGCAATTTGGAGACCGCCTCCGCATCTATCCCACCACCTTCCAGCTCCTGCTCCAGCTCAGTCTCAGCTCTATGCAGATCCGCCAGGACTCCCCCCATCAATCCCTTAGACGTTGCAATGGCGATCCCCCGCATTACGACCTTAAAGGCCTCCCATAAGGTGCCAGCCGACTTAACGCTCCCTGTGTTCACCTCAAAATAAGCAGTTATCTCCTCCCTCATATCCTCTCTGAAGGCAGGGTCCTTGAGCGCCTCCGCCCTGAGGCGCCATGTTGGTATACGCGCTCGTGGGGAATACAGCTGCCATCGCATGACCAGGGGCGAGTGATCAGAGAGGACTCTCGCCCTGTAGTCTATTTGGTCGCACTCCGCGACTATGTCCGGCGTGGCAAAAAAGTAATCAAGCCTCGTGTGCAGTAGATGCGGGGCCGAATAATGCGAGTATTGCCTCCTGCCCGGGTGTTTCGCTCTCCACACATCTACCAGGCCAAAATCCGCCAGCAGCGTCTGCAATACCTTGGCCGCCGGACTGGGCTTAGCCATCTTGTCATCCGACCTATCCTCCCTGGGATTCAACACGCAATTAAAGTCGCCACCCCATATCACCGTACCCCCCATCCCGACACTGAGCTTAGTGCACAGCGTCCTAAAATATGTCGCCGTGTCCTGGTTAGGCGCATATGTGTTTACAATGCACACTACTTTGTTCTCTACCAGCCCCCTCACCATAACCAACATCCCATCCGCCTCCACAACCTCCTCAATTAGCTTAAATGGGACATGTGGCGCCACCCACACCAGCACTCCTCTGGCATAGGCGGAGTACGTTGATCCTACCACTGTCCCCTTCCACTTCCTCCCTACCAGCTCCAGTTTCTCTCGCTTTAGATGTGTCTCCTGCAGCAGGGCTACGTCTATCTTCTGCCTCTTAAGATACAACATGACTTTGTTTCGCTTAAGATAACTGTTAAGCCCTCTAACGTTCCACGTTAATATCCTGAGGTCTCCCATGGCCTATCAGTAGTTTCCTCCCACCATCCGAGGCAATCCCTCCCCACTTTGCGGACACCCAATCCCGATTTCACTCCCAGGCTCATACAAAAACTAAAACACCCCAAGCCCCTACCCCAAACAGCTGCCCAGCTCCATCCCTGGATCTCAGGCATCCCTGTGTTCGGTCCTCTCTGGGGAACCCAAATAGAGAACCCGACAGGGTGTCACCCCACTAACAGTGACTAAACTAAACACAAAAAGGGGGTGTAAAGAGCGGCCTCTGGAGGCTCCTCTCCCTCGCAACCATGTCCGTGCTCACGGACCATGTTTCATAACCACTGACGCGCACATGTTCTCCAGCGAGTTCAATGACTATATTCAAGTCCCATTGTTCGTGACCCGACCGGGCCTACAGCGTTACTTATCTCGTCTTTTTTTCGCCAGCCGTCTGAACATCTGGCTCCTGAGGGCAGTTTTGCGCATCCAGCCACTCCACGGCATCCTCCGGAGTGTCAAAGAACAGCAGCTTGCTCTGAAAGAAAACCTTCAGTTTGGCCGGATAGAGCAACATGTATTTAAACCCCGCTTCCCGCAATCTCCTCTTCACCGATCCAAAGTTCATACGACTGCGCTGTACCTGCAGGGTATAATCGGGATAGGCAGTTATGTTCGCCGCTCCTCGTTGTATTGTGCCTCCCTTGCGGAAGTGTTCAAGGATCCTTTCCCGGTCCCGGTAATTAAGAATCTTGGCAATCACCGGCATGGGCGGGTTTCCCGGCGGTGGCTTCCTAGTTAAGGCCCTGTGCGCTCTCTCCACCGCAAAACCCTGCGACAGGGTGCCTCCTGTGATCTCCTGCAGTAGCATGTTCTCGATAAATTCCGTTGGATTATGGCCCTCAGTTCCCTCCGGCAGGCCCACGATACGGATGTTGTTCCTCCGGGCACGTCCTTCTGCCTCCTCCGCCCTACTCTCCAAATTGCCCACACGTTGCACCAGGGCATGGAGTTCACGCTTATGCACAGCGCAGTCCGCCGCGGTAGGGCCCATTTCTTTTTCCAAAGTCTCCGTGCGCTCTGCCAGAGTACGCACGTCTTGCCTTAGGAGGTTCACGTCCTCCTGCACCGCCCCAACCTGGAGTTCCATTGCGGTCTTCAGTTCAGCCACAGCGAGCTGGAACTTACTCTCCCAGGTCGCTTTCAGGTCTGCGATCGCAGCGAGGATCTCCTGGTTCGCACCCCCGGTGGCCATTTCCTTGGCCTGAGTTTTATCTTTGCTTCTGGCTCCGTCTGGGCCGGGAGGCGTCTTAGCGTATTCGTCGAGCGTGGGCTGTTTGTTCTTCGCTCTCAGGAGCTTATTAGACATGTCTCCCGTCCTTCTATCCCCGCTCGGATCTGGGGCAGGGTGTCACAGTGCGCTCTTCGGGTGTCCCCTCGCTATCGCCACATCTCCGACACAAAGTTCCTTTGTCCTCCGGCTCCCCCGGCCATCTTGTCTACTACCTAGCTAGGCCAGGTCGCGTCTCACCCTTTGAAGCGCACTTTAGGCCATGAAGAGTCAGGGGCACAGTTTCAGGTCACACCGCACGCTCCCCTGCTATCCGCACGTCCGGTTACAAAGTACCTTCGGCCAGGCCCTGCTCCCTTCCCAGGTCCACGCCGTCGGCCTCGCGGGACCGGGTGTCCTTAATGACCACGATGCACCCAAGTCATGCTCTTTCACTACCACCACGCTCCATTGCGATCGTCAGGCGCCCAGAACAATCACTCCTTTGTTCCTTCGTTAAGCGGCGGCGGCCATTTTCTCGTTCATCGCACTCTCGCCTCCAAGTCTTCTCTCAGCTTCTTGTTGCGCTTTCACGGTGCAGGCCCGTATCGAATTGTGTCCACACGTTCACCTGAGATTCATGTACGCAGCCATATCAGTCTCAGCCAAATTACATCGGTCCTTGCACGGTTTTCAGTCAGATAATGTACGGATCTTCGGGAGCCCCCGTACAGACACGTCCTTTCACATGGCTTCCTAGCCACGCCCCCCCTCCTTCCGGAAAACATCTTGGTATTCTAGGTATTCGGGAGGTAACTGGGGAGTCTCTGAAGAAATTGCTGCCAGTGCAACACCAGGTGGAGGGTGACAAGTAGAGACACATTCTGGAAACTGGACCGTTCTTGCTCGCCAATCGATCAGAGGATTGTGTTTCTCTAACCAAGGTATTCCTAGAATAATCTGAAACTGAGGGGCCTTGATCACATCGAACACGATCTTCTCATGGTGTCCATCTTGACTTACTAGCGTCACTTCTTGAGTGGTATGCGTTACTGGTCCGGAGGCTATCTCCGTCCCATCCACCATAGTAATGACGTCCTTTACAGCCTTGGGACAAAGAGTTAGATTCATCCTCAAAACCATTTCATGATCCACATAATTGCCGATGGCACCGCTGTCGACGTAAGCTTCAATTGCATGTAATCGATCCGGATTATCAGGGCTAATGAGGACCATAGGTATCACGAAATGCGAGGTCACGGAACTGGTTTTCACGCTCGGCAAGAGGACCTCTATTCTTGTCGGGCGAGGTCGTTTCCCTGCTCAGAGTTTGTAACTTTGGTAACTGCAGCTCCTACTGCCTTCTTGGCAGGTTTCACCGGACAGTCTCGAAGAAAGTGCCCTGAGTTTCCGCAATAGAGGCATAATTGCAACTGTTTTCTCCTTTCCCGCTCCTTTTGTGTTAGAGGACCTTTCAGGCCCCCTATTTGCATGGGTTCCCCGGAGTCTACTCCTTTGGAAGGAGTTGGCGGTTTGGAAAATACTCGAGCATCAAACTTGGAACGATCGGCCTTCCTGTTCTGCAGTCTGTGATCTATTTGAACGACTAAGTCTATATAGTCCGAACAATCTTGTGGGGGATTCACTACTTGGGCTAACACATCTTTGAGCTCTCCACGTAGACCTCTATAAAACAGCGTAATCCTTTTGTTCTCAGGCCATTGAGTTTCCACTATCAGTCTGTTGAAAGACGCAATATAAGCCAAAAGGTCTTGATTACCTTGTCGCAACGAAAGAAGCTCATTGTCCAAGGCCTGCCCCTGTGAATGTCTTGCGAACAGTTTTTCCATACTGAGCTGAAAAGCTTGAAAATCATGGAGGACCGGATCATCTTGATTTACTAGAGGGATCGACCAGTCTGCCGCATTGCCACTAAGGTACGAAAGCACGAAAGCTACTTTAGCTTGATCAGTTGGAAAGGCTGCTGGCCGGCATAAGAAATGCAACCGGCACTGATTGATAAATACTGCAAACCTCTTTGGGTCACCAGAAAATCGTTCGGGCGGAGCTAGAGGTACATTCCCAGGTAGGTTGATCTGCACTGGATTCATAGAGGATGTAGAAGGAAGATTTCCCCCAGATGCGGGTAACGGGGTCTGTCCGGCTTGTGACTGTAGCAATTGTCTAGCGAGATCATCTGTTCGCTCCTTGGAAATAATCAGTTCCCTTCTTAGAGCGTTCGTTTCCTGACGGGCTGCATGCACTTCTGCCCTTAGTTCCCCAAGTAACTGGGCTAGCTGGTCGGTATCCGAGGTTTCCATAGCGCCTGGACGGGAGTTTTGCGGTAGGCTTTGCGTTCTGTAACGCTCACCTGATTCCCGTAGAGGCGCCGGTCTTGACTGGGCGTATACCGTATCTTCAAAGGTGATGTGTAACACACGGCTGGCTCTTTGGGCTGGACCTCTGTGCACTGTATGTCTGACTCGAAGGGTAAGATGTCTGCAGATAGAAAATATGGGATTAATGAACTGGGTTATTGAATGTCTCTCTCTTCTTCCCTTTCTCTTCTCCTGTAGAACCCCAAAGGTTAACGCTCTCACCTTAGGTAAGTGAACGCCGTGCTCTCCATCTGCCTCGGGGCAGGGTGCTGTAACCAGTTTCTTCACTGGATAAGGGGAGCAGGCCTCTTGACTTCAGAGGACTGCTGTCCGTCGTTTACTGCACGAACGGTAAGTTTCGAGTAATTCTAATGTCTTTAAAAGTCTTTAGTAATGATGTCTCTTGTTTTGCAGGGTTCCGGCGATGGCGGATGACGAGCTGAAGTGAGTTGAAGATGGAGCCCGTGTGATGAATAGAAGCGCCTGGAAGCACGTAAGTAAGCGCTTGTTGCCTGCTTCACAATGCGCTCTAACTGCCTTTTTATTTTGCAGGTACAAGTTCGGAGCGGCTGCAGGGTGCCGGAATACCCACTGGGTTAGATGTGGAAAGGAGTAATGGCACGTGAGTATTAAAGTTCCCCAATTTCTTTAAACGCACCTTGTTTTGTCTTTCAGATGCGGGATGCAGCGCCGAAGGCCTCCGCAGCGTGCGAAGAGTTGGTAAGCTTTTGTCTTTCAGATACCGGAATGCAGTGCGAAGACCTCCGGAGCGCACGAAGAGTAGGTAAGCCTTTGTCTTTCAGATGCCGGGATGCAGCGCGAGGCGTTGGTGACAGCCGATGGACCAGGTAAGGGAAGCGCTGTCACTGAAGACCGTAATGCTAACCTGTTCTTTCTTGTCTTTATAGGTGTTGCTGAAGACTGGATTCAGGATGGTAAGCCTTTTCCCTTAGGCCCAGGATCAGATGCAGAAGACACGGTGAGCGTTCTGCTGCAGAGGATGCAGAATAACGCAAAGCAAGATTCATCCATCGGGTGTGGTTTTGTCAACCTCCGGAACCTCGGTAGGTTTATCAATGATGTTAACTACCTCCTTGGCTTCCTCCTCACCTGAGTCTTCTGGCGAAGTGTCGTGGCGGAAGACCTTTTTTCCAGTCTTCTTCTTTTTAGAGAAGAGGTATGGTCGTCCGCGGTGGGAAGCCACCCTGATTCCCTGCCAAGCAGGGAAGCAAGAGGCTTCCTTCCCGCAGGGACCGGGTAAAGAGGGAAAAAAGCGGATGCTTAAAAAAAACCCTCGGAGAACAAAGTCACGATCCTGTTGCTTTTAGAGAGCGAAGTGCAGCAATTCAGTAGACCCGATGTAAGAAGCAGAATGGCTGGATCGAGGGTCTTGAGCAGGCGATGGAAAGCGAAGCAGGTCCTTAGAAGAATCCAGTAGTGAAAAATGAAGGAGTAGGGGAGGACAAGGGGCACAGAGAAAACCAGAAAGTGGCGGAGCGCCACGGAAAGGAAAGAAACAAAGTAGGCGAACGGCGAAGTGACGCCGACTGGAGATCAAAGGGTAGCAAATATGGAACGAGGAAAAACACAACGGAGCAAGCAACTCGGAAAGAAACAAAGTTGCAACGCACCGAACCCGGAAGTGGGCGGTGCTTAAATAGTGAAGCCAGGAAAATGAAAAGGAAAGACTAGAGCGGCAACCTGGGAAAGGAACAGGGAAAAGCAATGGATGACCTAATGGCGGCAACCTGGGAAAGGAACAGGGAAAAGCAATGGATGACCTAATGGCGCCGCCAACGGCAGGCGTTCCATAGCCTCCACCGGCGACTAGACGCCGGCGGCATGACAGTATGCCCCCTTCCAATGGGATACCTCCCCGGCTTGCCCGGGAAGAGACGGTGAAACCTCTGAACTAAAGACGGGGCATGGACATGGGAGACAGGCTCCCAGGAATCCTCAGAATGGGGGTAACCTTTCCAATGGATAAGGTATTCCAGGCGCCCACCCCGAAAGCGAGAGTCCAATATGGAGGCCACCTCGTACTCTTCCGGGGGTAGGGTAACCAGAGACGGAACAGCCGGAATGGAGCGGTGATAGGGATCTGGCCTAAACTCCCTCAGGAGAGAGGAATGAAAAACAGGGTGTAAGCGGTTCATGTGTTTGGGCAAAGAAAGCCGATAGGCAACTGGGTTGATCCTACGCAGGATGGGAAACGGGCCCAGGAATCTGGGAGACAACTTAGAGGGGTGAAGCCAACGTGGGAGGTATTTAGTGGATAACCACACTTTGGTTCCCTTCTGCCAAGTGGGGGAAGGCAAGCGCTTGGGGTTAGCCTGGTTACAATAGCGCTGACTACTTGCCCGAAGACTATTGATGGCAGACATATGGGCTTCTTGCAAAGAGAGGAGAAGGGAGTCTACAGAAGGGACCGTAGAAGGGACAAGAGAAAAGAAAGGAGTGAAATTGGGATGATACCCATAAGAACAGTAGAAAGGGCTAAGACCAGTGGCACTGTGAACAGCGTTATTGTAGGCAAACTCTGCAGTCGAGAGTAAACTAACCCAATTGTCCTGCTGGTTGTTGGTGAAGCAACGTAGATATTGCTCAAGAGTAGCGTTTGTCCTTTCTGTTTGTCCATTGGTCTGGGGATGGAAACCAGACGATAGTGCACGCTCAATCCCCAGTCTCTTACAAAGTTCTCTCCAGAAGTGTGACGTATATTGGGATCCTCTGTCTGAGATTATCTTACTGGGGATTCCATGTAAACGGAAGATCTCTCTTGCAAACACGGTTGCCATCTCTGCTGCCGTGGGTAACCCAGCCAAGGGTGTAAAGTGGGCCATTTTAGAGAAACAATCGACCGTGACCATGATACAGGAACATCCCTCTGAAGCGGGCAGTTCTACGATGAAATCTGTGGAGATAATACTCCAGGGTCTCTTCGGTACCTCACTCTGCTGTAGGTAACCAATGGGTCGTTGGGTAGAATGCTTGGATCTACAGCATACAGGGCAAGAGCGGACATACAAGTCCACCTCTTTCGACATATCTGGCCACCAAAAATCCGCCGAAGAAGTTCCAGAGTGTTCTTCGCCCCTCGGTGACCAGCCACAAGATCGTCATGACACCATCCTAGTGCGGTGCGTCGAGTCTGTGAATCAGGTAGGTAGAGACGATGTTGCTTGAATCCCAGGCCATCCTGTATGGAGATGTCATCTGAGTGGGGAATGGTATGAGAAATTCCCTCAGATGGTGTGCCTTTACGTACCTTCTCCAAAAAAGCGTCTACGGTATATATGAATCTTACGTCAGTTAGCAGTAAACTGGGAAGTTCCCTGTTCGTTACACCGGAACATCGCCTCCGAGAGAGTGCATCTGCTAGAATATTCTTGGATCCCGGGAGATAGGTCAATAGAAAGTCGTACTGGGAGAAGAAATGGGCCCAACGGGCCTGACGTGAATTGACGCACTCCATATTTTGTAGGACTTTGAGGTTCTTGTGATCCGTCCTTATTTCAAAAGGGTGTGTTCCTCCCTGTAGTAGATGACGCCATTCTTCGCAAGCCATCTTCATGGCCAGAAGTTCCTTCTCAATAACAGAGTAATGTGATTGACTTTCGTTCAAAGTTTTGGAAAGATAGGCTATTGGGTATTCAAGACCAGCATGTTCTTGTAAGAGGACTGCACCCAAGGCAGCTGACGAGGCATCGGTCTCAACAATGAATCTTAATCCTTGGTCGGGTTGCCGAAGGATGGGTGCAGAACAAAACTTCTCCTTTAACAATAAGAAGGCTTGATCAGCGTCTTGAGTCCAGGAAAAAGGTTTGGACGTCTTCTTGAGTAGACTAGTAATAGGGAGAACCGTCTCCGAGAATCCCTGAATGAATTTGCGATAGAAATTCGCAAGCCCAAGGAACCTTTGGATGTCCTTAACAGATTCCGGAGTAGGCCAATGCAAAATAGCTTCGGTCTTAGTTGGATCCATGCGGATGCCTTCCGCAGAAAGAATAAACCCAAGGTAGATCACCTGAGAAACTCCAAAGACACACTTTTCTACATTGGCCTTGAGATGGTGGTCCTGTAGCCTTTTAAGAACTTGAATGAGATGAGTGCTATGGATCTGTGCGGTTTTTGAGAATATCAAGATATCATCAAGGTAGATTATGACACTATGAAAAAGAAGATCAGAGAATGTTCTGTCCATAAAACGCTGAAAGATAGATGGAGCATTAACCAAACCGAACGGCATTACTTGATACTCGTAATGACCGAACGGAGTCCGGAACGCAGTCTTCCATTCGTCCCCAGGATGGATGCGTAAAAGATGGTAAGCTCTTCGAAGGTCGATCTTAGTGAAGATCCGTGCTCCCTGCACCGCCTCTAGGATATCCTTCATGAGAGGCATGGGATAACGGTCTCTTACTGTAACTTGATTTAGGCCCCGGTAATCAATACACGGTCTTAATTCATCTGTACCTTTTTTCGGAACAAAAAACAAAGATGCCCCCGCAGGCGAATGGGAATGTTGAATGAGACCGTGTTGTAAATTTGAGTCCAGGTAGTCCTTGAGAACTCTCTTCTCCTTGAGTGAAAGAGAAAACATGCGGCCAAACGGAACCACTGCATTGGGAACCAAGGTGATATGGCAATCTTCGGGTCGATGTGGGGGTAGTTCTTGAGGTCCTTCTCCCTCAAAGACCTCCGGATAATGAAGACACTCCTTAGGAATATTGTTCACGGATCGAACATCAGTCAGGGTAAGAGGGTCCGGAAGAGTATGGATAGTTGCAGCCACGGATTGTATTGAGCAAGACTTCTTGCAAAAGCTAGAAGAAAAAGACAGTTGGTTCTTGGTCCAATCAATCGTAGGGTTATGTTTCCGGAGCCAGGAAACCCCCAGGATGACAGGGAAGTGAGCAGCTCGAATCAAGTCGAATTGGATGGTCTCAGTATGATGGAGAACCTTCATGATCATGGGTGCGGTGGCATGAGTGATAAGACCGGAGCTTAGCGGTGTACCATCAACTCCCTCAACCTTTTGATCTTCCTCCTTCTCCAGACGACTGATACCAGTCTTGTCAGCCCAGACGACGTCCATAAAACATCCAGCTGCTCCGCAGTCTAATAGGGCTAGGACCTCGAATGTCTGATGTAGGTGGTTCAACTGGACTGCAATGACCATGAGCCGATTGTCTTCGGAGGAGTTGATGGTAGGTGTTATGGACAAAGAGACATAGGGACCAGGATAGCCCCCTCGGTAACTGGTCCCTACTAGTTCCGAGGTATGGCGTTTCCCGACCTGCGGGGAGGTACGTCCGAACAGTCCCTCAGAACATGGGTGTTGGAACCGCAGTACATGCATAGATTGAGGTCTCTGCACCGCTTCCGTTCTTCGGGGGCAAGCGGTCCCCTGGTAGTTCCGATCTGCATGGGCTCGTCTCTTACCGAACCCGAGGGAACGGAACAGGACGTAGCCGGGTTAGAGGTAACGGGAAAACCACGCTGTCTCCGCCGCTCAGACCGTCTTTCCGATAACCGAAAGTCGAGCTGGAGTACCGTGGCCCAAAGCTCCATGAGTGTAGAAGGGCGGCTAACCCTAGCAAGTTCATCCTTAAGGTCTTCTCTGAGGCCTCGACGAAAGATTGTGTATTGGGCATTCTCTTGCCAACCCGCATCAGCCGCCACCCTTTTAAATCGGGAAATATAAGACAAAAGGTCCATGCTTCCCTGACGGATATCCAGTAGCTGTTCACTGGCTAATAAGGTAGTCTCTTGTTGTTCAAACGCAAGTTTGAACTGGGCGGTAAATCCAGCATAATCCTGAAGAAGAGGACTGGCACTGGTTACCAAAGGGGCTGCCCAAGCCAGGGCATTCCCGGTCAAATTGGAAATGAGGAACCCTATGCGGGCTTGGTCTGAGGTGTAAGACTGAGGTCTAAATGTGAAATAGATCACACAAGCCTCCATGAATTCCTTAAATTTGTTAGGTGTTCCGTCGTATTTGCCACAGGATAATGGCATAGGAGGGAGATCACTGCGTGACTGCTCAAAGCGGTCCAACCTCTGTCTAAGGGTAGTGTTCTCCGTCTTTACTGCCTGTAACTCTTGAGTGAGGTTATGTACAGCAGTTAGCAGTTCTTGCACCTGCTCAGGTGAGGCCATGGTTCTTAACTGTTGGCGTTGCAAACTGTCAACCTCCGGAACCTCGGTAGGTTTATCAATGATGTTAACTACCTCCTTGGCTTCCTCCTCACCTGAGTCTTCTGGCGAAGTGTCGTGGCGGAAGACCTTTTTTCCAGTCTTCTTCTTTTTAGAGAAGAGGTATGGTCGTCCGCGGTGGGAAGCCACCCTGATTCCCTGCCAAGCAGGGAAGCAAGAGGCTTCCTTCCCGCAGGGACCGGGTAAAGAGGGAAAAAAGCGGATGCTTAAAAAAAACCCTCGGAGAACAAAGTCACGATCCTGTTGCTTTTAGAGAGCGAAGTGCAGCAATTCAGTAGACCCGATGTAAGAAGCAGAATGGCTGGATCGAGGGTCTTGAGCAGGCGATGGAAAGCGAAGCAGGTCCTTAGAAGAATCCAGTAGTGAAAAATGAAGGAGTAGGGGAGGACAAGGGGCACAGAGAAAACCAGAAAGTGGCGGAGCGCCACGGAAAGGAAAGAAACAAAGTAGGCGAACGGCGAAGTGACGCCGACTGGAGATCAAAGGGTAGCAAATATGGAACGAGGAAAAACACAACGGAGCAAGCAACTCGGAAAGAAACAAAGTTGCAACGCACCGAACCCGGAAGTGGGCGGTGCTTAAATAGTGAAGCCGGGAAAATGAAAAGGAAAGACTAGAGCGGCAACCTGGGAAAGGAACAGGGAAAAGCAATGGATGACCTAATGGCGGCAACCTGGGAAAGGAACAGGGAAAAGCAATGGATGACCTAATGGCGCCGCCAACGCCAGGCGTTCCATAGCCTCCACCGGCGACTAGACGCCGGCGGCATGACAGGTTTAAATAGCCTCCTGTAGTGCTTAGGTGTCTCCTTCCACAGCCACGCCTAGGTGAGAAAAGAGTTCCTGCTTTCCAGAAGAGTTCCAGTGTTCTGAACCTAGGGAGTGGCTCCTGCCCCGCCCAACAGGAAAAGTAGTTCCAAACAGAAGAGGATCAGAGGCTCAACTGGCAGGCAAGTAAGCAGCATGGTCTGCTGCAGGTAAGTCCACCCAAGCATTATGAGCCCGGCGCTTCCAGCGCTGGGACTGGGCATATTTATGAGCCTGGTGCCACTGGCGCCAGGACTGGGTCCAAAAGGTCCCAATTGGGACTGGTTGGCACTCGGAACCTGGGTTATGGATCTGCTTCCAAGGGAGTTGGGAAAACCCTGACCTTTTGGAAGCAGAGATCATGACAACAACCCAAAAGACGATAATGATTGAAGGAAGGATAGGCACGCTGAACGTCAAGGGTCTTAACTCCCAAAACAAGAGGTCCCTCACGAGCAACATGTTCCGCAAACAACATCTAACAGTCCTCTTTCTACAAGAAACACACTACAAACGGGGAAGGGAATCCAGAATTAAGGGGGGAGGTCATTGGTTCCAAAAACTGGGCCTCACATGCAAACTCCAAGAAGGAGGGGGTAGGTATTCTCCTGGGGAGGGCGTTCCATCTCACGTGGGTAGAAACTAAGAGAGGTTTTGGGGGCCGATTCTTAGGCGTCAAGGGGTTCTGCGAGGGACAACGCATCACCCTGGCCACCTTATACACGCCCAATTCAGGGCAAGTGCAGTTCCTCACTCGGATCTTTAATGTCATGGATGAATGGGCAGAAGGGGCCATGATACTGGGCGGGGATTTCAACCTGGTAGCTGACCCCCGTCTGGACTGGTGGCCTGCCAAGGGAGGGTGGCCCAAGGGGATTTCCAAGGATAACCTGGCCCTGCAGGCCCTCTTGAGAGACCATTATTGGGTGGACGTCTGGCGCAGGGCATATCCGGGTCAGGGAGGTTACACCTTTTTCTCTCCCCCACACTGTACCTACACTAGAATTGACCTCATGCTAATCTCCGAGGAGGGGAACGGGGTGGTTCAACAGCCAAGGGTGGAGGCCATAACGTGGTCGGACCATGAATTGCTTGTGGCTGACTGGTCACTGCCTGTCGCCCCAAGATCCTCCCATTGGCGGTGCAACGACACGCTTCTTAGGGACCCCGTATTCCGGGATTTTATGAAACAAGAAATGTCGGCCTACTTTGACACAAATGATAATGGCAAGACCGACATGTCCACAGTATGGGAAGCCATAAAAGCCACTTTTAGGGGTCTCCTCATAGCAGAGGGCTCGAGGCGTAAACGGGAGAGGGGCCTGATTGAGGGCAAACTCCGTGCGGAGTTGGGGGTCTTGCGGGCTAGACTGGGCCTTCCCGGAATAGACAGAGAGGCACTCCTAGAGGAAATGCAGGGCAAAAGACAAGAGCTGCACACGGTTCTTATAGGGGAGGTTATTAAGAAAATGCGGTACACCAAGCAAAGATACTATGAACGGGGAGACAGGGTGGGGACTCTTTTGGCACGAAGATACCGGGGCTGCAGGGTGGAAAGGGGGGTTGCCCAGCTTAGCGATGGGGAAGGCAGGATTCACAGGGGCCGGGAGGAAATAGCGGACTGCTTTGCCGACTATTACAGCAAACTTTATTCCAGGCAAGCAGGCGAATCACTGGAAGATATCTCAGCCTACTTGCCGGAGCACCCCCTCCCCAAGCTATCCGACGAAGACATGGGGGCACTTGAGGTGGAGATTTCAGAGGAAGAGGTGGAGAGCGCCATTAAGAGACTGAAGGCAGGAAAGGCACTGGGTGGGGATGGCTACACGGCTGATTTCTATAAACAGACCCAATCGATCTTGGTGAAGCCCTTAGCCAAACTGTTGAATCAGATTAAGAGGCGAGACTCAATTCCACTGACGTTTCTGCAAGCCCTCATCACCGTCATACCCAAGTCCGGTAAAGACCAGACTGAATGTGGGTCCTATAGACCCATCTCACTCCTTAACCTAGATGCCAAGATTTTTACCAGAATCTTGGCCTCCAGACTTGAGATCAGCCTTCCACGCCTGATACACCCTGACCAAGCGGGATTCGTCCTCAACAGGCAGGGCTCTGATAACGTACGGAAGACACTCCATATACTTTCCACAGTGGGGGTCCGGGATGAGGGGGCTCTCCTACTGGCTCTCGATGCGGAGAAAGCCTTCGACAGGGTTAGCTGGGCTTTCATGGGGGAGGTTTTCGCATCTCTGGGGATGGGTCCTAGGTGGCTGGGGTGGATGGCCGCACTTTACTCCTCCCCCTCGGCTAGAGTGGTGGCAAACGGGACAGAATCGAGAGAGTTCCCCCTCCAATGTGGTACAAGGCAGGGATGTCCCCTGTCCCCGCTAATTTACGCACTAGTAATGGAACCATGGGCAATCTCAGTCCGCAATGACGAGGCTATTAGGGGAGTACAGATGGGAGACATGCAATGCAAAATCTGCCTCTTCGCGGACGACGTCCTACTCTACGTCACCAGACCATCCCAAACAGTCCCCCGGTTATTACAGGGTCTCACGCGCTATGGAGAGTTATCGGGTTATAAAGTCAATCTGGATAAGTCAGTGGCGTTTATGGGTGGGAACCTGTCAGATCCGGAGATGGCCTTTGTGAAAGGGCTCCCCTTTAGACGGACTGAAGAGGGATTCCGGTATTTGGGAGTACAGATTACGCGTGACCTTGAGGAACTGTACACAGCCAACTTCCCCCCCTCTGGTCCGCAATCAGAAGAGATGTAGAGAGGTGGGCGGGATCGGGGCTCTCCTGGATGGCGCGCCTTAACCTCATAAAAATGGTTCTCCTCCCAAAGTTTTTATTTCTCTTCCAAATGCTCCCGGTGATAATCCCCAAGACCTTCTTTATAGAAACAAAGCGAGTCCTGCTCAACTTCCTCTGGTCGGGAAAAAAGCATAGGATCTCCTACGAAGTGTTGACTAGGGCTAAGGAAGATGGGGGAGTGGGTTATCCTGACCTGGAAACGTACCACAGAGCTTCTCAGCTGAGGGTTTTGGTTGATCACTTTTCCCCAGATACGAAAAAACAATGGGTTGCCATGGATAACAGGCCCCTTGCCCCTGTCACAATAGAGGAATGGCTTTGGGTCCCGAGGAAGAATATCCCCAGAAGCGTCCTGAATCATCCAATCTTGAAGGTGCTGTGGTCCCTGTGGGGAGAGGGAGGTTACTATCGGTGGCTCACGACGTGGCCATCCATGTTGAGCTGCATTTGGGCCCCTCCCTTCCTGGCCAAAATAGCAGAACCAGCGGCGGCGTATCAGTCGTGGTTCGAGGCAGGCCTTAGCAGGACCGGCCCTCTTTGGGTGAAGGGTTCTTTTCTGCCCTTAAGTGACCTCGAGGAGGCCCTGGGAATTGGTACCCTGTCCCCCTTTCGCTACCTCCAGCTCAAGGGTGTCCTCACCGAGCCATCCTGGGGCGACACCCTCAGGAGGGATCTCACTGAGTTTGAAAAGCTTCTCCTATCTGCGAGGGGCTCTAAGGGGATAATATCTCGCCTTTACAAACTCTTCCTGTTCTCTGTCCCCAGGGATCCTCCACCGGCGCGTACACGATGGGGTAGGGACCTAGGAGAGGAGATTGATGACGAGAGGTGGGCGGAGATGTGCAGGCGGGCCATCCGATCCACGGCCTCCCTCCAGTATCGCCATCAAGCCCTCAAAATACTACACCGATGGCATTACCCCCCGCAGAGGATTGCCAGGATAAAACCAGGGTACGACCCACACTGCTGGAAATGTAAGACCGAGAGAGGGGACTACATCCACATGTGGTGGGGATGCCCAGTGGTCCAAAACTATTGGGTAAAGGTACTTGCCTGGATCAAAGGGGTGGACAGGGTTGAGCGGTCTTCCTGCCCTTGGCTCCTCCTGTTTGGAATCGACATTGGGGAAGGTCAGGAGGGCACTCAGGACCATATGCTCCAAATCATGTTGGTGGCGGCCAGATGCTGCCTCGCACAAAAATGGAAACGCCCGGAAATGCCGGGGGAAAAAACGTGGGTGACCCAAGGTGCGGGCCATATATGACATGGAGTTTCTCACAAACTTACCTCACACACTTACTCGATGAGTCCAAGTCCAACATCGAGGAAATCTGGCTCCCCTTTTTTGACAAACATGGCCGATCAATTTAACGCTCCGCACCTGAGCCAGGGGCCTTCCCCCAGGAGCACTGGACCATTGTACACTGACCTGATCGTGAACTTCTCCCAGTCGGACCCAGGACTTCGGCGCGCCAAGTGCATTGTGTAACGATACATCTGTCTCAGGAAAGTCTGTCAAACAAGCAACTAATGAGATCTTGAACTGTAGGGGGGTGGGGGGAGCGACAGGGGGAGGGGGGTGGGGTGTTACGATTGTTTTTTTTGTTAACTCATGCTTACACATGCTATGTGCTGTCGTACTACATGGATAAAACTTAATAAAAATTGATTTTCAAAAGAAAAATGACTACTTGAAAAGTGTTACATTAGAGAACCGATGATTGGCTGGGGAATCCTGCTGCCAGCCCTTGGCCCCCTGTGTCCTCATTGGTCAGGCCTCTGGCCCCCAATCCTGTGACTACCGCTGTTCACAGCCCGCGGGACATATGCTCACATACATGGTGTATCAATAAGGTGTGACTATGTGACAGTGTGTAACAATGGGATTTTTCTGCTAATGCCATGAGAACGTTCAATTCCCAGTGCATACTGTAGTTGGATTGTTGCATTTTGTTGCAAGCTTGGTCCCAGGCACGAGATGGCTGCATCTTCCCAGCCTCCGGGCCCTGGCATCCTGTCATTTCGGCCAGGTCACGTGTGAGACGACCGTTGGAGAGGCTGAATTACTTCGATTTGATTTGGATTTTGCTTGGCATATTCCCTACCACAACCGGTGTCTCCTTAGCGTGGTAGGTGAGGAATGTCACTTGCAACATCGTGACCTTGGCTGTTGCCGTCCCAGCCAGGGCTATTCTGCGTGCACAGCATCTTATGGTTTGGGGTCTCTGCGAGACGATTCTGGCTCTCTGGATTTTCCTAAGGCCTACTTTGGCTCTGACTATATATTCAGCGTAGTTTTCCACAGGTTAAAATGTGCCATGGTCGGTCAGGTCCCTTGAGTGCTCCTGTCCTTCTGTATGGTTAGTAGCGTGTAGCATCTGCAAGCATATACACTAACTCTTCTGGCATCTTGCGTTTCTGTGGTGCTGTATCGAGCCTAAGTGGCAAAATAATAAACATGCAGACAGTATGTATATATCACTGTGCTCTAGCTCATAGGACTATGCGCGGGTGATCTTCATGTATATTGGTGTGTGAGTGTCGCAAATATGCGGCTTGCATGTGGGCTTCCAGTCTAATGCAGCTATGTCATCATGGCGTCTCTAACGACTTGGAGCATGGCGCGTGGAGATGTCATCCGATTTGGTCCATATAATCGTTTCCAGCTCAGTCTTGGTCATCTTCGCTTGCTTTGGGTAGAGTTCACACCACCGCAGGGTTGTATGGTCCGGTGGCCAGGTACCGTTCATGGCGCGTGCCTATGGTGGGAGTGGTCGGGATCGGTGCACACTCCTACTGTCCGTGGTTATTCTGTCGGGGTGCTTCTTCCAGTTGGGGGGCCCATCGGGAGGGAAGGGACATTTGGATTTTCCCTCTTCACCAACTACGAGGAACTGTTTGGAGGAAAAAGAGTTATTGTTTTCGGAGGCCTTCTACAGTAAATGCCAGTGAAAGTGCAACCTATTTTCACAACATTAGGACACAAAGAATGCCGTAATACCATCGGCTGCATTGGAAATCTAAATCTCTGGAAATATTTTCACTACAGAGAACTAACTCAAAACATCTGTCTGTCTGCAGAGCTCACATATGCTAACATTTTAAAAAGCATTAGAACTGGGCTGCTTACTAAATATGAAAAATCCATCTTAAATAGTAGACTAATCCATGAGCTATATGGGCAAAACACATCTGCTCCCTATGTCATGGAACAATTAACTCAACAAAATCTAAAATGTATGTCCTTAATGCCAACCCTAGAAATCTGCAGTCAATTCAATGAGACAATGTTGAAAAAAGAAATGCAACCTATACTGCATATCAGCTCCACAGACAAACTAGAAGTGCCCAGCATGACACTTCCTATGTGTCAAAAAGCAACAGCACAAGTAAACACCTTAGAAAAATGTATCTCCAACACAGCCAGATTGGAGAAAATATTAACTTTGTGTCTGAAATGCAGCGTAAAAGGTAACTTTGACGTAGAACAGGGCTTAGACAATGGAGCAATTGGTACAGTTATTGGCTTCCAAACATATCCGCATGAGAACAACATTCAGTTTGTCAATATCCACTTTGACAAACTTGCAGAATTAAAAGAATTGGCCGAACAATAGGACGTTTCCTTCTTTTCAAAGATATGTACTTAAGCAGAGAGCACTTTTCTCTGTCACTTGCATACGTTGTCACTATTCACAAATCACAAGGTCTACCCCTAGATCAAGCATTGATTGACATTGGCAGCACAGTCTTTAAATAGGGTATGAGTTACGTAGCACTTTCACGTCTGTGTACGCTCAATGGTCTCTTCATAGTTAAATTTGATGCAAACAAAGTCAATGCTGACATTTCTTGAATCCTAGAATACAACAGGCTATGGGCACTATACACCCCCATCTAGATATGTACCCTCTACCTCAAAAAAAGAAACCTTTTAAAAGGTAAATAATAGAAACAGAAGCTGTAGCAGATTTCAAACAATACCACTAAAAAAACAACAACCAACTTCTGCATCAAAGAATACAACCACAAAACTGTCTAGTACAAAGTCAACTTCACATCCATCAGAAAAGAAGTCACAAATATCTCTTCTTCAGAATGATCTGCAAGCCCATCTAATGAACCACAAACAGAACCCTCTGGTCCATTTAAATTCCGAAACCCAACTGGAGTAAATTGTTATGCCAACGTGACAATGAATCTTCTCTTTCAATTGCCACCAATTGCTCACAACATTTACTTAAACGGCTCAGACCAGTTGTGTTTGCAAATGCTTGCCCTTCACAGAAATGCCACAAATAATCCTGACAACATGTAGGACAACACTTTTGGAACCAAGCCCCCACTCCTGCTGCAAATTTGGCAGATATCCGTCCAGCGGTTTGTGCTGTAAGAGTGAGCAACATTTTGTTTAATTGCATCTATGGGAAAACCACACATTTTGGGACCAACCATATATTTTGCCCCCCTTGAAGAAGCCTCACCAGACTTTGCAGAATCAATATGACACGGCCATATACTGTTTTTGCAAAGTTTTGTGAGGATTCGTTCATGGGGGGTGGGGAGGTGCAAAGTTATAAGCGGCCAAAAAAAGTGTTCTTCCTATGGGTTGAGCAACTTAACCATAACTACAGGGCCACAGGCCCTGCAATATACATATATACATATTCAGTGAAAAATCGTTGTTAAAGGGACTTTATGGATAAGTTGCACTAATAGAAACCTATCCAAACCAGTCGAGAAACTGTGTTGAAAGAATATTATGGTTACAAATAAAATCTAAAACCCCCCAGAAATTCAGCAGTTATGGTAACCTAATATGTTTAAATAGGTATAAAGAATCCCTATTAACATGAAAACATCCTACTCCACCAACGGGGATATAGATATATGTAATACAATAAAGAGCAAGATGATACGTGTTGTTTACTTGCCTCCAACCCCCTCACACAGGAACTCTATAAGGTTTTCCAGCATCACTAGTCCTGAAAAAATGGACCATCTGCTATAACTGATTTACACAAATGTATAACAAGTTTATTATTCAAATAATTCAAACTGAATTTAAACAAAAAACACTACCCTCACCTAACACAGTGTACTAAACATTAAAAAACAAATATAAAACAAATATAAAACATCAGATGACTTATTTATACGACACAGAAGATATCACATAACACACAAAAAAATCTCAATGTGTCACTAAAACAACAAGCATCCCAACATGTTTCTGTTCTTAACTGCCCAGTTCAGGCGAACATTCTTCAGGGGATAAATTTAAAAGCATCCACTGGGGGGGCGTGGCCTGGAGCGCGGACTATGCAGTCGCCTCCTTGATGGCCTCCGTGGGAAGCCCGCTGCATCCCAGCTTGTGAAGGTTCCCAGGCAGCGTTTTTGGACTCAACTCGGTGAGGGGATGTGAGAAGGTCCGGAGCCCCGCCGCTGAGCTGCTGGGACCCGGATTTGCCGAGACAAAGATGATCGGGCCGCCTGCATTTCGCGGCCCCTCCGCCGCGTAATCCAAGATGGCGGACGGGACCCAGCGACGACGGCCGAGACGCGGCCTCGCCATCGGAGCTCCTCCTATGGACCCCTGAGCACTCCGGCGATCCAGCTGACATCCCGGGCGGCGGGAGACGAGGTAGGAGCTTCGGGCCCCGGGGCCCCCTTTGCTTTCCCCTCTGTCCCGGACGCCCCCAGGAGAAGAAGACCTTGCAGCCGCCCCAAATACACCGGGGGCGCGCCACACCACGCAGCTGCGGTCCCTCGGCTCTCGCCCTCCGCTACGCCCCGCCGCCACTTTGGAAGAGGGCGAGCCTCGGACCAACTCAACCTCCATCAGACTTTGCACCCCTGCAGGAACAGATCTCCATAGTTCCGGATAGCGGCACCACGCTCTACTGCCCTCCTAACGGTGACATAAACCCTCTACTGCCACCATTACCACCAGGAATCCGGCGGGCACCCGTGGCGATCTGGACCCGCGCCCTCCTCTCTGAACTGGCGTGCCCCGGCACCTGAGCTGCTCCCGCTCGTCCCTTTGTTTGCTTCCTGGGGCGCCCCAGCCCACGCCCGCCATCCCCCCCGCCCAGCTTGGTACCAGTGAGACAGGGACGACACTTTAATCCTCCTCCCCTTCGCACTAGAAGCCCCTGCAACCAGGACATCGGAACACTCATTCCAGCCCCCGGAGTGTCTCAGGCTACCCTCAAGCCATCGCCACTTTTGCGTATGAACTGCCTGTGGCCCTGACCCACGCTTGCCAGGCCACACCATGTCTAGGCAACCGAAATCCGCCAAGTCCTCAGACATAGCAACAATGCTAATGTCGTCCGACAAAGCAAAGAAACTGGACACTCTTCCCCCCGCCTCACGAGAATCTCTGGACAACAGGGGACCGTTAGCAACTAAGGAGGACATTCGTGATTTCATGGCTGACATTAAAACCGAATTTCGATCATGTATGTCGGAGCTTACGGCCAAGTTGGAGACTACCGATAAAAGGGTCTCGGAGATAGAACAGAGAGTGGGGGAGATTGAGGATCGAGCCCAGGACCACGCCTCCTCCCTGTCTGAGATTCAGCGCTCCGTGGGGCTTTTGCAGGACAAATGCGAAATCCTGGAGTATAAGCAGGAAAACTTGGAGAACAGAGCCCGGCGCAACAACCTCCGCATCCGAGGGGTTCCTATGTCAGTCCCAGACCAAGAGCTTGCCGGATACGTGGGCCTCTTCTTTCAGTCTCTCCTCCCAGATATGGAGGATTCACTGCTGCTACTGGATCGCACTCACAGACTGAACCCCCGCCGTGGAGTTGAGTCAGACGGCCCTCCTGATGTGATCACCAGGGTGCATTTCTTTACAACAAAGGAAGCCATATCAGCAATAAGTCGCTCTGAGAACGAAATCACCTTCCAAGGGATCCCTCTTCAGATCTACCAAGACCTATCTCCGTTGACCCTCCAGAAAAGGCGAGCCCTTCGCCCACTAACCACCTTCCTTCAAGCCCAAAAGGTTCGCTATAAATGGCTCTTTCCTACAGCCTTGCAATTCTCCTATAAGGGTACCATACGCAGGATCAATCATCTGGACGACGCTGGAAGTATATTGCAGCCGGTCCCCGCTAACTCCTCGCCCTCACAGGCCACTGAAGCGGCAACTGACTCGGACCTCATAGCCTCCCCTAGGTCCAAACAAAATACATGGTCGAGGGTTCCGAGATTTAGGAGGAGAAGATAACCTGGAACGACCTTGCAAGGGACCCTTCCGACCCCTATGACCCAACTCAGCGATCCTGGCGCAGCGGAACCAACCGCCACTCTTGTAAACACGGATGGATTTCATCCCCGATGCAGCGGACCCCCCCCCACGGCTCATGCCCAGCTTCAAGGTACATTCCATCTATGAGTCCTTGGAGCAAACCACTCACATTTTCAGCCATGTTGGCTATTCTTTGGTTCACGGCCCCGTTGGCCAGGGGAGGGCCCAACCCCATAATGGGTCCTCTATCCCCAGTTAAAACTTGGACTTCCCGTTGGCGGTCCGAGCAAAAACCCCAGAAGCAGGATAACAGATGGCCACATCTCCCACGACATAATGGCTGATTCCTCAGTAGCTCCCCCCCTCCCACAAGCTTCATCAGCGACCCCAGGTCCCGCTCCGGAACAGCAAACCTGGAAGTTTATCTCTCTAAACGTCAAGGGCCTGAACTCACCGGCTAAACGCAAATCAATTCTACAAAAACTCCAGAATGAGGCCGCCGCCGTGGCCATGCTACAGGAAACTCACCTGCTACCGGCAGACTTCAGCCGCCTACACTCTCGTGACTTTCCAAAACAACTCTTCGCATCCGGCAACTCCAAGCGAGGTGGCACTGCAATCCTGTTCCGGAGGGGGCTGAATCCCCAGATTCTGGACACCATAAGCTGCCCGGAAGGACGCTACATAGCAGTGAAATGCCTTCTAGCGGGACAACTGTTCTCCCTGGTCTCCGTATACGCGCCGAACCTGGGCCAAGCACCCTTCTATGATTCGCTAACCACAACTCTTTCGCCCTTTCTGGAGGGCCAGATAGTGATCGGTGGGGACTTTAATGGGGTCCCGGACCCCGTAAAAGACAAATCGCACCCACCCTCCCCCGGAGACTTCACCACGGCCTTAGCCCTCCTGCGCTTGTTCAGGACTTTGGGAGTGGTGGACTCATGGAGAGTGCTCCACCCATCTGAAAAAGACTTCTCCTTCTACTCTTATGTTCACCGGACATTCTCCAGGATAGATCTCCTTCTAATATCCCCGCAAATCTTCGCCTTCACTGAAGAGGTGACCATAGGCTCCAGAATCCTATCCGATCACGCCCCGGTCACCTTGGAACTCCGAGTTCAGGGTCCCCCTGATCCCCAGCGACGCAGATGGACACTATACGACCCCATCCTTAATGAGATGCCACTCAGAGACGCTATCGCAACCACGATCGTCAATTTCTTCAAGGAAAACCCTAGCGAAGATACCTCCCTAGCTAACACCTGGGATGCAATGAAGGCAGTGGTGCGGGGAGAACTGATTGCCAAAGGGGCAGCCTATCATAGACATAAACAACAAATTCGTCAGGGCCTTGAAGAAGAACTGGAGAAGGCAGAAAAGACCCATAAGGAGAAGGGCTGGACCCCTAAAACGCAGCGAGCTCTCCGAATAGCAAAAAAGAAAATTGAAGCCCACTATGCGGAACATACCGCCCATCAAATGACGAAAGCCAAACAGTTCTATTATGCCAAAAATAATAAAGCAAACAAACTACTGGTGGCTAAACTGGCTAAGATAAGAAGAAACAACACAATCGTGGGCCTACGGGACCAGCAGGGCAAGACGCAATACTCAGATCACGACAAGCTTCGAATTGCATCGGCCCACCTGACCCAGGTAATGGCCGCCCCGCCTCGGAAGGTCGAAGAACAGAGGGAATACCTGCAAAGCGCGGCGCTCCCCCGACTGGAGGATGCAGCCCGGGACTCATTGGAAGCCCCAATCACCGGCGAGGAAGTCGATGAGGCGATAAAATCCCTCAAGTCTCGAGCCCCTGGCCCGGATGGCTACACGACGAAATTTTATAAAACTTTCAAACCCCAACTCCTCCCACCTCTGGTACAGCTGTTTAATTCATTCAGAACCACGGGCACTATAACCCCGTCAATGCAAGAATCAATCACCGTCTTGCTGCCTAAACCTGGCGGCGACCCAAAGAATCCTGCGTCCTACAGACCGATTGCTCTGCTCAATATAGACGCCAACATATACTCCAAAATTCTGGCAACCCGCCTGTCCCGGACCCTACCAGAGATAATTGACGCCGACCAGAGTGGCTTCATCACACACCGTTCTACAGCTGATAATATTCGCAGAGCTTTGAACCTGGTGGAACTTGCCTCCCGAGACTCCCGAGAGCTGGTGCTTCTGGCCCTGGACGCAGTTAAGGCCTTTGACAAAGTGGACTGGAACTTCATGAGGCTTACTCTCGAGGCCTTTGGCTTTGGTCCAGAGTTCTGCGCCATGGCTTTGGCTAACTATTCTGCGCCCAAAACCTTTCTTAGAGTCAATGGCATCCTTTCTCCCCCTATTGGCCTGACCTGCGGAACCAGACAGGGCTGCCCGTTATCGCCACTGCTTTTTGCATTAATCATGGAACCATTCGCCCAACGGATCAGGCGAAACCCGGAAATCAAGGGCTTCCAATCGGACACAACACACCATAAACTGGCCCTATATGCAGACGACGTCTTACTAACCATCACAGAACCTCGCACTTCCTTCCCTCAGGCCCTAGCTGAGATAGAGAGCTATGGAAGGGTCACCGGCTTTGCCATCAACTTCCGGAAATCAGCTGCCATGGGGGTGGCCCTTCCCCGAGAGATTCGAGAGGCTCTGGCCCCGCTATGCCCGATACAATGGTCAATTAAGAGCATCAGCTATCTGGGGGTCCAGATCCCAGCTGACCCGGGGGAAGTCTACCGAGCAAACTTTCCCCCACTGTTCACGGAACTCGTGGCGGACTTAAAACGGTGGACGGCGCAAGAAATCTCACTGATGGGCCGTATCACGGCCTGTAAAATGAACTTGCTTCCGAGGTTCCTATATGCTTGCTCTTCGCTCCCAGTACCGATCCCGGCACCGGCCCTTCAAAATCTGCAAAAGGAAATGTCACGGTTCATTTGGAAAGGGAGAAAGCCCAGAATCCCTAGGACCACGATGCTGGGCAATGCTAGACTGGGTGGCCTCGGAGTTCCAGACCTACAAAAATATCAGACGGCGGCCCAACTCGCCTGTATCCGAACATGGCAGATACTTACCAACCGCCCGAGATGGGTGGACCTTGAACAGGCGCAACTGCCGCTCCCGCTACGTTTTCTCCCACATATCAATCTCTCCGAGCGCCGCCAGTGGCAGAACCTCCTGAGGTCCACCAAACACACTGTGGCTACCTGGGACAAAGCACTGAAACAAAAGAAAATCCCAGTGGGACTCAGCCCCTCCTCACCGGTGTTCCTGAACCCGGCCTTTACACCTGGCTGGGCCACCCGGAACTTCAGATCCTGGATAGCGGGAGGCCTGGTGACCCTGGGGCAACTTTTCGAAGGAGGACAGCCCTGCACCTTTAGGCGATGTAAAGAACTCTTCCAACTTCAGGAGCAGGACAGATTCACGTATATTCAGCTGCGCCACTGGTGCTCCCATCCACAGACCCGCCAAGCTGCCACCCGCCCCCCCACGGCCATTGAACTGACTCTAAATGATCTCCCAACTAGGGGGAGCATCTCCACCTTATACAAACGCCTCCAACCTGACTTTCTAATCTCTAAAACCCGGTATATGGCCCAATGGGAGGCAGACCTGGGCCGCCCAGTCGAGGACCAGCTGTGGGTTGACATTTGGTCGCGGGCTCATACTTCTTCATCTTGCATTACGAACAGGGAAGGCGCCTATAAAATCCTCCTCCGATGGTATTATTCTCCCCTAAGACTACACCATATGAACCCCACGCTCAACCCGAACTGCTGGAGGCAATGCGGCCAAGTAGGGACTCTCTTCCATATGTGGTGGTCATGCCCGAGGGCCCAGGCTTTTTGGGAACAATGCCTAGCAACAATCACAGACATCACTCAGGTGCGACTTCCCCTGGAGCCCGAGCCCATCCTCCTGGGAGCCCCAGTCACCGGAATCTACCCCAGATCTGGTCCTATGGCCAAACTGTTATCCCAATGCCTATTGGCGGGCAGAAACGTAATAGCTCGCACTTGGAAAACAGCAGAAGGACCGTTAATGCCCTTTTGGTGGGTAAAAATCTGGGACATCTTAATCGCAGAGAAGGTGACGGCTGCCGGGGCAGGCCGCCTACATCGCTTCGAAAACATTTGGGGCCCAATCCTAGACTTTGATCGGAATTATCCAGCCCTGACATACAAGCCCCAACTAGCCAGGAGGACTTTACGGGACGATAACTCCCAGCGGCGACAGGAAGAAGAAGAATGTTAAGACACGGGGGAGGGAAGGGGAGAGTAATCTACTGTGCTTTCTTTATGCCATTTGTCGTGATTGATCATTTTGTATTGCCTAATCCTGCCTGTTTAAAATAAATATTTAAAAAAAAAAAAAAAAAGCATCCACTAATCTCTTCCACACCGTGTTGAAAGGGTAGATTCAGGCACCCAAGAGGGTAAAAGGAAAACAACCTCCAAGCCTGTAAAAATAAAGGAAAGGAGAAACCTAATGAGTTCCAAAGAGGGAAGGAAGTACTACAAAATGTAAATGGAGACATGGCACAGGGATTATGCCACACTCACAAGGGTCCCAAAGGGCACCCGCAGATTTACCTTTAAATGGTGAAACTTCAAAGCATGTCACAGGATGACAAATTTGCTGGTTTCCCTCCAAATGAGAAATCAATACTTCAACAAAGCGTCACAGTCCGCTAGAGTATCGCCACGCCTAAGTAAGACAAAACCAATACACAGAGACCACATGCTCTGTTATATCCAGAAATCACACTGGCTTCAATACCACTGCACATAAAATCAAGGCTCCAAATAACAAAGTGAATTACCTCCACAAATGTAGGGATCAAGACTGCAATTCACAATTCAGTAATGAATAAGTTGAAATGGAAACATCCATACGATCAAGCAATAAAGTACAGAGTCAATCTGGAAAGCAATGGGAACATAACAGTAAACACCATTTATCTGGCATTACCAAAACCTCAGCTAACAACATGCCGTCAACATGCACTGGAGGGCAAACAGAAGGGGGTGCTTATATTTCACACACGTGAGCAGACCATGCATTATCTAATGTGTAAAGACAACTACTCAGCGTCCATGCTGTCCAACCTACACAACGTAAAAGAAACGCGGAAAATGGATAGCCACACAACATGTGTAAAATAAGTGTAAAATAAAGTACCCCAACCACCAAGTAATGCAAAAAGTGTCCCGACATGGAGACAATATCATGCACAGAGTCACATCCAGAAGCGAAATGCTGGTAGCGTGCTCACCTATACACACGGAGGGGTTTATTCACTCCACTTGCAGCATTCAAACATACTCGGCCAGCACTCGATTCAGAGGAGCCATGGCTGCTGCACAATCTCAAAGCGTCTATGGTTGCGCGGCAACACAAAGAAAGGACTCTGTCAAAGCGTCTATGGTTGTGCGGCAACACAAAGAAAGGACTCCACTTCTCGAAGTTAAACAGGAGTACAACAACCAAGGGGGCCATGTTGGAACAGACCCAGGATCAACTGGTGTAGAGGAGTTTAGTGGACACTCAGCGCATCAAAAAGATGTAAATTGCACTAACTTCATCAATTGAACTAAAAACCAAATTGTTCACCAAAATTGGGTGCCCACATGGTATATGCATCACACAATGTCCAAAATTATATTTGGCTAACCAAATGCCAATCAATGCTTTCATTGAGCCCTAGCACATTGCTTTGTAATTTGAAAATTAGTTTTTGCTCTATATTCAATAATTTTCGATCTGTTTCAATTTTGGTATTTCCATGCACCTTTTTCAAAATCAGCCATGTGAAGTCATTGAAACCATGTTTCTTTTCAATAAAATGTTTCACAAGAGGGGCAGTTATCACTTGATTCTTGATACAGCTGCGATGTTCCACCATTCGAACTTTACATTGCCTATTTGTTTTTCCCACATAATGTAGGCCACATGGACAGGTGATCAGATATACAACATTAGCTGTGTTACAATTCGTCATTTCAGTGAAGACCCACTTAACGTCAGGTAGAATTTGCAATAATCTAGTTTCTTTTGTTTGTCCACACATGCTGCAATTCCCACATGGAAAATGTCCTTTTACTTCAGGCAAACCCCACAGTCTAGTTTGCCTAACTTGTGGTATCTGCATTTCTGTCACATCATTTCTGATCAGAATATTTCGTAAATTCTGGCTTTTTCTGAAAGCCACTAGGGGAGGCAACACTTCTTTACCATGATATATTTTCTTCCAAGTTTTCATCACAATGTTTTTGATTTTGTAGGACAAATTTGAGAAAGTATTAACAAATACAGTGCCGATCTTTTTAATTGTCCTACTACTTTTCTCCAAAAGTGCCTCACGATTGTTATTGTAAGCTCTTTTTGAAGCATTTCTTATAACTCTAGGCGGATAGCCTTTGGCCAACAACTTGTTGGTCAATACATCCGCACTTCGGGCAAAATCATCTTTAAGACTACTATTGCGCTTCAGCCTCAAAAATTGTCCAAATGGCAAATTGTTCTTTAAATGTTTAGCATGGTGGCTATTGAAGTGCAATAAAGAGTTCTTATCAGTAGTCTTGTTATAGGGCTTCACTTTTAAAGAACCCTTGTGATGGAAAATGGTGATGTCTAGAAAATGAGTCTCACAATCACATATAGACCCAGTGAATTTCAGAAACCGATTTTGTTGGTTAAGCCATGTCACAAAACAATCTGCCTCTTCTCTTGAGCCATCCCATTATGATCAGTATATAATCTATATACCTCAGCCACTTCCTCAAATGATTGCTGAAAGGGTTGGTGGCTGGGTATATTACTGCCTTTTCAAAATACTCGACATAAAGATTGGCTAAATTCGGGGCCATGGCAGCACCCATGGCTGTACCCTCAATCTGTTGAAAGAAAGAACCCTGGAATTGGAAACATTTTTTAGTCAGGGCAAACTCCGTGCACCACAGAATGAAAGCATTACTCACAGGATGGCCATCCTCTCTATTCATCAACACTTCTTCAACCACCTCAAGTGTGGCTCTTTGGGGTATCACAGTGTACAAAGATTGAATGTCCAAGCCTATCAGCAAGGACTGGCCCGGAATAAACTCAATGTTTTCCAATTTATTAATAGCGTCAGTGGTGTCTCGCAAATAGATTTTTCATTTTCAAAACAGACGGTCTCAGATAGAAGTCTGCAAATTTGGACAAAGGTTCCAAAATCGAATTCACACCAGACACTATGGGTCTACCAGGGGGATCAACAAGTCTCTTGTGTACTTTGGGCAAGGTGTAAAAAACAGGTACTCTTCCTTGATCCCTAATCAGGAATTCAAATTCTTGCTTACTAATCATTTCGGCATCAAAAGCTGCAGTCACCTTTTCTTTGATAATTTTTTTGAGTCTGGCAGAGGGGTCATTAGCCAGTCTCAAGTAACTCACATCATCAGATAGCAGTCTTTCACATTCTCTTACATAATCACTACGGTTCATCAACACAATCGCTCCTCCCTTATCTGCTTGTCTAATAATCAGGTTCTTGTCTTTTGCTAACTTTAGTGCCGATGCTCTTTGTAACCTACTAAAGTTAGAGTTGCGAGACTTTTCGCCAGACTCCAACTTAAGAACCTCTGCCAGCACCTGTCTTTCAAAAACCGTAGATTCGGCAGTATGAGAATAACTGGGAGCACAGAACGTAGATGTATTGCGCAACCCACTGAGATTATTACTGGTGTATCCTTCATGTTCACTGAAGTATTCATTCAACCGTACCTTGCGCATAAATGCAAAAAACTCTGTTCTAAATTCAAAAGGATCATGAGATTTAGTAATGACAAAACTGAGACCCTTATTCAGGGTGTTTTCCTCTTCCGAGGAAAGGACATAGGAGGACAAATTTATCACCACTGATTCCTTGTTCGACTCCTTGTCCTGACCTGGTTGTCCCAGTCCCCCCGATTCGGGCCTTGTCCTAAAAAAGGCATCCTTTGTCTTTGTCTATTGCCCCCTCTAGGACCTCTTCCTCTTCCTCTACTCATACTGGCCTGAGCTCCAGGGTCATTATCTCCTGTCGTACTTTCTTCACTAGAACTATAGGAAGTATCTCGAAAATGTACCAGTCTGTTGTTTCTCGGAGTTTGAAATGTATTACCAAATTTGTAACCCTCAGTAACATAGGGAAAAGATTTCTCGTGAGAGAAATTGGTAAGATCTTTCTTTAATCTTTTTACCCTTTCTAAAGTAGTGTCATTTTTTAAATCAATTAGTCCCTTTAAATGTTGTTCAAGTTTTGTTTTAAAAGTGTTTAAATCAAACTCTTTTTTGATTTCTTCTTCAAGCTTGGTGATATCTATTTCAATTTGTTTGGAAACCTCTGTTGCTGTATCAATAATTAGAACTAACCAGTCTCTCCCACACTTATTGGATATATAGCTCCATTTTAGTTTAAACTCCTTGTTGTCTAAAAATAGACGTGGCTCATTTCTTACTATGAGGCCTTGAGGAAGAGCCTGGTTCTTTAAATATTCAAGCATGATAGCTCCATGCAACTGAGTACGTATCAGGCGTTTCCTCAATTGGATAGATTCATCCCATTGGTCATTGTTGTTTACATTAAGCTCATTTTCACCTGTCCCTGCTAGCACAGAAAGTGAGTCTAGCAATTTCTTAATATGATCCTCACTGTACGCCAAACACTTGTCTGCGGCTGTCGGCATAATGTGGTTCTGGATACAATACTGGATTGTCACAGTGTAGTGCAATACCTTTATATTAACAACCTACAAGACCACCAGGAGCCTCTATATATAATATGTTTAAAAAGGTATAAAGAATCCCTATTAACATGAAAACATCCTACTCCACCAACGGAGATATAGATATATGTAATACAATAAAGAGCAAGATGATGCGTGTTGTTTACTTGCCTCCAACCCCCTCACACAGGAACTCTATAAGGTTTTCCAGCATCACTAGTCCTGAAAAAATGGACCGTCTGCTATAACTGATTTACACAAATGTATAACAAGTTTATTATTCAAATAATTCAAACTGAATTTAAACAAAAAACACTACCCTCACCTAACACAGTGTACTAAACATTAAAAAACAAATATAAAACAAATATAAAACATCAGATGACTTATTTATACGACACAGAAGATATCACATAACACACAAAAAAATCTCAATGTGTCACTAAAACAACAAGCATCCCAACATGTTTCTGTTCTGTAACCTAAGCAACCATAACTCGCGCCACCACCGCACACTACTAAGACTAACACCCATGACATCAAACATGACATCACATGTTTGGCCCCTCCTTTTTTGTTCACTGACATATCTAGGCCAGGTGGTTTTCTTCACTGACAGTCAGGAACTGACATTTCAAAAGGTACTATATTTGTAGACATTACCCTTCTCATATGATCTTACACTACTTTCCTTAGGGTTCATGTTAGGCAGAATCCTGTGCAGTTCCCTTAGGGAGCACTACAGAAGATTAAGACTACAGGTGAGAGCAATAAACCCCCTTTGGTATCAGTCTGTACCACAAAGATTTAGTTGGTAGCTCTGGCTGAGCAGTCAGATTTATCTCAAGAGGCAGATGAGCAGTATTCAGGGTGTACACAATAGGCCTACAGCACTATGGCACAAGGAAACACTGGCCAAAGCTTTGTATTAAAAAGTAGATATATATTTATTTAATACACTTCTAGTTAAACACATCTATCACAGTCATCAAGCAAGTTAAAATAAGTCAACGAAAAATATACACACTCCCTATTTAAATTGTAGACCAAGTGAGCCAGAGTGAAAACTGAGCAAAACGGCACAGTGAAAACCACACACAAGGGATATTCTAGCAATTCTCACAAGGGAGGGAAAGCACAAGTTATTCAGAAATGTCTTCTTACACACCCTAGCAACACTTCCCATAAGCTTGTGGACCAGTTTAAGCAAGACAGTGCATCAGTATAGGCATTCTTAAATGAAAACTGAGCAAAATGGCATTTCACAAATTTTAAAAAGGGGAAGTGTTAGGGAGAATTCTCTCTTTAGGCTGAATTTCCTAACCTAGTGAGTCCCCCAGCAGCTTTGCTGGATTTCTGGAGTTTGTTTTTTTCCTCCTGCCAAGAGTGAGACTCTTTTTCTCCCACTCTTGGACATGATTAATGGTATTCCTTTGATTGGTAGTGTGTTTTATGGGCTATGGGGTCCTTTACTCCATAGGGTCTCATGTGTTTTTCCTATGTGTGTTACACAGCACCCTCTGTGCAGTAACACCGGGGTGTCATAGTGACACCCCACCATAGACTCCATACCCTGGGACTGACTACTGTCTCCCAGGGCATGTAAAGTCACCATTGGCTTTACTAGTCCCAAATTATTAACAAAAACCAGTACAAACCATCATATTGTGGACGTACTGGTTGGGGCAATTCGGTTGCCCCGGGGTCTGTTAGTCAAGGGGGCACGTCTCCGTCCCCCCTGATCGAGTTTTGGCTGGTGGCAGTGGAAACTACTTTTTATATTCGACCGCGAATATTTTCCTATGGGATTTTCCCATTGTTCGAGGCTACCAACTTTAATTATTTAATTCTCATAGCCTCGAACATACCGCCGGTTTATTTAATTAATATTCATTCTCCGGTTGGTATTTTTTGCCAAGACTCGATTCTAAAATGGCGTTTGTGTTCTCTTCTGTGACTCTATCCCAAGTCGAGCCCTCTGTTCCACTTTTTGGCGGGCTTCTCCACAGAAGCCTCCAAAAGTGCTGCCACTCTGTCTGGGTACCACAGGGGGTGTGGGAGGGGTTTAGGCACCCTGAACCAAGTTACCTTGGTAACTCAGGTCGCACTCTTGTGTGATTGGCCCAAGTGGTGAGCCGGCCGGCTCACCACTTAGCATGTTTGAGTGACATGCTAGGCTGAGTGAATGGGGGTGTGCTGCATAAAAGCAGGGCTTTATGGACTGGAACTTCAGAAGTCGCCACAGGACCTAAGAATCTGACGAGGGAGAAGCTTAGCCGACCTACCACGACGACACCACTGGTGGAGCCCTGCAGAACCGACTCACCACTTCCCGCCGACAGAGAAGATCTCCCGACTGGCTTCTTCCCCTGACTGGTGGGCACAACCAGTTTACCTTTCTTCCTTCGCACCCCAGCCCGGTTTGTGGTCGAACTGCCCGTGCCAAGCACCCCGGCAGCCGGATGACCACTCATCACTGAACCGCGAATCCTTGTACCTGAGAAACTCTGCGGCTGGTTTCTTCCGTGGCAATGCAATGGACTCCTGTCTTCCTCCACGACGAGATCCTCTCTTCCCCCGGATGAAGCACCGACTTGCACCCGCTGCCAGGAACAACTGCGCCCGCTGGAGCGTTCTCACCACTTTAAGGTACTGTGTCCGCCAGGCCTCCCTTTCTGAAGATTGCAACAAGGTAATAATAACTCCTTAACCTTCTGGACCGGGCTGGCCGCCTTGACCCTCTAACTGGTCCCTTTCCTTGGTCCAACTCCTTTTTGAACCGTTACAAGACTTTTGTGCACTGCAACCGTGTGACCTTGGACACATTTCGTTTTGATCCTCTTAAAGCGGATCCAGCCTATTGACTCTGAATTCACGGTGTTACTTTGTCTTTCTCTCTTGTGTGTTCGTGAAAAAGTGTTGGGATCTGTTTCAATTTATTCTCTGCTTTTCTCTCTCTTTTTAAAACAAATTATTAGAGTGCCATCTATGTTAAGCGTTCACCGCTGTCTGAAAATAATTGGGGCTTTACTTAAGGCTTGTCTAATATTCTTTTAAGGGAGTGTATATCTTTTAGTGACCGTGTTCTTGAATTGCTTTCTCTTAGTGCCTGTGTGTTTTTCTAGACGTGGTTTTAAATAAATAATTATATCTCTTTTACACCAAGCCCTGATCAGTGTTTACTTGTTCTACTGTGTTCTCTTGACCTATTGTGAATACTCTGTATACTGCCTAACTCTTCTTGAGGGAAGTCTGACTGCTCAGCCACAGCTACCAAGTGAATCTGTGTGGTACAGACTGCTACCAAGTGGGTTTACTGCCAAACACCTGTAGTCCTAAATCTTTTGCAGTGGTCCCAGAGGGAACTGCACAGGTTTCTGCCTAACAGGAGGAAAATGGTAGTTATAAGAAGTAGGTGGCCCAACACAGTTCTAATTGAGAAGCAATCTAAAGAAGGCAGTTCTAACAAATGTAGCCAGAGTCAATAGGCCTGTGCCAGAGTCAGTGGTACAGGGCAAGGGCCCAGGAGCAAAAATGTTTTTGTTGCTGCAGTCAGGTCTTTGGTTAACAGGCAGCCTGGCGGAACAATGTACCTTAAAATTGAAGAAGTGGCGCCTGTGGTGGCAGTTGTTCCTGGTAGTTCCTGCAGTTTGGGGATTCCAGCAGAGGAAGAAAGGCTCTCGTCGTGGAGGAAGATTTGAGTTACTGCACTACCCAGGGAGGAAACCAGCCGCAGTGCTGCCCGACGAATGAAAGGTACGCTCCTTTAAATCGCGGTCTGGGTGGATGGGTGCCTGGCTATCTGGTCTCCAAGTACAGGGTACTGTCGATACGACCAAGGCAGGTCCGGAAAGGCAATTGACAAACTGGTTGGCCCCACCAGCTCAAGGGAAGAAGGCTCTTGCAGATGAAGATCTTCTCTCGTCATGTGGAGAAAAGTGGTGAGACGCTGCAGCAGGGCTTCACGGGTGGTTAAGTAGTTGCAGATGTCTTTGGCTTCTCTCCTCTTCGGCTTCTTAGTTCCAGTGGCAACGTCTTGCTCTTCCAGTCCTCAGGAACCTGTTTTTATTCAAAAAGATCCCCATTCATAAACCCTAGCTGTCACTCACACAATGGAGTGGTCATCTTGGCGGGAGACCCTCCAGCCTATCAGGATAGAGTGTGACATGGGTTGCTGAGGCAACCCTGTCCAGGGGTCCTACTCCCCCTCCCACACAATGGACCCAGCCCAGACTCAGTGGCGCCGAAAGGAAGGCTTCTTGGCAGAAGCCCGCCAAAAGGACGAACAAAGGATCCCCAACCTTGGTTAGGAGTTTAGAGAAAGATACGAGAAAGAAGTTATATTAAAGTTCTGGCAAATAAAAACTACCGGAGTAAAGTTAATATTAAAAAACACCAGCGGTATGTCAGAGGCTGTTAGAAAAAGTGGTAGCCTCGAACAATGGGAAAATCCCATAGGAAAATATTTGCGGTTGAATATTTTTGGTAGTAACCACTGCCACCAGACAGAAACTTTGGAGAGAGGGATTGTACGGTACCGTCTCGAAAATGAACATAAGGGGAAAACTATTAACCCTTCCCAGTACTTCCATAGTAAGATGCGTTGTACTGGTTTAGTTCACAAAAATTGACTATTAAAGTCAATGGGGACTTTACATGCCCTGGGAGACAGTAGTCAGTCCCAGGGTATGGAGTCTATGTTTGGGAGTCACTACGACACCCCTGTGTCACTGCACTGAGGGTGCTGTGTAACACATGTGAATAAAGATGGTTCCTATGGAGGTGAGAGAAACCCCATAGGCATTAAACACACAAATAGCCTAGAACACACATAGCAAAAAATGTCTAAGAGTGGAAAAAAGAGTCACACTCTTAGCAGGATAAAAAACAAACCCTTCAAATCCAACAAAGCTGCTGGGGTACTCTATGGGTGAGGGAAATTAGCCATAAAATGAGAATTCTCCCTAAAAGTTCAGGCACATCATATGATGCATAGACATAGGGGAAGAAGCAGGACTGAAACACAGCAAACATTTGTGTGCATGAAGATAATCAGTTAGTTTATGAACAGTTTCTGATAATACTGCTGCTTTTTTTGCTTACTTTACTTTCCCTGAATATGCCCAATGTTACGTGATCTCTGCAACTCTCACTCTCTATTCTCCCCTCTGGCCCGACTCACTCTGCAGGGCAAACTTTAGATGTTCCAATCTCTTCAGACCTTCCCCTTCCGATCCCTTTCACCACTGCTCTCTCCTGGAGTGATCACTTTCTCCTATCCTCCCTGTTCACCCTTCGGCCAAGCCTACTCCAGCATTGCCACCTACCTTCTTGGTCATATGACCGAAGAAGCGTGTGTCAGTTGAGGGTTTTGCCGCCACCTTCTCAGCCCCCCTGTCCCCTTGGGGGACTCACACCCTGACACAGCCCTTTCCATGCTCCACTCTGCTATATCTGATAATCCCGATGTTCTTGCCTCTGTCATGAGGATCCGCTTGAAGTCCAAAGCCAAGTTCAACACGTGGTACGACTAAGACCTTGTCACCCTTAAACGCAAGTGTAGGGTGGCTGAGAGGAAATGGCATGCTTCCGGTACACACTCTGACAAACTGGCCTGCCTCCTTTTCCAAAGGCAACGCTGTCTCTCTGTCTGCACCAAGAAGAGAGCCCATATCCAATCCTGTGTCTCTGCTGCATCTAACAACTCGGCCAGACTCTTTAAAATCTGCAAGGAGCTGGCCAATCCTGCTGCAGTCTCTACCTCTCCTATCCCCTCTCTGGCCCTCTGCACGCCCCTGGCTTCTCATTTCATCTCTAAAACGCAGGACATCCTGTCCTCTCTCTCTTACTCTCCCCCTCCTCCCTCAACTCCCAGCTCTTCCTATGGCCCTTCGTTGGCCACCTCTCCTTCCTCCTTCTCTGCCTTTACCCTGTTCTCCCCAGATGAAGTTGCTAGACAAGTCTGATCTATGAAAGTCTTGTCAAAACAGGGTTCACCCCTGTTCCTCCAAAACCATCAAGCACCACATTGACACCCTGCTCCTGCTCTGGCTGACTTCTGCAACCACTCCTTCACCACTGGAGTCTTCCCTTCCCCCCTGAAGCACTCCCATGTGCACCATCTTCATAAGAAACCGTCTGTCGACCCTTCCTGCCCAGCTAACTATCATCCAATCTCCATCACTCCTTTCCTGGGCAAACTCCTGGAAAAGCTGGCCATCTCCCAGCTTAATCTTGACACTAAATCTGTTGGTTGTCTCCATGACCATCAGTCTGGCTTCAGAGCTGCCAGGAGCACGGAAACTGCTCTCTCAACATCCGTGAAGACCTGCTCTCCAACTTTGATTCCAACACCCCCTGTGTCCTCATCTTACTTGATCTCTCTTCTGCCGTTGACACAGTCAACCATACCATCCTGCTCAACCATCTCTGTGATACCTGGGTACCACCGATCAGGCCCTGGCTTGGCTGACTTCTTTCCTCTCCGATCGACCCTCCCATGTCCAAATTTGGTCCTTCCTCTCCTCTATCTCTACCTGTGGTGTTCCCCTGGGGTCTAACCTCTCTCCCTGGCTGTTCAACCAATACCTGGCTCGTCTTGCCCACTGCATTGCCACTCTCTGTCCCAACTTTCATTGCTATGCGGATGACACTCAACTCATTTTCAGGCTCCCTTCCACCCCCTCTTCTCCTTCTCTCATTTCTGACTATCTGTCTGCTATCCAAGAGTGGTGTGCCGCCAATGATCTCTACCTTAATGACAGTAAGACTGACATTCTTCTCATCCGCACACTTGCTCCTTCCTTTCCTCTCACTCTCTGGCTGGCCTCTCTTGGCCCTCTCCCTGCTCCCACCTGTGAGGCTATAAACCTTGGAGTCATCTTCAACTCAACACTCTCCTTCTCGCCTCACATCTCTGATGTCTCGAAGAAGTCACACTACCAGGTGCACCTCCTCAGAGGTTTTCTTCCTTTGCTCTCTCCCTCAGAAGCTCGCTGTCTCCAGAGCTCTAGTTCTCTCTAGCCTGGACTACTGCAACAGCCTCTTTCTAAATCTGCCTGCCTCTACTCTCTGCCCTCTGCAACTCATCAAATACAGGACCGCGAGACTTGGCTTTGGCCTCAAGCCCAGGGATCGTATCTCTCCAGTCCTGAAATCACTGCATTGGATCCCAGCGGCTGCAAGGATTACGTTCAAAACCCTCTGCATTGTCCACAAGGCCTTCTGGGATCCGGGGACTCAATACCTTCAACTCTCTCTTCCTAAATATCTTCCTTCTCAAGCTATTTGCTCATCCGCCTCCAACTCCCTCAAGGTTAGTCGCTTCTCCAAGCAACAAGTTGGTGGTAGATCTCTTTCTTCAGCTGGGACCTGCCTCTGGAACAGCCTCCCTGCCTCTCTGAAACTCGAGGAGAACCATCTCTGGTTCCGGAAGCACTTCAAGACCTTCCTCTATGCTTCTGCTTTCTCTCCTCCTCTCCCCTACAGATCTCCTGGCTAAACCTGAAACCGCACTGGTTAGCTGGCTACCCTCTGATCTCGGGCCCAGGTCCCCTTCCTGCAAGTTGCACATCTGCATTTCCCCCCTGGCAACCCTTGCACTCAGGGACTGTTTCTGTATCCCGACAACCTCTTACAAGCACTTGAGATCGGATGTCTGCACTTACCCTTGCACTTGCCACCAGCTGGCTGCACTTATTATTTATTTATATTTATTTATGTTTAGTGTCTTTTATTTTACTGTTTATCCTATGCACTGCACTGCCCCCTCCACCTTTCCCCCTTGACCTTTTTCTCTTCCACCTTCCCCTGCACTTGCACGATCTCCCTGTCACCTGGCCCAGTAAGATCAGTGTCTCTGTCTTCCCTCTGTTCCCCCTCCCTTGCCTCGTCCCTTGCTGATTGCTTCTGCAAGCAATGGGAACTGAACTGATACCCCAACTCAAATTGTTCTTTTCCATAGGTCTTGCTTCCTTTTGAAGGCAAATACTTTTTTATTCATTGTAAATTAATTGGCTTTGGCTCCTTGCAAAGACATATTGAGGGTATTTAGCTTATTGAAAATATCAGCAAGGTATGCCAAAAGCACAAGCCAGCAGGGATCACATAGTTGGTTTGGTTTGCCAGTATCCACATCCCAAAGGAATTGCCAGGACAAATAGCACCAATAAGGATTCCTTTATACTTTGAATTAAATCACAGAGCATTTGTGGACTAAAACAGTCATCAGAGATTTCTACATTTGATAAACAAGTCTGTGATAAAAGGATTGCATGTGTGACTCTCTAAATGCATAATTGATGCATGACTTGGTGCTCACATCACGGTTCACAATACTCACCCTAACATTAAAATGTGTGTTACCATGAACCATACTGATCATTTGGACAGCTTATGTTTTTCAAAGCAAGTATAAAATGGCTGCAATATCATCCATGCAAATGGGGTATAAAGGCTCTTTGCTTCTTGTTTCTGAAGAATTTTAGAGGAGGAAGGGCTGGGTCTCAGTGTGGGCATGCCCAAGCCCAATACAGAAACAGTTTTAGGGAATTATATTTACAGACAGGGCAGGATACCACACAAGAGAGACCCAATGAACAATGCACAAAAAGGCTGCACAGAAAGTATTGTACCTCTTTCAAACTTTAGCCTGACCAGTAATAAGCTGATGAAGCATTTTAAACAAAACCGGCTTCTGATGCATGGTATAGGGAGCACAGTTCCTCAGCCACTACCTCCTCACCATTGTGCAGGCCTCAGTGGTTATTTCGGCAAAAAAGAGCAGGCCCCTGCTTTATTTAACAGAGCTGGCATCAGCATCTCTTTTTAGTGCTGGTCTGCAGCTAGTGAAAATCATGGTGTGGCAGTGCAGAAAGGGCATTTGGCCTCATGGATTTACAATTTCAGGCAACTTCCTTGAGTGCTTTATGAGTTTATGTGTGGGCACAGAATGGCATGCTCGTCAGAGTCACATACATAAAACAGTCCAGTGTGCTCTTGTATGGATATTCAGCACATCAGACAAAAACAGGTATATGTGCTGTTACATAAGGGAGCACCACATAGACACCATTAACCAACAGGGTGGCGACTTGTGCAGCGCACAAATCGTTGCTGCATACATTTCTGCGTTGATTTACCATGGGCTACTGTCTGCATGTTGACACACAATGAACTCCACTTTCTTGATGAAGGTGCTAAGTGACAATGTTTAATATTTATTTTTAAAAAGTTTTGGCGTGTCAATTAAAGAGACACAAAAATGATGAAAATACTTTTAAACATTATCTGTATGGCACGTCAATTCTCTTTTGCATAGGTTTGGTCAGTTAACTGATACTTGTACTGGCTTGGTGAATAACAATGACCCATGTTCAGTTCTTAACACTGAAATGTTAAGCATATACTGTATAAAAACAATGCCTTGTTAAATGAGCCAGAACCTATAAATTGACCCACTTCAAAGTCTGTCAACACAAAGAATGAGGGGTGCAGGTTATGTGACTCCAGAACATCTTACATGCTGTGTTTGGAATATGCATTCCTTTGGTTGCATATTCCGAACGCATACCAGTCATCTACAAGTCAACAGAGATCAGCCAGCCGCACATCGCCGAGCAATGCTCACTGGCACTGCAGGCTGCTTAATCTGTTGTCCGGCAGCTTTCTGTGTGGGCCCCTTACTGCACCCACCTCCCAAGCTATTTAGCTGAGCTTTTCAGGGTATCGATGCGCGCCCCCCTGAGCATGAGGGTGCAGCCCACGAGAGGGGCATACCTCAAAGTTTGAATACCACTGCTTTAGATGTACTGTGCAAGACTCAGAGTACAGGTCTCCTATAATTTTAAAACACCTCCATCAAAGATACTGTAAAACTCTGCAAGATTTCTGCTTCCAGATTCATCCACATCTGCACCCAGCAACAAAAATTACAGGTATGCATATATTTTGTAGAGTATATTTGCAACTCTTTTACAAATGCATATGAACAGGGTGCTTTCCACTTACCCTGCATAACCTACTCAATAATCCTACTCTCATTTGTCCCATCTCCTGACATCAAGTGGCAGTTGATTAAAATGTTGTGTGCTTTGAAAGTTTTCTTTTAATGCCCACTTGCATAAAAGCTGCAAACCACATATTTCAATTTTATTAGCACGCTCTCTGTGATGTTTTTGTAAAACAAAAATAGAAACCCACATTAGGAACATTTGCACAGCAAGTTCAAGTGCCAGAACCTACCTGAAAATTCAATATATTACGACAACATGCATGCTAGCCCATATCACCCATTTTAATGTGCAAATTGTTATTTTCTTCTATCCTTCTGCTACTTTTACAGCCACCTCTCCCACTAACACACCTCTTGTAATATACCCAGAATACACACAGAAAAGGGAAACAGCATGCATGTTAGCAAAGCATGGCAAGGACATACACTGCACAATTAACAACATGCACCATAGAAGGAAAGCAAACAAAGGCATGTGTACATTGGCAACAGTGTTATCTGTAAATTTGGATAAATACATGAAACAACAAGAAAGGATTTCTGCACTCATGTAGCATGCATCTATGTGTGGGAAAGTTAATAAAATTCCGCACACAGTAACAGTCTTCTTTCTAATCTATACATCTTTCTGGGTCTTTTTCTCATCCTAGTAGGACTCAAACTAATCCATTTCCAAAGCAAGTACTGCAACAACAACTCATACACTTGCAAAAGTGCACCCCCATAGGGCACACTTATCACTGGACCACTGGCCCCATAGCATCAATGCTGATGCTCCCAAGTCCCCATTCCTATGCAGTGCTATACAATTGGACACACATACTAACTCTTCCTGCAAACAAATCTGCCTACAATTTAAAATAATGTGTTCTCCTAATGCAATTACTGTGCCATTAACACACACACCCACTAACTTCCTTCTTTTGCAATTGCAGTGAGGAACAGTCTCCTGAAAGCCAGTGACGTCTCTACTGGAATAAAGAACCCAGAAGAAACCTTCTCTTCACATCCAACAATGTAAGTGCAGAACTGTTATTCAGACAATGCACTGTTTTTGAATTGCAGCCTACAAAATTCTATCCAACCCAACAGCATTTGCTTCACTCTTACTCATTGCAGCTCAGCATGTCCATTCTTTGTCTCATCTGAACACCAGTATGGTAAAACCCACTAGTTTTGTGAAAACATCATAATGTCCTTACTTATTCATGCACAGTAAGATGTCATACACACTGAAGCAAACCTTTCACACATCAACACACACAGATACCAGACGAACCCCCAACCAGAAGTAACAGCCTGTTCTGCAATCACACACCCCTCTATGTATGCCTACCCTCATATTCAGACACTCATGCACAGTGCACACAAATACATTGCACAACTTTCAAAACCACACTTTCCTTTTTTCTCTGTAGAAAGCAACACAGAAATATAGCAGATAAAACTAAAAGCATGCAAAATAGTCATCCGCCTCTAGCAGAGTTTGTACGAAACGTTCAAACAAAACAGCTAATACAGTCACTGAGCAAAACTGAACCAGCTAGCAGGAAAACAAGTGTGACCCCTCTTCCAAAATATAAAAGTAAAAAGAAATGTATTAAGAAGAATACAACTCAAAGTAATGCTAACACTGCATCTACCAATGTTAATGTAGCCACAGGTAAGCATTCCAAAAAACATTTTTTAAAAAAAATGTTCCACCATAGAGTCCTTCAGAACCTTATAAAAACAGCAGAGAAATCACGTTCAACCCTTAAAACCTATCACAGAAAACGGGTCCTGGAATCTCTCATAGACAGTGCAATGCTCCACAAAAGGAAATTGTTTACATTAATTTTAAACAGAAGGAAACTACTAACAAAATTAATTAGTGAATTACAAAAAGTACATCACAACATGTGCAATATCAACATAGATACCTTTGCAAACTTCTGTGTAGGTGAGTGGATTCACACAACCAGCACAGAGCCATATTTCAATTAAAGAGAGGCATACAAAAAAGAGCAGAGAAACCCAATTGCCATACATAGCAGTGGACATGGTTATGAAATGGTAGACAACACCATTATGGCAGAAGAAACGCTAATTGAAAGAATATCCCCGACAAAATTACAATCAACTCTCCATTGCACCGAACCAATCCATCCTGGTAACAAATGGCCCTGCACCTCAATGTGTAACATATGAAAACAATCCTTCAAATCATTACAGCAATTCCTCAATCACTAAGTGAAAGAGAAAATGAGAATGCAAATGTTGTAAACCATGGACTCATGTCCAGTGCGCAAACACACAGGACTGCAAGGACATTCACAACCTGCATTTCCGGGCCTGCTTGCAAAAGCACCATCCACCACATCAAAATGTTAGCAACACACCATTCCACTGTATAAAATCTCACATTCTCCTACATGGCACAGGCAAAGAACTCCTGGAAGAAATAGACCACATCCAAAGCAAATATTTTGGAAGTGAAGAGCACTTCAAAAACCAGTAACTTTAGAAAAGAGTAGCAACAACCTCATAAATGGCAACCTTCTAATACACACGTACAAAAAAGTAACAGCAAAGTTTAAAAGCACATCGGCTGAAGTACCAAACCAAGTATGTGCGTGATATCGCAGAACTTTTTACATAACAAGCACCAAAACTGTAGATATAGCATACAAAATAGAAGACAATGAGAAATCCCAAAGGTTCCAATTAGTTCTCTACCTGATAGCCGAAGGCAAATACGAAATTACTAACACCTCAATACTTGCACATACTGCACTGCAAAACTTGATAATAACCAAATTCCTAAACAGGCTATCATGATTAACTTGGAAATAATTCCACTTCCAAAACCACTCCAACAGCTAAATTTGTATGAAAGCATTGTAATTCAAACAGTACACCCATTTCAAGCTATAATATGCCTCAAGCTAAAACAGCCAAGTTCCCTCCTTCTGAATTACTAAAAGGCATTTGTGGCAAAGTAGCTTACTGAAATTGGATCTTAAATAAAATATAGAAACTCTGGGAGTGCAACGGCCAATAGATCAATCTTTGATTATCCTAGCGAATGGTGTACCTACATAAGACAAAATAAATTGGCAGCAACTAGTAGACTTAAACAAAGTTAGAGAAGCCCTACAATATCGTAAAGAGAACAATGAATCCTACAAAGAAATAAACATTGAAGAAAACCTGAGAGAAACCAATGAAATAATTTAGGATTCCTCATCAACTCGCCAATATGAACTTGTAGATCCTATTACAACATCCAATATTTTAGACCAGTATGCAATTCACCCACTGCACTCCAAAGACAACATAGACGATGCACTAGGAACATATCAAATGTGGCAAGCCAAAGGATTTCCAATCAACATTTGAGAAAAAAGTGTAGGAGCACAAGCCTTTCCTCTCCTCTTTCCTACTGGGGGAAGGTATGATGAAAGATGTACACAAATAACAGCATCAGAATGTCGATCTTTACAAATGTATTCTGAAGACCCCAGATTCAGAAAAAACGTTGAATTCATATTTCACCTCCTGTTTGAAAGTGATCTAGCAACTCTATGTTACATAGTTGCACACATATTGAAAACAGGTTCCAATTTTGTAAACATGTCTGCTATGCACCTTATTCAAAAGGTGCAAGACAAAGATTATGTGTGGCAGTCAAGTATCACAAATCTCTTGGCAAACATGATTGGTACAAAAGAATACTGGTTCTGACATCACGCAGCTGGACGGTGTACCCACATGGTTTGTCACTTTAAGTTGTGCGGAATATGCATGGGAAGACTTGCACCGCTTCCCGTGCATAGCAAAACAAAACAAAGCAAGGATAGACATAAAAACACCAGAACTTTGCACTCTTGACCCTGTGAATGTGTCAAGGCACTTCCATCACTGCTTTATTGCCATGCTCCACTTCATCTGTTATAAAACAATACCTCCCCTTAGAGAAGTGCTACTCTTCTTTTGTAGAAAAGAATATCAATCCAGAGGAGCACACCAGATCCACATGCTTTTGTGGATAAAAGATGCTCCTAAATTTGATCAGGACAGTGATGCCACTGTTTTGCAGTTCATTCACAAATATGTCACTTGCGAAATCCCTTCTGAAAGTGCACATAGTGAGCTACATGCACAAATGTTGCGGTTTCAAACACATAAATGTGTCAAGTATTGTCAACGCAGATATAAAAACAAAGGCAAATACTGCACCAAATGCCGCTTTGGTTCCCCTAGACCAGTTTCAGCAGAAGAACAAGTAAACAGCTTCATGTCTTCTGTTAGACATAGTGTGAAAAGCAAATCGTTTAAGAAGACACACTGCATCAAAATACATCAATGATTACAATGCAATCATTGCCCTCTTGTGGAATGTAAACATAGATTAACAGTACATTGCAGACAATCCAGTGCTGTTGCATGATACGTCACAGCCTGCTTAACCAAAGCTGAGAAAACAGAGCTGAAAGACCTCTGGGATGACATATCATCTGACAAAACACTGTCACAAAAATGTTACAGCTTTGGCATAAAAATGCTCTCCCACAGAGAATATGGTTGCTACAAAGCTGCAGATGTTTAACAGACACAGCCTTATATGCCAAACATAGGGCCTCATTATAAGATTAACGGTAATGGCAAAACGATGCCGGTAAGGGAACACCGGCACCACATACCACTCCGGCCTATTACGAGTCGACAGCCCGGTATCAGTGCCACCACTGAGACCGTGCACCCCCGTACCGACATGTGTGCGGGCATGCGGCCCTTTGGGCCAGCAATACCGGGATGGCGCTAACCGGAAGACATCACAAGTCATGTGGACATGCAACTACCGGCATCATGAAGGCAGTAATAAGGGATACCGGGATGGCGGCATCCCCGGCATCGCAAATCATCCATTAATAGCAATGTGCAGTGTTCCCAACTGCCACAGGTGCACACAATCAGCACAGGTGGAGGCAATGCAGTCTGGCCCAGCACAATAGGAGCACACCCACACACCACACCCCTTTCCACACCAAAATGATCCCACTTGCAGTTGCGATATTGGGGCTGGAGGACATGCTTGCATTGCTACACCAGAAAAAACAACAACAGGCACCACAGAGGAGACGCAGGAGGAGAATGAGGGTGAGACAGGCCTAGCAAGTCCCACCAGTGCAGCCAGTGGTACCACGCAGGCAGCCTCCAATCCCTCACATCTGAGCCAGTCCATTCAATCTAACCCCTGAGCAGACCCACACCCTGTACCTCCTGGACTGGGACACCATCACCACCATTGTGGACATGATACATGACAACATTGTCAGCCTGATTGAAATATGTACCGCCATCCCCCTCTACTGAAAGTAGTGTCTGTGCTCCACTTCCTGGCCACAGGCACCTACCAGCACACAGTGGGGCAGATGCATGGCATATCACAACCTTTGTTTTCACAAATGCTGAACCAAGTGCTGGATGCCCTCCTGAAGCACACAAGAGACTAGATATCCCTACCACATACTGCCCAGGAGATCTTTGACACTAAAGTTGGCTTCCATGTACTGGCAGGCATGCCAAACTGTATTGGTGCTCTTGGCTGCACCCATGTGGAATTGGTGGTCACGCATGCCTTGGAGGTGGTGTACCGCAATCGTAAGCTACACCACTCCATCAATGTGCAGATGGTATGTGACTCCAGAAAGCTCATCACACATTGTTGTGCCTGATATCCCGGATCAACTCATGACTCAATGGTCCTGCGGAACTCCACGCTACCACACTACATGGAGCGACATGCAGGACGACGTGCCTGGCTATTTGGTAAGTTGCATGACAGGCACATGGCAGTGTAATGGGGGAGAGATGCACACACCACCCTGGTGTGATTGGGGTGGTGACTGCACAATGTCCATACTGCAAAACACTGTGCCCCAAAGCATCCCAAACTGAACATGATACCCAAACCCCATAGTAATGATGGAAGCTGCACCCCAATGACAATATGCCTGACTTGCAACCAGCCAACATCCCACAACATGTCCACTGCACATCATAAGACCGTACCCTCTGTAACACAATCCAGCAACATGCTGTGAGTATGCAAAATGCAAATGACTGCAGAAAAACACAACAGAGGACATGCGTCCATGAGTGTGCACAAATCAATCCCACCAAGGGAATACGCTGCTTGTCACTGGGCTACCACCACAGTAGCACTGCATGTCACCAGGGAATAATAAGCGCTGAATGAGAAATCATGATGAGACTTGTGCCAATGCTGCTAGTAAAAAAAATCATAATAATCCTACACATCACATTAATGATACCAAACACAGCAGTAGGCATCCACAGTGCATGAACACCAGCAAGGAAGTGGACACCCTGCATCATCTGGACAACACAACCCATGCCTGTAGACCATGGGACAGTACACATTGTGGCAAGTTAAAATGTGTGCATACATCCAGGGACATGTGCATGTGAACAACAAATATCTGCAGGCATGTGAGCGATAAGTGCTGGTGTCATTTTAGGAATTGACTTACACATACCTTATTGTGCACACATCCAGGTGATGGTGGCTATCCCTTGAGGCAGTCGCTCATCACCCCTGTCCACAACCCACAGAACAGGCACGAAGAGGACTACAATTGCGCCCATACCCATACCCGTGTGGTGATCAAGCAGACCTTTGGCCTGTTGAAGGCACGGTTTCGCTGCCTCAGCAGGTCAGGTGGGGCACTCATGTACGGGCATGAGAAGGTGGCCAAGATCATCATGCATGTGCCATGATGCACAACATGTGCTTCCGACGGAACGTGCCTCTGCCCCCTGACATTGAACAGCTACCACCAGGTGAGGATGAAGATGATGAAGAAGATGGGGTTGCACATCATCCAGGTGGCGATGCACAGGAGGGACGTGCTGTGCGCCAGTCAGTGATAGGCCAATACTTCTAAGACACATGGATGCAGAGGGTGCCATGAATGTGGGACTCAGGGCACTGGAGGGGTACATGGACACTATGCACTGTAAACCAATAAAGCACACATACACAATAAGCAATGCTCAGTCATGTGATTTTTTGCTACACAGCGGGTGTATTAAACAGGAAAAATGAAAAAAGAGCTCTGACCCTCTACCTCACACACACACCCCTACCCCTTCCCCCACAACTCCACCACAGACCCTCTCCCCCTCCCCCCACAACTCCCCCACACACCCCTCTCCCCTCTCCCTCCCCCTCCCCCAACAACTCCCCCACCCATGGTGTGCAATGGTATGCTACATGAGTTTGCATGAGTCTGCACATGCAGGAGGACCCTGCTACTTCTGTCCTCTGTCGGACTCCGGGGCGGCATGTCGGGGCACTACATGGTATGCAAAGACCTGCGCAGGCGGCTCATCTGTGTGGAGCTGGACGATGACCCTGTGGCCGTGTGCTCCACTGTCGGGGCAGGACGCTGAGTCTCCAAGGCATCGGCAATCCTGGCAAGGACCTGTCTCACTGCCGACAGCTCATCACAGATGCATAAGGTGCTAGACTCAATGGCCTCTTTCATGGCCGCAGTGTTCTCTCGGGCCTCCTTCCTTGTCAGGTCACCATCCGAGACGTATTTGTTTAGAAGCTCGGTCAGCTCCTGCTGCCGCCCCTCCAATTGGGCCATTCTCAATTCTCAAATCCCCATCCCGGACCGCGGTGGAGGTGGATGGGACATCTGGCAAGGGGCCCAATTCAGGTGAGTCCTCTGTGGGGCTCCAGGACTCTCCTCCAGACTAGACGTGTGTGGTGCCATTGGGTGTGCTTATTGGGGTGTACTGGGGTGTTTGGCTGGGGCTGGGTGGTCCACCAACTTCCATTGAGCGGTTGTCCTCCTCAGGGACACATACCTCGCCTTGTGATTGTTCCTCATCACCACTCTGGGGCGCTGTGGCAGCAGACTCCCCTACCGAGCTGTTAGCAGCAGACAGGGTCCCATCTGCCACTGGCTCAACTGCAGTGGATTTCACGGGTGTCGGCACTGTTGGTATAGCGGCTGTCCTTTGATGCCTCTGTGCCTTGGCATCCTGTGTTGCCTTTGCCCCCAGTGGCTGATGTGGTTTGCCTGTGCCCTTGGACGTGGAAGGCCTGTTTCTGTTTTCCCTGGCCCCTGGCCCTCTTCGATGAAGTGGTGGCCTGTGCAGTAGAGTCCTGTGCATCAATGTCAGTATCAGAGACCTGTACATGCATCATGCATACAATGGTATTAGTGCAGTTGTTCCAATTTGATGACTTGCTGTCTTACAGTAGTGGTAACAGGTTGCTTGCTGTATGGTGGGGTTATTCAGGCATATGTTCACACAGGTTTAAGGTGGTGTATGCTGTGTGAAATGCTTTTGTGTTGTGGACTTCATGCAGTGTGACACATGCCGTTTCCCTGTTTTTGGGGTGTGTCTCAGGTATGGCATTGGCATGCTACATGCATGTGAATGTGACGGTGCTGGGGACAGCATCTAGGCAGGGATGTGTCCATGTGTGTGTGATGGCCCATGCATTGGCTAATGTAACAGTCACATTGGTGGCCCATCATCATACTTTGCATTACAGTGGTTTGTTTGGACACTCACCTCCACCTGCCGATGACGGCACTCCACGTTCCATATCTCCCACTCCTTCCATGGACTCCATTCCAATGGTGCTGGCACAGGTTTCTTCCCATTGGGTGAGTTTTATGGGTGAGTTGGTCCCGCCGCCAGTAGCCAGACCCTGGCTCCGATTAGCTGATAAGATATTGTGCACACGGAGGTGCAGGTCATCCCAGCATTTTTTTATGTCCTTTATGGTGCGGGGGGTGGTGATAACCGCACTGTCCTTCTGGGCCACTAGCTCCCATACCTCTTTATTTTTAAGCTGTGCAGCTCTCTTAAGGTCTTAGGCAAAGACCACGTCTGCATTCTCTGCCAGTGTATCGGCCAGCATGTTTAATTCATCCTCTGAAAATCTCTCTTTTCTCTGGCGGGATGCTCCTTTTTTATGGACTTTGGCATTGTGCTGGAGGTGTGGGTGCAGATGTAGCTCATGGTGTGAGGCTCCAGGTCCTGTATCTCGAAGATTGCAATGGATTGTGTTTTTTAAGATGGTCACCGTGCCATTTCCCATTCCGGCGCAGTGACGTTACTTCCGGTTCTGGTATTACCGAGCCCAGTATTTAGGGTGGACGAAGGCGAAAGAGGTGTCAGCGCTTTCCATGATGCTGCTAACGGGGGTTTTGGGGTCATTTATGGCATGCCGATACAGACGATACCGGAATGCTGCTACACGCATGCACGCATTCTCATAATTGCCCGCTGTTAGCGGTGCCAATGCTACCTGGACGCGGTATTACCTCCAGGCCGGAAAGGTTTGGTTTTTACCGCGATTCTCGTAATGAGGCCCATAGTCTGGCTAAGCTTTGGTCCTGCTACTTACAGAAAAATAGTGCTCAAATCATACAAAGACATAGAAACAATAGCCAAAAACAATCCCAACAGGCAGGACATTTTGAAAAACAATTTATTGGACACATGCTACCCAAACAGGAGTACTGCTCTGGAAACCATGGGTCTTTACTACATATCCCTACATTTCTTGTACAAGAATATTGTTAAACCAGATGAAAAAAAAGGTAAATACATAGTCAAAAGTTGTGGAGGCAGCATGGTTAAACTTACCAAACACAGCCTGATTAATCATATGAAGCTATCATTTAAAACCCCTCAACATAGAGAACTGTACTACATGTCCCTACTCCAGCATTTTAAACCAAGGAGAAAAGAAGAAGATTTATTGGACACCTATGACTCCTAGGAAGATGCTTTCAATGCAAGTAAAAGCAGTATAACAGATATGAATTTCAATCAGTACAAAAACATGTTGGACAATGAACGCCAACAAGAGGAAGAAGTTCAAGCACAACTAAATGAAGACACTGCTGAGGGTAGTCAATCTTCTCTTACAGGATGCCAAGACCCACTTAGAGAGCCACTCATGGTAAATGAAGCAGAATTTGTTATGACTGAAGTAGAAAACAGTTAGTATGAGGAATCTAAAAAAAACTTTGATCTATGAAATCACAACTCAATGATGAACAACATAGCATTTTCCTGGAACTAAAGAAATTGAACATGGTGTACAGCATGAAACTAAAACTTGTAGCTGTCAAAATGATAAACCTGTACTTCTGCATTTAAGTAGCAAAGCTGGTTCAGGCAAAACATTATTAATTAAAATCATCAGCAAGTTCCTTTAAAGATTAAGAAACATCAAGCTTTCAGCTGGTGTAACAGCCCCACATGTGTATCTGCCTACAACATAGGTGGTGTTACAATACACCAATTACTACTCCTTCCTGTAGAGCACCAACACAAATTAGAGTAGTACAGACCTTCGGCAAAAGCTGCTATGGAGCTATCAGAATTCTGACACAAATTAAAGTGCTCCTAATAGATGAGGTGAGCAGCATCTCCAACCTAATGTTGGCTTTGATTCACCTTAGATTGCAAGAGGTCCTTAAAAGGAACTTTGAAGAATTCTTGGGAGGAAAACATGTTATTGTTTTCGGAGATCTTATTCAATTAACACCAGTGAAAGGTGAATCTATTTTTAAAACCTTGGGACACAAACTGTGCCGTAACACACTTGGCAGCATAGGAAATATTAATCTCTGGCAACATTTCCAATACAGAGAACTAACTCAAAACATGTGTCAGCCTGAAGACCTCACCTATGCAAACATTTTGAAAAGCATTCGGATTGGTGTCCTTTCTAAGGATGCACCATCTATCTTAAATAATAGACTCATCCATGAGCTATATCGGCATAACACATATGCTACTGATGTCATGGAAAAATTAGCATACAAAAATGTGAAATGTATGTCCTTAATGCCAACCCTAGCAAGCTGTGCACAATTCAATGAAACAATGTTAAAAAAAGAAATGCAACCAATAGTGCAAATTAACTCTACAGACAAACTGGAAGTGCATGGTATGACACTGCCTATGTGTCAAAAAGCCACAGCACGACTAAATAGCTTAGAAAACTCTATTTCTAACACAGCTGGTTTGGAGAAAATATTAACATTGTGTTTAAACTGTAGAGTACTGCTAAAACGTAACCTTGACGTGGAGCAAAGTTTAGTTAATGGAGCACTTTGTGCAGTTGTGGGCTTCCAGACATATCCGCTTGACAACAACATTCAGTTTTTCAACATCCACTTTGACAAACGTTCAGAAGTTAAAAGGATAGGAAACTCAACAGCCCGATTCCTTCTTTTCAAAGACATGTATATATGCAGAGAACAGTTTGCTCTGTCTCTTGCATATGCAGTCGCTATTCATAAATCACAAGATCTAACCGTAGCTCAGACATTGATTGACATTGGCAGCACAGTCTTCAAAGAAGGTATGAGTTACGTAGCACTGCCATGGCTATGTATACTTAAAGGACTATTTCTAGTCAATTTTGATACAAAGTCAAGGCTGACATTCCTTGCATTGTTGAGTACAACAGACTATGTGCACTCTACACACCCCATCTTGATATGTACTCTGTTCCTCAAAAAGGAAAACTTGTTAAAAGAAAATGAATGCAAACAGAACTTATAAGAAATCTCCCAACAGTACCACCAAAGAAATTGAAAACAGCTGCTACTCCATCAAATATCACAACCACAAAACAATGTAGTGAAAACGCAAATGCTCATCCAACAGCACAAAGAGAAGTATGTCTACAAAAAAAAGGGGAGCTCCAGCAAATGACTCAGACACAGAATTCAGGTCGATTCACATTTTCCAACACAATTGGTGTAAATTGCTCTGCAAATATAGCAAACAATATTCTGTTCCAAGTGCCACCAATTGTTCAACACATTTACTTGAACGGCGCAGTCCAGTTGTGTTTGCAAATGCTACTCCTTCATAGAAATGCAACAAACAATCATGGCAACACTTACAGTGTCTCAGGAATAAGGCAGGAATTGGACTACTTTGCGGGAATGTTGATGTTCACCATAAACACAAAAGAAGATCCACAAAAATGTCTAATGTACTTACTGCAAGTGTTTGAAAGCAAAAGCACACCTATAAGTGAAATCTTCTAGATTTCATAAATGTGGAAACATACATGCAATCTCTGCAGCCATGCAGCGCAGGAGCAAGTCCCTAATGAGCGCTTTGTGTATGTATCTATACCTAATTATGAATCCATTCCATTTCAGCAGGTGGTGCAAAATATAAATCATGGCATATTATGTACTGTCTGCAATTCAGACATTTGTTCCACATTACACATCAACTCACATAATCAATACATAATTGTAAAGCTTTTAAGATACAATTCAGATGTACCAAAAACAACTGTAAGCTTACTAGCTTCACACACAGGCAAGTATTGCATGGCAAGAAAGCCTTCATAACAGTAGGCGTAATCTACCACACAGGTGCCACAACCAGTGCAGGTCACTATAGTGCATACATTAAAAAGAAATGTGGGTGTTTTGGATGCAATGATACTTCAATTTCTCTGAAGCAGAGATTACAAGCAAATCTAGCAAATGCCTACTTGATATTCCTGAAACCAAAACGTACTCGCTGACCTATAAAAGTAGTATAGCCCACTGCCCGATAGCTACCAATAGGTATGTAACTGCAAACGAAAAGTACCCTTCTGCCCTATGAAACTATAACAATTTAGCATACACCAACTGGCCTGTGAGTACATCAGTTGCGCTGCTGTACAGTTTTTTCCCCAGTTACCCAATGATTATAGACACAGAAACAACTGTGAAAAACACACACTAATATTGTTTTACCCATAGTACTTTAACCCGTTAAGTGCCAAGGACGAGGTATCTCGTCCTTGACAGTGCACACGCAGTGCCAAGGACGAGATAGCTCGTCCTTTTCGGCACCTTGTTTTGAGCGATCCCTGCAAAGCAGGGATCGCTCAAAACTGTAATCCAACCCCCGGGCTATGTGAGGGGGAGGTCCCCCCTCACTGCCAGGGGGCTGGATTACCTTCAGTTTCACGTCGGCGTGCATAACGCACGTCGGCGTGGAACTGAAAGTTAATCCACCGCAGCAGCCATTTTCGGCTGCTGCGGTGGATAAAGAAGGTGAGTGCCCTTCTTTGTCAGCCTCGATCTCCGGCTGTATTTCAAGCCGGAGATCGAGGCAGGTATCGTTGGAAAGGGGAGATTCTCCCCTTTCCAACGATACCAATGGTGTGGCATTGCTGAGCGCGGATCGGGCGCAGGGCGCCTTGATCCGCGGGCAGCAACGTCACGGATCAAATGAAGATCCGTTTGTGACGCGGGGGGAGGGGGGGCTGCTTACTAGGTAAGCGGCCCCCTTCCCCCGTGGCCCCAAAGCATGGGGCCACAGCGCCAGGGACCCCTGGGGGCAGATGATCACTGCCCCCAGGGGTGAAATAAAAAAAATAAAAAAAAAATAAAAATCGAGGGTTGGAGGGAGGTGGGAGGGGTTTTGGGGCTCTGGGGCCCACTGGACCACCAGGGATGGAACAAAAGTGGTGTCCCTGGAAAGGGGACTTTCTCCCCTTTCCAAGGACACCACATATGAGGCATTGCTGCCCGTGGATCGGGCGCAGGGCGCGCGATCCGCGGGCAGCAATGCCAGTGGATCAATGAAGATCCATTTGTGATGCAGGGGGAGGGGGGGCTGCTTACTAGGTAAGCGGCCCCCCTCCCCCAGTGGCCCCAAGGCATGGGGCCACAGCGCCAGAGACCCCTGGGGGCAGATAATCAATGCCCCCAGGGGTGAAAAAAAAAAAAACAACAACAAAAAATCGAGGGGAGGTGGGAGGTGGGAGGGGGTTTGGGGCCCTGGGGCCCACTGGACCACCAGAGATGGATCAAAAAGTGGTGTCCCTGGAAAGGGGACTTTCTCCCCTTTCCAAGGACACCACATATGAGGCATTGATGCCCGCGGATCGGGCGCAGGGCGTGCGATCCGCGGGAAGCAATGCCAGCGGATCAACGCAGATCCGTTTGTGATGCAGGGGGAGGGGGGCTGCTTACTAGGTAAGCAGCCCCCCTCCCCCTGTGGCCCCAAGGCATGGGGCCACAGCGCCAGAGACCCCTGGGGGCAGATAATCACTTCCCCCAGGGGTGAAAATAAAAATAAATAAAAGCAAAAAAAAATCAAGGGGAGGTGGGAGGGGGTTTGGGGCCCTGGGTCCCACTGGACCACCAGGGATTGATCAAAAAGTGGTGTCCCTGGAAAGGGGACTTTCTCCCCTTTCCAAGGACACCACATATGAGGCATTGGTGGTCACGGATCGGGCGCAGGGCGCGCGATCCTAGGAAGGGGCAGCTGACCCCAGGGAGGGATGCAAGAGGTGGGGCCCCCCTATCTGCTGCCAGGAAGGGGGGCCCCCAGGGAGGGTTGCATGAGGTGGGGCCCTCCATTTGGGGTGGGGGGGCTGAGGGCCACCCTCCGTTGCAGTACATCATTCGCTGCCAATTTAGGGTGCCCCTCAGCCCCCCCTAAAAGGCTGCCTATGAATTTGTATTATTTTTTTTGTTTACCCAACTTCGCTTGGTGCAGATGGCCACATTAGTGTGGCAATCTGCCCCCAGGGTGCCCAAACCCTACTGCCCCATCTATTGGGGGTCCTGCCCCACCTTTTGTGGTGGCCCTCCCCCCCACCACCCCAAATGGAAGTGGGGTGTACCTCACGCAGCCGTTTGTAGGAGGCCCGGGGAGGCCTGCATGAGGTGTCCCTGCCACCCATTTGGGGTGAGGGGGAGAGGGCCACCACAAAAGGTGGGGCAGGACCCCCAATAGATGGGGCAGTAGGGTTTGGGCACCCTGGGGGAAGATTGCCACACTAATGTGGCCATCTGCACCAAGCGAAGTTGGGTAAACAAAAAAAAAATATACAAAATCACAGGCTGCTTTTTAGGGGGGGCTGAGGGCCACCCTAAATAGGCAGCGAATGATGTACCACAACGGGGGGTGGCCCTCAACCCCCCCACCCCAAATGGAGGGCCCCACCTCATGCAACCCTCCCTGGGGGCAGATATCTGCTCCTAGGAAGGGGCATCTGACCCCAGGGAGGGATGCATGAGGTGGGGCCCCCCTATCTGCCGCCAGGGAGGGTTGCATGAGGTGGGGCCCTCCATTTGGGGTGGGGGGGTTGAGGGCCACCCCCCGTTGCGGTACATCATTCGCTGCCAATTTAGGGTGGCCCTCAGCCCCCCCTAAAAAGCAGCCTATGAATTTGTATTTTGTTTTTTGTTTACCCTACTTTGCTTGGTGCAGATGGCCACATTAGTGTGGCTATCTGCCCCCAGGGTGCCCAAACCCTACTGCCCCATCTATTGGGGGTCCTGCTCCACCTTTTGGGGTGGCCCTCTCCCCCCTCACCCCGAATGGAGGTGGGGTGTACCTCACGCAGCCGATAGGCTGAGGCCCAGGGAGGCCTGCATGAGGTGTGTCCCCCAGCCATTGGGGGTAGGGGGGGTACCCCAAAAGGTGGGGCAGGACCCTCAATATATGGGGCAGTAGGGTTTGGGCACCCTGGGGGCAGATAGCCACACTAATGTGGCCATCTGCACCAAGCGAAGTTGGGTAAACAAAAAGAAATATACAAAATCACAGGCTGCTTTTTAGGGGGGGCTGAGGGCCACCCTAAATTGGCAGCGAATGATGTACCGCAACGGGGGGTGGCCCTCACCCCCCCCACCCAAAATGGAGGGCACCACCTCATGCAACGCTCCCTGGGGGCAGATATCTGCTCCTAGGAAGGGGCATCTGACCCCAGGGTGGGATGCATGAGGTGGGGCCGCCCCTATCTGCCCCCAGGGAGGGTTGCATGAGGTGGGGCCCTCCATTTGGGGTGGGGGGGGGTTGAGGGCCACCCCCCGTTGTGGTACATCATTCGCTGCCAATTTAGGGTGGCCCTCAGCCCCCCCTAAAAAGCAGCCTATGAATTTGTATTTTGTTTTTTGTTTACCCTACTTTGCTTGGTGCAGATGGCCACATTAGTGTGGCTATCTGCCCCCAGGGTGCCCAAACCCTACTGCCCCATCTATTAGGGGTCCTGCCCCACCTTTTGGGGTGGCCCTCTCCCCCCTCACCCCGAATGGAGGTGGGGTGTACCTCATGCAGCCGTTAGGAGGAGGCCCAGGGAGGCCTGCATGAGGTGTGTCCCCCAGCCATTGGGGTTGCGGGTGAGCCACCCCAAAAGGTGGGGAAGGACCCTCAATAGATGGGGCAGTAGGGTTTGGGCACCCTGGGGGCAGATAGCCACACTAATGTGGCCATCTGCACCAAGCGAAGTTGGGTAAACAAAAAAAAATATACAAAATCACAGGCTGCTTTTTAGGGGGGGCTGAGGGCCACCCTAAATTGGCAGCGAATGATGTACCGCAACGGGGGGTGGCCCTCAACCCCTCCGCCCCAAATGGAGGGCCCCACCTCATGCAACCCTCCCTGGGGGCAGATATCTGCTCCTAGGAAGGGGCATCTGACCCCAGGGAGGGATGCATGAGGTGGGGCCCCCCCTATCTGCCCCCAGGGTGGGTTGCATGAGGTGGGGCCCTCCATTTGGGGTGGGGGGGGTTGAGGGCCACCCCCCGTTGCGGTACATCATTCGCTGCCAATTTAGGGTGGCCCTCAGCCCCCCCTAAAAAGAAGCTTATGAATTTGTATTTTGTTTTTTGTTTACTCTACTTTGCTTGGTGCAGATGGCCACATTAGTGTGGCTATCTGCCCCCAGGGTGCCCAAACCCTACTGACCCATCTATTGGGGGTCCTGCCCCACCTTTTGGGGTGGCCCTCTCCCCCCTCACCCCGAATGGAGGTGGGGTGTACCTCACGCAGCCGTTAGGAGGAGGCCCAGGGAGGCCTGCATGAGGTGTGTCCCCCAGCCATTGGGGGTGGGGGGGCACCCCAAAAGGTGGAGCAGGACCCCCAATAGATGGGGCAATAAGGTTTGGGCACCCCGGCGCCAGATTGGCACACCAATGTGACCCTCTGCACCAAGGGGAGTTGGGTTACCAAAGGAAAAAAATGAAAATGGTGGAACGCTTTTTAGGGGGGGACGGTGGGGCACCCCAAAGGGTCAGGGAATTTTCTAATGGGATGGGGCGTTGACCCCCTCCCCCCCACCCGCAATGGAGTGGGTGCCAAGTCATGCAGCCCTCCCTGGGACCAGATATCTGCTCCTAGGAATGGACGCCTGAGCCCAGGGAGGAGTGCAGGACAGCCCCCCCTCCTTATCTGCCCACGGGGAGGGCTACATTTTGATGGTGTGACCGTAGGTAACACATGTTCTTTGTTTTGTTTACAGCTTTTTCTACCCGAGCAGCTGCAACATTATGTGAGTACTGTTTTTTATTATTCTATGGTTAGGGCCCACTGTCAGTGGGGTGGGTGAGACTGGGGCTGGATTGTTGGTGGTGTGGGTGGGAATGGCCCGTCTGGGCAGATCACCTCCAACTGTCCTGGAGTTGCGGCTGGGCTGCATTACAGCTTTTCCCTTCGGGGAGGTATTGGCACACTGCCGAGACTCCTTGGTGGGGAGAAGCTGTAACGCAGGGCAGCCAGGGCTCCAGCAAAGTCGGCGGTAATATCCCTGGCCTTGGGCACCCTTCTCCCATCTGGGTCTTTGCTGGTGGTTCTGGGTATTACATTCTGGGCCGATTTGCGTAAGTCAGACCTCTGTGGATTCCCACGGGTGTCCTCTTTTGGGAAATGCATGGGGTTCCCCGTTTCCCTTGCTGGCTTCGACACCCTAGGCCCAAATCTGTAGGTTGCCCACATGAACAAAATGGGGAGTGGCGAATGGCTTGGGGTTCCCAGTGGGTTACCCTTTTCCTTTTGCGCCCCCGGTAGGTGCACCCACACATGTGAGGTACCGTTTTCATCGGGACACCTGTGGGAACGCGGGACGGTAGGCCATGTGTTGTGTTTGTGTGGTTTTCATAACGTTTTGACCCATTTGCTGGTGCCCTTTGTCTCACAACCCTTTCTTTTCCCAAATGTGATCTACATTTAGTCGCTGCTTTAGCCACCATACACTTTTGTAACCTGCACAAGTCACCTACCCTTGAACAGGTCTGCCTGTGCTCTTTCAAAAAATGTATGGCTGCCATTCCTCACCACATTGGTTTTCCCAATTTACACATGCTAAGTGCGTCTGGTCAGGCCGTGAGCCTAAAACTCCTGTGTACCATGGCTCAGTGTTTGGCTTGTGGTACTGCTTGTTTTGAAAAACACTACAAAAATGGTATGCTCTCCAAACTGCAAGAGTCGGGGGAATGTAGCGGAGCATTGCTTTTCTCAAAATTCATAGAAGCCATTGCCGTACCAAGCCAACCATGTCCAACACATACCTTTTTTTTCAGTCATTTTCCCGCTTTTCCCCCATTCGATGGCAGTTTCCCCTACTTAGTTGTTGCCTGACCTATGCAAATCACCCCTTCCTAAACTTGGAATTTCGTCTACTTTTCAGAAATATATGCCTTTCTCTCCTCCAATTTTGCTTTCCTGCCCTTTTCTTCCATTACGTCCATGCATGTCCAATTGGCAAAAATGGCAAAAATCGCCTACCTCTCACAAAACGGTTGATAACCACATCAAAATAATTTTTTTCCATTTCCATTCAACCTGTTCCTGAAAGCCACGACATTGGGGAACTCAAACCATTTGTTCCTAGCTCTTACAAGGAAAAAACCACAGGCTTCATTGTACATCATTTTATTGGCATTTTTTGAAAAAAACCCAACATTTTCACACTTTTTCCTTATTTTCTCTCACCCCTCTACAGCAACCTGGGATTCCTGGGTGGCGTTACGACCACCTACATGTGGGAAAAAAAGGCGCCAAATTTGGCCGAGATATCTCATGTAACAAAAAATTTACAAGCCATTGAATGGCCACATACCAAAATCACCAATAAAGGCCCTGGCACTGGGGAGAAATACCCATGGCACTTAAAGGGTTAAAAGTACTGAGTATGAGGGTCTACAAACTGTCCTCACTAATCTGTAAAACTACCAACTGTTAGAATAAGCTAACTGCTCTCTAACTGTGCATATACCAGTGCAATGAATATGGCAACTGCCATCTAACTGCACCCATAATACTACAATGTCACTTGGCAATAGTGGAAAACCTAAATCCGCCAACAGCAATGAAGGTGCTTCAAAAAATACCTGTCAGAATGCAGCCTTGGAAGGTATGGCATTATTGGAAAGACTAGTGCTTTGATAGACTAGTTTCACGGTCTAGTCATCATTCAACATGGCCGCCACGTGTTTAAATGCAGGCCCCGCCCACTGCTCAGCGCGTTGTATCCGTCCCTTGACTCCAGCACTGCCGCTGCTTACTCAGCTGAGTGGTACCTACCTTGTGTATTTTTCCCTTGTCATTCTGATTCACCACCTTTGTATTCTCTCTCTCTCTCTCGGTCGGCATCATTCTGCTGATCCCTCCTTTTTTTTGTAACTTTCACTTCTGTCTGCGTCTCGCCGTACTCTTTCACACGTTTTGTTCTTAGTCTATTGGCTTCCTTTAGCCATTCTTGCTTCCCCGATTTCACTCTTCAGATCGGGCTTCTCTTCACGGACCTATGTGATTTCTCCTTGTTTTTCGTGGCATTCTACTCTTCTTGGTACGTTCGTTCTGTTCTTTTCTCTTGTTGTTCTTATTTACGTTCTTTTACTTTCTTTTCTCGTTCTGTTTTCCTTACTTCCTGGGGCGGAGCCACCGCTTCTGCTGTTACTTGGCATACAGCTACTTGAACTCGTATTCCACAAGGAACCCTTTGCTCTATTGCTATTTTCGGACTTCGGAGTTCATTGCTACTTTTCACCCTCGCGAATCATTTCTGTTCGGCACTACAGACTCACTTCATTGTTCTTGTACACCAGCCTTAGTCCTTTCCATCTGGCATACTCCTGCATTCATGGACTTACAACCATCGGCCAGGAAGATTAGAAATCAGGGTGTTTTGTTGCTGAATCGGCTTTTTCCCTGGTTTTTGGGTTTGGCTCCTCGGGGTTCCCCAAAGCAGGTACCAATCCCTGCCAAGGTGGCCTCCGAGGGAGCCAGACCCTACTTGCATGACAAAAAGGACAGAAGATCAAAGGAAAAACAAACACAGGAAACCCAAAGACCCTGTAAGAAGACCACCTCAAACACCAAGGACAGTTCATCGGAATCCCCAGGTGAGGAGGAAACTTGGGAGGGAAGGCAAAAGCCTGACAATACCCTGCAAACTGTGAACAGTTAGACTACGCCAACTGGTATCTAACTGCAACCATAATAGTGCAATATTACTTCCCATTATTACCAAAGTTAAAAACCCCCTGCATAAATGAAAGTTCTTCTGAAGATGCCCTTCAGGATTCGTAAAGTATCAACAGGCAGAATATGCCAACTGGTATCTCAGTACAACCACAGTACTACAATGTTATTTCCAGCAGTCAAACTGCTAACATCCACCTTCAATAATGAAACTGCTTCAAAAGATACCCTTGAGAACTGTGAAACTAGCAACAGTTAGAATACAGCAACAGGTATCTAACTACCTCACCATTCTGCAATATTAGTTTTCAATAGTATAATACAATACACCAACAGGAATCAAACTGCATAAACGGATAGTCTTAAAAAGTGGAAACGCATAAACAGTTAGAATGTGCCAATTGGTATCTAACTGCAACCATACCACTACCAATTCCGAAAAGCAAAATACATGCACCATTTCAATTCCTCCTACTGCAACAGTGCTTGTAACAGCAAAACCACATAGATGTGCACCTTAAACATTTCTGTAAGTACTGCCTTCTTCAATGAAACATAGTGTGACACGTAACATCAAATAAATGTACTAGGTTTTTTGTTTTTTTTATCCTGCATCGATTTTTTTTTTCCACCACAGACCCAATTATTATGCAACTAAACACAGGAACTTAGGACATTGCACAGTAACTTCTTTGAAGCATAGTACTTGTAATGTACTAATTATGAGGGTCCACAAAGTACATGCATATCTGAAATTGTGTACAATACGACATTATGAAGTACCTTCCCTAACATGTTATGCTGTTTTTTCACAGGCAATGAAACAAAGATTTCTACTGCTTTTCCACATGCGACAAACAAAATGTGTGCGCGAAATGGCACAATATTCAAATGTACTATTCCCACTTCAACGATATTCTGTCAATGTGTTCCAAAAAGTATGCAGTGCCTCAACAGTATGTATAGTGAGTATACGCTTATTGATGTGATGCTTCTTTGTAATGGGCAAATTGCATTTTTATACAAATCTTTGTGCAATGCTTATGCCAGTGTGCACATTCTTGGGTACATGGCTGTATTATGCTGTGGTGGTTGTGGCCAGCACTAGACTCTTTGGGTGCTACTATTACAGTTCTTGCAAGCAGTGGGAAGACTCACATGCACCCAAGGGTCTTGGGGTAGGCCACAACCATCACAGCATAATACAGTCATGCACTCAAGAATCTGGCCATTGCACACAACCCACACACATAAGCCAACCGCCAGAGGTCGTTTCCACTTCTGTACACATACTATTACAGTACTTGCAGCCAGTGTACAGACTCTTGCCTTGCACCCAAGAGTCTAGTGACTGGCCACAACCACCACAGCATAATACAGCCATGCACCCAAGAATCTTGTCGGCCAGTGCCCATAACCCACACCCATAAGACAGCCACCAGAGGCCCTGTCCACTTCTGTACACATACTATTGCAGTACTTGCAACCAGTGGGCAGATTCTTGGGTGCATGGCCTGAGTCTAGGGGCTGGCCACAACCACCACAGCATAATATGGTCATGCACCCGAGAATCTAGCCACACAACAATTTGCCCTTAACTTCCCAATTCGAACACCATCTGCAGATATTAAAGTACACTGCCAACCCTATTTTTCACCAATGGCAATATCACCATATCATCCAGACTCCATTCCGCTACTCTAAGAAACCCTCTTGCAGTCACCAAATAAGCCTGAATATGTTTCTCCAACTGCACACCAAACACTCCCGACTGCAATATTGTGGCTACATTCTTGGTGGTATGGCCATATGACACTGCAATAGTTCTGTCAGTGCCTAGATTCTTGGATGCATGCCCTATCTGTAACCTATGCAAACATCCTCATATCACCTACATTCCGCTCACCTACCCTAATGAAGCCTCCCTGCATTCACCACACAAGCTGCCTGCCCAAGAACCTGTCAGCGGACTATTCAAGAGCAGGGCGGACCTAGCCCTAAGCAACCTTTTAGCTACCCAGCATATACTGGGAGGACCAGATACTCATGCACTAAGCATAAATGAATGAAAACTCAGGCCCCACACCCAACAGCCTTGAAAAAGACCTGTAAGGTCGAAACACCTGTCAGCACCACTTGTTACTCTATCATTTGAAGAATTCAATTGAATAAAATCAAAAAGAAACAATGATCTTTGTGGACCCTATTTCTTCACTCACCTGAGCTGTAAACAAAGGGAAAATCATATATATACAAAGTTAGCACACATGCCAAATGAGTAGAAATGAAAACCAGTTTTTCACTACCTACAATGTGTCAGTAGTCTTTGGACAAACAACCAAACAAGCTTGGGAGAAGGGGGTAATAACACAAAAGGCCCAGGGGAGCATCAATGCTCCTCATTTTATAGTGTAAGTGCCATAGGCCTGGGACAACATTCAATGGACTCATACATATGTTAATTGCTGAAACAAGTCTTCAAAAGACAGTATATACACACCAGCACTGCAGTGTCCATTTCGGGAATAGTCACAGTGCATAAGATATCTTTCTGGTGCACACGGTTGACCATACCTTCAGCGTTTCCATCCACCCTGCCCCCTTTCCAGCACACCATCACAGCTGACAACTGTCATTTATACTAGACGGGAGGTATGTAATGGTAAGGCGACTGCCAGACACCAATGCATGTGTTATTGCACACCACTATGCACCAATACACTTATTTGTTTGAACGTGTAGTGCACTTACAAAAGTGTCACACAATTACAATACACATACTATTACTGTAGTCATTGTGCCCAGTGCTTATATTCTAGGGGGCCAGAATCTAGTCACTGACCACAACACAATTACCTGCATCCCAAGTACATATCATACACAGTGAACTAATGAAACTCACCCCCACACCCCTGCAATCCAAATGATATCTGTGATATTTTCGCGGACATCGGAGAATAACCTGCCGATTTTTTGAATTTTTTAAGGCCATGTCCCATCCCATCCTCATCACCCCTAAACTCCCCAGATATTGTTTCCTTAGTTTGACAAGTGCAATTTTGTATTTCTTAATGTTCGTACGGCAATGCGAATGTCTGCAAATCCTACATGACGGGTGTCTCCAAAAACCTGAGGCGCCACATGTTTTTCACCATCCAATCAGTGGACACGTCTGACGTCCGAGAACCTGACGTAACCACCTGGACTAATCGGAGGCTCATCCCCGGACCAAACAGGGAAGTGTGTCCCTGGTCCGGACCCAGATATCACAAATTTTTATGGGTCTACATTTTTGTCATTTTAAAAACAACTCCTGGACGTATTTACTCCAAATGCAAAAAATCACGCTTTTGGGACCTAGCCTCCGCTTCTGCCGCAAATCTGGAGAAAAACTGTCCAGCGGTTTAGGCTGTAGACGTAGGCACCATTTTTTTCCCATTGCGTCTATGGGAAAAACCACACATTTTGGGACCTTTTGGCCTACCTTGACGAAACCACACCAAATTCGCCTGATTGATCTGATGGGGCCATATACTTTTTTAGAAAAGTTTTATGAGGATTAGTCCAGGGGGGTGAAGTTATAAGCTGCCCAAAAAGTGTTCTTCCAATGGGTTGAACAACTTATTTCTTATTATTTTTATTTATTTAATTGCATATCTATGTTCAAAGAAAACATGTTAGCAAAAACAATCCTATATCTTTATCGTCCATAGTCAATTCTTTCCAAGTAAATACAGTTCGTTACTTTGGTTATTTTATTCCTTTATGTCAGTCTTTCCTTTGCGTTCAGAATATCTAGATTTAGGGCCTCATTACACGGACGCCGGTGGACCAAGGTGCTATTAGCACCTTGGTCCATGCCGGTAAAATATCGGCACCGCCTTGGTGGAAAGGGGAATTACCGCCCTATTCCAAGGTTGGTGGGGCGGTAATTCCACCTTCCCCCATTGCCCTTCCCCATTCCCATTTTTGCCCCATAGGGCATAATGGGAATGGGGAAGGTGCTAATTACGACACCGCAAATTGCAGTACCGTAATTAGCTCCCTGGTCCCTTAGCGGGTTGGTTTTTAACGCCTGCAAAAAGCAGGCATTAAATTCTCCAACCCGCAAAGGGACCTCGTAGCAAGGCGGTAAGGATTTACCGGTACCGGTAAAATACCGGTACCGGTAAACCCTTACCGCCTACCGTGAGTATTAAGATTTTTCCAACAAAGGGGCTAGTCCAGACCAGTAGTATTGAACCAACGCAATTAGTAGAGGCATGTGAGTTCCTCCTATTAATATTTGCCACCAATCATCCGCTGATAAGAGTTCTAAATTTCTCTACAAAATGGCCAAAATAGTCCATACGTTTCGGAGTAAAGAATGTACAGGCAGTAAATAGATGTGCAAGAGTTTCTTTCATTTCTGTATTTTTACAAAACCTACATCTACAGTTACTTTTGTCTCCTTGTGATAGATTTGCAATGATTTCATTTGTTCTGCATAGGTTAAAGTGAATGCTTGTGAAGGCTGTGTGAATTTTTGAGTTTGGGCATTTCTGTAGGCATGACTGGGTTACCCCTTGTTTTCTCGTTTCCATGGATGAATGGGTATGTAATTTCAGGTTGCTTACTTCATCCATAGTATGAATCCAGTCGTATTCAAAAAGTTTTTTTTTTTTCACCGTGTCTGGATTCCTTAGCAGATCTTCCGTTGAGCATCCAATTTCTTTGAGGAGGCTAGTACATTGTTTCCTCCAAGTGCTCAAGTAATTATTAAAATTGTTCCAGAGCTCCTTTCTGATCCCATTTATCATATAGGGAGAATTAGGGCTGCTGCATTTGCGGTACAAGCTTATAATCTTCCATAGGTCAGTGCCGGGTACCACTTTGGCCTTATAGAAATCCATAATTGGCTTCAAAGTGAATTTGCAAAATGTTTTCTTCACTATATTTGCCTGAGAAGCAAGCATATCTGCTTTCTGGTATTGCTGGACAAGGGAGTCAGGTCTTTTAGACATCTTGTGATCCAAATTCCTAGGTATTTGAAGCAAGTAGCCTGGTCTATTTCAAGCTTTTTCAGAAACCATCGCTATGGCTTTTTCCTGGGCTTACCGCCCTTACCCAAAGTCATGATCTTGGTTTTGCTAGTGTTTACCACCAATTTGTTTGCAACCACTTTCTCCCGAAGACAATTTAATTGTCTTTGGAGGCCTAGTGCAGTGTAATATAACAACACCAAATCGTCAGCATATAAAAGATAGGTCACTCTCATATCTCCCAACTTGGGTGGGAAACTTCTGCATACTTTCATGAATTCTCCCAAATCTGAAATGTAGAAGTTATAGAGGGCAGGTCCCAAAGCACATCCCTGCTTGACTCATCTATAACTAGGAATTTCTTTAGTTAGTTCACATTTCATCAATAGACAAATACATATAGATGTATTTGATCAAGCAGGTCTGGCAGGCACTGTTTCTACACCAATTTGACCCATAGAAGTTGTCTATCTATGCTATCAAAGGCCTTGGTAAAGTCTACAAATGCCAAATGAAGTTGGATGTTATTCTTAATGGCTTTGTTCTTCAATAGGTTGATCATGAAGGCAGGCAGCACAGTTACAGGGCCCTTGATAAAGCTAGCTTGAAAACAATCATTCAGACCCTTTTCCTCTGTCCATGTCAATAGCCTTTTTAGCAGCAGGATAGCATATAGTTCCCCCAGCACATCTAACAGCGCTATGGGTCAATAGTTGGATCTGAGTGAGCACAATTTTTAAATATTGGAATTACATACAACTGCATATTCGTTCCACCAGGCCATGCATACAGGGAACCAAAAAATTTAGACCACACTGCTTCAGGCACACAATTTTTCTGAAGAGATATTTGTTTTCACTTCAATGACCTTATAAGAGATGAGGTTTCAGCCAAGGATGTATTCTTCAAGGAACCAAGCATTCATTCAGCATTTTTCGGATAGATTGTTTAATTTCCACGTTCCTCAAGCTGGATGAGTGTTTCTTTTTTAATTGTTGAAGCAGAGTTTTAAATTCTTTTCTTTTCTTTACCAATGTAGCATTATAACAATGGTTATGTAGTTTTTCTTTGGCTTGCCCTTTATGCTTTAGCCGGTATGTCGACAAAATGGAGGTGTAATCAACTAGGCTCCTCGCTTCCAGTGTAGTCTTCTCACTCATTTTATCTGAAAGGCACCTTAGAGTTTGCATTACTACTTGAGTGGTCATTTTCAGGCAGGATCCATTGTTATTCACTTTAACCCGAGTGTGGATTGACGGTTTAGATCTATTCATCTCACTGTAACATGATAGTTTGTGCCAGCTGTGATCGCTTCTTGAAGAATTCAGGATGTCTAAGGACTTAACATTCCCAAGCACATTTTGCGAGACAAAGATGTATTCAATTTTTGACTTTGAAGCCCCTCCATCGTATGTAGGATGTCTCTTTAGATTATTTTCATAACATCCATTCAATATATGCAGATCATGAGTTGTCATCAGCTCTAGCCATAGATTGAGCTTATCACTATAGTTCACGTTAGATTTCTCATTATCAAATTCCTGAAGTTGTTTCATTGATAGATTTGTTAATTAAGCATGACACTAACAAACTGGTTTGTTCATTATTCACAAAACCTACAGATCGCAATACATTATTGCACTTTGAAAGTTATCATCCACGTACAAAAAAAGAAAATCTGCCATAGTCTCAATTTTTGAGACTCATGAGAAATTGCACTTCCATTTTGTACTATGATCACCATGCACGGACCCTTATCAGCAAATTCCAGTAGCGTGGCTATTCCAAAAAATTGGTCACAAATTTTTACAAACAGGCTAGATTCACCCCCCGTGAAATTCTGCTACATCCTAAGGATTTGGCACCCAATGACAAACTAGTGTGCGCCGTTACCTATAGCCCACACACATTTTTAATAAAAAAAAAAACATCAAAAAACATTGGTCTGTGGCGCAACTCTGCTTACCGGTAGAACCAGTCCCTATATTTGCTATGAAAAGTCAGAAGAACGTAAAGGACCAATTGGTCCATGCATCCATTCAAAACAAATCCTCAAGATCTATGACATCAAGTTGGGACCTACGCACACTGATGGGACACTTTCCCTGTGGTACCTGTTCAATTTGCAAATTTATGGTTAAAATAAAAGCATTCCCCCACATGAAAAAATGTGGGAATTACATCACCACTCAAACTGTAAGACACCATAGGTGGTCTAATGTACTGAGTGCCCCTGTGGGCTCAAGTAAATTGGCAAAACAACATGACCGGTCCACACACACATTACGGAGCACCACTCCCGGATCCATTGTAAAGCCATTAACGCAGCGCTTGTGAGTCATTTTATGTAATATGGCCATACCACTGGAGATCTACGTTGGTGGGTGATCAATATGGTCAAGAATGCTTCTAATCCATTTCAAGCATTGGCCAATAAAGAGGCATGATGGATGTTTGCGTTGGACACAATTGAACATGGTTTAAATGAAGCATCTCCAACGTGGTGCTAACTATTGGTTGGTTTGGCACTTTTCTCAGCATTTATGTTTTTTAATGATTTCATATGCCCCCTATTCCCATAATGCACTATAGCATTAGGGTAAGCGGGGATTTGCCATGAAGTGGAGCTCGTTCATCTTTCTTCTTTTCTTTCTTTCTTTTTATTTTTTTTCGTTATGTAAATAGTATTTATTTACTGTGATGTGCTTCATCTTCTTTGCCCCAGACTCTACTCAGGGCACCCTACTGACATACCCTATGATGACCCGTTGTACTCTGGAACAAGCCTCTATGTGCATCTAAACACTCGAGGGAACATTAACCTCAGTCCTCTTTCTATGCCTTCTCAGTGTGGAACTAGCCACGCCCCGGAAGACCAAACGCTTTATTTGGCTTTGAGGCCACAGCGTGTATGCTCATTTAGCTCGACACGGATCCTTTTCCACCCGCGAGGCGAGCAGCAGGTAAATACCAATGTGTTTGTTGCTATCTCTATAAGCCATGTTGCGTATCATCCACAGCTCATTACAGGTGATTTTATTTCCCCAGCGATTGTCAAAACCACATGTGTAAATGACCACGCCGGCTTCTGAGATAGTTGACTCTCTGCCTAAAACAGCGCCACATTTTGATGGCGCCCCCTTGCACATGAATTCACAGCAGGTTCGTCTGTTTATTTTAGCCTACGTCTATTTCCTGAGCACCAGCTTTCATGAACAGAATCTGTGATCTATTTAACATCCATTATGTTATAGATGTGTTTCCACCCTTCTGATATGGTTCTGCATACTCGAGTGGACCGAATGCGGTGCTCCTTCTCTAGAATGCTTGTCTAGGAGGCAGCACTGGTGGTACTGACCCAGTATATCTTACTATGGCTATCTTTCTAAATCACTAAATATGGGTGTTTTCATTTTCATTTTTATTTCACAATGAATTAAATCTTTGCATTTATCTCTAATTTTTTACACATATTTATATATCCATGTATTCATTGTTATATTTGGATTTGGTATTCTTTTCTCTGACGATGTTCATGGACTCTGCACAACGAGGTAGCTCGGCTTTTCATCTCACCTTTGGTTTTGGGAATAGGGAGCGAGCTGTATGGGGGCCGCCTGCCAACTTAAAGGAGTTTCTACTCTGTGTTGCTTACCATTTACTAGTACCTTCAAATCACCCTCGTACTAAATACCTCACATTGAATGTTTTAAAAGTACTTAAAGTAACTACAACATGATGGTACACCATTTGATTGTATTTGTAGGGGCTGAATTTAGGATTGAACTTCCTGAAGATGATTTAAATTGAATGATTTGTTCTCTATTAGCTACCAGCTGAATGGGCACTGTTAGCTCCTTAAATTTTTTGTCATATACTAGGTTCTTGCTCCATTGTGTTCCCGAGGCATGTGGAGTTCATCTTTGTTTATAGTCATTGATGGATAGGTAGCATTAAAGTCTCCGCAAAGGATGATAGTCAAATCCGTCCACGTTTAGGCTTCATCAAAGGCATTTGACAGACATTTAGAACTGAGAAAACTCAAGCAAAAATGGATACACCGTTTAGACACGGTAAAAAATGGCCTCAACGTGTGCATTGAGTGGAATTTGTTTTTTTGATGTCATAGATCTGAAATTTGTTGTCCTGAAAATACAGCGAGGCACAAGAAAGATCCCCATTATAATAAACTTTCTGTTTCCATACACTTCCCCCGTAGAGATGTCAAGTCCCAACAACAATAACGTGTGTAAGGAACAACTGAACAATGTACCATAATGAATTTGAAAATGTAAAACATTTGTAGTGCCATACAATGACGGTATGCTTTTTAATAACTATGCAATATCTGATGGCTTTTTGGATTTCCAAGGTAATAAGAGACAATATGAAAATTAAACTAATAAGAGAGCAAAAAAGCAACCAGCATTTGGGGACAATGGACACTGTCAATGATGGTATACTAGATGTCAAGTTGTAGCAACAAAAACGTGGAAAGATCAAAGTGAATAATGTGCTACGAAAGGTATGAACATCCCATGTCACAAAAAGAATGAAAAAACTGGAAATCAAATGTTTAGCAGTGTTGCAATATGATAACCAATGGGAGTTCTATGTGAGATAATGTCATTTGTGTTGAAATGTCCTTAAAAATATCAGGGTCCACAGACACATGCCATTGGATACACAAAAATCTGCCGTTGAACAAATGTACAATGCACCACGACTGTGTGCTTGGTTTGTTGGGAAATCATATAATCACGAGAAACCATCAGCTATATACAATAATTTATTGAGATATCCACGAGTGAATAGTGCCCTGTAACACCCATGATGAGAGGTGCAAAATTCCCGACCATGTTCAACTGCTAACACACCGATTAGTGCATCCATATTCAGTACCGTAGGACCTTTCGTCCGAGACACTAATCCCCCGCCCGGGCCGTACACAAAACACTGATCACGTGCGCAGACACACTACACACCAGACGCGGCCCACAAAAACAAAAATAGATACGCATGCAGAAAGCCAGACACTACGCCACTCACACGGCGATCGGCAGCGACGCAGCAAGGTAAGCAAAATAATGTCTCTCAGTGCAGCCGACGACTAAGAATAATCAGTAATTTCCCGTCCGGGATTGAAAGTGATCACTCAGCTGCTGCATGACCGCACTGGTAAATCAAGAGGAAACCTCTTTGTTGCATGCCGCACACGTTAATCCTCCAAATTTTCACAGCACGCGTGTAAGCAATATTAGGGCTTACATCAAACCAGGGGAACATAGTATACCAACAGGTACCTTAGACAAGGAGTTACTCACCAACCACGCGCCAGGCACCCCATCCGCCAGATGGTTTATAATCTAGCATCAAGCACTGACAATGGGATATATCCCAGCTAACACTAGGAGCATGTGCACTCTAAATAATGTTAGTGCATTAACGTATTAAAAAAGAAAAACTTCAATAGATATTTATTATCCAACCTGTGACACTGTAAAAGAATGCCTCAGGTAGGATATAGCCCAGCACACTTTCCAGGCAGTGTAGTACCTGTAAAGAAACCCCTAATTTTAATTTTTAATATGTACTTCCTTACCTTTAGATAGCCCACCACTGTGAGAATTCGCGGACACCACTAAATCCTTTACACTTGTCCTGAAGACGGCACCTCAAGATTAGCAACCCACAGGGTGCCAGAAACACCACTAAGTGTCGACCAGACAAATGTGAAGACAATTACACCACATTTGAAAATCACCATGTGTACTAACCCACACTGCAATTAGCTGTATGATTAAGTTCAATTGCATAAGGTTGATGTGAGAAGCCTTGAATAGTGTATTTTCACCCGGAAATCACGGGCAAACAAAAGGTTTCGGATGATAATGTTGTAATGTTTTTAGTAGTCATGATAATAAATTTGTTTATGTATGTAAAGTAATTGGGGTGTTCTTTTGATATACAGACCACCCAAAGGGATCTGTACTAAGTGTGCTGCAATCCATTCCGGGCCAGAGTCATACAGGTGGGGTAGCCTAGGTCCCTGTTACTATTGGATGATTATCATGTCATTTCCTTACAGGTAACTACTTATGCTGTGCCAGTTTTAAGTGGGAAACCGGGAAGACCTAAAGGAAGAGTTTTAACTTGGTTAAGTATTGACATTAATGTCAGGGTAAAGATTAGTGATTATATATCCCCGATGTACACAGGGGCGGACTGGCCTATAGGGAACTCTGGAGATTTCCCGGTGGGCCTCTGCACCCTGGGCCTCTTTTGTGTGGTAGTTCCAAATTTTCTCATAGGAAAAGCATTGAGCTTGCTGAAAATGTGTCATATGGAGCCACTTTGAAAATTATTTCCAGAGCCTCTTTTGGTCCCCAGTAATTATTTCAGGGCCTCGTTAAGTTCCCTTTCCACCCCTGGATGTACACATTTTAAAATGTCTTCTTTCTGATGACCTCGAGATTATTTTGTTAAATGTTTATATACTATTTTATGGTTCGCCTTCAGCCTCCATGGCAATTGCTTCCATTTGAAATGGCTGGATTTTTTCCAGTCTTCTTGATCTGGTCATAGAGCTGAAATAATCATGGTAAATGGTGACCCTAATGCCCAAATTGAACCCCAGAAATTGCTAGACGACTTTCTCGAAGTAGAGGATGAGCTGCAGGGATTTCTAAGGACCTTAGTACCAGGGACAAGAACGCATTATGGTCATGCCACTATGTTTGCAGAAAGATTTCTAAGAGCATCAAATGGCAGATTAGACGGAGATACTCCGGCCAAACCTAACTTTATGACAACGATTGCAGACCGTTTTCTTGATTATTGTCTGGTTAGTGTTCATAATTGGCATATATTTAAATCATTTTATGTAATAGAAAGTACAAAAAGTGACCATAATGCTCTTTCAATTACCAGGAATTATAACCTGGATAATAAATAATTTGAAGTTTATACCCCAGATATGACAAACTATAAGAATGGTGGGAAAATTAAATGGGATCCACTATATAATAAACAGCTAAGGAGAGAGACTTTAGTGGCAGTGAATTTCATTCTGCCTGCATCAGTAGCATCTGTGAATGATTCTTTTCTTTCTGAACCCCAGGAGCTCTGCTTTTATGAGGAGCTTGTAGATACCATAGGCTCCGTTTTCATCTGACCTATTGTCCAGCATATAGGTCTTATGAGGAAGAAGTGCGAAAGCTTATTTGATAATGACTGTAGAATTGCTAAACGTAATTTATTATTAGCTATCAAATCTTATGTTAGTGACAGAGGGACTATGGTTAAAAAATGAGGTCAGAATATGAAGCCATAGCGAAGGGGAAAAGGCCATTAACTGAAAAGAGAAGGGAAAATCTGAAGTAAGCTTCTCTGGATGATGATCAAAAAAGTTCTAGAAAATGGTTACGCATGGAGACTTGAACATAAACAACAGCTCTTCCATGACATTACCAGAATGTGTTTGGTATGAGCATTTTAGGATATTGTATACCTCCAATTCTAATGACCATTACATACCCTCTGTGATGGTGGTGGAGAGTATCTGAAGTGATTCCCCTTTATCTTTTTCTTTAGAAGAGGCACTTCTATAACAAGACATCAGGGCCGGATGGTCTCCCCATTTATCTTTTTAAGGAAGATCCCTCCTTTTGGGCTCCTCTATCACACACGTTTTTGTAACCAGGTGAACCCATTTCATATACCATGTAGAACATGAAGGGAGGCCACGATAGTGCCAATATTTTAAAAAATGTGCTAGAAATGAACCATCAAATTACAGACATATTTCACTGCTGAATTGCCTCAGAAATGTTTACACGAAGGTCCAACCAAAACGGCTTCTCCAACATATTGGCAACCTAAAACTCCTCGATCACATTGTTAGGGAGAATTCTCATAAATGGTTGATTTCCCTTACCTACTGAGTCCCTCAGCAGCTTTGCTGGATTTCTAGGATTTATTTTTCTCACCTGGTAAGAGTGTGAGCCTTTTTTCCCACTCTTACATGTGTTTTGCTATGTGTATTTCTACTTTTTGTGTGATCATGGGCACTGGAGTCTCACCTACTCCATAGCACCATTTTCTTCATGTGTGTTACACAGCACCTTCAGTGCAGGGCCACAGGGTTGTCTTTTAGACTTCCCACCAACTCCATTTTGTGGGGCTGACTACTGTCCCCAAGAAAAGATAAAGTTGCCTTTAACTTTATTTAGTCACTTTTACCACAGACCCAGTGCACCTCATCTTCCATGGAGTATTGGAAAGGGTTAGTTCCTATCCTTTTTTGTCTGTGTCTCTTTTGAACCATTGACTTTGGCCCTAAGCCTTTTCTATCTGATTTTATCATTGTAGTCTCTCTGTTCGATTGCCCTGAGTACTTACCTGTTGGTGTGATTCAATTTCTGTTAACTTCTGTCTTTTCCTCCCCTTTAAATTGCAGGAGTACCATTTTGCTTCTACTTCATTTTGTATGCTTAACTTGTCTGGAATTTAAGGGAAGTGGTGTGGTGTATTAAGAGTGTGATTTTTAAACTGCTTGGAATAGTGAAATGTTATACAACTCAAGAGTGAAATAAATGTATATTCTTTTAATTGAAAACCTTGAGTCAGTGTTTGCCTGAATCATAGTAATTGCTGTCATTTGTGTAATTATTTGATACTGCTCACTTACTCTTGAGATAAGTCTGGCTGCTCAGCCACAGCTACCACTTTAACTGTGTAGTACAGGCTTGTACCAAAGGTGAATTTGTACTGTCACTTGTAGTCTTAATTGTGTGTGGTGTTCCCAAAGGGTACTGCATATAATTCTGCCTAACACACATGCAAGAGAGATTTTTAGAGGTATATGTACTGTAGAGCAAGCCTTTCGTTTGTCATTGTGCATCCAAAAGTTTGTTGCGCAAAAGGGCATGTCCTTTTGTATGGCGTGTATCGACTTAAATGCAGCATTTGATAATGTTGAATACTATCTTTTGTGGAAAGCCTTGTATGCATTAGGACTGCCTCCTCAATTAATGTGTCTATCCAAGCTTAATATACCCAAAACTGAGCTGCTGCTTGATGGAGCCATCAAGGTCAGCTTAGAGAAGCTTTGTGTGTTACAAAAGGGATGCAGCTGGGGTGCATAATGGCCCCCTATTTAATCACCCTGTTTATTGATGGCATCACTACATCCCTCTTGGAAAAGAAAACTGACGTCCTTCTAATTGGAAATGAACGCACCAATATTCTCTTATTGGCAGACGATGCAGTCTTGCTGACCACATGTCCTTAGTGTCTTAAAAATAGTTTTGATGAATTAGTACTATTATGCAAGGAAAATCTTTTAACTATCAATGCGTCCAAAACCATGTCTTGTTTTAAAAACCTCTGCTTCCTTTGGACATTGAACTGAATGGGTTAAATATTACAAATATGATCTTCTATGATTATCTGTGTGTCCGTTTTGATAAACCTTTCTCCTGGAGCTCCCAGATTGAAAAATGTAATTTAACACTGAGCAGAAATATTGTTGCCTTGCTTTGTTTCTCAAAATGATTTGGAAATGTGGCTATAGCGGCGACCCTGAAGGTTTATAGGGCTCAGGCCTTCTCGGCTACTCTGTATGCTGCTGAACTCTATATATCAGAGTGCTGTTCTTAAGGGTAGCGGAAATCATGTTTTTAACCGCTTAACTGCCATGGGAATTTCCCCCCAGTACCAATTTTGGTGATTTGGTATGTTGCCATTGATTCCCTTGTAACTTTTTTAATACATGAGATATCTCGGCCAAATTTGGCCCCCTTTTTTCCCACAGAAATCCTAGTTTGCTGTAGGGGGGGGGGGGGGGTGAGAGAAAATACCAAAAAGGGAGAAAATTATGAGTTTTTTTTAAAAATTCCAATAAAATGATATACAAAGAAGCCTGTGGTTTTTCCTTGTAAGAGCTAGGAACAAATGGTTTACTGTGCTGGATTTCCCATTTTCCTGGCTTTCGGGAACATGTTGAGTGGAAATGGTAGAGGTACACGATTTTGGCCTTTTTTCCAATAGCACATGCTTGGACGGGATGGAAGGGTATGAAAGCTGAATGGGAGTAGAGAAAGGCATACATTTCTGAAAATTAGACAAAATTCCTAGTAAGGGAAGGGGTGATTTGTGCAGGTTAGGCAACAACTATGTAGGGAAGAATTCCATAGTTTGGGGAAAAATCGGAAAAATGACAGAAATAAAATGTATGTGGTGGACATGGTTGGCCCGGTACGGCGATGGCTTCTGTGAATTTTGAGAAAAACAATGCTCTGCTACATTCCCCGATCTCTTCCAGTTAGGAAATCACACATTTTTGTTATGTTTCACAAAAAAAAGCACTACCACAAGCCAAAAACTGAGACATGGTACACAGGAGTTTTATGCTTAAGGCCTAAACAGACGTACTTAGCATGTGTAAATATGGAAAGCAAATGTGGTGAGGAAGGGCAAGCATACATTTTTTGAAAGAGCACTGGCATACCTTTTGAAGAGTAGCTGACTTGTGCAGGTTACAAAAGTGTATAGTGACCAAAGCAGTGACTAAATGTAGGTCACATTTGGGAAATGAAAGGGTTGTGTGACAAAGGGCAGCAGCAAATGGGTTGAAACGTTGTAAAAACCATGCAAACACAACACATGTTGTACCTTCCCGCGTTCACACAGGTGTCCCGACGAAACGGTACCTCACATGTGTGGGTGCACCTACCTGGTTGCTAAGGGAGAAGCCTAAAACATGGGTAACCCCAAGCCTTTCGGCACAGCAGATTTTCACAAATTTTGCTCATGCCGACAACCTACAGATTTTGGCCTAGGGTGTCGAAGCCACCAAGGAAAACAGAGAACCCCATGCATTTCTGAAAAGAGGATACCCGTGGGAATCCACAGAGGTCTGACTTGCGCCAATCGGCCCAGAATTTATTACCCAGAACCCTCAGCAAAGTCCGAAATGTGACAAAAAAGACACAGTTTTCGAACATTCCACTCTGCTCACCCACCGAAACACGCCGCCAGCACCACATGGCCTACCTTTCAGCGTTCCCACAGGTTCCCTGATGAAAACGGTACCTCACATGCGTGGGTGCACCTAGCTGGCCGCTAAGGGAGAAGCCTAAAACATGTGTAACCCCAAGCCTTTTGACACAGCAGATTTTCAGGAATGTTGCTAATGCAGACAACCTACAGATCTGGGCCTAGGGTGTCGAATCCACCAAGGAAAACAGGGAACCCCATGCATTTCCGAAAAGTGGACTCCCGCAGGAATCCACCGAGGTCTGACTTGCGTGAAGCGGCCCAGAATGTATTACCCAGAACCCCCGACAAAGGGAAAATTGTGTTTTTTTCCACGAAATATCAAACTTTGTCAGGGATTGTGGGTAATAAATTCTGGGGCTATTCGTGCAAGTCAGACCTCTGTGGATTCCCATGGGTGTCTTTTTTTCGGAAATGCATGGGGTTCCCTGTTTTCCTTGGTGGCTTCGACACCCTAGGCCCAAATCTGTAGGTTGCCCGCATGAACAAAATCTGCTCTGCCGAAAGACTTGGGGTTACCAGTGGGGTAGCCTTTTCCCTTTGCGCCCAGGTGGGTGCACCCACAAATGTGAGGTACCATTTTCGTCGGGACACCTGTGGCAATGTGGGAAGGTGGGACATCTGTTGTTGACGACATGTTTCGGTGGGTGGGCAGAGGGAAATGTCTGAAATTTGGTGGAAAAAAACACAATTGTCAGACTTTTTACTCTGGCCACCCACCAAAACACACCGCCAACAACACATGTCCTACCATCCCGCGTTCTCATAGATGTCCTGACGAAAACAGTACCTCACATGTGTGGGTGCACCTACCTGGGTGCAAAGGGAAAAGGCTAAACCACTGGTGACCCCCAACGGGTTTGGGGAGACAGCCTAAAGATTTGGGCATAGGGTGTCGAAGCCACCAAAGAAAACAGGGAACCCCATGCATTTCAGAAAAGAAGACACCAGTGGGAATCCACATATGTCTGACTTGCACGACTCGCCCCAGAATGTATTACCCACAAGCCCCGGCAAAGACCCACATGGGAGACGGGTGCCCAAGGCCAGGGACATTACCCCCGACTTTGCTGGAGCTCTGGATAGCCTGCGTTACAGCTTCTCCTACCGGGAAAGGATAGGGAATGTTCGGGCCTCCCGGGAACCAACGTTGGGCATGGGGCCGTTCAACCCACATGGGAGTCAGCCGCCCAAGGCCAGAGATATCACCCCCTACCACCCTGGAGCTCTGGCTGGGATGCGTTACAGCTTCTCCCCAAATTGTAAGGACAGGGACCCTGCCGAGGCTCCCTGGGACTGCCGCTGCACTTGGGGATGGTCAACTCACATGGGAGACGGGTGCCCAAGGCCAGGTACGTGATCCACAACCATCCTGGTATTGTGGCTGGCCTGCATTACAGCTTCTTCTTCCGGGAAAGGACAGGGAATGTCCCGGGCATCCCGGGAACCAATTCTGGGCTTGGGGACGTTTAACCCAAATTGGGAGTCAGCCGCCCAAGGCCAGGGATATGACCCCCTACAACCCTGTAGTTCTTGCTGGCCTGTGTTACAGCTTTTCACCACAAGGGAGTCCCGGCAGTGTGCCAATAACTCCCCGAAGGGAAAATCTGTAACGCAGCCCAGCAAGAACTCCAGGATGGTCGGAGCTGATGTCTGTGGCCTTGGGCGGCTGTCTCCCATGTGGTTTCACGGTCCCCAAGCCCAGCAACGGCTGGAGGTGATGTCCCCGGCCTTGGACATCCTTTTACCATGTGGGTGTACTGTCCCCAAGCACAGCGGAAGCTCCAGGGAGCCCCGGCAGGGTCCCCTTCCCTCCCCCAGGGGAAATTCTGTATTGCAGCCCAGCCCGCACTCCAGGATGGTCAGAGCTGACGTCCGTGTCCTTGGGCGGCTGTCTTCCATTTGGTTTCACGGTCCCCATGCCCAGCAACGGCTTCAGGGAGCTCCGGCAGATTCCCCGACCTTTCCCAAAGGGAGAAACTGTAACACAGGCCAGCCAACACTCCAGGAAAGTCGGGGGTAATGTCCCTGGCCTTGGGCGGCTGTCTCCCATGTGGGTTGACCATCCCCAAATGCAGCAGCATTCCCAGGGAGCCTCGGTAAGGCCCCGTCCTTTCCCAGAGGGGAGAAGCTGTAATGCAACCGGGCTAGAGCTCCCGCGTTGTAGGGGGTCATATCCCTGGCCTTGGGCAGCTGACTCCTTGTGTGGGTTGAATGTCCCGAAGCCCAACGGTGTTTCTCGGGAGGCTCAGGACATTCTGCTTCCTTTCCCTGAGGGAGAAGCTGTAACGCAGGCCAGCCAGAATACCAGGATGGTTGAGGATTACGTACCTGTCCTTGGGCACCCTCCCATGTGGGTTGACCATCCCCAAGTGCAGCAGCAGTTCCAGAGAGCCCCGGCAAAATCCCCATTCCTCCCCGGAGGTGACATCTGTAACGTAGCACAGCCAGAGGTGCAGACTGGGCTTGCAGACGGTCAACCCACATGGGATGCAACCTCTCCCAGCGAAACACCAATGTTCTGCTGCTATGGGGGGCAATTTGTGGCCTGCCCCTACAATTGTGTCCCAGCCCACCAAAATATCTCCCCAGACGGCTCACTCCCACCCACACAACCAACAATGCAGCCCCAGTGTCACCCACCCCACTGACAGTGGGCCCTACTCGTAGAATAATAAAAAAACAGTACTCACATAACGTTGCAGCTGCTCGTGTAGAAAAAGCTGTAAACAAAACAAAAAAATGTGTTACCTACTGACACCCCAGCAAAAACAAATCATCACTACTCTCCGATCAGGGTCGCCCTTTCAAGCCATCCCTGGGGTCTACTGAACTTAACCCTCAGTAAAAACACATTTGCCCTTTCCTATGGGCAAAAATCTGCCCCCAGGGAGGGCTACATGAGGTGCCCCCATCCAGTTAGGTTGGGGGGAGAGGGCCACCCCCTTTTCCATTACAAAATTCCCTGGTGGTTTAGGGTGCCTCTCAGCCCCCCCTAAAATACACCCTAGCCTTTTCGATTTTTGTTTTTGTTTACCCAACATCCCTTTGGGCAGATGGGCACATTAGTGTGCCCATCTGCACATTAGTGTGCCCATCTGCCCCCAGGGTGCCCTAACGCTACTACCACATCTCTCGGGGGGCCTGTTTCACATTTTGTGGTGGCCCTCTCCCCCACCCAAACCGGATGGGGCAGTAGGTTTTGGGCACCCTGGGGGCAGATGGGCACAATAATGTGCCCATCTGCCCCAAGGGAAGTTGGGTAAACAAACAAAACAATTGAAAATGGTAGGATGCGTTTTAGGAGGGGATAAGGGGCACCCTAGACCACCGGGGAATTATGTAATATAAAGGGGGGTGGCTTTCTCCCCCCCACCTCAAATGGAGGGGGGCATCTCATGCAGCCCTCCCTAGGGGCAGATAAGGGGGGCATCACATGCGGCCCACCCTGGTGTCTGGTGTCCCTTCCTAGGAGCAGATATCTGCCCTGAGGGAGGGCTACATGAGATGGCCCCCACTCTATTTTGGGTCTTGGGGACATATACCTGCAGTAAAAATGAATTTGCTATTTTCCGGGGTGCAATTTATGCTCACAGACAGCAGGCCTTTTGGTGGTCCCTACTTATAGATGATGCAGGGTGGGGGTCCGAGCTTTCTCGGTAGTAGCAGTTTGGCTATGGAATTCACTGCCATTTGTATTGAAACAGGTTTTGGGTCATCTTGCATTTAGACGGTCCCTGAAAACTTTCCTCTTTGAGGTTAGAGTTGGGGTCCATATTGCAGTTATCCTAGCGCTAAAATGCCTTGTGGCGGTAGTGCGCTTTAAACATTTTTATAACATAACATAACATCAGGCTGCGAAAGACTTCCTTGTCGGCAGACACAAGCCGCATCGAGCATACTACACGCAGCAAGACGGAACGCAAGGGCCTAACTGGAACCACTGTATATACAAGACCAATCCAATTCCCCACGTGAACCTCACAGGTGACATCGGACCGGAATACATAGCCTTGAGAAGGACCTACGGGTCAAAACACGTGTCAACTGACCACATGGGGACTCAAGAACCCTGTCTGTACTTTATAGATAAATCTAAATAAACCAACCCTTTCACAACCAGCACGGCAACGCTCAAATCTGCGTGGAAAATCAAATTATTTTCCCTTTGAACAAACAAAAGACAAGATATCCAGGTTAATACCCCCCTTTCTCAACTTCCTTGTCTAGCTGGCAGTCACTGGAATCCCTCAGGTACCAGGAATTCGAATCCGCTACCTGGTTCGCCAGCCCGGGCAAGTATTCTGCTGTCTCGCTGATCTTCCTGGCTAGACAGAGGAGCCAGAATTCTTTGACTATCTCTGCCAACATCATGGACTTTGTTCCGCCCATCTGATTAATGTACTTTACTGCTGAGACGATGTCCATCTTCAGCAAGATGCAGCAGTGTACTCTGTCTTGCGTCAGGCTCCGAATTCCAAAGGAGCCATTTTGCAGTTCCAGGTAATTGATATGCAGCCTGTTTTATGAGGGAGACCAGCATCTCCCAGTCGACACTGCCCTGCAGCGGGCTCCCCAGCCTTATGGCTGGTGTCCGATTCTTTCACTAGGTCCCGCCGAGAACCAAAAATGGCCTTCCCATTTCAGGCCTCCATGTGCTGAATCCACCAATAGAGCTCTGTCCTTGTCTTCTGGCTCAGCGGGACCTTGTGCTTGTATGAGGGGCCCTGACGCAGATGCTGGATCTTCCGCTGCTGCAGTGCTCGGTAATGCAGAGTGCTGGGGAAGATTGCCTGGATGAAGGACGTGAGCCTCCCAACTACCCTGGCCAACTCCCTCAACGGCAATTGTCCTATGGAGAGAACCCCCTTGATTTCCTTCCTGAAGTCCTTGACTTTCTGCAAGGGTAGACTCAACCTTGCCTGCTTCGAGTCTACAACAAACCCTGGCACTCTATTCTTTGGATGGCAGTCACTTGGGACTTCTCCTAGTTCACCACAAACCCGAGCTGCTCCAGCAATTGTGCTGCCTCTTCCACCTGTTCGCGCAGCAGCTCAGCGTCCTGTGACATCATACAGATATCGTCCAAGTAGACTATCAGCCACACTCAGAGGACTTGTGCTCTCACTTGTTGGTTTGCTTTTTCAGTGGATTGCCTTTCTCCAGCAGATTCCTCATAAGATAGATATCCTCTCTAGCTCTTCTGAACAAAGTCTTCAACAGGAGGCCTAGTGGACCTCGACTTACCCGTAGATCCGCCTTGCTTTGGTGCTTGATTGTCGGCTCCAGACATGATGTTGGCCGTCGTATATATACTATGTCACTCTGCCCCATACCTCAGTTCCTTTTTTCCACACGCTTGACATGTTGCTTTAGTAACACGGTTATCAAGTCTTTGACTCTTTGACGCATTTGCATCCGAAAATGTTTTCTTCATTCGACTGCAAGATGTCCATGCCTCGGGTTTCAGGTTTCAAACGGTGTTCCGACTGCCACTCCAAAATGTCAGTTACCGACCTGCATGAGTTATGCCTCTGGTGCCTTTGCACGGGTCATGACACAGAGGAGTGTGAGTCATGCGCCAAGATGCACCCAATATTGGTCCATGAGCGAGCTGCTAAACTCTCATTGGGCCGACTGCCTTTAAAATCTCTGCCACGGTCGACCATCCGGTCCTCTGGGGCCGAGACAGAGTGGCCTACCCCCGAAAATTAGATTGAGTAGCGTCGACATAAGAGAAAGACGAGGCCCCATTCTAGGAGTCACTCTTTCTCGTCGTCAAGCCACAAGACCAAGAGGCGCCACCACCACCGTCGGGATTCCGAATCTTCTGCGGAACAAGGTAAGCCATCGTCTGGGCTGACCACTTGACAGGAGTGTGAAGACTTTAAGGTCCAAATGCTCTAAATGTTTCAAAAACATGCACTTCACGCGTCAGTATTCCTGCCAACCCAAGCAGCAGGCCAAGGTGGCAGCAGTAGCACTCGGTACAGTCGACCCCACACAAGACCCAGCGCTGACACCATCGGTGCTAGGAAAGCCTTCTGGCTCGCCGCTGAAGAAGTCGCTGAAGCCTTCAATGCCGGGGCCTTCCCGCGCACCTCAGGACTTGAACGTCCATGGCACCATCTCGCTGTCACAGCCCGGGCCGACGCTGACAGTAACTTTGTTGGCACCTAAGGACAAGCACTCGGCGCCCACGCTAAGCGAAAAATCATTTAGCCTGCTCTCCCAGACCACATTTTTCTGTACCATATCATCCATTTTCAGCGTAGATGACGCGGATGATCAAGGGGGAACCAATACCGTGTACATGGAAACAGGGGGCATTGAATATTTCGATGACCAAGCTGAACGTTTAGAGTTGGCACAGGTGCTTCACGAAGTCAGCGGGCTGGACACATCACCTGACTTAGAGGGAGCGTCAGCAGAGTGAAGTGAACAACCTCTTCCTCAGGTGTGGCAGTCCCCAAATCAATCTGTTTGCGACGGCAACGAACACCAAGTGCCGGAGGTTCACCATCAGCTTACCCCAGCCAGGAAGCATGGGGAATGCATTTACCTTTCCTTTGGGAACGCCTGTTTCTGTATGCGTTCCCTCCATTGCTGCTGCTACTGCAAGTCATCAGTCAACTCAGACAGTGCTTGTGCAGGATGATCCTCATTGCGCCAGTGTGGTTGAGCCAAATCTGGTACCCGGACCTTCTCAGCATGTCAGCCTCCCCTCCAGTCAAGCAACCAGTGGTAACAGATCTTCTCGCCAGGGAATGAGGCGCAATCCTGCACCACAACCCAGGATGACTGAACCTGAAGCCATGGCTCCTGCAGCATTCGAGTTCGGTTGTTGGGAGCTGCCTGAGGACTGCAGGGAGGTCCTCACCAAGGCCAGGGTGTCATGGACTCTGAAGTGATACAGACACAGATGGAAGCGTTTCACGACTCTGTGCCGATCGCAGAAGATTAATCCTCTAAGGGTCATAGCCCCACAAGTCCTTCCAACCTGTTGTCATTGGCTACATGGGGGCTGGCGCACGCCACCATCCTGTTGCATCTGCCGGCTATATCCCTCTACACCAGGTCTCCAGGGCAGTCTTTGATTTGGTCTCACCGTCTAGTCAAGGAGATCGTCAAGGGACTGTTCCGATCGTTCTCGCAGGTGAAGGCGCTGCCCCGGCGTGGGAACACAACGTGGTGCTGACTAGGCTCATGGGGGCCCCTTTCGAGCCTATGCATTAAACTCCTCTCAAGTTCCTGTCTTGGAAGACAGGTCTCCTCGTGGCCATCACCTCTGCCAGGAGAGTAGGTTAGATCCAGGCCCTGTCCTGCAAGCAGCCTTATTTCACTTTCCATGAGATGAGGGTGGTGCTGCGGTCGCGCCTCTCCTTCATAGCCAAGTTTCTATCCGAATTTCATCTCCACGAACCCTTGGTGTTGCCTGTGTTTTTTCCGCCACCTTCGTCGTCGGCTTAAAAGACTTTGCACTCGCCGGATGTGGCTCGAGGGCTGCAGTTTTATGTGGGCTTCACGAAGAGTTTCCCGAAGACTTCTCAGCTTTTTGTTAACTTTGGTCCTGTGAACCATGGCGGGAAGGCCTTGTCCAACCGCTGGCTGGCCGTCCGAGAGCCCACTCCACCAGAGCAATCGCTGTGACGATGGCGTTCCTGTCTGGTGTGCCCCTGCTGGACAACTGCAGGGCTGCTGCGTGGAGGCGTGGTGGTCTATCCACACCTTCACGTAATTCTACTGAGTTAATAGGGATTTCAGAGAGGACTCCAGAGTCGGCCAACAGTGCTACGCAAACTGGTTGCTTGAAGGTGAGGAGCTAAGAGTAATTCCTTCTGTTGAGCATTGCCACCTCCCTTGGTCGTGTATGTATGTACTGCTATGTATTCTTTATTTATGAGGATGTGAATCTATGCCAGACCCCATGCGGGAGATGGAACAATTTAATTCCCTGTAACTGCTGTTCGCCAGCATGGGTCTGGCATGGATTAACATGCAAACCCTCCCTTCTGGCCTTCTGCGGCTCTTCTTGGTCATACCGCCGCTTTACGTGCTACCAAATCTGAAGATGGCTGCCAGAGAAGGGTCTTATGGAGAGAGCAGTCATTGGCTGGGGGCAGTATGACCCAGAGCTCGGTCATTGGTTTATAGGAGAAAGACAGTTTATAAACAAAAGTGAAACTGTTTTTTCTCATACCGAGGATTCCCAGCCCGACGACATGGAATATTCATGAGCATGTGAATCCGTGCCAGACGTATGCTGGTGAAGAACAGTTAAAGTTAAGTAACTTGTTCCTTACCCTACTTCCCCCTTGCTTTCCACACCCTCTACCTAACTCACTTTCCAGTTACCCTACCTCCCTGCGCCTATCCAAGCCAATGGACCCTTACCCTCTATCTCTGAGGGGTTACAGTGGCCTGTGTACTACTATAGTGCAGGTTCCATAACCCTACGGGAATGCATGAGTTTGTGCTGCCCCTGCTTAACAGAGGACCCGTGAAACCTGGAGACATAGCTTCCTTGCCACACTTTCCTACACAGCCTCACTCTGCAGTTGGCAAGCATCTCGGCATCCCGTTCTCCATCCTCTGGGCAGCTGCGGCTCAACAGTTTCTAGTTTGGGGAGGTCCGTGGAAGTTTACTTAGTTAATGAGACAGGAATAACAATATCCCATAAACCTTGAATGCACTCACTGTCTCCAATTATTGTACAAGAACCTGGGACAGAGAACAAAGAAGAAAACAACCTCAGAATGGTTGGAAACAGGGTGCTGGAGCACCCCAGGCGAACAGACCCCAAGAACTGTGAGATTGGGCTCACAATTTATTGTATGATTCTCTGCAGGATGCCTGAGCCTGAACTTGCAGACGATTGTGCTTACTGTTATAGAGAAGGAGCTAAGTACCTCCACCTCAATCACTTCGCCCATATTGCCTATCTGCTGGACACCAGAATATGAGACACGTACAAAGCCCTTTGAACTACAAATACCAATGAGAATCCTGGAAGCAAGGTTCCCTTTGAGACAACCATACCCGCATATGAGACAGTAGGATGGCTGTCCGAGTGATAGGTCAGAAAAAAGCAGGACAAATTGAAGAATCGAAAAGAAATAATGACGTCATACAAATGCAAAGCTGACGTATATAGAGAAGAGATGCAGAAACCAGAGGCTGTAGACAATTCTATAAGGCATTAAGAAAGTATCGAGATGAATGACCTCTTGGGAACAAGATGAAGAAGTTTATGCTACAGAAGTAATGAAGATACCAAGCAATTTCACATGTGTAAATATGCAAAGAAACGCAAGCAGATGAAGTATCCTTGAGGCTAGCTTTATAGTGAATAGAGTCCGGTATGCGCCAACTTGTACATATATATATTGGAGTCAGTAAAGGATGGATGTTCCCACTATGTACAATAGCAGTGCTGAGCCAAAGAAGGAAGGTCTCTTTTTTCATTTGTCGCAATCAGAACAACAAGTGAATTACAGGTGAAAACTCAGAATGATCCATGAAGCCAAGGCCTTATCGGATTGGGGAGAGATGATATTGGATACAAATTGTGTGAAAGAACGAAGTTTCTGTTCAGAAGGCATGGACGGAAACAAGAAGACGTCAGAGGTCTATTAGTAAATAGCTTTCTAATACACTGAAATCGCAATTCGGTGGCCTTTAGTCACCTGGGGAGAAGTCGGAAGAGCATGAAGGTCACACCTACGCATGAGGGCAGAGTGTGCATTCACTCCCCTGAATTCTTCAGTAGCAAGGAACATTTCCAAGGATGAGTTCAAAGCCCTAATTGACAGCAGACCACTGAGGTGATGATGGATGGGCATGTTAATTGTTGGGAAGCTGTGGTAAAGACTAGCTTAGCTGCACCTGGACGTTCAGCCTGCACGCTGCTAACGTAGGTTGGGAGGGTACTGACGGAGGTTGGAAAGTAACCGATGATAGAGGACCACATGATCAAGGGTCCTATAGTTGTGTAGCGAATTAGACGTTGTATATTTAGTGACGTTCATAGTGACATATTTTAGGGAAGGGCTTAATTGCCCCACCTGATGTTAAGCCTATCACTTTATTTCACTGCCCAAACAAGTATGGCTCGTATACCTAGATGATTCGTTTAGACCCTATCACATTCACCCGTAGGTATTTAAGTTTTGCCACGTTAGATGACGTTAGTGATACAGAGGTTAATGTCATCAATGACGAATATTTACTATAAAGGTGTGATTTCTTTATGAAACGCTTTGAGATTGTGATGAGTGACATCCGCTGATGTCTGTTGTACTCTCCGTTTTAGATAATTGATATTAAAACAGTTATCCTTTTGCCAACTAACTGAGTTGTTTCGATTATTGATGTTTGAATACAATCATGCATCCCCATCTATCTCAAGGGTATTGCTATCTCATCTTAAAGGGCTGGAAGGTCCAGTTTACTCTGATGACATGTACATTGTAATTTTGAATTTCACATTACTATTATAAATATATGTGCCTTAATACACCATTTGCTGTATAGGCACATTATAAATACCCAATACATTATTAATATGTTCATGCTGTCATACGTTACATTTTGGTGGCTATTGTATGCATCCCAATCTTTGTTGAGCCTTACGTTTTCACCTCTTTACACTTAGAGAGAAGTCATCTCCATTGGAGCATTCAGCGTTGGCTTGAGTGGGTGACCTGAATTTCGCTGCAACCTCCTTCTGAGTGCCATTGCTTCCAAGTTGTCCAAGAAATGTTCTTGTCGACTTTTGCAATTTATTTTCTGTTAATACATATTTCATTGTAAAGAATAAAATAAAATAATCAGCGTAAAACTTGATTGCTTCTCTACTACTTTGCTTTTTCGTGATAACATTGATCAAATCAGTGTAACTTCTCCGGCTACAAATGGCCTATAACTATACATAATGTGGGCCAATGAAGCACATGGGGGCTTGTACATCTATGCTTGCTGACAGGAGTAACAGAGTGGGATGGAACATCACATACTGTTCAGTAGGAACTATTTAGCTATGCCTTGAAACTTCAGCCTGGAGAACTCCTTGGTAGTGCTAAAGAAGATATAATTCATAAGCTATACAGTATATATATTTTGAATCTGTTATGTGACACTCAACAGACTGGGGTGTATGTCTAGGCAAACAGCCTGACACTCTTGGGCCCCTATTGTTATGTAATGTTATTTGGCATGTATATAGCGCTCTATATATCATTGGTATGACCTCAAAGCGCTGGTAGGTTGAACGCCTTTTAGGGAGAATTCTCAAGAATTTGCTAATTTCCCTTACCTTCAAAGACGATGTGTGTTTTACTTTTGTGTTCTTTGGTTATGGAGTTTTAAAAGAACTCCATAGGCATCATCGTTTTCTGTGTGTCACATAGCACCTTCAGTGCAGTGGCACAGGGATGTATTTCAGACTTCCCAAGGTTTAAATACCTTCTCTGGGACTGACTACTGTCTCCCAGAGCATGCAAAGTTATATTGGCTTTACTAGTCTCTTTAAATGTACAGACCCAGCACACAATATCTTCCTATAGAGTGCTGGAGGGGTTGCCTAGCATCCCCTGAGGCAAAACACTCATGTAACAGTCAAATGTAACCCTTTCCTACTTTAAATGGCTGGTGGCAGTGGTTTAGATCTAACTACCATGATTTTTCCCGACCGCGAACGTAGCTAAAAATCGGGTCAGCCATGTTTTTCAATATGGCGCCCAAGACCTATCTGTAAAAACACAGTCTGGTCAACTTTTTTCACCATTTCTTTTAGGAAAGGCCCTTCTTGTGTTTGTCTCTGTGCGCCAAACCAGGTTTGGTCCCTTTGTTCGTTGGCCTTTGGCGGGCTTCAGTGCTGAAGCCCTCCTCTGGCGCCTGAGTGTCTGGGATAGACAAGATGTGAGGTAGGTGCCCGGAACTCCCTTTGTTTAGTCTCCTATGAGACCTGAATGCACTCTGGCGTGATTGGCCGGCTGGCTGTCCGGCAAGGACAGCCACCGTGCTGTGTGAGTGACAGCCAGGCTGGAATGAATGGGGGAAAACAGTTTAAAAGCAGGTCTCTGGGACTTGGAAAGCAGAGTCGACCACTGGAACGAAAGAACCGAACACGAGCTGAAGGAAGAGGAATGCTGCAACTCCTGGACGACCGGTGAAGCCCTGCTGCAGGTCCGAATTGCCTGAAACTCCATCGACGGAGAAGCCCTTCAAGGTTAACTTCTTCCCTTGAGTTTGGTGGGAACAACCAACTTGTAAGCCGCCTGGACACCATCCCCTCCTGGTCGAATTTTCTGCAGAGTGCTGTGGAAAACCAGATAGCCATGGGAAGGATACCAGTTTGTGGTCTTTGAGGCACTCACATCTTAAACCAACATTTTGCCATGCTTGTGGCCTCATACTTGGGCAGTGCAGAAACCTCCTGACATCCTCCTTGTCACCACGACTGAAGCTCAGGAACAGCGAGATCTGCTTGAACTGCCAGGAACAACTACATCAGCTAAAGCTCTTCTTCCCTTTAAAGGTGCTATGCAAACGCGGTCCAGGAATCTTTTCGGCCACAGTGAAAGTTTGTGAAACTTTCCCAACTTCGAAGGTTTGTCCTTCCCCAAACATTCGTCAAACTTATCGCCTAGCCAAATTCTTCTAAAATCTGTGGCAAAGACTTAACCATTTACAACCAGAACTGTGCTATCTATAGAAAGACTCTGAACCATTGACTTTGGCCCATGCCTATGAACTGAATTGCTGGATGTAGTTTACTGAAACCCTTTGCCCTGCCGATAAAAGTTTTTGTGCTGTTGATTCTAATAACCTTGTCTTTTTACCCCTTTTTAAAGTATCTGAATTGCCATTTTGCTCCCACTTTAGAGGAGCGGAACTTGTTCAGTGCTTATTGGTTTTGTATTTGTAGTATATTAGTATATGATATTGAGCTGCTCTTCCTAGTGTAATGTTTTCAAACTGACTGTGTAAATAAATGTATATTCTTTTACCAAGAAACCTTGAGCAAAGTGTTTGAATCACTGTATTTGTTGCCCCTGTGTGTAACTTGTTCTACTGCTTACTCAACTCTTGAGATAATTCTGGTTGCTCAGCCACTGCTACCACATAACTGTGAAGTACAGGATTGTACCAAAGGCGAAATTGTACTGACAATTGTAGTCTTAATTGCATGTAGTGTTCCCCATTGGTATTGCATGTGATTCTGCCTAACAGTGGTGTACAGTGGTGAGGATAAAGTATACCTTTTACATTTAGAGTTGTTCAAATAACCCTCACAAGGCTAAGCAACGCTAGAGAAGCAATTATTTTATCATGACTGATATGGAAATCTACAGACAGGAGACCCTAGTCACTTTAACAGTTGATTAATTGAGAGATATGTGTAAAGCTAGGAATCTCACTGTAAAAGGCAAAAAGGTTGAATTGATAGAAAAATGGTTAGAATATCAAAGTCTGAGGAGTGGGTCTGAAACCCCCACCCCTGCTGCAAATGTGGAAAATGTTGATGAGGATAATAATGTTTCTGAGGATAACACAAATGTTATAGATGAGTTAGGTGAGGCAGAAGAGTCTCACAATGTAGGCCCTGTTTTACCTCTACCTGCTAACACGTTGTCCTGAATTTCTCTCTCTGGAAAGGATGAGACTAGAATTGGAATTTAAAAGAATCCAAGCCCAAACTGAAAGCAAACATCAAGAACTTAAAGTCAGAGAAATTGAGTTGAATCATGAACTTGAAATGAAAAGGTTGTCTCTTGAGAATGGTTCTCTCCCATAGTCTTCTAGGTCTTCCAGTCCTAAGAGGCCTTGCATGCCCAAAGATGCAGCAAGTATGTATGAGGTTAAGCTTGATATCTTGGATTGGTTAGCTGCTTTTGAATATAACCATGGTATTCAAGACATTACAGGGAATCAGCTGATTCCTTGGCTTTTTTCTAGGCTACCCCCTGTTGCAACTGATGTGGTAATGGAGTTGGGGGATGTAGTCAGAAAGGAGTATGAAAGTGTGAACTAGCTTTGATAGATAGCTTTGGGAAGACCCCTTCCCAGTATCCTAAGAGGTTTAGAACCCTCAAAAAGCATGATGGTACCCTAGGCTACCTGGGTGACTGAATTTCTGAAAAACTTAGATGGGTAGGTTAAGGGTTACAGAGTTAACACTTATGAAGGTATGAGAAATTTGGTTATGTTGGAATATATTTATGATGCCTGCTCTCCTGAGATGAGACAGCACTTGGCTGACTCTAAGGAAATTGATCCAAAGAAGTTAGCAAGGGCTGCTGACTTGTGGGTTGTCAACAGTGCTAGTCACAAGGATTCTGGGATAACTCAGAAGAAGGATGAGGGGAAGCAGCACAAGAAAGATAACAAAGAGAATTCCAATACCTCCACTCCAAAAGAGGGCCCCAAACATAACAAGAGTAAGCCACAGGGGAAACCGAATCAGGCTAGTATACCTCCTGGTGCCAAACCAGAAGGAGGTCAGAACAAACCCCCGTTCATAAAGACATTTGCAAATGTTATGCTTGTGGGTCAACTGACAATATGAAAGGGGATCCCAGATGTAAGGGTAAACCTTCAGAGATCCACGCTGTCTCCTTAGCCTTCTCCCTAGAGGATGAAGTAACAATGGCAAGTGGAAACTTTCACTTACTGGCTGAGGAACCCATGAAAGTCCCAGCCAGTGTTTCTTTAGTATCCCTGGGTCTGTGGGAACAACAGAACTTAGATGTTTACAATTCCATTCCATACAATACAAAAGAGTATTACAAAGACAGTGTTCTTCTGAATGGTCAGGAGACCCCTGCCATCAGAGACACTGGGGCCAGCATAACTGTAGTTGATTAATCATTTTTCAAGGTAGACGATGTTGCTAAGGTACCCAAATTCCTAACTAAGCTTGCTGGAGGCCCTGTCGAAATGCTTCCACAGTTACCAGCTCTCATCCAGTGCAATGACATGACTGTCAAGATACATATGAGCGTGTAGAGTGCAGTACCTGGGAGAGGAATGACTTAAAAACTCTTTGAGTTGTATCAAGCACCCCCAGGCCTCCCAGCAAAAGGAAACAGGAACAGACTAGGAAGGCCGGAGAGAGTACCTTAAAAGGCTCTCAAGAGGAGATTATAGAGGAAACTATAACTCCCAGTCCACATTACTTACTGACTGCAATTTCAAAGAAGAAGGAGGAAAAGGGGAAACCAAAACCCTCCAGTAAGAAACCAGCTAGCACTCCTGTGCTAAGAACAAGGACATCCCTGAGAGGACTGTCCAAAGTCACACCTGTGACTCCTCCACCAGCTGAGGCTGAGTGTGTGGAACAACCTTGTGTGGTTGAATCAGCTGCTGAGGAACCAGAGCTGGAAGAGGACCTTGCTCCTGTTGCAGATCTGAATACTGCAGACCATCCTGAGCTGCAGTCTTTACTGGCAGAAGGTGGACCCTGTAGGGCAGACTTCAGCAGAGGTCAAAGAAAGTGTCCTAGTCTTGAAGGTCTTCGTCAACAGGCAGTTTCACAGCTGGATAGGCAAGAACCAGGGAAGCATAGGTTGTACTGGGAAGATGGCCTCTTCTACAGTGAACCGACTGAGTCTATTCCAGGGTACTACAGAAGATTTGTAGTGCCTCTTGGAAGCAGACTCCAGTTCCTACATTTAGCCCATGAGATGCTGGTCACTTACATTTTAAGAAGACCAAGGAAGGGTTCTTTTTCTATTTCTACTGGTCTAAGTTGGGGTCTGATGTAGATTGGTGCTGTAGGAGCTGTCACACTTGCCAAACCTCTGGCAAGAGTGGAGCCCTTGGTGCCTCTCCCAGTGGTGGGAGTCCCTTTTGAGAGGGTAGGAATCGACTTTGTTGGTCCCTTAGACCCTCCAACATCGTCAGGAAACAGGTTTATCCGTGGTGTAGTAGACCATGCTACTAGGTAGCCTGAAGTCATACGTATGAGAACTGCTACAGCTCAGGCTGTGGCTAAGGCCCTACAAGTTCTCAACTGCCTACCATACTCAGACAAATTGATTGGTAGAGAGGTTCAACCGTACAATGAAGAGCATGATAGGTGCTTTAGAGGAAGCCCTTAGGAGATAGTGGGACCTTCTACTGCCATGCCTTCTATTTGCTTATAGAGAAGTCCCTCGGGAGGGAGTTGGATTTAGTCCCTTTGACCTTCTCTATGGCCATCCAGTTAGAGGCCCCTTGGTCCTAATTAAGGAGGGGTTGGAAAGTGCTCATTCCCCCAAGCCAGTGAGAGTCACTGACTATGTGATAGGTCTCCGGAGGAGAATGTCACACATGATGGCAGAAGCATCAGACAACTTGAAAGCAGGTCAGGCTCTGGTGAAGCATTGGCATGATCAGAAGGCCAACATGGTTGAGTTCACTCAAGACCGGCTAGTTCTAGTTATGGTACCTACAAGGCAGAGGGCCTTATAGGACAAATGGATTGGACCCTTCAAGGTTGTGGGCAAACCTGGAGAGGTCAACTATCTGGTGCACTTAGGCAATCCAAAGGAGGCTCACAGAGTCTTTCACACTAACCGTATAAAAGCTTATGTCTCAAGGCCAGAAGTAGGAGCTTTGCTTCTAGCTTCAGCTCAAGTGGGTGAGGAGAGTGAACCTCTACCTGACCTACTCAGAGGCTAGCCTTTAGATGAGAACATAGAATGAGTTAATCTCACTTCTAATTTGACACCTGAACAACAGGGTGAGTGCAAGTTTCTGTTAAATCAGTTTGCCTCCCTGTTTTCACTATTACCAGGCTTGACCCCTTGGGGCCAGCATGATATTGTCACTGGTGACTGTTAAAATCAGAGGTTACAGGATGTCAGATCATGTCAGATCCCACATAAAGGAGGAGGTCAACAAGATGCTTGATCTCGGGGTAATAGAGCCCTCTACAAGTCCATGGTCTAGTCCTGTTGTTCTAGTACCAAAGGCAGGATCCAAGGAGTTGAGATTCTGTGTGTGTTATAGAGCTCGTAATGTAGTCACCAAGACTGATGCCCCCCCTTTACGAAGGACAGATGAACTGGGTGATACACTTGGTTCAGCCAAGTACTTCAGTACATTTGATCTCACTTCAGGCTATTGGCAAATAGCACTGACAGACCATGCCATGGAGAAAACTGCATTCTCAACCCCAGCAGGCCTCTACCCAATTTAAGGTCATGCCTTTTGAACTAAAGAATGGCCCTGCTACATTCCAAAGGATGGTTAACCTGGTTCTGAATGGGATGGAGGACTTCTGCATGGCATACTTGGATGACATTGCAGTTTTCAGCCCTACTTTGAAAGATCATGTTGACCGCTTAGGATATGTTTTGCAGGCTCTTGAACAGGCCCATCAGACCATAAAGACAAGTAAGTGTCAAATTGGTCAGAGTAAAGTGGTCTACCTTGGTGTCATCGCCACTGGACAAGGATCCAGTCCTTCATCACCCACAGGGTCCAAATGGACCCAGTTCTGGCACCTCTTGCGCCATGCTCATGAAAAAGTATGCCTTGCACACTCGGTGCCTAAGGCATGTGCATCAGGGCCGGGCGTGGCCATAGAACATCCTTGGAAGGCACATGCAGGAGTCCCTGGGAGGGGCAAGGTGGAGCCACTAGGCGGGGCTAAAGCGAGGGACCAGGGCCAGCCTATATAATGCCAACCCATCCACATGCCTCTGTTTCGCGTTGTTCTGCTTTCTGCAGTGTAACGCTTACTGCTGTCCTTACCTGTGCATCCAAATGATTCCAGCTGCTCCATCTCTGAAGACATCTTACCTGATTCCAGCTACTCCATCACTGATGGCGCCTATTACCTGAATCCAGCTACTCCACCGCTGAAGGCGCATCTTACCTGATTCCAGCTACTCCATGGCTGAACTTGCCTCTTACCTGAATCCAGCTACTCCACCGCTGATGGCGCACCTTACCTACTTCCAGCTGCTCATCGTTGTGCGTGCCTCTTACCTGCATCCCATCACTATCAGAGTCGGAGCCTTCTTCTCACCTGATCCGGGCATCCAGCTACTCAGAGCGCCACTTCTTTTCTTCTCCAACGCGGTACCTTCATCCTGCAACCGCGGAGCTGTGCCGAGCATCCAGACTTCGCTCTACTCCGCCGGCCTTCTCCTGCAAGCGAAAGAGAACACAACAGGTTAGAAATCATATAGATAACGAACGCTTGGCCGCGCCATCCCAGAGACTAGAGTTCCATTATAAAGGCCAATTTACCAGCTAAATTGGGAGCTCCATCACCCTCAGGAGAATCCACAGATTCGCTCCACGACTCCGATCTGCATCTTCACACGTATTTGGAAGAGATAAGACCTTGCAAGAATTAATATTAATGATCAAGACCAAAGACATTATTACAAACAAACTATATTCATAACCAAAAGACTTACCTTCTAAGTGGATTGGTCGCAGCCGATCTGGATCAACACTTCCACGGACCAGAGAAGCAACTAGGTCCACTCTACGTGCCCCTCCTATAAGAAGCAGGACGGATAGCTCAACATTACAACACAACAGGTGAGCTTGCATGGGAAAACACTTGAGCACTTCATTTTGGCACGAGAGGGTCGAGGGAAGTCGCAACACCACCACGGCATTCTCATTGCCTCTCATCTTCTCTCAGGGGCAACACCAGCACGCAGAACAGAACAGCAGGCTCTGCAGCACTAGGGGAGGGAGACGATGCAGGGGAGTCCAGTCGAGGGAGGTCTCCAACCATGCCCCAGCACCCACACAGAGACCAGGTGAGCGTAACACTTGGACATGAGGTAGGAGGTGAAATCAGGCCATTGCCTAGCAAAGTACAAGCTGTACAAAACTGGGCCACCCCTACTAACCAAACCCAAGTAAGAGCCTTCCTAGGCCTCACTGGTTACTATAGGAACTTCATATAAAACGATGGCACCATAGCTTCTCCCTTGAATGTGGTCTCCTCTCCCAAATTCCCTAAAAAGGTCAGGTGGAATGAGGAGTGCACTCAAGCATTTGAAGGCCTTAAGAAAGCCCTTGTCAAGCTCCAGTCCTAAGAGCTCCTGACTACAACAGACAGATGCTTCAAATGCAGGTAAAGGTGCAGTTCTGAGTCAGCTGGATGAGAAAGGTAGGGAGCACCCCATTTTCTTCATCAGCAGGAAGCTGATGGAACCTGAGACAAGGTGGGCAACCATTGAGCGTGAATGCTTTCTTTTGTGTGGTCACTGAAGAAGTTTAGACCATACTTGTATGGATCTACATTTGTGATTCAGACTGACCACCAACCCTTGAGATGGTTTATGCAAATGAAAGGGGAAAACCCTGAACTACTGGGATGGTCAATCAGCCTGCGGGGGTTTGATTTTTACCATTGAACACAGGTCTGTGTGTCACCACCAAAATGCTGATGGTCTCTCCAGGATGTTTGACCGACTGGAGTAAGGAGATTCATCCAGGAGTGGATTAAATCCTCCTGTCCCTTAGTCTGGGGGGGGACAAGTGTTAAGGAGAATTCTCAAGAATGTTCTAATTGCCCTTACCTTTTGAGACCCCCAGCAACTTTGCTGGATTCCTAGGATTTTATTTTTTACCTGGGAAGTGCGTGAGCCTTTTTTTTCCAATCTTCCATGTATTTTGATGTGTGTTTTACTTTTGTGTTCTTTGGTTATGGAGTTTTAAAATAACTCCATAGGCATCAACTTTTTCTGTGTGTCACACAGCACCTTCAGTGCAGCGGCACAGTGATGTCTTTCAGACTTCCCACGTTTTAAATACCTTCTCTGGGACTGACTACTGTTTCCCAGAGCATGTAAAGTTAAATTGACTTTACTAGTCTCTTTAAATGTACAGCACCAGCACACACTATCTTCCTATAGAGTGCTGGAGGGGTTGCCTAGCATCCCCTGAGTCAAAACACTCATGTAACAGTCAAATGTTACCCTTTCTTACTTTAAATGGCTGGTGGCAGTGGTTTAGATCAAACTACTATGATTTTTCCCGACTGCGAACAACGGTAGCTAAAAATCGTGTCAGACATGTTTTTCAATATGGCGCCCAAGACCTATCTGTAAAAACAGACTCTGGAAAACTTTTTTCACCATTTCTTTTAAGAAAGGTCTTTCTTGTGTTTGTCTCTACACGCCACTCCAGGTGTCGTCCCTTTGTTTGTTGGCCCTTGGCAGGCTTCAGTGCTGAAGCCCTCTTCAAGCACCTGGGAGAGTCTGGGATGGACAAGATGTGAGGGAGGTGCCCGAAAATCCATGTGCTTAGTCTCCTAGGAGACCTGAATGCACTCTGGAGTGATTGGCTGGCTGGCTGGCTGGCAAGGACAGTCACCCTGCTGTGTGAATGACAGCCAGGCTGGATTGAATGGGGAAAAACTATTTAAAAGCAGGTCTCTGGGACTTGGAGAGCAGAGTCGACCAGTGGAACGAAAGAACCGAAGACCAGCTGAAGGAAGAGGACTGCTGCAACTCCTGGATGACCGGTGAAGCCCTGCTGGAGGTCCGAATTGCCTGAAACTCCATTGACAGAGATGCCCTTCAAGGTTAACTTCTTCCCTTGAGTTTGGTAGGAACAACCAACTCGTAAGTCGCCTGGACCCATCCCCTACTGGTCGAATTTTCTGCAGAGTGCTGTGGAAAACCGGATAGCCAGTGGAAAGGATACCAGTTTGTGGTCTTTAAGGCACTCACACATTAAAACGACGTTTTGCCAAGATTGTGGCCTCATCCCTGGGCAGTGCAGGAACCTCCTGACGTCCTCCTTCTTGTCCCCATGACTGACGCTCAGGAACAGCAAGATCTGCTCGAACTGCCAGGAACAATTACTTCAGCTACAACTCTTCTTCACTTTAAAGGTACTGTGCAAACGCGGTCCGGAAGTCTTTTCAGCCACGGGGAAAGTTTGTGAAACTATCCCGACTTCAAAGACTTGTCCTTCCTTAAACATTCTTCAAACTTTTCGCCTAGCCAAATTCTTCTAAAATCCGTGGCAAAGACATAACCATTTAATACCAGAACTGTGCTGTCCTATACAAAGACTCTGAACCATTGACTTTGGCCCATGCCTATGAATTGAATTGCTGGATGTAGTTTACTGAAACCCTTTGCCCTGCTGATGAAAGTATTTGTGCTGTTGATTCTAATAACCTAGTCTTTTTACCCCTTTTTAAAGTATCTGAAGTGCCATTTTGCTCCCACTTTAGAGGAGCGGAACTTGTTCAGTGCTTATTGGTTGTGTATTTGTAGTATATTAGTGTATGATATTGAGCTGCTCTTGCTAGTGTAATGTTTTCAAACTGACTGTGTAAATAAATGTATATTCTTTTACAAAAAAACATTGAGCAAAGTGTTTGTTTGAATCACTGTATTTGTTGCCCCTATGTGTAACTTGTTCTACTGCTCACTCAACTCTTGAGATAAGTCTGGCAGCTCAGCCACTGCTACCACCTAACTGTGTAGTAAAGGCTAATACAAAAGGTGGAATTGTACTGACTCTTGTAGTCTTAATTGAATGTAATGTTCCCCAAGGGTACTGCATGTGATTTTGCCTAACTGCCCTCTGGGACTGCAGTCCAGGTCATTTGAGAGAGTAAGTGTGGTAGGGTGCATGGGTGCACCAGTTATGTGTGCAGCTGATGTAATTGCCTGATGGTAGCTGCATCCTAGCATTGGGTGTGGTGGTGATGATATCAGTTGAATGTGTGCAGTCTTGTGGGTGGACACCCAGGCTGGCTTCTGGTTGTATTAGGCCTGTAATATGCTTATGTGTGCAGCTAGGCCGGTTTGTCATGGGATATAGCAGCTTTTTATTAGATTGATGAGGTGTTTGTGGGGTAGTGTTCGTATGTGAACAGCTAGGCCGAATTGATCGAGGGGTATAGCTGTACTCTAATTGTGTGATGGTGTAGAGAGTAAGCATAGTGATATGATATGATGGTTCATCCACACGGCGCCTAAGCGCAATGCGCTTCGAAGACGTTCGATGAGAAGGGAGGGAAAGAGGGAGATAGCAAAGACACTCCCACAGGGCATGAAAAGCACGAATGTGAAGACTAGCTACCGGTCTGGGTCTAGAGACACCTAGACATTGCCGGTGCTTGGGCACAGACAGGAGGGCATGCCTAGGAACTGTACATGAGGACCGGAGGGGTTGGGTACACAGCGGCATCGCAGGAGACCGGGGGTAGGGGCAAACAGCAACAGTATGCAGGGGCCAGAGGGTACAGAGAGACATTATGGGACCAGAGGGGCTGGGGGTATACAGCGACATCAAGGGTGACCAGATGGGGCTGGGGGCACACAGCGACAACATCGGACACGAGAGGGGCATGGGGTAGATGGAAATATCTTAGGGGACCAGGTGAAAGCTGGGGACATCACACTGGACCAGGGGTGAGGGGGGTTGGAGGCACAGTGACAAGATGGGAACCAGGGGGTCTGGGCACACAGTGAAACATGAGGACCTAAGGGGTTATGGGTACACAGTGACAACAAGGGAAATGAGGAGCTGGGGCAAACAGCAACATCACGGGGAACCAGTGGGCGGGGGTACACAGCGACAACACAGGGAACAAGAGGTCATGGGGTACACAGCAGCAACATCACGGGGAACCAGATGGCGGGGGTACACGGCGACACGCTTGGCACAAAAGGGGCACACAGCGACATCACAGGGACTAGAGGGGCGGCCCTACAGTGACAGCACGGGAAACCAGAGGGGTACACAATGATAACACAGGGAGCCAGAGGGTTGGGGTACACAGCGGCAACATGGGGGACCAAAGGGGCATGGGGGGCACACAGTGTTAACAGTGGACTAGAGGGGATGGGGTGTATAGTGACATCACAGAAACCTGAGGGGAATGGGGGTACCTAGTGACAACACGGGAAGGCAGAGGGGGTGGTGGTACTTAGGGACATCACAGGGCGGGAAGAGTATCTGAGGTGGGCATGGAGTGGACAGAGGCTATGTTGAGGGTCTAGTAAAGTGAGGAGGCAGCAGGGATACTGGCAAGGATAAGTGAATATTAGTATGGAGAGGGAATTGCGTGAGTTATGATCTAAGGAGATCATTATTCTGCATTTCGGGCATGCAGTAGTTTAATAGCCAAATTGATGAGCGTATTGATTGATGACATTGTTGGGAGTTTCATTGTGTGCTAGTCATCGAGTTGCTAAGGATTCAATCTTATCAGAGGTCATGGTTGGTGTTTATGGAAAGAGCCACATTTTTAGAGCTTTGCAGAATGTCAAATAGTCTTGGGTGTGTCGAATATGTGGGGGAAGCGAGTTCCACAGAGTTGGGGCTAAGGTTGTGAAGGCGGATCCTCCGATCCTGACAGAGTTGGAGGCTGGAATCACTAAGAGGAGGGCAGTGCTTAATCTTAATGTGCGGGATGGAAGGTATGGTTTTATCTTTTCTTGCAGGTATAATGGGCCGGACTTGTGCACTGCATGGTGAGTGATTCAGTGTCTTGAAAGTGGCCCTTCGTCCGACTGGGAGCCAGTGGAGGGTTCAGAGAGCTGGAGGGATGTGGTCTCTTGGACCCAGGGCAAGGAGCAGTTTTGCAGCAGTGTTTTGCGCTCTTTGGAGTTTGTTCAGATGGTAAGCCGGGGCTCCTAGATATAGGGAGTTTGCATAGTCCATTCTCGACATTAAAATACACATAACTGCGGCAAGTCTGCTTCGGAAGGAGAGGTAGGGAAAGATGCGTCTGAGAAGTTTGAGATGGTAGTGACAGCATTTTGACACATTGCTGATCTGACGGGAGAGGCTTAAGCCAGAGTCCATGGTACAGCCTAGGTTTTTTACTGTGTCGGAGGGGGCAGGGATTGGCCCAGGGACATGGGCCATGGCAGTGGATGAGGTAGAAGGGCAGTGTTGCCGCACACCATGATTTTGGTTTTAGTGTGATTTAAGAGGAGGTGCTGTATCATCATCCATCAGTCAATATCTCGAATGCAAGCTTCGAGGTCGGACTGGGGGTTGGTACCCGAATTGGGGATTCTTAGGATGATTTGGGTATCGTCAGCGTAGTTGCAGCACAAGATGTTGAGCATGCGGATGATTCCAGGAAGGGTGGTCATATAGAGGGTGAAGAGGAGAGCAGACAGGCATGCGCCTTGCATTACTCCAGTGTTAACTGAGCGAGCAGCTGAGACAAATGGGGAGATGAGGGTTATTTGTTTCCTGTTACTGAGGAAGGAGGCAATCCACTTGAGAGCAGTGCCGCGGATTCCAAGGGAGTGGAGACGTCAAGGAGGATTGAGTGGATAACCGTATCAAAGGCTGCAGAGCGATCAAGGAGAATTAGTGCAGCGCATCCTGCAGAGTCTGCCGTGACCTTAAGATCATCCCAGATCGATGTCAGAGTGGTTTCAATTTCATGTCGTGGTCTGAAGCCTGATTGTTTATGTTTATGTTTATTAGGTTTATATAGCGCTTTAATCCAAAGCGCTTTACAATATAACAACAAGGTACAATAATGGGAGAATCAAATTTACAATCATGAGACAAACCAGTGTATGTAGAACAGTTTCCTTAGATGGAGGAGGCGAGGGAAGGGTGAGAAGGAAGGGAGAGGAGTAGTCAAGGGAAAGGGAACAATGATTCAGTTGTCTGATTTAAATTCCAGTGGGTGCGAGAAGGGGAAGGTAAGAAAGCGATAGGAGGTACGGGGGGATGGGAGGAGAGATGAAAGAAAGAAAGTCACGGGGGGTGAAGAAGGAGGGCTTTCAAGGCAGTGCGGAAGGAGGAGTAGGTGGGGTTGGAGCGGATAGATAGAGGTAAGGAGTTCCAGTGTAGGGGGCCAAGAGCTGAAAGGAACGGAAGCGTGAAGAGGCACATGTTGACGGGGGTACATTGAGTAAGAAGAGGTCTGCGGAGCGGTGAGAACGGGAGGGAGTGTAAAATGAGAGGAGCGAGGAGAGGTAGGGAGGAGCAAGGTCATGGTGAGATTTGAAAGCCAGACAGAGGAATTGAAACTTAAGTTTGGAGAGGAAGGGAAGCCATCTAAGGTGAGAGAGCGAGGAGAAAATAGAGTCGCCAGGACCGAGGAGACAGAGAATACGGATGGAGGAGTGGTAGATGGATTTGAGGTGGGTCAGATAGGAAGCAGGGAGTCCAAAGAGGAGAGAAGAGCAGTAAAAGAGACGGTAGAAGATGAGCGAGGAGATTAAGAGTTTGGAAGCGTGGATGGTGAGGGAGGATCGGATCTTACGAATGTTGTAGAGATGGTGACTGGTATACAAAAGGAGAGCTGACCTACCCACACGGGTTGTTTTGCACACTGCTTATTTTTATGTGATTATTTTACTACAGGTGAGGCTCATAAAGAGTTAGCCTCAAAAGTCAGTAAATGTAGAACCCTAACAAATGCTCTGGATATAACAAAAAGTCTACATCTCCGGTTAACCCATTTAAAGGCAATGGCACCGATCTGGAGCGGGCAAGCAATAATTCTAATAGACTACTGTTATGACATGGCAGTCATTTTAATTTAGGACATTTTTGACAAAGCAACATTTTTTCCAAAGAAAATATTAAACTGATTACAATTTCAGAAGGTCACCAACAGATTTTGTACATTACAGATTTTTACCAACCAATGGTGTACATACATACAAATTCATACAAATATTTGTGAACACAATTCATTCCAAATATACCTTTCTAAATGTGCAACATATACAAAATATACAAAATTACCACACACCTAGAACTACAACACTAGTTCTGTAAACCTGTTAAATGGGACAGACCTATTCTGCCATGGTTGTGTGTGGTATAGGAAGACAAGTAAATTGGTCACCCACAGGAGGCTAGTCACTTGCGAGCTGGTTTATAAGACAAGTTCTTAATTTTATAGCCTGAGAAATACGCTATGTCTAATCTTGAACCACTTCCAAAGAAGGAGAGGTAATTTCTTGGTGGACTCAAATGTCAGTTAATGAGTGCTGTGGGTCTGTAAAGACCAGTCCTAGGTCAACATCGGTAGATGTATTCTTGTTGATTTAGAGGTGGACAGCAATGATATTACATGTCCAAGAAAAGTTTTGGCGGGCAATGAAGGCTACCTTCATCTGGACCTACGGATGTCGCTCTACAAGAGAAGAGAGAGCGTATGGTGAAAACATAGAAGGCGTGGAGTGAGAAAGAACACGTCTGCACCTGGCCTCCTGAACTGGATAGGTAACTCAACAGAACAGACCAGGGGGAGAATAAATGAAGGGTTCCTATAAACAATAGTTGAACTTATTAAAATGCAATCTAATGGCGAAAGAGCTGGCCGCACCCACCTTGGGAAGGGGTGCTACTGTTATCGCTGGGAGGAGTAGGCCCCAAGCGTGGGGGTTGAGTGTAGTGCAAATGCACTGTGGGGAGCTTGTGCAGGGTACACAGGGTCCCAATAGAGAAGTCCAAAAAATGGACACAGTACGTCAAGCTGAAAAAGACCTGAAGAGGAGACGTGAAGTGGACAACACAATGTCTAAATACCTGGGCAGAGCAAGAAACTGCAGAGTCCCCAGATAATGAACTATGAAGCAGGGTGGAATGAGAGCAAGTTGTGGCCCATCACTTACTTCTAGCGGTTGGTCTCGCATGAGGCGAACATTCTCTGTGGGGCAATGAAGGCCCCGGGAAAGTGGAATCCCTCCAGGTGGGACGCCAGTAGAATGCTGGAGCCTCTGTGAAGAGAATCAAGTATGTCAGGTATGAAACTGCAGGGGAAGTGAATAATGAAGAAGTGCTGCAACTTGAAAAAGGCAGCTCAACACCCAATATCTGGGGGGATACTCTAGTGCATGGGCTGGCCCGCCGCAGGGAGTGCAGTATATCATAAGAAATGCAAAGAAAACAAAGGAGAAAGGGGCACGATGATTGCGAGGCTAGGTGGAAGAGCCCCATTATGTATAGGAAAATATACAAGAAAATATAAATGTAAAAAAAGATGGTGACGACAAGCATGAGAGAAATGTGGTGGGATAAAGAAAGGGAGGAGTCGAAGTGGAGACCAAGATTGCGAGCATGGGCAGAGATGGGGAGATTGGAAGGGGGAAAGTGGATGGAATGAGGAGGAGTAGGGGAAAGTGTGTTAGAAGGAAAGAAAAGGACTTCCATCTTGTCAGTGTTGAGGGAGAGAAAATTAGAAGACATCCAGTTTTTAATAGCCGTAAGGCAAAAAGATAAGGAGTGATGGAGATCGGGAGTGAAAGAGAAGAAGGAGAGAAAGAGTTGAGCGTCATCTGCGTAGAAGTGGTGCGAAGTGTCGAAAGAAGACATAACAGGGTCAAAAAGGGTGGCATAAAGAGAGAAAAGAAAAGATTGTGCGGGGTTGAGGAGGTTGTTGGCTTCTACAAAGGTGTTGAGCTGGGAGTATGCAGTTTGGTCGATGAGTTTTGCAAGGAATCTGGTGTTCGAGATCTATAGTTTTTGGGGTTAAGGGGGTCGAGGGATGGCTTTATTAGAAGAGGTTTGACATGTGCAATTTTGAAGACATCAGGGAAGATGCCTGAGGTAAGAGAGTCGTTTAGGATAGCTCTTGCATGTTCTCTTACGCAGGAAGACGAGAATATTTATTTTAGGACAGAGGCGGGGCAGGGGTTGAGGGGGGACCGAGGTGGTTTGCTGCTAGATAGTAGGTCAAGAAACTCATCTCTGGAGATGGGTTTGAAGCAGTCGAGGTGGGGGAGTTGGGGGTTGGGGCGATGGGGGAAGGGGGAGTTGTTTGATTGGTCATTTGTGGGAGGTTGGGGGAGGAGGGACAGTTTGTTGTTAAGCGAGGTTGTCCTATCAAGGGTGGTGGTGAAGAAGTGTAGGCAGAGCGAGTCACAGAGTGATTGAGATGGGATGGATTGGGTAAAGGTGCAAGTGGGTTTGATGAATTCAGATATGATTCTGTGGAGTTTGTTGCTTCGGTTTCCACAATTGAGAATTCCTTTGTTGTACTAGGCTTTTTTAGCTTTTCGGATTTCAGCTTTTTAGATACGATGGTGCAAGGCGAACATGGATCTGCTGAGATCAGTTTTTAATGCTCGCCATTTGCGTTCTAGAGAGTTATTATGTTTTTGGCGTTCATCGGTTGGGGCATGAACCATTTGAGGCATGGTCCATTGCATGAGGAAGTGGGGCACGAGGGGGTGAGAGGAATTGGTGATTCATTGAGCCAAGAGTCGAAAAAGTCGATGGTTAAAGATCTGACGGGGGGCGTTGTAGGGGATCTAAGAAGTAGGGCTTTGACAAGGTCAGGAAAGATCTTCACTTTGTTCCAGCATTTGAGGTCATGGGGCGTAGCCACAGGTGGTGCAGGTGGAGAGGTAGGGGTGAGGATGTAGAAGGGGATGACAAAGTGGTCAGTCCAGATGAGTGATTTGGGGGGGATAAATTGCATCAAGGGTGGGTTAGGCAGAATGCCTGCAGTACCCTCTGGGACCACTACAGACAATTAGGACTACAGGTGATAGCGAAAACAACCATTAGTATAAGTCTGTACCACACCGTTTTCGGTAGCGAGCTGAGCAGCCTGGCTTATCTCACAGTGGTTCAAGTAGACACTTACACTCAAGGTTTCTTGGTAAAACACTTATTAATTTATTACACAATCATTTAGAAAATATTTCACTAGAAGGAGGCAATTTAAGATTATATCCAAATACACTTCAACACAAAACTCTAAGATTTTGAGACAGTTTGAGCTCCCCTGAAATGGGGGCAAAATGGCAGTTCAGTTACTTAGAAGTGAGCAAAAGGGACAAGGTAAGTAGAACAGATCCCATATACTTGTTAGACAGTGCAAATAGTTTAGGTTCACCAGAAGAGTTCAATTCAAATCAATAGGCCAGGCCAAAGTCAATGGGCTAGTGTTCTGATAGGAAAGAACAGTTCTGGTATCAAACTGTAAAGTCTTTGCAAACGTTCTCAGAAGTAGTTTAGGCGAAAGAGAATCATATGCCGGTCACGAGCTGATTAGGCCTGCAAGTTGGGAAATGTTCACGAAACGTTCACAGCAAGAGTGGCGTTCTCTCAATCGGGTTGGCACAGTACCTTAGTATGAAGAACAAAATGCAGCTGAAGAGGTCGTTCCTGGCAGTTCCTGCAGATCTCACTGTTCCTGAGCCTCAGTCATGGGGACAGGAGGGAGGACATTTGGGGACTCCTGCACTGCAAGGGATCGTCGAAAAAGCAAACACGATGGAGTCACTTCAGTTCCAATAGCTGTAGCTTCAAGCGCACAAGCTGGTATCCCTGTCCCTGGTTAATCCTAACCAGCCTTGAGAATGGTATCCAAGTGGCTTATGTGTTGATTGGTCCCACCAACTCAAAGGAAGAAGTCGTCCTTGAAGGGGCTTCTCTGTCGAGATGAACTTGGCAATTTGAACCTGCAGCAGGGCTTCACCGGGCAAACCAACAGTCCAGGAGTTGCAGCAGCCGTCCTCTTCCAGCTCTTCTTTGGTTCTTTGGTTCCAGTGGTCGACTCTGCTTTCCAGTCCAAGAGACTCACCTTTTAAACAGTTTTCTCCCTTTCATTCCAGCCTAGCGTTCACTCACCCAGCAGGGTGGCTGTCCTTGCCGGACAGTCAGCCAGCCAATCACTCAAGAGTACATTTGGGTCTCCTAGGAGACTAAGCTCAGGGAGTTTCGGGCATCTCCCTCACTTCCTGCCCACCCCAGACACTCAGACGCCAGAGGCACATGAACAAAGGGACCAAATCTACCGGCGTTCACGGTCGGGAAAAATCATGGTAGTTCATTGTAAAACCACTGCCACCAGCCTTTTCAATAGAAAAGGGTAGCATTTGACTGCTACATGAGTATTTAGACACAGGAGATACTATTTAACCCCTCCAGTACTCCATTGTAAGATGGTGTGTGCTGGGTCTAGGAATTTGGAAAGACTAGTAAAGTCAATTTCACTTTACATTCTTTGGGAAACAGTAGTTTATCCCAGAGAAGGTATTTAAACCTTTGGGAAGTCTAAAAGACATCATTGTGTCACTGCACTGAGGGTGCTGTGTGACACAAATAAAAAAGATGATGTCTATGGAGTTGTCTAGAACTCCATAACCAAAATAAATAAACACAGAAAACAAACAGAATTGAAAAGTTCAAAGTCCCAAAGTTTAGCAAAAGAGCTGGGGGTCTCTAAGGTAGAGAGGAATTAGCACATTTTGAGAATTCTCCCTAACAGGGCGTGCCCCCTTGAGTTAGTAGGACCAGTCATATGAAGGGAGAGGTTGAGGGCATCAAGACTGTCGACCAGTGGATGGGTCATGGGGTTAGTGGGAATGTCCAACCAAATATTTAAATTTCCAAGGAGAGCCAGATAGGGGTGATTTACTTGAATACTGGCCACAGAATCACAGAGGTTGTTGGAGAAATGTCTGTCGTAACCAGGGGTTCTATAGATGAGGAGGAAGCTGTGGGAGAAAGTCCGAGGTAGCGAGAGTTTAACTAGAAGGGATTCACATGAGGTAATGCATGACCAAGATTTTGAGTGACAGGAGATGGTGTTACGTTGGTGGGGGCTGGGAAGAGTAGACGGGCGGAAGAGGATATGTGAGGGGCGTGGGAAGAGTTGAGGAGGGGAGGGTGAGTGGATAGATGGTCAGTGGGTGTTAGGGGGCTAGAAATTGGACTGAGTCTGGAAGGTTTGGGTAATCTGTGGTGCAGGGTGAGAAGTCGAGAGAGCGGGTGGAAGCAGGGCGAGGGCAGGGGAGATTGTCACGGGTTGGAGGAGGGAGAGATTGGGAGGACGAGTTGAGGTAGAAGTGCTGAGGAGTAGAGAGTCGAGGAGGGGGCCCAGTCTCGTTTTTTATATTTTGTGTTTTGGTGCTATAGGGGTGTTAGAGAGGGTAGGAGGGTCAGAGGGGGAGGGAGATGAAGCTACCGTTCTTGCAAGGGCGAGGCGTGCTGCTTTTAGAGAGGAAGATGGGTATGAAGGGGGGGGTTTGTTGGCAGGGGTCGAAAAGCAGTTAAAGGTTGGGAGGGTGTGGGTGGGGGGTGGCCGAGAGGGAGGGGAGTTCTCAGAAGGGTTAGGGAGAAGGACTGGGGGCATGGGGGAGCAAAAGAGAGGGAGGGCTGTTCATTTGAGGGTGCAAGGATATAGTGGAGTGAGAGGTGGGGTTGCGCTGTTTGGCATGCCAGCGGGCTCCTCTGGCTTGGGAGTTTGATAGGGGGCATGGTGTCTTGGCGTGGGGTATTAGGGAGTTCTCAATGGTGGTCAGAGGGCGGGTGGAAGATGGTGAGTTTGGGTGGGGAATAGGCTTCTGAGGAGGGAGGTGATTGGGGCGCCAGAGTGCACCTCTGATTTTGGATTTGAATGCGTAATGGTGGTAGGAGAGTGGGCGAGCAGCGTCAGGGTGTAATGAGATGCGAGGGGAGGTGTCTAAAGTTGTGCTCAGGGAAGGGAAATGGGGGGGCTTGAGAAGGTGGGTGCTAGAGCGTGGGCCAAGTGCCGAGAGGGGTGAGTGGGGGGGAAAGTGGGAGGCTAGGGATCGGTCTGGGTGGGAGAGGGGAATTCTTGTGGGCGGATGTCTCCATCTGGTATTGGGTAGATGCGTTGGAGGTCTAGATGAGGAAGGGTACTCAGAACTTAAGCAAGTGAATTACAGTACTATAGCATGGATGTTGGAGAGGGATCAAGAGGTTGGGATAGAGTGGAGGTCTAGATGAGGTAGGGACGCTTAGAACTTTAGCAAGTGAATTACAGTACTCTCTCAGGTGGCACTTGTAGTGTAGAGTGAAAGCAATTTAATTCTGAAGCATAGGTAGGTAATCACAGTGCCACCTCAGGGGGTGATTTCAGGATCAGAAGCAGAGTAAATGTTCCAAGTTAAACCCGGATAATTCTCGGATTTTGGGACTGGGAGAATGTTGCACAGAAAATCTAAGGATCTAAGGTTTACTATCTAGATGTGAAGCAGGCTGCCAGAAGGATATCTCAGTGATTGAAACCAACAGAGTCCCAGAAAGCAGCATCTTGGTGCACTATTTAGATGTGAGACAGGTTAAGAGAACAATTTAGGTGTGTGTGACAGGCAGAAGCAACATGGCAGACTCTTGGGCACACTGTCTAGATGCGAGACAGGCTAATTGGAGCAGTTTTAAGTGTGTGTGACAGGCAGAAAAAAACACAGTAATCTCTTGGGTGCACTATCTGGATGTGAGACAGGCTAACAGGAACACTTTCTAATTGTTTCGGACTGGCAGAATATAGCATTTTAACACAGGTCGGCCTGAATTGCTCAATAAGGTGTGACGTAGGCTAACATTTAATGAGATTGGATAGTTTGCAGGTGGTAGCCACCTAGTCACCCTTGCCTAACTAGTTGCTGCTGGTTGACGGCTGGCCACTGGCGACACCTGCAGACACGATATGGAGCCGCCTCTTGTAGGAGAAAGCCTTTGGCTTGGGCCTTTCATTGCAGGGGCTGCTGGGAAGGGGCTTCCCTGGGAGGGTCAGTTAAGACTAGTGATCTGACCAATCAGGGAGGTGGGCGGGCTGCGAGGCGGTTGGGGATCATGAAGAGGAAGCGAGTGGGGAAGGCAGGGAGAGGGATTCACTGAGGCATGGAGCACAGATTAATACAATTAAATCGAAAGAAAACAGGCTCACAGGAGCTTTTAGATGCTTTCCACTCACCTCGCTTTCACAAAGAAAAGAAGGGAGCGCTGGCTGCTGCTGGGCACTAGGCCTGCACAACACAGGACTTTGACCAATCAGGGAGGTGGGAAGGCTGGGAGGTGGGTGGGGATCAGGAATAGGAAGCAGTGGGGAAGGCAGGGCAAGGGATTCACTGAGGCACAGAGCACAGATTAATGCAATTAAATGGAAAAAACAGACTTGTAGGAGCTTTTAGATGCTTTCCACTCACCTCGCTTTCACAAAGCAAAGACATTGGTTAATAATTGTATTTTCACTGTTTTGCCACTAACCAACGGTCCACAACTATTCGCAGATAAGCCTGCCGCTCTGTCCATGTTACCAAAATCGAACAAGGAGGTTTATAATTTGCTTATGTTTCCAATCTGTTCAGATCCCTTCTGGTGTACTAGAGGTGTGGGGTTGTTTGATGGTTTAGAAGCCAAAACTCATCCATGCACCACTGGTGCACCGGAAGTCACACAGTGCCTCATATCCCAAACAGAACGGCTCTCCTAATTGGCTAATAGTCACCAAACAGCTATAAACACAATCAGTGGGTTTGACTAGCCAACTACGATTCTATGAAGGCTACTTGCCTCAGGAACTAATACAGTTGTGTCCTGCTGGGAGCAGTTAATGATTGTCAGGTAAAGGCGGACTGCTTCAGACGGAAAGGGTTTTGAGTACAGAGGCATTCAGGCACATACGATGTGGCCTTGAGGGATGCAAGGATGGCAGTCAGTGTCTCAAAAATTGTCCCGATAGCTGCGGTTTTGCGAGAGGGGATGTGTAGTGTGCAGTCAATTGTAGCGTTGGGCTCAGCATGAGTGTAATTGTTTCAGTGAGGGGAGGCGTGACAGAACTTCTCGTCAATGCTGTAATAATTGCATGAGAGGGAGGCCGCACTTCTCACCAGGTGTGTGATACTTAGCAACACTTTATGCGCCAGGGTCCCATCCAGACCCCAGGCGGTGTTTGAGCATGAGTCTAGAGAACCCACAACAGGCCCTCTGGAAGAATGTTTTATATGTTACCCGTACCCTTCTTCAGGTACTCTCAGGGCTTTAAGTGCGGTAAGAAAGTAAGGGGCTGAGGGGCTTATTTGGGGGCTTGTCTTGCATGATGGCCATGGTCTAGAACCGGATGGGCGTGGCCTACCTACAAACATTTAAAAAATGGTGTGGCCTGCATAACTAAGTGCATATCACAAAACAGTCTTCTTGCTACATTCCTTAAAGTACTAGAAACCAATGCTCCAGGTCATTACTTATTGGACCCTTAACAAAAGGGTAGGTGTTGAGGTACATTAGCAGGTTCATTAGTATCCCATTATTTAGATTGGGCAAAACAACACTTCGGAGGCACTACTCATCTCCTCTGTCGGGCCCTGAAAGGGAGGCCCAGGCAGTTCAGGCACTTTGATCTGCCTGCAGCACCTAAGCTAGTTTTGTTTGCAAAGCGACTCTCCCTCCATCCAATGCCTTATAAGGGGGAGAGCAGCCAGAGCCAGCCCTGAGCCTTGAAGGGACAAGCGTAGAGGAGAGCAACATGGGGATAGCAGGCACACCCGTGGAGCCTCATAAGGACCCCGAAAACTGCAACCCGACGAGTGGAACAGGTGAGGCCCCCCCTCCATTAAAGCGAACACACAGAGGAAGATACCGTAGGACATACAAGGGAGGGAGGAGGCGCTGAGCCACAGGGCAGTCAGCTATACCCAGAGGACTACCTCGCAACCCCCCCACACCAACCATCCAGGAAAAGACTGAGGCCAAGAAGGGCCAGGGCACCGCACCCTGGAGGCCCCAGGGAGACACGATCAAGGGCCCACAAGAGTGACGCCGGACACCCCGGTTCCCCAGAGCAGGATAAAGGAGCTAAGGTGTAGCTTCCAGGAGGGGGTGGGGGGTCAGGCACGTCTAACCAGACAAACAGTGGCAACCACAGGAGATGAAGCCTCTAATATCAAGAGGGGCAAAGCTGACACCCCAGGGGGGGGTCGCTTGGAGACGTTGCCCCCTGAAAGTGGGGTAAGTAAAGGACTAGGGGCCCTGCAGACCTGGTCCAGGACAGAGAGACAACCTGCCGGGTATAGCCCCTTGGACCTCCACGGGGAAAGAATCCCCAAGTAGCTGCAGAACAGAGGTCTCACAAAAGGAGGCCGAGGGGAGAAGGAGGGGGACCTACCAGCACCTCATTACCACAAGACCGGGCCTCGAAGACATTTCATAAAGGAGTTTCTCCTCCCCCACCCCATGAGACTCGAGGGGTCAGAGAGGCCCAGAACCAGAATAAAAGCACCAGAGAGGCTAAACTTTAAGGCAAAATGAAAGCCCGGGGAGGGCAACCACCACAATAGATAACACCACAGGGGGGCGGCTCTTGGAATTAAAAATGGGCCTGGACATGCCCGCAGGTTGTACAGCTGGGGAAAGGAAAGGACTCAATACTTTTTTTTTTCTTTTTATTGTGTTTGGTTAAAATAAACCTTTACAAAAAAATCATCACATTAAGAGTAAAATGTGTAAACTTCTAAACAAAAACAGCTTTAATACTTTAAAAGAATAAAAGAAAAAATGGAAGGACTCAATACCCGCGAATCCACAGCAGATTCACAGCCAGATTTTGCTATCACTACTTAAATGATGCAACATAGGGTTAAAAATGCTGAGGCACAGGTCCAGTTGCCCAGGAAGGACGGTGCCAAGCCACCATAGGGTTAAATTGGCACAATTCCTCACAGGCAGCTTTGCAGGGCTGCAGAAAATGCCATTTTACGTACCGTCAGATTTTGCTTAGGCTGCCGTCAGATTTTGCTTCGGCTGTGTAAATGAAGCAAAATAGGCCCAGCTGCAGTTTCCCGGGAAGGGCGGTGCCAAGCTACCATTTGGTTAAATTGGCACAATTAATCACATGCGGCTTTGCAGAGCAGCAGAAAATGCCTTTTTACGTGGCATCAGATTGTGCTCAGACTGCCGTCAGAATTTGCTTAAGCTGCCGTCAGAATTTTCTTAGGCTGCCTAAATAATGCAACAGAGGGTTAAAAATGCTGAGGCACAGCTCCAGTAGCCCAGGAAGGGTGGTGCCAAGATACCATAGGGTTAAATTGGCACAATTCCTCACAGGCGGCTTTGCAGGGAAGCAGAAAATGCCTTTTTACGTGGCATCAGATTTTTCTTAGGCTGCCGTCAGAATTTGCTTAGGCTACCGTCAGAATTTGCTTAGACTGCCTAAATGATGCAACAGAGGGTTAAAAATGTGGAGGCACAGCTTCAGTAGCCCAGGAAGGGTGACACCAAGCTACCATAGGGTTAGATTGGCACAATTCTTCACAGGCGACTTTGCAGGGCAGCAAAAAATGCCTTTTTTCGTGCCATCAGATTTTTGCTTATGCTGCTGTCAGAGTATGCTTAGGCTGCCATCAGATTGTGTTATCACTACCTAAATGATGGAATATAGGGTTACAAATGCTGAGGCACAGCTCCAGTTGCCCGGGAAGGACGACACCAAGCCACCGTAGGGTTAAATTGGCACAATTCCTCACAGGCAGCTTTGCAGGGCAGCAAAAAATGCTATTTTACATGCTGTCTGATTTTGCTTAGGCTGCCGTCAGATTTTGCTTAGGCTGTGTAAATGAAGCAACATAGGGTTAAAAATGCTGAGGCCCAGCTGCAGTTGACCGTTAAGGGCGGTGCCAAACTACCATATGGTTAAATTGGCACAATTCCTCACAGGCGGCTTTGCAGGGCAGCAGAAAATGCCTTTTTACATGGCGTCAGATTGTGCTTAGACTGCCGTCAGAATTTGCTTAAGCTGCCGTCAGAATTTGCTTAGGCTGACTAAATGATGCAATAGAGGGTTAAAAATGCTGAGGCACAGCACCACTAGCCCGGGATGGGTGGCGCCAAGCTACCATAGCATTAAATTGGCACAATTCCTCACATGCGGCTTTGCAGGGAAGCAGAAAATGCCACTTTACGTGCCGGATGATTGTGCTTAGGCTGCGGTCAGATTTTGCTTGGGCTCTGTAAATGAAGCAACATAGGGTTAAAAATGCTGAGGCACAGCTCCAGTTGCCCAGGAAGGGCGTTGCCAAGCTACCATAGGATTAAATTGGCACAATTCCTCACAGGAAGATTTGCAGGGCAGCAGAAAATGCCTTTTTACATGGCGGCAGATTTTTCTTATGCTGACGTCAGATTTTTCTTAGGCTGGTGTCAGAATTTGCTTAGGCTGCCGTCAGAATTTGCTTAGGCTGCCTAAATGATGCAACAGAGGGTTAAACATGCTGAAGCACAGCTTCAGTAACCCAGGAAGAGCGGCGCCAAGCTACCATAGGGTTAAATACACGTAATTCCTCCCAGGCGACTTTGCAGGGCAGCAAAAAATGTCTTTTTTTCGTGCCATCAGATTTTGCTTAGGCTGCTGTCAGAATTAGCTTATGCTGCCGTCAGATTTTGTTATCACTACCTAAATGATGCAACATAGGGTTAAAAATGCTGAGGCACAGCTCCAGTCGCCCAGGAAGGGCGGAACCAAGCTACCATAGGGTTAAATTGGCACAATTCCTCACAGGTAGCTTTGCAGGGCAGCAGAAAATGCCTTTTTACGTGGCGTCAGATTTTGCCTAGTCTGCCGTCAGAATTTGCTTAGGCTGCCGTCAGAATTTTCTTAGGCTGCCTTAATGATGCGACAGAGGGTTAAAAATGCTGAGGAACATCTTCAGTAGCCCTAGAAGGGTGGCACCAATCTACCATAGGGTTAAATTGGCACAATTCGTCACAGGCGACTTTGCAGGGCAGCAGAAAATGCCTTTTTTCGTGGCATCAGATTTTGCTTAGGCTACCGTCAGAATTTGCTTAGTCTGCCATCAGATTTTGTTATCACTACCTGAATGATGCAATATAGGGTTACAAATGCTGAGGCACAGCTCCAGTTGCCTGGGAAGGATGGCACCAAGCCACCATAGGGTTAAATTGGCACAATTCCTCACAGGCAGCTTTGCAGGGCAACAGAAAATGCCATTTTACGTGCCGTCCGATTTTGCTTAGGCTGCCGTCAGATTTTGCTTAGGCTGTGTAAATGAAGCAACATAGGGTTGAAAATGCAGAGGCAGAGCTCCAGTTGCCCCGGAAGGGCGGCACCAAGCTACCATAGGGTTAGCTTGGCACAATTCCTCACAGGCGGCTTTGCAGGGGAGCAGAAAATGCCACTTTACGTGCCGTCAGATTTTGCTTAGGCTGCCGTCAGATTTTGCTTAGGCTGTGTAAATGAAGCAACTTAGTGTTACAAATGCTGAGGCACAGCTCCAGTTGCACGGGAAGGATAGCGCCAAGCCACCATATGGTTATATTGGCACAATTCCTCACAGGCGGCTTTTCAGGGCAGCAGAAAATGCCTTTTTACATGCTGTCAGATTTTGCTTAGGCCTCCGTCAGAATTTGCTCAGGCTGCTGTCAGATTTTGCTATCACTACCTAAATGATGCAACATAGGCTTACAAATGTTTAGGCAGAGCTCCAGTTGCCCGGGAAGGATGGCGCCACGCTACCATAGGGTTAAATTGGCACAATTCCTCACAGGCAGCTTTGCAGGGCAACAGAAAATACCATTTTACGTGCCGTCCGATTTTGCTTAAGCTGCTGTCAGATTTTGCTTAGGCTGTGTAAATGAAGCAACATAGGGTTGAAAATGCTGAGGCAGAGCTCCAGTTGCCCCGGAAGGGCGGCACCAAGCTACCATAGGGTTAGCTTGGCACAATTCCTCACAGGCGGCTTTGCAGGGCAGCAGAAAATGCCACTTTACGTGCCGTCAGATTTTGCTTAGGCTGCCGTCAGATTTTGCTTAGGCTGTGTAAATGAAGCAACTTAGTGTTACAAATGCTGAGGCACAGCTCCAGTTGCACGGGAAGGATAGCGCCAAGCCACCATAGGGTTAAATTGGCACAATTCCTCACAGGCGGCTTTTCAGGGCAGCAGAAAATGCCTTTTTACATGCTGTCAGATTTTGCTTAGGCCTCCGTCAGAATTTGCTCAGGCTGCTGTCAGATTTTGCTATCACTGCCTAAATGACTCAACATAGGGTTTCAAATGCTGAGGCACAGCTCCAGTTGCCCGGGAGGGATGGCGCCAAGCTACCATAGGTTTAAATTGGCACAATTCCTCACAGGCGACTTTGCAGGGCAGCAAAAATGCCTTTTTTCGTGCTGTCAGATTTTGCTTAGGCCTCTGTCAGAATTTGCTCAGGCTGCTGTCAGATTTTGCTATCACTACCTAAATGATGCAACATAGGCTTACAAATGCTTAGGCAGAGCTCCAGTTGCCCGGGAAGGATGGCGCCACGCTACCATAGGGTTAAATTGGCACAATTCCTCACAGGCGGCTTTGCAGTGCAGCAGAAAATTCCTTTTTACGTAGCATCAATTTTTCTTAGGCTGCCATAAGAATTTGCTTAGGCTGCCTAAATGATGCAACAGAGGGTTAAAAATGCTGAGGCACAGCTTCAGTAGCCCAGGGAGGGTGATGCCAAGCTACCATAGGGTCAAATTGGCACAATTCCTCACATGCAGCTTTGCAGGGCAGTAAAAAATGCCTATTTTCGTGCCATCAGATTTTGCTTAGGCTGCCGTCAGAATTTGCTTAGGCTGCCATCAGATTTTGTTATCACTACCTAAATGATGCAAAATAGGGTTAAAATTGCTGAGGCACAGCTCCAGTTGCCCGGGAAGGATGGCACCAAGCCACCATAGTGTTAAATTGGCACAATTCCTCACAGGCAGCTTTGCAGGGCAACAGAAAATGCCATTTTACGTGCCGTCTGATTTTGCTTAGGCTGCCGTCAGATTTTGCTTAGGCTGTGTAAATGAAGCAACATAGGGTTGAAAATGCTGAGGCAGAGCTCCAGTTGCCCCGGAAGGGCGGCACCAAGCTACCCTAGGGTTAGCTTGGCACAATTCCTCACAGGCGGCTTTGCAGGGCAGCTGAAAATGCCATTTTACGTGCCGTCAGATTTTGCTTAGGCTGCCGTCAGATTTTGCTTAGGCTGCCTACATGATGCAACAGAGGGTTAAAAATGCTGAGGCACAGCTTCATTAGCCCAGGAAGGGTGACGCCAAGCTACCATAGGTTTAAATTGGCACAATTCCTCACAGGCGACTTTGCAGGACAGCAAAAATGCCTTTTTTCGTGCTGTCAGATTTTGCTTAGGCCTCCGTCAGAATTTGCTCAGGCTGCTGTCAGATTTTGCTATCACTACCTAAATGATGCAACATAGGCTTACAAATGCTTAGGCAGAGCTCCAGTTGCCCGGGAAGGATGGTGCCACGCTACCATAGGGTTAAATTGGCACAATTCCTCACAGGCAGCTTTGCACTGCAGCAGAAAATGCCTTTTTACGTAGCATCAATTTTTCTTAGGCTGCCGTAAGAATTTGCTTAGGCTGCCTAAATGATGCAACAGAGGGTTAAAAATGCTGAGGCACAGCTTCAGTAGCCCAGGAATGGTCACGCCAAGCTACCATAGGGTCAAATTGGCATATTTCCTCACAGGCAGCTTTGCAGGGCAGTAAAAAATGCCTTTTTTCGTGCCATCAGATTTTGCTTAGGCTGCCGTCAGAATTTGCTTAGGCTGCCATCAGATTTTGTTATCACTACCTAAATGATGCAAAATAGGGTTAAAATTGCTGAGGCACAGCTCCAGTTGCCCGGGAAGGATGGCGCCAAGCTACCATAGGGTTAAATTGGCACAATTCCTCACAGGCGACTTTGCAGGGCAGCAAAAATGCCTTTTTTCGTGTTGTCAGAATTTGCTTAGGCCTCCGTCAGAATTTGCTCAGGCTGCTGTCAGATTTTGCTATCACTACCTAAATGATGCAACATAGGCTTACAAATGCTTAGGCAGAGCTCCAGTTGCCCGGGAAGGATGGCGCCACGCTACCATAGGGTTAAATTGGCACAATTCCTCACAGGCGGCTTTGCAGTGCAGCAGAAAATTCCTTTTTACGTAGCATCAATTTTTCTTAGGCTGCCATAAGAATTTGCTTAGGCTGCCTAAATGATGCAACAGAGGGTTAAAAATGCTGAGGCACAGCTTCAGTAGCCCAGGAAGGGTGATGCCAAGCTACCATAGGGTCAAATTGGCACAATTCCTCACATGCAGCTTTGCAGGGCAGTAAAAAATGCCTATTTTCGTGCCATCAGATTTTGCTTAGGCTGCCGTCAGAATTTGCTTAGGCTGCCGTCAGATTTTGTTATCACTACCTAAATGATGCAAAATAGGGTTAAAATTGCTGAGGCACAGCTCCAGTTGCCCGGGAAGGATGGCACCAAGCCACCATAGGGTTAAATTGGCACAATTCCTCACAGGCAGCTTTGCAGGGCAACAGAAAATGCCATTTTACGTGCCGTCTGATTTTGCTTAGGCTGCCTTCAGATTTTGCTTAGGCTGTGTAAATGAAGCAACATAGGGTTGAAAATGCTGAGGCAGAGCTCCAGTTGCCCCGGAAGGGCGGCACCAAGCTACCCTAGGGTTAGCTTGGCACAATTCCTCGCAGGCGGCTTTGCAGGGCAGCAGAAAATGCCATTTTACGTGCCGTCAGATTTTGCTTAGGCTGTCGTCAGATTTTGCTTAGGCTGTGTAAATGAAGCAACTTAGTGTTACAAATGCTGAGGCACAGCTCCAGTTGCACGGGAAGGATGGCGCCAAGCCACCATAGGGTTAAATTGGCACAATTCCTCACAGGCGGCTTTTCAGGGCAGCAGAAAATGCCTTTTTACATGCTGTCAGATTTTGCTTAGGCCTCCGTCAGAATTTGCTCAGGCTGCTGTCAGATTTTGCTATCATTGCCTAAATGACTCAACATAGGGTTTCAAATGCTGAGGCACAGCTTCAGTTGCCCGAGATGGACGACACCAAGCCACCATAGATTTAAATTGGCACAATTCCTCACAGGCAGCTTTGCAGGGCAGCAAAAAATGCCATTTTACGTGCTGTCCGATTTTGCTTAGGCTGCCGTCAGAATTTGCTTAGGCTGCCTACATGATGCAACAGAGGGTTAAAAATGCTGAGGCACAGCTTCAGTAGCCCAGGAATGGCCACGCCAAGCTACCATATGTTTAAATTGGCACAATTCCTCACAGGCGACTTTGCAGGGCAGCAAAAATGCCTTTTTTCGTGCCATCAGATTTTTGCTTAGCCTGCCGTCAGAATTAGCTTAGGCTGCCGTCAGATATTGTTATCACTACCTAAATGATGCAACATAGGGTTACAAATGCTGAGGCACAGCTTCAGTTGCCCGAGATGGACGACACCAAGCCACCATAGATTTAAATTGGCACAATTCCTCACAGGCAGCTTTGCAGGGCAGCAAAAAATGCCATTTTACGTGCTGTCCGATTTTGCTTAGGCTGCCGTCAGATTTTGCTTAAGCTGCCGTCAGAATTTGCTTAGGCTGACTAAATGATGCAATAGAGGGTTGTAAATGCTGGGACACAGTGCCAGTAGCCCGGGAAGGGTGGTGCCAAGTTACCATAGGGTTACATTTGCACAATTCCACACAGGCGGCTTTGCATGGAAGCAGAAAATGCCATTTTACGTGCCGGCTGATTTTGCTTAGGCTGCCGTCAGATTTTGCTTGGGCTGTGTAAATGAAGCAACATGGGGTTAAAAATGCTGAGGCACAGCTCCAGTTCCCCAGGAAGGGTGGCGCCAAGCTACCATAGGGTTAAATTATCACAATTCCTCAAAGGCAGCTTTGCAGGGCAGCAGAAAATGCCTTTTTACGTGGAGTCAGATTTTTCTTAGGGTGCTGCCAGAATTTGCTTAGGCTGCCATCAGAATTTGCTTAGGCTGCCTAAATGATGCAACTGAGGGTTAAAAATGCTGAGGCACAGCTTCAGTAGCCCAGGAAGGGTGGTGCCAAGCTACCATATGGTTAGCTTGGCACAATTCCTCACAGGCAGCTTTGCAGTGCAGCAGAAAATGCTATTTTACGTGCCATCAGATTTTGCTTTGGCTGCCATCATATTTTGCTTAGGCTGTGTAAATGAAGCAATTTAGGGTTAAAAATGCTGAGGCACAGCTCCAGTTGCATGGGAAGGATGGCGCCCAGCCACCGTCGGGTTAAATTGGCACAATTCCTCACAGGCGACTTTTCAGGGCAGCAGAAAATGCCTTTTTACATGCCGTCAGATTTTGCTTAGGCCTCCGTCAGAATTTGCTCAGGCTGCTGTCAGATTTTGCTATCACTACCTAAATGACTCAACACAGGGTTTCAAATGCTGAGGCACAGCTCCAGTTGCCCAGGAAGGATGTCGCCAAGCCACCATAGGGTTAAATTGGCACAATTCCTCACAGGTAGCTTTGCAGGGGAGAAGAAAATGCCATATTACGTGCTGTCAGAATTTGCTTAGGCTGCCGTCAGATTTTGCTTAGGCTGCCTAAATGATGTAACATAGGGTTAACAATGCTGAGGCACAGCTCTAATAGCCCTGGAAGGGCGGCGCCAAGATACCGTAGGGTTATATTGGCACAATTCCACACAGGCGGCTTTGCATGGAAGCAGAAAATGCCATTTTACGTGCCGGCTGATTTTGCTTAGGCTGCCGTCAGATTTTGCTTGGGCTGTGTAAATGAAGCAACATGGGGTTAAAAATGCTGAGGCACAGCTCCAGTTCCCCAGGAAGGGTGGCGCCAAGCTACCATAGGGTTAAATTATCACAATTCCTCAAAGGCAGCTTTGCAGGGCAGCAGAAAATGCCTTTTTACGTGGAGTCAGATTTTTCTTAGGCTGCTGCCAGAATTTGCTTAGGCTGCCATCAGAATTTGCTTAGGCTGCCTAAATGATGCAACTGAGGGTTAAAAATGCTGAGGCACAGCTTCAGTAGCCCAGGAAGGGTGGTGCCAAGCTACCATATGGTTAGCTTGGCACAATTCCTCACAGGGAGCTTTGCAGTGCAGCAGAAAATGCTATTTTACGTGCCATCAGATTTTGCTTTGGCTGCCATCATATTTTGCTTAGGCTGTGTAAATGAAGCAATTTAGGGTTAAAAATGCTGAGGCACAGCTCCAGTTGCATGGGAAGGATGGCGCCCAGCCACCGTCGGGTTAAATTGGCACAATTCCTCACAGGCGACTTTTCAGGGCAGCAGAAAATGCCTTTTTACATGCCGTCAAATTTTGCTTAGGCCTCCGTCAGAATTTGCTCAGGCTGCTGTCAGATTTTGCTATCACTACCTAAATGACTCAACACAGGGTTTCAAATGCTGAGGCACAGCTCCAGTTGCCCAGGAAGGATGTCGCCAAGCCACCATAGGGTTAAATTGGCACAATTCCTCACAGGCAGCTTTGCAGGGGAGAAGAAAATGCCATATTACGTGCTGTCAGAATTTGCTTAGGCTGCCGTCAGATTTTGCTTAGGCTGCCTAAATGATGTAACATAGGGTTAACAATGCTGAGGCACAGCTCTAATAGCCCTGGAAGGGCGGCGCCAAGATACCGTAGGGTTATATTGGCACAATGCCTCACAGGCGGCTTTGCAGGGCAGCAAAAAAATTCTTTTTACTTGCCGTCCGATTTTGCCTAGACAGATTTTGCAATCACAACATAAATGACGCAACATGGGGTTACAAATTGCCAACATAGAGTTAATGCTGACTGCCCTGCAAAACATAGAGTTAAAATTGATTACATGGGTTAATACAAAACCTCGGGTAATTAACATAGGGTTAGTGTAGTGCTTCCCCATACATCATAGGGTTGGCTACGAAAAGAACACTGAACAAAAAATGCCATCAGAAGCATTTTCTGACAGGTTAACTCTGCACTGCCCTGCACAACATAGGGTTACAATAGATAACATGAGATTAATACAAAACTTGGGTAAACATTGGTAAGGCGCTGTCCCCCCCCTCACCCCCTCCCCCAAAGCAAAGAAGCATTTTGCAATCTATCTCGTTTTTAAACCCTTGCGCGAACTAGTGATGTGATGAGTCATTTTTTCAGGATAATTATTTTCAGTAACTACATTATAAATGGTAGTTCGGGATTTATGCAATTTAAGTACTCTTTATATTCAAAAATAATTGGTTGTTGTTTAAATAGTTTGCAATCTTGATCACATGAGTAGATGCGAGCTTGAGAGTTTTCATATACTTTACTGAAGGTGTGTTGTAGCAAGACATGCTCTCGATACAAATTGCGCCATAGGATTCAATCAGTATCCGTAGCGATACCGTTATCAACAAGAGGGGTGGGGTCCACGTAGACAGGTTATGTGACTCATCATATGTCTAGTTCGCGCGAGGGTTTAATTGCAAAATGCCATGTTGGCTTGCGGAGGTGTTTAGAAGGTCGCAATAAGCGGAGTACGGAGCATGACATTACTACTGGTTTTGGAATACTTTGTGTGAGAGGTAAGCGGAACAATGCGCCAACAGGGACGGTACAAAAACAAAGGGACATTACAATTGGGAAACTTGTTTGAGGTGCACGATATGCTAAGCATTTCAGGAACTATCAGTATTTTGAGCCTTGAATGAATATAACATTGAAGAATGGTAAGAACTTAATTTATAATGGAGCAACAGCCAGGTCTTGCATTTAAAAATTCTTTTACTATGTGGATAGAGCCTAATTACACGATTTACATGTTCAATTTCTTGCAGAACATACATGGGATGTTGTTGTGACATAGGAAGAGAATCGCATTAAAGCATATAGTGCCGGATTTCCAAAACGCACCCAAGTTTTAAGACGCAAAAAATAGTAAGGACGTTTTTCTTATCATCTTTACCCTTTATGGTGCGAATGTTTAACCCTGGTGAGGAGTTTATTGGCTTTTGAGGAGAAACGGCCAAACAAAACCCTCTGTCTAAAATATTCTTATTTCCATACCTTCTTATGTGATTGAATAATTAGTTTGAGGGTTGATGCAGGTTCCTGCTTGAATAAAAGATTGTGGTACAATGAGCGCACATGTTGGAAATTGTGAGGATACTTTTTATGGATGTGATAACAGGAGTTAACTGCCTATTTGAACAATGAGAATTCATGTTTGGCCATTTTTACATTCAAAGGGAAGTGATAGCTATTCGATACCTTTGAGAGAGGGTAGATTGATGCTTCGAGCACTAGATAAAAGGTAGGATGAATGAGATATTCAACACTACTAATGTGCTCCCCCCCCCTTTTTTGTCTTTTTGTTATTCGTGTACAGGTTATTATATACTTTTGGATGTAATTGTAATTTGGTGGTATACATAGTGCCCTGAAGAAGACAGAGGAGGTCGACGCACGTGTTGGCAAATGTGAAAGTGATCAATAATCCATATTTTGTGTAATTTGACATTTTTTTATTTCTGTATATAGGCAAGTAAATGTGATCAATAATCCACATCTAAACTGTTTTGTGAACATAAGGTGGTGATATTTAACCTATTTTTGTATACTGGACATTTCTGCTGCTTGAACAAGTACAGATATTCAATAAATGGAACCATTCTTTTGGCATTTGCTAAATCATAAGCATCCGTGTCTTCAATGATTTAAGGAGACTAGTGCTTATCTGTGGAACTTAATGCCAGTAAGACTGAGATTCTCCTCATCGGCACACCCACTCCCTCCTTTCCTGTCACTCTCTAGCCAGCCTCTCTTGGCCCAATTCCTACTCCCACCTTTGAGGCTAAAAACCTCAGGGTCATCTTTGACTCCACACTCTCCTTCTCTCCTCACATCTCTGACGTCTCTAAGAAGTCACACTACCAGCTGCACCTCCTCAAAGGTATTCTCCCTTTCCTCCCCTTTCCCCCGGAAGCTCACTGTCTTCACAGCTCTGGTTCTTTCGGGGCTGGATTACTGCAACAGCCTCTTTCTAAATCTACCTGTCTCTACTCTATGACCTCTGCAACTCATCTAAAACAGGACTGCAAGACTTGTCCTTGGCTTCAAGCCCAGGGATTGTGTCTCTCCAGGACTGAAATCTTTGCACTGGCTCCCAGTGACTGTGAGGATTACGTTCAAAACCCTCTGCACTGTCCACAAGGCCTTCTGGGGCTTCAATACCATCACCTCTTTCTTCCAAAATATCTTCCTTCTCAAACCCTTCACTCATCCCCCTCCAACTCTCTCAGGGTCAGTCATTTCTCCAAGCAACAAGTTGGTGGTAGATCTTTATTCGTCTGGGACCTCTCTCTGGAACAGCCTCCCTGCCTCTCTGAAAATTGAGGAGAAATATCTTCGGTTCTGGAAGCACCTCAAGATCTTCCTCTTTGCTTCTGCTTTCTCTCCTCCTCTCCCCTGCTGAACTCCTGGCTAAAAATAAAACTGCACTGGTCACCTGGCTACCCTCTGTTCTTGGGCCCAGGCCCCCTCCCCGTCAGTTGCACGCCTGCACTGCCCCCCTGGCAACCCTTGCACTCGGGGGCTGTTTCTTTGTCCATACAGCCCCCTACCAGCACTGACACCTGATGTCTGCACTTACCCTTGCACCTGCCACCAGCTGGCCACACTTCTGTTTATCCTTTGCACTGCACTTGCACAATCTCAATGTCACCTGGCCTAGTAAGATCGTTGTATCTGTTTCCCCTCTTTACCCCTCCCTTGCCTTGTCGCACCTTGAAACATTTGTGTATAGGCGCGTTATAAATGCCTTATCATATCACTGGATTTGGATCTCTTGAACCTGGAATTGGACAGGTGGTTGCAGTAGTTGACTCAAGTTGGTGTAGTGGAAGAGGATCTGGAAACCCTTTGGGCCAGGTAGATGGGGGCATTGTCAGAGAGACAGCAGTGTGTAATGATGAGAATTTTGAACTGTATTCTTTCTCTAACAGGGAGCCAGTGTGTATTGTCTTGCCGTGGAGACATGGTTGTGTTTGTTCAGGCCAAGGGAGGCTTGGAGGGCATTGTTCTATATGGTTTGAGGTTTTTCTCAGAGATGCCCCCTCAAGGAGGGCATTACAGTAGACCAGCTTGGACCGTATAGCGCAAACAATATTAAGGCAATTGTTGGTGAATAGGAAGGGCCCACTTGCATTGATATGTTTTGTGGCATACGCTGCTGAAGAGGCGATGGCATTGACGTGGCGTGACATAACTCAAGGTGGCGTTTAGGTGGAAGCTGAGTTTTGATTGACAGGAGAGAAGTGGATGGTGTGGTTGTCAATGTTAAAAGATTGGTAGGCTGGGCTTAGTTTGGCGAGGTGGGCTGGTTTGCCTACGAGGAGGGGTTCTGTTTCTTTCATCATTAAGGCACAGTTGGTGGGTGGCCATCCACGTTTGACTGATTTCATAGATGGAGTTGACTTTCTGAAAGTCCAGATGGTAGTCACTGGATAGAGGGATGAGCATCTGAGTGTCATCAGCATAGTTTGTGTACTTGATGCTGATTGAGTTCAGATGATCGAAAGAGGCTTGGTATATACATTGCAGAGGGTGGTAGAGACACATTTAGATGTTGTGGGGTAGAGGAGTGGTTGTCAGAGAAGACTCTGGAATTGCAGTTGGTTAAGAAGGAAGCAATCTAGTCGGTGGCAGCTATCGAGAAGGATGCAGAGCTAGTGAGGTGGTGGCAGAGGGTTGAATGGTCAGCGAGGTTGAATACCACAGACAGTTCAAGGAGGATGAGGTAGGCAGAGTCTCTGGAATCGAGTTGGTTCTTGAGACTTTGTAGTGCTGTTTCCGTGCCATGTCTGGGGCGGAAGCCGGATTGGCGAGGGCTAAGAATGTGGTTTTGCTTGAGGTGTTACTGGATTTGGATGTAGATAGCTCAGTGGATGATTTTTAGCAGGAAGGGGATGCTGGTGTTGGGCCGGTAGTTGGTTGCAATAGCTGGGTCAAGTGAAGGTGGCCTAAGGTGGGGACAGGATTATTTTAGTGATGGGGACTGAGCCAGAAGCAAGGGAGGTATTGATGATGGCAGTGATTTGCAGAAGTATGAGTTTAGCGCATTCTTTGAGTGGTGCAGAACATGTGTCTCCTGCATCGGGAGGATTTGAGGCCTTTTAGGATGTTGATGATGTTGCTTCAGTGACTGAGCGGAAATTGAAGAGGGAAACATTGAGCTGGTTTTAGTTTTGTATCAGGGTGATTTTGCCTAGAAGAGCATTCTGCTGGACGTTGTCACACCAGTTGTCATCTTTGATGACCATGGATGGGGAGACAGGAGATTCCAGTTTGCGTAGTTTACTGAAATGTTTGCAGGAGTTTGATCAGCCTTCTTGATCTGAGTGTTGTAGGTAGATGCCTTAGTAGCTTGGGTAGCTTTTGAGTAATTCCTAGAGTGGGCTGTCAAGCAGGATTTGTTTTCTTGCTGAGGGGTGTTTACACCTAATGGCTGCGATGGCGCATTTCTTGGAATGTATATTGTGTAGATTGCGGGTGAACCATGGGCTAGTGCACTTGAGACATTTGGGCATGTGTTCTTTGAGGTGGCAAAGTGTGTTGATGGCTGATGCAAGGGAGGTGTTGAAGTGGTTAAGTGGGACAACTACATCAGAGGTATTGAGTAGGGGATAGTTAGGCATGCATCTTTAGATGAAGTAGGGGGGTCAGGCGGGAAGGGAGATAGGTTCACTTTGTGGGAGGATGGTGAATGTAATTATATAGTGGTCTGACCATGCGCAAAGGGTATTGGAGAGGACCACAGTGTTACAATTGTGGTCAAGTAGCCAATAAAATGTGGGCCCATGAGTGTGTGTGTGTGTGTGTGGGGGGCTGAGAAGTTTTTGGGGAAAGCCCAAGGGGGAGGTGAAGCTGGCATGTGATGCAGCATCCTTGTCACGGGGGTCAGTATAGCCGAGGTTGTGGTCACCCAGGGAAATTATTTTGGAATTAGGATTGAGATCGCACGAGAAGCTGAGTGAGGTCGTCAAAGGTGGTGGTGGGTCCAGGTGGGCGATAGATGATATGCAGCATAATAGTGGAAATGGGAATCAATGATACCTGAGCTGTGAGTGAGGGGTAGTTTGGATGGGAGTGGAAGGTAGGCTGCGGATGGAGAGTGTGCCTTTATAGATGATGGCAACTCCACCCTCTTTCTGCATGAGTCTGTCATTTCAGTGGATTGCATAATTGGGAGGTATGACAATGGAGAGGGCAGGGCCAGCGGCATCATGAAGCCAAGAATCAGTTAGGGCTAAAATGTCTAGGTTGGTGACCTCAATGATATCGAGAATATCTGCATGAGCAATAAGTGAGCGTGCATTGATTAAGGCACATTGGATACTAGATAGAGGAGTGGAGGTATAGTGGAGGGTGGTTAGGAGTGATGGTGAGTTGAGGGTGCATGATGGGAATGCACAGCACAGTGGTTCAGGAGCTCATGTGGTTGATACGAGTGAGGAGGGACGTAGGGAGGGAAGCATGGCTGTGAGGTGCGAGCTGAGAGCTGTCTGAGGCGGTCAGCTCCAGTATGGTAAATGACAGTGAGTAAATAGTTTGAATAGGATCACCCACTTTTGTTAAGCACTGAAGATGGATTGTAACCCACGGTGCAATTCATGCACTGCACTTGCCCAAGTATCTTCTGAGCTCCTGTTGGTCGACATATTTAAGTTTTGGGTTTCAGGAATACATTCGGTTTATTGTAAAGTACACAAATCATAGTACACAAATCGCTTGTAAAGGAACCTGGCAAAAAGTAACTTGTTTAGCCACGTATCATTCCAACTTAATATTAAACATTCTGAATGGAATCCTAAAAGTTTCAGAATGCAAGGCTGAAACATCTCTTTTAAACCACTTTACTTTCAAACACACAATGGAATACATTTTGTCATGGTCGCTTGGCCAAAAGTAATTGTTTGACAAAACGTAAAGTTTCTTGTAAGCATGGTGTTAAAGAAATTTGAATATCCAGATAAAATCAAACCCTTTCTGTCAAACTAGAAGCCATAATAGGTTTAAACTAGGCTTAGAAAGTGACCGTTTTTATTGTTGTTGCTGACTTTCATTGCAGGAAGTGACATTTTTTGGTAGATCAATGTATTGGTTTGTCTGCTTTCAGGCTGTCTTTTATCACTCTTGAAAATGTTATACAACGAGGCAGGGAAGTGATGTGTCTTTTGATGTATTTCTTTCTCTACATTTGGTGGTCACTGCATATCTTTGCTGCTCTGTGCCTTTCTTTGTGACTCTGTGTGTTGCTATCTGGTTCCTTGTGGCTCTTTTGAGTGTTTCACTCAACATTTGATTATTTCAGTTTTTTTCAGTCTCGGGTGCTGCCTCTGCTCAGCATTTGTTCATCTGTGTGGTAAGTTGTCATTCCTTTTTAGTTTTGGCTGTTGGTGCTGTAAGTACTGCATATAACCCAATACAATTGTAATTGGAAATGAAGATGGGGGAGAGAGATGAGATGTAAGGAGGGACACATAGTAGATGACGGAGAGACTCCAATGAAGGGAAAAGCGTGAGTGTGCACTGGATTACTGAGAGCAGAGCTCAGGAGAAAGTACAGGGAAGGATGCAGTATAAATAGACCTTTGGTGTGGCATGTCATAGAAACATATGCAAATTCTACAGGATATTTGGGAGAGGCACAGAATAAGTGGGGAAACTGCAAGGTGGATGAGTGATGCAGAGATGTGAGCAACAAAATGGTAATTGCACAGCAGAGCCAAGTACAAATGAAATGGAATGGTGTAATTTTCTGTCGGCACAGTGCCGATTACAATATGTATGTCAACGTTTGGTGATATGAGCGACTTTGAGGAGATGATTTGGAGGTTGTCTAGAGCAACGTGGCTGCAGAGACCACTGAATATAGTAGGGTGTAGAGCTACACTACTACACGCATGACTACTGGCAATGCAGGTCTGTGGCCACCGTAATTGTACTGGTACAGTGACACACACATCCTGCATCCTATTGGCTCCTCTTCAGTAATGCCTAAACAGTAAATGTGGACACCAGCCTCTTTCATCTGACGTAATGAACCCCCATGGCCAAGCCACTACTGGATGAAGTGCCATTGTCATTTGAGCTTTGTTGGAAGATAGAAGTATGTTAAGGGTCATGGAATACAAACGATTTTTTTTTCATCAAACATTTTATTAAAGTAGTCATAGAAAACACATTGACATTGGCATAGTATTACACAATCACACAATTTGACTGTGATAGCACCCTGATGTCCGGGGGCCTGCAAGTTGACCGATGCACTAGTAATCATCACTTTCCCACGGGGCCACCTGGTCGTAGTTCAATGTACCCTGGTCCCTCCCACCCAGTGCTGCTAATTCAGATCTCATTGGAGCTAGCGTGTTAGAGGGGGGCTTGTGGTGAGGCATGGGTATTTTTCGGCATAGTCCATGAATGGCACCCAGGTGTTCAAGAAATAGCTCAGGTTTGCTGTCCGAATAGCTGTTACCTTTTCGGCCACCACAATTCCCCAACACTTTGACCACCATAAAGGGACAGAGGGGCCGGACACGTTTTTCAAAGCCTAGCCATTGCAACTTCGCAGCTAGTAGATGTGTGCAGAGCCGCAAAATCTGCCCTGATGATGGGAATTTCCCTCTCCCTGTATCCCCCAGGAGCACAATTCCGCTATCCCATGGAATTGCCTTACTGGTTATTGCCTTTATGTGGTCTGTCACTTCCCTCCAGTATGTCTCGGCTTTCGTCAAGACCACACCAGGTGGAATAAGGAGGAATAAGGAGCCTTAGCTGCACACCCTCCAACAGCTTGGGAGAATTTTGGGATTGGCTTTGTTTAGCTGAGCTGGGGTAACTTAATATCTTTAACAGAATTTGAAGCCTCCTTCCGTGTTTGAGATGGATTGTGTGCTCTTGTGTAGCCTGGTCCAGATCATACCCCATTCCACGATCTCCATCTCTCGGCCTAGGTCTCTCTCCCAGTCTAGCATGTACTTTTCCTTTTTTCCAGGGTCTGTTCTATCCTGCAGACGGCAGAGTGTTGAGACCCTGCCCCTAGGGGCGGCAGATACTAGAGAAATCTCAAGTGCCGTTAATTCTCTGGTCCCATTCTTCCTGACCATTCTGTGGGAGACCAAATGTCGAAGTTGGACATAGTGGAATCTTGTGTGTGCTTTTATCGGAGGTAGGCGAGGGAGCTCTGACGGGGGAACAGGGCACCAGGCTTCCAACTGTTTCCACAAAGACTGGTCAACGGACTGGGACAATGTGTATGCATGGAAGAGTTGGGCTGCGTGTGCGTATCTAGTCATATCCGAGACTCCCATTCCTCTAAACACCCTCCCACGGAGCATAATCCTTTTTGCTATTCTGGGTTTCCCCCGCCCCCAGATACATTTTTGAATATTTCTCTGTAAGGTGATCAGTTTGTTGCTGGGACATTTACCGGGAGCGTCGTGAATAGGTATAATAATCTGGGAACCAGATTCATTTTTACTGTGGCGTTACGCCCGAACCAAGAGATTTCTTGAGTCTCCCACTGCTTCAGATCTCGACGAAATTCTTCCAGTAGTTTGGGAAGTTACACAAATATAGGCGGGAGATGTCCTTAGGGATCCGCACCACAAGGTAATTGATCGTGGATTCAGCCCATGGCAATGGTAATGTGGGACTAAGGGCTGACTTTTGTTTTTTGGTGCGATTGATTGCCATTGCTTTGTACTTGCCTAGATTCACCTTGAACCCGGAGACCCGGCCCAATTCCTCAATTTCCTCCCATAGGGGCCCCAGGGATGTGTTCAGCGCAGTCGCTGTGATGAGAGCACATCATCTGCATACAGCGCAATTTTGTACTCGTGTATCCCCACCTTGAGCCATTTTATTTTTGGGTTTAGCTGAATCCTGTTCGCGAATGGCTCCATAGATGAGGCAAAAACCAGCGGCAATAGGGGGCAGCAGAGGTGCGTTGTGGGGTTATGATAATTACTCATCTTGAGAAAATCGGGCCAAACCCAAAGTGTGCTAATACCTTACTGATATACCCCCATTCCATCAGATGAAACGCTTTGTGTACGTCTAATGATAATCTTGCCATCCCCTCCCCAGTCCTGGATGAACTCTCTAAGATCTATAGTCCGTCTGATATTGTCTTGTGCTCCCCTTCCTGGGATGAACCCCGTTTGATCATGGGTGATTACGTCTGGGAGATGCGCTCTCAGCCTTGACACTAACATTTTTGAGAATGTTCCCGTCATTATTCATGAGGGCTGTAGGTCTGTAAGAGGAAGCCTGGTTCGGATCTTTCCCTGGTTTTTGAACTAGAATCGTTAAAGACTCCGCCATTGATTTAATGACTGAACCCGTGGACAGAAAGGAGTTAAATGAGGTAGTTAAATGTGGGGCAAGGATGTAAAATTTTGTAGTCAGCCGGTCGGGGCCCGGTGCAGTATTTTTTGGAGACTTGATGGCTTCCTCGACTTCCTCCGATATAATCGATTTTTTTCTAGGGCTAATAGGGAGGTTGCGGGTTGGGGCGTTATGGGTAGATAAGTAGCTGGGCAGGTTCTCGTGGAGAGCGGGCCGCCGGACATTACTGCTCTGTGGTTCACCAGCTCTTCCATTTTGTCCTTTTAGACATAAAGAGTTCTACCATCGGTTCCGATAAGACTCAGGATCTTATTCCTGCTGTGAACTCTTCTCAGTTTATATGCAATTACTCTGTTCACTTTATTGCCTTTACTGTAATAAAATGATTTAGTGTAGGCTAACAATTTGGCAGTGCAATCAGCCCAGTGCATTTCGAGTGCAGTTTTAGCTTTCTTTCGTGACCTATGGGACTCCAACTCTTTTTCCAGAGACACTACCTCGCTCTCTAATTTGGCCACAGCTTTTTTCGAGATCCTCTTCTGCTCCACCCTTGTGCTAATGCGTACTCCTAACCACCGCCTTCATGGTGACCCAGATAATATCTAAGGTTGTGCCAGTTGCATTTTCAGTGTAGTTAGTGAGAGTTTTGCCAGTTTCCCTTTTTAGACTCTCGTCTAGAAGGATAGTGTTATACAACTTCCAGAATCTCTGAGGGGGAAGAGTGGATTCTTTTATGCTAAGATTTGCAGATACTCGGGCATGGTCTGAGATTGTCAGTGTGAATGTCTATTTTGTCCAGGCTTGAGTAGATGGCACCCGAAACAAGAAGAAGGTCTATAGGCGCGAAGCCGCTATGTGCGTGAGCGTAATGAGTAGGCTATTGTGCAGTCTTCATGCATCTACGCTCTCAGTTTCCCTAAGGGGACTAGCAAGGGAAAGGGCATGTATGTAATCTGTTCTGGTCGGGGGACAAGATTTGTCTACCAGGCGATCCAGAACCAGATTAAAGTCCCCGCCCATAATCAGGACACCCTCTGCGAAGGTCAGAATCGTTGGGATCAGGTCAGAAATAAACTTGTCATGGGCAGCGTTGGGGCAGTAAACAGTGATTATGGCAACAGGGCGCTCAATGAAGTGTCTCTTCACCTGGAGAAATATCCCCCCGGGGTCTCTAAACTGTGGTGTTTGTTAGAGGGATCCTCTCACTTAGTAAAATTGCTACACCTTGGTTTTTCTCCCCGAAGGTGGCAAAGAACACCTTTTTGTATCTCCTAAATTTAATATGCTTTTCATTGTCATGCAATAGGTGGGTCTTTTGGAGAAAGACCACGTCTCCCTCCTATACCCGAAGCTTGTGCTCCACGGACCTATGCTTCCCTGGGTAGTTAAGGCCTTGGACGCTCCTTGTGAGGATTCTGATTTCTCTCTCATCATTAGACCCCATTAGGTTTGATAGTAGGTTCAGCTATGAATGCGGCCCTGCAGGAGATCATGTATGCTGCTAAATGGAAATTACTCTGACAATGTGTTGCTAGTATGGCAATTGATGTCAATGTGTTGCGTTTCTTAGATAAATGTGGACGTAGAGGTAAACCAGAGCCCACACTCTCCAACCTAACCCCTTCCCTCCCCCTATCCCTCCCCCCAGGTCCCCTAACTTTGCAAACCGGTAGGAGTGAACACATCCCACCTAACAGGGCAACTGGTGGTGCACCAAGCATCTGACGCCAACCGGGCCCAACGCAGTACAGGGTGGAATGGCGACAACTCTGATTCAGTGGAAGGGGATGCAGCGGGCCATAAGTGTTTCCAGAGTAGGCCCGCCAGCCTCATTCGGACTTCTAGCTCCCCTCCGCTCCATGCCTTGCCCCTGCCCTACGACTTGCATCATCACTGAATCTCCTGGAATGTCGGCATTGGCAGCATGAGTAAGAGTAACCCAAAAGTCTCCCATAGTGAATTATTCAACCTCAGAAGCGTGGACAGCGACTGAGGCGCTCAGTCCGGTTCGGGTGTTTTCTGGTGGGGACCACGGATCCCTTGTCTCCTGCTGACGCTAGTCCATGACGTTCCAGCCTGTTTCTTGGAGGGACCTTGAGAGATATCTTCTGCATCAGATGCTCCCCTTCCCCCGTGGGCGCCCATACATTTTTCAGCATCTATCAATGAGTGGATCTTCTGCTGGGATATCCCAAGTAAATTTCACTGATTTTGGGAATTCCCAGCGGTACAGGACATGTTTTGTTTCCCGCAGCCATTCCGTTAGGACCTTGAGCGCCTTCCGCTTCTGAAGGTTGGAGTTCGCAAGATCTTGGTAGAGCATGATAGTAGAGCCCCTAAAGTTGATTTGTTGCATCGATCTAGCTTCTTTCATGATCACCTCCTTTACTTTGTAAAAGTGGATGCTTTCCGATTGTCTCGGGACCGTTCTGTGGACGCAGTCAAGCTCAAGCGGGGCACCATCTGGGAGGGTTACGATGAATCTAAATAGATCTGACACATACCCCTCAAGGTCCGAGTCCAGGACAGTTGTTGAGATGCCTCTGAGGTGAATGTTGTTGTGCCTCGACCTATTTTCCGTGTCCTCCTTCTTTCACCTCCAGCAGTTCGCACCTTGCCTCCAGGGCGGCTATCCTCCTGCCCTTGCTCCCATTCGAATTTCTGGTCACACCACTCATTCTCCAACTCCACCGGGTGAGATTCTACATCCGCCACTCTTTTGTCCAGGAGGTTGATCTTTTTCGAGACTTCTTCAGTGCCCTTTTGGATCTCCTTAGTCAGGGCAGCGAGCAGGTCTTTTAAGTCTGACTTGGTGGCGGATTGTTCGGTGTCTGTGGCACTCTGTTGGGCTAATTCCCGAAAATGGCTCACTCGGCATGTCGCCCTTCTTCGCCTTCTCCAAGGTGGTGCCGCTCATGAGCACTGTAATGTCTGCCTGCTTGGAGGTTTTGCCACTTTTCGCCATGGCGGCTTGCTGAATGAGGATGGATAGAGTTGTAATAAGTCTGCCTGTGCTTCATACGCTCCTTTGCCCTTGCCTGCACTCAGAGGGAAGCCAAGGTGATACTCCTGAAGGGCGAATGGGATCGTGTGGGGCAAGAAGTGTCCAAATCCGCTTCCAAGGGTAGAGGAGTGCACTCTTCACCGTGGCTGCAAGAAACCTTGCTCCCTGTCAGCTTTCTCAAGGATGCCAGGTCAGGGTGGGCGATACAGTGTTGTGTGGCGGCAATTGGAGGGTCTGGCATTCCTTCAGGAGGGGGGCCCACAGGTCTGCACTGTAGGATAGCTTTTTGGGCACCAGGGTGTCGTGGGGAGCACCTGTGAAGAGTTTTTCTGCAAGGGATCTTAGCATCCAGGTCCGCAGAGAGGACTCTGGAGCAGGCGCTCTCTCAACGTCCCTCAATCTGCTCAGCTGGCACCCCAAGATTGGGGCAGTGTAGTGTAACTGATGTATCAAAAGAGCACCACAGGATCTTTTCCTTCTCCGTTAGCCCTTAGAGCTCACCTTCATTAAGCGGGTGTGGGGGTAGTGCTGCAGTGCTCACCAGAGACACCCCAGAGCAGACCTCTCTCCACTTTGCCGGGGTCCCCAGATGGAAAGTGTTTTGTTTATAGTCCTGCGCCTCATGGGACCCCGGCCTCCAACCACACCGCTGGGTGCCAAAATCCGCTCCTCCTCCCGCTGACAAAATGTGGGATGGCACTTGCAGACCCCAAGGGAGAGAAAATGGAGGCCGTCCCGCGGGGTAGGTGATCCTGCATCGGCAGCGATGTGTGGGGGACCCTATCAGGCAAGCCATTCGGAATATCGGGCCAGGCAGCGTGTCAGGGCCAAGCTGCAACGGGATGGGCACTGTACTCTGAAGAACCGATTAGCGAGGGGCTACAGCCGCACCCCCGGCAGAGAAGGCGGGAAGGAACGCCAAGCAGCTCCTGCGCGTTGAAGCAGGCATCGGGTGATTCTTCACTGGGGAGACGGAGCAACTGAAGTCACGTAGCCGCGGGTGGTCCCCTGCCAGCCAGGCCGGTCCAAAGTTGTTGCATCAGGGTCCCAGCAATGATTGCGGGCACCGCATGGCTGCACAGGGAGGGGCAACAGCTGCGCTCACAGCAAGGCGGCGGGAAAGGAAATCAGGCAGCCCCGGCGCATGGTGGCAGGATACAGATGGTGCTTCACTGGGCAACTGAGCGCGGCTGCCACCCGGCAAGTCAGGCTGGCCGCGGGTGTTGCTTTGCTCTGAGGGCTCCTCTTTGCAGTGACAGTCTTCCAGCGATGGACTGCTGTGGGCGCCATTTTCTATGCTCATTGCTGCTCCTAGTAGGTAGTTCCCGCTGCAATTTCTACCGAGGGTTCGGTGGATTGTCACTGGATTTTGCGGGGGAATCATGCCCCGATGTCTAGGCATGCCATATCTTCAATATTATGCTAAATCGGATGGAGGAGCCGGCAAAAATCTGCTCGAGGACCGGAGCAAACCAGGAGCTTCTAAGGAGCCATGCTTCTTGCAGCAGCCCCAAGCCGCGCCCCCCCAATTTCTTCATGTTTTCTTCCACAGGTTCCAAATCACATACATTTATTGACCATCAAAGAGATGGCAGTGTTGCAAATCCAAGCTCCCATCAGAGAAGTACAATTTATTTAGAACATTTTTCCTCACTTACATTACTTAAATGTCCCATGTCCCATGTAGCTGCACAGTGTTTCCTATAGGTTAAATAAAAGCGCAGCCAGCAAGAGACTCTCTTGTTGACCCCCACATCTTTGGTATGTTTAAAATAATGTATCTTTAGCCCTATACAATTAAACTTGAATTTGGGTACTAAACGTAGCATCTCCTGTCTTCCATCCATACAACCCCATTTAATTATACCACTGTTCTGTGCACTGAAACAGTCACTCATCCACACATTCACCCATGCTAACGCATTGGGAAGAAGATGGTGCAAATGCACTGTATGTATCTGCATGTGCACTGTGTGGTGTGTGCACATGTATTTGTTCATGTCTGGGATGTTATTTGATCATGTATTACATGTATTTTTAGATACCCGTTGGTCTGTGCGTACGTCTCCAGTACCACATTCAAATGATTATTTGCCGCCATCATTGATCTGATATGGCATTTATAATGCGCTTGTACACAAGTGTTTCTAGGTGCCACAAGACAAGGGAGGGAAGACATAGGGAGGACCAGAGAAACAATGCTACTAAGCCTTGTGTCATTTGGATTGTGTAAGTGAGACAACAGAAGTGCAAGGGGAAGGAGATGGGGAAGTGCAAGATAGTGGAAAATGGGGAAGTGTGATCAGGGCAGCATGGCTCTGAGGAAGTGCAGCCAGGAAACCGCAGCTCTATCTAAGTGCAAGGAGGGAGGGGGGCTGTAGTAGTAAAAGTTACAGCCTCTAAGTGCACGGTAGGCCAGAAGGCCGTGCATGGACAACTGGTCATGGAAGAGCCTGTTACACTGTGAGGCTCTGAGGGACCAAGCAATCAGTCAGTGCAGCAGACAGGCAAGTTAGCAAGGGAGCGAGAGGGAAGGCAGAGGAGAAAGGGAGGGCCTTGAGCTGCTTCCGGAAATTCAGAAAGAAAAAATTGCCTCCCAGAAAGGCGCGGGTAGAGGGGCCCAAGGAAGGTGAAGGTGGCTAGAGTGAGGGAAAGCTGGAGCAGGGGTCCCAATGAGAAGGATATACATCTTACTTGCATTAAGGCAAATATTGTTGGAGGCGCACCAATCCTGAATCGTGGATAGACAGTCGGGAATGAGCGAGAGAGGTGAGGAGGCTGAGGGAAGCCTGAAAGCGAGCTGAGTGTCATTCGCATAACATAAAGTTAGAAGAGAAGGTAGAGATCAGGTAGGCCAAAGGGGTCAAGTAAACATTGAAGAGCCAGGGTGAGAGGATAGAGCCCTGGGGGAACACTACATGTGATGAGTCATTGGCGAGAAAGGACCCAAGTGGGACCTTGGAGGGACAGTCCAGGAGGAAGGAGGTCCGTCACGCCAGGGTGTGATGCACAGGTTCACACAGTCTGTTGATCAGGTGGCGGGATTGACTGTCGAAAGTTCAAGGAGGATGAGGACCGAGAGAGAGCTGGAATCTAGGTTAGAGAGCAGATCTTCACAGGTATTCAGGAGAGCAGTTTCCGTGCCTCTGGCTGCTCTGAAGCCAGACTGATGGTCATGGAGGCAGCCAACAGATTCAGTGTGGAGTGTAAGCTGGGAGATGGCCAGCTTTTCCAGGAGTTTGCCCAGGAAAGGAGTGATAGAAATGGGCGATTGACAGGTAGAATCAGCAGAAGGCTTTTTTTAGGAGCCCATGCACAAGGGAGTGTTTCCGGAGAGAGGGGAAAGATCCAGTGGCGAAAGAGTGATTACAGGAATTGGCCAAGGCTGGCACGAGGGTGGCAATGTGGTCCTTGATGGTTCTGGAGGAGCAGGGACGCACCTGTTTGGATGACACTTTCATAGATCGGACTTGTCTAGTGACATCGTCAGGTGTTGTCAGAGCGAAGGACGAAAAATGAAGAGGAGAGGGAGAGGCAGCTGCCCAACGGGGCCTGAAAGAGATTGAGGAAAGCGAGGACAGGATGTCCTGAGTTTTAGTGGTGAAATGAGGAGCCAGAGCCATACAGAAGGCATGGGAGGGAACATGAGAGGTGGAGACTGCAGTAGGACTGGCCAGCTCCTTGCAGATTTTAATGAGTATGGCTGTGGTGTTAGAGGCCGCAGAGATACAGGCTTGAATATGGACCCTCTTTTTGGAAAGGACATAGTCTGTATTGCCTTTGGAGTAGGTGGCTGGCCTGTTTGTCAGAGGATGCACCCGAAGCCCGCCACTTCCTCTCAGCCTCCGTGCTGTTGGTTCTGGGCGTGGGGAGGATCTTGCAGCCCTCAGGGAGGAGAGTGTCAAAACTTATGACAGAGCTGGCCGTGAACCACGTCTCAGTGAAAGTGAGGACATCCACGTCAAGGTCCTTTAGGAGCTGGGTGGCAGGTGGCAGGTGTCAGAGGAATGTTTACCAGCAGAGAAAGAGTTGAGAGTAGCTACGTAGAGTAGGTTGCCGCATTTGAAAGACTTCTGGGGTGGGGTGCTGGAGTGAGGTACACTCAGCAGAGGCAGTAGAAAAGCTCAAGAGTGGGTCTGGGCAGTAGACTGAGGTGGCATATGAGCCAGAGAGGTGTTGGGAGAGGCAGGAGAAGTTGATAAGACCTGGGAGATGCCTATCAAGACAGAGATTGGGCTGAGAGCTTTGTACAATGACGGTACCATTTAGATAGACCTTGATGATGGTCTTGGAGGACTGAAAGTGGGCCAGGGGCACCTCCCATTGGGCGCCACTATTAATGGGAGAGAAGGAGAAAGGAGAAAGAACAAGAGACCATATGAGGTTTCCGTAGGTCTAGAAGGGGAACAGCAAAGAGGATGTTGGTTGGAGTCCGTCAGTAGGAAGCGCTGATGTGGGTAGCAGCGATGGGGAGGCCTGGGTGGGAGACCAGGGTATCCCTCTTGAACTTTTTTCCTTGCAGACCTAGTGAGAGGGATAGGATAGGAGATAGAGTAGCAGTTTGAGAAGATGGGAGAAATTGAGAGCACCATAAAGGTTGCGAGGAGGAAAGAAGGGAGGAAAGGAAGCACATCCCAGAGCCGCGCACCACAGGAAGCGCCGGAGGGGGAGGGCTCACACAGAAGGAGGCACACAGGAGGCACACAGGAGGCAACAGGCCACAGGGTAAAGCAGGAGTAGTGTGGATAAAGGACAGGGCGTGGGTGGGGCAGCACACTGCAAAAAACATCCAGATTCAACTTACCTAGAAAGTGGGAAAAAGGCCCAGCTTCAACATGAACAGCAATGGTTTGAAGAGGTGACAACATCTATAAGTCAGCAAACCCATAATCATGCGCCGGGCCCTGATGTGATACCATCCGACCTCTTTCAGGACCTCCTGGACTTGTGGACTCCTCTCTTGACGGTGGTATTTCAATGCTTGCATGGTAGATATCCTCCATCTTGGAAAAGGGCTATTATATTTCCTATATTCAAGAAGGGGGAATCATACAAGCCCAAGTGCCTATAGGCCAATCACTATTGGACACTTCGTTTAAGATCTTTGGGAGAGTACTACTAGGGCATATCAAATCCTGGTTGATAGAGCAGTTGGTTTTATCCAGCATCCAGTTTGGTTTCCGCCCAGGAGTAGGAACCATGGAGCAGAGTCTCAATTTGTATCTCCTTCTAGCCAACTCAGTCTTTCGTAGGGGAGAAGTGGTGTATTTAGCGTTTATGGACCTGAGCACATCGTTTGACAAAGTAGATGGGTCAAAGCTTTGGAAAGTGCTCAGGTCCATGAGCTGTCCGGGGAACATATTGAGGGTTTTGATGGAAATTCAGTGACAATGAGGCATGTGTGCGCAGTGGTCCGGGTGGGGGGCATTGCACAGCTTGCTTTAAGGTTGCGTGCAGGGTGAGGCAGGGCTGTGTCCTGGCCCCAATATGTTTTTGCCTCTATCTTAACAGCCTCTGGAAGGATTTGCTAAATATTTTGGCTGACTTTTTGGTACTAGGGTGTCGGGCGTTTCCTGTGCTAGCATATGCGGATGATACTGTACTGTTAGCCAGGACCCAGAGAGAAGTGCAGATCCTGATTAACGCATATGCAGCCTTTATGAGCAATGTTTGGTTAAGGATCAACTCAAAATCAGTGTAATGGCCTGTGTGGGTAGAAAACGGCCGGAATTAATGCGACCCATAATATGTGATGGAGAAGTCATCCCCAGGGTGAAGGTTTTCGATTACCCAGGGATCAGATTCTCGGAAGCTTTCACTGGAAAGTCACATCTAATCAATCGGCCAAACTGAGCCAACAAATAGGGGGCATTTTTCGTTTTATGTGAACCGCTTGATGTGGTAGCCAAGATATATGTAGCACAAGCAAAGGCAATTACACTATATGGGGCACCTTTGTGGGGTTTCCAGAAGGCGGATGAGCTACAAGTCAAGGAGAACCAATTTCTCAGGAGACTACTGGGACTCCCTGATTCTTCAGCGAATATTTCTATCCACAAAGAAATGGGTCTGGAATTTTGGGAGGATCAGTGGGCGTTGGCTCCAATACTCTTCTGGGTCCGGATGTGAGTGAATGCACATGCCTCCCTCTGCCATTTTATTAGATCTGTACTGGGGAGGTCGGGTGGCACAGAATTCCATGGCTTGATTATATGGATAAAGCCCTAGCAGAGGCCAATTTAAGTATTCTTTTTCCTCCAGCTGCCCTTTTAACTAAAACAGAGGTGAATGGTTATAAACCTGTTTTGGGTGAAGTGTTTGCCAGCAAGAGAATACTTTTAGAGTACGAAAATAATACTGTTAAATTGCATGCAATGATTAGTCAGCCTTTGGAGATTCAACCCTACTTAATTTGGGGTTCCTATAAAAAAGATTGTTGGCTAATCACTCGGGAAAGGTTTGATTGTCTCTGTTTGCGGGGGAACACAGGGAACTGGAATGGTTATCCAGATACTGCTGTTTGTCCGGTGTGCGGGTACATTGCTGACAATTTGGTTCATTTGTTACTATTTTGCCAAGGGTACATAGGGATACGGAGAGCGCTAATTCCAGTCCTTAGGGAAACTAAGATTTGTCATTACAGGGAGGCTATTTAATTTCTTTTAAGTGCAGAGACTGTTTTGGTTGCATGGGCTTTACTTACATTTTTGAAAAGAGCGATGCATTTTAGAAAAGGGTTATTGAGGTTACAGGGCGAGAGTGTTGTTGACTCCCCCGTCTAGCTACATTGGGAAGGGTACTCAAATTTTAGATTTGATATTGTTGCGGTAATGGTAGTTTATATTGTACTTTCATTTTTTAAATTTTTTAAATTTTTCTATTTATTTCACATAGTTTATACAAACTTTTGAAATATGAAACTCAACAATAAATCACAATATAAACTAATTCTATATATAAGTTTCCAATTATTCTTTAAAAATAAGGAGTACAAAGATAGAACGGAAAAAGGGAATCAGCATTATTAGCACTAAATCTCATTTGCTGCTATTTAAGTCCACTTGCATTAATGGACAGCAGACACCGACTCCAACATCTTTTGCAACTGTTCTAGGAACCTCATAAGTGGCGGCGTTAGTGATTTGCATTCGCTGTTTGTTATGCATTTGCTTCCACCAATCATCATCGTTGTAACTCAAGCATTTGTCTAATTCTTTCCCTAGGAATTTTCCTCGTAAATCTCTTAGTGTCACAGGTTTCCCTTTTTCTCACCTGTTTTCGTTGCTTGATGACTTCTTTAGGAGGAGTCTTCTTTCGTATGGTTCGGGTCTTATACAAGCCCGCTTGGCCGTCTTCGGCTTCCAGTGTTCATTCAGCTTCGATGTCCGTGATCAATTGGAAACTCCAGGAAGTCCAGGATAAGGGTAAGGAGCACTCGGAGGGGGGTGCACGGAATCCAGGAAGAGCTTGATAAGAAGGAGGGAAGGTAGTTGGGAAGTGGGGGTTCCAGGGACCAGGAAATAACAGAATTTAGGGCGAACTACAGAGCACACGTCTAGTCACAGCTAACAGTAGCGTTGAGACACGCGGGGCCGCGGGGGTGTGGCTACGTTATAGAGTGTGCTGCATTGGACGTGAAGGCTAGTATGCAGCGTTCTGTGCTTGCGGCCATGTTGGTAGTACTATAGAGTGTAAAACCGACGTGTCAGAGACCGGGAGGCCGAGAAGGGGTGTGTTTGATGGTTCATGACACTTAGGGCGTGACAAAAAAAGACTAAATGTTTTACATTTTCAGTTTATCAAGGATGGTGCTAAATAACTAGCATCCTTGATCACTGCCTCGATTAACTCCTCCTTTAAGAACTCCTCAGTTCCTAATAACCTCAAAGAAGCCTGGGTAATGCCACTACTCAAAAAATCCAAACTAGACTCCAACATACTGACTAACTACAGACCCATTCCAACTGTCCCATTTCTCCTGAAGATTCTAGGTCTGCGACAATCCGGCTTTAGAATCAGGCATGGGACTGAAACAGCCCTCCTGGACCTAAAAATCCAAATGGCCGAAACCAAAGACTAGGGCCACCTGGCCATCTTGCTCTTGTTGGATTTGTCTGCAGCCTTCGATCTGGTTGACCATCCAATCCTGACCAAACACCTCTCTACTGCTGCTGCATTCTCACTGAATGCCTACAACTGGATCAATCCTTCCTTTCCAATGGGTCCTGTGTTTCTCCCATGCGTTCCAATATCTTTACTAAGCTCCTCTTTGATCGTCTTGATGATCTGGGTGTCACATACACGAACTATGCGGACGACACCCAGGTCCTCATTACCCTCTCCGGCTGCTATGATAAGGTTACTGTAAAACTTAACAAAATGCACCTAGAAATCCAGGCTTGGATGGCTAAACATATCCTTTGCTTAAATGACGACAAGACAGAATTGCTGATCGTCGGCACCGAAGCCCATCTCAACAAACTTGACCCCCGTTACCCCTCATTCACCATTGATGGTAACATCATTAAAGTCGCCGAAGAGGTCAAAACCATTGGCATCTACCTCAACTCCACTATCTCACTCAAAAAGGAAATAAACTCGACAGCTTCAACTACAGCCTACACTAATGAACTTTTCAATGCTTGCAAACCCTTTCTGTCCACTAACATTTGCCTCATCCTAGTGAGGGCATTGATTCTGTTCAAATTGGGCTACTGTAACACTCTATTCCTGGGTTCCACTAACCACAATCTGAACAAATTACAGGTTCTCCAAAACAACGCCCTGAGATGCACCCTAAACCTACCACGTACTACCCACATCTCCACCATCAGTAATGATATGCGTACCCTCGTCATCACCCACAAATGCCTATCCTTGACAGCACCCCAATAACTAACTGACACATTTGCAAGACATTTTTCCACCAGACCTACCAGAGCCCCTTATTTACACTGCCTGAACATACCCAAATTCAACCTGAAAACAGCCGGTGGATCAAGCTTCCCAGTGCTAGCAGAAAAGTGGTGGGACTCGCTCCCCACAGACATTAGAGCAGAACCATGCTTTTGGTCTTTTCGAGCCAAAGTGAAGGTCGTGCTCTTCACCCAGCAACCCTAATCCTTTACTTCTCCTATTTGCATTTCGGCAGCTGGACTTAGATTTGCCTGCCTATGCCAATTACGGTATGCATAATACTTCAATGCGTATTGCTATGACCACTTTGTAACCTGGTCTTCACAATGTATTTCATATTTTATATTTTATTATTACTGTAACCAGTAGTTACTCAACCTGCGTTCTATATCTGTAACTGTTCTGTTTCTGTAACTATCTGTAACCTTTGCTCCATGTTCAATGCGCCCAGATACTTCAGGGTTAGGTTGTGCTATACAAATAAATTAACAAAACTGAACTAAACTACACCATCTTCCTATTTTTAGGTGGGTGCTGACACTCTCACACATTTTTCATTTCATTCTTTGTGAACTTGTTCACCCTATTTATTGGAACCTGATGTAGTTAACATTTGAGGACAGCTGGCCAACATGGATCGCATAAGAGTTGAGTCACGTATAAATGGTTCAGCAGTAAATGCTGGTTTATGGGTGGTACCAAAATGATGGATATACATGGGTACAGGACAGAAGAAGCAGGTGAACACACTGCCAGAATGTATATGTACTCATGCTTTGTACACCAACTACAATAGTGCTGCATGAGAGTTTCTCCATGTCCGGCATCTGTTAATGCAATATAATGGACACACTCAGATCCTTAGTTGAGGGTACTTTTAACATGGAAACACTAGTGACTTTAAGATATGCTTTGGTGACATGGAAGGGGAAAGTGAGTCCAAGAAAGAGTGGGGGGGGAGTGTATGCCACATGGAGACAATAACTGGCCAGACGCAGAATGTATACATAATTAATGGACTGAAGGACTCTAGTGAGTAATTAAAAGGGTGGTTATCATTCTTAATGAGTGATATGGCTAGATCATCTACTTTGATATGTCCTCAAATCAAAGATGAGAAGCAGGAAGAAGATGTGTGTTAGGGAGAATTTTTATTTCTTGTGCCAATTCCCCTGAACCTGAGAGACCCACAGTACTTTTGCTAGACTTCTGGGATTGTTTTGCTTTATTCTTCTGAGTGAGTGGGGCTTTTTACCACTCATTCTTTTTGCTCTGATATGGGAGCCCTATTTCCTGCAAATGTCATCATTCTTTGTTACTTTTAATGGAGTTATGCTCCACTCCATTTTTTCACCACAGACATCTGCAATAAATTGTTGCAGCACACAGCACCCTATGTGCAGTGTTGCTGGGGAGTCCCTGAGGCTTCCCTTCCTGTTTCTGTATTACTTTTTTCCTGAGAACTACTGTTCTGTAGGATTGGAAGATGCTTTCATCTTACTTACCTGTCTTTTTTTATGGGATCATCACACCCCACCTACCTACAGTACCAGACAAACCTAAATGGCTGGTGGCAGGGGATACCTTTTTACCATGTTTGTGTTAGTTACTCAAAGGCTGTTTCCACAACTGCAGTACAGCACCCATGGGTGACCATTTCCCCCAAAATGGCCCTATTCGTCTGTTATTGCCGTTTTCATTTGTATGTTCCTTGTTGGCCTTGTTGGCCCTTCTACCAGTCCCAGTGGGGGTGGGTCCTCTTTGAATTTTGTCTTTGGCAAAATCCATTTGTAAAACCCACCAAGGCTCCAGTGTGCCTGATGAGGCAGGAAGTGAGGGAGGAGCCCAAACTTCCCTGGCCTTTGTTTTAGGCAATGCCTGGCTAGAACCAGTTTTAACTGGGTGGCTGGATGTCCTGTAAGGACAACCAACCCCTGGGTGATTAACAGGTCCCGAGAACTGAATGAATGGGTTCCTGCATAAAAGGTAAGCCCTTTTGTCACAACGACCAAGGACTAGGAGACCGGGTTGGCAGCCATGTATCCAGAAGGCATCCATCTGCATCAGCATTTTTACTCTCAAGGTACTGTGGGGCTCTTACTAACCTTACCTGAAGCCGTTTGTGTTGCCCCTTTGCTTTTGGAGCACTGTTTCTACTGTTTGGGTGTTCATCCATGTTCAGTTGCCCAGGCCTAACAGCCTTGGACCCTCCAGGGAGGCTTCTTCTAAGCCACTGAACCTTTAAAAATACCAACTTACATGTTACTTGGCTGTGCTATTGACTTAGGCATTGCTGGTTTCCTAACAGTAAATCCTCTGAACCTCTTGGTTTGGGCATTGGTTGTTTCCCTCCAAAAACCTGACCCGAAGGACTCCTTTCTTGTTAGGAAAAACACTGCCTAAACCTTATAAGAGTTGATACTAATATTGCTTACTTGTCATTGTTGCTTTTTATATTTATATAAACTTGAACAATGCAGATTTAATTTAAAATAAGTACTGCGTTTGTGGATAAGAAAGGTATATGACAATTTCCTCACCTGCTTTATTCTTCATTACTATCCTTACTATCCTAAATGTACTTTTGATGTGGCTAGTTGATACAATATTCCTTTGGTTTAGTTTGGGGAATGTTTACTACTGTACACTTACTTCATCTTTAGGGTCTACTATTCATTGTGAATTATCTCCCACTCAATTGGAGGGCCATCTGAATTTTGGAACTGATATCTATCCAGATGAAACAGTGCACTATTAATTAGGTAACTTTGTTATTTTTATGTAAATGTCACATGATACCTATATAGAATTTTACATCTCTCGTGCCATGTAGTTGGATTGTAAATGGTGTTTTATATTGATTAATTTATTTTATTTTATTGGTTTTTTTGGGTTTCTAAATGCGGATATGGGATTCAAACCTCTGTTGCTTTGCGTGGTCTTGCTTCCAAGACCAGCACATTGCCCTTGTTGAGTCAGCTGAATTCAGACACATCAATCAAACTTATAATTAACTTTTGGTAAGACTCTTTGAATAACTTGTGATGGGTGTTTTGTGCACTAGTGGTGTTATGGGATAGAGGGTCTTGATCTTGAATTAATTGAAGAACACATTGGATGTGATCATCTCATTCTTTGGTCTTAATTATAGTATCCTATGTTTGGTGGTGTATTTAGGTTTTGTATCACCATTATCATTATCATCTTTTTGGGGAAGGGTGCTAATGTTACAGATGTCACCTTTGTGATGTTTGGCACTATTATGCCACAAGCTCTGTGAGGTACATTTTGGATCGATCCATTCTTTTCTTTATGGGTGCATCCAAGTTATTTATCTTCCTTTTCCTTACATGTTTGTCTTGTGTGTATATTTGTTTGGTGTGTATATTGGTGTGTTTATTTTCTACCAAAATGCAAATTGTCATGTTGAGGGCTTTGACAACCCCTTTTTTCAAATACGATCTCATGACTTGTAACATGTCAACAACTTCTTCCTATTGGTGTCATTTTCTTTTGGCTTATTTTCTGTTTTTTAAAATTGTTTTCATGGACTAAAACAGACCTGATGAAGACAATTGGTCGAAACACGTGTTGGCTGTTTTTTTTTCTCCAACAAATTAAAAAGAAGAAATGATCTGTACTTATTGAGTTGATTGTGACTTCTTGAAAACTACCTGTTCATAATTCAATTGTAGTAACCTTTGATGTCTTACATTGAACTGTGCGCATTGAGGTCTAAACTCCTGTTCTTCCGGTTTATCGATTGACGACTGGGGCGTGGCGCCACATCCCATTTAGACACACTGAAGACTCCATTTGTGGCCATCTCATGAGGTCAAGAGGGCTAGAGCCCTTCTCCCTCTGTTGCTGGAGCAACCTACCAAAGCTGCCTGCTCATCGCCACAATGCCAACTGTTCCAGTATTTACAACAGAATCCTCAGATTCCACTTGGTGAGGCCCCTCTGCATGTGATTGCAGCCTGATCTGCTGCTTTTGTTTGAATCTGCATCTTCTGGCCACCTACACCGTGTTTATTCTTCATTTTTGACTGCATCAATGTCTGACTGCAAAATGGCTGGCGCAACGCAGCCCCAGAACGAGGTTGTTACCGGTTCTGGGCGCCTCTTATCACCAATCCCCGCCACCGGCAGGTGGAAGCCGGCCCACGGAACAAGGCCAAGGAAAAAGGCCCTGTTTGCCACGGAAGACTCCATTTGTGGCCATCTCGTGAGGTCGATAGGGCTGGAGCCCTTCTCCCTCTGTTGCCAGAGCAACCTACCCAAGCTGCCTGCTCAATTCCACAACGCCACCTGTTCCAGTATTGCTCACTATTATAGTGGAAGCAACCCTATAGCCAGTGAAACCATGAGTGAGGCTTTTATGAAGATCATACCCTGAGAAGGAAATCACTCTGAAGGGCTGACAATTTTCAAAGGTTTAGGGATTGGCAATTCTGAGAGGTTAGGCAATACAAGATTAAATGAGATGCCCAGGATCACACATTGCTTAAGGGGTGAAGCTGGGATTTGTGCCAACTCTGCAATTTCTGCATTTGAACACTTTCTTTTCCAGCTCTTACCACTGACTTTTAAAGTACTCAAATCACATTTCCAGACCTGACCATTTTTAAAACCAAGATATTACAGAAGGGTGTTACGCAAAATGGGAATGATTTACCGATCAATGTGATTAAACAGATTTAATCTAGGTATGTCTTTTGTACTTTTTAAGCTTTGAAATACTTCCAAAACAATTGGCTTGTGAAATTGTCATTCATAAACATGTAAAAAAACTTTGATTTTTATACAAAAAGCAAAATGTTTTTTGTGTCAAACGAGCAGACCTTAAAATATGCTTGCCCAAGGCCTACAACGTCTAGTCCGCTCTCTCCTGTCTACCACCCCTTCCACGCAAATTACATACAGGAGAAGAAATATGAAGTAATGAGCTAAACGATGCCACCAGCATGCAAGAAGGAAAACCTCACAGAAGACAGCACAGTAATGCAAGCAATATATGATTTGACAAGGATCACTGTATTGTCTGCTGGCAAAGCCAGGATACAAGCATGAACACTTTGGTTCCACAGTCTTTTATTCACCTCTTGGACTAATAGTTTATGCTCATCTTTGGAGGGGATTGCCTAGCTTTTAGAACGCCCCATCTGAACAAACCAATTTCTAGACCTTCACCATATGAATGGCATGTTAGTTTTTATATCAACCACTATCTGGTGCAGGAACATTGCTTATAATAGCACCTCTTATGCTGCAAAACCAAGTACATATGCAGGTAGGTTTATAAACTTCAGACATCGGAAAGCTTCAGCCAGCCTTGCTAGAGTGCTCTTCTAATCTTTCATATGAACGCATATCTCTGCAATGAGTGCGTAACTGTGCTAACTTCTGAACCCTTGTGGCACTCAATGTATCAATATGGATTTCAACTTTGGCTATTGCACATAATCAACACAATTCCCACAATAATGAAAGAATGCCACAGAAGCTGTGCCATATGGAACACACAAACTATGTATTCCACAGTGAACACAGAACGCATTACATGATTAATTGATCAAGGCAGAATGTACTTGTCAAAACAGACAGGCAATAGGTTTAGCACTTCAGCAGCATGCCATAAAATCTCCTGGCGTGTGCTATTTAAGTCTGGTAAATGATGGAATCTTACTTTAGATCAGGCAGCCTTGTGGGGGCCCCCTCCATGGTGGGCGCCGTGGGCAAGTGCCCCTTTTGCCCTCCCATAAAGTCTCTGCCGACCTCCACCGTCGAAAATGATATTTCACACTTATTGGCCCTCATTACAACCTTGGCGGAGGTTGTCCATGGTCCATGCCGCTAAGGTTGCAATTCCGCCATGGAGGATGGCGGAATTACCGTCCCATTCCAAGGTGAGTGGGGCGGTAATTCCCCATTCACCAATGGCCCCTTCCCCATTCCCATTTTTGCCCCATAGGGCATAATGGGAATGGGGAAACGCGATAATTACGGCACCGTAAATTACGGTGCCGTAATTATCGCCAAGGTCCCTTTGCGGCATGGCTTTTAACGACTGCAAAAAGCAGCCGTTAAAAGCCATCCCGCAAAGGGAACCTTGTAATCAGGCGTTAAGGGTCGGCGCCGTTTACGGCGCCGTAAACCCCTTAACGCCTGAGTCGGAATGAGGGCCATTGTCTACAAGCACCAAAACTAAATCACAGGTTATTTATCTTGGGAGACTTTAACTTAGGTTTCAAAGACACTAAAGACCCCAAAGTTCGTGCCCAAAAGGACACAATCACTGAACTAGGATTTACACACTGCATAACTAAACCTACTTTTAATAAAGGCAGAACCCTAGATTGGTTAGCTTAAATTGAAACATCGATATCCTATCCAACACTCCATGTGCCTGGACTGACCACCACCTAATCCTATTCAGTATAAAAGAATCCTCGCCTCCCAAACTGCAAATTCAAGCACCAGCCATGATGACCAGAAATAAACGTAATTTAACCACTGAGAAAATAATACCACTACATCAACCTATCATCAACCCAACCATGACTCTTTCAGATCCTACGGCCGTAGTTGACCTGTACAATCATACTATCCTCAAGGCCATCAATACACTAGCTCCACTTAAACTACGCAAATCTAAACCACGCGCACACCTCAACACCTGGTACACCCCACACCTCAAGTCACTCAGGAAATTGAAAAGAATTTATGAGGCACTGTGAAAAAGTACCACATCTTTAGCCAATAAGGACAATTTCACTACAGCATCCATCAACTACAGGGAAGCCATTGTCCAAGCAAAAAAAGATAACTATAATGACAGCGTAACCACGGCTAAGTCCAGTACTAAGGAACTCTTTAACATTCTGAAAGAGTTAGAATCACCTGCCACACTTTCTGATACCTGCAACAAAGATATACTGTGGTGCACTAACATCCAGAATGCACTCCAAGACAAAATGACTATGCTCCAAAACAAAATAGAAACACTTTCTCCCACTAGGAACCTACAGCCTCAATTTAACTTCACACCCCTCTCTATCAAAGAGGTTGAGACCATCATCATGAAACTTAAACCGTCAAACTGTCAGGGAGAAACATGTCCTGCTCCTCTTATAAGGAGGCTGTGAAGGAACTGGCCCCTTTCATCACCTCTTTCATTAATGCTTCATTCAAATCCAGCAAAGTACCTAATATTTGAAAGATGCTTGAGTACTCCCGCTTCTAAATAAAACGTCCTTAGACTCTAACAATCCATCAAACTATAGACCCATTACGAAGGTACCTTTTCTGTTGAAAATCTTGGACCGAGCGACCTATCTGCAGAAACAGCAATATCTTGAATCTAATAACCTGCTTGGCCTTGGACAATCAGGATTCAGACCCAAACATGGGACTGAAACCGCGTTGATCAGCCTCAAGACTCAAATCCAGATCTTGAAAGACAAAGAAAAACTGGCCCTGCCTCTACTACTCGATTTATCAGCGGCATTTGATCTGGTGAACCATAAAATTCTATGTAAACACCTTACATCTGCTGCGCATTTCTCAGACCAAGTGAACGCCTGGATCCGGTCCTTCCTCAACAACCAATCCATGAGGTTCTTTGCGCCCTTAGCCTCTGCGGTACCTACTCCAGTTACCTGTGGGATCCCTCAGGGGTCCTGTGTGTCTCCTACTCTCTATAATGTGTTCAGCAAGCCACTTTATGATGATCTTGACTATCTGGGTGTCACTTACACTAATTATTCGGATGACACCCAGATATTCAACCCTATCACTGGTGATTACACTATAGACAGCAAAACTCTCAATGACATTTACCTCAATAAACAAGCCTTGATGGCGAAGCATGGGCTTTGTTTTAACAACGATAAAACAGAGCTGCTCCTCCTAGTATCATCAGCCAACTTGAACAAACTGGATGTGCTATTCACCTCCTTTAATATTGACAGTAATATAATTAAAGTCTCCAATGTTGGGAAAACTTTAGGAATCTACATGGGTTCTGCATTAACCTTAATAAAACAAACTAATGCCATGGCTTCATCCTCCGCTTACACATGTAAGCTCATCACTGCTTGCCAACCCCTCTTGACAATGCCTAACTGCATCACATTAGCAAGAGCCCTCAATCTTTTGAAGCTTGACTATTGTAATGTTCTCTATCTAGGCCCCTCACAACAGAACCTTAATAAAATGCAAGTTATGCAAAACAATTCCATTAGAGCAGCTTTGAATATCTCAAGGAAACAACACATTTCGGGAACTAGACACACACTGAATTGGCTTAACATTTAGCAAAGAATTGCACTGAAAACACTGTGCCTTACCCATAAGTGCTTATCCAACCAGGCTCTCAATTACTTGTCCAATAGTATCGCCCGCCACACTACAAACCTTCCTACCAGAACAGCCCAGACACACAGAGTCAATATCCCTCGCTTCAAGCAACAAAGAGCAGGTGGGGCCAGCTTCCCAGTCCTCGCTGCAAAGACATGGAACATTCTCCCTATTTCACTAAGAGGGGAACCCTCTTACCTATTCAGGAAAACGGTCAAGGTATGGCTCCATGAGCAAGACCTAATTTTGATCGCATACCCACGACCTTCCATGTATACATGCATGTAAATTCCTATGTCTGATGTATATACGTAACTCTTATGTATCATACTGCTATATTCCATGTTTTGCACTTGATTGGAACTTGTCAGCATAGCGCCCAGGTGCCATACAGGCTTGGCACGCTCTACAAATAAATAAACTAAACTAAACTTTGCTTACATTGGTCTTAGACGGAATAACTCGAACCTCGGCAAAGTACCTTATGCTTGTCGGCAAATCCTATAAAGTCTTATTTCTTTTTGCTAGTTAGGGCTAGATCACGCTGTATCAGAGTGTGACTTGTACATTGTACGCATAAATTAGAGTTACAAATATTCAACATGCATTAGTTCCCAATTATCCTTCTTATAGTAACAGTTGTAAAAATGTTGCAAGAAAAGACATTTTAATGTACTGAATTTCTGTTATATTTTGTGCACACTAAATGTGCTAAGGTTACAACTTAAGGCTTTCCAATTGTTATTCCCCCTACATTGGATTTAATCTTTTATGGTCATCACATTCTTTTTGAAGATATCCTGACATTAATGTTGTCTAAATAATACATTAAAGCTATACGAATTAATTAATGTTTATTATGTCCAATATTAAAAAGAGGTACAGCACTTAAAATACAATTGGTTGTTTACCATATGTGGTGTTTTGTAAGCGTGCGTGGGTCTTGCAGCCTTGGAGTCGCAATGCCCACTCATCGTAAATGTTGTAATCCAAAGACAAAACTGCATTGAGGATAGAGAACAGTTTATTTTATGCACACCACAGCTTGGTCAGTCGAAAACGCACTCACTGGAATGCCACACAATTCTCATTTAAACATGCAACATTCTGATTGAACACTCAGGGAATCATTAACAAGTAAGCTTCATCCAGCTAACTACAACAGACTGCTACAACAAAAGAAGAGATCACAAGACATCATGACGTAATGGAAGGAAAATGTACACTGGGAAATCCAGGCCCAAAAAGTAACACCAGAGAAAAGAGAAAGCCCAGCACACCGGAATGAAAAGTCCCAGGACTGAGGCAAGTCCACATAGACTTGAGAAAAGTCTGATGAGTGGCTGAGCAAAGATATGTCTGAAAAATATCCACAGTGTGAGAACATGCTCTGTGGGCCTTTCTGCAACCTGTTTGGAAAGATGTTAATTTAGGGATGAACTGATACAAATTACGCTTTCACGTTTGTTTTAGCTGATCATTGGACATTTGGTTTGTAAGATTAGTGGAGACTTGGGTCAGGACTTCTTGAGAGTAGGTTAGATTTCTGTTGGTCATTATTTGTAGATTTGGATTGTAGAATAGGTTTCCTCAAGGTGGTCATGATTTGTCTTGTAGCCAAGTTACTAACCAGAGCCACTCTAGACTCAGACAGCCTGAATCTTAACTCAGTATGCCATGACTGAGCTAGCCATTCGTACGGAACACCTATACTTCCACTGTATTAGCACACTATGCATTAATGCGCATTAGCCCACTGTGTCTTGAATTATCTTGCCCATTGTGCCTGACAGTACTAGCCTACAGTGCCCAATTTCTCTAGCCTACTTTTCCTCATCGGAAATAGTCTGTTATGCCTAAACTGTACCAGCCTATGTTCCCAATGTGAACTAGCCTGTTGTGTCTAAACTGTACTAGCCCACTGTGACAAAAACTGTACTAGCCTATGTTCCCAATTTGAAGTAGCATGTTGAGTGCAAATGGCCTAATTGAACTAGCCTATTCTCGCCAAGTGAACTAGCCTGTTGCGCCTAAACTGTACATTGTGCCTAAACTGCACTAGCCTATGTTCCCGAATTGAGCTAGCCCACCATGCCCAACAATACCTGCCAACTGTACCTGATTGCACCAGCCTACTGTGTCAGAACAAACTCGAGTGAACCCTCGACCCAAACAATTTGTTCATGGCAACCATCTACATAATCACTCTTACCTTGGTGGCAACTCTTAACCTCCTCCACCCCAACACCACAACCTTCCTCCCTTCAAATCCACTACCTCAATCACCCCCACCTCAACGTTACACATACACCAGGACTATGGGGTATGTTGATTCTAAACAAATCAACCCTCCAAAATGCACCATTAGCCCATCAGAATGGATTTGCCGATTTGCTGCTCGTCCCACACCTTGGAACCCATGCCCAGTGAAGGACAGAAACCTGAGACTTGGCTCCTGGTACTCGCCCCCCCCCCCCAGGTCTCCCATCAAAAAACACCCCCTTCATTCTTATCCTAACCAAGATCAAGCCAGCTCTATGCAAATCTTGGACAACACCCAAAAAACCTCCATCGGCATAAATTAACACACTCTGATCAAAGTTGCTCTCATCAAAGCTCGGTCACTGGCCGCCCATGCACTGGACATCGCAGACCTTAGCTCCATTAACAACCTGCATTTCCTGGCTATTACTGAAACCTGGCTGTATCAGGCAGCAGGCCCAGCTCTGTCCCTCACCATCCCAGAGGGCTATTCAGTACTAAGGAACGACAGGGATTCAGGTAAAGGAGGAGGAGTAGCCTTTATCGACAAAACATCCCTAGTCCTTAGAGTGACCCCTTTGGCCAGCTTCCAGTCCGCTGAACTTCTGTCAGTTAAGTTCCAACTGTCTGCTACACAAACTATCCTTATGCGCCTCATTTACAGACCACCAGGCCTCATCTCCTCATTTGAGGAAGAGATATCCAACCTCCTAACCACTAATACCAAAACAGGGTCTCAAGTCATCCTACTTCGGGATTTCAACTTAGGCCTTGATGATCCTAATGACGCCAATGCGCTCTCCCTGGAAAACACTATCTCCCAACTAGGGCTCAAGCAAAGGTCACAGCCCCAACACATAACAAAGACAGAACCTTAGATTGGTTGGCTGATTACAACTGCTCCACCTCTATCCTTAAAATGTAACCAATCGCCTGGTCAGACCACCACGTCATCTCCTTCTTCATCCAAGGGAAGACGCATCCGAACACTCCTTCAGCTACTTTCTCGCAAACCCTCTTCAGGAATAACTGCAACATCACTTTGCAAAGCCTTCACCCTCTAATCCACAACATCCTTGCTCCTACAAACTACTCCAACCTAGATGGACTTAAAATTCAGATGGATGAGGCGAGGGACATGGGCAATCTAGCCATTCTCCTGTTGCTTCACCTCTCGGCAGCCTTTGACCTCGTCTACCATCTGATCCTCACGGAACATCTGACGGCCTCAGTTGCTTTCTCCAGCCAGGCGACCGCCTGGGTCTAATCCTTCCTAGCTGACCGAACCAACCGGGTCTTCTCATCGGGGGCTTCAGCCCACGCCATCCCATCCTTTGTGGCGTTCCACAAGGTTTGTACGTCTTGTCGACCTTATACATTATCTTCACAAAGTTATTATTCGACCGCCTTGATAACCTGGGTGTCACATACACAAATTATGCTGACGGTACCCAGGTTCTCATCACCCTATTAGGCTGCTATGAAGAGGACTCCATACGGATCAACAACCTTTACCTGGAGATCCAAGCGTGAATGGCAGAACACAGCTTTTGCCTCAATGATGAGAAAACTGAGCTCCTCCGCTTCGGCTCCCAACCACGGCTACACAAACTGGACCCCATGTTACGCTTCTATCAACCTAATCACTGTGGCCAAAGAAATTAAAACCCTAGGGAAATATTTAGATTCCACACTCTCAGTGGTCAAAGTGCACGAAAAGAAGTAGTGGAGCTATGTTCCCTGCCAGCCTGCACCCACTCCCCACAAACCCCATCATCACACCGACTCCCACACGCAATACAAACCCCCAAACACATGCACCTGTTGTTTAAGGGAACATTTAGTGTAGTGCACTGAAAGTGCAAGTCTCAACTTCTTCCTACACTGTTATTTTAAAACGAAACCGTTCCGGAACGGTTTCTTTTTAAAATAAAAGTATAGGAGCTGTAAAACGTAATTTAAAAAAGTAGAGGAGCACCGCTCCCGACCGCTCCCGCTCACTTCGACCACTGCTCTCACTCAAAAAACAGGTGAACGCCACAGTCTCCTCCACAGCTTATACAAATAAGCTCATCAATGCCTGCAAAGCCTTCATTTCTCCTTCCAGTTGCATAACATTAGCCAGAGCGCTAGTGCTCTCAAAAATTGACTACTGAAATACTCTCTTTCTTGGCACCTCAGAGCACAATTTGAACAAACTACAGGTGCTGCAGAATAATGCCCTCAGAGCGGCTCTGAATATCCTGATGCCCTCATACATCTTCAGCTTCAGTCAAGATGCCCATTTGCTCCCTGTACGAGACAGAATTACCCTTAGATCTCTCGTCATCGTCCACAACGGATGAAGCGTGTGGATGGAATGCGTAAAGTATGTGGATGAAACGGATGAAGCATGTTGTTGGAACGTGTGAAGCATGTGGATGGAACGAGTGAAATATGTGGTTGAAACGGGTGAAATATGTGGTTGAAACGGGTGAAATATGTGGATGAAATGGGTGAAATATGTTGAAGGAACGGGTGAAACATGTAGAAGGAATGGGCGGAACAGATGGAAGAAATGGCCGAAATATGTGGATAGAACAAGCGAAGTAGGTGGATGGAACGGGGGAACTGATGTAGAATAGGTGAAATGAGTGGAACGAGTGGAATGGTAGATTGGATTAAGTAGGTGGATGGAACCGGTAAAGTGGGTGAAACGGGTGAAGTGGATAGAACATGTGAAAAGGGTATAATCAGTTAAGTGGACGGAACAAGTGAAGAGGACGTATGTGGATCGATGATGCATGGAGAAAGGATAATACGAGATAGAACGAATAAAATCAGCAGTGCAAAAATGGTTAGAGTGCATAAAATGGTTGAAGTCCGTGGAACAGACTGGAGCGTTTGGAACGGACTAGAATGCGTGGAAAGAAGTGGAGTGCATGGAACGGTTGCGAGTACACGGAACAGTCGCGAGTGCATGGAACGGACTGGAAAGCATGGAACGGATTGGAGTGCATGAAACGGATCTGAGTGCACGGAATGGATTTGAACGCATAGAATAATGTGATTTACATGGAATGGATGGAGTACATGGAACTATTGGAGTGAGCTCGGTCTCAAGCAGCTAACGTAAAGCAGCATATCTACATCTCCACGCTTACTCTCTCCTTTACACCACCACTCAAATAGAACACAGCGATACTATGACACCATTCCGTATAGCTGTTCTCATACCATCATTTGCCTCATACTCCCCATCACCCTAACTAAACACTGCTGGTTACATAACCTCCAGCCTAGGCGTTTCTCCTCAGGCCTAACGCTGCCAAACCGGTCTGGATAATAACCTGCCAGAACAAACACATACTCCTGATCTCTCAGCCTCCACACCTACAGCTAAGAAGCAGCTATCACCTGACTGCCACACCAGCTGCACACATATCCGGTGCTCACACGCACCTTTGACTCTCTAAATTCTCTCTACTGACCTCAACTTTGGTTCCCGAGGGCATTCAACCTACCAGCGCCTTGAGACCATACCAATGGTACATAAGGTGCTATGTAAATGCAAAGTAACATAACATAACTTAACACTCCAAAAAACATCCTTACATCAACCTGCACAGGCAACATTTCACGGTCAATCCTTAACCAATCCTTAACATCGGGAATCTTCCTGGAAGGCTTCAAAACCTCGTACATCAAACCTAAAAAGAACACGCTCGACCCACTCGTTCCTCAGAACTACTGGCCCATTTGCAACATCTGCTTCATTGCCAAACTCCTGGACTGCACAGCATACAAGCAGCTCTGCCATTTCACAGAAGCCAACAAACTTCTTGACCCAGCCCAATCAGGCTTCAGGCCTCTCTGAGGAGCCAAGTCCTCCCTGGTGTCTGTTTGGGATGGCCTAAAAAGAACAGTGGATGCAGAAGGATGCACAATGCTCATCCTTCTTGGCCTCTCGGCCTCCTTTGATGCCATTGACTACACCATACTCCTAGACAGGCTACACTCCGTAGGAATCAAGGACACCACTCTCACATGAATCTCCTCCTTTATCTCAAATTGCTTGCAAATCATGCTCCTCCCTCTTTCACCTCCACCTCTTGCCCAGTGCCATAAGGGGTTCCGCAGGGAGCATCCCTATCTCCCCTCCCCTTCAATATCTATCTCAGCCCCCTCGCTGCACTCATTCACTCCCATAACCTCATCTGCTACAACTACACAGATGACACTCAGATTATCCACAAAATCCTCAAATCACCAGGTGTCACCCATTTGGATCTTTCATCATGTCTCTCTGATATTGACCACTGGATGACAACCAACAACTCCTCAAATCTAGAAAAACAGAATGCAAGTATGCAGTAAGTTCACTCTCCTCCCCCAACCTATCCCCTGGCATCACTCTCTAAGCCCTCCCCCCAACCCAACAACTTTCGGTCTATGTATGCTCTGAATTCTTTGTACTTTGGGACTATGTATGCTCTGATTTCTTTGTACTTTTGGTCTTTTAATGTTCTGATTTCTTTGTAATGTTCTACAGCCCACATTCATACTCCTAAGATAAGTCTGGCTGTTCTGAAATTCTACCAACCATGGGCAGTGTAGGCCTATATTAAAAGTTGGGGCCCTAAAACCAAGGGATAAGCCTTGTAGAGTCCAATCCCAATTGGACTGCAGAAAAACATACCTAACAATAGGCACTATAAAGAAACCACTGAAAACATGAATTCCTTTACTAATATGCACACTGCGACTCCAGTAGACCATGCGGATGTGTCACCGCCCCAGCCACAGTGATTGTACAGGTACCTACTCTGCCATCCAACATGTACTGACACTGACTGTGATGATGCATCCATAGCCAAGTACTTCAGGTGCTTTTTCACAAATATCAGGGGGCTGGAGGCACAGCTCCCAGATTCATACAGATACCCATTCACCTTCCTCTTACACCACGCCCGTGATGAGTGGAGATATGCCACATGGGTTAGATGATGAAGTACTTCAATCACCACTCAGTAAGATGCAAGGGGCACCTGCTCACTGTTCATATTCCTTGGACCCCTCCATTATTTCACTATCATACTCAGCAGTTTATTGAAGAGATGTTACTGCAATTCAGTGCTGTAGTCCTGTTTGGGGTGATATGAATCAGCTAATGAGGGTAATTATGACTCCAGATGATATATATAGGCTTACACAACATGCAAGCTTGCCTGTGGCAGATCCAGGTACTGGTGACACTCTAAACTAGGTCAGAAATAGAGTTATAACTGCTATCCCACAGGTGTGACACCAGAAAAACTGGTTTGGGTAAGATAAGAAATTGCAAGCAAAATAAGGGATATTTATACAGCTATGGTGAGCTTGTGGGTGAAAAATCACTGGCCATGGCAAAAGGCCATGGTCAGTGGCTTGGTAGCATTCTAAATGGCTGAAGGCCTATTTGTGTTAAAAAGTATAGAAAGTGGGCATGGCCGAAGGCCATGGTTACTGGCCCTGGCTGAAGGACAGAGCTAGTGGCCAGAAAGTAGTTTAAAACATACAGTGGGCATTATGGCATGGCCAAAGGCTCTGGACACTGGCCATGGCCGAAATGCCATGGCAAGTGACCTGTTACTTATTTAAAATATACAGTGGGCATGGCTGAAGTCTGTCGTCAGTGGCCAATGCTGAAGGCCGTGGCTTTTGGCTCATTAGTGTTTTCAAATAAACAGTGGGCACAAGCAAAGGCGATGGCTAGTGGGCCATTAATAATTTAAAATATGCAGTGGCCATGGCCAAAGGTCATGGCCAGTGGCGCCACGGCTTAACTCAGCACATTCCTTTTGCAAAGCCCAAGAGCACATATATATTATAAGAGAAAGGATTCACAATGCCATATAAAATGCCATTATGGGGGATATGGCATCATGGGGGAGATCAACGGGAATGCAAAGAGTTATGCCAGTCCTGAGTTTCCCAATGCTTTGAATTAAAAGTATTTTGTTACGTTTTTGTTTACTCACCTTAACTGCACTTTAATATATATTTTACAGGGCTTCTGGTAGTGGCCCAGTAGTTATGGTTAAGTTGCTCAACCCACAGGAAGAGCACTTGTTGGGCGGCTTACAACTTTCCGCCCCTGAGCAAATCCTCACAAACCTTTGCAAAAAAAGTATATGGATTCTGCAAAGTTTGTTGAGGTTTCATCAAGGGTGGACAAAGTTATAGGTGGGGCCCAAAATGTGTGATTTCACCCTTAGACGCAATGGAAAAATCTTTTGCTGATGCCTACAGCCCAAACCGCTGGACGGATTTTAACTAAATCTGAGGCTGGAGTGGTGGCTTGTTCCTGAAAGCGTGATTTTGTAAATGTGATGTAAATCCGTCCAGAAGTTTTTTTTTTAGGTAAAAGTAGGTAAAAAGAAATTGGTGATATCTGTGTTCGGTGTGCGGAGAGGCCTCTGATTGGCACAGAGGGCGATGTGATGTCCATGGACATCTGACACACCTGCTGATCGAATGGTAAAAAGGGTGAGGTGCGTCATGTTGGGGGAAACGCACACCATGTTGGATTCACAGACAGTGGCCATTGTCCGTGAACATTGCTGTGAAACATATTTAAAAACACAGCATTGCACTTGTCAAACTAATGAAACAATCTCTGGGGCAATTAGGGGTGATGAGGTTGGATTCGATATGGCCATAAAAAGCCAAACAAATTGGTGTTTTTCTTCTCCGATGTCCATGAAGAGTCCGGGGCAGTCTTGTGGTGTTAGTCGACATCTCAGATGTTCGGGGGCATCTATGCTTATTTCTGCATTATGGCGTTGGTGAAAATCAGTTTTTGGATGGCCTATAACTTTGGTGCCACTGAATCAAACTGCATGTCATTTTAGAATGTCATTCTAGACTTGATTCAGAATGGTTTTGCAAAGAGTGGTGTGGTTTTGTCAAGACGGAACAAAATTAGAAGGGGCATCCCAAAATATTGTAAAGGCCTATATGGTGTCATTTGAAGAATTGGCACAAAACTTTGCAAAAAGACTGTAGATCTAGATATGAATGTTAACCAAGAATGAAGATGTGATTAAAGAACCAAGGGTTGTGCGCTATGCCCACTTTAAACAAGTGAAAATGGGCCGAGCTGTGTCGCCAATGTCACAAAGTGGGTGCCCCCATAAGCACCTACAGATTATAAAACAGTAGTTTAAGTGTATCAGGTGAGTCGCGCTCGTGCCCTAATATCAGTTCAAATGAATAAATAATCGTAATCCTTATGATTCTACAGGAAGTCAGCCGACATGTGTTTCGACAATCGTCATTTTCAAAGCAGTGGTCCTCAGTAAAATGCCCAATAGGAATGGTAAAATGTTGTTCGTTTTCGTCACAAATCAGATCGTGATAAGATTAGCTAGGGCTCAATCCCTGTACATCAACGACTCCATGGAGTCGACTCCCTGGAGTCGCTGATATACAGGGATCGAGTCCTAGCTAATCTTATCACGATTTGACTCTCATGAATGCCTAACAGCACCACAGCACTATTATACACTGCTGGAGTGTTAATTTAGGATTCTTCAATCTGCAATTTACTTAAACAGCTTATATGCGCATACATAAACTTCCATACTTTGGGAACGTAAAATGCATTTGATTTCTTGTGAAGAAACAAACAACATTTTACCATTCCAATTGGGCATTTTACTGAGGACGACTGCCTTGAAAATGACGATTGTCCAAACACTTGTTGGCTGATATTAGGGCACAAGCGTGACTCGCCTGTTACACATCAACTACTGCTAGATATGAATGTTGTTGCAAAGTTTGGTGGGATATTGTCAAGAGGGGCAATATTAGAGGGGGGTCCTCAACATTTTTATATGTCTTATAACTTTGTCGCCGTTTGATGAATGTAGACAAGAATTTTCAGAAAGCTTGCAGACCCAACCTTGAATGTTCGTGCAAAGTCTGAATGGATTTCGTCAAGTGGGGGCTAAGTTATATGGCTATTATATGCACGTACATTTTGACACCTTTGAAAAAATAAAACCTGGGCGGATTTGTGGCAAACTCGTGTAAGGAGCATTGGCAAGGATCTGAAGCATTGTTTTGCAAATGTGCCCGTGATTTATTGTTTGAAAAGTGTCATAATGCAGATAGAAAAAATAGTAGTATACCTTTGGTGACTAAGGTATATCCTGTGACCATGGGCAGTGGGCAGATTGTCTGACGCAGACAATCTGGCTTCAGACTATGACTACAAGGGACCAGAAATGAGGATTAAGTGGGCATGGCCCCCAGGTACCTGCTCTGTGATACATTTTTTTTAAAATTGCGATAGGTTTGAAAAGGAAAATAATGTACTCATGGGTACAGGTTGAAGTGCTGGTGGGATTGCAGCAAGTATGCACAAGGAAGGTCAACAAGAAATGGAAAGCATGGTTTTGCAAATATGTCCTGTTCTTTTTTTTTTAAGTGTAAACTGTAAGTACGCAACACAGTGATTTAAAACTAGTGTCTGGGCAATGGGCCTGCCCGTCAGCAAGGAGAAATGTGTACCGTATTTTTCTTATTGGGGCATGCGGAATAGCCGAAGTGGTAGGTTTGAATGGGAACAAATGTTCTGCTTGCGGTTACTGCCTTAAGTGGTGGACTAAACTACAACAAACTTGCATGATGAGCATTAGCAAGGACCTGAAAGCATGTTTTGGGAAATATGTCTTGTGTTTTATTTTTCGAAAGTGTAAGAATGTAAGTAGAAAATCTAGTGATATACATTTGGTTGCTGGGTAGTTGGCCAGGTTCTCGGCAAACGCAAATGTGTTCTCTGATTTGTTCATTGGGGAATGTGGCATTGCCGAAGCCTGTGCCCCATGGATTTGGAGACTGGCCATGGTTGTAAGCCACGAGCACTGGCCATTGGTTGCAGTATTAGTGAACACTGAGCTAGGGTGCAGTGTAGGTGCAGTGAATAATAGGGGTGGTTTGGTTCGGCTGGGGTCATGATGGAGCCTTATGCCGTAGGCGATTGAATGATGATTTGCATCCCCCGCATGCGCTGTTGATAACGACAAACATAAGTATGTGTTGCAAAAAATATGTTTCTTAAAGGAGGTTTATAGTTCTTTCATATATTTGAAAAGAGGAATTATTAATAACTTATATATAGTGATATAACACCATGAAATATTTTCACTTATGGAAACCTATTAAATTGACAGAAACAACATTCTTAAAGAGATGTCAAGGTTAAGATTCATCCCATGCTTGGGACTCCTCTGCTCCAGTTGTTACTGAGTGGTATCCACCTTGGCATACCTTGTCATTTCCCTCCTGCGCTCTCATGAGCATTTGCTCATCCGTACTGCCCATTTTATTTATGCACTTCTCTCACTGCGCAATGCATATGTGCATTTATAGGAGGATTGTGTAATTTATTTGTATAAGTAAGGGAAATGTAGATGCAAAAGATTTGTAAAAGATTGCTAAGTGGCAGTTGGTGTGTGGAAGCGTAATATGTTAATAGGATTATATGTGCAGTTTTTGGAAGTGATTGATGGATGGATGGGCTGCCCTGTGCAATGGTGTGCATGTGCCATCTGGGTATTTGAATGATCTATGGCATGGAAAGGGGACTGTGGAAACCGAGGATAGTTATAAAGGTCCATGGATTATGGCCCTTATATTATGCTAGAGAAAAGTATTTGGGGCAGAAAATTGTTTCTTTCGTTTAATTTTGTTTTCTCTAATATACAATTGTACATTAGCACTGTGTGCGGGGGAGCCAGCCAATCAGGTGGGTATGAATGCAGACTTGAACCACTGGTACAAGCCCTCGTTCCAAGCCACCTGATGGTCAGCTGTCCCTGCCATAATTTTCCTCTCCACCCACCACCCCCCTACTTACTTTATTTCAGTGGCGGCAGGAACCACTGCAGCATTCGCTCCTTCTTTTTGCATTCCTACAAGCCGCCATGGAAAGGGAAAGGGGGCTCTGTATGGAGCTCTGCCTTCACTTTCCATGGTGGCCATATTAAAAAAGGATCTCCCTTCCTACAGCAGGATGCCACGCGCATCCCAATGTAGGAAGCAAAATACTTTTTTTAGCACTCTGGGTTACCGCCTTGGCTACCACGGATGCTAATATGCTTCATCCCCCGTTGCAGGGGAACGCTCACGTATCCTAACACGAAAATGCTGGACCTTGTTTATAGAGGTACTGGACATTAATGTTATTGAGGTGAACATGTCCTCGTTTCAATCACCGTTTGATGTGACTGACACTGAATTGTTGCAAATTGACATTTCATCAGATTTCGTCACTCAAACCAATTTTGTCCCCCCGATCAAACAGTATAGATCTGAAACAACTACATGAAGTACATTACACCGATATTGCATTCTCAGCAAATAAAGGCTCTTCTATTTCAGCGTCAACTAAACTAGGATTTGATGCATGTGATGCACGTGTAGCTAAAAGTGCCAGCTCACACACGGAAGTCACAAAAGTAATTTCTCCCCCCTTTATCGACATTCCTGATGCAAGAAAACGAAGGCCGCTTACTGAGGCGGGGCCATGCCCTCAGGCAGAACTCAACTCAGGCAGCTAGAGTCAGCATCAGAAGCAGGCAGTAGGGTCCCAGGTCGAAGCGATTGAAAACTCAGAGGTTCCAAGATTCGAAACTGAAGTCTGCACAGCTGACAAAACGGCCAATGTACGTGCCTTCACCCCACAGATCACATGAATAGATTTTGTTGGGAGAGAGGCCCGTCTGACCTTGCGCCTGACTGCTGATTTTCATTTAATTAAAGAAAAACTGATCAACAGCTTTGCCAACACATCTGTGGATGAGTCTTCAACGCCATGCAATCGTGCATCAAAGGAAGATGATCGCCATATGCTGCCTATTTTATGTACTTCGGCTACTCCAATGAGTCATTCTCAAAGTCTGGAGCAAGGCAGTACTCCCAATAGCAAACAAATTACCTTATCAGACAAGTCAACACATTCTTCTGAGGTTCATTTGTCTGGACACGCCAGAAAGAATATGGTGGTTACCATATTGGCGGAGTCCCTGACAGAAATTAAAACATGTCAGTTGCCTTTAGCGACACACTCGCAAGAACGTTTGCAACACACATCTTCCTCGGAGATGACCTATGATCCAAACATCAAAACGAACTTGTTGGTGGCTGCAGGGATACAAATCCACAATAATGTGCTAGCAGCAACATCACTGGCACTTATTCCTTCCCTAAAGGACTCATTAAAAGATCAAGGAGCACAACTAAACAATTTAATCTCAAAATTGGAAAATATGGAGCTAACAAATGTCGCCCTACAAAAAAGACTAGAAAGAGAAGCTGAAATTTCTGCCCAATGGCAATACCGTTTAGGTGACTTGGTAGCTAGACTACATGAGGATAATTCTTCCCTCATGAATGTCATACTCGAATGCATGAAATTATTTTGGCACAATGAACAGAAGAAATCTAACTCTAATTCTCTGCATCCACCATGGCTGATGCTGGCTCCCAGAATTTAGAGAATTTGCAAGTCTCACAAGTACTTCTTATTCCACCAAACATAACGATGACTGAGTCTCAACAACAAATTGCTCAGGAGATGAGTCCAGAGATCTTAAGAGACAAAGGACAGCTCAGTAGTGCTGTTTCCAATTTTGGAGTGAATGGTCTGAATTTGATTCCAAAAGGAAAAACTGTGGACCGTAATAGGTCAAACATCCCTGTGGCCTCAAAAGACTCTCACCTTCTGGTACAGGTAAATCAGGCCAATGCTTTAAAGGCAGTTTCTAGTAATATAAAGCAATTGACTTTTGGATTTTTCGCCGGTACTGCTAAAACACTATCTTCTACAAAAATATTAAAATCATATTCAAAGTCAAAAATTACAACACCTGACCCAACTAAGATTGTTAAAAAGGTAAGAAGAAAGAGCTCTGCAAATGTGAAGCAATTTGTCAGACATTTTCAACACCAAAAAAACTCAGCCTCTTTGAACTTAAACAAGAGAACAAAAATCTTGTGATCAAGCTGCTGTAAATTTAAACCCAATTGAAGATGCAGCCAGCAGAGAACACCAGATTAAACTCAAAAAACAAAACCCCAATAAGCGGGCTTGGTTAGAGTCGGAGGAATCAACAAGTGACACACCTGATGGCTCTCTGGAGATATGTGAATTCTCTACTTACTCTATTGATTCAGAGCATACAAAAAGCTCAGAAGATTCTCCAAAAATCGAACAAAAAGCCTCCAACAACCATGATGCAAGGCCGAATCTGGGTCTAGGCAATGATGCTCGCTCAATTAAGGTACTAGTCACTTCCAAGCAGAAGGCCGGCGTTCTGGAAGCAGTGTCTGTGAACAACGCTAATCCATCCTTTAAAGCAGGCGCATCAACCTCTCAAACTTCAGCTGCGAAGGTGACCACACAATCATCAATATATATTAATCCTAAAATGACATCTGCTTAATTGAATAATCATAAGACATTACAACCAAGATCATCCCTAAGGCGACCAGAAGAACAAAGCCGCTCGGCCTTGAAGATCCGGGTGGAGAATCTATTTCCAGACGACAAAGAAGTTAACCTCAATAAAAGAAACGTGATGATGTTACTACATAACATACCATCACTTCGCACAATCACTTCAGATGATATAGCGATTGTTGAATACATCTCTGAAGATTCTGCTGATAAAGTGTTCCTACATATAAGATCAATAGAAGGGGAAAAAACACTGTTAGCTGCAAAGGAGGAGATTTTATCATATGACTTCGGTATGCAGGCTGAGAGGGGTCAGATTAAACCATTGGATGATCTATTATCGCAGGCTAATGGAATTAAATCAACCAATGAATCACGACATGAGGCACTAAGACATCAATTTAACATAAAATCGCGAAGGTCACCAACTGAATTTTGACATAGAGACAAAGATATGAACACCAAGAGGCCTGGTGATTACAACGACACTCGAGCATAACTAGTGCCACCTATTGGAGAACAATTATGTGGGATAATGTCATGCAACACTAGAGGGTTCCATCATCTGTTCCAAGATTTCCCACTGCCTCTGTTTGATAACTTTGTGATCTGCCTACAGGAAACCTGGCTGCGGGAGATGCCAATAAAAGATTGATTGATTGATTTATTTATTTATAGAGCAAAGATGGCTATACCATTTTGCTAAACAGGGCCGGTAAAAATCACTGGGGACGTCCTTTTTCCGGATCTCCTAACCTGATGAACAATTCCTATGGGTGGGCAGTAAAGCAAACCTTCAATCCAAACATTTTAGTTCAAGGGACACTATCGAACTTGACAATTTCACATAACGATCAAATGAAACATCTATTATTGATAAACATATTGGAATCCGGCTATGATTTTGACAGCCGGTTTTATTAAAGCAGTGATCTCCATAATTGACCCTTGTCTGACTTCTTGACTAGAACTTGTAATAATAATCTGCAGAGATCTAATTTTTTCCTGGCTTGATTCACAGCAAACAGGATCCTCTAATGCCAAAATAGTGACCTCAAGAGGAGACATGTGGATGTAGGCCTTGAAAACAAGAAACTGCAAGATGTTAAATAGATCAATCAAAGTTGATATCCCTGCCGGTATCACCTAGCAAAGAGATCAAAGCCAGAAAATGTTGGACTATATTTGGATGTCCTCACCTTCTTGGTCAAAAATTGACAGCCTAAAAATTCATAAGACGTCTAATAGCGATCATCATCTACTAGAACTAACCTGGTCATTGTAACGGGTAGTTAACTCGAAGGAGTACATCTGGCCAGTGGAAATAAGTCAAGGGGGCAACAGACTGAGAATTAATGAGTGACATATAAGATCTCTGAGACAATGGTTAAAAGAGAGCTCAAGTTCAACATCCTTTTCTCAGCCAAATTTGCACTAAAAGCCCACCATAAAGTTCCCGTCACAACCAAAGAAATATGTCTTTAGCGTCCAAGTAAGCCTGGAGAAAAAAAAATGAATAACAATATCAGACTCTTTAAAAAGACAAGTTGTAAACGCGATATTTCTCTAGCCATAAAGAAATGCAAAATGAAATATCATAATTGGCTCAAATCTTTTAAGATAATAAGAGATCAAGAATGTGCAGAATTTATTCTGGACTTGATTGACCAACACAATTCCAGAGAAATTTAGAAAATTCTGAATAGAAAAGTGTTGTATTCCATGCTATGTGTGAGTGTGGAATTCCACTGCTGTGGAATTCCACACCTCGTGTTCCATGACTTGTTGTTTTATGTAGGGAGTTCCAGAGGTTGTCAGTTGGAGGATTATGATGAAGGTGGAGTCACTGGTCTCAGGCTGATACAATAAAGGAGCTTACCTTATGCTGTGTGTGTCTCCTTATTTCACTGGCGATGAGGATTTACAGATTTACAATTGACCCTACCACAAACTCCTTATATTTAACAGGTAACCTCCTCACCCTCCTACGATGATTGTAAACTCCATCAGGAGAAGGAACAACCCCCTCGCTAGCAGACGATGCATCAGCACTACTGACCTGCACCCCACCAGCACCACCACCACCAGTCATCATAGACTCCTGATTACTTGCATCTTGGGTCACAGTCTGGCCATCCTCATTGGAATTGTGTATGGGCACAGTCAATGCATCCATGTCCCTCCCACCCTGATGAGTCGGGACGCTTTCCTCACACGCATCCAAAAGATCAGATGACATGGTGGAGCCGCTATCCACAAACACTTAACGGCCCGGGTATGTGATTGTGCCCCCCCTTGTTATCCCTAGTGCTAGGACCCGCAACCTCTTCCTCGGTCCTAGCACCACCACCTTTGGAACCCTTATCCACCACCACCACTCTCCTCCATCTAGTTCCATCCTCCAATTTAACATAGCCACTCCCAACTTTGACTACAATCCGGGGTTGCATGAACTTGCTAGTGCCCTTCGGCACAAATCTCGGGTCCTTGAATACCACACAATCGCCAACCTCCACAGAAAGAGGCTTAGAATGCTTCAACTGCCCTTGTAAAAAGGTGAACTGTTTTTGGCGAACTCGCCTCAACACCTCCTCCATGTCAACTTGTGACTGAGACCCCCCACCCAACGCTGGAATTCTCAACTTAGACGCAGGCTTCCTCCCCCGCATCATCTCAAACGGGGACAAACCTGTGAATGTCGAAGGGGTCAACCTGTATGCCTTTAGGGCCTCCGAGACCACACCACAGAAGGCCATTGGCAAACACCAATTGTATGGCACCCTTCGCAAAACGGTTCATGCGCTCCACCAACCCGTTCGCCATGGGGTTATACAACGTGACCTTGTGGTGGCGTATTCCCAAACTTTCTAGGAATTCTCGCATGCAAACAGATACGAACTGTGCCCCATTATCCGTGACAACTCCTGCTGGGATGCCTTCCCTATCAAACACCCTGGACAAAAATTCCACCACCTTCTCCGATGTAGTGGAAGACAAGGCTGCAGCCTCCACCCACCTAGACGTGTAGTCTACCAGCACCACCATGTACCTTAGACTACCACCCAAACCCTCCATGGGACCCATTATATCGACAGCTACCTTGGACCATACTTTCCCAGGCATATCAACCGGATAAATGGGCTGGGTAGAGGTGCACTTGCTCTTATCACTTGTGGAACAGGCCATACAATTCTTGACAACCGCCTCTATCTCTTCATCCATGCAGCGACACCAGTACACCTCTCTGAGCCTTCTTTTGGTCATGGACCTCCCTAGATGCCCTTCATGCACAAGAGCCACTAACCTTCCCTTAAGTGACTCTGGAGGAATCAATCTAAGACCTCGGGCAATGCCCCAAGGACCCTCTGACAACTCATGCCAGACATGGCCATAGTGCTTTGACAAAACCTCACTCTGACTTCCATTCCTAAGGGAAGTTCTAATGTCTGTCAAAACCGGATCGCGAGAACACTCCTCACTCCACACCTCTTCGCCCACTGCAGTTGTAATGGCCGCGACCAGCATCTGACCATCATCCGGCACCACAAGCGCATCCTCGGAATCGTCAGAATGCGGAAACCGCGACAGACAATCAGCAACGGCGTTCCTTTTGCCTGGAACATACTCAACAGTGAAGTTGTATTCACTCATATCAGTCATCCATCTCATTATCCTCGAAGAGGACTGCAATAGCCCCTTGGTTGTCAAAACATCAACTAAGGGTTTGTGATCTGTGCGAATGGTGTATTCAACACCCCACAAGAACATCCTGAAATGTTTTGAGGCCCATACCGCCACTAACACCTCCCTCTCAATCACAGCATACCTTTGTTCTGCCTCCTTAAGTACCCTAGATGCAAAGGCCACTGGATGAAACACTCCGCCATCCTTCTGCTCGAGCACAGACCCCAGTCCATACTCACTCGCATCAACTGTTAACACCGTTTTCCTAACCGGACACAAAGAATTCAAAGACGCGGCCAAGTCAACTTCCGGCTTCAAACACTAAAATTTCTTCTGACATTGGTCCGTCCACTCAAAACGGACACCCTTCCTGAGCAAGGCCCTCATAGCAACTGTCTTGTCCGCATACGCTGACACAAACCGGCTGTAATACTCAGCTAAACCCATGAAGGATCTAAGTTGTTCCTTGTCAGTGGGAGGCGGGGCATCACACAGAATCTTGACCAAATCCTTCCTAGACTGTATGCTCCCAGAATCTAACGTGTGCCCTAAGTATGTCACACTAGACACTCCTACCTTGCACTTACTGAGTTTAACAGTTAGACCACTCTTTTCAAGGATTTCCATCATTCTCACAATCGCACTGTCATGCTTCTCCCGGTCTCACCCCAAACTAGAATATCATCCTGAAAACACTCTACACCCCGTACACCGGCAAATAACATTTTGATCACTCTCTGAAACACGGCGGAGGCAGATGCCAACCCAAATGGCATCCTACAAAAACGAAACGCCCCAAAGGGAGTGAGAAAAGAAGTGAGAGGACTCGAATCAACATGTAAATCTATCTGATGATATGCCAACGAGAGGTCGAAAGTGGAAAACCATGAGGCCCCGTTTACTAAGGAAAGCATCTCATTGATGTTTGGCAGAGGATGCCTATCGACCCAGATCTTGGAATTTAGATCTCTTAGATCTACACACATCCTTAAATTACCATCTGCCTTAGGCGCCAGGACCACTGGGGCCAACCATTCCGAACACTCCACCTCCTCAATGATCCCATCATCAGTAAGCTTGGCAAGTTCCGCCTTCAGAGCATCTCGTATCATTATGGGCACCCTCCTTACCTTATGGACGCTGGGAACAACACCTCTTTTAAGAACTATTTTGTGTGCAAAACCCTTTAGCTTGCCTAATTTAGACGTGAACACTGTGGGGAACCTAGCTTCAAGACATTGAGCTGTCAAAGGCCTGAGCTGATCGTCACAGCCGCCCTCACTGCTGACACTCAGTACCGGAACGGCCTTCCCTGGGCATACCTCAATGTCTAAACCTGCTTGCTCGTCCCATCCAACAACTGGATCCCCCTTATGAGCAACATAAAGCTTCCCCGGGTCCTGCGTCCTTGGAATTCTATGTCAACCCACACAAAACCTAAAACCTTGATGGGTACGTGACCATATGTGCATGGTCTGATGTCAGAAGGAGACAGATCAGCTATCTTCTTTTGAAATTTAGACATGTACAGTTCCTGAAAGACCATAGTGTAGGGCGACCCTGTGTCTACCATTAGCTCAACCAGCAGCCCATTTATAGTAAGGGTGGCCCATGCACTTTTCCTTCCTTGCCCCACACTCAATAATAAACCCTCCTTGGAAGACTCACTGTGCACGTTGGAACAACCCACATATCCCACAACCGTGATGTCATCGTCTTCACTACCCGCATCCACCATCCTCACAGATTCTTTGTTGATCACCATATTCTAACACATACTGGCATAGTGTCCCTTCCCTTTGCACTTTCTGCATTCTGCTTTAGAAGCCGGACACTCTTTAGACCCAGTAGTATGCCTCCGTCACCCACATCTCTTACACAGTTCCCTAGGACCTGGCGTCCCTCTGACCTCCTTGGGTTTGCCTCTAGGGCATTCATTTTTACGAGGCATTACTGCATGCACAACATCACTCTTGTCAGACATTGCCTTTACACTCTTCCTGGACTCCTCCATGGCACGGGATATCTCAATTACTTTCTCCAAGGGTGGGTCTTTTTCTATCCACAACCTTTCTCTGACCCTTGAGTCACTTGTTCGCATCATAACCTGATCCCAGAGTTTACAATCATCCTAGGAGGGTGAGGAGGTTACCCATTAAATATAAGGAGTTTGTGGTAGGGTCAATTGTAAATTGATTGCCTGTAAACATTTCTGTTAATTTTTGTTAAGAATTGTTCTTTTCCATTTTTCCCCTCTTTCCCCTCATTCTCCTCTGCCTCTTTTCACTTTATTCCAATTTTCCTGTTTTGCTTAGTTGTGTGCTGGATAAAGGGTGGAGAAGTGTTTTATTCCATGCTATGTGTGAGTGTGGAATTCCACTGGTGTGGAATTCCACACCTCGTGTTCCATGACTTGTTGTTTTATGTAGGGAGTTCCAGAGGTTGTCAGTTGGAGGATTATGGTGAAGGTGGAGTCACTGGTCTCAGACTGATACAATAAAGGAGCTTACCTTACGCCGTGTGTGTTTCCTTATTACACTATTCAAGTCAAGAGGCAAGACTGGCAAATGGGATTTCTATGTCAGCTTGGGAAAATCATTTTAAAAGTGTATTTAATGATGGCCACAATCGTTCAGACTTAGTGATTCCAGTCAGTACAGAGTCCTGGGATGTCTGCGAAACCCATGAGAATATTGTAACAATGATTCAGCAACTAAAGAATTCTCGGGCTGCAGGTCCCGATGGACTGACCAACATAATGCTAAAGGCGTAAAAAGAAGTATGGGCTGAATTTATTGTGGAGATCTTTCCTCTCATATTCATCTCAAAGGAAATTCTGACTTCTTGGAAATCTGCAGTAATTATTCCCATATTCAAAAAAAGCAATAGGGAGGATCCTGTAAATGATTGCCCTTTTGGATATAATAGGTAAGATTTTAGCCACTTGTTTACAACGCAAAATTACTGACTGGGCCACCAACATCGGCCTCATGGATTGCCGTCAAATTGGCTTCACCAAAGAAGTTGGTACTGAAGTAAACTTACTAATTGTTACTCTTTTGAATCTTGAAGCCATGACGTCTCCTAAAAACTGTTTATGGCTTTCATAGACATGATACAAGCTTTTGATACCATCAATTGCACAAAACGTTTGAAAAAGTTATCAGCATGGTCTTGTCCGCTACTTCTACTCCATCCGTTGATGGCTCTACACAAAGAATCATCAATCAGAGAGCACATTGATGGAAGTGGTGAATTGACGAACGAAGTAATAACAACAAATGGTGTAAAACAAGGCTGCCCTTTGGAAGCTTTGCTGTTTAAAATTTACATCTCTGACATCTCTGATGCTCTGAACAGTGCTCATTGTTCCCACCAAAGCTAAATGCTCAACAGATCAGCTGGGCCCTCTAGGCTAATGACATCGTGTTATTTGATCAAAACGAGATCGGGCTACAACGACTACTGACCAAATTAGTCTCTTATTTACAAGCTAATGATCTTGCAATCAACACTTGTAAATCCAAAATTATAGCATTTGGTACAAAACACCAAACCATTGGCAAATCCTTTAAATGGATTGCAGAGGGTGAAACAATTCAGTCTGTTTCAGTTGTCCGCCATTTGGGAGTGCAAATCAACAAATCCATCAGAGAATGGGACTGGGTAGTAGATCTGAAACATCACATGGCAACATTTACGATGCAAAGTCAAAGGTTGCACTTTGAATATGGCAAATTCACTCTTTCCCCAATAAGGTCTTTCTATCTGCAGAAAGTCATTCCAGCGCTAACACATGGGGCAGAGGCTGGTTTGAATATTGACAATAGAATTTGGGCAACACTAGAGGGCCACTTTTGGAGAATGGTGTTGAGATTGCTGTCAGGTACTTCTATTGTAGCAATTAGACACGAATTAGGTTTAGAGCCTTTATATGGGATCATTCAATGGAAATCGATTGCTGTCTTACGTAAAATGTACTTAACTAAGGTTGCTCCTCCTTACAGAATATTCAAATCAACAGACGTTAATCTACACTCTGGAATTCCGTTGAATTGGGCTAATAAATTCAGGAAGATCATATAAGTAGCCAATATATCTTGGGATATGGTAATGGACACACCTCAAGTTGCCAAAAAGAAGCTACGGCAGCGGAACTGGATAAAGAATAATGAAATCCGTGATTCCATGTCAACTTCCCCCTTTACAGGTGCATGTAATAGTTTGGACAAACTACCAAAATATCTTGAAAGATTCCCATCAAGACGTCATCGTAATAAGTTCTTGATAATTCATTTGAACATATATAACATAAAAGAAATTATGTGGATGAAACACAACAAAGATACTATGGACAATCTATGTAGATTCTGCACAAAGTCTACAGAAACTTTAAAACATCTGATCACTGAGTGTGGTGAATTATCCTCTTATCATTTGTCCTTTTTAGGCAGATTCAAAACAGCCTGGGAACATATTGAGAAGTGATGGTTTACCTTATTGTCTGGAAATAAGTCCCCACTAATTTGTGCAGTGATTGACTATCTTGAAAAGATTTTGGGCCATGAACCACTTTCAGGAAAATGAACTAAGTAGTTCAAGTGAGTCGAAAAGAATTTGGAGTTTCATTCTCTGGTAGAAGTATAAGAGACAGATGTAATTTGTGTGTAATTAAAGTTTTGCAATAAAACTAATTGTTACAATAAAAAAGATGTATATATATATGTGTTTTGTAACTTTGAAAGGTGGTTCCCAAAGGATTCTCTTTTTGCTGTTTTTTATTTTTTTGCGCAGAGGCCATAAAGTAAGGTGGGGAGGATGAGGGAAGAGGCGACAAGCATTAATATGGAGGGACATGGGGGACAGTGGAAGATGTTGCCTGTGTGTTACCTCTAAGATAGGGGGCAGTGTTTCTCATGCTACTTGATTACAGCTTCAAAAGCACTTTGAAATTGCTCCCCCATGCAGAGTGGTGTGTTGCAGTATATACAGAATAATGTTGTCTTCCAAAGATATAGATCACAGCTTCTTTTATCACTTGCTAGGTAACTGGTGCGATTTTGTGTCCCACAGAAGTAGGCTGTGTGGTTACAGTATAGTTTGAGGAAGGTGAGGTGGAGGAAGACAGCCTAGTACTTGCTAAGAAAGGAACAACTTTTCTGACAGCATTGCAGTGGTTGGATTTGGTGTGGTGGCACATGGAGGTGGTACCATACGAGTATTGTCCTGGTAGTCTGTGATTGAGTACAACTCTGCACCTAGTGCATTTCACTTTGGTAGCTTTAGCCCTTGGTATTTTGCCAACAGTGGTAAAGAACTGCCACACCCATAATTCCCTCTGCGTGCTAGAGATAGGCACTTCCTCTACCTCATCTTTTTGCACTGCAGTTGTTTTGTTGTGTAGGTCCTCCAGCTGGTCATGGTGGTGGCACTTGGAGAGGAGGGTTGGCAATAGCTGATGCCATGTTTAAGATAATTAGCAGTTTAGCTAATATTCTTCCAAGTATGTGCTCTGTGCTAGATTCCTAATGGATAATGGGTAAGAATAGGTGTAGGAGCTGTGCAAGGGTACGTTTTGAGCTTCAAAGTTTCTAGAGCAACTGAAAATGCAGTTCCGAACTGTTCATGAAGCACGGACCCGTTCAAGAACTGCAGATGCGTTCATGGACACGTCATCATGCCGAGCGATCTCATGGCCATGTGACATTGTCTGGGAAGTCTGCAATGACGTCAGATTTTGCGAAAGTCGACGGACGCAAACACAGTGGGAAAAGTTGCAAAAAGTGTATTAATGTGTCAAAAATGATGCTAGAAGGTGGGATATGGTAGAGTTTTAAGGTGAAACTTTGTAAATTGGACAACAATGTTGCTATATTGGGGTAATCATGATATTAGTAAGTTGTACGAAATTAGCGTGCACTGGTCACAACTGATGAAATTCACTGAAAAAACGTTGTTAAAAAGACATTTTGGTTAAGTTGCACTAATAAAAACCTATGAACGTTAAGGTTACAAGTAAAACCGAAAAACCTCTGAAATTCACCAGTTATGGTAAACTAAGCAACCATAACTCGCACCACCACCGTACACTGCTAAGACTAATTCCCAGGATATCAAAGATGACATCACAAATGTAATTGATGACATCACTGATGATTCACATATCTGGGCCACTTGTTTTTGTTCACTGACAGTATATACAAATTGAAAATGTGTTATATATCTAGACATTAATCATCTTTTATGTTTTTAAAGCACTTTCCTTAGAGTTTGGTCTCAGTTTATGGTGCACATATATGGGGCAATAAGCAAGCCTCAAACACACAATATGATGATGATTTTTAATGTTATTGACATTTTCTGGTGATGTTGTTTCTTCCTTACTTTAGTTTCCCTATATGTGTCTACAATGTGTATGCATTGTGGGTCTTCATATGTATTGTTTGTACTAACACAAGTATGTAGTACATCTTGAATTATTAGCTGTGTATTTCATGTTTTACATTACTCAAAACTCTGATGTGGTACCATTCATTATTTTACTATCCAAAATTACCAGATTAGAAATATTGTACTTCTATGGTGCATGCTGCATAGATTGCCTATGTGTGTGTGTGTGTGATTTAGGTTCCTGTATTACCAACAACACTCCAATATAATATTTTATTTAGATGTCTACACTCTTTAGTACATTAATTAGTTCAGAATAGGTCTCCCAATAACTCCTGATATCTTATTACCAACACAACCCCCTGTAGAGACTTTCCATCAAAATTAATTGTATATGTGATGTCATCAATGACATTTGTGATGTCATCTTTGATGTCCTTGGTGTTAGTCTTAGCAGTGCACGGGAGTGGCGCAAGTTATGATTGCTTAGCTTACCATAACTGGCAAATTTCTTGAATTTCTTTGGTTTTACTTGTAACCATAACGTCCCTTAAAAAAAAAATGTACTGAATTTCATGGGTTTTTGTTAGTGCAACTTAACCATAATGTCCCTTTAACAAAGTTTCTTCAGTGAATATCATGGGTTTTTGCAAGTGCAACTTAACCATAATGTCCCTTTAACAACGTTTTCTCAGGGAATTTCAAAGGTTTTTGCTATTGCACGTTTACTCTGCTACAAGTCCCTTATATTCTACACCCCCCCAGTCACGGGAAACCTGGTTTGTATTCCTATGGGACTACTTCCATGAGGCACCACAACCAATCAGCCCATCGGAGTGCTCTGAGACAGGCAATACCTTTCTTAGGTAAGAGCAGGTTGACTTCCTCTGCCCCATCATCTTCATCTGCTCCTGTCACCACAAAGGCTACTGCTTTGGGGCAGAGCATCCCAGTGGCGGTTTCACAGATCATACAGAATGCTGTTTAACCTTAAGTTTTCGAGGGTCACAGTGGTATTCATGTATTGTGAAGCACCGATCTGTAGGGGGGAGCAGTTTTGGAGTGCTTTCAAGGCTGCTGTCAAGGAGCATGAGAAAGACTGCCACCTACCTGATTAAGGCCCGCTCAACATCCTCATCTCTCTGTCTGCCACTTCGTCCCTGTGGTTGGTGCCCCTTCTATCCCGTCCCTCCTCTACCTTGCCTCTCCTGAGAAGAAATGTCAAAATAAATACAAAATAAAACAATAAAAAAAGGTTCCATTAGGAGCCACCTTTCACAGTAAAGAAAAATAGAAGTGAGAATAAAAATCACAGACGCCTGTGCAGGCTGCATAGTCCGCAGACAGCCTGGTAGTCGGCGGACATCTAAAAAATTCCAGGTGTGGGACAATTGCAATCATTGGCTTTTATATATTTTTTATTTTAGTTTTTACAACAGTACCGATAAAACACTGATTTTCATTATTTCTTCTCACTTTCACAGAAACTGCTTCAAAGCATTTTGACTGTTTTCCACAAAAATCTGATTACCCACATGATTTATTACGACTCCATCTTGCCGATAAAAATGTTGGCCCTATCAAATTTAATGTTCTCATTATTCAACGATGTCATGCCAACATTGCGAACAAAAGCACACACAGCTTTACTGATGTTGCACCTTGCTTTTTCCATTTGCGGACCAAATGAACTGGACCTAATACACATCTGTCTCTGGGCAATTTGGATACAAATTATTTTGAATTAGGCAACATTTCCTTCCACTTTCCCAATATATCCTTCATTGCAAGCTGCAATGAGATTCCAGCCATGTTCCTAAAACTGTTCCAACCACAATGAATGATAATAATGTCTGGATGCTTCAATTGAAACATATTTGCACAAAATGGGAGCAAGTCCATCCACTTTATGCCACGCACTCCGTACCAGAACACTTCCAATTCAGAGAAACCAAGATTTTTGGCTATTCCACAACGCTCAGCATACACCTTCACCCAATGGACCCAAGAGCCCCCCAAAATCCAAACACTCTGCCTGCTGAAAGACATTTCCTTGGCCATTTATTTTTAATCCTCTCTCAACCCCTACTAACAAAACTCCTGCTACCCTCGCTTCCTGTACACCACACCCAGGAAACCTGATTGGCTTATCCCATGATGTCCGTGGACATCTCGACTGTTTGCGGCCTCCACTGGCCCCTTTTTTTATTTTTTTTTATTTGTGTTTGTTTAGTAAAACCTTTACAAAACTCATGCTTTCATTATTAAATCCATTATCTATTTACAATATAAAAACAGTTCATATACTTTTCATCAAATTAAAAAAAAACAAGCATTATCTTAGCTTTCATATCAAAAGTCTTAAAATCTCCAATTCTTCCGTTAAGTATAGGCTGTCTTCAAGCATACAGGGCCAACTTCTTTTTGATAGTCCTTAAGAGATGGCCTAGTGCAAATATTATCGGATAGTAATTACAATTCATCAACCTTTTCTACAAGAAATCAACGGTTACAAATTTCATTAAAAACATACAGCATGCTGGCTTAAAATGTTGACATTCCAAGATCAAGTGCTTTAATGTCTCCAAAGACTCATAACAACCGGGAAATCCACATTTCATATCTTGCATTCCATTTTATATATTAGCCCAATCGCCACAACGTTCTTTTGTATGGTAATGATTCAGTTTACATCGCATATAATGATCTCTTATAGTCGCAGATGGAAACATGCTAATGTACCTACTACATGGAACCCGCTTCTGGGTAAATTTGGCATATTCTGTGTAAGTTGAATATTGCTTCATCTGATCAATTGTACATGCCCAGTCTTTCCCAAGCAGTTTTTTTTTTACGTATGCTGGTCTGAGGTATAGGTCCTCCTTAGTAACTAGTAGACTGTCAAGTACATTCTCCATCCGTTTTTTTGTACTGATTGATAGACGGGACTGAGCGAGCGTTAAGCAATCATTGCAAATCAACATATAAACCTATGCTTTGGTGGATTTAACATTTTCGCATAATTGCATAAAGCTCGCCATAATACCCTGCATGATAATGAAATTAATCCCAATTCGTGCCTAGTGACACAATTTGGGATCGCTAATGCAAAATGCATTGCTCCCGTGATCAATCGGCCCTATAATGTTGTCAAGGAACAAAGTTAAATCAAACAAGCACATATCTAGTATATAAGCCAAAACAGTCTGTACTTTCATTATTAGGAAGTCCCTCACCGGTATTAGGGAGAATTGACAATACTTGTCAAAGATAATTTTCATCTGACTTCTTAGGGGTCAGGCTTTTTGATTCAATCTTTCTTTTCAAAGGCTGACATAAGAGTTACAACTAAATTGATAGCTAAGATAGCATATCTCCTCCGGTTCGTTCACAATCACATCACCCAATTTCCATTTATAGGTCTTGAGCTTCTTTCCAGTGTGAAGGACCATAATGCTTGTTTTAGCAGCTTTGGGTGCCAGATTTATCTCATAGGCATAATTCTCAAAGACATGCAACTTTGCTTGTAGGCCCGCTGGAGTAGAATCCATAATGATTAAATCGTCAGCAAAAGCCAACCAGTGGATTCTCAAATCCCCCATTCTTACAGAATACATACCATTAGCATTCCAGATCTTCTCCACATGACAGAGGTATAAATTAATAAGAGTTGCCGCTAAGTTACATCCTTGTTTTAAACCTAGTGTTGTTTTTATCGTTTCGGTCATGGCTCCCTCCTTATTAATTCGCAGCCTGTATGCTGTGGAAGAGTATAATCCCATGATCCAGAATATTAAGCCTCCTGGTATGCCGAGGTTCACCATTTTTTTCCAGAGAAGCTCCCTTACCACATTATTAAAGGCTGCCGTCAAGTCCACACTTGCTATGTAGACTGCCGCACCTCCCTTTTTTTTAGTGTTTGCCAAGATGTGGGACATAATAGCTGCATTCAATGGAGTCCCCATGTTTTTTACTGAATCCAATCTGTGCTTTGGATAATATATTCTGTTGCGACATAAAGTTGTCTAGTTCAAAAATTACAAGTGAAGCGAATATTTTTGCACATGTATCTATTAACGATATTGGCCGATAGCTCTTGGGATCCCTACGGTGGACTTTTTTGAATATAGGGATCATTACTGATATTCCCCATTGCTCTGGTGTAATCATGGTCTTTTGTACTGTGTCAAATTTCATCTTCAAGATGCGGGCCCATAATACGGGATCTGCTTTGTATACGCACAGGGGAATCCCGTCAGGACCCAGAGCTTTAGAATGAGATAGCTTTTTATTGCCCAGATAATGTCCATTTCGGTACAGACAAAAGATTTTAGCTGTGAAGTAGCTATTGCACACTTCTCTGCTTTTTCAAAACATGGCGGAAGAGCACATTTTTCAGAAATACATTTTTCCCATGTTTGTGCAGATATAGTAATCTCACTATTAGTTGACTTATGTCAGATGTACTCCAAAATATGGTCCAGAGTGACTTGCTGTCATGTTTGCAGATCCTTCGTATGAGATTGCAGTTCAAATTGTTCGCTTTGTTAATTCGCAAGAATACCAATTTATTTTTGTAACTTTGAAGGATACGTTTTTTCAATTGAATATACTGCTCCATATCACAGCTATGTTTTTTGATATAGCGAAGATCTTTATTTTTATTACTTTTAAGCACATGGGTCTCTTGGTCATAGTATAGAGGTGGAGCCATTGGTTTATTATTCCATCTCTCATGTACTGTTTTTATCCCATTGGCAACAATCTCATCTATCATATATTCGTTGCCATGTATACAGGCCATTTTTGACATTTTATTTAAGTCCTTTCTTACTAACTCTGTTATTTTATAGCACAGAAATGGGTTCCATCTCAACGAAATAAGTGGTCAATACATTTCAATCAGAGGGAGTAATAAATTGTCTTTATGACAGTCGAAAGACATTCCTATTTTAAACTGTATAGGAGCATGATCGCCTATCGTTATCGGTAAAAATAAAAAAAGGGTCCAGTACTTTCGTAAAGGTGTTAGACGCTGCAAAAAATAAATCATTGATCTCGAGTCACCACAACTCCATGTACATTTAGGTGAGGCTTCATTGCATTGAACAAAGGAGATATCCCAGCTTTCAAAGAATACAATCCACTTTTTACCTCTATTCAAGGCTATTTTCCTATTTCCTTTAAGATTGGAGCTTGTTTCTCCGATCCCTGGTAAACACATTGCATTAAAATGGCCTCCGATTAGAATTTTACACATAGGCATTGATATTGAGATATTCTCTAGACATTTGTCTAAGTCATCGAACATGTCTTCCATGAGAACCTTCAATGGATTCCAGTAAAGTGTAATAGCTATTATCATTTCCATCATGTTCTGACCCATCATCATTGAAACTGCAAGCACATTGGTTGATTTATGTAAAATTTCAGGTTTACACTTGACGTGATTACGGATAGCTATCACAAGTCCACCCATTGGCCGTCCTTGTAGGCCCCTAGTTGCAGGACTACAATAGGTCTCAAAACCTTCCAAGTTTACTGGCTGTACACTCATAGTTTCTTGCAAAAGAATGATATCACAGTTCAGATTGCTAGAGATGGCCTCCCACCACCTTCGTAGCATCAGATGCCCACATGAGTTCCATGATACCACATTCAATCCCAACTTACCCTCATGCTAGTCCGAGGGTTTAACTGATGTCATATTTGAGATTGAACGCAATAACGGTTCCACCCATGCTAGGTCTTGGTTACCTGCTGCAAGAGTTAGTAAGTCAGACATACATTTTTGTTGGGCTTCTCCTGACATATTTGTTTCAAATTCGTTCTTTTATCGGTTTATAAAGAAACTCATGTGCTTCTGTTTCAAATTGAAATGTGTGTAAAATGAAGCCAATCTCTTTTAGGTCTGTTCTGAAGATCCAGATGTGTTTTAGAACATTTGCATTCGATACAGAGCATAACAATCGGTAGTTATTTTCTTGAGCTAAGGCAATCCCATCAATGTCATTACTCTTAAGAATTTGCAGGGTAGAAATGTTGGTTATTAAGTTCATAAAATATGTCTGATTAATTCTTTGACCATGCAGGACCTCAGGGGCACCCTCCAAACCAATTATGTGAAACTCCTTAGCAGTGTTCAATATTTCACCATGGGTATTTGACACCGCTGCTGCCTGAGAACGTATTACTTTAATGGGTGTGGAGGGGGCCCGCTTGTCTCTAAGTGAAGTCCCTACAAGATCTTCAGAATGTTCAGACATTTCAGCTATGAGCACTGAGGCCGGTAATTCTATAAATGTTGCCATCCCATTCACTTTTTTGTAGGATGTGAACAGCTAATCATAGGTAGGGTACCATTAGCTTTCAAGGTACACCATTCCCCGCCCTGAGAGTTCACTGCATTTTCGGATTGCTTGACAATCAAGGCGGCGTCTCCACTCCTATTATTAGTGGGGATCATAGTGCTCATCTGCTAATTTTTCAGAGTTGACCATGATTTGGAATTTATGATCGGGCCTGAAGAAGTATTTGGCTGTTCTCGTTCATGTAAAGGCTGAAATTGAGCTAATGCCGTTCCCGAGTGGAATCGATGCACATCAATTGGGGTGGGGTCAGGTAACTGGCTCCTTGCGTCATCAGTGGCCTTGTGTTTCTCTGGTGCAGGTAAATGCCTACATTTACCAGATCCACTAATTATAACATGGTTGCTCTCAAAGGGAGGATGAACTATAAGTTTATTTTCCTGTGGACGAGAGCAAATATCAGCATAGGAGAGACTATTAACTAAATTCATCCTTGTCTGAGAATTTGTGTCCATTTTTAATGATGGAGGCTTCACTTTGGCACCCTCTATAGTTATCTTATTCGTTATTGGAATCCCAATGGTGCTGAGTGCACTCGTCATCTGCCTAACACCCACCTTAGGAAAGTAATTCAGCATATTATTTTGTGGTTTATCATCCTCATTTGTACGTGTGGGAACGCGTCCTATCGGTGCATTTTTAGTTCTCGCATTTCCCATAGTGTCCAAGTTACTTGGCAATTCTAGGATCTCAGTTTGTTTACTTCTCTTCATTTTGGTGATGGGGCAAATGGACTCAGATACAGAAGTCTTACAGGGTAGAAGTAGCTCACAGATTTCTTCCGTTAGTTGATCTACATCAATAATGTCTTCATCAGGTGGGGATATTCGCAGAACCATGGGCACCTGTTCTCTATGATTTATAGTTGAGGCCGTCAAGGGCTCTTCCCCTTCCTTGATTAAGAGCTCCCTTCCCGGGATTTAAAATCTCCCCTGCATTTTTCAGCACATTTGATAGCTTTAAGATGTAATTTTTTGAACCTGCGTGATAGGAAGCCTTTTTTCCCTTTAGGTCCGCATCCTGGATTCTCTTTGAGATAAGATTCTTCTATGATTTTTATCAGTTCAGAAGGACTATCAGGAGAGGCTTCCTCCAGAGTTTGCGTGGAATCAATAGACGCAGATAATCCTGGAGTCAGGCTATTTCTTATTTGCCTGATATTTTTTATGGTCTCAATATACTTTTGGAGGCTTTCTAATGGGGAGATGGTAGTCGTTGAAATATTGTCCACCATCTCATCTTCTATTATCAGCGTTTGAGTATATTTCGTCATTTTTTTATCATCACGTTTTCTTTCCTTCATTATCCCATCTACGTACTTCATGCAGTTATGATGGCAAAATGCTGCATTTGGAGTTTCTTTTGTCATCACAAAGCCTTCCAATCTATTGAGTTTCAGAAGAAGGCCATTCAACACTGCTTTTAATTCCCTTAGTTCCAAGTGCTTAAGGTCATGACACTTGTCTAATAGATCCAGAATTCTAATTATCACTGGGAAGGAATAGGGGCTTGGTGGTGTGAGTTTTTGTTCTAAGATGTCTTCCCTATGATCAGTCTGTGGGTCCGCAAGTTGAGTCATTGAGAGATTACTCTCATTCCCTCGAATGGGTATTTTAGGGATATCCCTCTTCAAATCATGAATCCTGTTTTCCGGGTGCATTGGGTTAGGGACCATCTGTTTAAAGAGATTCACGTCCCCACCTCTTATGGGTGTAAACTATGTTGGTGCATAATGGACATTGCGCTGAACCAAAGGTGTTAATGCATTAATGGAGTTACTGATGCGCTTGTTCAGTTCTATAATAGACTGTACATCTATTTAAGATAGGGAGATTTCACCCGCGTTAGAGCTTCCATCTGAAATAGGTGCAGAATGTATTCCTGCAGATGGAATTCCTGCTGTTCCAGAATAATTAGGGATTGCGCTAATTTCTGGATCAGTTCGTTTTTCAATTATCAGCGGGGTAGATCTTTCACAAGTATAGCAAGATTCATTATGTAAATTAGGGGCAGTGGTATAATCCGTTACAGGGCCATTACAAATATCGCTGTTTGATTCGGAAGTATTGATCCTCAAATTGGTCTCCAGATAAGCAGCATTTCCCGGACATATCAAAGCATCAACATTAATTAAATTAGGAGTAGCCAATTCATTTAAATGGCCGCTTCGCAACCCTGATGCCATGCCTCCGTGACTATGCACACTTTTCAATATCAGGAGCGTTGGTAAGTCTTCTACTGAACTCCCCCAGGCTAATGCTCGAGTATAAGTTGACATAATACAAACAATAGCATTAGAAATAAGACACTGCTCACCCCTCAGCCTAACAGCCCAACAGCATGTACACTTTCGATGAAACATAGTGATGCACGCACGATCCACGTTCACAGCTTTTTTCAAGCTAGTTCCGGGAAACAAGTGGTCATGGATGGGCGGGGGAGCGAGTGATTGACGTTCATGCAAACTAATGCAATCAATGAGACTAAGGAAGAGAAGAAAAAACAGAAAAGAGGTCAGTCTCTTTTGATCCTCGACCTATCCAAGGACAGTTAGGTCAGTTAGAGCAAAGTTAGTAGGTGAGTCAGTAGATCAGTTAGAGCAAAGGTAGTAGGCGAGTATAAACAATAACTCGGTTCATTTCATTTACTTGAATTGGGAGTTCACAAGTGGAATCCACGTTGCGCGGCAGTTCAAACAACTTCTTGCCGACTCAACCGCAGAGTATATGAGCAAAAATGACAACTTAGACGATGAGGAGCACTCCAGCCCAACAGCCCGTACACTTTCGATGACACTTTGCGGTGCACGCGCGATGTGCCTTCACAGCTTATTTCAAGCTGGTTCCGGGAAACAAGTGGGCGTGGCTGGGTGGGGGAGTGAGTGATTGATGTTCATGCAAGCCAATACAATCAATGAGATCGAATTGGGAGTCCACAAGCGGAATCCACCGTGCGCGGCAGTTCAAACTTCTTCTTGCCGACTCAACCACAGAGTAGGCAAGCAAAATTGATAAAGTATACAATGAGGAGCGCTCCAGCCCAACAGCCCGTACACTTTCAATGACACTTTGCCCCTTTTAATGCCAGGCAACGTTAAGAGACCCATATGTGCAACATGCCGTTCGCGGAATACCGCAGTGTCCATGGACAGATCATCCAATCGGAGGGGTTGGGGAGGGAAATTAAACACAATGTAAGTTATTTAATCTTTAGTGGTGGCTCTGAAAAGAACCTTTTTTGGGGGGCTGTTAACAAACACCTTTTTTTGCTTTAATATTTTATTTTCCTACAGGAACCTCTTCAATGCATTCCTAAAATTGTAAAGTAAAATTGTATTTCCGACATCTGCGAAGTGAACTCCACCTGGACAAAAAGAATTCACACTTTGAGAATTAATAGTATCTTTCTCAAAGTATGAGATTCCGGCACCATACAAAAAAAGCCGTTACACCTTTATTGACAATCTGCCTTGATTGTTCTATTTGAGGACTGAAAATGTGTGTTGGACATCTCCATGTGCATTGCAGTTTATTTTTGAAAACATGTGAGCAGCAGGAAACAGTTGCATTAGATTTTTAAAAAAATCTTTCAGTGCAACTTGCAAAGACACTGGAGTCACAAACCCCAAACGGTCCCCTCCACAATGGACAATCATAATATCTGCACTTTTTAAAGTGAGCCATACTTTCATAGAATCAAAGCAAGCTTGCCCAGTTTGAGCCAAAAACTGCATGCCAGGAAACCTCCACTTCTGCTAATCAAATATTTCCAAGGATGCCATGATTCTCAACATATACCTTCAATGACTGAATTGAAGAGTCCCCAAAAATCTGCACAGTCTGTCTTCTCAAACACATAGCCATAGCCATTATCACTGATTTTACATTTTTTTTAAACAAAACTCCTACTACACTTTCTTCCTATACACCACACCCAGCAAACCTGATTGGCTACTCCACACAGTCTCCTTTCCATGCCAGGCATCCACAAAAAATCAGGATGTTGCACGTGCCATCCATGGACTACCCCAGTGTCCGCAGACCCGCTAACCACGTCTACTACCCTTCCCACTTCCATGTTCTCAACACTCCCCCATTGGCTGCTACCGAAGAGTCGCACATCAATCCACCAATCAAATCCAAAACCTCTACACATAACCCTGTCATCTCACTTCAAAATGTCTATGTCCAGATTCAACAAGATCTGCATCTAACAAAACATAGTACAGGTATGCTTATATTTTTTAAAAGACGTTTTCTTGAACTCTTTCACGAATATAAATACATATATAGAGGGTTCCTGCTACTTACCCTGTGATAAGCTTCTCGTAAGCATATTCTCTTTTTAACCACTCTAGCGAATTCCATGCAGTACAGCATTCCTCACCTGCTCACATGAAGCAGCAAACAATTAAAATGCTCTGCATTTGAAAAGGATTATTTTTACAAGCATTTTGAAGAAAGTTAAAAAATGCATATGTGCATGTACAGCAGTACTGTGTCAATTTTCCACTTTTCCTTAAAATAAGGGAAAACCAGATAAAATAGATCTGCAGACCATTTTGAAGTGGCACTTAGTGTCTTATAGCTTACTATGTTGACGGCACATGCATACATCCCAACATCCCCCATTACAATGTATATACATACTTCTTAAGTCTTTCTTTTTTCCTTTGCATTCTGTCACTTACAATTGACTTTGCCCATTATAAAAGTAAAACTACAATTCCAGAATGCAAAGAAAAAATACAACTAATCTTCACATTTCGAAGCTGTGACATGTATATCAAATAAAAATATGAAATGCTGTGCTTTACAAAAGATATTATTGGAACCCTTTTTAAGAAAGTTCAAACATATATATCTGCATGTCCACCAGCACTGTGTCACTTTTTCACTTTTTCAAGCAAAAGAAAAATAATGTGTACACCATTTGTAATTGGCACTCAGTGTGTGCCAGTTTAATATATTTACAGTACATGTATATTCCTAAGATTACCCATTCCAATCTTTAACTGCTGATGCAGTCCTCAATTTTTCTCTACATTCTGTGACTTGTATTCCAATTTTCACAATGGTAAAACTGCAACTACAAGTCCCATAATGCAAACAAAATCTCTGTGTCTCCATAAACACCTATAGATTAGAATGCAGCATGTTGGCAAGTATGTATATGCATCTAACACATTCAACTTATATATACCAAATACCATTTAAAAGTGTACTGAAACTCTTTTCCATGAACTTGTCTTTGTTTTTACAAAATGTAACAGAGCTTCTGCAAATGCACATACACATTTCTTAAATTTCATGAAAACGCTCCTGAAAGCAATCATTTTTAACCGTCCACCAATTTGATTAACTTTATCCCTTCCACTCCTCTGTCCAAATGTAAATGTGAACCTTGCTTCCTAACAGTACTTCACCATTACCACATATCCCCACTAACCTTATTTTACAATTACTGGAAAGGAACACATCACTGCTATCAACAACCGAAAAACCAATACCCTTCCCATCCAACAATTCAGTACATTAATGTACCAGGTATATGTATGTAATTATATTATTGTAGGTGGAGTGACGGAGAGTGGCAGTCTTGCTGCCAAACCCAAAGTCTGTTCCTGCTCTTTACTGCTTTTGGAAGTGGAGGCGTGGCCTGCCTCACCTCACCTCTACCCCTCCATAAAACATTCCGTTCTCCGCGGAGCGGACGCGGAGTGGCGGAGAGTGGCAGTCTTGCTGCCAAACCCAAAGTCTGTTCCTGCTGTTTACTGCTTTTGGAAGTGGAGGCGTGGCCTGCCTCACCTCACCTCTATCCCTCCATAAAACACTCTGTTCTCCGCAAAGCGGATGTGGAGTGGCGGAGAGTGGCAGTCTTGTTGCCAAAGCCAAATTCTTTTCCTTCTGTTTACTGCTTTTGGAAGTGGAGGCATGGCCTGCCTCACCGCACCTCTACCCCTCCATAAAACACTCCGTTCTCTGCGGAGCAGACGCAGAGTGGCAGAGAGTGGCAGTCTTGCTGCCAAACCCGAAGTCTGTTCCTGCTGTTTACTGCTTTTGGAAGTGGAGGCGTGGCCTGCCTCACCTTACCTCTACCCCTCAATAAAACACTCCGTTCTCCGTGGAGCGGAGGGAGAGTGGCGGAGAGTGGCAGTCTTGCTGCCAAACCCGAAGTCTGTTCCTGCTGTTTACTGCTTTTGGAAGTGGAGGCGTGGCCTGTCTCACCTCACCTCTACCCCTCCATAAAACACTCCGTTCTCCGTGGAGCGGACGCGGAGTGGCAGAGAATGGCAGTCTTGCTGCCAAACCCAAAGTCTGTTCCTGCTGTTTACTGCTTTTGGATGTGGAGGTGTGGCCTGCCTCACCTCACCTGTACCCTTCCATAAAACACTCCGTTCTCCGCGGAGCGGGCGCAGAGTGGCGGAGAGTGGCAGTCTTGCTGCCAAACCCGAAATCTGTTCCTGCTGTTTACTGCTTTTGGAAGTGGAGGCGTGGCCTGCCTCACCTCGCCTCTACCCCTCCATAAAACACTCTGTTCTCCACGGAGCGGACGTGGAGTGGCGGAAAGTGGCAGTCTTGCAGTCTTGGCAGTCATGGCTGACTTGACTGTAGACTCCTCCGTCCATTCCAACAAAGAAAATGAAAATGAAACTACGCAAAAGGTCGAAGGACACTTGCTCAGAAGTGCATCCCTGCGTCCACATCCTCCCGGACTGAAACCTGCAAATCGTCCTCTCGTAAAGGGATCATTTACTTACCAACAGTGTTGTGAGGAAAGATCCAGTGTCCACGAGGATATCGGCAGTGCCTATGCATTGAGACCAGCCGTGCACCTCGGGGACTGCGAGGATGGCGAGGACGGCAAGGACGGTGACTCCAGGCGACCTCTGGGGGAGGCGGGGCCAGAGGGAGACGGAGGGAGTCCTCCCATAGTGGTGGCGTCCGTGCCCCCCCACGGCTCTGTGTGCCGGCCCGTTGCTGCTTGTCGCCCCTTCCCGGTCTTCGGGTTTCTCCGGAGGGAGGACCGCAGAGCGGGAGCAGAGAGTGCTGAGTCCGGGCGCCCTAGGGGCCGAAGAGAGGCCTCAGGCCTGCCTAGCAGGAGAAGCTGGAGCTCCGGGGGCTCCTCCCCCTGCAGGCAAACGGGGAGAGAGGCAGGACTTGAGAAATGCAATCTTGCCCTCAGCCCCTTCCCGCTCTGCTCCGTTGAAAGTCGTGGACTTCCTACAACAAAATGTCGCCCTTATCGAGGAACATGACACCGTGGAAACCCCTGAAACTGCGACAAATTTCAAGACCTTGGGTCTATATAACCCTGACAATAGGTTACAAACCTTCACCCAGATCCACTGTGACCAGACTATAAATAGCACCAGGGGGGATCGCCCCTTTGTCGCAAAGTGAGCTAAACTTGCAACAAACATTTCACATACGCTCAGAAGAAATAGAAGTACTACCAGCTGAGAAGGACCCCATCGGGCCACTAGAGGAAGCGTTGTGCGTCCAAAACCATCCAACCAAAAAGCGCCACTGGAGCCAGATAGCCTCAACTGAAAAGGGCCCAAAACGTCAACTTAAGTTGAAAGGGAAGCCTAAATCAAGTAGGCAGAAACAAGCAATCACCACCGCCATATCTGCAGTCTCCAAAAAGGGGGTGAAGAAAACGAAAAAAACCTGGAGACCAGACTCTAAGAAACCATCTGCGGTGAGCCTGGTAACAGATTTTATCAATGCATTTGCACCTCAAGCAGTGCAGGATGAGCTGACAGATGCCGACATTTTGGAGGCTGTTATGTCCTGCCAACCCCCTCAGAAGTCGATGAAAATGACTTACACACCTGAGTGCTCTGCTACAAATCATAATGCTGACAAGATAAACCAAGCTTCCCAATTGGGGGATACACAGCCACAAGAGACAGTGAAAATCACCAGTAGCAATTTGACATTGCCTCAAACTGGTGATATCACTCCGCTCGCAGTTAAACGGCTCACACCAGTTTCAAAGACTCCAATTAACCCCCCCTCACTTCAAGGGGAGAAACTTCAGCCTGAAATACACAGTATTAATATGTAAATTTGTAAGCCTTCGCTCAACTATATGTATATATGCACATCCCACACAATGTAACTGTAAATGCAATGCACTTTTTCTCATGCCTATCTTATTCTGTAACCAAGTTTTTAAGTAATCCTATCTTCCTGACCTCTGTTGCGCCCTGTTACCTCTGGGTTTTGCGCGCTATACTAAATAAATAAACAAACAAACAAACAAGGCCATCTCGGCTTGAACGGGAAATTGAGAAGAAAATGCCAACCCAGATGCACAACTCAGATGGCCCACGGGAGGCGTGGGCAAATGATGTTCAACCATCTCCTCAAACCTCGCCCACATCGCAAGAAATGGCATCAGTAAATGACACCATGTCTGTTCAGAAGAATCTAGAAAACTCTGAAGACTATATGCCAAATTACACGGAAAAACAACCTCTAAGAAGTCACTGTCAAGTTGAAGAAATTATCAAAAATTCCATCAGAAAGAAAAGCACGGACAAGGATCGACGGTACTCCATAGACTTGTTAAACGGTCCCTCCACTCGAAGGCTTCTTAGCGAAAGCCACCTTAGAACTCCAGTGGCAAAAAAAGATCCACAGCCAATCGGAACTCGGATAGATTCGCCTTCCAAAAAAAAGTCTGATCTATTATCTATTATGTCAGCAGTAACAATTGCACTGGCACCGTTCACAAAACTCTACAAAACAATAAGCGAAAACCTCAAGGACCACACGAGTATACAAGCAATGATGCACACAAAATTAATATTCCTAGAAGGCTACATCACTGCACTAGATGACCGCCTGAAGAAGTACAATATTTACAGTGACGTCCGCCTCCATAATACACATCAATGGGATAAAGCGGACACAACTGTTAAACAGTATGTCTGGCACAATTAATGTAGAAGAAACGGTGTCCACGCCTGAAACTCGCAAGTCAGACACACGAGACGCCATCTACAAAATTGACGACAATTCTTCTGGTCCACTTCAACAAACCCCATCCATTGAGGGTAAAGACGTTGCCTATCCAATTTTCACTGGCCCAATGCCAAAAATCAATATGACACCTCAACCAATTACGAACTTTGCCCCACAGAGCGCAAAGCCCAACGACAACCAAATATCACCAAAAAAACTGAAGAGTTCTTTGCGGACGAAAATTTGATGAACATTAGTCAGCACATAGACATTGATTCTCCAAGGCCAGCAACAAGGCCAAATCGAGACGCTCCCGCCGTCCCTAAGGAAATCGTGACTACAGAACCCCAGCGTCATAAGCATTCCCGGAACAATGCTGCTGATCTCTCCTCGTCATCTCACACACCCGGGAACAAAAGAAAAAACTCTCAGCAGACACCGAAAAGAAAGGAGACATCCGACCCTATGTCGCAAAAAGTATCCTTTTCATCCCGGCGAAATTCGCCAGACCAGATACGTCGGTCGCCAGATCTTAGTCCACAACAATCAACCTCAAATAAGGAACGTCGTCGAGACAATGAGTCAACTTTAAAAGGCAAGACAAACACAATCTCTAAAGCAAACTCAGCTCGGGAAAACGTGAAAGACCAACATATACATTATAAATCTGAAATTGAAGCCTATCACAAATCCACAAGAGACCAGGGTCTCATCTGCCACTGGCTCAACTGCAGTGGATTTCACAGGTGTTGGCACTGTTGGTATAGCAGCTGTCCTTTGACGCCCCTGTGCCTTGGCATCCTGTGATGCCTTTGACCTCAGTGGCTGATGTGGCTTGCCTGTGCCCTTGGACGTGGAAGGCCTGTTTCTGTCTTCCCTGGCCCTCTTCCATGGAGTGGTGGCCTGTGCAGCAGAGTCCTGTGCATCGCTATCAGTATCAGAGCCTGTGGGGGACCGAAAGAGGGACGGCATCAGTGATGGTTGTACATGCATCATGCATACAATGGTATTAGTGCAGTTGTACAAATTTAATGAAGTACTGTCTTACAGTTGTGGCATACAGGCTGCTTGCTATATGGTGGGGTTATTCAGGCATATGTCTGGTTCACACATGTTTAAGGTGATGTATGCTGTGTGAAATGCCTTTGTGTTGTGGACTGCGTGCAGTGTGATACATGCCGTTTCCCTGTTTGTGGGGTGTGTCTCAGGTATGGCATTGGCATGCTGCATGCATGTGAATGTGACAGTGCTGGGGACAGCCTCTAGGCAGGGATGTGTCCATGTGTGTGTGATGGCCCATGAATTGGCTCATATCACAGTCATATTGGTGGCCCATCATCATACTTTGCATTACAGTGGTTTGTTTGGACACTCACCTCCATCTGCTGATGATGGCGCTCCACGTTCCATATCTCCCACTCCTTGTATGGACTCCATTCCAATGGTGCTGGCACAGGTTTCTTCCCATTGGGTGAGTTCTATGGGTGAGTTTGACCCGCCGCCAGTAGCCAGACCCTGGCTCCGATTAGCTGATAAGATATTGTGCACACGGAGGTGCAGGTCATCCCAACACTTTTTTATGTCCTTTATGGTGCTGTGGGTGGTGCCAACCGCACTGTCCTTCTGGGCCACTAGCTCCCATACCTCTTTCTTTTTCAGCTGTGCAGCTCTCTTGAGGTCTGAGGCAAAGACCAGGTCTGCATTCTCTGCCAGTGTATCGGCCAGCATGTTTAATTCATCCTCTGAGAATCTCTCCTTTCTCTTGCGGGAGGCTCCTTTTTTATGGACTTTGGCATTGTGCCGGAGGTGTGGGTGCAGATGTAGCTGGTGGTGTGAGGCTCCAGGACCTGTATCTCAAGGATTGCAATGGATTGTGTTTTTTAAGATGGCCACCGTGCCATTTCCCGTTCTGGCGCAATGATGTTACTTCCGGTTCTGGTATTGCCGGTCCCGGTATTAGCGGGCCCGTTATTGCTGGAACCGTTATTGCCAGCGCCCATTATTTAGTGGTTGACGAAGGTGAAACAGGTGTCAGCGCTTTCCATGATGCTGCTAACGGGGGTTTTGGGGTCATTTACGGCATGCCGGTACAGACAATACTGGCATGCTGCTACGCGCATGCACGCATTCTCATAATCGCCCGCTGTTAGCGGCGTCAATGTTAGCCAGACGCGGTATTACCTCCAGGCCGGAAAGGTTTGGTTTTTACTGCGATTCTCGTAATGAGGTCCACAGTCTGGCTAAGCTTTGGTCCTGCTACTTCCAGAAAGAAAAAGAGTGCTCAGATCATACCAAGACATAGAAACAATCCAAAAACAATCCCAACAGGCAGGACATTTTGAAAAACAATTTATTGGACACATAATACCCAAACAGGAGTACTGCTCTGGAAACCATGGGTCTTTACCACATAGCCCTACATTTCTTGCACAAGAATAATATTAAACCAGATGAAAAAAAAGGTAAATACATAGTCAAAAGTTGTGAAGGCAGCATGGTTAAACTTACCAAACACAGCCTGATTAATTATATGAAGCTATCATTTAAAACTCCTCAACATAGAGAACTGTACTACATGTCCCTACTCCAGCATTTTAAACCAAGGAGAAAAGAAGATGTATTGGACACGCATCACTCCTAGGAAGATGCTTTAAATGCAAGTGAAAGCAGTATAACAGATATGAATTTCAATCAGTACAAAAACATGTTGGACAATGAAAGCCAACAATAGGAAGAAGTTCAAGCACAACTAAATGAAGACACTGCTGAGGGTAGTCAATCTTCTCTTACAGGATGCCAAGACCCACTTGGAAAGCTACTCATGGTAAAAGAAGCAGAATTTGCTATGACTAAAGTAGCAAACAGTTAGCATGAGGAATCTAAAGAAAACGTTGATCTATGAAATCACAACTTAATGATGAACAACATAGCATTTTCCTGGAAGTAACTAAAGAAATTGAATATGGTGTACATCATGAAACTGAAACTTTTAGCTGTCAAAATGGTAAACCTGTACTCCTGCATGTAGGTAGCAAAGCTGGTTCAGGCAAAACATTCTTAATTAAAATCATCAGCAAGATCCTCCAAAGATTAACAAAAAACAAGCTTTCAGCTGTTGTAACAGCCCCCACATGTTTATCTGCCTACAACATAGGTGGTGTTACAATACACCAATTACTACTCCATCCAGTAGAACACCAACACAAATTAGAGGAGTACAAACTTTCAGCAGAAGCTGCTATGGAGCTATGCAGAATTCTGAAACAGATTAAAGTGCTCCTAATAGATGAGGTGAGCAGCGTCTCCAACCTAATGTTGCTTTTGATTCACCTTAGATTGCAAGAGGTCCTTAATATGAACTTCAAAGAACTCTTTGGAGGAAAGCACGTTATTGTTTTCGGAGATCTTCTTCAATTAACACCAGTGAAAGGTGAATCTATTTTTAAAACCTTGGGACACAAACTGTGCCGTAACACACTTGGCAGCATAGGAAATGTTAATCTCTGGAAACATTTCCAATACAGAGAACTAACTCAAAACATGTGTCAGTCTGAAGACCTCACATATGCAAACATTTTGAAAAGCATTCGGAGTGGTGTCCTTTCTAAGGATGCATCTATGCATAAATGGGCCACATCGTGGCCACAGTGATTAGCCCCGTGGGTTCACATACCAGTGGGGGGCAAAGTATATGATCTCAACAAGAAAGAAAGGATACTGGTATGTGTTGGGTTGGCTACTGTGAAGTCTAAATAAATTGGAAAGGTTCACCTGGTCTCAACCCATATAGTCTTGATAATTTATCAAAATTTACATGCACAGAAGGTGTGCTGGAAACCTCCACAATAATGGAACAAAAAAAGGTTTTTTAGAAAAGAAACTTTTATATCACAACTTAGTGCATATAATAAAAACCAACTTGGAGGTACATATATAATTGAAGACATAAATACAAATCTTCCATTTGTGGAAATAAAGAATGACAATTTTAACACAATTTAACAACAGCCCCCATTCTCATCCCTGAGTCCTTGGGGATTGATTCAAAACACTGAAGAATATTCATTTTTGAGTTTCTATAATTTCAAATAGAGACAGTATGGTACTTATCACTATATTTACTCTAATGTTTTGCTATTTGATCTATTCCAATACTCTAGTGATAAATAACTGTTGTTTTGCTAATAGGAAAATTGTCGTATGTATTTTTATGTATGCTTTCTTTTTGATGCACTAATCCTTCTCCTTTTTTTCCCTTTGTGTTAAAATTGTCATTCTTTATTTCCACAAATGGAAGATTTGTATTTATGTCTTCAATTATATATGTACCTCCAAGTTGGTTTTTATTATATGCACTAAGTTGTGATATAAAAGTTTCTTTTCTAAAAAACCTTTTTTTGTTCCATTATTGTGGAGGTTTCCAGCACACCTTCTGTGCATGTAAATTTTGATAAATTATCAAGACTATATGGGTTGAGACCAGGTGAACCTTTCCAATTTATTTAGACTTCACAGTAGCCAACCCAACACATACCAGTATCCTTTCTTTCTTGTTGAGATCACTTTCTAAGGATGCACCATCTATCTTAAATACTAGACTCATCCATGAGCTATACGGGCATAACACATATGCTACTGATGTCATGGAACAATGAGCACACAAAAATGTGAACTGTATGTCCTTAATGCCAACCCTAGCAGGCTGTGCACAATTCAATGAAACAATGTTAAAAAAAGAAATGCAACCAATAGTGCAAAGTAACTCTACAGACAAACTGGAGGTGCACGGTATGACACTGCCTATGTGTCAAAAAGCCATAACACGACTGAATAGCTTAGAAAACTCTATCTCCAACACAGCTGGTTTGGAGAAAATGTTAACATTGTGTTTAAACTGTAGAGTACTGCGAAAACGTAACCTTGACGTGGAGCAAAGTTTAGTTAATGGATCACTTGGTACAGTTATGGGCTTCCAGACATATCCACTTGACAACAACATTCAGTTTTTCAACATCCACTTTGACAAACTTTCAGAAGATAAAAGGATAAGACACTCAATAGCCCGATTCCTTCTTTTCAAAGACATGTATATATGCAGAGTACAGTTTGCTCTGTCTCTTGCATATGCAGTCTCTATTCATAAATCAAAAGATCTACCCCTAGCTCAGACATTGATTGACATTGGCAGCACAGTCTTCAAAGAAGGTATGAGTTACGTAGCACTGCCATGGCTATGTATACTTGAAGGACTATTTCTAGTCAATTTTGATACAAAGTAAAGGCTGACATTCCTTGCATTGTTGAGTACAACAGACTATGTGCACTCTGCACACCCCATCTTGATGTGTACCCTGTTCCTCAAAAAGGAAAACTTGTTGAAAGAAAATGAATGCAAACAGAACTTATAAGAGATCTCCCAACAGTACCACCAAAGAAACTGAAAACAGCTGCTACTCCATCAAATAGCACAACCACAAAACGATGTAGTCAACACACAAATGCTCATCCAACAGCACAAACAAAGAGAAGTATGTCTACAAAAAAAACATGTGGATCTCCAGCAAATGACTCAGACACAGAATTCAGGTCCATTCACATTTTCCAACACAACTGGTGTAAATTGCTATGCAAATATAGCAAACAATATTCAGTTCCAACTGCCACCAATTGTTCAAAACATTTACTTGAACGGCGCAGACCAGTTGTGTTTGCAAATGCTACTCCTACATTGCAATGCAACAAACAATCCTGACAACACTTACAGTGTCTCAGGAATAAGGCAGGAATTGGACTACTTTGCGGGAATGTTGATGTTCACCATAAACACACAAGAAGATCCACAAAAATGTATAATGCACTTACTGCAAGTGTTTGAAAGCAAAAGCATACCTATAAGTGAAATCTTCCAGATTTCATATATGTGGAAACCTACATGCAATCTCTGCAGCCATGTGGCGCAGAAGCAAGTCCCTAATGAGTGCTTTGTCTATGTATCTATACCTAATTATGAATCCATTCCATTTCAGCAGCTGGTGCAAAATATAAATCATGGCATATTATGTACTGTTTGCAATTCAGACATTCGTTCCACATTACACATAAACTCACACAGTCAATACATAATTGTAATGCTTTTAAGATACAATTCAGATGGTACCAAAAACAATTGCAAGCTTACTAGCTTCACACATGGGCAAGTATTGCATGGCAAGAAAGCCTTCATAACAGTAGGCATAATCTACCACAGAAGTGCCACAACCAGTGCAGGTCACTATAGTGCATACATTAAAAAGAAATGTGGGTGTTTTGAATGCAGTGATATTTCCATTACTCTGAAGCAGATTACCAGCAAATCTAGCAAATTCCTACTTAATAATCCTGAAACCAAAATGTACTTGCTGACCTATAAAAGTAGAATAGCCTACTGCCCGGTAGCTACCAATAGGTCTGTAACTGCAAACAAAAAATACCCTTCTGCCCTATGAAACTATAAGAATTTAGCATACACCAACTGGCCTGTGTGTACATCAGTTGCGCTGCTGTACAGTTTTTTCCCCAATGACCCAATGCTTATAGTCACAGAAACAACACCTGTGAAAAACACACACTAATATTGTTTTGCCCATAGTACTTTAAAAGTACTGAATATGAGGGTCTACAAACTGTCCTCACTAATCTGTAAAACTACCAACTGTTAGAATAAGCCAACTGCTCTCTAACTGTGCATATACCACTGCAATGAATATGGCAACTGCCATCTAACTGCACCCATAATACTACAATGTCACTTGGCAATAGTGGAAAACTTAAATCCGCCAACAGGAATGAAGGTGCTTCAAAGCATACCTGTCAGAATGCACCCTTGGAAGGTATGGCATTATTGGAAAGACTAGTGCTTTGATAGAACTAGTTTCACAATCTAGTCATCATTCAACATGGTCCCCACGTGTTTAAATGCAGGTCCCGCCCACCGCTCAGCGTGTTGTATCTGTCCCTTGACCCCAGCGCTGCCGCTGCTTTCTCCGCTGAGTAGTAAATACCTTGTGTATTTTTCCCTTGTCATTCTGATTCACCTCCCTTGTATTCTCTCTCCCTCTAGGTCGGCATCATTCTGTTGATCCCCCTTTTCTTTTTGTTACTTTCACTTCTGTCGGCGTCTTGTCGTACTCTTTCACATGTTTTTGTTCTTAGTCTATCGGCTTCCTTTAGCTGTTCTTGCTTCCCCGATTTCACTCTCCGGATCGGGCTTCTCTTCGCGGACCTATGTGATTCCTCCTTGTTTTTTGTGGCATTCTACTCTTCTTGGTACGTTTGTTCTGTTCTTTTCTCTTGTCCTTCTTACTTACGTTCTTTTACTTTCTTTTCTCGTTCTGTTTTCCTTACTTCCTGGGGCGGAACCACTGCTTCTGCTGTTACTTGGCATATAGCTACTTGAACTCGTATTCCACAAGGAACCCTTCTGCTGTATTGCTATCTTCGGACTTTGGAGTTCATTGCTACTTTTCACCCTCTCAAATCATTTCTGTTCTGCACTACAGACTAAGTTCATTGTTCTTGTACACCAGCCTTAGTCTTGTCCTTCTGGCATAATCCTGCATTCACGGACTTACAACCATCGGCCAGGAAGATTGGACATCATGGTTTTCTGTTGCTGAATCAGCTTTTTCCCTGGTTTTTGGGGTTTGACTCCTCGGGGTTCACCAAAGCAGGTACCAATCCCTGCCAAGGTGGCCTCCGAGGGAGCCAGACACTACTTGCACGACAAAAAGGACAGAAGATCAAAGGAAAAGCAAACAAGGGAAACCCAAAGACCCCGCAAGAAGACCACCTCAAACACCAAGGACAGTTCATCGGAAGCCCCAGGTGAGGAGGGAACTTGGTAGGGAAGGCAAAAGCCTGACAATACCCTGAAAACTGTGAACAGTTAGACTACGCCAACTGGTATCTAACTGCAACCATAATAGTGCAATATTACTTCCCATTATTACCAAAGTTAAAAACCACATGCATAAATGAAAGTTCTTCTGAAGATGCCCTTCAGGATTCGTAAAGTATCAACAGGCAGAATACGCCAACTGGTATCTCAGTACAACCACAGTACTACAATGTTATTTCCAGCAGTCAAACTGCTAACATCCACCTTCAATAATGAAACTGCTTCAAAAGATACCCTTGCAAACTGGGAAACTAGCAACAGTTAGAATACAGCAACAGGTATCTAACGGCCTCACCATTCTGCAATATTAGGTTTCAATAGTACAGTACTTACAATGCACCAACAGGAATCAAACTGCATAAACGGATAGTCTTAAAAAGTGGAAACGCATAAACAGTTAGAATGTGCCAACTGGTATCTAACTGCAACCATACCACCACCAATTCCGAAAAGCAAAATACATGCACTATTTCAATTCCTCCTACTGCAACAGTGCTTGTAACAGCAAAACCACACAGATGTGCACCTTAAACATTCCTGTAAGTACTGCCTTCTTCAATGAAACATAGTGTGACACGTAACATCAAATAAATGTACTAGGTTTTTTTTTGTTTATCCTGCATGGATTTTTTTTTCCACAGACCCAATTATTATGCAACTAAACACAGGAACTTAGGACATTGCACAGTAACTTGTTTGAAGCTTAGTAATTGTAATGTACTAATTATGAGGTTCCACAAAGTACATGCATATCTGAAATTGTATACAATACGACATTATGAAGTACCTTCCCTAACATGTTATGCTGTTTTTTCACAGACAATGAAACAAGGATTTCTACTGCTTTGCCACATGCAACAAACAAAATGTGTGCCCGAAATGGCACAATATTCAAATGTGCTATTTCCACTTCAACGATATTATGTCAATGTGTTCCAAAAAGTATGCAGTGCCTCAACAGTATGTATAGTGAGTATATGCTTATTGGTGTGATGCTTCTTTGTAATGGGCAAATTGCATTTTTATACACACTTTTGTGCAATGCTTATGCCAGTGTGCACATTCTTGGGTACATGGTCGTATTATCCTGTGGTGGTTTGGGCATTTCTGTACACATGGCTGGGTTACCCCTTGTTTTCTCATTTCCATGGCCAATTGGGTATGTAATTTCAGGTTGCTTACTTCATCCATAGTATGAATCCAGTCGTATTCAAAACGTTTTTTTTTTTTCACCCTGTCTGGATTCATTAGCAGATCTTCCGTTGAGCATCCAATTTCTTTGAGGAGGCTAGTACATTCTTTCCTCCAAGTGCTCAAGTAATTATTAAAATTGTTCCAGAGCTCCTTTCTGATCCCATTTATCATATAGGGAGGATTAGGGCTGCTGCATTTGCGGGACAAGTTTATAAGCTTCCATAGGTCAGTACCGGGTACCACTTTGGCCTTATAGAAATCCATAATTGGCTTCAAAGTGAATTTGCAACATTTTTTTCTTCACTATATTTGCCTGAGAAGCAAGCATATCTGCTTTCTGATATTGCTGGACAAAGGAGTCAGAGTCTTTTAGACATCTTGTGATCCAAATTCCTAGGTATTTGAAGCAAGTAGCCTGGTCTATTTCAAGCTGTTTCAGAAACCATCGGTATGGCTTTTTCCTGGGCTTACCACCCTTACCCAAAGTCATGATCTTGGTTTTGCTTTTGTTTATCACCAATTTGTTTGCAACCGCTTTCTCCTGAAGACAATTTAATTGTCTTTGGTGGCCTAGTGCAGTGTAATATAACAAAACCAAATCATCAGCACATAAAAGATGGGTCACTCTCATATCTCCCAACTTGGGTGGAAAACTTCTGCATACGTTCATGAATTCTCCCAAATCTGAAATGTAGAAGTTATAGGGGGCAGGTCCCAAAGCACATCCCTGCTTGACTCCTCTATAACTAGGGATTTCTTTAGTTAGTTCACCTTTCATCAATAGACACATACATATAGATGTATTTGATCAAGCAGGCACTGTTTCTACACCAATTTGACACATAGAAGTTGCCTATCTAGGCTATCAAAGGTCTTGGCAAAGTCTACAAATGCCAAATGAAGTTGGATGTTATTCTTAATGGCTTTGTTCTTCAATAGGTTTATCATGAAGGCAGGCAGCACAGTTCTAAGGCCCTTGATAAAGCTAGCTTGGAAACACTCATTAAGACCCTTTTCCTCTGTCCATGTCGATAGCCCTTTTAGCAGCAGGGTAGCATATAGTTCTCCCAGCACATCTAACAGCGCTATGGGTCGATAGTCGGATCTGAGTGAGCACCATTTTTAAATATTGGAATTATATCCGACTGCATATTCGTTGTCGGGAACGAAAGGAATTTCTTAGTCTTTGTGGCCAGAATCAGCCATCACAGGGGATTTAGCTGGTTGAACATCAAGTTCAGTTATTGCACCATGGAATTTGGATAGATCAACGCCCTTAATTCCTTTTTACAGATGTGATGTCGTTCTGCAGTTGCAACCTTTCTTCAACCTCATAGGAATTTCTGGATTGGGCCTTCATCATCCTCAGTCTGCTTCCGTGCCGTAATAAAACATTCTACAAAAATCAGTTAGTATATTGGCCAATGTTTCATTTATGTCTTCATAGAGTTTCATGAAGGGTGCCAATGTGAAGGTAATCATTGACATTAAGGCCAATGAAACCTGCTTGAAAGGTCTGCCAGCAGAGGTATCTGTGCGGTTGGAAGTTGATTGCAGATGATCTTTCACAGGTACACTATTGCTTGTATTTATTACTGGAATGGTATTTTGAAGAGGGGAAGCACCCCATTTGTTTGTTCCCTACCAGATACTGAGCTACTCCTCAGGGTTTCTTCATGGCGTTGGTATTCACAAATAGATTTTCTTCTTTCCTCTAGTGAATCTGTCGAAAAACATATAAGCTGGCCAGTGCCTACTTCCCCTAGCCGAGAGAGATTATTTGGGCTCCCCTCTTCCTTATGCTTCTCAGCCCATCCAATCTGAAGGGTCATGTGATCTATGGCAATATTCTGCTCCTCTATCGAGCACCTTTTTTCATCTTGCCGTTTGGTGTCTTACCTGAAGACATGTTGGAGTTAGTGGTATTTAAAGCACCTCTTGCCGCCGTTGCTTCGACCCAGACCCGGGGGCCACTTCTTAAAGTACATGTGGCTATTGGATGGTCCCTGCCTGCTCTGCTTCCTGCAGCATCAGCTTTTCCGCCACCACAAGTCATTTGAAGTTTGCCACTGCCCACGGCCCAAGCAAAGTGGCTTTACAGTTTAAAGTCCCACGGCACTTGGCACAAAGCACCGAACACCAAACACTCTGCAGTCACTCCGCAGCCGCTCCGCTGGGAGATGAGTGTTTATGGATGGAGGTCCGCCTCCTTTCAGGAACACAGAAGAAAGACTGCCAAAGAAAAGTGCAGTTTGCTGCCACATGCCACCAAACACTCTGCAGTCACTCTGCAGCCGCTCTGCAGGGAGATGGGCATTTATGGATGGAGGTCCGCCTCCTTTAAGGAACACATAAGAAAGACTGCCAAAGCAAAGTGCAGTTCGCCACCACACACCACTAAACTCTCTGCAGTCACTCTGCTGAACATCTTAACCATAACTATTGGGCCGCTACCGCTGGCCCTGTAATTTACCACAGAGACGCGAAGAGGTGCACAAGCACCTTGGAAACGCAATCCACCACCTTGTCCCAAAAGTCGCATCCAGGTTTGTGGGTACAAAGTACTTTATTAAAGGATACCCAGACCAGGGTGTTACTCACCAGTGGGATGAGTGCGTGGAACCGGGGAGTATCCAAAACCTAGGAAGTTGCTTGAAGAGCTTTGGGTAGGGCCTCTACCCAAGCCTCCTCTCTGTGAGGGAACAAGACCTTCGAAATGATATGACCACTTGCTGTATTAAACCAGACAAGGGGACGGATCACCCGGAAGGGCGGGGAGAAAGCGCACCGCCACGAACCAGGCTGTAAAGGAAGAATAACAAGTGAGTAACACGAAGGTAACAGTAATCCCCTGTAAGCCTTACTAACTGATGTAATACCTGGGCTTTTTCCCCCCGTAGGATAGAAGAGCAGCACAATTCGGGAATCACCTAGGAATATAATAAGACTTAGTATCTAACTGGCTTAAATTAAGACACAACTCAAGAGGTGGACAGGATCTTACCAGTGGAGACTGAATGGAGGCTTTGAGTCACTTAGAACACAACGACAGGGATAAAATAAGAAAAAGGGAATGTTAGTAGGAGGATGCTAATACCCGGGCGGCACGAGGGTCGCACTGGATTCGGGATGGTGCACAGCTGCAGAGCGTTCTTGAGTGCACGGGTTAACCAGGGGCTTTCCAAATGTTCCGTTTGTGAAGCAAAAAGTCTTACCACTGATGAACGAAGGATGATGACAGCAACCAGTCGGGATGGTAGTTCCAGGGAAGGTATGTGGAAGGCAGGTAAAGTTTGGCGCGATGCAGAACAGCCAGTCGGAATGGCTATTCCTGAGATAGGAAGTCGAAGGCAGGCAAGGTCTGGTACACTAGCGGACAATAACAAAGACAAACTTTTCTAGCGGGGTCCGTGAAGCAAAACAGGTTCGGTACACGGGAAGGCAGTTCAGTAAGGGTATTCCGAATAGAAGGTCCAGTAAACAGTCCGAGTCGAATCCGTAAGAACAAGGAGGTTTTCAGCAATTGAAGATGGAGCTTCCAAGTGCCGGGAGTAGCTGTAAACAGAAGCGGCGCCCTGGCTGTCTCCATGGACTATATCAGTGAGAGAGGCGGGGCAAGCCAATGCGAGGCTCTACCGGCAAACTACCGTACGGAGCCGGGTTTGCTGGGGAATGTAGTTTCCGATTCGCCAACTTCCACGGCAGCTGCCATCGTGCACGAAATGGGGCAGCATAATGCCGAATTCTTTTGGGGAGCGCCACAAATCTCCTCTCCATGCTGGTAGTTGCACTAGGGAGTCGAAGTGCTAGAGGTGCAGGAGGCTGGGTTTTGCGCACAGAGGGGAGTGAACGACGACCCATAACACAGGGATTAACAAATAGAAAGAGGAGGACCTATCGAAAAGAAAAATCAGCAGCCCCGCTAATACGAGAGTCCATCACTCCTATAAATCTACAGTTCAAAGCATGGCCTGCTCTAAGATTCGGGGTAAAGCTCATTACTCGGCAAGAACAGATAAACTTAACAGAAAAGAGACAAACCTTGAGAAGAAGAGATGGATCCTCAAATTAGAACAGATCCCAGGAAATGACGATGATGTGATATTAAACCGGGGATCGTCCTAAGACTTTTTGACTTCATCCCGAACCTAAGGTCTATCAAATCAGACGATCTACTGATTGTAGATCCTAGCCAGACACATTGAGAGGCCACAACACATCTATATTTGGCCTCAAAATCTGTTCATGCACTTTTAAAAGAAGAGACAAAATCCTTGCTGCGAATGGGCTACGACATCACCGAATCATCTAGGTCGGTAGCCTGGACATCAAAGAGCAAGCAAGTTGAAGAGGACAAATCCAGAGAAAGAGGGTCAAACAAAGATCATCGCTATCATCGATCGGATAGAAGTCCACTACCATTACCTGGCAAACTGGAGGAAAAGGACCATCATTGTAAAGAAAGAAAAAACACTGCAGAATCAGGGAAGAAACAGAATTTCAAATCGGTTCAAGCCAAATATGCAAAAGATCAGGATGTTAAGAAACGTAACCTCGTTAACGCAGGAAATGGAAGAGAGAGAGGGCAGAATGATAACAACAAAACTGTTAGCATATCAAGAACCATTGTGACATCAGTGACCGATGAGAACTTGAAGTCTGAAGCAACGATAAAGCCTTCCCAAAGCATATGGTCATGGCTGCCAAAAGCTCTCTTAAGGGAGTCAAAAAGATAGCAATGCAAGTCCCTGACTCCAGAGGGAGGTGGTAACAATACAGACGTGAAATCCAGGTCATTTGTTCGATTTCGCTCATGGAACACTAGAGGCCACTCTCATCTGACGGCTCCAGGAACCATAAAACTAGCTGATTACAATATTTTGTGTCTTACAGACATGGCTTACATAAGCCCCCACATTAGATGGCTACGAAATTGCTTTTTCCTCGGCTAAGAAGGGGCAGATGGGGCAACCTTCTTCTTGCATCTTGATAGCTTGTAGGCAGTGAAGCGGCTTTGTTCTGGAAAAAATCCTCATCTTTAATACTTCTTTGTTACTGGACAAAGCCACATGGTCTGGGGGCGACTCCAAGGATGATAAGGGAAAGTCGTCAGTCTTTATTATAGCAAATACCTACTGTAATCCAGCAGTGATCACCGATTCTGCCTATCTAGAAATGATGGAAAGCGCAATTGACGAAGCTATAGGAGTTCATTTGGCACCTTATCTTCTGATATGTGGGTACCTTAATGCCATATGCATGCCTGCCTCAAATACCCAGAACCTTTATGGGTCAGCAAGTCCAGCAGTAAGCAGAGGAGCTGCTTGGCTGAAGCTGATGAAATCAAGAGACATGCACAACCTAGACAGAGTGTTTGTGGACTCCACAAGACCTCCCACGTTTAAACGGGACATTGCGAGGGCCACTATAGATTACATCTTTGTATCTGCAAGCCTACTACTGGTGATGACATCATTTGAAGTGATTGAAACTCCAGCAAGTGATCACAACCTCCTCTGCACAACATGGCAAACAAAAGCGACAATAGACACAAAGGCGCATTTTCATCTGTGCACCAACAACCAGCGCTCAAGACTGAAGTTATCAGCAGCTGCTATTGGCAAACTGACGTCAAAGTACCAAACGCAGACAGATATTGTAGCAGAAAAACAGATTGATTACCTCCCTTTGTTGATGACATACAGCCATCAAATTATTAAAAAGGGCTCCTGGAGCATGAAAACCCATGTGTATGATGTAGACCTGGTGAAAAAAGGAGGGAAATGAGAAAACTGAAACGGCAAGTGAAACACCTGGGGACCCAGTCAGCAATTAGAGATTCTAAGGAAGGGTATCGCTCTTATAAAGCCTGGGTCCAAAATCATTGTTTGGTTTTATACCAACAAGACTCAGAGAACATACTAAAAGCACTAACACCTAACAATAGTAGAGAGTTTTGGTCTCTTCTAAAATCTGCAACCCCTTTATCTGATCCATTGTTCATTTCAAATATTGGAGAAGTAACCTGGGTCAACTTTTTCCAGACGTTATTTCAGAAGACACAGACATTGATAAAAACCCCAAATGCGATAGACTCTATAAACTGGAGATGTCTGGATGACGAAAAAGAAATAACGAGACAGATAATGAAACTGAAAAATTCTAGAACTCCAGGCCCTGACGGCATAACTAATGTAGACCTCAAGGCCTTCCCATCAAAGTGGGCAAGGTTATTGAGTGTAATCTTTAGGAGATTTGCAACATTAAAATCAATTCCGCCGTCATGGAAATCTTCAATAGTTGTGCCGATCTACAAAAAAAGGTAATAAAGCTGACCCGACAAATTACAGGCCAATTGCCTTATTGGACTGTATTGGGAAGGTTTTCAGATCCCTATTGCTCCAGGAACTCAACGTATGGGCGAAAACTGCACCCTGCATGGACTATCTACAATCGGGCTTTAAGAAAAACCTGGGAACGTCAGCCAACATCCTGTTACTTAGCGCATTAAAGAATAGACTTTTCATCATCTTTATCGACCTTACTCAGGCCTTTGATCGCATAGATCGTGCCCTATTATGGGCAAAATTGGAGGCCTGGGCTTGTCCGCAATCTCTTCTGAATCCAATAAAGGCCTTGTACACAGACACCAGCATGAGAGTGAAATTAAACCAAAAAGGGTTACTCTCAAAGTCCATTCCAATGGCCAGAGGAGTAAAGCAGGGGTGCCCTCTGGCTCCCTCACTTTTTCTGGCCTTCCTAGGAGACCTGCAAGAAGCAAATTCAACAGTCAGATGCTTTCCTCCCAAAATGGGGAGCACGGATGTAAACAGATTGCTATATGCCGACGATCTAATATTATTGGACCATATGCCTATAGGCTTGCAGCGCCAACTGAGCAGCCTAGAGGTGCATATGAGGGAAAATAATCTGGAGACAAACGAAAAGAAAACCAAATTTATGATCATTTTCGGCTACCATCAAGAAAACCGAGAAAGTAGTGCTTCATCTGGCCAGCGAAAAAATAGAAAAAGTGACTGAATTTAGATACCTGGGAGTCATCCTGGAGAGTACCGGACATGAAATGGATATGCAAGAGCACCTAAAACTAAAGACTAAAAAAGTGATTGCGCAAGGCAAAGCTATCAACAGAAAATTTGGCAGGTTTTCTCTGCTTCCTGTTCTGGATTTTTACAAAAGAAAGGTTGTACCATCATTAACATATGGTGTAGATGCCATGCCAACCATACCCACCTCACTTTGGCCGAAACTAGAAGCGTTATTTTGGAGATCTATACTAGGCCTTCCAAATTCCACCTCTGTGATAAGACAAGAACTGAGCTTGTTATCTCTAGGAGGAATAGTAAAAATTGATGCTATTTCATAAATGCAGAATGTCTGAGGATCAGACTATCTAAAATTTGATACTTAGAGAAAGCGGTAGCAGAACCAACAAGATGCTAGAGGCTTGGTTTACATTAAACTTTGACACATTAGCATCGGTGGAATGTGACAAAGAGACTCTGTTCACTAATCTGATACAAATCCAGAAAAAACTAAAAGAACTAGATTGGATAAGAACCAAAGAAACTGCTCTAAATAATAAATTAATCCAGCACTTGCCTCCTAACACCAGGAGAGTAAATGAAGTACAGCCCTACATCAAAAAGTTTCCATCAAGACAGGCGCGAGACCTCATTATGAAAGCGAGATTAAATCTTTTACTAACAAATGAAATTTTGGCTATCAGAGGAATTTCAGCAACAAATGAGTGCCGTTTTTGCTCTGAAACTACGGCAACAGAGTCAATTCGCCATTTGACTCTTGAGTGCCCTCACACTAGAGGAATAAGAACAAGCTACCTGGCAGACATTCTAAGTGACTTTGCACTAAGTGATCAAGATAACTGCTGGGCTAGACTAATGGGGGGGGGACAGAACTCGGTGGCAGCTGGCCACTTTTAATATTTTAAAACATGTTAATTCTGTTTTACTTCAGTCCCCCAGTTAGTTAGCCAGCTAATCAATTTTTCTGAGAATTTGATTTGTGTTACACGACTGGTTTGTAAAAATCTTAATGATTAAATACAAATAAAAAAATAAAAAAAGAAAGAACATTTGACGCATTTTGCAGTGTACACGTTGCTTGATCACATACAAATGACATGTGGTTTCACTCTTTTTTTTAAACATGTCTATGGTCGCCTTCTGTTTAACCTTGGTTCATTGTTTGTGTTTAGACATCCACGGTCGTACGTAAGAATGGTAGTAATCTGTCAGCCATCTTAACACTAGCTTGCTATCCATTGAAGTGACCTAACGCAACCGCAAGGTGTTACAAAAACACTGTTATTTCATGCTTAGTGCAAAAAATGCATTCCTCCTACAACTTGAACTCCATGGTCATTATACACGTATTCACATATCTGCCTCCTTATAATACACAATGTAATGCACCAGTTCAAATATGCATTAGAATACACTTTGGGAATGCCATGCTTTAATTCCCAATCCGTTTTCTATTATAGCCGTGCTTATCCCCAATTCCGTCCAGAAAATTCAACCATTTGCAAAATTTCATCCAAAACCATCATGCAAGTCAAAAGTTATTTGCAATTCATTTTTCGCATTTCCTATGTATCTTGATACTCAATTTAACCAAACGGTGGCCGCCACACTATAATATGTACTGTAAACGTGTTTTGCTGGACCATAGCTGGTTTACAATCCAATATACAGGACTAGAACTGGCAGTTATTTCTGGATGATTATCATGTCATTTCCTTGCAGGTACTTATGCTGTGCCAGCTTTAAGTGGGAAACCGGGAAGACCTAAAGGAAGAGTTTTAACTTGGTTAAGTATTGACATTAATGTCGGAGTAAAGATTAGTGATTATATATCCCGGATGTACACATTTTAAAATGTCTTCTTTCTGATGACTTCGAGATTATTTTGTTAAATGTGTATATACGATTTTATGGTTCGCCTTCAGCCTCTATGGCAATTGCTTCCATTTGAATGGATGGATTTTTTCCAGTCTTCCAGCTCTGGTCATAGAGCTGAAATAGTCATGGTAAATGTTGACCCTAATGCCCAAATTGAACCCCAGAAATTGCTAGACGACTTTCTCGAAGTAGAGTATGAGCTGCAGGGATTTCTGAGGACCTTAGTACCAGGGACAAGAACGCATTATGGTCATGCCACTATGTTTGCAGAAAGAGGTCTAAGAGCATCAAATGGCAGATTAGACGGAGATACTCCAGCCAAACCTAACTTTATGACAACGATTGCAGACAGTTTTCTTGATTATTGTCTGGTTAGTGTTCATAATTGGCATATATTTAAATCATTTTATGTAATAGAACGTACACAAAGTGACCATAATGTTCTTTCGATTAACATGAATTATAACTTGGATAATAAATAGTTTGAAGTGTATACCCCAGATATAACAAACTCTAAGAATGGTCGGGAAATTAAATGGGATCCACTATATAATGAACAGCTAAGGAAAGAGACTATAGTGGCAGCGAATTTCATTCTGCCTGCATCAGTAGCATCTGTGAATTATTCTTTTCTTTCTGAACCCCAGGAGCTCTGCTTTTATGAGGAGCTTGTAGATACCATAGGCCCCTTTTTCATCTGACCTATTGTCCAGCATAGAGGCCTTATGAGGACGAAGTGTGAAAGCGTATTCAATAATGACTGTAGAATTGCTAAAAGTAATTTATTATTAGATATCAAATCTCATGGTAGTGACAGAGGGACTATGGTTAAAAAAATGAGGTCAGAATATGAAGCTATAATGAAGGGAAAAAGGACATTAATTGAATAGAAATGGGAAAATCTGAAGTAAGTTTCTCTTGAAGATGATCAAAAAAGTTCTGGAAAATGTTTACGCATGGAAACTTGAACATAAACATCAACCCTACCATGACTTTACAAGAATGTGTTTGGTATGAGCACTTTAGGATATTGTATACTTCAAATTCTAATGACCACTCTATACCCTCTGTGATGGTGGTGGAGAGTATCAGAAGTGATTCCCCTTTTTCCTTACACGAGGCACTTCTATGACAGGACACCAGGGCCGGATGGTCTCCCTATTTATCTTTTTAAGGAAGATGCCTCCTTTTGGGCTCCTCTATTACATATTTTTGTAACCAGGTGAACACATTTCATATACCAAGTAGAACATGAAGGGAGGACACGATAGTGCCAATATTTTTTAAAAAGGTGCTAGAAATGATCCCTCAAATTATAGACATATTTCACTGCTGAATTGCCTCCGAAATGTTTACACGAAGGTCCATGCAAAACGGCTTCTCTAAAATATTGGCAACCTAAAACTCCTCCATCACATGCAAGAGGGATTTTAGAGATATACGCAGAGCAAGCCTTTCCTTTGCCATTGCTCATCCAAAGGTATGTTGCACAAAAGGGCATGTCCTTTTATACGGCTTGTATCGACTTAAATGCAGCATTTGATAATGTTGAATGTTATCTTTTATGGGATGCCTTGTATGCATTAGGACAGCCTCCTCAATTAGTTTTGTGTATCCAAGCTATATATACCCAGAACTGAGATGCTGTTGGATGAGGCTATCAAGGTGAGCTTACACAAGATTTATGTGTTACAAAAGGGATGCAGCTGGGGTGCGTAATGGACCCCTATTTATTCAACATGTTTATTGATGGCGTCACTAGATAATTTTTGGAAAAGAAGACTGACGCCCTTCTAATTGGAAATGACCTTACCAATATTCTGTTATTTGCAGTCGATGTAGTCGTGTTGCCCACATGTCCTCAGGGTCTTAAAAATTATTTTGGTGAATTTGCACTATTATGCAAGAATTGTATTAAAAACCTCTTCCTCCTTTGGACATTGAACTAGATCGGCTAAAGATTACAAAGGTGGTCTTCTATGATTATCTGGGAGTCCGTTTTGATAAAGCTTGCACCTGGAGCTCCCAGATTCGAAAATGTAATTTAACACTGAGCAGAATTATTGGTGGCTTGCTTGGTTTCTCAAAATTATTTGAAAATGGGGCTTTAGTGGCGAGCCTGAAGGTTTTTAGGGCTCAGGCCTTCTCAGCTACTCTGTATGCTGCTGAACTCTATATATCAGACCGCTGTTCTTAAATCATTTTTTTAAAGGACTTTTTGGTCTACCGTTTGATACTTTAAGTATAGCAGTTAATCTACAGCTGGGAAAATCATGTATTGCTTACCATGCTCAATTGAAGCACGTTGTGTTTTGGATTAAACCGTGGACTTGTCCGGAACTGGGGGTTTATAAGAAGGCAATGAGAGACGTCTTAAGTAACAATCATTCTAAACCCTGGGCAGGGTCGGACTGGGACGAAAAATAGGCCTGGACACCCAAAAAAAAGTGACCCACCCCTCGCCTCACAACCTCTGATGACATCACCGGAAGTGATGTCATTTGACCCCACCCCAAAGTGACATCCTGGGAAGCGGTGAAGCACAACCTTTCACCCCTTGACAAAATTGGAAGTGGCATCAAATAGCATTGTTCCCAAGTACACTAGAAAAATATGGTTATGATTTCACTAATGTGATATACATTTTATACAAGAATGGATCACTATATGTATCATTTATATCTGTGTGTATAGATCCATATTGTCAAATTACTGTGAATGCAAGCCCAAATGATAATATGTTATTGTATAGCACTTACAATTAAGCTCTTTTTTTAAAGAACAAATATGCATACAATATCATCCAACCTCTCTTGGTACTCATTTATTGACCTAAGAAGGATGAAATGTCGGAGATGGCCTTGCTGGGATTCAAACCTGCAGATCACACACATCGCAGCAGTGAGCGCTCAACCCACTGAGCTATCATATCGGCTATAGTAAAATGAGCAATTATTCTGTAGTGGATACCATTAAACTGGTAACTGAGATTTAACAGCAGACCAATTAAGTTCATCTGCAGGTCTGGTGCAAAGTTGGCCGCATGTCAAGCCTGCATGCATCTAATTTTAGGCTTCAGAGGTTGGCAAAATAGGGAAAGCAGCATACTCACAGGACATCCCATACACTGAGCACTCGTTACTTCATACATGCAAACAAACATCCTGAACAGCATGACAGGGAGATGGGAAAGATAGATACATTACAACAAAGCATTCATTGTGGCACAATGAAGTCAATGGCCACTTGATGTGCTATGGCCAAATATTTCTACACTGTAGAGAAGCTTTAAGGAGAAGGATTTTGTCAAGTGACCGAGGACACTGAGATGGAATGTCTTGTGATGATCATAGCAGAGACGACAGAAAAAAAAAAACATGCTATTACTGCAACTTGCGAAAGACTAAATACATAGTCCTAAATGGATGCTTATTCTACTCTAAAATTGGTTGTGTATCACTAATATCACTAATACATATTTATAACTAATACAACAGCACAGCCACTCCAGGGGCCACTGTGCCCCCTGGAGTGGCGGCACAGTGATAACTGCCTGCCCCTCAACTTTACATGCTCCAGCAGCATGTGAATGATGCATGCATCATAATTTATGATGTACACATCATGCATGCAAATCATTCATCAAAACAAGCTAACATCGGTTACCTTGCTTTGATGAATGATGCCATTGCAGGTGATTTTATTTCTTCAAAAATGTAATTTTCATTTTTTTTTTTTAAACCGGTCCAGGCGTGACCAGAACCTGGCCGCCACTCCCCAGGGAGAGGCCGAGGGGCCAATCCGACCCTGGGCAGAGTTTAAACATGTAGAAACTTGTCCAATGTGTGGGTTGGTAAAGGAGGATATACATCATTTTATGTTCTTTTGTCTTTGTCTCAGCCATTGATGATGAAAATTATGACATTTTCCCCTTTTTAAAACTATTACAGTACTTTGGGCGTTAGATCTCGTTAATGTTGAGGTGCTTTTTTTCTATTTTCATTTGCAACGCGGGATCGACCGCGTTTGGATTTGCTGGCTCAGAAACGGACAAAAAGACGGCAGCTTATTGAAGCAAGTGAATTTCAACGTGCATTCTTTGTTGTACAAGCGGATGCAAGGCTAACTCTTTTCCGCTTATATTTTAAATATGCACAGCTTTTTTCTTACCAGGTTTTGCCATCGAGGGCTTGTTGTTCTTTGAAATATGATTTATTGGCCAGGACAGTTCTAGTCATTAATTAGTGAAGATAACGTAATTTCTTTTACAATTGGGATTTCACCTCACACTGAGCCTTTAAGTCAAGTAGTAAATATGGAGTAATCTATTGTATAATTTCACCAGGTTCTTCTATATGGAATACAGGATGGCAGTGTCACGATCACAAATTCTTTTGTTAGTACCCAGAAGCGGACACCTATTTGTGTGACTTTCTACTCGGTAATGACTTAGCTGATACTTGGTGACATTGCACGTTTATGATGGGGCACAGGATTCTCACTTTACACAGTGGTTTGTAATAACCAATCACACACCTACATTTTTTTACCTTATATCCAAATGTATATTTATTTGGCTCAGTGGATGTGGTGACGGGTGCTTCAGCTGATGACACTCGGCTCTAAGCAGTGGCATGCGTGAATGCATGGCATGAGCTTAAGCAAATGTCAATATTCAGATGATATTTTGAACGCTTACCAGTGGATTCACTTTCGTTTATTCGAAGTTTGAAGAGGTTTCTCCTCTCTTATTTTATTTATTTTCTCTTTATGTGCTGGTGATGACATGTTGGTGTGTATACTTTTCATGACATTCAGATTGGGTAATGTATACCTTAATTCTCTGTTTGATGTGTGTTTTCTCCTGTATTGTTGGACCCTGTTATTGCATGATGACACACATTTGCTTTGACATACTGTATCTTGCCTATGTGGAGCAGAGTCCTGCCTTGAGAAAGACCTGTGGAGGTCGAAACACGTGTTGTCACGCAACTCTGTTATTGGAAACAAATATAATTAAATAACACAAAAATCCATCCACGTTTCATAAGAAATACATTTTGTATATGGACTGAATATGACCTTGACGATCTTTGTTATTGTAGATGCATAACTTGTATGAGCTGGCAGCGCATCCAATGGTGGAACAATCACTGTCTTCCTTTGTTCAGATAAGGCCCCTAGTTAGAATTGCACAACATTTGTGTTTAACTGATTTACTAGCGAATTTTTGTTGGTTCATGGTTTTCAGAAAGCAAAAGGGAGCCCAAGGCTGAGTGCACAATGGATGACACAACAAAGTTAGATGAAACTGCAAGAGTTGGCCTTTCCCAAGGCTGGAGCCTGCATATGTAGAAAATGTTTAGTTTTAGATGTTGGCAGAGGTGAACATGCACACAGCCTTGTTCACCAGGTGCATGCACTAACGTTGCCAAACACTCAACGCCAAGACGTATACACAGTGCCCCCAATGGTAAAGTAGCATGAGTGGACTCACTTTACAATGCAGTGACAGGACTGAAAAATACGAGAAATTCGTTTTGCACACTAGGCCCATACCATGTTTTTTTAAAAGAACAGCTATTTATTGCATGACATGCAAGTGGTAATGTGTATCGAGTGGGAAGACAGGATGAACCATTGAAGGGTTGAGAAATGTCTGGGTCTAATGCGGCCCAGCATGGCAAAGGTGAAGAGTTTTTTTGTTATTTTTCTAAAGCTAGGTTTCGATTTCTCTCCTCACATCAAACACTAATTGAGTTGTTGTGGAGAAATGCAACATTCAGGCCACTAGAATGAGAGCTCACTAATGGCACAAAGGCATTTTTATCACCGTCAGCATGAAACATTCCAGCCAATTAAAATGTGAGTTGCTGATGTTCACGCTAATGATGCCATGAGTGATGGGCTGGACAGGCTGGGTTTGGAGATAATAGATTGTCCAATGGTAGATTTAAATGTTAATAGGGTTCCATAGGGATTTTGATTAGAGCAGCAATTAATATGTTAGAATGTTTTGATTTTGTTATTTCTAATTATGTTAATTCTGTGTTTTTTCTGTTTATAACCCTCCGATTGATGGGGGTATGTTGAGAATGCCTTGATACCTTCTAACGGCCATTTCCTTTTGTGAATAAAGCCGGTTTTGTCGTGTACTTTGGTCCTCTCCCTTATTTTTGGTATTGACTGGCTTTGAGAGCACCTGTACATTTTGGAGGCTCCTAGCGAGTTCTCCATTGTCTTCAGACGATTGAGGGCTCCTCGTTGCACACTTGGGCAGCAGAGTTTGACTGCCAGAACCGGTTTTAGTGTGCCCAAACAAGGAGGTTGGCAGGCACTGAGTTCTACTCAAATTCTGCCCGGTCCCATGGGCTGTCTGCTGCGCCAAGTGGTACAATCAGTTGAAGGAGGAGGATTGATGTTGGAGGACCTAAGAGATCCTAGAACGTGACTATACCTGTGCATAAAAAAGACAGCAGTGTATATATGTTGATTGTTTTTATTATTGAAGTTGTTTTTCAGATTAAGGATAAGAAGGATACTCCCAGTAAACTGGTGAAGACCAGGTGGCATAGAACAGAACAATGTTTATAATGAGATATCAAAGAAGATTTGAAAAAGTGGGTACTCCTCGTATAACGAGGGAAGACCACTTTGTGTAGTATAGAAGTAGTGAAGAAAGTTGATACTCCTTTCAAAGGAGGAAGGGTGTGCTGTGTAGCATAGGGAAAGTCATATATAAATGAGGAAAGGACTTGGTTTCCTCTGTTCCGTGGAAGCTGAGGTGGGTAGGGTAGATATCCCTCACCCTGTACACGGGAGTGAGAAAGGACTTAAGTCATTGTATACATAAGAATATTGTTATTGATGGTTCATGTTGTATAATATAGGTTGTTGTTGAAAATATAGTAGGGTGGGATTGTTGTGTTGTGTGTAAGGAGAAGTTTAGTGTTTTGTAATAGTGTGTTTGTGATGGTGTAAGATTTGAATTGTAATTTGAGTTATTTGTGATATGTAGAAAAAGTGTGAGGGTAACAGACAAAACCAGGGAATTACTTCTGAACAAAACCCCCATTACTCCGGTTTTCTATGGACTCCCTAAGGGACACAAAAATTGCACTAACCCACCCTACAGAACCATAGTAGCGGCAACAGAAAGCATTTTTGATCCACTATCTAAATACCTAGATAAACATTTACAACCACTGGTACAGAAAACAACAACATATTTGCGAGACACAACGCACTTTCTGAATGTACTTAATGAAACTAAACAAATCAGGGACCTTTGAACACTCTTTACTTTAGATGTCCAAAGCCTATATACGTCTATACCACAAGGAGAAGGTCTCAGAGCCTCAGAATGGCTATTATTGCAACAAGAATACTTTCAATTGAACAACATTGTCACAATAGAGCTAGCTTAAATGATTCTCTACTATATTTTTTTTAGATGTAACAATGAATTCTTTCTTCAGATCTTGGGTACCTCAAAGGGCTGAGCAATGGTTCCAGCCTACGCTAACATTTTTATGTTTTATTTTAAATCAGAACACATACTTAAACATCCCACGTGGTCAAACAAATTGGCCCTGTGGAAATGTATATTGATGCCATTTTTGGAATTTGGAGAGACCCCAAAGAAGAATTAACAATTTGAACAGTCAGAACCCAAGATCCAATTCCCCTTGGAAGTGGGTGCTCCATCTGTACACTTCTTGATGTGAAGATCATACCAAGAAATAACATACTACACACATAAGGGGAGGAGTGCAGAATGCAGGGATAGCTCCAGATGAATGGAGGCCAGGAAAAATTATGTATAACATTGACAGCAGAGCTGTCCAGTATCCTGAAGGAAGGTTGCCAGAAAGATCTGGGCAACCAATAAAAGAGGGGGAGGATCCTCTGAGTGAGGTAGGACCCCCTAACAGTGTTAAAAATGATTCTGTGTATGGAAACGATGAACCAGAACAGGTAAATGAGGAAGGAATCGAGGAATTTGACAAACCCCAATTCGACGAATAGAAAATAGGTGAACAAATAGCAGAAGTGCCCCCAGTAAGTGCAAGAAAAGAATCATTATATAATAACAGGCTTAGGAGGCTGCCAGGTCGCATGGCTGTGGTAACAGGAAAGAGAAAGGGGAACATATTGATGGACATGGCTCCCTTTATTACAGAATGACACAGGGCTAGCACAAGATGTCAATAATGTCCCCATTTTCTATCAAATACTATGTCAAGCCCCGCCCCCCCCACCCCCGATGACGTGCAAGCATAATTACGCAAGGTGGTAGGAATAGAGGCAAAACAATGGCCTGCAATAAAATAGAACATAGTATATTTTTGTAAGCTAAACCAAGAAAAGGAGAAAAAAGAAGGTGGAAGACAGGGAGATAGAGGAAGCAAAATGTATACAGAAGAAACTAGCAAAAGTATCAATGGAAGGGGCAGTGATTACCATCACTAATGAAGGACAGCATGAGCAGTATTATTCGCAGGTTGGGCTAGGGGGATATATTGCAGGAGGGGAAGAAACAATGTATTACCCTAGCGATAAAGGGAACATACAATAGGGGAGGGGGAATGGATTTGGAGGTGGGTTTGATGGTGGAAGACACAGATTTGGTGGATTTGGAGGGTATGGAGTACAATGTTAGACATGTGGATGAGCAGGGCATTTGGAATGAGCAAGCATGACCTAAGAGATGAGACCATAGGGTTCTCACCATGTGTCCAAAGAGGGGGGAAAGCATATCCCACACCCGTGCATCCCTCACCATATCAGACGCAATGCTGCACACATTTTCGACAACAGACCCAATACTCAGTCCCTGAGTATGCAGAATACAATACAGCAGCAGACACAATACCCCACATCAAATACTATGGATTTCACACAACAGATGCTTCCGAACACAGCACGGCAGCAGCCTCATATTCAGCAACAGCAAGCAAACACCATGCAGGTGCAGACACAGCAATCAATCCCGCCGTGGAATAAGAAATTAATAGCACACGGTGCTGTCAATGTGATGGGGGAACCCTTTCACATTCTCAGGTACCAGCACATATCCACAATAGGACAGCCAACAGAAGGACCTGCTGTGACCAGTACTATCAGTAGCTCCTGAACCAGAAGAGCAGCCCCGGGTGGGAGTTAAGATAGGAAATAGGACATTTACTTCATGCTTGGACACTGGGGCTACCAGATCTTGTGTGAGGGAGAGAGGGCTTCCATTGTCAGAAATGATTGTGGACATACAGGGATTCTCTGGGCTATGGTAGCAGTTCTTTTCACAGAAGATATGCCCATTATGTTGGACACACACACAATGACAGCACCCCTGCTATATTCATGAAAGACACTTGTGAAGATATTGGACAGAGATTTGATGACACATTAAACATGACCATTTCACTCACAGAAGAGTGTATAGTTTGCCCCACATCAGGATGTACATGCAAAGGCATCTATACAAGCATTTTTGTCCAGGGAGGTTTGCGGGGGTTGCCACTTTGTCCAACGTTGTGTCTTTATGGAGCCAACTTTGTTTCTTTGTTGAGTACAAGTGCTATTAGGATGGGTACCCAGAATTAAGGACAAGACATTACGATTGACCACAGCATTTCTATTCAGACAAGAAGTACCAAGAGACATACTAGCTGGAGCAGCGATTACAATCCAGTTAGTAGCAGCTATGGTAAGGGAGGACCGAGTGATATTGCACAGGACTGATGATGATGGCACACAGTTTTGTGTATTGATCCAGCATTGTATTTGACTGTTTTGACTGACAGTTGTTTCACGATGAGGATGATGACAACAAACTAATCTTTGATATTTGCATATTTGCTATGCACCAGTAACGCCATACTGTGGGTCTCCTTAAGGGTACAGAACCAGTTCAAATTACCTTAAAGAAAGGAGCAATATTACTCCGAGTGAAGCAATACCCTATGTTCAGAGAAGCAAAAGAAGGAATATATGACACTATTGCTGCGTTATTACAGCAAGGTATTATAATACCATTGTAGTCCCCTTATAACATTGTAATTGTTTATTTGTAAAGCGCGTATACACAAGTGAAGTGCTTCAAAGAGCTTCAAGGCGGGAAGGGAGCAAGGGAATACAGAATCATTCTTAGGCCTGGACTTTTTCAAAATTATCAACAAAAAATAACTAGCATACTAGGCCTGATGGCATTACTACTAGTGCAAGTGCATGACAAGAAGGAAGGCGAGAAAGAGGGCAGGAGAGGAAGAAGAACATACAATCCATACACTATCGTACTAGGCCAACAAGGTTTCAGATAGTGCAAGTGAATGACAAAGAGTGAGGTGATAAGGGAGAGAGGAAAAGAGAAGAACATACAGAAACACAAATCTACCATGCTATGCTGGGTGGATTAGGCCTAATGCGTTCTGGTAATGTAAGTGCACAGACAGTAAGTGAAAGGGAGGGGGAGGGGAACAAGTCTGCCCAGTACAGCAGGGCCCTGGATTAAGTGCAGAGAGGTTACTCTTCTCATGGAATTAATTCCAAAAGTTCAGTAGATCTGAGCAGAGGGCAGAGGCACGGAGACAAGTGCAAGGACAGGCGGGGGAGCCTGGCATATGTGAGGGTCTGGAGGTGCACAAGGAGACCAGTCAGCAAACCGGAACAGAGTTAAGAGAAGGAGGAGGGAAGTAGGTGAGAAAAGAGAGGAGGTAAGCAAGGGAGAGGGAGAAAGAGAGAGGAAGAGAAGAGGAAGGTCTTGAGGAGTTTCAGGAACTTAAGGAGATCAGGGTCAAGATGGAGAGAGGCAGGGGGGTTGTTACAGAGGGAAGCCCCTGCAGAGGAAAAAGATCTACCACCAAATCTCTGCTTGGAAAAATGTCTCACCCGCAGAGAGTTGGAAGAGGACAGGGGCTGGGCTCTCGAAGGAGAGTATTTAGGGAGACAGCATTGTAGATAATGTGGGCCCTAGCCCAATAATGCCTTGTGGACTATGCAGAGGGTCTTGAACTTGATCCTTGCAGCCATGGACAGCCAGTAGAGGCATTTCAGCATTGATGCAGTCCCTGGGCTTGAGGCCAACGATACGGCTCGTGGTTCTGTTCTGGATGAGTTGTAGAGGTCGGATAGTAGAAGTAGGAAGATTGAGAAAGAAACTGTTGCAGTAGTCCAGTCTAGAAAGAACAAGGAATCTGGAGTCGATAAGCCACTGAGGGAAAGTGAGAAAAGGTAGACTACGTCTGAGGAGGTGCACCTGGTAGTGGAACATTTTAGAGATGTCCTAGATGTGAGAGAAGAAGGAAAGAGTGGAGTCAAAGATGACCCCAGATTCATTGCCTCACTAGTGGGTGAGTGATCAGTGCCAAGGGAGGCCGGCCAGAGTGAAAATGGGAAAGCGGGAGCAGGGATCCCAATGAGGATGATCTCTGTCTTGCTGGCATTAAGGCAGAGATTGTTAGCAGCACACCAAGACTGAATTGTGGACAGACAGTCAGGAAGCAAGGAAGAGGACGAGGCCGAGAGTAGCCTGTAAGTGAGCTATGTGTCATCTGCATATCACTGAAAGTTGGAGCTGAAGGGAGAGATACTGCGGGCCAGAGGGGCCATGTAGACATTGAAGAGCCAAGGGGATAGGTTAGATCCCTGAAGGACACTACAAGTAGAGAGAGAGTGATAGTGGAGAAAAGGACACAAGTTCCAAGTTCCACCCGGGAAGGATGGTCAGAGAGAAAGGAGGCAAGCTGCGCCAGCTCCTGAGCTGTAATGCCCAGGGTATCACAGAGATGGGAGATCAGAATGTTGTAGTTTACTGTATCGAAAGCAGAAGAGAGGTCAAAATGAATGAGGACAGAGGGAGAGTTAGAGTCAAGATTTGAGAGCAGGTCTTCACAGGTGTTGAGAAGAGCAGTTGCTGTGTCTCTGGATGCTCTAAAGCCAGACTGATGGTTATGGAGAGAACCAACAGATTCATTGTGGAGGGTAAACTGAGGAATTGCCAACTGCTCCATTAGTTTTCGAAGGAAAGGAGTGATAGAGATCGGGCAGAAGGTTCTTTGACAGAGGATGCACAAGACAGTGCTTGAGAGATATGCTGAGAACTCCAGTGACAAAGGACAGGTTACAGAGGTCTGCCAAGGCTGGAGCAAGAGTGGAAATGTTGTCCTTGATGGTTTTGGAAGGGCAGGGGAGCACCTGTTTCGAAGAGGCTTTCATTGACCAGACATGTATAGAGACCTCCTCAGGTTTGACAGGGGAGAGGGAGGAGAGAATAGGGGGAAGGGTGGCGGCAGCCGAGGGGGGCCCAAGAGATGTTGGTGCGTGAGTGGGTGCGGAGGCAAGAGAGTGTTAGAGAGAATTCTCCAGAATGGCTAATTTCCCTCAGCAGCTTTGCTGGATTTCTAGGATTTATTTTTTTCACCTGGTAAGAGTGTGAGCCTTTTTTCCCACTCTTACATGTGTTTTGTTTTGTGTGTTTAACATTCTTGTGTTTATAGACTCTGGAGCCTCACCTACTTCACAGGCTTCATCTTTTTACTGTGTGTTACACAGCAACTTCAGTGCAGTGACAAAGGGTTGTTTTTAGACTTCCCAACTCAGACTCCATTGTCTGGGACTGACAACTGTCTCCCAGAACATGTAAAGTTGCCATTGACTTTATTAGTCTCTTTAAAAATCCACAGATCCAGTACAAACTATCTTACATAGGCTACTGGAAAGGGTTAATACTTATCCCTTTTTGTCTGTTTCTCTTTGAGCATTGTTTCGCTCCCTTTTTATCAAGACTTGGCTGGTGGCAGTGCTAACTACTCTATTTTTCCCACCGTGGTTATCTTAGATAACCTTGGTATTGTTTTAGGCTATCTTGGTAGCCTCAAACTTAAACCCGCCGGACCATATACATTTTTATACGGTTCTGGCTGGGTGTATTCACCATTTCTTGTTGAAAATGTCTTTCTCGTGTTTTACTCTGTGCTCCAAACCAGGTTTGGTTCCTTAGTTCACCGTCTTTTCGCGTGATTCTCCACAGAAGCCCTCCTTAGGTGCCTGATTGTCTGGGTATGCAGGATGTGAGGGAGGGGTTTTATGACCCCTGCCATGGGTTCCCTTGGTAACCCAAGTAGCACTCCTGTTGGATTGGCTAGGTGACTGTCCCGCCAGGACAGCCACCCTGCTGTGTGATTGACAGCCAGGCTGTGTGAATGGGGGAAAACTGCATAGAAAGCAGGTCTCTGGGTCTGGAAAGGCAGAGTCGCCACTGGAACGAAAGAACCGACGAGGAGCTGACAGAAGAGGACCCCTGCAATGACTGAACCACCCGGTGAAGCCCTGCTGCAAGTCTGAATCTTCAGACTCCAATGACAGAGAGGATCTACCAGGAATTTTCTTCCCCTGAGCTGGTGGGACCAACCAGTTCACCTAAACTGCAAGCCAGGACTCCCTCCTCTGGTCAAATTTGCAGTACAGAGCTACAGTGAACCGGATAGCCATCAAGGTCGGACTCTGCATGGGTTTTAAGAAGCGCACCTTTTATTTGTTGCTTTGCTCTGCTGCTGGTTTCTTCCCTGGGCAGCGCAGGACCCTCCAGTCTTCCTACTTTGTGTCAGTCCGATAGTCGCTTCAGGAACCATGAGCCTGCAGGACCTGGCAGGATCATTCACCTCAGCTATAACTTCTTCTCCATTTGAAGGTACTGTGCACATCCGGTTGTTCGTTTTGTCCAGCCGCGATGAAGGTGTGTGAAACCTTTTGCCAATCCGAGAGCTTGTCCTTCTCTAATCTTTACACTAACTTTTCTTCTGACCAACTTCGTCCAGAACTCTTGGCAAAGACTTAACCACAAACTACCCTGAACTGTGTGATCTTGAGCAAAAGACTTTTGTCCTATTGACTTTGGCCCTAAGCCTTTTTTATTTGATTCATCACTGTAGTTCCTCTTTCTAGATTGCCCTGCTTACTTACCTGTTGGTACTGCTCAATTTGTATCTAACTTTGTCTGCATTTCTGATGGACCACTATTGGTCTTGTGGCTCATGCACATATATATATACCTCCCACTGAATTGGAGTGGTATTTTTTCTTTGAACACCCTGCACTCAGCGGCACTTGTGGTGTCACAAAGCCACATTGTACAAATTGAAGAACACCTCTGTGATTTTACAAAGAAGCAAACAAGAAAAGCATTACTTGCAAGAATCATCTAACAGATTTGCAGCAATTCCAACTAAGTATAGGCTGTTCAGAAAGGCAGTAGTCTGTTTTACATCTGTTCTCGCACCTGGTATACAGGCTGCAGCAAATGCTAGGTGGATCCAGATCATGAGGTGTGAGTTTTTGCAACTAGTGAATGCCACTGAGAAGGTACTGTATGCTATACACTATAGGACTGTCAGACGGCCTGCTCTTCAAAACAGGCATGTGCTTGACCTCCTCACTGCCATGTAGGGGGGTCTGTGCAAAAATAGGTACACGTTACTGTACGTTCGAGCCTGCTAATGACATACAGAATAACAGTTTGATATATGCCATAGCTGCCTTGCACACATTGCACACTACCATGGAGGAGGATAGTAGGAAGGTAGTAGATGAGGAATGCTACCATCTGATGTTCTCCTGGATGCCCGATTGGTTGGATAAAATATTTAAAGTAGTAGTTCCCCTTCTCAATGTATTGCTCATTAGCTACTGCGTCCTACAGATAGTATTGGGATATTGTATGGGAACTTGGCAATGGCCAACCCTGCCTCCTGGTTCTACTCGACCTCTTGGAAGTTTTGGACACAGTAGACTACCAGTAGCTTATGGACACCCTGCTCCAGTGCATGGGGATGAGCAACATTGTCCAATGCTGGTTCAAGTCCTACCACGTCAACAGCCAGAAGTTTGTTCAGATGAACTTCACTAGATCACCAATCTTACCTGTCACCTGTGGAGTCCAGCAGGGTTCCATCCTCTTCCCAGTGACCTTCAATCTGTACAAGGAGCTTCTGGGAGCCCTCCTAGCCACACACAACATCCACATCCACCAATATGCTGATGACACACAGCTACACCACAAGATTGACTCCATCTGGGAAAGCCATAGGCTCAAAACCTGCCTATCGCTGATCCAGTCTTGGATGTCCAGTGAATACTTGAAGCTCAAGCCCTCAAAGACATAATTCCTACTCCTCACCAATGACACAGAACACCCAGACATATAGACCTGGCTATCAACCATGAACCCTGAGAGCTTCACACCTATACTCACCTCCTGCACCAAGTCTCTTCGGTTTCACATCTACAAACACCTCTCCTTCAAGACACACATAGGTAAGAAAAAAAAGACAGCTTGGTATCAGCTCTACCTGCTGCAGAAATTCATGCTCTTCCTCTCTCCAGACAGCTTTAGACCCACCGTTCAAGCAATGGTCCTATCCCACCTGGATAGGGGCATCGCACTATTCAAAGGTCTCCTGTAATCCTCCCTTGTGCCCCTGAGAAGTGTCCAACACGCGACTGCATGATTCATCAAGGGTCTACGCAGATACAACCACATTGCCCCAACCTCAACGACCTTCACTGGCTCCCACTGCATGCACAAATCACCTTTAAGTATTGGTGCATCTTCTATAAGGCAGTCACCCTCAAGTCCCCCAGCCACTTTACGTAGAAACTCAAGCATCTCCGGTGGACAGTGCACCACCAGAAGCCAGGACACATGCAGACTTGAAATCGGCTGTGGCAAAAAGGAAAGGACAAGAAAACAAGCCCTCTATGCCTACACCCCAAGACTATGGAACCTCCTCCCCATCACACTCAGGCGCACCCCCATGCTCCAACAATTCAGAAAAGAACTGAAGACCCACTTCTCCAAGGAATCTCTGCTCCTAAACACGTAGGCCATCACCTCACTCCTTGTGAAACCTGACTTGCCGGACACCACCTGCCCCTCTGCTCCCCATCACCCAGAACAGCTGTACCCCTCCTATGTGCCCCTCTGTTTCCTACCCACTGTTGTATATGTGTTCTGTTATCACCTCTTAAAAGCACTCTGTTATGCATCTGTACTGTTGTATACCTCTGTAAAGCTCTCTGTTATGTATCTGTATTGTTGTATACCTCTTTAAAGCGCTCTATTGCTTCTCGAAGCTAGCTCAGCGCTCAATAAATACAATAATAATAATAATAATAATAATAATAATAATAATAATAATAATAATAATAATAATAATGAAGAAGAATGCACAAGCACACATGATGTCCCTCATACTTGGTTCTCTGGGAGCTACTTCCCTCTCGATACACGCCTACACGCAGACACATATATCTGGAATTGCAAAAGGGAACACTATATGGTTAGAATTTCAAGACTCAGTGGCTCCCACGGAACACGGTTTTTGCCTCATTCTGACCCAGAAAATTACACTCAGCATGGGGGGATTTTGAGGGAGATGATGACCGCTGCCTACTGACCTGCGAACCTGATGAGTATGTAGCAAGAGAGGGGAGCTTGACAGGGGTATGAGGACATGGATACCAAAGGATGAATATGACAGGAGGAGAGAGTAAGGATTATGGGTCAATAAATTGACCGGATTGGGGGGAATATGATTGTACAGATGCAACTGGTGATGCACCAAGCCACACCCTCTGCAGTCCCCAAGTAAGAGCAGAAATACAGAATACGCAACCTCTGGTAGTTTGGTAGTTTGTCCATTGTTGTAGGTGTTGTTGCCACATTGTTTTGTAGTGTGTTAATGCAAGTAGGATACAATTAGTTTTGTCACACTTCAGAGAGATAGTTTTGGGGAGGGTTAGTGTTGTGTCTTGACTGTCGTGTAGTCGAAGAGTCCTCTGTCCACAAGTGCCGCACATAGAGAATCAAAGTCACTCTCTGTACAACCTTTGAGGCCACAGGTGGGAGATGTTCTTCTGGAACTGCGGAACTCGTGGAACCCCGAACCACTGTAAGGGAAACACTGGTTAAGTATCAAGCCAAAACAGCATCAACAACCAATCAACAAGTAAGTGGAACGGTTTTACCAAGAGGTGTCCGTGGAGAATCAGTTGTACCTATAGGGGAGGTTCCGAGACCCAACAAGGCTGTTACTTCAGCAGTGTAGCGATCCCAGCAGTGTTGCAAGAGCCGGGCCCACCGGGTACCAGAATCCGCACAATGAAGGCGGAACGTAATGGATAGAAGTCCGAGAGGCAGTCCGTGGTCGTAGCAATGAATCCAAGAAGTAGAAACCAGAGCCAGGGGTAATCCGATAGCAGTCCGTAGTGAAATCCGAGTCCAAAATCCAGAGGTGACAAAAGACAAGTCTAGTGCCGTACAGGAGTCCAAGAGAACAGCTGTGAAGCACCGAAGCCCTACAAATACTAGCGCTGCTATTTCCTCCCGGTCACATGAGCCGCGACTGCATCACGTGAGCGTAGCTTAGAAACACGCGAGCGGGAGGCGGTGGTCATGTGACGCGGAAGAAGCCGATCTCGCAAGCGCCAGGGAAGACGCCAATGGAGCCGGCGTCTCCGTGAGCAAGCAGCATGCCGAACCTTGCGTTGTGGCACTTGGCGCTGTGGCACCTGGGGATTCGAGGAAAGCACATGTGAGTCCCGGAACTGGGCCAGAGGATGGGGGAAATGGAGGTACGGGGGCGGGAAATGGGAACCCTAGAAGAACTGAAGGGAGAGTGAGTGGAGTGTATGACAGTTAGGTTGCTAAATATATGGATGACACAGGGAATTAATTGGATGGTGACGTACATAGCCACATACGGTATATATGAGAACATTATATTTGTTGAGATGCAAGCAAAAGTGCTGCTATTGCCCAGACAAGGCCCTTAGAATCAGGGCTAAAGTCGAGGGTACACGCGGGTGGATGGAGTCCCCCCACTTTTATCAGATGGTGGACTCAGTCCCCCCTCAGCTTAAATGAGAAACATTGAACTCTCCCTTGAATTAATTAATTAAAGCCAACCTCGAGGATTGTACTGCAGTCATTAGGTTTGCCAACTGGACACTTCACCACTGCACTATATAACCTGATGGAAAATAACAAACAACTAAAGGTGAAATGTCCCATTTCAGTACTGCATGTTCCATGGAACGCATTTGTATTGGTTCTTGGAATTTAAAACATGCACACCTTTTAACGTTTTCAAAAACACTATTAGAAGAAAATATCCTCTCTTGGTTTTGTGTGTGTGTGTTGATTTTATGAAAGGCAAATGACATTCCTCCTGTGTAATTTGGGTGGGTATGCTAAGCCAATTTAATGAAATGTGCATATTTCACCTGTAAGAGGATTCAATTCAACACTACAGCTAAGTCAGCGCCTAGTCTAGAATACTGGATGAAAACCCTTATTGATATATCTTTATGTCCAGTTCATGCGTTCTGGATGACTACCCCTATATAACACCCCTCTCTTGGAATCCTCCTGACCCCACTGAGCCAAGAAGTAGTTCTGTTTTGCAAGTTAAAAGGTTTATTTGATAATTTAAACAATAGATATATATATCACACTTTATAATAAATTAATAATTGACTATCACACTTAATCTGATATGATAAAGATTAACAACGGAGAATCTGACACTAGCACACTTCTTTATAATCACTAAGGAGTTGACATGAAATGGATAAGGTAGCACACTGGTAAATAGGTACAGAAGTATAATGTGGTAGAGAATGCTTTATAGGGTTGAAGGAAATGCAAGGTTGAATGAATTAAATGCAGTATAGAAAATACTCAATATGATTTCAACAAAACAATGTAATCACTTTTCTCTGGCAATCCACCCCCCCCCCCCTTGATGCAATGCAAGGAATGGAAGGAAGGCACACAGTTCTCAGAAATGCAATCAAATGTGATTCAATTCACCCCAGCAAGCTTAGACTACAGAAGTTTGAAAACACAGGCAAAAGTGCTTTGATATGTGCTGAAAAATATGCTAAATTGCTTTTAATTCCCTGTAGAGGTTCAGGGTGAGTGGTATCTAGTTAATATTAGTCCAGGCTCACACTAGCAATGATGCAGGGATAGTTAGCAGGTTAAACGAATTTCTGGCAAATGGAAGGCCAGCAGCAGCAGATTTTTTACACGTGGAGAAATTTGCAAATCGCGGCAAAATTCGCGAATGCGTGTTCCGCGATTGCGGTAAAACTATAAGGGGTAGGAATGTGGTTCTTGGTGCCATTAAAAGCTAAGATTCTAAGCTTGCAGATGAAAGTTACTGCAAGTCTCTAAGACAAACGGTCGCGGAGATATGATCGATTTAGTGAAGGTCGTTTTTGGTTTTGCAAATTTTAAACGCAACACTTTTTCAGCTTTAAAAATGATGGCAGAATAACACAATTGCTAAGCTGCAGTTCTACTTAGATTAAAAAAATGGATTGAATTATATGATTTTAACTAAGAGATGTGTGCTGAGTTTTGCTGAGTACTCACAAGAGATTTTGAACCGGAAAGCGACTTGGTCACGGACTTCAGTCTGGTCAGGTCTTCCCGAGTTCCGCTCACAGCGCCTGGCCTCTGGAACTGCTCACAGCCTCGGGGTCAGCACTCTGGATACAATGGCCTGGTCTCTGCTAGGCACCGGTTCTCTGGGTCGGGTCCTGCCTTCTCTTTGGATATTTCTGTCACCGGGTTCTTGCAAAAGTTCTTGGCAAAATTCAGACGGCGTCAGCCGGCTGTCTGAAGAGTTCAGTTGCAAAAAGATTTTTAGGCCTTTGAAGTTTGATGGAGGTAAGTATGGATTTTTCCAGCAGAGCTTCCAGCGGCAGATGGAAATGAAGGTCTCCACCTAAGTTTCAGTGGTCCATTTATATGTTCTGCAAGTGGGTGTGTGTGTTGGTCATAACTAAACTTGCCCCTCTCACTTGTCATTGGTCCAGCTTTCATTTCTCCCCTGATTGGGGGAGCTAAGTTGTGTCAGAGTGATGTCAGCCATTTATGATCTCTTGAAAAAACTCCCCTGTCATCTGTGCACCCAAATCTATATATGATCAAAACACATATTTCACAGTTACACAGTTGTTTGAAATTACATACCCATGTCACAGATCACATGAGGTATACTCTGTCCCAAATCTGCTGTTTCTAAGAGCTTGCATTGAGAAATGGCACATATTTCACTTTTTAACAGATTTTGCAATTCCGTACATTACCCCAAATTTACACACATGTGCGCAAGGAGTATGGACATTAGTTGATGAAGTGTCAGATTTTTCACATGCACACATTTTGAGTAATATCCTCTTTTCCGCTAAAACCCCCCTGAACATACCACCGGGTCCTCGCACGTCTTAAAATGTGGGCAGAAAAATCACAAGAATTATGGTGTCATTTATACAATTTTCACATGTCCGCTCTATGAGTTATTCATCTTTTTAGAGTTATGTTCTGGCCCCAAAGTGGTGTGGTTTTCCTCCAGCACAAGGTTGAATTTCTGGTTTTTCCAGTTCTGCCAAGCCAGCTTGCTCTCACAGGCAGTGCCCCTCCCCTGTGCTTCCAGGAGAAATCTCCATTTACGACATTTACGACTCCCGCCATAAAACATTTGCCTGAGTCAAGACAGGGCTTTGTTCAATTTCCTGCAGAGCCCAGGTAATTCAATCAGGGAAGTGTCATATCCCTTTTGGTGTGAGCAGCAAAAGGGCAGCTAGGCCTGGGAACACAGCTGTGACTCAAGTTTCACTCCTGAGGGGGGTAGTTGCCAGGCAGAATTGGAATCTCTTTAAGCCAGTTTTTAGCTACATGTCATTTCTGTTCCCCAGTTTTCTGCATTCAAATAAAACTAAACATTTTTACATATGCAGCTAGAATGCTGATTCTAAGTTCAAAACTATGACATTTAAACAATTGCAACCTATGTGACACTCAGAAATAGGTCACTCAGTCAATTTAAACATTTAGATTTTTTTAGTGTCTTTCAGTCCAAATTTACTTAAACTGCTGAAATCCACAGCTCAGCCAGTCTTGTTATAAACCTTCAAGTCACTTCAGAATATAACTTTACATTGTATCCACCTCTCAGTAAGTCTTTCTTTGGCCTGTTTTGGGTTCATTTATTCAGTTTTCTACAAAAAAGTAAAATCTGGTGGTTTTAAAAAGCCGGCTTTTGGATAGTGGTGAGTACTGGTACTGCACCCCTTTTTGGGATTTAAGAAAATGAATTCCCAACAGTTATGGGTTTGCTTTTGGCAATCAGCATTGCCACTCCCAATAGTTTCAGACTACTGTGTGGGTAGTCCAATGGTGGTTTTAGGCAGTTTCCTTCTGTGCCCATAACAACGGCAGAAATGAGTGGCAGCCTATTCTTCATGCATTTCCCTGTGCATTTTCTGGGAAGCTCTGGCCATCATGATGTTTTCATGTCAGTACTGCACAGTTTTGAGGTAGGGCTCGGATGCATGGGTAAATACATCCCACAAGCCCCCCTTCTTGCGGTGGCCATCTGATCCTTCACTGGTGGGACCCGCAAGATCTGGGATGTAGTTCTCATCTTCTTCCGGTAGATGGCACAGTTCAGCATCTTTTCCTCCATCCGGTACTGATCGATCGGTTCTCCTCGCCGGTCCTGATGGGAATATTGGGCGGTACCCCGGGCCCATTGCGTCTCTGCTCCCGGTCTCCGGATCGTCCTCCTTGGCCCGTCTCCAGGTTTTCTTTCTCCTAGGACGACAAAGGAAGAGCGGCAATACCTACTCATAGACGTTTTTCCACCACTGTTGAGATAGTGGGCCAGCATATGCATTTCATCATAACGAAACATTACATTCTTATTTTGAAAAAAACAAACAGTATAACTAAGACAGTTTCATGCAAATCACAATATTTTAGAGACTAGATGTGGTATGTTTTATGATTGGAACTGAATTAGATTAAACAGTACCCGCTAGGATTCCAGAGGATTCCTCCAGTTGTTGCAGAGCGTGCCTGGGATGGCAACATTTCAACTGGTTTATGTGGACCCACTTGTCTTCCCCCGCTGCCAAAGGACCTTTGGGGATGTGGATTTTGTAGGCCACAGGGGAGATCTTGTCGATGATCTCAAAGGGTCCCTTCCATGTAGGCAAAAAGTTGTGCTGCTTGGCCTGGTTCCTTTGGAAGTTGTATAGATAGGCCCGGTCCCCCACCTGATATTCCTTCCTGGAAGTTTTCAGGTCATAATGGGTCTTCATGCTATCAGCTGATCTTTCTAGATTCCGCTGAGCGTAAGCAAAAGCATGTTGGAGGTGTTTCCTTAAATTCTCCACATACTCATGAGTAGTGGAGGCATTTATCAGTGTCTGCTCTTGGGTCCTGTAGAGCAAATGCTGAGGAAGCACCATCTTGCGTCCAGTCATCAACTCAAATGGTGACATTTTGGTTGCAGATGAAGGGGTAGATCTGATGGCCATTAGGACCAGAGGTAATCGGATATCCCAACTTGGCCCAGAATCTGCCACAAACTTCTTTAATATGCTCACAATGGCTCGGTTATATCTCTCTACTGCCCCAGAAGAAGCTGGTCTATAAGCAATATGCAGCTTTCTCTTGACCCCCAGTATCTCCCACATCTTTGTCATTACTTCACTGGTGAAGTGGCTACCTCTGTCTGACTCAATCCTTTGAGGTAGACCAAAACGGGAAAAGATGTGGTTAATCATCAAGGCAGCTGCCGTTTCTGCCTTACAATTTGGGGCTGGGAGACATTCCACCCACTTGGTAAACAAGCATGTCACAGTCAACATGTACTTATTCCCCCTAGCAGAGCGAATCACGGGGCCTACAAAGTCGATTTGTAAATCTGACCATGGCAGTGTCATCCCCCGCTTTTGGAGAGGCGCGCGGTGCGTGAGGGATGATGGCTGAAATTGTGCACACACAAGACACCCCTTCAAGTATTGGTCGAGGTCCTAACCCATGTGTGGCCAGTATGCAACCTCTCTTAAGATTTCCAGTGTTGTGTGAAACCCCCTATGACCGGCGGTGGCCGCATCATGGGCGTGACTTAACATCAGGCTTCGGAATGAGGTAGGAACCACCCACTGATCGTGGCCAGCTTTGGATTTCCTTACCAACAAACCGTCTTGGATCCGGAACATTTTTGGACATTTCATCAACACTCTTAGGTCCTCTTTCCCAATGTAATCGGTATCCGTCAGGGGAAAGTTCTCAGGGTCCTCAAGGTGCTGGTAAAACTTACCAATAATTGGATCCCCCTTCTGAGCTGTAATCAAATCAGCATCCGGGGTCTCCTTACTCAATTGTGCAATTGAAAGGTCGTTGTGAGCATTTGTCTGGGACCTAGTGATGGCAGTGACCTGGATTTCCCCCAACAGGGACTCAATCTCAATTAGATCCCCTTGGATGGCCCCGGTTTTGGCCAGCTGATCAGCTAAGTCATTTCCAGTTTTGTCTGGTCCCTCTACTTTGGAATGACCCTTGATCTTTTTCCAATAGATGGTCATCTCATTCGAGGTGACCAGATCATCAATGTTTTGGATCAACTTCCCATGTTTCAAGGGTTTGTTGTTAGCACATAACATGCCTCTGGTTTTCCAATTAACCAGGTGCTCCACGAACCCGTTCCGTACATAATCCGAATCTGTGATTATGACCAGTTCGTGGAGTTGATGCTGGACAGCAGTGAGGATGGCCTGATGCACAGCCATCAATTCTGCCACCTGACTACTTCGGGGACCAATTTTGTATCCAGCGGAGGGTTCTGGGGACTCATTCACCCATGCATTCCCTACGCCAGCCACCAGTTCTTTCTCCCCGTCGTTTTCAACATGGTAAGAGCATCCATCCACATAGACAGTGGGCATTCCCTCACACTTGTCCTCTTCAAAGACTTTGTGTGGGGAATTAAGGTATGCCTCCGTGTTGTCCTTTATTTTTAGATTTTCGTCCTCGAGACAGTTTTCTCTGGCACAATCATGCAAGTCAGCCAGACCTTGCGCCAGGGGACTCTTCTTGTTTTGGCCATATCTGACCTCCACAGGAAAGCCTTGCATTGACAGAATCCAGGAAGTAATTCTGGAATTACTCACATTTCCGGCCCGGATTCTATCACTTTGGAGATATTGCAGAGGCTGGTGTGGAGTCTCCACTATGATGTGTTCCCCCTGGATAAACGGGCGGTAATTCTTCAATGCCCACACCGTCGCCAGGAGTGCCTTCTCACAATTGTTGAATTTTTCCTCCACAGAGGATAAAGTTTTGCTCGCATAGGAGATTACTTTATTGACCTTGTCCTGCTTATGGTATAATACTGCCGTCAAGCACGTATTAGAGAACCCTGTCTCCAGGAAGAACTCCTTGTTTCTGACAGGGTAAGCTAGGCAAGGCGCTTGTGAGAGGCTTCTCTTGAGTTGTCTTACTGCCTCGGCTTGTTCTGGACCCCATTCCCACTTGACCCCCCCCCCTTCAGGAGATGAATCAGGGGTCTGGTGATCTCTGCGTAGCCGTCAATGAACTTTCTGCTGTAATTAGTCAGTCCAAGGAGGCTCCTTAGTTCCCGCAGAGTTGTGGGGTCTTTCAGTTTCTGAAGTGCTTCCACTTTCTTTTCCTGGGGACAGAGACCCTGAGGAGTAATCTCATGCCCCAGGAAATTAACACGGGTTCTACACCACTGTGCTTTCTGAAAGGAAAGTTTTGCTCCGGTGGCCCTCAACTGCGTCAGAACATAACGGATCTCCGCTATGTGTTCCTCCACAGATGAACTTTTGATGAGGACATCATCTACATAAGCCAGGTTACCCCTCGCACCCAGGTCGGGCATGGCCTTATGTAGGAAAATGTTGAATTCATTGCCGGAGTTGAGGTATCCGAAGGGAGTCCGGGTCCATGTGTACTGCTGGCCCCCAAAGGTAAAAGCCAGTTTGTATTGGTCCTCCCTGCTGACAGGCACAGTCCAGTATCCATTGGTCAGGTCTATTGCAGTGAATCCCTGTGACCCCTGGATCTGGGCCAGCCCTTGGTCAATGTAGGGAAGAGGCCATCGGGAAGTATGGACCCGTTTGTTGAGCTCCCTGAGGTCAGCACAGAGTCTCGACTGGCCGTTTGGCTTCAATATTCCCAGCACCGGATTATTGAAGGTGCTGTGGACTGGACGGATTATTCCCCGGGACTCAAGGTTCTTAATTATTTCAGTAAGGGACTCCATTGATGCGAGAGGCAAGCGATATTGCTTCACAAACACAGGAGTCATGCCAGGGTCCGTGGGGATTGTTGTTGTGTGGATGTCGGTGCGGCCACAGTCATATGAGTCTACCGCAAAGAGATCTTGGAAATCCAAGAAAACTTGTTTCAACTTTTGCTTTTGTTCCAGAGTCACACAGGCATCAGCTAGGTTGACTCTCTCTTCCACCATCTGCCTGAAGCCTGGAAAGACTTCTGGTTTGGCTATCTCAGCGGCCTCCTCCAGCTGGGTGGAGAAGTCCCTGGTCAGAGTGCTGATTTGGACTGGAGGCTTCAGGTGGGAAAGGCAGCCCTCATGGACCTGGAAAATCACCTCATCCCTCCTGAAGTCACAAGTCACATCTTCCTTACCATAAGGGCAAGAAGTGTACACCAGGAAGTTCCCCCCATGCCGGGTACAAATCCTGTCTGGTGTTGTTTTGTCCTCACTGTCACTGTCAAAACAGTCCTTGGGGATTGGTCCTAACAGTTCATTTCCAAGATCAATGGAGAAATGTCGGTCATCAACCGCCATTCCAATAATGGTGCCTGCGGCTAGAGTAATACTCTTTAAGTCGCTGTTATCCACCTCCATTGGAATGGTGTCATGTTCTATGTTGACTAATGGTGTTGGGTTTACCCCCAACCCTTGCTGTTGGAGAGAAGCATTTAGATGTATGTAAGCATCAGGGTTTTGCAAATATTGTCCTCTTTTAACTTTCACTTCCAGGGAGAATTGTCGGGTCCTTTCTGAGATGGTGACTTCCTCTTTAACCTGAATTTCAACTGCATAAGGTAGCAATTGAGCTGACCTAAATGCTTTTTCTGGATCATCAAAGCCCATGGGATTATCCGCTAATCGGGACCAAGCTTTGAAGTTTATTAGGTCCAAACTAAAGGCAAAGCGATTGAGAATGTCACTGCCTAAGTAAAAGGCGGCAGTGACGTCTCGCACGACCCAACAATTATGGACTATGCTCTTGTTGCCAATGGAGATTTTGAGCATACACCTGTTTGGCAGGAGATGTTTGGAATTAGGTGCTTCCAGGTCCATTTCGCATTTGTCTATCAGTTTGAAGGTGGGAATGGCTGGATCTTTTGGGAGTTGGCGAAACATGGCTTCGCTGATGAAGCTCTTACCGTTGTTCACACACACTCGAGCGAGAACAGAGTCCTTCCCATCATTTAACTGAACAGGGATGAACAACTGCTCTCCAATTTGCTGAATATCAGCCAGGCTCTGAGCTGATTTCACATCTTCCTGGACTATAGAAGTGGTAGTTTCTGATTGTGGATTAGTATAGAATTTCAGACTGTTTCCTTCCAGTGTGGAATACCACCTTAAACTGGAAGGAAGGTTGATTTTCAGGAATAGAGAGGACCCCCCATCACCAGTCTGTTGTCCTACTGCTATTATTGTCACGTCTGGAATTTGGTTGTTCTGGAAGTGAAATTCTACTTGGTAAGATTTTTGTTCAACCATGTGGCAGGTGCCGTTTAAACTAACATGGTTGACACTCTGTTTTAATTTTATTGGTCGGCTAGTCTGGGTCCAGAGGACCTTGTTTACGCAATCTATTAGGGGTGACAACCTTCTCAGGAGGTCATTCCCTAGTAAACAAGGGGTGCCCTCTGGGGTTACAACTATGACCAGGTGTTTCAACTTATGTCGCCCAATTTTAATGTCCAAATCTGCCGTCCCCTCGACGGGAATTTCCTTCCCGTCAAAGTTCTGCAGTTGTCCAGGAAGAGAGGTGAGAGGAATTTGGTAATTCTCTCCCCTTCCTGCATTCAGTTCATCAAAGGCCCTTCTGGACAGAAGGGTAGCTTGAGATCCAGTGTCCACCAGTGCCAAAATTGTACCCTGTCCCTGTACTTGTACCGGGGCATAATATCTTCCCTCCTTCTCCTCAAGGGGGCACCGATAATGTACATTTTTGGACAACTGGTGGGCTAATTTTCTGGTTTTGGACATCGCTAGCGAAGAGATTTGGGCAGAATTCCGTGGAGAGCCTTGGGAATCTGAAAGAAAAATTTGGCAACTGGAGATCAGAGCCATTGTGGGTTCCCCTGGCTCCGGTTCTGGGCCGCCCCCCCCTTTTTGGAGGCAGTCACCAGGATGGGTTTGAACCAGGGGATTTTCTTGCTGTTGGTTCTGGGATGAGATGGTGGGCGGCGGTAGCTCAGTCTCCACATCTCCCCAGTCTGGATTTGCATCCCTAGGGACCCATTTTTCTTTGGGAGGAGTTCCCCCCTCTCTGAAGGAGAAGATCCTTTTCCCAGGATCCTCTGAGGATCCCTCTCCCTTAAATTGGAAGATCTGTACTTCCTCCTCAAACTGAGTCTGTTTGGGTCTTTTGTTTCTCCTACCCCCCCTCTGCTCCTTAGGAGGCAGACTTTCAGGGGCAAGAGATTTTGTTTCCGGTTCCTGGATTTCCAGGGGCTGTTTACAAGTGAGGAAGGAAGCTTCCTCCAAGGCTTTACACCCCCCTTCCCCTTGTGCCTCCTCCCTGGGAACCGGTGTGTTATCGGGGTGCTGCCCCTGTCATTGTTCTGGAGCACCAGGTCCAGAGTTGGGTGCGTTCTGCGCCGGCACGCCCATCTGAGGGTTCTGCTGAGCCCTCAGTATGTGACCCAGATCCTGCGCCATGTTTTGAACCTGGCGCTCTAACTGGGAAACCCGCTCAGGCTGATACGGGGCCCTGTTTTCTCCCCTGGGCTGATCCCAGGAAGGGTAGCTATCCCTCCTCTGGTAATACCCCGGGTTGGGAAGATTTGGGTACCCCTCCACCCTTGGCCTCCCCTCTCCCGGATTCAGTGGTCTGGGCCCAGGGAATTGGGGAAAGAAGGATGGATGGTTTTGGGGCTGAAAGTCGGGTGGATATCTGGGGAAAAAGTTCTGCCCAGGGTTTGGTAAATTTCTGCCCTCCTGTGGGAAGTTTGGAGGGAAGTTCCCTGGGTTTGGTGCTCGGTTGGATCCCCCCCCTTGGGCTGGGGGAGTCCACACATAACCCAGGATTGGACTGTTACCTTTGTAGCGAGGACTTACATAGTCAGGAGAGCGAGGGACCCCATTGGGGGGACTACCTCTTTCACTCCCTGCCTGTGACTGGCCCGAGGACCTTCTGGGCCTAGCATTATTAGGTGCAGGTATGTTTTTAGGCCCCCCCATCTCCAAATCCAAAACGGGGGTGACCTTTACCTCTGCCACCTTGGCAGCAGCAGGAGTGCTGTTGGCTTTGGGGTTTTTCTGGGCATTACTTTTGCTATCTACCGGTTTCTGCACCTCATAGATCCGGGTAGCCTGTTCAATGACCCAGTCTAAAGATCTTTTCTCGTGAAAATCCCTCACGAGCTGGGTCATGATATATTTGGGCAAGGCATGGAAAAACGTATTAATAAATTCTCTGCTATCCGTGCGCACCCTTCTTGTGGTCTGTGCAAAAGCACGCTTTAACTCCTGCACAAATTCTTGTGGGGCCTGATCCTCCCCACATTGCAAATTGTAGGCTGCCTTGCGAGCCTCTTGAGGATTTCTGTGAACAGAACAATGTTTCAAGATGGCCGCCTTATAGGTGGACCATCTTAAATGATTTTGGTCCTCCAGCCCCGCAAAGAAACTGGAGTATTCCGGGGAGAAGGTCCACTTTACATATTGAATACAGCTTTGGCTGTCCTTCAAATGGAAAGTCTCCATCATTTGCTCAAACAACTCTAAGTGCTCCCAAACAGAATACTTCGCGTTCTTATGGTAAGGCGTGATGACGCTCCTGATCGCCTTAATCTGCTTTAAGGGGTCCTTAAGCAAGGCCCTTTTTGTCTTATTGGCCTTTTTGGTTCGGGTAACCCTTGTCCATTCGTCCTCGGACTCAGAGGCACTGCTCCCAGAGGTTCCTGTCTGATCTTCCAGGTTTTCCCGGATTCTGCGAGCCTGGGAATGGCTGGCAGAATGTGGGGACCTGGTCTCCTGTGTCCTGCGCAGTTCAGAGGAGTCTTCAGATTCCTCCTTGCTGCTAGGATTTGCTGGGTACCCCCCCCCCCACTGACCTAACTGGGCAGAGGTTTTCAGGATGCCCTTAATGGGCCTATTCTCCCGGGGTTCCCCACTGAATTGCACCATGCTTGGGTGCCCATGCCCAGATGCCCGCCCATCCATTCCTGGGAGGTACTGGCCTATGGGCCCCATGCTTCTGGCTGGATAGTAATCTGCCATCCCTGTGGCCCGGTGCTCATGTGCGCCAGGGGACATGGGGGCGGCAGAGTCCAGGGACTGAGAGGTATGAGGGCCTATGGTACTAGGGCTCCTGAGGTTATGCTCCGGAGTTTCCATTTCCCAGCGAACCTCATCTCTATCCGCCCCTGCTCCCTGTTGCAATGCAAGAGCCTGCATTTGTGCCTTCAGTTCCTCAGTTAAGGCCTTACTAGACTCTATCAGTCTCTCCTGCATCACTACCTGTTGTTGGAGTCTATCATTGTGCTGGCAGAGAGCCTCATTCTCTCTCTGTGCCTCCTGATTGGTCCTGGAGCACTGGGCCAGTCTTTGCTGCAGGAGGTTTACCTCCTGAGTCCCATCCCTACTGGCCTGCTCCTTTCTTGCTAGAGCATCCTCCACCCTTCTGGTGTGCTCTACCAAGTTCTGGTGTTCTTTTTGGAGGTCACCCAGTCCCTGGTGGGCCAGGTGATTTTCTTCCATTTTTCTTTTTAAATGGCAGACTTCCTGGCCTAAGGCGTCTCTTTCCTGACTAAGAGCCTGCATTTGTGCCGCCAGGTCGTCCCTTTGCCGTTGAAAGGCACCAGCTTTTTGGCGCTCCTCATCAAACTCTGCCTGGGTATCCAGGTCTTTCAGAATCAGTTTATTGCTCTCCTCTTTCTCTCTATCTAGCTGGCTTTGCAGGGTGACTACCTGCTCCGCGCATGCCCTGTTGAAATTGATCTGTTGCTCCAACTTTTTCTGGTTCTGCAGTAAGGAGTCCAAACTGTCTTGGTGCTCCTTCTGCAGGGCCAGAAATCTGGTATCCTGGTCTGTCTTTTCCTGTTGTAGGATGCGCATATCCTCTTTTATTTTAATGATATATTGCCTACTATCATTTTCTGACTCCTGGCTCCTCTGCAGCCTCTGCTCAGAAGAGGCCAGATCAGATTGGGCCTTCTCTACTGTCATCTGTTGCCTATTTGCCAGATCTTGGCTTTCAGTGCATTTATCCTGCATGTCTCCCATATATAGGTACAGGTATGCCGCTATCCTAACAATCTTGTCGTGTTCATCTTTGGCCTTCGGGGCCATGTATAGTTCACTCAGGGCCACATGTAGGGGACCCTGATCTCTATATATATCTGACCCTGTTTCAGTGACCTGTTGTGTGATTGCCTGCAACCACGCATCCTGGCCCTGTTCGGTCCATTCACCTCTCACCAATAGCTTATGTAAGAGGTGCTCTCTGGCTATTTTCATGTCCACTAAGGTCGTCATTCTAGAGATTGGTCTCTGTCCTGACTTACAGAAGTTTGTATTTTATTTTTGCAGAACAGAACTTTTCTTGGAGTGTCCCTTTTGAGGAATGCTTCACAGCGTAATGCAGCGTGGTGATCCGACTGGATGTATGTATCCCGTCAGTTAGCACACTGTATTAAGCTGCACAAGTGGTATTCTAACCCAGAATCCCGGATACGAGCCCCCAATTTGTAAGAGGATTCAATTCAACACTACAGCTAAGTCAGCGCCTAGTCTAGAATACTGGATGAAAACCCTTATTGATATATATTTATGTCCAGTTCATGCGTTCTGGATGACTACCCCTATATAACACCCCTCTCTTGGAATCCTCCTGACCCCTACTGAGCCAAGAAGTAGTTCTGTTTTGCAAGTTAAAAGGTTTATTTGATAATTTAAACAATAGATATATATATCACACTTTATAATAAATTAATAATTGACTATCACACTTAATCTGATATGATAAAGATTAACAACGGAGAATCTGACACTAGCACACTTCTTTATAATCACTAAGGAGTTGACATGAAATGGATAAGGTAGCACACTGGTAAATAGGTACAGAAGTATAATGTGGTAGAGAATGCTTTATAGGGTTCAAGGAAATGCAAGGTTGAATGAATTAAATGCAGTATAGAAAATACTCAATATGATTTCAACAAAACAATGTAATCACTTTTCTCTGGCAATCCACCCCCCCCCCTTGATGCAATGCAAGGAATGGAAGGAAGGCACACAGTTCTCAGAAATGCAATCAAATGTGATTCAATTCACCCCAGCAAGCTTACACTACAGAAGTTTGAAAACACAGGCAAAAGTGCTTTGATATGTGCTGAAAAATATGCTAAATTGCTTTTAATTCCCTGTAGAGGTTCAGGGTGAGTGGTATCTAGTTAATATTAGTCCAGGCTCACACTAGCAATGATGCAGGGATAGTTAGCAGGTTAAACGAATTTCTGGCAAATGGAAGGCCAGCAGCAGCAGATTTTTTACACGTGGAGAAATTTGCAAATCGCGGCAAAATTCGCGAATGCGTGTTCCGCGATTGCGGTAAAACTATAAGGGGTAGGAATGTGTTCTTGGTGCGATTAAAAGCTAAGATTCTAAGCTTGCAGATGAAAGTTACTGCAAATCTCTAAGACAAACGGTCGCGGAGATATGAGCGATTTAGTGAAGGTCGTTTTTGGTTTTGCAAATTTTAAACGCAACACTTTTTCAGCTTTAAAAATGATGGCAGAATAACACAATTGCTAAGCTGCAGTTCTACTTAGATTAAAAAAATGGATTGAATTATATGATTTTAACTAAGAGATGTGTGCTGAGTTTTGCTGAGTACTCACAAGAGATTTTGAACCGGAAAGCGACTTGGTCACGGACTTGAGTCTGGTCAGGTCTTCCCGAGTTCCGCTGACAGCGCCTGGCCTCTGGAACTGCTCACAGCCTCGGGGTCAGCACTCTGGATACAATGGCCTGGTCCCTGCTAGGCACCGGTTCTCTGGTTGGGTCTGCCTTCTCTTTGGATATTTCTGTCACCGGGTTCTTGCAAAAGTTCTTGGCAAAATTCAGACGGCGTCAGACGGCTGTCTGAAGAGTTCAGTTGCAAAAAGATTTTTAGGCCTGCTGACAAATACTCTTGCTGGCAGTGGCCTTTTTGGTTAAGGTTCTGAAGTCTCTGTTTATCTTGGAGTCTAAGTGTTGGCTCTTTGAAGTTTGATGGAGGTAAGTATGGATTTTTCCGGCAGAGCTTCCAGCGGCAGATGGAAATGAAGGTCTCCACCTAAGTTTCAGTGGTCCATTTATATGTTCTGCAAGTGGGTGTGTGTGTTGGTCATAACTAAACTTGCCCCTCTCACTTGTCATTGGTCCAGCTTTCATTTCTCCCCTGATTGGGGGAGCTAAGTTGTGTCAGAGTGATGTCAGCCATTTATGATCTCTTGAAAAAACTCCCCTGTCATCTGTGCACCCAAATCTACATATGATCAAAACACATATTTCACAGTTACACAGTTGTTTGAAATTACATACCCATGTCACAGATCACATGAGGTATACTCTGTCCCAAATCTGCTGTTTCTAAGAGCTTGCATTGAGAAATGGCACATATTTCACTTTTTAACGGATTTTGCAATTCCGTACATTACCCCAAATTTACACACATGTGCGCAAGGAGTATGGACATTAGTTGATGAAGTGTCAGATTTTTCACATGCACACATTTTGAGTAATATCCTCTTTTCCGCTAAAACCCCCCTGAACATACCACTGGGTCCTAGCACGTCTTAAAATGTGGGCAGAAAAATCACAAGAATTATGGTGTCATTTATACAATTTTCACATGTCTGCTCTATGAGTTATTCATCTTTTTAGAGTTATGTTCTGGCCCCAAAGGGGTGTGGTTTTCCTCCAGCACAAGGTTGAATTTCTGGTTTTTCCAGTTCTGCCAAGCCAGCTTGCTCTCACAGGCAGTGCCCCTCCCCTGTGCTTCCAGGAGAAATCTCCATTTACGACTCCCGCCATAAAACATTTGCCTGAGTCAAGACAGGGCTTTGTTCAATTTCCTGCAGAGCCCAGGTAATTCAATCAGGGAAGTGTCATATCCCTTTTGGTGTGAGCAGCAAAAGGGCAGCTAGGCCTGGGAACACAGCTGTGACTCAAGTTTCACTCCTGAGGGGGGTAGTTGCCAGGCAGAATTGGAATCTCTTTAAGCCAGTTTTTAGCTACATGTCATTTCTGTTCCCCAGTTTTCTGCATTCAAATAAAACTAACCATTTTTACATATGCAGCTAGAATGCTGATTCTAAGTTCAAAACTATGACATTTAAACAATTGCAACCTATGTGACACTCAGAAATAGGTCACTCAGTCAATTTAAACATTTAGATTTTTTTAGTGTCTTTCAGTCCAAATTTACTTAAACTGCTGAAATCCACAGCTCAGCCAGTCTTGTTATAAACCTTCAAGTCACTTCAGAATATAACTTTACATTGTATCCACCTCTCAGTAAGTCTTTCTTTGGCCTGTTTTGGGTTCATTTATTCAGTTTTCTACAAAAAAGTAAAATCTGGTGGTTTTAAAACGCCGGCTTTTGGATAGTGGTGAGTACTGGTACTGCACCCCTTTTTGGGATTTAAGAAAATGAATTCCCAACAGTTATGGGTTTGCTTTTGGCAATCAGCATTGCCACTCCCAATGATTTCAGACTACTGTGTGGGTAGTGCAATGGTGGTTTTAGGCAGTTTCCTTCTGTGCCCATAACATCGGCAGAAATGAGTGGCAGCCTATTCTTCATGCATTTCCCTGTGCATTTTCTGGGAAACTCTGGCCATCATGATGTTTTCATGTCAGTACTGCACAGTTTTGAGGTAGGGCTCGGATGCATGGGTAAATACATCCCACACACCTTGATATGCTAATTTCTGGCAACGTCACATCCCATGGCGTTTGTTGATGAGTCTCCCCACTTTTATTTTTAGGACTTGACCCCTGGTTAGAATTGCACCACATTTGAGTTTAAATGGTTTAATAGAGAATTTCTGTTGATTCATGGTGTTCAGAAAACACAAGGGAGCCCAAGGCCAAGAGCACAAGGAGGAAGAGTTAGCTGAAACTGCAAAAGTGGGCCTTTCCCAGGGTTGGAGACCATATAAGTAGCAATTATTTTAGTGTTAGATGATGGCAGAGATGAACACACACACAGCCTTATTAACCCAGGTGCATGCAGTAACATTGCCAAACACACAACACAAAGACGTATACACAGTGCCCCCAATGCTAAAGTAGTACCAGTGCACTCAGGTTAAAATGCAGTGACAGGACTAATGAAAAACAGAAATTGGTTTTTCACGCTAGGCCCTCACCACATTTTATATAGAACAGCTATGTATCCCATGACCTAATTAGAAAATTATGCGCCTGCAAGTGGCAACGTGTATAGAGTAGGAAGGCAGGAGGAACTATTCAAGGTTAGAGAACTGTCAGGGCTATTGGGGCCCATAATGGGAAAGGAGATGGGAGTACTCTTGTTGTTTTTCTAAAGCTAGGTTTCAATCTCTCCCCTTACATCAAACACTAATGGGGCTGTTGTGGAGAAATGCAACATCCAAGGCCACTAGAATGGGAGCTCACCAATTGCACAACGACATTTTTATCACTGCCAGAATGGAACGTGCCAGCCAATTTAAATGGGATTTGATGATGTTCACTGAAATGATGCCATGAGTGATTGGTTGAACATGAACAGGTTTGAAGATAATAGATTGTCCAACGGTAGATTTAAATGTATAGGGTTTTAAAGGGGTTTTAGAGCAGCCAATGAATATGTTAGAATGTTTTGAAATATTGTTTTTTCTTATTATGTTAATTCTGTGTTTTTCTGTTTATAACCCTCGGCTTGAAAGGTGCGTGTTGAGAATGTCTTGGTACCTTCTGCCGGGCATTTAATTTAGTGAATAAATTGAAAAAACCCTGGTTTTCTCGTGCACCTGGGGCCACTCCCTCTTTTTGTTATTTACTGATGTTGGGAGCACTTGTACATTATCTTGCAGCAGCCTGCAGATATCATCAAAGAACTATCGTTAAATAGTTCATAACAATATTTTATCTTTCAGAATGAATTTGTAAAATCTTTGCTGTAATAGAGATAATGAAATGTAGTTGGTTTGTTTGTGAAATGCATTCATGGATTGCCCAGTGTGTCTCTTGGTAACAACTTTGTTTTCCATGCTGTTTTTTTTTAGTTTTCACTGTTTTACTGCTGTAAGATAAATGGATCTTTTTCTATAAAATGCATTGCTTGTATGGTTCAATGTTAACCAAAATAAATAAACACTGATGTACATGCCATATACCCTGCACTCCCCACCCTACCCAAGACTCAGGGATCTGCTCCCAGCTGACTTCCCCCTTTGCTGCCAAATGCCCAGCCTCCTCTGTTAGCTCCCTGATCCTATTTTCTCTGCTTCCCTCACTGTGTTCTTGCCCATATGATTGTAAGGCAGTGCGTTGCTTCCTGAAGCTAGGTCCACAGTCAATACATATCCTAATAATAATAATAATAATAATAATAATAATAATAATAATAATAATAATAATAATAATAAAAATAATATATGAAGTCCATGAAAAACTTTAGTTAAGAGAGAGTTAAGGTGATCAGATTTAACGCAGCAAACCCTTCGAATTTCAGCACTAACATTTGAAGCAAGTTCACCTTAACTTTACACCCACTGTAGCAGAAAGGAAATCCTTTCTTGTTTTGGTGGAAATCCATCCAGTGTTTGTATTTATTTGGTGTAGAGCGGGGTGCCCATTTAGCCAAAACTTTGTTATATCTCCTTTGGAGCATTGGTGCTGGCAAGCTTTTTCAGTTCTGAAAGGCAGTAACTCATGATTTGACAATCAAGTTCTGAATCAACATTGAAAAGTGCCCTAAAATGATATAACGGGTGTAAATTGGGCAGTTTTGAGGCAAGGGAGCATGTGGGCAGGATGCAAAAGGATGAATGGTGAACGCTTGGCGCTTGCTAGTGGTGTTTTTTTTGTTTTGTTTTTTAGCTTTTTGTTGAAATTGAGAACGGGCACGAATGGGGACCACAAATAGTAAATATTCCAAAATGATGATACATTGAGATGTGGGAATCATTGTTGTTGCTAGTTAGGGGAAGATGAGTATTTCCAGTTAATTTATGATTTTCTTAATATATATATTAAAAAATGCTTTCTAAATTAATTATAATTGTATAATTGTATAGGGGTTTGAATTAAGGTGATTTGACGTTTTGCACTTGTGAATTGAAATCGAGTATTGTTTTATGTAACTTTGTTGTTTGAATATAAAATGTATCGCTTGGTGGAGCCGTGGTAACATTGTGTTTTGTTTCATTGAGGTTTTCACGTGATTTGAAGGAATGCTTCTCGATTCATTTTTCTCTTCTGAGCGGTTTTTAAAGTCGGGATTTGCACAGAAGATGTAAAAGTTGATTTTAGGTTTTTTTAATGTTTGATTTATTTGAAGGTAATTTGTGGGGTATAATGGAGGTAGATTTGTGTTGTCAGTTTTGTAAAAGACTCCATGGGCAAAGAGATACATCTGCACTATTTTGCATGATTTATTGACTGATTAGGTGTAACTAATGAAGAATATTCTATGCAAAAATGGTGCTTTTCGATCCAATGTTCTCTTGATGTCATGAATGGAATAGAAGTTTGAAATGTTGCTTTTAGGATTGTTTAATGTTTGATTTTTTTGATGAGTGGACGTTATGGGTATGAAGAAAGTAGAGTAATGTTGTTAGTTTGGCGAAAGAGGCAATGGGCATGGAGAAAAATGTGCATTGTTTTGCATGATTTCTTTTTTTGTAAGACATGACATACAAAAAGTATATATTGTAAAAAAAGGTGACGTTTATTTTCCAAAATTAAAAGATAAGTGAGTATTGGTTCGAGATTGTACATTTGTATATTAGGAGTTGATGTTGTGGATTTAAATTTGTCATGTTTATATTTAGTGGAAAACAAGTTGAGAAGGCTTGGGCTGTAGTGTAGCCACTATGTTTCATTGCGTTCTTGGAAGGGGACACTCGCCAATCAGGATACTTGGAACGTGTGCTGTATTCCCTGCATTTTGAAAAGGGTGTTTAATTAAAAAATATATATTTATATATGAACTTGCAGTGTTGTGTTGTGCTCTGATGTATTTGCTGTCTGTTTATCTTTTGATGATGCCACAGTCTTCAACTGAGTAAATGGATTTCAGAAACTAGGGCATCGTGCTGAGGTGTACTTCAAGTTAAGTGTGTTTTTTTCAAATTTTTCCAATTAAACACCTTCGCACTTACTTGGTGCTAAAGAAGTTTCATTAAAAAAAATATATATATCCTTGTGATGTGTTGTTGTGCCATACTTTCTGAAGTCATTTTTTTTGTTGATGATGTCCGCGTCATTAACAAAGAAAATGGATTTGAGGAAGTAGGGTGTGGCGCTGAAGTCTGCTGCAAGATAATTACCCTTATAAATGCATGACATTAATGGTGTTCAATCAAAATATATATGTATATGGCCTTGTGGTGTGGCATTCTGCAATACCGCACTTTGTGTAGTTTGCTTCTTTGTTGATTATATCACAGTCATCATCAGAGAAAATGCATTTCAGGAACTAGGGTGTGGCACCGAAGTGTGCCGCAAGGTAAGTGTGTTTTTTTTCTTCAATTAATCACCCTTGTGGTGTGGCACTGTGCCATGCTGTACTTTCTGATGTCCTTTTCTCTGTTGATGATGTAACGGTTATCCACAGAGAAAATGGATTTTAGGAAGTAGGGTGTTGTGCCAAAGTATGCAGCAAGGTAATTTTTAAAAAATGTAATACCCTTAGCAAATTCATGGTGCTAAGGGTGTTCAATTAATACAAATATATTGTCACACACATCAGCAATGTCCTCTACTTCAGACGATAATTCAGATTCTTCCCCCTTCCCCAACTCCTCACCTTCACCCTTCTTCTTTAGTCTGCCTTCCTGACGTATTGAAGATCTCTCTTTTTTTTTATGAAGATACGGACGCCCCCGATAGGATGCCACCGTGCCACTAAGATAAGGGCAACGGGGGTTGTCCCACCGGGAGTGCCAAATAGGGGAAAAAGCCAAAGGCACAAAAAAACCCTGATGCTCTGCTTGAGTGCGCCGGGGAAGTTGATGGAGTTCTCCGAAGGTGAGTATGAAGCAGCGCGGACCAAACAGGCTCCAACAAGGAGGCGAGGGAAGAGGTAAGTATAACTTACAACAACTTCGGGTAGCAACAGGTAGGCACAAGGACGAGGCTAAACAGTCCAGGAAGCAGACGCAGGTCGGTGTCGACGGGTCCAAGGAGGTACAAGGGGAGAACAAGGCAATCCGGTCAGCAGGCACAGGTCGGCAACAGTAAATCCAAAGAAGTACAAGTGGAAAGTCCAAGGGAATCCGAAGGACAGGCACAGGTCATAAAATGATCAAGGGCACAGAAGAGATGGGCCAGAGAGAGGAAAGAGAGAGAGAGAGGAAGAGAGAGAGAGAGAGAGAGAATGAAGAGGGCTGTGAAAAATAAGAAGAAAAAAAATAAGAGAAGGGGAAAACACCCGGGAGCGAAACAAGGGAACAGGAAAGGCGGAAATTCCTTAGAAAAAAGGATCCAAACAGCAAAGGAATCCACAAGGGAAAGCAGCTGAGTAGTAACGGAGCGGCAGCAACACGGAAGGAAAACCGGAAACGTTGCAACGCGTACGAAGCAGGAAGTGACGGTATTTATACCTCCGGCTTCGCAAGCGTGCAACGTCTAGATCGGCACTGAGAGGAACCGTGTCGGGAAGCGCAATGGCGGACAGTTACGCCCGCGATACTACGCCAGCGATTCCACAATCGCCAAGTCTGCCACGATGTGACAGTATGCCCCCACCTAAAGAGGCCTCCCCCTGGTTTGCCCGGATGAAGGGTGTGAAATCTACGGACTAAAAGGGGGGCATGGACGTGCGAGACCGGTTCCCAGGAGTTTTCCGACCAATGATAACCCTTCCATCTCACCAAGTACTCCAATCTACCCCGGCGATAACGGGAATCACAGATCTGAGCAACCTCAAATTCCTCTTGTGTGGAATCATCAGGCAAGGGGGTCTTTCTGTGTTGGCGGGACCAAGTGTCTTCATGAAAACACCTCAGTTGGGAAGCATGGAACACTGGGTGAACCCTATGTAGACTCTTGGGTAATTTTAATCTAAAAGCCACCGGGTTGACTACTTGTGTGATAGTGTAAGGACCCAGATATCTAGGTGAAAGCTTGGAAGGATGTACCCATCGCGGCAAGTATCTTGTGGATAACATAACTCTGGAACCCACCTCCCACCTGGGTATTGGATTGCGATGCTTATCAGCTTGCTTCGTATATCTATCTTGAGCTTCCCTTAGATTTTGTTTGGCTTGTATGTGTACGTCTCGTAACAAGCCAAGGGCAGAATCTACCATAGGTAAACTGGTAGACTTGTTAGAGATAGGTAAGATAGATTGTGGGTGATATCCATAGTTACAATAGAAAGGGCTGAAACCAAGAGAAGAATGAAAAGAGTTATTGTAAGAAAACTCGGCCAGGGGTAGTAGAGTGACCCAATTGTCCTGTTGGAGATTAACATAGCATCGTAGATATTGTTCAAGAGTACCATTAAGGCGTTCCGTTTGCCCATTAGATTGAGGATGAAATCCGGACGTCAAGGCTCTGTCAATCCCGAGTCGATCGCAGAGGTTCTTCCAGAATCGGGAAGTGTATTGGCTGCCCCTGTCGGAGATGATTTTCCTGGGTATCCCATGGAGACGGAAGACCTCTTTAACAAAAGTGTCGGCCATATCCACAGCTGTTGGAATCCCTGGCAAGGGAGAAAAGTGTGCCATCTTAGTAAAGGAGTCTATCACCACCATGATACAGGTGCATCCTTGGGATGGAGGTAAATCCACTATGAAATCAGTAGAAATAACTTCCCAAGGACCATCTGGAACAGCATGGGGTTCCAAAAGTCCCATCGGTCGTAGGCGGGTACCCTTGCTGCGAAGACATGTAGAACAAGATTGCACGTAGTGAACCACATCATTTCTCATATCAGGCCAGTAGAAGTGTCTTTGCAAGTAATCCAAAGTGCCTCTTGTGCCCCTATGACCTGCCATCTTGGAATCGTGACACCAAGTTAGAGCCAGCTTCCGGAATTCAGGAGTAGGCAAATATAGCTTGCCTTCCACAAAGTAGAGACCTTCCTTGATGTCGTATACGATGTCTTGGGGATGTTTCTGAGATTCAAATTTGCCTCCAGAAGCTTCTTTCACTTGTTTCAGAAATGTGGATATTACTCCAATCCGTCTTGACGAGGGAAACATGAGATCATGAGTACAATCTGTAAACCTGCATGTAGTCTCCTCAGCGAGATAGTGAGTCAGCACTAGATTCTGATGTCCTGGAATATAAGTGATCTCAAAATCAAACTGGGCAAAGAAATGTGCCCATCGAGCTTGACGTGTGTAATAACATTCGAATTGACGTAGAACCTGCAGATTCTTATGGTCAGTTCTGATGGAAAATGGGTATTTGCCTCCTTGTAGAAGATGACGCCACTCCAAACAGGCTGATTTCATGGCCAGGAGTTCGCGCTCTATTACAGAATAGTTTCTTTGGCTGACATTCAGAGTCTTGGAAAAATAGGAAATCGGGTGTTCCACTCTGTTAAAACTCTGTAAGAGAACCGCCCGATCGCCGATGAAGAGGCGTCAGTCTCAACAATGAAGGGTCTCTTTTGATCAGGTTGTTGGAGTATGGGAGCGGAACAGAAAGCCTCTTTGAGATTCCAGAAGCTGTCTTCCGCTTCCTTAGACCATAAGAATGGACTGGAAGATTTCTTGAGCAAGGTGGTTATGGGTGTGATCCTGTGTGAAAAATTGGAGATAAATTTGCGATAAAAGTTTGCCAGTCCTAGAAAGCTTTGTACATCCTTGATGGATTTAGGGGAAGGCCATTCCAGGATGGCGGTTACCTTATGGGGATCCATGGCAATACCCTGATTTGACAATATGAACCCTAGATATGGAATAGAGGTTGCAGAAAACACACATTTTTCAAGTTTGACCGATAAGTGATTGTCTTTTAATCTCCGGAACACTTCCTTGACATGATCTTTATGTTCGTCCAGAGTCCTAGAGTATACCAAGATATCGTCAAGGTATACAATGGTGGTCTGACACAGAAGATCAGAAAAGAGCCTGTCCATAAAGCGCTGAAATACTGAAGGGGCATTTACCAGACCAAATGGCATCACTTGGTATTCATATAACCCGTATGGGGTCCTGAATGCCGTCTTCCATTCATCCCCCTTTTGAATCCAAAGAAGGTGATAGGCATTACGGAGATCCAATTTTGTAAATACCATTGCACCTTGGACAGATTGGATGATTTCTGTAATAAGCGGAATTGGGTACCTGTCTTTAATGGTTACTTTATTCAAACCCCTATAATCAATACAGGGTCTCAATTCTTGCATATCCTTCTTGGGGATAAAGAACAGAGATGCACCTGCCGGAGATCTTGAAGGCCTGATGAGTCCATTGGCCAGATTGTTATCCAGGTACTCCCGGAGGAATTGTCTTTCCTTGAGCGAGAGAGGAAACATCCGACAGAAAGGTACTAGTGCTCCTGGGACCAGGTCAATACAACAATCTTCCGGTCTGTGAGGAGGAAGCTCACTAGGCACCTTCTCGGTAACTACCTCTGCATATTCCTGGAGGTGAAAAGGAAGGCAGTGAATGAGCCTAGAATCGTAGATACAAGTAGTCTGGACAGTCTCAAACTTAGGCTCCGGGAGACATTCTGCCTTACAAAAGGTGGATTGAAAGCTGAGTAAATTCTTGGTCCAGTCAATGTGAGGGTTGTGTCTTCTATGCCATCCTATCCCCAATATTATGGGGAAGTGAGCAGCTCTAATTATATCAAAGGAGATCTTTTCCAAATGTTGCTGGATGCGCAGAATAAGTTGTTCCGTTGCGTGGGTTATCATGCCAGAACTCAGTGGTTCCCCATCTACTCCCTCTACCTTCTGAACTTCTTGTTTGGCCAATCGCTTGATACCCTTCTGTTCGGCCCACAGAGTGTCGATGAAGTTGCCTGCAGCGCCACAGTCGAGCAAAGCCTGAGTGCAGATCTCAGTATTGCCCAGCGAAAGGACTACAGAAAGCACCATTAACCTGGAATCTTCAGGGATCTCTAAAGAAGTCACTGAAAAAGTTGCATAAGGACTTGGAACGACCCCTCAGGAGTGCGTTCTAACACTTACCGAGGGCGCCCGTTTCCCAAACGTCTAGGGGGAACATCGGGACAGTCTCGCAGCAAATGATTAGAGGATCCACAGTACATACACATATTACCATCCCGTCGTCTCTTGCGTTCCTCCGGGGTGAGTGGAGCTCGAGCTGTACCAATCTGCATCGGTTCGTCTTTGCTTTGGCGGGATGTCGGAACCGAGGAAGGTGACTGAGTCTCTGGGGGAGGGGGACTGTAGAATTTGGCCTTCTTTCTCTCGGATCGAGGTTCTGACAGACGGAAATCGATCCGAAGAGTGGCAGTGATGAGATCCGAAAGGGATGCAGGACGTGCTATACGAGCCAACTCGTCCTTCAGGTCCTCTCGCAGCCCTCGACGAAAGATGGCGTATTGGGCTTGTTCTTGCCAGCTGGCTTCTGCGGCTATCTGCTTGAAAGTGGTAATGTAGGAGAGTAAATCTATGTTGCCCTGCCGAATATCTAAAAGATCTTCTGATGCCAAAAAAGTGCTTTCCGTTCGCAAAAAGGTCTGCTGCAGTAGGGTCTTGAAATCATCATAATTGTGCAGAACCGGATCAGGTTGATTAACCAATGGGGTGGCATAGGCCAGGGCATTACCCGTCATGTGGGTGATCATAAACCCTACCTTAGCATGGTCTGGAGCAAATGACTGTGGACAGAAAGAAAAGTGGAGGTTGCATGCATCTAGGAACTCTTTCACCCGTTTAGGCGAACCATCAAATTTGCCTGACACCAACGGGAGTGGGGGCAGATCAGCTGAGAGTCGTTCTCTCTTGGTCATTCTTTGTTGAAGAGTCGCATTGGCTGTCTTGAGGTTCTGGACCTCCAAGTTCAGGTTTTGAACGGTAGCCACCAGTTCCTGCACTTGCTGTGGGGTAGCCATCTCGGTTATCTTTTGGCGTTGCAAACTGTCACACACATCAGCAATGTCCTCTACTTCAGACGATAATTCAGATTCTTCCCCCTTCCCCAACTCCTCACCTTCCACCTTCTTCTTTAGTCTGCCTTCCTGACGTATTGAAGATCTCTCTTTTTTTTTTATGAAGATACGGACCCCCCCGATAGGATGCCACCGTGCCACTAAGATAAGGGCAACGGGGGTTGTCCCACCGGGAGTGCCAAATAGGGGAAAAAGCCAAAGGCACAAAAAACCCCTGATGTCTCTGCTTGAGTGCGCCGGGGAAGTTGATGGAGTTCTCCGAAGGTGAGTATGAAGCAGCGCGGACCAAACAGGCTCCAACAAGGAGGCGAGGGAAGAGGTAAGTATAACTTACAACAACTTCGGGTAGCAACAGGTAGGCACAAGGACGAGGCTAAACAGTCCAGGAAGCAGACGTAGGTCGGTGTCGACGGGTCCAAGGAGGTACAAAGGGGAGGACAAGGCAATCCGGTCAGCAGGCACAGGTCGGCAACAGTAAATCCAAAGAAGTACAAGTGGAAAGTCCAAGGGAATCCGAAGGACAGGCACAGGTCAAAAAATGATCAAGGGCACAGTAGAGATGGGCCAGAGAGAGGAAATAGAGAGAGAGAGAGAGGAAGAGAGAGAAAGAGAGAGAGAATGAAGAGGGTTGTGAAAAATAAGAAGAAAAAAAATAAGAGAAGGGGAAAACACCCGGGAGCGAAACAAGGGAACAGGAAAGGCGGAGATTCCTTAGAAAAAAGGATCCAAACAGCAAAGGAATCCACAAGGGAAAGCTGCTGAGTAGTAACGGAGCGGCAGCAACACGGAAGGAAACCCGGAAACGTTGTAACGCGTACGAAGCAGGAAGTGACAGCATTTATACCTCCGGCTTCGCAAGTGTGCAACGTCTAGAACAGCACCGAGAGGAACCATGTCGGGAAGCGCAATGGCGGACAGTTACGCCCGCGATACTACGCCAGCAATTCCATAATCGCCAAGTCTGCCGCGATGTGACATATATGTAACCATGCAATATAATACCATAAAGTACTGCCAGTGCAGGGAAAGTGTGAAGATCCGGCTGTGGTATTTCTTGGGTGAAGCTGGCTGCTCTAGCCACCCAACGTCTTCTGGGTATTCAGGGAGAGTGACAACGTCAATCTCTTCATCACTAGAAGGTGCCTCATGATGTTGTATCACTATCTCCAGAAAATAATGAAATAGAAATAGCAAAATAAAATAAAAATTTAAAGCAAACAATACAAAAATCGTTAAAAGTGAAAAAAATTAAAAATGTATATTAAACAGATAGAAAACAAGGTACAACTAAGGGAAAAAACAAAGGGAAAAGGTCTGGATAGGAAATAGCAATGAGCAAATTTGGTAGACAAAGTGTACACTGTGTCTACATAAATTTGTCTACAAAAACATTGAAGAAATGTAAGGATGTCTGCAGTATATATGTGATTCGGGAGCTGTTTGCCTATGAACCAATCAGCTCTCAAACGTCATACTGTGTACGTCCATTTAGGCCAATGTACCCTTGAATCGCAAACTAGATGAGAAAATAGTCTGTTTTTTCTTCGTTTTTATTGAATATTGTGTAAAAGAGAGTGCAATTATCAATATTTTGTACTATTTATTTACATTCTCCCTTCACGTAAAATAAAGTTATTGGAAGATTAAGATGCAGTTTTGATTTTATTGGGTATATACGTGGTTTGCAATCTGCATTGTTGTTCTATGTATTCTTCCTTTTCTCAGTATTGTCTGAATAGTTTGTAACATGACTTCTTGGTTCACAAAGTGTCTCTTATCTTTCCTTTTTTGTTAATTCTCAATCTCAGTAGTCAAAGACATAGATATTGTTCTTGAATCTAGATCACAAATCAGCACATTCTTCTTCCTTCTCCCAATACATTTGTAATTATTAAAGAAAAAGTTGATATTTATAGGTGGGCCTTAGAAGGAGTTTCCTTGTTCATAAAGTGTAAGATATATTTATGTTCAAATTCAATCTTCCTTGTAAACGTTGCACTCTAATCACGGCTTGATATTCCTCGTCGCAGTCTCCAGCTACCCCACCTCACTCTTCCTTGTCACAGTTCCTACCTACCCATCTCAAATCTTCTTTGTCACAGTACGCAATTGCACAACTTCAGTCTTCCTCATCATATTGCCCCACTAACCTCACCTTATCTAATGGATACACAAAACATGAAATAATTGATAAGCCTGATATTGCTCAGCTCAAAAACAGATTTTGAGTACAAATTATATGATGTCACGTATGTTTTCAGAAAAAAGACAGAATTACAGGTAGTCTGAGGTATAGCATAACAAAACCCTTAGAATTCAGTGAAAAATCCTTTGTTGAAGTGACGTTAGGGTGAAACAATCTGATGCAACAACACCCTTGCAATTTGGCAGGAGCTGAACCTGTGCCACCTTAACTTGCCCCTTTTGCGTGACCCCTAAACACACTAATAACATCACAAGTGACATCGCTGAAGATATCACACATGACATCACTTATGGCATCATGAGTGACATCACTGGTACAGCAGATCACTTGTGCAAGAGAGATGCAGCATTTGAAAAGCGTGCTTCTGCATATAAGGGTGGATTTATCTTGGTTGGAGTTTTCCTTTAAAAATATTTTTCCGGTGAATAAAGGAGTATAGAGGGTAAGCTGCCTGAACATATACATTTTCCAGTATGTCGCACATTTGCATTGACATTGAAATGTGCCTGTCACCATCTGACCTTCACTGTTAAGCCACATTATCATGCACACTCATCCTGACATTAACATTTACGTTGACTCCAACCAAGAACTGAGTATAGGCCGAAGTAAGTTTCCTATTGAATAATATGGAAATCACTGCTAGGGAGAGTATCTTATTTTGGGGAGCAAAACAAATGTGTCCTTACAAATATTGCATAAGCGTGAGACTATAAAATTGAAATAGGAGAGGAATGAGCATGTTAATTTTAGTTGGCATCAGGGGCTCACCTATCTTTTTCTGTGCAATGTTACGTGGAAAATGAAGGTCATTTAATTTGGCATTATTTCTTCAAGATAATGGGGAGGAAGCAACCCAATTTCTACTCCCAGTTAAGAACTGGACAAATTATGACCAGGACTTTTCGGTAAACTGTGGTTTTCCATGGTCAGGAAATGTAAACAGTCCCTGCGAATCTGCTAAAGTTCCTATTTATCATAGCATCATTGTATACTATGTTTTGGAATGGAGTGCATCAGTGATTGGTTCTCTTCTCTGTCTTATATTCTGAACCAGACATCTCCCTTTCTTTGATTGGTTAATTGAACTGATGTATCATTATAGGATGTCATTTATGAATTCTAGCCCCTGCTTGGAAGCGAAAAACCTACACTGAACTGGACAATTCATTTTTCATATAATTCTTAATGTAAATATTTATTATGAAATCAATTCAATTTGCCAGAATATTCAAATTCAGATATATTATGTATGTTCCTGCCATTTCATATATGATAGAGTTATTCAAATATGCAAATTATGTCACATATTTTAACGTATCATTTTGATATGCATATGTTCTGTGTTTTTCTGATGAATCTAGACATGTATTTGGTTTTCTATTCAGAGAAATTATTTAGAAATTATAACTAATATTGTAGTTCTTTTCAAGTGCCCAATTTGAAGTCGACTTTGTGGTGTACATTTTAACTGAAATGCATGTGTGTGTGGCTTGATTGTTTATCAGAAGAAACTTATGTTTTGAGAAAGAAATTATTTTGAAAAAAGGATCATTTTGATAGGCAGCTTAATAAAAGAGATGCACATTCTTCATGAGGCCCAACAGATTTTAAGGCCAATAATGTAATGCATACTAAAGATATGTGTCTCTTGAATGCCCTTAATGGTCTATCCAAAGATCATTACACACAGCAATAATGGTTCATCATTTTAGCTTTAAGAAAAAGAAGACCATAAGAACCTGGAATTAATGTTGCCTTGTTGTATTTTTAAGACCAGTCATTCTTTTGGACACACATGTAGGGCCAGTAATCTTCTATGCATTGATCACTGTAATGGGTAATGACGTCTGGACAATGTTTAATTCAAGAAATCACAAAAACAGACAGTTTTGAGTTCAAACTAAGCTGACAATTCACTTATTGGTGGTGTGAGATTCTGTAGCATTTAACAAAGGAGCACCACTCCTGCCGTGCTATTCCCCTATCTATCCATACCTATGTGATTAGAACTAAAAACTAAAAGAGGTCTGGAAAAATAACGATCTATAGAATGTGACCCAAAAAAACACAGAAAAACCAATGAAATACTAATGGAACTACAACACTAGAGTAGCCATAATGTGTTACAGGTTCATGGAACACAAATTTAACACCAACACAATAACATGTGGGGACAAAAGAAAAGACCTCCAGGGGAATCTGGGAAATGTTATGCACATGTTTTGTGTTCTTTATGTGGGAAGGGCTGTTAATTCTGACATTTTTGTTTACCCTATTGAGCACAGGCTTGAGGGCCAGCCTAAAAGGAGACATTTTTGTGGATAACAATTAGTTTATAATTCATTGGAGCTATATTGCTATCCGGTGTGTAAGGGATTGGCTGATTTTAATAATTGGCACAGCTAAAGAGGCAGCACAGAGGATCGAGCTGGATCTTAAAAAGATAGAGGAGAGCATACATAAATGCACCCTTAGACAGATACAACAGGCAGATTGAACAAGAAATGAATGAGTTCAAACAAAATAAAACATTTGAATGGATTGAGAGACTAATACAAGACTTGGCCAATTTCAGTCATGAAAAAGCTTCCGATATGTAAAATAAGGATACCGCAATGAATCCCTTTACAAAACACAGGGCCCCAACAACAAGAATCATTGTGTCAGGTTCTGAGACACTTCCTACAGTACGAGCGAGCATAGTAATGAGATAGAAGAACCGGGGGAGTGTCTGCCAACAAGCAGACCCATATACAATAGAGGAAGGGGGAATATAAGAAATAATATTCTGACTTTTATAACAGGGCCACAACAGAGGAGAATGGAAGGGTGACTAGATGCTGGGCTTGTTTGTAGTCAACCTCTCTGACTATGTTCTACAGGCCACTGAGGAGAAAGTACTAAACAAGGGCTAAGGATTTGTGTTCACAAAAGAACACAACCCGTTTGAATTTCAGGGCGAATTAATGAAATTCATAAGGAAAATACATCTTAAGGAATTCTTTGAAAAAAATGACAGCCCTCCTTCCTACCACGCAACTGGTTTTAGAAACCTTCCACCTTCATGCCTCCTATGCACACACATACTCCCAAATCCCTAGTCTTTGAAAAGAAAGTGCTCACAGAAATAGGCCAGATGGAAACCCGTAGGAGACATGCCTTTCAGAACTTGAATACAAAAGAACGAATGGCAGCACAATCTTTGGCCGATAACGTATTGATCGTTATTAAAAAAACAGATAAAGTCAGAGTCATTGTTGTTCAGAACAAATCTGATTATATTAAAGAATGACTGAGGCAACTTCTAGACATCAATAGTTATGAGATTCTTGCAATCGAACCAATGAAATCCGTCAAGAAAAGTATAGACCCTAAGGTAACAAAAGCGGTGAAAAACAATGCAATTTTTCTCCAACTATTACCAGACAGTGTAGAATGCAAACATATCAATAAGTGTGTTGTTTTTCTCTTCACTGTTTAGCACCTTTAAAGATAGGGCAGGAATGGTGCAGGGACGGTGGCTCAGGTTGCACCACACATTTCCTTTCCATGTCTAGTCATTCAGCTAATGTTTGCTGAACAACTCCCATCTTCCACCACCATTGACAACAGTGGTAGCCAGAAAAGTCTTGGGAACATCCTCCTTGATATATTTATAATGGACTTGCAATTTTATGTTACTCCTTGGAAATCCTGCATGGACACAAGACAACATCAAGGTCCTCATAATAAGGAATATTTTATTGCCAAATGTATCAAACCCGATATAATTTAAACCATATTTTTACTGTTCCAAAATGGCAAAATGTTGTGAACATAATGCAGGCCATCTCTTTGCTGCTGCTAGCTGTCACCTCTTCATCCTCACAGGAAATGGCTTGCAATGTGTAGTTAGTGTGGCAAGACTGAGCAATGACCATCTTGATACAAAGGTTCGGAGTATCAGAGGATTTATTGATTCATGTGTTTAGCTAAGGGTTTGGATGCAACACCTATAGTACCTAAGAGTAGAGTAAAAACAACAGGGAGATATAAGATAAAAAGTGTCAAGGATGAATTAATGTAAAGTGGGGTTTTGCATTCAGTTTACAACGCTTTCAGTGACAAAAGTTCAAATTCATAATTGTAGATATGTCTCTTGGCCTTCTGACTACCATCTATATGTATAAAAGTAAACATGTGTTTTTTTGTGTCGGGATTTGTGGCAAAGGGCCTCATTACGACCCAGGTGTAGGACCATGGTGCTTTTAGCACCATGGTCCATGCCGGTGTTCGTCATGGCGGAATGGGCAATTACCACCCCATTCCGAGGTTGGTGGGGCGGTAATTCCCCATGCCGCCATGGCCCTTCCCATTCCCATTTTTGCCCCATAGGGCTCAATGGGAATGGGTAAGGCTCTAATAACGGTACCACAAATTGCGGTACCGTTATTAGCACCAAAGTCCCTTTGCGGGTCCCTACTTTAACGGCTGGAAAAACCAGCTGTTAAGGTCGGGTCCCGCAAAGGGACCTCGTAATCAGGCATTAAGGGTTTAACGGCGGCGACACCTTTTACGGCGCTGTTAAACCCTTAACGCCAGGGTCGTAATGAGGCCCAAAGTGTTGTTCCTTATACAATTCCACATAGTTTCACCAATCTGCATCAAATGTTGGATAGTTACCTGCTAGGACCCTCTGGACAATATTGGCCACATGACATTTGGACACCCCATTCTCTTGCCCTGATTTCAGCATAAGTCAAAATGTATTTGCAGGTTTGTGGCTTGGCAAAGCATTGTTCCTTATACAATTCCACAACGTTTCACCAATCTGCACCAAACTTTGCATAGTTACCTGTTAGGACCCTACGGATATTGCTGGCTACATGACATTTGGACACCCCACCCCTTTCCCCTTCTCACAGTGTGCCAATGACACATTTTCCTGTTCATTGAGATCACGAATGATACTAGCAAATGCTGCATCTAGAGTGAGGTGAAAGTATTGTCTATAATGTTCCCTAGGGAACATTATAGACAATACTTTTTGAATGGTTTAATCAAAGTCTTGATAGATTTCATAATTTTTATAGGACTACATGTTGCATTCTGGTATGCATCATTTTGTCGCTCATTCCTTTTATCTTGTGTGCAAGAATGTGTGTGAATATTTGCAAGTAATGCTGTACCTCACAGCACTAATCCAATTAATGAGTGCACAAAAATGGTATGCTTTATGATGCAATTATTTTACTGTTTCCCAGCCAACGCACCAAATATGTAAGAGATCTTTCTGGGCTATATTTAGTCTCTTGTGGTATTGTGTGGCATTTTGATATGATGGTATTTTCTTATATTTTGGTCATTTATTGTGGTAAAACTATTGGGGTATTTTTATAGTGGTGAGAATAATTTCAGAACACTGCCTAATAAATATTTCACCACGGTCACTAGCGGTACACAAATACTGCACATAGTGCACTCTGAATAATGAGCTCATGCTCTCCTGTGATAAATTATCTACAATATCACTCGTGTGCTCTTTGGCTGTGTTTCAAAATAGCTTAAACATGCAAATGAAATACAGAGACTGAATGAATGTTTTACTGTGAGTAACTTCGCTCTGAGATTTTTCTTACTGCACGTTTTACATTGCTATTGTCAGGATTAAGAGCTGGGCAGTCGTGAGTTTTTGCAGCCTGAGAGGTGACTGGTTGGCATTGTAGAAAAAGGCTCCGTGCAACTGAATTAGCCTTTTGAACTGCATTTTCCAGAAGCACTTGGGAAATCTTGTAGTTAAGCGTGTTTGAATGTTGTGGCAGCTGACTGTAATTACAGCCTGCTTATAAGCCGCTGGCCGCCCGTGACAGGTGCTGATTATTTTGTGAGCACGGGCGGTCACAGCGGGTGAGGAGAGAATTCCGGGGAGCATCTACGGCACACCAAAGGACTGGTCATGAGGAACAGGACTCCGGGTCATGCAGCCATGACTAGCAGGAGTGACGGCTCTCAATGCGCAACATCTTCTCTTCCGGGAAGTCCTGTGAGACTCCTCGATAAAAGCTAAGTGCACACTGTTCGCTTTCCTGTTGAAATGTGTGTTTTGGTCGGTGTTCCAACCGCATGAAGATGTCCTTTTTTCCACACCTTGAATGAGAAATGTTTTATGTTTGTTGTGCAAATACGTTACACTGGGAATTGAGGGACATGGTGATTAGACAACTATTACATTCCGAGGAGGAACGTGTTATTTCAATTTGCAAACCATTATAGCAACTTGTCTCAGACACGTGTGCTCTGCAAACTTGTGTCAGATTCACGCAAACAACTCAAGCACTATTATGTTAAGGCTGAGAAGCTAATTCAAGTTTATGTCATGTTTGCTTTTTCCTGCCCCTGGGGCCTTGTGTTTGTATATTCATTTTTGAAAACCTCCTATTAGGGATAACTCCTAGGCAAGCAGGGCGGTTTGCTAGGATTTCGCAGCCATCGAACACATGGAGGCCTAACTCCTTCCCAATCCCAAAAGGAATGCAAGTAGGAAGTTCAACTGAGGTTTATTACAGTCAACAAACCACAGGGATCAAATGTGCAGAGGCAATTCCAGGCACAGCTCAAAGAACACTGGATCGCAGGTCAGATTTGATAGAATATTATGTCACAAGTGCATCACAACCTAGGCCCTTCTCCAATAACCTATCTCCACTCCGGATAGGATGCTGAGTGGTAGTACCCTATAGTAGCCGCTATAGAGGTTATCGGATAGGCTCTCCCCATGTCAGATGACAGGCCTGGACCATCCCCCAAAAATTTTACTTACTAAATGTTACAGTATGTGCACCCAATGATTGGTCAGTGGCCCCAGATACCCACCCCTAGAGCCAGAAACAGTGATTGGCTGAGCCATGAGCCCCAAGGCCTGGACAAAATCAATTCCCAGCTCGGACTGCACCTGTTCAGGGTGCTATGTGCAACTATGTGTATTTGATGTAACCATGTTTAGATCATCATTGCCGTGAGAGTTCTCCCTCTCCCAACAACTGTAGCTCGCATGTAACAGTTTTGTTGCAACCATTGTCTGGTCTGTGAGATGGCTGCGCTTCTTAGCCACCAATTGTTGGCTCGCTCTCAGCTCGGCTGTGTCATGTGCCTATAGACCGTGTTTGTGAACTCAGGAGTTCTGAATTATTCTGTATTTAAGGTGACTAATGCTTCTCTACTGCTGGTGTTACTTCAGTTCAGGATAAAGAATGTCACTTTGCAACAGTGCAACCCTGGCAGTGGCCTCATTCCCCACTGCAGTACTTCTGCTTGCACAGCGCTCAGCAGGCTTCAGGTTTTCTGAGATGGTTATGGCCTAGTATGATTTCCTAAGCCATGGTCTGGTTCTCCCTGTGTGTGTCCTCCATATAGCATCCATAGGTTAGTATGTTATGGCTCGGTCAGGTCCCTTGAGTGCCCCTACCATTCCATGGGGTTATTTTCATGTAAGTATCTGCAAACATGTAAACGTGATCCTCTTGCTTCTGGCGTTTCTACGTTGCCACGATAAGCTAGCGGCAAAATAAAAAACGTGTAGACAGTATGTATATGTCACCATCCTCTATCTCATAGAAGTGTACGCATGTGTTCTTTGTGTATTTGGGTGTGAGTGTGTGTCCCGAATGTGCAGATGGCTGCTTCATGTCATGTGTGCTTCATGTCTGATGCTGCTAGGTTGTGTAGTCTCTAACGACTTGAGGCATGGCTTCTCAGCACTTTAGTCGATTCTGTCTATATAGCTGTCTTTGGTTCCGTCTTGTGCATCTTCATCCACTCTGCATAATGCTCATACTGCTCCGGGGTTGTGGGGATGGCTGAGAGGATGCTTCTCATTTCTCATGGTACTTGTCCATCGTGGGTGCAGTGGGGGTTGGTGTGAGCTTGTGCAATCAGCTGCCATATTGTCTTTGATTTTTCTTTTGGTTGGGGTGTCTCTCAGGACAAGGGGAATAGTTCAACCTCCTCCCTTCAGTCCCTCCTCTGGTCGACTTGTTGACCATACCACCATTATCTGCTTTATCGTCCACCAACCACCACACCTTCCTTTTCCTGCGAGATGTCCATAGTAGTTGACATGATCGTCAAATGACCAGTACCAATAGAGACACATCCACCTTCAGGTTTGCACCATACCTATTTCCCTATGTACTTATTTGGGTTGTGGACCTTTATTCCAGGCCGTAACAGGTCAGATCCTGCTATCTTTTGTCTTAGTCTTTCCCTTTCAATATAGTCCATTGCTTCTCCGGTCTCCATTTCCATTAGAACTTGCATCCCTATCAATTCTTCTGCCGTATTCTCGCACCTGCCAATACATATCTTGATCCCACACAGAGATGCTGCTCCCAGTACTAGGGCTCCGTCTATAACCTTCATCCTATCAGCCAGCCAGGACGACATTAATGACCAGAGATAGCAAACTAGCTTTTGTCTTTCCCTGTTCCTTTTGCCTCTTCTTCCAACTTTGCGTGCAGCTGGGCCAATTGGGTAACTGCGTCAGAGAGTGTTCCGTTATCTTCGTCATTGGCAGGTTAGAATGTGCAACAGGAACTACCTATCTTTGCGCAAACTCCTTCCATAGCTGTGAGGAAATCCAGAACATATCTATTCTGGAGCACCACCAACCTTATCGCTCTGAGCTCTTCTTCGATTGCATTGAACCTGTTCACCCTCAAGTTTATGGTTACGATCAACTCCCAGCGAGTGGTCTGCAGCCATTTTGCATTTACGTATGTCCGTACTCCAGGGATTAGTGATGTGGAGAACATTTGTGTTCTGCTAACCAGTCTGTGTGATGCTGGTATTTCGTCCGGTGCTGCGTCTGAGAAGTAATTCCCCCCTCTCCTTACTCTGCTCATTCATTTCTTCTGGTTGGCATTGTTTGTTTTGACAGATGGCATGGAAGGCAGCAATATTTTCTTTCTCTTGTTGTTTTCCCTTTTTGAGAAATAATGACGCTTCACGTCCTTCGGTACCACCAATGAGGGCATGTTGACGTGCACTAGGGAGCATACTCCTTCCCAGTTTGGTTACAGTTTGTCATATGCTTTAGATCCGCAAGCCCAATAGTGGTCCATCAGCGTTGCTTTTCCTGCTCCCATTTCCGGTATCTTTACCCTTTGGCATCCTATGCTTTCTCCTACATCTTTATCGCTGTTGTGCCGATTACAGAGAGCTGGTGTCTTCAGGGAAAATATAGGCAGTGGTCCAGTTTCATTTTCCACCCATGTTTGTGCTCCTCTTCCACTCTTTGAGACATTTGTAATGTTCTTCTTGCACCTTATTCAATGCAGCTTTTTTGAGTCAGTGCCTTGCTTCCCACTCCTCTGTCTTCCCATCCGTCATTAGTATATACTCTTCCATAGATCAGTAGCTGTGGCCTTTCCCAGCAACCAGGTTCTCCTCCGACTTCCTTTACTTATGACCTTGGACATGGCAAGTATCCCAGTGTGATAGTCTTCATTTCTCCTTTCTGTTCATCGTGGCTAGTGTTTTTATATAGTTGTCTTGATATCAAAAGGTCCCCTTGGACATCCACCTTAATGTGGCTCTTTTGCCTTTAAATCTTCCTTGTGTCTGGAACATTGATAGATACATCAAGCATTGTGATCTTGCTGCTGGTATTTCTGTTGCTACAAAGGTTCTGGAGGCACTCATGGCATAGGGAATTAAAGAGCAAACCTAACAGCTCTCTCTGGTCGTATCCTTACCAATTTTGTACACATGCTCGTACCACATGTTGTTTGTTATGTGTGCTCTGTCTGTGAGATGCGTGTTAACTCCCTTCATGTCTGCAGCAACACTGCGATTACCTCTCCTTAGCTTATAGCTGCTTGGGTTGGGGGAATGTTAGTAAGGGACACAGCGGTTACATGCATAGCAAGGTACATCTACGAGAAAACAGCACCCAATAGTCTGTTGATTAATAGGAACCAGACAACAGGTATTACAATCTTTATTTTATTCATCCTAACCACTTACACTGCATTGTGAGCAGCAGAAGAGATGATAAAGTTGCCCGCCTGAAATTTGTGCTAAAAAGCGTTATTTGTTTAGTAATTGTGAGTATTAGTCAAGCTCCGTGAACTAGGTAATTGTTAAGTTCCCATTCAAAGATTTCCTCGAAAATTTTCTGTATGGATGGGTGATGTAATGTGGATAGAACGGGAAATTTGCTATGTTCAAATTGAGGGTATGCTTGGGTCAAGTACTCTATGAATACCAAGAACTATATCTCAGGTTATCGTGCTATAAAGTTTCTGGGTCTTCTGAAAGAGTTGACAAACTGGTTGGAAAATGTTTTGGAGTGATCAATAGGAGGCAACATCAAACTACGTCTCTAACAATTATATCAACAGTCGCAGCACCCTGCATGTGCGAGAAACAAAAGGTTAAATTGTGTTACTGCTGTCAGATGTGCACATAGTCAGGCTGGAGCATTGGTGTTGGCATACATTTGGGTAGGGGGCGGGCAGTGTTTCTTATTGGTCAATTTGAACCAATATTTCTGTGGATATTTCTGCAGTTTGGGAATGCCTGACCATAGGATGGCCAGTAGTCTCTAGTTCGGGGTTATTTGGGGCATTTGCACTTTCTTGTGGATCGTTGGCATTGGCCCTGTCGATCTCTGCAGTTGTGCTCCTGGGCAAGGTCGATGCTTTGTAGGGCTTGAGGTCGTGCAGGTAGTGCCAATTTATTTTCCCCTCTAGGTGTACTGCTCAGTTGGTGACCGCCTATAGAACGTGAAGTCAGGTGAACCGGGGCGCGTACCAACACAGTGTAAAGTTTTGTAATAGGACATGGTCACCTATTTGCACTAAGGGGTCAGTAGGGATTTCCTGCTCTGTGTCATCACTGTTGTCTTGCACGTTGTCTTCTGGCATGCCCTGGGTCCGCTGTATCTGGCGAGAGATAAAAGAAGCACTAGAAACCAGTGAAGTGACATATTCAAACATCTGTCGACCCAAAACTTCTGCAACATTCTCGGTCTTTTAGGGCCCTAGTGGTAGGAGACAGTGGGAGATGCATGCACCATCCTGTCACCACCTCATGGGGCGTTAAATGGTGGTCGGACCCTGGCTGGCGTTAAATGGTGGTCAGATCCTGGCTTGTTGCGCAGTTCGAATAGTGCACCACGAAAATAGTTTTTGCGTGGTGCTCTGCTGAGTTTGGCCAGTGCACTCCTTCAGGAGGCTGTTGAAGTGTTCACCCACCTCATTTGCTTGGCGGTGGTACGCACATGCAAATTTGTAGTTTATTACTAGCAAGGTGGTAATATGCTGGAACATTTCATTGGCGAAGTAAGGGCCATTGTAAGATCTTAAGACCTCACAAACACGCCATCTTGCGAATACTTCTCGGACCAGAAATGTAGCAGCTCGGAGAGCGTCAGCAATGGAACAGGTACCAGCCTCTATTCATCATGAGAATGGGCAGACAACCACTATCAGGTATCAGTATCCTTGACATACTTGGATCATGTCCACGTAGTCAACATGGAGGTGCAGGAATGGGCCTTCGGGTCTATGTATGGCTCCGCTCACAACTCTCAATGTGCACCCTGCCGTGAACTGCTGGCACGTCAGTTACTGATAAAATTTGCAACATGTTCGTTTAGGTTGGGACAGAACCATGTTTCTCCAATATGTGTTGCAATTACCTCCTTCCCTGTGTGCATTGGATGATGTAACTGTGTCAGTGCTGCTTTCAATAATGCAAGTGGCATGACCACCTTTCAAGTTTTGTTTTGTCTCCATAGGGCATCCATAGGGGACATTGAACATCCCCTATTTACACCGAGTTGCTTTTCCTCCATGGGTGCACCTGGGTGCAGTTCCATTATTTGTGTTTCTGGTAGGTGATCATACACTTCCTTCAACACCATTTGGCTTACTCCTCCCATGATCTTTGCCCTCTCCTTCAACTCCCACAATTCTCCAAAATATGATGCACATTTGGCCTCATGATCTGCTGCTTCATTCCCTCTGGATATTGCATCTTCCCCTTGGGTGTGTGCCTGACACTTTAGCAATGCAAGCCCTTGTGGGTATGTAATCACTTCAATCAGTTCTTGCAACAATAGTGCATGCAGCACCAGAGTTCTATCCACCCTTCTGCACCCTCTCCTGAGCCATCGTGCCAAACCACGATGTACTGTGGACGTGACGTATGCACTGTCCAAATATATTGTCACGCTCTAATTTACACTGTTTTGTAGGGCCAGTAGGAGAGCCGCTAGTTCTGCTGCTTGTGCTGAATAATGGGGTGGTAACCTGGCACGCGCCACTACCTCACTTGTCCCACCCTCCTTCAATATCACTACCCCAGATCCTGTTCTCCTTATTCCATCACTTTGGTCAATAGTTGAAGACCCATCAATGTAAAGGACATCTCCCCCCTCAAGTGCATCTTCCTCCACCTTGCATGTCTCACTGAATTGTTCTATAGTTTTGGTGCAGTCATGAGCCCACTCATGTGGCTGATAGACGTCTGCCATGAATAGTGCTGGATTTATAGTCTTTCATTTTACCATCTTCAATTGTGCACTTGATAGTATGATCTCGTACCCTGATTCTCTCTGGGTTGTCAATGGTGTCCAGTCAACTCGTCGAAAAAAAACTGGTCGACTGCAATTTGATCGACGCAATTTGGTCGAAAACCATTTCGTCGAAAAAAATTTTTTATTTATATATATATTTTTTGGGTTTTGTTTAGTTAAAAAAGGGGTTTTTAGAAAAAAAAGGGGGTTGGGGGGGGACCCCCCAAAAAAAAAAAAAAAGGGTTAAAATAGAGAAAAAAAAATTTCGACGAAATGGTTTTCGACCAATTTGCTTCGACCATTTGTCTGGTCGACCAATTTTTTTCGACGAATTGACTGGCAACCATTGTCAATGTGCTCTTTGGCTTGTGCAGTATTACAAACAGTGTTTGTTCCACATAAAGGGTAGCGGTGCACCCCATTGCTATTGTTAACACCTGCTCTATTGTGAAGACCTTGGCAGCCAATGATTGTTCGCACAGATAGTGCCCTTTCATTACTGGGTCAAGCTGTTCACTGTAGTAAGCAAATGGCTTATGGCCCATGTTTGTTTTCTGCATCGGTACTGCCTTCATAACCACACCGTCGGTGTGTGAAAACAGGAAGAATTCTCTTTTTTAGTTTGGGGTACCTAACACTGGAGCCTTGCATATTGCTTCTTTCAGCTCATTAAATGCTTCCGTCATTTCTTGGATCCAGGCCAGTGTATTTGCTCCTCTCTGCTGTTAACAGTGGCCTGGTGTATGTGCTGCAATCAAAAAACGATGCTTTGCAATATTAATTATTATATTATAGAATGTATAAAGTGCACACTAAGGCCGATAGGGCGTCTAGGTGCTGAGCAGAAGGGGGCAGACTCAGAATACTCGGGTGTCAAATGCTCTAGCAGAGAGGAAGAAAGAGATTGAACAAATGCGTCCGTCTTCAGGGCTCTCCTGAAGGGAAAATAGTCAACCAGAGTTCTTAAGCCTAGCGGAAGTGCTTTCCACAGGCTAGGCACCAGGACCGAGAAGGAACAACCCCCAGACGCTTTTGGTGAAGTTTGGGAATCCTGAGAAGCTGATGAGTCTGACTGCAAATTTGTCTTTGTACAGTATCTTTACATCCTGAGGAACTGTTGCATTTCCCTCACTGTTTTGGGCTTTGGTGTGTGTTGTATTGCCTGTGCTCTCTTTGGGGCAATGTGTTTGCCATCCTTTGATATCAGCTGTCCAATGTATAGTACTTCTTTTTGACAGTACTAGAGGTTGGCCATGTCTACCTTGTACCCCTTGTCTGCCGGCACTGTGAGCATGTGTATAGAGTCTACCCTGCATTCCTCTTCTGTCTCCCTACAAATTAGAATGGCATCTATTTACTGTAGTATGGTACTTTCTGTGATAATGTTGTCTAAGTCAATTTCAATCACCCTGTTGAATATGCATGATGACTCACAGTACCCTTGGGGTAACCAGTAAAACAGGTGGCTTCCACTGGAATGTCGCACAAGATCATGGTTGGATTTGCTGCCACAGGGTACTCTGCCTCTAAAGAGGGCGTACATCTTGTATGAAACGGCACACCCCCCTCGTTTGCCTTGCATACTGGGTACACCACAGTGTTGCATGGGGATTCTGATGGTACCAGGATGCATCTCTCAATGAGGGTGCTGATCGTTTCATAAATGCCCTGATCTGCTTCTTTGGTCAGGGGATATTGTTTAACTTGTGGCAGTTTCGCTCCAGGCTTCAATTTAATCTTCACTCCCCCTATGCTTTTATGCACCCTACATCATAGGGACTCATGGTCCACAAGCTGTCGGGTACTTTTGCCAAATCTTCTTCCCAGAATGGCAGCGGCGCTTCCAGGGCCATTGCCATTTTCTGTGCAACCTCTCTGTATGAAATCTGCAGCCAGAACCTCAGACTCATTTCCAACACCATCTCTGTCTCCACCTTTTCTTCCGAAAACAACTCCTCATCTGTTACTGTGGTCAACCTGCATCCTTCTACCACTGCGATTATCGCCCTCCATGCTCTCCTTTGGTCATCTGTTGTGTGCACTGCAACTCAGTCCTCTCTTGCCACAACTGCCTCGATGTCTATTTGCATAGTTCCCTCTTTCTGATCTAATGGTGTCTCTGGTCTGAAAAGATACTCACCTGGCATCCTTCATACTTTCCCTGCTATTCCTGGCATCCAGGCAAGTGCCATGTCTGTCCCGTACTGAAACATCTCTGGGTTTGATGGCACCCCCCTCTGTACCGTGTTCCCACAATATGCTTGTACAATCTGCCTTGCTGTTAGTATTGTGGGATGTCTTAACCCACTGGTCCAAGCCCTGCAACATTACTGTGCATTGCTGGCAGCAGAAACCTCAGAAATGGCCAATGGAAAGCATGCTGCTCAATAGAAATCACCAGAAAGTGCACAGTGAAAATCTGAAAAATAGGCCGCCATCCACTTTTGCCTATGTCAGTGGTAACACAGGAGACCACTGCCAAAACCCATCATTTGGCTGCCCACAGAGCAAAATCATTGCAAAAGAAATACAGAGCTGTCCAAAAAATCTGTTTTTATTTGGTGTCAAATTTGCAAAAATCATGGCTCACAAACCACCCAAAAAGATCCAACCTCCTTGTTGGGTGGTCAACATCATTCTCCTTCAAGAATCTACATAAATATAAGGTCTGCAGAAGTATGATCATTGCTTGCTAGAAGAACACTGTCAAAAATGGGTGTAATACCGTTACTCACCTCTATCAGAAGCTGGCGATTTAAAACCATTTTGTGTAAAGTTGTACACTGAACCCAAACTATGCCAAATAAAGACTTGCTATCAGAAGCCTAAGAGGTGGATACAATTCAAAACTATATTCTGAATAGGCTTGAAGTAAGAAATTATTTGATGTATGTGTTCAAAATGTGAGTTATATTATAAGATAAGACCATTTTTAGACATTGGGTTTAGGAGTTAAAGTTTCCCACACTGTGCTTCAAACAAATTCCACATCTCTCCCTGAACAAAGGAAACTTCCCCCTGCCCTTGGCTAAGAGATTGACAGGCTGTTATTAAAAGGAACTAGGAGAGGCACCCTGGACTGTTGCTCTCAGTAAAGACAAAGGAGTCCTTGGGCTGAATAGAAATGCTAATTTGGGTGTGACTGACAACAAACTGCTGGCAGGAAGAAGGACATGTGACCCTCTCAGTCAGCCCAGCTCTGGAGGCGGACCAGACTGAAATGTGGATTTAACATTGCAGTAAATATATGTTTTAGAAAAATGCTTATAACAAATTGCACTGAACTGACAAAAATGTTAAAATGAAAAATTCGCTCACAGTTTAAGACTGAGCTGGAATCCGTGCGATGTTCACAGACTAAACCCCAGAATGTATTCCTATTGTAGCTACTGTGTTCATGCTAGGAACATGAAAAATTACAGAAATATACCCAGGTGGGGTGTGCATGCATGTCTAAAAATTGGTGCAGAACTAATATTGAGAAACCCACCAAAAGCGCGAAAAAGTTGTCATTTTTGAACCAAAACTCTTAGGAAGATGAGAGTTGAACAGAAATATACCTTAGGCAATCTGTCATGTAATTTATGTAGTATTAACAAGTTGTGTATATTGTAAATATGTGTTTTATGAAAAATAAGATATACTGTACAGGGACAAAGGGGAGGGTTTTCCCCTAAACCATAAAGATGACACAGGATGACACGCTGCTCCTTTCACCAATCAGGGGACAAGGAATCCTCTCTCCTATCAGATCCTTAGAGGGTTGGGCATAGAGAATCAGCCTCCCCACCCACTTTGGAAAGACATAAATAGGGACTGCTGAGGACAGGCAACACACACACTTCCACTCCTCAACTGATTTCTTGGCGAAGCACCCTGCAGGAAGATCCAGGCACCAGGAAGATCCAGACAAAGATCCAGAACCCAGACTCCAGAACCAAGCTCTAGAACCAAACTCTAGAGCCTTGAAGCAGAGAGGCCTAACCCACAAGCTGAACCTTTTTTCAGCTAGCCTTCAGAATCTTTTGCAACCTGATTCTAACCCCTAAACTTCCAAGGGGCAACTCAAAATCCAACAGCATGGCTGAGCTGTTTTTCTGTTCTAGCTAAGAACCCTGTGCTAGAACCCAGATCCAGACCCAAAGAGCAGAGCTGTATCCAGAACCCATCAGATCCATTCCAAGAGGCCCTGCAGATCCTAGTGCCGTGCTGAGAGCAGAACCCAATGCCTGAGACCTGTCTGGTGGCGAGAGACTCCCAGCCAAACCCTTGACCAGATCTTTCATTGGACCCACTGAATTCCAAAGCCATAGGAGTATCTAGTCTAGAACTGTCCATAGTCATCTCTTAGTTTAAAGTAATCCTATTCCAACCATTTCAGCCTATCCAGAACTGCATTATAGAATCTTGTGCCCATCCTGAATTCTTCTCATTACATTGTCTGTAATAATTGTAGCAATAATCATCTTTGCACTGATATTTTTCTGAAGAGGGACAAGTGTTTTGACGGACAGGGATCAGAGCGGAGGCTCCGCTATTCTGGTGGCTGCCCGTTGAGTGTCTTGCTTCTTCATAGCTCCTTAGAAGCTTAGTATAAGCCTATCCTTATTGGTAAACCTTTAAAGCGCATCTTTAATTTTTGAAATTTTGACTCTTTCTGAAAAATCTACCTTCACAAAAACTTCTCTTGCAATTTAGCTCAATTTCACCACTTGTCAAAATAGCTGTTTCTTGTTTTCAACTGCTTAAATTTGTTTTCAATCTGATAATTATTCATGAATCATTGCTAGTGTTGATCTGAACCAATTCAAAATAACTCTCTCTTATCCTGAATCTTCTTTAGAGAATTAAAATCATTTTAGCATATTTTCCCATTCATTGCAATCACATTCATAAGCATATTGACCTGTTTTAAAATCATACCTGTTCTCTCTAAGCTTGCTGGGGGAAACTGGATTGAAATGCATTATTGATTGTAATTCTGAAACCTGTGTGCCCTCATTTCCATCTCTTCATATTGCATAGTGGGGGGAGTGAGTAATAACAGGGGGAAAAAGTGATTATATTGTCTTTTAATTGAAATCATATCAAGTTTTATTTCTGTGTTGCATTCTTTCCTATCTTGCATTTCCATGAACTCATACAAAGTATTCTCTGCTACATTATTCTCCTATTCCTACTCCGAAATGATAAGAGATTGTTGATGTTGTAATATTACCCATTGCTGATCACTGTCATATTCATAAGTGTGCTATTCAGATATTATTCTATTCATAAAAGTGTGATATATATATTGTTCAATTCTTCAAATAAACTTTTTAATTTGCAAAACAAACCTACTTCTTGGCTCAGTAAGGTCGGGGAGATCCAAAGAGAGAGGCGTTATATAAGGGTTCATCATCCAGATTCAAAGAACTTTGACATAAAAATATATGAATAAGTGCTTCCATTGGGCATCCCATACTAGGCATTGACTTAGTTGGAGTGCTGGATTGAAGTCACTTACAGATTGAGGGCTCATAGCGGGACTTCTGGATTAGATCTACCACTTGTGCAGCTTAATACAGTGTGCTAACTAATAAGATACATAAATCCTGTTGGGCTACCACGCTGTGTTACGCAGTAAAAGCACCCCTCAAAAAGGAACACTAAGGAAATGGTCTGTTTTGCAAAATAAAATAAAAAACTTCTGTAAATCAGGAAAGAAATCAATTTCCAGAATGGCGACATTAGTAGACATCACGATAGCTAGAGAGCACCTCTTACATAAGCTATTTGTGCGAGGTGAATGGACTGAGCAGGACCAGAATGTTTGGTTGCAGGCAATCACACAACAGATCACTGCAACTGGGTTGGATGTCTGGAGAGATCAGGGTCCCTTACATGTGGCCCTGATGGAACTATATATGGCCCCTAAGGCCAAGGATGAGCACAACAAGATCGCCAAGATAACGGCATATTTATATTTATCTATGGGAGCCATACAGGACAAATGTGTTGAAGGACAAGATCTGGCAAGTAGCCAACTGATGGCATTAGAAGGCCCAATCTGATCTGGATTCTTCTGAGCAAAGGCTGAAGAGGAGCAAGGAGTCAGAAAACGAAAGTAGGCAGTATCCAGTTAAAATCAAAGAGGATATGGGTATCCTGCAACAGGAAAGGGCAGACCAGGATACCAGAATTCTGGCCTTGCAGAAGGAGTATCAAGAAGGTTTAGACTCCCTACTACAGAGCCAGAAAAAGCTGGAGCAACAACTGGATTTCAATAGGGGATGCGCAGAGCAGGTAGTCACCCTGCAAAGCCACCTAGATAGAGAGAAGGCAGACGGCAATACATTATTTCTGAAAGACCTGGACACCCAGGCAGAGTTTGAGGAAGAGCGCCAGAAAGCTGGTGCCCTCCAAAGACAGAGGGACGACCTGGCGGCACAGAGGCAGGCTCTTGCTCAGGAAAGGGATCCCTTAGGCCAGGAAGTCTGTCACTTAAAAGGGAAGCTGGAAGAAAATCACCTGGCCCTCCTTGGACTGGGTGACCTCCAAAAAGAGCATCACAACTTGTTAGAGCACACCAGGAGGGTGGAAGATGCTCTGGCAAGGAAGGAGCAGGCCAGTAGGGACGGGAATCAGGAGGTAACCCTCCTGCAGCAAAGACTGGCCCAGTACTCCAAGACAAACCAGGAGGCACAGAGAGAAAATGAGGCTCTCTGTCAGCACAATGATAGCTCCAGCGACTGGTAGCCATGCAAGAGAGACTGATAGTGTCTAGTAAGGCCTTGATTGAGGAACAGAAAGCTCAGGCTCTTGCATGGCAACAGGGAGCAGGGGCTGATAGAGATGAGGTTCGCTGGGAAAGGGAAACGCCTGAGCATAACCGCAGGAGCCCTAGTACCAGAGGCATTCATCTCTCCCAGTCCCTCGACCCTACCACCCCCATGTGCCCTGGCGCACATGAGCCCAGGGCCACGGGGATGGCAGATTACTATCCAGTCAGAAGTAAGGGGCTCATAGAACAGTACCTCCCAGGAATGGATGGACGGGCACCCAAGTACTCTACAGTTTAGTGGGGAACTCCAGGAGAGTAGGCCCACTAAGGGCATCCTGAAACCCTCTGCCCAGTTAGGTCAATGGGGGGGTACACATCAAATCCTGGGAGCAAGGAGGAATCAGAAGACTCCTCTGAGCGCCCCAGGACACAGGAGACTAGGTTCCCACATTCTGCCAGCCATTCCCAGGCTCGCAGAATCCGGGAGAACCTAGAAGATCAGACAGGCACCTCTGGGAGAAGTGCCTCTGAGTCAGAGGATGAATGGACCAGGGTTACCCGAATCAAGAAGGCCAATAAGGCAAAAAAGGGCCTTCCTTAAGGACCCCTTGAAACAGATTAAGGCAATAAGGAGTGTCATCACGCCTTATCACATGAACGCCAAGTATTCTGTGTGGGAACACTTAGAGCTCTTTGAGCAAATGGTGGAGACTTTCCATTTGAAAGACAGCAGTAGCTGCATTCAGTACGTAAAATGGACATTCTCCCCAGAATACTCCAGTTTCTTTGCAGGGCTGGAGGACCAAAATCATTCAAGATGGTCCACATATAGGGCGGCCATCTTAAAGCACTTTTCTGTTCACAGAAATCCCCAAGAGGCTGGCAAGGCAGCCTACAATTTACATTGTGGGGAGGATCAGGCCCCACAAGAATTTGTGCAGGAATTGAAGCGTTCCTTTGCACTACCAAAAGGGTGCGCATGGACAGCAAAGAATTTGTTAATACGTTTTTCCATGCCTTACCCAAATACATCATGACCCAGCTAGTGGGAGATTTTCATGAGAAAAGGTCACTAGACTGGGTCATTGAACAGGCCACTCGAATCTATGAGGTGCAGAAGCCCATAGAAAATAAAAATAATGCTCAGAAAAGCCCCAAACCGACCAGCACCCCTGCCGCTGCTAAGGTGGCAGAGGTAAAGGTTGCCCCCATTTTAGATTTGGAGATGGGGGGGCCTAAAAACCTGCCTGCACAGAATAATGCCAAGCTCAGAAGGCCTTCGGGCCAGTCACAGACAGGGATTCAAGGAGGTAGTCCCACAAATGGGATCCCTCACTCCCCTGACTATGTAAGTTCCCGCTACAAGGGACACCGTTCCATCCTGGGTTATGTGTGGACTCCTCCAGCCCAAGGGGGGGAGCCAACCAAGCACTTAACCCAGGGAACTCCCCTCCTAACTTCCCCCAGGAGGGCAGAAATTCCCCAAATCCTGGCCAGAACTTTTTCCCCAGGTACCCGCAGAACTTCCAACCCCAAAATCATCCATCCTTCTTTCCCCACTTTCCTGAGCCCAGACAACCTAATCTGGGAAAGTGGAGGGCAAGGGTGGAGGGGTACCCAAATCTTCCCAACCCGGGGTACTACCAGAGAAGGGATAGCTACCCTTCCCGGGATCAGCCCAGGGGAGAAAACAGAACCCCGTATCAGCCTGAACGGGTTTCACAGCTTGAGCACCAGGTCCAAAACATGGTACAGGATCTGGGTCACATGCTGAGGGCTCAACACAACCCTCAGATGGGCATGCCGGCACAGAATGCCTCAAACTCTGGACCACGTGCTCCAGAACAATGACGGGGACAGCACCCCGACAACTCACTGGTTCCCAGGGAGGAGTCACAAGGGGAAGGGGGGTGTAAAGCCTTGGAGGAAGCTTCCTTCCCCACTTGTAAACAGCCCCTGGAAACCAAGGAACCAGAAACAAAATCTCCTGCCCCTAAAAGTCTGCCCCCCAAGGAGCAGAGAGGGGGTAGCAAAGAAAAATGGGTCCCAAGGGATTCACATCCAGGCTGGGTAGATGTGGGGACTGAGCTAGTGCCACCCATCATCCCATCCCAGAACCAACATCATCAAAATCCTCTGGTTCAAACCCATCCTGGTGACTGCCTCCAAAAAGGGGGGGGACGGCCCAGAACCGGAACCAGGGAAACTCAAAACATCTCCCATCTCTAGTTTCCACCTTTTTCTTGCAGATTCCCAAGACTCTCCACAGAATTCTGCCCAAATCTCTTCTCTCTCCATGTCCAAAACCAGAAAACTTGCCCACCAGTTGTCCAAAAATGTGCATTATCTGTGCCCCCCAAGCAGAGAAGGAGGGAAGATACTATGCCCCGGTTCAAGTACAGGGGCAGGGTACTATTTTGGCACTGATCCCAAGCTACCCTTTGTCCAAAAAGTCCTTTGATGAACTAAATTCAGGAAGGGGTGAGAATTACCAAATTCCTCTCACCTCTCTTCCTGGACAACTTCAGAACTTTGACGGGAAGGAAATTCCCGTCGAGGGGACTGCGGATTTGGACATTAAAATTGGGCAACACAAGGTGAAACACCCGGTCATAGTTGTGACTCCAGAGGGCACCCCTTGTTTACTAGGGAGTGACCTCCTGAGAAGGTTATCACCCCTAATAGATTGCGTAAACAAGGTCCTCTGGACCCAGACAAGCCGACCAATAAAATTGAAACAGAGTGTCAACCATGTTAGTTTAAACAGCACATTCCACATGGTTGAACAAAAATCTGACCAAGTAGAATTTCACTTCCAGAACAACCAAATTCCAGAAGTGACAGTAATAGCAGTAGGACAACAGACTGGTGATGGGGGTCCTCTCTATTTCTGAAAATCAACCTTGCTTCCAGTTTAAGGTGGTATTCCACACTGGAAGGAAACACTCTGAAATTCTTTACCAATCCACAATCAGACATTCCCACTCCTATAGTCCAGAAAGATGAGAAATCCGCTCAGAGCCTGGCTGACAATCAGCAAATTTGAGAGCAGTTGTTCATCCCTGTTCAGTTAAATGTAGGGAAGGACTCTGTTCTCGTCCGAGTGTGTGTGAACAACGGGAAGAGCTTCATCAGCGAAGCCATGTTCTGCCAACTCCCAAAAGATCCAGCCATTCCCACATTCAAACTGATAGACAAATAGGAAATGGATCTGGAAACACCCAATTCCAAACATCTCCTGCCAAGCAGGTGTATGCTCGAAATCACCATAGTCAACAAGAGCATAGTTCATAATTGTTGGGTCGTGCGATACGTCACTGACGCCTTTTACTTAGACAGTGATATTCTCAATCGCTTTGCCATTAGTTTGGACCTAATAAACTTCAAAGCTTGGTCCCGATTTGAGGATAATCCCATGGGCTTTGATGATCCAGAGAAAGCATTTAGGTGAGCTCAACTGCTGCCTTATGCAGTTGAAATTCAGATTGGAGAGGAAGTCACCATCCCAGAAAGGATCTGACAATTCTCCCTGGAAGTGAAAATTAAAAGAGGGCAGAAATTGAAAAACCCTATTGCCTATATTCATCTAAATGCTTCTCTCCAACAGCAAGGGTTGGGGGTAAACCCAACACCACTAGTCAATATAGAACATGACACCATTCCAATAGAGGTGGATAACAGCAACTTAAAGAGTATCACCCTAGCTGCAGGCACCATTATTGGAATGGCGGTTGATGACCGACATTTTTCCATTGAATTAGGAAATGAACTGTTAGGACCAATCCCCAAGGACTGTTTTGACAGTGACAGTGATGACAACACAACACCAGACAGGATCTTTACCCGGCATCGGGGGATCTTCCTAGTGTACACTTCCTGCCCTTATGGCAAGGAAGATGTGACTTGTGACTTTAGAAGGGATGAGGTGATTTTCCAGGTCCATGAGGGCTGCCTTTCCCACCTGAAGCCACCAGTCCAAATCAGCACTTTGACCAGGGACTTCTCCACCCAGCTGGAGGAGGCTGCTGAGATAGCAAAACCAGAAGGCTTTCCGGGCTTCAGGCAGATGGTTGAAGAGAGAGTCAACCTAGCTGATACCTGTGAGACTCTGGAGCAGAAGCAAAAGTTGAAACAAGTTTTCTTGGATTTTCAAGATCTCTTTGTGTTGGACTCATATGACTGTGGTTGCACCGAAATCCACACAACAATTCCCACGGACCCTGGTATGACTCCAGTGTTTGTGAAGCAATATCGCTTGCCTCTCACATCAATGGAGTCCATTACTGAAATAATTAAGAACCTTGAGTCCTGTGGGATAATCCGTCCAGTCCACAGCACCTTCAATAATCCGGTGCTGGGGATATTGAAGCCAAACGGCCAGTAGAGACTCTGCGCCGACCTTAGGGAACTCAACAAACTGGTCCATACTTCCCAATGGCCTCTTCCCTACATTGACCAAGGGCTGGCCCAGATCCAGGGGTCACAGGTATTCACTGCAATAGACCTGACCAATGGATACTAGACTGTACCTGTCAGTAGGGAGGACGAATACAAGCTGGCTTTTACCTTTGGGGGCCAGCAGTACACATGGACCCGGACTCCCTTAGGACACCTCAGCTCCGGCAGTGAATTCAACATTGTTCTACATAAGGCCATGCCCAACCTGGGTGAAAGGGGTAACCTGGCCTATGTAGATGATGTTCTCATCAAAACCTCAACTGTGGAGGAACACATAGCGGAGGTCCATTATGTTCTGACACAGTTGAGGGCCGCCGGAGCAAGGCTTTCCTTTCAAAAGGCAAAGTGGTGTAGAACCTGTGTCAATTTCTTGGGGCGTGAGATTACTCCTCAGGGTCTCTGTCCCCAGGAAAAGAAAGTGGAAGCACTTCAGAAACTGAAAGACCCCACAACTCTGCGGGAACTAAGGAGCCTCCTTGGGCTGACTAATTACAGCAGAAAGTTCATTGAGGGCTACGCAGAGATCACAGGACCCCTGATTCATCGTTTGAAGGGGGGGTCAAGTGGGAATGGGGTCCAGAACAAGCCGAGGCAGTAAGACAACTCAAAAGAAGCCTCTCACAAGTGCCTTGCCTAGCTTACCCTTTCAGAAACAAGGAGTTTTTCTTGGAGACAGGGTTCTCTAATACATGCTTGACTGCAGTATTATACCAAAAGCATGACAAGGTCAATAAAGTAATCTCCTATGCGAGTAAGATTTTATCCTCTGTGGAGGAAAAATTCAACGATTGTGAGAAGGCACTCCTGGCAACGGTGTGGGCATTGAAGAATTACCACCCGTTTATCCAGGGGGAACACATCATAGTGGAGACTCCACACTAGCCTCTGCAATAGCTCCAAAGTGACAGAATCTGGGCCGTAAATGTGAGTAATTCCCGAAATACTTCCTGGATTCTGTCAATGCAAGGCTTTCCTGTGGAGGTCAGATATGGCCAAAACAAGAAGAGTCCCCTCGCGCAAGGTCTGTCTGACTTGCATGATTGTGCCAGAGAAAACTTGTTAGAGGACGAAAGTCTAAAAATCAAGGACAACATGGAGGCATACCTCAATTCCCCCCACAAAGTCTTTGAAGAATACAAGTGTGAGGGAATGTCCACTGTCTATGTGGATGGATGCTCTTACCATGTTGACAACAATGGGGAAAAATAACTTGTGGCCGGCGAAGGGAATGCATGGGTGATTGAGTCCCCAGAACCCTCCGCTGGGTACAAGATTGGTCCCCGAAGTAGTCAAGTGGCAGAGTTGATGGCTGTGCATCAAGCCATCCTCACTGCTGTCCAACATCAACTGCACGAACTGGTCATAATCACAGATTTGGATTATGTACGGAACGGGTTTGTGGAGCACCTGGTTAATTGGAAAACCAGAGGCATGTTATGTGCTAATAACAAACCATTGAAACATGGGAAGTTAATTCAAAATATTGATGATCTGGTCACCTCGAATGGGATGACCATCTACTGGAAAAAGATCAAGGGTCATTCCAAAGTAGAGGGACCAGACAAAACTGTAAATGACTCAGCTGATCAGCTGGCCAAAACCGGGGCCATCCAAGGGGATCTAATAGAGATCGAGTCCCTGTTGGGGGAAATCCAGGTCACTGCTATCACTAGGTCCCAGACAAATGCTCACAATGATCTCTCAACTGCACAATGGAGTAAGGAGACACCAGATGCTGATTTGATTATGGCTCAAAAAGGGGATCCAATAATTGGTAAGTTTTATCAACACATTGAGGACCCTGAGAACTTTCCCCTGACTGATATCGATTACATTGGGAAAGAGGACCTCAGAGTGTTGATGAAATGTCCAAAAATGTTCAGAATCCAAGACGGTTTGTTGGTAAGGAAATCCCTAGCTGGCCATGATCAGTGGGTGATTCCTACCTCATTCTGATGCCTGATGTTAAGTCATGCCCATGATGTGGCCACAGCTGGTCATAGGAGGTTTCATACAACACTTGAAATCTTAAGAGAGGTTGCATACTGGCCACACATGGGGCAGGACCTCGACCAATACTTGAAGGGGTGTCTTGTGTGTGCACAATTTCAGCCATCATCCCTCACACACCGTGCATCTCTCCAAAAGTGGGGGATGACCCTGCCATGGTCAAATTTGCAAGTAGATTTCATTGGGCCTGTGATTCGCTCCTCTAGGGGGAACAAGTACATGTTGACCGTGACATGCTTGTTTACTAAATGGGTGGAATGTGTTACGCTCACCTGGTATCCACAGGGGCGCCACCCAGCCGGGTTACTCGCTGGCATGCTTCTCAGCTTTGCCCTGATGTGGTCTGCGGGGAAGGTTCTTGTGGTAAAATTAGGCGTGCTCTCCATCCTGCCTTCTTTGCAGGGGCGCGTTGCTTTCATGGGCGAGTGCGGTCCAGTTACTTCACTGACGCCGGCCTGTTTGATATTGTTCAGGTAGGTCTAATTGCTGTTCTTTAGTTTGTTGCTATCCTGCATGCCTTTCTTTGTTTAAAATGTCTCTTTTTTCTCCCTTAGGTATGCAGAGCTTCAGCGCGGCAGACTGGCTTGGTTGAGCCCCGCTGGTAAATGAGGGCGCATTAAGAGTGCTATGGTGCGGTAAGTAAGCACTATGCGCAGCACTGCAAAGTCTTGCCTTTGCAAACCTGTGTTTTCCTTCCTTGTAGATCGCAGTGTTCCTCAGCGCGAGTGGAATGTCTGGAGTGGTGCCAGCCGAGAGGCGACCAGCCAGGTAAGCCTTTTGAGCAGTTCATAATTTGTAAATGTCTCTACTGCTTTCTTTAATGTTGCCTCTATCTTCCTCTTTCAGGTCGTTCTGTCCGGGAGGCGTGCAGATTCGAGGAAGCTGTTCTCAGTAGCTGCTGGTGTTTAAAGATGAAGAGTGCAGGTAAGATGCTGCTGCTAATGATGTTCCTTTTGTCTCCTTGCAGGTTCTGCTTCTCCGAGGTTGTATTGGTCTCCCCAAAGTGCACGGAACAAACATAAATCACCAATGCAATTACAGAGCAAATACTTTGAACGTAGACAGACACAATAACTCACAGCCACGCATTCTTCGAAGATAATCAGCTCTTATACGGCTATTTATTCAAAGCTTAGAAGTACATAGAAATAACTCACAAAAATAATATGGACATAAATCACAGAAGAAGTAAAGAATTCAAAAGGAAATACATCACCGTGAGCGTAACAGAATTCCTCATCTCGCCCAGAAGCGGCTGGAAGACCCCGGGAACATCCAGGCTGAGAGCACCACAGCTCACAAGAGGGCTGGACGTAAGCGTCCTTCTCTGGCTGAAGTCTCACCTGACCACCTCCGGGCTTCCGCATATATACACACTCCACAAAGGGGAGTCAATTCTCGAACCTTCTGGAAATTGCACTTGCGCAGTTGAGGAACAGCCGTCGGTTGCCAGCTCGGTCAATCGAGAGCTCCCCTCAAGAAGGGCAGTGCTTCCCTTCTCGAAAAACACACTCCACGGAGAACAGTAGCAAACCATAACAATGCAGAAATGTCCTTGGCCGCATACCAGGTTTGGAAAGCATGTTTTTCGCAGCACCGTGAACCTAACACTCAGCAAAATGTGTGCAGCTTTTCACTGCGGCATGAAGTAAATATCCATCATGGCTCCGAGCGCTCCCAGAATACATTGCGCACCAGCGCCATTTTAGATCAAGCATAACAGAGGTTTGAGGGAATTGCTGGACACTGAGCGTCACGTTGCAAGCTGCAAAGTAATGCGAAGCGTGTTGTCTTGCTCGGGTGTGGTTTAAATAGCCCCAACAAAATAGTCCAGGTAAAGTAGTCCCTAGGCTACCACAACCAAAACACTGGACCGCACAGCTTGGTTCTTAGGAAGCAAGCTATGTGGATGCCTCCATGTTGGCTGACAATACAATAAAGTAGTTCCCAAGCACACTGACTGGCCCCATGAGGGCTTTTGAATAGGATGACAGGCTCTAGAGGCCTGAGTCCTGACTCCACCTGGCCAATGGGTTTGCCAGAGGGGGTTTTGGGCAAGGGTCGTGACAGAATGTCTCCCGGCCCCAAACTGCAAGACAGAAACAGCAGCTGCCCTGATGATCAACCACATCTTTTCACATTTTGGACTACCCCAAAGGATTGAGTCAGACAGAGGTAGCCATTTCACCAGCAAAGTAATGACAAAGATGTGGGAGATACTTGGCGTTAAAAGGAAGTTACATATTGCTTACCGGCTAGCCTCTAGTGGTGCAGTAGAACGATACAACAAAACCATTGTGAGCATATTAAAAAAGCTGTTGGCAGATTCTGGGCCAAGTTGGGGTATTCGATTACCTCTTGTCCTAATGGCCATCAGATTTACCCCTTCAACTGCAACTAAAATTTCACCGTTTGAGCTGATGACTGGACTCAGGATGGTGCTTCCCCAGCATCTGCTCTATAGAACCCAACAGCAGACATTTATCAATGCCTCCACAACTCATGAGTATGTTGAAAATGTAAGAAATCACCATCAACATGCCTTTGCCTATGCTCAGCGAAATCTAGAAAGATCAGCCGACAGCATGAAGACCCACTATGACTTAAAGACCACCAGAAAAGAATACAATGTAGGAGACCGGGTCTACCTATCCAATTTCCAAAGGAACCAGGCCAAACGGCGAAAATGTCTGCCTACCTGGAAGGGACTTTTGAAATTGTCTACAAAATCTCACCAGTCGCCCACAAGATCCGCATCCCCAAAGGCAGTTTGGCAGAAGGGGAAGATAAGTGGGTCCATATTAATCAACTAAAGTGTTGCCCTCCTAGGCACACTCTGTAGCAACTGGAGGTGTCTTCTGGAACCCCAGAGGGGGCCACTCCAGATCCATAAAATTCCAACCCTAAAATATTCCACATATAGGGCCTCATTACATGGTAGGTGGTAAGGGTTTACGGCTACCGGTAAACCCTTACCGCCTTACTAAGAGGTCCCTTTGCGGGTTGGAGAATTTAACGCCTGCTTTTTGCAGGTGTTAAAAACCAACCCGCAAAGGGACCAGGGAGCTAATTATGGTACCACAATTTGCGATGCCGTAATTAGCACCTTCCCCATTCCCATTAGGCCCTATGGGGCAAAAATGGGAGTGGGGAAGGGCAATGGAGGACGCTAATAGCACCTTGGTCCACCACCGTCCGTGTAATGAGGCCCATGATCTATAAAATACAATAATGCAAATGTCTCCTGATTTTTAAAATGTATATATCCGCCCCACTACATTAATAATGGTGGGGAAATGTCTACAAATATGTTTTTGCTTTGTCATCCTAGGAGAGAGAGAGATAAACCATGGAGACTAACCAAGGAGGATAACCCGGGGACCGGGAGCAAAGATCAGAGGGGCCCGGAGTATCGCTCAGTGCTCCCATCAGGACTGGCGAGGAGAACCGAACGATCCACCCCTGATGGAGGAAAAGATTATGAACTTTGCCATTTGTGGAATCCGAAGAGATGAGGCTGACATCCCAGTCTTGCGAGTTTCCATTGATGGAAGATCAACGGCCATCGCAAGCGGGGGGCTTGTGGGATGTCTTAACCCACTGGTCCAAGCCCTGCAACATTACTGTGCATTGCTGGCAGCAGAAACCTCAGAAATGGGCAATGGAAAGCATGCTGCTCGATAGAAATCACCAGAAAGTGGCAGTGAAAATCTGAGAAATAGGCCTCCATCCACTTTTGCCTATGTCAGTGGTAACACAGGAGACCACTGCCAAAACCCATCATTTGTCTGCCCACAGAGCAAAATCATTGCAAAAGGAATATAGAGCTGTCTCAAAAATCCATTTTTATTTGGTGTCAAATTTGCAAAAATCATGGCTCACAAACCACCCAAAAAGATCCAACCTCCTTGTTGCGTGGTCAACATCATTCTCCTTCAAGAATCTACATAAATATAAGGTCCACAGAAGTATATGTTATCTGAACAAAGTCCACTTTTGAGGATTGCTTGCTAGAAGAAAGCTGTCAAAATGGGTGTAATACTGTTACTCACCTCTATCAGAATCCGGTGATTTAAAACCATTTTGTGTAAAGTTGTACATTGAACCCAAGCTATGCCAATGAAAGACTTGCTATCAGAAGCCTAAGAGGTGGATACAATTCAAAACTATATTCTGAATAGGCTTGAAGTAAGAAATTGTTTGATGTATGTATTCAAAATGTGAGTTATATTATAAGATAAGACAATTTTTAGACATTGGGTTTAGGAGTTAAAGTTTCCCACACTGTGCTTCAAACAAATTCCACACCTCTCCCTGAACAAAGGAAACTTCCCCCTGCCCTTGGCTAAGAGATTGACGGGCTGTTGTTAAAAGGAACCCTGGCCTGTTGCTCTGAGTAAAGACAAAGGAGTCCTTGTGCTGAATAGAAATGCTAATTTGGGTGTTACTGACAACAAACTGCTGGCAGGAAGAAGGACATGTAACCCTCTGAGTCAGCCCAGCTCTGGAGGAGGACAAGACTGAAATGTGGATTTAACATTGGAGTAAATATATGTTTTAGAAAAATGCTTATATCAAATTGCACTGAACTGACAAAAATGTGAAACTTTGAAATGAAAATTTTGCTCACAGTTTAAGACTAAACTGGAATCTGTGCGATGTTCAGAGACTAAACCCGGAATGTATTCACATTGTAGCTACTGTGTTTATGCTAGGAACATAAAAAAATGACAGAAATATGCCCAGAAACCCACCAAAAGCGCGAAAAGGTTGTCATTTCTGAACCAAAGCTCTTAGGAAGATGAGAGTTGAACAGAAATGTACCTTAGGCAATCTGTCATGTAATTTATGTAGTATTAACAAGTTGTATATATTGTAAATATGTGTTTTATGAAAAATAAGATATACTGTACAGGGACAAAGGGGAGGGTTTTCACCTAAGCCATAAAGATGACACAGGATGACACTCTGCTCCTTTCTCCAATCAGGGGACAGGGAATCGTCTGTCCTATCAGATCCTTAGAGGGTTGGGCATAGAAAATCAGCCTCCCCACCCGCTTTGGAAATACATAAATAGGGACTACTGAGGATAGGCACCACACACACTTCCACTCCTCAACTGATTTCTTGGTGAAGCACCCTGCAGGAAGATCCAGGCTCCAGGAAGATCCAGACCTGGATCCAGAAAACAGAATCCAGAACCAAGCTCTAGAACCAAATTCTAGAACCTTAAAGCAGAGAGGCCTAACCCGCAAGCTGAATCTTTTTCAACTGGCCTTCAGAATCTTTTGCCACCTGATTCTAACCCCTAAACTTCCAAGGGGCATCTCAAAATCCAACAGCCTGGCTGAGCTGTTTTACTGTTCTAGCTAAGAACCCTGTGCTAGAACCCAAATCCAGACCTAGAGAGCACAGCTGTATCCAAAACCCGTCAGATCCAGTCCAAGAGGCAGCGCAGATCCTGGTGCCATGCTGAGAGCAGAACCCAGTGCCTGAGACCTGTCTGTTGGTGAGAGACTCCCAGCCAAACCCTTGACCAGATCTTTGATTGGGCCCACTCCATTCCAAAGCCATAGGAGTGAGTATCTAGTCTAGAACTGTCCATAGTAATCTCTTAGTTTAAAGTAATCCTATTCCAACCATTTCAACCTATCCAGAACTGCATTTGTCCATCCTGAATTCTTCTCATTATATTGTCTATGATAATTGTAGCAATAATCATCTTTGCGCTGATATTTTTCTGAAGAGGGACAAGTGTTTTGATGGACAGGGATCAGAGCGGAAGCGCCGCTGTTCTGGTGGCTGCCCGTTGAGTGTCTTGCTTCTTCATAGCTCCTTAGTAGCCTATCCTTGTTGGTAAATCTTTAAAGTGCATCTGTCATTTTTGAAATTTTGACTCCGTTTCTGAAAAATCTACCTTCTTAAAAACCTCTCTAACTTTTGAACCACACGGCCTACAACTGAAATTTAACTGTCATTTTGAAGCTAAGAACCTAAAACAACATTCCAATTTCTTATAGTCTTGCTGCAATCGCGTTTCCCGCACGTGAAAAAGTTGTCGCGAATTGCAATTTAGCTCAATTTCACCACTTGTCAAAATAGCGGTTTCTTTTTTCAACTGCTGAAATTCATTTTCAATCTGATAATCATTCATGAATCATTGATAGGGTTGACCTGAACCAATTCAAAGTAACTGTAACTTATCCTGAATTTTCTTTAGTGAATTAAAATAATTTTAGCATATTTTCCCATTCAATCAATCACATTCATAAGCATATTGACCTGTTTTAAAATCATACCTGTTCTCGCTAAGCTTGCTGTGGGAACTGCATTATTGATTGTATTCCTGAAACCTGTGTGCCCTCATTTCCATCTCTTCATATTGCATAGTGGGGGGAGTGAGTAATAACGGGGGGAAAAAGTGATTATATTGGCTTTTAATTGAAATCATATCCTGTTTTATTTCTGTGTTGCATTCTTTCCTATCTTTCCTATCTTGCATTTCCTTGAACTCATACAAAGTATTATCTGCTACATTATTCTCCTATTCCTACTCTGAACTGATTAAAGAGATTGTTGATATTGTAATATCACCCATTGCTGATCACTGTCATATTCATATGTGTGCTATTCAGATATTATTCTACTAATAAAAGTGTGATATATATATTGTTCAATTCTTCAAATAAACCTTTTAATTTGTAATACAAACCTACTTCTTGGCTCAGTGAGGTCGGGGAGATCCAAAGAGAGGGGCGTTATATAAGGGTTCATCATCTAGATTTAAAGAACTTTGACATAAAAATATATAAATAAGGGCTTCCATTGGGCATCCCATACTAGGCATTGACTTAGTTGGAGTGCTACATTGAAGTCACTTACAGCATGCGTATTCCTGGTGTAGAATAAATTATGCCTTTGTCTGTGAATGAGATGGTCATGTTCAGTATGCCCATTATGTCATGTGCCAGTATGTTTACAGGTGCTTGTCAGGAATAGAGTAAGGGTAAAGATAAGTCATGACCTCCTATAGACAGAGAGATGTTATCAGTAAAAGGAACCACTTCTGGAGCCCCAGTGAATCCTTGAGTGTTCATGGCATCGCCTGACAATGCAAATGTCCCTTCCCAGATGCATGAACTACTCGGCCTAGTGTCAACAGGAAAGGAAAATGTTTTGTCACCTATTGACACCCTTATGTGAGGTTCCTCTGCAGGATTAGGTGTGACTGACAGGATGGGACACAAGTTCGTCCTTTTTTTGGCTGTTCTATTGGGGGTGCATAGATTGTCCATTCCCGTTGAAGGGGTTGTTCCTAACCATGGGGACCCCTCCCACCCTTCTCACTGGTACCGTTACCACTGGGTCCATGGCTTCTGCGGAGTGGAGGTCCTGTTTCTGGGCTAGCTGTTGTGCTGCATCCGAATATTGGGGTGATGGTGCTGTCAATTGCAGTGCTGTCATTTGGGTGCTGTCATTTGTGCAGCCTGAGGCTGGGTCTGTGCTGGATGTGGTACCTGTTGGGTGTTTTGCATCTGTCCTTGTTACTGTGCGTCTTGTCCATAATAACCATCCTTTCTTTCTTGGTAGCCATGCCGTCCCTGATCTCCCCATGCTGGTTGTTCGCCCCTAGTTCTGCATGCTCTGGAAATATGTCCTATCTGCCCACAGGTCCAGCACTGGGGTGGTTCCCTCCCATATATCCTCCTTGTGCCTGTGGCATCTGCTGGTTGTAACCCTGAAAACCTCTTGTGGTTTGATGGGACTGGGGCCCGAAGCCATGCCCTCGTTGAAATCATCCCCTCCCACGGTAACCCAGTTGGTATCCAACCCTACCCATATACCCTCCCTCCATGGATGAGATTATTGCATGTGGTGGTACAGCAGCTGAGGTTGGTGTTGTGGCTGTAGTGCTGGTGCTTGTGTCTGTTGTGTTGAGCTTGTTATTACCGCCCCTTCCATTGCATATTTTGCCAATTTCTTTTTTTTACTAACTTCGCCTCATCTGCCTTCCTCCTTCCTCCTTCACCTTCTGCCATTTGTTTAACTTTCTCCTGCCATGACCTGCAATGTTGCACAATAGTGAGTTATATTTCTGGCCAGCCCTTTGCTTCCATCCTCACCAGTTTCTTCAAGCTTTTCTGAATAGGTTCTGGTAGCCCACTGCAGCAAGATGTGATATAAGATTGCTATTGTTTTGTCCCATGGCTCTTGAGCTTCAAGGCGACATTGCTCTTAAATCTCTTGAATATAATTGACAGGATCCTCATCATCACGCATCTTGCGTGACTTGACAGCCCCTATGTCTGACATGTCCAGTAACTGGGTCCGCAAAGCTTACCATGCTGCTGCTCTGCAATTCGCAAATGGTGCCCTGTCATGGGCAGTGTTGTAGATAGTCATCCCTGGGAACCCTGCCCTCTTCCAAATGTCGTCAGCTGCGTCGCCCAGTATGGATTCTAGGAGCCCCTTGATGTCTCCCACTGCTAGCCTGTGTCCCTCTGTTAACTTCTCCATCTCCTATATCCATTTCCCAGCTCACGCACTTAGTGAGGGTAGTCAGTATTTGACATTTTCTTTGTGTGCTTCCATGGTACATACTGAGGTTGTGTCCTGCCCACCTCCAATAGGGGCATCTGTGAGTATGTCTCCATCTCTTTTGGCATTCTTCTGTATTGTCTAATTTGAATGTGTCCATGCTCATCCTCAATGTCTGTACAGGTGTCTGTGGGGTTCTAGCTTGGGCATACATTTGGTTTTGTCATGAGCTCTAGACAGCCGTCCTCTAGAGTGAGCCAGCACTGTCACTTCTCCCCTGCACCCTGGGAGATCTCTTAATCTATTGATGTATGAAGTCTCTGTAGTGCACCCGTCAGTTTTCTGGGGTGTGTGTTCCTCGTGCTCTGAACCTCTTGCGCTCTGACCCTGGGACCTACACTACCATGATGTCCCTTCTCCTGTATTGGTGAGATAGAGTTTGCTGTGCCCCCCTCTCTTGTCGTCACTGTGTTCAGCATCATTGTCAGACCCTTCGTCCATGTCCCTACTGAACCCTTCTAAAAAATTCAAATTTCACGTGATAGGGTTGGGGTTGTGCTCTACATTTAGACCAATGTATGTGAATGTGTTCTCCTCCTCCCGTGTTCCTGAGAGTCCAGTGCTTCTTTCTGCCAAACCTCCCCTACGGGTAGCCTTACGGCCTGGTTTTTTTACTTCTCTTTAATTCTGTCTTTTCCCATCCAGTGCTATATGTTCACTTACTGCCCTTAATGCTTGCACATCCTCATACTCACGTACTCGTTCCCATGCCAATATTTATAACTGTAACTTCCTCAGACTTCGCTCCTCTCACCTACATGTTTCCTGCTGTAACATTTTCCTACTCCACTCTACCATTTCTGCCTCTTCCAATTCCTTCTCCCATTCTTTCCTTCCTTTCTCTTTCTATCTTCTCATTTCTCTCCCTTTCCATTATCTCCACCTCCTTCTACCTTCTCTGCTCCCTTTACTCATGTTCTAACTTTGCCACCTTCTCTCTCTGTTGTTGCTCCTCCTCCTCCACCTGAACTGCCCAGTCATGCCTTTGCTGTTCCAGTTCCAAACCCTCAATTCCTTTGGTTGCCCCTTCGGTTGCCCCTGTTGTCTTCCCTGTTAATTTCAGGAGTATCTGTCCGGCTATTCATTCTTCCAGCTCTATTCCCTTGAATTCTGCTTTTGCGCGCCACAGCCCTTCCTCGTTTGGGTCAATGCTGCTGGTGGCATGCTCTGTACTTTGCTATTGTTCGGTTTTGGTATATGGCGGTGGTTTATATGTAGGGTTTGATTGCCCCTCTGCTGCCCTTATTTCCCTTTAGGGGTATATTCCCTGTTCATCATCTGCATCATCAGATATTATGCTAGGTGGGGATGGAATAGGTGTGGAAGGGTCAAGACCTTACGCCTTTGCCTCCTGCTGGTTCATCTTACATACCCTGTCCCCGCTCTCTCCTGGAACATATGCCACAGCTTGAATATGGCCATGCGGTTCGCTAATTTCTGTCCCTTGTATGTGCTTTGTAAGTGGGTCAGTAGCGATTGCAGCATGTCCTTGGAGAAACTGCCATTAGGCGGCCATGGATTCAGGCTTTTTCCCTCAGTGTACTTTGACCACTGTATACTATACTTTACAATATTGTTCCTGTAAGGGGGTAATGTCTTGCAAATGTGTTGTGTTGTTGTCAGTCCCTCCACCATCCATTGGTACATGGGGTACCTTGTAACTCTTTACCTGATCTCTAATCAAGGATTTCGATAATCTGCTGTCAGACGGAGAAAGTTACAATATAATGGTTATCACCTTCAATTTTTACAAGCCGCAGATGCTCTGTACCTTACACAGCGTACTCCATGTACAGCCCCTCCTTCACCTGCTCTGCCGCTCTCTGGCACACCACCTCAGTCCTGCGCATGCACCTTCTGTGCACCACCACTCGTTCACCTCTCTAACAATCCCAAGTCCACAATTCTAGCTTGTCACCGTCACAACACTTCATCCTATACACCAACCTATGGGTGACGTCACCAAGCTAAAGTTCGAACAGGTAGACAGAAAAGTTGCAAACACAGAAAACAATGACCCATTGTTTCAATTCCACAGTTAACCCCTCAGAATTCCACAAACCCCACAAACCCCTCCAGCTGTCTTCTTGCCTCTCCAGGGCAGAATATGCTGTTATTTGTTGTGACTAACTGCACCCGTTGTGTCGCCTAACGTGTGAAACACTTCTCTCCAGGAGACTTAACCAGATAGTGCACCTTCCATCTTCTAGAATAGATCCAGCTAACCCTCATGGGGATACCGAGATCTATGCTTCAAGCTGAAATGGCCAATTCATAGGAATACATAATGTACATACTTCAATAGTCCAAGCCTATCAAGTCTATAGTGCCGGTTCACCATCGGAATCTTTTACCTCGAAGACTAAACGATCACTAGACATAGAAAAGGGACTTCTACCTCTGCTCCAGTACCGTACTGAACATGCACGTGCTACCAATACACTTTAAGTACTACACAATACTAGACATTACAACAATACTTCCTGCCTCCCTCACATGTAATACCCACCACCACACATTCCTTTACTGATTGTCTGGACCAATACTTACGTTCCGTGCTTGTGGGCATTGCTCAGCCGCTGGCTCCCCATTAGCCGCTGGTCTCTCCCTTCTGGTCTGACTTGGACTCTTCACCAATCGTGGGCAGGTTAATTTTTCAAAATGGCTCCCGGCGGTCTCTCCCCAGTTCAAGCTGTTCTGGCTTCTCGCAATTCTTGTGAAGCTCCCACAGGCTTCCTGGTCCGGCGGCAAAGGAGAAAACTTCTGGCCGGGCTGACCCCACAACCATCCTCTGCTACCAACTTGTTAGGGATAACTCCCAGGCAAGCAGGGGGGACATCAAACTCATGAAAGGCCTAACTCCTTCCCAATCCCAAAAGGAATGCGAGTTTCAGACAAGTAGCAAGTTCAAATGAGGTTTATTAGAGCCTACAAACCACAGGGTTCAAATGCACAGAGGCAATTCCAGGCACAGCTCCAATAACTCTGGCTCACAGGCCATTTTTGATAGCATATTATCTCACGAGTACATCACACCCTGGGCCCTTCTCCAAAAACCTATCTCCACTCCGGATAGGGTGTCGAGTGGTAGTCCACCTATGTTAGCCCCTATCGAGGCTATTGGATAGGCTCTTACCATGTCAGGTGCCAGGCCGGGACCATCCCCCAAAAATGTTATTTACTAAACCTTACCTGTGTGGACACAATGATTGATCAGTGGGCCCAACTACCCACCCCTAGGGCAATAAACTGTAATTGGCTGAGCTGTGAGCCCCCAGGCCTGGGACAAAATAGATCAATTCCCAGCTCAGACTGCACCTGCTCATGGTGCTATGTGCAACTATGTGTTTATAAAATGATTACAGCCTAAACAGCATTTGGCGTTTCTCCTTGGTCTTGGGTACTAAATTAAAGAGTCCCATGCTTGCTGCAGATTGTTGATTCTTATCCTGAGAATGTACAGGAGCTAAAAATTAAATGTGTATGAATAGATTCAGCTTGTCTTGCACACTCACTAACACATTTGATAAGAGACTGTTTTGTTAGTGGCTCCTCAGCAACATTTTATTTTGTCACATATCATTCTGGCAGGTTTGGTTGAATTCACTTCATTCAACTGACACACTCGGATACATTGGCTCCATTCATTTGGAATAGTCATACATATTGTTGTGTACACTCCTAACATTTTTATTAGTGATGCTGGATTGTATGTCTATGCTTCTTATCCTGTGTAGAATACCTCACTCTGATGAATTATCTTCATTCATCTAGACCAGTTCTGTTCATTTTATAGGGCAACTCCTTTGCCTGTTGTTCCGATCCCGACACACGTTTCTCCATCTAACATGTGACAGTTCTTCAGGGGATTGTTGTGTTTCAAAAATAAGATTTTTATTGGATACTAAATCCAATATATTTTGAGTTTGTTTCATGAGCGATTTCTAAAAGAAATAAAATAATACAACCAAAAAAAGGGGGCGGGGGGATTAGTATTTGTAGTCTTCAATTGTATGTGGTTTAAACTATCCAAATTTAAAATTGTACATTTTTTTTACTTACTCTGGAAATGATCTTGACTCAGGCGATGTTAAAAATTCAAAGGCGCATATTCCTATATGCTGCTCATATGTCTCTGTGGGGTAGCTTTAGCCGTTATATAGTATTGTGGAGTAGTGTTTTCCTGTTTACCCTGTAATATAGTAGATACAAGATCCTTAGATAGGTGTAACCAAGTAATGCCTAAAAATGCAAACAATATTGCAGATTAGGTCTGTTGTGACACTAAATACATTTTATAGGCAATGGTATACGGCATTATTATATGTGGGTTCTTTGGTTTAGAGTTAAAAACCAAGACATAATTCCCTTCATCTTACTTCTTGCTAGTAATACCAACTTAAGGAAAAAGAATTATTTTGGGCTGTTTCTTACCTTGCTAAAAGTTGCATTGTGATTTGTATACAGCACTCAGCGGGCTTCAAGATTTCTGAGATGGTTATGGGCTTCTTTGATTTCCTATGCCATGGTCTGGTTCTCCCTGTGTGTGTCCTCCATATAGCATCCATAGGTTAGTGTGGTATGGCTTGGTCAGGTCCCTTGAGTGCCACTGCCATTCCATGTGGTTATTTGCACGTAAGGATCTGCCAGCATGTAAACGTGATCTTCTTTGCTTCTGGTATTTCTACATTGCTGCGATAAGCTAGTGGCAAAATAACAAACGTGCAGACAGTATGTATATGTAACCGTCCTCTATCTCATAGAACAGTACGCCTGTGTTCTTCATGTATTTGGGTGTGAGTGTGTGTCCTGAATGTGTGGATAGCATGTGTGCTTCATGTCCGACACTGCTAGGTTGTGTAGTCTCTAACGACTTCAGGCATGGCTTCTCAGCGCTTTAGGCAATTCTGTTCATATAGCTCTATTTGGTTCTGTCTTGGGAATCTTCATCCACTGTGGGTAATGCTCGTACTGCTCTGGGGTTGTAGGGATGGCGGAGAGGATACTTCTCATGGTATTTGTCCATTGCGGGTGCAGTGGGGGTTGGTGTGAGCTTGGGCAATCGGAGGCCATATTGTCTTTGTTTTTTTTTTCAGTTGGGGTGTCTCTAAAGACAGGGGAATAGTTTGATCTCCTCTCTTCAATCCCAGTCTGTTTCATTTTGCTTGCTAAGTGTTGGCATGTTTCCATGCTCATCTTCTTTCATGTTACATGTTTAACCTACCTAATACGTGCATTCACCAGGAAGTAAGGTATATGTTATAGTAAGGATCTATTGGTACAGTAGGTGAAGTGATAGTAGGGGCCAGTCTGCAGTTGGGTTGCAGGAGTATGCCAGGTTATTAGTATGTGTATGTATGTTTTCTCTGTGCTTCCCCTTACCTATCCCAACAGGTTTTCCTATACCTCTTTCCGGTTTCCCTAAACTCCCCCGCCCTATCCACAACCTCTCGCTAATCCCTCTTCCCCATTGGCTGCCATGTGGCTACTTGTGTTCTTGACAATCAGACACCCATGCCAATCATGATGGGAGGGACAAATGCATTCAGCTTTTGTGGTTCGGAGGAGAGTGGCTTGACATCTATGCATGCCAACTCAATGAGACTGAATGCAGTATAAATACACCAAGACTAAATTACCTTTTCCAATTATTATTGTTTATCAGTATTTAGAAATATGCAAGTTACACAGAATGACATGTGCGCCCACCTTGTTAATTCAAACATAAAAAAATGTTTTATCTGTAATAATGTGCAGAGTGCTGCCTATTGTCGACCTTGACTTTGCCACGAATTTGGCAGAGTCTGAGTTATTCTGAATCGCAGCAAAACATGGAGAAATATACTCACAGTTTTACATGCATGTTTCCATCCTTATCATTAATGCAGCACCTAAAAATGAACTGAATTACTTAATCTATGCTACATATTTTCAAACATCCACTTTAACATGCCCCTTGCTTAACAGCATAATAACCTAGATTAATCTGGTGTGTGGGATGTTTTTACCCATGCATCCGAGCCCTACCTCAAAAACTGTGCAGTACTGGCATTGAAAACATCATGATGGCCAGAGCTTCCCAGAAAATGCCCAGGGAAATGCATGAAGAATAGGCTGCCACCCATTTTTGCCGATGTTATGGGCACAGAAGGGCACTGCCTAAAACCACCATTGGACTACCCACACAGTGGCCTGAAACCATTGGGAAGCAACCTAGAATTGTCGGGAATACATTTTCTTAAATCCCAAAAATGGGTGCATTACCAGTACTCACCACTATCAGAAAGCCGGCGTTTTAAAACAACACCAGACTTTTTTTGTGTAAAACTGAATAAATGAACCCAAAGCAGGCCAAAGAAAGACTTACTGAGAGGTGGATACAATGTAAAGTTATATTCTGAAGTGACTTGAAGGCTTATAACAAGACTGGCTGAGCTGTGGATTTCAGCAGTTTAAGTAAATTTGGACTGAAAGACACTAAAAATCTAAATGTTTAAAAGAAATGAGTGACCTACTTTTGAGTGTCACATAGGTTGCAATTGTTTAAATGTCATAGTTTTAAACTTAGAATCGGCATTCTAGCTGCATATGTAAAATGTTAGTTTTATTTGAATGCAGAAAACTGGGTAACTAAAAGTGACATTAGCTGGGGCCTGGCTTAAGGAACTGGATTCTGCTTGACAACTTCCCCCCAATTGGCGTGAAACTGGATCCACAGCAGTTCCCAGGCTTAGCTGCCTTTTGCTGTTCCCACCAAAAGGGATATGACACTTTTCTGATTGAATTACCTGGGCTCTGCAGGAAATTGAACAAAGCCCTGTCCTGACTCAGGCAAATGTTTTATTGGTGGGGGTCGTAAATGGGGCTTCCTCCTGGAAGGAAAGGGGAGGAGCACTGCCTGTGAGAGCAAGCTGGCTTGGCAGAACTGGAAAAAACAGAAATTCAACCTTGTGCTGGGGGGAAACCACACCCCTTTGGGGCCAGAACATAATTCTAAAAAGATGGATCATTCATAGAGCGGACTTGTGAAAATTTTATAAGTGGTACCATAATTCTTGTGATTTTTCTGCCCACATTTTAAGAGGTTTTTAGAACCGGTGGTATGATCTGGGGGCAAGCTAGCAGTTAAGAGGGTATTACTTAAAATGTATGCATGTTAAAAATCTGACACTTCATCAATTAATGTCCATACTCCTTGCGCACGTGTGTAAATTTGGGTTAATGTCCGAAATTGCAAAATCAGTTAAAAAGTGCAAATGTTGCCATTTCTGAATGCAAGCCCCCAGGAAGAGCAGATTTGGACAGGGTATACCTCCTGTGATCTGTGATGGGTGCATGTAATTTTAAACAAATGTGTACCTGTGCAAATATGTATTTTTGATCAAATATAGATTGTGTGCAATTTGACAGGGGAGTGTCCTCTCTGCAAGCCATTAAATGACATCATTCTGACACACAATCCTGCTCTCCAGTGAGAACGCAAAGAATTCTCCAACCTATCAGAACTCTGAAGGGGTTGGGCCTAGAAAGCTTAGCCTCTCCACCCACTTCAAAACACATAAAAGCAGACAGTCAGGACAGATAGGGACATTCAATTCCATTTGCTGCAACGCGCTCTGCCGGACCACACAACATCCAGAAGATCCTAGATTCAACACTTAGACTTTAAAACTCCAAAGAACTTGATTCAGAACTCAAAGCAAGGGCCTAAACCCACAAACTGAGAACTCTTCTCAGTGGGCCTCAGCATCCAGCAAACCTAACAGCGATAGCAGCATCCAAGAGCCGTGCAGATCAGCGCTGGGTCCAGAGAAAGCTGTGCAGAAAGATCCAGAAGCAGTGCTGTACCCAGAGAAAGCAGAGCAGTATCCAGAAGCAGAGGCAGAGCAGAGCTGACCCAGACCGCTTTTTGCAGAACCAGAGAGCTGCCCCAGACCGCTGTGCGCAGAGACCGTCCGTGGCGAGTGAAGAAAACCTGACCAGATCCGTGGCGAGGCCCATTCTATTTCTAAATATATTGTGAGTACCTAGCAGAACTGTGCAGAACCAATCTCTTAGTTAAAATAATATAATTCAATCTATTTTAATCTAACCAGAACTGTCTCCTAGAAGTTGTACCTTGTCATTTTGCAAAACTGTCACTTGTCACTTTGAATTTTAACATTCCAAATCCGAAAAACGACCTTTATTTAATCGCTCATATCTCCGTGACCGTTTGTCTTAGAGACTTGCAGCAACTTTCCTCTGAAAGCTGGGAATCTTGGCTTTTCAACGAACCTAGAACCGCATTCCTACTCCCGATACTTTCGCCGCAATCGCGAAAAACGCACTCGCGAATTTGCCGCGATTTGCAAATTTCTCCACGTGTGAAAACAGAAGCTTCCTTGCTTTCATTTGCCAAAAATTCGTTTAACCTGACAATCATTCCTAGAACATTGCTAAAGTAAGCCTGAACTAATTTAAACCAACTAATCCTCAACCTGAACCTACAGAGAGAATTAAAATCAGTTTAGCACATTTTCACTTCATTGCCAGCACATATAAAAGCATTTTGGGCCTGTGTTTTAAACTTCTGTAGTCTAAGCTGCTGGGGTGAACTGAATTACATTGGATTGCATTTCTGAGAACTGTGTGTTTTCCTTCCATTTCCTTGCATTGCATCAAGGGGGGAGTGCATTGCCAGAGAAAAGTGATTACATTGTTTTGTTGAAATCATATTGAGTATTTCCTGTATTGCATTTCATTCAACATTGCATCCATCTGAACTTATATAAAGCATTCTCTACCACCTTATTCTTCTGTTCCTATTCACAAGTGTGCTAGTGCCAGACTATCCATCATTGATTACTGATCAGATTAAGTGTGATATCCAATTATTAATTTATTATAAAGTGTGATATATATCTATATTGTTTAAATTCTCAAATAAACCTTTTAACTTGCAAAACAGAACTACTTCTTGGCTCAGTGGGGTCAGGGGGATTCCAAGAGAGGGGTGTTATATAGGGGTAGTCATCCAGAACGCATGAACTCAAGACATTTCTCTTTAAATAAAATTCCTATTCCCGCCAGCCAGCTAGCTCATTTCTGTTCAAATGTCTACTACATGTGATTTTGACTGTCCCGTCTTTATACTCCAGTCTGTCTTTTTGTGAAGCGCTCTGATGCCTGCGGGCTGCAGCGCTATATAAACATATAAATAAATAAATAAATAAATAAATAAATAAATAAAATGAACTGGACATAAAGATATATCAATAAGGGTTTCCATTCAGTATCCCAGACTAGGCATTGACTTAGCTGTAGTGTTGAATTGAATCCTCTTACAAATTGGGGGCTCGGGCCGGACGTTTGGGTTAGATCTATCACTTGTGCAGATTAATACAGTGTGCCAGCTGACCAGATACACATATCCGGTTGGATCACCACGCTGTGTTACGCTGTAAAGCACTCCTCAAAGGAACGCTCTAAGGAAAAGGTCTGTTTTGCAAAAATAAAATACAAACTTCTGTAAGTCAGGACAGAGACCAATCTCTAGAATGACGACCTTAGTAGACATGAAAATAGCCAGAGAGCACTTCTTACATAAGTTATTTGTGAGAGGTGAGTGGACTCACCAAGACCGCATGGTCTGGTTGCAGGCCATCAAGCAACAGGTCACGGAAACAGGGTCAGATATATGGAGAGATCAGGGTCCCTTACATGTGGCCCTGAGTGAAATATACATGGCTCCTAAAGCTAAGGATGAACAAGACAAGATGGTTAGGATAGCAGCGTACCTGTACCTATATATGGGAGACATGCAGGATAAATGTACTGAAAACCAAGATCTGGCGAATAAGCGACAGATGGCGTTAGAGAAGGTCCAATCTGACCTGGTCTCTTCTGAGCAGAGGCTGCAGGGGAGCCAGGAGTCAGAAAATGAGAGTAGACAGCACATCATTAAAATAAAGAAGGATATGGACATCCTGCAACAGGAAAAGGCTGACCAGGATACTAGATTTCTGGCCCTGCAGAAGGAGCACCAAGACAGTTTGGACTCCTTACTGCAGAGCCAGAAAAAGCTGGAGCAACAATTAGACTTTAACAGGGCATGCACGGAGCAGGTAGCCACCCTGCAAAGTCATCAAGATAGAGTGAAGGCAGAGAGCAACAAGCTGATTTTGAAAGACCTGGATACCCAGGCAGAGTTTGATGAAGAACGCCAGAAAGCTGGTGCCTTTCAAAGGCAGAGGGACGACCTGGCGGCACAAATGCAGGCTCGTAGTCAGGAAAGAGACGCCTTAGGCCAGGAAGTCTGCCATTTAAAAAGAAAAACAGAAGAAAATCACTTGGCCCTCCAGGGGCTGGGTGACCTCCAAAAAGAACACCAGAACTTGTTAGAACACACCAGGAGGGTGGAGGATGCTCTGGCAAGAAAGGAGCAGGCCAATAGGGACACAGCTCAGGAGGTAACCCTCCTGCAGCAAAGACTGGCCCAGTGCTCCAGGACCAATCAGGAGGCACAGAGAGAGAATGAGGCTCTCTGCCAGCACAATGATAGACTCCAACAACAGGTAGCGATGCAGGAGAGACTGATAGAGTCTAGTAAGGCCTTAACTGAGGAACTGAAGGCGCAGGCTCTTGCATTGCAACAGGGAGCAGGGGCGGATAGAGATGAGGTTCGCTGGGAAAGAGAAACTCCTGAGCATAACCCCAGGAGCCCTACTACCAGAGGCTTTTAACTCTCTCAGTCCCTAGACTCTGCCACCCCCATGTCCCCTGGCGCACATGAGCACAGGGCCACAGGGATGGCAGATTACTATCCAGCCAGAAGCATGGGGCTCATAGGCCAGTACCACCCAGGAATGGAGGGGCGGGCATCCGGGTATGGGCACCCAAGCACAGTGCAATTTGATGGGGAACCCCAGGAGAGTAGGCCCATTAAGGGCATCCTGAAAACCTCTGCCCAGTTAGGTCAGTGGGGGGGGGTACCCATCAAATCCTGGCAGCAAGGAGGGATCTGAAGACTCCTCTGAGCGGTACAGGACACAGGAGGCCAGGTCCCCACACTCTGCCAGCCATTCCCAGGCTCGCAGAATCCGGGAAAACCTGGAAGAACAGACAGGAACCTCTGGGAGCAGTGCCTCTGAGTCAGAAGATGAATGGACCAGGGTTACCCGGACCAAAAGGGCCAATAAGACAAAAAGGGCCTTGCTTAAGGACCCCTTCAAGCAGATTAAGGCAATCAGGAGCGTCATCACGCCTTATCATAAGAACGCCAAGTATTCTGTTTGGGAGCACTTAGAGTTGTTTGAGCAAATGATGGAGACTTTCCATTTGAAGGACAGCCAAAGCTGTATTCAATATGTAAAGTGGACCTTCTCCCCGGAATACTCCAGTTTCTTTGCGGGGCGGGAGGACCAAAATCATTTAAGAAGGTCCACCTATAAGGCGGCCATCTTGAAACATTTTTCTACTCATAGAAATCCTCAAGAGGCTCGCAAGGCAGTCTACAATTTACAATGTGGGGAGGATCAGGCCCCACAAGAATTTGTGCAGGAGTTAAAGCGTGCTTTTGCACAGGCCACAAGAAGGGTGCGCACGGATAGCTGAGAATTTATTAATACGTTTTTACATGCCTTGCCCAAATACATAATGACCCAGCTCGTGAGGGATTTTCACGAGAAAAGATCTTTAGACTGGGTCATTGAACAGGCAACCCGGATCTATGAGGTGCAGAAGCCAATAGAAAATAAAAATAATGCGCCCAAAAACCCCAAAGCCAACAACACCCCTGCTGCTGCCAAGGTGGCAGAGGTAAAGGTCACCCCCGTTTTAGATTTGGAGATGGGGGGGCCTAAAAACCTACCTGCACCTAATAATGCTAGGCCCAGAAGGTCCTCGGGCCAGTCACAGACAGGGAGCCAAGGAGGCAGCCCCACAAATGGGGTCCCTCGCTCTCCTGATTATGTAAGTCCCCGTTACAAGGGAAATCGACCCATCCTGGGTTATGTGTGGACTCCTATAGCCCAAGGGGGGGATCCAGCCAAGCACCTAACCCAGGGAACTTCCCTCCTAACTTCCCACCGAAGGGCAGAAATTCTCCAAATCCTGGGCAGAACTTTTTCCCCAGGTATCCACCCAGCCCCAAAATCCTCCACCCTTCTTTCCCCAATTCCCTGAGCCCAGACAACCGAATCCGGGAGAGGGGAGGCCAAGGGTGGAGGGGTATCCAAATCTTCCCAACCAGGGTTACTACCAAAGAAGGGATAGCTACCCTTCCCGGGATCAGCCCAGGGGAGAAAACAGGGCCCCGTATCAGCCTGAGCGGGTTTCCCAGTTAGAGCAGGTTCAAAACACGGCGCGGGATCTGGGTCACATACTGAGGGCTCAGCAGAACCCTCAGATCGGCATGCCGGCGCAGAACGCACCCAACTCTGGACCTGGTGCTCCAGAACAATGACGGGGGCAGCACCACGATAACTCACCGGTTCCCAGGGAGGAGGCACAAAGGGAAAGGGGGTGTAAAGCCTTGGAGGAAGCTTCCTTCCTCACTTGTAAACAGCCCCTGGAAACCCAGGAACCGGAAACAAAATCTCTTGCCCCTGAAAGTCTGCCTCCTAAGGAGCAGAGGGGGGGTAGGAGAAACAAAAGACCCAAACAGACTCAGTTTGAGGAGGAGGTACAGATCTTCTAATTTGAGGGAGAGGGATCCCCAGAGGATCCTGGGAAAAGGATCTTCTCCTTCAGAGATGGGGGAACTCCTCCCAAGGAAAAATGGGTCCCAAGGGATGTCAATTCAGACTGGGGAGATATGGAGACTGAGCTACCGCCACCCATCATCTCATCCCAGAACCCACAATACCGAAATCACCTGGTTCAAACCCATCCTGGTGACTGCGTCCAAAAAGGGCGGGGCGGCCCAGAACCGGAACCAGGGGAACCCACAATGGCTCTGATCTCCAGTTGCCAAATTTTTCTTTCAGATTCCCAAGGCTCTCCACAGAATTCTGCCCAAATTTCTTTTCTTGCAATGTCCAAAACCAGAAAGTTAGCCAACCAGTTGTCCAAAAATGTGCATTATCTGTGCCCCCTTGAGGGAAGATATTATGCCCCGGTACAAGTACAGGGGCAGGGTACGATTTCAGCGCTGGTGGACACGGGATCTCAAGCTACCCTTCTGTCCAGAAGGGCCTTTGATGAACTGAATGCAGGAAGGGGAGGGAATTACCAAATTCCTCTCACCTCTCTTCCTGGACAACTGCAGAACTTTGACGGGAAGGAAATTCCCGTTGAGGGGACTGCAGACTTGGACATTAAGATCGGGCGACACAAGGTGAAACACCCGGTCATAGTAGTGACTCCAGAGGGCACCCCTTGTTTACTTGGGGAATGACCTCCTGCGGAGGTTGTCACCCTTAATAGATTGCGTAAACAAGGTCCTCTGGACCCAGACTAGCCGACCAATAAAATTAAAACAGAGTGTCAACCATGTTAGTTTAAACGGCACCTGCCACAGGGTTGAACAAAAATCTGACCAAGTAGAATTTCACTTCCAGAACAACCAAATTCCAGACGTGACAGTAATAGCAGTAGGACAACAGACTGGTGATGGGGGGTCCTCTCTATTTCTGAAAATCAACCTTCCTTCCAGTTTAAGGTGGTATTCCACACTGGAAGGAAACACCCTGAAATTCTTTTCTAATCCACAATCAGAAACTCCCACTCCTATAGTCCAGAAAGATGTGAAATCAGCTCAGAGCCTGGCTGATATTCAGCAAATTGGAGAGCAGTTGTTCATCCCTGTTCAGTTAAATGATGGGAAGGACTCTGTTCTCGCTCGAGTGTGCGTGAACAATGGTAAGAGCTTCATCAGCGAAGCCATGTTTCGCCAACTCCCAAAAGATCCAGCCATTCCCACCTTCAAACTGATAGACAAATGGGAAATGGACCTGGAAGCACCTAATTCCAAACATCTCCTGCCAAGCAGGTGTATGCTCAAAATCTCCATTGGCAACAAGAGCATAGTCCACAATTGTTGGGTCGTGCGAGACGTCCCTGCCGCCTTTTACTTAGGCAGTGACATTCTCAATCGCTTTGCCATTAGTTTGGACCTAATAAACTTCAAAGCTTGGTCCCGATTAGCGGATAATCCCATGGGCTTTGATGATCCAGAAAAAGCATTTAGGCCAGCTCAATTGCTACCTTATGCAGTTGAAATTCAGATCAAAGAGGAGGTCACCATCCCAGAAAGAACCCGACAATTCTCCCTGGAAGTGAAAGCTAAAAGAGGACAATATGTGCAAAACCCTGATGCTTACATACATCTAAATGCTTCTCTCCAACAGCAAGGGTTAGGGGTAAACCCAACACCATTAGTCAACATAGAACATGACACCATTCTAATAGAGGTGGATAACAGCGACTTAAAGAGTATTACTCTAGCCGCAGGCACCATTATTGGAATGGCAGTTGATGACCAACATTTTTCCATTGATTTAGGTAATGAACTGTTAGGGCCAATCCCCAAGGACTGCGTTGACAGTGACAGTGAGGATAATACAACACCAGACAGGATTTTTACCCGGCATGGGGGAACTTCCTGGTGTACACTTCCTGCCCCTATGGTAAGGAAGATATGACTTGTGACTTCAGGAGGGATGAGGTGATTTTCCAGGTCCATGAGGGCTGCCTTTCCCACCTGAAGCCTCCAGTCCAAATCAGCACTCTGACCAGGGACTTCTCCACCCAGCTGGAGGAGGCCGCTGAGATAGCCAAACCAGAAGTCTTTCCAGGCTTCAGGCAGATGGTGGAAGAGAGAGTCAACCTAGCTGATGCCTGTGTGACTCTGGAACAGAAGCAAATGTTGAAACAAGTTTTCTTGGATTTCCAAGATCTCTTTGCGGTAGACTCATATGACTGTGGTCGCACCGACATCCACACAACAACAATCCCCACGGACCCTGGCATGACTCCTGTGTTTGTGAAGCAATATCGCTTGCCTCTCGCATCAATGGAGTCCCTTACTGAAATAATTAAGAACCTTGAGTCCCGGGGAATAATCCGTCCAGTCCACAGCACCTTCAATAATCCGGTGCTGGGAATATTGAAGCCAAACGCCCAGTGGAGACTCTGCGCCGACCTCAGGGAGCTCAACAAACGGGTCCATACTTCCCGATGGCCTCTTCCCTACATTGACCAAGGGCTGGCCCAGATTCAGGGGTCACAGGTATTCACTGCAATAGACCTGACCAAAGGATACTGGACCATGCCTGTCAGCAGGGAGGACCAATACAAACTGGCTTTTACCTTTGGGGGCCAGCAGTACACATGGACCCGGACTCCCTTCGGATACCTTAACTCTGGTAATGAGTTCAATATTTTCCTACATAAGGCCATGCCCGACCTGGGTGCGAGGGGTAACCTGGCTTATGTAGATGATGTCCTCATCAAAAGTTCCTCTGTGGAGGAACACATAGCGGAGATCCGTTATGTTCTGACGCAGTTGTGGGCCGCCGGAGCAAAACTTTCCTTTCAGAAAGCACAGTGGTGTAGAACCCGTGTTAATTTCTTGGGGCATGAGATTACTCCTCAGGGTCTCTGTCCCCAGGAAATGAAAGTGGAAGCACTTCAGAAATTGAAAGACCCCACAACTCTGCGGGAACTAAGGAGCCTCCTTGGACTGACTAATTACAGCAGAAAGTTCATTGAGGGCTACGCAGAGATCACCAGACCCCTGATTCATCTCCTGAAGGGGGGGTTAAGTGGGAATGGGGTCCAGAACAAGCCGAGGCGGTAAAACAACTCAAAAGAAGCCTCTCAAAAGCGCCTTGCCTAGCTTACCCTGTCAGAAACAAGGAGTTCTTCCTGGAGACGGGGTTCTCTAATACGTGCTTGACGGCAGTATTATACCAAAAGCATGACAAGGTCAATAAAGTAATCTCCTATGCGAGCAAAACTTTATCCTCTGTGGAGGAAAAATTCAACGATTGTGAGAAGGCACTCCTGGCAACGGTGTGGGCATTGAAGAATTACCGCCCGTTTATCCAGGGGGAACACATCATAGTGGAGACTCCACACCAGCCTCTGCAATATCTCCAAAGTGACAGAATCCGGGCCGGAAATGTGAGTAATTCCCGAATTACTTCCTGGATTCTGTCAATGCAAGGCTTTCCTGTGGAGGTCAGATATGGCCAAAACAAGAAGAGTCCCCTCGCGTAAGGTCTGGCTGACTTGCATGATTGTGCCAGAGAAAACTGTCTCGAGGACGAAAGTCTAAAAATAAAGGACAACATGGAGGCATACCTTAATTCCCCCCACAAAGTCTTTGAAGAAGACAAGTGTGAGGGAATGCCCACTGTGTATGTGGATGGATGCTCTTACCATGTTGACAAAGACAGGGAGAAAGAACTGGTGGCCGGCGTAGGGAATGCATGGGTGAATGAGTCCCCAGAACCCTCCGCTGGATACAAAATTGGTCCCCGAAGTAGTCAGGTGGCGGAATTGATGGCGGTGCATCAGGCCATCCTCACTGCTGTCCAGCATCAACTCCACGAACTGGTCATAATCACAGATTCGGATTATGTACGGAACGGGTTCGTGGAGCACCTGGTTAATTGGAAAACCAGAGGCATGTTATGTGCTAACAACAAACCCTTGAAACATGGGAAGTTGATCCAAAACATTGATGATCTGGTCACATCGAATGGGATGACCATCTACTGGAAAAAGATCCAGGGTCATTCCAAAGTAGAGGGACCAGACAAAACTGGAAATGACTTAGCTGATCAGCTGGCCAAAACCGGGGCCATCCAAGGGGATCTAATTGAGATTGACTCCCTGTTGGGGGAAATCCAGGTCACTGCTATCACTAGGTCCCAGACAAATGCTCACAACAATCGTTTCACTGCACAATGGAGTAAGGAGACCCCTGATGCTGATTTAATTACAGCTCAGAAGGGGGATCCAATAATTGGTAAGTTTTACCAGCACATTGAGGACCCTGAGAACTTTCCCCTGACGGATACCGATTACATTGGGAAAGAGGACCTAAGAGTGCTGAAGAAATCTCCAAAAATGTTCCGAATCCAAGACGGTTTGCTGGTAAGGAAATCCAAAGCTGGCCACGATCAGTGGGTGGTTCCTACCTCATTCCAAAGCCTGATGTTAAGTCACGCCCATGATACAGCCACCGCTGGTCATAGGGGGTTTCACACAACACTGGAAATCTTGAGAGGTTGCATACTGGCCACACATGGGCCAGGACCTCAACCAATATTTGAAGGGTTGTCTTGTGTGTGCACAATTTCAGCCAACATCCCTCACACACCGGGCGCCTCTCCAAAAGCGGGGGATGACACTGCCATGGTCAGATTTACAAATCGACTTTGTAGGCCCTGTGATTCGCTCTGCTAGGGGGAATAAGTACATGTTGACTGTGACATGCTTGTTTACCAAGTGGGAGGAATGTCTCCCAGCCCCAAATTGCAAGGCAGAAACTGCAGCTGCCCTGATGATTAACCACATCTTTTCCCGTTTCGGCCTACCTCAAAGGATTGAGTCAGACAGGGGTAGCCACTTCACCAGTGAAGTAATGACAAAGATGTGGGCAATACTGGGGGTCAAAAGGAAGTTGCATATTGCTTACCGGCCAGCTTCTTCTGGGGCAGTAGAGAGATATAACCGAACCATTGTGAGCATATTAAAGAAGTTTGTGGCAGATTCTGGGCCAAGTTGGGATATCCGATTACCTCTGGTCCTAATGGCCATCAGATCTACCCCTTCATCTGCAACCAAAATGTCACCATTTGAGTTGATGACTGGGCGCAAGATGGTGCTTCCTCAGCATTTGCTCGACAGGACCCAAGAGCAGACACTGATAAATGCCTCCACAACTCATGAGTATGTGGAGAATTTAAGGAAACACCTTCAACATGCTTTTGCTTATGCTCAGCGGAATCTAGAAAGATCAGCTGATGGCATGAAGACCCACTATGACCTGAAGACTTCCAGGAAGGAATATCAGGTGGGGGACCGGGTCTATCTATACAATTTCCAAAGGAACCAGGCCAAATAGCAAAAATGTTTGCCTACATGGAAGGGACCCTTTGAGATTATAGACAAGATCTCCCCTGTGGCCTACAAGATCCGCATCCCCAAAGGCGGTTTGGCAGAGGGGGAAGACAAGTGGGTCCACATTAACCAGTTGAAGTGTTGCCATCCCAGGCACACACTGCAACAACTGGAGGAATCCTCTGGAATCCTAGAGGGTGCTGTCTCAGACTAATTCAGTTCTAACTTAAAAGATCCTACATATCGCCTATCAAATTCTGAGTTTCTCAATGTGGGTGTTTTCGTTTTTGAATGCAAAAAGAAATGTGCATGTTCATATGTTTTGACTATAAATTTATATGCCACCCCACTATATAAATGGTGGGGGAAAAATGTCCATGAATAGGTATTGCCGCTCTTCCTTTGTCGTCCTAGGAGAAAGAAAACCTGGAGACGGGCCAAGGAGGACGATCCGGAGACCGGGAGCAGAGACGCAAGGGGCCCAGTGTACCGCCCAATATTCCCATCAGGACCGGCAAGGAGAACCGATCGATCAGTACCGGATGGAGGAAAAGATGCTGAACTGTGCCATCTATTGGAAGAAGATGAGGAAACATCCCAGGTCTTGCGAGTCCCATCAGTGAAACAGAATGGCCATCGCAAGAGGGGGGCTTGTGGGATGTTTTTACCCATGCATCCGAGCCCTACCTCAAAAACTGTGCAGTACTGGCATTGAAAACATCATGATAGCCAGAGCTTCCCAGAAAATGCCCAGGGAAATGCATGAAGAATAGGCTGCCACCCATTTTTGCCGATGTTATGGGCACAGAAGGGCACTGCCTAAAACCACCATTGGACTACCCACACAGTGGCCTGAAACCATTGGGAATAGCAATGCTGATTGCCAAAAGCAACCTAGAATTGTGGGGAATACATTTTCTTAAATCCCAAAAATGGGTGCATTACCAGTACTCACCACTATCAGAAAGCCGGCGTTTTAAAACAACACCAGACTTTTTTTGTGTAAAACTGAATAAATGAACCCAAAGCAGGCCAAAGAAAGACTTACTGAGAGGTGGATACAATGTAAAGTTATATTCTGAAGTGACTTGAAGGCTTATAACAAGACTGGCTAAGCTGTGGATTTCCAGCAGTTTAAGTAAATTTGAACTGAAAGACACTAAAAATCTAAATGTTTAAAAGAAATGAGTGACCTACTTTTGAGTGTCACATAGGTTGCAATTGTTTAAATGTCATAGTTTTAAACTTAGAATCAGCATTCTAGCTGCATATGTAAAAATGTTAGTTTTATTTGAATGCAGAAAACTGGGTAACTAAAAGTGACATTAGCTGGGGCCTGGCTAAAGAAACTGGATTCTGCTTGACAACCTCCCCCCAATTGGAGTGAAACTGGATCCACAGCAGTTCCCAGGCCTAGCTGCCTTTTGCTGTTCCCACCAAAAGGGATATGACACTTCTCTGATTGAATTACCTGGGCTCTGCAGGAAATTGAACAAAGCCCTGTCCTGACTCAGGCAAATGTTTTATTGGTGGGGGACGTAAATGGGGCTTCCTCCTGGAAGGAAAGGGGAGGAGCACTGCCTGTGAGAGCAAGCTGGCTTGGCAGAACTGGAAAAACCAGAAATTCAACCTTGTGCTGGGGAGAAACCACACCCCTTTGGGGCCAGAACATAACTCTAAAAAGATGGATCATTCATAGAGCGGACTCGTGAAAATTTTATAAGTGGTACCATAATTCTTGTGATTTTTCTGCCCACATTTTAAGAGGTTTTTAGAACCGGTGGTATGATCTGGGGGCAAGCTAGCAGTTAAAAGGGTATTACTTAAAATGTATGCATGTTAAAAATCTGACACTTCATCAATTAATGTCCATACTCCTTGCGCACATGTGTGTAAATTTGGGTTAATGTCCGACATTGCAAAATCAGTTAAAAAGTGCAAATGTTGCCATTTCTGAATGCAAGCCCCCAGGAAGAGCATATTTGGACAGGGTATACCTCCTGTGATATGTGATGGGTGCATGTAATTTTAAACAAATGTGTACCTGTGCAAATATGTCTTTTTGATCAAATATAGATTGTGTGCAATTTGACAGGGGAGTGTCCTCTCTGCAAGCCATTAAATGACATCATTCTGACACACAATCCTGCTCTCCAGAGAGAACGAAAAGAATTCTCCAACCTATCAGAACTCTGAAGGGGTTGGGCCTAGAAAGCTTAGCCTCTCCACCCACTTCAAAACACATAAAAGCAGACAGTCAGGACAGATAGGGACATTCAATTCCATTTGCTGCAACGCGCTCTGCCGGACCACACAACATCCAGAAGATCCTAGATTCAACACTTAGACTTTAAAACTCCAAAGAACTTGATTCAGAACTCAAAGCAAGGGCCTAAACCCACAAACTGAGAACTCTTCTCAGTGGGCCTCAGCATCCAGCAAACCTAACAGTGATAGCAGCATCCAAGAGCCGTGCAGATCAGCGCTGGGTCCAGAGAAAGCTGTGCAGAAAGATCCAGAAGCAGTGCTGTACCCAGAGAAAGCAGAGCAGTATCCAGAACCAGAGGCAGAGCAGAGCTGACCCAGACCGCTGTTTGCAGAACCAGAGAGCTGACCCAGACCGCTGCGCGCAGAGACCGTCCGTGGCGAGTGAAGAAAACCTGACCAGATCCGTGGCGAGGCCCATTCTATTTCTAAATATATTGTGAGTACCTAGCAGAACTGTGCAGAACCAATCTCTTAGTTAAAATAATATAATTCAATCTATTTTAATCTAACCAGAACTGTCTCCTAGAAGTTGTACCTTGTCATTTTGCAAAACTGTCACTTGTCACTTTGAATTTTAACATTCCAAATCCGAAAAACTACCTTTATTTAATCACTCATATCTCCGTGACCGTTTGTCTTAGAGACTTGCAGCAACTTTCCTCTGAAAGCTGGGAATCTTGGCCTTTCAACAACCCTAGAACCGCATTCCTACTCCCGATACTTTCGGCGATTTGCAAATTTCTCCACGTGTGAAAACAGAAACTTCCTTGCTTTCATTTGCCAAAAATTCGTTTAACCTGCCAATCATTCCTAGAACATTGCTAAAGTAAGCCTGAACTAATTTAAACCAACTAATCCTCAACCTGAACCTCCAGAGGGAATTAAAATCAGTTTAGCACATTTTCACTTCATTGCCAGCACATATAAAAGCATTTTGGGCCTGTGTTTTAAACTTCTGTAGTCTAAGCTGCTGGGGTGAACTGAATTACATTGGATTGCATTTCTGAGAACTGTGTGCTTTCCTTCCATTTCCTTGCATTGCATCAAGGGGGGGGAGTGCATTGCCAGAGAAAAGTGATTACATTGTTTTGTTGAAATCATATTGAGTATTTCCTGTATTGCATTTCATTCAACATTGCATCCATCTGAACTTATATAAAGCATTCTCTACCACCTTATTCTTCTGTTCCTATTCACAAGTGTGCTAGTGCCAGACTATCCATCATTGATTACTGATCAGATTAAGTGTGATATCCAATTATTAATTCATTATAAAGTGTGATATATATCTATATTGTTTAAATTCTCAAATAAACCATTTAACTTACAGAACAGAACTACTTCTTGGCTCAGTGGGGTCAGGGGGATTCCAAGAGAGGGGTGTTATATAGGGGTAGTCATCCAGAACGCATTAACTGGACATAAAGATATATCAATAAGGGTTTCCATTCAGTATCCCAGACTAGGCATTGACTTAGCTGTAGTGTTGAATTGAATCCTCTTACAGGTGATATTTCCTGACTCAGCTTGGCAGTAACCCACATATCCTTTCCCCCAGCTTTTCTGCTTGCTGCACTCAGGGTCAATCACAGATAAGGTTGCTTGAGACTGCAGCTCTTCTAAGGAATGCCAACCCAGGAGACTGGCAGCCCACAAGACAGTCAGCTTGCAGGAACACGGGAGACTGAGTCTGCCCAGGATACTAATTCGCTCCAAGTCTTTCTGCTTCCTTTGTCGCTGAGTGGTTGAATGACCCAGCCATCTCTGACTCAATCCTTTTTCACAAACCCCTGTGTCACTCAAAAACACCTCCCCATGACTAATCGTCCCATTAAAATAGCATGTGATTTCCTCTATGCACTTTACCCGAGATACAAACTGCATCACTGAAAAGAAATTGTTACATCTCTCTGGCACTTCCTGGCCCGAGACAGTACGATGTCTTTAGCAGAACGGATCTCACATTCCACACTTTAAAACCCAGCACATCTTCAAGCCTGCCCGTTTAAATTATTTTTGGGAGAGTGCCTTTGGTGAGTGCCTGTTCTGCCTTACCTGCCCCTGAGCCTACGTTACCAGGAAATTATGTTCAAACTGTGGAACTCTCCTGCAACCACCTTGTGACTGGTATGACATTTACTGTTACTTTACAAATCTTGACAAAGTCAAATACGCTCCAATATACTAAAACGTTCTATTATATTCATTTCAGAATCTAAATTCCATCCCCTACCCAGTCAGCACTACCAATCTTGTGCACGCACACATTTCAGTGCACGCATTTGGGAGAGTGCCTTTGGTGAGAGTCTGTTCTGCCTGTTCAGCCGATCAGTGAACAGCAAACAGCACACACCACATGTCTACAAAGTGCTGCCAAGTGAGACGTTTCACCTGCAAAATCTCGCTGAATAAGCCAGTAACATGGCCTATATGTTAAAAAGAAATATGCCTCCACTAGGAGTACTACAGAATGCCGTTTTGCTAAACGATGATCAATCAACTCTGAGCCCGATGGGAATAAAAAAACATTTGAAAATGGTGAGATTGAAATCGCTCTCAACAAACCTAAGATCCACATGGAACCCAAAACAAAAGATATAACAGAAAAAGGAAAAATAAACATGGATGAGGAAATACAACCACAGACAACTGTGGAAAAACCACAAAACAAAATACTGCTCGTAAACAAAGGAACTGAGAACACCGACTATGTAATAACAGATGATGAAATACTAACATGCTTTGCCTTAAATGGAAACATAAATGGCAATGAGAGGATTGAACCCAGCAAGGAACTAATGCAGAATGCAATGAATGAGAACCTAACAACGAAAGCTAAAATACTTGGAGAAATGAAGAAAATGAAACCATTGTTATTTTCAGAATTTTTAAAAGGAAAAAAGCTGAGGAAACCAATAAGAATCCAAGATACTTGATCTATCAAAATAACAGAGAAAGGTTGAACAAACCTGAACGAAAACCGCAGGCAAAACAAATCATTGAAACACAATGACAATGATAATAAAAACCAAACTGTAAACCATGCTCAAGAGTCAGAGTTAAAAAATGCAATAATTGACCTACAATTATCAATTCAATTCATATATGATATGTAAAAAGAATCACCAACTAAGCAGACTTCGAACATATCGCAATCACCAAAATTGTACCCATCACAAGGAGACTCCTTTATTAACACCAGAATGACATCGGATTCATCTTTCGCAAAACCCACACCAAGACCCTCTTTCAGGATTAGACAATATAATAGCCCGGGATACAAACTAACTCTGACAGCCACGAACAATGGCTTATACAGCATGATTAAACTCTACAAATCATTAGAAACAAACATCTAAGAACAGAATAATGCATGAAAATGATAGGGGTGAAAAATGACTTAATTAGCAAAATAGAAATTGCACAAAAAATAAGCTTTCTACATCAAAAAGACATACAATGCGGTCAAAGAAAAATATGAGAGAACAAGGAGAATAGAAGACTCCTCTGAGGACTACGAAATGGTAAAGGCAATCGAGTAAAAATTGAACTGAGAAGTGTTCTGCGAGGAAAATCATTCTCAGAAGAAATCCTCCAAATGTGCCTTGCTAAAAGAGGCAATAAAAAAAGAACAAATCATGTTAATAATAGATAGAATCAAATGGAGATAGCTCATCAGACCATTTCAAATGGCTGTCTAAAATACACAGGGATTCATGCAAGTACTTAAAGAAAAAACTAATCTTCCATTATCCAGCTATCAACTCATATTACTACAAGAAACTTATTTGCAACCAATCTATAATGCAAAATTATAAAGTATGTTGGATCCCGGCTTTAAAGCAAAGCAATGGAAGACGTATGCTTGGATTCATTGCGGCTCTGCAAATTGATACGAAAGGGAAACTATCAACTTGGATTACGCCACATCCCTGTATCCAGTTGCTAAGATTGGAACTTCCGGAAGATAGATTTATGGAACTTTCCTGCATCGCAATACTAATCTTATATTGGAATTCTGCAGTCATAACAGACAATGCATTTATGAACCATCTCACGAACATGCTGAATATGATTTTGAACGACCCTCAAAAGTACATGATCCTCTTAGCAGGTGATTTAAATGTAAGATGCATATCATTGGATTAAAAATGCAATCCACACAATGTAAAAGATGGATGACACTCATGGATGAGCGCAATTTCGTAATGCTTAATGATACGATTCAAGGAGACATCCCAGCCAAACCCACGTGGGTAAGAAATAAATATGTTGCAATAATAGACTATGTATTTGGATCATCAGATATGTTAAATCAAATGACCAGTTTCAAAATAATAAATAAGATGGAGAGTGACCACAATTTGATAGAAACAACATGGGAGATGCCTAACAAAGACAATCAACAGTCTTATGCCAATCATTTAAGAATAAATAATGGAAAAAACAGAATAAAATAGACAGAACCAAAAATTGTGAAATTAATAAACAAACTGAAGAATGATAAACCATTATTAATAGAAATCCAGCAAAAGAAAGACTGACAGCAGTATATTGATTTTTAGCCATGTTCACAGAAAGCAACTAAAAGAATCTCCGTCCAGAATTCAAACACACACTAACAAACCCGATGTTTCGCAAGATAAAATCAAAGATGAAGAGAGAGATAAAAACCTTAAATTTCCTACCAGGCAAAGAAAAAAGAATTGAATGTGCTAGAATCAGAATGAGATAAGAATCACGTAAGACAACTTAAGTCGCTGATAAAACAGGAGGACAATGAAACCATGATAACAGCAATGGCGTCCAAGTCAAGCACACAATTTTTGGAAATTATTACAAAATGTGAATGAACAAGCATATCAACAAATACTCAGAAATACAATTAGTGAAAAGACAAGGACTGAACATTTCTCGCTAATGTTTGCAGATCCTGAACATATAATCAATCATGAAGGAAGGCTGAATAATGTGAAATATCTAAAAATGTATCATCTAGACATAGTACTGAAAATCAAAATACAAAGTTCTTCACATGACCCGTGGCCCGATGGGCTCTCCAACTGCACATCCTGAAAAATGGGCTGAAGCTTTACAATAAATTTACAGAACAGTTAAACAGACATGGTCAATTCCTTTAAACTGGAAAATATTCATAATACCAATATTTAAAAAAGGGACAGAAATGACCCAAACAATTTCAGACCTAGTATTGGTGGATGCACCTGGCAAAATATATGTGTGTCTATTACTAGGAGACATGAATAAATGGATAAATACCACACAAAAAATTGACCCAAATCAATCTGGTTTCATACCGGACCTAGGTACTGCTACAAACTTGCTAATATTAACAATACTCAAAGAGCAAGCGACAAAAACAAAGAGACCATCATACATTGCCTTCATTTACATCAAACAGGCTTTCAATTGTATATCGAGACCACCATTATGGGAAAAATGAAAGAAGGCCAATTGTCCACCATCAATTCTACACAAATACCTCAATCAGGATTAAGTTGGATCAAAACGGCTTACTATCACAACCTATAAAGACTGAAAGAGGACCGAAACAAGGTTGTATAATTGCTTCCACATTGTTTAATTTATTTATCAATGATATTAATAGCCATTTGACATTTACAAATACCTATCCGCCGAAACTAGATCAAAGAAAAAAAGCATGGCTTCTCTATGCGGATGAATTAGTTATTATAGATCAGACACTCATAGGTCTCCAAAGGCAACTAACTGAACTGCACGATCATGCATCTAAGAATACAGTGGAAATTAATGCAAAAAAACAAATATCATGAAGATAGAAAATCACAGGGGGAAACAAAAATGCTCAGAATACAAGTGGTATATAGGAAGAGAACGCCTGCTTGCATGCCAGAATACAAATACTTGGGAATGAACATAAATAACAATCAAAATTAAACACCTTACAAACTAGAAATAATGCATAGAATGTAGCTATTGACATCACAAGCTAAGATGATTGACGCCAAATATGGCAAATTTTCATACTGGCCTATTTTGATATACTATAAACAGAAAGTAATCCCCACTATTATTTATAATGATAATGATAAAGATTTATGGCGCACATACCAAACTCCCACACCTTCAACCTAACTGGGAGTTCATAGAAGGCATTTTTTGAAAACATGACTGCTGGTTCCCAACAGCTTTCCAGTATCAGTAATCAGATATGAACTTGGTCTAACTTCTATAAGAGGAAGAATACTTGCTAATTCCTGTTATTTCTAAATCATTGAATAATGAGGACTACAAACATAAAAACATGGCGATATCATTGTAAAGAAATAATGATTATGGCAGATATAGAGAACTCACTATTGAAAAAAGAATCCTGGAAGAGCCAAACAAAAAATCCTGGAAAATGGGTTTTACACGCCTTTTCGCTGCCGCGGGAGGGTATGTGTATTCTTGGGGTGCGCGTGATGTTTTACACGTGATAGGCCTTGGCCAAGCGGGGCATGTGTATTCTGAGGGGTGCGCAGGGAGTTTTACACGCATTTTCACGGGAGGGGTATGTGTATTCTGGGGGTATGCGGGACGTTTTACACGCGATAGGCCTTGGCCGAGCGGGGTACGTGTATTCTGGGGGTGCGCAGGAGGTTTTACACACGATAGGCCTTGGCCGAGCGGGGTATGGGTATTCTGAGGGGTTTGCGGGGAGTTTGACATGCGGTTTTGCTCGGCGAGTGGGGCAAGTGTATTCCTGGGGTGCCCCAAAGTAAGTTGGCAGTGTGTGTCCACCTGGGTGTGCCCTCTCCCCCTCCCCAGGCCCTGCAGGCAGCCCACAACAGAGGGGACTACCCTGCACCCCTGGCCATGCCCCACAGGCAGCCCATCCACCCTGGCCATGCCCCCCAGCCAGCCCACATGTCACCATGCACAAGTGAGCACCGACACATGTCCTCCTGCCCCCTCACCCCCCCAGCAGTGGCAGGCACCTGCCAGCAGGCCCAGACTCATGTCCCTGCACCCCCACTCACCCACCCAGCAGTGACAGGCACCTGCCAGCAGGCCCCGACTCATGTCCCTGCACCCCCACCCACTCACCAGTGACAGGCACCTGCCAGCAGGCCCCAACTCATGTCCCTGCACCCCCACCCACCCAGCAGTGACAGGTACCTGCCAGCAGGCCCTGACTCATGTCCCCCCTCCCACTCACCCACCCAGCAGTGACAGGCATCTGCCAGCAGCCCCTGACTCATGTCCCTGCACCCCCACCCACCCAGCAGTGACAGGCACCTGATAGAAGGCCCCGACTCATGTCCCCCCCAACACGTCATCACGATCCACAATCATGAGCTTTATGGCCACACAAATCACACCCCACGCCACCCCAGTCCAAACACACAACCCCACATGATACATCCCAAATGGCAAGTATGCACATGAACACATTTCCGTCACACACACACAATGGGTGCATGTGATTGAGAATAATGCATGTGGCATGCATAAAACCAAAGAGAGAATACCACACATTGAAGTATGAAATAAAAATGTATTAAACACAAAAGCAAGGGAATGAAATTAAACACACAACAATGGAAATAATTAAGAAAAAGCTGCATGTCCAAAATATAAAATAAAAATGTGTGAAAGCAGAATCCAAATCAATCCAAAAGCACATGGGTCCAAAGTGTATGTCTGTCAAAACAAATCCAAAGTTAAAAAATAAGACAAAACCATTGATCCATGGGGAAAAAAAAATAAGTGAAATCTAGTGTTGAACTATTTACAAAGTACAATTCCAGGGTCCATGAGCCAAACCATTGAAAGGAAACCTACAAAAAACCCTACCTAAAGAACAACTATATACAAAAAGGTGGGGCATTGTCCAAGCGCCCCAAAAGAAATAAAACCAGAAAGGAAACCTAACACTAATTAACTATATACAATGGCGGCGGGCAAGTCCTACGGCTCACTCTGTGATGTCCCGGGCCAGGGCATCATCGAACTCCATGTCGATGTCCCGGATGCGGGCCTCTCCCCTGGCCACGAGGTCTCGCAGGGATGCAGTTATGGCCTGTTCCAACTCCCTGCGAGTTGCCTCGAGGCACTCAGCCCGCCTCAACGCCCTGCGCATGGAGAACTCCGCCCTGACCATAGTGAGCCGTGCCTCTTCCGCCCGCCGTCGCTTCGCATCTATCAGCTGGCTCAACTGCTGCCACACGGAAGACACTCCCATTCCAGGGTCCTCCTGCCCTCTGGCTGATGCCTGCCCCTTTAATGTTGATGGCCGCGAGCCATCACCGGTCCCACCTTGAGCCGGCTGCTGCTGTCCATGTGCCCTGCCCGATGATGCCGGCACATCCTCCATCTGCTGGTCTCCAGTTGGTGGGGTGTCCACCCCTGCTGGACCTCTGACTCCCGACTGTGGCAGGGATGTCATCTCCACCAAGCTGGCTGCGTTGGTCGGGCCAGGTCCACAGGGGGCCCTGGTGGAATCTGGGCTGGAAGACGGCAGGAAGAACGACTGGCGCATAGTCTCCACAGAGGAGGAGATGGCCGCCAGAGTGCTTGACACATGTAGCAACCCTCCGACCAGGGCCCCTCCCAAGTGTGCCACGTTGCCACTGAGCTCTTTGTGATGGCGTGCGTGGTCCCCCCAGGAAGCACGCACATCATCACGAATGTCACGCATGCGCAACGTGACAACAATCAGGACGGACCCCATATGGTCATGGGTCTCCTCGTCTGCAGGTAGTGGAGTGCCAGATGACGTGGGCCTCTCCCCTACCTGCGGACGGGCCTGGGATGGGCATCCCTGCTGGTGCATGGTGGTGCAGTCACAGGGTCAGGGACAGTGAGATGCACAGGCCCCTCCGCGGCGACCTGTGCTGCCTCCTGACCCTGGACTGCACCACTTGCACCAGTGGTACCACCCCCACCAGTCCCCATGTGCGGCTCAGTAGCGGCCTCCTCCTCCTCTGTGTAGACCACCAACCTGGATGTCACTGCACCCTCTTCCGCCATCGCAAGCCTCTGTGGGTGCTCACCCGGCCCTTCCACTGCAGTCGTAGTGGCAGACGCGGCACCAGTCCCCTCACTCCCGGATGATGGTAATTCCTGGGAGGGTGGCTGGGCCTTGCGTCGCCGGCCGGTGGAGGCATCCCCGCCGCTTTGCTCCACAGCGCCGTCTCCGCCCTCTTCTTCACTCGACGCTGTGTCGAGGGTGACATAGAACACAAGCATCAGGGTACTGTACAATAGTACCCTAGACAGGAAGCAATAGCACATGAGTGGCACTGTCAAACATCAGTTCCATCCTGTCCCTCCACAGCACATGGGTCAATGCAGGCAACACACATGCAGAAACAGGCACGGCGCATGCAATCAACATTAGCATCCATGTACAAGGGCCTCTATTGACATAAATGTCTTCAAACTCACATGCTTCATGGGTCATACTGATCCCATGCACAACTTCACTGGAGGCTCATGCATCTGGCCTCGTACACCACAGACACAGTGGATACAAGGATGACTAGACTGTATCAGGGAATCAACACATCATCATGGACATGTGTCATGCATCTATGGCGTTTCAAAGTCACACACACGCTACTCAGACAAACAGACATGTACACCATACATGTCCATGACAGCAGCACCCATCTCTCACACCCCGTCCATGTCCAAGAACAGAGACAGGAATGCATTCATGTGAGCATTCTGCATGCTGCTCCCCATGTTGCATTGTAACACACGCACCATCCATGTCGTTCACGCATGACTGGTCTCACATGCAGCACCATGATGTCCCTGAACACACACATCCATACATGGCCTATGTCACACATACAGGCAAGTAGATGACTACCAGCACACTGCTACATGCCCTATTTCACACAGCAATGCATGGCCACTTACCGCTCAACTCCAGATGGCTCTGCCTCTGAAGGATCTGGACGTGGAGCTCTGGGCTTATGCATTCCAGGATCCTCGTCTGGATGTTGGTCAGGCTGACCTGGCACCCCTCTGCATCCTCTGCCTTCAAGAGGCACCGGGCCTTGCTGAGGATCCTGGACCTGAAGTCCTCCCAGCGCTTCCGGACGTGTTTGATGTTGCGGGTTGCCACCCCCTCTGTGTTGATGGCAACCACTATGTCCTCCCAGATCCTCTCCCGTCCTTCCTTGACGGCGCGCAATGGTGTGAAAAGGGCATCATAATGCCCCAGAACTTGCTCCACCAGGATACCAACTTCCTTATCGCTGAAGCCGTTAGCCCTCTGCCTCTCTGGCTGGGGGTGGCCAGTGGTCTCTGATGGTGTTTGCCTCGACATGGCGACCCCCGAGGCAGGTGTGGGTGGGCAACTGGGTCCTGGGGCTGGGCTGTGGAGCGATGGTATACCAGTCGGGAGTCTTCTGTACCAGAAGGGGTGGACACAGCAACTGGACCCCTACAGATGGCTGACGTGCAGGGACCAAATAGCAGGGCACTTGGGCAACAGGCAGGCAGACAGCAGCAGATGGCAGCTGGGAGCGTGCTCGGGGCTCTGGGGGGCAGGAAAATGGCCTTCAGAGCAGGAGCGTGATCTTCCGTGTCTTGTCACATGGCCAGCTTGATATGGAGTGACTTGACACATGAGAAAAGTGCACGTCAGCGTGTAATTCGAGGAAAGGCCCTTAGCGCGTAAGCACGTCCACGTGTCAATGCGTGCAATCCGAGGAAAGGGCCTAAACGCGTAAGTGACGTGACACGTGCAGACGTTTCCCTCAGCATGGGTTAAAGGTGAGCGGGGCCAGCAGTTCACTGTACGTGCCTTTCGTGGAGACCAACGTGTGTGTTGCTACTTCCTGTTGTTTCGCGCACCATCACAACTTCACAGGGGATCAAGGACGTATCTCTTCTTTTGGCGGGGGTATTGGCTACGTGTGTTTTTCATTATCACACCAGTCTGACGGTGAGTCGCGCATGCTATTTTTCACACTGCGGGTGCCCCTGTGTGTCGCGTACCCATTTTCGAGGTATTGTAGCCTGCATGTCCCCACACGTACGTGTTTTTCGTGTGCCACTGCGTACTGCAGGAGGTTAATTCCACACACGTGGGCTACCGGAGGTTTTAGTGCAGTTTTGGGGTGCCTGAGCATTGCGTGACCCGTCACTTCATCACCAGGGTCTCAAATAGCCTTGCAGGTGCAGGGTTGATTTTAACATCTTGTATCCCACCCCTTTCACCCCAATTGCCCAGGACAATTGTTGTGCATACCTCCCATTGGAACTACTACATCTGTGCCGTCAGTACTCCATCTGTGCCATGGTTGGGAGGCCACGAAAGGTGAGGGGCGCCTCAGCTGGGCATACTCCTCGTGGCAGGCGTGGTCAGAGACGTGGCCGGGGTGACGAGGGAGTAGGGGGACTCCAGGTTGTCCAGGGTGTCTGCAGAGGGGGAAGAGGCAGGGGTGCGTGTTAGGACAGTTTTTCTGAAGTACTACCCACTTCTTCAAAACCTTTCAACTGAGGCAGTACAAGACTCCACTCTTAGTATAAGACCATACCACCTGAGTACATGGTAGCATAGGCAGAGCAGCCAGGCTTATCTTAGGAGGGAGAGAGGGCAGTAGATACAGTACAAATGAAATTGTCATACAAATGATCCAAAGAAACACTGAAACACTTGTATTGTAAAAATAAAGGATTTATTTAAATACAGGTAGGCCCAGATAAATCTAGGGGTTAGGTAAGTGCTAACACATTATATGGAATCACAATATAAAACACAACACTATACTTGAAAGTACACAGTAGACCATATTTGGAACAACTAACAGTAGTTCTAGGGATGTCAAAACCTTGTTATACACATTTAGTATAGGTCAGGCCTATTCTTTGGAAGTAAAAGACCAATGGTTACTTTTAGATTACTTTTGGTAATACAAGGACAGTAGGCCAAAACAGGTGTACAGTGACACTTGGAACAAATCACATAAACAGTCAACTGGACAATATACTTTTGGTGAATACTGAAACACTTATTCTAAGTGCAGTAAAAACCTATAACTACTTTTGTCATAACACACAGTTAAACCTAAGGATGTAATATACAATTACAAATGCTTTGAAAATCAGGGAACCCCAGATTGAGGTAAGCAATAACTCTGGTAACTAGTTTTAGATGGCACACAGCTAACACAAGGTAAGTAAAACCCACATACTTTAACTTCACAATGAAGGGGAAAGTAAAACCCAATGTCACACTTTACTGAATAATTATTCTATGTAGGCAACAACCTAATGTAGACTTATTAAGGACAGGCTAGCAGCAAGTCAGGGGAAGCAAGACCCAGTTGGGGGACACTCATACAGTTATCCTAACAGGACTAACCTGGTGATACCAACAGTTGGAGGACACTCATACAATTACCCTACAGGAATAATCTGATGAAACCAACACATTACTTTTGTAAAGGGGTACAACCTACTCACAGGAGAGTAAAATACCTTTACATCTACTTTCTTTTAGACTGGTAACACAGTGGCTAAGGAAGAAAATATGTTAACCATACTTTTAAGAATAGTGCATCACACATTCAAGATCAGTAAGAACTTTTGTAACTGTTCACTCTGAGAATTACAGTTACCCACCAACTCTTTACAAATAAGTAAAACACTTGATTTATTTTCTAGGCAGAAGTCCCAATCCCTTCAAAGTCGTTCCCTTAGAGCATGAGTGTTCTCAGTGGCAGAAGGGGGGGGGTCACTAGGACTAGTGACCAACAGGCAGTGTTAGAATAAGTTCTTTAGTAGCAAAAGTCAGAGTTCCTTAGGAAAACTGGCCAAACAGGTGAGTACTTTACTTCTAGGGTTAGAAGCGGGTTCGGGGGCTTCTCAGAAGACACCCCTGCAGGATTCTAGCAGTTGGACTGGGTGTACTGGACGAGGGACCTCCCCATCACAGAAAACACCCCAAAGCTACACAGAAATGCCAACAGGCTTATGGTAAGTATATACCCAAGCCAACACAGTACCTCAGCAATGAAGAAGAGATTGCAGCAGAAGAACTTCAGGGACTGCAGCCAAATACCCGGTCAGTGGATTCCTTGTCATGGAGAGTGAAGACAAGACCTCAGAAGGGACTTTGCAGCAGGGATCGATGAAGAAGGCTCTAGCCAAGATTTCTCTTGTGGCTGAATGTGGTTCTGTGGGTTTGGCGCCTTTTCAAGGAGCACAGAAGAAGACAGAAAATTGCGGTTGAATTCTCATCATTACAAAGGCCCAGCACTCTTGTGAGGTGACTTTTTGGACTCGATTTATTTCTCTGGAGATACACCAGGATGGCCACGAAGTTTCCATGAGATTCGGAATTCGGAAGACCGTGCACCACACAGTGGCTGGAGGTCCCAGGGTATTGGGGTATTTGCAAGAAAGCAAGGTCACAGTAACCCATGTGATGGCTCAAAATGCAGGTCGTCTTGAGTCTCGTGGGTCACATCAGGCTCTGGGTAAGGGTCGTCATTTTCGAACACCCCAGGTCGATCGGAAGGAAGGGCTGTAGCAGGCTCCGGTTACACAGCAGGCTTTCCGGTCGGTGACAATCATTCCCACCACTTTTCCTTCATCATCCTCTTTTTTTTTCTGTTCCAGTGGTCAACATGACTTCAGCTTCCAGATTTCCAGTATTTATCAGGAACAACAACACAACCTCTGCATTCTCTCCCCGCATTTTACAAGAAAGGGGCGTCTGGCTGTCCAATCAGGACAGCCAGCCCCCCACTGGGATTTGGCCCAGTTGAAGGAAGGCCTAAGACAAAGGAGGGTGATGTTTTGGACTCCTCCCGCACTTCCTGTGCTTACAGACTGACTGGAGCCTGGGCGGGGTGTCCAGGGGACTCCCGCCAAAGACAAAACTCAAACAAAGGACTTTCCTGCCCTGGCCGTCAGGGGAAGGAACAAGAAATGACACGAAACACTAAAATGGCAGAAAAAGAAGACAGGGGCCATTTTGGTAAAATGAGCACCCTTAGGTGCCTTTACTGCAGCTGTGATTACAGCCCATGGTAAAGGTGCACCAAATTAGTAAAAGGTATCACTGCCACCAGCCATTAAAGGTAAGCTTGTCACTGTAACAGAATTGTTACAGTTTTAATGTAAAAGGGGATACATTGTATCTCCCCAGCACTCCACATAAGGTGGTGTGTGCTGGTTTCACAGAAAGAAATGTAAAAGGAATCCAAAGATCCATTCTACCCTTGGGAACTGTAGTTCACTCAAGGTTTAGCACAAGAAAGTTAAATGGGGAGCCCCTAGGGCAACCCAGCAACAACAGGCACTTATTGCCAATAAGTTGTTAGACATGATAACTTTAAAAAGACACTATGGAGAGTCTTAAAAATGACACCCATAAAAAGAGTTAAAGACAGGTGAGTGTGGAAAAAGGTTCCCACTCACTGAGGCATTAATGAAAAATATCCCACTAGAAAAGCAAAATGTTCTGGAGTTGAACCAGGAAAGGAAGATTTACCCGCTCTGTGGAAATCTTACCAAACACTCGCCCCCCCTCCCAGACTAAGGAACATGAGAAGCTAATCCTCACCTGGATGGATCTCGTGTTTCAAATCGGTTAAACTGTTTACTGAGTCAACTAGCAATCTTTTTGTAACCCTTGCTGTGATACCTTTTCTTATATTAGTTATCATTTGCAAACTATATGACCTACAAGTAGTGTTGGGCACTTTACTCTTGTCTAAGGTATAGGGGATCTGAACCTACAATAGGCTTTTTAAAAGGGTTCTTATAAAGAAATCCCTTAGACCTAGAGAGGTCTCCATGATTCCTCACCACCTCTCTCACATGAGCAGGTTGGGTCTCAGGTATTCTAGTTGGAGGGGTTGTGGCAAAGCATTGTACATCCTTCCACTTCCTCTTAGATCTGTTTTAATCTTGGTTAGGGTTTTCCCTTCTAACACTAGGATTTACAAGAGGGTCTTCAGCAGAAGAGCCCACAATGTCAAGGGGTTTAGCCTTAGACATATCTTTTCTGGATTAACACCAGCTTTGAGGTTTACCAGTCCTCAAAGGCCGAGTTAGGTTTCCAACTTGCCTATCCACCCCTTCCTCAGAAGCAGTGTGGGTCAAAGACATTAGAATTGGAACTGAATTTGTAGAGCATGGTTTGGGCTCCCATTTCCCTAATATTCTAGATTTTGATTTTGCTTTGTTAGAGGTTTCCCTTCTAACATTAGGACTTTCAGTAGGATTCGATATAGAGGATCATACAGGTTTAGAGTGGTCTCTTGAAACAGAGACCCTAGCCTTGTCAGAACACCTATCCATCTCTCCTGTAGGAGTAGTTGGAGTCACAGGCTTCTTATTAGAAGGCCTAGTAAGAAAGCTATTCTTAGGTTTCTTATAACTTGTTTTGTTTTTCAGTTTTTCAGGCATAGAAGTTACATTCTGGGCACTCTGAACTAAAGGAGAAAACTCAATTCCTAGCTTGGGGTCAAGGAAACTCCTTGCCCTCTTAGGGTTGTTAAAAACACCTAAGCTTTGTACATCCATCTGGATCACCTCCACTGTAAGTGGGTTTTCAGGTGTATCCATGTTTAGAGTTTTAGGAACCATTTCCACTGTAAGTGGGTTTTCCAATGGCTCAGCCAATCCAGGTTTAACTGAAGGGGCCTTTATTCTAAAGGACATACACCACACTGGGTGTGTGACATGAACACTAAGGTTCTTGTCAGGTTCAACAAAGTTTTTACACAGTGTTATAGATTGCACAGGAATATATAAGTTTCTACTCACAGGGCGAACCACGTCCACTCTAGGTGGGTTTTCAAGAGGTTCTTTCAACTAAGTGTTAACTGAAGGTGGGGTCACATCAGTGACCTAGTTAATGGTATTACACCATATTGGTACTAGGACATAAGTTTTTAAGTTTCTGGGAACTAGTTGAACCACTTCCACTACATATGGTTTTTCAAGAGGCTCTATCACCTTAGCAGCAGCTAAAGGTGGGGTCACAGGAGTGACCTCTAGCTTTGTGGGCCTAGGGAATTTGTCCCTATTTGAAGTTATGGGTGCTACACCCAAGTGCCCTTCGGAGTGGCAGTTCATGCCTTTTATCTCTAAAGAGGGGTCCCCTAAGGGGACCTCTCTTACTTCAAGGTTAAGAGCATCAGCCTTTTTTTTTTTTTTTGTATATGGTTTACAAAAAGAAACCTTTACAAATACATTAAGTAACAAACATTTCAATATATTAAAAAGATACTTAAAGACCCAATTATCCCTTTTTAAAAATGAAAAACGCATTAATCATTTAAATAAAAGAATTCAGTGCAAGTTAAAATATGAAATGATTTTGCAGTTTCCCTTTACATAACATCAGTCTTAAAGAAATAGCAGTAAGATTACAACAGTTTCATAAAACAGATTATCAGACAGTAAAATCAAAAAGCAGGTGCATACAAATCTAAAAAATTGATAAATCCAGCCACAGCAAGACCATCTTTAATATTAGAAATGGCAAGACACCGAGACCATATGAGATTTTCGGCCCCTAAAATACCCAGGGTATTGAATCTTCCTAGATAAAGATCCCTTGGACCTTTCAAAGAAGTACAATCTAGAAAAAGATGTCGAGTAGATTCAATTACCCCAGGAGTATGACAAGACCAACATAGAAGATCTGAATCACTAATCTCCTTCCTTCTATGAAGAACTTCCCTGGTGGGGAGGAGATTCCATCTCAGTTTAAGAAGAAGTGAGCGATAATGACGGTTAGGGAATTGAGTCAATATAAAAGACAGGCAACCTCTCTTCTTATGGTCAAATTATAAATCATTAAGAGAAGGATAGACATGCAATTTTTCAAGCGTGTGACTCCAATCAGCACTAAAAAGGGATTCCTTGACTTTATTGGGATTTGTTAACAGGGTATCCCTATAGGTCTGATAGCGTCCTATCACAGAGGTCACGGAAACTAGAAAGATATGGATTACGGTCTGAAGATCCATTTCTAAAGAGAGTTTTACCCACATCAACATATAGGGTGTCCTGTTTGGGAGAGAGTAAGGCAGAGAAAAGGGTTAAGACTCTCCAGAGAATTCTAACTCGCAGAGAGACCAAGCCCAATTCGTATCTTATAGCTACTATTGGGACACTATTAGGTAATTTCAAAATTTTCCTCCAATAAATAACCTCAAGTGTATCCCAAAAGGTCAAAAGGGCTAGGTAGTGCAGTTCCATTCCATAGATTAGTTTTGGGGTCACCTTACCCTTAATGAAATCGACAATAGGCGTAAATGAGAACATACCATACTCATTATCAAGCTTAATTGATTGGGAAATAAGTGGGAGCATTTTATATCTGAGTGAACACCTTAATTCAATGGCTGATGGCTGAGCCAGAATAAGGAATCCCAAGTAGACAATTTTATGTGCTCTGATTATTTTTTCCCTGCCAATTTTCCAGATTTTTTTGTTCCCCTCTCTCCCCCTTGAGAAGACCATAGTACGAGTTTTACACGGGTTGATTTTTAAACCATTAAGGGTGGCATATTCTTCAAATTTGCATATGAGCCTCTGAAGGCCGACTTTAGTATGGTCAAAAAGAAGAAAATCGTAGGCATATGCCAACCATGAGAGCCTAAGACCCCCAAATTTAGCATTGACCATGCCTGAATTTCCAAGAAATTCCTCAACATCAGCAAGATAGAGGATAAAAAGGCATGGGGCTAAAGAACAGCCCTGTCTAACCCTGATATGAGCCCCAATCCTTCTGGAAAGAGTTCCTTCAAGATCTATCCTAATATGGACCCCTGAATTCTCATACATTGCCATTATTAGGGATAAGAGACCTGGGGGAATCCCCCTCTTTGACAACTTTCCCCAGAGTCTTGACCTAATTACCAGATCAAAAGCATTTGACAAATCAATTGAGGTAACATACAGAGAAGTACCATATTTTCCCCAGGTTGAGGTTTGGGGGGCAGATAGGATAAAACCATTGAGATTGGTAGAATGGCCAGCCCCGAACCCTGTTTGTTGCTTCGGGAGAATATGGTTTTCCTTAATCCAGACAGTCAGATGGGAGAGAAACATGGAGGCAAAGAGTTTACAGTCCACAACAATAAGAGTTGGCCTCTCTTAAAGATGGGGACAATATGTGCCGTCTGCCAACTGGTTGGAACATTGCCAGAGACAACAATATCTTGGAATAACAAACATAAAAGGTTTGCCCAAATTTCCGGTTCCGCTTTAAAGGTATTATTTGTTAAACCATTGGGCCCAGGGGCCCTTGAAATCTTAGCTCTGGCAATGAGACCAAGTATTATCTCACAATCAATGAGAGGGACCCAAGGATCAGTTAAATCATTCTGCCCCATTGTACAAGGTTCTAGCCCCTCTCCCCCTGTGCCATAGAGTTCAGTATAGTGCTCTACCTATTGATCCTCAGGAATGGCATTCAACTGGTCAGCCACCATCACATCATCTTGGCTAGAGAAAATAGCCCAGAAAGCTCTAAGATCTCTCTTAGCAAGTACCCTAAGCATAGACTCTGCATCATTTTGTAGCAGGCTAGATTTCCTAGATTTGCAAAAATGTTTATATTTTTGGCGGATTGTTTTAATTTTGGCTTTTTTATAATCCCAGTCAATGCTGAGTACTTGGACCTCTCTAATAAGTTTTCTAGTAAGCACCTTTTCATAGGCCAACTCCTGATCAAACCTATGAGAGTGGGATTTTTTAGGGAAACCTTTCCTAAGAGAACCTGAGATACTACCATGGAGAGCACCAAGAAAACTGTCAAAGTTTAAAGTGTTAAACACTGCCAATTTCCACGAAAGCGAAGTATAGTTAAACAAGGAAATCAATTCACAATTAAGAAGATTAATATTAAGCAGGTGACCAACGTATCCCTGTCCCACTGATCTAAGATGACAAGAGCCCCCAGTGGGCAATAGCTTCCTGGGGAAGGGAGAGGGAAAAGTAACTACCAGAGACCCATGGTCACTCCATGGGTTAAAAGAAACCTCAACCTTAGGCAAGAGAGAAGACAAGGAGTGGTCTACAAAGACATAGTATATAGTAGGCACTGAAAGACCTCTATGCCAAGTGGGACGTAATGGAAGAGTAGCATCATAGTAACCATTAAGGCAAGTTATCCCAATCGAGTCCAGGGCTAAATTCCAAAGTTTACCCCAATCAAATTTCTGTCCTCGCTGATTATCGTCCTCCCCAATCAAGGCCTGATCATCATATTTGGCCTCGGATAAAATGGAACAGACAAGATCAACTTCCCCCTGGGATATAAAGATCTCCATGTAAGTACTAGATCTGTTAAACTTTCCAAAAACGACTGAAGTACAGCAATGCCCTTGTGCCAATATTCATTAATGAGAAGAATATTAACCAGGCCATCAAGGGAAGTGACATCTAAAGCCAGAATACCAAAAGGCGTATCCGCAACAACCTTGCTCCTAAAGCCAAAAGAGGCTCTAGTTCCACTAAGAAGGTCCCCAGAGGCCCTCCCTCCTGAACTGGATTTAGCACTTTGGGAATGAATAACAAATCCATTGACAATGGGTGGGGAGAGCAGCCAGGTTTATTGTAAGAAGAAACAGTGTGAAGCCCTAATCATACGTACTGTATCAGTATTAGTAAAAAGATGAATACTTCCCCTAGAATTCCAGGAGAGAAAAATGAACTTATTCAGGGCCGGAGCATGTATAGTGTAACAGGGCACTTAGAGGAAAGATCATTTCCACAAACCAGAGGTAACCTGAGCCCAGCTTCTAGCGTTTCCATTGAATCTGGGCATAAATTGCCTCCGCTGATATTGCAGAATTATTTCTGGATGGTACACCATTGTAAGGTTTCCCCTATACTCTTCACCCCCTCCATATTTACCAGGCGGATGATTAGTGTGTAATACATTTACTTCAAAACCAAGCTGCATTAAACCATCCATTTGGGCCATTATTAGTTCTAAGACCAGTCTAGATTTCAGAACAATATTGCTCAAATCTACGCGTCCCTTAATGGGAAAGAAAATCCTCTCCATATCATAACAAAAAAATGACTGAAAGAGAGGGAAGTTGATGGAAAATGTTTAAAATATTTCCACGATTGAGACAGATAGGCATATCCTGACCGAAAAGGCTAGTAAGCTGCAAAATATCAAGAGAATCTTTAGCCTCTACTGGATGAGGTAAAGAGTCAGTTATACGTTTAGTAAACTGACTTAACGAATCAGCTTCCAGATCAGTGCCCCTAGCACCCCTTAATATAGACCTATTTTGAGAGGCATATGGTCCCAACGGAAATCTTTCAGGCAAATGAGAAATATTCTCATTTTGAGAGAATTCAGGGCTGGTGGAAGAGGTTTGATGGCCATTAATTAAACCTCCATTTGGCACCTTAGACTAAGTTAAGTTAAGTGAATTAGGAACATAGAGGCCCTCCACTGGTCTAAATCCAGTAACACTTTCCCCCGTTGTAGACACTCTATTGGTCAGATGACCGTCGGAGTGACAGGAAGATAGGCTATCTATAGTGGAAGAAAAGGTATTCGGGGCCCCATCCTTTGGCAAGCACGTAGCTGGAATGGGAACCCCCCCAGTATATGAGTTTGTAGTAAATAACTGAAATAGTTGTTTTACCATATTGAGGTTGACCAAATTCGCTGATAACGGAGTAATAATAGGCTCAGGATCGGTAGGAACTAATGTAGATGCAATATTGCAAGGAGTAGTTAGGGAAATTGCATCAGAAACAGGTTCTGTCTGCTTACATACAGTTTGGGGATCCAATATAACTGGAGCGGTATTGTTTATAGGCTCCGGTTGAGTGAGAACTGTTTTTGGGAGACAGGTAACAGAAGTTTCCTCGATCTGCCCAGTAGAGGCAACCTCCACTCCAGGAATATTCTCCCTTAGTATAGGACTAAGTACCAAAAGATCAGGCTGACTAGGAATAGCCGAAACAGACAGTAATGAGGTTACTCCAGCAGAAGCAGTAGCTACAATAGGAGTAGTGGTCACAGGTACTACTAATTCCACCAGATTCGTAATCCCCTTAGAAGGGGAGGGAATTGTTGCACAGACAGGGGCACTTGCCAAAAAAAAGGTTTTTAAAGAATTGATTACTATAGGAATTTAATTGTTTCATATTCTTCTGATTTTTTGTTTTCTTTATTTGTTGAATATGCTTTTTTTTTTTAACTGTATGAGCAAAGCCCTTTGACTGAGCCGAAGCCTAAGTGAGGTCAATAATATCAGCCAGTTTTTCCAGGGTAAAGTCAGGTTTAGAATCTAATAATGAAACAATATTATTTCCCTTAATTGACTCACCCATTACTTGAATTGTAGGTCCTGAGGATAGACCCTTAGGAAGTGGGCTTAAAGATGTAGGGATCAACCCCTACAGGGCTTTCTCTACTAGTAGTTTGGTAATTACTTTTGTGGAAGTAATAGCGGGATCTACATCGGGGATATAACCTGCTTGTGTAGCCTCAGCCTTCATGGGGGAGATCATGGGGAGTTGATGAGAGATTCACCTGTCCAAACCATGAGAGGAAGTTCCTGGGACCCTATTAATGGGGTCCCCTGGGAGAGTAGCCGTTTGAACACTTAAGGGTATCTTGACCGAATGTACTTCCGTAGTCTGATGAGTAGAGAGAACAGATTCTGAAGACTGTTTTGTTATTAAGGGATGTTCTTCCTTAATAATTTTAACCAATTCCTCAAATCTAACCAGACCTTCCAGCCTGTTATAGATTTCAGAAAGTAAGAGAGAGTGTGATCTGACCATATATTGTCATAAAGACTCACAAAAGAACTAAGAACCATATTCAATGCAGATAAAGTGGGTTGAGTTAATTTTATTCTATCATCTGCCTCTTTAAGGGTGTGGTGCATAACAGCATGATCCTTTTGTAAATCTAGAAGTAAACCCCTTTTTTAAAGCCAATTTTGCTTCTCAGTATACTCATCAATAAAATCAGTGAGTTCCGAAGGAGAGCCCCCATAGGAGGTATCGCAGGTTTGCTGAGTAACATTATTTACGTTAATGGAGTTAGGATCCAAATGCCTTTCTGCTATTGCCTTATCTGCACACTCTATGATGCTAATATCATCAATATCATTGTCTCTAGGGTCTTCAGTGTCCAACTTCTTTACTACATCCACCAGATGTGTATGATCCGAAGTGGCCACTGATAAGACTGAGAGCGGTGGTTTGATAAGGGTACTAGTAGCTGCCCTTTTTCCCAAAAAAAAAAAATCGAATTTTTTTTCCCTTGGATAGGTTTACTCTGAGAACCAGTGTGAGATTTTATTTTAGGGGAATTAATCAAAGGTCTTGTAAGAGGAGTTTTAAACAATATGGGTTTCACCATGGGAATGTTGGCAATGCCCACAGGTGTAGCAGAGAGAGTAACATGAATAGAGGAAGTATGGTTAACCTCCTTACCAGAGGAAAATGCCACAGTTGATATGTTAATACCAGAAGTACCTCAATTCCTATCAGCCTCTGCTAGAGGCAATTTTTGCACAGAAGACTCTTTAGAAAGAGCAGAAGATTCATTAGCATTCATAACAGAATCATCCAACATTTGAAGCAGGTAAAGGCAGCCTAGGTTGAAGTGGAATGGGGGTTTGGTGCACAGAATTCACCGTGCTAACATTGAGGTGATCAGTGTGTATCTTTGCCCTAAGTAGGCTGCCCCCTTCCTCCAAATTTGAAGCTATAGTAGCCGCCAGCCGATCCTCCTGTGCATCTATTGAAATATCTTGATTTCCAGTGAAGATGCAGCTATTATTGGCTAGAGTGCGTGGAGTAATACCCATCAGGTTAAATAAATCAGTCCTATCTACTATTGTATGTTGTGACTTGCACAAAGAAATAGAGATGGGTTTTCCTGATAGAATACCATCCATTGAGGAAGGAGAAAGAGCCAACACTACGGGGGGAATAGAATCCACAGAGGCCTCCAAAGCTACATGGCTCCTAAGTCCCTTACATGTCATTCAAACCGGTGTATGTCACAGAGGGACTAAGGCAAAAAACCGTAGGGATAAACAGTTAAAGAAAAATCTATTGACAATAGAGTAGAGGGACTCCTAAAGATAGTATTTGTAGTCAATAATAAAACAAAAATAATACATTTTAACAATGTATAAAATGCACTGACTACAAAGATTAGCAAAAACACATGAAATAGCCCCAAAAAAAATAATTTAAAACACTATGATAAAATACAATAAATATGGATCTCCTTCAAATATAGGGATACAAATCGGAACTGAATATAGCAGCAAGTATATCAATTGATAGATCTGTTTAAAAGGTCAGTCAATAAAAGAGAACCATTAGGCAGCAAAGATCTTAAGAAGCTCCCAGTAATAGGGTAAGGAACGCCCGACAGCTCGAGGAGCTGCCAGAGTCCGACTCTCCCCCCCTTACCCTAATTACTATTGCGTATTAAGCAGATGAAGGAGCGTAAGACCTTAAACTGGTGTACTCACAAGCCCATTGTACAAGGACAAGTCACAAGTCACAACCAAACAGCAAAACAGCAAAACAGCAAAACAGCAAAACAGCAAAACAGCAAAACAGCAAAACAGCAAAACAGCAAAACAGCGGCTCCAGCCCTTACTGTCTCCAGGGCTTAACGCTGCAAGGGTGGTTGGGCCAGCAATAAATGCTGACAAAAAGTCACGTGATTAGACACATGACCGCAACGACAGATTTCTTAAGGGATGAGGAGACAGCACTTTTTGACCTATATCTATTCTCAGAATCCCTTAAGGAGTGTAGATATGTAGAAGCTTTTTTCTTATATCTATCTATGAGAGCTGTTTTTACCATATCCCAGTTACCTCTTTCTACTACATGTAAATCCAAAAGCACTTGGTAGTCTCTCTTGGGAAGTCTAAAAAGAACCCAGGGTGTTCTATCACTCACACACAGACCAAACCTTTTACAAGTGAGGTCAAAAGTTTTCAGCCGTACAACAATGTCATACTTCATATCATACTGACTCACCAATTCTGGGAACCTGGAAGCTATAGACACAGAAGACCTTGAAAAAGAAGAGGGGTGCAGAAAACTGTTTTCTAAAGACAAATACTTTTTGCCATGTTCCCACATTACCAAATTGTTTTTCCACAGGAATTTTCTTATATCCAGTTCCTTAGATAACTCAGAGCACATGGTATCCAGTAAGGTAGAGGCAAGAGAAGGAGAGGGGGGTGAACTAACATCCTCCCCATCAGAACCCTCATATTCCTCCTCTGAGGAGTTTGGACAGCTGCCTGAACCCTCATCATCCTCACTCCTAGCAATATTGTAAGAAGTGGACAGAGGTTCACTGAAACCATGCATATGATCCCATAACCTTTGTAATAATTCAAGCTTACTTCCTTCACAATTGAGGCCCTTCTCTATACACATTATGACCACATTTTCCATTGCAGCATAAGAGTAGTCCTCAGGCCTAAAGCAGGCCATGGTGTTGGTTCTTGTGTTAAATACAATAAGTACACTTTACCTTGGCTAAACCAAACCTACTGGATGGTTTCCGTTGGACACAAAGTATATCAATAGTCAATGTAATGCAATCCCCCTTTATCCCAGAGCATGCCAACAGTGTTAGGACAGTTTTTCTGAAGTACTACCCACTTCTTCAAAACCATTCAACTGAGGCAGTACAAGACTCCACTCTTAGTATAAGACCATAACACCCGAGTACATGGTAGCGTAGGCAGAGCAGACAGGCTTATTTTAGGAGGGGGAGAGGGCAGTAGATACAGTACAAATGAAATTGTCATACAAATGATCCAAAGAAACACTGAAACACTATGTATTGTAAACATAAAGGATGTATTTAAATACAGGTAGGCCCAGATAAATCTAGGGGTTAAGTAAGTACTACACATTATATGAAATCACAATATAAAACACAACACTATACTTGAAAGTACACAGACGCAAGTATAGACCTTATTAGGAACACCAAACAATAGTTCTAGGGAAGTCAAAACCTTGTTATACACATTTAGTATAGGTCAAGCCTATTCTTTGGGAGTAAAAGACCAATGGTTACTTTTAGATTACTTTTTGTAATACAAGGACAGTAGGCCCTTCCAGTTGTACAGTGACTCTTGGAACAAATCACATAAGCAGTCAACTGGACAATATACTTTGGTGAATAGTGAAACACTTATTCTAGGTGCAGTAAAAACCTATAACTACTTTTGTCATAACATACCGTTATACCAGGTGAGTAAAACCTAGGGATGTAATATACAATTACAGATGCTTTGAAAATCAGGGAACCCCAGATTGAGGTAAGCAATAACTCTGGTAACTTGTTCTTTATGGCACACAGCTAATACAAGGTAAGTAAAACCCACATACTTTAACTTCACAATGAAGGGGAAAGTAAAACCCAATGTCACACTTTACTGAATAATGATTCTATGTAGGCAACAACCTAATGTAGACTTATTAAGGACAGGCTAGCATGAAGTCAGGGGAAGCAAGACCCAGTTGGGGGACACTCATACAGTTATCCTAACAGGACTAACCTGGTGATACCAACAGTTGGAGGACACTCATACAATTACCCTAAAGGAAAAATCTGGTGAAACCAACACATTACTTTTGTAAAGAGGCACAACCTAATCACAGGAGAGTAAAATACCTTTACATCTACTTTCTTTTAGACTGGTAACACAGTGGCTCAGGAAGAAAATATCATACTTTTAAGAATAGTGCATCACACATTCAAGATCAGTAGGAACTTTTGTAACTGTTCACTCTGAGAATTACAGTTACCCACCAACTCTTTACAAGTAAGTAAAACACTTGATTTCTTTTCTAGGCAGAAGTCCCAATCCCTTCAAAGTCTTTCCCTTAGAGCATGAGTGTTCTCAGTGGCAGAAGGGGGTGTCACTAGGACTAGTGACCAACAGGCAGTGTTAGAATAAGTTCCTTAGTAGTAAAAGTCTGAGTTCCTTAGGAAAACTGGGCAAACAGGTGAGTACTTTACTTCTAGGGTTAGAAGAGGGTCCAGGGGCTTCTCAGAAGACACCCCAGCAGGATTCTAGCAGTGGGACTGGGTGTACTGGACGAGGTACCTCACAATCACAGAAAACACCCCAAAGCTACACAGAAATCCCAACAGGCTTAAGGTAAGTATATACCCAAGTCAACACAGTACCTCAGCAATGAAGAAGAGATTGCAGCAGGAGAACTTCAGGGACTGTAGCCAAATACCCAGTCAGTGGATTCCTTGTCCTGGAGACTGAACACAAGACCTCAGAAGGGACTTTGCAGCAGGGATCGATGAAGAAGGTGCTAGGCAAGATTTTTCTCGCAGCTGAATGCGGTTCTGCGGGTTTGACGCCTTTTCAAGGAGCACAGAAGACAGAAAATTGCAGTTGAATTCCCGTCATTACAAAGGTCCAGCACTCTTGTGAGGGGAATTTTCGGACTCGATTCGTGTCTCTGGAGATACACTAGGATGCCCACGAAGTTTCCGCGAGATTCGGATTTCGGAAGACCGTGCACTGCACAGTGGCTGTAGGTCCCAGGGTATTGGGGTATTTGCAAGAAGGCAAGGTCGCAGCAACCCGTGGGATGGCCCAGGTCGATCGGAAGGAAGGGCTGCAGCAGGCTCCGGTTACACAGCAGGCTCTCCGGTCGCTGGAAATCATTCCCACCACTTTTCCTTTGTCATCCTCTTCGGTTTTCTGTTCCAGTGGTCGACATGACTTCAGCTTCCAGGTTTCCAGTATTTATCAGGAACTACAACACAACCTCTGCATTCTCTCCCCGCATTTTACAAGAAAGGGGCGTCTGGCTGCCCAATCAGGACAGCTAGCCCCCCACTGGGATTTGGCCTAGTTGAAGAAAGGCCTAAGACAAAGGAACGGGAAGTTTTGGACTCCTCCCCCACTTCCTGTGCTTACAGACTGACTGGAGCCTGGGCGGGGTGTCCAGGGGACTCCCGCCAAAGACAAAACTCAAACAAAGGACTTTCCAGCCCTGGACGTCAGGGGAAGGAACAAGAAACGACACGAAACACTAAAATGGCAGAAAAAGAAAGACAGGGGCCATTTTGGTAAAATGAGCACCCTTGGGTGCCTTTACTGCAGCTGTGATTGCAGCCCGCGGTAAAGGTGCACCAAATTAGTAAAAGGTATCACTGCCACCAGCCATTAAAGGTAAGCTTGTCACTGTAATAGAATTGTTACAGTTTTAATGTGAAGGGATACATTGCATCTCCCCAGCACTCCACATAAGGCGGGGTGTCCTGGTTTCACAGAATGAAATGTAAAAGGGATCCAAAGATCCTTTCTACCCTTGGGAACTGGGGTTCACTCAAGGTTTAGCACAAGAAAGTTGAATGAGGAGCCGCTAGGGCAACCCATCAATAACAGGCACTTATTGCCAATAAGTTGTTAGACATGATAACTTTAAAAAGACACTATGGAGAGTCTTGAAAATGACACCCATAAAAAGAGTTAAAGACAGGTGAGTGTGGAAAAAGGTTCCCACTCACTGAGGTATTAATGAAAAATATCCCACTAGAAAAGCAAAAAGTTCTGGAGTTGAACCAGGAAAGGAAAATGTTACCAGCTCTGTGGAAATCTTAACTAAGAGTGAGCCACTTCGGCACGATGTTGTGCCACGTGTTGGTGCACTCATGCCACCACCCCTGTGGCTCCGGGAGATGCAGTTCTTGCATCTGGCACTGGCACCCATGTGACCCGGCAGTCCATTTCATCGACTGCCACAGGCCCAAGGTTAGTGGTAGCTGCTGGTGCAGCTGTGGACACCACCACCCAGGCTCAGGGTCTTCCAGCGCAGGCTGCGTTGGCACTTGAAGAGTCCTTGGAAGATTTCCAGCAGGTCAGGAGGAACACCGTAGGTGCACACAGGGCTGACCTGACCGAGGCAGGTGTCCGTGGGGCAGTAATGGCATCTGCTGCTCCAACCTGCCGGGTGTTGGCAAGTGCAGGGGCAGATGCAGCCAACAACACCCTAGTTGTGAGTCTACCAACAGGACAGTCGCGGTCAATGACCCTGGCACAGTGGATGTTGCTGCGCAGGGTCCATTCCAGGGCACCCAGCAGCCACTGACGCAAGTAGGCCTTCGGTCGTTCTTCCACCTGCCACTCCCTCCGTTCAATCCACCGGTGCACTGGCCATACTGATCAGGGCGGCATTCGCCAGCCAGGGTCTGCACCACCAGCCAAGAGGAGGAAGGTTGTACCTGCAAAACAGGCTGGGACCCCAGACACAGCCACGGCCTCCTGCACGTCAAGGGAGAAGCCTTTCTGTGCACAGGAACTGGACTCCCTTGTGGACTACGTTCAGGAACACAGCCATGACATGGTAGTGGGGCCGAATTGTCAAACTACGGCTGCCCATCGGAATACCCACTGGAAGCATGTTGCGGATAATGTGAGTGCATTCGGCCATGAGGTGCGCACTGCTGCAGAGTGCACGAAGCGTTGGGATGACTTCAAACGCAGCGCTAAGGCCAAGCCTTTCTCTAATTCCAGCATGACTCTGGTTACTGGCAGTGGGTCACCACCTGAGGAGGATGACCTCACTCAGTTCATATAGGCAGTATCGGTCGAAGGAGTGGGAGAGATGCAGGACTTTGATACCCTGTACAGTGAGTGTTGTTGCGTGTATGTCCAGCCCATGTGTGGTTTACCTGTGTAATGTGTTGTGCTTGACTGCCACTACATGCTATGTGTACATGGTTCTCATGTGCTAGTCATGCAATGCTTCACTGACGCGTGCATGCTGTGCAGGATGGTGGACATGTAGAGCAGACGGGGACTGTCCTCATCACCACACTTGCACCCTACTCACATGCTAGTCACCCACAAGCCACTCCGGTCCATGTTCCAGCACACTGGCCCATCTGCATGTAGCCAGGGGTGTCTTTCCTCTTCGCACTGGGACTATGTCATTGCATGACTGATATGCATGTGTCCTCTGCCTGCATGCGGGTATTCCACGTAGGCATTCCCCCTTGCCCCTCCACCCCAATTTCACCATTGCACTGGTGTGCATCATTTTGGCATACTGCAATGCCCTGTTCAAGCCTCCTGTGTGCATGCTAACTTCCACCAGGCAACCTGCCAGACACATGCAGTGGGGTACATCCTCTGCCCTTCATGCAGGGTGTCTCACTTGAACTGTGCAGATGGCAGATGCTCCGCAGGGACATGAGTGCCCATTCATGCTCTATGTGCATTCCATGCATGCCCCTATGTGTCCAGGATGAGCTACATTTCATGGCATTTCTTCAGCCATCTCATGCCCACTCTGGCTCAGTCCTGCATCACACACATGTTTAGGGTGTCACAGTCTGTGTGGGGCACAGTCCTCCCCCTGTTTCAGGCCCACTGACTCTGTGCAACTGATTTAGTGGCTTCTGCACACATGGGTGTACTACTGAGGGTTCATCATGTGTCCTGCTTACTGTCCCATCTTCATCCGCTGTGTTGTCAGTTGACTCGGATGATGCAATTGATGGTAGTGAACACTGTCTGCCAATACACAGGTCTCTGGTCATCCTTTTGATACCATGCAAGCCATCCCTGCATTTCCACTTAGGGGCAGGGGCGGTTTGCTCGTAGCCATGCAACGCATTGCATGCACATTGCATGTGATGCCTGAACTTGTCCTTGCACTGCCTTCACATTTTTTGATACACATCATGAAGGACTTCTACATGTAGATAGTGAGTAACGTACACATGTTCTGAACTGCATCGACCCACTTCTGCGCTGTATAACACCCTTATACATGTCTACTCACTGATGCAATGTCAAATTGACCTGGCATGCATGGCAGATTGTCTTTTGTGTGTGACATGTCTGCTTTATGTGTTGGCTGTGTGTGTGATGTCTATGTGTGTGATGTGCTTCTAACATGTGTACTAATGTTTTTTTCTCTCCACTTTTCAGATGATGATGCAATGGAGCCAGAGGATGGTGTTTTCAGGCCAGGCACAGGGTTGTTATCACAACAGCAACCCGGCACAAGTGGGGGTCGTGGGGTGGTAGACCATGAGCACCCACATGTGCAATAGACCATCTTGTCTTTGGCTGGCAATGAGTCCAGCCCAGATGACCACTCTGACGTCCATGTCGAGTTGGATGTGCATCAGGTCCATACGTCAGGGGTGAGTGATTCTGATGTGGGCACTCCTCTGTCCGAGACACCTGCGCTGAGGGGCCAGACAGTGGTGGGACCTACGCATGTGGTGGATGCAAGGTCACACTCAACAACAGTCGCTTATGTGCCTGGGCCATCACGTCGACGGGGGCATGTAGTCGTGCAGCGGCGGGTGGTGCCAACCCAAAGAGGACGGCCGGTCCTTGGGTCCCGCAGGTGTCAAGCCCAGCAACGCGATAGCCGCGCGCCACCGAGGTATACTGAGTGGGAGCAAGACATGACTGCCAATTCAGAACGGCAGGTGGCAGCACTTGATAACATCGCTGTGAGTATGGAACATGTAGCCCAATCTGTGATCCCCCATGCTAGGCAGGTGCTTCTCCAGCAGCAGGCGGCACAGTCCACGGCCCGCTCGCTCAGGCTGGGCATGGCGGCCTCAGACAGGGCATGCCAGGCTGAAATGGTGTCTTTGCATCAAGCAATTGCTGCTCATGCAGAGGCACACATGGAGGCCATGGAGGTTGAGTATGCTTCTCTCAGATCCACTCTGGGTGTCCTCATGATGACCCAGGGGGAGCGGGCAGAGGAGAGGTTTGCGCAGCTTGAGTGTGCAATCTCAGCTGAGCTACATGCTTGCTGGGAGGTGCTTCAGTTGTCCAGCCAGGCCTTGCAGGAAGAACTCTGTGTTACACGTGTTACCTTGTAAGAGGAAGCACGCGTATCACAGGAGGTTCTGCATGCAGATCTACATGTCATCGCCGCACAGAACCAGGCTCACCCATCCGGCAGACTTGCTGCCGACAAGGGACAAGCTGTGGCTAGGCATGGTCAGGCTCCTGTGCCATGTCCTCCTTTTCAGGATGAGCCAGACTCGGACAACGAGATATCTCCCACACAGGTCGAGCTGTGCAGGCGTTGAGCCCATGGAGGTTTTTTTTGTCCCAACATCATTGCATGTGGGTGTTGAGATGCACCCCGCATCCCCCCTCCTAGGTGCTCCCCCCCCGGGTCGTATGTGGCCATTTTTGATTTTTGATTTTAGTTTAGTTAGTTAATATTTACTATTTGATAGTTATTTTAATTAGGTTATGTAGGTTGTTCATTGTTAGTTTAATTAGTTAATATAGTTTAATATTGTTTGTCTATTGTGCATTCATGTGACAGTGTGGTGCTTTGTGGTTTTTGAAAGCATCCACTGTCTGTTCCAGCTGGGCCCTTCAAACTTGTCTCGTGTATTTGTTTGCAGCTTGGGGTCCTGACTCACATAGGCCACTCCTGCTTCCCTTATCCATGGGCTTGCAAGGATGGTTTGGTGTAACAAACATTTACACAAGGGCTTTGGACTTTCGTCATAACTGTGGCCTGTCTGCTGCTATATTACTTGTGTTAACACCCCTCGTGGGGATTTGTAGCGTTTTATCCACCCCATGTCTGTAATCAATTTGGGTGAGTACGTGATTGATGTCCCAATTAATTGATGTGGATTGTGATGTATGTTATTTTCTTTCCTGTATATGTGCTTGATGCCCTTCATGCTGTACACAGTAGCCTGCACCCTTGGCCTGTAAAAGTCACACTAATGGTGGGAGGAGTTTGGATGTAGGTCTGTAACCTGGCCCAGTGACAACCAGCCTGAAGACACACACACAGGGTACTTTCAAGCCTTATTGATATCTTTTATGCCCTTTCTACAGGAAAATGAGCCTCCACACTACCTTTTCCAGCAGACACAGGGACGAGTAATCCTGATGACTAGCCACGTTCGGTGGTGCAGAGGTGTGCATGTGTGCGCAAGAAGAAGCACAGGGCTTGTGCTCAGATGTCCGACAGAAGCAGATATGTTTCCAGGAGCTCGAGGCTAGGTGAGCAGCACAATGGCCCACACCGCAGCCAACCTTCCACCAGGCAACTTGTACATGCATGCTAAGTAGCACCAGTGCTGGGGAGCTTTGCCAGGCATTGTTGGAGAAGCGCACAGTACAGCTGACATGCATTGAGGGACAAATGCAAAGTGGCTTTACAAGTTGTCAGTGGCACACAGAGGGGCCATCAAACATAGCCTCAAGTACCCCCTGCTCTATTGAAGCAGAGTTATTAGGGCAGTAGCGCTCGTAGTCAAAAACTGATACAGTGCACAGGGACACCCAGCGAGGCACAGACTCGTGTGCAGTGCATATCATTTGCATGTGCAAATTGCCACCTGCACTACCTATTGAAATCCACGGCTGCCAGAACACAACTTGTACTGATGTTGCACCTCACTATACGCGTGTAGCAGCTCACCCAGGGACCATTGTATCATGTGTGATTCTTGACGCATTGGTCTTCCATTTCCCGTGCTCCCACATGCGCCTGCATTGACAGTGTATGAACCATGAGGGGGCCAAGCTAACGTATGGGTACAAAGCAGCAGGCAGGAGTGGTTGTTTGTGGAGGAGTCACTTACTTTGGGTCATTGATGGTGTTGTGTGTGTGTGTGTTGTTAACACACATTCAGATTAGTAACTCAGGCTCTCTTTGCAGCATTGAAGTGCTCCTGTTACCAGACCTGAGAGTGCGCAGGCAGGAGGCCAGCACTCACCCCAGAGATAAGTCTCTCTTTGGCCTGCATTTGACTCATGTGGTACAATGTGCATGATGAACATGTTTTCTCAGATTGAGTATGTGTTATTGTGAATCGTAGTTTTTTGTATTTTGACTACTTTCCCTTGCCAATCCGACTCCCCTCTCCTGCCCCTCTTTCCGATTAACCTGCATACCAATGCCTGTCCAAACAACATATCCCTGACCCTCCTTCCCTGCCGGGGTCTCAGAGGCCTGTGTAAGTTTGACCTTGCAGGCGCCCAGACCACGGAGGGGGTGGTTGGTTCGTGGCACTCCTGCTCCTGGACACGCAAGCTGTGACACTAGCCATCAATTGTTGCACCCTCATTGTATGTTATGTACCGTAAATGGTACCCATCCTGTAGGACCATTGGTCAACTGTGCTACCTTGGTTGTTCCATCATTGTACTTGTACATGTGCTTTGACATTTCCTGCTACTTTGAGTCATCTACTGGAGACTCTTCCTGGATTTTTTGGTGCCTACAGGCTTTTTCCCTGGTGTGTGGGTTTGGCTACTTGTAGTTCTCTGCGATTTGGTATTTTTACCAGTCAAGGTGGCTTCTGAGGGGGCTGGACCCTATTTACATGCAAGCTGGAACATGGAGACCAAGGGGTAGGGTGATCCTGTAGCCAGGTAGACTTGAAGGAAGAAGGCTACATATCCCAGACACAGTTTGTCAGAAGGTCACGGTGATGTGTAAGTGAGGGAGGGCCTTTTGTTGTTGGACAGTTGGCTTGGGCTACAGTGTTTTGGGCACTTGTCATTGTAATTGTTGGGGCTTTATATACATGATGTATTGTGCTGGTCAATGCCTGTTCCTGTGTGTCTTTCCTTTTCAGGTGTCAGGGGATTGGTGTAGTTTGACATAATGGGGTGTTCACATGGGCAATGTTCACATGTGTTGTGTACAGGACACTGAGGGTCACTTTATTTCTCATGCATATATTGAGTGCATGTCCCTAATGACACACACAGTTGCACAATGATCCAACACACGTACCACCACCCTTCCATGGCCACAGGTGCACACAGATTGCATTCTCGGGCCCGCTGTGTCCCTGCAGCACATGATCTATTACCATTTGGGTATCCTGTACATGCGTCATTTGGTTATTGATTTGATTTGTCATTTTCATGTGATGATCAAGGTGTATCTGCAACACAATGGCTGCTCAATGTGCTGTGTGCTGAGCAGTGTGTTGCAGGAGACACACACAGCACACGGGTTTGGGAGTAGGGATTTTGCCATGCCCAATGTGCATGTGAACAGGCATTCAGTGTTGTGTTCATGCTACGACTGGTGGAAAGCATTTGTGTCTGACTTTGTATGTGTGGGAGGTTGTTGGTCAGTCATTTCATCTGATTCCATGTCAGGCGTCATTGTGATGGCCTGTTTTGTGGGGGGTGGGTGTGATACACACCTTGCATGTGTTCCTTTTGGTCGCACAGGATTGGTTATGTTTAAGTAGCTATGGATGCACACAATGTAGCACTTCCTTGGCAACATTCTCAGGGTGGTAAGGTTGTGACAGTTGACTGTCTCTTTGTCATCATCGATTGTCACCTGGTATGTGCCAGGCCTGTGTGCACGCCGCAGGGGTGAGAGTTTAGGTGAAAAATACGTCCCGCCATGTTGCAACATTGTGCAGGACACATGCTGCCACAATGATCTGGCACACTACTGGGGGTTCATATAGTAGCTGGCCGCCAGAGCAGTCAAGGGAGCGGAAGCTTGAGCACTCTGAATGTGCACTCCACTATGCCCCTGGTTGCAATATGGGCAGCACTGTATCTTACCTGGGGTGGTGTGGTGGGGTTCCGGATTGGCATCATCATGTGGTTGCTCAGAGGGTAGGCACTGTCCCCTGGGGAGGTGATAATGGTTGTGATTATTGGGGTTTGTGTATTTGGCTGTGTGTGACATGCATGCATGTGTACAGGCCTTTGTACTCACCTAGGAGCCATGAGTCACCATGCTGCCCAGCTTCCAGGGACTGGCTCAGGGCGGACATTCTGTATATGAAACTGTCATGGGTAGAGCCACGGTAGTTTGCATAGACAGAGGTGATGATTCCTTTTGCATCGCATACAACCTGCACGTTGATGGAATGCCAGTGCTTGCGGTTTCGATAGATGTGCTCAGTGGCCCTAGGTGGACGTAGGGCCACATGGGTGTAATCTATGGCACCAAGCACTTTGGGGAAGTGTGCCAACCTGTAAAAGTCCTGCACCATGGCCTGCCTTTCTGCGGGTGTTCTGGGCATGTATATGTGCCTGCGGAGTGAGGGGCGCACAGTGATGATTGCCAACACCTGGTGTAGGCAGCGTGACTGCGTGGCCTGTGAGACCCCCCACTATGGCAGTTGTCCGCTGAAATGACCCAGTGGCCAAAAAATGCAGGACATTGAGCACCTTCTCCAAGGGGCTCAATGCTTGGAAGCATAGGGTGGGTGATGTAACGTCATCTTCCCACTCCCTGACCAGGTCTAGGATGATACGGGGTGGAAACCTATAACTGTCATAGACCTGGTTGTCAGGCATCCCAAAAAGACTAGTCCGGGGAAAAGAAATGCAGGCCCTGGCTATTCTTCTCCTCCTGCGGTTTCCCACGATCAGTGCTGCGACAAATGGGGCATTCATCGTAGCTGGATATACATATTTGTTGTTTGCGCGCACTTTCATACTGTGCGCGGGGACGCTTCCGCCTGCCTTCGTGTGGAGGACGTGTTGATGCCTATGCGTGTCTTTATTCGATTCCATGAATACGTGTTGTTCGCGTGCATGTGGGCGTTCCGTGTATTTCCCTGCAGTACTTCCCCAGTTACACCTTTTTCACGCGTTGTTCCCCATTCCGCGTGTTACGCCCCATGTCCGGCCCCCTTTTTGGTGTGTGCGCCGACGTTGTGCGCTTTCCCTGTGCACGTCACGCACGGCATTCGGGATGTTGCAATGACGTGCGCACCCGTGTGCGCCACGCAAGGGTTTGGCACACATCCCAAGGGTAACACATGCTGGGACTTCCATGAATCGCACACATGCGCGTTGTCACGCTCACCTGATTCCCACGGGGGCGCTGGCCTGGTTTCGAGTGCTGATGCCTCTTCAATGGTGAAGCGCAGGGCTCTGAAGATGGATAGGACGTGCCCCTCTACTCTGGCTAATCTGGCTCGCAGGAATATCCTCCTGTACGTGAAAAGGGAGTATTACAATCTGGCGGAATAATGCTCGAGCCTCCCTCTTCCTTCCAACCCTCCTTGATACCCTTCCACGATCCCCCGTGAAGTCTCACCTTAGGGTCTGAAAGGACAAGCTCTCCATCCTGCTTCTGACGCAGGGGCGTGTTGAACCCAGTTACTTCACTGGATTGAGGTTGGATGGGAGTTCAGGTAAGCTTGATTATACTGGTAAGGCGCTGTAAAAGTTCTGTTGCAAGTTCAAAAGTTCAAGCTTTAAATAATAATGTTCATTGTCTTTTTCAGGTGATGAATGAAGATTCCTTTGGAGACTTCTTGCAACAAAGCGCTAATGTTGATGTCTTTTCCCCATAGGGGCCGGAGTTCGGAATGCCGGAGGTATGGCGCCGACCCTAAGTGAAAAGTGCAGTTCCAGTAAAGATCAGGTAAATCCTAGATGAGCGCTCAGGTAATGTTTTAGCATTCGCTCATCTAATGTCTTTGTCTTTTTTCCCCATAGGGGCCGGGGTCCGGAAAATACCTGGAAGCAGCAAGACCCAAAATGAAATGGGAATGACCCAACAGGTAAGTCTTAGAAGGAAACTGAGCTTTTCCTATTCCCTTCCTTCTCTCACCTTGTGTTCTTGTCTTTTTCTCTCTAGGCTCTGGGAAGTGGCTGCGGATCCGGTTGAACGCTGCTGAAGATGGAGGCGCCCAAGAAAGGTGAGTGAAATGCAGCGCTGCAGCGATCGGAGCGAAATGCTTTTAAAAATGATGTCTTCCTTTTCAGGATCGTCGGTGGAATGTCTCTGTGATGCAGGTTTAGCAGGTAAGGCCTTCTTCCTCTCGAATTCTCTTCTTATCACCCTTTGCAGGTGTCCCAGGATGCTGACAGGCGTGGCTGAAGTCCAGAAGCAGGAGCAGACACGGTGAGCGTCCAGCTGCTAGGTGCAGAACAACGCGAAGCACGTGTGGCTGTTCGGGTGGGGTTTAAATAGCTTTGGAAGAAGTTCCAGGTATGTATCCTTCCACCGATCAGGTATGTATCCTTCCCCGACCACACCCAGGTGGAAAGTAGTCCCACAGGTAAAGTAGTCCCATTCAGGCATCAAGAGGTCCTGGATGTAGCAGCATGGTCTGCATCAGGTAAGTGCACATAAAAACACTTGAATACATGTCCAGCTTTATGAGCCTGGCGCCTAAGGCGCCAGGACTTGGGTCCAACATGAGCCTGGCGCCTAAGGCGCCAGGACTGCGTCCAAAGGGCCCCAGCTTGGGCCCACTGGAACTTCCCTGGGGGGAATGATGCCTGCCTCTGGGGTTGCTGGGTTGGACCTGGCTCCTTGGAGGTAGGCATCATGACAGTACCCCCCTCAAGGCCCCTCCCAAGGTTGTTCCCTCTGGGGGGTTTGGCTTGTTCGGAAATCTCCGGTGGAACCTTTGTATTAATCGAGGTGCGTGAACATGGTTACTAGGCTCCCACGATCTCTCCTGAGGTCCATATCCCTTCCAGTCAACAAGATAGTAGAGTTTCGACTTTAACACCTTGGAGTCTAAAATGTCTTTAACTTCGAATTCTAATTCCCCTTCAATTTGAACTGGGTCTGGAGGCTTGGACAGTCGGGTTCCTGGTTGTACTGGCTTCAAAAGTGATGCATGAAAAACTGGATGAATACGCATGTTGGACGGTAAATCCAGTTTAAAGGCCACTGGGTTGATTATAGCTTTGATGGGATAAGGTCCTATGAATCTGGGATTGAAGGTTTGCGGGCCCTTGAGGGGTAAATGTTTAGTTGCTAGCCATACCTGGTCTCCTACTTGGTAAGGAGGAGTTTTACATCGGTGCAAATCAGCGTTTTCTTTATACTTTTTCTTGGCTTGCTGTAAATGAGTTGCAGCGTCTTTGAAGGCTCGGGTTATTGTGGAATGCAGATGATTTACTGCAGGCATTTCCAGGGTCAGAGGTGGATCTAGGTCAGAGGTCCGAGGATGGTGACCATACAAAGTATAAAAAGGAGTTTGTCCGGTTCCAGAATGCACTGAATTGTTGTATGCATATTCTGCGATCCAAAGGATGTCTTTCCAATTCAACTCGGATTGGTGTAACATGCACCGAAGATATTGCTCGAGAGTCTGATTGGTTCTCTCGGTTTGTCCGTCGGTCTGGGGGTGGTGGCTGGTGGATAACCGCACATCTATTTGTGCTAGTTGACAACACTTCTTCCAAAAATGGGAGATAAATTGACTTCCACGATCCGAGACTAATATGGAAGGGAAACCATGTATGCGAACTATATTCTCCAGAAATTCCTTGGCCAAGGTGGAAGCTGAAGGCAACCCTTTTAAAGGGATAAAGTGGGCCATTTTGGAGAATAGATCCACAATTACAAGGATAGTGTTGTAACCACCACAAGGAGGCAGGTCAGTTATAAAGTCCATTGACAAGGTGTGCCATGGTGCCGGTGGAATATCCAAGGGTTGAAGTAGGCCGGCTGGCCTTTTCTTTTGACCCTTGTTTTGGGAGCAAATTAAGCAAGACAACACAAAAGACTATGTCTTTTCTCCAAGAAGGCCACCTGAAGTGGCGTTTGATTTTTTCTTCCGTTTTAGCGATACCAGGGTGTCCTTCCATTAATGATTCATGATGATGGGCAATAACAAGTTCCTGCAATTCTTTACTTGGCAGAAACAACCGCTCCTGGAAGTAGGGTAAATCATCCTTAACGGTGTAATGAGGACCCTTTTGACTCCATTCCAGTAAGGCTTAAGAGTCTAGAAGTTGTTTTACTTGCGTTTGGATATCCTCAATAGTTTGCAATGAAGTTAAGCCTAAGATTCTTTGTTCAGGTATGATTGGCACAGGTTCTAAACTCGAATTGGGTTCTTCCATGCCAATCCGGGATAAGGCGTCTGCTTTACCATTCTTGCAGCCAGGGCGATAGGTAATTACAAAATCAAATTCCGCAAAGAATAGAGCCCATCGGAGTTGTCGTGAAGATTGAGCTCTGGCCGTCTTTAAATACTGCAAATTTCTGTGGTCCGTAATTATGGTGATGGCGTGTCTTGCCCCGAGAAGGTAGTGACGCCAAGCCTTGAAAGCAGATTTAATAGCCAGTAACTCTTTGTCGGTAATTGCGTAGTTGATTTCAGGAGGAGAGAATTTTCTGGACCAAAAGGCCACAGGGTGTAGTTGGTTAGTTTCTGGGTCTCTTTGCGACAGGACAGCCTCCCATGGCCGAACTGGATGCGTCGGTTTCCACAATGTAAGGGAGATCTGGGTGCGGGTGCCTCAATACAGGTGCAGAGGTGAATTTGGTTTTCAGGTCTTGAAAGGCTTGTTCGGCTTCAAGAGTCCATTCGAAGCGTTTATTTTTCTTTAGGAGAGCTGTGATGGGTTGGACTGTTCGGGAAAATTCCGGGATGAATCTTCGATAGAAATTGGCAAAGCCAAGCATGCTCTGAACTCCCTTCACCGAGCTAGGAGATGGCCATTTGAGGATGGCGTCCACCTTTCGCGAGTCCATTCGGACTCCTTGAGGTGTCAGGATGAATCCGAGAAACTCAACTTCTGTGGTATGAAAAACGCATTTTTCGAGCTTGGCAAATAGTTTGTGCTGGCGCAATTTCTCAAGAACTGCCCTAACATGTTTTCTGTGATCGGCTTCTGAAGAGGAGTACACCAGGATGTCGTCAATATAAACAATGACACAGACATCAATAAGTTCCCGAAAAACATCATTCATAAAGTACTGAAAGGCGGCAGGTGCATTGCACAAACCGAAGGGCATCACCTGATATTCGAAGAGCCCAAATTTGGTGCGGAATGCAGTCTTCCATTCGTCGCCTTCTTTTATACGCACCAGGTGATAAGCTCCTCGGAGATCTAACTTGGTGTACACACTAGCGTCTTTCACCTGGTCGATAAGCTCAGGGATCAGGGGCAGAGGATAACGATTCTTAATCGTTATTTGGTTTAGGGCGCGATAGTCTATACATGTTCTAAGGTCGCCCTCTTTTTTCGGCACGAAGAACAAAGCTGAAGAGACAGGAGACTTGGACGGGCGAATAAAACCATTGGCTAGGTACTGATCTAAATACTGACGCAAATGCAGGTTCTCAGGTTCCGTAAGAGCATAAATCCTACTACAAGGTAGTTGAGCATTGGGTACCAGATCGATTTGGCAATCATAAGATCGATGGGGAGGTAACGTGTTAGCCTGTTCTTTCTGAAAAACGTCTTGGAATTCTTGGTATTCTGACGGTAGCTGTACAGAGGTGGAAGTTGCTGAGGCTAACCCCATAGCTGGATTTCTTGGATAACAAGTTGGTTCACAATCAGGAAAACTTATCTTCTTTGCTCGCCAGTCTATTCTTGGATTATGTGTTTCTAACCAAGGAATTCCAAGAATTACTTGAAATTGTGGGGCCTTGATCACATCAAACACGATTGTTTCCCGATGTCCATCCTGACCAACCATTGTCAATTCAACAGTGGAATGTGTTACAGGCCCTGAGGCTATTTCGGTTCCATCTACTGTAGTAATGACATCTTGGGTTACTTTCGGGTGGAGAGGGAGCTTAATCCTGGAAGCCAATTCACGGTCTACGTAATTTCCAATAGCTCCACTGTCGATGTATGCTTTTATAGCATGCAACTGCTGAGGCTGTTTTGGGTCCACGAGCACCATTGGCATGACAAAATGCGAGGTCAAAGAGTTTGTTTTCAAGCTCGGCAAGCGGACCCCTACGCTTGTCGGGCTAGGTCGTTTCCCGAATCAGGTGTCAATAAATCGTTATCAGTGGCTCCAACCACCTTCTTAGGTGGTTTAACCGGACAATTTCGAAGAAAGTGACCGGAAGCCCCGCAATACAGAAAGTTGCATTTGCCGCCTTCTCTCTCGTTCCTTCTGCGTTAATGGTCCTTTAACACCGCCGATTTGCATAGGTTCGGATACATCGGCGCTCTTGGAGTTAGCGTGGGTTTTGATCGGTACTCGAGTTTTGTACTTGAACCGATCTGCTTTTCTATTTTGAAGTCTGTGATCAAGTTGAACCACAAAGTCTATGTAATCTGCGCAGACCTGGGGTGGATTTACTATCTGAGCTAGAACGTCTTTAAGCTCTCCGCGCAGGCCTCGATGAAACAATGTGATCCTTTTATTTTCTGGCCATCCAGTTTCCACAACCAGTCTATTAAAGGTGGCAATGTAGGGCAGGAGATCCTGATTACCTTGTCGTAAGGATAGCAGTTCGTTATCAAGGGCCTGTCCTTGAGAGTGTCGAGCAAACAATCTTTCCATGCTGGCCTGGAAGCTCTGAAAATCCTGGAGAATGGGATCATCCTGATTTACCAATGGAATAGACCAATCGGCAGCACTGCCACTGAGGGAAGATAGTATAAAGGCTACCTTGGTCTGGTCGTTAGGGAAGGCCCCGGGTCTGCATAGAAAGTGTAAATGACATTGGTTCATAAAGACGGCATATTTCTTGGGATCCCCCGCAAAACGTTCAGGCGGGGCCAAAGGCATGTGCCCAGGTAGATTGATTTGTACCGGGTTATTCAAACCCATTGATGTGGAAGTACCACCGGAATTCGGTAAAGGAGTGTGCCCTGCCTGGGCCTGCAATAACCTTTTGGCCAGGTCATCTGTTCTTTACTTGGATAGGATCAGTTCTCTTTTGAGAGCGTTAGTCTCCTGGCGGGCTGAGTGCACCTCTGCCCGTAATTCCCCCAAAAGCTGGGCCAGCTGGTCAGTCTCGGAAGTCTCCATAGCGCCCGGGTGGGAAATTGTGGGTAGGCTTCGCGTTCTGTCACGCTCACCTGATTCCCACGGGGGCGCTGGCCTGGTTTCGAGTGCTGATGCCTCTTCAATGGTGAAGCGCAGGGCTCTGAAGATGGATAGGACGGGCCCCTCTACTCTGGCTAATCTGGCTCGCAGGAATATCCTCCTGTACGTGAAAAGGGAGTATTACAATCTGGCGGAATAATGCTCGAGCCTCCCTCTTCCTTCCAACCCTCCTTGATACCCTTCCACGATCCCCCGTGAAGTCTCACCTTAGGGTCTGAAAGGACGAGCTCTCCATCCTGCTTCTGATGCAGGGGCGCGTTGAACCCAGTTACTTCACTGGATTGAGGTTGGATGGGAGTTCAGGTAAGCTTGATTATACTGGTAAGGCGCTGTAAAAGTTCTGTTGCAAGTTCAAAAGTTCAAGCTTTAAATAATAATGTTCATTGTCTTTTTCAGGTGATGAATGAAGATTCCTTTGGAGACTTCTTGCAACAAAGCGCTAATGTTGATGTCTTTTCCCCATAGGGGCCGGGGTTCGGAATGCCGGAGATATGGCCGCGACCCGAAGTGAAAAGTGCAGTTCCAGTAAAGATCAGGTAAGTCCTAGATGAGCGCTCAGGTAATGTTTTAGCATTCGCTCATCTAATGTCTTTGTCTTTTTTCCCCCATAGGGGCCGGGGTCCGGAAAATGCCTGGATGCAGCAAGACCCGAAATGAAATGGGAATGACCCAACAGGTAAGTCTTAGAAGGAAACTGAGCTTTTCCTATTCCCTTCCTTCTCTCACCTTGTGTTCTTGTCTTTTTCTCTCTAGGCTCTGGGAAGTGGCTGCGGATCCGGTTGATCGCTGCTGAAGATGGAGGCGCCCAAGAAAGGTGAGTGAAATGCAGCGCTGCAGCGATCGGAGTGAAATGCTTTTAAAAATGATGTCTTCCTTTTCAGGATCGTCAGTGAAATGTCTCTGTGATGCAGGTTTAGCAGGTAAGGCCTTCTTCCTCTCAAATTCTCTTCTTATCACCCTTTGCAGGTGTCCCAGGATGCTGACAGGCGTGGCTGAAGTCCAGAAGCAGGAGCAGACCCGGTGAGCGTCGAGCTGCTAGGTGCAGAACAACGCGAAGCACGTGTGGCTGTTCGGATGGGGTTTAAATAGCTTTGGAAGAAGTTCCAGGTATGTATCCTTCCACCGATCAGGTATGTATTCTTCCCCGACCACACCCAGGTGGAAAGTAGTCCCACAGGTAAAGTAGTCCCATTCAGGCATCAAGAGGTCCTGGATGTAGCAGCATGGTCTGCATCAGGTAAGTGCACATAAAAACACTTGAATACATGTCCAGCTTTATGAGCCTGGCGCCTAAGGCGCCAGGACTGGGGTCCAACATGAGCCTGGCGCCTAAGGCGCCACGACTGCGTCCAAAGGGCCCCAGCTTGGGCCCACTGGAACTTCCCTGGGGGGAATGATGCCTGCCTGGGTTGCTGGGTTGGACCTGGCTCCTTGGAGGTAGGCATCATGACACGCGTTCACCTGTTTTTTCATGCTTGCGCCAAGATTTTCGGCGTACGGTTGTTCCATGAATTGGCTCCTTGATTTATGGCCAACAAGAGTTATAATTGCCCAACAAAATAAGAGAAGGCAGATGAAGAAAAATGTAGATCCTGCAAAGTAAACTGCAAAAGACTAACCTTGGAGCATCTACTAATAAATTGCACTGGACTGGCTGATTTACGCAAAGAATATTATGAAAAACATGTAAAAGAGTTTATGAACTTGACAAAAACTCATGTATGGAAAATGATAATTGATGCTGAACACATATCCATAAATATATCCACGATAAGACTCCTGGACAGAATGAACTTATAAATTAACGGAAATGATACATTCAAATGTAAAACAAGGAACAGAGAATACTTGAGTTCATCGAAAATTAATTTTAAATATAATTTTATGAAACAATGAATTGGATTTTTTGTGTAATATAAAAACAGAAATTAATTTTAAGATACTTAACCATAATGATATACATACATGCTCATTGTGAAAGTTTTATGTAACCAAAACACAACAATAAAAAAAAAAATATATATATATATATATATGTATATATATTTTCTTTTCCATTTCCAGAGCATCATGTATTTCCATCAATCTGCATCCAGATTATATCATGGATTGATTTGCACTAGTTTTATGTTAAATGAGTTTGGGTAATTTAGTACATTAGTTTCAAGTTAAGAGAAGTGGGCAAAGGAAACTACAGAGAGATCCAGCGCTGTTGCCGTGAATTCAAAAGATGGCGTTCGGCAGCGGTCAGCTGTTAAGTTGTGAGTGCCTGTCAAGATGTGCGTCCCTAGGGCGCTGCGTACCTGTTTTTCCTGTAGGCTTGCGTGCCGGGGTCGCCAGGACGTTGCTTGTAGAACGAAAGATGAGAGGGTAACGCCAGGAACCGGCCCAGGTCCCGTCCTGATTGCAGGATTGAAAATGGGTCCGATTCCTGACGCCACGAGTGAACACTTCCCTGGATTTACGTGGCGCCAGAACAGTGCAAGCACTGAACAGGGAAGGCCGGTAGATGAAGACTGCGAGGCTTGAGTGCGTTGCTGTGATTCTGCAGAATCCTTCTTGAAGATGTCGAGAGGAGCCGGCCGGGGCTGTAGTATGGCAGAAAAGGCAGACGGCAAGTGGAACCGAACAAAGGCACCGAGGCACTGGCACCCAGCACAAGGCAGAGGAGTATACAGGCAAGGAAGGTGGTCAGGCAGGAGAGGGAAGGGAGGTAAGGAGGAATGATGAAGGGACCGGGAGAACTGGGCCAGGACCGGACAATACCCAACCCAAGAGAGCAGGCCCCCAACCAAGGAACCTAACCACCAGGGAAAGGGAAGGCTGGTCAAACTAGAAGGAAACAAGGGAGGCAAGCGAGGGGACCAAGGAAGCACAAGAATTTCCAGAAGCGAGCGGGAGGTCAGGACCAAACCGCGTTGAGACGCGGCGAGTTCAGATCCGGAAGCCCCTTTATAGTGATTCGGCACGGAAGCGAGGCTTGACCCGCAATCCGAATCGGCGCATGCGCGGAATCACGGTATTCGGGGGAACGAGGCTTGAACCACAAGCCCGTTCCCTGCCGCTTCCGCGTATGCACGCATGCACCCCAACTCGCCCGTGACCAAGGCGAAACCGCGGGTACAGCCGCCAGGCATCACCCCGCCCACGAGGACACGGCCGATCCCGATCCCGGGTGAGTGTCCTAACACCATGCCCCCTCCCAGAAAGACCCGGGGCCCCCGGTCTACAAGGATGGCGTAAATAGAACTCACGCACCAAACGGGGAGCATGGACATTCCCAACAGGTTCCCAAGTGCGGTCACAAGCCGAATACCCCTCCCAATCCACCAGGAACTGCAATTGACCCCGATGGAAACGAGAATCACAGATTTCTCGGACCTCATATTCAGGAACACCCTGCACCTCAAAGGCCGCAGGACGAGAGCCCGAGCGCCCATAGGGGTCCTCCAGGTGAGGCTTAAAACAAGGAGACATGAAACACAGGATGCACCCGCCAGGATGGGGGTAAATCCAGTTTGAATGCCACTGGAGAAATCTGTCTAGTAATCCGGAAGGGACCTAGGAAACGGGGAGCAAATTTCGTAGGTAAGTTGCGAACAGGTAAGTTCTTGGAAGAAAGCCACACCTTCCCACCAACCTTGAATATAGGTTCCGGGGTACGCCTCCTATCTGCCTGTACCTTCATGTCCTCACGTGCCTTAACCAGGGTACCAGTCGCCTGGGCATGCAGTCTTCGGATCTCTTGAATCAGCTGATCAGCAGAAGGAACCGCGCTTGGTCGTAGAGGAACAAACGGAAAAAGTCTAGGACTGAGTCCATAGGTACAAAGAAAGGGGCTTACACCTGTTGCAGAATGAATCGAGTTATTGTAAGCTACCTCAGCAAAGTCCAGTTGCAATGCCCAGTTGGTCTGAGAGGCGTTGGAGAAACAGCGCAGATATTGTTCCAACGTCTGATTGGTCCTCTCCGTCTGTCCGTTGGACTGTGGATGATAGCCAGAACTAAGTGCTCGATGTATGCCCAGGTGATGACACAGTTGTTTCCAAAAGGATATGAACTGGGAACCGCGGTCCGAGATGATCTTATCAGGTAGTCCATGCAACCGGTAAATGTTGTGCAGAAATGCTCGGGCCATGGAACTCGCAGAGGGAACTTTAACAAAAGGGATAAAATGAGCCATCTTGGAAAAACAGTCAACTACTACCATAATGCATGTGAAGCCCTCGGAAGGTGGTAGTTCCACTATGAAATCAGTAGCTATGGTGTGCCAAGGATAGGGCGGTATCTCGATGGGTTGGAGTAGACCGAGTGGTTTCCTTCTGGGTATCTTTACTTCTGCACATACTGGACAGCATTCCATGTATTGTTTAACTTGTTTGGCCAATCCTGGCCACCAAAACTGTCGGGCGACAAGTTCTTGTGTAGCATGTATGCCCCGATGACCCCCGATCTTCGAATCGTGAAAAGCATGCAAAATGGCATTCCGAAGAGAGTCGGTGGGTGCATACAATCTCCCACTGAAGTAGAGAAATCCCTCGTTCTCACAAACTTGGGGCAATTTCAAAAGTTCCGTTCTGTAAGGGTCTGCCAATGTTTCCTGTACGAACGTATCCAGGCAATGAGACACTGAAAACAAGAAATGTTCTGGGGCTAGCAACAACTGGTTCTGACTGTCTTGCTTGATGTCTTCCAAGGAGCGAGACAATGCGTCTGCTTTCAGATTCTGAGCATTTGGTATGTAAGTAATCGTGAAATCATAATGAGAAAAGAAAAACGCCCAACGGGCCTGGCGGGAATTGCGACATTGAAGAGATCGTAGATACTGTAGATTTCTATGGTCGGTACGGACCTCAACAGGAAATTGGCCTCCCAAAAGATGATGGCGCCATTCTTCAAAAGCCAATTTGATGGCTAAAAGTTCCTTTTCGATCACGGCATAATTCCGTTCGCTCGACGTTAGTTTTCGGGAAAAATAAGCCACTGGGAATTCAACATCCGACTGCGGGTCCTTCTGTAGCAGAACTGATCCAACGGCGAAATTCGACGCATCTGCTTCCACAATGAATGGTCTACTTTGGTCGGGATGATGTAGGATGGGAGAGGTGCTGAAGGCGTCTTTGAGACGTTCAAACGCATAGGTGGCTTCCTCATTCCACACAAACAACGTCTTACTGCTGGTTAAACTGGTTAAAGGTGCTGTGAGATTGGAAAAACCTGGTATAAAGCGCCTATAGAAATTGGCGAATCCAAGGAATCGCTGAAGGGCCTTCATATCGTTAGGTCGTTTCCATTCTTGAATAGCCCGTGACTTAGTTGGGTCCATCTGTATGCCAGAACGGCAAATCACGTACCCAAGGAACTCGATCTTGTCTTGATTGAAGAGACATTTCTCAATCTTGGCGTACAAGTGGTTCTGACGTAAACGGTTGAGAACTTCTTTGACATGTATGATGTGTTCCTTCTCATTCTTTGAGAAAATCAGTATATCATCTAGGTATACCCATACTGATATTCCGAATAAATCCGAAAATATGTCATCCATTAAACGCTGAAAAACGGCTGGGGCATTGCATAGTCCGAAAGGCATTACACGATATTCATAGTGCCCTAAGGGTGTCTTAAAAGCCGTCTTCCACTCGTCACCAGTCTTGATTCGTACCAGATGATATGCCCCTCTTAAGTCCAACTTAGTAAATATACAGGCAGAGTGCAAGGATTCCAGGATATCACGTATTAGAGGCAATGGATATCTATCCTTCCGAGTAAGTTCGTTTAACTGCCGATAGTCCACACCAGGACGTAACGTACCCTCCTTTTTCTTGACGAAAAACAGCGGAAATCCCGCAGGAGACTTGGAAGGGGTGATATACTGTTTCTGAAGGCAGTCGTTGAGATATTCTTGTAAGACTGTTCTTTCCTGCGGGGATAAGGAATACACTCGTCCGTGTGGAATCACGGATTCTGGTAACAGATCTATGGCACAATCAAAAGTTCTATGAGGAGGCAGGGGTATGTCCCTGGGTTCCGAAAACACAGAGGAATATTCCGCATATTCAGAAGGTATGGTAGACAACAGGCATACGCTAGATGTTCCATTCACCTCTGTCTGCGTGGCAATTGTAGACATCCCAACTGATAACCTTGCGGAGGAACAATCCAGCAAACAACGATCCGAATCAAAGGTCAAAGTACAGGTTACCCAATTAACCTTAGGGTTGTGGTACAACAACCAGGGTAAACCCAACACGATCGGATAAGATGGTGACTTAATCACATCCAAAGATATGTTTTCCAGGTGTTCATTGATCCGCAACTGCAGAACACCGGTGTGATGTTGAATGGGACCAAAAGACAAAGGTGTACCATCAATGACCTCAATCGGTGTAGCTTGCCTTTTCTTAAGTAGAGGGATCTGATTCTCCTTGACGAACTCAACATCGATATAGTTGCCAGATGCACCACAATCTAGAAGACCCATGATTTCAGTTGACTTATCCTGCCACAGTACTTCAATTCGGAGTACCAAAAGGGCTGCGGGAGACATGGGCAGTAAGATCCCATCGGTATCCAGAAGGGCTGGTGTGAACGGTAGGCCTGTCATTGCCTTCCTTATACCTGACAGGCCTACTAGTTTTCCGACTTCCTGAGTGGTCGTAACTGACAAGTACCCAGATAGTGCCCGGAGGCACCGCAATATAGGCACAAATTCAAGTCCCTTCGACGTTTCCTCTCTTTCGCGGACAAAGGTCCTCTGAGTGCCCCCAATTGCATGGGTTCCGGACCTGTTTCTGCTGTACTTGAAGCGCCAGTAGGTGATGGAAAAGACCTGGGGTACGGCTTCTCCAACCGACGTCTTTCCCCCTTCCGCTCAGCCAAACGGTGATCGATTCGTAGGACCTGTTCCTGAAGTACCTGTAAAGTATCCGGTTCTGGTATATGGAGGAGTTCGTCCTTGTACTCCTCTCTCAAACCTCGCCGAAAAAGCGTCTTCTGTGTTACTTCTGGCCATTGAGAATCCGCCGCCAATTGACGGAACCGACCAATGTAAGAGATCAGATCACTTGAACCCTGCTTTAAATCCATCAATTGGTTTTGTGCTGTGGCGGCCAAGTTAGGTGACTGGAATACCTCCAAAAACGCTTTCTCGAAGGCGGCAAAATCACCCAGTATTGGACTGTTTGCTGACACCAAAGGAGCTGCCCATGCAAGCGCATTTCCAGTTAGATTCCCTAGAATATACCCAATCTTCGCCTTCTCGTCGGTGAAATGGGAAGCCCGGAACAAAAAATGGATCTTGCAATGGTTACAAAATTCGGCCACTCTTCTCGAATCCCCGTCGAACTTCATGGGTGTCGTCTGTGCCATGGCAGAATCAGCCTGGGTTGTGGTGCTAGTCCTATGCACCACCATCTGACGTAGAGTCTCGTTTTCTAGACGAAGTGCTGTCATTTCAGCCCTTAAAGACCTGATTTCGTCCCTCAGATCAGAGGTTTCCTCCATCTCTGGGTCAGAATCGGAGGTTAGGCGTCTCAATCTGTCAAGATGTGCGTCCCTAGGGCGCTGCGTACCTGTGTTTCCTGTAGGCTTGCGTGCCAGGGTCGCCAGGACGTTGCTTGTAGAACGAAAGATGAGAGGGTAACGCCAGGAACCGGCCCAGGTCCCGTCCTGATTGCAGGATTGAAAATGGGTCCGATTCCTGACGCCACGAGTGAACACTTCCCTGGATTTACGTGGCGCCAGAACAGTGCAAGCACTGAACAGGGAAGGCCGGTAGATGAAGACTGCGAGGCTTGAGTGCGTTGCTGTGATTCTGCAGAATCCTTCTTGAAGATGTCGAGAGGAGCTGGCCGGGGCTGTAGTATGGCAGAAAAGGCAGACGGCAAGTGGAACCGAACAAAGGCACCGAGGCACTGGCACCCAGCACAAGGCAGAGGAGTATACAGGCAAGGAAGGTGGTCAGGCAGGAGAGGGAAGGGAGGTAAGGAGGAATGATGAAGGGACCGGGAGAACTGGGCCAGGACCGGACAATACCCAACCCAAGAGAGCAGACCCCCAACCAAGGTACCTAACCACCAGGGAAAGGGAAGGCTGGTCAAACTAGAAGGAAACAAGGGAGGCAAGCGAGGGGACCAAGGAAGCACAAGAATTTCCAGAAGCGAGCGGGAGGTCAGGACCAAACCGCGTTGAGACGCGGCGAGTTCAGATCCGGAAGCCCCTTTATAGTGATTCGGCACGGAAGCGAGGCTTGACCCGCAATCCGAATCGGCGCATGCGCGGAATCACGGTATTCGCGGGAACGAGGCTTGAACCACAAGCCCGTTCCCTGCCGCTTCCGCATATGCACACATGCACCCCAACTCGCCCGTGACCAAGGCGAAACCGCGGGTACAGCCGCCAGGCATCACCCCGCCCACGAGGACACGGCCGATCCCGATCCCGAGTGAGTGTCCTAACAGTGCCTTGCCCTGCACCCCACAGAAAAAACCTTGCTAGACCAATTGTAAACAGGTGAACTGCGCCACACCAAAAAATCCAAGAAGTACAGTTGTACAGTATTTAATTTGTGTTCTAGACAGCCTGACACGTGTTTCGAGCATAGCTCTTCCTCTGAGGCTGTTGCAAATAATATCATAAAGATTTTTAACATATACATAAATATGTGCATTGCCATTCAAAATAGATGGGCCAAACCAAGGGGCCATTAGAGGTTGCACCACATGTGTATAATGAGACAAAACAACATTATAAATCGTGGATGGAAACATTAGGTAAGATGCATAGCAGTTCATGTTAGCATAACAATACATATTAGCACACAGTTTTATGTAGACAAAAATTGTTCATTTTACCAATTCAAGTAGTGGCATCAAGGCAATCCAAAATCCATTACCCACAACCTAACTGTAGCTGTAAATATCCCCCATTTTTGTGTTGATCTTATTGTTTTTAACTCTCTCTCTTCTATAAAAAACATTTTCCCATAACCGCAATTAGTGATAGCAATGTACTACAGATAAGAGCGGTTATTCGTAAACACTCACAAATAACTACAGTTATTGGAACAACATGCACAAAGGGCCCTCCCAGGAACTCACCAAGTGCAGCCCCCCTCTTCTCATGCTCCTACCCACCTCCCTCAGATCTTTTACCCCTCCCTATCCCTTGCAATTCCCCACAAACGCTCATTGTTTCAGGTGACACACTTTCATTCCTGATCGCTTCTATCATAACTGTGGTTATTTCATGGGTTGTGTTGGCAAGGAGATGGTACTAACCCACCCCCCTCGTTATAATCGGGGTAACTAAACCATGTGCGAACCAAGGGGGGGAGATGCCCCCACGGCAATCATCCGCACAAGATAACATAAACAATTACATAAATAACCTAATGTATGTTCCGACAATGAGACACCATTTTGTATTAGGCCAGACACCATCTTTTGCTAGGCCCAAAAATCATCCCTCTGTAAAGTCAGCTCTCCCATCCCCAGCAGCTCAGACAGAGAGCACAAGTCATCACCCCCCCACCCTGCCCACTTCGTGTGATCCCTGTTCTCATGGAAGTCCAGCCGTGCCATGTTCCAAATCTCTAGTATAATTTCCAAAAGAATGTGTTCTGCACAGAGTGTGAGACAGAGACAGGCCTCGGCCCAAGTGTCCATTATCTTCACTAAACTGCCCGTGCCCTCTCAGCCCCCACCTTGCCAGGCGAGGGTCCCCCAGCTATGACCCCCCAGACCCTTTCATGCTGATACACATCTATCCCCTTACACTGACCATTCCAGAACACCCACGACAGACTGAATTCTGTGCAGCAGTATATTCTCTCCAAAGCAACACACGTCTGATTGTATCATGAGGCACCAGGGAAAGTAAACAGTAGATCAAATAGATCAAACCCCCAGGGGGAGGCACCTGGGAGCGGGACCCCAATATCAATGAAGCCCTGAGGGTAGAGGTCGGAATGCCAATATATCAGCCCATTTTCCCTAAGTACCACCATTCATGCAAGGATTTTATGTTTGCAATTATTTTCGTATTATAAGTTCCTGTTTAGCTTAGACAGTTAGCCATGTATCACATTCATCGTGAGCTTCACTGCATAGATGAACCAAGCTGACCCACGTGCCACCGATCGACTGGGAAGCAGCGGCCAATTGGAGCGTGGCGTCCCCTATAGAGCACACTGTGCCATACGGCCCCTCCAATCCGCGCTGTGATTTCTTTCTGTATATGATGTCATTCATGACAAAATTGTTTCTTATAATGTGCTACCCGTGTAATTTTTAGCAGAGCACTCCTGGGCAGCAGAGTAATTGGCTGGCATACTTTATATTAAATAAAGTTTGTTATCCTTGCAACCGATCTCTTGGTCTCATTCCCTGACAGGGTGTGTTATCTTATTTTGCATTATTCTTGGGACATATGTAGGGTGGTGCCTTCAGTTGCCAGCAGTATTCCCACAGTTATGCAAAAACATTGGACCTTTTAACTTGGTTCCATGCCCTCCACCCCCAAGTTTCCATTTTTTTGTATGGTATCATTTCTCCACCTCCTCAACTCTACCATGATGGCATTTCATAATTTTTCCTCCTCCAAATGGCTTTCCATCTTTTTTTTGTTTTTGGCTAATCACTGTTATAACTGTGGTTATCTGTTGCAGTTACTAAACAATTAAAAGTCAGCTTTTTCATTTCTGGAAAGCCTCACTGATGCATTGTGGGACACATATTTAGATATGTATTTGGGAGAAGCGGCACCCCTTCTCTGTCAAATATTTTAACAACTGTTGGATGGAATAACCCCAGACACCTCCCGGAAATCAAGTCAACACTTTGTGCCCAAGATGACTTATAGCTGATCAAATTCTGTGCAGTGGTTTTTGATGTGTGCTGCACAGAAATGTTGACTTTTTCTCTTTGGGTAATAAATGGGAGTAGGAAGAAAACAGCAGTTTTTTGTTTTATTAATAATGTTGTTCTTCCCTTTTAATTATCTTTTAGGGGGAGCAACAAAAGAGCAACATCACATAACGTTATAATTCATCAGATACAAGTACATATGATTTAAAACAATAAAAACAGATACATATAGAACACAACATCGTATCCACTTCCATCTTACAATAGTGGTGTTGAAAACGACAAAAATTGATTTATCCTGTCTGTACCTATGTAAGATCCCCAAACAACGAAGACAAACCTACAAGGATGCCGTGCATGGTGCAATTTAGCACAGTTTTAACCTTAAAGTTTTTCCTAGTTTTAGATCTATTTTAGTTGAACAGCAGATGCACTTACTTCAGAAGCCACAGGTGGAGCCTCACTCCATATCTCTCGAATCAGATCCTCAACAGAGCCTTCTCCCTTTGTACGCGATCTCCTTTGGACAAGACCATATGTGTCTATCCTCTCCGGCTTATGGACCGTGCCTGCGGAAAAACAAGTGTCACTTTTTTAATATTTGGAAAAATGATGGGACACATCAGGTGCCTATCTTTTTACTTGCTCTCAACTTACTGCTCTGAACATCTTCATGTAATTAAATGTGAAGCTTAAATCTCCTTCTATTTTAGTTCACACGGGTCTCATTAAATTAGGAACCAATCCTGGAGGTTTTCTCACTGGTAAAAAAGACGGGGAAAAAAGTGTATCATAAGTGTAAAAATACTTCATGTGGGACAGTTCTGTTTCTTCCGTGAGTGCCACTTCTCTATTTCCATCATATCTCATCTTTATTTGCAGTACAGAATGTTATCAACTCTGTTTTTCACATTTATATCAAAACGCTACTCTCCACCCAAAGCTTATCTTCTTAATAACCTAAATCCCATTTCTACTTCTAAACGCTTCTCAACAATCCTTTTGAAAGGTCCTTTCCGCATTGGGTGCTATCACGATTTTATATAAAAATGTGTTGCCGCACTCTACGTTAGCTCGGTGGCATTTCTACTCGTAAAAGGCTTCCCAATGATCTGTTTCAGGAGTACAGCCCGCATTGGATGCTGTAGCAGTCTTAGTACACCTTTCATCCTTTTTCAATTTCACCCTCCATGTCAGTGCAATGACAACACTGCGCAACAGAAACGAAACCTGCTTGCCGTGAAGGCTATTCACCTCATCTGTTCGCAACCGATACATGGAACAATGGGGAACCACGCCTATTTATCACATGACCTGCTCGACAAAATCGGCGACAAAGAAACAGGACTGCCTCGGTATATTGCTACACGGCATTCCGTACTGCTTCAACACACACATTTTGTGCATATATGCCTATTATATTTCTTGTTGTATAGTTTATATTATTCAAGTCTCGCCCAGACATTGGGTCAATGACCATTAATAAATGAAAAAATAGGTAAAAATTCCCTCATGTCACGTGACTCCACAAAGTTATTTTTACTAAGTACTGCAAAATGCAGAATTATTTAATCTGGGCGTCATATGTTTCCATGGAAACACCTTGTTAGCCCTATTCAGTTCCTTCTGGGCTACAGAGGTGCTAATCAATGAAGATATTTTGCATATTCATTCAAGTTACTTACTAATCCGATTCGGCCACATCTGGGCTAAGGAGGTTATCAAATGTGGAGTAGTTCAAGTATACCTGCCAGTTACAGTGGTATAAAGGAGAGAAGGGAATACAGTTTTTATTAAAACTCAGGTATTCAGATAAGGTACCTGGTCATGACTGGAAGCCATATTATCCAATGGCAAAGGCCTAGTGGGCAATCAGGGCATTCCATTCTACTGCTAAATTTAAACCTTGCCTCATACTGTCCAAAGAGTAAATCCATCGTTGTTCCATTTTATGCAGTATGTTAGCCATGTCTCCTCCCCTCCTTGATGGACTTACGGTTTGGAGAACAAACCATTTGAGATCAGTATCTTGATGTTTAAGGCGTGTGAAATGTTCCACTAGTGGTTTATCCACTACTTTCTTGTGGATACAGCTCCTGTTTTCCCCAAAACGGTGCCTTACTTCTCGTGTCATTTTTCCTACATACAGGAGATTACACGGACAGATGATAATATAAATGGCATTTTTTGTTCTACAATTCGTATGATGTTTTAGTTGCCATTTGATTTTTCCGTGGTTAAATTCTCTTCTGGTCTCTGTCAAAGGATAGGACACACAGGTACCGCATTTGTGATGGCCTACAATGGGGGGTTTCCCCCACTGATTCAACTCTGTTTGATCTTTTTGCTTTTCCTGATAGGTATGTATCAATTGAAGTTTTAGGTTTTTGCTTTTCTTAAAAGCAAACATAGGTTTTTTTACTTAAAACACTGGGTCGTTTTACTGGGTCCCAATTACGGTTGATGATTCTCTTTATATCATTGCTAACTGGATTATAGGTGGTGACACACACTAGCCTATCATGTTTTTGTTTATTCCGAGGGATCAGGCAAATTTCTTGATTGGTGTTGGAATCATTGTGCGCTGAAATCTATAGCGCAAGTGTGAGATCTCAGCGCACGCGTGCGAAACGCACCCGTGAGCCGTTTACCGATTCATGGAAGCCACTGCGCATGGCTTACCTGGGACCTGTGCTGAATCTGCGCGTGGCGCACATGTCACGGCGACATCTGAAAGCTGTGCGTGAGTCGCCCAGTGAAGGCGCACAACTTCCAGCGCACACACCTAAAAAGGGGGCGGAACACGCGGAATGGGGAACAACATGCGGAAATGCAGGTGTAACGGGGGTAGTACAGCAGTGAAACCCTCGCAACGCCCACACTTGCGCTAACAATATGTATTCATGGAATTAAACAAGGCAAACCCATGTATGCCAAAAGACACACAAAACCGGAAACACATCCGCCATGCAAAAGAAGGCGGAAGCAGCCCAGCACAGCATAAAAGCACGAAAAAACAACAAACAAGTATATACAGCTACGATGAATGTCCCATTTCTTGCAGCAGTGATTGTGGGAAAGGAGGATAGCCAGGCCCTGCATTTGCTTACCCAGGACCAGCCTTTTTGGGATGCCTGATGACCAGGTCTATGGCAGGTATAGGTTTCCACCTCATATCATCCTAGCCCTTGTCACTGAGTGGGAGGATGACCTCACATCACACACCTTGTGCTCCCAACCACTGAGCCCATTGGAAAAGCTGCTCAATGTCCTGCATTTTTTGGCCAGTGGGTCATTTAAGCGGACAACTGCCATAGTTGGTGGCATCTCACAGACCATGCAGTCACGCTGCCTACACCAGGTGTTGGCAATCATGACTACACGCCCCTCAGTCCGCAGGCACATACACATGCCCAGAATACCTGCAGAAAGACAGGCCCTGGTCCAGGACTTTTACGGGTGGCACACTTCCCCAGAGTGCTTGGTGCCATTGATTGCACCGACGTGGCCCTACGGCCACGTAGGGCCACTGAGCACAAATATCCTAGCCGCAAGCACTGGCATTCCATCAATGTGCAGGTTGTATGTGATGCCAAGGGAATCATCACCTCTATCTATGCAAACTATCCCGGGCCCACCCATGACAGTTTAATATACAGAATGTCAGCCCTACACCGGGACCTGGAAGCTGGGAGGCATGGCAACACATGGCTCATTGGTGAGTACAAATGCCTGTGCCCATGCATGCATGTGACACACAGACAAATAAACAAACCCAACTAATGACAACCATTATCACCTCCCCAGGGGACAGAGCTTACCTCTCTCTCACCCACATGATGACACCAATACAGAACCCCACCACACCACCCAGGTAAGATACAACTAAGCCCACATTGCAACCCGGGGTATAGTGGAGTGCACATTCGGAGTGCTGAAGTCACGTTTATGCTCCCTTGACCGCTCTGGTGGGCAGCTACTATATGGGCCCCCAGTAGTGTGCAGGATCATTGTGGCAGCATGTGTCCTGCACAACATTGCAACCCGGCGGGGCGTACCAGTGGACATGGTGGGGCCCCCACATCCCCAACCACATGCATGGCTGCTGCGCATGGGAGGGGAAAGGGCACATGGGGAGGCAGCCCGTACCCATCTTGTGGCTAAATTTTTCACCTAAACTCCCCCCCTGCGGAGTGCACGCAGGCCTAGCACATTCCAGGTGACAATCAATAATAACAAAGGGACAGTAAACTGTCACAACCTTAACACCCTGAGAATGTGTCCTTGGAATTGCAGCATTGTGTGAATCCCTAGCCACTTAAAAAAACACAATCCCGTGTGACCAAATGGCACACATGCAAGCCACAGATTATAAACCCCCCATGCAAAATAGCACATTCAAATGCTGCTATGTCACCTATACCTCCATCAACACCAGGTCACCCACCCCACACACCATGCCATGGCATGCAATGTGAAAACCTCAATAAAAATATCAACACACATGGTACAGCTGTCACTAAGCACACTGTTGCAAATGGAAACAGGCCACAGACAAGCCCCTCAGACATGCAGTCTAAAGAAAAGAGTGAGCAAAAACATCCAACCTATACTAAAAGTACGTAAATGCATGCCACCAAAGGCCTGGAAACCAAAACCTAGAACCTTTAGTGGCATGCATTTCAGGGAATCCCAAAAAAGAAAAGAAAATGTGAGTGCTGCGGGTTTGTCCCCCGCAACACCCCTCTCACTACACCACACAGCACAGTGAGTGGTGTCAGTGGCCTGGATGAGCCTGCGGCGCCAGTTCACGATCACGAAAGTCAATGTGAACATGTGCATCAGGGAACCAGCATGTCTCAGAAGTCAAGTAGTGTGTGGGTGGGTGGATGTTGGGGTGGGGATGGGGTTGGGAGTGTGTTGTGGGGGGGTGTTTGCAGGGCGATTAATTGCATGTTAGCATGGGAAATGCATGAACACACAGTGTAGCATACATGTTAACCACTCTCCAGTGGACACATCTGCAACGGAAACATATTGCTGATCCTGTGACACATCATGGGCAAAGCACAGGAATATCAATTTACCAGCATAACACATCATGAACACAGGACCCAACAGTGACAATGTCAGACAGTGAGTAAACACCATAGCACAAGTGCCTCAATGTGACATTGCCACCACACGCCCCCCTACCATCATGAGAGTGGCCTCAACAGCTAAAGTGGGCATGGGACCGCATACAGCATGAAGTTCATGAGCAATGTATACAGTCATGGCAATACATGAATTAGCAGAATGAAATCATGCACAGTCAACAATATACTCACCAAAATGCTGTCCAACCATGAACTGGAGAAACCATCATGAATCCCCACTAGGGGTGTATACACAAGTTGGACTTCAGAATGGCCACATATATGACGGAAATCCAATGCCTCTGTGTAAGTTACTGTCACATGGTGCCATCCTTGCTAGCCATGGAAAGGGGAAGCAGGAGTGGCATATGTGTCGGGACCTCAAGCCACAAACACAAACTCAAGACAAGCCTGTATGGGCCCGGCCGGAACACACAGTGGATGCCATCGGATGCCACAACATAGCACCAATCTGCAACATAAACGCAGAATAGAAAAAAAAATGGCCAGAGTGGACCCGGGGGGTGGGGGGGCATCCCGGAGGGGGGAGGTGCAGGGTGCACCTTAACACCCACATGTGTCAATGTTGAGACTAAAAAATAAATTCCTCCATGGGCTCATGGTCTTCACACAATGACCTGAGTGAGAGATAGGTCGTCGTCATTGGCACCCCCTGGTTGTTCATGAGGACATGCGCGTGGCACAGGTGCCTGACTATGCATAGCCCAAGCAAGACCCTCCACAGCAGCAAGCATGCAGGCCTGTTGAGCCTGGTCCTGAATGAATATGGCATGGAGGTCCCCATGCACCACTTCACGTATAAAATGGAGTTCTGCCAGGGAGGCCTCACATGCCAGACGGACCAGACCTCCTGCCGGCTTGCATGGAGTTCAGCCGAGAGTGTGCGTTGCAGCTGCACCATCCTCTGGTCTGCCTGTGTATCCTGGGCCATGATGAGAGCACCCAGAGTACTTCTGAGGGAGGAGTAATCTTCCCTCAGGGCTTGCGTGTTGGCCTGTTCGTCGGCAGCAATAGCTGATCGCAGAGCCGCCAGTTCAGCCCGGCGGGCCCTGTTGGACGCAGCCATGCCCAGCCTGAGTGAGCGGCAGATGGACTGTGTTGCCTGCTACTGGAGCTCCACCTGCCTATCGGGGGGAGGATGGAATCAGCCACACGTTCCATGCCTTGAGCCAACATCTCAATGGCTCCCCCCTGTTGCTATGCAATGGCATACATGGATTGCTCCCACCGAGTGTTACCCGGTGGCGCATAGCCACCGCATTGCTGGGCACTACACCTGCAGGGCCCAAGGAGACGTGGACCTTGCTGTCTCGGCAGAGCCTGTGGCTGCAGGACAGCATTCCTCCATCGATCTGCTGCCTCATGAACAGGAACAACTGGTGTGTAGTGTGACTCTGAACCCGTAAAAAACACAGGCTGACATACCAACACTGACTGGCCCCTTGAGGGGTCTACCCCCACTGCAGGTGTGGCGGACAGAACAGAATCCATAGCAGAATCACCCACCACCGATGGCATGGATTCAAGAGCATCCGATTCAACATTAGAGTCAGAGAGATCCCCAGAGCTGTACCCAGAGGCAGGCCTGGACAGGATGGCCTGGAGCACCAAGGGATGTTCGTGGCCTACCACCCAACGACCACCACTGGTGTTGTGTTGGTGACCTGAACCCTCCACCCTGCCTACCATCTCCTCATCCACTGCTTCTGGTGCATCATCACCTGTAAAAAAATAAAAATAAACATTAGTACACATGTCAGCAGCACATACCACACACATATACAACATTATATTGAGGGTCAACACATGAGGCAGCCTTGTCACACACGACACAAACTCTGACATGCATGCAGTGGCAATGAAATGGAAGGAGACCCTGACAGCAGACATGGATGCGTGTCAAATGCAAAACCCACACATATACTTCATCTTGCATATCAACTGCATCACACACAACCTTCTGGCAGGCATATATCTTTGCCAAAATTTACAGATGTCAACTAGAGATGGCAGGTAGCATAGCCAGGGCACAATTTCCAAATAGCCACAGCAGTAAGTCAACTAGAAGTGTCCATGACACATGCAAAATGCATGTTAACATGCAATTCAAGAACATTAATATCAATAAAAGCACACATGTCACAGGATGCAACAACGCAAGTGCCTTGAAATACAGTGAAGGGAGGCAAATGGATACATACATGGCAGTCACTTGGACAACACACAAATGAATAGGCATGTTGAAGGGTGAAACATGGCTCAGAAGTGTGTGGGTGCAGTGCAGCACATGTGTACGTCCTCAACTATCAACAGAACCAGAAATGTAGTGATGTCAATCTTGTGACATGACGGCACTGTAAGGGCAAGTACAGTCATCATATGCAAAGTGTTGGCACTGGGTTGTAGGGATGCACTACACCCCCCACTCTCCCCGGGGAATGGCAGGGAGCCAGTGCATGGCTCTGAATGGCTGACCACAGTACTGTGAAGTTGCAGACAGTGTATGCAGGTGTCAATTGCATCATCTGAGACAACTGAGACTACAGCAGATGAGAGGGGGACAGAAAGCAGGACACATGAAGAACCATCACAAGTACCTCTATGCAGGCAGAAGCCAGAACACCAGTCGACTGGAAGCAGGGTGGCTGTAACAGAGGGAGGGCTGTGCCCGACACAGACAAGGGCACCATAAACATGTGCATGATGATGAATTGACCCTGAGTGAGCATGACATGGATGAGTAAATACCATGAGATGGATAAAATACTGGAGATTTGTTACAATGAGTAGCCTGCCACGGACAGGGAATGCAATGTTTCATGAATGATCACTCATGTGCACTCTGAGACTGTGTCATCTTCATGGTCCAAGTGAGACACCCTGCTGCAAGGACAAAGGATGTACCCCACAGCATAGCAATGGCAGGGTTGCACAGGGAATTGTGCCTGTACACAGGAAAGGGGAACAGGCCATTTCAATAGTCCAACATGGAAACCACCAGTACCATGGAGACAGTGAACAGCAGGTGGAGAGGCAAGGAAGCATGACAGTGAGCCGGAGCAGCTTGCAGGGTGACCTCACATAGCCGTCAGTCATGTGACCACATAGGCTGAGTGTTGGGTGGAACTACAGCACAGGCTATATGTAAACATGTCAATGAGCTTGAACATGGGCAGTGGATGCCGCAGAGTAAGTAGGTGTCATGATGCCTACCTCTAAGGAGCCAGGCCGGGCCCAGCAACCCCAGAGGCAGACATCATTTTCCCCAGGGAAGTCTCAGCGGGCCCAAGTCGGGGCCCTTTGGACTCAGTCCTGGCGCCTTAGGCGCCAGGCTCATAGCGGACCCCAGTCCTGGCGCCTTAGGCGCCAGGCTCATAGAAGAGGATATGTGTTTAAGTGCTTGGGTGCACACTTACCTGATGCAGACCTTGCTGCTTCATCCAGGCCCTCTTGAGGCCTGAATGGGACTACTTAACCTGTAGGACTACTTCACCACCCAGGTGTGGTCGGGGAAGGATACATACCTGATTGGTGGAAGGATACATACCAGGAACTTCTTCCAAGGCTATTTAAACCCCACCCGAACAGCCACACATGCTTTGCGTTGTTCTGCACCTAGCAGCTGGACGCTCACCGTGTCAGCTCCTGCATCCTGACTTCAGCCACGCCTGCCAGCACCCTGGAACACCTGCAAGGGGAGAAAGGAAGAGAATAGGAGAAGAAAAGCCCTTACCTGCTAAATCTGCATCCCGGAGTCATTTCTCCAACGGCCCTGAAAAGGAAGACATAATTTTAAAGGCATTTCGTTTCGATCGCTGCAGCGCTGCATTTCACTCACCTTTGCAAGGCGCTTCCATCTTCAGCAGCGATCTTCCGGATTCAGCTACGCCCCGGCGCCTAGAGGAAAAAAGACAAGAACAAAGGTGAGAGGGAGAAAAGGAATAAGGAAAGCTCAGTTTCCTTTTAAGTCTTACCTGTTGGATTATTCCCACTGCATTTCGGGTCCTGACGCTTCCTGGCATCTCCGGACCCCGGCCCCTATGGGGAAAAAAGACAAAGACATTGAATGAGCGAATGCAAAGACATTACCTGAGCGCTCATCCAGAACTGTTTCACTTCGGGTCGGCGCCATATCTCCGGCACTCCGAACCCCGGCCCCTAAGGGGAAAAAGACATAAGTATTAGTGCTTGCTGCAATTAGACAACGAACATTATTATTAAGCTTGAACTTTTGAACAGAACTTTTACAGCGCCTTACCTGAACAGTCAAGCTTACCTGAACTCCAATCAATCCTCAATCCAGTGAAGTAACTGGGTTTCAACGCGCCCCTGCATCAGAAGCAGGATGGAGAGCTCATCCTTCCAAACCCTAAGGAGGGTATCCAACGAGCCAGGGAAGCCAGAATAGAGGGGCCCTTCCTGTCCATCTTCAGAGTTCTGCGCCTTCGACGCCGCGCCTCCGTGGGAACCAGGTGAGCGTTACAGAACGCGAAGCCTTACCACAATTTCCCACCTGGGCGCTATGGAGACTTCCGAGACAGATCAGCTGGCCCATCTTTTAGGGGAATTATGGGCAGAAGTGCACTCAGCCCGCCAGGAGACTAATGCTCTCAGAAGGGAACTAATCCTATCCAAGGAAAGAACTGATGATCTGGCCAAAAGGTTATTGCAGGGCCAGGCAGAGCACACTCCTTTACCTGTTTCCGGAGATATTTCTACAACAATGGGTTCGAATAACCCGGTACAAATCAATCTACCTGGACACATGCCTTTGGCCCCGCCGGAACGTTTTGCGGGGGATCCCAAGAAATATGCAGTTTTTATGAACCAATGCCGTTTACACTTTTTATGCAGGCCCGGGGCCTTCCCCAACGACCAGACCAAAGTAGCCTTTGTACTATCTTACCTCAGTGGCTGTGCTGCCGATTGGTCTATTCCATTGGTAAATCAGGATGATCCCATTCTCCGGGATTTCCAGGGCTTCCAGGCCAGCATGGAAAGATTGTTCGCTCGACACTCGCAGGGACAGGCCCTTGACAACGAACTGCTATCCTTACGACAAGGTAATCAGGATCTTTTGTCCTATATCGCCACCTTTAATAGACTAGTTGTGGAAACCGGATGGCCTGAAAATAAAAGGATCACATTGTTTCATCGAGGCCTGCGCGGAGAGCTTAAAGATGTTATAGCTCAGATAGTAGATCCACCCCAGGCCTGCGCAGACTACATAGACTTAGTGGTTCAACTTGATCACAGAGTTCAAAATAGAAAAGCAGATCGGCTCAAGTATGAAACCAGAGTACCTATCAAGACCCACGTTAACTCCAAGAGTACTGACGTTTCCGAACCTATGCAAATTGGCAGTGTTAAAGGACCATTAACGCAGAAGGAACGAGAGAGAAGGCGACAAATGCAACTTTGTCTGTATTGCGGAACTTCCGGTCACTTTCTTCAAAGTTGTCCAGTTAAACCACCCAAGAAGGTGGTTGGAGCCACTGATAACGAGTTATTGACACCTGGTTCGGGAAACGACCTAGCCCGACAAGCGTAGGGGTCCGCTTGCCGAGCTTGAAAACAAACTCTTTAACCTCGCATTTTGTCATGCCAATGGTGCTTGTGAACCCAAAACAGCCTCAGCAGTTGCATGCTATAAAAGCATACATAGACAGTGGAGCTATTGGAAATTACATAGAACGTGAATTGGCTTCCAGGATTAAGCTTCCTCTCCGCCCGAAAGTAACCCAAGATGTAATTACTACAGTTGATGGAACCGAAATAGCCTCAGGGCCTGTAACGCATTCCACAGTTGAAATCACTCTGGTGGGTCAGGACAGACATCGGGAAGCAATCGTGTTTGATTTGATCAAGGCCCCACAATTTCAAGTACTTCTTGGAATCCCTTGGTTAGAAACACACAATCCGAGAATAGACTGGCGAGCAAAGAAGATAACTTTTCCTGATTGTGAACCAACCTGTTACCCAAGGAATCCAGCTATGGTTCTAGCCTCTGTAACTTCCACCCCTGTACAGCTACCATCTGAATACCAAGAATTCCAAGACGTTTTTCAGAAAGAGCAGGCTAACACCTTACCTCCCCATCGATCTTACGATTGCCAAATCGACTTGGTACCCAATGCACAACTACCTTGTAGTAGGATTTATGCTCTTACTGAACCTGAGAACCTGCATTTGCGCCAGTATTTGGATCAATACCTGGCCAATGGTTTCATTCGCCCATCAAAGTCACCAGTCTCTTCCGCTTTGTTCTTCGTACCTAAAAAGGAAGGAGACCTTAGGGCCTGTATTGACTACCGCGCCCTAAATCAGATAACGATTAAGAATCGTTACCCTTTGCCCCTGATACCTGAGCTTATCGACCAAGTAAAAGATGCTCGTGTGTACACCAAGCTAGATCTCCGAGGAGCTTACCACCTGGTACGTATAAAAGAGGGCGACGAGTGGAAGACTGCATTCCGCACCAAATTTGGGCTCTTCGAATATCAAGTAATGCCCTTCGGTTTGTGCAACGCACCTGCCGCCTTTCAGTACTTCATGAATGATGTTCTTCGGGAACTTATCGATGTTTGTGTCATCGTTTATATTGACGACATCCTGGTGTATTCCTCCTCAGAATCTGATCACAGAAACCATGTTAGGGCAGTTCTTGAGAAATTGCGCCAGCACAAATTATTTGCCAAGCTCGAAAAATGCGTTTTTCATACCACAGAAGTGGAGTTTCTCGGATTCATCCTGACACCTCAAGGAATCCGAATGGACTCGCGGAAAGTGGACGCCATTCTCAAATGGCCATCTCCTAGCTCTGTGAAGGGAGTGCAAAGCATGCTTGGCTTTGCCAATTTCTATCGAAGGTTCATCCCGGAATTTTCTCGAATTGTTCAACCCGTCACAGCTCTCCTAAAGAAAAATAAACGCTTTGAATGGACTCTTGAGGCTGAACAAGCCTTTCAGGACCTGAAAACCAAATTCACCTCTGCACCTGTATTGATGCACCCGCGCCCAGATCTCCCTTACATCGTGGAAACCGATGCATCCAGTTCGGCCATGGGAGCTGTCCTGTCGCAAAGAGACCCAGAAACTAACCAACTACACCCTGTAGCCTTTTGGTCCAGAAAATTCTCTCCACCTGAACTCAATTACGCAATTACCGACAAAGAACTACTGGCTATTAAATCAGCTTTCAAGGCTTGGCGTCACTATCTTCTCGGTGCAAGACACACCATCACCGTAATTACGGACCACAGAAATTTGCAGTATTTAAAGACGGCCAAAGCTCAATCTTCGCGACAACTCCGATGGGCTTTATTCTTTGCGGAATTTGATTTTGTAATTACCTATCGCCCTGGCTCCAAGAATGGTAAGGCAGATGCCTTATCCCGGATAGGCATGGAAGAACCCAATTCGAGTTTAGAACCTGTGCCAATCATACCGGAACAAAGAATTCTGGGCTTGACTTCATTACAAACCATTGAGGACATCCAAGCTCAAGTAAAACAGCTTTTTGACTCTTCTGCCTTACTGGAATGGAGTCAAAAGGGTCCTCACTACACCGTTAAGGATGATTTACCCTACTTCCAAGAGCGGTTATTTCTGCCAAGTAAAGAATTGCAGGAACTTGTCATTACCCGTCATCATGAATCATTAATGGAAGGACACCCCGGTATCGCGAAAACAGAAGAAAAGATCAAACGCCACTTCTGGTGGCCTTCTTGGAGAAAAGACATAAAGTCATTTGTGTTGTCTTGCGGAATCTGTGCCCAAAATAAGAGTCAAAAGAAAAGGCCAGCCTGCCTACTTCAACCTTTGGACATTCCACCAGCACCTTGGCACACCTTGTCAATGGACTTTATAACTGACCTGCCTCCTTGTGGTGGTTACAACACGATTCTCGTAATAGTGGATCTATTCTCCAAAATGGCCCATTTTATCCCTTTAAAAGGATTGCCGTCAGCTTCCACCTTGGCCAAGGAATTTATGGAAAATATAGTGCGGTTACATGGTTTCCCTTACATATTAGTCTCAGACCATGGAAGTCAATTTATCTCCCACTTTTGGAAGAAATGTTGCCAACTAGCACAAATAGACGTGCGGTTATCCACCAGCCACCACCCCCAGACCGACGGACAAACCGAGAGAACCAATCAGACTCTCGAGCAATATCTGCGGTGCATGTTACACCAATCCGAGTTGAATTGGAAGGACATCCTTTGGATTGCAGAATATGCATACAACAATTCAGTGCATTCTGGAACCGGACAGACTCCTTTTTATACCCTGTATGGTCACCATCCTCGGACCTCTGACCTAGATCCACCTCTGACCCTGGAGATGCCTGCAGTAAATCACCTACATTCCACAATAACCCAAGCCTTCAAAGAAGCTACAACCCACTTACAGCAAGCCAAGAAAAAGTATAAAGAAAACGCTGATTTGCACCGAAGTAAAACTCCTCCTTACCAAGTAGGAGATCAGGTATGGCACATCTACCCCTCAAGGGTCAGCGAACTTTTAATCCCAGATTCATTGGGCCTTACCCCATCAAAGCTATTATCAACCCAGTGGCCTTTAAACTCGATTTACCATCCAACATGCGGATTCATCCCGTTTTTCACGCATCTCTTCTAAAACCAGTACAACCTGGAACCAGACTGTCTGAGCCCCCAGGCCCTGTCCAAATTGATGGAGAATTAGAATTCGAAGTGAAAGACATTTTAGATTCCAAGATAGTTAAGTCGAAACTCTTCTATCTTGTTGATTGGAAAGGATATGGACCTCAGGAAAGATCTTGGGAACCCAGTAACTATGTTCACGCACCACGATTAATTCAAAGATTCCATCGAAGATTCCCGCACAAACCAAAACCCCCGGAGGAAAAGACCTTGGGAGGGGCCTTGAGGGGGGGTACTGTCATGATGCCTACCTCTAAGGAGCCAGGCCGGGCCCAGCAACCCCAGAGGCAGACATCATTTTCCCCAGGGAAGTCTCAGCGGGCCCAAGTCGGGGCCCTTTGGACTCAGTCCTGGCGCCTTAGGCGCCAGGCTCATAGCAGACCCCAGTCCTGGCGCCTTAGGCGCCAGGCTCATAGAAGAGGATATGTGTTTAAGTGCTTGGGTGCACACTTACCTGATGCAGACCTTGCTGCTTCATCCAGGCCCTCTTGAGGCCTGAATGGGACTACTTAACCTGTAGGACTACTTCACCACCGGGGTGTGGTCGGGGAAGGATACATACCTGATTGGTGGAAGGATACATACCAGGAACTTCTTCCAAGGCTATTTAAACCCCACCCGATCAGCCACACATGCTTCGCGTTGTTCTGCACCTAGCAGCTGGACGCTCACTGTGTCAGCTCCTGCATCCTGACTTCAGCCACGCCTGCCAGCACCCTGGAACACCTGCAAGGGGAGAAAGGAAGAGAATAGGAGAAGAAAAGCCCTTACCTGCTAAATCTGCATCCCGGAGTCATTTCTCCAACGGCCCTGAAAAGGAAGACATCATTTTAAAGGCATTTCGTTTCGATCGCTGCAGCGCTGCATTTTACTCACCTTTGCAAGGCGCTTCCATCTTCAGCAGCGATCTTCCGGATTCAGCTACGCCCCGGCGCCTAGAGGAAAAAAGACAAGAACAAAGGTGAGAGGGAGAAAAGGAATAAGGAAAGCCCAGTTTCCTTTTAAGTCTTACCCTGTTGGATTATTCCCACTGCATTTCGGGTCCTGCCGCTTCCTGGCATCTCCGGACCCCGGCCCCTATGGGGAAAAAAGACAAAGACATTGAATGAGCGAATGCAAAGACATTACCTGAGCGCTCATCCAGAACTGTTTCACTTCGGGTCGGCGCCATATCTCCGGCACTCCGAACCCCGGCCCCTAAGGGGAAAAAGACATAAGCATTAGCGCTTGCTGCAATTAGACAACAAACATTATTATTAAGCTTGAACTTTTGAACAGAACTTTTACAGCGCCTTACCTGAACAGTCAAGCTTACCTGAACTCCCATCAATCCTCAATCCAGTGAAGTAACTGGGTTTCAACGCGCCCCTGCATCAGAAGCAGGATGGAGAGCTCATCCTTCCAAACCCTAAGGAGGGTATCCAACGAGCTAGGGAAGCCAGAATAGAGGGGCCCTTCCTGTCCATCTTCAGAGTTCTGCGCCTTCGACGCCGCGCCTCCGTGGGAACCAGGTGAGCGTTACAGTAGGGTGCATGTGTGGTGATGAGGATTGCCCCGTGTGCATGACAACAATCACATATCAGCAGTCACACATGTCACTCATCAATAAATAGCCTGAACTGGCAGTCAATCACAACACATCACACAAGCAAAACACACATGGGCTGAAAAGACTCACTGGACATTGCATCATAATTCTGCATGTCTCCCACTCCCTGGATAAATCCCTGATCGATGAGCTCTAAAGCAATTCCCTTGTGCGGAGTGAGTTCATCCTCCTCTGGTGGTGGCCCACTGCCAGTCACCCGAGTCAGGGAGTAATTAGAGGCCCGCTTTTGTTTTGCACAGCGACAGTGGTCAGTCCAACGCTTGTCGCAATCCTGTGCTGTGCACCTCTCACATCCCAAAGCATTCACACCATCTGCAATGAACTGTCAGTGAAACTGATGCTGGGCAGGCATAGTATGGCACCCTGCGCCCACCAGCATATCGCGCTTGTGTGCCAACACATAGTCCACAAGGATGTCCAGCTCCTCTTTATTGAAAAGCTTCTTCCTTGTCGTGCCAGAGGCCGATGCCGTGTCTGGGGTCCCAGCCTCATGCGCAGAAGCACATTTCCTCCTCTTGGCCGGTTGTGCAGACCCTGAGAGGCAAATGCTGTTCTGGTCAGTTGGGGCGGTGGCGATAGTGGACTGGCAAATGGGAGTTGGAATTGGCATGATGACGGAAGGCCTGGATTGTGTGAATGGCTGCTGGGTGCTGTTGGCAAAACCCAGCAGCACAACTGCCTCAGTGCCAAGGGCTGTGACCGACACAGTCCTGGCTGGCATACTCACTGCCTGGGTGGTGTCGGCTGCATCTGTCCATTCAGCTACCACCACCTGCTGCTTGGGGCAGCAGATGTCAAAACTGCCACAGGAACATGTGCCTTGGTCAAAGCGACCTTGGACACACGTGGCTTGGCCTTCCTGCCCTGAAAATCTGCCTGGGAGTCCTGTGGCAAGACAGCCTGCACTGGCTGACTCCGTGCCTGGGTGGTGGTTGCCACAGCTGCACCTGCAGCTTCCACCACCTGGACGCTCGTGCCAGCCAATGACAATTCCTGTTGGTTCATATGTGTGCAGGGGATGACTGCAGCAGCAGCCTCTCCCTGAGGCGCTGGGGGTGGTGGCATGGCTGTCCCAGCAAGTTGCTGGACACCCTGCCCCGTTGGTACACCTTGCCACGTCCCCGTCCGCATCCACCTTTGCCTCCCTGGACTCCCTGGACTCCCTGGACTCCCTGGCCACCCCGGCCACATGCCCCACCACGCCAAGCCTTGGGAGGTCACGCAGCTTTACCTTCCTTCCCTTTGGGTGCCCTCCCAACCATGGCACAGATGGTATGTTGCCAATGGGAGGTGCACACAACAATTGTCCTGGGCAAGTGGCGTGAAGGGGGCACGGAATGTGGTGTTAGATGCACCCCTGTGCTCCTGCAAGGCTGTCTGTGAGCCCTGGTGATAAAAGACGGGTCACACAATGCTCAGGCACCCCAAAAAATTATAATAAACATGCATGCAACCCCCGGTAGCCCACGTGCATGGAATAAACTTCCTGCAGTACGCTGTGGCACCCACAGACACAGAAAATCTATACGCGTGGAACACGCAGGCTAGTCTGACCTCGAAAATGGGTGCGCGACACACAGGGGCAACCACAGTGGGAAAAATAGGCGTGCGCGACTCACCGTCTGCCTTGCATCGTAAAGAAAAACACATTTGTGTGTGCATGTATGCAACTCCCCTCCAAAAAAAGAAGCTTGAACTTTAAGCGCTGTGAAGTAATCGCGTGTGAACCCACAAGAAGAACTAACACACACGGTCGGTCTCCAAGAAAAGCATGTACAGTGAACTGCTTACCCATGCAGACCTTTAACCCCTGGCGAAGGCAACACCCGTGTGCGTCATGTCACTTACGTACTTAGGGCCTTTCCTTAGATTACACGCTCACATGCTGTTTTTTCACGAGCAGACTCACTCTGCATCAAGCTGGCCACACGACAACACACAGAAGACCACGCTCCTGCCCAGAAGGCCATTTACCTGCCCCCCAGAGCCCTGAGCAGCCTCCTACAAGACATCCGCTGCTGCCAATGTCCCCTGCTATTTGGTGCCTGCACAGAAGCCATAGCCAGGGATCCTGTACCTGAGACCACCTCTGCTGACCCAGAAGACTCCCTACTGGTGTATCATCGCTCCACAGCCCAGAGCCAGGACCAAGTTGCCCACCCACACCTGCATCAGGGGTTGCCATGTTCGACTCAACACCATCTGGGGCCGGTGGCAACCCCCAGTCAGAGAGGCAGAGGGCTGCCAACTTCACTGAAAATGAAGTTGACATCCGGGTGGAGCGAGTCCTGGGGAAATATGATGCCCTCTTCTCAAGTTCGCGCTTCAACAGGGATGGACGGAGGAGGATCTGGAAGGGCATCGTGGATGCCATCAACATGGAGGGGGTGGCATCCCGCGACTATGACTGTGTCCTGAAATGCTGGGAGGAATTCAGGTCCAGGGCCCTCAGGAAGGCCAACATCCAGATGAGGGTCCTGGAGTGCATTAACCCAGCACTTCACCACCAGGTCTCGTAGGGTTTCGCAATTATCCTCTCTGCTGTGTCTGTTGGATGCAGATTAGTTAAGTGGCCGTGCACCCCAGCACCAAACAGCTGCAAAACAGTCTGCGCCCTTGACACCGTCTGGCTTAACGCCGCAAGGGTGGTTGGGCCATCCGTAAATGCAGGCTGAAGGTCACGTGATCTGTCACGTGGCTGCCACAAAGCCTGCCTCCTCCAGGAAGCGGACGCTAATCAGAAAGAGCTTCCTCGGCTCGCAGTGCTGCAACGATTTAAAAGTGATGTTCACAGGTAAGCATTCTACAAGCCAAGCGGTCCTTCAGGGATTAGGAAAACACACTGCTCGGGCGGTTGGGCTGTCCGTAAATGCAGGCTGAAGGTCACATGATCTGTCACGTGGCAGCCACAAAGCCCGCCTCCTCCAGGAAGCGGACGCTAATCAGCAAGAGCTTACTCGGCTCGCAGTGCTACAAAGATTTAAAAGTGATGTTCACAGGTAAGTGTCCCACAAGCCAAGTGGTCCGTCAGGGATTAGGAAAACACTAACAGTTTATGATATCATGAATAAGCAAGTGACCATCTCACACAAAACACTCAAATCAGTTTCACAATGCATGCCTCTTGGTTGCATAGAGTCTAACAGGTCAATCCACCACACCTCTCTCTGTTGTAATTTTCTGGTGATATCCCCCCCTCTATTTCCTAGAGTGACTTGTTCCAAAATGACACATTAAGTTGTGCTATTGTATGTCTGGCTTCAAGAAAATGTAATGTCACTGGAGATTTCAAATTGTGTGTTTGTATATTTGACTTATGCTCTGTCCAGCGGAGCTTCGCTTTTCTTGTAGTGATCCCCACATAACACAATCCACATGGACATTTCAACGCATACACCAAATTTTTATAATCACACGAAGAAGAGTGCTTAAGAGAGATTGGGCCTCATTACGAGCCTGGCGGTAAGTAATGGACATTACCGGCATGGCACAACTAACATGTCCGTGCTGGCCAGAAACCGTTAAAAGCGGTACATTACGACCTCTCGGGCACGTGCATTGCACCATGCCGGTAATGTAATCTGCGTCATGCCGGTAACGTCACAAAAACGGCACCTACTGGCATCGTATGCCGTGCAAGGTGCACTACCGCCACCCCTCCCACCGATATTAGCGATCACTGCAAATAGCGGTGACCGCTATTAGCGGTGAACGTAAATAAGCGGATCCGGAAGTTGCGTTTTCACAACGGAACGGGAAAGAGCATGGCGGCCATCTTTAAAAACACAATCCATTGCCATCCTCTGCAACCAGTGGACATCTGACCCCCAGACTCACCACAAACCTTCACCTACATCCACCCATCGTCAGAATGTGAAGGAGCGCTTCACTAGGGAGGAGCTCAACATGTTGGCCGAAACCCTACAGGAAAACGCCGATGTCGTATTCTCAACAGAGATGACCAGACCGGCGATAGCACGGAAGAAGGCCATATGGGCCATAGTAGCACAGCGGGTCAGTGCAGTTGGCACGACACCCCGCAACGCAAGACAGTGCCGGAAAAGGTGGGACGATCTCTGGCTCCACGTAAGGAGTATACTGTCTGCTAACAGAAACATGGGCATGGCAACTGGTGGAGGAGCAGAGTCACCGATAAAATTGCAGCCGTGGGAGGAGATATGTGTCACAACCAATGGCATCGAGAGCATCGAGGGGGTTGGAGAAATGGAGAGAGGAGCCCCGACATCAGGTGACGCAGGTAGATGCCTTAAATCAAGCCATGCCAAACTTACTGAAGTCCAGAATCATGTGAAGCACAATGTTGCCTAATAGGGTTAACGCGACACATCAGCAGAAGACTGCCTACAGGCATTTTTGACCTGCACTCTGTACACATGCAGTATGCACACCCCTACTGTAGGCATCCCCATTCCTCCATGCTTCTTCCACCCAAAAGGGAGACAACCTGTATGTCACTGCCTCCAATGTGCACCATCTAGTTATCAAAATGATGGCAGTCATCACAATGCCTGCTCAATGTCCGCAGACCCATCAATAACACTTTCCCTCCTTTGCTCCACCACAGGCTCTCATTCAGACCTTGGCGATGAAGACACTGGCACCACACCTGCCAAGAAGGCCAGGCCCGAAGTACCACCACACCAACCCTCCACCTCTGCTGGACAAAACAAACCCCCACAGCAGCCCAAATCTTCGGCCACAACACAGGCCAGGGCACTGATAATTACCAAGGCAAGCACCACGGTATCACCAGCCACGGTACCAACAGAAATCCATCAACTGGTGCCCACTGAAGGGACTGTATCTGCAGGAAGCAGCACGATTGGGGAGACTGCTGCCATTGCAGCTAGCTCGGATAGTGATGTGGAGGATGCTGATGTTGTAGTATGTCCCCCCACTGCCCACCCTCATTCCCCCTACCTTTTCCCATGCAGCCAGCATGATGATGGCACACAGGGGCAATCCCCTGATGACTCATGGCCAACCACTCCATGCCCAGTGGAAGATGTGCTGGAGGGGAGCAGCACTATCGACACTATCCATTGCCCAAAAAAAACAAGAGTCGCTGGACCAAATCATCACACGCCAATACCAACTGTCCTCACTCCTGACTCAGCATGTGGTCGAATGTGGAGGTGCAATGGCGGAAATACACCAATGTGCAGATACTGTGAAGGCAGCCATACAATCCTCCACCAAGGATATCTGTGCAGAACTCGCCGCGGTGCGGCACATGCTCTTGGAGCTCATTCAAACAATGATGGACATGCATCCTCGTGAACAGTCAAGTACCTCCTCCGCTGCCAGTTTGACCCCAAGCAGCCCCGTCCACAGATCGGGCAGGAACCTGCAGAGTTCAGGCAGTGGTGCCCCGGGGGCCGGGAGAGGGGGCTGCCAATAGAGGCCGCCCAGTGGAACAATCACACATTATGCACGTCACCACAGGCATCCACACACTTTTGCGGGGAGTTGAAGGGGCAGGGTGGAGTGGGTGTGTTGGGGAGTTGAGGGGGGAGGGGGAAGTGAGTGTGTTGGGGAGTTGAGGGGGGAGGGGCGAGTGGGTGTGTTGGGGAGTTGTAGGCGGAGTGGTTGTGTTAATTTAAATCACATTTTCAATACACTTTTTGCTTGTGCACAAATCACATGTGTGGACATTGTTCATTGTGTATGCATGCTTTATTGGTGATCAGCCCACAGTGTGCATGTCCCAGACACTCACAGTGCCCCAAGTGCCATAGCCATGTGACACACACCATCCGTGTGTGCTAGAAGCATTGGCTAATGAGAGTTTGACGCATGGCACGTCCCTCCTGTGCATCGCCTCCTCCCTGAGGTGCTACCCCATCTGCACCCTCCTCATCTTCATTGTCAGGTGGTTGCAGTTCAGTGTCAGGGGCACATTTCGTCTGATGCACATATTGTGTAGCATTACACATGCCATGATGATCTTCGCCACCTTCTCATGTCGGTACAGGAGTGCCCCACCAGACCTGCTGAGGCAGCGAAACGGTGCCTTCAAGAGGCCAAATGTCTGCTCAATCACCACACGGGTTCGTGCATGTGCACGATTATAGTCCTCCTCGTCCTCCTCCTCTTCAAGGGATAGCCTGCATCACCTGTTTGTGGGCAACAATGTGTGTGTCAGTCATGACATCAAACTTCAAATCATGACGTGCCGGCATGGCATGCATTCATCTCTTACTTTATACCACATTTACATGCACGAATGGAGTCACACTATGTGACCGGTATATGTGTATTCCTCTCATGGACTGTTTTGCAGGCCATCAACCAGTGCATGCAGGGGGATCCAGTGCCTTGTCAGTGCCCATCCACTGTGTTAGTCCATAGCGGTTGCTTTGATGATCTGGCAGATGTCCAGTGATATCAATGCTCTCATCATGGCAACATTGCTGTCAGCCTCATGATGAACTCACTGAGCACTACAAATGTTGTTATGCAATTTATTTTGGCCTCTGGGTCTGTGTAGTGGTGTATTAATGTTTATGTCCGTCATGTGCCTCCTTTGTGCGCAGTTATGGGGGTCTGGCCTTTCAGTTGGTGGTGTTTGATGCTGTGTATTGGCTGAAGTCATTGCATGTGGGTGCATTTCTTTGAGGTGGATGCGGTCTGATTCAGTACAGTGCACTTGCAGATGGTTTTGTCATGGTTGGGACACACCTTCATTCACATGGTAGGGCTGCTTACATCGGGTATTATGTGTTCAGGTGTCATCTAAAGTTTGGGCTGCTTCAGGGTATGAGCTGGCTCCATTGCCTATGGTACTCGCAGCCAGGTAAAGTATGCACCCCCCCCTTTCAGACAGGTAAAGTATTCATCTCTCCCCCCCTTTCAGCCAGGTAAAGTATGCATCTCTCCTCCCCCTTTCAGCCAGGTAAAGTATGCATTGGTACGTAAATCACCTACCCACTTCACATTTCCATGGCCATGACATGAGAATCACCGAGTAGCCAGGATCTTGGCCCTGCATGTCGCTCCATATAGCGTGGTATTGTGGAGTTACGCAGGACCATTGCATCATGGGTTGATCCGGGGAATCGGGCACAACAATGTGCGATGATCCTGTTGGAGTCACATACCATTTGCACGTTGATTGAGTGGAATAGCTTACGGTTGCGGTACGCTACCTTAATGGCATGAGGGACCACCAATTCCACATGTGTGCAGTCGATGGCACCAATGCAACCAGGTATGCCGGCGCGTGCATGGAAACCCACTTTGGTGTTTGCGATCTCCTGTGCAGACCGTGGTAAGGAAATGTGGTCGTCTGTGTGCTTGAGGAGGGCATCGAGCACTTGGATCAGCGTATGTGAGAATAATGGTTGTGAAATGCCATGCAAGTGCCCCACTGTGTGCTGGTAGGTGCCTGTGGCCAGGAAGTGGAGCACGGACACTACCGTCAGTAGGGGGGATGGCGGTGGGTGTTTCAATCATGCTGACGATGTCGTTGTGTATCAAGTCCACGATGGTGGTGATGGTGTCCCGGTCCACACGGTACAAGGTGTGGATCTGCTCAGCGGTGAGGTTGAATGTACTGGCTCTGATGTGTGGGATTGGGGGCTGCCTGCGTGGTGGCATTGGCTGTTCTGGTGGGGCTTGCTGGCCCTGCCTTGCCCTCCTTCTCCTCCTGCGTCTCCTCTGTGCTGCCTGTTGTTGTTGTTGTAGCACTTGCATTGCAATCAGATCCTTTATCCCAACATTGCTAGTCCTATTGGAATCATTGTTGAGTGTGACTGTGCGTGGGAAGGGGTGGGGTGTGCTCTTTTTGTACTTGGTGAGTCTGTATTGCCTCCACCTGTGCTGATTGTGTGCACCTGTGGCAGCTGGGAACACTGCACATGGCCATTTATGGTTGGTCCGCGATGGCGGTATTTGCACCATGGCGGTAAGGTACTTTACGGCCTTCGCAAGGGCGTTAAGAGCATGTCCGCTTGACTCGTGATGTTCCCCAATTTGCGCCATGCCACTATTTCCGGCATTGGGGGGTCGCGTGCCCGCGCCCTTGGTGCTGTTAGCGGCACCGTTAACTACCGTGCCGCTAATTGCACTTACTCGGATCGTAATCGGACCTAGCGCTAAGCGATGCCAGTAATCCTTTACCGGCATCGTTTTTCACTTACCGCCAGGGTCGTAATGAGGCCCATTGTTTTGCCCGTGTGAGGGTGTGTGATAGTGTTGCCTTTCATAATTTTGCCACAATGCTGACAATTGTGGCATGGCATGGTACCTTTCTACTTCTTGTTACTTGAATTGAAAGTGGGTATTTCAGCTTTAATCTGGCTCTTCCGTAGTGATTTGCTATTTTTATAGGAAAACATTCTTAATTCTCTAAATAGCAGTTGAAGTGTTGGGTCCATCTGTAGCATGGGCAAGTTCTTTTTGATTATGCCATTAATCGTCCCACTTTGTAGTGAATGGGTTGTTACATACACAAGTGATTGTTCGTCTTTAGGTGGTTTAGGTGTGAGTAAGGTCTCTGTTAGTGGAATCAACTTCTCTTGCAATCTCTGTGATCAAAGTTTGATTATAGCCACGTTATTGAAATTTCATGCTCAGTGTCTGTGATTGTGACTTGTACTCATCAGGTTCTGAAATGTTCCGTCTGTAACGTAGAAATTGGCTAATTGTCCGCTTTGGATGGAAACTAGTTGCCAGTAATAGTTTATTGCGATCCCTGGTTTTTGTATACTTTTCACATCCAGATAGTGAATCTGAGTTCTGCTTGTCATGTTTGTCAATTTAATTCTCGGATGCATGTTATTCATGGTTTCAAACAATTCTTGGAGTTCATCCTCGGGTCCCGACCAGATACCAAACACATCATCAATGTATCTCACAGAAACGGGTAAATGTTGTGTCCATCTTGGTGATGACAAGATATGTTCATGTTCAAGATAGAACATATAGATATTGGCGTACGCGGGTGCCATCACTACCCGCATGCTAGTTCCTGATAGCTGCAGGTAGTAATATGCACCGAATCTGAAAATGTAATTCATTAGGACGAGTTTCAAAAGATTAAGTACAAACAATCCCCTTGGCACTCCGGAGAGCGTAGTAGAAGCCAAATCGCATGAAAAGCACTCTTGTGTACCCCGCAATACACATATCCCGCTCGTGCCAGCCAAATCGCGTGAAAAGCGCACTTGCGTACCCCGGAATACATGTACCCCGCTCACGCCAGCCAAATCGTGTGAAAAGCGCATTTGCGTACCCCGGAATACACGTACCCCGCTCGTGCCACCCAAATTGTGTGAAAAACGCACTCGCGTACCTCAGAATACACATACCCCACTCGTACCAGCCAAATCGTGTGAAAAGCGAACTCGCGTACGCCAGAATACACGTACTCCGCTCGCGCCAGCTAAATGTGAAAAGTGCACTTGCGTTCCCTGGAATACACGTACCCCGCTCGCGCCAGCCAAATCACGTGAAAAGCGTGCTTGTGTACCCACTGAATTTTGCACCCGCATGGTGAGGAGTCACGTGCACTCCCTGCAGGCAGCCCACAGCACAGGGGACCACCCAACACCCATGACCCGCAGGCAGCCACACCACAGGGGACCACCCAACACCCCTGACCATGACCCGCAGGTAACCCACACCACAGGGGACCACCCAATACCCATGGCATGCCCTGCAGGCAGCCCAACACCCCTGAACATGACCTGCAGACAGCCCACACCACAGGGGAACACCCAACACCCCTGGCCATGACCCGCAGGCAGCCCATACCACAGGGGAACACCCAACACACCTATCCATGACCCGCAGGCAGCCTACACCACAGGGGACCACCCAACACACCTGTCCATGACCCACAGGCAGCCCAAATCACAGGGGACCACCCAACAACCCTGGCCATGACCCGCAGGCAGCCCATCACACCTGACCATGACCCGCACACAGCCCACACCACAGGGGACCACCCAACACCTCTTACCATGACCCACAGGCAGCCCACACACAACAGGGACCCTCCATCACCTGTCACCACATGCACAGCCCTTTCCATGCGTTTTGGCTGAAGCATGCGGGGTACACGTATTCAAGGTGGTGCGCAGGGAGATTTTCATGCTTAAGCGGGGTATGCGTATTCAAGGGTGTGCGCAGGCATATTTTCACATGTTTTGGCTGCTGCAAGCGGGGTACGCATATTCAAGGGGATGCACAGGGATATTTTCACACATTTTGGCTGCCGCAAGCGGGGTATGCATATTCAAGGGGGTGCGCAGGGATATTTTCATGCGTTTTGGCTGCCGTGAGCGGGGTATGCATACTTTTTCATGTGATTACAGTTTAGGGGACCTGTAAGCTGGTCCAGAGTTAATGCAGCCCTTTGCACCGTATTGGGGATTTCTATGCCTTTTTCTGGTGCAAGGGGTGTTCTTGGGGGCCGCTGCTGGATGTTCGCTGTGCCACAGCTGCAAATGGCTTGGGAAATCAATGAATACGTGGTGCACCTGAATGCTGTTTGGCACACGCGGCTTGCGCACGCTCCCCCTCTCTGCACCAGCTGCGTGCACTACATCTGCACCAGATTCTATGAATTGTCCCCATAATTTCCTAATGAAATAAGGGGAAGGCAGATGAGGAAAAATGTAGATACTGCAAAGTAAACTGCAAAAGAGAAACCTTGGAGCATCTACTAATAAATGGCACTGGACTGGCTGAACTAGGCAAAGAATATTATGAAAAACATGTAAAAGAGTTTAGGAACCGCACGTTCAAGCGTTGGGAGTCCTCGTGCTGTAGCTCTCGAGCTTTTGCTGCGTTTTTGTGCTTTTTCAGGAGATTTTTCTCATTTTTTTCGGTTAAATAGAGCCTCAAGCTCCACCGTTTCTACATCCGATCAACAGGGATCCGTTTCAGAGTTTTCTACGCCCCTCAAGGGTGAAGATTTCGTCGAGTTACGCTTTTGGAGGATTCCAGAATTTCCGAGGCCTACCCCGGACATGGCCCAGGAGAAAGGAAGCTTGACGCCCGGGAAGCTGTTCAGGACCTGCCCTGGATGCCAGCTTCAGAATGTTTTCAAGGAGGACAAGCATTCGTTATGCCTCTACTGTCTCCATGAGGACAAGACGTCAAGGAGAAGGACTGTGCCTTTTGTGGGAACATGTCGGAGAGGACCATGAAGGATAGCCACCTCTGTCTCGCCAACTGGCTGGAAGGGAAAAGCCCGTCAGGCGAGAAGAAGAAAAAGAAGTCCGAGCGGGCTTCTAAGTCCTGTGAGGGTGCCCTGGCGACGGGGGCCCAACCAAAGGCTAAGCACTGTGAGTCCGCGGGCACCGGGAGCGCCGAACGGTTGGGCTCCTTGGCTGCCAGGCAGGGCGCATCCTCCCGGCGCCATCAACCACGAGCCAACGCTCTGGCTCGGGTAAGAGGAAGTCCGAAAACCCGGCAAAGCTTCTGGAGAGGCCCCGGTCGATCTCGAAGATTCCGGCAGAGGGGGAGCGAGGCTCGGACCCTCCCCCCAAGGTGAAGGCCCCAGGTGTCCAGAAGGTGACGATGGCCTTAATTCACCCTGCTAAAACCTCGATTGAGGATGTCGCCGCGGCCCTGGCTCAGCCTGTGAAGGCTACACCAGTGGAGGCGCCCTCAGGACCCAGAGTCTCCCTGCCACCGCCGAGGGAGTCGTCTTTCAGGCCCATTGAGAAGACCCCCACGAAGTCCTCATTGGAAAAGTTGGGGGAGGGGCTGGTGGCCATCGTGGATACGGACACGACCTCTGAAGAAGAGCTCATCGAAGTCGTGGAAGAGGCCCAGCCCATCGGGAGGGATCCCGACGAGGGTGACGATGAGAGCGATGGTGTCGCCGACAAGGCTCCTCAAGAGCCCTCGCGCCCGTTGTTTCCGGCACCGCAGGACACCTTGGTGGCCATTTTGGCAGCGATTCAGTCCTTATGCTCGGAGATAAGGACAAGGTTGCCCCTTCCCCCGACGGAGGTACCTGAGCCAGACCCGACGGGGGAACTGGAGCCAGGACCTGCGGAGAGTCCACCGCATAAGAGGAGGAGGGCGCATCCTACGCTACCTCTCCCACCTCTGCAGCCTGGTCTGCCTTCCCGCCGGTCTACTACCCACGGGTATGATACAGGCACGGACACGGCTACGACAGGTACAGATGACAACGGAGGCGATGACGGGACGTGTCCCCCGTCGCCCCCTGCTCGGGCGTCCCCGCCCGACGAGATTGGATCCTTTCATGCCATGATTTCCAGGGCATCCAAGATTTTTCAGCTCTGCCCAGAAGAAAAGAAGAAAGAAAGGTTCCTTTACCAACGGCGCGAGGCTAAAAGGAAGACGTTCCTCGCCGTACCGCTTCTTGATGACATCTGGGATGAGGGGCTCGCCCTCCTCAAGAACCCTGCCAAGGCACCGGCAAAGAGGGACCGGTACGAGAAGAAATACCGGGTCCCCGACGCTGCCCCCTTGTGCCTTCGGGCACAACCTACCCCGGATTCGGTTGTCTCAGCGGCGGCAAAGAAGAAAGCTGGGGGGGGAGCATCGGCCTCGACATCAACTTCCCCGCCGGACGGCGAGGGCAAGAAGTTGGACACGATGGGACGACGGATCATCTCATCCGCAGCAACGACTATCAAGGCAGCCAATGCCCTGGCTATCGTAGCCCGCTACGACAGGGAGTTGTGGTTCAAAATCGCCCCTCTTTTAGACTTCCTTCCGGACGCCAAAAGGGCTGAGGCCCTTGAAATCCTACAGGAGGGGGAGATTGCTTCGGACCACGCCATCACGGTGGCAACGGACATCGCTGACACCGGTTTCCGTCAGTTGGGCAACATCTTTTGCCTGAGACGACAAGGATGGCTCAAGGCCACGGATTTCTGCCAGGACGTACAAACCAAGGTGTTGGACATGCCCTTCGACGGGAACAACCTGTTTGGGAAGGCGGTTGATGAGTCCCTTCAGGCCATCAAGACAGACACAGAGACTGCCCGGGCACTGGGAGTGCTCCAACAACGACGGCCGTCCTTTCAGAGCTCCGGAGGCAGACAAGGTGCCTCCAAGGGATCCAGCATTGGCTCCTCCACTTACCGCCAAGCGGCAAGATCTTCATCCCAGGAAGCCTACAGGGGACGCGGCAAGTCAGGTGGTGCCCGTCGTCATCGACAAGGAGGTCAAGGAGGCAAGGCGGCCTCCAAACAAGATTGAACCGACCGTGTGGTCGGGCCCCCGCCGAAGCACCCCGGTGGGAGGCCGGCTGGCGAGGTTCGTCAGAGTTTGGGAGTCCATCTCCACCGACCATTGGATGCTGGACGCCCTGGCCCAAGGGCACGCCCTCGAGTTTCAGAAGAAGTGCCCTCGCGTTCCACCCTTGGCCATGAAGGAAAATCACATCCCTCAACTACTGTTGGAAGTAAGGGCGATGCTCAAGAAGGGTGCCATCGAGCTCATCCCAAAGAGGCTTCGGGGCTCCGGAGTTTACTCAAGGTACTTCATCGTAAAAAAGAAGACAGGAGGATGGCGCCCCATCCTGGACCTACGATGACTGAACAAGTACATCAAGGCACTGAAGTTCTGTATAGTCACCCTCCATTCCCATTCTAAAAAGACACCGAAAGTTCCTCAGGTTTGTGGTCCAAGGGCGGTACTACCAGTTCAAGGCCCTCCCGTTTAGATTGAAGTCAGCACCCAGGGTGTTCACCAAGTGCCCCGCCGTGGAGCACACTGCGAAGACCGTCCAGCTGCTCATGGACCTGGGATTCTCCATCAACTTTCCAAAATCCCACCTGGTTCCGTCTCAAGTCCGTCTCAAGTCGCCCTGTTTCTGGGAGCCAAGCTCGACACAGTGGCGTGGCTGGCCTCGCCATCGGAGGAAAGGACCAGGACCATTCTGGGCAAGGTGCAGGGTCTGCTGGCCACGGACATGGCCAGGATAAGATCTATCAAGTCCCTCCTTGGGATGATGTCCTCCTGCATTTATCTGGTGCGCCTTTGCAGGCTTCGAATGAGACCCTTACAGGAGTTCCTCAACGCCCGCTGGATCCAGTCGACGGGCAGCTTCGAGGACAGGATCCCTCTCAATGAGATGTTCCGTCAGGCGATCCGGTGGTGGGGTACACGCTCCCATCTGTCGGCGGGCACGGACTTTCAGACCCCAGCTCACCAGGTGACGGTGATGACAGACGCCTCCCTGGAAGGTTGGGGAGCACACTCAGGAGATCTTCACGCGAGAGGCCTTTGGCTCCCGGAGGAGAAGTCTCTCCACATCAACATCTTGGAGCTCCGCGCGGTGTTCTGGGCCCTCAGGTCCTTTCTTCCGTCCCTCAAGGGCAAGGTGGTGAGGATCTTCACCGACAACACCACCACGATGTTATACATCTGGAAGCAGGGCGGAACCAGGTCCCCGGCCCTATCCAAGGAAGCCCAGGATCTGTGGCATTGGGCCGTCGCCCAAGGGATGTTTCTGGTGCCTCTTCATCTGGCAGGAATAAAAAGCATGATCGCATACTCACTCAGCAGGGAGCTGCACTCATGCCACGAGTGGGAACTACACCAGGATCAAGTGGATCGGCTCTTCCGACGATGGGGCAAACCACAAATCGATCTCTTCACGACGGCGATGAATTCCAAGTGCCGGAGGTTTGCCAGCAGGTTCCCCCAGCCGAGGAGCATGGGCGATGCTTTCTCGTTCCCCTGGGACGGCCTATTTCTTTATGCGTTCACTCCGCAGCCGTTGCTGCTCCGGCTCATCAACCAGCTCAAGAGGTCCCGGTGCAGGTTGATCCTCGTCCCGGACCTTCTGGACTTGTCAACGTCCCCACCAGTCAAGCTGCCGACGGACGCAGACCTTCTCTCCAGAGAAGGAGGCACCATTCTTCACCACAACCCGGAGTCGCTGAACTTGCAGGCTTGGCTCCTGCAGCACTAGAGTTTGGAGGGTATGACATCCCGGCCGACTGCAGAGAGGTTCTTGCAAAGGCCAGGGCGTCCTCAACTCTCAAGTGCTACAGACATAAGTGGAAGAGGTTCTCTGTCTGGTGCCGTGCACAGAAGATTAACCCTCTGCGGATTATGGCCCCTCAAGTACTTCTGTACCTAGTGTCGCTGGCCAAAGCTGGACTGGCTCACGCCTCCATCAAAATACATCTGGCTGCAATCTCCCGATATACCAGGACGACGGGACGGGCGTCCTTGTGGTCTCATCGCCTGATGAAAGAATTCATGAAGGGACTATTTTGATTATTCCCGCCAGTGAAGGCTCCTGCCCCGGCGTGGGAGCTTAATGTGGTGCTGACCAAGTTCATGGGGGCCCCATACGAGCCTATGCATTCGGCGCCTTTGAAGTTCCTGCCATGGAAGACAGCTTTCCTCGTGGCCATCACCTCCGCACGACGAGTGGGAGAGATCAGGCCCTATCTTGCAAGCCTCCATACTTGACTTTTCATGACACAAGGGTGGTGCTGAGTACACACCCATCCTTTATGCCCAAGGTGCCGTCGGACTTCCACCTCAACGAGCCCTTGGTGTTGCCAGTTTTCTTCCCGTCGCCTTCGTCGCCGGCTGAGAGGACTTTGCACTCGCTGGATGTAGCTAGAGCGCTGAAGTTCTACGTGGACCGCACAAAGAGTTTTCGGAAGACGTCACAACTGTTTGTGAACTTTGGGACTGGGAATCAAGGGAAGGCTGACTCAAAGACTTCCATTTCCAGATGGCTCTCCGGCTGCATCATGCACTGTCACCGGTTGGCAAACCGACAGCTGCCCGGCCGTCCGAGAGCCCATTCGACCAGAGCGATCGCTGCTACCACAGCGTTCCTGTCTGGTGTGCCCCTGCTGGACATCTGCAGGGCTGCGACGTGGAGGTCGACACACACCTTCACAAGATTCTACTGCGTTGATCGGGACTCCAGGGAGGAGTCCAGGGTCGGCCAAGCAGTGCTGCGCAAACTGTTTGCCTAAGGTGAGCCTGGTGAGGAGGTAAGAGTTGCTTAATGTTGAATTGTTGTATTGCTTAATGTTGAGCCTGTTGCCACCTCCCGTGGTTGTGCATGTGTGTATTGCTATGTATTCTCTTATTCATGAGCATGTGAATCCATGCCAGACCCCATGCTGGAGAAGGAACAAGTTACTTACCTGTAACTGTTGTTCTCTAGCATGGGTCTGGCATGGATTCACATGCGAACCCTCCCGCCTACCCCTCTGCGGCTCTTCACTTGGTCATGCTGCCACTTTACGTGCTACCAAATCTGAGGATGGCTGCCGGAGGCGGGGCTTAGGGAGAGGGCAGTCATTGGCTGGGGGCAGTATGACCCAGAGACCAGTGATTGGTTACTACTAAGAAAGACAGATCTGAAACGAAACTGATACTTATTTTTTTCTATACCGAGGATTCCCGGCCTGACGACGGGGAATATTCATGAGCATGTGAATCCATGCCAGACCCATGCTGGAGAACAACAGTTACAGGTAAGTAACTTGTTCCTTTTATGAAACGGTAAATTGGATTTTATGTGTAAAATAAAAACAGAGGTGCATTTATGATACTTAACCCTAATGATATAAATGCATGCTCATTGTGAAAGGTTTGAATATGTAACCAAAACAAAACAATAATAAAAAAGAAATACAAAAAAAAATCTTTTCCATTTCCAGAGCATCATGCATTTCCTTCAATCTGCATCCAGCTTATATCATTGACTGATTTGCACTAGATATATGTTAAATGGGTTTGGGTAAATTAATACATTAGTTTCATTTTAGTCTTATTTTTCATTGAAACTCAGCCTATTAAAATAGCATTGTGTATTAAACTGATTATTTTTTAGCATGTGTTCTGTGTATTGGCATCTATTTTTTTTATTTGTATTTGGTTTAAAATAAACCTTTAGCAAATCTGATAAATTTACTTGACACTATACAATTCTTACAATTCATACTATTCATAAAATCAAATGTTTTACAAAGTTATGTTAGTTCAAGAAATCGTACGAAGTTTACGATTGCTTTCTGAATCCTCCTGTTTTTTTGTCATGAGAAACGACTTCCATAACTTCTGTGTCGTAATTATGACACAATTTTCATAAAATCGTTTGAAATAAAAGATTCCTCATATTTCTGAACTTTGCACACTTGCTTATAAGATGTTGGAGCGATTATTTTTCCTTATAGCCATAATAGTATCTACAGCTACTGTTTTCAATGTTGGTCTGTTTCCGTTGCACTTTAATTTCTCCAGTAGGCAAAATGTTTAGACGGAATCGTACGATGACCTGTCTATAATTTGCACTGGCTTTAAGCACATATTGGCATCTATTTAGATTCAGCCAGAGTCTCATACCCTTGGCCCTAGTTAAAATTCAAACCTTTGCTAAAATGTGAATGATGAAATGCAGACTCTTCATTTCTACAGCATGCAGGTGCACGAACCTCACCCCTGCAGAATGAGATGGAGAATCGGAATATAGCCATAAACCTGAGATGAATTGGAGCAAGCATAGTTGTAACTTAAGTTGGTGAGATGGCTGTTTAGAGTGATTTGTGCAAGTGTCGCTCTCAAATGCAGTGTGAAACAGTAAGTCCTGTCGATATGCGGCCCAAAATGTTAGCATGTCATTGATGTGCCTGATGAGAATAAGAGGCTTGATAGCACAGGTCACTTTCTTTTTTTTTTCATAACAACATTTCATTGGGTTTACATCAGTGAGCATTATATTAAGTGCAAGAACAACAGATCAACAATCGTAAATCATGGTCGAGTGTCAGTGTCTCTTAGTAGGAGCGGTGAGTGATCATGTCCGTGGGCCGGACTGCCCTTGGCTACTGCGGGGGTCCTTGGCGAGCTGGATTGCTGTGGCCCGTGACTCGGGGTCAGTGAAGTAGGTTGATTTGGAGCCATCTGGTTAATGGGGGTCTTCTGGTGAGAGCCGAGTATCTGGCGGCGTAGTCCATGAATGGGTCCCCTATGTTCAAGGCCCTATTCAGAAAGCCAGATCGGATTGCTGTGATTATTTTCGGCGACCGCTATGTCCCAGCATTTCGCCCAACAGAGTGCCACCGAGGGCCCTTCTTTGTCTTTCCAAACCCTGGCCATTGCGATTTTTGCCGCTAGAAGTAGGTGAGAGCATAGCCGGGGGATATGGCCCGAGAGTGGGTGAGCGCCCTCGCCGGTGTCACCCAGTAGGATGATTACGGGGTCCCAAGGGATGGATAGGCCAGAGATGTCTTTGATGTGTTTCATTACCTCTCTCCAGTATCGTTCGGCTTTCGGGCAGGTCCATACCATGTGGAATAATGAGCCTGGTGTCGCACACCCGCGCCAACATGATCCGGGGATGTTAGGGTGGGCCTTATTGATTTGAGAGGGGGTAATGTAATACCTATAACAAAGTTTGTAGCCCCTTCCCTGTTTGTGATACATTGCAAGCTTTTATGCAGCCTAGTCCAAATTTTTCCCCAGTTTTCTTTGCCCAGGTCCTTTTCCCATTCAAGCATGTATCTTTGTTTTATAGAAGGGTCAGCCCTGTCTGGGAGTCGGTAGAGGGTCGAGGTTCTGCCTTTGTTAATGGGGGTCGTGAGAGATAGTTCCAGTGCGGTTAGGTCTCTGGAGCATTTCTCTCTGGTCGCTCTGTGGGATATCCAGTGTCGGATTTGGGCGCAGCGGAATCTCTCTTGCTCATTCACTCCGAATTTAACTTTGCACCTTTCAAATGAGATGGGTGCGCCTGCCTCAATGAAGTCACTTGTTATTCGTAGGCCGCCCTCCCTCCATGATTGGAAATTCTGTGGGGACATGCCTGGAGAGAATTCTGGGTTATTCCAGATGGGGGTTAGGGGACCCAAAGAGCAGCAAACACCCCATCTGCGGGCCGCAGCCTTCCAGCATCGAGCTGTAGTTCTAGTCGTAAGTAGGGGGCCACCAGTGGCTAGGGATTTTAGGTTGGGCAGGTGTGGTAGTGCAGAGGGTGGGACCGGGCACCAGGCTTCTTCGAGGTTCGACCATTTCGGTATGTCTGATTCTTGGACCCAAGCGAATGCGTGGGATAGCTGCACCACTAGGGTATATCTAGCCAGGTTTGGGACTCCCAACCTGCCCTGTGCTATCCCTCTCATCATTATTTGTTTAATGATGTGGGGTTTCTCCCCCCCATACGAATTCTTGAATTTTCTTTTGTAAAGCTATTAGGGCTGGGCCGGGGATCTGAGTTGCTAGTGCTCTGCAGTGATATAGCCATCTAGGGATTAAGTTCATTTTGATGGCGGTAATTCACCCGAACCAGGAGATTTCCTGCAGTTTCCATCTTTTAAGGTCCCTCTGGAGCTCTCTAATCAGTTGCAGGAAATTGCTGGAGTATAAGCGTAATGGGTCATTGGGGATCTGGACCCCAAGGTAAGCAATTGGGCCTGGTGACCATGGAATCGGCATGAGGGGACTGAGAGAGGCTTTTTCTTGTTTAGATACGTTGACTGTGAGTGCGGCGGATTTATTGAGATTTACCTTGAACCCTGATAATGTCCTGAATGCTATGATCTCCTCCCACAGGGCACCCAAGGATTCTGCTAGATTTGATGCGGTTATTAAAATATCGTCAGCATATAGTGCTATTTTGTATTCTTGGTTTTCCACGAGTACTCCCCTTATTCTCGGGTTTTGTCTGATTTTTGCTTCGAAGGGCTCCATGGATAGGGCGAAGATTAGTGGTGAGAGTGGACAGCCTTGTCTAGTGCCCCTAGATATATGGATTGTCTCTGACCTGGTGCTGTTGACTCGCAACTCTGTGGTGGGAGACTGGTAGTTGGCCATTACCCATGTGATAAAGTTTGGGCCAAAGCCGAAGTGCTCGAGAACTGCCCGGATATATCCCCAATCGACCATATTGAAAGCTTTGTGGGCATCTAAGGAGATGACCGCCATTCCCACTTTTAGTCTATGGGCACTCTCGATGATATTTATCGTTCTTCTGAAGTTGTCGTGGGTCGCTCTCCCTGGTATGAAGCCTGTTTGGTCCCGGTTGATCAGGGATGGTAGGGTCGGGCCTAGTCTAGTAGCCAGAACTTTGGCGAAGATTTTGCCGTCGTTGTTGAGGAGTGAGATTGGGCGGTAAGAGGTGGCCAGTTCGGGGTCTTTCCCGGGTTTATGCAGAAAGACCGTGAGCGATTCCGCCATTGAGCCGGTGACTGATTTTGAGAATAGGAAGGAGTTGAATAGAGCTGCCATTTGGGGTTCTAGGATTCTGGCAAATTTTTTATAGAAGTTTGCGGACAGGCCGTCGGGGCCCGGGGCCGTGTTTTTGGGATTCTAAGGCTTCCAGCTTGGACGAGTCAATGGAGGGCGTTGTGCGCAGGTATTCTGGCAGATTCTCTAGTGTGGTAGGTTCCCCTGACATGATAGATCTGTGGTACTTGAGTAGTTCTTCGATTTTCTCTGCCTTGGTGTAGTGCAGGTTACTGTCTGCCCCCCTTAGTTTCAGGATGTTGTTTCGGGAGTGAAGCTTTTTCAGTTTTTGCGCTAGCACTTTATTTGCCTTATTACTTCTGCTGTAATAGAATTGCCTTGTATAAGCTAGCGAGTTGGCCGTGCGATCGGCACAATGCATTTCAAGTGCAGTTTTTGCTTTCCTCAGGGCTCTTTCTGTTTTCCTGGAGCTGTGTAATTTCAATTCGTTCCCCAGTTGTTTTACTTTTTCCTCCAGCCTGGCCGACACAATGTTTGAAATTCTTCTCTGTTCTGTTCCGGAGCTGATTAATGTGCCTCTGACGACTGCTTTCATGGCATCCCAGATGATATTGATGGGAGAATCCTCTGTTGTGTTTTCTTTGAAGTAATTGGAGATGGTTTCTTCGATTTCAGCTCTGATGCATATATCTAATAACAGTGAGTCATTGATCTTCCAATGTCTTTGAACAGGGTGCTTTTGGCCTAAGATGGTTAAGGTAGCTGATACTGGGGCGTTGTCCGATATCATACCAGTGTGGATTTCTACATTGTTAAGACAGGGGAATATGATTCCTGAGATTAGTATGAGGTCTATTCTTGAAAATCCTTTGTGGACCAAGGAGTAATGGGTGTAGTCTCTCGCATTGTCGTTGAATAGCCTCCAGGTGTCGACCGTTTCAGTTTCTCTAAGCAGCTTGGCGATGGCCGGGGCATGCGTAAAGTCTGCGTTTGTGGGGGGAAGAGTCTTATCCATTTGTGGGTTTGGTATGCTGTTGAAATCCCCACCTATGATGAGGTGCCCTTCGCAAAATGCTGTGATGGTGGACGTTAGGTTAGCAATGAAATTAGCTTGAGCTGTGTTAGGGCCATAAATCGAGACGATAGTGATCCGGAGTTCTTCGAGAAGTCCCTTTAGGAGGAGGAAGCTCCCAATCTGGATCCCGCTTTATAGTGATCTTTGACAGTGGGATTTTGTCGCTTAGGAGGATTGCCACTCCTCTTTTCTTTTGCCCAGAAGAGGCGAAATATTTTCTTTTGTACCTGTTGAATCTGACCCGGCCCTCGTCTTCTTGCAGCAGGTGAGTTTCTTGGAGAAGTATGATATCTCCCGATAGTTGGCCCAGTCTGTATTCCACCGATTTGCGTTTGCATGGTGAATTTAGTCCTTGGACGTTCCAGGTGAGGATTGTTATGTCATTGGCAGCAGACATTGGTTTTTATGCTTGGCGATAGATGTGCCTCTGTCCATGATTCCCCACCAGGGTCGAGAGACTGATGATGAAGGGCGATTGTTGCTTTGAGCTCGTGGAGATGTTGTTGTTACGTCATACTGCTGTCTTGAGTGTGAGGCCTGTGGTCAATGAACCCCATTTAACCCCCCTCCCCCCAAAAACAAGAACACGTAGGAGAACTGCCATCCCACTGCCACCGGGGAACTGGTGGCACCAAAGCGCATGATAATGGCCAACTGGGCCGCTGATAAGGAATAAGCTGGAGCTCGAACGGTGCTCCCGCACTTTCGGTGAGACTGAATGTGCTGTTCTTTGTGGGCTGCCTCCCTCCGGGGCTCTCGTTAAAGGCTAGTGTGGGTCAGGTGGTGTCCCTCACCTCGTACATGGCGGGCCGCAAAGGCTGCACGCTAGGGGCTCGCGAGCCGGGGAATTGTCAGGTTGTTGATAGTTGGTCATCCTGGTTTGTTATCTTTCTTCGGGGGACCTCGGAGCCTGCGCCGTCTGCCCACTTTTGACCATTCCCCTGTTGAGGGTTTGTCCTGCTGAGGGCGATTCGGTTCTTCAGAGCCGGACTCTCCATCCGAGCCCCCCAGGTCCATGAAATTCGTTGCTTCTTTCGGTGAGCTGATTTGCTTCTGAGATCCATTTCATTTGAACCTGACCGTGGCAGGAAATCCCCATTGGTATGGGGTTTGTTTCTCGCGTAGCCATTCCGTCATGGACGCATGATTTTTCGTTTTTGTAGCGTGGAGGGCGCTAAGTCCTGATAGAAAGAGATTGTGGCTCCCGGGAAGGTTATCTGACGAATTTGTCTTGCCTCCCGCATGATTTCTTCTTTTAGTTGGAAGAAGTGGACCCTGACCAGGATGTCTGGAGGAAAGTTGGATTCCTGTCTTGGGGATGTTCTGTGTATCCAAGACTGTGATTTTCTTTGTGACCTCTTCTGTGCTTTTGTGTATTTCTTTTGTTAGGGCTGATAGGAGGTCTTGTAGGTCTGATTTGGTGACCGATTGGGAGGGATCCAGGTTTGGCGTGGGTGCTATAGTCGTGGTAATGTTGGTGGGTTCTTCTGAGGAGTCCCCCTTTTTTGATCTATCGGCTGCTGAATTGGCCATCATGGAGACAATGTCCGCTTGCTTGGGTGCTTTTCTGTTTCTGGACATGCTGGAGCAGAGGTTGTCCGGACGGGAGCTTTAGTGTAGCCTTGTAAGAGCAGAGTTCGGGAGCTCTCGCTGTGTTCCAGGCCCAACAGGACCCAGGGTCTAGAGGTCAGCTGTATGAGGACAGAGGTGAGTGGACGCTTTCTGTTCACGGATGGGCACGGGGAGCCCCAGAGATAGCTATTGTAGGCACGTGACGATAGAGAGGGTGGGAGGGGGAGATGAGGCGAGTAGAGTGGCCGTGTCCCCAAGGGGTGGATGGGCCCGGCACGAGCGATCCAGGAGAGGCCGATGAGCGAGATGGACCGGGGCCCGGTTAGTTTGGGGACATATGGCCCAGGCAGTTCCACTCATCCACCCCCCGCTCCTCACCTCGTCTATTCTGCTTTGGCAGTGGTAGCAATGAAAGTTGAGACCTCGGGGTGGGCAGCAGGTCGGGTCAGTGGGTGCCTGCGGAGCTGGAGGTTCCTTGTTCCGGGTCCGATGTGCCGTAAACGTGGTGGAGGGGAGCATCGGGGCTCTGAAGTTCAAATGCAGAGGTCGGAGCAGAGAAGCCCTGGGAACGATGTGTCTTCCCTTGCCTCCACAACGGGATGTATGCCGGGGGGGATATCCAGATGCTGTAGGTGAAGGGTCTCTTGAACAGGGGACCCACAGGGGGCAGGGTGCCAAACCTGAACCTGGGTGGCGAGGTGGAGTTTCGCTGGAGGGTTGCGTGATGTATCTCCCTCAGTTTGAGACGCCCGGCGGATGCTAGGGACCGTACCCAACGCTCACAAGTGCGGGGGGTGGGGAAGGTCCGTGAGTGCTGCGGTCTTCGTGCGGGGAGGAAAGAGAAGGCTGCCCAGGGCTCCGGGGCCCAGATGAGAGGGCCGGTGCGGGGTGGCACCAAGAGATCAATGATGCCCCCCCGCCTCTGCCGTGGAATGTATGCCGGTGCCGGGGTGCTTCACGGTGGGTCCGTTGCAGCCGATGCGCGGCGGACGCTGCCCGGGGGATCAGGAGCTGCCACGGTGAGAAGGTGCTGAGAGAAAGTCTGACAGAGCGGGAGGTCGGGTCGGGATTGCAGGGCGGCTTCAGTTACATGAGTGCGCCTGCCCCTCCCCCCCATGGGGAGGCCTCCTTCGACCTCGTTGATGCCACCAACTTGGATTCGATCGGGACCCGAAGAGATAAACGAGCCAAATTGACCTAAATCGGACTCGAGGCGGGAACCCTTTTGGATGATAGGTGCGACGAAGGTTCATGAGCAATCGCGGTTAGTTTCTTCCCATAACGGGGTCTGGAAGCAGCGTAGATTATGTTGGTGCCTCGGGCCGTGCAGGAGCTCCTAGGAAGCCGAACCAGTCATGGCGGCTCCAAGCCACGCCCCCCGCGCAGGTCACTTTCTACTTGCTTTTTATTCATCCTTGTTCCAAATTTGATTTAAAACATATTTTATGTTAGAGGATATGAACTCTTGAAGAAATTCTTGCTTAGGTGAGATTTTATGAGAAGTTTGGCAATGTCCTGTAAGCAGGTGGATATTGATTTGAACTCTGCTTGTGCTATGACTTCTACTGAGTAATACATATTAATGACCAAAGTGCCAATTTCATGAGAATATTTTGTCAATTATTATTTTTTTTTTCTTGTGTGCATTTGCTAATTGGAATGCTCTGTAGTTTGGCATCCATTTTGCCATCCCTGTTTTCCTTTTGTGCTTCTTGAAAGTGGTCAGTAATATTCAGTGTGACTGCAGCACCTCCTTTGTCAACAGATTTGATGATTATGCTCCGGCCACAGGAGGAAAGACGGGCTCTATCACAAGTTAGGCAGTATCCCGGCGGTAGTTGTGCCGGGATACCGCTGAGGTGCTATTTGCATTACCGCAACTCAGTCTGGCGAAATTGCTCCGGATCCCAAGTTGCGGCAGGGAGGTAAATCCCCATTCCCAATTGGTCCATTGGACCCAATGGGGGATTCTTAGTGCCATTAACCCCGCACAATTAGCCCTCAAGTATTTTAACAGAGAGAGGTTTGATCTCAGGCCTTGCATATATATTAATGGGGCACAGGGCCCACGGTTAGCACACAGAAATACTTTCACCCTCATCAACCATGAATACATTTAGAAATCTCACAAATGATGTTGGATTGCACATCTCCATTGTCTGTCAATTATGCTCAGTGGAACCTTATTGTTGTGCGGAAACACAGTCCGCACAACCATTAAGTGGCCTTGGACTAAAATAAGAGCAGTGCCATTAAAGAAAGCGCTGAGAATGATGTCCCTCTCTTTTCACATATGCTTACAACATAACAGGGTGTGGAAATGATGTTTTATGGAATTTACTGTTGGGCGGTGGTTGGCTACATCACACCTACAATAAATGCCTCATTAAGATGATTCATGTTTATATAGGCAATACATAATTTCATTGTTGGCGCAAACACGGCATTCATATAATTGATGTAATTACGTATAAACATGTGCACGTTACATTTTCTCAATGCATTTTTGCAGATTCCAGCTTCTACCAGAGAGTGCCTTGACAGAAGGGCATCTTTCTGCAGACCAGCGAACTTGCATCTAACAGCAACCATCTAACAGCAAGCACCCAACTCTCCAGCGATTGCCGGACAAGCAGGAAGACAAACTCACTATAACTGTAAGCTAAACTGTTATTCTTGATTGTCTTCCCTGCTACTACAAAGAGTGAGCCCAGTTCTGTCTAAAACTTCAGATGTGTGCACGTGTGTTCTAAGCCTGGTAAATATATCAGCTCAGTCTGAAATGAAATTCAGTTATACTGAACTTTGGGAAACACATTTTAGCTTTGATCAAGCGGAAAGGCTATACGTATGTAATTGATGGCTTGATTTTGAGGTCAGTCTTTTGGAGGTAGAGGCAGGAGATTTCTAGAGCAATTGAGAGAAAAATGTTTTAGTTGTGGAGTGTGAGAATATTTTTATTTTTTTTTATTTTTTTTTATTGTTTTATCAAAATATGATTTTACAATTTTACACTTTTTGTAGTTAACTACAAAGGATGATCAGAGAAAGACATGTCTTTGTTTTCTGTTTTGCAGACTTCTGTTTTGCTATTCATTGTTCGCATTTAGTAACTTTTCATCGATGTGTTCTAGCATTTTTGCAGTTGCTATTTGCCACGTTGTTTTGTCTCCCCCAATGAGTCTGCACCACCACAGTTGCTCTTCTGGCAGTGCGCTGAAACCTGATATCATTGGCAGATAGCACTGTCTGAGTGCTGCGGTCGCTGTGCATGTCATGAGTAAGTGTCTTATTGTCTCCGTTGGGGGTTGTGTGTCGTTGGAGCAGAATCTGCAGATGTTTGACTGTGATTGTCCTCGTATGTGTCTTATTTCGTTTGTTTTGAATAGGTTAAGCCTGGCGGGTAGGATTAAGATCTGTGCTTGCCTGTTTGGAAATTGCTTTATATAGTTTTGTAGTTCATTTCTTTTTGCAGTGAAACTTGGTAGGTGAGCGATGAGTTTTAACATCGAGGTGTCATCGATCGTTTTGGCCCAGTCCAAGTCTTTAATCTTCTTCAGCACTTTGCATGGATTTGTGATAAGTTCATCTTCATCTGAGTTGATTGTCTCTAATACTTTTTGATTTTGCCTTTGCCAGTTGGTTATCATGTTGCACGTGTTGTCATTCATTTCTTGTTTAATGATGCTGAAGATTTTGTTTTTGCTGTCCATTCTGCATTTGCGGTATAGCATGACTCCATTACAGGTTGCGGCGCATTCTAGGGATTGTAAACTAAGTTTGCGTCGTATTGCTGTCCCTGGAGTCGAATTCGGTAAATTGAGAACTTTGCGCCAAAAATGAGCTTCTAGTTTACACCAGACTTTCTGTGGAATCATTGGCATGGCTTCACTGCCGTATATGATGGTTGGTACGACTTTCATCTTGTAAAAGTTTATTATTGGTTTCAGGGAGAATTTTCCAAATTTGCTGTTGATTTTTTTTGCTTGCGCTGTTAGTTTGTTCATTTTTGTGTGTAATTCCTGCTGCATTGTGGTCTCATGGTGAGAGCTGTCCATGTGGACTCCTAGGTATTTATAGTTTGAGACCACTTCGATTTTGGTTTTGCCCAAATGCCATTGAAAGTTTTCCTTTCTTGGATGGGATTGGAAAATCATGATTTTTGTTTTATTAATATTGATTTCCAGGTGATTGCTATTGGCGTAGATTAGAAGGGCGTCAAGTTTACGCTGCAGGCCAATTTGGGTTTGGTCAAAAATCGTTAGGTCATCAGCGTAGAGTAGGTGTCCAATTTGTGTTTTACCTAATGTTGGTGGGAAGACTCGTGTTGGACTTTTCATATTTTGAATGTCACCTATATAGGTGATAAAGAGTGCTGATGCTAATGGGCAACCTTGTTTGACTCCTCGCGTGGTGTTTATTTCGGATGATAGGTCACCTTCACGGCTGAGTCTGACTCTTATGGATGTTTCCTGGTGCAGAGCTTGGATTGGCTCTAACAGAGCGTGGGGACATTTCCATGCTTCAAGTTTGTTCCACAGGAGAGATCTTTCAACTCTGTCAAACGCTTGTGAAAAGTCAATATAAGCAGCAAATAGACGGTGCTTCTTTTCTAGGGTTTTTGCTTTTAATATACTGCACACTAGTATGTTGCATGTTGTACCTGTGTGTTTCTTGAACCCCGTTTGCATTTCGTCATTACATTCTGCAGAGGCCGCCCATCTTTGGAATCTCGTCAAGAGTAGTGAGGCGTATACTTTCCCCATGACATCTAGTAGAGCGATAGGTCGGAAGTTTGTTGGATCCGTGAGACTACCTTTTTTGTAGATTGGTACCACAATTGCTTTGGACCAGGATTGTGGTAGTGATCTCGTTTCGTTGCATCGCTTAAAGATGACGCTTAGCAAGGTGGCCCATTCCTCTGGATGGTTTTTTAGTTCTGCATTACTGATGCCATCTAGGCCTGGCGCACGAGAGTTTTTCAATTTGTTGATGATATCGATAATGTCTTCTTTTTTGTCTAAGTTCAACCATTGTTCACCTGTTGGTTGTTGTGCCTGTGGTTTTGCGTTTAGATCGGATTTGAAGACTTTGCTGAAATGACTTTCCCATGTGTATTGACTGATGTTATTTAGAATTTGATTATCCTGGGATTGTTCAACGTTGTGTATTAAGGACCAGAAGTTCCTGCTATTGTTGTTGATGAGCGCTTTTGTTATTTCTTCGGCGTCCTCTTGGTAAAAATTGTGTCTATATGATCTTACCCAGGCTTTGTATTTTGTTTTGATGTTTTCCATCTCTGATATGCCATTTGTGGGCGTTTGCTTGGAGGCTGTTCGACGGAGTCTTCTGTATTTGCGTCTTTTATCAATTAGAACTTTGTTGTATACGTGCCTTGGATTTTTGTTTGTTGCATTTCTTTTTCTTTTTGTTGATTGTATGTACGGCAGCAGTAGGGGTTGGTAATCGATACTGAGGCATGTCGCTGATGTGGTAATGGCCTTGTATTTTGCTGTGATTTTGAGAATTTCAGCACTGCTTAATTTAATTCTGGTGCCTTTCGCGTTTGCCTCAATTTGTATGTTCATTTGACAGTTTTTGTTTGTTTTGAGGTTCCATGCAGTTTCTAGCAAGTTGTGGTCACTTGTTGGAGTGTGGCGTACTTTGAAAAATTGTAGGCGTTGCAACATGGATTTAGATACATAGATATAATCGATCGTGGAGGCTGAGGATGCTCTCTGCCAGGTTGCTATTCTATCTATTTCTACGAACACTTCATCCAAGTTGTATAGCTCATTCGAGTCGGTGAACTTTCGCCAGATTGTGCCACGGTATACAGACGCCTTTTGTGATTCCGTTGCGTTCGTGTTAATTTTTTGGGTGACATTTAGATCTCCGCATATCAGGATGTTTTCTATGTCGTGCTCGGTTCTTATTGCGTCAATTGTTGTTTCACAAAGGTTTATGAATTTTTTTGTAGTGATTGCAGCTGGGTTCCAATAAAGGTTTATTATCGCCAGTTTTGAAAAAGCTGTCTTATGATTTGCGTTGCTTTGCCAGGCAATTTCTACTGCCAAGATTGATTGATTTGCAATCATCGTTTGTACAATGGAGGCTCCATGACCGTTTCGGCAGGCTATTAGTAGACCTGAAGTTGGACGTCCTTTGGATCCTCTTGCAGCAGGGGATAGAATGATTTGATAACCTTCTAGTGTAGGAGTTTGCTGCAACCAAGTTTCCTGTAGACAGATTATGTGGAATTCTCCAAGATTGGGGCCTCCCGGAGCAGTCAGATGTGCATGACCTCGTGTGTTCCATGAACATAACTTGATGTCGTTGTTGATTTCTGTTGGTTCGTTGCATGTGACTGCTTCCGCTGTCTTGAGTGGCTATTGTTTACGATGTAGGTTTAAAGCTCGTGGTAACCAGGCCCAGATTCCTGTTTTGTTGCTTGTGTTTGGACTTTGTTTGTGTTGAGCAGTGGGTGTTGAGCCGACTCTTTGCGTACAAGTTATTTTTGTGGTACCATCTATGGTTAATTTCTGTTGTAGCGTTGCCGTATTTTCTTTCTTCGTTGTTTTGTTGTGTACTGAGTCATTCTTGGTTTTGTAGTTTTCATTTTTGCTCGTATCATGATGTGATCTCTGATGTTTTTTTGATGTTTCGACTTCCATTATTACTTTGTGGTCTTTCTGAGGGTAATCCTCTGTGTCTTTTGTGACATGCTTCTCATGTTTCGTGGTTAAGGGTTTGCTTTCTGTGGCATCGGTCTCTCTGATCTTAATTGATTCCATGTGTTCTTCGTGTCTGTGAGTTGTGAGATCTTCCACGTGGTAACCAGAATTGTAGATATCTCTTTTGTTGTTTAGAATTTTTTTGAATGTTGTTAACGACGTTAAATGCAGTATTGTAGCTGCCCCATGTTGTGTGTGCCATGGTTCGACAATTTTCAGGTTGTCTGTGTGAAGTCTCTGCAAGTCTTTAACTTGACGTAATATTTTTAAGACCGTTCTTCGATTTAAAATGATCTCTTCTTTTATGCAACTTCGTTGGGTCAGTCTGATGAAATATCTTGAGACATTTTTCGTGTAATATAACTCGTCGTTTTCTTCAGTTTCTGTATTTCTTTTTTTTGAAGCATGAGATGCTCGTTTATTTGTCTCGTTCTGTTGGTTAGTTCTTGAGCTTGGATTGTATTTGGTGTTATTGTTAGATCTTCTTACTTCGTAATCTCGTTTCTTGGGTGTTCCTTCGTACACCTTTGACTTTCGTTTTTTGTCCACTTGAAGTTCTTGTGTTTTGTTTTGTACTTGTGAAGTGGTTATTGGCTCTCTATCCATTTTCTTATTCTTTTTTGTCGACAGTTCTTCTGATTTGTTTCTGATGTGAGTTGTTTTATCGGTGTTCTTGCTTTTGTTGGTTTCTGTATGTTTGATTGTGGTATGTATTTGCTTGTGCTCTTTTTTGTTCTCACGGGATGCTGCGTACTTTGTTAGACGATTTCGTTTTTGTTCTTAAGTTTCAAAGTTACATTCTTGCAGCATTTTCGCGTGATTTTCTTCTGTAGTTGTTGTAGTTTTTTGTTTCAGTGATTGTGTTTGTTCTGTCTTTTGATTGACTGTGGTTGGTGTTATTGGTGAATCACTGATTTCATCCGAGTATGTGCTCAGATTCGTTAGGGGATCTGTTAAATTCAGTTTATCCTTGAAATTCTGGTTTTTAATTTGTTTACTTTTGTTGTTTGTTGCGCTTTCTGAGTTACTGTTTTCCCCTGTTGTGGTGGGCGTTGAGCTACTCGTGTTCCGTTTTGATGCTGCGGCTGGTGCTATTGTTTCAAAACTTGGGTTCGATTCTTTTTCTATGTTCTGATTATTGGCGGTGGCTTTTAAGACATCCTTGTTGGTGCAGGTTGAGATTGTTTTTGGACCGTTATTCGGTTTGTCTTTTCGGCCAGTTGTTTCAAAAATGCCAAATGAGGGTGTTACAAGTCTGGTCTCGCATTTGTCATTAGCGTTTGCTTGATTTAGTACCAACATTACCGATGGCGTTTGTTGTTTCGTGGTCACATTATTTTTGATGTTTGTGATCTCGTTATTGTTTGCTGAGTTTTGCTGTGTTTTTTCTTTATCAATTGCTTTTCTGTCAACTGTTAAGTCGATGATGGTCTCTGTTTGTGTTCCTACTTGATATGTGTTGATAGACTTGCTTGGTTGATTAGACAGTGTTTCGTTTATCGTTTCTGTGCGGTTGATGATCGTGTCATTGCTACTTGACTCTATTGTACCTTTGTTGTTTGTGTGATTTCTTTTTGCTGTGATGTAACCTTCCAAGTATACTATTTTTGTCAGCAACATTGCTAGGATAACTTGTTGATCTTTTACTGCGTCATTCATGGTCTCATATAATTTGCAGAAGGGATTGAGTGCAATAGTTATGACAGACATAATTCCTTGTAGGTCCGTTTTTTTTGAGGATGCTTCTTGTACTGCGTTTGGCGTTTGTGGGCATGAGGTTCTGCCTGACTGATGTTCAAATTCGCTATGGCTTCTCCTAGGTGTTCGTGGATGATGAGAACCTCTTGCTTCCGTTTGTATTATTTTTTCTGTCGGAAAGATCCATTGAGGTCGATCTTTTATTTTATCCCCTTGCATATCCAGTTCCGCTGTCTTTAAATGTTTATTTGGTTCTTTTGTTTCTGTCGCGTGATGACTGGTTGAGCGTGGGCTGAGACTTTGACTGGATGCAGCTCGTAATGGGGATACTTCTGACACAGAGGTCTGAGGTGGGTTTTCTTGTTCTTGTGTTTTTGCTATGACCGCAATGGCCTTTTGAGGCTCTTTAAGTTCGTTATTGCTTCGAGTCGGTTGTTCATCGCTTGTCGCGCTCTCTTGGTCTGTGTTAAACGATGTTGAGTACACACCTTCTATGGTGTCTTGATAAGGTGCGTTTTTTCTATTAGGTGTGTCTTCGTCTATATTCATAGAGGGGCTGATTTTTGCCATTTGACCTGTTGCATTCTCGTTATTTGCGTTTGTTTTTTTATCGTCCTTGACAGTTGAGTCTGTTGATGTACTTCTTTGAACTGCGGTTTTGTCTGCTTGTGGCGATCCAGCTTCAGGTGTGAGGTCCATTCTTCGTTGTTTTGCGTGTGGTATGTTTTCGCTTATGGCTGTTAACATTTCTGCATCAGAAATTTCCATGTAGTTTCGTGATTTCTTCAGTAGCTGGAGTTCAAAAAAGTCAGTCAGCATTCGCATAGTATTTGTTTTTTTTGATTTCGCGATGCTTGCGCTTTTGCTCATCCGCTCTTTCGTAGTAAGTGATGCGTTCTTAATTGATCGATTCACTTTGGATCTAGCATGCATATTTGATTTAGTATTCTTTTGATTGGTTAGTTTGTGCAAACTTGATTGTCCGAATGTGGTTTCGCAACTGTCTCTGTTTCTTTTTTTCATGTTTCGCTCTGATGATGGTGCGCTTTCTTCGCCATTCGTTTCTGGTGGAGCGTGTTCCGTACCGTTTATACTTTCCTGGAGGTTTTCTTCGTTGTTTGCAGCGTGCACTAGGACTCTTACTTGTTGATGGGTCTTCGTTGATAATTGGTCATGAGTCTGTTTTTCAGATTTTTTCTCTTTCTGTCTATACGGTTCACAGCTCTCTATTTCGATTGCGGGTTGTGTGTTCTTCCTGTGCGCACGATCTTCATCCTCTGACGGCAGATCAAAGGTAACTGTAGACAATCCAGAGTTGGTAGAGCTTGATTGCGGCGTTTCTTCGACGTCTTTATTTTGAGGGCGTTCGTCTGTTCCCTCACTTTGCTCCAGGCTCTCTTCGTGCATACACTCCAACCCCCCTCCGGGGGTTGGCGGTGTAATTTGCTTGGGAGTGCCGAGTTGTGGGGATGCAGACTTTTTGCCGTCCTTGCCTTCTTTGCTCTCTTCGGTTTCCAAATGTTTGTGATTTTGGACGCTGGTTATTGTTTCCTCGTTCATCGTAATTTCAACGATTGTAATGGGGGTCTGCGCAGACTTGTGGTTTCTTTCTAGATTGACTGACCGCGGGCCGGTGTGCTCGTAACTCGTTTTTATGAGGGATATTAACGATGCATCGGTGACTTCAGAGGGAGCGTCGTTCTTCTTTGTCGATCTATTTATCTCGTCTCTTTCAATGGCTGCACCGGTTCTGGGCCCTCCTGTTCCTTTCCTCGAGCTGCGAAGACGACGCCCGTCATCTTCTTCCATTTCTGGGATGAACAGATTTTATACGCTGGGAGCTTGGGTGCGTGTGATGAGTTAGCAAGCTTCAATGCTAGTGATTTTAAGTGGGATAGGTGTAGGAATTGAAGGTAGTGGGCTGGATGCAAGAAAAGAAAGCTTAAGAGCTTGGAAGGGCTTACCGTGTGAGCTTCTGGGACAGGGCTACCGCTACCGCGGCCCTCCGCCTGACCACGCCAGACCACTTAGACACCACTTCGCACCGCGCGCGCTCTGCGCCGCGGGTGGTGTTTTGTAGTTGCTGCAGCTCCTCCTTCAAAATCGTGGCAATGGATGACAGACTCCGACCACGCCAGACCACTTAGACACCACTTCGCACCGCGCGCGCTCCGCGCCGCGGATGGTGTTTTGTAGTTGCTGCAGCTCCTCCTTCAAAATCGTGGCAATGGATGACAGACTCCGACCACGCCAGACCACTTAGACACCACTTCGCAGACCCTCTTTTTTCTTCTGCCCGCCCTCACGGTGGCAAAGAAGCAGAACGAGCAGCCAGGTCACAGACAGCAGGAATATTAAAGAAAGTACAAATATTTATTAGAAATGGATTTAATGTTTGTCTTCTGTCCGAGTAGTAATACAAGCTTCAAAAGTACTGAAATCATACATGTTTAGCCGTTTAATGTTTCATAGAATGTTTTCATTGCTATTAAGTGTACTGAAAGCACATATGTACCAAGATCAGAGTCCTAAACCTATGTTCACATACCTACTGGGTAACCTTCTGTTTTCTGCCATCAGTGATGTCATATATGATATAATAAGTAATGACACTATTGATGTCTTCAGTTATTCCATCAGTGATGTAATTAGTGATGTCAGATAAGATGTAATTAGTGATGTCACCAGTGAAGTCATCAGTGATGTCATCTGTGAAGTCATCATTGTGGTCATAGGCTACACAACATGGGGTGCGAAGTAAAGGTGGCTTTAGCTGAATTTCAGGGGTTTTGTTGCATTCCATTTTCAGCTTATTGTACCTGCAACTAAAGTTTTTTTCCCTGAATTTCAAAGGTATTGTTACAATGTATTACTCACCTTAAACTCCCTGAAACTAAAGTTTTTTCCCTGAATTTCAAGGGTTTTGTTATACCATAGTTGTTTCAATGCCAAAGATTTTGATATGCTATTCTTTTTTCCAGTACTCCTGTTGATCTCCTCCATAATGCCATATCCCCAATGCCATTTTGTATGGCATTGTACATTCCTTTTTCCTTGAATTTCAAAGGTTTTGTTACACCATAGTTTATTTTGGTACCACTGTATATGTGTGGGCTCTTCGTGCCATGGCCTTAGGCCATCCCCACTGTATATTTTATGGTACATCCTTCTTCCATGTCCACTTCATATTTTAAAACACAAATGATCCACTGGCCATGGCCTTTGGCCATGCTCACTGTATGCAGCCCACTTGCCATGGCTTTTGGCCGTGCCCACCGTATATCACACCCACTCGTTTGTGCCCACTCTTTACTTTACAACAGTACCATGTCACTTGCCATGGCCTTTGGCTGCATCAATCAAAATGACTATATGTTTGTGCCATTATTTCTTTTTTCCTATAGTATAATTGCAATGAACTACATATATCCACGGGTATTTGTAGTGTGGCCTACAAATAACCATGGGTATGTGTAGTTTTATACCTGCAGTCTTTGGGGAAAATGGCAAGGCCCCAAGTGCCCCCCTCATGTGTGCCTACTCCCCCAGCCCCCTGATGGCCTCCTCACCTCCCTTAATCTCTCCCATTCACCCCACAACACTCATTGTTTCTGTGATGCAGTTTCAGTTGAAATTTCGGGTAGCGACGGGTATACCCTAAGATAAAGCCAAGGCTATTGGAAAAATCTTTGAGCCCCGTGTCGCAAACTTGGTCCCCAGCCCCCCTCCAACTCCCACATTTCACTAGGTGTCCTCTTGCCTCCCCCCTACCTCTATGCTGATGGCATTTTCATATTTTTCTACCTGCAACTGTTTTTTTCTGAGTTTTATTTTCCAATAGCCTTGGCTATAACTTGGGGTACAACCACCTCTATCTCTCGCTCTGGCGGTTGTTTCATTTATAAACACTCTAGGCACCCGGAAACTGAACGCATCGAGGCAGATACAGCTATTTATTTTGGAGAAGTAGGTACCCCATTCTCTGTCAAATATTTAAAAAAATACTGGATGGAATAACCCCAAGCCACAAAAGGATCGTCACTCAATACTCCATGCCCAAGTTGTTTAAAACCTGGACCAAATCTGTCCAGCGTTTTTGGCTGTGCAGTGGAGCAAACATTTTTTGTCTATGGAAAAATTAATTGGGACAGGGTGAAAGTGCTTTTTTAAAATGTGTTAATGCTTCTATTTTTCAAAGAGGGGAGGTGTGGGGGGGTGAGGGCGACGGACATACAAGCTTGTTTGAAAAAGGTCTGCTAAATCCATTGCACAAGTCAATATTCACTGAAAAAAACCTTAGTTGAGATGCAGTTAAGTTGTACAAATTTAACACAACAAATCCTTTGAAATTTAATGGCATTTGTAGCTCATTGTGAATCCCTTCTCTTATAATAGGTTTGTGCTTATTGGTTTTGCAACAGGAGCGCACAGAGATAAGCTGGTCATGACTTCCCACATATGCCACTTTCAAAGGTTTTGTTGCATTAATTCTGGGCAACTTAACTAAGCATTTTTTCAGTGAATTTCAAAGGCCTCGGGCCATGGCTTTTGCAGATGCCTTCGGACGTAGCCACTCTACATGTTGCTCCAATAGGTTTCTTAAGTGGACAGTTGCTCCAGTATTCGACTGTGGTCACATCACCAGGTTTCCTTGGGCACTAGCCATGGTTTTCAGCTGTGGCCCCTTGCCATATTACCCCAATAGGTTTCTTTGGTGCCCAGCATCCATTGCCTTTGGCTGTGGCCACTTTCCATATTGCGCCTTTCGGTTCATTAAAGTAACCCACTAGCTATAGTCTTCAGCCACACCCATTACCCACAACCTAAGTGTGGCCGTAAATATCCCCCTTTTTTGTATTGATCTTATTGTTTTGGCTCCCTCTCTTTGTGAAAACAAAATCAAAATATCGAGGCTGAGTATCCCAAAAGGAAATACACCGAACACGGGTTACAACGGAACATACAAAGTACTTTATTTTATACTGAATCCAGTTACAAAAACAGAGCAAAATCAGATAGCTATCGGCCCTCAGTACAACACAATGAACTCCAGCGTTGTTCAGTGTGTTCAGTGAGAGACGTTGTACATCAGAATGCATTCGCTTTTTATACACTTGGTGGGCACAATGTCCAGCCCCACTTCGGGTTAATATTCCATTGAATACATCACCAATCTAGGGTTCGTGCCAAGTCTCGAACAACCGCATATAATTGGTTTGCCTTTAATACATGTATCAACAAGCCAATGCAATAACTGTGTATTCTAAGTTTTTCCATGCAGGCCTTCTCGAACATTAATACAATGTAGTTTAAACAGATGTTCTACGTTCAGTATTTGAATACATTGTTTCAACATATGCTTGTGGATTCGTTTCATTGCACGAGTAATCCTTCTACATACAGGTCAACGAAGGACAAGGTCTCAGTTCACGACCTCAACAAGTGGCCTGCAGGAAAGTTACATATTAGCTATGTACAGAGGTCAAGACGGCCATGTTGTATTCTGGAATGACATCGTCCACCATTGTAACTCACAGGGTGACTTTTACAAAGCGAATCCTAAAATGGCAGATTGACCTTAAATGGCGGCTTACATTGTTTTAAGGTCGGGACCTTGCGACACAGATTCTTTTGCAAGCGACTTTCGAGCAGCTTGGCGTAGGCCAATATTAATATTTTTGTTGCAATAGGAGGCACAAAATGATTTCTCTTTTGACATCTTCTCAAAAAAACATTTTTCCCCTAACCGCAATTAGTGATAGCAATGTACTACAGAAAAGAGAAGTTATTCGTAAACACTCACAAATAACTGCGGTTATTGGAACAACATTCACAAAGCGCCCTCCCAGGCACTCACTAAGTTCAGCCCCCCTCATCCCATGCTCCCCCCCCACCTCCCTCAAGTCATTTATCCCTCCCTATACCTTGCAATTCCCCACATACACCCATTGTTTCAGGTGACACACTTTCATTCCCGATCGCTTCTATTATAACTGTGGTTATCTCGTCAGTTGTGTTGGAAAGGGGATGGTCCTAACCCACCCCTTTTGTTACAATCGGGGTAACTAAACCACGTGAGAACCAAGGGGGAGATGCCCCCACGGCACTCATCCGCACAAGATAACATAAACAATTACATAAATAACCTAATGTATGTTCCGACAATGAGACACCATTATGTATTAGGCCAGACGCAATCTTTTGCTAGGCCCAAACATCATCCCCCTGAAAACTCAGCTCTCCAATCCCCAGCACCTCAGACAGAGAGCACAAGCCACCCGCCTGCTCCGTGCGAGCCCTGTTCTCATGGAAGTCCAGCCATGCCATGTTGCAAATCTCTAGTATCATTTCCAAAAGAATGTGCTCTGCGCAGAGCGTGAGACAGAGACAGGCTTCGGCCCAAGTGCCCATTCATCTCCACTAAACTGCCAGGGTCCACCAGCTCTGACCCCCCAGTCCTTTTCAATGCTGATAAACATATATCCCAGTCACATTAACCATTCCAGAACACCCACGACAGACTGAATCCTGTGCAGCAGTAAATTCTCTCCAAAGCAACACACGTCTGATTGTATCATGAGGCACCAGGGAAAGTAAACAGTAGATGAAACCCCTAGGGGGAGACACCTGGGAGCGGGACCCCGGTATCAATGAAGCCCTGAATGTAGAGGTCGGAATGCCAATATATTAGCCCATTTTCTTTAAGCACCACCATTCATGCAAGGATTTTATGTTTGCCATTATTTTAGTATTATAAATTCCTGTTGTTTAGCTTAGACAGTTAGCCATGTATCACATTCATCGTGAGCTTCACCACAGAGATGAACCCAGCTGACCCAATCGACTGGGAAGCAGCGGCCAATTGGAGCCTGGCGTCCCCTATAGAGCAGGCTGTGCCATTCGGCCCCTTCAATCCGCGCTGTGATTTCTTTCTGTATATGATGATGTCATTCATGACAAAATTGTTTCTTATAATGTGTTACCCGTGTAATTTTTAGCAGAGCACTCCTGGGCAGCAGAGTAATTTGCTGGCAACAAATAAAGTTTGTTATCCTTGCAACCGATCTCTTGGTCTCATTCCCTGACAGGGTGTGTTATCTTATTTTGCATTATTCTTCAGTTGCCAGCAGTATTCCCACATTTATGCAAAAACGTTGGACCTTTTAACTTGGTTCCAAGTTCTCCACCCCCAAGTTTCCAATTTTTTGTATGGTATCCTCTCTCCCCCTCCTAACCTCTACCATGATGCCATTTCATATTTCTTCCTCCTCCAAATGGCTTTTCGTCTTTTTTGTTTTGTTTTTGGCTAATCACTGTTATAACTGTGGTTATCTGTCGCAGCTACTAAAGAATTAAAAGTCAGCTTTTTCATTTCTGGAAAGCCTCACTGATGTATTGTGGGACACATTTTTAGATATGTATTTAGGAGAAGTGGCACCCCTTCTCTGTCAAATATTTTAACAACTGCTGGATGGAATAACCCCAGACACCTCCCGGAAATCAAGTCAACACTTTGTGCACAAGTTGACTTATCGCTGATCCAATTCTGTGCAGTGGTTTTTGATGTGTGCTGCACAGAAATGTTGACGTTTTCTCTTTGGGTAATAAATGGGAGTAGGAAGAAAACTGCAGTTTTTTGTATTATTATTAATGTTGTTCTTTCCTTTTAATTATCTTTTAGGGGGAGCAACAAAAGAGCAACATCACATAACATTATAATTCATCAGATACAAGTACATATTATTCAAAACAATAAAAACAGATACGATCAAGAATTGCATAAAATACAATCCCTCAAATTCATCTAAATACAGAAACAATTTGATCATAATACCTATTGGGGTAAATCACTGGCACTCACAATAATATCCCTTATTGTATCTTTCTCCCCTCCTCCACCATATAAAGAGGAGAAGTTCTCCAAGCATGCCTCTGCAGGGATACTACACTGGATTTCCACATCGCCCTTTACTTCGGCATCTGACACCATTTTTCAAAAAGTGTCATAGTCCCCGGTGTCCAGAGCAGAAGCTAGAGATTCCCACTTAGTTTTAAGGTACATTTCCTTTTTTGACACAACAATTGGCTTGTACTAATATTCCTTTAACTGCTTTCCCAAATGCTTCACTCACCTCAGTTACATTATCTTCATTTGAACACACATTCTCAAGATGGGGGAGAATGGCACATCAGAGGTGTGGTCCAAAATCACTCTGATCCAATTTTGCCCACTTAACACTGCTGCCTCCATGACTAGAAACTGTTATGGCATTATTTAATAAATGTTTGCCTTGGGTCAACATAGATAAACACTGAAACGCAAATATTGCTGTTAGAGGTCTATGATCACGATCATACTTTTGCAAACCCTCGAATTCAACAAATATTCTGACCAAGGACCAGATGATATAATTATGTAGTCAATTAAAGTTAAGTCCCTCGGCCCTACATAAGTCATATTTGCAGTTTGATTGCTGGTAAAACTGCTGTTGCAGGCTCTCAACTCCATCCCATGTAGTGTTCTGATTATGTTGATTACTAATTTATGCGCCCCAAGAAAGGCGCAGGGATGTTAATGGTGTAATGTCCCACGCCTTATCTTGGGCATCCCAGATCCCTTCCGGTTCCAAAAGTGCTACAACTGTGAACCAACCTTTGGAGCTCAATCCTCCCATTGACAAAACCAATTCATATATTTCTGAGATAACAGGCATCGAATTTGGCCTATTTTAAACATAAACAATTGATATACCTTGACCTTTCTTGGTTGTTATTACTTTGTTGTACGGTTCTCCACCCTCCAGTTCAATACTGAGTCAACCCAGATCCATAAGGGCCTTTATTTGTGGGAATTTGGTAAGTCTGCTAACCCTGTAAGTCCACCGGATCCAAGGCCCATGTTTTCTGGAACAACACTAAAGAGAATCGCCTAATAAAGGTAATTCAACTTGGTGAGGACATTCACTTGACTAAGCCAGCTATATTCCAGAAAAGCATGGTAGATGAAACGGTTTTGTCTTCCCCATTCTGTTCACTAATGGTCAGTCAAAATGCTCCAATCCATCGTCCCCGGCAGAAAGACAGATTTTACTTGGTGGTACATTTCCCCTGTTTATCAACTCAAGGTAGATTGAATGACTGCAACTGCCTCCATATCCCCCCCAGGCTCTCTCATATTGCCCTCTGCCCTCTCATCCCCCAGCAGATAGGCCCTCAAAATTATTGCTGTTCCCCAGGGTGGGTATTTTCTAAAATCTATAGACAGGAGGCCTTCCATCAGGTGAGGGCTGTTTTGAAATATTTGAATGCAATCAGCCCAACCCATCAATCCCTCTCCTCCTTATGCACTTCACAATATCTTCACAAATTATTGAGGCACACCCGTTATACTCCTTATCCAATAGATGCATTTGTTTCTCAAAGAGTGTTAGTTTTCAAAGTAGCCCAATGGTAACCTTGGTGCATTGTGCATCACCACAAAAGGCCAATCCACCCTCAGGTACCCTGCCCCCTATTTCTATTTATTTATTGAGTATTTAAATGTGTCGATAAAGCAAATTGTGTTTCAAGGCGCAACAAAACTAAAGGGGGCAGGGGCAGGGTTGAAGAATAACAAAAACGTTCCTACTAGGCCTGTGTCATTCGGATCATGCAAGTGCACTAACAGGAAGTGCAGGGAAGTGGGGGAGGTTGGGGGAAGTGCTGGTAAAAGCTGAATACGCTAATGCTAAGGATGGAAAGGAAGTGCCGGTTGAAGTGGAGAGCGTGCACCTGCATGGGAGGAGGAGGGAAGGAAGAGGGCCCTTAGACTAGGCGAGTTGTACGGTGAGGCCAGGTGGAAAAGTGCCAGGAGGAATGCAGGGATTGCAGGGAATGAATGTCCACATGCTAAGTGTGAGGACGGGGCTGGATGGTATCAGTAAGGGTGCAAGTCCTGCCGGGTAGTTACAGGGCATGGGAGCCCGGTAGGGCAAGTGTAGGCAGACTGGGCGAGGGGGGTCTGGTGCACTGAATGAAACAGAAGGAACCAGGCAGCCAGTCAGAATGTGCCAGAGGGGGACATTAGCAGGGGAGGATTGAGAAGGAAGGAAGAAGAGAAAATGGGGGTCTTGAGAAGCTTCCGGAATTGAAGGGGATCCAGCTCAAGCCTGAGAGGGGCAGGGAGGCCATTCCAGAAGAGATCTTCCCCCACTCTCTACTTGGAAAAGCATCTGATCTACAGAGAGTTGGCATTAGAAGACTGAAGGGCTCTATCAGTGAGGTATTTAGGGAGAGACAGTTTGATGTAGCAGGATCCCAGGTGCCAGAAAGCCTTGTGGATAATGCAGAATGTCTTGAACTTGATCCCTGCAGCAACCAGGAGTCAGTGGAGAGATTTTAGGCTGGAGAGATGCAATCCCTGGGCTTGAGGTCAAGTATAAGTCTCACAGTCCTATTATGGATTAGTTGAATGGGGTCAAAGGGAGTATTTTGGCAGATTAAGGAAGATGCTGTTGCAGTAGTCCAGCCTAGAGAGGACCAGAGTTCTGGAGACATTGAGTTTCTGTGGGAAGGTGAGGAGAGGGTGAATGCCTCAGAGGAGGTACAGCTCAAAGCAGGCCTTCTTGGGAAGGTCAACGATGTGAGGCGAGAAGGAGAGAGGAGAGTTGAAGATGACACCAAGGTTTTTTGCCTCACAAGAGGGGTGATTGGGCCCATGGAGGGTAGCCAGAAAGCAGGAGGGAAGGTGGGAGCTGTAGTCCCAATGAGAAGGATCTCAGTTTTACTGGCATTAAGGCAGATATGTTTAGCAGCACACCATGCCTGAATAACAGTCGGATATTCAGGAATGAGAGAGGAAGAAGACGAGGCAGTGAAGGGAAGCTTGAAGGAGAGCTTTGTGTCAGCCGCATAACACTGGAAGTGAGGCGAGAAGGCGGAGATCCTATGTGCTAGAGGGGCTAGGTAGATATTGAAGAATCATGGTGAGAGGATAGAACCCTGTGGGACGCTACAGGGGGAGATTGTGATGTGGGAGAGCAAAGGGTTCAGTTGAATCTGGGATGGTCGATCAGAGAGGAAAGAGGTCAACCAGTCCAGTGCCAGTTCTGTGATCCCTATTTTATCATGGGGATTTGAGGACTATCTTATTTGCTATTACACTGCACATGGGTGTATTTTACTTCTATAATCGACCTGAGGAGGTTTGTTGGTTACATTCATCCAAGAGGTACAACTGGATCCACAGTACCCTGCACATTTAACTTGTTTACCTGCTTGGGAGCAGTGGGAATATGTTGGGCTTCAGCCCACTTGACATGCCCCTGTGTGGGGCAGTGTCTTATTTCAGTGCGCAAGACCTTTACACTACTTTCGCTAGGTGATGTCATTTTCATTTTTTAACAAACATTTCCCAATATTTCCAGTCTGAGGGAGGGTGGGTTGACAAGCATTTTGTTTGAAAAATATCAGCAAAATCCATCATGCAAGACAAAAGTTATTTGCAATTCCATTTTCCTATTGAACTAGCAATGCAACTTAACTCCTGCCTCACTATAATATATTTAATGAAATAACTATGTTAAAGAAACATCATGGTTAAGCTGCACTAATGAAAACCTATGAAATGTATTGAAAAACTTTGTTTAATGGATGTCATGGCTGCAAGGTAAAAATTAAAAGCCAAAGAAATGTACCAGTTATGGCAAGCCATGCAGCCATAACTCCCACCGCAGCCATGCACTGCTGAGACTAACACCCAGGACATCCATGATGTCATCACAAATGACATCATCAATGACATCACTGATGACATCACACATCCTGGGAAGTTGTTTTCCTTCAGTGACATGTATGAATTTTAAGCAGAGGACTTGATCTGGTCATACGGCATTGAAAACATGAGACACATACTCTGAAGGTGCTTTGTAAGTAGACATTAACTTTGTGCTATTATCTAAGTTACTTTCCTTAGGTTTTGCCTTGAGTTCATGGTACACATATATGGAACAATATGCATACCCCAGACAGATAATAACATGTGTATACATGTTGATGGACTCTAATCGTAGTTTCATTTTATTGTCATTGTATTTGTTTCTATCTGTTCTTCATGATGACACTCATCTTCTCACATTAATTTGTATTGTTTAAATGTGTTATTTTTTAGGATGATTTCAGTTGGTTCAAAAACTGCTTGATGGCCACCTAATCGGTCTTCTACTTTTCTCCAAGGTTTGAATAACTGTAGTAGAGTCCCATAATATCATTCTTTGTGGTCTTTAAATTTGAAACATAGTTTTACGTTTTTAATTGAACTTGGTGTTTAAAGTCTTGCTACAGTTCCATCACAATTTACGACGCCATGCCTGCCATTTGTCTCATTTGGTGTACCTTTTAGTGTATGTGCAGTATTGTGCTATAAAGACATGCTTTCCAAAGAAGGACTTCTTTTTGAATTGTATATGTCAAATAGATTCACTTTCAATATGTCTTGGCTGTTGGGATGTTCCTTGTTTAGATATTCATTTGAGATACAGCTGGACTAAGATTTAGACAGAACATATTTTCAGATGTTCTTTACAAGCAGTGCCTGTTAAACAATATGCAGCTTTGTATGATCTGCATTTTCTATGTGGGAGTATTTTGATTCTGAATGTGTAAAACAGTTGAGAAAGAGATTTTCATATGAAATGTCTTTCCAGCGGTCTTTCAACTCAGATTTCTCAGCTTTGGTGAGTCTGTGACATATCTTGCAACTGCAGTTGATTGTCAGCAATATATTGAATGTCTATATTAGCATTCCACAGTGATACAATTATGGGCATCATCACTTTTAATGTTATATGTGTTCTTGGAGTCTTGCCTGTCATGCTGTGTCTATAAGTAGAAATGAAATTACTTACTTGACCTTTGGTGCAAACAGGTCTGGGGACTCCAAAGTGACATTTGGTGAAGGATTTCCTTTTGTATCTATATCGTTGTCAGCACTGTTCACCAAAGTTATCTCGTTAGAATTGAAAATTTGAGTTTGTGCTTCATTATTTTTGTCTTCTGTAGAGATGTAACAGATAATGTATTTTTCAATGAATTGTACGACAGTGATATCACTATCATGGGCAAATTTAGGAGCATTTTGTATCTGCAAAATCATATGAATATGTGGTGCTTCTCTAGATTGGCGGAGCAGGACATTTTGGTGCGGCCGGTTTGGCGCGGGATGATTCGGCGCGGCAGCCAGGACATTACAAATGGCATCATCATTCACAAACTGTTCTCACTGAATTTAAAAAAAAAACATAACAATACCGTTGCTTTAATAAAGTTTTTTTTATTCGCGGGAAGGCGGAAAAGGGGTGTATTTATTTCAGGCAAGATGTGGGGAGGCCAAAAGAGGACAGCATGTGAAGTGGGGGTTTAGGGTTGGACAGTGTAGCCTGCTTGGGGTAAGACTTTTGCATCTTTTTGGAGGAATCCTGGGAGAATCTCACAAGACTACCATGGTAAGGTTGCAAGACAAAAACATAAAAAGAAATGCATCACATGAAGGGAAGAGTGAAAGGGATAATGGGAGAAGGTCACGGATGGAACAAAATGGAAGGGTTTTGTGGGAGCAAGAAAAGAGGAGGGAGACACATGGTGAGCGTCAGTGAGGATGGGGAAGATTTTTTAATTTTCATTTAATTTCCATTACTGTGGGAATCAGCAAAAGTTATGTTACCATGCGAATCATCATACTCTGAAATGATTATCAGGAAATGATTGAAGGAATAGGAAGAGGGAGAAAAAACATCATTGGGAAGTCTTTTAAAGCTGCACCTATCACATTTACTAGGTGGGGGCAATGGGTCTTTGGGAATAATTGTTGCAATGTGTACAATGGACACGGCTGTGGCCAATGGACCCTAAGGCATGAATAGTGGACCACTGGAAACTGTCGAGCGGCAGGGGACCTTGGAAATTATAGTATAAAAAAAGTCATGAAATTCAGTGAATAAAAAAAGTTACTTAAGAGAATGCTAAGGTGATCAGATTTATCTGAAAAAACTTTCAAATTCAGCTGATGTGGAAAGCGACGACCATCTTTTCTCAGCACACCCTCATTTCCAGGTTTAAGTCAAGGGTACACAGAAAAAGATCCAGGGGCAACAATTTAAGGACAAGAAATGTATATAAATAATCATGTATGGCATTAATCATGTCTATTCAAAGACATTTACTTGAAAACAGGAGACAGATAATAAGTACGCACTTTCAATCAATAAATGTAAATCACTTCATATCAAATTCACAAGCATACCGCAACCACTCAATCACTCTACACCATGCATATATCCACATCTCAAAAATCAAACCACATTATAAAAATAATAATCAACAAAAAAAAGGCGTTATCATCAATATTACAAACTTGTTTGTGTATGTAGGGAGATAGACGCTTATTAATTCTTCACATAGCCATCTCCTACCCAATGTTCCATGATTCAAAGATCCAAACGGCTTGGACATATAAAAAGATTATAACGCCTTAATCAGGGGACCAAATGCTAAGAAACAAAAGCACACAATATTCAAAAAATATTTAATTTTAGCTGTCTCTCTGCTCATACACATATTTGCAAGGCAGTATAATTCAATGCAAGAGTACAAAATCAATAAGGTACTGGGTATTTAAACAAGCAGGGAGAGGTGAAGGGACACAAACACACCCGACCCATAGATTGCCACAAAACAGCAGCCCATCCATCAGCTGTTCACAGTATAGCCAGAAACCCAACACACCACACAGAGCCCAGACTGCCACATGTACCACCAACATCCACCTATAGTGTGTAGCCATTGTAAAACCAACGGCCTATTCAAATACCTTAAAGAGGCTAAGCAAATAATTTTGCCAGCCAATGAGCTCAAAAAGCTTAGATGTATGCCGCAGCCTGAAACCTATTCCACACATGTTCCTCAGTGGAAGTGGGGGTTCACTCAAAAGTAGTAACAAGCTTCCATGCCTGTAACTATACATGAAAATGAACTGGTTAATCATACTGACTAGGCTATTTCTTTTGCAATGTGGTCTTTTTGGTTCCCGGCTATACTGTGGACACCAAGTGGGGGCAGAGGGGGTGCTGTTTTGTGGCAACCTATGGTTCAGGGGGTGTTTAATTCACTTCATCTCTCCCTGATCATTGAACTAACCAGTATCTTATTGATTTGGTATGCTTCCATTGAATAATGCTGCTTTGCAAATATACATATGGGCAAGCAGACAGCTAGAATGAAGTAATTTTTTTTAATATTCTGTGCTTTTGTTTTGTAGCATTTGGTCCCCTCATGAAGACGTTATAATCTTGTTATATGTCCAAACCGGTTGGGTCATTGAATCATGGAACATTGGTAGAAGATGTCAATGTGAATAGTTAATAAGCGTCTATCTCACCACATACATAACCAATTCGGTGCTATGGATGATAACTCCTTTTATTCCTTGATTGTTTATCATGTGCTTTGATTTTTGAGATGTGGATATATGCATAGTTTAGAGTTTTTCGCTGATCGTGGTATGCTTGTGAATTTGATATCAAGTAATTTGCATTTATTTTTTGAAGGTACGTATTGTCTGTCTTATGTTTTCAAGTAAATGTCTTTGAATATACATGATTATTTCTATACATGATTATTTTGAATAAATAGTTTCTTAAAATGTTGTCCAGCTGCATCTTTTTCTGTTTATCGCTGCTTTGTTCCCTGATCTTGAGAGGTAGGGACAACTTCTTTTCTGTTTTTAAATCAAGGAATCAACATAATTACTTCTTTGTAAATCTGCAATTAAATGCCCTCTTCTTCTTATCTGGAGGTTCACTTGTGCATTCTTTTTAATCTTCACTACTGCAGATGGCTTGCCAATTTTTTGAAAGGAAAGAACACTCATCAGTCTACCAGAAATACATGATTCGTGAGCCAAACGAAATACAAACGCTGATCATCGCCTATCTAGAAGAAAAGGTAAAAATGAAGTCTTAGACCAATCTATGGTGAGCAGAGATGGGCAAAATGTGTTGTCAGTTTTTAAGAAAGGCAGCCAATTGCTTTGTTGTTCCCAACGGAATGTCTAATTGTAAAATGTCTCCTCTCCTCGATTTGGCAGTCAAGTGATTTCAGAATATAGAAAGCAAATAAAAATGCATTTTTACAATGTATTTGTGAATTTCGAAAGTGTGATAGTTAAAAACAAACTTAGCTATCGGTTTCTAAAACATATGATTTTTTCTTCACAGTTGAAACAGAAGTTTAATAGTGTAATCAAGATGGTATTTTAGTTAAAAGTTTAAAAGTGTATTAAGGAGTCCAAAAAGTTCAAATTGTTATTTAAAAGTTTCAAAATGTTTGTAATAGTTGTGAGCATGTTTAGTTCATTTTTAAAAGATATAGTGGAGTGTCAACTAAACTACAAAGAAAAACATTACCATGCTTAAATAACTTGAAAAAATGAACCTTGTCCATTTGTTAATACACTCAGAAGGATTTTGTAAGATGTAATTGTGAAAATGTAACATATTATTAAGCTGCCATTGTTAAAATAATTGCCATCCCGGTTTATGATGTTAAAAATGTGTGCTAAAATAAATGGTACAGCTAAAATAGATTAGGATTTTAATACAATATTGTAAAGGTATTTTTTTTATTCAGTTCTTAGCAACAACAATAGCTCTATATTATATATAAAATGTTTTGTGAAAAGTTACTCTACACTAAGCAATACTCAGAATATGATTCTTTTTCTGAATGGGAAAACATACAAGAATGTGTTTGGGTTGGAAATCATATTCCCACATTGTACACAAGAATATAAAAGGTAGCTATATCTTTAAGCCTCATTGACATCAACAGATACTGATATTTTGCAAGTGTGAGAAACCAGAAGGTGTCTTACCAGCTAGTCTGCGGGGATCTGTCACCCAGGTGGCCAGGACATGGCCATCGCATTTGGATCCAGTTGCTGGTGGTGGACCAGTGCAGGAGGATCAACTGGGTTATGTTATGTTATGTTACAAGCCAGATGGATGAGGGATCTTCGGGGAGTTGGACACCAGATGGCGAGATGTGGTAGCCCCTTTCCTTTAACACCTTTACCCCATCAAACCAGATAGAATACCAAGGAACTCTGCCCCCAACCCCTTTAACAACACAAATACTTCAACACGGACAGCTCACTATGGGAGAAACCAGACTAAAACCTGAGCAGTATACCTGCAGTGTCCCAATATAATGGTCAGGTGAGGGCAGGCTATTACTGACCATTACACATACCTGACTCCCATTAAGCTTCCCTACACGGATAAAAGGCAGGGCCTGAGAGCATACTCTGAGCGAGGCAAAGCACATGAGGAAACAGTAGTTTTGAGACGGCAGAACAAGAAGGGATCGCAAGGAAGGAAATTCACTAAACCTTTTTGACAAGAAACTGGAACTTTTTAGAACCCTTAAGAGTAGAAACATAAGACCAGGAAACAAGGCTGAAGAATCATGCATTGTGTGTCGAAGATATCCGGGGCCCTCCCGTGTCAGTAATCAAGGAGAGAAGAATCGACAGCCGCTGTGGTACCGTCCTTGGCTCCAAGAACAGAGCAACTTCAGTGAAGAAAACAAAGCTGGTGAGTTGGGGAGACCAATACAAGACCGGTCTGTGTTGAAGCCAAGGTTGCAAGCAGCAACATTGTATAGTGAATGATGGCATGAACATTATTTGAAATACGTGTATAAAAGAGGCAAGCTTGCTCCCATCTTTAAATTCAGGATTAGATAGGCATTTTTAAAACCCAACTGAAGTTCAATAAACACCCTTGAACTGTGATCATTTGTGTCTGTCTTACTGTTTGATACCATGCCTTCCTTACATGTCGTGTCAGCAGTGGGATGCAACTCAATTGAGACAAATTGGGGTTCTCTAAAATACCAGAAGATTAGTCATAGAGCCTCAGATCCCTCTAGCGCCACAAAATAATCCATAGGCGTTGATATTTGTATCTCTAGCAGCAGAGAAGCTACTATGCCTCCAGGGAAAAGAGGAATGATCCCACATGCCTAATGCCCCCTAAGGGTTGTTATATCAGATTTGCCCAAAAATCTGGCCTAGCCTGCAAGTTTTTTCCTAGCAAGCATCATAGATCCCGATTTACGGGGAGACATAAAGGTACTCTTACAGAATCATGGAAAAATGCCCTTTGTAATACATTGTGTGGACAAAATTGCATAGGGAATTCTTGAAAGGGCTCTATTTCCCCATTTTTTAGAGTGTGAACCAGAATAAACAGAGAGGTACCTTAGGCTTTGAGGAAGCTGATGTACCATCAGCCATTTAGGTAAAGAGGGAAGAAGAACTTACCATCCTTCCCGATCTATCCTTCGCTCAGCAAAATGATCCAGCACTCGCAGAAGCTTTCTTGCAGGTGATTCCTGAAGGGGAAGGATAAGAGAAGGGAACACCTTTTTTTTTCCTAGAACAGGGATTACTATATAGGAAGAAAACCTCCAGAGAAGGACTAAGTAAAACTCAGCTAGTAATTCCCAAAACACTTCGGAAGATCGTCCTAGAGATTGTACATTTTCATTTGACAGGGGGACACTTATGGCAATCTAAGACCCAAGTGCATATCAGTGGGAAATTTTACTAGCCAGGTATCCATGCTGCTATAAAGAACATCAAATATGTGAAATATGTCAGAAGACCAGTACACATATTCCCTTACCTGCCCCTCTGAATTCTTTACCAATAATAGAAGTCTCTTTCTCCCAAATTGGGATGGATATCATTGGACTGTTGGAAACCTCTAGACTGGGCAAAAAATATGTCCTTATAATCGTTGATTATGCTACCCGATATCCAGTGGCATTCCCCATGCGGAACAACTAAACCCAACACATTTTGAAACACCCATTCCCATAAGTTTCCAGTGTTTGTTTCCCCAAGGAAATTCAAATGGATGAGGGATCCAATTTTATAAGCAAACTCATGGGTGAAGTCAAGGAATTGCTCCATATTTCCACCTTAAGAACTTCAGTTTATCACCCCCAAACAGACGGGTTGTAGAAAGATTTAACACAACTCTTAACATGATCTTAAGAAAATTGGTAGACAAGGTGAGAAAGACTGGGACTGCATGATTTGCAGGGCGCTATTTGCAATAAGAAAGACCCCTCAGGCGTCCACCGGATTTTCTCCCTTTGAGCTACTTTATGGAAGAGAACTGAAAGATATCCTTGACATGCTCTGGGATTCTTGGGAAGAAAGAGAAGAGGCATCTATTCCACTCTCACAAACAGCTACATGATTGCGAGAGCATATGAAAATTGTTTGAATTCTAGTCCATACTCATATGGAAAAAGCCCAAGCAAAACAGAAGTTCACCTACGACAAGAAGGTGAACCTAAGATCTTTTTCAGTAGGAAAGAAAGTAATAGTCCTCTTACCTAACTGAAAATAAACTTGTCTCAAAGTGACATGCACCATATGAAGTACTAGAGCAAACAGGGACCAGCATCTATAAAATAGCTCAACCTGACAGGAAGCAAAAAACCCACCTCTACCATACAAATCTCTTAATGGAGAGAAAACACTTTCGCAGCCACTGCCTAGATAATTTTGAATTCATTCCCCAAGAGCTATCTAGTCAACAGCAAGAAGACTTAAAAGATGTGGTCTCGGCATTCCAAGATGTATTCTGTTAGAAACCAGGGTGTAATGCTCACCTGGCTCCCACGGAGGCGCTGGTCTGGTCTGGGTTGCTGTGGCCTCTTCAAGCGTGATGCGCAGAATTTGGACCACCGATTGAACAGGACCCCCAAATCTTGCTTGTCTGGCCCGTATGAATATCCTTCTGCAAATGAGAAAGGGGATTAATTGTCTGCTGAATAATGTGCTTGCTCCCCCCTTTCCCCCTTCGTTCTCCTTTGACTTCTTCCAAAACCCCCGGTTTAAGCTCACCTTATGGTTTGGAAGGATGAACTCTCCATCCTGCTTCTGGTGCAGGGGCGCGCGTTCGTCCAGTTACTTCACTGGTTTTCAGAATGGCGCTGGCAAATCCACTTGACTTTACTGAGCGATACGCCGTAAGTATGAAGATGCAAAAGTTCGAGGGTGAGCCTCCTTTTATGTTGTCTTTTTCTGTCCTTTGTTTCAGGTGCAGAACAAAGGCGATGCGTTGAGGGGTTAAATTGCCGGCGTAAAATCAGGTGAGTTAGTGATGAGAGCGACCCCTCTAAATGTCTTTATAATTCCCCAGTAATGTCTTCTGTCCTTTCCCCATAGGGGCCGGGGTGCGGTACCTGCCAGAAATGTGGCGCCGACCCGAGATGTGGATTGGTTCACCAAGAATAGCCGGTAAGTAATATGGCTGAAAATTCGGCTTTCCTCTTGTGTTCCCTTGCTCACATTTTGTCTCTTCTTCTCTCCCTTAGGTGCAGTGCAGAGATGTGGCGACCGGCACTGAGAGCCGCGATGGAGCCGGGCGGCGTCTCGGGAACAGGTCAGTGAAGTGCGGCGCTGCAGCGTGCAACGCGGTGCTTTTAAATGGAAGTCTTCCTTCAGGAATGCTGGCGTGAAGATTCCGGATGCAGGTAAGAAGGTTGAAATAGTTCTTGGTTTTCACCTTTCTGTTCTCTTATTCCCTTACAGGTGTTCCAGGTTCGAGGCGGGCGTGGCTGGAGTCCAGGTGCAGGAGAAGACACAGTGAGCGTTCAGCTGCTGGGATGCAGAACAACGCGAAGCACGTGTGGCTGTTTGGGCGTGGCTTAAATAGCCTTGGAAGAAGTTCCAGGTGAGTATTCTTCCACAGCCCCACCCAAGTAACAAAATAGTTCCTTCAGAAAAATAGTCCCTCTAAGCCTAATTTGGCTTGGTTCTTCATGCAGCATGGTCTGCATCAGGTGAGTGTACAGCATGGTCTGCTTCAGGTAAGTGCACCAAACACTTCCCCTTATGAGCCTGGCGCCTATGGCGCCAGGACTGATGTCCAACATGAGCCTGGCGCCAACGACGCCAGGACAGAGTCCAAAGAGCCCCTATAAAGGGCCACTGGGCTTTTACCCGGGGGCGTGATGCCTTCTCCCGGGGGTGCTGGGCCTGGCCTGGTGCTCCGGGGGTAGGCATCATGACACAGGGAGAGTGCAGAGCACATACTATTATATCAGAACTCCAAATGATAAAGTGGTCAATTTGAAACAATATAGACTCCCGGAAACCCGTAAACAGATAGTGGTGGTCGAGGAAGTAAAAAAAATGCTGAAGGCAAATATTATCGAACCCTCTTCAAGCCCATGGTCCTCCCCTATTGTGTTGGTCACAAAACCTGATAATTCATGGAGGTTTTCAATAGACTTTCGACAAGTCAACACCATCTTCAACTTTGATGCCTATCCTATGCTGCGCATTCACAAATTGATTGATAAACTGAGATAAATGCTGCCTTCCTCTTATCCCTATACTTAACCAAGGGGTACCGGCAAGCCTCAGTACATGCACCTGATAAGGAAAATGTAGCCTTTTTGACACCACTGGGACTATTCCAGTTCAAAGTCTTCCCTTTTTGGTTAAGCAGGGCCCCAAACACTTTCCAACTGCTTATGGACAGAATATTAGAGCCATACTTCGATTTCTGTGGGGTGGATATTGACGACATAGTCATTTATAGTAAGATGTCAGAAGACCACTTTTCCATCTCTTTACTATTATGAGAGCCCTCAGAGAAGCTGGTCTAACTGTCAATCCATCCAAATGTAAATTGGGTCAATCGGCCGTGAAATACCTCTGTTTCTTTGGAGGGAATGGCAGTGCCCAGCCTCCATGAAAAAGTGAAAGTTGTCCTAGATACCCCTACTCCATAGACCAAGAGAGACCTCAAATCCTTCTTAAGGTTAATTGGTTATTACCATAGGTTTATCCCTAATTTCTTGGACAGAACAGCTAGGTTGACCGATCAATTAAAAATGCTGAACCCCACCACTCATGCATTCCTGTTTGTTGTTCATATGTCTGCTTGTACCTAAGTTATCGCTCCCTGAGCACTCACGTTTGTGTTTTGTTGTATATAACTCCTGCCAGTTCTTCTGGATGTGTCACCACATGCTCATTTTCCCTCATGCCTTACTCACACTCCCAATATGCATGGTGTACATGTCTCCCTCTTAGTTCTCATCATCTCCAATCCTTTGGTCCTAATCAGACCACTTACTACCTTTTCATCACAGTTTTTCATACTCAGATCCTTATTCTTCAACGTTCCTACATCTCCTTCTCAGCTATTTCCTTTACCATCTGTTTCTCTAAATCCTTTCTTGTAGCACTTTTGCTTCATGTACATTGTTCATTTTCTCATCCTGAGTCCCTCCTTTCAACACCTTTCCACTCCTTGTTCTACCTGGTTTTCTGATCTTCCTTACACCACATCCTCCTCTGCACTCTCTTTCACCTCCTCCTTTGCTTCTCCTTCCACCACCTTCTGCTCTTACTACCACTAACTCCTCTTAAACTTAACTGGCAAGAAAAAATACCCTAATGGTATTCTCCATGCACCTAGGATGAGCAATCTCATCCTTCGCGCTTAAGGGGTTAAGCTCCTTTGTTAACCCCCTTTTTTCATTTGACCACCTCCACCTCTGATCTTAATACTGCACTTCCTCCATGGTTCATCCTGTCACTGCACTTCTGATCCTCCTTTCACCACCTTCTGTTCAGATTTACTACCACCTGAGCTCCCTGCCTCCTGCTTTCACCTACTTTTTTGCTACTCTTTTCAACCCCTCCTTCTTTGACAATATTGTCACCCTCTCCTCCTCTGTTCTTCCTTTCATCTGAAAGCTCCTTTCTGCCTGTAATGCCCTCTTTAGCCACCTTTGTTCAAACATGCATAGTTCCTTTCTGCATATACACACACCCTCTTTTGGTCACATGTTTTATAGGCACAAATTCACTCCCCTGGGTCCAGACCTGCTTAACTCAATGCAAATATGTGTGATTACTTCCTCTAGTGTGGGACTAGTTGTGATCAGATAAGGTTGTTGACTCAGGTAATACAGGTTCATGGGCATGGCTCTCCTGTGCTGTGTGTGCCAAACTTATAAAAGGCTGGTAAACCCTCTTATTTTCTAGTCACTCTCCATAGATTTTGGAAGTGTGATTATATGCTGAGCAAGTGAAGATCATGAAGAACCTACCCTTCAGCTTTTCACCCCAACACTTCACCTGCGGATCTCCATAATGCTTTGCCTTCAGTCCGGTAACTAGTAACTTTATGTGCACTGTCTTCGAACTGTGGGGCCCTATTATCTAAAAGGGCTGCAAACGTTGCCATATTAACAACACATTGTACAACACTGCTCAGCGTTTCAGCAGTGCAATGTGACAAGCCCGTGTCTCTTGAAACACTGAAACAGGTGATGAGAGGATCACCAGGGGATCCTTCCCACATCACCACCAGCAACCAGGTCCCACGGTCATCCCACCACAAATGCTAAAGGTCAGACAGAGGGCCAGACCGAGAATTCCTTGGCTGTTCATCAATGTCAGCAGCTGACCAGGACTACTCAGCCGAGCACACAAATGTGCATTGGCAGTTTCCACAGTACACCCCTGTGAAGATGTGTCTTCAGCATTAGAGGCCGGTTCCAACCAAGTCTATAATCAGTGCTACAATATAAGTCAACATCAATCGACCCTGTAACAGAATGGCGGGCCATCCTAAGCTCACTTATGGGCACTGTATGGTAGGCACTTATGTATGTGGGCACACCTTAAGATGATGGTTTTTTACCTTGCACGAATAGGAAATATGAAAATAATGAATTGTTCTTGTGAAAGACACAACAATCATGATTCTTCAGAGCAGTGTATGGACTGCAGTCCAAAACTTTGAATTCTACATACCCCTGCTGACATTTATGAACAATATACCTCTGTAGAAGGTTCTAAAAGCAGAGAACCACAACTAGTTGGGTTACTCCGATTCCTAAGAAGATGCAGACTTAGGATGCAAAATTGTTTATAAAGTTCTGTACTGTACTGTCAATAGGGACTCATTACGACCCTGGTGGAACGGGTTAACGGGCTCCGCAAAAGGAGGCGGACCCATTAAACCCGTTCCGCCACATTATGAGGTCCCCTCGCGGGACCCGATAAGGAAGCCTGGTAAAACCAGGCGTCGTTACCAGGTCCTGCGAGGGGAAGAGGGAGCAAACAACGGGCCACTCGTAATCGGCCCGTTGTTTTCTCCCTCTCCCATTCCCATTCAGCCCTGTTGGGGCTGAAATGGAAATGGGGAAGGTCCGGGCCTGGGTTCCTGGAGGGAGGAATTACTGTGCCCTCCAAACTCGGAATGGCCCGGTAATTCCCCATTCTGGGAACCCAGACCCGATGCGATTTCGGCGGCAGCCATGCCGTAGCGGCATGGCTACCGCCGAGGTCGTAATGAGGCCCATTGTGTGGTGATGGGTGTTTGATATCACTAGTTAAGCAGATAACAGGTTTTAGATGCCGTAAGGGTAGGTGTGCAGACACATAACATATATTTTGTTTTAAAAAATAAATAGCATTTTTAAATATTGAATGAATTCATAAAAAGATGTGCTGTGCATTGTATCTTTTCCTAGATTCTAGAGGTGCTAGATTAATCAAGAGGGGATGTTTTTGTTCTGTTTCAATGCACAATCAGAGCAGACCCCCTTGGAAGATTACATTCATGGTACAGTAAACTAGCAAATTGTATTTCCAAGAATAAACAGTCCTTTATTTTTCTAAGAGTGGCCAAACATTGGTGGCTGGTGATAGATGGGCGTAAATGTAGGTGCCTAATATGCAGGAGAGCTCGAGCTCAGAATGGGAGCCCAAGACAAAAAAGGGTGGCTCGTGCAGGTTACACCCCTGAGAATTGTGTTAAAATAGTGGATTAAAATGGTGCATTTTGCAGCACCTTCTGTGAACATTTTTATAAAATGCCACACAGTTTACAATCAAGACTTGGTGGGCAGACACATAACAAAATAAATTGTGTTTTAAAACATAAATAGCATTTTTAAATAATAAATGGAGTCATAAACATATATGATGTACATTATATCTATCCCTGTATTCTAAAGGTGCTAGATCAATGAAGAAGGGATTTTTTTGTTCTGTTTCAAGGAACATTAAATATTGCCAGTATTGCCAGAGACCATTCTCGAAGAGCAGGACCGAGATTTGAACCTGCACTGCCAAGACAAAGATTTTGCCCCTGAGCTATCCTCCCGGTAGTCCCCAAGTTTACACTGTGGAATCTTGTATTACAGCGCTATTCAATATATTACTTATGTACTTCAATTCACATTCGTTTTATATGCAAGCAGTTTTGAGTGAAGACAACATTTTTGCAAGTCTTGGTAGACAAGAAAAATAAACACAACTTCTTACTTCAAAGCTGATCCAAGAAAATAAAACTAGCAAACCAGCCCTTCAACTATTTATAGACAATCAGAGCAGATTCCCTTTGCAAGATCGCATATATTTTATTTTATTTATTTATTGTTTGCTTGTTAGGTGCTTATACAGCAAGTAAAATACTGTTTCAAAGCGGCCACAGGGCGAGGGGCGGGAACAAGGGAGTGGAACATATTACAAAACACAATATTTAATTAGAGCAGTGGAGGGAAAAGACTGGAAAGGCGGACCTGCTATGCCTTGTGAGTATTCAGAACGTGCAAGTGCAGCAGGGAAGAAGGCATACGTGCTGGGGAGTCCGGGCTCATGGGTGAGCCACAGATGAAATGCTTGGGTTGTTGAAGTGCAACATGGCCAGGGACCACGTTGAGGGTAAGTGCGAACCTCCAGGGTGGAGGGTTTGCCAGGAAAAGTACTGGTGGTAGACAGGAGCTTGGCTGATTGTGTGTGGGAGGTCAGGGGCCCCGAGGATGCATAAGGGCCCCAGACACCAATAACAGCAACTGTTTGATTAGTAGAGAATAGAAGAAGGGAAGGAGGAGGTAAAGATGAAAGTATTGAGGAGCTTCCAGAATTTAAGAAAGTCCTGCTCAAGGCAAAGAGACTGGGGGAGACTGTTCCATAGGAGGGTGCCAGCTGAGGAAAGCATTCGACCACCTAACCTCTGTTCAGCAAAATGCTTTACACACAAAGTTGGTGCCAGAGGAACATAGTGGTCTAAAGGCAGAGTATTTAGTAAAATAAATTTGGGGATAGTGTGTTCCCCGGGCCCCAATATTCTTGTGGATGATGCAGAGGGATTTGAATGTAATCCGTGCAGCAACTGGGAGCCAATGAAGGCATTTTAGGGAAGGTGAGATGCCGCCCCTGCCTTAATGCCAAGGATAGGTCTCGCTGCCCTATTCTGGATTAGCTGGAGGGTTCGCAGAGTGGAAGAAGGAAGATTCAGGAAGAGGCTATTGCAATAGTCAAGCCTAGAGAAATCCGTGGCTCAGGTAACATTGAGCCTCTGGGGGAAAGTGAGAAAATGGAGAATTCCTTTTGAGAAGGAAGAGCTGAAAGTGGGACTTCTTGGCAATGTCCTGAATGTGAGGGGGGAAGGAGAGAGAGGAGTCAAAGATTACTCCAAGGTTTCTGGCTTCAGAAGAAGGAATAGGGGGAGAACCCAACGAGGAAGGCCAGAGAGAAGGGAAGAAGGATGGAGCAGGGGTCCCAATGGAAACGATCCCAGTTTTATAGGCTTTGAGGTAGAGATCATTGGAGGTGCAACAGGACTGGATGGCAGATAGGCAGACAGGGATGATGGAGGGTGCAAGAGGGTCATTAGGAAGTATAAAAGAGCTGTGTGTCATCTGCGTATGACTGGAGGTTGGAGGAGAAGGGGGAGATGAGGTGTGCAAGCAGATCAAGGTAGATATAAAAGAGGAGAGAATAGAACCCTGCGGGACACCACAGGTGGAGAAGGAAGTAGGAGAGGAGAAGGCGCCCAGGATGACTTGGGAAGAGCGGTCTGTAAGGAAGGATGTCAGCCAGTCCAGTGCCTGTTTGAGATACCAAGGGTATCAAGGAGCCTTTGCATGAGGATGGAATGGTTGACAGTGTCAAAGGCAGAGGAGAGATCTAGAAGGATGAGGACTGCAGGAGATTTGGAGTCTAGAGATACAAGCAGTTCTTCACAGGTGTTCAGAAGAGCAGTTTCCTTGCCTCTGGATGCTTGGAATCCAGATTGATGGTGTCGGGGCAATTTCCCGGGGGCCAGCAGGGTCGTCCGCGGACCTCCAGGGTTGGGGAAGCCCCAACTCCTCCCGCGTCCCAAAGGAGTATGAGGCACACACAGCAGCAAAGAGTTACTGCTGTTTATTACACAAAAGAGACAGGGACGAGCTCTCAGGTCATAGGCATCCGGGAGACGACTCATTCATGGTGGGCTCGCAGGCCCTTTCCTAGCAGTATGATACGACTACCTGTGTCACCTGGGAAAACTGGCCCCAAAACCTAATGCCATCTCGGGTTGGCTCCCCGAGTGGTAGGGTCAGTATAGAAATATATAGAGAAAACTGTAAGTGGTGGAGGAAGCGTCAGGTGGTACGCTTGCGTCGTCCCTAATAATTGCTACAAGAGAATTGTTACAAGGGACCAACTAGCGATTGGCTAAACTATAGTGGTGTCAATGGTGAGCCCCTCGTATTCTGATTGGTCCACCCGCGAGCCCCCAAGCCTGGGACCATCGCTGTTCCCAGCTCACGGTGTACCTGGTGCTGGCAACAAAGTATGACTATGTGTAAGTGGCGGACAATGGAAAGGTCTGACTATTAGCTGGTGTACATGTCTTTCCCATTGCTTTCGGTCTCCAATTTGTAACTTCATTGTTGCAGTCTGTGTCCTAGACGTGAGACCCCAGCGCTTCTCTGGCCCATGGGGCTTGGCATCATATCAGGTCGGCCTGGTCACATGTGGTGAGACCGTGGCTGGAGCAGAATTATGAGCATTTGATTTGTAATCCGGCTCTGAGGAGTGTTTAGCAGTGGCAGGTGTAACATTGGCGCGCGGAGCGCAGCATGTAGATTGCAACATTGCGGCCTTGGCTGTGGGCTCTCGTCGGGGCTCGATCTGCGTGATCAGCACCTTGCAGCTTTGTCTGAGCAGCTCTGGCCTGGGGACTCTGGCTTTGCGGCCTACCTTGGCCTGGTTTATGGGTGGCGGTAAATAGTCCATAGTATGGGGGTCGCGAGGGGCGACAGGGATCCTTATGCATTAGTCCATATACAGGGTTATGGTTTTAGTGGCGAGGAAGCGTCTGCAAGCATGTATACAAGCTCTTCTGGCATCTTGCGTTTCTGCGGTGCTGTAGGTGGCCTATGTGAAAAATAACAATGATGCATGTGTGAGTGTAATTGGTCCTCTACGTCATAGCACTGAGTATGTTCTTCTTGTGGATTGGTGTGTGTATGACCAATGTGCTTGGTGGCACATGTGTTCTTGTCCGCTGGCTTTGTCGTTATGGCATCTTTAACGATGGCGGTATTTTGTGGTGCTGTCTAATCGAGTTGATCCATATGGTCGATGTCAGCCCCACCTGAGGTTCCAGCACATGGTTTGATTGACGGGCAGCTTCCCTGGCTGTGTGGGACGTGGCCACAATGGATCTTGACATCTGGGGCAGCCGTGAGCGGGTCGAATTCCTCTCCCGGTGGCTGCTTGGGTCGTGACGTCCTAGGCCACAGTCTGGATGAGAATCGGGGAAAGGGATCATCCCATTTTCCCTCTTCACTGGTCATGAAGACCATCAAAAAGTTTGGGGTGTGAGTTGAGTTGGGGCAATGCCAACTGCTCCAGCAGCTTCCCCAGGAAGGGAGTGATGGAAATAGGGCAGTAGTTGGCGGCGCAGGTAGGATCTGCTGAAGGTTTATTTCAGGAGTGGGCGCTCAAAGCAGGAGGGGAAAAATCCAGTGTCAAAAGAGTGATTGCAGAAATCAGCGAGTGCAGGGGCAAGAGAGCCAGTGTTATCATTGATGGTCCTGGATGAGCAAGGGAAAACCTGTTTTGAAGAGACCGTCATGGAGCGGACAACTCCAATAACTTCTTCAGGTGTGACAGGGGAGGAGAAGGAGGAATGTGAGGGGCCAAGGGAGACAAGGGGATGTGGGATGGGTTGGGATGGTGCATCTTTCGGTCGTTTTCAGGATCATTCCTCTCTGTGTTCAGGTCGGCGCATCTTCTGTGTTTCTCTAGCATACTCCGGTGACTCCACAGTTGTTGGTCCCCTGCGGGCTGAGCGTCTTCCTTTGACCATGCTGTCAAACTCCAGCACTTGCCCGGACCTCTGTTGTGCAAGTTTATCACCTGGTCCATCAGCATAGGACCATGTGGGTCTGCCTCTCCTTCTCTGCCCGCGTCCTGGTCAACAGCCTCTTCTGCCATATCAAACCACTGTTATGCTTTTGGCTCCTACAGGGATGAATTGACAATTTGGTAAGTCTTTCCATTGCATTTATTTGGAAGGGCCACTGACAACTAGAACGTTCACTCCCATTCTCCCATGTAGTTGTCACTGCTCCGCACCTCCTCCTCGTCCCAGTGCCTATCAAGGAGGTCTCCATTAGGGCATCCTCACTCTTCCTCTTCTCAATAACTGTAGGGTGTTCAATCTCACATATATACATGGAAGTATGTGGTATGGAAGTGGGGGATGTGAAGGTGGGACTCATGGATTGGGGGAATGTAAAGGAAGTGCGTGGAGGGTTGGCATACCACGTTCCACCGAGATGTTCTCCGCTGTCCCCAGAGGGGGAGTCTCTCCCCATGAGATCCTCGTACTGAGATCCACCCCCAAGGGGACTATTGGGTAGTGGCCTCACCTCCCTGGCCTTATGGGAAGGAGAGCCCCTTGGGGAGAAGTGACAACATCTCAGGATTTGTCGCAGTACATATATATATATATATATATATATATATATATATATATATATATATATATATATATATATATATATAATCCATAAATGCATTCATACATACACATTAAATATAAAATAATTCAGTTATCTTGCCTGCATGCATCCACACATATGCCTGTGCAGCCATGGGGTGGTCCGGATGGGCCTCCACTCTTCTCAGGATGCATTAATTATAAAATAATTCAGTTATCCTGCCTGCATGTATCCACACATGTGCCTGTGCAGGCATGGGGTGCTCCGGATGGGCCTCCACTCTTCTCGGGATGCAGAGAAGCTGTTTGATAGGAGAGTCAGAATGTTCACATTGTAGAGATCTGCAGTGTGAACACACTGACTGACAGGAGAGGTCTCAGCTGCCGTCAGGCAGCATTTTTATGCTGGTGGCATAATAATGAGAGCCAGTGGGCCAGTCTTCCAGTGCCCCGCCGCTCTCATTATTTGCTGCTACATTTGTTGCTCAAACGTTTGCCTCAGCAACAAAACAAAAAAATCAAGCGCAGCAAGGTTTACACCCCTGCATATAAGAATGAAGCACAATCCCCCCTGCAAATAAAGTACATGGGGGACTGTGCTGCCTGCCACTGAGGAGAGGTGGCAGCCTGCTGCATTGGACGGAAAGGTGGTGCCCCCCAGCCCAGTGACGGGCTGACACTGGCTAATATGATTAACACAGAGCCAAATTGGATCAGAAATGCAAATGGGAAATGAGTGCTGTGTGACCAAGGAGCTCTGGCCTCTGTTCAGTTCATTAAGGCTGCAGTCCCTGCTCGTAGGTCCGGGAGCTTGATCACTCTAGTGCATGCTCTGTTACTACCAAGTATGGGGGACCCATTTGAGCTGAAACATAAACAATATCATGCGAGTTCCTTGACATGCAACGCCTCTTTTTTTATCATTTATTCTGGTCAATGCTTTAACATTATCATTCCAAATTATATGACATGTTTCATTCATGAGTGCTGCTATCTCTTCCCCAAGTACTACCAATCCTTCTGCCTTGCACCCTGTCACTACTTCCACCCACTGGTTATCATAAAACATGGAACCCTCAATATGCATCTGGGGCCTTACTCTGCACCATGGTCTGGTCTGACCTGTGGCATTTGTACACAATAATGTGTGTTGCATGGTAAATACTTTTGTCCCCCTTCTTTCTATCTCTCAAATATATTCTAGTATTGTATCTTGTATGGCTTCTGATTCTCCATATTCTTTTTAATTTCATGTAATAATTCACTTGAACAACCTCTCCCTCCTCCACGAGTACAAGTGGAACTTGTGTCCCTGGAACAGACCTCTCGTCTTGCAAAATGCCAGATGTATCAAGCAGTAACCTATCTGTACTGGTACATCCTGAGGGACAAAGAGCTTGGGCGTGACTGTGACATGTGGGATGAGAGAGCACATGTAACATGTGTCATTTGCCCTCTCTTAGCCCACTGCCTTCATATGGTTATACCAGACTGTTGAGGGGCAGATGAGTATGTCATCCACAACTATTGCCCCTCCCCCAGTCCAATACCGTACAGGGGAGAAACGCTACTCCTTAAGACAAACATACTGTCATTTTGCCAGCCAGGTACAACAAGGGATGAACACGATGTAAGCTGAAGATGGTGAGAACAACTAATACTGATAATGGAACCATACATGCATCCACTAGACATGACGCACACATGATGCATTCAACATGAAGAGAACACACTAGGTCAAATATGCATTTATACATGAAGAATATTAACATTGCAACCATAAAGACATGAAGAATACTAACATAAGCAATATACAAGATGAATGCAATGCAAACATGTGAATATAGCTCACTAACATAGAAACGCGAGAGTAATCAGCAAACCTTTCTAACACATACAAGTCTCAAGATTTTCAGAGAATACAGAATGGTATATTAATAAAATACAGATGCAGTAGTTTGAAGCCCAAGCCAAGGTTACTGAGAATTTACGGATGGTTTGAACATTACAGAGAATTCACGAGATAAGGATTCCCAGGATGCAAGAAGTATACTTCCAAATTCATTAAAGTCTGGAAAAGCACAACCCACTATTATCAGCCAGGTGCAGGGTAATTATAAGTCAGAAGACTCCATGAAAAATGAGTTCAAGAATGACCCCAGTGGTAGAGGAGACCATAACACTCATATCAATATCACTAAAATACTCATAAATGCAGGGTAAAATAATTCCAAACACAGTCCTCTCACACATGACCCCTAATTCAAAAACACTGTCTATTCATTAATAATGAACACAGATAGGACACCTTCCTTAACACTGTACGCATATTCTCAGACATGAGGCACCACCCAAGGCTAACTACAAAAGCAATCACCCTGGCTCATGGCCTAGAGATGAGGATGGGTATTTTCTTGAATTGAAGGAAAGCAGTCTGTGGACCTCTCTCCCCCTACTCGTGTCTGGCTCATGTCTTGACAACCTGCCCGTTGTCCAAGGTTGATCAGTACAATGGCAGCCTATCCAGACCCTTGATGCTAGGCTGCCCAGTACGTATTACACCAACCAATAGTAAATCATATAAATGATGTTTTATTATTGTTATCAATTTAGAGGTGGTCACAGGAGGAGCCAGAAGGTAGGTATTATCGAAGCACAAGTTAAGTCCACATAGAAGATGTAAATAGTCAACTCACCTAACCAATCCCTTGCCACGCAGGTTTTGTATCATGATGTCGTCATTCTGACGTGTTTTTGGTATAAAAAGTATTGTCATATATGAGAGTGCTGAGAGCTAAAAGCTGCAACCCTTTTGCTTGCATGCTGTCCCCGTTTTATTTTGAGTGTTAATAAAGCTGGGTTTTGCCTTTCACTTTGAATATTTCCATCATTGAGTCTGAGTTTTTGTGGCTTCTCATCCTCTGCATAATATTGGGGTTTCCCTATCAGAGGATGGTTAGCAAGGGGAGAGGGATTGTTGAGGACTACATGACGTTGGCCGAAGACCATGAGGTGACCTATGGAGAGCAGTATCACACATGAACAGAGAGAGGTTGACAGGAGCCCCCTTGGTGAAAATGCCTGTCCGGTCCCTGGACGACACGCCGTAGGGTGGACGGCGGCTAGCTGATTGGGGGAGACTCAATGCTAAAGACCCTCAACTGATCCACGGATGTAAGTATAGTATCCGCCTGGCAAACCAAGTGTTTATTTAATATATTGGGGAATTGTGATGAAGTGAAAAGATTAAAGATGACAAGGTCAGGAAAGACTTTGCAGTGCACCTCTTTATGAGGTAATAATGAGGACATAGCTTCTGACAAGGTCAGGAATGAATGCTTGGTACACCAGAAAAGGGCCACAAAAGGTCTAAGAAGGGTAAGTCACAACACCGTGTACAGCGTAGTGGGATTAACCATCCCAGGCACATACCTGGTTACTCTAAGCCTCCTTATGTCTCAAGACCCAGCAAATCTTTTGTGGCTTGTGGAGCAAGTGACCATATGAAGGGGGACCCCAGATGTAAGGTCAACATCTAGAATGTCTACTCTGTGAATCTAGCATTCCCACATGATGAAGAAGAAGTACTCACAGGGGCATCCATTTCTTCAGACTCCTTTCCCTGTGGAATTGGATCTCAAGTAGTCTTAGTTTCCCTGGAAACCTGGGAACCTAGAATAGCTGAGGCATATGCCTCCTTCACTGACAATGCTAAGCATTACTTTAAGGATAGTATACTGGTAGATGGTAGATGGTGCCTTTAGGGACACTGGGGCCAGCAGAACTGTAGTGGATTCCACATTAGTAAACCCAGAGGAACTAGCCAGAGCTCCTTTGATGCCGGTCAAGTTGCTGATGAACCCCCTCTCAAGTTCCCAGTTATGCTTGTAACTCTTGCTGTGAATGGTGGAGTAGTTAGGTTACCTGTGAGTGTTCAGAGGCAAGTTACTGGGAAATGAACTCAGAGAGTTAAGTCGTGTGGGGGAGACAGAAGAATGACTCTGCACTAGGGCTCAGACCAAGGTTGCTCTGGTCAGGTCCAAGGCTGACTCAAAGCCAAATGGGAAACCCAAGGCTAAGAGAGTCAAGAAACAGAAAAGAGGGAATGACAATATTCCTCCTACCCCGCCTGCTACTGAGGTGGAAGCAGGTGGCCAAACCCCTGAACCTGACGAGGAAGAGGTGCTGCCTGAAGCACTCAATCCACATGACCACATTCAATTGCAAGTGTACCTGCAGTAGGAGGTCCTTATAGGGAAGAATTCAGTAAGGGCCAACTTCAGTGCCCATTTTTCAAAGGCCTCAGGAGACAGGCCTGTTGTCACGACCCTCGCCCAAAACCCCCTCTGACAAACCCATTGGCCAGGTAGAGTCAGGACTCGGGCCTCTAGAGCCTGGCATCCTCTTCAAAAGCCCTCATGGGGTCAGTCCTGGCGCATATGGCGCCAGGCTCGTACACCATGAAAAACAATGTAATTGGGAACTACTTTATTGTATTGTCAGCCAACTTGGAGGCATCCACATAGCTTGATTCCTAAGAACCAAGCTATGCGGTATAGTGTTTTGGGTGTGGTAGCCTAGGGACTACTTTACCTGGACTATTTTGTTGGGGCTATTTAAACCACACCCGAGCAAGGCAACACGCGTCATGTTACATTGCAGCTTGCAACGTGACGCTCACCCTGTCCAGCTATTCCCTCGAACGGCGGAGAAGCAGAACCTGCAAGGAGACAAAGGGAACATCATTAGCAGCAGCATCATACCTGCAGTCTTCATCTTTAAACACTCGCAGCTACTGAGAACAGCTTCCTCGAATCTGCACGCCTCCCGGACAGAACGACCTAGAAGAGGAAGATAGAGGCAACATTAAAGAAAGCAGTAGAGACATTCACAAATTACGAACTGCTCAAAAGGCTTACCTGGCTGGTCGCCTCTCGGCTGGCACTACTCCGTACATTCCACTTGTGCTGAAGAACACCGCGAACTACAAGGAAGGAAAACACAGGTTAGCAAAGGCAAGACTTTGCAGCGCTGTGCATAGCGCTTACTTACTGTATCATACCGCTCTTTATGCACCATCATTTACCAGCGGGTCTCAACCAAGACAGTTCGCCTCGCTGAAGCTCTGCATACCTAAGGGAGAAAAAAGAGACATTTTTAAACAAAGAAAGACATGCAGGATAGCAACAAAACTAAAGAACTGCAATGAGACCTACCTGAACAATATCAAACGGGCCGGCGTCAGTGAAGTTACTGGACCGCACTCGCCCAAGAAAGACAACACGCCCATGCAAAGAAGGCAGGACGGAGAGCATGCCTAATTCTACCACAAGGTGAGGAGAGGGCGCCAGAGGGACTGAAATCATACGGGGGTGGAGGGAGGATACTTACGCCAGTCGGTCAGTCTTGAACACAGTCCTCCTGTATTTTCAGACAGAACCTTCACCGCAGACCAGATCAGGGCAAAGCTGAGAAGCATACCAGCGAGTAACCCGGCTGTGTGGCATCCCCGTGGATACCAGGTGAGCGTAACACCTGTTCCCAGCTTGAGGGTGAACCTACTGGAAAACATAGAATATGTTGAGAAGGTGGGCCCCTGTAATTTGAGCCCACAGATTCCACTGAAATAGACCATAGGAGGTTAGTGGTTCCTCTTCAAGTGAGACCCTTCCTCCTGGAGCTGGCATATGAAGTCCTCCTTGCTGGTCATCTTGGGATCAATAAGACTAGGGAGAGGCCATCCATGCATTTCTACTGGCCTAAGATGGCAGTCCAAATAGAAGGTCACCGCAGGACCTGTGCCCCTTTGGCATGTCTCTGGGAAGAGTGGTGCAACGACTCAAGCTCCACTGGTACCACTATCTGTAGTGGGTGTACCATTTGAGAGGGTGAGGATTGACATTGTTGGTCATGTCAGACAGAGGCAGCAACTTTATGTCTAAGTCCATGCAAGCCCTTTGGAAGGTGTGTGGTGTCTCATATGAATTTTAATCTGCTTATCCTCCACAGACAAATGCCTTTGTTGAGAGATTCAACAGAACTGTCAAAAGCAGAATTGGAGCTTTTGATGAACCCAAGAGGTGAAGTGGGATCTCCTTTCACCATTCTTACTTTTTTCCTACAGAGAGGTCCCTCAAGAGGTTTTGGCATTGCCCCTTTGAGCTTCTCTTTGGTCACCCTGTGAGGGGACCACTAACTATAGTCAAGGAAGGATGGGAGCGCCCCACTCCTCCTGTCACTACACATGTGAAATATGTGCTACGGTTCAGAAATAGGATAACCTTGCTGATGGCTCAGGCAAGTGACAAGTTAAAGGCTGGTCAAGCGTTGGTAAAATACTGGTAATACCAGAAGGAATCTCTTGCCCACTTTTCCCCAGGCCAAGAAGTTATGATCATGAATCCCATAAAGCCTAGACCTTTACAAGATAAGTGATCTAACCCTTACAAATTTGAGGAGCAGCTGAGTGAGCTAAACTATTTAGTGGATCTTGGAAGATCTGGTCAGGCTCCCAAAGTATTCCACAAAAATAGTCTTTCAAACCCTAGGGTTGATATGGCTGCTCGGCACTTGGCTTCAGACAGGGAGGAAGAAGTATCTGAAACCCTTCCTGATTGGTTCCAGGGCAGTCCTTCATATGGCTCCATTGAGGGTGTCAAATCAGCTCCTCAACTGACTTCCAAGCAACAGGATGAGGTGAGGACTTTGCTGAGGCAATTTCCCCACCTGTTTTCACTTACTCCAGGATTGACACCTTGGTGCAGACATGAAATTGATACTGGAGATAGTGTGCTCATCAAATGTAGGAGTTAAAGGATTTCAGACAAAGTAAGGCCCTCCATCAAGACTGGGATCAACAAAATGCTGGATCTTTGGGGAGGAAGGATAGTTCAGCGGAAACGCATTTGTCTAGGAAGCAAGACAACACAGCGCAACACAGGTTTGAATCCCGATCCGTGTTAAGAAACCACTTGCTGGTATTAAGCGTGGTATAAAAGAAAAATTATAATTATAATAACAATTAAAATCTAGGGGTGATTGAGCCCACTAGTAGTCCATGGTCCAGTCCATCAAGTGGGCAGGTACTTCGGGTTTGAGGTTCTGCATGCTCTGAATGATGTCACCAAGACCGATGCACACTGCCTACCAAGGACAAATTAGTAGACAAACTGGTTGTTTCGAAGTATCTCAGCACTTTTGATCTCACTGTAGGTTATTGGCAAATTGCCCTGTCAGACGATGCCAAGGAGAAGACTGCGTTCTCTTCCCCAGAAGCCCTTTACCAGTTAAGGGTAATCCCGTTTGGATTAAATAATGCACATGCCACTTTCCAAAGGCCGGTCAACCATGTTCTAAATTAGTTGGATAAATTCTGGCTTGCATATCTGGAGGATATATCAGACTTCACCCTCACTTGGGGGTGAGGGGAGCTGCTTCTTTCGCGGCCTGTGCAGGTCATATGTGTAGGTAATCAGGAAGTGGGCTGGGATTGACTGGTCTCAATCCACATTACTGGTGCCAGGGTGTCTGGTGTACATCTGAGCATGAGATTTAGAGATCTGGGCTCCTGGAGGGGACCCTATTCTGCCCAGGAGGGCTTCTTAGAAAAACAAGAGTGCAAGTGAAAGGTCAATGGTTTACTGAATGACTCTCCTTCTATTCAATCACCACAAAAATAACACACAGAGAACCTGTACTTAAGTATAGTGATCTTTAGTATTTTATATCGTTATTTCTTTTGTCATAAGGTAAGGTACAGTATAAAACATCTCATGTCTCAGAGATATCAAATCTTTTCATACAATCGAACAAGAACATAAAAACAGATCAACACCAGTTCTTCTGCATTTAACAGAGTACAAATGATCTACTGTCAACATCTAACGGACAGTGCCAAAAAACAACATGTGAACATTTAAAAACAAAAAATACAAAAGGACAAATATACATGGCAGTGTTACTGCATTGGTAACACTATGATTACAAACGTTTGTCTACACCAGGGTGTTTCAGCCGTCTACATGGGTTGGATGTGCCTCGTGTCTGATAGGGCCTTCTAAAGGATGGGGGACTGTATGGGCTGGATGTTCACGGAGTGCTGTAAAATGGTGAAAGTGAGTATAGTTAGGAGAGTGCTAAAATATTTCTCATTTTGGTCATTGAATCACTGCAGTGTGCCATGTGGCACAGTTTACCTGTGGGGGAGGACTTAGGGCCACATGTATTCTAATGAGAACATATCTTCATCAGAGAAAGTTAAAAATGGATACCTATTTGTGTAAAAACAAGGGAGGAAGGATATTAATATTGTCTCCTTTCTATTCAGCCACCTGGTGGATTATGCGCAAGTCAATCCCACGTACAGTCACGAGATATATAGGTAAGCTTACCTCCATATCTGGCTGTTTGCTGCATGGAGCGGTGTACGTGTGAGCATAAAATGCGATCTGATTTCATCCGTGTCTCCTACAAAAGGAGGCACGCGTTTAGTATATGAGTCTATGATGCGGGCCATAGTATCCAAAAGGCTGCGTGAGTCAGGGAATTCAACATACCTATTTACTTGGCTGTGTGCATGCGAATTGCTTGCAGCATGGACACGGCTCCTGCACAGAATGCTGTGTCACCGAAGTGCATGTCTTACTCTTGCCGGCTCGTCGCTCATGAGAACAGCAACCAGGCATTACCAACGCCGTTGCTAGCACACAAGTGAATAAATACCGCCGGCCATCTTGGAAAAGAGTGCTGCACCAAGTCTAGTACACTTATTTGTTTTCGCATGGCCAAAAAGGTTAAATAATCTTTGGAGGTTGCCCTCCGGAAGTGTAATTTTATGGTGATATTTGCCCGTTTGTATACAGATGTTGCCATGGCAACCGTTCGCCACAAAAATATGTGTGAAGAGATGAAAAAACAGTATGAATTACATCGGTAAAGCGCCGGATTTAGTCTACTGTGATCCGGTACAGCATTTGGAAGGAAACATCAGTGGGTGTACAAACCCTCCATTATGCATTGTATGACTCTGTATGAATGAACTTCTGAGCATGAGGACATCAGTGGTCCATGATTGGACTACTGCTGGTGTGCATGTGGTGCCATTGGTGGGCTGGGTGCGTGCACTCTCCTGACTTTTGATATGAAGAGGGGCCTTTCTCCCTTTTATCAGATCTGAAGTTGGAGCCAAGTATACTGAGGAGCCTAGCAGAACAAAGGACAATCCTGAATTGCACTTGAGGAGGTGTGGCACCTGAATCTCTTTGCTGTCCCAATAAAGCCCCGTTTTGCGCTTGATCTCAGCAAGAGTGCTTTGAACTTTTGTTCTGTAATGTATGTGCGATATGTATATCAGAACTTTTTGGTCTCATGTGCCTTCATTAACCTGTATATCATTTTCCGGTTAGCCGATTCCCTGGCATTTTTATTTTGTAACCTCCAATGTCTGTTTTCTGATCTTACGTTATTCATGTCAGCCTTTTTGCCCTTTAATGTTGATTTTGATGGTTAAGCTTCCTTCTGTGTATTAGTATGTCAAAGATGGCCACATATTTACACCCTTGTTCACCACTCCAGCTTCTTTTGGCTAATGGATGGAACAGAGTTCTGGGCAAACACCCAAGATCCAACCCATTGGATTATGTGTCTTCTCCATGCTGCAACACATGCTTTACTAGTAAAGTATTTGCTCTTTCCACATTAATTATTTTTGTAAATGTTTTAATTATGTTACAGCTTGACACTGTACCAAGTTCAGAGCAAACCTTTCAGAAACTGTATAAAAGAAATACATTGTAATTTTACACATTTTTCAACAGTCACATATAAAACCAAAACAGTTTATACATTTAAGCTTAGTTAAAATTTCTTTTTGAAAATGATAAAGTGCTCAAACAAGTGAGATATTGTCCCCGACATACGGCGAGGCCAAAACAAACCTGCCATAAGTTCACGTCCCACTTGTCCCTCAAAATATAATGTTTCGCGCTCTGTCAAACTAGAACAGAAGACTGTGAAGTGTTTAAGTGTCTACACAGAAGATGCCTGCTTGCAATGACAGCAAACTGAGGACCCCATTGGGTCTCCATTCCGATTGCTTGTGTGGTACAATGTGGGGAGTATATTTAGTTTGAACCATAAATATAAACATATTGCCCTGGTAGATGCAAACAAACAAAGATATTTGGGTAAATCACCATTTTTCATAGGGAGGTTTTAATATTCTTCAAAAGACGGGTAGGTGCCCAGTTTGTCAATCGTTTGAGTACAATCATGCAGAAACAGCTTATATCTGGTCTTAGACGGCCCATTCACCAATTCCTCCACTGATGACTTGATTGCCCGGAGAAAACTGGTCATACATTTTTTAAAGGAGACTAAGGAGGGGACTGATTTGGGTTGACAGATGATCCCCAAGTCCTCGTACAGAGATTCTGGCACAAGGCAGCAATTTTAGCAAAGGAGCCTATTTGTCTCCACAAATATCTAGACCTCAATGAGATCAATCCAAGTCAAGAGGTAGGTTCGGATTCTTCTTCCAGACTATACGATATTGAGTCGAGAATATCGCCCATATCCAACAACAGGAGATCTAAGCCACACAGAAGTATTGGCTCTGCCATGGTGCGATAACATTCCATTAATTGCAGAAGAGAAAATCTACAAAGTGTTATGTATATTCTCTTTAACTTGCGAAACTAAAGGTTTAGCTTTTAGCTTCAGTCAAGCACCAGTTTCCGCCATTGAGCAATTGTTTGACAAGTGATACCCCATTTAGCAGGTAGTCAGAAATCTTTCAAGCATTTGTTCTCCCACTACCCAGCACATAGTTTTAGGCTTTGACTTGTTTGAGAACACCACTACCTTCGATTTTGAACCTTTTACAAGCAAATTATTTTTTGATGCATAGATAGAAAACAAATCAAGCTTTCGCTGGAGGCCTATAGGTGTTTGATAAAAAGAAATAAGGTTGTCAGCGAAAGCCAGCCTGTCGAGCTTTATGTGGCCTATTCTTACCAGAAAAGTAGTCTCCTCCACCCACAGCGTTTCAATGTCAGAGATCTAGGCGTTAAACAGTAGCTGTGCTAATGCATACCCCTGCTTAACTCCAACATGAGACCCTACTGAACCCGAAAAGATCCCCTCCTTAGTGAGTCTTGGTCTCAAAGATGTGTTTTTGTGGAGACTTTACAGCAGCAGTACCAGATGTAGAGGGACTTGTAGAGGGACTTGTCAATTTGACACAATTTCATCCACAAAACGGTGTGGTTGATTCTGTCAAAGACAGAACTATGTACCTGGTCGCCCCTCTTGATCCGAGCATTCAGATTGGCAAAACCATTGCTTTTAAAGTGGTGCCTATTCTAGCTCTGAAGACTTCTTGATGTATGGAAAGCACCCCTAGCCTTGAGAAAACCTTGTTAAGCTCTATCAATAAGAGAGTTGTGAAGAATTTACTTGAGGCATTGAACAATGCAATGGGTTTATAGTTTTTAGGGTCCCCAACGTCCCCGACGTCTCCTTCCTTATAGAAAAAGATAATAAGCGACTCCAACCAGGATGACAGGGTCTGACCAGTCTCCCAAATGGCCTTAAACAAAGGACACAGTACTCTAGCTGATCAATGGGCATCACTTTTAATAACCACTGGCACTAGACCATCTGGTCAGGAGGCCTTTGACTTGTAAATGGCCGAGATCACGTCCTCCTCTGTCCACGGAAAAGCAGTTACGGTCTAATTTCGCAAAGTTCCTACCTCCCAGTTCATATTTGTTGTGGGAGCCGCATGTTTCACTGAGAAGTAGCCAACCCACGTTTGCTCAGCAATCGTGCTGACCAACTAGGGCAGAGAAGTACCAGTCTTCTTGTTAATGAAGGCCCAGAAGTCAATGCTACTGCATAGTTTGAGCGTTTCTAGCATCCCCCGGTTGTCATGATTTAACATACCCAATCTGATAGATTAAGGATACCTCTTGTATCGGGATGGAATTGCCTTCTTTTGCACTACGATAAAGTTCAACATTAGATAGCCCTTTCCTAGATCCCTTAGCTGTGTTTTTTCTCGTTTGGCTGAGGTAATCCCAAAGTCAGGGACTTGGAGACATGTTCCAGACTGCACACTTTTTTCCTTGGTAGAAACAGCCTATTGGCACTGTAAGATCAGCTTGTTAAATCTTTCCATCAACACTGTCCACTTGGTAGTCCCCTCATCTAACCAACCCTTTGTAATGTCCCAACAAAGGCGGTACAATTGGAGGCATTCCATATTACTGACAGACCCCCATACGCAGCATCTATAATGGCCAAAGGGAGATGGAGTACATGGAGACCTGTTGGAAAATCGCAAGTGATATCCTTGGAAACATATAAGTATTCTATCCATGACCAAACTGCTCCCCTATGCCAACTATAGGTTATCTCAGCATCATGGGTTCGCTCCAGAAGACAAATGCTCAGGCCCCACTGGGTCAGAGTGGTATGTCAACTTAAACCCAGTGTGCCCAAGCTCAAGCTGTCGAATCCCTCAACTGCCGCACAATTTCACAGGGTCAACCCCTAATAACAGTCTTAATTAAAATCCCCACTGACTATAATGTTATGCGGTAACCCAGCCTCCGGTCAGTCAGCTATGATAACATCTACTTCCTCATTACCAAGAAGGAGAGACCTCTGCGTAGGTGACAGGGTCACTCAAATTACCATCACATTGTTGGAGACAGTTGCTATCTCAGTGCTTTGTGCTTTTAGGCTGAAGTCCACTGATATAAGCAAACCACCACTAGGTCTGCCTCTCATACCCCTTCTTGCAGTCTTGGTGAAAGTGACACATCCCTCAATGTCTACATCTTTAGTAGCCATGGTTTCCTTGAGCATCAGAAAATACATGTCATGGAAACAAGTGTCACTGTTGGATTTTTTTAACATATTAATTGCCACTTCCAACCATGACCAGTCTCGTTCCTTACCAGTTGGGTCAGCCATGATCAAGCTTGGCATCTCGCCCATGAATTTATTTATAGTGCTTGTGTTGCCAGCTGAGCCTTTTGAATTATGGACCTTTAAGAATGTTGTGGTCTCCACATGAATGTTTAGTTCCTACAAATCATAGACCAGGGATCACAAAGCTTCTCTCTCCTCAAAGACCAGGTGAGTGACTAAGTTTGAATGTAAATGGCTGGCCAGTCATTCGGTCCCACCTCCGGGAAGGCCAAAAGATCAATATCAGTTGTGTGTAGCAAACAAAGCACTAGGATATTAGAGAAAATCTCCAAGAGCTTAACCCTATTTAGTGCAATTGCTCTACAGATGCTCCTTATAGTCACCCATTCAAAGAAGTAATTGAGTAATAGTCAACTTTGACAATCGTTTAAAGACCCTTTGGAGAGTCTTTGGATTTTTTTTAACATATTAATTGCCACTTTCAACCAAGACCAGTCTCGTTCCTTATCAGTTGGGTCAGCCATGATCAAGCTTGGCATCTCGCCCATGAATTTATTTATAGTGCTTGTGTTGCCAGCTAAGCCTTTTGAATTATGGACCTTCAAGAATGCTGTGGGCTCCACATGAATGTTTAGTTCATACAAATCATAGCCCAGGGATTGCAAAGCTTCTCTCTCCTCCCAGACCACGTGAGTGACTAAGTTTGAATGTAAATGGCTGACCACTCATTCGGTCCCCACCTCCGGGAAGGCCAACAGGTCAATGTCAGTTGTGTGTAGCAAACAAAGCGCTGAGATATTAGAGAAAATCTCCAAGAGCTTCACCCTATTTAGTGCAATTGCTCCACAGATGCTCCTTATAGTCACCCATTCAAAGGAAGTAATTGAGGGACCTAAGAATTTAGAGACCACAGCAGCAAATGCTGTGCATCCATCAGTACTGTAGGACCTGTCACGCACTGGGTTTTTGGCTGTGTAATAGAACCTCCTTCCACTCCACCCCCGAAGGCTCCCATCACCCTACATTCCCTCGAATCAATTGTCAGAAATTCTTCATTCCGGGGTTCAGAGGACTTTTTCCGCTGCACAGCAGTATGAAGAGTGATAATGGTAATCATTTTTGTCTGCAAGGTTTTCTTTGGTGTTAACCAAGTCACAGATTTGGTGCTAGTTTCCTTGCTGAAAGATCCCAGTGATAGCCTGAGATAGATCCAAGGTTTTGTCACTAGTTGATAGTTTATTTATAAAATGTCTTGCTAAGTTACTCCTTTTCTGGTTCAAAGCTAGTGCATTTTGTGTCTTCTTGAGTGGTTTGGCTTTTCACCCTTTCTTTTTCCTCCCTCTGTAGACCTCCCACTGTTGTTGAAAACTTGAGCCCTCCCCATTCTCAATGGGAGCGGGGCTACTCACTGTCTCCATCACCTGGTCTACCAATGTTTCCACATGTTGAATTTCGCTCACATCAAGGTGAGCTTGGGAGACCTTTGTAGTTGATCGGCCATTGCAACCCTTCTTCCCCCCCCCCAAGACGCTCTCTGATGGATATTGATTTAAGATTAAGTTGACAACTGGAATGTTAAACAATTCCATTTCCCCTACAGATGCATTTATCTCCAAGTGAGCTTCATCGTTATCAGAGGTGATAGACGAAACATTAATTACCAACAGGACAGAGGGGCTGTTGGTAGACACTAGAGCTAGTGAGAAATCTGCAAGGTTGAACAAGTCATAGTTGTTTGTCTTCCCTTGTGTATTTTCCATCATTGCTGAAGTATAGTCCATCTGGGTCGCTTTGTTTATGGTATTGTTAGGGAGAATTCTCAAGAAGGTGCTAATTTCCCTTACCTTTTTAGACCCCCAGCAACTTTGCTGGATTTCTAGGATTTTAATTTTTACCTGGAAAGAGTGTTAGCCTTTTTTCACACTCTTTCATGCATTTTGATGTGTGTTTTACTTTTGTGTTCTGTGGATATGGAGTTTTTAGGCAAACTCCATAGGCATACTCTATTTCTTGTGTGTCACACAGCACCTTCAGTGCAGTGGCACAGGGATGTCTTTCAGACTTTCTAAGGTTTAAATACCTTCTCTGGGACTGACACTGTCTCCCAGTGCATGTAAAGTCAAATTGACTTTGCTAGTCTTTTTAAATTCATATACCCAGCACAAATGTTCTTCCTATAGAGTGCTGGAGGGATTGCCTAGCATCCCCTATGTCTAAACACTCATTTAAAAGTCAACTTTTACCCTTTCCTCTTGAAATAGCTGGTGGCAGTGGGTTTAGAACAAACTACCATGATTTTTCCTGATTGTGAATACCGGTAGCTAAGAATCGGGTCAGCCATGTTTTTCAATATGGCGGCCAAGACCCCTCTGTAAAAACAGACTCATGTCATCTTTTTTTGCCATGTCTTTTAGGAAAGGTCCTTTTTGTCTTTAACCAGGTTTGGTCCCTTTGTTTGATGCCCTTTGGCGGGCTTCAGTGCTGAAGCCCTCCTCCGGTGCCTGAGTGTCTGGGGTGGACAGGATGTGAGGGAGGTGCCACCCTGCTGGGTGAGTAGCCGCTAGGCTGGAATGAATGGGAGAAACTGTTTAAAAGCAGGTCTCTGGGACTTGGAAGGCAGAGTCGACCACTGGAATGAAAGAACCAAAGACAAGCTGAAGAAAGACTTCTGATGCAACTCCTGGACCGTTGGTTTGACCGGTGAAGCCCTGCTGCAGGTCCGAATTTCCTGAAACTCCCTCGACAGAGAAGCCCCTTCAAGGACAACTTCTTCCCTTGAGCTGGTGGGAACAACCAACTCACAAACCACCTGGACACTGTTTCCATACTGGTCGACATTTTTTTCAGAATGCTGTTGAAAACCGGATAGCCAGTGAGAAAGATGCCAGTTTGTGGACTTTAAGGCACTCACACCTTAAAACTGACTTTTGCCAAGCTTGTGGCTTCCTCTTCGCTGGGCAGTGCAGGAACCTCTTGACGTCCTCCTTCGTGTCCCCCCAACTGAAGCTCAGGAACAGCGAGATCTGTAGGAACTGCCAGGAACAACTGCCTCAAGTACAGCTTTTCTTCATCCATAAGGTACTTTGCAAATGTGGTGTGGAAATCCTTTCTGCCGCCGTGAAAGCTTGTGAAACTTCCCCAACTTTGGAGTCTTGTTCACTCCTAAACCGACATATAACTCTTTTTCTGGCAAACTACTTCTGAGAACAAAGACTTAACCATTTACTACCAGAACTATGCTATCCTATCGAAGACACTGAACCATTGGCTTTGGCCCAGGCCTATTGAATTCAATTGCCTCTTTTAGTGAACTGAAACTATTAGCTCTGCCTCTAAAAGTAATTGTGTTTTGATTCTTCAAACCTTTGTCTGTCTATCCCTTTTGAAAGTTACTGAAGTGCCATTTTGCTCCCATTTCAGGGGAGCCTAACTTGTTCAGAAACGTATTGGTTGTTTACTGTAGTGTATTATAGTGTGATATTGAGCTGCTTCTTACTAGTGGAATGTTTTCTAACTAAATGAGTAAATAAATGTATATTCTTTTACCAAGAAATCTTGATTAAGTGTTTACTTGAATTACTGTGATTGCAAGTCTGTTGTGTAACATCTGGTACTGCTCACATCTTTTTGACATAAGTCTGGCTGCTCAGGCACTGCTACCACATAACTGTGTAGTACAGGGTTGTACCAAATTTGATATTGTGCTTACCCCGTAGTATTAATTGTGTGTAGTGTTCCCAAAGGGTACTGCATGTAATTCTGCCTAACAGGTATCACAAGGTTTTTCCAGAGGAGTAGGTTTGATAATCGGTTGGAGTTGTCGTACCAATGGCATCTGTTGTCTCCAACAGAGGTAATGCTCCCATATAACCCTGACTGCCGATGTCACCCCTGCCTCATGATTCTATTCTGGACTTCCCTTCTTCTTCATACTGTGGAGTATGTTGGTGATTTCTTCTCTATTTTTTTTCAACTTCCCCTGAATCGTGGAATGAAGCCTTCCAATAAGAGCGTTTTGGATTGCATCATGGCAATACGCAGCGTTTGGTCTTTCAGTTGGCCATTTCTCGACAATTTTGTAAATGGGACCATGGTAATTGATAGTGCTGCCATAGTGTTTACGTTGATCCCAGTCCCCGTCGAGTTGCTGTTCAGCCCATAACTATGGAGTATGCGATCGCCAGGTCCTCCGGTGTGTTTTTCGAGTTAGTTAAGCCAATGGGAAGGAGTAGGCAGACCTGAGACAAACTGAAACAATTCTTCTCCTCCTTCTATTCTCCATAGCCCCCTGAGTTTGCACAGACTCTCCTGTCCCATCCACTAGGGCAGGCCACGCTGACGTTTTATGAACCCCAGCAAATTTCGAGATGCTTTCAGTTTGCATAATAGATTTTTCAAAAGATGTTTGCTTGGTTGCAAAATAGGGGGGTGCCCCACTACCTTGTCGGAGGGACCAAGTTGGCAGGTTCTCTGATGTGCTGGCCATGAATCAACTACACTGATAGTGGACAGCTGGACATTGATTCAGTGGTAAGTGCTGTCTTTGATAGAATAGGACCGTTCTGCACACTGTTTTTTTTGTGCGCTTGTTCCAGTCAAGTCCAGCTTTCCAGAAGTACTACATCGTCTACTTCGCCTGCATATTTTTCTTTGGTGTAAGGTCGTGTTGCAGGTCCAACTTTCTCTGTTAGAGTGGGGTTTCTATAGTGAAATCTTTGGTTTGCAGGACCTGTGGTAAGGCCCAGGCCAATGGGTTTCCAACCATTAGCTCCGTTTGGAGGTAATGTTGTAGAATTCGGTTGGCGGGCCCATACACATCCATTACCCATTTGTCTACTAGGCCTTAAGGATAGAAGTCCCAACTTGGGATCACACAGGGCCTTTTTTAGGCTATTTTGGCCATGGAACTTTTGATGGACTGCCCTGACAGTGCAGGGATTAATAGTAAGGGGGGAGCAGTAATTCAACCCTGATCTTTAATAGTTGGTTCTTGGTCAAGGGAAGGCATGGTATGGCACTGTTGCTGTAGACCTGTCCATTCGCAGCCAGACTAAGGGAGGGCTAGATTCGTCTGGAGCACCCGTTGGTTTACTCCCTCAACCTTTTCCTGGCTGTCTTTTCCCCAAGCTCTGAGGCCCAGTCAGTCGGGCCGTCTTTTGAATAGGCCTGCTCCAGGGGCTTAGGTGATGTGAGGAGAGGGACAACAGAATGATCAGCCGTGTCATGCTCTTTTAGATAAAGCTCTGTTGATGCTGTCACCAGTACATTAATCAAAGGGGGAGGGCACTCAGTACTGTTGCTGGCCAAGCCTGTGCCGTCTCCTCTGCCGTCGAAACCTCTACATGGGTCCAATGTTGTCTCCACTGCACACGTGGTGCCATTAACTTCCGTAGTGCTGATGCTAGCAATTTCATTCCTCTGCTGATTGAGCCCAATCCTTGGCAAAGTCTCCATTCCAGAGAACTCCATAGTGGCCAGCCTCCAATGATTCTAGTGATCAGAAGGCCCACTAGTTCCCACTTCCCTCTTCTGAATCTCCTCCGCAGCTAAACAGCAGTTAACTGCAGCTAACTGCTCTCACTTGGATCACACTCTGCCTATATCAGTATAATACTGGACTTACTCCTGTGCAGCACAAAGCCAGGCATAAGTCAGTGTAGTACTGGTCTAGCTCCCATCCAACACAACACCAGGCATAGACTCAGGTCGCAAAGCACCCCCACACCAATGGACTGTATCCTTGTGCAGCGTGCAGAAATGCACTCACTGCGCAATGCGGGCCGGGGCTACTGCAGAGGGCACAACAAGTTGAGAACTGGAGCTTGGAGTGTAAATAGGAGTAACACGCTCCAAACTCCTTGCTTTGTTACCTGAGAGGTCAGGGGCCTCTATTCCACTGCGCTCACTGCAGCTGTTCTGTGGCCTTGAGGGCAGCACTGTCCAGCCTTTCATGTATGGATTTAGAGGAACCTCCGGCGTGCCTCCATCCCAAATGCTGTTACAAAGCGTGCGACTGCTGCGATCATAGGGGAAGGAAAAGAGCTGTTTTTTCTGCGTGCCAAGCCACACAACAGCTATGCTGAAGCCACCTCCGACACCAGAGCTGCAGCTTTAGAAAACCTGTCAAGAAATATGTGTCTTTACTTGCCTGCATGCGAAATACAACTTTCCACATTTGATGTAGTCCATCTTATACGGTTCGCCTGAATATTTCTAGTTGCATGCACCGTTTTACCACCATTAGATACATTGGGAAAATGCTTTACTTGCATATGCAATGGTTTTGTGATTCACATCATGTTTTTGTGATAACACTGCTGACATACAATGTTCAGAGAACCCTATTTCTATAAAGAAATCCCTACCCTTTATAGGATATGCTAAACATGGTGCCTTTACAAGACATTCCTTCAATTTAGTTACTGCCTCAGACTGTTCTTTTTCCCATATCCAGGGTGTATTCAGTTTAAGCAGTTTAGTCAATGGTTGAGTGATTTCAGCATAATTTTCAATGAACTTTCTGTTATAGCCTGTCATTCCTAATAAACTTTTTACCTCTTTCACATTGTTAGGGTCCTTTAGTTTTTGTATGGCCTCTATTTTCTTCCTTTGTGGATTTAGCCCATGAAGTGTCATGGCATGGAAAGTTCACTTTTTTCTTGCACCATTGTGCTTTTTGTAAAGACACTTTGGTGCCTGCTTTCTGCAATTGGCCAAGCATATGTCTTATTTCATCAAAATGGCTTTTCAGGCTTTCATTTTTTTATCAGGACATCATCCACATAAACTATGGTTCTTCTTTTCTCTGCATCTGCTAAGGAGATCTGCTCTTCTACCATTTTGGAAAATTCTGGAAAATCTTCTGGTAAGGGAATCTTGGCGCTTTCCTCTAACTGTGTGGCTGTGTCTTTTTGTAAAGCTGCCACTTTTAAATATTTTGTCATATCAGCTTCCACTTCAATGGGCTGATTTTCTGTTTTATTTTCATTTAAATTAAATGTTATGCAATCCTCTTGATGGCAGCACACTGTCTCATTTGAATCATAAGGATACACAGAATGAATTTTAAATATTCCTTTGGGCGGAGAGTCCAGGTGTTCTGGCAACTCACCCTTGGCATCTACATACTTTTCAGGGATATTTCCAATCACCATGTTATTTAAATCTGCCGCATAATGTGATTTTTGTATGGCCATTCCTAATGGGGAGTTTTCCTCTAAATGAATATCCTGACAACCTTTATTATTTACCATAATATTTACAGATCCTTCACCAATATCTACCAATGGAATGTATTCATAATCCAGGCCTTGCTGTTTTATGGATTCATTCAGGCATACAAATGAATCAGAGTCTTTCATCTGCTGTCCATTTTTGAATTTCAGTGTTATTGCAAGCTGTTTTGTAATGCAGGAATAATAGTCTCTTTCCTCATTTGTAATTCGTTTGCATAAGGAACGGGTTGTGCACAATGATAAGCCCTTCTTTTGTCTTCAAATTCAGGTGCCGGCCCACCTAGGTGCGACCATATTTTTTGATTAAGGAAATCTAACACCATACACATTCTGTGCATGATGTCATTGCCCATGTAAAAGTCATTTTGTGCTCCACTCACTATCCATACATTGTGGTAAATTGTTTTCTGCCCAATGCTAATTTTAAGCATGCATCTGCCTGCAATTCGGTTTTCAAAGTCTGGACTGTCCAACCCAGAAACATATTGGTTTTTAATCCTAAATTTCGGGATCTCTTCCCTCTCCATTATCTTTTGCAACAATTTCTCATTAATGAAGCTCCTTTCCTGTTCAAGCGCTGAAGTGGATTTTATTGTTTTAAAACAGTAATTTATACCAACATGAACCCATGGTTGCTCATCTTCCATGTGTATTTCAGCAAGAGTGTTAATGTGTTTTTCTGAATCTGTTTTAGGAGCAATATTGTTTGATTGTTTTCTCTTTTAAATAAAAACGTAATGTGTGCTCATCTATGGCGGTCTGCCAATTTTTCCTTGGGTCCAAGTATATTTGTACAGGTAGTTTTTCATTGTCACTCTGCATTTTGTCTTGACACATTAATATAACAGTGACACTAGGTATGCAACTATTCTGGAGATATATCTCCACAGCATCATTTGTTTTGGCAACGGTGTGACATTCATTTA